>NC_140089.1:63822009-68622009 GCF_964237585.1 Gallinula chloropus
GAAGTGACCCACGCTGCGGCAGCTGGTGAAGAGCTGAAGCCCAATTGGAAAGGACCCACATTGGAGAGGTTCATGGTGAACTGTGTCCCATGCGTGGGACCCCAGAATGGAGCAGGGGAAGGGTGTGAGGAATGCGACACCCTCCCGCCCCCCCCCCCCCCCCCCAACCCCTGTTGTGGCACAGGGAGGGGCAGGGAGGAAGAAGGGAGTGAAATCATGAATAAAGTTAAGTCTGTGAAGAAGGGAGGGGTGGGGGAAGGTGCTTTAAGATCTGGTTGCACTTCTCATTAACTGACTCACGTGTCACTCTGTGTATGTGTGTGTAGTGTAATAAATTAGCTGCTTTCTTTCCTTTATTGTGTGTTGAGTCTGTTTTGTCCGTGACACTGATTGCAGAATGATCTCTCCCTGTCCTTATCTCGACTCTTGAGCCTCTTAATATATATTGCTCCCTTGTCCAGCCGAAAAGAGGTGTGAGAGTGCAACACTGGTGGGCATCTGGCCTCCAGCCAGGGTCAAACCACCCTAAAGATGCAAACCTAGTAGCAGCAGCCCTTCCAGCAGCCACAGAGTAATTGTATTTCCCTTCCTCTGCAATTCTTCACATAGAAGTACTAAAAGAACACCAGCACACGGCAATACTTTGGCCACACTTTTTTCTTTTCGTATCCCTCTACTACTACTAGAAAAACAGAAAAATTCAGGGCAGAAAAAAATGAATAGGCAGAAAACTGTATCAGAGTGATACAGGTCTCCTTGAGTGACTGCTTTGATTTGGAGTAAGACTAACTTTTGAAAGAGTTCTAAGTGACTACAATGGTGTATGGCTCTAGAAACACAGTCGTTTCCTGTTCAACACCAACAGTTGCTAAAGCTTTGTAATGCTCCACCCAGAAACTGATACTTCAAAAAAAATTATTTTGGCTACAAATGATAATTTAATCGTGGATTGCACCTTAAGAACTCCGCTTCAACTTACATACATCATGTAGGCACATACAGAATTAGAAGAACCACAAAATTAATGACAATGAGACACTCTACAAAGAAAATACTTGCAAAAAAATATGGGGAAAGGATTTTCATGTTTGTTTTGAGGTTTAAATGGTTGGAGGGAGATTTTTTTTTTTATATAGTGGATGGATGTGACTCCATTTTATCAATTTTCTGCAATACTTTTTGGCTTTATGGACAAAGGTACCTCCATACATTCTCCTGTGCCAACCCCATCATTTATAATCCCCTGCTTGAGCTGATTGCCTGTAGATTCACGCCATAAAAGCTTTCAGAATTTGTACACAAATACCTCTTTTCCTGAAATGTATTTGAGAAAGTAGACAATATTAAAGTAACTAAGGAGAAATGCTTGTTCTGCCACATTGCTGTTCGTTGACGTCTGCAAGTCATACCTATTTTTTAGAATTTTCTCTACTCATTCTGTGCTTAACATCTTATATGCAAATTAATTCATGTGCAGCTTACTGTAAAGTTGGATCATGAAAAGGACCATGTGCTTTTCTGGGTATACCTATTAAAATGACACACCTCTTGGACCACCATCAGTATACTATATTCCAGTACATTTGTATTTCTGTTACTGTTCTATAGGTCTCACTGTCATTCAGTAGGACTCTGGCACCTGATGTATAAATCACAACTTCAGTACCAGAACATGACTTTGTCTAAGATCTGATAGATGATGTTTTCCTATTATAAACTTTTCTAATTCTCTCCAGTTGATCTGAAATGCAAACCCTGGTCTCTTCCAAGCATTACACTTTAAAAGGTATGTAATTTTCCCCTTTGCTGCTGCCTTTTCTTTATATTACCTTTTTTTTTTTCTATTTAGACTTAGATTTGTACGTGAACAAACCTCCGCTCACCTCTTACTTTGGTAGTCCAGCTCCACTCATCATTAACAGTAATTAACATAATGCAGCACAACAAATACAACAGGTATGAAATCAGAAGTGAGATGGAGGGAAAAAAGCCCATTCAATCCAAAAGCAGTAGTGGACTACAGGCCTACACTTCTCTCAGAGCAGGCATCGTGCAAGTTTCCAAACATTCCCTGTCCAAGGTAACATAAGCAACACGGATGTTCTCATGCGTCAGTGTTTTTCAGTGCAGCATACAAATAGTATTTAAATACATGTACTTCAGGCTAACATTCTATATTGATAAATGCCTTCAGTGAAGCTGCTTTTCATAGTGACGTACCGATTCAGCTATGTCAACGTTTCGGACGGAGGGGTCAGGTGCCACCTCTGGCCATTCAGACAGCTCCAGGTAGCCGTTGGCTTGGCTGTTCAGCGTGTGAGACAAGGTGCCAAGCTGAAAATGATCCCGATCTATTAAAAAAAAAACCAATGGGTGGGGGGTGGGAAGGAGAGGAGAAATACACAAACACCATGAGCTCTACCACAAAGAGCAATCTTAATCAGGGCTAAAGGTAATTGCCATTATATTACCTCAAATGTCATGGAATAAATATAAACTAGGAAGCTCTTCATAGGTCAAAAAACTGATTTCAGTCCATAGATTACAATAATCTCCCCCATAATGGTCAATAAAAAAGCTAATCAGTCAGTGCGTTTAGAGGTGTTGCTCTGAAATGTAGCTTCTCTAAAAATTACTTTACTGTGAATATTAAGAATGACAGCACAGTTAAACAATCCATATACATGTCTTGGCACAAACACATCCAGAATTTTAATAGTTTTTCTTCAAAATGGAGCTCCTTGTAGAGCTTCAAAACCGGGACTAAGTAAGTATGAAAATTAAAATTGCAAATCGTCACAATGCATTTTTAATTAAGATAACCTGATAACCTTTTAATTTGAGAAACAGACAATGATTCTTACTTGTAAAAAGACAAGGAAAACACACAGGGAAAATTACGACTTTGGACAAAATAATAAAAACATAATCAAGATTCGACATATTTCAGATTCATAAAACATTTGCAATACTCAAATTAACAATATTCTATTAAAGTCTAGATAAAAGACTAGAACTATTTTCCTAAATAGAAGACTAGTTTTCCTCAAAAGACAGACCTTCTGTTATTAAAATGAAATTTAAAATTCACATGAATAGAAATGGATCAGTTTGTCAGGGTTTATCATCAGCACCACACAAACCTTGCTTGCTGAAAAGCAAGTAAGCAGAGCGAGTATCCTTGCATATTAATCATTTGTTTTTGCTAAGTGACACAATTTGTGAGCATATTTGAAACAGAATAGGCTGCCACATTCCTTTACACAATGAACATTTACCAAATGATTTTGGCAGTCATACCTTTAAAAGGAGACTCAAGCAGTGGTGCAGGTTTCTGTGCCAGAAATATTTTTTTGGCATATTTGCTTAAAGCTCCACTCTTCTCATTCGGAACAATAAGCTGCCTAATAAATCTTGTACGGTCTCTGATGTCGTAGCTTTGATCATACTTGCCGAGATTTAATACGTACTGGGTAAGCAATTTTGTCTGTGGAAAAAAACAGGACAAGAACAGAATACAAGTTATTTATGATTATTGATAACTCTGGATAAACATATTTAAAGAGGTAATAAAAATGAATGGTTATGTCAAACAAATGTTGTTCCACAGGGAATATGCATTTCTAAAGCTGCAAATGGAATTCTGAAGCCAAAGCACATGTCCTCTTCTGTATTGGGGAGGTGAATGCTGAGTACTGAGAAGCAGCCATGTGCTAGATTATTAAACTGCTGAAGTGGAAAGAAAGGCATCATTAAAAAAATAATCATATATGGCAAACCCGCTGAAGGGTCTACGTGAGGATAATGAATGTGGAAATACAACTAAAAACATGGCACTCAAAACTTAATCGGAAAAATATGCAGGACATCAAAACATCAGAGGGTATTAGGGGGCTGGCAAACTGCTTCTGCTGAGGTGTGTTTTATGAAGAGATACTGTCCCTGGCATAAGCAGTGTCTGCACTCTGACTGCACTCAGTTACTTTATCCTGAATTATGACCCATTAAAGCAGACACATGAATCACTGAACTGGATTACTGCAAATTATTTGCAGTGCATTTAGCTGTTACTTTTTCATAAAAGCAAGCTGCTGATGCCCTCTAAAAACCAGGATAAAAGACTTCTTCCATTTTTTTCTTGAAGCTTAAAGCCTCCAGTAATATCGGTCATTTATTTATTTATGTAAGAGAGCAACTTATATTATCACAGCTTTTTACAGCCTAATAGGACTTCCTAATTTGATGTCTGAGAATATTAACATGTATTAAATAATTTTGATAATTCAGTTTTAATTTTAAAATTAAAAGAATAATATTAAAAAATCAGGGAGACTTTTCCAGCATCTAAGGAAAAACGTAGTGTAACCAGAACAATAGTGCTGAACAGACTTGTATCCATTAAATATATTTGAAAGAAGTATGCCACTTTCTTTATACACAAGCAAACTGGAAAAAGAGCAAAAATAATATATCAGCATAAGGAAGTAGAATTTTAGTATTTCAACTCAGAATGGAGAAGTAGCACATGTACTGTCAAGGATATCTTGTTTATTATGCTATTGTTCTAACACTAACAGTTTCATTACATGAGCAGGTAATTTTGTAATGTGCCATTTGCTAAAGAAAAGTTTAATTTAATAAGTTCCACCTTGACGATGCAAGGTGAAGTTTTTTCTAGAGATGTAAAAATATTTCTTCAGAATATTAACTCCTGTAAATGAAATACACAGTAAAGAAAAATTGGTTTTAATTTTAATCACATATAATGCAATGTATGCAAGCATTTCACAAAATATCCTGTGGTACCAAAGAGTTGAAGAAATTAGTCATATTATGTTAGAGTAATAGTAAAAACCTAGTTTAAAAAACAAACCAAAAAATGTAACCCATATTTCAATGAAACATTTTAAATTTCTTTTTTCTCTCTTACACCCAAGAATGGTTCTGTGAAGATACATTTTTCCACCAAAAAATAGTTGTTGCTGTTCTGGGAAAGGGAAAACTTTCCCATATGTATTTCACAACTTATTATCAGCTGTTTCTGTATCAAGGTACAAAATCTGAAACAACTTCAACAAACAGAACATACGGAATCTACAGTCATGCACGACTTACAACGTTCAATCTAAATGGAATTGGAAGGGAGGGTTCCCAGGTAACATGAATTAAACAAAATGAAGGATATTTGCTGTGGCCTTTGCCATTACTTCTCCTCTGAAAAACAAAACAAGACTCCTTGCTGTCATGGCAGAAAGCTCAGCAGAACAAACCATAAAACACCATGGTCTTTGTTTGTGAATTGCTGTAGGGCCTTGCAATCATGGTGGGCACTTTTTCAGTAAGCACTGATGGAATAAGATAAAGACTTGATTTTGAAAGACTGCATTTTCTATAATGGAATAATTTCCTCCACAATCCTTTCCTTTTTCCTCCTCTCTGTGCTCTCCCCTAAAATATCTTTTCCATATTGTCCAATACAGATAAAGACACAACAAATTTATATGAAAGAATGTTTCATATCTGCAAGAAGACTCCTTGTAATATATAGTATAAATAGTCTCCGTGAAAACAGCAAGAAAAAGAAGAAACGGCTTCTTTTTTTTTTTTGACTTACAGATAGCAACCAAACAAGTAGCAAAGCTTTTCTACATGGAGGTAGCTAAGAGAAACAATTAATTTTAATTAAAAACAAAAAATCAACTAATTAATACACATCAGTTTTTTCAACAAAGGAATATCCATAAGAAATTGAAAATTATTTGAGAACACATGTTAATTTGGTGAAGTGGAAGAATATGTGCACCACAACTGCTTCATACAGCAGTAAGAAAAAGTATGCTGATGTATGTTACCTTCATTTTCATATGTCAACATTGCCTGTTATCTGGACATACTCATTACATATGAGTAATATGATTTCTTTTATCCTCACACTGTTAGAATCTAAAACTATTTTTTGTAAACTCTGTTGTGGTGGTTTAGCCCAGGCTGGAGGCCTGATGGCCACCAAAGTCTATTACTCCCCTTCTTAGTTGGACAGGGGAGAAAATATGTATTAAGTGGCTCAGGAGACAAAATAAGGACAGTGAGAGATCACTTTGTCAGCAATGATGTGGGCAAAACATACTCAACACAAAGTGAAGAAGAGAGAAGCTACCTAATTTATTACACTACACTACAAAGAACAGTGAAAACTGGAGTTGGGAGCGAGACCAGATCTTAAAACAAATGCAACCAGATCTTAAAATACTTCCGCCCCCTCCCTCCCACCCTTCTTAGCAGACTTTACTCAGGATTTTTGTCCCTTCTTCCCCCCTGTGTGCAGTACAGGGGAGCAGGGACCGGGGAAAAATGGGGTTCTTGGTTACTTCTTCATGAGCTGTTTTCCTTTTCCAGATCTTAAAACACCTCTAACCTCCCCACCAGCTCCCTTCTTAGCAGACTTCACTAGTCATGATTTCACTCCCTTCTTCCCCCTGATCACAGCACAGTGGGGCAGGGACTGGGAGATGGGGGCTTCAGTCAGTCCCTTGCAATCTGGATTCCTTCTTGGGGAGGGAGAGGAGGGGGATGGGGGGAGGGAATAGGGCATTCATTCCACACCCTCCCCCTGCTGCACCGTGGGGTCTCACCCACGGAAGACAGTCCTCCACAAACTTCTGCAATCTCAATCCTTTCCCACAGGGCTTTATCTCTTTATCACAGTGTCTTTCAGTCCCAGTCCTCCACGGGATTCCAAGCCTCCTCCCAGCAAACCTGTTTCTCTCTCATCTCTGTGTCTCTGATTCTCCTCATGGCTGCAAGTGCTGGCAGGGGCTTGTTCCAATGTAGGGTCACCGCGTCTTCTCTATGTCTCCACCTGCTTCATCCAGCGTGGAGCCCCTCCACGGGCTGCAGGTGGGGTCTCGGCCTTTTCCATGGGTTTATCCACAGCCTGCAGGAGCATCTTTCTCTCTGGCACCTGGGCCGCCTCCTCCCCCGCCCTTTCCTGGCCTTGGTGTCTGTGCAGCTCGTTACATCTTCTCACTCCCTTCTCCGGTGGCAAAATGCAGCTACTTCCAGGTTGTTTTCTCCTACACGTGATTCTCAGAGGTGCTGTGACTATCTCTCGGGCCTCAATTTTGGCCTTGAATTGCTCGTTGTTTATAGTTTAGGCTGGCAGAAAACTAACTGCTGCTTAAAAAATGGTCTCAGCAGCACAGCCTCATGAAACTGCAACATCTGTTTATCTAATATTAAAAGTATACCGCAAATAATCCTTCAGCAACATTTCTAGAATTTTCTAGAGGCAATAGTTTAAGAACTTAATGCCTCTTAACATTAACAGCAATTTACCTTCTGGTAGATCCCCTCCTGAAAAAATTTATAATACAAGTATATCCAACAGATGAGACTCTACAATGGGAGAGAAACAGCTAACTATCTACTCTTTGATATCATTAGCTTGCAATAACTTGGTTCTTTAGATATGTAAGGTAAGGCTATAGTGCTAAATCACATTTGACATACTAGGACTAACTGGGACTTTTGACTGTGTAACACAATAGAAACTCATCAAAATCTTCCTGCTATAAGCAAGAAACAGCTACGGCAATTAGATGAACTTATTTTCTGCATAACTTTTTCTATGAGCTTGATTTAGACACCTATCTAGCATATTCATCTATCACTAAGTGTTGAAAAGGAGGAAAGACTTTTCTTATTTATTAAGGTAACACTGAACCAGAAACTCTTTCTTACATTATAAATAGCTTTTGAAAATTCCTGGTGTCATCTCAAGATTTAAAGGATATTGGAAATTCTCATAAAATCCTGAATCTTTTATTAAAAAGCATTAATACATTAAGTGCTACATTAAGTGTCTGAACATATCCCTAAGGAAATTATCAACAGGATATTTATACAAAAGGGAAAAGTAACAAAGTCTTATTTTCTCCAGGATTTTGTGCTTTTCTCCAAGCAAAGCTTAACAGACGAGTTATACTTGCCTTCCCCTCACGCCAGGAAAGGGCTCTTTTAATGTTTGGCTGATGTTGATTCTCTCTTGGCTCCTACCACTACTTTCTGACAAAGTGACATTGTATCTTTGAGATTTTCACAATTCTGTTGACTTTGGATGAAACTGATAAAGGATCAAAATAGTATGATTTAGTGGGGCAAGACACAGAGGGAGAAATCATGGGGATAAGGAGAGATGGACAGACTGACTACTCAGCAGTCAAGTGTAAAAGCTTTGCCTTCAAGTTTGAAAAAATCAAGACTGAAAAATGCCCAGACTTTTTAAGAACTGGTCATTCTAGAAAGAAACATTTTAATACCAAGTAAAGAAGAGTTACTCCTGAGATGTAGATATACAGCAAGAACGTTCCTAACTCTTAAAGGCAAAATATTATCATTTGGAAGGAGTGTTGAGTCAAGCCATGTCATCAACCTACTCCCTCTGAATTCTATATATGAATAGCTTGACCACTTGAGAACTTACTTTTCCACAAGTTAAAAGAGGAAAACACCCTTTGATGAAACTCATCATTTAACAGGTACCTCAGGAGACAGCTTCTTCTGCCTTATTATCATCACCAAATTTGAATAAACTATTATACAGCATTTCTATTAAGATGTGAAACTGGAAAAAGACAATCACATAAATCATCATCTCCTTGTAGACAATGAATTTTTGCTAAATATGGCATGGAAATATTTGTGTAAATTTACAAATATTATATGGAATATAAGTAACTATTATGTAATGGGCCAAAAGTAGACAGTTTAGGTAATCAGACCATTCTTTCCTTAGCTCAGTCAGCATTTTACTTAAGACAAGCACTAACAGAAAGAAGTCACCTTTTGTTAATGTCCTACTTTATAGACTATATAAGCAAAGGACAAACATCCTTATCTGAATGCATGGCAAGACAGTTCATCTCCCACAAGCCCTACAGATCAAGCCTGCAGGTGGATATAACTATGAAGGAAAAAGAAGACACTGCAGTTGTAGAGGTAACAAGATCCTGTACTGTCGAAGCTTTTGTAAAGCTAAGAGGTCTAGTAGACCAGGTACTTTCACACATCTGAGCCAATGTATTTCTTCTACATTTGGGAAAAAACGCCCACTTTTATTTTACAATCTTTTACCATAATAACTTGAATTACATTGAGAAATTAGTGTCAGGATGCTGTATTTCATAGCCAGAGAGTGATGAAGTTCACAATGCTGTCACTGAGAATAAAGAGGCAGCTGGAACCATTCATACCTTCTGTTTTCAGCTGCCTGGAGACCTCAGTTCATCTTTTCATACTATTTGACATTTTCAGATTATCTTCATTATCCCACCCTCTCAACAAGGTAAAGTGAAACACCAAAGAACACAGAAAAAGGAAAAGCAGTTGCTGACTTTAAGATAAGCAATAATGGAAAGACATAATGAGGCCTTTTTACTGACATCTTTTCTAGATATCCTGAACTAAAAATGAGCAGTTTCTTGTCAAATTGACTGTATTCCTTTGAATAATCTGGTCTTAGGTCCAGAAAACAGTAAAACAAATCCAGAAGAGATCAAATCTGGTATTAGTAATGCAATGTACAAATCTTTCCTATTCATAGGAATTAAAAAATCCACAATTATCCCAAGAGGCAAAAAAGAGTGATCTCATCACCACATTCACATTTACAATCTAGCATGTACTCAAAGACTCACTGTTAGATTTAGTCCATAAGATTTCTTGAAAACTGATATTCAGCTTTTCTTCTTAAAATAATACAGACTGGTTTGGTTACTTATATAAAATAAGTCACCACTGATTTATAAAGACTGTACAAAACCTACCACGAGCCTAAATATGTACACTTCTGAGTTTAAGCTTACCTGCTTTGAGTTTGTCAAATACAGTTTTGCACCCAAATTTAAGATCTGCAACTTTACAAGGTCGTCTTCGTTAGTGAAGCTCTTGGCTGTCTTTCTCAAAACATCAGGTGCAATCTTTGGAACCCGTTCACAGTACTCGCCGATGAGCCAGAGAATGCTGGCTCTGGCAACCGGAACCTGAGAAAACATTGCACACTCCAAGTTAACACAATGATGATGTGCATACTTGTACATGTCTGTGTTCAGTAACAAGTTAAAGAAATTATGTTTAAAAGCAGTGGCATGCAAGAAGCACAGACCTAAATTAAATACCGTTCAATACAACCACCGTGGTAGACTGACCATTCATACACATGTAAGATAAAAACAGCAGGAACAGAAATAGAGGCACAGAGAAGTGATATGTTCATGTTCACAGTGCAGTGGTGGCAGTTGGGATGAAAATCCAAGCCTCTGAGGTATGGTTAAGAATTCTTGTCACCAGGTTATGCTAAGCACCACATGGAAACAGAACAATGCTTTTCATGATCATACAAAAATGTTCTCCAACTATACAGCTTCTTCAAATCCTACCTATCTACTTTAAAAGCATAAGAATTTCTTTAGGACTACGGCTATCTTTCCTTCATTTTTATTTAAATATATTAATATTTTTGCAAATGTTCAAGGCCAGCTGAACATAGAATTTTGGAGAGACAGGTTCTCAACTTCTGAATAGGATGTAACTCCTGAACTGCAAACACTGACCAGAATCTTCATACAGGTCTTACTGTTTTGGAGCTACTTGACTGTTTCACTGGAAAAACTGGCAGTAGCAGTTTTTAGATGAACTCCCAGTGTATGGCCAAAACACTGTACCAAATGTACAGCACTGTCACAGACAGAGGGAAAGCAAAATGGAAGAGCACAGAAGGAAACAGAAACATATACTCCCAGCAAACTTAAATCTGTAAGTAGTTAGGAGTTAAATGAAATAATATACACATGCTCTTCTCAAAAGGTGAGCTAGTCTACTTGACCTGGCAGTCAGTCAAATCAAGAACTGCATCCGTATTACATAACTCCCTGAAAATACTGGGATGGTACGGGATGAGAAAATTCTTCTGGGCAGAAGCATGTTTTGCATAGCATCTACAGACTGAGGTGCTCTCACATTTTATACGGACTTTTCTTCAATAGATGCTGAGTTGCTAGGAAAAAGGCATAACTGTTCTATCAAATGACTGACTGTAGTTTAGTTAAAAGAGCTTCCAACTGTAAGTGCAACTTCAGCTAATTTTGCTGTTTTTTCTAAGGTAAAAAATATTTGTACTAACACTTTCCATTACTCCCACCACTGCCACCTTTTTTTATACACTTACACTTAAACCACCATGAATTCTGCCTGAGGTAACTTTCAGAGGAGAAAAGCTTTAGAAATTCAAAGCATTTGGGGTTCTCAAAGCACTAATTCTTAGCACCTTTTATACATGTTTTCATTACTTTTCCAGCATATTCTATTTCTTAGAACTACAATGGGGGCCAACTGTTAAGTTTGCTACTCTATACACACGTACATTTTGAAAGTATTGCTTTCCAGTTCCATTCATAAAAGGTAACAAATGCAAATAAACTATCAAGCTTGTGGACAGCAATTCCCAAGCTACAGTCCACAGGCCACAGCAAACAGTCCACTAACGCACACTGAAGAAATAGAAATTTAATGATTAAACATGTTTTCCTGCTCCAAAAAGTTTGGGAACAGCTTTGAATGAAGCCAACCTGCCAGTATCTGCCTCCACACCTTGCACTGCTGCAAATACACATGCCAACAGAAATATAAACAGGCACATCGCATGGAAAACACAGGTCTGCCTCTGCTGAAAGAGAAAGCAACCAGACCGTTGAAAGGAAGAATACAGGAGTCCAATAAAAACAACATATTCCCCATTGCGATAAACGGCAATTCTAAACATGGAAAAGGTATTTAAGGTAGAGATAACATATTGGGAGTATAACACAGTGATTTAACATACGTAAATATTGATACATGGATGAGGATATTGAGGGGTGGGGATTGTGTATTAATAAAAAAATTAAACGGCCTTGGAACTTAAGAGTGTGAGAGTGGGGAACAAGCTACCGAACAACTGCTAAACATAAAAACTTTAAATGCAGTCAGAATATGTTCGCCTGTGAAATGGTAAGACTGATGCTATTACTGTACACTGACTTCAGAAGAGAAAGAGGTTATTTCTCATGTTCCAAAGGTTACACTGCATTAAGACCTCACTCCCAATCTATTATTTTAAATTGGGCTAAAGAACAGTAATTGAGTGGTACATTAAATTTTCCAGTATCGGAGCAGTTGAAGTTGCTTGCTGTAAAGACAGATACCTCTAAATAAGAGTATATAGACAACTTCAGATTTCAGTTATGCTAGATTTATTTTTCTAAAATATCTGATTACAGACTTGTTAAAATATTAAAATTCTACAAGAGATCACCAAATACCACAGTTTGAGCAGCAGCCTGTAAGAAACATCTCTTTTCCTACTGTCTTTTCATAAAGCAAAAATAGCTCACAGAACACAATTTCAGTAACAGCATTAATTATGAAAGATAAACATCAGTATTGTACATTTCCTAGTCAAATCCAGGACTACACTTTAAAACCACAATTAAATATATTTAAATGTATTTAAGCAGTGTGCATTTAAGCACAGTGTTTTACTCTTAGAAGTTTTTTCCCAGTTTGTAAAATGCAATTATTAGACCAATAAAACAGTTTTAGAATGTATAATGAGTAGACTAAACACAGCGTAATTTGAAAAATACTGACAATGGGAGAGAGATGAAATTTCTCATGAGACCGCCTTTTAACCAGGTTGTTAGCTTACTACATAAATATTCTATATATATAAAACACAATTTTGGGCAACAAGAATCAGTATCAATTAGAGACTTTTTGAATCAAACCATGAGTGGAAGCCATTTTAATGAAAAGTATGTGTTGAACTAATGAACCCAATGTTTCTGCGTCACTGGATTCACTTGGGGTCAAAATCACGCAATATTTTCAGACTTCTTTTTCCCTGTTTAAGTCTTCCAGTTCTTAACCATGTAATATTAAGTGCATGATCCTGCAGACGTCGTTTCCAGGGCATTCAAAATAGCAAACAAGAAATGAAGCCACTTCTAGACCTTCACTGCCTTTTCCAGTATAGCTTAAGTAGGGACCTTGAATTGACAAAAATGCAGGAAAGAATACTTTCATTATTCAGCCCTGCTCTGCATTATCCTCAAAGGCAAACAGGACTGTAAATTACTTTGCCTGATGTTTTATTCCATATGCCCTGAGCAAGTGGTTAAGTGCACTTTTTAAGCCTTAGTACCAGAAAGCAGTTTCTATTGCCATTTTAACCCATTACCTGCCTGGAGGAAAATATATAAATGGTTAAAAAAATACAATCCAGCCAAATGGTCTCCTCTTAAAGAAAGATTCTGGTTACTTACAGCAGTTAGAGAAAGACATTACAAAGACCTTATAGATCACTCTAAGCATCACAACTCAAAACCTATTGTTGTTCAGCTCTAACACTGTTATACAACACACTAGAATAAATACAGCTCCAAATTGCCATTTCCGGTTATCCACATTTGTCACAAAATGAGGAAGTATAATTCACTGCATAAAGAAACTTGCATAACTAGCATTATTTTTTAATTTTACCTGGAACCAGAATGTATGAGGTTGAAGGAAATTTTCGTATGGAAGCAAGAAAAGGTACACAGAAAGAACAGGAGTAAAGGACAAGTGGTTTGTTGTTTTCAAATGGTAGACTTTCAAGCACTTGTCTCTTATTTGAGCCTCTACATATAAAATTCCTTTAAAAAAGGATCTTCAGTGATCTCTGCTATCTCATATATAGTGTACAGGTTTTGTTTAAATTGTGGGTTGTTTTTTTTTTTCAATATGCATATTTGTTTAGAGTTCAGAGTAAAACAATGTCCCAAAAGCCACGTATTCCTCTCAAATTATGAAACCTTACATAGATAGTAGAGCACATAGATAGTAGAGCAAGCACAAAAACAATCAAGTTATGAGAATTGTTCATTGAGGCATTACGTAAGTAAAGGTTTAAAAACACATTATTAGAGTGTACCCTAGGAAAAAATATGAGGCTAGAATCTGAAACTTGCAGAGCTGAAATACATATGAACATATACATTGTGATACCCTCCCACCACTGAAGGAAAGAAGAGCTTACAGAAAGCAAACTGCCTCTGCTGTGAAGCCATATAAAAACATAGCAATAAGCAGGATTTATGCAGGAATACTGTAGAGGAACTCAAGTATGTTTTTGTTGTATGAATGGATAGAGTTGTGTCAAAAAATTCCAGTTACCCACTCTACTAATGAGAATCCCAAACCAAACCAGTTATTAGTGATTCTTAATTGCTTTCATAGCTGACATGTTTTTTCCAACATATTCAGCTCTTCAAAATTATATGTAACTACATTATTTTTCCTCTGAATTTGCAAGTTCTTATCCTGTCTTTATCCCGTCAAGAAGCATTCCTCTTCATCTCTAGATTAGAAAATACTCCAGAATTCTCTCATATTCTAGAAGGAACTAGAGTAATTCTGTAATGAAAAACAAGGATGTTGAAATTCACCAACAATCAAAAGAAAAAATCCCAAATCTGCCTTAGTAGGTACTGTAAGGTAAAGTTTGGAGAAAAATCAAACCAGAACTACAAGATACACATCACCCAGAAAGCAATCACTACTGGGTACAATGTACCATCATAAATTGTTTTTCTAAAATGAAAAAGGCAGAAACCAATTTGGAGACTACTGCAGCTTGTTTATATGAGGAAATGCACAAATGTAGAACACCATCAAGACACTCTGAGTAAGAGCTAATTTTTGCTAGGTTGATTTACATTCATTCATTGCTAAAATGAATTAAGATAAATGAAGAGAGGCACAGCATACTTTGGATGTAAACAAAAGTGCCTCATGTTAATCCAGTTTAATCAATGCAGTATAACCAATCCACTTTAAAACTTAAATCAGATTAAATCTGCAAGTATTTGCACTTAGACAAATTCTGGAGCATTGGTGTTTTGCAAGAGATTTTCTACGAGACTACATAGCAGTATGACACATATTTCATGAGAGCATATTCTAAAAGCTTTTGAAAAAGCCCCTCTACAACATCTTTGAAAATGTCGTTATTTACAGGGTGGAAAAGCAGTCTCATAAATAAAAAAGAACTAGATAATAGAAAAGACAAACAGAAACAGCTACAAGGGAAGGCAATGATTAGATGTCCCACAGGGGCCTACAGGGGAAGATGTGCTGTTTGACAGATTTCCAAGTAACCTAGAAGAGGGCTATCTAGTGAGGAGACAGTCTGCTGACACAATGTTATTCAAGGCAATATAAACTAAAGCAGAGCCTGAACAGTTGGATAACCAGTGATACTTAAAAATTGTGGAGACATGATGCAGCTGCCCTTCAACCATTAATAACAGGACTTGGAAAAAAAAAAGCTGCACATACTGATGAGCCCCAAACTACTTCTAGGGAACAGTATCTTTGAATCATTAATATTTTCAGAGAATTGTAGAATTAAGTCCATGTTCTGCAGAAGTCAAATGGCAGACAGCCCCAAGAACATGAGATAAAAATTACAAACCAACTAATGTCATTATGTCATTACACAAAATATCTCCTTCATAATCTGACTACAGTGCGCACTCCTGGATACTCCACTTCAAAATCCACACAAGTATCAGAAAAGTAGAAGAGAAGAAGGAAAAGCTGATCAGAGGTATGGAATATGAATAGAGGTTAGAATTTTTACATTAGTAATCATGTTGATATGAGTAGCAAACTTAAGCTTCCAGTCAGTGGCTGAGAAGGTACATTGCAGGAGCATCACAATGAATCTGCTCTTAACTTTAAATCTTTCTTCCTAAAACATTAGTTTTTGCTGCTATTCAAGATGAGACTATTAAGAGGACTTTTGGACTCAACCAGTATCATCCATCTTTAAAAGGTCCTTCACATATGCCTACTACTCCCATCATTTTAAAACTATATACTTAATTAATGGAGCCTACACCAGACTGAACACCTAGCACAAACTAGCATTCCACATTTCTGGCCCACTGTTGTGAAGGACAACAGTGTTATTGACACATTATTAGCTAAATAGAAAGTTTAAAGAATTTCGATTATTTTTTTATTTAATATCTTCAGAACTCCATCAGATACACATTTCTCAGTTTGAGAAATGTGTGGAGGAAAGGAGCTGGAATAAAGTTTGATTAAGCTGTACTATGCACAAGTACTTAAATATCAGACAAAGCAGATCTCTTCAGATATTTGCTTGGGCACCCATGAAATAAAAGTTCAGTGTAGAAGTGATAAGATACAAAAGCAAAGGAAGAAAAAGAAACACTCCTTTCAGATATGTAGGAAACAATCAATTAAAGAGCAAACTCAAATGGATGGAGTCCCATGCTTTACTGTTTTGAGTCCTAACCTTTAACTGTACATGAAATTCAGTTGTCTACAGGAGCTCAGTACTTCTAAATTGAACTTTCTAGTATTTTTATTTTTTGTCAGATACATTTAGCTTACTATACAACCCATCACTTTCTAAATGGCTTCCTTACATGATGAAGACAAGAATAAAGACAAGATGAAGACCAGAATTACTTGATTTCAGACCTGAAAGAAACATTGCTATGAAAGATTTGTAGGCACCTTATCACTGACAATCACAATCACAGGCTATCAAAAGTTAAATTTATAATAACCTGGATGAAATAAATTCAGGCACCAACCCAAAAATGTATTCCATCCAGTTTACACGAGTTTTGTTTATTTTACTGGCTATGTCTTCGCCACTTAGCTAAATTAAACCATGAAAATATCTTTTTTTACCTTAAGTACTTTTCCACTTAGTTGAACTTAATTCTGTTCATGCTTGCAATTGTGTTTTATGAATTAATTTAAATTCTAAGAAGCACCAAAAATTTTCTTTGGCCACACTCCCTCATTCTCCAATTATTTTCAAGTTAATTAATGACCGTATCATTTGGCTGCTTCTCCCATGTCCAAATGCAAGGGTCCTTTAAAAACACTGGTATGCTTTTACGTAGAGGAATAGGGTAGGTCCATCAGTTTCAATCGTAATAGCAAAATGAGCTCAGGAATCCTTTCCACAAAAGAAAAGGTTAGGGGAAAAAAAAATCTGCATAAATATATGTGCAGAAAGATATGTATGTGCATGTATACTGCATGTCAACATAATAAGCGTCAGGAACCCTTGCTTTGTGTGTTTAGGTCTTACAGCAGACAAAACCCAAGGTAACTGTGTTATGTCCACTCACAACCACCCTTGACATAGTAAAATCAACGCTTAAAATACACGTACAGATCTCAGGAATTGCAACAATGCTTTATTAAATGTTGACATTTCAAATTCAGATCCTTAGTAACTATACAATCCAAATATCACCTTCCCAAACACGTGAGAATACACTTAAGCTTCTCAAGTACATGAAGGGGTTGGGTGGGTTGGACTAGATGACCTCCAAGGGTCGCTTCCAACTAAAGAATTTTGTGATTCTGTACAAGAAATATATCCATTTTCAAACGTAATAGGTGCAAGCTATTTTGGGATAATGATGAGCTCTTCCAAATTTACTCTTTAATCCAAAGTCCTACACATGCTGAGGAAGATAAATTTCCATTAAGTTATTATTTTAAAATTATGTGTGAAAATGTAAAACAAAATGTACAGTAATCATCTTGGAGAGCCTACAGCATCGATATCACTGCTTCCTTCATGAATAAGAAGCATAATTCAGATTCAGATTTTGATTTTTAGTTTATTCCTATGACTCTGTTCCAGAGACTCTTCTACTACCTTTTCTACTACTCTTCTACCATTTTCTGGTATTTTGTTCAATCTCATTATTTGAGAGCATGAGTATGTCAAATAAATTCAAGTGCTGCATGTCTTTTTTTTTTTCTCCACAGTTTAACTTTTAAAAGGAGTTTCTATTCAGAAAAATTCTCTTTATATAAAACTCAGAAACATTATTGTACACACTAGCTACAAAACTCTCTTAAGTGTTAAACAAAGTACTTTGGAAAAAATATTTTATCTTGTACTGTATGGGGAACTAAGGTGACAAACTCATTTGGTAAAGTCCCAGAACAGGTGTACAGTAAAATTATACACAATTCATGAGACTGTAATTATCAAAATATTGCACAATTTTTCTGAAAACATAGCTGATTCTTTTAATATAGGTAATACTGATTTGATATGTAATTAGCAGCTGTATCTTAGAACCTCTTTTGGTTCTACATATGAGCAATCCAATAAAATTATGTATTTTTTACATCACTTCAAATGTGTGATCATCATCTCTTAGTGAAATAAGATTTCTTTTATCTGTTCAGTAAGCACGAACTGAGAAGACGAGATTTCCTTTTTTTAAAAGAAATTTCAAACTTTGCCAAATTCAACTACGGAAAAATAGGTGTTTCACTGATTTAGAAACACTGCTCCATCATCAATAAAGGTGTAATTATATGAAACTTAATAGTCCGTTATAGCATCCGCAGAAAAATAACTATTGATGGATCAAATTCTGTCATCTTTGGGGTATGATGCAATAGGTAGCTATTGGTCTTCAGCCCTACATTATAATTTAAAACAGACCATTAAATGTTTTTTCAATAACTAGGACTGTAAGGAAAAGTTGGGAAGCAAATATTGACATACCTAAACATCAATTTAATCTAAGGACACATAATAGGCAATAACGCAAATTTCACTGTTAAATGTCACAGAACCTTAAACACCCAGAGATAAAAATGGGACTTCAAGGAACATTTCAGCGTTTCTTGAACATTGCACAGCACCATGTCTGTTACCACAGAAGGTCAGATGATTTGGGAGTAGGGAAAAGATTTAGATTTTTTTTAAGGTCAAATCAGTAAAACAACAGGCTGAAAATGCTCATGTTAAGTGCCGCTTTGGCTTTATTTTCATTTTAACTTGTCCACTCCACATTCTAAAACGGCTTTTTATTTGGCCTAATGGTACTACAAATACTCAACAGCCCAGGTACCTCTTTCAAAATAGCTTCTTGGATCTAAGACAAAAATTGATACCATCTGATAGCTTCTATTTCCTCTTCCTTAAGACCATGAAAAATAACATTTTAGTGTAAAAAACCCCCAAACCCTCCCCAAAACCAAACTTGCATTTAACTGATATATCTATTACTGTTTATGGCCTAAGTTCAAAAGAGGTGGTATGATTTTTATATATAATTAAATATTTATATAAAATTCTAGTCATTGTGCACAAGTACTTACTGTAATGTTATCCAGAAGTTTGGCCATATGCTTAATAATTTCACCATGGTGTGCTGGCTGGGTTTGCAGCAGTTTCTTAATGACAACAACACTTTCAGCAACCACAATTTCTGTTCAAGACAAAACAAATTATTAATTTTGAAAGCATTTATGCGGGAGAAAAAGCCATAAATAATTGATTGTAAAAGATGTTATCAGTTTTCAAAATATGCTTTGCAGAACTGAATGTTATTTACTCAGTAACAAAGATGTAAACCACTCCACTAAGTAATACAAGTTCAGCTTCCAGAATCAAGTTATGAGCAGCAAAAAGGACAGAGAAGCACTCTAATTTAAAAATATCATTCTATTACATACTTCTTTTGAAATTGCCTTTTAGTAAAGCCTCATTTTGTAGTTTTCCATTTCAAATTGAGAAACAGCATGAAAAACATCTGGTTTTCACTGAAATTATGGATATTAGTAAGTAATTTTTGTCTACATTAAAAAACCAAACATTTGCTAAATTTTCAAAGAAATATACATCCCTAAAAGTAACAGCTCCTTCATAAACAAGAGAAATCTGCACTTTAGTCTCTCTCAGGTCTGTAACCTGATCTCTAGTAGACTCAAATTAAGCTTCTAAATAGCAAGCTATTTAAGATTTATGCCAAAGTCATGCATTGGAGTGCTTAACTGCTGTAGCAAGTAACATTCACAGCCTGATCTACTTGTATGAAATGTACAATTTTGAAGCTGAGAAAAACCCACTAGTGCAGAGGTAAGCTTCTATGCAAGGGTAAACTCATGCTGTAAGGAAAGATGAAGGAAACTCAAACACAGTCAAAGCTAAAACCAAAACTAAGACCTCTGTATTAATTCAACACAATTGTAATTTTCATTTGTATTATAAAAAGGTAGCAACTATTGTTACTTCTATTAATGTTTAAAAGAAAGAAAAAGAATAACTAACATTTGTTAAACACCACAGAGGTATTCCTACATTTCAAGAGGTAATCTGACATATGGACCATGCATTAAGGAATCAAGCAAGCTGAAATTTCAAAACAATAGTATGGGAACAAGACCTCTATTTTTAAAATAATTTATTTTAGAATAGATACTTCTTCATGGAGAAAGGCTCTTCAAAAGCTCTAACTATATATCATTATGACATAAGTCTCTGAAATGCTTAAATTTTAGTTTGCAGCTTTTTGTGTCATCTTTTGTTTGATATGACATCGGTTATTTTTCTGTACTAATTTCCTGAAGCAAGGTTAACATCTACTTCACATATGTCAAAGTCTTCCACAATCTTACACACCAATTTAATTTAGATTGTGTTTGCCAGATATTAAAAAAAACCATGATTCTCAGAATTTTGAAGTTACAATCTGGAATATATGTAGAGTGAGGGACATTATAATGACAACCTTTGCCACTGAGTGCTTTATGGTATTACTTAAAGAGAATGGCTAAGCAAAATAAAACTGAACCACCCAAAAAAACAAGTGGGATTTAAGTCATTATTAAAAACACCTGTTGACAATGTTGAACGGATTATGATAAAAATTAAGTGTGGTAGATGGAAATGTAAGCAAAGGAACTACTTTAATATAACCTGTGGGAACAGAATTGTAATCAACTAAAGGTGTGTGGTTCCTTTTATCTGAGTCTAGATACCAAAAATAGAAAGTACAAACAAAAGCAAAATGAATGTGTGTTAGAAGGACTGACATATTCAGAAAAAAGGAGAGGCTTTCCAAGCATTCTTTGTACAGATGAAGAATCCCAGAAGAGAATGAAATAAAAGACACAAACTTAGGTTCAAAGGCAAAAACAAAACCAAAAAACCACCAAAACACATAATGGGGAGATAAAATTGACATTCTGAACAGGCATTAAGAAAACTGTCAAATGTAACTGCAAAGACAAACTGCATCCAAGGCAATGAGAAATGAACACAAGGATTTAAAACGTGTATGAATTATACCCATACATAAAAAGTAAATAAAATTCCTAAAATAAGGACAAAATATAGGCTTTACCTATAAAGGAGACTACATGAGGTATTGGCAACTCCAGTTTTCACAAATCATCGTAAAAATCTTATTATAAAGTTGACTTCTAGTTTTCTTCAAACAATTTTGATGCAATATGCAAATTACTACTCTGAGTAGGAAAATCCTCTGAAGCCCCTGGAGCAAGACATCTCAAAAACCTAAAATATACTCAGTTATACAATGTCCCATTTTCCAAATAATGATATATATATATATATATATAAAATTATTTGGATATATATATAGTGTGTATATATATCCAAATAATGAGAGATATATATAATATATAATATATATATAGAGTATATATTATATACTATATATATATATATATATATATATATATATATAAAAAAAACCCCTCACCAATTTAGTGGACAGTAACTTGTGGGCTCTGAACTACAGACATTTTTTGTAACTGAGGATTTGGCCAGATTATAACAGAAACTCAAAAAAAGACCTCAGCAAGGACTGTATTATTAGTGAATATTCAAAGGCTGCATTCTGAAGTAGAACATTTGGTACCATTGATGTTGAGTCAAATTTTCTTCTACTTACATTAACTGATACTTGGAGAAACTGAAACACTCAACTGAAGACTAATTTATCCAGAGTCTTTAATTTGTGTAATCACTATTTCTAAATGCAGAAAAACTGCATCAAGTGTTTTTTTGAAAGAATATAGCAACTGACTCTCATAATAAGGGCATACAAATGATTAAGTGCATGCTTAGCAGTTTGCAGATGACACCAAACTGAGTGGTGCAATTGACATACCTGAGGGACATGAAACTGACTGGGGGACCTGGTCAGGGTCAAGAAGTGGGTCCATGTGAACATCATGAGGTTCAATAAGGCCAAGTACAAGGTCCTGCACATGGGTCAGGGCCATACCCCAGTATTAATAAGGTTGAGGGGATGAAGGGATTGAGAGCAGCCCTGCTAACATGGACTTGGGGGACCTGGTGGATGAGAAGCTCAACATGACCCAGCAATGCGTGCTTGCAGACCAGAAAGCCAACTGTATCCTGAGCTGCATCAAAAGAAGAGTGATCAGCAGGTCAAGGGAGGGGATTCTGCCCCTTCATTCTGCTATCATGGGACTCCACACAGAGTGCTGGAGGCCTCAGTACAAGAATGACGTGGAGATGTTGGGAGTGATTCCAGAGAAAGGCCAAAAAGAACATCAGAGGGCTGGAGCACCTCTCCTACGAGGAAAGGCTGAGAGAGTTGGGCTTGTTGAGTCTAGAGAAGAGAAGGCTCCAGGGAGACATTATTGCACCCTCCCAGTATTTAAAGAGGGCTTATAAGAAAGATGGGGACAGACTTTTTAGCAAAGTTGGTAGTGAAAGGTAAAATGTCCGGAGAGAGGGTGGGTGGAAACATTCAAGGCCAGGTTGGATGGGGCTCTAAGCAGTGTGATCCAACTGAAAACATCCCTGCTCACTGCATTGGGGTTGGACTAGATGACCTTTAATGGGCCCTTCCAATCCAAATCATTCTACAATTCTATTATTATTTGGGTTATTCGAAGGCTACACAGTTAAAACTAAAGTTAAAAGGCAAGTATTTGAGCTAAATATCCAGACAAACAACAAGTTTCTGCCTTTCCCAGCTGCCTGAAGTTTAAGCTTTTACCAGCTTAATTCTTCTACCCTTCTAACGTAAAAGAACCCTGATACCACATTAACACAGATAAACAGAAGACTACAAGGACCTGGTTTTCTTCTATGACCTCTTAACAGTAATTCCAGTAGATAGGTAGTAATTACCCGATGTGCTAACAGTTTTGGCAATTTTAAAACTTCCCTGTTCAAATTTGTAGACGTAGGTAGGGCACAGCCTATGAATATGCTTATATTCTCTGTTAGCCATAATGTGCAACTTTCAACAGAAAATGAAAGTCACCCCTGTGAAAAAACCCTTCAGGATCTCTCATATATGCCATACAGACAAAAGAAACTTACCATAATCCCATCTCATATATATATATGTATACATGACTTCTATGTCACAGCAGGGCCAGAGGTCAGTTAAAATTATCAAGTTCCTTGCTTAAAGGAAATGATGCATCAAATGCCAAATGTCACATCAAAGCTAAAGTAGCTTTTCTTTTTGCACTTCCTTCAGTAGATGAGGAAGGAAAACAATTCTCAGACCCCAATGTGGCTTCCAGAAACAACGGAAGTAGAGAATTGTTCTTGAAGTTTGCTTTGTGTATTTATGAGGCCTTTGTTTCAAGTCAGATTTCCCCTACTTGGGGGATAATCAGGGCTATGGTAAAAAAACCCATTTGAATCACTGAAGCACATACAGAAACTAGAAAGGTCAGTAAGACACTGAAAGAACTCTGTGAAAACTTATCCCAACTGGACCTGACTACTGTAGAGATTGTTTTACATAAAAAGACTCAACCTTTTAGTATCCAAGTACCAGAAAGAATAATGACCCAGATCCTATGCCAGGTATTTTGGATGTTGGGTTGTAACTACCGTATAGGCCTTTCCAGAACAAAAACATAGAACGAGAATGTGGTTTTGTCACAAGCTTGTTTTTCAGATTTCTGTTTTGATTAGGTAGAATTAATTTGGTCATCTCCACTTTTCCACATTCAAGTGAATTCCCCATAATAAAAAACAAACCCCACAGTGCAGGGAAAGCAGAGTCAACTCGACTTTCTGGGACCTCAAAGCCTGCTGGATTTACCAGTTTGGGCTTCACACTATGCAAAGGTAACAGAACTACTTCCACGCTTCGAACAACCAAGGAAGTAGCAGCACAGCAAAAAGATTGCTTCCACACTTTAAGGGTGAAAGTAGGAAGACAGCAAGACTCTGAAATCTTTTCTACTAGACATGTTTAATCTCTTTTTTTTCTTTCTTACCATGCCCTAAACCCTTCTATGTTCAGTAAACTCTGACTATCAGTAATTTCCTGCCACCTGACTTAAAGTATCATGTAAATGATGCCATTCTATTCATTCCTTGAAAGAAGGAATAAAGACACTGCAGCTATGGTAAAGCAATTTGCCAGCTGCCAGGTTTAAAAGATCCTCAATATATCCTTTGCAGTCTTACAGAACAGTAAGTACAAGAAGATAATTTTATTTGCTAGACAACTACTTAGAAACAGTCAAGAAAACTAATCTTGTTGAGACAGACCTTTGTATACATGCACATGCGTGTGTGTATATATTTATGTGTATATATATGGAATTACTTTGAAGAAAGTAATAATTGAGAAGCTATGCTAAAAAAGGCCTTTTCCTCTTACCTTAGTTCCTTCTTAGCAAAAACAAAAACAAAGAAGGATTAAGTAAAAACCTCAGTATTCTGAAGTGAGAGGTTAAGATGAAAAAAAAAATGGGGATTTGCACACGCTGAAAGGAGCATACTGGCCTAGAGTAAATTTGCTAGTAGAATTAAGCAGAACCAAGAACAAGCTTTGAAGCTTGTATTTTCAATATGGTCATAGCTGAATGTAATAGTAAAAAGTGCACTGTGCAGACATGGCCTTGTAACACAACATGGAACAGTATTACAAAGCTCAGAGTAGATCTCACTGTGAATAATTCTAGTTACTCCAGGCCACCCCAAAACCACACTTTTCCTCCATCCTGACATTATTATTTTTATCTACATATTTCTTGACTCTGTTTAATATTTAACCATATCAAGGTAGACTGTACGTAACAATCATCTTCTAATTCTCCTACTGACTTCTTTGGTAACTGGTAAGAATATACAGTATTATCAGGTATTGATTTACGGTGCTGCTACATCCTGTTTGACTTTATCTGCTCCTTGTTGTTGTTACTTAGTGACTTGCAACTCCGTTTCACTACATAGAAACAGACGGTTAGATCACAAAATCAAGCCAAATTAGGGGCTGTTTACCCTTGAACTATTTTAAATGTGCTTTTTTTTTGCAGTTAGGTGTTGATGCACTAAAAATAAAACATTCCAGGCTTTCAGCACCCTCTACAGGCAAATTGTTTTGATGCAACTTAACATATAAAACTGTTGCCATTGATGATAATCACAACAGGACATGAATAATTATGGCATATTGCGAAAAAACAAGAAAACATGTAATTGCAGGCCATTAGGAATTGATTTACTAAGAAAAAAGAAAGTAAGCATCCAATGATTATGAGAGCCTTTTGAAGTGCTTCAGACAAGAAGCCCCAGATTCACTATTTTTATCCAATCATATAAGCTAAATTATTATAGAAGTCAACTCCTGTATAGTGTTAACATGCCCTTTGTGCTTCTCATTACGAAAAGGTTTAATTCACTCAGAAAACAAAGAGAACACTTAGCTTACCATCCCTGTTGGACAGCAAACATACGAGCCCGTTAAGGCAGGTGTCAGTCACTTCGGTGATGTTAGTTGCGCATCTGCCTATAGCCTGAATTGTAGCTGCAGCAAACTGTTTATCTTGGCTTTTCACGTAAGTCTAAAGAAACAGGATTTTCATTAGTCAACACGTTAGTTTGTTCAACCAAAGACTTACCATATTATGCTCAGAAAACACACTTATTCTAGAATAAACTCAACCTAGAAAGCTACACTGCATAGAAGTTACCATTTTTTCACCTCAGTGTCACTTTTAGAAGACATTTTCTTGATGGCTTTGGTCACCCATGGCCATGAGAACTTCGGATTTCAAGAAAGCTTGGGGCAGGGGGCAATTACCCAAAAAACAGCAATTAGTTTCTATGCAAGGTTGGAAGAGTTGATGAGCTCTCTCTTCAGAGAGGTTTCAGTTCATTTAACCAGTAGCATCTGTGAAACTATGAATAACCTACCTGCCTGAGAACCAGTACCTTTCAGAGAAATCCAGCCAGAGAACTGAAGCAATGAAAATAGATGTCATAAGCAAAGAGGAAAGAAAGAAGGACAGACACTGTTTCACAATACAGGCAGAACATCTTGCTGATATATATATACAGATATTGGAGAAAATACTATTTCATCAAACGAATGAAGTGAGCTTTGGCAACAAATGCTAATGGCCAAACATTGCTAAAATTAAGACCACATCATTTACCGACGTACAGTGTCAGTCAAAGCGGTAGAATTTGTCTGTAAGAATTTGGATTGATTTAATTTTGCTCATCAATTTCTTATTTTTGTGATGGCTGGAAGGAGAGTGAGAAACTGAAACTCCTTTCCACATACAAAAAAGCTCCATTATGCATTATGACAGTTTAAGTTTTATTCCAAGAACATTTTATTCTGGAAAAGACTTTAATCTGAAAAATATAAGACAAAGAATCTAGATGAAACATCCAGTAATGGCAAGTGGCCAACAGAGAGTGTTTCATATAGGAAGAATACAGCTTAGCACAAACCTGGAATTCTCGAAGCAGAGTTGATATGTTGGCTTCATTTGCTAAGTTTGTCAAGATCTCAAGCTACAAAAAAAAAAAAAAAAGAAATTATAACCAGTATGACACATACACTATGTTTAAATTTTATATAAAAGACAATACTACTCAAAATACCACTTAAAATTCAATAGAATATATCAGATTTTAGTATAAACCAATAGCAGCATTGTACTCAGGAGGAATGTTCTCCCTGCAAGCACGTGCAAGGTTTTCACAGCAGGACTCAAGGGTTCAGTCATGGACTGCCTACGAACTCCAGCACCCGAGGGTGCCAAGGGAGCTGGTGGATGTGATTGCCAAGCTGTTCTCCATCATCTATCAGCAGTCATGGTCAACTGGAGAGGTACCAGACAACTGGAGACTTGCTAATGTGATGCCCATCTATAAGGTTTGTAAGGAAGACACGGGGAACTACAGGCCTGTTAGCCTGACCCTGGTGCCACGGAAGATTATGGAGTAAGTCAGTCATGCTGAGGGCAATCACAGAGCAAGTACATGACAACCAGGGAATCAGGCCCACCCAGCATGGGTTCATGAAAGCCAAGTCCTGCCTGATCAACCTCATCTCCTTCTATGACAACGTGACCCACCTAGTGGATGACGGAAAGGCTGTTGACAGTCTGTCTCAACTTCTGCAAAGCCTCTGACACAGTCTCCCATAGCATTCTCTTGGAGAAGCTGGCTAAAATCTGGCTGGATGGCCAGGCCCAGAGAGTGATGGTGAATGGAGTGAAATCCAGCTGGCAACCAGAAACAAGTGGTGTTCTCCAGGGGTCAGTACTGGGGCCCATCCTCTTTAATATCTTAATTGATGATTTCGATGAGGGAATTGAGTGCACCCTCAGTAAATCTGCAGACAACACCAAGCGGGGGACCTGGACAGGTTGGATCAATGAGCAGAGACCAATGGGATGAAGTTCAACATGGCAAAGTGCTGGGTCCTGCACTTTGTTCCTAACAACCCCAGGCAGCACTACAGGCTTGGCAGGGTGGCTGGAAAGCTTGACAGAGGAGAAGGATCCAGGGGTGTTGGTTGACACTCACCTGAACATGAGCCAGCACTGTGCCCAGGTGGCCAAGAAGGTCAATGGCATACTGGCTTGTAGAGAGAATAGCATAGCCAGCAGGACCAGGAAGGTGATCATCCCCCTGCACTCAGTGCTGTTGAGGATGCATCTCACATATTGTGTTCAGTTTTGGGCCCCTCACTACAAGAAAGACATCGAGGCCCTGGAGCATGTCCAGAGAAGGGTAATGAAACTGGAAGGGTCTGGAACACAAGCCTTATGATGAGCGGCCGGGGGAACTGGGACTGTTTAGTCTGGAGGAGGCTCAAGGGAGACCTTATTGCTCTCTACAACTACCTGAAAGGAGGTTGTGGTGAGCTGGGGGGGGGTCAGCCTCTTCTCACAGATTAAGCGGCAATAGGACAAGAGGGAATGGCTGCATGTTGCACCAGGGGAGGTTCAGGTTAGAAATAAAGAGAAATTTATTTACAGAAAGAGTGGTTATGCATTGGAATGGGTTGCCCAGGGAGGTAGTGGAGTTGCCATCCCTTGGGGTGTTCAAGAGAAGGCTGGATGAGGTACCTAGGGACATGGTTTAGTAAGTAGTATTGGTGGTAGGGGGACTGTTGGATTAGATTATCTTGGAGGTCTTTTACAACCTTAATGGCTCTGTGATTGTGTATCAAATGGGCCTGAAGTACTTCGGGCAGCGTAGTTTCCAATGTTACACAGGCCTTCGCAAATAAGAATCATGTGACACCACAAGAAGAAATTACAGCAATGACAACTACACTTGGGAAGAAATAAAGTGTCCATTACATGCAGATGAACTACAAAAAAAAACCCCTTTAAACTTGAGAAAGAAACACTTGCATCTGTGAGACTCCTCAAATCTTAAACATCAACAATACCAAACCATGAAAGGTCTCTCTACTCCTAGTGGACAAGTGAACATTACATACAACGCTTGGCCTATACTGTTAAGATGCTGTGCTTCTAGGCTGTTTTAACTTTGGAAAAAAAAATAATTCCAACACAACTTGAATGAGGTAAACTTAAGAGAGAGATAACTATGTTTCTGCAAAGGGAAGTTGGGCCTCAGAAATCTGTTGGTATTTCTAGACTTGGATGCACACAGTCAAGGATACTTAACTGATACAGGCCACCTGTACTTCAGAAGAAATTTGGTAAGACCTGTCACCAAAGGCTCCTAACGATACGTCTGGCATAGCATACAAAGCAAGCAGGGAAATGAAGAGAGAAACGGGCTGAGAAAAAAAGAGACTTGTACAGTACAGGAGGGCTATCAATAGAACCCCACAAAATTCTTCATTGGTCTTTTGCTTTTGAACATATTCCTATATGAACTATGATGTAATGAGAAGACAGGTAAAGTTTTCATCTGATGCTACAGTTTTTAGCAATATGAAGACAAGGGCTAAGAGACTGGGTGACTGTTGATAAAATGGCAAAAAAAAAATCAACAGAGATAAATATAATGTTTTTAATTGGGGAAAACCCTTAACTTTACAGAAAATTATTGGCTAGGATGATTACTAGCAATTATAACTGAGAATTTGGGTTAAAATATGTAACTCCATGTTCACTGCTACAGCAGTGATCAAATAAGCATACTTGACATTGGGAGAGAAACAAAAAAAACCCAGAAACCTAAACAGTGCAGCATATGAAATCCAGGGTTCTTCTACATATTAAATACTTCCACTCATCCTCTTATCTTAAAGCAGACAGGACTGAACTACAGGGGTAAAGGGTGGGAAAAAGCACAAGATTTTCTTGTGTATGTAATAGTGTATGTTGCCCCAAACTTCAGCCACCACGAAAGAACTGAGAAAATGGAAGAAAAAACACGGTTTCTACTTCTCGACCTCTTCACCATGGTATTATCAATTAATACAGGAATTTAGATGGATCAACTTTCAATTATTTCATGACTGAGTTTTCCTGGATAACACTAAGTCTTACTAGCATTCACAGCAGTTTTCATCTCATTAAATGAGCCAATCTTTTTGCTTCCAACTGCTTTAAATTCACTAAGATTTAATACTAGACTTGGAAAAAGATGATGTGATGAACATGCCATTTTAGAATGTACCACTCTGCACATGCGTGCAACATGGATATAAAATATAAATAAGGAAAAAACGATGTTTATTTACGAAAGCTGTACCTTCCAGTCCCAAATACAAGTGCCTATGACAATCTAAAGCAAAACAAGAGAAAAGCCACATAACAGTAGACAATTTTTAAGCTATTGTTTTATCAAGGATTTTATGTCCATTAAAGACTAAGAATAGAGATGACAGACTAAAACATGCATTGAGATGTGGCCTTGAGGAAAGTCTAAAGTACTTATGTTGAATGCTGACTTCAAAGGGAGTCTGGAACTCTAAACACTCTCCCATTTTGCTCAGAGATTTAAACTCTTTATAAGCTAACAATATCAAAAGACACTGTGATTTCATTTCTCTTCATTTGAGAAGAATCTTCCTCCCATGAAAACAGTCAAACTCTAAATGTCTGGTCAGATAAAAATAGTAATGCTCTGTATCAATGAAAGATACCAAAACTGGCTGTGGAAAACACAGCCTACCTGCCATATACAACATGGTAGAAAAAGAGAACTTCCAGATAGCCTGACAAGCCTGAAGGAAATTTGTAGACTTTTATCAAAGTCCACAGCTCTACACTTCTCTGTCAAATAAGGAACAGCACAAAATGTTGTGCCTTTTCAGCACAAGAAAATCTTACCTTCTATTGCAAACAATTTGCCCAGCAGTATACAGACAAAAGTGCTTTTAAACTCACCTTCAGTGTTTTAATCATTGTTGGATCAGTTGATCTAACGTAGAAACTCTTCAGATAAGGTTCAAACATGCCCTGAAAAGCAGAACAGGTTTAAGTAGCTCACCTGTGTTTCATACAGTATGTGACTTTGAAGATTCTAAATAAGGTGTACCTTTCTCTGAATTGACATGGTGGCAATATTTTGCAGAACGATATACTGCACCTCCCTAGAATTTTAAAAGAAAACCAAGAGTTATTCTGCAAAATTACAGATATACAGAATAATGCAACATGGGAAACAAAGTCCTACTCTACTTGAATCTAAATTAAGTTATATATTTGACTTGGCACAAAAACAGTAGGAAATCTACTGCCAACTGACAAGCTCATCATCTGCTTTACAGGACAATGGAGGACGAAAAACAAGGTTTCATTTTAAAAAACTTCAATATGCAAAAAAAAAATCACTAACGTTGGTGCAATGCCTCTTGTAGGCAATAAATCTTTGTCTTTTGGTTTAGCCCCAGCTGTCACCTGAGCACCATGCAGACACCAAGTCACCCCCTCCCCCTGGTGGGATGTGGAGAAGAATGGGAAGGCAAAAGCAAACTGTGTGGGTTGGGATAAGGACAGCTTACTGGGACAGCACAAGGAGGGGGAAGTATCAAGAACAGGACTTTTAACAAAATATATAAACCTGGTAACACACATTTGCAATTTCTCACTGAATAGTACAACTCAGACTATACAGCTCAGAGCCATCACAAAGTCAGACTGTACCCCCAAGTTGCACATCCTGGAGCCTTACCAACCCTCCTTGACTAGCTCCCTTTTGTACTGAGCATGATGGCCTAAGGTATGGAACATCCCTTTGGCTAGTTTGGGTCACCTGTCTCAGCTGTGGCTCATTCAGACTTCTGATGAAAACTGAACTTATTTACCCTAGCTGAATCCATGACGCTTTGTTTAAACTAAAAATTTGCTTAAAGCATCACCATTCTCCTATCTCCAGAAACAGTGCACAAAACCCCCACATTTTATTCACCATCTTGAAACAATATTTCAGGATGGCACAGCTGAGAATAAAAACACATGAGCTTTATCTGTAGCATGGAAATGACTGCATTAGTTACAGGAACAGCTAATCCTTGCACAAGAATTGCCATGAATTTTTTGGTCTTAAAAAATTTCCTATCCTAATAATTCTTAAAGGGGGACTGGGTCTCCTGTGACACTGGCAAGTTTATGGAACTATCAAAAAGCAGAACTATAACACAACAGACTTTGCCAAGATACAGACAACGGAATTATGCACTATTCTAACCAGAAAAACATTAACATGCTTGGAGGATGTTCTCATCAGTAACATATTAGTTTAAAAGCCTCAGCAGGACTCAGCAAAAAGGTATCTTGGTACTTGTATAAAGCTTTTAAGCAACAGAGTTTCTGCCACCAATTGCTTAAAAACTAAGTAATAATTTATGCATAGTTTTTCGGAATCACTAGTGTTCAAATTCTTTCATAATGCAAATCACACTGACTATGTCCTCTTATTCAAAACTGTCTAATAGCTTTGTGGTAATTACATCTGTTGCTTACAAAGAAAAGTAACAAAGGAGAAGTATGCAGAATTTTTTTTTACACCTATTTTTATGTAATTCTTACATAGGTACATGGAAATAGTCAGCTGCACATGATGAATCAAGACTGGAAATTGCTATGAAATGCTCTTCCAGGCACTCTCACCCTAACTAGATTATAGCGTATTTGACATTCATTTAAAGGCCACAGGCACATAACTTCAAGGGCAAACAGCAAAAGCGTATTTCAAAGTGGCTCTAATAGCAAAAGTGTTTCACACAGACTGGTAACAGAGAAGAGACAAGCCATTCAAAATGGGAAAATAAGAAGACTAGTACCATTTTAGGCACTAGTTGAGGTACAGGAAAGATGTCACTACTCCTCTGATGAAATCTGAGTATAAAGGAGCAATAAACAAAATGCAAAAATAATCTTTTCAATCTGTGAGTATGAGTTTAGTTCTGTGTATTTCCTGTACGTTTGTCAAGCTCTTTTACCCATTTTACTTATCTTTGTATAGAGAATGGGAAGCACACCATACTATAAAACCAAACACAAAGAAAACAATGATTCTTTTTTATCAGAAATAAAAGCATGACTTCCCTAGCAAACCAAATTTTACTTCATTGGTCTATCTTTTAAATGATAGAGACATTAGCCATGGGTGAGCTGCAGAAATTTACAAGCAAAGAGCTCTATGGCGACTGGCCTTACAGCAGTTTTTGTCTGTTTGATGTGACCCACTTTAAAAAATAAATTTTTACAGAAAAGCTCTAGCCAAGAATACTATGTTTGGTTAGAAAGCTATCCTGAAAATAGCTTAATATTAGTTAATATCTTTCATAGCTTTTCAAACAGCTATATGGAAGCTCAAAATCTAAAAGCCGAGGGGAAAGAGACCCCACTCTTATGCAGCAAATACTAGCAAAATATGCCAAAACTATCAAATACAAAGCAAAGCAGAGTATTACCAATCTTAGGAAATATGTGGCCAGTAACAGACCGTGTAGGAAAGCAGACAAAGCTAAATTTTGTTGTCCTGAATGAAATATATATCTGGTTAAAACCAGCCCAAGCATTAAGGAAACAGGGATTCAACAGTATTAAATGGTATTTTAACAATGTGTCAGTTTATCTGTCAACAAGAAATCTTCAATATGAAGGGCAAGAAAAGAAAATACAGATCTTCTTTAGTACCTAGCAAGATAGTAAGGAACTCCAATATAATTACATTTCAATAATAATTAAAAAATAGTAAAGAAACTAAGCAAACTAGTTAGTACTATTTCCATGCTAACTAGGCAGCCATGATTTTTCTCAGAATCAAAGTCATAATTAACAATGAAACACAATACTGAACGATCACTAGATGTGAGACTGAAAATGATGGAGTTACTTTTAATGATCCTCATTTCTTGAGAAAGAGTTAAAATTACAGGTCATTCTTGAAATGAAGCTCTAGCAGTGCAATAATTACATTCTTATAACCATGGCTGAAGATGTACGTACAGGCCACTCTCATGAAAAAGTACACACAGCAGTGTGAAGGATGAACTCCACCTACCGATTACTACGGAGTAAACGCACCAATGACTTAGAAACAATACCAGCTTCAGATTTCGGTGCCAAATGCCAGTAAAGCTGTGCAACTGCCATGACCACCTGAAAGAGTAACATTCAGAACAGCATGTTAATTTCAAATTGCAATACAGATCTATCAAATTTGCTTCAGATCATTAGAACTACCAACTCACTCTTCTTCAGAAAGCAAAGTACATACCCATGTTCTTTGAAATCAACAAAGCCATTGGGGGAAAAACGACAAAAAGAGATAATTACCTTTGATTCTAGAAACAAAAGTAAGTACCTCTCATTCCTCCTAATATTTATTGTATACAGTAATATAAAGACAGAGGAAAAGAGACAGAGAAAAAAAGTAGGTAATTAAAATTGGAAACATACTGATATCATCCTCAAGTAATTACTGCTATCATCAGCAGTATAAACGAATGAGGAAATACCATTTAGAACTTCAGAAAATAGAATGCTGTTGTTTTTCTTAGAGATTCAATATTACCTATTATTTAGTTTCCAATCTTTCATTCCATTTTTCTATTACGGAATTTATAAAACGATAGCTGCAACTGTTTGCTGACAACATCTAAAATCTCAAATCCAGCAGAAAGCAAAACCTAAAAGGTTTTAAGACCAATACCCTAGCTAGCATAAAGCAGAATGAGATAAATAAAACTTAAAATCCACAGTTTCAAGTTTTCTCTGAACTAAAAGACAAATTATGAATTATTATGCTAATGATAAGTCATGTTACAACCTTTCCTACAATACTATTATGGTCAACTTTCTGTTCAAAACAAAACAAGCCACAGAAAGAAGATACCGAGTAAAGCCATCATGATGACACTTGATTTGTTATCTTAAAGCCATGAAACAAAAAATATTATTGTTAAGCAGTAAAAAGTGATAAAAACATCTGAAAAGAGGAAATAACTGGAAGACTTGTAGCAATATACTACAGGCATCTTTTATTGCTGACAAAAATCTAAGAGAAAGCAATTAATTTAGTTGCTGTTAAATCCTGTGAATGATACAAAGAACGGTGTAACAGCAGTTCAGTGCAGCATGATTTCTCTTGACAAACCACCTCCGCATCTCAGATAATTCTAGTATTAGAAAGTTAAAGATCATGAATGTGAGAAAAAAATACCAGTTAACAGATCTAAAGAAAATGATTTACAGAATGAGGAAGATAAGCAACTGCACCTGTCCTCAGTGCACTGTGACATCTAACATACCTAACATAGTTGTTCTTTGTATGAGATGAGGAAATATACAGTCATTGAACAGTGATTTGAGCAAAAGGCTGTGCTCTAACAGAGCAGCTATTTTAAAACTGTATTCATTTCCAAAGTCTGCTGGCATATTGTAAGTAGTTTTGAGAACACTTGGACATTACTCAGAATCTACCAGTATGTTCCAGTGGGGAAGCTAAACCTGATCTGCTTAGTTTATCAAGAACAGGTTGGGCGGTAACTTAATGATGGTGTATTAATTGTTTTTGCAATTATATGAATATTCATTATTACTGGAAGTCATTTCCCTAAGACATTTAGTCACAATTAACAGGACAAAGAGAGGTTAGAAATAAAGTTCTGTGATCTGAGTAGCATCATAATGACTGACCATCAAGAATGGCTGCTTCTGGCACCTTAAAATCTGAAGGAAATATTGCAGAGTATGCTATACTCATGATGTTATACTCATCCTGGAACCTTTCCAAGCCTCCAACACTAAGAATCTGGCTGGACTGATAAAGATTTTAAGCATATCATTGTCTTCTTTAAAAATGTGAGACTCAAAAGAAAGCACAACTTAATGAATCAATAAAAGCTATGATTTTCTCTGTTAATTTGTACCACCAGGACTGACAGTTTGTGCCATCCTAGTTGCTGAGAACTTAAGCATTAAAAGGTAGCTATGGTATAGTCATCACATGCTATAACAGTTGGATTAAAATGTTCTTGTATTTTCTCTACTATTTTGCTTGTCCTTAATATTTGGAGCATGCATCACACAATTCAGGTGTTTTACTTAGAAGCTACGTTACTTTCAAAAGAAAAAGAATCACCATACTTCTCCACCCAGTTACTACAGAGTATTAATGCCACTTTTAAAAAGGTGTAGGTTTTACTTTTCTATCATTAGACTTTCTGAAAGCATAGACATTTAGTACTTTGAAAAGGAATTTGTCATACAGCAGCATTTCGGCTTTGAAGCAAGGGCTTTGTATTTCGCAACAGCAGCCTGTGATCGGGGTCCATCGTATAGGTGCTTTTCACTTTGTGATCCTTTTCTTTCTCCTCTTCTTCAGATTCATAGAAATTATTTTCAGTATATTCATCCACCACCTCATCTTCCTACCAAAAGAAAAAATGACAAAAACATACACAGAATATTTGTCAACTGGTTTTCTTCATTAAGGAAGTATCATAGAACACTGTAATTGCATGCAAGATTTATACGTTGCGGTGGGCTGCCTGGTACCAACTGTTACCGGTAGCTCTCGTTGTCTTTCAAGTTTCTGTCCAATGATTTTAAGGAATATTCAACTCTACAGAATGGTTTTAACAGGATTATGTAAGTCATACACCCAATGGCTTATTTTTAAAAAAGACCTAATTACTCGAGACAAACGTGTCTTTTTAATTCTAGTCAGCTACAGCAAAGCAATCAAAAGGGAATGGAAGAATAGATAGAAATGAAAACAAAGCCTTATTTAATAGGTTTTCAGAAAACTAGGCAAGGGTAACTTCAAACCTTTGTTGCATGCCTTGGTCAATATTCTTCTGTAGTGCAATAGCCCATAAAAGTGTCTTTGGGAAAGGAGAAGTGACAAAGTTGTCATTTTGTTCTGGGGTTTCTAACAATTTGAAAGGACACTGAAACAAAATTTCCCTTCAGATTTCTTATTTTTACTACTTGATTCCAACAGTGCTCTCACATTACAGAATCCCTAGCAAGTTCTTACATTTCTTATACAACAAACAACTGAAGTAACTTAGTTTATTAACTTCTCTGCCTATACATCCCCATGACAGTCACCCTTCTAAACTAAAATCTCATGATGCTAAATCAAGACTACCAGTAACCAACTTCCTCCCCTTGCCTACAGGTCAGGCAACTTCCTGATCCCAGCGCATCTCAACCCTGCAATGAAGAAGCTTCCTCTAACAGGAGGATAATTCAATCTTCATTGATTCAGTCTTTGGTATCCCTGCCTTGACTGCTAAAAGGCATGCACATCAGTACTATTGAACTGAACAGGAATACAGAGTTGGAAATTGTATTTAACTCATTAATGACTGATGTAAACAAACAGCTCTGACATTTCTGACTTCTTATTTTAAAGTTGGAAACATACTTGGAGCATAGTTCCAAATAATTATAAAGCAACTTACATGTCTCACATAAACATTTTAAATTTGATTCCCATTGCAGTCTTTATATTGACTCACTTTCTTCCTACTCCTACACTAGAAGTAGGAATGTGGTCTTTTCTCAAAAGACACGCATTTTATTGTAATCACTGAGTATGACTTTTTTTTCAAATCTGTTGACATCTGATCTGAAATAATTACGTTCCGGTGAATGATGTCATGATGATGACACACATGGAAACAAGTTTAATGAACTGATATTCATTAAAATGAATTAGTCTGAATTTGTACTCACACAGACCTTACTAAGACAAAGAGATTTGTCTCAAGATCATCAAGTCCAACCCTTTACCTAATGCTGCCAAAACCACCACTAAACTATGTCCCTAAGTGCTATGTCTACATATCTCATAAATACCTCCAGGAACAAAACCACTTCCCTGTATAGCCTGGTCCAGTGCTTGACAACCACCACAGGGGCCCAAAACTGAACACCATACTTGAAGTACAGTGTCACCAGTGCCAAAGACAGGGGAATAATCACTTCCCTATTGCTGCCACCCAATCCATTTCTGATACAAACAAGGATGTTATTGGCCTTCTTGGCTATGAGGGCACACTGCTGGCTTGTATTCAGACAGCTACAGATTTACATGCCCAGGGTACTTTTCTGCTGGCCAGCTTTCCCAATAACCTTCCCCAAGCCTGTAACATTACATGGGGTTACTGTGACCCAAGTGCAGGTCCTGGCACTGAGCCTCACTAAACCTCTTACAACTGGCTGTGGACCATTGATCCAACCTGTCCAGATACCTCTGTAGTGCTTTCTTGCTCTCCAGCAGAACAACACTCCCACACCCCTTGGCATCGTCTGCAAACTTAATGAGTGGGCACTCAAATGCCCTTGTCCAGATCACTGATAAAGCTATTAAAGAGTATTGAGCCCTGGGGAACACCACTTGTGACCAACTGGATGTATCACCCCATTCACAACTCTTTTGACCAGCTATCTAGCCAGTTTTTTTACTCAGAGAAATGTATGCCCATCCAAACCATAAGCAAGAGAATGCTATGGTGAATGGTATCAAAGGCTTTACCAGTGTCTCTCATCCACTATGACACCTTGTCATAGGAGATCAGGTCAAGCAGAACCTGCCTTTCATGAGCCCATGCTGTCCTGTATATGATGTGTGATGGCACTCAAGATGATCCGCTCCATAACCTTCCCCAGCACCAAGATCAGACTAACAGGTCTGTAGGTCCCTGGATTCTCCTTCTGCTTGTTACTGTAGACAGGCATCATATTTAATAAGCTCTAGTCAACTTGGACCTCTCTGGATAGCCAGGGCTGCTGATGAAGGTTTAAAGTGGCTTGGTGAGTACTTCTGCCAGATCCCTCAGTACACCTGGGTCGATCCCATCTGGTACCAAAGACCTATGCGTGCCTAACTGGTGTAGCAAGTTGATACTTATTTCCCCTTGCATTACGGGGGCTTCATTCTGCTCCCTGTCTTCCAGCTCAGAGGACTGGGTACCCAGAGAACAACTGGTCTTATTATTGAAGTCTGAGGCAAAGAAGGCCTTAAGTACCTCAGCCTTTTCCTCATCCTTTGTCACTATGTTTCTTCCTGCAACCAGTAAAGGATGGAGATTCTCCTTAGCCCACCTTTTGCTATTAAAGTGTAAACAGTATGCCCCTTATGTTAGTTCTACAACTTGGACTCCAAACATTAAATAAAATATGAACAGGCTACAATGGAGAAAGCAGTATAGCTAACATTCTACCATTCTTACTGCCAGACACTTACCTTTGGGAGATGAAAATCCTCCTGTTTTAACTATTAATGTTGAATCTACAACTACCAGCTTTCACAAATAACTTCCTGCATTTATTTTTCAGTCCTCAGTATCTATATTGCACCTACACTAAGCTGTAGGGCATGCTTCTTCGTGGGTCCTTAAACTGATGACATATACAGTATATATTAGCAGGTCTATCGGAAAAAAACCCCAGTACCTTTTTGACAGAGGAGAGGCAGCATGAGAGTTCAGAGAGCAGATTCAAATGTTCCTGCTCTTTAAATCACTTTAGGTGCAGTTCCATAGTTGATTTAAGACTAACCATGCCATTAAAAATCGTTTGTTTTTTGAAAGCATGTTTTATTTTCACCAGGATCAGTAAAATGACCTGTCTCATTTTGTGATCACAGGATCACTAGAAATCAGTATGGGGTAAAGGGAGAGGACAGAACAGAGGCATTCCGTTTCAGTGTCAGTCTTTAGTTAAACTGCATTAAGTACACTTAACGGTTTGTAGTAGTGCATGATTTAATTGTGCAGTTAATAGCTTTTCTAAATTGCAAAATCACTAAAAAGTTCAGAATCTTGGGAGAATGAAGTGATTAAAAACTGAGAAAGACCACTGGCATTCCAGGCTAGGAACTGCAAATGGACTCCATGCATTCCCCATCTGTGATTTATTTAATCCAGTAGAGAAGTGAGTATTTCAGCGTGAAAGAACACACATAATTCCTTTTTACTTTATTCCAGGCATACAGTTTACGGACATCTTCATAAAGTATTAACAGCTTAAATGAAGAAACTGCCAGATAACAAGTTGCATTAGCCTGTTTTTAAAGTCACTAAGTAAATGAGCTAACATTTAACTGAGATTTTGCTTGAAATTACATTTAATATGGCATTAAAGTTGAGAATGTTCCTTCCATTTAGGATAAACCACATTACGTGAACGCTACAATTTCCTCCAAACAGACCTTCTCACATCCACAAACTCAAAGTAAAATTTCACTGAACCTGAAGCATGACCACATACTATTTGCCCTCTCTACCAGCCCTAATTCCATCTTCTATTCAAAAGTGATTGAAATATTTGTATTCCTAGGTTAGATATAACGTATTTTAAACCTACAGACTTCAGTTTCTCTCCTCAGATTCATAAGGAAATATTCACAGCTTTTTTTGATTCCTGCAGCAGAATCTTTAGCATGCAAGATTGTAAGCTATCTTCCAGAACCCTAGTATTTCTAGAAATTGCTCTCAGAGTTTTTGATAAGCTATGTTTTGAAGGTAAGAAGAGTTTTGGGACTATTCACTAGTTATTGAATCTGACTGCAATAACTAAACCAAGATTGGCAGTCCACCTGAAGTATCATGAACAGCACCCTTGGAAAAGCGAAATGGTAGAAAACGTATAAAAGAGTTTCCTACTTAAAGAATTGGTCACTTCTCCAACAATGTGTGTAAAGATGCCTACCTAAATCCTTCCATGGCCTTCACAGATGGATTTCAGAACATTACAACAGACCTTTGGGTTTCCCTTTACGGGAAACAAAACCACCTGTATTCTCAAGACTGCTCAAAAAGCCAAGGAGATGAGCTGTGACGAGCTTCTGACATCCAAGCAGACCTCTTCCAACCTCACTTGTTAATAACCACATACTGGCAGAAGTCACTATCCTCCCCACAACAGTAAGTTCTTGAATAAGATGAAGGTATGTCAGTATAGATAAAGCTTGACAAACATTGCTAGTGGTGTGAAAAAAAGGCACAATTACACATGGTAAAAATATTGCAGAAAGTAAAGTGTAAGCAATGTAAGATGCAGTCTGTACTGGAGAAAGGCCTTAGAAGGCACAAACCCCAAGTTTGCCACAGAGATCTTCAGGTACTAACTGAATGAGCACAAGTTACAACTTTTGCCTTATTAAGCCAAAGGGAATTGAAAAGTCAAAGAAAAAAACACGACCAGATCATCCACTCCATAACTCGTGGCTTCCTTTCAAATACTAATCTGCTATCAAAGTATATTCACACTTTTTAGGTAGGCTGCCATTATAACCAGTTGCGTGATAAGGACTTATGCCACTATGAATGAATGGGACCTAGCAATGAGATGCTCTGATAGGCATATAAAAGTAGGGCGGTATTTCCAGTGCCTAAGTGTGAGTATCTAGTGCTAATTTATAGTCCCTCAAGTTTGAGAAATATCTGTGTGGGTCGGGCAGATCCAGGTATGTAGCCCATGGGAGATTTTAGAAACTTAATTTCTCCTTTCTTTCACACAATATAAAAAGATTCTGGCAAGGAAGTAGAGGCCTGGAATATGACCTGGATTCTACCCATACAGAATCTGTAAGGAGGCTTTCTGAAGAAAGTGGTATGACTAGAAGATATATGTCCATTATTCCCTCTAAATTAAGTCAATTTAGACTAAACACTTTCAGTCCAAATTCCGCAAATACAGAATACATTGATTACATAGTGTGATATATAAAATATAACATAACTGCCAGTAGTTATATAAAATATTAATATAAAATAACCACAGTAACAAACATCACATTCTATCACTCCACTTGGGACCAAACATGTTGTTCCTACACATATCAAGAAGACGACACATTTTCAGTTAAGTAAACCACAATGGAATGAAGAAGCAATAAAGAACATCAAGATATTACTCCGGTATTGTTGGGTATTCTAATGTTTACTTCAATTATAACCATAGTCTATTCATTACCACTGGGATAGAGAGGTCAGTAAGAAAACCTGATATGTTGGTTGGGTTTGTAGAACTATGCAAATATGAAGCCACTGAAACCCATTTGGACTCCCTACAGTGCCCGCTTCTGAGGATCATTTTTCAGATTACAACTCTATTCAAATGAGTCCTCTGGAATTACACTGAAAATGTAATATATTAATAGCTATATAAAAGATATCATATAATTGCAATAAATTATACACTGGTACTTTAGGTTTAGGTTTTAGACTAAAGCTATCATGTTCTGGTGAAATGAGATTTCATGGTTCCTTGCACACAATTATATTTGTGGGTCTTTTAAGTTTATTTCTCTAAAGAGATAAACATGCTTTCAGCTAATAGAAATTGAAGTGAGTATTAATGGAAACGGTAGTTGTGACAAACTGAAGAAATATTTGGGTCACACCATGAATTGTATTTTCTGATTTTAACTCACGCTCTATAACACTCACATTGGGCTAACAGCCACATGATGCTGAAAGCCAATCTATTTTTTCAAATGCAAACATCTGCCAGGAAATGATACAACGCGTGAAAAGGTTTACAATGTGAGTGCCACTATTAAGTCAATGGTCAATACAGTCTCAACTATCTATTAATACAAAAAAGCCAAGAGACAAATGAAAGAGGCAAGTTGAGAATCCATGACCTCAAAATGCAGGAAAAGAATGGATTAAGAAGTTTTCAAAGAAGAAAACTCCTTCCTTCCTGCCATCACTGTGTTCTTAGAAGTAGCAACTCTTTCCTGTTTTCAGAGCACTGACCACAAGCAGTATAGCACTTGGGAATAATTGTTTTCCCACAGTTTTTAGTGAAGGGATGTGTCCCAATGAGATAAAAAGGCTTGAATTTTCTTTTATCCCCAGGTTGTTTCAAAGAGGTTCAATATTCACAGAAGAAAGGAGTACAAATTCTAAGTGTTTTGTAAGAGTTCAAGATTGGTGTTATGGTCGAAAGATCAGTGGCATGGTTCCATGACTCAAATCATTTGGAGTTTAGTACAATCCAAACCCAGTAGATCTCATGACAATTACGCATTACCAGCAAGAAAGGCCTGCATCAGAATGTGACAACAGGCCAAAGCTGGAAGAAACAAGATTCAAAATAGGTGAGATTATTAACAGTATCTATTCCTTCACTTTAAAACACTGGCTTTAGTCTCAGTTCAGTTCCAACAAACAAGGCAACCACTGCACAAAATCCTTCACTATCTTCTTGATACTGAGCAGTTTACTGACAACGGTGTTTTAACATCCCTGTGAAGAGCTATCCATGGGCAAGTTTATTTTGTAAAAAGATTCATCTTCCAAGCCATCTTACCTTGTGGTATCAACAGCCTCTGGAGCTGCATGTTTCATACTCATCAAAACATTTTCCCACTTCTTTAGAAAAGCTAAATTTTAACGTGTCTAGGAATATTTTACACAGAATTCAAAAAGGCTCTCTCTATAAAAACCTTCCAACTTGTAAAGGTACTAAGATTCACAAAATTGTAGGGGTTGGAAGGGACCTCCAGAGATTATCCAGTCCAACTCCTCTGCCAAAACCGGTTCCCTAGGGTAGATCACACAGGTAGGCCTCCAGGCAGTGCTCGAATATCTCCAGAGGAGACTCCACAACCCCCTGGGCAGCCTGTCACAGTGCTCTGTCACCCTCACTGGGAAAAAGTTCTTCCACACGTTGGTGCAGAACTTCCTGTGCTCCAACTTGAAGCCATTGCCCCTTGCCCTGCCTCCACAGACAGGCCATTTCAATTTGTCTTCCACACTTCAGATATTTATAAACATTAATAAGATTCCCTCTCAATCTTCTTTTCTCAAGGCTGAACAGTCCCAGCTCACTCAGCCTTTCCTCACAGGGGAGATACTCCACTCCGTTAATCCTCTTAGTAGCCCTCCTCTGTACTCTCGCCAGGAGATCCCTGTCTGTTTTATACTAGGGAGCCCAGAACTGGACACAATACTCCAGGTGGGGCCTGACCAGGGCAGAGTAGAGGGGGAGGATCACCTCCTTCAACCTGCTGACCACAGTCCTTTTAATGCACCTCAGGATCCCATGGGCTGTTTTGGCCACCAGGGCAAAAGATACCTACTCAAGCTTGAGATTCAGGCTGTGGCAAGTAAAATTGAGCACTGAGGCTTTTTTAGTCACAACATTGCTGTTAGCTTAACTGCCAGCATATATAAGTTACATGTTAAGCAATAAAGTTTCCTGCATCTTTTTCTCTCATATACATTCCAAGACTACATCCATGCATATTCTAATTTGTACAATACCCGCTATAACCCCAGTGCAGATATACATATTTAATTCATTATTTAAAAAATCCAAAACCACCCCATACAACTATGCAAACTCATTTGTTATAGGAAACTCTTCAAAAGCTCTTCAGTACAGATTTGAATTCAAACTCAAAAGTGTAATGAGTTAGAAGATTTAGAGCAATTTTTTTAAAAAAAACCCTAAACACAGCCCCCACCAAAAAAAGATAAGCAGAATCCCAGAACATTCTTTGTAAAGCCTGTTCTCATACAGGTTTTGTACTACTGCTTTGAGACAAGAGCATTGCACAGGTGGAAGTACAGGTTTGAGGACCACTGAACATTAATTCCTTCCCAATACATCACAATTACAGGAACATCTGTGCTAAGTAACTTCTTACTGAACTAATGTGAAAACTCAAGAAGTGTTCAAAAGCTCATTCTCATTTCTGTAAGTAGCAGCAACTATGCCTAGGACTGCTGTGCAAAAACAGAGGCTGAGTTAAATACGCTGCAGTAATTAACATCCTTCTGCAACAACCCCAAATTCCCAATTATTGGTGTTACAAAGTCTCATGATACTTGCAGCTAGAATTAAAACAATCCACTATGATTTTTAGATCGCTTTCATTTATTCCAAAGAGTTCCATTTTCCTCAAAATGGAAATGAGGCATAAAATAGCTCTTTACCACAAAGCCACCCTCATTTCAACAGTGTGTGGAGAAGGTACAATAATGAGAGTGCATAGACAGATAGATTTGCAAAGCAAACAATAGAAAAAGTGTTTAGAGCATAAGAGAGCAAGAACAAAATGTTTAATCTCAGTTTAAGTATCTCATGGTGTTGTATAAGGTGTCCCATCAAGATAGTAAACACTTAACTACCAAGGAAGTATTCCTCCATAGGGCTGCGCAGTAAGTGAACCATGAAGAAAATCAGGTAATTGTGACTTTGGGGCTGCAGACAAGGAAAGTCTAAACAAGAAATGGAGGAAAAGGAATCTCTCAGATCTTCAGCCTGTACAGAACTGTACTGGTTCACAATATCCCTCTCTTTCTACTGTTTCTAATATACCCCTTAGTTACATGAAATCATGCACACTTACACATTAACACCATTCAATTCCTGTCTCTCTGGAAAAAATTTAGACCATCATTTAAAAAAGTAAAGTCACAACCAAAAAAGGGATCTTCCCCCATTTCCTACACAAGCAAACACACTCCTATTATTATTATTAAATTCCTGTTTATGTAACTTTAGGATTCTTTACAGTTACTAAAATGTTTATTCAACCTTTAAACCATATTTGGAACACAGCCCTCACTCTGGATTTTAGCTAAGGAACTCTGAATTTTAAAGACACAAAATCACCTGAGATCTTACAAGAATGTTAACTGTACCTGTACTTAAGATAGGCTGTCTGAAAGTTGGAAGCCTGCTATACTCACCAGAATATCTGTATTACTAACATAAGCCTCATCAATAGAAGTTAAATGCTGTAGTACAGGATTTTTCTTCTTCATCCTAATGCACAAGTAGGCAAAAGTGCTGAAAGAATCTCAAAAAAAAGTCTGATTTGCTTCAGTGATACCCTTATAACACCATATATGGTATATTTATTCTGATGGTAAAAACCATGACAGAAAAGCATGTGCTGCCACCATTCAGTCCTAAGTTACCCCCAGTCTTCTTGCCTGGCATTTTTCAACCATAAACTGGAACAAACTTATGAATACACTGTCAAAGAGACAGATGACCCAAGATAACATAATTTTTTTCATATTGACTCTTCCCCTTGGTCCTTTAAAGATATGCCATAACCAATCAAGAATTCAGCCTGATACTACAAACAGAAGAAATGCAGAGGCTCAGACTGAGGAGACTTAGAGCTGAGATCTGACCTCACATAGGTCTCCCCCAAAGGAAAAATTAACTGAACATTTACTTCTGCAAAGAGGAAATAAAGAAACTTACTTTGCAACTCTTCTAATTTTTCCAGATAAAATCATGGTATAACAATGAAAAGGCCACATAAGTTACTGAACAGAGAATAATATCCAGCAGATGGATGCCCAAACCGAAATTTACAAATATTTTGGCATTGATGGAGGCCCCAGAGTATTCTAAGAAAGCATTCATTTCATATTGCTCACACAACTTTTTATGATTAAGTATCACTGAAGGGGCCAAAATTCAAGACAGAAACTTTGCTAGCACATGGAGCTCCAGTACATCTGATATTTAAATTAAAAATGATTAGCCATTAAGACAGTTGATATTTAGACTTCTATAAAAATATTTCAGTGTTTCCCTCCAATTAATTTTGATCTCCAAGTCAATGATCTAGACAGAAATAAAAATAATTTTAACAACTTATTTGTAACAGATGGCTAGAATGCCTCTTATTCTTTGTATAAATAAGTCCCCACTCATCCTGAGTCAAGAGGATAAGAATACAGCATTTCTGGCTGAATTTATGGGAAAAGCAGGGGCTGTTTTCTTAATTTGAGTTGATACACATGTCCTAGAGAACTTGCCTACACAGATTCTACCCACTGCTGCTAATCTACTGCAAGTCTGTCAAGGGATGAGCAGAAACCACTGCAATACACTTTGCCGCAAAGACAAATGGCATTTTTATCTACAGACTGCACTTCTCCTTTGCCACCAGTAAGTGCTTGGCAGTCACAAAGCAAACCAAATTAGGAAATTCATGTGGCTGAAATTTAACCCTCCCTGTTCTTTCACTAATTCTGCTGCTGCATCAATTCTTTTACCCAGATCTCCTTAGAAACACTATCCCTAACACAAGGGAGGGGAAGGAGAAGATGGAGTGAAGGTAGGAAGACAGTAAATTCAATGACAGAGGAGATGATTATACTGTGATCATGAAAATAGCCTCTGATTGCATCCATAACAACGAGAAAGCTTTGTTTAGAATTTTAAGTAAGCGTCAACTTTCCACAACCAACCTGAAGACATTTTGTTACAAATCTGTGCTCTAAATTATCCTGATCTTAAGTCAATACACCTGGTAGGGAAATATAAAGCTGATATTACAGTAAAATAGAACCCAGTCCATTTTATGGACCAAATGCTTCACCAAATAGCTTCCAATAAGTGAATCTGGAATGAAACATTAAGCCCCCCTCATGCATACCTAAAAGAACCTGGCCAGAGAGTACTGCGCTCTCATAAAAAAGGGCAACTGTAACTGAATCCAGAATCCTCCAATTCAGACTGAGGATTCTAACAGGTATACTAAGAATGGAAGTAGTAAGTAGTACAACACATAACTTCACTGTACACTAGTTGTTCTAAATTTAATCTTTTGATCTTATCAGCCAAATCAAGCTCAAGTAAACCTACTGATTGATCTGTGTAGTTTCACACTTGTATCCGAAAAGAACAGCTTAATGGAAGCTGAAAGTGAGAAAGCTCCTTTTGATCTCCAGGGAAGAAAATTCAGTGGCTTCATAATCTTTTAGGGCAGGAGAAGAAAAATAAAATAATAGTACTTAAAAAAAAATAATAATTAGCAAAACTATCACCTGGTACAGCCAAACAGCACAAATACCTAGAGTGACACTTCAGTAAGGTCTGCAATGTTCTAATACATAACATATCCTGATTAATTTTATCCTAAAAGATTAAATGCTATTTCTTGAGAGCCAGGCTACTTTCTGTGATTCACAGTCTTAGGTATATACATTTAAAGACTTCGTATTTTTGTACAAAAGGTCCTTATTCTTTTAGATCATGTTCTGCAGGCTTAACATCTGGTCCTCGCCATCAGTTGTATCAAATTCTGCACACTTTAAATTGAGCAATAGTTGAATAATTAATTCTAAAAATGTAAGCTTGAGGCATGCTCCTAGTAAATACTCATTTATAAGTAACTTTGCAATGACTGAAGCCCATGATCGATCTGAATTAACTTTATTTCCAGTTTTACTGAACACTGACAAGGTTTATTTCTGTAACCTACAAATGTTTGAAACAAAAGCTGAACAGCCCCAAGAGTCACTGGTTTTTTGGGTTTTTTTTTTGTTTTGTTTTGTTTTTTGTTTGTTTGTTGTTTTTTGTTTTGTTTTGGTTTGTTTTTTTGCAAGACTGCACTTTGCTCTCTACAATGATTGTTGAAACTTTTGGCCAAGTCAGCTGTTTGTAGAAGAGAACCTCCCAGATCGCATAAACGTTCAGTGTTAGATCTAGATACCAGGACCGCTGAAGCAGTCACTACCTCTTGTGATCCTCATCTCCTTGCAGAAACAGGGAAGTCTGACCAACTTGAAAACCAGAACTGCTATACTGCAACTCAATGCATTCATGGAAACCAACAGCAACTTTTATTTTACACATCCTTGTGTAATTAGACCGCAAGCTATAATGGTTCAGGAGCTTTTGCAAGTATTACTCAGCAGTGGCAACTAATTCCTGTAACATCATTTAAGCTGGGATGCATTACAGTGTTATCTGCTATTACACATGTTGCTTCCCGGAAAACTGTTGAAATTATTCTTCTCAGTCGGTGCTCCACAGGTATTTTCACTCCAGAATCCAATTGTCTTGCTTTCATTCCAGTTAACACATTAAAACTGAACACACTTCATATAGATAAAGGGCTATTCCAAAAGGTTCACGTGTAATTACTTCAAAATCACCCTCTAAGTATTTCAAGACAAATAGGATAAACCAAGGACATTCCTCCTCACAGCATTCATGATGAGAATTAAAAATTCTACCCTTCAGAGAAGCTAAAAGTGGGAATGTAAAACTAAGCATCCTGGGTTAATGGAAAATTTTATTAATCTGCAACAATTTTAAGCATATTACTCAAAAAAGGATTTTTCTCCATATTAAAAATTTCTCTTCAAGCTTCTAAATGCACAAGAAATCAGTTCAAAATGGTACACAAAATATTACACCATTACATGTTGGGAATGAGCTAGACTTGAACAAAAGCATATGTTTCTCAAAAAAGTAAAGTAAATTTTAGTAAAAAATGCAAATATGCATTTTAGCAGTCTTGAATTTATTAATCTGATAGGTTTAATTTCCATTTTCCTGCATCAGCTTTATTTATAAAGTGTCGTGCCCTATAAATATGCTGTTATTTTCTATAGTCAAGCACCCTCTTAACAAATCTTCTCATTAATATGTAAATTTAAAGTCAATCGGTCTTCTCCCTGACAGCGCCATGAATTCCTAGTGCACTGTATAATCGGCTTTGACTTGGCATCCACTATTTATCATCAAAGATGTCAGTTAGAAAAATTATGGAAAATGCACTGCAATTGATATGACTGCAATCTACTTTGTCAACACTTAATTGTTCCTCAAATCATACATTTACATATAAACAGCCTAAATACTGATCCATAATGATGCAAATAAACTAAATTAAAAATCTCTTCTACTGCACAAGATGCCCTGTTGTATGATGAGTTCATTTAAGAACCTATTGACAAAGGCATGCATTTCAAATAGCCTCAGAAAAAAATTCCGCTAATTTAATTGCTGAGTAGGTAGACAAGCTAAATTTTGCACTGAAGCTCATGAAAGTGGAAACAAAGTGTTATTAATACTATACCACTCACGACCAATTTTAGGTTGACACAGGCAGTATTGTTAACATAGACCTTCTACATTCCTAGAGCAGAAGCCACAGTAACAACTGTCATCCATCTGGCCTCAGCGAAGAAAATCACAGTAGAATCTGGAGGAAACTAAATCCTATCAAGACCTTCAGCCTTTCAATCCAAGATAGGAGGTCATCTTCCTCTTCTACCATTCCTTTGTCCCATCACAGACTAAAACTGGCCTGAACAAACCGCAGAACTGCAGCTTTAGGCAAAACAAATTACTAAATTTGATGCTTTCTAAAAGTCAGAGAGAAGAATGCAAGTTACTTTCTTCCACTAAGCAACACATACTACACACTCTGCCTCAAGGGTGTAAGGAAGAGATATTACTTAAGTACCACATTATCTAAAAGCACTTTCCTTATTTTAAGCAATTTTTCTGGAGCGACATGTCCTTACAAACAATTTAATTTTCCCCTGAAATGAAAAAGGGAATCCCACAACCCACCTGGTACTGCAAAAATTTGATTCTACTTCAGACATTTTTGCTATGTTTTTAGTTTCCTAGTCATTGTAGTCTCTGCTAATTTAAGAAGTGAATATAACTGTAAATAAATTAGGCCTAAATTAGCTGTTTCTCCAAGTACATGTGCTTCTAATTATTTTCAAATAATAAATTATACATGTATTAACATAGAATGTCACTGCATTTTAGCCTGATTCCCAGGCAAAAGGTATTAAAAGATAAGAGTTTGAAAGATGTCAGTGATGGCTGGTGTCATTCTGTATTTCAAAGCTGAAAAAAAACCTTTAAATGAATTGTTAATACACAGCATTGAAATAACAATGCCTGAACAGAAGTGTTACAACACAATAGCTGAACTATGGCAGAAGTACTTCAGTCTAAAGGAATACAGTGAAATAAACAGGAAAAAAATTAAAAACCAAAATATGAAACTTATCTCTAAGGTTCTGGGATCACCTCATACTCATTACAAGTAGGTACCCCAGGCATCCTTTTATGCTACTGTACAAAGTTCATCTCCAACTACGGCTGTTAAACAGTATATATAACAATGAACAAGTAAATTTTTAAATATGATTCAGTTTCAAACTGAATAGTAAAACTTAGCTATAGAAGCACCAAGCCTGTAATAAACACAACCATAGCTATGGAACAATTTTATACATTTCTTTGAGAAGTACTTTGTCTTTTAATTAAAACTGTTATTCAGAGTTAAAGCCCTACTGAAACCATTCTGAACAGTATCGATTTCCTCAGCTGTCTACATTTTTTTTGTGAGAAGTGATAGGATTTGCATTTTGAATTTCCCTTATTTTAAGTTTTATAAATGAATATTCTCATATTTACATAATATAAATGAAAATACTTTTTTTCTACATTGCATATTTCAAAAACACATATTCAAGTCTCCACTCATTTCCTCAGCACATGAACAAAGCCTAGACAAGTAACGTAATGTTTACCATACTGTGATACTGGGTATTCATACCTATAAAGCAGAGTCTAATGCAGTTTCAGGACAGAACAGCAAACCTTTCTAGCTCTGACTCACATAAAAGTTCCTAGGGTAATGAGCCATGTTGCTAAAGAACCACAAAAAAGATGCTCTCTGCTGCCCACGTGATGTGCCCAGGATAAATCAGAACAGGTTCTATAGTCTGGAAGGAGAATTCTCATGACCCGAAGCAGGGTGGATACTTTGTGTTAGTGAAGCCTTAGAGAGCTAAGACTCAGGTATTTTATTTCTATTTACACCTGCATAAAAGTGCATCTTAAAAGACTAACTATATCCCACAACTGAAATAATTTAGAATGCAAGCACACAATAGTAATTTAAAGAGTCACAAACTTACCTTCCATGGACTTACAAACTGTGTACGTGCATATCGAGTTAACATGTGGATTATAACAACTTGACCCCACTCTTCCACGTCAACCAACAAGTTACAGAGCTTTCGGTAGTTCTTATGAATCAGATCTATTCTTTCTGGACACACTTCCTCAAACGCCATCACAACGCTCCCAGCTACCAGCTAGAAGGCAAAATACAAACAAGGAGGTCAGTGATCCTTCTACAGTTCATCCAGAAGTGAGAATCAGAATTAATACTAGCAATTCTCAGCAATTTCAATTGTTTCTATTCAGTGAAAAGAAACAACAAAACAACAAAAAAGCCATAAGCCCACAGAAATGTTATCTTATTTAGAAGAGAATGAGGGTAAGTTTATTAGAATGGAGAAAACATTTGCTGTTTCTATTACACACATAAATCTTAGCTCCCAGTCCTGAAGACACAGTGCAACGTAAGCATAATTTTTTTTCTTACAGTTATAGTTTCCAAATAAATTATCAGAGAACTTGCAATTAACTGAGAAAGAACAGAAAACAAGATGTATAACAGAGCAATAGGCCCAACAAGGGCCGTTGGAATTCTCTTATCAACATTGGTGTGATCAAACTAAAGAGGAGCTGGGGTAAGATTCCCAGCACTACTGGATCCAAACTTCTCTCCTGATAGGGTCAAATTAGCTGTCATGAAATTTTATATTTAGAATTTCATTAATACCCTTTGCATTAAAAAAGCATGAAAATCAGCAACAAGATACAGAATTATATTAATACTTTTCCTCAAAGAATACTAGCAGAATTTCTGCATGCTGTTTAGCACTTCCCAACCAGTTCCAAAATGGCAAGAACGGATCATTTATTCCCTATGTCCTTGCATGCTTTTTTTTGTCTCCATAAGAAATAAATCTTTATACATCTTTATGGCCTCATATTGCCATAATTATAAGCACAGCTTTGATCTCATGAGAAAATGAAATAGATTCTCAACATTTTAACACCTCAAGGCTTACAGAAACCTCCTGATAGCATATTTTCTTTTAAAAATAAAGGAAACATTTGGGGCATCCTGTTCAAATTCCAGCAGCAGTTAGTCTGTGGGAAAGCCTCAAAAGCTGACCATGCATTATAAGGACATGTCATTACGTGCCTGGAATTACTGTTCTTTCTCGTCTAATTGCTTTAATTAAGATTTGTTTTCTGTCAGAGTACATGTTAAGTCAAATAACGAAAATGATGAGACTTTATATGAACCAGCTGATATGTATGCAGTTAGCATGCATGTAGTATAGCCTTCTGGCAGCAAATTAATGTCATATTCTATCTGAGCACTGGGGATCTGCATTTCAACCTCTAAAATTTCCCCAATGACTTAAAGTAAGCAATTAAATAGAAGTACAGTTTATTGAAATGGTACTTTTTGAGAAATATTAAATACAATGATATTCATATGTTACATTTTTCTCCCTGTATTTGGCTGACATTTGGTTTATTAGTATGCGCCCAACATTACAATTGAAAGAAAACAGCTCAGAATATAGTCTTGCTATTATGCTAAACAAGTTTCAGGCTCTGTGGGGATTTTATGAATTACCAATAAGAATAAACGTGAAGTCGCATTTATTGTCTCCAGCCCCATCCACATACTGGTACCTGCTGGTCCCAGCAAGTATACAGCTCATCCAAGGGAGCAAAATTTGATCATCTGATAGAGCTAAATAAAGCACACTTTATTGCTAAAAAGATTTGCAATTTTTTGCTGTATCACAAAAACAATAGCTCTTTCTTCTACATTGTTGTACTAAACTATTTTCTTAATAACATAGTGTATGCTACTCCATAATTAAAAACTGCTGGAAGTTGCTGCTTAGGTGTGAGTTCAATGCTCAGCAGAAGACAGTGGTTAACTCCAGGCAAATCACTGTCAGTTGTGAGCAGGTGTTCAATTAGGCCGGATAAGGTGAGGATGGAAGAGAGAACGGGTGGGAAGTGTTAGATCTCACTTGCAGGAAAGCAGTTTTATCAGGATGCAAAACTTTAGTTCAAAGTGCTTAAGGCCAGCTTGCGTGATGGACCTTAACTTTCAGAATAAAGACACGACATTTTTAGAGCGTGAAGAGTTTTTTTAGAGTTCACTGTCCCGCAGACTTTATTGTGGCTATCCTACTCCTCTGTGCTACAACACAGTACTGGGTCTTTTGACAGGTTTGACATGCAAGGGGAGAAAAGGAGGGAGGGAAGGAGGAGGAGGGAGAGAGACTGACAAATAGATCAATCTATAACTATAAGAATAGTCACCGCCTAACATTTAAAAATATCCTTTTACATTCACAGGTGAAGGACAACACAGATGCTGGCTTATAACTGTAGTTCTGGAGTGGATACCCTTGCCTTTTACTAATACTAGTGCTACATATACATTTTGCTGTATTTCTCTTTCATTTGGATATGATACAGTTTGAAAGCTGACATAAAGTAATACACATTGTGCTAGTTTAGATCTTTTAAAACTAAGCACATGCCCTACAAACAGTGTAGGCTTTACAAGCTCAGGTACTGCGAATAATACACAATGATACAAAGAAATAACCATACTGAAATACAGGAATTCTGAATAATTACTTACGTCAATTCATATCAGTCATCTAATGAAGTTCACAATAAGAATGGTGTCACTTAGGAACACTCTAAAAGACACTAATAAAAATCTGAACGTACACTATGAAATACAAGAGGTGCACTGGATGAACAACCATTTTACTCCCGTGGTGAGTCCCTAGATTTACAAGGTAATAGAGGAATTGCCATACATCATGACGTTATTTAAGATCATGCCTCTCTCCCCATTATCACATTTTCCAAAACTCGGTTTTGCATTTGAAAGTGGGGGGAAAAAAAGGTGAGAATGTAAGACAGACTGAAAATGCACTAGTACCAAGAGGATTTATATGAGAAAATTTCCTAATACTGTCTTAATAAGAGATTATTTTCTAGTTGACACTGTTTCCCCTATAGTATGATCCTACTACATATCTAAACATCAGTCGAACAGCTAATAATCTTTGTTTATTAAATGCTCAACATTCCATAAAAATATTTAGAATTAAAACAAAATGATCCAATCAGAACATAAAACCAAAAAAATCGGTTTCCAAAAAACAGTCAGTTAATTTCCATCTCATTGTGTCAATAGTAGCTTTTTGTATAAGGAGAAAATATAAATCACTCCAACAAAACTAGCAATGAGCTCATCAAATTCAAATGCTGCTTTCCATTTATGTATTTTTTATATTAAAGCAATAAACATGGTTCATTTGTCTTCCACTGGTTGCCACGTTTTTCTGTGCTGTTGCTATGAACTTCAGCCATTAGCTGTGCTCCAAGGTAAACTACATGAACCATCAACAAAAGTGACACCCAATCTATGGAGTTCATATTTTCTCCAGATTATCTATGCTAGTTGACAAGCTGGTAATGAAAAAAATCACACTAAGCAAATGGTTCCTCTAATAACAATAAATTTTCTATAAAATTATGAAGGGTACAAAATGTTTCCTTGCATCTATTTTGTCATGAATTCTAATTAACGCTGCAAAAACCTGAGAGTGCTGGGTCATCACAAGAAGTGCATCGAGGTTTGATTGATAATACAGTGCAACTTGGCCTATGCTGGCAAGATTCCTCTCTCTTAAATTAATGGCTACCCCACCTGCCCTAATCATACAGCCCAAATGATATTCCCCTTCTTATTTCAATTTTCTGGAGACAAGGAAGCTGGACAACATCAGTCATTTATCTTCTAATAGCTGGATAATAGATCTATCACAATAAAACATCTGCACAAACTCAGTAATTTTTTTTCCACAAAAGTGAAGCTTTTACCAACATTAAATCAATATGTTAAGAAAACACTTGGTTTCTCAACTAAAACATTAACTCATTAACAGAAACCTATTGTTGAAAAGCTGAGAGCCAAGCTTTCTTTCCCCACTACAGCCAAATATACTGCTTTAGTTTAAAAGATTAAGATGTTCATTGCAAAGCCATTACCAATTCCTAGAATCACTTCTTTATCGAAAGTGTCTCACTTCATAAGAATCTGCACTTCAATCTAGTAGCTATGCAATCTACAAAAGAAAATACCTCAGTACTCATGTGTTCGTATGAAGCCTTTCTACCCCTACAATAGAATTCATACTATTATTTGTTCTATTTAGAAGTATATTATCACACCAGAACAGATAATTTTTAAAATATTAGAAATAATCTAACATTACTAAAATATTTTCATTAAAGGAATAAAATATTTAAGTAGAGGCTAAAGGAAAATTTAGCCTTTAGAAAAGACTGTAAATCTTAACTAGCAATAAACAGATCTCACAGAATCACAGAGAATCACAAAGTTGGAAGAGACCTCTGAAGATCATCAAGTCCAACCATTCCATCCTATGCTAAACCATATCCCTAAATTCCTCATCAACCCTTTTTTTGAACACATCCAGGGATGGTGACTCAACCACCTCCCTGGGCAGCCTGTTCCAGGCCCTGACAACTCTTTCAGTGAAAATTTTTTTTCTAATATCCAATCTCAACCTGCCCTGGCACAGCTTCATGCCATTTCCCCTTGTTCTATCTTCTGTCACCTGGCGGAAGAGACCATCACCCACCTCTCTACAGCCTCCCTTCAGGTAGTTGTAGCTGGTGATAAGGTCTCCCCTCAGTGTCGTCTTCTCCAGGCTAAACAGCCCCAGCTCCCTCAGCCATTCCTCATATGATTTGCCCTCCAGCCCCTTCACCAGCCTGGTTGCCCTTCTCTGCACTTGCTCAAGGACCTCAATGTCCTTTTTACATTGGGGAGCCCAGAACTGCACACAGTACTCGAGGTGTGGCCTCACCAATGCCCAGTACAGGGGCACAATCACCTCCCTAGACGTAATGGCCACACTGGTTTTGATATAAGCCAAGATGCCATTGGCCTTCTTGGCTGCCCAGGCACACTGCTGGCTCATAGTCAGCCTGCAGTCAACCAACACCCCCAGGTTCTTCTCTTCCTGACAGCTCTCCAGCCAACCTCCCCCAAGCCCGTAGTGTTGCATGGGGTTATGTCCCATGTGCAGCACTCTACACTTGGCCATGTTAAACTTCATCCCGTTGGTCTCAGCCCATTGGTCCAGCCTGTTCAGATCCCTCTCAAGAGCCTCCCTACCCTCAGGCAGATCAACACTTCCTCCTAGTTTAGTGTCATCTGCAGACTTACAGAGGGAGCATTCAATCCCTTCATCAAGGTCATTGATAAAGATGTTGAACAAGACCGGACCCAGGACTGAGCCCTGGGGGATGCCACTTGTGACTGGCCTCCAGCTGGATTTGTTTCCATTCACCACCACCCTTTGAGCCCGGCCATCCAGCCAGTTTTTAACCCAGTTGAGGGTCCACCTGTCAAGGCCAGTGGCAGCCAGTTTCTCAATCAGAATGCTGTGAGAAACCATGTCAAAGGCTTTACTGAAGTCCAGGTAGACACATCCACAGCCTTCCCCTTGCCCATTAAGCGGGTCACCTTGTCATAGAAGGTGATCAGGTTAGTTTGACAGGATCTACCTTTTGTAAACCCATGTTGACTAGGCCTGATCCCCTGGCCATCACGCACGTGCTGCATGATAGCTCCCAAGATGACCCTCTCCATGATCTTCCCCGGGACTGAGGTCAGACTGACAGGCCTGTAGTTCCCCGGATCCTCCTTCTGGCCGTTCTTATATATGGGGGTAACATCTGCCAGCCGCCTGTCGAGTGGAACTTCCCCAGTCTGCCAGGATTTCTGGTAGATGATGGAAAGGGGTTTGGCTAGTACATCTGCCAGCTCTCTCAGCAAATGCAATGAACAAATTTGCTGCCAGTATTCACTCAAGATCTGCCTCTATCCCTTCCCATGCTGTATTAGTTAGGAAGGGGGAAGGGGATATTACAAAGGCCACTGGGGTCAGGCAGGTGCTTTGGGAGTCACAGCACAAGTTGATGGTGGAAATAGGTAAATGCCAACAGCACAATGGCAGACTTGGGGATGTTGCTCCACATGAGAGTAGGGATAACCCTGTGAATTACCCTGTGAACTCCTTCGTGGAGCCAATTTTGCCCGTCCCCTATCAAAAAATCTCACTGTGAGCTGTTGGGGATACCTGCTTCTGCTGCCCCACTAAAATGCCTTTATACAAACGCACATAACATGGGGAACAAACAAGAAGAATTAGAGATCTTTGTGTGGTCGCAGGGCCATGATCTCATTGCAATCACAGAGACGTGGTGGGACAGCCTGGACGACTGGCATGCTACCATGGATGGCTACGTGCTTTTTAGGAAAGATAGGTTAGGGAGGCGAGGTGGGGGAGTTGCTATTTATGTTAGAGAGCACCTAGAATGTATTGAGCTCCACCTGGGTAGGGATGAACCCTTCGTCGAGAGCTTGTGGGTAAGAATTAAAGGGCAGGCTAGTACATGTGACATTGTCGTGGGTGTGTACTACAGGCCCCCTGATCAAGAGGAGCAGGTCGATAGTGCATTTTATAAGCAGTTGGAAGTAGCCTCAAGATCCCAGGCGCTGGTCCGTATGGGGGACTTCAATTACCCAGATATTTGCTGGGCAAGCAATACGGCCAGTCGTATGCAGTCCAGACAATTTCTGCGGTATGTGGAAGACAACTTCCTGCTACAGATGGTGCATGAACCCATGAGGGGAGGGTGGGTGCTTGACCTTGTTTTTACTAAGGTTGGGGGCAGCTTAGGACAAAGCGACCATGAAATGGTCAAGTTCAAGATCCTGAGTGGAAGAGGGAAGCCAAAAAGCAGGATAGCCACCCTGAATTTTGGAAAAGCTAACTTTGATCTCCTCCGAAATCTAAAAGGGGCTTTCCTGTGGGCTACTCTGTTTGAAGGAATGGGAGCCTGTGAGAGCTGGCTATTATTCAAACAGCACTTCTTCCAAGCACAGAATAGGTGCATCCCTATGAGTAAGAAATCGGGAAAGAGAGGCAGAAGACCTGCGTGGATTAGCAGGGAGCTTATGAGTAAACTCAAATGGAAGCAGAGGACCTATAAACTGTGGAAACAGGGTCTGAGTTCCTGGGATGAATATAAGGATGTTGCCAGGGCCTGTAGAGATGCAACTAGGAGGGCTAAAGCCCGCTTAGAAATGAAGCTGGCAAGGGACATAAAGGATAATAAGAAGAGTTTTTTCAGATATGTGAATAGTAAGAGGATGACCAGGGATAATGTAGGTCTCATTCAGCAAGAGGCGGGTGTCCTGGTAACAGGAGATGATGACAAGGTGGAGATATTGAATGCCTTCTTTGCCTCAGTCTTTACTCCAAAGGCTACTCGGGACCCACAGATCCTGGACGAAAGTAGGAGTGGTTGGGGAACGAAGGGCTTCCCTCTAGTTGAGATAGGGGTGGTCCAGGAGCGACTCAAAGGGATTGATGCACACAAATCCATGGGCCCGGATGGGATACACCCACATGTGCTGAGAGAGCTGGGGGAGGTGATTGCAGAGCTGCTCTCTATCATCTTCGATAGATCCTGGACTACAGGAGAAGTTCCTGAAGACTGGAGGATAGCCAATGTCACTCCAGTCTTTAAAAAGGGCAAGAAGTAGGATCCCAGTAACTATAGGCCAGTCAGCCTCACTTCTGTCCCTGGAAAGGTGATGAAACAGCTTGTTTTGGATGCCATCTCCAAACAACTGGAAGAGAAGAAGGTCATGAGGAGTAGTCAGCATGGATTCACCAAGGGGAGATCATGCTCAACCAATCTCATAGCCTTCTATGATGTCATCACCGGCTGGGTGGATGGAGGGAGAGCAGACTTTAGCAAGGCTTTTGACACTGTCTCCCACAACATTCTGATAGAAAAACTCAGAGAACAAGGGATAGATGAGTGGACAGTGAGGTGGGTTGAGAATTGGCTGTCGAACCAGGCTCAGAGGGTTGTGATCAGTGGAGTAGAATCTGAATGGAGACCTGTGACTAGCGGTGTTCCCCAGGGCTCGATGTTGGGTCCAGTCCTGTTTAATATCTTCATTGACGACCTTGATGAGGGAATAGCATCCACCCTCAGCAAGTACACCGATGATCCAAAGCTGGGAGGAGTGGCTGACACGCAGGAACACTGCGCTGCCATCCAGAGAGACCTAGACAGGCTGGAGAGCTGGGCAAGGAGAAACCTAATGAAATTCAACAAGAGCAAGTGTAAAGTCTTGCACCTGGGGAGCAATAACCACTTGTATCAGTACAGGCTGGGGGATGACCTGCTGGAGAAGAGCTCTGTGGAGAAGGACCTGGGGGTCCTGGTTGATGACAGGTTGGCCATGTGCCAGCAGTGTGCCCTGGTGGCTAAGAGAGCCAATGGGATCCTGGGATGCATTAGGAAGAGTGTGGCCAGCAGGTTGAAGGAGGTGATCCTCTCCTCTACTCTGCCTTGGTCAGGCCCCACCTGGAGTACTGTGTCCAGTTCTGGGTTCCCTGGTATGAAAAAGACAGGGATCTCCTGGAGAGAGTCCAGAGAAGGGCTACGAAGATGATTAGGGGCCTGAAGCATCTCCCCTATGAGGACAGGCTGAGTGAACTGGGACTGTTTAGTCTCGAGAAAAGAAGACTTAGGGGGGACCTAATTAGTGTTTATAAGTATCTTAGACATGGGATGCAGGGGGAATTGCCCAGCCCCTTTTCAGTGGTCTGTGGGGACAGGACTAGGGGCAATGGCTGTAAACTGGAGCACAGGAAGTTCCGCACCAATATGTGGAAGAACTTTTTCCCAGTGAGGGTGACGGAGCCCTGGGACAGGCTGCCCAGGGAGGTGGTGGAGTCTCCATCTCTGGAGATATTCAAGTCTCGTCTGGATGCCCATCTGTGCAGTATGAGCTGGGGAGCTGCTTTGGCAGGGGGGTTGGACCCGATGATCTCTCGAGGTCCCTTCCAACCCCTACAATTCTGTGATTCTGTGATTACTTCATCACAGAGGCTTCTGGTGACAAAACATCAGGAGTACATACTTAGGAACCAGTGAGCATCTGCAAGTCTGGCCAATGTGTTTTGAAATTTCTCTCTAACACTCTTGTTTTAGAAGAATTCAAATACAGTGCTACACTCTCTATACTGCCTGGTCCCAGAACAGGAGTTATAATAGCCACAGCTATGATATAGTGCAAACATACTAACCCATTTTCTAGATGGGGTTGAAAAAAAATATTTTAGTATGCAGCACATGCATTTATATTTTCACATAAATGCAAAACTTCATTGTATTAGAAATATCTGCCCAAATAATGTAAAATCAGACAAAAGTTAGACCGAAAACTGCAATAAATTTGGACCTTTTTGATACGTCCAGTTATGCTGTAGTTGCACAGATGCCACAGACCTATATTCTGCCTTTTCTTTTTAGATACAGCTTTAGATATACTTTGGGATGCTTTAGTTTGGACTGAGGAATGTAAATCTTTTTGCTTTACAGATTTAGACAACGAACATGATTCCTCTTCAATATCAGCATGGATTTCTGAGTTGTAAAATACACACATTACAAACACAATGCTGTTGTACAACACTTAAGTATGCCAAAAGCAACTTAAGCAACAAATTCTGCCTCAAACCCTATGCCTCAAACCTAGATCATCAGGCCTCTTACGCGAGCAGAAAAAGTAGAACTAGAGTGAAATGATACAGAACCAACTAAACAGGGAAAGTTTTTCCTCTAAAATACCCAATTATACCTCCATACATGAATACATGACTAGCTGTATTAATTTCCGAGAAAAAATTTCAGCATAGAATACATACATGCTTTTATCTTCCTTTCCACAAAAAACACGTCAGCTGATGAACTATCTAGAACTGCCAGAAAAATATAGAGTAGCAGACATTCATGCTCTTGCACCTGCGTATCAATATCTGAGGTACTGTGTTCCATTAAGCAGGGGCAAAAACATAACTAGGAGTTTCTTAAATCTTTATAAATAAAAATACTTGTAAGCACCTGTTTAAAAATAAAACATGTTGGCACAAAATCACAGCTTTGTTGATACACTCTAATTCCCAGCTAGCTACCCTTGAGGGTATGCACTTGATAATTCTGCATCTCAGATTAACCAAGAGCTTGGCTTTTAATTGAATCTTCATGTTAAGTCACTTAAGGAATAGAGTGATCTGTCATTTATCCCACCAGAAATTTTAATGAAGTGCTGGGTTAAGGTTAGATCTCATCTTATTTTAAGTTTTGCTTACCTCAGCTTATATTAAAATTTACTACTGATTGAGACCTAAAAAACTGAACACATTTTGTACAGTCTGATAAAATGGCTTAATTTTACTGTAGAAAATTCCCATCTAGACAGTTTCTTGCTATTTCAAATGCAAAATGACTCTGACTAATTTAAATACATTGTGCCTTTTCTGTGCGACATAAACTGCATTAATAATCCACAATAGCATGTTCTCTCTGAAAAAAAAGAATAAATTCTGTTTTACGTAGAGGCATCTCTGCTTAGTAGCTATTCCAGCTCACTTTAATATAGAAATTATGTGAAGTATCAAAAACCCTGCTTGAAGTGAAAAGGTATTAGAAAACAAACAAACTGTATGTAAAAATTTACTTTTTATTAAAACGAAGTCTTAAGACATCACTTGAACAACATTCAACTGCTATATCATAAGTTAATAATTACACTCTCGCTCCAACAAATGGAGTAAGAATTTAGAAAACCAACCACCTCCATCAACAAAATAAAAAAAAACATAAGGTGAATTTTCACACATCATACAATCTATACAATGCAATCTGACTTGCCTGTATTATCAGCCCTTAAGTACACAGATGTGTCAAAAGTAACCCGACATTTTCATCAAGAGAAAAAAAATACGTGAAGAACCACTGATGTTCAACAGTTCCTGAAGTCACTAAGATTCTCCTACCGTAGTAAATGAAACACTTCAATGAAACCACCCTGAATTTTGCAACAAACTCAATCTGCTGACATGAGATTAAAACTATCAGCAGAGGACAACTAATGTTAACAAAATAGAACAGCTTCTGTGCATTTAAATTGAAGGGATGCAAAGACTGGTGTCAAATGACACTTGGGGTCCAAGATCCTACAACTTTCAGGCCATTTGATTGTAGCTGCAAGACCTGAGAAATACCATTAATTGAACAGACGCACTTCATAAGGATATGACAAAATGCTTTTCTACAGCTCATACTCACTTCCAGAATTCCTGTGGCAACAAGCCCAACATAACTTTCTCCACAAAGACCATACAGTATTTCCTAAAGGCTTTTGTCTTTACTCACGTAGAAGAAGCTTTTTTTTTTTTTTTTTTTTTTTTTTTTTACACGAAGGGTATGAAATTCAGCTTTCCTTAGAGTATACAAAAAGGTAATTCACATTTATATATATTTTCCAAGCGGAGCTTAAATAAGACTTAAAAAGTAGCCATTCTAAGGCTATAGAGGCTACATACGTACACACCTGTACATAAGGACAGCCACCCAAGGCAGCTACCATTTCCTCCAGTTTGAAAATCTAAAAGTAGCTACAAAAGGCTGTTTCCTCTGCTGTGAGAAAATTGCCATGTTCTCTAATTAGAGCCAAAGAATAAGTTTATTCAGGTTGGAGTTACCTGCTAATAAAACAATTACACACTATGCACTGTCAGCGTAAAGGTAGAGGATTTCTTGGAACAAGTAGTGGAACATGAAAAAGCTACTTAAGGGGAAGCTTTTCTGTGCTACCAAGTATTAAAAGAGAGAGACCAATCTACTTCAGATCGTGACAAGCTGTAGAGTCTGGGATCAAAGGCTACGTATTAATACATGGTTTTGATTCAGATAGTCCAATGGAAAGATTTGTATTCCTTCATATTACTTCCTGGAAAAGTAAAAATTTTGAAGCTGAGATATCTCTGCCTAGTCTGGAATCCGGTCTAGCTAGGAAACAGATCAAGAGTAATCAGAGGGAGGAAAAAATTGCAGCAGTTAACCACAAGATGTCTCTAAACAAGTCCAGAAGACCCAAGTCTAGACCATCATTCTTACTTATTTTATGTGCTGACTAAATAGCCTTTCATTACTGCTTCAACTGGTATCTTCACAAATGTAGTGTCCATTATTCAGTGTCATAGAATCACCAGGATTGTGACACATACTCAGCAATGAATATTAATCCCCCTGTAAGTAATTTCAAGTGTACTACATAAAAAAGTAGATCAAAACCTACTCTGTATTTTTTCTTCCAAAATATTGTTAAAACAAATGTGAAAATTATTATTTGTTGGATATGGACCAGGAAACAGTGAAAACTCAAGGATTTTATTTTCTGTCATCAACAATGAAAAGAAACAAAGATGGCTCCTCAGCCCTTTATACCTCCACAGGTATAAAGAATCTAATCTCACATTCACAGATTGCATGCACACCAGAGCATGAACCACAAAAGAAAATACACAAAGAATCACTGGGGGGGCAACTCCACAGATGTACAAAGGCCTCTGACAAATGAGTACAGGTCAAGCATAGATGCAGTCAGGAGAACTAACTGACTGATTTACTGTCTGCTGAGTCATTAAGCTCTCACACTCTCCTTCAGTAACCCTTCAGTGGAAGTTGCAAGATCTCTTTTAGAGAACAGTACCATTAATGTCCTGAACACCTAGACTGTGCTAGAACAACAGATGATATATTCCTCCTGTGTGTAAAAAAAAAAAACCCCAAAACTTGGCAAATAAGAGATGAAGCAACACACTACCTGGTACCTAGTAATACTTCTACTTACTCAAAAAAGGATGACATTTACTAAACTAGTAACCTGAACAAGGAGAACAAAAAGAATGCTTTAATTTACAACATTTCTACTTGAAGTCTATCTTTGACTCCTTAATCTACTACCTGCCTGGTTTAGATTTAGGAAACTTATTTGTAGGGTACAGGAATTAAAGTATATGACCACTGTGAAATGTCCGGGAGTTCCTACAGAAAACCTGTTCCTTTATAGGGCAAGCAAAATAACTGGAATGTTAAGGTTACAGACACTATCCCAGGACATCAGTCCGACCGGACGGGAAGCAGGGATACTTGCAAGAACAAACAAGTGCACAGCAAGCATCATAGTTTAAGAGTTGTAAGTGCTAAAGACAGACTGACATCAGCAGGCATACTGTGCAACATACAGAAATAATTTATTCTTATGGTATCACAAAGAAATTTAAACGCCCTAGCTAATTCCCAATAAGTGTTTATACATAAACACTTGTACATTGATTCATTTAACTTCGATTTTCAAAATTAAGTTTAAAGAAGCACACATATAAAACATACTAACAACAACAGATTAAGAATGCCCACGAGGCAAGTAAAGATACCAGTCATATTAAACAAGACCACTATTACACTCATAGCACAATACACAGTGATAATTCTATCTAAAAACATATAAAACCATGTCAGCAGAAGTTAGGAAACTGTATTACATTCTGCTGACTGACAACCCTCAAGAGCAAACTCTTTAAAAATATATACATATATAACAGCACAGCCTCTTACCGTACTTCTATCCTTCAAAAGCTTTTCTATCACTTCAATTAACATTTCCTTTTGCTCTGGATCAAGACTAGAAGGAAAAACAAAAATCCTTTTCACTTATTTGGTCAAAACATCCACAATTAAAAGACAGAAGTTTTTTTTTACCTTATACACAAACTGGGAACTGGGAGCATTGAAGAAACCACTTTCAGAAAAATCAAGTATTCCAGAAGACTGATTGATTGTAAAAGAACTTGACTGAAAACAGTTGATCATGGAATACAGAATTGAATTGAAAAAGTATGAAAATTAATTATAAAGATTACATTACAACACTTACATGTGTTCTATAAGAATATGTCCTGGTTTCAGCTAGGACAGAGTTAATCAGCACTGCTCTCATCCTAACTCCCAAACACCACATCCCACCAGCTGACAGAAAGAAAATTAACTCTATCCCAGCTTAAACCAGGACAGCATCTTTAATTCTTAAACTGATAAAAATTTTAGGATTTAAGAAAACCTAGAACAATCCATAAGGGGGAACTTGAGTGAACTTCAGGAATCTCACTGCTTTTGCAGAAGGGAATTTCAACATGAATGAATTCAGTACTAAATGAACATCACAATAAAGCAGAATGATACCTTTATTTTTTAATTATCAATGTAATGCTTCACGTAGGACACTATTACCTTCAATAATTTTAGGCAGAATTGGAACTCAAAAATTTGGACATTGTATTCAAGTGTATCTATAAAAGGTTGGTGTGCAAGCTGATGAAAAGCAGACTGCTTTAAGTCCTATATAAATAGTAAAAAAAAGCAAACCCAAAAGTTGTTAAGAACAATCTTTTTACTGTCCTTTCCACATTGAAATAGCAGAGAAAAATTCGCCAGAAACATCCATGATTGTCAAACTTGCTTCTTAGGTAGGTAAAGATCACCTTTTTACTCCAGCTGATTCTTCATAATGACTCCACAGAACACAGAATTCAAAACAAAGGAAGAAGAAAATTCAAAGACAAGGTAGGTACAAAGAGGCATACTGATGTGCAGTTCTCTGCTTATGAAAAGTAATTTCAACACAGATACAATTACAGATAAGAAGGAAGTATTTGGTCCTTATTGTACACTTCACTTTTAATGCTGAGTGATGCACAGTACATCCTTCCCAGTTATAGGTTCACAGAGTACCTAGGTCTACAGTACTTCACTGAGCCTCTGATACCTAGCAATACTAGAACACACTAACTGGATAACAAAGATTTCTTAAAAGTCACCATCAGCATAACCAAAGCAACAGCACACTGCTGCCTAAGTACTGTTCCTTAAGCACTTTTATAAACCCCTTTTGCTCTAATTCCTGTTTTTGTCAAAAATGATTTACCGATCATCTGCCAAGAAACAAAAAAATTCAGAGGAATCACAGAATATCCTGAGTTGGAAGAGAACCGTTAAGGATCACAGAGTCCAACTCCTGGCTCCACGTAGGGCCGGACAGGTCAGAGCATGGGACTGAGTGCATTGACCAGATGCTTCTTGAACTCAGTCAAGCTGGGTGTTGTGACCCCTTCCCTGGGGAGCCTGTTCCAGTGTCTGAGCACCCTCTCAGTAAAGAGCCTCTTCCTAATATCCAACCTAAACCTACTCTGTTGCAGTTTCACACCATTTTATCACTAGTCATCAGTAAGGAGATCAGCATCTACCCCTTCGCTCCCCCTCTTCAGGAAGCCACAGACTGCAGTGAGGTCTCCGCTTTGGTGAGCTTTTCTCCAGGCTGAACAAGCCAAGGGATTTCAGTCTCCCCTCATAAAACTTCCCCTCCAGACAATTCACCATCCTTGTTGACCTCCTCTGGGCACTCTTCAATATTTTTGTGTCCCTCTTGTACTGTGGCACCCAAAACTGCACAAAGCACTCAGGGTGAGGCCACACCAGTACAGTGTAGAAGGGGACAATCACCTCCCTGGACCAGCTGGCCATGCCGTGCTTGATGCACCCCAGGACATGGTAGCAAAAAATAAAAGAAAAAAAAAGAAAAGAAAGCCAGAAGTCTTTCTAATTGGCCCTATCTAAACTTTCAAAAATTGTATAAAATTTAAAGAGAGAGAAAGAGAATAGTTATTAAAATTTAATGAGAGAAAGTAAATAGTTATTGCTAAGAAACTAAACTCTGTTATGCAATCAGGAAAATCTTCGCTAAGAGCTCTGTTAACTTAATTCACATTTCCCCCCATGCTCTGTCCTGATGCTTCAGATAAGGAAGGCAGCATGGCTCAAGAGCTGAGAGTGATCTGTTCTCATTATGGTATCTACTAGTAATAGCATGGAATCTATTAACAGTAGTGATGTTGATTAGTGATCTTTTATTTTAAAAAGGCAGATTTTGGGAGATTGTTTTCCAAATCTCACTGCACGTAGAGCAAATACATAGTATTCTATTGGTAGAAGATACTAATAGCTTTGAAATATACTCTAAGTGAAATAAGCAAGAGGTCTGATGTTTTCAATGATAAAATTACTCCTATGTACCTGGCAATGTTGATTGCATTGGGCACAAATGTTGCTGTTCACACTATGCCTGAAATCTTTTCTGTTTGATATGTAAGCTTCCTGCTGTTCGCATTGATTGAACCACTAATGAACAAGCTCTTCTAGGTCAGACATTCATCCAAACACCATGACACTGAATGCAAGGAAGATTGGAGTATCGAACCTGTAACCAGAAGTCTGACCAGAGCTTTAGCTGAACTACAGAAGTATCAAACAGGTAGAGAAGTCATGGAAACGAAAAAGTAAATGGATCATACTGGCACTATTACAATAAATTTTTACTTCTTGTGCTCCATCCTTTGCAAACATTGGAGTAATAAGATGTAGAAGAGCATATAAACTGTTCACTGATCTTCATCCCCTTCCAGAATTCTGATTTTGACCAACTCCAGAGTGAGTCTTCTGAAATTGCTTCCTCATTTCAAGTAGGTCGAAAGATGGTCTTACCACCGCTATATGACATGTATCAATGAACTGTGAAGTTACCAGTCATGATTCTTGCTGAAACATCTGCTGACACTACCTGTTAAAGTTAATTGCAGGCGAGCCTGACTCAGGACAGTTTAACTTGATGGCCTTTTCAAAATGAACCAGAATGAACTCTCTCCCTTGGTCCTGTGGTATATCAGTGCTATCCAGCATTTATACAAGCAAATTTTGAAAATGTGACAATAAAAGTTCGTGTTTCTATACACAGTTCCCAAATCCTATTGCCAAGGACACAATTGTTACTATTCCATAATCATTATGATGTCTGGGATGTTTGCATGAAGTGAAAAACTTGAGAAGGACGTACAAGCCCTCTTAGCCATTAAGGAAACCTTCATACAACATTAGTTTCATTAGTTTTTCCTCTTCTATATAAGCTAGACACCCATTTTATCATGTCAGGAATTCATGGAAATTAGAAGGGAGTGAGGCAATTTTCTTCAGATTATGCTGCTCCATTCTTTATCACCAAAAATACCTTTTTATGGTATTTGCAAAGATAATTTCAAAAGTTTGCCACTAACATCATGTAAGCATAGGGTACCATATGAGTCCGAGATAAGAAAAACAGTTATATTTGAAGATGCAATCATATCTGGAAATTGGGAGTTAGATTTCAACGTCTTCCTTGTCTTGCACCAATCACCAATAAGCTATTTAATCTGGGCTAGTAAAATAAACTTTGCCTGTCATGAACAATAGAAGCATCAATTTAACTTAAAGTTCCATGGAACACACATCTGTCCATATACTCATGTGTCTTGCTGGCCTTAACAGACCTTTACTGCCAAACCCCTCCAAAATAGTTTTGATACAAATCAGGAAATCAAAGGACATTCTGTATATGGAAAATAATTCAGGCCAAAAAGTCTTTTGTGTGCTGGAACCCCACTCCAACAACTCAGAGAAAAGTAAGGGACTTAAAATCCACTCCCTCTTGTTCCATTACGTGATAAAAGGCTTGTCTGCACACAGAAGAGCACAAGATGCAGGAAACTCAAATAACATCCTGGCCCAGGTACTCCAGGGCCCTCACATGGGAGCATTCAGGAAGGAAGGAGGAAAGACAATAAATCACCAGAAGGAAGAAGCCCCTGCCCAGGTTCTTCACAGAGCTTCCACAGAAAAGCCATCAGCCTTATGGTCCTGAAATGAATGTATTACAACTGAGACGGCCTCCAGAGCACCTTTCAGAATTAGGGGTAATACTAGCTTACAGGGCACTATGCAATGTCAGAAAGAGCATTTTGGGATTGTACTTACTATGGGATGTTTATGGTAAAAACAAAAGGTAGGGAAAGGTATCTACATGCTTTCTCCATTCTGTGTGCACTTGTGGAAGTCTAAGGTGCTGCAACTGGAGTCAGACCATAGGTTACAGAGACCAGCAGTACCAGCAGCCAGACCAAGTATGTTTGTCAGTGTGTGATTCCTAGAGACCATCAAGCCAGGCTAGGAGGCTTGGAAAGCCAGGTATTGAGGTGAACATGTATGTGTCTAAGTGAGACAACTGACATTTTGGCTACCAGAGGGACCAGGCCATCCAGGCCAATTACTGAAGAGACTCTAAGGCCTGAAGGTTGACTGGGATACCCCGTTTATGTGGCTCAGTCTCTTCATTTCTATCCCCTCTTTCTTTCCACCCAGTGGCAGAAAACTGGAGATGAGGGAATATAAAGACTAGTCACTATTAGGCCTGTGTATCTAAATTTACCTACTGTGTGATTCACAGTGTTTGAGTGCAGGGACATGTGTGTGTCTAATGGAGTCTGTAATAGCATTTCGTGCTTTTATATGCCAGTGACTAAGGAGACTGGAGATCCAAGGCCAGTTACTGGAATAGTGAGCATCTAGGATCATTATTGGGGGTTTAATATTGCACATATATAGGTCCAGTAATTGGCCTGCATCCCAATCAGAGGGTGCAGCAGGCTATGGCCGTTGGTGCTGTTTTTGTCTCCATGAATGACTGTCTTATATCAGTGCTGATCTGCAATGCTGGCTGCATGCATGTGTATAGTATATATCTGTGCCTGTGTCCATTAAGAATACTTGCTTAGCCTCGCTACTGGTTGGTCTGAGGGAGCATGGAAACGCAGCAGGGTCAGGCTACCTAATTTGGAACCCCCTAACTGCTCTCACCTTCCTCTTTTTGGTACAGGCAAAGTAAAAAGGAAATAAGTAGTAAAATAAATGCCTGCACTTGTTTTGCCCTCACATGCATAAACCAGTATCCAACAAGAATTTCTGAAGAGAGAAGAGGAAGATTTGGATTTGCTTAAATAGAATTTCTGCACGTTCGTATTCACTTGGCACCTGTACTGCAAACTACAGTGAACACTTTCAGGATGAAAGATACAAGAACTAAAGAGAAATCTTCTATTCTGGGAATACTTATAAAAATAGTTACTACAACGATTGCAATAACTGGCAGATTAAAGCCAGTATCAGCTACTTTGTGCATTTCTTAATAGTTTTGTTACTCTAGAAAGCAAGAGACTTGCCTGAATTCCAACTGAATCAGATGAGTGATAGAATTCCTACATGCACTTCACACTTTTTAAGAAATTGCTATGATGTATCTGAGACACATCAACCCCATCCCCAGCAGTCTTAATAAACACAGCCCACAACTATCTTGAAATCACTGTTCAGTATGTAAGAATCACTTACCTGTATAGCTTTTGGATTGCATGGGCTGCGTTCTTCCTCACGTAAGGGGATAAATCAGAAGAGGCTTCTTTAATAGCAAGCATCATAATAGGAACAATAATTGGGACACGAATACTGGACAGAACTCTTAGAGCACTTGCACGGATTAACTGGTTAGGATCCTAAAGAATGTGAGTGAGAGAAGAAATAAGAAACATATCATTAAACTCTGTTACACTTCAAGCTAAGGCCATACTAAGAAGAAAATATGCCCAACTTCACACCAGAAACTTCTAGCACCCAAAATAAAAGAAAAAAAAAGCATCAAAACATCATGAAAATCTGGAAATCTGTTGAAGGAAAACATTAACATAATTCATTTTTTCCAAGCAAAATATAGGAACAATGGGTAAAGACAACTAATATTCTTTTTAATGATCTGAAATATCTTCTGCAATCCCAGTGGAATTCAGATATTCTGAAAAACACACCTACCTTGGCTTTATTACTTAAATATAAGAACTTTCAAATGAAAATGTGGTTCTCAGCTATGACACTCCTGCTCAAATTCTTAACACATTCATTTTATGCTTTACCACAAGATATTGTTACTGAAGCCAGTAATGAAATTAATTTTCTTAAGAACATGTAAAAATATTAAAATAACTATTTTGAGACTTGCTTCTATTTCCTACTCTCCCTTTTTTCCAGTACTTGCTCTCCTTTTATAATGCCAGGGTTACTTTAGAGGTCCAACATTAGCAGAAAACACCTGTATTTGAAAGAACTGTTATGTAAACCTCATCCATTAATCATGGGCTTGGGACACATGGGGAAGTGTTACTTAATCAGGTACTAAATCCTCTAAAATCAGCTAGTAAACTGAAATTGCAGCAGCATTAATTCAGGGTGCTGGCTGCCAGAAGGGCAGTTCCCACAGAACATTTCTCATAAGGACTGAAAGTTGGCACCAGGGTTTTTCAGACTGATAATACTTAGCCATCAGGTCATTTAAGCTCTCAAAATTACTGCATCTTAGCAGCTTCTGAGTAGTCAGTTTCTGTTTGATGAAAGCACTTAACTTGACAGTTTTTGGAAAAACAAGTTGTTCTTAGAGTTTGCAAAGCTCACCTCCAACCACACAAGTTTAAAAGGCCCTAACAAGTTTATTCTGAACACAGAAAGAAGTCTTCACACATCCAACCAGATTATAAATTTTATCATTAAAACCAGAAAAAACTGTTAGAAAAAATTGAGAGACTTAAATTTGTCTATTCTCCGTAGAAGGCACAGTAGTTTCCTTAGTTGATGAAAATCTCAGCTAGCTTGCAGTCTGCCTCCTTGCCACCTCACTTGCCACACCACCATTTTTATTTTTTTTTAAAATTACCTACACAGCCACAACATTTGATTCATCCCCATTCCTTCTGTTTCCACTGCATACAGCTTTTGAAAAAGTTACACCATCAGAAGCGGTCACCTTATACATAAGCTCGAACATAAAGTAATTTGAATTTTAGTTGTTCGTGTCAGTCACTGACACTGAAGGCAGTACACATGACATCGAGGCAGAAACCTCTCTAGTCAGTTGTGGGATATTCCTACACTTGCACAGCTGATGCTCTGAGTGCAATATTTTCTAACAAGACACAAAGTCATCTTTGGTCAGTGACATGAGAGAAATTAATTATGAACCCAGAGTAGCCTTACAAGAGGAACACAAGGAAAAAAGAAATCCAACCTTTTCTTACTACAAAAACTGGGCAAATTTAAGAACAGACACTTAAATCTTTCTTTTCACCATGGTCACACTCCAAAGGCAATCCTAATCTTTTTTCTCTAATCCCATTCCCTACTGTGACCCAAATTTGAAATAGAACAATAAAAAATGCTGGGTTTTCAGTGCTCCTAATGAAAAAGTAGCATGTGCAACACACTGAGTATTTTGATTTAGGTACTACTATTCTCATGTTAAAATGCTGCACACAAAGATCTTTTACACAATCTAGAAGAAATATAGAAGGCTTATGGTAATAACAGAGTCTTCTTTCTACACACATAAGACAAAAGGCCCTCCATAAATTAAATGCCGGAAATGTGAATTAGAGAGCACCGATCTGTTGCTTTTCTTCAGTGAAGTAATTTTACTTCATGCAGGCTTAGCTGCTTAATTAGGTTTGAGGCAGCACGAAAAACTTTGGCAATGACGCAAGTTGAACTACTGTATCAGATGCTTTAGTTTACACAGGTACTTTTATTTTTGTGGTACTGGCTCAGAATTCTTTATGAACTGTTTAGTAGTCACTCACTTTTAAAGCACGCTGGAAAGTACTGATGGACAATAATGCTAGATCTTGCTGCTCCTCTGCGTAACGCATCAGATAGACATACACAAGCTTTTTTATCTGAAAAGAAAAAACAAAATGAACATCATTCAGGAAGTTTTAGAATTCTACAAAACTAAGCCTTATGTTGCTTTTTTTATCAGCATTTTCTTCTTTGAAGGAAGAGTTAATATATAACCGTATTTTACTATATGCACTCACATACTTCTCTTCTCTTATGATGTACTGTAACTTTTTTCACAGAAACTCCCTGCAGTGCCACAGCATTATCTTATTAATGATACTGTTAGATTAAGGCTAATAAGACATAATATTGCTTTATGTGATCAACTAGTAGATAGAGACTTGAACAAGAAGTCGACATGTCGCAACTGATGACCTGCACACGCCTCATTTTTTTCTTACAGCAAATAGGTTAAACTGCAATTGCCAAGTATTTCAACAAGCCCGTTTTACTTTACCTTGAAAACTCAAAATCAATTACTTCAACACAATTGAAAGAGAATATAACTGCCATCCGAAGCGTGGTAACTTACACTATTTAAATCTGATTAAAAGAGCACTTCTGACTATGTCTTGGACAAAAGCAAAGGGTATTAGATCCACCCTTGCCTGACTACAAGCATTCAAAAGATGTAGCCAATATAAGCATACTACAAAGGATGCAATGTTCAAAGATTAAGAAAGCCTCAGTATGATTTTGGGGGAGGAGGGTATTCAATTTAGTTCACTTTACCCCCTCATAGCCACTGTATGTCCAGGAAGCAGTGAAAACATTTTTTACATTTGAGTTGTAAACCAACTATTAGGGTTTATAATGGAAAATTCTGAAAGACCCTCAACTACAGCTGCGCTATAATTACTGTCACTATCAGAAGATGTATCTTTGTGCGAATTCTGGCAAAAAGCATAATATTAAGTCACAGAAGGTTACACCATACTAAATTATTTGTTGTTCAGCTACAGACAAGCAGCAATCAACATTGACCACAAGAGGCCTATGCACTGAATGACGGCAGGTGTGCAAAGAAAGCCTCCTTTCCTTGAAACCACTCTGTGACTAGAAATGGAAGCACTTAGAGCTTCGTGACTACACTATTCTTTTACCATTTACCTTCATTCAATGTTAAAATGCTCCTTTCTATAAAACTAATCATAACAGGGGCACATTAGGCTTGAGGAACACAGGCAGATTTGTTTAATTAGTTTATCAATATAAGCACATCAAACTCCATGAGTTATTGACCAAGACTTATTTTTGTTCTATACCACCAATTGTTTATTAGGTCACTTTTTGTATCCTTACCATCCATGACATAATGCACAAAATCAAGTTGAGGTCAGTGTACTTATAAAAACAAAAATCACAAGGCACTTCTGTAAACAATAAGATGCCCTTTGCTTCTCTTAAAACAAATGAACGTGTTCTACTGTTTCTTCACCTCCATTTCCCTGTATCAGAGCATTCAGCCCTGATAAAAAAAAAAAAAAGCAAAAAAACCACCCAGCAGCCATTTCTGGACAGGAAAGTCAGTTGTATACAAAGTCTCTCTGGAGAAGTGATGTATTTCAGGCTCCTGCATTGTAGCAATCTGTACCAACAGAGTCGTCTAAGAATTCTTAAGGACAGGGAAAAATCTAGCAAAAATTTGGCAAAGTATCTTAAAACTGGACTAAAAGAAGGGTTTCTGAGATCCAGAAGTGCTAACTTGATGGTTCTAAGTAAAGCTGTATTATGACCTGAACTTGTCATCTGACTAACCTTGATGAAGAAATTAGTAGCTGACTTTATTGAATGACTTTATCTCTTTACAGTTTAACAATCTATTCCTGCACACATATGTTAACACTAAATGATGGAACAAAAAGTAATGAAGGAATTTTATCTACAGCATAGAGGAAGACATGTGAATTCCCATAATTTGTTTTAAAACATAAGACGAGGCCCATAAAATACAACCAGTGAAAGGCTTCTGCTAGTGTTAGGTTGTGTGATTAAACCTTGTCTGCATACCCACAAAGGAGCACAGAGACAAGGGTGGTGGCGGAGTGTTTGGAAGTAATATCCTGCCCCAGCTTCTCCCAAGCCTGTGACAGGAATCATCAGCCTAGACATGCAAAGAGACACAGTTGTGTGAAGGAACCCAAATTTAGGACTCAGAGAAAAGTACACCCTATCAGACGCCTCCCAGGACCATGTCAGGGGAGCCTCAGTTCTCACGTCCAGGTGTTGATCCCATCAAGAGTCAGCAACAGAGCACCTGAGAGGCTTTTCCACATACAGGTATGGGATGCAGATAAAGAGTATTTTAGGACTGCACAAGACTTATGGGACATTATAGGGAAGAAAAGTGAAGGAGAAATAGTAGGAATCTATGTTATCTGGAGAGGGGGGAAAAAAGGAGAGGGATAAGCAGATAAAAATGGCTGGACATCTCTAAACAGTTTGCTGGTTGGTACATCAGTCCCTCTGTGCCCTGCATCAGACCAGCAGGGTCTCATGTATTTTCTCATTAAATTCCATTTTTAAACATTTTCCTTGGTGAGGTGCTCTCTATTGAGCATGAAGGTGAATGTATGTGCCAGCAACTACAGTGAGGCCTCCAGCTGGGGAGCCCATGAAACTAAACAGACTAGAGCAAGTAGACTTAAGAGCAACTCCAGCAACTGGAACAGGACCTCAAGCCATAGGGGCCCCTACATCCATGGTGGCCAGTACGTGGAACAAATGGTGATCTGACCTGGGCTGGCACCACAGGCCAGGGTGCTCACAGGCATAGTGTAAGCAACTGAACTCACAAAACCAAGTTAAATAAGAGAATATTTAACTAGTCTGAGCATGATTCCTTGTCACATTTCCTTTTATCACATATTGTGAACAGTGCAGCTATAATTTCTAAAACTATTTTAATACCTTAAGTTCTGATAAACTCTGAATTGTAATTTTTTGCACACATGCCTCCTTGACTTACCAGAGCTCAGTACTTGGCTTCAGCCAAACAGATGCATTCTTTCAAAGAATGAAAACCACAAAGTTTTAGAGTAGTAGCTAAACAAGAATAACTTCTTTAAAGCTATAATTACTCAAAATTCACTATCCACTATTCACTACCCATCCACATAAAACAAGGAAGAAAAAAACCGAACATGTCTGTGACCTGCTACATCACAGCACATTAGAGACAGAAGTTTGCTGAAGTGGTTATTGCAGCAAATAAAATTTTCAGTGCCGTAAGCCAGGAAAAAAACCAACAGAGGCTGAAGGAAGTAATTCCAGGAGATGATAGAAGAATTGACACATACATTCAATTTACCGCTCTTTTTAAAGCCCAGTGCTTGAAACCATTATTTCCTGCATTTTTCCAAATTTATGATCCTGGGCAGTCAGAAGTAACCAGTACCATTGCACGCTCACTCTGCTTTCCTCAAACTGATGTTTGCTGGTCACTATGCAGTCTGGAACTAGAGACTTCACCTTCACCTAAATCTCATTTGTCAAGTCAACTAACTCTTGACACCTTCCTACTGAAGCTGACAGTGCATGCCTAGTACTTGTAGTGGGCATCAGAGTAACATTTCCTTCATAAAAACCTCTGGTAGTACAACTTTCTAATGTAGATTTTATCAAGTCACACAGTAAGCATACGAATTTATAAACACATCATAATGTTAATGGTGCATTCAACTATAACTCCTTCAAAATTTGAATTTTCATTAGTCCAAGATATATTTTCCTTGCTTTACAAGAAGAAAAAAAAAGATACAAGACCAAGCTATTTTGTATGTCTAACACACGATATTGGAGTAAGAACAGACACGATTACTAAACATGTCTTCTTATAAGTCACAGAATATACTGCAACTTGAATAAATTTATTAAAGAATTTACCTCAAGAAATTAACTCCTAACTCCTATCACAGATGACTTCATCAGCTGCTTTTATAGGAAGTTTAAATTGTCTGACCCTTCATATATTCCTTTCATAATTCTAAATACAAAATAAGATCACATCCCCTGCTTTAAGATGTCCAAATCTTGCAAAATGTAAACGTGTTTTACTTAACAGCAAACCAATCTTCTTAACACCCTAAATAGTCACACGTCTCCAAAAGATTCTGATATTTGACAGCAACGTCTCTGTAATCTTCTAGAATCACAGGAATTCACATTAATCAAGGATTAAACAATTTCTCTAAACTAAAATTTTCCTAAATAGTAATATTTAAATATTGAGAAACAAAAAAAAAACGGTTTAAACACACTTCATTAGTAACATCATATTTTGTCTAACCATGAATTCATACACAAACTTGTTTAAATGAGTTAAACCTGATCTCACTCTGCAACCCTAATGCAGAGACACTCCTTTTATAAATACGCTACATGATTAGAACAGCGGAAACTCTTTTTACCCAACCCTTACCTCTCAGCCTTGATCTGCAAGACCTTTTAAAATAAAATTCAGCACAAGCCCTACTCAGACTTTGTGTGCAGCACCACACCTCAAACAATAGTAGCTTTTCTCAGAACTGCCACCATACACTTCCACAAACTTTCGCAAATCAATCTATTTAAAAAACGTAAACAAAACTTTTCCTCCTGCCTCCAAATCACCCAGCAGATTTCCTTTACTTCCATGTTAAACTGTTACGATTATGTTGTCACTGAAAATTAAACCTTCAGAAATTCTATGTTAAAAAACTGAGTGATTTTATGGTTTATGTTAAAGTCAGATACAATCACATGAAATTTTCATAAACAGATTTTCTATAACATTATGCATAATGAACTATAGGAATACCTCAATATTTTTACTGGCAACATTCTTCACAACAGCAGGAAACAGCTCAGAAGCATTTTTTCCCTTTGCTATCATCTAAAAAGAAAAAACAAAGGAACAAATCTTAGCGATTTAATAATACAGTTAAAGCAGTGGGTTCATTTTGGTTGCGGGTTGGTTTTCGGGGGGGGGGGGGGGGTGTTATGGTTTGTTTAAGAGATAGGCATTTATTCCAGATCTGTATTTCTATGACATGGAAGATAAAGTCTGGGCTTTTATATTAACTATTAGACTTTGACTTTACAAGATACTGTCCATACAACAAAACCCCAGAGTGCTGGATGGTATTGTTCCAGAGAAAAGGAACATACTTTGTGTGAAACAGAACCAAGGGGGAAAAAAAACAACCCAATGAAATCACACTTCAAAAACAAAGCAAGGTTGTTTTCCATAGCAAGTTAAACATAAAGGCCTCGAAGTGTTTACACAGAAGAAAAAAAAAAATCACAAAGGTAAAAGCAAGATCAGTCAACCCATTGTGATTTTTTTTTAAAAGGAACAGTTTTCATATTTGATCTTGTAGAAATCTGAAACTAGGGCATGTAGTGAACAACCAAACTCAGTAAAGACCACAAATAACAAAACCCCTATTTAGCTTCAGCCCTTGTATGTATAGCTTAAGGAAGAAGTTACTTAAAAGAAACAAAGTACATCAGAAGGAATGAAATACTTCAATATATGTTACAGCTGCACAACTCTTATGTGTTAGATCTAATTCCAGCAAAATGTCTGCCAGTACTTCATGTCCAACCTGCAAACCCTGAAATTTCATGAACTTGTTATATCAAATCACAGTGCTGCTGAATACAGCTTAAGAGCACCCCCAGCTATGGTCATGGGCAGGATCCAGTCAGCCAAATGGCAAGCTAATCAGAAAGAACCAGAGCTCACTAAAACAAGCAAATATGCAGGGACCCGAGACAAGTACACAAGTTTTGCAACTACAGTTACTGCTGTTCATAGCCACCTCACAGTTCCACCATTACTCAACACCATACAGCTTATTAAACTTGATACTACTACACATTTCATTGATAGAACATACCAAGGACTTAAAGAACAAGGATTTCACATAACAAAAGCAAGAAACACAAATACACAATTTGTTGAAATATTGCATGGTTTTGTATGAGGTTAGAAGGAGGTAGCTGTAGTTCAAGCTATTACTGAGCAAGCCTTTCAAAAGGCTTGAAGAGTAGCTGTCCAGCCTGACATTTCAATTTAACCAACTTAAAATATTTATTGTGGCTGTATTAAAGCACAAGTGACAAACGAAGAAGCAAGCACATCACAGAGGTTTCAAAGGGTTTTAACTAAGAATCTAAATCAACCCACTTCTGTCATGACTGGGGAGTCCTTGTAATAAATGCCAGATTCAGAATGACCAGAGTCAAGCAGAACTTAGTAGCAAGGTGCATTGCAGAGAAGTATTACAGAATAAAATATTATCAAGACAAGATGATTGATGCAGCAGCAATTATGTTATTCAAAAACAGGGATGATCCTTGGACTTAGGCTGTAACAGTATGACTTTATGCATTACTTGCATTATTTAACTGATCAACCATAATAACTCCAGTGTACCATGTAAATATGTATTTAGGGTCTTTTAAAAGAGTGTATTTTGACTCATTAAGTCATAACGATTAGTGTAAATCCTCCTTTACGCATGGATCATTAACCTGAAAGAACATAACGGTTCTTCCCAAGACTGAGGTCTATCATGTCATTCATGTTGCTGTGCCAAGCCATTCTCCAATTGTCTTGTCTTACATACCTGGAGTTACCATACAGACAGAAACTTGCATTCTAGAGTAAGTGCAATTATTTTATGATATTCATGTAAGGAAGAACCCCCAAAAAAACATACTGACAGAAAAAAGATGTCACATACTTATAGTCATACATACACATTTTAGCAGAATATAGACTTAGAAACCTTCAGGCAAGAGGGGTGGTGTAATTCTCAAAACTGGACTACTCCTGTACTTGAAATTGTGGTGTTGAAGGTAATTTTCTGCATGACAGATTTATTATTATTTGTAATGAATGTCATTCTTCCCAGAAGAGAGTTTGCAAGCCTCCTTAAAGGAGAAAGCTGTAGCAAAAGTAGCCGTAAGTACCATTCTGGTACTCTTCCATCACACCTATACGGACAAATAAAGGTTTAGGCTCTTGAAGTCTGCTAAAACACTAAGAAAACCACTGTTATGCACAGTTTTTTCCCCTACCTAAAATTAGGGAAAATACACATTTCAGTGAAATACGTTAAACAATATCTGTCAATGGAGTTCCTTTTTCCTAATAACAAGGCTAGAGGAAGGCTTTCATCTCTGGAAAGCACATCCCATCTCTGAGATCTCTCTTAGTGTAAGCACACAACTGGTAACACACAAGCATCTTTGTGTCCAGCAAGAACCTATGCTAATTGTGCTAGGTCCCAGTCCTGGCCTGTAAAGCTCCTTGTTTCAGATTGTTCTATGAAACAGAGGCTGGTTAACAGGTTTCTGTTACTAAACAGAGTTTAAACACAGAATATGTTGAAAGTATGGAAGAGACTGAACACAGAGGATCCAGTAATTCAAACAATTCACATGCAGTCAAGTAATGGTTAACCTTGTGAGCTAGAGCTTTAAGCAAAGCAGTGACAGCTGAGCAAGGAAATAATATCAATAAATAGAAGGTGCCTGCTGCCATATGAGAAAGTAGTGCTCTTCTAGCATCGCAGTGCTTAGACCAGGGAAAGAAACAAAATTCTGGGAACTTGTAAAGACAGAAATCTGGAGCTGCAACATAGGGGAGCAGAACTTCCTCCATGGAGTTCTGCCTTCCCCTGCTAAAAAGCTGTTGAACCTAATCAGCTCAGCCTAAGACCATCAAGGACCTATCAGTGCTCACTACACATCCCCAGCTTGATGGTATCATACGTTTCTAGAAAAATAAATAGTTGTTAAGAACTACTCTGAATATGTAGCAGCATGTATTTATGAGTGCATTTCCTCACTGCACACATTTCTGAGAGCACTGTTTGTGGCGGGAAAAAGAAAAAACTTAACAAGCTAGTAAAGACTTGGTTTAAAATATAAGGCTGACTCAATTTAATAGTTTTTAACTCCCCTATACACACACGTTCAGTTGCGACTGTTTCCAAATACAGATAAAGACCTGGCCACCTTTTTGAAAAAAAAAAGCAAACAATAAACAAAAACAAGTGAGCAACAGGCAATCCTTCCTAGCCCTCCTGCCCACAGTACCAACCACAAGAAAGATCTTTTCTGAGGGAAGCAGAATGTATGTTACCAAATGCTGAAACCATGGCACTTCTAAAAGCCATGATTTCTTGCAACAGGACCTCAATATTCCAGACTGTTACCCCCTATCATATTGGAGAAGATGAACCAAGAAACCTTTCACACATACAAAAAGTTATGATGCAGTAATTGATAGGTCACAGAGATCTAATAGGTAAGTGATGTCTCTGGCAGGACTAGGATCAAAGGCAAAAGCAGAAGACAAACAGCTTAAGTAAAATGTTCATTACTAGAGTATAATGGAGAGAACCCTAGCTCTAGAGTAAGAGGAAAGAACATGATTGCATGGTACAACCTGTGCCTTCTCACATTGCTACATACTTGGTTAAGATTAATTCACATATAAAACAAGCAAAGAAAAAAAAAAGCATATCCAGAGGAGACTGAAGGAACAATGAGAGAATGCAAGTGCAGAAATTCCCCCTCAAAAAGGTCACGTGGACACTGCACAGCTTTCCATAGCACATTCTTCCAAAACTTTGAAGAAGAAATATAGAGACTTTATCAAATTCCTGATACTTAGTTTATAGGATTTAAAAACACAGTGGTGCTAAACACTAGTGAGCAATATGGGTACACAGTCAAATATACAGGCAACACACTCATTTAGAAACATGTCCTTACAGAATCAAAAAAAGAAAAAATTTAAATACAATTTGTCATTTTACTCCTGCAAAGTTCTGTGGTTTCCTGCCTGCTGAATTAAAGGAGCAATTGAAGTATCTTTAAAGGCACCATTTATGATCTCACCTCTCTACTGAAAGTATTACTGTTACATAAATGTTTTTAAAGTGTGGGACTGCATATATTTTGACATAGCAATTTCTACACAAAATTCCAAATTAAGAACTTTACAGTAGCTTTTAAACACCATTTAGAGATTCAAATGCTGACTTCATACAGGATCCATTAAACAAAAATAGTACTCATATCCAGAAATAAAAACAGTAATTAAAAAAGATCCACTAACAAATAAGAGTAGTCATTAAAAAAAAAAATCACATACCCCAACAATTCGTTTCATAGCATCCAGCTTCGCAGCATCCTTACTGCTTTCTAACATCTGTTTCAGGTCTTCGTTTCTATGGTAGAAACATAGTAAAACATCAACAGACAAATAAAAATTAAAACCAGAATACTGTATTTATATTCTTGCATAAATTCAGCAACATAAGGTGAAGTACTGCTCCTCCTTACCTATTTTTAGATTTTTAACATGCTGGCCTACCAGAATTAAGTGTGTAGTAAAAGAATGTATCAGATTCCAACAATAATGCAAGCCCATACAACTTTAATCTGCTGTTAACTGAACCTTGGCTGGAATGCTGAAGTCTTGAGGCTTCCTGAATTTCAGATAGGGAGGCAAAAGAGGTTTAAGGCAAAGTTCTAATGAGACAAAATGTTCTCATCCTTTACTTCATAAACCTATAAATAGCATTTTTTCCTACTTGCAAGGGATAGTGCCACTCTGGAGATGATTTTCCTTGTATTTTCACATCAAGTACTGCACATATTCTGTGCCCCTCCATGAGAAATCCAGATTGCCCACACACTTCTATATATATATACAAAATTAAGAACCACAATCAGATGGGGGGTGTGGTGTGTGTGGAAACTAAACCACATTTTTTGCCTAATAAGCCAGAAGAAAAAAATGCAAACTTCTGGATGTAGATACCTACATGCATCTTTCAACAGGAGACTAACTGCTTTTTCAAAACCAAGTGTTTCATGAGATACTACCACAGCCTGTTGTAAATACTGGTTCCACTTGACTGCTTAATATTTAAGTATTATCTTTAAAGTAAAGAAGTGGAAATATTCCATTTCCTTGCCTGTACAATTGCCAAAATACCAGTTGGAACCTCATATTTTGTCTGCATGACACAAGTTTTTTACTGGTTTTAGTTAGTCCTGGAATTGTTCAAAGAACTGTATGGTGAGTCTTTTCCTGATATTTTCATTTAGTTGTTTGCATCAGTCCGTTAAACTATACCTCCCATTCAACTTTGTTCTGCAGTTTTGCATACTGTTGAGATCAGGTTAGTATGCCTACAGTTGCCTGCCTTCCTGTCAAGTGATAACATCCAGTATACCTTTCTTCTTGTAACACCACCCCAAGTTGACAGATCTGTTTAAATAATGCTTTCATTTCACTGACCTTTCCCTGTTGCCCTCCTTCCAGCTCCCTGGGTTAAAGGCACACCTTCCTCCACATTAGCTCTCTGGTTTTCAGATTTCACTTCAAACATGCTTATACTTATTCAACTGTATATCTTCACACTTGTGTCAGCCACCCCATACTTTTCCCTCAGCACTACATCATGATTTTTGAAATCAAGTATTTAGTGGTTTCGGGTTATACCTAAAAATGCTTTTAACAATCTGCTGGTTTAACCTTTTAATCACTTTGTGAAATTTGTCATTAACCTTTCAGGAAGACTAGCTTGATTTAACTTTTGGAAGCTCTCTTTATTCCTACCATTCCCAGCCACAGACATAGTTTACTATGCTCATTCTGGACCACCCACTCCTCACAGGATACTAAGTAAACCTCAGTTGTTTTAGACCAGAGCAAATCACCTTGCTTGAGACTTAACTCTAGCTGAATACAGAAGTTTCAGACTTGCAATTCCTTCTGCTTAAGCTTTAATCCTTATCTTTCAAGCTTAGGTTGTGAAAGAACCTGTATGACAGTTACTAAAGTTACACAGCAGAAGACTGGACTTGATTTAGAAAGTTACTTCTAGTTCTATGATCCTGTTTCCAGGTTCCTACTGTTACTCCACATAATCAGACACAAACTGAGGTAAAGACATCAGTAAAAGCAGAAGTACAGGATTATGTTACTAAATTGTGATCACATAGTTCTCATAATTGGTAGGAGGATGAATTGGTTCCTTGGCATATCCAATAAAGCCACAATTTTTCAATAAAAAGTAGTATCTGACTAAAGAAAAGTATTGCATGAATAAGATGTTGCAGCAGCTGCTTAAGATAAAGTCTGGGTGTACATTTAACACATTAAAAAATTAACAAGCAAGGTAACATGAAAAAATGTCAACAAAATTTCCAAGTAAGAAGGTAGAAAATGTGGAAATAATAATCTGAACTTGAGGATCAAGTAGCAAAAATGAGGGAAGTTACACCGCACAGGTTTCAAGTACATGCTGAAGACTACCTCCCAGAAGTTGTGAATGAAAGAAAACAGACAGTAAATCACAGGATGAATATGAGTTATGAGTAGGAAAATACTAAGAAAAAGATAAAATTCTAAAAGCTCACAGAAAATATTCTCTTACATATTTAAAGCATTTTGAAATGTTAACAGAAAAGATACAAACCAGACAAATTTGAAGACCTGCTTAAAACCAGCCTTGCTTCCCTAACAGTAAAGCATCAATGGGGAAAAAAAAAACAAACCAGAAAACCCACAACTTCTTGATAAACCTATTTGGTAATTAATTGCTACACACAGTGATGTAATTTAAAAAATATTTTCTAACAAATTATCATCCAGGATTAGCAAGCACTAGATACTTACAGAGTAAAATATTGCTCCATATGTTCATATGGGTCAGCAGCAGCAAGCCTTTTTTCTTCTACAGTTAGATATGGTTTCAGTGTAACCTCAAAGTTTTGCCCTTTAAGAGCAGATTTAATAGTACAAGACACTTCACTTATTTTACTCAGCATTGTTGAACTTCGTTCCATTCTTTTACATAAAATATTTTTTAAAATAAATTAAAAAAATTACTTCAGTCAACTAAGCTTGTCTGTCAAGGCTAAGGTCTACTCAAAAGAAGAAAATCTTACTAAGTAACAGGATGCCCACTCCCTCTCTGTTTCAACTTCTAGAAACAAATATCCTACACAGATTTCAAAGGTCATTTCCCTCCCAAAACAACTCTTATCAGCAGCCTCAATGAACAATGAGAAAAGCAAATGCATTTCAGCGTTTGATAATATAGTTTATTGTACAGCACAAAAATAGCATTAAGATTACGAAGGGATTAAAAAGATTTAAGGCAATTTCAGTTCTTAGGTAAAACTCCTCAAAACAGAAAACATAAATGCAAGTCTCACACTGCTGTTCATGTTTCTATGCTCATTAGTTATTCTGAAGTGACAGTCCTTCAGTACACAATGTTAAACAAGTAATTTCTTTATCACTTATGTCAACCTGCCAGGAGCTTGGGAAAAGGCAAGCAACCCCCCAGCTGCATCAATACCTTTGTCATTCCCCAATAAAACTCTGAGAAGAATTCTATCCCTAGAGACTTGCCTACATATTATAGAAGAGTGAAATATAAGCTTTATTATCTCAGCAGCAAAACCAGGTTTAAAGAAGCCTAATCTGATAGGTTGGGAATAATATGGAGGTATATGAAGCAGGACAGTAACAGTCCCAAGTGGTAGAGCCTTTGGTATAACATAGTTAAGGGAGGAAACAGCAGCAGTCCATTGCAGCCAGGAGGAGGAGCAAGAAGATGTGAGAGGAAGAACTCAACAACTCTGCCGACCCAAAGGCCAGCGATGAAGGGGGAGAAGGTGAACCAGGCACCAGCACATCGATTCCCCTGCAGTCTGAGAAGCATGGTGAAGACCATGGCGAGACAAGCTGCCCCCCTGCAGCTCAAGCAGGTTGATGGAGGAGCAGAGATTCCACCTGCAGCCTGTGGAGGGCCCCATGCTGGAGCAGGTGGATGCCCAAAGGAGGCTGTGACCCCATGGAGAGCCTGTGCAGTACCAGTATCCTGGCTGGACTGATAGCTCTGTCAAGAGGAGTCCAGGCTAGAACAGGTTTGCTGACAGGACTCGTGAACCAGTGGGGAACCCAAGCTGGAGCAGTCTGTTCCTGAAGGACTGCACCCCATGGAGGCAATCCACACTGCAGCAGTTGGTGAAGAACTGCAACCTGTGGAGAAGTTGGTGGAAGACTGTCTTCCATGGGAAAGTTCCCATGTAGGAGCAGGGAAAGGTGTGAGGAGGAAGCAGCAGCAAAGACAACATGTGATGACCTGACAACAACCCCCATTCCCTGTCCTCCTGTGCTGCTGAGGGGAAGGAGGTAAAGAGATCAAGAGTGAAGTTAAGCCTGGCAAGAAGGGAGGGCTAGTGAAGGTGTTTTAAGATTTGGTTTTACTTCTCATTACTCTGTTTTGCTTGGTAGTAAGTAGGGTGTTTTTTCTAAATTGAGTCTGTTTTGCCCATGAAAGCAATAGTTGAGTGATCTCTCCCTGTCCTTATCTTGGCCCATGAGCCTTTCATTTTATCTTCTCTCCCCTGTCCAACTGAGGAGGGGAGTGACAGAGCATCTTTGGTCAGCATCTGGCCTCCAATTAGGGTCAACCCACCACAAAGAGTAAATAAATTGCCTCTGAAACCACTTTCCCTAACTGTAAGAAGAGATGAAATTACTTTCTTAGAGGGAATAAGGAAAATCAAAAAGACTCCCACCTGCCCACTGCCACATTTAAGAATGACAAGAGATTTCCCCGAGTTCCCAAGTTGTAGGCTGGTGTCTTATCCTCCACATAATACAGCACCACTGTCCTAAAAAGCTGCCAGTTGAAAGCATCGGTAGAACTATAATTGGAAGTATTACACCCAGAAACAACATGAACAGGCCAAGAAAACAATCATTATTACTTGCACAGCATCAACCAAAAAGGGCAATGAACCAATTATCAACAGACCAAGGAATCAGTACTCAGCTGCTCTTATAAGGTCTACCACCACAGGCTTGTATTCCTCAATACTAGCATTTGAAAGCTAAAGGAGTGTAAACTAGAAAATCAAATTAATCGCCAAACTTTCTCTCATAGCAAACACGACACAGGACAAATCTGTGATGATACAACAGGTTAGACATCACAAAACACATCCAGAATAATACAATCTCTTTAAATCACTGGTCAAATATTAAGTGAAATAATAAGATTTCTAATAGTCCTTTACATTTTCTATTATATGATTGTAGCCTTCAAGATGGGTATCACTTTTGTCTTTCTACCCCAAACCACTGCTTTTTTCATATGCCTCTCTCTGTACCATTCTGGGATACAACAGGGGTATGAATATGATAGGCTTACCAGTTAGAATTAATTAATTGTTACTGTAAGAAAGTAAATAAAAATCACCAGGTAGATTTTTCTAGTTCTTCTTCATGTTCCACCTACTCCCCTGCCATTAAAAAAACCCCAGAATAACCCAACCAACCAAACCTTAGAGAAACTCTACCCCAACACCCCAAAATAAGAATAAAACCACCCAACAAACTAGAGCTTGACAGCCAAGAGAGTATACTGTACATCTATTTTAACAGTTTGGAGTCTTATGTCATAAAGGACCCTGACTGTTAGCTAATTACTGCAAACAGTAACTAAAGATCAACTATGAATATGCCATATTTTTGCCAGCACACACTTGGTCACTGAAACTGGCATCTTGCTCAGATTAAGACTTGTATTTCAGATTCTGCTGAACATTACCCACCTCTACAAAAAACAAGACAGGGTAGGCACAACTGCAGTTTAAGCAAGCCATGTCAGTGTCAAATCTGTGCTTCTTGGTTACTCTGCCTTCTACAGGAAATATCACAAATCTTTAAATTGTGCTAAAATACTAGTACATAATCAGTGGCATGTCATTTGCCACTGCACCTACATATTCTGCAAAATTTACGAGAACTCTTACTCCACCCTGATAAGATACACTTTTATCACATCTCCTGTTCTTTTTAGCAACACTGTAAGATGAAACTCATAAATTGTCAACATTTGCTACAGTTCTAATGTACCCAATCACTGAAAGAAGTTGCCCACTAATCTTAAATGGGTAACCAATTATTCTTTGTAAAAAGAAAAGTTTCCTAAGTATCAAAACCGCAACTGAAGCCCATCTGGCAATGCAAAAATAATTCTTTAGCTACAAAATCGTTACTCCTGTAAGTTGATCAGCCTGGTGTTTTGCAAATAGGACCAATTATGATTCACCTTGCCATCTGTATGCCCCAAACGCTGGGAACAGTTTAATTCACCTCTATGAAACAGAAGGGTATTTTAAACAAACTTAGGGTGTGACACAGGCTCTTCATAAACAGGGACGGCTGTGCGTTACTACTGCAAGGTGTAAGAAATGGAAAACAAATCCACCACAGGGGAGGAAGCAAGCTTCCCCAGTTCTGATATTATGGAACCACCCATTATCAAACAAGAACAAAAGTTACAAAAGAACCATTCAACAGACTTGGGATAATGCAATTTTTGGTTTAGGTTCTCCATCAACTGCATACCATCAGTTAAACGGTATCAACTGCATTGTTCTTGTGTTCGAAGTGTTTAGGATTCTCTGATCTGGATACCATACTTTTAACCACAGCACAGTAAGATTTGCTTAGGTTTTGCCTGCAGCATAGCAAAATATTCCAACATGAAGTTCAAAATACTGTGCATGTTACCAGGTTTGAAGCAGAAAATCCACACTTCCAGAGCAGCTTAGCCTTTGGTCTAAGCACCTGAGCAGTAACCTAGTAGTACAGGACATCCCATATCCCCCAGAAAATAAACATATAATAATTGAAGAAAAAAAAATCATTTTTTCCACATTTAACCAGCACTGCACAATCCTTAAAATAAACTGACCTATTCTAGCTCAGGCTATTGTGTAAACTCTAAACAGTTTGCATTTATCAGTTAAAGAGGAACTCTTTCACACTGATTTTTTTTGAACCATGAAAAACGTAAAGTAAAATGGCAATGAACACATGCTGCAATTTGCCTTTATTCTGCTGTTGATTTGGGACGTTCCTCCACCAGGAAATGAAGAAACCTGAGTTTTCTATGTTTCACACTACACCACAAACTGTTTGAATGACACCTTGTGGTGGCTGATCAGCATTGCCATTCTCTTCCATTATAACAATTTGTATTTATTGCCAATTCACAATACCAACATAGAATTCAATTATTATTCCAAATGAGGCTCAAATCATCTAGCTAGGAGTGTAAACTATACTGTGGTTTAAAGAGAAACTGAGATAAAACATAATCTGAAAGCCAAAGATACTACCCAAAATCCCAAACAACAGCACACAGCAGAGATGTATGGAAAAACCAGGATAACTATAGTACCCTCTACAGCTTGGAGCCTTGGAGAAGAACAAGACTGATTACAGTGTGACCAGAAACATAGTTTAACTCATTTAATGATCATTTTTCTACTTGTTTCCTCAAAACACTTTCCATCTGTATGACTTACAGTCTCATCCTGCTCAGTGAGGAAGCCTATAGACAAGTGTGATTAGAACTTAGTAAAGCATCTTCCCAGTTCCCTGTCATGAAACTACCATGTCTGAGAAACTGACATTCATGAACACACCTGGAAGTTGCTGCTACAGATCTCTGATCTGCAGAGAAAACTGGCATTTGAGGTGGTGCTGCCACTTAAGGGGTAGAGTCAATTTACAGCCTGTCTTGAGGCCAGTGATCGGAAGTCAGAGATCACTTTGCAGCATTTGATAGTAGTGAGGGGATTACAGTAGCATGAGAAGCAGGAAGGATTTCCAGCTTTCCTGGAAGTCATGTGAATGGCTTCTCTTAAAGGTACCACCACAAAGGTGGTGCCATCACTGTCAGAACCTACAGCATTGTTAGTACATTTACAGGTATGTCCATAATGTATTAGAAACATTGTTTAAGAGCTTTAAAATGCTGTTCATTATCTAGACAGGACCTTTACCTACCAGAAGAATTCCTGTCTTCTCAAAGAAAGAAAACTACTACAGGATGGCACAGCCAAAGAGAGTCTTCAGAAAAGCAGAACTAAGAAAATCTGGATTTTCTTCTGGGCCTGGCCTGGCCAGAGGTAACCTCCCCAAGCAGCAGGCTCAAGTGAGCTGAGCTAACTCCTGCTGTTTTGCACACCACCTCACATCACTCCCCCATAAAAGGGGGTGGGGAGAGGTGCTCCTGGGTGCCTCCAGGGCAGTCAAATTTCAGCTGGGGCATTCTTGATCCTCTTGTTGGTGCAGTAGTCTGTGTTATCATTGGGTCAATAAGGTACTCTGTGTTATCACAGGCTATAAGAGTAATTTGCTGTTATTGATCCCCATCATGGGGATTTTGTCAGTAAATCCACTCTTACTCCAACCCACAGGGGCTCTGTCTATTTCTCCGCTGGGAGCAAGCAGCTTGTGGTGCTCAGCTACTCCTTGGAGCTGAACCACCTCCCCTGTGTCAACCTTATAGAAGTGTTACAAAAACATACTTCTAGGATGCAGATCATAGCAAAGGTCTAAGGCAAATATATCACAACATAATAAACATGCAGAAAACACAGTGAAGACCTTAAACTATAAAACTTACTTTTCTGAGGAAATTAAAAGAGCCTCAAAAAATTTAAATGACCACATTACAACCACAGCAAATCAACAGTTCATTGCTTGCATTCTCATATGTGCCAAGTGCATAGCAATAAGGATATATTCACTGCACGTCACTTCCCATCAGATCTGGCCAATGTCAGCTGGAGAAACGCTCTGCCCATGTTCACATACTGCACCTAGTCCCTATCCTGGTACTGACTACAGGTTTCAGATTTTATATTGTGAAGTCATCAGTTCATCCAAACCCTTCATCTTTGCTGGACTGTACATCCTACCGACACTGGCATTCTCACCATATTAGTGGGCACAGCGCCATCAGAACAGATGGGGAAAGAGAGCAGACATGCCAATGTGCTAGTGGATGCATCAAGTTTGAACATGAGGGCTGGAGTCTCCTCCAAGAATTTCACAAATGGCAGTCTATGCACAAGCTTTCCATGACTGGTTGAATAGGATATGCCAAGGCAAAACTAGATCAATTTAAGACTCCTGGAAGATCTCTGGCAGCCGTTGAAAGCAAGTTTTTAGCTCTGATGAATTTGGAAGAGTCTTCTGCACAGAGAATTGGGGAATGAGTATCTTAATGAAATCACCACCTTGTATCAGCTCTCTGCAAAACAGGCTTGCAAGTCTCAGCAAAAAAAAAATAAAAAAAAAGAGGCTTGCAGCCCTGACGAGCCTTCTGATGAATAGCTCACAGAATGCATAGGCCAGATCTGCAGGAAAAAGAAGTCTAATAAATTATAAATGTATTTTGCTTGGCAGGAATAGTTTAAAGATGCAAATCAGTAAAGTTCAAAATGCATGTTATAAATTTTGCCATCTTCAACGCTGTACTTATCAACTGATATCAGCGGACATTACTCATATGGTTCACTTTTTAAGCTTTCAGATTTTAGTTAGATACAGCAATAGCTAGTTTTATTGCTGAAATTGTGTAATATTTTTTGGTTCTTGAAAATTGTATTTTAATATTACATCAGATAAATTTTGGTTTAAATGCAACATATATTAAAATCTCCTGTCCACCTGCAATCAACTATATCCAATAATAGTTGCACCTTAATGTATGCAACTAAGTTGGATTCTGTGTTACTAATTACCTCGCCAAGTTTTAAGAGAAGTTGGAGAGATACACAGCACAACAGCATAACTATAAAAATACCTCATTAATTTAGGTGATCTGTATCAAACAGTACCTCTCTACACTATACAGATCATTTTGACAGTCTTCCAAGAAGGCAATGCTTATTTCATGGACTGCACCAATCTAAGCTGCGGAGAAATAACTGAGGTCCACACGCTGGGTCCAGCTTGTCTGCAAGATTTGTATGACCTTTGGTGCCCACCGATTTTCTGCTGAAAACTCCAGTTATGGGCAAAGACTTGTCTGTAGACCATTTACATTATTCTAGTGGGCCACAACCTGACCTTTTTTCTTCTTTTACAAACATGTGGGGAGGGCAAATGTTGTACATCTGGAGCACCTAGAGTGACCTGTGTCTAGAATACAACCAGTTCACAGCAAGTGTCAGACTACCTACCTGGACACACAAATAAACTCCTAAAATGTGATTATAAAAGTTGTGTCAAGGAATACCATGTTTGCTCATGTGACAAGCATGGGAGAGGGGAACAGCAGACACCTCCAGGCATGCAATGGGACCCATCCTAAACAAGGTTTAAATTGACTCATCCCACATAAGTAAGATCTTTCATTTATTCAATTACTGAGACAGTTAAGAGCATGAACAGAGAGTTACCATCCTCTGAATATACACCTTTGACCTACTTGAAGTGATTTAACTAACTAAAAGACTTTTTAAAACAGGTACCAAATAGGCAAGTGACGTTTGCCTCCTCAGTCAGAATTTAATACTCACAGAAAAAGTTAGCCCCAGTCTCATCTATGTATTGTGAAATCTCTTATTCAAGAACAGCTTCAGTTTACCCAAAGAAATGGTAAGAAAACCCTTTCCTATATACATGTTCTACTTAATTTGTGTAATAATCTAGAAAAACCTCCTACTTTTCTCACTTCTTTTGTCCTGAACAGTTACACAGTTACACACCAGAAGCAGATCAAAGCTGTATTTTTTCAGTTCTCACCCCCTGCACTGGATACACATACAATTAATAAGAGACATACTATTTACACATGGTATCTGCAACCTATTGCATCTTGTTTATATCTAGATAACTGTTTATTTCAGTGATTATTTCATCATCCTTCTTCTTCTAACAGTGTTTCCACTTAGGTTTAAGATGTCATCATGAAAGAAGTTTTGAAGCATGTGTCTCAACCAAACCTCAACACTGACACTCAAGAAAATACTATGGCTCATTAACTGAATTGAATATACTATTTGTAATTGAAAGTTAATGAATAATGTATTCATTGACTTGCTAAAGATAAAAATAGGCAGCCTCAGCAGGAGAATAAGACTCATGGGCTTCTGACACCAAAGGATGCTCAGAACCTTTAGGTGGTAAGTACTTTAGATGACTATCTCTAATGAAATGCTAATAGCAAAACAGCTAGGACAAATAACTTATATTAGGTCAAATTCAGACTTCAGGACTAAGCCTACTCATTTGTGCCTCTGTGCAACTCGTCATAGGCCATTTTATATAACAACTATATAACAACTGCTGTAAGACTGAAGACAGTTTTATCCTAATAAACAGTTCAGTTCAGAAAATTCTTCTGACACTCTTCATAGCAATCAGGACAAGAGAGACAACACAAAGGAAAAAGAAACTGGGATTTTTAAGAAAGTGTTTATAGCAGTATCTTGATATTTATGCTTCAACCACATGGAGTCATTCAGATGAACTGACAACAAGCAAGTCTGGTCCAACAGTTATTGCAGCAATGTTCTGGGTTGCAGATGTCACTCTACTGAGAAACAATACTTACTGCATCATCACTAGGCCTAAGGAAGAATCCCTCTTCCTCAGCAACACAGGAGGTTTGCCAAGTACTGAAACACACCAATGGCATAAGCATATCAAAGGTCAGATTCAGCTGCACTGGGAGGCAATCAAGAGAGATCAGCAAACCAACTCTGAAAAGCTGTAATTTTATTTTGACCTGTGGAATACTCCAGTATGCCCACACTTTAATATTCAAGATGCAGACACATCTTGTAGTGTTGTGTATGCTCAGTAGGGAGGGATCAGGCCTGTCCAGTTTAAAGAACACAAAACCAAAGCACCAGTCCTCCACCTGGGCTGCAGTCCCTGTTTCTAAGAAAATTTCCATTTCAGCTCTAAGGAAAGGAAATGTTGTCTGTTTCTCAATAATGAGTTTTTGGGCTATGACAACACACATGCTACATACCTGATCCATGATTACCATATTTTCCAAACAGCCCACAGTGCAGTCTGCTTTTCTAACAACAAGCCTCACTTGCAGTCCAGTGGCTTTTTCACACTACAGAAGTTTCGTAGTCTTCCCTGCACAGTGTCTGTTCCTCAAATGTCCAGTTCTTACTTAGAGCTTACCCACGCAGGTCTGAACCATGGATAACTTCCTATTTCAACAAGACCTTGCTTCTCAGCTACAGAAGACCACAGAGATCAATGTCTGCTTTCCCCTCAAGGCCTTCCCTTAGAGGATGGATCTCCTCTCCCCTCCTGTAAGAGCAAGCCTGGAGGAGCAACTAATAAAGACATACAGGCATATCACACACCATTTTGGATCTTCCAAACTGAAAGCAATCATATACCTACACATGTACAAAACATCTCAGGCCTCCAGAGCTGTATTTCCCCTGGTTGTTGGAGAGCATCAGGTAGAATTAGTCCCTTCCACTTCTGTATCTGATGAAGTATATAGCTCCCTACATTTTATCTGGAACAGTCTGAAGTCTATGATTAAATGAGTTATAACAGGAATTACAGCCATCACCAATGGTCAAGGTACATTCCCCCAGCCTCCCCATGGAAAAGCAGCAGCATATCAACAGTTAAGAACTACAGTGCAAAGTTGTTTCTGTGGAAGGGGACAGGAAAAGAAGGATGCAAATAACGTAAATCAGCTGCAACACACAAGTTGGCAGAGGAGCATCTGCACCACAGCAGTGAAAATTTCAACTGGAACGGAATGAAAAATAAAGTATTTAGTTGAATAGCAGCAGAAGAGTAATGTGACTTGTCTGGCAAACTGAGGAGGCCTATCAGCTGCTGTCTCACAGAACTAAGAATCAGAGTGACAGCAGCTTCATGTTGTTGTGATTTACTTTGGTGTGGCACAAAAATAAACACATCAGTTGAGGTTTCTAGAGCATGGATGTTCTCTTTGTGCAGAACAATCAAACTGAAGAAGCGATTGATTTTCTAATGTACAAGAGACCTTAGTTTATGGTGCTTTTTATTGGTTGCTCTCAGAATAGATTTCCAATTTGTTGTAGGATACAATTCCAGTTTAGCAAACCTCTTGGTCCTTCCATTTAGACACATTTTTTCCTTGCCAATTCACTTTTCCTTTAAGGGGCTGAAGGCTTTCTGTGCCGCTGCGCTACAACTCGGGGTTGGGTTTTTTTTTCCTCCTCCTTCATTTCCTCGTTTTGATTTCTGACCAAGACATAACACTGTTACCACCCACGTCAAGCTGGCCACCTCGCCATGATTAGCTACACTTCCAGCTACAAGTCCCACAAATACTTGAAAGTACTTTAAAGAGAAAAAAAAAAAAAAAAAGCCAAAACAAAAACACAGCACGAAGCCAACAAACAGACACAAAACCTCAAGAAAACACCTGAGGGCAAAATTAAGCTAGTGCCTGCACGGTTGGCCATCAAATCTAAGGGAAAGCGAGAGGAAATCTTCCAAACAGACCAAAGAAAAAACTTTACAGATCACCCGCTCCACTCTGAACACTTCAGGGGGAACCAAGGGAACTCTTCCCCGGACCGCGGGGGGGGTGGGGGGTGGGTAAAGGCGGCCAGCCGAGGCACCGCGTCCCCGCCGCGGGCCCCTGAAGCTGCCCCGGCCCGGGAGAAGCCCTGAGGTCGCGCTCCTCCCCCCGCGCCGGAGGGCAGGGTCCCGCCAGCCCAGCACCGCCCTCGGGCCCACGAAACCACTCACACCCCCAACATCCCGGCGCCGGGCCCACCCGGGCGCCGAGGGTTCGGGGGCCCCCACCGCCCGTCCCAGCCCCGCCCAGCCCCCTTACTTCTTGGTGTCGCTGCTGAAGAGCCCGAAGGCCGCGGGAGCCGAAGGGGTCGTGGAGGGAGACACCTCCTGGGGCAGCTCGAGCACCGTGTCTCCCCCTTGCTCGCTGTAGCTGAGGCCGTTGCCGGACATGGTGCCACCGCTCCCCTCCCGCTCCCGCAAACTTACCGGCGCGGCGCGACACACCCCACTCAGCTTCCACCCCCCCCGCCCGGAAGCAGCGGGCACGCGCCAGCACCGCGGGGCAGGTCACGTGGCGGGAGGCGGTGCCAACGCAGCGGGGCGGAACTCGCCCGGCCCCTGCGCACCACGGGAAGGCGGCCTGGCGGTGGCGCTGCAGGCAGGCGGGCAGCCGGCCGGCGCGGGCGGGGCTGCCGCTTGCCGGTGTCTTGCCGGCGGGGCCCAGCCGCGTCGCGGTGCGAGGCGGGCTTTGCTGCGAGAGGCAGGCAGCTGCCTCGGCGCACCTGAGACTTGCAGCTTCGTCTCTAACCGGCCCCTGTTTGCCGGCCCTTTACAACTCAGAGCATGGGCTGCGGCGTCAGCTGGTCTGTTGCTTCCAGTGACCCGTAGTACAGACTTCCTTGTTTCCCAGCACTCGCAGGTCAGAGCCTCACGCTGACCTCCCGGCTCGCCGTCACAGCAGTAGTGGGCACCAGTAGTTCGGGGGTGGGAGGCTGTAAATGGGTACTTGGACATCGTTAGAGGATAAGTTTCTCGTCATTTCTTTCGACAGCTTTATTTTCCTACGTGCATCTTTACACACACACACACCCTGCCCCGACCAGTGCCTGAGGAATCATCTGAGTTCATTAAAACGCCCTTCTATCCATCTCCTGGTGCATTAGCAAAGTCCAACCTTTCCATCCTGAGAACTGAACTCATTCCCGAAAGGTTGCAGTTCACAATCAATACTTTTTATCCTGTGGAGGAAAAAAAAAATTTATAAAATGGATTGTCATGTTCAGAGGCAGCTTCCTGACTTCCTTTCAGCAGCTTGTCCTATCCGACTGAAACTGTGTCATTGCCAAGCAAATAAACCTTACATCAGGATTTCCCAATACAGGATTTATTAAGATTGTGGGGCTGTTGGAAGGGCAGTTTTCCTCAGCATTTTGGTTTTGGTTTGTGATTTCTTGCAGCTTTTCTTCTTAGTGGTACTATCTCTTGAAAGTTATGCCATATAGTATAAAAGTCCCAGTGCAAATATTCCTGACCATCACCATTTTACCTCTTGGTTCTTTAGACTTCCACTTTTGTCTTGCCCTTCGCATTGCTCACAGTAACAACCATCATAGTTTTTCCCTGTAGATGGACATAATCTTGTTAAAACTGCCATACGTGGTCACAGTAACTGTCAGTACTCTTACAGAAATGTGACTTGAGGCAGACAGCTCTCAATCATAACATCATGAGTAAAGAATCAAATACCAGAGTGGACTGCTGGAGAATTTGCTCTGAGACACAGCAAAAATGGACACTTAATTGTCTCCTAAAATTTTAAGGTGTTGCTCTGATCTGCAGAGAAGTGAGAATTCCTATCAGCAGTCCTCAGAAATTGTCCCTCTGCTTATTAAACCATGCACTAATTTCAAAATGTAACAGCAAGAGCACTCAAACTGTGGTCCCAAACATGGCTATGCTTACCTGAAAGGGCTCCTGGCTTACATCTTTTATTTGCATGTAAGGCAACAGAGTGTAGAAAGGGTGTACTAGGCCAAGTCCACAGTTTGTCAGGTAGATCTGTTCTAGTTTCTTTTAAGACTGCCTGAATGTCTCCGAAGCAAGAGGTAGACACTGCTTGTGTCTGGGTATAAATCAACAAAATAACTATTTATTTTTAGCAATAAGAAACATCTTAAGTGCAACAAACTCATCCTTTCATTATTACATACATCACTTGAAAAGTAATCTTAGGTGAAGGACTAAGAAAAAGAGTAGACTTCCAGAGAAATTTGTGTAAGTACAAATGTGGGGAAAAGCAGACAAATGGACTATTGACGTTGGATGATCATGGGACTGTAATATGAGGAGCAAATAATAACTGATTCAGAACTTGGAAAGGCCTTAAAGCTGACAACACAAAGCAAATACTACATAAAGGTAAACAGTCCAATCAGGAAGATTAGCCATAAACTGTTGCTATCAATTCTTGCTCTCTAGTTTTAGCCACAACTGTTCGATGAGTAGTCTTTTCCTGGCTACATTAACTTAAAAATTGCCATGCAGTGATAATGTATTTGCATGTTGAATTTATACCTATCCACAATTAGGTCAAAGTTACTATAGTCTGAAACATGAAACACTGCCAAATCTAAATTTTCCACTGAGATGCACTGATTATCGTAATCTGTATTTCAGGGTTTTGTGCAACTTAAGTAACAGACAAGGCTTAAAAAAAAAAGGAACACAGAAGGCTTTTTCTTTCAGTGTTTACATTCATCATGTTTCTTTATGAAATCATTTCACCTCCATTATTCATTCCATTCTTACCACTGCTACTTGTATATAGTAAATTGCAGTTTCTTACTCTCCCATTCATAGATGTGAACAACTATATGATACTTGATGAATTGACATAGCTTTTAAAAATTAATTGCACTAGGCAGTAACGTAAGGGCGTTATGTTAGGGAAGATGTATTTATACGGATAAATACACATTTTCAAAATACAAACATGAATTTAAGGGAAAAAAGATTCATGCTACTCAACAAATTGTGATTTTGTAATTCAAACAAACACTAACTTTGTGCGGCTTTCTGAAGCATTCACAGGAGATATTTTTCGATGTACTTTATAAAGTTATGTCCATTTTGGTGGTGGTTTGGGATTTTTTTTTAAGCTCGACTGCCGTATGTCTATTTGGTGCCCTCTTGTGGCTCCCATTAGTGATATGCTGTTTGCCATGGAGAAAGTTTGGACATGCATTGGTAAAGAAACTATTTTTCAATGGCATTCAAGCTCTGTATAACAGAAATGTCAATATATTAAATGCTCTGCTCATATTTTCTGTACTGCAGATTGTTTCTGATATATCTAAAATGTGCTGGTATTGCAGATCATACATAAACATGTAAAATTTTTGACAAATTCTTTTTTTTTTTTTAGTAAATGTCATTAATGAATGGTAAGTAATGATACAGTGCAACCTCCTGAATATTATGATTTAGAAACCTGATGTATAATCAGGTATTAAAATTAAGCACTGAGAACTCATTCCCTAACTTGGAATAACAGGTTTTCAGTATGAGGCTTGAACTCAGCTGCTAGCATTCATGAGTAGTTCAGGAAAACAGACATACATGAGGAAACTAAGGGGGTCTGAAAAAACTTTGATCTCCCTCTCTCCAGTTGAGTCTAGATGTGGGGTTGTAATAAAGGCAAAGATGTGTTGTTTCAAAGGTACCTCTACTCTCCATTCTTTCTTGGCAGAACCGGGTTCCATATTATACACAGGAATAGCTCACATACAGACTGTTGAAACCACACCAGGAGATACCAAATACTCTTGTTCCTACAGCTCTTCCATAAACTCTAAAATTACACAGTACATGTCTTCTGGCTTCATCAACTCATTCTTTGAATGGTGATGAAGATGTTGAATGATGACTAGGAGAAACAAAGCAAAAAAGCAAAAAGTAGAACATATAAGAGGAAATGGTTGAAAAATAAAACATTTTTTCCAGTTATAGGAGACAAACATGCAAAATAAGTATTACTAGATTATAACTTCAATATATAAGTATGATTAGATTTTACTTTTAAATAGAGAATATATTGGAATTTGAAATCTTCTTATTATATTCAAAACTATTACAGAAAGACAAAAACTGCAAATATAAATTAAACCAATGGAACACACTTGTACTGCTATCGTACCTGGGGTGTTTAATGATAATTAAAGTCCATGAAAGATCCAAGGTGAATTAGTTGTCAAAACTTTCACTATAATTGAAAAGATTATTTATTAATTCTTCATTATTTAATTTTCCCAGAGATTTAAACATCATACTATCAAATAACCATATAAAAGTAAGAAGCTTAAATGCCATAATTCCTAGTCATACATAATGCTTTTAAGCAGAAGTAATGAGTTTGAAAATTTCAAAACAATGTTCAAATGTTTACTACACTGTGTATATATATGTGTGTGTGTATGTATACGTGTATGTGTGTGTGTATATATATACTGCTATAGAACAAGAATGTATCTTGTTTCTTGGAAGATTTATCTTAGAAGAAATTCAGGGTGTGTTGCATTCTCTCAAATACACTAGTTGCATTCTCTCAAAAACTACTTTCTAACACTGGCGCAAATTAGAGATTTACTCTTGATCTACCTTGTTCATGTCAATTCTAGATCTACCAGCATAACAACTTAGAGGCATGGGTTTGCCAACTTACCATCTGCTTTTCTTAACCATGACAAGCATAGGGTCTGGCTAAGTTTGAACAAACTATTTAACTATTTTTAATTAATGCAGTTTAAATAACTTTATAAACCTTGTCCCTTTATAATATATATATGTGTATCTATATTATATATGCATGTGTGTGTGTATATATATATTATATATATGTATGTATATATATATACATACTGTAACTATTTGGCTGGGAAAGGTTACTGGACTGAGAGCAGCTCCAGACTTTTTCAGGCATGTGTCTCAATTGCCAGACTAAAACAGAAGGTTTTCTGCCTTCATTTCACAATTTGCTTGTTAAAGTTTGCAAGATACCGCGTTTAACAACTTTTTAAATCTTAGGATTAAAGTCTAGGGTTAACGGCTTTAGGAAGGAGGTACATGTACATGCTTCATGTGTTTATTATAACTTGTCCTTTATTGTGCTGTCTCCTTGCCATTATCGAGAAATGCCAGAGTTAGGCTGCCTTTGAAATACACACCTGTGCATTGTGTACATACACAATGTCCTTTGAACATACCACCTTTGTACTTCTGCAGCAATCAGCATGTATCCTGTCCCATCAGGTAAGAAAAGAGTATACAATAAAAAAGCCCCTGTCTTTTCTAGCATTTTTGTGCAATTTGAGGGCACAAACTTAGCAGACTGTAATAGAAGCAAACCAATAATTTAAAAAATAAAATATGAAGTGGAGCCTGGAATTAAATAACAGAGAAAAGGAGAAATGAGAATGAGCTAAAATGAGAAATGAAGGCTCAGAAAAACACCATGGCTCTTTCAAGGGGTAGTGATCACAGAAGATAAAATTCTTCATGAGAATGTAATAGGATTTGGGGGAGAAACATCGGAAAGTCTTTTAGTGGAGCACTAACAAAGTGAGAAAATAAAGGCACGAAGCCAAGAAATTGTTACTCCTCACATTTTCCTAAGGGTGAAACACTTACATTACTTATCCTACTGGAATTTTTTAAATGTATGATAATTTATAAATGGTTTCTGGAAAGAACATAATGAACTGGCTGAGAATCAGGTCTGTAAGCAATTGCTACACTCAAGTGCACTTGTATATGAAAGGGGTGAAAAGGCCAATAAATTATTTTCCTGGCAGATCAAGAATGAGGAAGTTGAAAGATTTATCTTAGAAATACCACTGGATACACAGAAGATAATTTCAGACAAGTCAAAAAACCCCACCAGTCTCTTTTTTTGTCAGAAACTCCTCTGGCAATCACATCTGAATAGCGACCATTTCTAAACTGGAACTCAGACTCCATGAAAATATCTGGTCTTTGACATCTGACACTGCCCACCATGACATCCTTGTCTCTAAACTGGGGAGACATGGATTCAACAGATGGACCACTTGGTGGATAAGGAACTGGCTGGATGGTTGCACTCATGGTCAATGGCTCAATGTCCACGTGGAGATTAGTGATGAGTGGTTTTCCTCAGGGGCCAGTACTGGGACCGGCACTATTAACATCTTTGTCAGCAATATGGACAGTGGGATCAAATGTACGTACCCTCAGCAAGTTTGCTGATGACACCAAGCTGAGTGGTGAGGTCAACATGCTGGAGGGAAGGGATGCCATCCAGAGGGACCTTGACAGGCTGGAGAGGTTGGCCTGTGTGAACCTCATGAAGTTCAACAGGGCCAAGTGCAAGGTCCTGCACATGCATCAGGGCAGTTCCAAGCACAATATAGGTTGGGCGAGGAATGGATTGGAAGCAGCCCTGAGCTGAAGGGTTTGAGGATTTTGGTCGATGACAAGCTCAACATGAGCCAGCAATGTATGCTTGCAGCCCAGAAAGCCAACAATATTCTGAGCTGTACCAAAACCAGCATGTCCAGGGAGAGGATTCTGCCCCTCTACTCCACTCTTGGGAGACCCACTTGGAGTACTCAATCCAGTTCTGGAGTCCCCAGTAAAAGACAGACACGAAGCTGTTGGAGATAGTCCAGAGGAGGGCCATGAAGATGATGAGAGACCCTGTGAAGACAGGTTGAGGAAATTGTGCTTGCTGAGCCTGGAGAAGAGAGGGCTCCAGTCCCTACAAGGGGCCTACAGTAAAGCTGAAGAGGGACTGTTTATCAGACAGTGTAGTGACAGGACAAAGGGTATCTGCTTTAAACCAAGGGAGAGTAGATTTGGATTAGGTATTAGAAAGAAATTTTTCCTGTGAAGGTGGTGAGGAACTAGAACAGGGTGCCCAGAGAAGCTGTGGATGCCCCCTCCATGGCAGTGTTTAAGGCCAGGTAGGATGGGATTTTGGGCAACCTGGTCTGGTGGAGTGTGTCCTTTCCAACCCAACCTATTCCATGATTCCATGAATCTATGATACTTGTTGAACAGTATCTCTGGCAACAATATCTGTTCAACATTGTCTCTTATTGAACAGTATCTCGGAATGAGATAAAGGTTTCTCAGCACCCTGTAATTGGGATTTTATTTTAATTAAATCTGCAGGTTTTATTCCTATAATTTCTATCTCTCAGACAAGATCAATGTACTATTTCTTAAAAAGAAGTGTGGAAACCTTAGTAGAAAGAATTTATGTGAAAACTCTCCTTTAAAACAAATATCTTTTTATAAATTTTACACTGATCAAATTAATATTATAAGTATGTTTATTTTAATTGCAGTTATGTGTTTTATCTTAAAATCATAGAATCATAGAATCATGAAACACTTGGGTTGGAAGAGACCTTCAAGGTCATCCAGTCCAACTACAGCCTAACCCTGCCTAGTCCACTTCTAGACCATGTCCTCAAACACAACATCTACACCCCTTTTAAATACCTCCAAGGATGGTGACTCCACCACTTCCCTAGGCAGCCTGTTCCAGTACAGTACATAACTACTCTTCCTAAATCTCCCCTGGTGCAGTTTAAAACCATTTCCTCTTGTCCTATCACTTGTTACCTGGGAGAAGAGACCAACCCCCACCTCTCTACTCCCTCCTTGCATGTAGTTGTAGACAGTGATAAGGTCTTCCCTCAGCCTCCTTTTCTTAAGACTAAAAAGCCCCAGCTCTCTCAGCCACTTCTCACAGGGCTTGTGCTCCAGACCCTTCACCAGCTTCGTTGCCCTATATAATGCAACATTATTTATAGGCATGTTCATATAATTATATTACATTAAAAATAGAGATTTAAAAAATAATGTGTTTACTTTTTTGGTGAAAATATCAGACTTCGTGTCTGATATTTATTCTTTTTTATTGATTAGGCACCTTATTCCACTTATTCAGACACCTTATCCCATTTATCCACTAAATGTAAAATATGTCATTTTTACATATTTCTATGAAGGAACTTCCTGAAAGTTCTGTGAAGAAAAGTGGATTTCTTTAATTTATTATTTTAAAGAGTAAAATAAAGGAAATGTAGTGCAAATTTATAAACTCTTATTGCTAAAGGAATTTTGCATGAGAAGGCACAACCCTATTTTTATAATATATGCTGCATTTAAATACAAAATATCTGTAGCCAGTCCTGGTCAGTGCATCTCATGATGTACTTAACAAAACTTGAAATGATACAGAGACATGGAGATAAAGAATTATTTACACACAATTAAAAAAAAAGCTGTCAAAGAGACATTTGATACAGATCTATGTGTTTTATGATAGAGATCTGTAAAGTCATGATTCATAAAAAGAACATGACTCATTTTCTCATCTGCTCAAAGGCATCAACTGAAACCCATAGATTGTAGGTCCAAAATAAAGGGTTTTTTTTTGTTTGGTTGGTTGTTGTTTTTTTTTTTTTTGCTACAGCACAACTGAAATGTGGATTTTAATAGTTGCCATGGGATACTGTTGATGGCAAAACCTTTCATTAGTTCAAAGAACAAGACATCAAAATAGTAGAAGAAAGCATTATTAAATACAAAGATAACATCTCTGGCTCAGGAAGTTCCTGAACCACAAGACAAAGTACCATTACATACTCTCCTTGTTCTGATAATCTTCCGTAAGAATCTGGTACTATTCATACTTAAGTATGACTATGTGGGACTAGATGAATCCTTGAAGGCACAACTGGTCTTATGTGATGTGTTTCAGTTCACTATTAAAGCTGTGGAAATATGTGGGTATCCTGCCTTATAACACAGTTCAGCAGCTGAAAAATTAGAAACTAAAAGTGGTAAGCAAAGTTTGTACAAAGCACTCAGAATTGCTCTGTGGAGCACCAACAGCCCATAACACTGTAACTAGGAATTTCAGTGCAGCATGAAAGAAATGATAATGAAAGAAAATGAGCACCCACATTTTCTAATGGCATGGTTCAACTTGTAGTTTAGCAGAATAGAAATTAAAGTCATGCTACCATTCTGTTTCTGCTGCTAAGAAAACGGAACACTCTACTTGATCCCATCTGTAGTTAAAGAATTCCACATATGAGGCAAGTCAGGCTACATGTCCCATTCTAATCACAGAAGCTGCAACTTTAGTGAGGCTTCCTGTTTTAATTGAGGGGAAACCAGAAACATCCTTTGTTTTCAGTGTTAATTGTTTGCCATTTCTGCCTTTGAAGTTATGAAAGAGAATTTGAGTTTACTCCTGCCAAACTACTGTCATAAGTCTTTAAAAATGCTACGTTTATAGGACTATTGTGGCTACCTTTAGAATGTACCTGAGATGTTATCTCTAAGATGTCCCAGCTGTTTTGCTCTCAAGGACACCAAGGCCCAGCTTGCTGGTTGTCTGGTTCTTTAGTTGTGATGCTTTGATGCTCTGCAAACCAGCTGACCCCTAATTACTTCAGTCAAAACAGCCAATGTGACGTACGCAGAAATACTTTTTTCTCTGTGGCAGTAAACTATGATCCAAGTTCTTGCTTGCAGATTCCATGCTACTTTAGTCATTCATTTTCATATGAAGAAAATATTCAATAATCGCTCATCCACAAGAAGGTCCAGAAGGAGGACCCAGGGAATTACAAGCCTGTCAGTCTGACCTCAGTGCCTGGGAAGATTATGGAGCTGTCCTGGTTTTGGTCAGGATGGAGTTAACTTCTTTTGTAGCAGCGGATGGAATGCTGTGTTTGAGAGTTAAAATGAAAGCAGTGCTGACAACACCCTCATGTTTTTAGTTGTGGTCAAGCAGTCAAGGACTTTCTCAGTTCTTCATATTTCTCTATTAATGAGAAAGGAGGGGACGAAGCCAGGACAGATGACCCAAACTGGCCAAAGTGGGCATTCCATGCCAATTACATCCTGCTCAGTATAAAGGGGGGCTGGTGGGAGGAGGAGCAGCCGGCTCCAGGACGTGTAGTTCTTGGGGACGGTCGGGTTCTGGGACAGCTCTGGGCTGCACAGTCTGAGCTGTGGGTTCGGTGAGAAACTGCATTGTGTATCAACAGTTCCATATATTTTTTGCTCTAAAGTCCTGTTAGCATTGTTATATTTTATCTTTCTGCTATTTTAGTAAACTATCCTTATCCCAACCCATGGGCTTTTGGCTTCTTGGGTTTGGGATTGGATTTGCCCCTTCCTTTTCCTTTCCCTTGCCTCACTCCCCCCCCTCCCCCCCGCCCCTGCCCTTCCCCTCTGCCTTCCCCTGCCCTTCTCCTTTAAAGAGCAGGCAGCTGCGTGGATCTCGGCTCTCAGCCGGGGTAAAAACACGACAGGAGCAAATTATCTTGAGTGTCATTATGAGGCACATGCCTGAAAAGCAAGTGATCAGGCCCAGTCAGCACATTTTCATGAAAGATAGGTCCTGCTTAACCAACCCAATCTCCTTCTATGACAAGATGACCCACTTAGAGGATGAGGGTAAAGCTGTGGATGCTGTCTATATGGATTTTAGTAAATTTTTTTACACCGTTTTCCACAGCATTCTCCTAGAGAAAATGGCTGCTTTTGACTTGGACTGGCATACTCATCACTGGGTAAAAATCTGGCTGGATGGCTGGGCACAGCGAGTGGTGGTGAATGGAGTTAAATCCAGTTAGCAGCTGGTCACCAGTGGTGTTCCTCAGGGCTCTGAGCTGGGGCTAATTCTCTAATATCTTCATTAATTACCTGGAGGAGGGTATCAAGTGCACCCTCAAGTAAGTTTGTAGATGACACTAAGTTAGGCAGGAGTATCGATCTGCTTGAGGGTAGGAAAGCCCTACAGAGTGATCTAGACAGGCTGGATCAATGGGCTAAGTCCAATGGCATGAGGTTCAACAAATCCAAGACTTGTATTTGGGTTATAATAACCCCAAACAGCACTACAAGCTTGGGGGACGGTGACTGGAAAGCTGCCTGGCAGAGAAAGACCTGGAGGTGGTGGCTGACAGCCAGCTGAATATAAGCCAACAGTGTGTCCAGATGGCCAAGAAGACCAGCAGCATACTGGCTTGTATTAAGAATAGTGTGGTGAGCAGGACTAGGAAAGTGATTGTCCCCCTGTACTCAGCACTGATGAGGCCCCATCTTGAGTAGTGTGTTCAGTTTTGGCCCCCTCACTACAGAAAAGACATTGAGGTGCTGGAGCATGTCCAGAGAAGGGCAACAAGGCTTGTGAGGGGACTGGAGAAATGTTACGAGAAGCAGCTGAGAGAACTGGCGTTGTTTAGTGCGGAGAAAAGAAGGTTGAGGGGAGATCTAGTTGCTGTGTACAACTACCTGAAAGGAGGCTGTGGAGAGGTGGAGGCTTGAGGTTTTCTCTCTAGTGACAAGTGATAGGACAAGAAGAACTGGTGTCAAGTTATGCCAGGGGAGGTTTAAATTGCATATTAGGAAAAACTTCTTCACAGAGAAGGTTGTTAAGCATTGGAAGAGGCTGCCCTGGGAGATGGTAAAATCTCCATCGCTGGAGGTATTTAAAAGACATTTAGATGTAGTGCTGAGGGACATGGTTTAATAGTAAATGGCAGGTTAGGGTGATGGTTGGACTTGATGATCTAAAGGGTCCCTTTCAACTAAGACAAATCTATGATTCTATGATGATGATGATGAAGAGGCAAAATCCTATTTTGCCTTCTATACATGTTTGTTCCATAACTGAACTGAAAAAAGAAAATCTTTCTTACAAAAGTTAATTGGAAATAAAATAGTACCTTTGTATTACTCAAGCATCAGACAAGAAAGTAGCAACTAAAAAAGAGCAGAGGTCCTAGACATAATGTACTTCCTTTCAGACCTTGATTAAATGTTTAAAGATTTGCCAAACTGTCATGCAAATTCCATGACACCATTCTCAACAGAAAATTCTGCTTCTGTGGCCTTTGACATCTGCATTTTTCCTTCTTTTTATCATAGTGACTAAGTCATGAAATGCTAGTGAAAGAAGACATCTGCCTTTCCATTACTCCCTTTTACTAGCTGTTCACCAGGGAAAGATAGTTGCTCATTACTATCAAATTGCTACCCAGTAATCAAGGCTTTTTATGCTTATTTTGTTAAAACAAATTGATGGGATAAGCAAAGTCAAAGTAATGGCCAGTGTTATAGAAAAGGAGCGGCTCTACTGGGACATTTCAAAAGGAGCATCAGCTATTCTGAAAGTGCAAAACTGAGCAAGCAACACAGATGAACCTGGCACGCTAATCCGGATAGTAGGAGTATGGGAGTGGGATGGGGAATGTTAGGACAACAGGGAATACCACACCTACGCAATGGCCAGGGTGGTCTGCATCTGTTTTTCCTCAACAGAGCTTTATCTATTGAGCTTTGCTTCTGGTGCAGAAGATAACACTGAGCATGGGAGAGAACTGCCCCACCCATGCACATGTTCACTTAGATGTGGGGTTGGGGGAACTAGGGAAGATGAAAAGAACAGAGATTTCACCCTTGAGACCAAACAGCCTTCACTCTGCTTTGAGAAAAGCATTTCTTTGATGCAGTTTTCTATACAGTGTCCCATTCCCTGAAAACTGAGAGGCAAAGACCAAGTAACAGTTTCCTTCTGCACAGTTTCCAAGCCACTTTTTCAGGCTTACTCACTCGGGCCTATTCACACTTACCTCTTCTGATGGCTGACAGCTTTCTGCCTCTTATCTGCATTTTACCAATCTAGTTGCTTAAGTGCTTGATTTTCAAAGAAGAAGAGGACTTAGATTTTTTTACAGTGAAAGTTAATTTAAGCAGAATTAGTTCCTTTAAAATCAAGTTACTTTTACCCAAGCTCTTCCTAAAAGTGGCTAAATTCAGGCACTCTTATTTTAATGGAACAGAGTTCATTGGCAGAACACTTTTAAATGGAGGCAAACTTTCAGGCTTCCTGAAACAGCAACAGATTTAAGCTTTAAGCTACATAGGAACAGAATACTTAGGCAGCCTAAGGACATTCCTTCTCCCATACTTCAGGCTTCCATCAATACTGCCCTCAATTTCTTTCTGCACATTGTTTGTTCTTTTATAGTCTCTCTGAGTGGCACCCAACTTCCCATATGGCTGAAATGCAGAAAAAATAATATATTAAGTACTGAGAAAATCTGAGGGAGCTCTCAAAAGTATTATATATTTTTGCCCTGCTCTTACTTTCACCTGGAGAAAGTGGACTAGGAGATGACCTCTTGTTCTGACACACTAAGGCCCTTCTTACTTTTTTGTGATTGTGATTGTGACATGAAAGTAGTACATGAAGATCTCTTCTACAGCAGTAAAGGGAAAAACTTCATGGAACAGAAAATAGGAAGTCAGAAATAAAATTACCTAGAAAACACTGTTTTGAAGAAAGTTTGGAGGAATACTTAATAGAAAACCTTTCAATTCTCTCTATAACATGTAGGTTAAAGGCACCAAATCTGATTCTCTAAATATTTTTATATTGATTACTCATTTCTATCCATATAAATTAAATTTATTGAAGCCTCCAAGTAGTAAAATAAAAAAAATACATTCATCAAGCACTTCCTTTTTATTAAACTTCAAGCTTATTTGATATTTTTGAAGTAAACTTAGCTTCGGCATCTAATTTAACTCGGTTGCATTACAGAACACTGCTGTCGTACCTGGCCTCATCCCTTGGGAGCCCCTGGTCCTCACTGCATTCTGATTTTCAAATCCATAGACAGAAACTGACTGTCCGTAGATCCACATTCTCTTTACAGTATAAAGGGAGGACGATGATGATGATGATGATGATTACTGTTTTCATTCAGTGTTGAAGGGAAATAATATATATACTCTGTTGCATCGGTTAACTAAAATTAGCCTTCTCTGTGGCAGTTCCAACATGGGACACAAGAGAGAGCTGTTTTCCCATGAAATGTAAAAGCAAACGCTCAACGTCACTGAGCAGCTCCCCGTCACACCAAGGTGAGTGACGATCAGGAGCTGTTCGTTCCTTCTTCTATGCTGTACGTAGGAATGCGTTTACAAGAAGTGAGATTAATTGTAAAGATGTAAAGCCGAGAACGGGACCAGCCATGAGTCGACTTAAAATGGGCTACTGTTGGTTGTTTAGATGTGCCCAGAGGATCTCAGGACTTTGGAAAGGATGTAGTGTCTTGTTAATATATTGTTCTCCAGACAAAATATGCACGTCCATGCACACATGAGATCAGAGTCTGTGCCACTAGCATTCACCCGCCCTGCGCTGAATCTCATTATTTTCTTGTGCATATTTGAATTTTTCATATTGTGATAATTTTTTCCATTCCTAAATGTCATGGGGGGAAAGGGGCACATGACCTGTATTTATTTTCCACAGGGACATGTACACACATTTCCTGGTTAACTGCTACCTAGCAGAAGGATTACCAATGATAATTTTTGTAAAGGGGACTGTGAAAGATTTTTATATTAATGCAAACATGAGCATTGCTTCACATATGGGCCTGAATCAGGTGCTTATATTCAACTTGTTATCTGTATTTCAATTTTTCAGTAGTTACCTAAGCATGATTTTTAACCTTTTAAAAGGCAGCAGCATAGGCTTTAAGCATAATTTTTTGAGACCTGTGTGTTACACAGACTCGCAGTATCCAACGCAAAAACTAATCTTTTCATTCTAGATCTTTTTATCATCTGAGATGGCCAGTGTAGTGGGGTCAAGCTTTGCATGTATGTTCATTAGTAGACTCATTAATGTAGTTACATGTGAGTGATTATTGCTTGCACAAATAAAAGTTTCAAGAGGGGAACTTCCTTCATCATACATTGTGGGTGGAAGACTTTTGCAGGAACTTCAGTCAATTACAGACTTCATATTTTTTCAAATCACCATTTCTGCATATTTTCTGAAGGTTTATTCTGTGTTACCAGTAAGATTATTATATGGAAAATAATACTTCAAAGGAGTTTGAAATTTTAAGTAATTACTTGCTGTTAATTTTCTCAAGTCCTATGGATAAGTTTCTTCTTTCTGTTTCAGTTCTGTGACAAACCTAACTCTTCTGTGATTGAGCTTTCCAATAGAGTATCAGTTTATGCAGTTATTTTGGGGATAGTCTGTGCTCACTATGAAAAGTGACCAATACAGTTCCCTGTACCCACTCTACTCACTTTCTTCAGGTGACTCCACACTGAATTGTATCAATTCAATTTTGCTCACAGGTTTGATGCTGTAAGCATGTAATCCCTGCCATAGCAGATGATCTGTAATTGCAATCTCACACACTGTGAAATACCAAACAAAATAAAATTAGCCTTTTGTTGGTCCTTGTACTGTTCGCTGGATTCTCAGACAGCTGCTGTGTTCCCACAACTGATCACATTGTTAGAGTTGAAAGTGAAGAAGAATTGAAGTGGCGTATTTAACAATACTCTCAGAAATCTATCTTATTATTTTATACCAGTAAGAGCGTGAAGACAGTGTGTAATAAAAGTGCAAATTCTGCATGAGAATTTGACAGCATTTCTTCAGGATTTTTTGTTAGAAATTTTTCACTACATATATTATAAAACTATGGGTTTAGGTTGTGTTAATTTAATAACTTTCTTCATGCACACATATCATTTTCCATGTCTAAGAGTGACATTTTCTCATAAATACAAAATCAGTTGTGGAACAGTAACTGAAGAAAACCCCAGCTAATGCCGTTTTGTACTTCCCAATTCACTTCTTTCTTAAGAAACCTTTGAGAGGAGCCATACAAACAGATTCTGTTAACACGATGTTAATAATTCAGGGATGTGAGCAGAACGAGGCAGGCTTGCGCGGTGAAGCACCATCACTGATCGCCTTATTTCTAGAAACCTCTGCAAGCACGCACCAGTAACAGACCTGGTAGGTGAAGGGTCCATACTAAGCAAAACCAGTCCAGGCTGCAGGAGCTGAATGCCACTTTAAATGAACTGCCTTTCTTACCATCCTAAAACGGGTGTTTCCTGCAGAAACCACAGACAAACCCTATCCTGTCACCCAGGCAGCCAGAAGCTAGAATCCACGCATCTGCAGTGTTGCAGCAATTTGTATTTCAGGTCACAGGCTGCTCCTGTGGGCACAGATCAGCTGCCAGAAAACCATTTTGCAGTGGTTCCTCTTTTTTTTTTTCCATTTCACATCCTGACTGACCCACTTGACACGTTTTTAGTAGCGAAGTTCAGAGCAGTTCTTTGCATCCTGGTTCTTTGCTACATAGATCAAGAGCAGCCTCCTGGAAGGCTGAGAGAGGATGCCATAACATAGTAGCACATAGAGTAATTCATACACTACACCTTATGAATATGCAAACTAGATTTTGCCTATTATGTTAATAGTTATTGTGAAGCAAATATTCACAATGTTCTGTAATATATTTAGGTGATAAATACAAAATAATTAGTTCCACCAGGAAACTGAAGCACAATAAAGTTACAAAGCAAGTCGAGTTTGGACTTCTGAGCTGGACTGAGTTTCCTGTTGGAGGACCTAAAATGTACCAAACAAGAAGGTAAATGAAACTTGCAGTTGGAAATGATGGAATGACGGATTGTGGAAAACTACACACAGCAGAACTTAATTGAGACATAGGACATTGTTTGAGAAATATTATGGAACAGTGCTAATCTTGAGAAATAATTCCAAACATTAGTAAAATTTGAATTTTTTTGCAAACTTTTGAACTATATTCTTTCTATTTTTCAGAAATTTAATCTCATTAAGTAAGGGTTTAAAATAGGATACTAGCAGTGAAAATATAATTTTATAGTGGAGGACTGCTCGCAGTAGCTCTCCAGTGACTATGTAGACAGCTGTGAAAACTTAATAAAACAGTAACTCCTCATACACATTGTTATTTTAGCACCATGTAGACTAAGATGTTTAATTAAAATAATTACTTACATGGCTCCAGTTAGTCTTTTTATCATGAAATGGAGATTTGACATGGCCTCCTACCTACTTGTTGGTTTAATTAAGCTCAGCCGCAAATAATTTTTGGCTTGTTTTGTTTTCGTTGTTGGCCCCATTTCCACTACTGTCCTTCCTGCCCTCTACTGTAACTTTCACACAGGTATCACAGTCACTGTTTGACAGCCTAGTCCTACCAGTACGGCATACAGTACCATATACATGATTTACACATCTATAGAATGAGTTAATTTCAAAAAGAACCTGCGTTTCCTCACATGACCCCTTCATATGCCAAGTTATAGAATATACATTGGCTCCTATTTCAAGTGGAAAGTATTCTGTACTGTGACTGCCATTTAGGAGAACTGTGTTGGCAAACAGTCCATTAATTTGACACAATATCTGATTACTCATTAAAATTCAGTGCATTTGAACCTAAATACATATTATTCAGTCTTAGCCTCCTTTTTTCTACCTTTATTTGCTCAACTTAGCCAATCATGTGTTCCCTGTGCATACATTATTAAGCACAGGTTTAGGACTAGAGTTTGTCATAGTTTTTCCAGTTTTCTTAAAGAGGCCTATGCAGACAGCGTGAAACAAGTACTATCTTATATTTCCTAAATGTGCCTAGATGTGTACATCTTCATTTGAATTTTTCGCTTTCCTCTGAGACTTCAAGGGAAATACTGGTAACGAGATGGTCTACCTCACTGAGAGGCAGAGGCTCCTGAACACCTCCTGTTTTGTGCTCATGAGATCCAACTGGGAAGTGCTCAAGGCTTTTTATATACAACTGGAGAGGATTAATTAAACTGCAGCTTTGATTTGAGAGAAGGTGATGGATACTTGGGTATGGGGAAAATACCAAAATAATAATTCAGGCCATTTTGCACACAGAGAATCAAACTGTTGTCAAAATGGGGCTTGTGAAGATTTTTGGTCAACAGCCCCAACTACTAATAGTGTTGGTAATTCTGTGTAGGATTAAAAGTTTCCAGAAATTTCTTGTATATTATTGGACATTTCTTTTGATATTAAAATGATAACTAAATTGAGGTTAGAACTAAAAAATCTGCAGTGAAAAGAAAACTCTTCTCTCAGTTAATAGCACAAATTTGGATTATCCCAGAAACATGATTACAAAATGGTGGAATAAGCTAGGTAAATAATTTTAACAGCTTTATCTGGGAGACAAAAAAATCACTCATAAGTTTTGTTTATTAACTTTAATACACAACCTACACATATGTGAATTAAATGAACATCGCGTTCCCTTAATTGTCATGAAATGGGAAATTCAAGGTTATATTTTGCAAGAACTTAAGTCACCCAAGTGCCACATATTTAAATTTGTCTGTCTCTTCCATCCTATTATTTCAGATGTCTTTCTTGGAGGATGAATCTCACTGCTGCTCTTCAAAGACTGCCTGTCCACAATTCACTTCTGCCAAATTATGCTTAAGCACAATTTCCTTCTATTTAAAAAAAGCTGTAAGTTAAATCCCATTGTCCAAGCTTTTGCAGTTAATTATACACGGTTCAGTAAGAGCAGGATCCCTTTTATGCTGTTGCCTAAAAGAAGAAATAGGAGGACATTTTGCTCTTCTTAGTTATTAATTCTATTGTGCAGATCCAGTGGTAAATTGTTTCTTTGCTTCTTCTTTTAATTTACCTTAAAATTACCAGAGATATTGTAGTAATTTGTTCTATATAAATGCATGTAATAACAATGAGTAATCTCTTTATGAACAAAAGCTAACTTTGGAAAAATATATTCCAATCTAATAAAAAGAATATTGCTATTTCTCCCACCCTAACTTACTATCTCCCTATTGCAAACCCTGATAAACAGTAGGCAGGAATTAAAAATTAGTTCATGCTTTCACTGATTAGAGTATATGAACATAATTTTCATATTTGTATTGAATAGAAAGGGACTAAAAAAACAGATATTCTTTGCTCAGCCTGGCTAAACTTTTGGAAATATACTGCATAATTTGGAAATATCCTCAAGAAAAAAACATTTTTAGAGTCATGTGGAATGGATTGGGATTGAAACGATCTCAAAGATCATTTAGTTCCAAGTCCCTGCTGTGGGTGAGGACACCCTCCACCAAACCAGGTTGTCCAAAGCCCCATCCAACCTGGCCTTGAACACTGCCAGGGAGAAAGCAGCCACGGCATCTCTGGGCAACCTGTGTCAGGGCCTCACCACCCTCACAGCGAAAAATTTGTTCCTAATGTCTAATCCAAACCTACCCTCTTTTAGTTTAAAGCCATGACGCCCTGTCCTGTCACTCCATGCCCTGATAAACAGTCCCTCTCAAGCTTTCCACTAGACCCCTTTTAGGTACTGGAAGGCTGCCATAAGGTTTCCCTGGAGCCTTCTCTTCTCCAGGCTGAACAAGCTCAAATGTCTCAGCCTGTCTTCAAAGGAGAGGTGCTTCAATCCCCTGACCATCTTCATGGATTGTCACCTCCTCTGTAGTCACTCTAGCATGGTCTATCTCCTTCCTATACTAGGGACCCCAGAGCTGGAAACAGTACTCAAATTGGGGTCTCACAAGAGCAAAGTAGAGGGGCAGAATCTGCTCCTTTGACCTGCTGGCGATGCTGTTCTTGATGTAGCCCAGGACATATTTGGCCTTCTGAGCTGCAGGCACACACTGCCAGCTCATGTTGAGGTTTACATCAATCAACACTCCCAAGTCCTTCTCCTCAGGGCTGCTCTCTATCCATTCTCCACCAAGCCTGTATTGTGTTTGAGATTGCACCTACCCACGTGCAGGACCTTGCACTTGACCTTGCTGAACTTCATGCCCATCTCTCGAGCCTGTCAAGGTTCCTCTGGATGGCATCTTGTCCTTCCAGCATGTTGACCTCACCACACAGACTGGTGTCATTGGCAAACTTGCTGAGGGTGCACTCAATCCCACTGTCCATGCCACCGACAAATATGTTGAACACTACTGATCCCTGAGGAACACTTGTCACAGATGTGACAAGTCTACGTGGACATTGAGCCATCGACCACAAGTCTTTGAGTGCAATCATCCAGTCGGATCCTTATCCACCAAGTGGTCCATCCGTTGAATCCATGTCTCTCCAATTTAGAGACAAGGATGTCACACTGGGCAGTGTTCAGTGCCTTGCACAAGTCCAGGAAGATAATGTCTGTCATCCTTCCTTTGTCCATCACCTAACATTTTGTTACTGTACCAGCCATGTAAATATTTTTGTCCTTCATAACATTAAAAGTTATCTATCTTTGGATTTTTGAGTAGTTATCACTATCCTACCTCTCCTCTCCAATACCATCAGCTACTGTAAGTAAAGGACTCATCCTTAGTCTGGGAAAGCAGTCACTGTAAGGTCTGCCTGAGCAATTAATATGGGTGGCTAATACGTAACAACGAAGATATTGAAAAACAATTTAGAAAGCTGATGAATATGACAGACAGCTACTTAATTGCACAGGAGAAAGTTAATTCACTACTGAAGTGTCATTATTTAAATAATGCTTATCTGTTCAACAGGCATGTACTTAATAGAGATGTTATTAAAGCTAAATTACAGAAAAGCTGTGAGACATCTCAATCTAAGCAAGCCATGGAAGTAAAGATGAGTGATGAGATACTTATTTTAGCAAATTTCAGTTCATTCATTTATTGTAATTATTATTGGATGTTACATCTTTCATTGTTACATTTGTCTCTTCAAGTTTAGAGCCACCTGATTTCTATTTTTGTTGGTCTATGTAATGTAAAGTAATACAGATTTTTTTTTAAAAAATAAGTTATTTAGTTGAAGAAGTTATATAAGAATGAGATGAGATATGAAGCAACAGAAACTAGTATTTAATATGAACTAAAATAACCTCAGCTGCTAGGTGAAAACTGGCATGTGGGAATATCAAGCCTAAATTTTCAGTATCTCATGTTTGCAACACAAAAATTTTAAAATGTAATAAAAGTGTTACCTGTAAGATTTAAAAGTAGAATAGGTATTTAAAAAACCCTATTGCTATTATTTAAGTCTGATTGGTTTTATGGCAAGCATTTGTTCTGGAGCAGAGAGAGAAGTTTAATATTAACATACATAACAGACCACAGTATTACAGTATTACTTGTATCAAAACAATACCTAATCCACTCACAGCCTTAAAAACATGGACCAAAGAAGTTCAAGGGGGAGGCAATGTCTCTAAGGCACTCTTGCGCATCTTTTTATCTTCATATTTTTAGCACCTCAAAAAATACCGGTACAACTTAATGATTCCAAGGGTTTTTTACTGCAAATCAGCAGTAGAAGCTAACCACAACTGCACCCACATTTCTGTGATGCTTGGATGGTAATCACAGAATCACAGATTCACAGAATGTTAGAGGTTGGAAGGGACCTCCAGAGATCATTGAGTCCAACTCCCCTGCCAAAGCAGGTTCCTTAGAACAGGTTGCCCAGGTGGGCGTCCAGACGGGTCTTGAATAACTCCAGGGAAGGAGACTCCACAACCCCCCTGGGCAGCCTGTCCCAGGGCTCTGTCACCCTCACTGTGAAAGTTCTTCCACATATCGGTGCAGAACTTCCTGTGCTCCAACTTGCAGCCATTGCCCCTTGTCCTGTCTCCACAGACCACTGAAAAGGGGCTGGACATTTCCCTCTGTCTCCCACACTTAATACAAAACTGAAACCTGTTTCTGCTTTCATTTGATTATATCAAGGGACCGATATATGGGGCAGCGTCACAATTCTGTTCTCATAAGTTATTCTGCGCTAAAATAGATAAAGATGCAATCCCACAACAGACTCTTAAAATTTCATAAAGGGATACTATCCTGGTTCTGGCCAGGACAAAGTTAACTTTCCCAAGCAGCCAGGACAAGTTTGTTTTCCAAATAATCTGGAAATGCTTTATTTTCTGTTTAGAGCAAGTGAAATGGGAAAATAGAAATTATTTTTTTTTTATTATTTCAATACATAACAAAGATTTTATATCAGTTTTATTCTTGCAATTTAATTCAGCCCAGATAGTTATCTTTTACATTAATGTATTAATCTCTTTTGGTTCCATGGTTATCAAGGTACATCACACGCTGCAATAACTTATGTACAACAAAAAAAGACCACTGATGCATAGGCAAGTTGTTTTGACTGTGTACTGCATTTACACATTTTCTTTCAATGTTAAAATTTGTAAAGTGATTCAAAGTTTATTCTTCATGTGTAACATTAGCCTTTTAAATTGACTAGTGCATTTAGACTCAAACAAATTTAATTCTTTAAGTATTGTGAAGTATAATTTAATAACAGTACTATTTCAAATATAATGACTACAGATATGGCTTGATTTTTTTCATGCAGCTGATTAAGATTTGGTACTGAAAAACCTTGTTTTCTCCACCACCAATGACTGGATAAAGAATAGAAGATGTTTATTTAATCATGGGTCACATTGTGGTTTTACATTAGATTTTGATGTATTTTGTTGCCTAATCTGTCTTTCTTAAAATACAAAAAAGTGATCTACTTTGTGATTTCCCTTAATTCAACTAGATGGCTAAAGGTTCAGACTAAAGATTTGACTTGTCATCCTTTGTTTGTGTGAGTACTCTTTTATCATTTCAGTGGTTCTCCTGTCTTAGCTGAGTATTCATACAAATAAGGGATGTTTCAGTTAAGCATAAAGTATGTAATTCGGCTTTAACCACTTATGCTTGGATTGTTTTCATTTTCACTTATGAATATTAATATTTTAATATTTTCTTTTTTCTTCTGATCGATTTCAGAAGTTGTAGCTTCATTTCTTTTTTCAAGAGTTCTGGAGGCAATGTTGCTTAACATATAGCTTAATGTTGTGTAATTTTAGTGCAGTATTAAAGGAAATTGTTAGAAAGTCAAGTTTAATTATTCCAGTCTGTCACCGAAGACAAAGAGAGTTTTGTTTACGCAGGTCTGACCTCTAAAGGATGCCAGATGTTGTGGAATGAGCTATATGAGAACTGAAATAGATGTTTACTCTTCACAAAGTTAGGCGTGTTCCTCAGAAAGGAGGTCCTTTAACGAATTGCTCTCATCTGTCTGTTTCTACATTAATTGGCTTTTTATTACTATTACATTGAGTGCCTTTCTTAGTCCCTGGCAAGTAAGAAAAAGGCTTGATTACTCAGATCACAAAGTAAGTACTCCATATAATAAACCCTGCTTCAAAAAAAGTAACTCAAGAGTAAGTTGCAGGCAACATATGGTTTCACTTACACAAGGCATCACCTGATACAGTGGAGAAAGGCTCAGTAATTCTTTATCTTTTCCCAGTATTTTATGGCATCTTTGAAAACTTCATTTAACTGTATTGTTTTATTTATTAATAAGTTCCCATTCAAATTAGGATAGTGTTAGTAGCTTTCTCAGTTGGCTGTTCTGAAAAATCGTTTGGTCTTGGTCTTAAACAGCTAGACAGAACAATTTTCTAATTAATATTGCCTTACTCATTAGACTTAGAAAGTGGGTTTCTTATTAACCTGCATTGGTGTGACCTCTTTTTCCTGACACAAGATTCTGATGTATTGGATTTGTATGGCTAGATATTGGGGCGGGGGGGAGGGGCGGGAGGGGGGGGGAAGAGAGGGGAGGGGTGTGCATATGTGCTCACATGCACTCCGGGCGCCACAGCAGAGATTTCCTGGCAGCCCATGGAGAAGACCTGGGCTTATTTTTGAATAATAATGAGTGGGAGTAATAGAGCAGCTTTGGTAGGCACTTGGCCTCCAGCCAGGGCCAACCTACCACATCTGTCAACATTTCAAAACATTCTGAAAATGGGACAACTTTCCAAAGCAAGTCTTGTGGGAACTGGTGAGAATCAATAGTGCTTACTTGTGAGAATCAACCTGCTGAGAAGTCAGGCTTCTCAGGAATCCACAGAGCTTTCTTCTATACTCACTAGCTCACCTCTTCCTAAGGTCATCTTTGTTGTACAGTTATCCAGAATCAGAGTTCTTACTGGTCAACACCCACAAATGCTGTAATTTACACATAGTTAAGGAACAGAAGTACAACAGTGAGAGCCAGGAGCTCTGGCATCACTTCTCATGGTGATCTCTAATGATTTGAGTACTTTGAAGTCTTATATGTCTTCTAAAAAGTCCCAATGTGCTTTTATTTCACAAATAAAAACCATTAAACTTGCAGAGGAACATTCCTGGGAAAGTTGATGTTCTGATACCATGTTTCGAGAATGGCAGACCAAAGCGGTGTCAGCTGAGTAGGAAGGCTTTTCAAATTAGCTGGTATTCAGTGTATACACTTACTTGTAACACAGACCCTCTCTTACATACTTGCAGGACTTACTGCATGCTGTTACAAGTCACAAAAATATGTATGACAAGGCCATCTTTTCAGTTGTTCTTCATTCGGCAGCATTTTGTTTCTGTTATCAGTATGATAGAAGTAACAACCAGATTAGCTGATACAAGCAATTACATATACTACATTTAATAAATTACATCAATGAAGAACACCAAAGTTTCTGTAGTGTTGGTTTTTTCTTTCCCAAGTTTGGTGTCTAAAGGCTTTAATATTTCCAATAGATGATGCTTGCATTCAGCTTTGAAGAAAGAATGAAAATAGGCATTTAGGAAATAGTGAAGAGATAACTTTCTTGCTGTATTTTCAAAATTTCTTTCCAGCTTCAATCAGCATTAACCAAACAGCTCTTATTGCTGTCAATGAAAATAGTGTAACTATACTTTGGAAACTGAAAATTGGCATGATACATAAATATACATCATACAAGATTTAAACTATTGCTTATTTCTCTCTCAGATCACCTGGTTTTAATTTTATAACTCATGCTAGGGTTTTCTATATTGACATATATTGCATATTAAATTTACATTAATAATTTGTATATTTGTATTATATACATTTTAAATGTATATAAGAATGTTTTATAGCAGTGTTGCATAATGTTGATTGTTTGTTATAAGTAATTTGATACATCTTATACATTATACATTGTATGTATATTTTAATTGCAATTCACTTAAAATGTCACAATGTACCGAACTGCTGCCCAGCATTCAAACATCTTCAATATTCAAGCACTTCATTCAGTGCAAGACCTTCCCTGACCTCTCAGCCCTTCCCAAGCCTTAAGCTTTTGCCCCAAGAAACATAGGAATTAACACAGTTTAATGGCATTTTTCAAACATGCAGAGACTAGAGGCCTGGAAGCCAGCATACCTCAGGGGCTGGAAGTGCTTGTTTTGATATGTAATAAAAGAGGGAAGAAGAAAATCATTATCATGAAACAGAAGAGTATCCTCAATCACATGATTGCATCTTCAGATCCCGTCTTTTTGTGTAGGTAAATACATGTAGTCTGGTGTTGAAATGCAACAACGTGTTTATTGGGGGTTCTTCCATCAAACACTGCTTCGCTATACAAATCAGGTGAAGCCTTCTTATTCTTCAACAATCTGTAAACCTTAATTCTTTAAGGAATATTTCTAGATATAAATATTTACATTAAATAAAATAGAATCATTTTATTAAAATAAATATTTTCATCAAACTGCTGGTATCCACATAAAAATTACTATAAATAAGGTTTACTAAAAGTAAACTAGCTTTAGAAAAGGACCTCCTGGAGAGAGTCCTGAGAGGGCTACAAAGATGATTAAGGGCCTGGAGCATCTCCCCTATGAGGAAAGGCTGAGTGAGCTGGGACTGTTCAGCCTAGAGAAAAGAAGACTAAGGGGGGACCTTATTAATGTTTATAAATACCTTAAGTATGGGATGCAGGGGGAAATGGCCAGCCCCTTTTCAGTGGTCTGTGGAGACAGGACAAGGGGCAATGGCTGCAAGTTGGAGTACAGGAAATTCCACACCAACATGTGGAAGAACTTTTTCCCAGTGAGAGTGACAGAGCCCTGGGACAGGCTGCCCAGGGAGGTGGTGGAGTCTCCATCTCTGGAGATATTCAAGACCCGTCTGGACGCCCATCTGAGCAATATGAGCTGGGGAGCTGCTTTGGCAGGGGGGGGTTGGACCCAATGATCTCTTGGGGTCCCTTCCAACCCCTACGATTCTATGATATGCAAATTAAAACATCTACATGAGGGAATTCCAGAACTGTTAACATAGAGATCTATGACATTAACTTAAAGAAGGATCTATGACTTTAAGTTAAAGAAGAAGTAAGTATTTGAAGTTGCTAGGATATCCTCTTTTGTTCAGAATATAGAAGAAAGCTGTTTTGAAGAACACTTTCAGAAACAAACTGAAAATAATGACTCTTCAGCTGTTTCAAAAATAGTAGCAAAACCCAGAAGCATAACATTATGCAGAAGAAAATGGTAGGAACATTACTTATCATACTTGCTCCTCATTTTAATTACAAAGCTATTTAGGACAGCTGAGTGGGGACACAGAAGAACCTGGAGGGATTTACCTACTGGAAGCAGAAATTAAGATTTTATTACATGCTTATGTCTTTATGTTCTTCATAGAATACAGAGTTGGGAAGGATTAAAGGAAATTTAGCTTTTTCAGGAACAAGGATATGAATGAAAATACTGCAAGTCACAGATACAGAATTGTGGCTTGAAACAGTAAGGAATGACAGATGATGTCTAAAATATACAGATTATAACTTTAGACATTTTGGCACTAATGTTCAGAAGAAGGACCTGTTTCAATGAAATATGGAATCACAATTATTTACTCTGATGCAAGTGCAAAAATATTATTTAACCTGGTAAATTCCAGGACTTTATGTGACTATTTGGACTGCAGTATCTCTTTTATCCCTAATCTTTCTTAATCCACAGAAGAATCTGAAAGAACTCTATAAAAATAATTAAACTGAAAATTAATATGCAAAATAGAGCAACTGAAACAATGCTGTGTCAAGACAAACCAGGACAGTGCTGCCACAGAATTCCTGGAGGAAACACTTCTTTAAAAACACTGACCTCAATCCTGCAATGTAGCTCAGCCCAAAACCTTCAGTACAAAATTTCTGGCAAGTGTGAAACAGACTCTGGAATTTAAAAACGTAAGTGGCAGTATATGGCACTTTGGGCAATATGGAATTAGGCAATATAATTATAATATACACATACACACACACGTTTACATATCCTACAGAGAAGGGGAGTGGAGAGAGATGCTTCCACTAGGACTTACACTAAAAATTGCACAAGTCTCTAAGAAAAGGAAGTATTTATTCATGGCATACAACCCTAGATAGCATGATGTTTATAATAGATGTATTTAAAGACAACCCTCTGTGAAAGGAATTTTTAAAAGCAGTCCTTTATACAAGAATCATAGAAAACAAGCTGATAAAGCTACTTACTGTATGAAATTTCATACAGAAAACTGAAACATGCGAGGGCTGTGAAAACTGTTTTGTAACTTATTATTTCAAAGGCTATGGTTTTAAAAGACAAAAACCAAAGTGTAAATTTATTAAGTGTGGATTGCAAATACAAACCAGCAGCAATAGATTAGAATGAGCTAATTCAGATCACAACAGTTATCTCAAAATTAACCAGACAGCACAAGTTCAGTGCTATCTGCTTCATGGAACACTTTAATCTTTATATAAATTAGTACTGTTGTCACAGATTTCAATATGAAATGAAAATTTACACAGGCCCTAGTTCATACAGGGCACAATGGAGAAGACAGAGCTTATGTGGGGTTGCAAAAGTGATGTAGAAATCAATTTTGCAACAGCATTCTGGGAAGATAGGAGCACTGAAAAATGAATTAGTTGGGGAAAGGTTGTTACAATAAATGAGGTATGAGATGATGAAAGTCTTGTAGAGGGTTTTTAGCTGTTGGGGTGGATAAGAAAGGGAACCACTATGGTTGCATATTGCTAACATTTTCACTTAAATTTATGTTCCATTGCTTGGCAGAACCCCTGACTAAGCTTATCTCTTGGGTGGGACACCTAAGTGAAACTGCATTGTTTTTTAATCAACTGCTTACTAAGTGGATGGACTATTTACTCTTGTGTTGCACTTTTCACATAAATGTTCATCTGCATTAAATACCAAATACGTTATTTTGCTGACTGCATTTTCTCAGCATTTCTGCAATGGTCCAATAGATGTCACAAAAAGAGGAACAGCACTGCTTAGTTCTTAAGTTATTTCTCAAATGTTAAGTGCATCTCAGAGCAAGAACATGGGCATGAAACAGAAAACATAGAGCTACTTTATTCTGTCACTATGAATATTGCAAATGGAAGAACTATTTTACACTTTTGAATAGAAATTTTGCAAAATCAGTGTTCATGTTTTGAAAATGTGTTGTGTTCTCTATCACATTCGGGTTCTATGTTCTTTAGATTTTCACTGACTCTAAATACATGTTTATTTATTTTTTTCTTACTTGGAAAGCATGAAAAGCTAAGAAATTTTGAGTTACAGCTGCAGTTTGTATCAAGAAATAGAAATTCCTTTGAGTCTAAGAATATACTTCTCTCAACATTTTCTGAAAGCAACAAACAGCAAAATACTCCATTCTTTGCAAGCTGGCCTAACAAGTTTGGAAAATAGTAAAGCAATAAATATGGAAGCCTATTACTATTTTTGCAATGTCACATTTCACAGCAGACCGAGACTTCACAGTCCCACTGCCAGATGTTTTAAACTTCCTGTTTGATGGTACATTTGTATGGTGGGAATGGAAGTCTGTTTCTGAAGGAATGCAGTTGCATACTCACAAACATTAGTAAAAAAATTTGTTTTCCTTTTCTGTTGATTTCTGTGGGTGGAATTTGAAGGAAGAGAGGGAATCAATACTGATAAAAGTGTTGAAGACAGATTTCTGAGGACAAATTGTATTTGACAGACATGTTGGAATGACTACTTGGACAAAAACTGGAAGAAATTTGTTATTTATAAAAAACCCTCACAAAACTACTCTATGTGTGAAGCAGGTTATTAACTAGTTCTTCTTTAACTAACAAATTCATGGGTCATTCTCATCGAAAACAAGCAACTACTTTCAGGAACTCTTGTTTATGTAATGAGTCATCGATATTGTTAAATTAATGTCCAGCATATAACCTTACTTATTACTTGGAGCCACACTGCTAGGAAGTCAGCTCTCCCTGGGTATTTTTTAAACTGCATTTCCTCCCAGGCATTTAACATACCTGGTCGGGGTTGTTGCTTACAACAAGTATTTAGGGTATTTAGGTCTTACATCCATAATTTTTCCCAAGAGTATTTGCTGAATGTTGACTAACATTTGTCCCCTTTCTTGGGTGTCTACAGACTTACTGTACCATAAAGCCCAGAAAAATTAGTCTTTTTGAAGAAACAAACACACACATATTTACATGAGCTGGGAGACAGAGATGAAGCGCAGAATAAATCACCCATAATTCAAGAGTACTGAGGGAGCTGGTAGAGGAGCTTACCAAGCCACTCTCCATCATTTAACAACTGACATAGTTAACACGAGACTCAAGGCAACTGGAGGCTTGCCAAAGTGACGCCTCAGCTGGAAGGAAGATCCAGGGAACCAGAGGCCTTTCATCCTGACCTCAGTACCAGGGAAGGTGGTGGAGCCATTCATCTGGAGTGTGCTCACATGGCATGTCCAGGATAGGCAGGGGATCAGGCCCAGCCAGTGTGGGTTCATGAAAAGCTGGTCCTGCTTGACCAATCTGACTTGCTTTTATAACCAGGTGACCTGCTTAGTGGATGAGGGAAAGGCTGTAGATGTTGTCTGCCTGGACTTGAGCAAAGCCTTTTATACCATCTGCCACAGCATTCTCCTGGAGAAGCTGGTGGCTCTTGGCTTGGACAGGTGCACTGTCCTTTGGGTAAAAACCTGTCTGGAAGGCTGGATCCAGAGCGTTGTAGTGAATGGAGTTAAATCTGGTTGGTGGCTGGTCACAAGTGGTGTTCTCCAGGGCTTGGTCTTGTTTAATATCTTTATCATTGATCTGGATGAGGGGATTGAGTGTGGGTGGCTTCAGTATGTTTGCAGACAGCACCAAGCTGGGCAGGAGTATTGATGTGCTGGAGGGAGGAAGGCTCTACAGAGGGAACCCAAACAGGCTGGATTGATGGGCTGCGGCCAATTGTATGAAGTTCAAAAAGGCTGAGTGCCAGGTCCTGCACTCAGCTTCCTGGGGTGTATCAGGAACAATGTGTTTTGGACCCTTCACTACAAAGAAGACACTGAGGTGCCAATGTCTGACCAAAAAAGGGTAATGAAGCTGGTGAAGGGTCTAGAGCACAAGTCTGATTTCTGGTAAAAATGCCCATGAGACTTATCAAAAGGTAATACCTAGCACTTCATAATACCTGGCCATGAGCGCTTTCTGTGGCTGAGAAGGTTTGCATTTATTTCAGGGTTCTCTTACAGATTCATAAATTAGTCTTTATGAGGGGACCAGCTCAATTTTCTACGGGTAAAAGCTTGATTTGCATTGATTCTAATGGTATGCACATACCCCTATTTTTTTTTCTTTCGATAAGGCCCTATTATTTGGCTCCAGCAGAGAACCCTACATGCACTTCAGCTGTACCACACAGTAATAATGATACCACATGATATTTGAAACATTTTTGCAACCCAGTTTAATAGATCCACACCAAGAATATACTCTATCCATCACTCTTTATTCCTTGTAAATGTTGACAGTATTCTCTGCCTGGTCTACAATGCTTAGGGAATTACAGAAACAAGAATATCCTTGGCAAAACATTTAGCATTGTCAGTGGCCATTCTCTTTCACCAAGCACCTGCATGTTCTCTCCCAAACACTTCAGATCTCCATTTACTGAAATTATTTGACATTTGCAACTTCTAGGCTACTCTGAGCTTTAAATTGTCAAGTACCACATACAGCTTGCTGCACACTTGTACTCAAGTATTTCAAAGGGAATATTGATTTGGCTTTAGCATGCTTACTGCTAGCAGTTCAGAGTTGGCATCATTGCCTTTAACACCAAGCGTTTTTATCAAGTCCAGGGTTTCAGAATCACAAAATTGTAGGGGTTGGGAGGGACCTCCAGAGATCGAGTCAAAACAGGTTCCCTAGGACAGTTCACACAGGTAGATATCCAGACGGGTCTTGAATATCTCCAGAGAAGGAGACTCCACCACCTCCTTGGGCAGCCTGTGCCAGGGCTCTGTCACCCCCACTGTGAAAAAGTTCTTCCAGATGTTGGTGCCAAACTTGTGGCCATTGCCCCTTAGACAATAGCAAATGTTATCAGTATACAAAAGTATTTTGTGATGTATTTTAATTACCATCCTTAAAAAAGGCCACATGTTCAAGAATGGCAATGTGTTGGAATGGAGAGTAATGGACATTCTTGGATAATTCTGCAAATTAATTGTAAGACCTACTTTTGAAACTATAGAAAAAGTGATTATCTTCTTAAAATGGGGGCAGGGAATGTCATCCAAATAATTTTTTTTTGCTTAGAATTGCAGACTTTCTTAGCATATAAACCCCCAAATAACTTGAAACTTTTGAGCTAATAAATTATGCAGATTTTTTTTCAAAGGCAGCAAGATATGTGGTTTTCCCATCACTTTTCATATGTTTTCAGTGAGGCTTCATTCAAATGCTGAATGAACTAACTTTTGGCAACTGCTAACATTTTAAAGTTTATAATTACAACACTTTGTAAACAGCAGATCAGGTTCACAATAAAATGACTAATCTGGTTCCCTTGCTGTGTTTCTTTCCAGCAGTTAGAGTCAGTGATAGGCCTGCTTTGTTTTCTTTTTTCCACCCTTTTTTAAAGCAAATCTGTCCTAATAAGGAATCATTACAAAATTGAATCAATGTTGAGATCTTTTCCTCCAGAGATCTGCAGTGCTTTAAAGAAACGATACATTTTGTCTTGAAAGCATACACTGAGCTACTGTTATTAGAAAAGAGAGCAATTACTACATTTTTAAGACAGAATATCCTTCTTTCCTAATTGACTTTAAATCTGAAGAGGCACAAGTTTAACAAACACTTCATTTATGTTTTTTCTTCTTCAGAGGAAGCTTAATCTGCACTCTGAAATCTGTCATTTTTCATATCCATAATTTTCCCATTCTGAAAACAAGCCTTTCAAAATAATAAGTGGGTGGTTTTTTTTAGTTATGCCAAGATGCTTTTCCTTTTAAGGATCTTATTAATAACCTGTTATGAATGTCGAAGGGCAAATTCAAAGTAAAGAGTTATTTAAAAAGCTGAAAATATTTAATATGAACCCTCATAATGTCTCTTGCACTAAATGTCTCTCATTTCAGTGTCTCTACAGCTATGTGCAGGAGTAACTATCAGAAACTTCAAGACCTGTCTCTTTCTGTGCCCATCCCCACTGCTTCCTCCTTTCCCTCCCCTTTCCTACATACTTTTGAAAGCAAAGATTTTTCAAGAGTCAGCTCTTAAGTGGGTGTGCTTGCCTAAACCCTACATGCGACTCCCATGAGAACATAAACTCCTGAAAAGGAGAACACAAACTACATGATACAGGCTGCCAGCAATAGAACACCATCTGGCCTTTTTGTTGGTTTTGTTTACGAAAGGAAGGCTTGCAGAGATTCCTGAAAGCTGTTGTTCCTATGGATTACTTTATAAAAAGATGCTATGTAATAGAACATATACCCTCTGCTTTACATCATGTATCCACTACATGTGATATGCCACTGCTCCTGCTTCTGCCATTTGCTGAAAAAATTCTTAGGAATAAAGTTGGGGAAGACGAAAAAGGAAAAACCTGACATGCAATTATAAAAATAACAATCCTACCCAAAATGTTACCTAACTTACACTTTACGGTCATCTCTGCATCTTCCATTTGCTGACATTTCTGGGAATTGCTCCTTTCTCTTCTTTATATAAAAAGCAGACATCAACACATAAGAATCATGCCTATGCAAATTAAATCAAAATCTGCCTTATTCTCTTTCAACACTGTATCTTTCTATTAAATGTTTAAATCATACAGATATGACTCTTTCTGCCAGTTTCACTTCATGTCTGCTATTGCAGCCCATCTCCACCACACCTTATCTCCCCAGCATTGTGGTAATCTGCAAGGCTAATTTCACCAGGTGATTCTCAGATTTAATCTTGGAATTATCTTTTTATATCCAAGATTTAGCTTCAGACAGCAGATGACTGCCTTAAAGTTCCCTCCTTGTCTAAAGCTGTGGTTCCATGTTTGTGGTTGTGCACTGTCATACTACCTTGGAGTACAGGTCTGAGTCAGCTCAGATACAAGGCCACTTTTTCATCACCATGGTTCACTTACCAAGAGCTAATGGTAGAGATTCTTTGATGGCAAGAAGCCTGATGTTCTGACTTCTGAGCGTGCAACCATTCATGTGCCCATCCTCTGCCCCTGCGGGGCTCACTCTCTGTGGACTGAACTCTCTGGAAGAGCTGGCCGTCTATTTATATCAGACTTCCCCTACGCTGCTGGCTGGAAACAACTGCCCTTAAAGCTCTGCTTCACTGCCTGTAGAGATGGAATGACACCAGGCCAGGCTGCCCCAAGCCTAAACATTCTCAGTTGTTGGGCTTTGTGTGAAGATTAGTAACTAGCACTTGCACATTAGAAGCCGGTGAGTCAAACTGTGAAGAATGCCCTCTGACCTGTTTTATGCAAAATCCCACATTTCTGCCACAAAACTGTATATAGTTACATTGAAACCATGAAACCATCATTCCCCATACCTTTTGTTCTTTCTAATTGGATTGTAATTCATTAATAATTACTACTTAATGACTCAATGAAGAAAATACAAGTGACTAAAAAGCAGTGCAAAACATAAAATAATCAAAATGCAGACAAATATTTATGTTCAACTATTTACATACAGCTGGAAATTGAAAAGTTATTTGCCAGAATCATTTGTCTGGAGGGGATCATAACATGAGTCCTGCTACTGTCCGGACCATTCGCACTGAATTTCACCAGTGCACCTCTTCTTGAGGGGTACAGATATGAGAAGTGGTTGGGGAGGTATAAGAAAAGGGCTGCAGAAACCAGGCATCTGCAGTATAATATAGCAGGAGATAATATTGTGAGGGGAGGAGAGAGGTAAGGCAGAGGTCTCCTCACTGTCTGAACCAGCTCTTTTATCATCTGCCTTAGCTTCTGCTCTTCCTCCCACTCTTCAGTTGGTACACGCAAGCAGCACAGACTGCCAGTGCTGCTTGGCTTCACTCCACAGCTGCCTGGAATGATCTCCCCACTCCCAAATAGCATGTGTTCGCTTTGCTGTAGCATCCCACATGACTGTAGCTTACTATTCATTACTCCTACATGCTGGCTTCCATGATGGTTTAGCCATCCTTTTAAAGGTAGTGTTGTGGCAGTGTGTGCACTCATCCACGAGTGTCACGACCCTTCAGTCAAGAGTGGGGAAATTGCTACTGTTCTGTTCCCAGCTAAATGCACATGAAGGCCTTCTTCTACCAGGAATAACTTTCCTTACATGATCACATGCTACTGTCTTGACCAGTGCTAATGACTGCTGGGCTCTATATGCATGCTTATATTTACCCTTGCTGCCTGTGTGATGGGAGACGGGCAGACAAGTTCAGTCTGGGGAAAAAATGAAGACAACTTGCTGCTGACAGCTATGCTGTGCCTGCATGCTCCTAAAATACAGGCAGCTCTGGCTGTGGGATCAGGGCTCTACTCCTTGGATGAAGACCAGTAACTGGTCCACGGGGAAAAGAATGAGAGAGAACGATGGTTTTCTGATGACCTACTCTTCGTAGATTCCCAGGACAGATGGAGCAGAATAGGACTACAGGGACTATGAAAAGCAGTAGAGACTAATGGCTCCATTGGGGACAGCTTTTACTTTTAATATCTAATCTTTGTTTTAAATGACATGACATTGAGCAATGTCATTCTAGGTCAGAAAAACATTCTTTGATCAAGCCAAGAATGACCCATTTTGGTTTTACACATCATGTCCTTAGAGGACCTGGCCTTTAGTGAAATCAGTAGTCCAAGTAGGAAATATGCGATGTTGGTTCTCTGTTGTGAGCTCAAGTTCAGTTCTAATTCCCCTGAAGGGCATGAGGAACACGAAGTGGCTGGATGCACACATCCTTTCATCAGTTCAGGCCTGAGGTAGAGCACACACTGCAGGTCAGTCACAGCAAAAGGGTTGGTTAGACCATGGGCAGGCAGGCACAAGATCACTGCTAGTACTGTGCTGACCTTTGGCAAAATGACCATAACCTGGATACCCTCCAGTAACCTGCTCCATGCTGCAATTCAGCTATTGCCCTGGGACTTCTTGTACCTCCAAAGAGGTCAGCTGTCCATAGGGAAGAATGCCAAATATCCTGCTATAGTTCTAGAATACAATGGGAAAATCAAAGTGTGGGGCTTTGGAAAGTAGTCATGGTTCTCATAAAAAAGGCAAGATGCTCACCAGCCTATGAGTATTCACTGTTGCACACGTTAGGTGACCCCTAAAATTTGGCTTGCTCACACAGCACCTCCTGTAAGCTGGCTAAGCTGGTTCCGCTCAGAAAAGGGTACAAGTGTACCTGCTGACAGAAGAACTGGCAAAGCTTCCCCACACCCAGGAAAAGACTAAAGCTTCCTGTTCAGACTATTTAAAACAAGTATATATTAGCTCGACACTTTGCATGATGGAAACACAAAGTCTCTGATTCAGCAATCAATATATTTAAGCTGGATTGATTATCTAGTGGAATTGGGACTGCACTGATTGTGGGGAACATTGCAGCTCACGGTCTTCTTATACTGAAAGGCCTGTTTATCACACTTCCCTTTCTCCTAAGTTAAATTTTTTTCTACATCATTTTGTAAGTAAAACTCTCTGCTGTAAAACCTAGAAAAAGGTTCTTCCTGTTTGAAGTTGTTCCAAGAGGTGATGTTGAGTAACTCTTAGGGCAAAGTTTACCTAACAGACTAGATGTCTTCTGCCTAAGCTTTCAGCAAGACTTCAAAATTGTTACAGGATCTAATCTGCAACTTGCACTTACCCTACCATAGAGTTCTCTTACTACTACATGAGTTTCTAGCATTTCTTCAGTCTTCTGTGTTGCTCATTTTGCACAGCTTCTCCATCCTTGCTTTCTTCTAAGTTACACTTGCATTTAATCCTGCATAGACTACTCCATTTCATGAAAGGAAACACTTACTGACAAGTGTGTCTGGGGCTTATTTGTTACAGCTTGGTTTTATTTTGAGGGTCCATCCTCCATGAAACTGTGATCTGTTTTATTGGGATCAATAAATATAACTTGTCTACTCAGCATTCAAACACTTTGGATTGAAAAAAACCTGACGGATTTTCTGAGCACAGGTCATCACCACCTGACATCTGCATAAACATTGTAAATTCCACAAGTGATACAAAATTGAGACAACCAGGACTTGAAGGAATAATACCAAGTCAGTTCCTTACACAAGAGTTCTTAAACACAAGTACAGTACACACACACACAAAGTTCAAATATATGTTTCTGAAGTTTAAACTTTTCTAAGAAAATGGCCAATTCAGATTGAGATAATTTTCTTTGCTAAGAAGACAACTATTTCAGAATTATTGAAAACCACTGAATGAAAACAGTTCCAGAAGACTAGGAATTTTTTGTTGACAGATATTCTTATCTAAATAATGTCACCCATTCTCTACTAGAACTTATTTTTCAAATTAAAAATCAAGTCAATGCATTTATGAGCTACATCTTGGACCAGCATTAGAAACAGTTAATTGCAAGTAGGTAACTCTTACAAAAAAATTAAATTCTACTTTTTGTAAAGCACTGTGTAGATAGGACTTAATGCAGTTTCATTATTGCCTTGAAACTCATACAAGAACACAGATTATTCCCTTTTAACTGTGCACAAATTATTACCAGAGAAGTGTCACAATGCCCATGAAGAATCAGCAAACACATAGGAAAAGATATTATTTTCAGCCAAACCTTCATTTGTGCATGCATTCATTCATTCATGTCCAGCTCAAAGAGGTGCAAATATGCAGTTGCCAATGCACGCAGCTTTTGAACTATCAACACAACTGAGCTATGATATATTGAACCATGGGTGAATATTGGAAAACAACATGATTTAGTTTGCTGTCACCATCAGTGATCTGTATGAATGATCATGACTAATACTGTAATGTACTTTTGTTGATCACACAACAGCTGCCTTTGTGTTTTTTTGAACTATGAAGTATTTTACACTTCATAGCAACAAAAAAGTTGAAAGTGTTTTGTTTAGAAGCCATGCTTTTATGATTTGTCCCATTTGCATACCATCATATCTGACAGTCCTTCACAAATAATTGAGAAACTTCTGCATAAATTAGAGCAAACCTTGAAGCAATTATTGCTTTCTTTACTGATCCATGCAAAATCAATTCTTGTATACACACAGGATTTTTCCTGACTTGTTGACAGAATACCACCATTGTAATGACTGCCAGTGTTGGTATGAGGATATGTGTAAAGCCATTAAAATACATAAAAGTGTTAGCATTCTACCTCAGCCTTCAAAAAAACTCTGGACAGTGTGCCCCACACCCACTATATAAATACTCATGGGGAAAAAAGATCACATTTGAATACCAAAAAGCTATATGGCCAGTTTTATTCTCACAGCAACTTCTTTTAATCTGACCTGCCTCAACCTTTTTTATATCTTTTTTCTTTTGATTAATTTAAATGAAAGCTTAATTTATTTAGAAAGCATGTAAAGAAGTTCAGGATCCACTGCTTTTAAAAGTGTTGCATCAATGCAGACTGATATCCTGCATATGGGATTTCAGGGTTCAACCATGCCTCTGCAACAAAGGTTCTTCAAACAGCTGCTCCCATTTATTTGCATAATTTGGATTGGGTTCTTCAAACTGAAGTGTCAGCATTTCTGAGGAAGTATTTGAAAAGTCTTTTCAACAGTTCAAAATGGTTGAAAACTTTCAGGAAGCCCTTTTAATTGTGTTCACCCATGGAAGCAGGATTTGGTAACCATGGTTTAGAGCCACATCCTACACACAGCCCTTGTTAAACTTTTATGCAGGATACCTGAGAAGCCATACACTTGGCAAGGGATGTATCTTGCCAACATGTGAAGGGAGTAAGGGAGTAAAGTCGTGTTTTTTCTGGGCTGAGCCCAGCCTGGCTGTGGCTGTCCCCTCCCTGGCAGTGCTCAAGCCCAGGTTGGGTGGGGCTTTGGGCAGCCTGGTCTAGTGGAGGGTGTCCCTGCCCATGGCAGGGGGGTTGGAACTAGACGATTTCAAGGACTTTTCCAACGCAACCCAATCTATCACTCTGAATTTAGGGAACTGAAAGGCATGGGAGCTAAACAGGCCTCAAATTTGAAGGCTTTGTTACCTTCACATACACATTTCACCTTCCAGACAAGACCGGCTGCGCTGACCCTCTGGGCTGGCGCAGCGGTTGAGAGACGAGAGGCCAGGCGTCTCCTCCTCTGGGTACGCAGCACCCCCAACATACGGTTACCAAACGGGGGCGGCCCTTGTCCGAGCTGCCGTCTCGCAGCTGCCGGGCCGGGATGCCCGTCTCTCAGGGGACGCACCCTGCTCCCGCCATGGCTGCTGGCACCGTTCGCACGCCCTTTCCACCTGCCGCGCCAGCCTTGCCACGGGCAGAGAACACCAACACCTCCTTCCTCACAGCTCCTGGTGGGGGCTGGTGCTGGTAAGGGAGGGTGGTGGGACAGACCGCCCCCATCAGCCACGGCGGAGATGTGCACCCCGTGAATGGGCTCTCCCAGCCCGCCTCCCTCCCCGCCCCAGGAATGGGCTCTCCCGTGCCCCACTCCCGCCCCGGGAACGGGCGCTCCCCCTCCTTTCCAGGGCTGTCCCGCCCCGTAACCTCATTTCCGGGGCGGCCATTTTGGGAGGTCGGCGCTCCGTGGCTGGACGGTGGTGGAGGAGGGGGCGGGCTCGGGCCCGGGCCGCATCTGCTGGTGTAGCGCGGCGGCGGGGAGGGGGCGGGCAGCCCGCGAACCGGCGAGCGTCGGGGGCGCCGCGGGGGAAGCAGTCGTCAGCCGGTGATCGCAGTGCCCACCTGCCCCAGCCATGTCAGACTTCGACAGCAACCCCTTCGCCGACCCGGACCTCAACAATCCCTTCAAGGTGAGGCTAGGGACGGCGGGCGGCCGTCAGCCTTCCTCGGTGTGGCGGTGGGGGGGGAGCCGGCTGCGTGGAGCCGGGGAGAGGGAGGGACCGGCCCTGTCCCTTCTCTCGCTGTCGGCGAGGGAAGCCGCTCCCCGCGGCGGGGGGCGGGGAAGGGCCGGCGCTTCGGGGCAACGCTGGCCTCGGCGGGGGCTGGCGGGCCGGAGGTCGATGACCGGTAGCGCCGGAGGGGCCTGCCCTCGGCGTGGCTGGGGGTATGACGGCTCGGGGGTGGCTCCTGGGGTAGGTGGCATGTTCGGAAGCCCGAGAAACGGGCGCTGCTGTTTCCCAAGTTCAGATTTGCGTGTTTCCTTCTGCTGCTAAAATAACACAAACAGCCTTTCCCGGCCGTTATTTTCAAGGGGGACAGAATTCTTGATTTTGGCGGCAGTTTTGTGTGTGTATAATAATACTACAGCCTGTTTTTTTTCCCTTCCGTTTGACCCAGATACGTAAGGTTAGTTAATTTACCCTCTTCTCTTTCTCCATAGCCTCTTCCCAGCCCCCATCAAGGTACCTGCTCCATGCTATTTCTGAAGCACGCAGGATACACTGATGTCTAGGCATGAGTTATGCCCTGCATCTCACAATGCATTCTAAAGCTTTTTATCTTTTGTGCTGTTGACTTGTCATATAGTTGAGAATTGTTTCTTTAATTGCTGTTCTGGCTTAAACTCTCAGGATCAACTGACCTCCTTGACTGCTTCTCCTCCTTTCCTTTCTTCGCCATTGGAAGGCACTTAAACTAATTTCATGTGCTACTTACTTTAATAATCTTACAAAACTCCTTTTTTTTTTTTACCTCACTTTTATTTCACGCTGACATTTTAAAACATGCACATAATAAATATGTGGCTGTGAGTTTTGAATACCAGCTGGAATAATTAGGCCTTTTTCAAAATTGAGCTGTCACATCTCAAGCATATTTCCGTACAGGTAGCTGCTGGAAGGATAGTGTTACAGGCATTTATTCACTGGAGTCTGAATCATTAGTTTGGTTTTTAGGGCCATAAAATTTAGTTGATAGAATTCCTTAGGCAGGACACTGTGTCTTTACATAATGTTTTACACAGTGTGGTGACCTTCGCAGCTCTGCCATTGAGGTTGCAGCTAACAATAGTTTGGACTGATACCAATGACAACAAACACAGTTTTTTAAAATACATTTTGGCACCATGCACTGAGAAATTGTCATTGTTCTAGAATATGCCTTCAGCAATGAAAACATATGATGCTTTTCCTCGCTCTTTCTAATAGTTGGAAAAATAAAATCTAGCAGAATTTAGTGTATAGTGATGCCCTGAGTGGTTAGGGGTATTGAAAATATTACAGTTGCCCCTGCATGGCTTATGAGTCCAGGTAACTTGTCTAACGTAGTGTGTCTGAGACCTTAGCTAGGGACTTACCTCAGTCACACTTACAGTTTGGAGACTGCTTGAAGTGCAATAGTTCATAACAATCCCTCTTCAAAGGGGGACAGCTGCCAGGTGGAATCCGTGCTCTATGTCTCCTCTGTGTGGATCATGATAAAAGGACTTCATAAAACCTACTACTTGAAGCTCACCCTTAAATGTGCTTCTGGGTTTCTTTTACTTGCGGAAGTGTTTTAGGAAAGCTGTATACTTTTACTTTTTTCAGAGGCTTCTTCCAATTCTTTCAGTCTTTGCTGACTTCCATCACATTCCAGTACCCACACGAGGTAATTTTGCATAACTTTACTCATCCATACATCTACTTGAAGGGGCAGAAGGCCTCATGATAAGCCAAACCTTGATTGCCATCTCGCTGACAAAACAACTTTTAAATTAGTAGGTATTAATGCATGTTTGCATTCAAGTTTTGTCTGACTGTGTTTTAAAATACTTTGCACATAGAACCAGTATTTCCAGATAGACCCTAACAACCTAACTCAAGTCGATTGACTACCTTATTCATATGTATTCATTTTCATTTGGTTTTGCTTGATAATTTTATGTATGATATGATTAGTTGTTTTCCTTACTCTTGAAGCCACTTCCTGTGCTTGTGTAAAATCACAAAGTAGGATGGCAAAGAAAAGCAGGGGAGCCTCATGTGGAAGTGTTCTTGCCAAAGTCTAAAGCTAAATCCTTTTTCTTAAATATTTTGGGTTTATCAGTTGTCTGTGATCTACTTGTGAGGCTTCCTATAAATATTTTCATGCCTTTCAATAAGAGAATTTCAGCACAGATTCTTACTTGAAGTTGAATCAAATAAATATGTTCTCTGGGGTGATAAAAGTAAGGCAGAAACATCTAGTTTATGCAGTATTTGGGGTAGTTAATTATTTCAGAAACTTAAAATTAAATTGTGTTTCTGATTTGGTATCTTCTGGAAGTAATGAAATTTAGATTGTAAGAGGGAATATCTTGTTTCACATATTAGCTAGCTTGGAAAATGTTGTTGACTGAGACAGTGGCTGCTTAATCTCTGGAAGATTCTTTTGAAGAGGAAAAAACTGGAAAGGCTGGTACACTTTTAAAGTAGTAGTATTCCTCTGTGAGTATCAGTCGTCTGGATGCTGTACCAACAAACCCAAGAGATGTTTTGATTTGAGAGACAAGAGGCAATAAAACAGATAAGCAACAGTAATGTTAAAAAGCGTTAGATCAGTTAAAGTTACGCAGAAGAAAAAGCATCCATGTACCATACGACTGACGGCGTAATAATCCTGCTGTAATTTGGTGTAGCAGCGTTGTGAAGAAATAAGCATTTGGTAGAGTCTCAGGTATCGTAAGTGAAAGCAGACTGTTGGTGAAAGCTATTTAATGGCTTTCACTGAGAAACCCTTGTCACAGCTTGTGAGCATGAGTTCACACTTGGTAGAGACAAATGTTGCAGTCCTGCAGCATCCAAAGAGGGTGAGCAGAGCAGGTCCAGCGATGGTAACTGCATTCAGCCAAGTAACTGGACTACCAGCCAAGTCCATGGAGGGAAGGCAGATCTGAGCCCAACTTAGAAAGTCAGGTTGGGGTCAGGATCAGGTCTAGCAAAAGTAACCAGGGTTGGCCAGCAGTCTGATGGTGACTAAGCAAATCTTAGTGATGAAGGCAGGTTTGGGCATCCTCCAGGCCTTGACAGTTTATTCTTGAGTAGATTAGAACAGCATGAAATACATTGTGTATGGGTAAACAATGGCAAATTTCTAGTGCATCTGTGGTGTGTGTGGTTTTCGTTTGGGTTTTTTTTTTTTTTTTTAATGCCATAGAATAGGGGATCTTCTAGGCTTCTATATTGAGGGATGGTATGGTGTGGTGGTTTGACCCTGGCTGGAAGCCAGATGTCTGCCAAAAGTGGCTCTATCCACTCCCCTTCTCAGCTGGACAGGAGAGAAAATACACATCGAGAGGCTCAGGAGTCGAGATAAGGATGGGGAGAGATCACTCAGCAATTAGTGTCACAGGCAAAACAGACTCAAGATGGAATAAAAAAAATGCATCTAATTTACTACCAACACCCTCGCCAAGAAAGTACCCCATGAAAATCTTAAAACACCTTCCCCATTCCTCCCTTATTCCCAGGCTCAACTTGATTCATGATTTCTCTCCCTTCCTCCCCTCCAGGTGTCACAAGGGGAGATAAGGAATGGGGGTTTCTGTCAGTTCATCACAAGTTGATGCTGCTGGCCCTTCCTTCTTAGGGGGAGTATTCATTACACTCTTCCCCTCCATGGGAGTCCCACCCACAGGACACAGTCCTCCACAAACTTCTCCAACATGAGTCCTTTTCCACAGAGGTTCAGCTCTTTATCAACTGCCCCTGCATGGGTCCCTTCTATGGGGCGCAGTCCCTCAGGCCCAGATAGCTCCACCCTGTTCTCCCCCAAAGTCACAAGTCCCACCTAGCAAACCTGCTCTGGTGTGGTCCTCTCCATGTGCTGCAAGTCCTGCCACAAGCTTGTTCCAGCGCTGGCTTGCCACCGGGTCAGACTGTGTTTCTGCCTGCTCCAGTGTGGGATCCTCCATGGGTTGCAGATGGAGTCTCTGCTCCCTGTCATCTTCTGTGGGCTGCAGGGGACAACCTGCACCACCATGGTCTTTTCCACAGGTTGTAGGGGGTTCTCTCCGCTGGCACGTGGAGCACCTTCTCCCCCCACTTCACTGACCTTGGTGTCTGCAAAGTTTCTTACATCATCTTACTCCCTTCTCTGGCAGCAAAAAGTGTCTGCTTCTGGTTTTTTCTCCCCTCTTAAATACAATTCACGGAGGCACTGTGACTGCTGCTGATGGCTCAGCCTTGATTAGTGGCAGATCTGTCCTGGAGATGGCTGGTATTTGCTCTGTCAGACCTAGGGGAAGCTTCTGACTGCTTCTTTTAGAAGCTGTCTCTGCATGTCTGCCCTGCCCCTGCCAAACCTTGCCATGTAAACTAACAACTGAAGTCTGACTACAGTGTCTTCAAATCCGATGTACAGTTTAATTTACTGTGAAACAATTCAGCTCTTCATCCACAGTAACAATGTGTTGTGATTTGTTTGGGTTTTTTTTTTCTTTCAAACAAGAGCTGTGAATTTTGTAGGTCTGTGTGGCTTGGCTGACAAACTGTAGAAGGTTTGAGAGGAGGCTGTTAGAGTCATCCAGACATATGAAAGGGTTACTTCGAAGTGCATGGAATCGATACCTTAAAAACTGGCTTCTGTTACGCATTCTGTTGAGTCAATTCATCCGATGTGTTAAAAGCTGGTTGCAGGTACTACACTGTAGAAATGATGGTAGGACTGAAAACAAAGAGATTTCTGCTTAAATGTGAATGGTAACCTTCAGGTAAAAGCCAAACCAGTAAATGATAATGAAGATGTGAACAGACAGCCCAGTAACTTGTTCAGTTATAGTGTGGAAGAACAGAGTCTTGAAAGCCCTCAAATGTATGTAATGCTAACTACAAGAGTAGTTTCTTTGGGTGATTAAACTGTGGTTAGCAGTGAGTTGTTGCTCCAAAAAGACATGGATTTCTTACAGGTTTGTCATGTTTGTCATGATGGTCATTCTTTGTAAAGGATGGATGAGGTGCTCTGAAGTACCTAAATTTGGCACTAGACACCTTGAATTGCTTCCACAAAGGTCACAGGATTACTTGAGTGACTAGGGTTAAATAAAGCTAGATCTTAAATTCCTGCAGAGGTAATTCCAGTGTATAATTTGGATATTATACTTAATCTGACTCACGTGACCACAAATTAATTTTATATCTGGTTTGGCAGGATGTACAAGCTGTAGATGTAGTGCTGAAGCCAATAGTGCAGATAACTGCTGCCTTCTGTGGCAGAAGAAGCTTTGCAATTTACACATAGGTTGCCCAAGTGATGCTAAAGTGATAGAAATTTGCTGGAAGAAAGGGTAGTCTTACTTATATTTGAAGTATCAGGACCCTAACTAGCTGAAGTGTTGGTGTAGTGGTTTTGTGTTTTAGTACACAAAGGTTTTGTATGTGTCTATGTGCATAATGGAGGTTTTAATTTTGTATGACTATTAAATAAGACAAATTAAGTTGCCTACCATTAAATTAATAAATGATGTAAAAAGTTTCTTCTGACTTAATTACCTGATTTCCCCTCATGACTTCAAGGTTTATAAATTCTTCATAATCTTGCATAATTTAATGCTGAGTGTCATGGTATGGGAAGGCCTTTAGCAGTTCTAGATGGTAGTTAGATCTCAAGAGTACACTTCATTGGTTGTGTGACGGCACTGTAATCTCAAACTGTGAAGTATTTTAGTAGATATTCAGTATCAGTTACAGCTGCATTTTCTCCCAGGTTTTCAGTGAATTTTTACCACATAGTACGTTATTATTATTATATATTGAGGTTTAATATAACATAGTGGAACCCAACACACCTGTCAGAGCTGAGGGAGGAGGGCGATTTAAGAACTGCTATGAGATGGAGATTATGCTTTGTTAGGCATCTGACACTCCATGGCAAGATGGGACCAGTGTGGGCTTGAGAATGAATTTGGCCCTGTGAGCCTGTGAGTTTCTGTTCAGTTTCTGATGTGGGAAATTCGTCTTGCTTAGTAGCTCAGAACCTTTCATGGCTCCATCAGATAATGTGGTGAATAATGGGGCACTGCTTAAGAGCCAAGTGTAAGAAACTTTAGTTGGCTACTTTTGTGTTATCCTTTTGAATATCATTTTGTGAGGTGAGTGGGGAATGAGATGTTCAATTTGAAGTTGTGAAAGAACTGTTCTAGTGGTTACTAAGATTTTTAATTTTTTTTCTTTTTTATTGGAAGTACAGAAACAGTCTATGTTGTTGCAAAGTCATTAATTTTACCAGGTGTTACAGGTGTAACCTTTGAGGACAGCCCTTGTACTAAGTAGGTTTTAATCACAGGTTAAAATATATTACTGTAGGTGCAGGATACTAAGACTTCCTTAGTACTGTTAGATGGAAACTTTTCATACTGCTAATTCTCTGTTAGGATAGTGAAACATGAAATACCAAGTTACTGTTTCTGTAACTTTACTTGTTATTGAGTGCAGAATGATGAAGGAAAACAACATGAAGAAACAGCAACATTTGACATGGAATCAAACATTAATAACTTTTTAAAACTTATTTTCCATGTGCAGATGCTTATAGCATCAACATGAAGTCTTCGAGGTGTTTAGATGTCTGATTTATACCAAATGTTTACCAAATGCATGCAGATTGCAATTTCAGAGGCCTAATCTGGCTGAATGTAGAGTGTTATGGGATGGAAAAAAATTCTTCCTGGGCAGCCCTTCTTTTCAAAGTGTCAGGGCCCAATTTAAAAACTGAAACACAGGAGGAAAAACGTTTTGATATCTGTTGCTGGTTTAATATTTTTTTCCTCTTAATTTTGTTCTTAAGAGCTAAGCTTTGTCAGAAATCCCTGCCAGAAATGCTCATGAGGCCATACTGAAAGCAAAGTGTGTCACATGGAGAGTTTCAACTAAACCAGCAATAGCTGTGCTCTCCAGACCTCATGTATGAAAAGTGGGATGACCTTTTTCATCAAGAAATCAAAAAAACCCAATAAACATAGTTTTTTGTATTTTTCATTGCACCTTTGCTTAATTTTCTAAGTGAGTGGTATGATTTTAGTGAGTATGCAACAGAGCTGGAAGTACAACTGCTAGTATAAAACTACTCCCAAAACTCAGGATGAATTCTCACTGAAAAGTGTGCAATTAGTATTACTCATATTTAGAAAGGGGTAGTATGAGGTCCACATAGGGAGTAACTTGTGGTAATCAGTCTTGAAATGAGAAGAGCTTAACCTTTTTGCATAGCAAAACAAAGCCTTTCAGTAGGCATGGTAGGGATGGTAAATCCTAATTGATCAAGATTGACATGGCTAGGTTTGTGAATCTTACTTTATGATTTCCCCAGGGTGGAGTCACTTGTTTGGATTCAGACCTGATAGGACTCTGTCTTCTGTTCAGTATATGCCTAGGGTTTTTTGAAGGTCTAGTACCTTTGCTGAGCATGTTGAGTAGTATGGAGGATAAAATGGGGGCTGTGCCTCTCTTGCTTTCTGGGAACTTACAAGTGCAAAAAGGAACGGGGGAATAGTGGTAAATGCTGAAAAAGTCAGCAGAATGAAGGCTGATAGATGTCAGTTACTGGTAGAACAGTTAGGTTTGTTCAAGTTATTTGTGGGGGTATTGAAGTAAAAGACAAAAAGTGTATGGTGGCAGAGCTGGAGGGTAGTCCAGTGAGTGTTACCTGGTGATGGATGAAGGAGGTGCAGGATAGATACTATGAACTATGAGTATTATAAAGGGTCTACTTCTAAGAGATTTGTGATAAGGACTGTTTTCTTGGCTTGTATTGAAACTGCTCCAGTCATTATGTGATCATGCTTGAACTTAATGTAAAACTAAGATCAGAAGTGAAGGTAAATTCTGTCAGTTCTTCATGCAGCGTTAGTTTTATGCTTTTTCCAAGCAATATTATTGTTACATTCTTTTCATCTGCATACTGCTGGTATTGGTCTTGGAAGAAGTAAGCTTAGCTGATGGTATTTCTCAGAGTATTGTTGAGTTTTGTGTGCTATATCAAAGCATCTTACTCATGGTGAAACAATTCTGGACTCATTCCCAGTGAACAGTAATACAGAGAATCATTACAGATGTATCTACTTCTTCGGTCTTTAATTTGCTAATCTCTTCTGTACTAATGAAACATGGTAGTTGATGACTAGTTTTGGTCTCCTAGACAACAGAGGTCTATGTTCCTTTTGAATTCATTTTTAAAAAGCTCTAAAAACTTGTATAGGCTGGATTATTCTCACCTGTAATTAACTGAGTTTCTACATTCTCTCTGTTAACTGGGTATTCAGAGTGGGGTTTTTCAATGTATAGCTGAGTGATTTGACCATAAAACTTGTAATAGTTCTGTATACTCCCTAGCAAGTGTGAGATATAAATGTATCATGTTTTCTGTTTGTGTTGGTTTTGAATTTTTTCTGACATCCATTCTTGATGTAAATACTGTGGTGCTTCTTGTACCTGACTCCTAATAATTCAGTGTGATGCTAATGTTTATTTCTGAGGTTGACAGTATAGGAGAGAGATTATAAAAAGCAAGTAAAATAAAATATTAGATGGTAAATAGATTGTGCTGGTTTCATGAAACTTGAAAATGTCATCTGAAATGAGTGTGTGTGATTTGAGTGCACCAATACTTCCAGTAGCTTTGTGTGAAAAATGGCCTGTTCTTGCATTGTGTTCAGTGGTTGGTATTGCTTATGCTTAAATAAAGAGATCAGAAACTCAGGGGGCTGACCTAGCAGGATTTGGGGTGAGATAAGGCTGGAGAAGGAAGTGTGAATTGGAAAGAGGAAACAAGGAGTTATGCAAGACAAGAGTTATGGGGATCAGCACTTAAAGGACGAGGGACTGGGGCTGTCTGGGTGGCCAAGGAAGGTCAGGTTGTGTTCAAGGAGTTAGGGCAAGTGGCAGTGACTTAGTGCAAGGGCAGGTCCAGTTCTGGCAGAAACACTGGTCCATGAGGACAGCTTTTTCAGTCTGAGATTAGACCAAAATTTTATAGTTGTTGCATTCAGTGGCTGACATCAGATATTTAAAGTCTGTCCCAGAAATTTCCTGTATCTGCAGAAGTTAACCCAATTTCAGTTAAAGCAGGCAGCAGGTTGGGATTTCTGGATATTTCATGGTTCCAACAATGTTGCTGCTCTTTGCGTTGGTGTCTGTGTATTATCACACATTGTAACGGTAGACCTATTGTTTCACCTTGTGGCTTTCTTCTATTTCTTCGTATTAGAAAAATAACACATTTTATTTTTATTATCTGGGTAGAATGTCAAACATAGAAAAATCACAGAATCACAGAATCACAGAATCTTAGGGGTTGGAAGGGACCTCAAGAGATCATCGGGTCCAACCCCCCTGCCAAAGCAGGCTCCCTATCTCATATTACACAGATAGGCATCCAGACGAGACTTGAATATCTCCAGAGAAGGAGACTCAACCACCTCCCTGGGCAGCCTATTCCACTGCTCCGTCACCCTCACTGTGAAAAAGTTCTTCCGCATGTTGGTGCGGAATTTCCTATGCTCTAGCTTACAGCCATTGCCCCTAGTCCTGTCCCCACAGGGGGGATGCGAGCATAGATTTAGTTATTCCAGAAGAATATTTGAGTTTATAGAATATACATGTCATGCAACATAGAAATTTAATAGCGTTCATAAATGCCATTTTTCTTTGAGTATATGGTCCTGCCCAGCATTTATTGTTTGTGCTCATTATTCAGACCCAGATTAAGTCCTAAATTCAGTGCTTTATTATTCTGCAGCAGTGAGTGTGAGTGCTTCATGTTTTTTCTTGCTGTATTTAGACGAGTTGGCATTTGCTCTATTTTTAAGATGAGATGCAGTGAGTGTAAGGTAAATGATTCAAAGTAATTCTTCATGTTCCTTGGGATGTCAGGTCTAATCTTTTCAGAAATATTGTAAGTAGTGTTTTGAAATGTGAAGTGCAGCTCCTGTTGGCATCAGTTGTTCTGTGCACTGTAGGTGTTCAGAACAATTTGAAGTCTAGCAGCAAACCACCTGGGCACCCAGACTATGAAGAGTTTAATTTCTTTCCATGCTGAGGATAGTTGTAGCATTAGAGAAGATTGCAGTGAAGAAATATGGGAGAGAGATGGTTCTCCAGGCTAGTACTTGCCTCCTTCAACTATGAAGTTATTCTTCTTGTGATCTCTGATTTACTTCTCCTTGAGTATTCCTGCTTGTGAAAGAAATCAGGGCCTTAACATCTGTTCAAACCCAGATTCTGTAACTGAGGTTTTCCTGAGAGCAGAATTTGAATGCTGCTTGCCACATTGGGGTTCAACTTGTGCATTTCAATACAAAATTTCTTTCTTTAAAGTAGGTAATGGAACTTTTCTTATATAGAGCTGATATTAAATGTCTTCTGAGTCACTGAGTTTGTTTCCAGAGCTGCTGCCACTTATGCAAGTAGTAGCAATATTGGAGGGCTTCTTGCTCTACTCACTATGTGTACTTAAGCATACAACTTCGTTCTACTACTAAGACTTTTGATGTAGTAAGTTTGTTTGGCTCAGCATACACTTCCCATTTGTCAGTATTGGCATGTCACAGGAGCTCTGTGAAGAGATCTGGGAAGCTTCTACCCGTCTTCCCTAAAAGGCTCAGAGAAAAAAGGCTTTCTTTTAATCAGATATTTATTATTTTTTGCATATTGTATTTCTAAAGACAGATTACTCTTCTGAATTTGACTTGGTAACTCTTTCCTGCTTTTTGGAAATCTGTCCCTGTTCAGTGGCTGCCTCATAAGTCTGATATTGTAGTTCCTCAAAGAATTGCAGTTATTTTCCTTCATGGGCACAACTGGAGTGAGGTATTTGTTAGGGATACACTCCTTAAGCACAGTAGTTTAGTGTTGAAGTGTTCTTTTCCACCAGCTAATTTAACTTAAAGTACTGAAAGCTATTTGAATTTTAACAATGTAGGCACACTGTTTCACTATGTGTCTGATGGTTAGCTATCACTAGTTTCCTAAGTGTCTATGCGTGGAAGTTTTTCTCTGGAAGAGGGAATGATAGCAGAAGAATACAGGGATCTAGTCAGGTTGTGCAGAGATAAAATTAGAAAGGCAAAAGCCCACCTAGAACTCAGTCAGTCCACTGTTGTAGGGGATAACAGAAAATGGTTTTTATAGCTACATTAACAACAAAGAGAACTAAGGAGAATCTCCATCCATTATTGGATGAGTGGAACATAGCCACCAAGGTGAGGTACTTAATGCCTTCTTTGCCTCAGTCCTTATTAGCTGGACCAGGTGTCCCCAGGTCATTCAGTCCTCTGAGGGGAAAGACAGGGATGAAGAGCAGAAGAAACTGCTCATAATTGAAGAGCAAACAGTTAAAGACTTTTGAAGCCACCTGGACACAAGTCCATGGGTCTGGACAGGATCCACCCCTGAGTACTGAGGGAGCTGGTGGAGGAGGTTGCCAAGTCACTCTCCATCATTTAACAACAGTCATGGTTAACAGGGGAGATGCAAAATGACTGGAGGCTTGCCAAAGTGACGCCTCAGCTGGAAGGAAGATCCAGGGAACCAGAGGCCTTTCATCCTGACCTCAGTACCAGGGAAGGTGGTGGAGCCATTCATCTGGAGTGTGCTCACATGGCATGTCCAGGATAGGCAGGGGATCAGGCCCAGCCAGTGTGGGTTCATGAAAAGCTGGTCCTGCTTGACCAATCTGACTTGCTTTTATAACCAGGTGACCTGCTTAGTGGATGAGGGAAAGGCTGTAGATGTTGTCTGCCTGGACTTGAGCAAAGCCTTTTATACCATCTGCCACAGCATTCTCCTGGAGAAGCTGGTGGCTCTTGGCTTGGACAGGTGCACTGTCCTTTGGGTAAAAACCTGTCTGGAAGGCTGGATCCAGAGCGTTGTAGTGAATGGAGTTAAATCTGGTTGGTGGCTGGTCACAAGTGGTGTTCTCCAGGGCTTGGTCTTGTTTAATATCTTTATCATTGATCTGGATGAGGGGATTGAGTGTGGCTTCAGTATGTTTGCAGACAGCACCAAGCTGGGCAGGAGTATTGATGTGCTGGAGGGAGGAAGGCTCTACAGAGGGAACCCAGACAGGCTGGATTGATGGGCTGCGGCCAATTGTATGAAGTTCAACAAGGCTGAGTGCCAGGTCCTGCACTTGGGTCACAGCAACCCCGTGCAATGCTACTGCTTTGGGGCAGAATGGCTGGAAGGCAGCCTGGCAGAAAAGGACTGGGGGTGTTGGTTGGCATCAGGCTGAACATGAGACCGGTGTCCTCATGTGGCCAAGAAGACCAACAGCATCCTGGGTTGTATCAGGAATGATGTGGGCAGCAGGATTAGGGAAGTGATTGTACCCCTATGCTTGGCTCTGTTGAGGCTGCATCCTGAGTGCTGTGTTAAGTTTTGTGCCCCCACTATGAAGAGGCCATTCAGGTGCTGGAGCGCGTCCAAACATGGGCAACAAAGCTGGTGAAAGGTCTTCTAACACAAGCGTTACGAGAAGCAGCTGAAGGAACTGGGGTTCTTTAGCTTGGAGAAGAGGCTGAGGAGAGACTTCACCCCTCTGTAGATGTACCAGACAGGATGCTGTAGTGAGGTGTATGTTGGTCTCTTCTCCCAAGGGACAAGTGATAGGACAAGAGGAAGTGTTTGCAAGTTGTAGCAGAAAGGTTTAGATTGGATACTAGGGGGACAAAAGTGTTTCATGGTTTCCTAACTCATGTTAATGTGTAAAGGCTAGAATAAACGTACAATGTGTGTGTAGGGTGACATTAATTTTTACTCAGATTGTAAGGCACTCTATTTCACATTCCCGACCCACAACAGTGCTGGGTAAGGGACCAGTGTTTTCAGCTGCTACAGAACAGTGCTTGCACAGTATCATGGCCATGTCTGTTTTGCACTGTACTTCCATCTTGGAGTAGGCTAGGGATGAGCATAAGGTAGTGAGGGGACATAGGCAAAACAGCTTAGGATCATAGAATCTTTAAGGTTGGTTAAAAGATCATAAAAAATCCAGCTGATCAAAGATCTCCATACCATATACCGTTGTGATTGGCAGTGACATTGGTGGTGCTGATAGTGGTGGTGGGCATACTCTAAAGTAAAAATTGCTCAGCAGCTGGCTTGGCATCTCTGGGAGGTTGTGAATGACTGCCTTTGCATTACTTGTGGTTTTTCGTTGCTTTTTTCTTTTTTTTTTTTTCTCCTCTCTACCACTTCTCTTCCACTTAGAAAACTGTCTCAATGCCCACAAGTTTTGCCCTTCAGACTATCTCCCACTGTGGAGGTCACTGCAAAGAATGGGGCTTAGCAGATAGCTTGGGTAGACTGCCACAGTAAGTTAAGTTTTCAGCTGTACACAACTTTCTACCATCTATATAGAATTATGAAATTGTCTTTGGTTTATGGTCATATTTTTTGATCTTGTACTGACAAGTCTAGTAAACTAAAGCCTAATTCTAATTTCAGATTTAATTCTTCTCTTATTTTTTATGATTGTTTGAAATAATTTGTAATTGACTTTTGACAGCAAATATTCTCCACACACAATTTCCCTTGCTTTTATTGTTCATCTGCATGATACTTTGTGCCCTTCATTTGATTGAAAAAAAAATATTCAAAATGAAATAATCCCTTGATGTATGCAAGACCTGATGAGATTTTAGCTGGAACAGAGCATTGAAGTCTAGGATGGTAGCTAAAAATATGGCAGGCTTGTGGGAGGAGATTGTCACTAAGGTGGCTTTATTGAATCACTGGTTGAGGGATATGTCAAGTGTAGGGAAGCTGATTTTTGAATTGCATGTAGCATTTTTTGTATACATATATAGAAAGGGTTATTCTTGTTCAGTCACCATTAAAATAGCAGCTAAATGGATGCTTTAGCCAAAAGCTAATTTTGCAAAAAAACCCCTTCCTTTCATCCATTCATATGTTCTGAAGATGCAAAAAAAAAAAAAAAACAAACCCTTAAAGCACACAAACAATTTAGTGGGACCAGGCGTCACATGGAATAAGTACAATTTTTCTTCATATGATGTGAATGTGGTTTATGCTAGTAGACACTTCAGCTCTTCTGCAGATCCAAGCCTGCCTGTCTCTAGCACGAAAAAATATTTCATTTCTGAAATAGTTTTCTCAAGCTTAACCTCAAGCAGTGTTTCTTACTGTAATAGTTCATTGGAAGAAAAAAATCACGCTCTTTTAAAATTAATTTTACTAGTTCAGGTAGAAGCTGAACCAGGGGTACTTTTTTGCACTAATGGGACACTGTTTGCTCAGCTTCAGTTTTGCAAAATGCTTTTCATATTCCTATTCTGGGTAGGGAAAAACAGGAATTTAGAAAGCTTTTTTCTTTTGTTGTACCTTTTGGATTTATAGTTGTGGAGTCCAGTGGCCGGTGTAGCAGGATACAATTTTCTTACTCTGAGAGCTTCTTTTTTATATATCAAATGTATGACAAGTGGAGTTTCTTTTGGACTGTGTTAACATGGTTTATAAGAAGCTCAGAAGTAAGTAATGTCATTTTGGAAACAGTGGAATGGGTGGATGTTTACAGGCTTTCTTTTTGAAAACAAACCTTTTGTAAATTGAAACAAAAGCAAAGTTTTGTATGATACCAGTTTTGGCTTGTTGCTTATGTACCTGTACACAGATTTACAGAACTGTTTTCTTTTCTAGGATCCTTCTGTAACACAAGTGACAAGAAATGTTCCTCCGGGACTAGATGAGTACAATCCTTTCTCTGATTCAAGAACAGTAAGCACATTTTATTTCCTAATCATGCTGCTAATCTTATAGGTAAGATTTGTGAGGTAGTGCTGTCAGATTTTGGGACTTATATTGTAAAATGTGGTGGGCTACCCAGAGATAATGGAAGATGTTTAAGAATAGATGGACCCATGAAGTATATGGAGAATTCAGTGGATGGCTTAAGTGAGCTTTGACCTAGTAAGAAAGAGTGGCTCTCTGAAAGGGGTTGGAAACAGAACTGAGTTTCTCCCCTGTTCAGTAAGACTTCTGGTAGTATGTCCTTAGGCTTTTCTGAATTTTACTTGCTTTAAAGCTGGCTCCATTGTCTTGCTTTGGATTTCCATTTCACTTAATGGATGTGCTGCTCAGAACAAGAAAACTGGTCACAAAAAAAAAAGTAGCATTACTTTTAATTAGTAGTCTAGAGGCTGTGAGTAGTTGTGCTGTAGGAAAAGGAATAATTTATGCCCCAGAATGAGTTGTCATCTGCCTCTAATAGGTACAGTTTTAATTTACACTGCCCTTATTTTCACCCATTGTTGGGGGGAGGGAAATACAAGGAATGGAGTAGTAAATTCATACCATAACAGCATTTTTCATTGGTTACTTTTGATAGTGATGATAGGAAAATGTATGGATGATTACTGTTGCTAATTATAATTTATAAACATTAAAATACTGTACTTTTCAAATGTAGACTTATTTCTTATGTCAAATCTGGTAGTGCTGTCAGGGAGTGTTGGTGTTTCGATCTCTTGCTGCAACAGTAAGTTTTCACACAGTGCTACAGTGATAGACTGGAGGAAGCTTGGTTTTGAGTATATCTTGGGTCAGCATATTAACAACAATATTAAGTAAGTCTTCAGTTGGTTTTTTTTTCTAGCACACACTATCACAAACCATGCTTCATTTATCTTTCTGAAGCTTCAAGGTTTTCAAATTTGCTTTGTATTAACCATAAGCTATAAAGACGTTATGTCTTGTTTAAAAAAAAATACAGGGTTGCTCTTTTTCTATTACTTGTATATTTATTTTAACATGCAGCTTTGTGGGGAAAAGGAAAACTGAAGTGGATGCTGAATATACATTTATTCTGTAATTACATGTATTTGCAGGAATGTGCTTATATGTGTTCATAATTCCACATGCTCACCTCTCTTTTCCTACCATTTCTGTGTGCAGGAGAAGGGTATGCTATGTGTGTGATAGGTGTAAGGCAGGAGACACTGGAAGTGAATGCCTTTAAAGATTGAATGAACAGAGGTCATTCTCCATGCTCTGTGAATTTCAGACCTGGAGGGGATTTCAACGTCCATCAAGTTAGGGATAGAAATTAAGCAGTGTACAAAATGCAGCATAAAGCAGAAACAAAGTTTCTGGGTGCTTTAATTTCCTGCTGTTCCTTGTTCTACGTTTTTTGGGAAGCTGAGTCATCCTGAGCAGTTTTGTGTAGGTCATTCCCCTTTTACAATTTGAAAAGCGTGATGGTGGTAGTGAGCAGAAAAGATACAAGCTGGTGGTCTCAAAATATGTCCTAGAGATTTCTGTGCTTTTTAGTTTGAGAATCACTGGTCTATCAGACTTAAAATTATATTTATTTCACTATGAGTGACAATAGGGAGTTACAGTTTTTAAGGAAGCTGGGAATGGTATGCTTTAATTAGAAATACAAATTTCTAGTGGTAGTGGTAAGATGTTGTCCTGCAGTTTATAGCATTAATAAAGCATTAACCTTATTTCCCCTCCCTCCTAATTTAAGTTAATAAAGCATGCCAGACTGCAGAAATATTCATGCATTGCAAATGCAAACAGGGATGTTTCTTCTGTGAAAAAGTGACTTCAAATGAATACTGGCATTACTGTCTTAGCACAGTTATGTTCTTCCTTTGCCAAGGGAGATAGTTTGGTTATCAGGATAGGACAGGGGAAAAAAAATAAAAAAAAAAGGAAATTATACCTTTTCTGGTTTTGTTGTTGCTGTGTTGTTATTGTTAGTATTTTGGTGCCTTCACCTTTTCTTGATCAACGTATATCCACCCCATGTGTAGTAGGAAATTTGATAGGAAAATGGTATGTAAGAAATAATGAGGAATGTGAAAAGGCATCATGGATTTTAGGTCTCAACTGTCACCACCTTGATACCTAACACGAGAAATCAGGAGACTTTAAAAAAGACTCCACATTTTTTTTTCCTTCTTACCAAATTTCAAAGCCTGTCTTATAAACCAAAGTTTTCAGTGAATGATACAAAGGTCAGGTGAAATTTCATTGCCTGTATCTTCAGTGGTTTTGTCTCCAGCTCTAACAGTCGTCATGGAGATGGCTGTGTCTTTTGTCATGTTTCTGAATTCAACAAGGAACAGATGATACTAGAAAATTAGTATGTTTGCTTCATCATTTAATGAAACTAGTGTTAAGGCCTTTAATCTCTTCCTGCATATACTGGTTTTGCTAATTTTGAACTCCTCTGAGCACTGTGTATTTATGTGTAACACATATGGACACAATAATGCATGTAACAATCACTTTCAAATTGTTACATTGAATATTTAGAAAAAATCATTAATAGACTTTGATTTTTGTTTTTTTTAAAGTGTATTGGGTTTTTGTGGCAAGGTTTTTATAGCAGGGGGCTACAGAGGTGACTTCTGTGAGAAGCTGCCAGAAGCTTCCTCTGTGTCCAACAAAGCCAATACCAGCCAGCTCAAGGGTGGAGCCACTTCTGGCCAAGGCTGAGCCCACCAGCCATGGTGGTAGGACCTTTGCGATAGCATACTTAAGGGAGAGGAACCTAACAATGGCAGCTGAAGAGAGGAGTGAGAATGTGAGAGAGGAACAGCACTGCAGACCACCCCAGTGAATGAAGGAGGAGGAGGAGGAGATGCTTCAGGTGCCATCATAGAGATTTCCCTGCAGCCCATGGTGAAGACATTGGCAGGCTGTCTCCCTGCAGCCGACAGAGGTTGATTGTGGAGCAGATATCCACCAGCAGCTGGTGGAGGACCCCACACCAGAGCAGGTGGATGCTTGAAGGGAGGCTGTGAACCTGTAGGAAGCCTGTGATGGGACATGATCCTGGAAGGGCCCGTTGCCCCATGGAGAGAAGAGTCCAGGCTGGAGCAGGTGTGCTAGTATAACTTGTAACCCTGTGGAGGACACATGCTGGAGCAGTCAGTGTCCTGAAGTTCTGCACCCCATAGAAGGGAACCACACTGGAGCAGTTTGTGGAAAAACTGCAGAATGTCTGAAGGACTAACACTGGGAAGTTGGTGGAGGACTGTCTCCTGTGGGAAGGCTCCCATGCTGGAGCAAGGGGAGAGTGTGAGGAGTCCTAACCCTGAGGACCAGAGTGGTGGTGTGGTTTTGCCCCAGCAAGCCGCTAGGCACCACACAGCCACTCACTCGCTTCCCCCACAGCAGGATGGAGGGAAAGAATAGGAAGAAGTGAGAGAACTTGTGACTTGAGGCAAGGACAGTTTAATAGGGAAAGCAAAAGCTACACATGCAAGCAAAGCAAACCAAGGAATTCATTCACCACTTCCCATTGGCAGGCAGCGGTTCAGACATCTCCAGGAAAGCAGGGCTCCGTCATTAAATATGATGTCCTCTCCCAGCTTCTTGTGCACCCCCAGCATCCTTGCTGGTGGGGTTGTGTGAGAAGAAGAAAAGGTCTTGACTGTGTAAACATTGCACAGCAGTAACTAAAACACCCCTGAATTAGCAACACTGTTTTCAGCATGAATCTGAAACATAGCGTCATGCTAGCTACTGTGAAGAAAACTAACTGTGTCTCAGACAAAACTGGCACAAGCAGCGAAGATGTGTGATGAACCAACCACAACCACCATTCTCTGTCTCTCTGCACTGCTGTGTGGAAGGAGGTAGAGAAATTGGTAGTGAAGTTAAGCCTGGCAAGAAGGGACGGGTGGGAGAAGGTGGTTTTAGTATTTGGCTTTATTTCTCATTATTCTACTCTAATTTGATTGGTGATAAATTAAATTAATTTTGTTGAGTCTGATTTGCTCACAATGGTAACTGGCAAGTGATTGCTCTGTCCTTGTGTTGACCCACGATTCTTTCGTTCTTTTTTATCTCCTCCTTCCAGCTGAGGAAGGGTAGTGATAGAGCAGCTTTGGTTGGCACCTTGTGTCCAGCCAGGGTCAACCCGCTACACCAAGGCATATTTCAATGGATTGGTTGTTTCCCCCCCCAGTAAATTCCTTGGCAGCTTCTCTCTTTCTGTTGTACATCCAAACAATGAAATATATATAGGAAACCAGATTGATCATCCATACCTTGCTTCTTTTGGAAGTCTTCTCCCTGCCTCCAGTAAATCAACTCAGCCCACATGGGGAAATCTGTTCAGGATAACTTATTTTGAGCACTTGTCTCTAGCCAACCTCTTTTCTTTAAGAGAGGTCATAATTCTTATCCAGTGCAGCTGTGAGAGCGATGTATGAAGTAAAAAGATCTATCCCAGAAGTGCCAAATGGTAGTAGGAACAAAAGGGTGTTGTGGAGTCTGATAAGGTATTTATAGCTTGAAATTCAACCAATCTCTATGTGTCAGTGAAGGTCAAAGATATGGTTCTGTGAAATAAAGTCTCTGTAAAAACTTCAACATAGTTCCCCTGTCCAAATGTGGGTGGGATATCATCATATGTTATTATCCAGTGATGGCTGGAGGTTAGTGCAGTACTCACAATACAAGTGTGAGTAATTAGTGTTACACCCTTACGACAGAATTGCCAACCATCTGCCTTGCAATGAATGTCTTGTCAATCCTTTGCAGGTAAGTTGGTCAGGTATCTCTTCCTCTGTACCCAAATCCCTAAGCTCCCTGTAGAACTTGGATAGACAACCAGCAGCACATGAATAGACAGGTATGACAACGTAAATGCTGTCATAGTTTGCGAGGCCATGTCTTTCAATCTGCCTTCCTATTCAAAGTGGGTCCCTAAATCACTTTGCTCTGCATTTTGTCCTGGAAGATTTTGAATCTATACAAAGATGGAGATCCTGTGACCTTACTGGGCAACCTGACCTAGTGTTTGGCAGTTCTTACAGTGATGTCTTTGTTTTTCCCATCACAATATCCAATTACTTTGCTGTGTTCTGACGAGTAACATGCTGAGTAAGAAAAGCAGTAGCGTATTTTCTCAACAACCCCAAGTGTATGCTGATCCACAAGGGAGTCAAAATCTGTTTCCTTTTTTTTTATACTTAGTAAAGTATCACTATTAATTACAGCAGAGTTCTACAGCTTTATCCTGATAGGTGAGTAAGCCAGAGTTTGGTCCAGTAAGTATGAAACTGGGAAACGGTAGAATTGTCTCAGGATTCCTGATAGCTCAGGCAGCTAAGACAAACACACAGCCATTTGCTCACTCCCCCCTTTCAGTGGGACGGGGGAAGGAATTGAAAATGGGGAAAGGGAGAAAAAAAACAACTCATGGGTTGGGATAAAAATGATTTAATAGAACAAAACAAAAGAAGATAATAATAATACACACAAATGATGAACAGGATAGTTTTGCATCACCTGAAGTTGATATTCTGCAAGACCCTGAGCTGGCCCACCTCCTGGTCCACCCCACATTTCTAAATGGAACATGATCTGTAGGATATGGAATATCCCTTTGGTCAGTTTGGGTCAGCTGTCCTGGCTGTGTTCCTTCCTAGCTTCTTCAGCACCCCCTGCCTTCTCATTAGTAGGGCAGCATGAGAAGCTGAAAAGTTGTTGACTGCTTGACAACAGCTAAGACACCAGTGTGTTACCAATGTTATTCTCATCCTAAACTCAAAACACAGCACTGTATTAGCTGCTAGAAAGAAAATTAACTCCATCCCTGCAGCCTCAGGACAGTAAGACACACACATTAAGCTTAATTTTCAAATTTTTATTATGCCCAACATGGGGGCAGGTCTTCCAGGTTCCACAAGGGTGGACTGGACTGTTAAATTTGAGAGGGAATGAAAGAAGCGTGACTGTAGCCTTGAAGCCACTTGAGAAGCTTATGTCTACTCATGTACTTCTGAGACAAAGGAAGTCACAGTGTTTTTTATGATGATCTGGTATGAACTGTATAAGATGTTTAAGGTTAATGTTGTTACTTGGCAAGTGCCAGATTCACTGGTTTCCTTCAAACATGCCTCAGCAATTTTTATTCCTAGAACTCCATTGTCAATAAGATCAAAATAACATAGACAAGTCTCTGACAGATGAGAGTTCCTATTCTGCTTAGTCAGTACTTACGCATCTCAGTGTTTTTATGAAATACCCATTAATTTTTGAAACTAGTCACTACAGTTACCTAGTTGGACATCTTCAGGATTTTCATAGTTATTGATCAAGTATGTGTCACCCACTTGCATTGGTTTTGCTGATAAAACATTTGAAGTTACCTTAGGAAGCAGGTGTTTGCTTTGGCTCTAAATAGCCAATCAGTTGCTCATGTAAGTAGCTCAGACCTGACCGGCCAATTGGTAATAGTATTTCCTCATTAAGGTTTACATTTACTGTTTACAGTTTTTGTCTGCTCTAAATGCATGTCCCTTGCCAACTGTGAGCTAGTGCTTTCCAGAATGCCTCCAATTTTAGACTTTATGCCTCTTGTACTTAAGGCATTTCAGACAATTTTTCAATACAGCAGCTTGCAACTACATCTCTGTTTTAGAATGTAAGGAACTTGCTGTATGCTAGCTAACATATCAATATGTGTTTTTACTGGAATTGTTTTGCAGTCTTCTTTGAGGAAGTTAGCTTAATTTTTAATTGACCTAACTTCAGAGATGACAGAGCAAACCTGTGCTTGCTCTAGATTTTGAAATTGATTTGAGACTGAACTTTTACTTTTAATTGTTTTTTAATAAATGTATGAAGAACTGTCTGCTGTACTGTTTTGTCTACAAAGACAATAAATTGTTATTTCTTTGACTTTTGTTAAGTATGTTTTAATTGCATGTATGAAGCAACACTTGTTTTGAGTACCTTGTTTGCATTAAGGCTTAGTGTGCATAACATCTATTCTTCCTTGGTTCTTGTTTGTTTGCTTTGTATGCATTTCTGTTGAACTTCTCTTTTTCCAGTGATTGCTGAATACTGGGAAATATATTTATAGAACAAAATAGAACGTTAAGTGGTTTCTGACAAAATGTTATCACAAATAACATTTTTCTTCTTTGTGTCCTGTACCCTGTACCCTTTCTTTACTACCTACGTCAGTCCAGTAATAGATAATCTTGTACGTTGGCTGAACTTTAAAAAAAGTTCATGCAGTTCTCCAGATCTGCTGTGCAGTGCTAGAGCATGAAGATACACCTGTGCTTGGCAAGGCTTTGGTAGCAGGGGGCTGCAAGTGTGGCTTCCACCAGAGCCTGCTGGAAGCTTCCCCCGGGTCCACCAGAGCCAATACCAGTTGGCTCCAAGATCACCTTGCTGCTGGCCAAAGCCAAGCATATGTGATAACATCTTGAAGAAGACAACAAACCCGAGCATCAGCTTTTTCCACCAGAGAATGGAGTGGGAAGATGTAAGAAACTTGGCAGACACAGAGGTCAGTGAAGGAGGGAGAGGAGGTGCTCCAGGCACTGGAGGAGCGATTCCATTGCAGCCCATGAAGAAGAACAAGGTGAGGCAGGCTGTCCCTCACAACTCATGAAAGTTTATGGGGAGTAGAGATCTCACCTGCAGCCTGGGGAGGACCCCACTCTGGAGCAGGTGGAGACACCTGAAGGACCCTGCAAAAAGCTTCTGGTGGGACCTGTACCCATGGAGAAAAGAACCAGGCTGGTGCACATTTGCTGGGGGGACTTGACAGTCTGGAAAGGTGGGCCCAGGTGAACCTAAAGAGGTTCAACACTGCAAAGTGTAAGGTGTTGCACCTGGGCCGGAAGAATCCCAGACACAGATACAGACTGGGAGAAGAGGTCCTTGAGAGTAGCCCTGCTGAGAAGGACTTGGGGATTCTGGTGGATGAGAAACTTAACATGAGCTAGCAGTGTGCTCTTGCAGCTCGCAAGGCCAATGGTATCCTGGGCTCCATTAGAAGAGGGGTGGCCAGCAGGGACAGAGAGGTGATTGTCCCTCTCTACTCTGCCCCATCTGGAGTACTGTGTCCAGGTCTGGGTCCCCCAATACAAGAAAGATTGTAGAACTGTTGGAGAGGGTTCAGAGGAGGCCACAAAGATGATTAGAGGGCTGGAGCACCTCCCTTACAAAGAGAGGCTGAGGGAGCTAGGCTTGTTCAGCTTGGAGAAGAGAAGACTGTGGGGGGACCTCATTGCAGCTTCCAGTAGCTGAAGGGAACATACAAACAGGAGGGGAATCAACTTTTTAAAAGGGTAGATAATGGCAGGACAAGGGGGAGTGGATTAAAACTAGAGGTTTAGATTAGACATTAGGGTGAAGTTTTTTAGAAAGAGAGGGATGAGGTTCTGGAACAGGCTTCTCAGAGAGGTGGTGGATGCCTGGTCCCTTGGAGATGTTCAAGGCCAGGTTGGCTGGGGCCCTGGGCAACCTTGTGTAGATCCAGACTGGATGTTGGTGTCCCTGCCTGTGGCAGGGGGGCTGGAGCTCTATGGTGCTTGGGGTCCCTTCCAACCCATGCTATTCTATGATTCTGTGATCTTGTGGGACTGTGCGAAATGGAGGAAAGAATATTTAGGGGAATAGTGAAAGATGTGGAGCAACTGGGGGCTGAGGAGGAACAAGGACGAGCCAGGAGAAGAGACTAAAAGTGGCTGGTTGCGAGTAAATTGCGCCAAGTCAGTATGCTTGTCTGACAGTGATGTGCCTTATCATAACAGTTACTGTTAAATTCTCTCTTAACTGTCTTTTAGTGACATTTTACTCTTTACTGTACCTCTGCATGCTGCAAGGTCTGAGTGCCAGCAACTGGAAAGACTAGACTGAGTGACAGGTGCCAGCAATGCAGTCAGACCTTAAGCAGTAGTGGTGCATATCCATGTCTGTGGTGTCAACAACTGAGCATCTGGGTTGCAGCAGCTTCCGGGAACTGTGGGTCATGGGGCCATGTTTGAAGTGCCAGCAACTGAAGAGACCAGTGTGTTTTCCTCTTGTGTATATGTGTAGTTCAGTAACAAACTTCAAGCTGGACTACCTTCAGGAGAAAAAAACCTCTCTGGTGATACTCAACATCTGAGCCAAAAGTGATTAAGGAGGTCTGGGCTTGGATATATGTCAAGCTGAGAGCTTGTGCTTACGTTTGAGGGAGCTGTGAGTGTGGTGGTTCCTTGTGACATGAGTGTATGTGTGCATGAATCTTCTAGTGAGTGTCAAGCTGGGCTAACTGGCAAAAAGGACAAAACCTGGAAGAGAGCTCTGCTCTGAGGGATGTGCAGCTGTTGGATTCCTTGAATGAGAAACATGCTTTTAATAGTGAACTTTGGTACTGATTGGCTGTAGAGAAGGAATAGGATATGATGTGATATGATATCTGTACGTATGTTCTGTGTAGTTCTGGTAGCGTCATGGAGGGTGGTGTTAAAGGCAGTGCCCTACCTGTGTCAGCTTGTGTAATGTCCTCAGTAGGTGTGGACGTACATGCAGACATCCTAGTTTCCTTGGCATGTGTGGTGTGTGTATCTGTGTGCATCCCTGGAATACACACTCAATTTGCTATTAGCTGAATGTGGAAACAGGAAAGCAATAGCTCTATCAGCCTGTGGACTGGAGAGCCCTCAGAGGGTCTCAAGGTGCACTGGGATCCAGAAGTAGGAGAAAGGAGAAATCCCAAGGTCTCAGAGTCTGCTGGAAGTGCTAGCCTTTGTGACATTTCTTGCAGGGAGTACTGGCTCTCATGGTGGCACCCAGTGGTCATTATTTACATGGTAAACAGCAAATCTAAAACTATATAGATGTCCAGCTAGCTAATAGTGGAACCTAAACAATGCCAACATCCAAATCAGAAGAATCTTGTACATGTACAGTTAGTGCTTTATATTAAAGCTGTATCTCATATATGCTGTTGGCTATCATCTTCAGTTATTTAGTTCTAGTGAGCTCTGTGATTGGTTCCTGTATTGATAATCATATACGCATGTTCCAGTTGTTAGCAGTGCTGCAGGCTGTTTGGACAAAGCATCTTTCAAAGGGTAAATATTTTTAGGTCATTGTTCCCGTATTTTCTGGCAATCCAACTTTTAGCATTATTACAGGTAATATTACTATTACTTTTTGCAGTATTACGGGAGGTCTACTGGAGTCTTGCTGGAGATTAACAATCTTACTTATTTGTCTAGCAGGCAGCTGCTTATCAGCTATGCATTCAAAGCTATTGTTACGTTAGCCACAGAGCTACAATAATCAGATCTTTTTCTGGCTTTGTGTGATTGCTTTGCACCACAATGCATAATACATAAGAACTTTTGTTCAGTAGCTTTTTGTTAATCTGATGCAGGTGTTTTATCCTATGTTTGAAGCAGAAGACTCTTGATGGTTGACTAGTTTTTGTAGTTCTCACACAGGCTTTTTTCCTTTATTGAAGAATGCTCCAACATAAGGAATACCAGTATTAACTGTCTTTAAACAAGTTCCAAAAAAATTCGTTTGGAAAGGACCATTAAGATCATTGATTCCAACTGTTTACCTAACGTGGCCAAAACCACCACTAAGCCATGTCCGTGGTGCCTCATCTACATGTCTTTTAAATACTTCCGGGGATGGTGACTCAAGCACTTCCCTGGGCAGCCTGTTCCAGTGCTTGACAACCCTTCTCAGTGAAGAAATTTTTCCTAATACGTCATCTAAACCTCCCCTCATACAACTTGAGGCCGTTTCCTCTTGCTCTGTCACTTATGACTTGGGAGAAGAAACCAACACGCAACTGGCTACAACATCCTTTCAAGGTAGTCTTAGAGAGTGACAAGGTCTCCCCTCAGCATCCTTGTTTTAGCCCATGTGTGGGCTAAACACACCCATTTCACTCAGCCACTTCTCATAAGACTTGTGCTCCAGACCCTCAACCAGCTTAGTTGCCCTTGTCTGGACCCACTTCAGCACCTCCAATGGCTGTTTTGTCATGAGGGGCACAAAACTGAACACAGCACTTGAGATGCAGCCTCAGCAGATCTGAGTACAGGGGCACAATCACTTTGCTAGTTCTGCTGGCCACACCATTCCTGATACAAGCCAGGAAGCTGTTGACAACCTTGGCCACCTGGGCACACGGCTGGCTCATGTTCATCCCAATGTCAACCAACACCTCCAGGTCCTTTTCTGCCAGGCTTCTTTCCATCCACTCTTCCCAAAAAAGCTCTAGTGTTACATGGGGCTGTTGTGACCAAGTGCAGGACCCAGCACTCAAGCTTTGGTTGTCTTCGTCCTAAGTAATCGTCCTGAGTAATCTTTCTTAGTATGAAAAGTTTAAATCTGAGCATTTCTGAGAAAGGAGACCTCTGTGATATCTCAGTATTCTGTCAGGAGCTGATGCACAGTGTGGAAAGATAACTTTCAAGTGGTGGAATCAGGTGATGTCACTGACATAGACTGCAATATCACACACAGAGATGTAGTTTACTCAGGCGTGATGTTTTCTCCTCTGCATATAGCATTTTTGCATTTCAAAAGACGGTTAGAAAAGATGCAAGTAATCTGGGCCAAGTCATAATTTGCCAAGTTATTGGTATTTAGTTGATTCCTGCTTTGTTTTAAGGTGTTTTTGTACTGAAAATATTTTTGTTCTTGATTTCCATCTTTCTTGGAGCAAGTGGTTCTCTGTCTGACAAGATCACAGAACAGGGAAATTTTTCATGTTGCAAGCTCCACACAAAGGAAGAATGGTAGTTTCCCCACAAATGTAACATCACAGAGGTGCTATACCAACCTGCTTTGGTAAAATTCAGTTGATAACTTAATCTAGGCAGTAGGCTTTTTTTTCTTGGTTTGATAGCTACTGGTTAAACATTGTGTATGTTAGAGAGGTCGATGATGTCAGAGAATATGGCAAATGGGGACAATGAGAGGACTAAAAAATAATAAAATAACCAAACTACTAAAAAGTTCTTGTAAGCTGTATTATTAAAGGTAATAACCAAGTGAAGGAAATGTCCATGGCACTTGAAACCTGGATACTCTGGTGGAATAGTTAAGCACAGATTATGGATCTGGAATTGGAAAGTTTAATACATAACATAGCTTCTTTAGTTAGCCAGGTGATAAAAGCCTTTGCTAAGTAAAAAGCTCAGGAAGACATTACTGATAAATGGCATCATGTTTCAGAGTATAAATATATCACTGTGAATTCTTGCAGTTCTCTTAAACTGTACCTGTCCTGTCCTATTTATATGTCTGAAGAGAATGAAAATTGTACTTGCTTTCTAGTGATCCCTAAAATTCCATGTGTATGGCAAGTAATGCAGTATAGAAACAAATAAGCAGAACGTTGCACCACAGAATGTAGTTAACTTCTTTTTCCTAAAGGTTATAAATATTGCAGACAGCATATCAGATTTTCTGTTTATCAGCAACACTTCCTCCAAAACAACTAAATTGGTTCTTACAGAATTAATGAAAAGATATTTATTAGGAGACTGCTTCCCTATAATTGTCTCTTGTTTTCTTAGCCTCCTCCAGGAAATGTGAAAATGCCTAATGTACCCAGTACCCAGCCAGCAATAATGAAACCAACAGAAGAACCACCTGCCTACACACAAATTGCAAAGGTTTGTCTATAACTTTCTTTTAATTATAATTATTTAAATTACTTCTGGAATAATGTGTTTTATAAATAAGCATTGCTTTCCTAATGATTTATGAAAATTTAATAACTGCCTTTAAGCAGTTAAAGCATGGATTTGTGCAGTATCTGGTCAGTCTTCAACCAGAACTGTAGATACTTCATTATAGAAAACAGAATTGGAATGTTTATTTTGTTTTCCTACTTTTTGTCAATACCTAACGATGTTTGTTTTGTTCAGGAGCATGCCTTGGCCCAGGCAGAACTGCTCAAGCGTCAGGAAGAACTGGAAAGAAAAGCAGCTGAACTAGATCGCAGAGAAAGGGAAATGCAGAGTCTCAATCAGCAGGGGGGTATGCATGAAAAAAATACTTCCTTAAATTTCTGAAATTTCAGTTTTTCTTAGAAACTGTCTAAGTTTTACAGTGACATTGTGAAACATCAAAGAGGGAGTTTTATAAACTCTTCAGGAAGAGAAGGTTTATCTCCTTTGAGACAGTACATACAGTGAATAGAAACTGGCCTATCTTTTGCAGATTTTCACTGTAAAAAAATTAAATGTGTTTCTCCTATCAGCTGTTTTTACTCTAGGTTAATATCTAAGTGATACTATGGAACAGAAATGGAGCATTTTGAGAAGTCAAAGTAACTTCATAACTAACATCTCTGATTTCTCCTGTCAGAATTTATAGCTGTAGGAGAACTTTCTTGTTTTGAAACATTTTCTTATCTTTTGCTGTGTATTACAGACATACTATTCTATGCAAATAACAGAACAATCTATTCTATTATTAATATTTTATTAATTTTTCATATGATACTTTAAAACCCACAGTCAAGATCATTATCTCATTTTGCCACAGACTAAGTGTGCTGTGCAAAACATCAGTGTATGTACAGTAATTCAAAAATGAGAAGATACACATCCTCTTAACTGAAGATATTTTGCTAGAAGTACATCTATGGGAATATTCCTTTTAAAAAGGAAGAACTTCAGATTGCAGCTAAGGAAAAGACCAAAAGAAAACACTGTGTAGTGTTGACTTCTTGCAGACCTTTCACTTGTATGTAGAATTCTCACTGATTTATTTCCACATAGGCTTTTTTTTTTCATACGTAGTGGTCTGGATAGCATGATTTTTTATTAATACAGATTCTCAGGGAATTTTGTAGAATAGAATAGAGTTGAAGCTTTTTAGTTGGAAGGGACCTACAAGGATCATCTAGCTCAACTGCCTGAGCACTTCAGGGCTGACCAGGAGTAGAAGAATGTTATTACAGGCATTGTCCAAATGCCTCTTAAACACTGACAGGCTTGGAGCATTGACCACCTCTCCAGGAATCCTGTTCCAGTGTTTCACGACCTTCTTGTTAAAGAAATGCTTCTTAATATCCAGTCTAAACCCCCTGATACAGCTTTGAGCCATTCCCACGTGTCCTATCACTGGATCCCAGGGAGAAGAGTCATACGCCAATCCTGCGCTACACCTGGGAGAGGGGAATTGCTGTTCATCTAAAGAAAAGAGTCGTGGGGTTACTGTCCCTTCATTAATCCATTTTTATTTTCTCAGTATTTGTTCTTTTATATCTCTATTAAATCTCTGTACCTCTTCTCCCAGATAAAGATCTTTTCGTTGTTTTTTAATTTCCTTCTCTATATATTTTCCTTTGTCTAGTTTCACTAACTTGTATTGGTTGTCTGGATTGATTACTTGTCTATTCCAGTTTTATGGGACATTTTCATTTGTCCATATCTTACAGAATTCAACTCTGATGCACTATGCATGTTTCAAGATATTTCTAAAATGGGTATTTGTTATTAGGCTGCAGTTCTTCACATCAGAGTCCTTGAAGAATCTGAAGGGTTCTTTGAAGAAGTTGAACAGGAAATAGAAAGCTTTTAAAGCTTTGAAGAAGATACTAGTTTTGTGCCAAATGACTCTGTAAAAGATGCTGCTAATTGGGAATTGTGTATTGTGACTGAGAAGAGCAATAGTATTTTCCTTTAAATTTTCATTTATTTATTTATTTATTTAATCTTTTGTCCACTCCTTTGAACTCCTTTGGAAACACTGTGGAGTTGTATTCACTGGGGGACATGGTCTTTTGGAATACTCTAGCTGTTTGTATTCAATTTAAGATGCTCGCTACACATGCAACTGACTACAGTGCAAAGATCTTCAAGCTAGTGGGTCAGCTCAGCTTGATGCTTTCAGCCTTCTCTGCTCCGATCCTGTGCAGCATTACATTTGAGCTAATTAAAGCCTATTGCTTCCTATTTCAGCTCGTTCATCAGGGCATGACAGAAAATCCCTTTCTATGCTTGCATGGAACTAATTTGGGGGTGTTTGCATTCACAGTGTGGGCATGCCATTGCAGTTACCCTGATAGGCCTTGAGGTGGTAACTTGTGTTGAGTGAAGTAACTCTGAGGCAGCTCTTTGTTTATCAAGACACAGTCCTGGAATACAAGTGTCCAAAGTGCATTTAGAAAAAGGCCACTTGTTCTCTTTTTTGTCTCAAACCGTCTCACCAAGCTGTCTATCAGTCTTCATTGAAAATTTTGAAACCTCCACAACAGCAATGGGAAAGCACATGAAATACAATTCTTAAAGAATAACTTGAATTCTTATAAGATATCTGAATGCTTCCATAACTCAATCATGGGAGAAATAACTATATGCTACGAATGAAGATCTGAATTATCATTTGATGTTTTTCACGTAAGAAATCCCAAAGTAGTTCTTAATATGGATGGGAATATTACTTGATTACTTGATTGCCTTCTCATTGTCTCTGTCTGCCAATTCCCTGCTGTAAAAGGCTTAGAAAAAATTCCAGTAGAAAAGGCAGCAAACTTAACAGGTACTCAGTGCTTTGAAAGTTTTTGGGCAGACCTGACAGCTCCATCTTGTCTTCAGTGGAAGTAAGAACTAATGCAAGTATGTAAGCTTTCCAGGTTTTCTATTCTTATCAGATTAACTGGTTAGTAAAAATAAGATTGAAAATAAAAAATGCAAGCAAAACCTTGTCAGAATTTAAAATAAAGGTGCCATTATACTGAAATGGTCTCTAGTTTAGCTCCACTTTTGGATTCATGTCTCTTGCATCCAGAATTTGAAATGCGAGTTGTAAATGTTTGTTGCTGTTATAACCTCCATCGAATCTCTTAATTCTCTGTTTGCTATGAGTTGTGTTTGGGAGAGTATATACTCCAGCCTTGGAGCAGATCAGCATACAGGAAATCAAAGTGTCTGCTACTGTGTGCTTTATGATGTCCTCAAAATGATGCAATGATGCTGTAGGGCATCTTTTGGTAAGATAAAAGAAGGACTTTATACCATTTCAGTAGCTGCCTTTCTTGAGGCTTATGGGCTTTTACTTAAAACTTTGGCTGTAAACTATATTGTGAAATTGGTCAAAGTGTTAGACATAGCCTGGTGTTAAAACTGTCAAGATTCTGCAAATGAAGAATGCTTTTCAGTCTCCAGTCTGTGTTCAACAAAGTATGGGAGTATGGTGGCACTTTAGGGGAACATGCATTGAAAAGTCAAGGAACTTTTCTGTTGATATCTGCCTGTTTTGTGAAAAATAAAATAATTTTTTCCTCATTACTTTAGAGGAGCAGTCAGATGCCTGCTTAGTCTTTTTGTAGATAAAGTTATGTACTTTACTTGGTGTGTCTGCACTTCATTGTGTTGCTAATAAAACACTTGGGTTTTGGTAGCCCAAGTTATCCATGGTCTTGTGAAACCCGTGTATAAAACAATATGAGCAAGTCCAAATGCGTATCTCTTTCTAGTATACAGACATTGGAAACTTATTATAAAGCTCTCCCCTTCTCTCTTTTGCAGGTAGAAAAAATAACTGGCCACCTCTTCCTGAGAATTTTCCAGTAGGTCCTTGTTTCTACCAGGACTTTTCTGTAGACATTCCTGTAGAATTTCAGAAGACAGTAAAGATTATGTACTATTTGTGGATGTGTAAGTATTTTTTTTTAAAGAAAAAACAAAATGCATATTCACTTTTAATACATACCTGCTATTTTGGCTTTTGCATCATCTGTAATGAGAAATCCAGAGGTCAGATGTTGAAGTGAAGTCTTCTTGTTAGCTTCAACTTCAAAAGAATCGAATCTTTCATAAACACTTCCACAGAAACAAAGGAGGAAGATTATGCTAAGGCAGTTTGGTTTAACTATCTCCGTTGCTGTAAAATGAGCTTTGACCGTTTCTTAATTTAGAAATAATGTAACTTTTTTTAAAGCTGATATAAATTAAGAAATATAATTCACAATCAGTATTAATAGACTTGTGAGTCTAAGACCTTTCCATTTGCTTTAATATACATAGCTTTATATAGTTTAGTGTAGTTTACAGTGGAGACACAATCTAATTTTGTTCTATTAAAAAGTACTGTAAATTAGCTGAAAAAACAGTCCAGGTTAAAATGGTCCTTTGTACACCAAGATTACTCTGCACCATCTTTGTGGCATTAATTTCGCCCTCACTCAGGTGCTGTGTTTTGACCAGGGAAGTGCTGGATGAAACAAATGTACAAGTACCCAAACATTTGTTTCTTCTGCCTTCTCTAGTGTGACAAGAGCCGAGACTGAGGAAATGCTGAAGATTTAGGTTCTTTAATGCCGTTAATATAGTTTTAGCATACAAAAGGACTGTAAATTTCAGAACGTTTCTGGGTTTTTTGTGATTTAGTTAGCAAATCTCTGTAATTTTAACAGTTAATCTGATAATCTTATTACTGTGATTGAGCCATGTAATTGAAATACATAGAATGAGCAATCAGCATAGAATCAATTCCACTTCATCATTATCCACAGCTTTCTATATTCATTGCTAGGTTATTAATCTTCAAATAAGCAACTAAATCCACAGTAGGATGTGTTACTCTCATAAGGAAGACAGACACTTAAGATTCATATGAAGTCTAAGATCAAGTAGTCCAGAATCTTAGCGTAGTTACTAGTTCTGGGCATTTGCAGGAGTGAATTCTGAAAGTGCTGTATGTTTCAAACACAAGGTGAAGTTGCACAGTGAAACTTGGAATATTAATACTGTTTTTCTTGTTCCTTCTTATTGCAGTAAATAAAGGAAGAAGCAATGATACAGTATTTCATATACTATATTTTCATACTGACATGACAGATTTTCCTCTAGGTAGAATGAGAAGACCAAGTCCTCTTGCTTTTTTTTGTCTGTTTCTTCTTTATCTTACTAATCTGATTCAGGGATTACTGAGGAAAGGAGGGGGAGGGAAGGGAAGGGGAAGGAAGGGAAGGGAAAGGGAAGGGGGAGGAAAGGAAAAGGAGAGGGAGTGAGCATGATTATAATAAAGGAAAGAAAGACAAAATCTATTTCAGGCGTAAAAAACTCCCAAGGATTTAGTACAGAACTCTGTCCTTTAGGGCTGACTGTTGAATTGTATCTATGTGGTTTGGCTCATTTTTTGTTCGAGTGCCTGTGCCTCCTCAACGGAGGTACTTACTATCATAGCAAACCATACAGCTTCTGCTCGACCTTACATTTTATTTCCTCTTCCAGAACTTCCTGGGTCTTGTAAAGCCTGGGGGCTCTGTGATCATAATCACATTTGGATAAATCTAGTTCTGCATGCTCAGCAATTTGTAAAGTAGGTTTCCTCTTCCTTTTTAGCAGTCCTCAAAACAAACCTTTCTGTTTCAGTTTCCAGTGTGTTTCTGTGGTTAGTAGCATTTTTTATATCCTTATTATTAGTCCTTATGTATCTAAGAAAATACTGTTACCTGTTTCAGATCTATATGATCGTCAGTACATGAGAAAACAGGTCTTTTGTTTTTTCTTTCAACTGAGTGTTCCAATGTAGTTTTTGTCAACTACAGCAATCAGTTAGCAGTGGCTTCTGTCAGCTGCCGGTAGAGCTCCTTTATTCTGTCTTGGTTTTGTGACTAGTGCTGTTTCCCAGCCTTGCAAGTAGAACACACATTTTCCTGTCTCTTCAGCTTTGAGCACTACTTTTTACATCTTTCTGCCTTGTTGAGAGTGAAATGTCCCATGTCTCTTGACCCATATCTAACACCAGAAATATTTTGGCTCAAAAGCCTGTGTTTTCCAGCTACTTTGCCCACAGGCTGATAGCATGTACAAAATGAACAGGACTGATTTTCAAAGAATGTTTCTTACTTGAAGTTACCAACCAAAGAGCTGCTTAATCTCAAGGAAAGCCTTTGTGATGTTTGGGTTTGTTACTTTATATCAGTTGTGAATGTTTCAATCTTCTGTGAACAAGACTTTTAAAGGTTTTCAGAGACCAATACATAAACTAGCTTCTGGTAGAAAAATTATACCCTAAAGTGCTAACCTCTCTGGTATTTTTTCTGTTCATGAGAGTTTAATCTCATCCATCCTTCTGTCTGAGGATACCATCAATAGTGCATACATCAGTATGTGTTGATGTTGTTCTGCCTGTTCTGGGAACCTCCGAGGATGGACACTTTATAAACTCTCTCTGAGGCTGTTCTAGTTTGTTGTTTATCATTAGAAGATGCTTCCAAGTGTGTAATTTAATTCTCCCTTCCTGTGATTGATCTTCCCTGTTCAGTCCTCTGTTAGGGAGAACACATTTATCCCTATTAGCCATCTTCTTTTGGCTAAATTAGCATAGTTACTGAGCCTTTCTTTGTAGGTTATGTTTTCTAGAGGTCTAATTGTTTAGTTGCTGCCTTACAGATTTGCAGCTTGTTCCACTTCACATTATTCTGGTGGTTTTTAGTGTGTAACATTAAGAATTCTGAAATATGTCAGTTGGACTGTGTCCAGTATTTTAGCTGAACTGCTAATGTGTAGAGAAAAAAACCCAACAAACCATCGCATTTTTGGTAGCATGTGCTTATGTGATGATTTAATTCTCTTTTAGAATATATTTTTTCTTATGGAAAATATTTCTGCTGTTTGTAAGGCATATTTGCACATGTCTCCCTCTCTCCAAAGGAAGCACAGCACACAAGGAACAAAAGCCTAAACTACATTTGAAGCCACTCTGTGCTCTAGGGTTGTGTGTGATCAGACACCGGCTTTGTCCTCACTTGTCAGGTGCTTTGGGGCTTCAAAACCCTCTCTTCTGTAGGCATCTCATTTCCCTTGAGGTCTTTATCTACAATGCACTTTCCAACATTAAAGGATAATAAAGTGTAGTTAATTAAGACAGGAAATATGTATCTAAGCAGGATTCTTCTCTACAAGGAGACACTAATAAAAATAAAGTTGAATCTCAGAATTTATTAAGCTAATGTAATTTATCAGTGTTCACTTATGGCATGAATGCTTTTTTTTTCTTGTTTTTTAAACATCAGTTGTTTCTGCAGCTAAACCAGGAGAAGGCTCTCTTAGATCATTTCACATTGTATACGGTGTTGGTATGGCTGTGGGGTTAACAGTCCTACAGACACTGCATGTTGCGGACTTCGGCCAAGGCTTTAGGTCATTTCAGCCCCAGGGTGGTCATTATCTTCTAATAACTTAGGTCGTGGTTTAATTTGAAGAAGGAAATAGGTTCAAGATACTTAAAACTGTTACCCTGAAGATAAAAACACCTGCTTGTTCATACAACAGCAAAGCTTATCTAGGTCACTTAGTGAAGGTGCTGGCTCAGAGAACAAATTACACCTTTCTGTAGCTTGCAGCAGGCAGAGAGAAGGGTGAGTGGAGGTGAGGGAGGCTTGACAGTGAACTCTCATGTTTTCATAGCTAGCTAATACTTGGGTTTTTTTGCAGCTGAGATTCTGTGTGACAGCAGTGAAGCAGACCCCTCTGTTGCTGGTTTTATTGTGGTACTCAGTAGTGGGTGTGATGTTTTTACTGTCTTCTGCACTCTTGTAAAACTTGTTCTGTTACTGTAATTGCAGTTACCGAAAAAAGAGTAGTTATTTCAGAAAGTTCTAACTCCACCAGAATGTGGATGTTTCTAGTAATCTAGGGCGTCTCCCTGTTTTCCAGTATTGACTAGAAAAAGAAATACCACTTAGTAAGCATTCTCATGCTTATCAAAGGCAGGCAGTATTTGTACCCTTTGTTGTACTTTGTGAGACAAACACACACAAATTCTGAGATGAATTACTTAGTAAAGATATGTAGATGCATGAAGGGCTTTTTGTTTAAAGTACCATGTGTTCTGTTTCTGGTGACTCCTAGGGGGAATATGGTTTGTCTGAGGGAAACATTTTGAGTTTCATCAGCCTTTCATGCAATGATGTGAGCATTTTACTTCAAGATTTTTTTTGCCCATTAAGTTGATTTAGGGCTTATTTAAGTACTTATTAAGCCCTTAGCAAACAGTTTTAGGAGACTTTCTTTACAGAATCCGTATTATCTTACCAGTTCTTCAATTAACCCTGCCTTCCAGTAGAATGACCAAAATGTTTCTCTTAATTTAAATAAAAAAATTACTGCTGCAAGGAGCAGTCTGTGCGCTCTCAGTTACAAATACTCGACTTTATCCTGGTCCACAAGGACAGAAACTGTCCTCTGAGACAGCAAAATCACTCCCGAGTCGCTGGTTGTTACCGAACAAAGACAGAAATTCATGTTCATCTTTTACATCTGGCAGAAGTAATGGCTGCCTGATAGCGTGGAGGAACCAGTTGTAGTATTTCTTAATAGTGCTGTAACTTTTTCTGATTACTTATTATATCCGAAATAAACCGTCAAGTCATAATGCCAGTGCATTTAAAGACCAGTGTTACATGAAATACTTGAATATGCAGTACTAAAGCATCTAGAAGAGCATCTTGCAGATCTTGTTCTACTCAGATATGTTTTGACTAAGTGGGTTTTTTTGCTTTATTATGTGGAAGAGAAAGAGCTTTTTGTTGGAGGATTACTTTTTTTTACACTTCCATTTTCAAATCAGAATGTGTACAGTGCTAAGCTTATGATGCATTTTATATCACGCCTTCTCTCAAAAAATACTCAGTAGTCTGTTACATATCTGTGTTCAGTTATTACAGTAGAAAAAGTACCAATTACTGCAGCTGTAGAAACCTATTTTTTCATGTTTTTATGACAGGAATTCTTTTCCTTCATCATATGCCTGATAGTACTTGAATTTTTCTGTTCAGTATTTCCACTTGTGAATACAGAATCAGAAAACGATAAAAATCAGCTTATTGCTGAAGGTATTGAGAGGGTATTGCTTTACTGTCAGCATGCTGATGATTTGTTTAAAATTGCTCAGTGTGGGTATTACTTTAACAGTTGTAATAATTTATTGTATAAACATAACTTAATTAAGATTATTTTGCTTTTGCTCCTACAGTCCATACAGTGACACTGTTTCTTAATATCTTTGGATGTTTGGCCTGGTTTTACGTTGATGCTACGCGAGGGGTTGATTTTGGATTGAGTATTCTCTGGTTCTTGCTTTTTACCCCTTGTTCTTTTGTCTGCTGGTACAGACCACTTTATGGAGCTTTCAGGTAACAACTTCAGCTTGACTTAGGATATGTAAAAACTTGTCGAAATGCATTAAAATTCCAGAATTTGCTTGATTATCATTACGATAATCCTTTGATGTGCTTTCATTAGAAACAAGTAGTGTATATGCCATTGATTCATTTTTTTGTGTTTGAAACAGAGATGGCAATAGTTAGGAATATCTTGGACTGTCCTTTAAAGTATTTGTTGCTTCTACCATTGAAAAAATATTTGGAGTACATATTTAACTTTGTATTGGGCTGATAATAATTTTAAGGAAAATTCTCATTAAATCTCTATCCCTTCATGCCAAGAATATGAGTAGGTTATTAGTTAAGTGTCTTAAATTTTTGGCTTCCTGAATGAATGTAACAAAACTCTGCACTTGAAAATCTTACACTGTTAAGTGACCTACAGTGTCTATAATTGAAGTAGATTGAAATTCTTAGAAGTGAGAAGAACTGGTATATAGTAATCAAAGTAGTATTTTTCCTAGCTTTTAGTAAACTCTTCAGACTTCACAAGCATGAGGTGGGTAGCTTTGTGTTTAAGAACAGAATGGTTGTTTTCCAGAAGAATGGAGCTTTTTTTTGGGGTGCCATATCAGCATGTAGAGTTTCTAAACCCTATTCTCCTACAGTATTTCTTGGGATTTCTTTTTACTTTTTTTTTCCCCCTGAAATTGCAATTAAGCATAAAGTAGACTAAATGAGATGTTTCCTTTTGCTAACCAAGGAGGTATTGCTATACCCACACATCTTGGAGGAATCATGTAGTTCAACTTGGGTTTGCTTTTTAGTAAATCCAAAGCTTTTCTTGGTGAATGCTGATGGTTTGGAAAAGTACTACATGCATATTCAGTTTTCAGTCAGTCGCTATTACGAAAATGAAGTACTTAATTGAACTGAATTGATTGAATAAATGGATACGAAGAAACTCCCTTCTGCAGGAAGAGCTATTAATGGCAAAATCTGGTTCTGTGACTTAACTAAGTGATTTCTGCTTCCTTTAGAACTCTGGTTGCAAGCATATGATATGATAAATATGATAATTTGTTTTGCTGATTTAAGGTCTTTGTTGAGATTTTGCCTGTACTTTTGGGGGTTTTTTCCTTTTTTTTCCCCACTTTCAGTCTTCATCAGGCTGGCATTTTAGTAATTTGAACAACAAACCCACTTTGTATATTTAAATTGCCTTTAAGGAACAGCTGCTTCGGCATTCTGGTCTGCACTGTGTTTCGGTAATTCCAGTTAGGTTTTATTTCCTTTGACGAGGACAGTACTCTCTTCCTATCCTGCCAGCACTGTGAACTTGAGTCTGAAAGTGAAGCAGAATTCTGTTCTTCATGCCTTATAACAAAGCTTCCGTGTTCAGTCTAAGAAGCCCTGCTGTGTGCTGAACAGAACACTAAGGAATTGTATCCTCCTGCTAGTCTCACCTCTGCTGGAGGTGCAGGTGGCAAAAACACTACATTAAGGAAGGAGCAGCAGCTCTTCTAAACAAATACTCTACAAGCCCACAGAGTTACTGGTACTTCAAGCTGTTGTCAATAAATGAAAGTACTTTTCCTCTAGTTAATGCATAAAAACATTTAGATTAATACTACAGTATTTGCAAAAAGTCATTGATTTCCTGGCTGCTTTAATCTTTTTCCCCCTTTCTTTCAGGAGTGACAGTTCATTCAGGTTCTTTGTGTTCTTCTTTGTGTATATCTGTCAGTTTGCTGTACACGTGCTTCAAGCTGCGGGATTTCAAAGATGGGGAAACTGGTGAGTATTCTGTTTGCTGTAGCATTGTACTGAGTATACAAACACTCCTATTTGAAACAGCAACTGCAATACTGTCTGGGTTGGGTTTTTACTCAAAAGTATCATCTTTTCACTGGAGTTTTTATATTTAGCAAAAAACATGCTTTGACATGTTTTAACTAGAAGTGGATGAAATGTATCCCAAGATTTTTTGTCATTTGGCTAGTGAAAATTCTATCCTTCTGTGTAAAGCACTTTGAACTATTCTTTCACACATTGCCTCCTTTGTTTTGGTGGTACATGGGGATGTTATTTACTCTATTTAAGATAAAGATGTAATCAGAACATAGCGAAAATTAGAATTATTTAGACAGTAATAGTAGGCTGTTTGCTGTTATTTTTGTATCATTAATTAGTCTAGTTACAGTAATATGCTTACTACTTCCTAAGGAAATTTGTGGCCAAAATTTGAAGAATGTGACAACAGTGTATTCAGGTGAATAGATACTGTTTGAAAACCTCAGTTGTTTGAGCCAGCTCCTTATCCTGTAATAGTTGACTTTTCTTTTTGATGCTGGTAAGTATATAAGCTTTTGCGTGCAGCTTTTATATCCATTTTATTTGAGTCCTTGAGGTCTAATATTCAGGCTTTACAAGGAAAAGCTGAGAATCGGTCACCGTCCTTGGGAAAAAAGCACAAGAAGCTTGAATTAACTTAAAAGCGTGATTGTAGTAGCCAGCTGATAGCATGGGGAGCTGCGCCTGGCCTCGCTGTAACTGGGTAATGACATTCTCTGCATCAGCACCTTTGATACTAACGTCCAAACATACGTAAGGCAGGCAGAGCAGCATTGCTTTAGAGCTGCAGTGTAAAGAAAGGCCCTATTTTATGACTTTTGCTCTCAAACCTAGTATTTTTTTGTAGATTCATAGATTGACATTAACAAAACCAAAAAAGTATTTTAGAGGGTCAACTTTCCCAAGTATGTGGACTGTGCTTTTAAGTATACTTGGGGAAGAGGTATGAAAAGTAGCCAGATCATCAGAAAATGCCAATTACAGTTTGCATTTTGGAGTTTGTGCTAGAATCTAGTTGGATATAGGGGATAACAAAGCAATTAAAAACATGTAGAGGAGAGTTGTAAGGTTGTTTGGGTTTTCACAAATTTTTTCTTTTTCCATGGAAGAATCTTTTCTGTACCCATGTTGTATTTTTCTTAGGGCAGTGTGCTTTTTGTGGTTTCAGATTTGATACTATATTTTTCTGTTGGTGTGTCAGTTTTGAAGAATGGGGAAATGTTTGAAGTAGATAGCAATAGAGCAGTCGGTTCTATTAGTTATTGTTATGCTATCTTCTTCAAAAAAATCATGGTATTAACCTCAGTTGAGAAAGGATCATTGTGTGGATGCAATTAAATGAGTCTTCCCACACATAAGCTGTCTGTGTGTGGCATGCTTTATATTTAAAGAAGTTAGAAACTCAAGGATAATCATCTCTGCTACTTTTCTTTCTTCTTTTTTTTCTTTTTGTTTTAATACTTTCATTGCATGCATTGCGAAAAATGGAAACTTAAGCTCTGAAAGCTTATTGTAGGGACAAAATGGGCTTATGTAAAATTCCCACGACTTTTTCTTCAAAAATACTCAAAAGTTGATCAGATCCACGAGGTTACAGAGCTTCTCTTGATGTGTATAGCTGTGTTTGAATGGTTCATGAGCTGTGCTAGTAAAACTTGTTCTTTCTTTTTCTTCAGTGGGTGGATTTCATCTCTTACTGGTCTTAATAAGAGTATTCCTGTTGGCATTATGATGATAATCATAGCTGCACTCTTCACAGCATCTGCTGTTATCTCATTAGTTATGTTTAAAAAGGTAAGTTTCATATTATTCCCCTCTTCTGTTTGATATATTTGATCTAGATTTTGGTTTCCTGCTTGAGAGAGGTACTTTCTCACAAGTAGTGGGAATTCAGTTCTATTCTTGGATGTGTGTCTTACCTATTAACCCCTGTACCTCTTTGCTTATACTGCTGTGGAATTTTAAAATGCTGTTTGTACAGTGCACTTACTTTCTGCATCCTAAAATGGGGAAGGGTAGCTCTGGATAAGAGAAATTGGGAGGTCAGATGACCATGAATGGGCAGGTGATGAATGCAGGGGATGTCATGATTGTACCTGTAGATGCCAGGTGGTAATTTTTGAATCTGTGTTGATTCATCAGGCTGAGTGAAGTGTGATTCAGGTGATTGCTAAGTTTCAGCTCTTACCGAATCATCCTCATTAAAATCAATAGAAGAGGGAGACACCTGACATCTCAGAAAAGGAGTTTGGTTTCTCTACTTTTCTAATATTGTAAAATTTTGTTGTCAGCTAATGATTGTGTAGCATGAAGGCCTAGAGAAAGATGCTTTTTCACCTTTTTCACCAGAAGAAATAAGTTTAGATGCTCATGTGCTATTAAGGTTTTGGTGTTGTTTGGACAAATTGTAACTCAAGATGACAAAATGTAACTGAAAATTCTGCTGACCACCTGCTGGCAGTTCTAATAATTCACCCTCAGTTGCAGTCGTACTTAAAGCTTTTCACATATCCAAACTTCTATGGACTGCTCACAGTAAGGTAGAAATTGTAAGCATTGCCTGAAGATGTCCCTTCTCCTGATTTGTTTTTCCTGTGTAAATAGCTGGATACAGGAGAAGGAAACAGGCAATGAAAATGTACAGTGGAGCATTTTTATTTTTTTTTTTTACACCTTTCCTACCACATGGATCTGGATGCTTTTCAAAAACCTTCACACTCTGATGTGACCTGATATGTCTTTATGGATGAGAAGTACACATATAACAATGAAAACTGTTAATAAAATTAGTTTTCCTGCTACACTTGAATCATAGAATCATAGAATGGCATGGGTTGGAAGGGACCCCAATGATCATAGAGCTCCTGCCCCCCTGCCACAGCCAGGGACACCAACCTCCAGGCCTGGAGCTACACAAGGTTGCCCAGGGCCCCAGCCAACCTGGCCTTGAACACCTCCAGGGACCAGGCATCCACCACCTCTCTGGGCAGCCTGTTCCAGCACCTCACCCCTTTATCTGTAAAAAAACTTCCCCCTAATATCTAATCTAAACCTTCCTTCCTTTAGTTTTAATCCATTCCCCCTTGTCCTGCCATTATCTACCCTTTTAAAAAGTTGATTCCCCTCCTGTTTGTATGTTTCCTTCAGCTACTGGAAGCTGCAATGAGGTCCCCCCACAGTCTTCTCTTCTCCAGGCTGAACAAGCCCAGCTCCCCAAGCCTCTCTTTGTAAGGGAGGTGCTCCAGCCCTCTAATCATCCTTGTGGCCTCCTCTGAACCCTCTCCAACAGTTCTACATCTTTCTTGTATTGTGGGCCCCAGACCTGGACACAGAACTCCAGATGGGGCCTCACGAGGGCAGACTAGAGAGGGACAATCACCTCCCTGTCCCCGCTGGCCACCCCTCTTCTAATGGAGCCCAGGATACCATTGGCCTTGCGAGCTGCAAGGGCACACTGCTGGCTCGTGTCAAGCTTCTCATCCAGCAGAATCCCCAAGTCCTTCTCAGCAGGGCTACTCTCAAGAAGCTCTTCTCCCAGTCTGTATCTATGTCTGGGATTCTTCCAGCCCAAGTGCTACACCTTACACTTTGCAGTGTTGAACCTCATTAGGTTCACCCAGGCCCACGTTTCCAGCCTGTCAAGATCCCTCTGAATGGCTTCCTTTCCTTCTGTTTTGTCAACCACACCACTCAGCTTGGTGTCATCCACAAACTTGCTGAGGGTGCACTCAATTCCATCATCGATGTCATTGATAAGGCTGTTAAAGAGCACCGGTCCCAAGACAGACCCCTGGGGGACACCGCTTGTCACCGGCCTCCACCTGGACATAGACCCATCGACCACCACCTTTTGTCTACGTTCTGTCAACCAGTTTTTTATCCACTGGATGGTCCACCCATCAAATCCACATCTCTCCAATTTAGAGATAAGGATGTGGTGGGGCACTGTGTCAAAGGCCTTGCACAAGTCCAGGTAGATGACATCAGTTGCCTTCCCTTTATCTACTGATGATGTCACTCCAGAAGGTCACCAGATTGGTGAGGCACAACCTTGCCTTGGTGAAGCCGTGCTGGCTGTCCTGGATCACTCGCTCATGCCTCATGTCCTTCAACATGTCATCCAGGAGGATCTGTTCCATGATCTTCCCAGGCACAGAGGTGAGGCTCACCAGCCTGTAATTCCCTGTCTCTTCTTTGCTCCCTTTCTTATAAATGGGAGTGATGTGACCTTTTTTCCAGTCCCCAGGGACCTCGCCCGACAGCCACGACCTTTCAAATATGATGGAGAGTGACTCAGCAACCACATCAGCAGCTCCTCCAGGACCCTGGGATGCATGTCATCAGGCCCCATAGACTTGTAGACATTCAGTCTCATGAGGCGGTCTCAGACTTGCTCTGCTCTTACAGTGGGGGGGATTTACTCCACCAGTTCCCATCTAAAGGTCCAGGGATGCAAGGTTCTGGGACTTGAGAATTATGAGAAATCCTGGCTGCCAGAGAAGACCGAGGCAAAGAACTCATTCAGTACCTCAGCCTTCTCCACATCAGTTGCAGCCAGTTCTCCTTTCTCATTTACCAAGGGGGGTACGTTCTCTTTGGCCGGTACGTTCTCTTTGGCCTGTCTCTTCTGGCCAGTGTACCTGTAAAATCCCTTCTTGTTGTTTTTAACATCCCTTGCCAAGTTCAGTTCCATCTGCACCTTGACTTTCCTGATCCCATCTCTGCAAGTCCGAACAGCATCCCTGTATTCTTTCCAGGGAACATATCCTCGTATTTGCCTTTCTTTTCCCTCAGTTTGGCCAGCAGATCCATGCCTAGCCATGGTGGTCTCCTGCCCTTCCTGCCCACTCTTGAGCTCTCAGAAAGGCATCCTTAAAGAGGAGCCAACTTTCCTCAATATTTCTGTCTCTAAGGCCCACCTCCCAGGAGATCTTGGCCAACAAGTCCTTTGACAGCCTAAAGTTTGCTCTCGTAAAGTTCAGGGTCCTGATCCCACTCTTTGTCAGGCCCACATTCCTTGAGATCGCTAACTTAACCAGGGCATGGTCACTGCAGCTCAGGCTGTCTCCAACCCTAACACCTTTAATGATCTCCCCCACATTGGTGAGCACCAGGTCCGGCAATGCATCACCTCTGGTCAGTCTGTCCAAAACCTGAACGAGAAAGTTGTCATCTACACACTCCAGGAGTCTCCTGGATCTCTTGAAGCTTGAATGAAATGTCTTCGCAATGTTTTTTGACAACTTTTCTGTGATTGGATTGAAAACATCTCAGAAATAGAATTTAAATTTTAGTTTTAATAGTTGGAAAATTGGGAGCTACCTAACTTTCATTTTTTTGTTGTACTAGAGTTCATACACCTTATTTACACCTCTTTAGAGTGTTTGCAAGTCATATTCTTTAATACCTCTGCTTATTATTCAGAGCTGTTGGTCATCACACTAGTTTGTAGATGCCTATCTGCATTATTATGATATTTTATACTTTCTAATGTTCAGTCACAGCCTAGGTTGTTTTCGTAACCGTTTCAGTCAGAGAAATGTGTCTGTTGATAAAAAATTGGCGTAGAAAAAAGTTGTGCAAAACGTTACTGACACAGTGGATTCAAACCTACTTTCTTGGTTTGTCTCCTGCAGGGTTCCTTTACTGTGCAGGCTGACTAGCTGTTTGAAAGAGCCTGACAGGCTGTGCACAGACTGAGAGGGGAGGCGAGCTGTGAGCCCTGTGTTAGGCTGAGGGTGCAGCCCGGGTGTGCAGGCATCAGTAATAAAGACCTGTGAGACCCCTCTGAATTTGCCCCACCATGCAGCTCTGCTTCGTGTTTGAGACTTTGCTGTTGGTTTACTGAGAAAGGGAAGGCTCATCATCCCCTGTCACTGCTCTTCCACCCCCCAGGTGCACGGGCTGTACCGCACGACTGGCGCGAGTTTCGAGAAGGCGCAGCAGGAGTTTGCGACTGGCGTGATGTCCAACAAAACCGTACAGACTGCCGCAGCCAACGCCGCCTCGACAGCCGCGACCAGCGCCGCTCAGAACGCCTTCAAGGGCAGCCGCATGTAGGGGAACGCAGGAGGTCGTTGCGGTTCCCTTAATCAAAGATTCTACTTTGTTTTGCAGTCACTTGTTTTAGTCCCTAAAAGCCTAGATCAAAATCCACACAGCATGTTTGTCTCTTCTGCAGCTGTGCACGGGTAAAATGGGAAATAGTTGGTTTGTTGGAAATCTAATTTAATTTAAAATGATAACCATCTGTTGCCCTTCTTTAAGGTGTTGCATTCTAGAATGTAAAGCCTTCAATATTTTATGGAGGATAAATAATTTCAACAATTGGCCTGAGAATAAATTGTGGTATATACACGTATATATTTCAACAATTGGCCTGAGAATAAATTGTTGTATATAATACACTAAAATAAGTGTATTAAGTATTGGGAAGGGTTCTTTAGTGGTTCACTCTGTCGTGGGTTTCTCTAAACTTCAGGAAAGCACTTTGGATCAATTACTTTTATTTGTAAGAACTGTTTTCCCTGTTTCTACAGTAAGAAGTGGGGTAGCCAGGGGGATGTAGAAAGTTAGGTTTGGCTTTCAATATTTCAGCAGCTGTTGGAGGACAAGTACAAGTAGGGTAGGTATATAAATTCTTTTATTGGGTCTTTTTTTTAGGATAAGTCTTTTGATATAAACCTGTAAGTTTGCACGAATACTGTTGAGTTACCTGATCTTGTTTAAATAGCGTTTTGGTCCCGAATTTACCTGCACCACTTTATAGCGTTTGTATCTTATTTTCATGGAGGATTCTCTACTGGTGAGAAAGGACTGTGGTGCACATACATTCTCTGTAACAGAATCTGTAATGCAGTGCACAGTTTAAGGAAGGTTAACCGGTGATTTCAATCACAGAGGTAAATGATTATATATTTGCTAATTTTAATTTCAGTATTCATGTATTGGGGTGATAATTTTGCTGGAAAAGAAACCAGTAATGACTTTTAGAACACTAGTGTCTTGCCCTCTTCCCCTCTTCTAAGTGCAGTGGTATTTTTGTTGTATTTGGAAATTTTTGGTTTGTTTGGTTTATTTAGGTGTAGATTTGTAATTAACAGTGGTACTAAACCTCTAGTGTAGTCAGTCACTCTGTTTACTGCTTGTCCAAAAACCTAAATATACTGTATTTAATTTTCTAACAGGAATATCGTCTAAAACTAAGATTTTGTAAGCAATGGCATTTAACAGATACTTGAACTCATTTTAACATTAACTCAGACATCTCTATGATGTGATTTATGCTGGGGATAAAAAAGCTTTTAAGCTGTTTTTAGTTGTAAAAGTGATAAGTCTTCATCTTTAACAAAGTTTAATTTCAACTCCTTGAACTGGAGACCTAAGAGTTTAAATCAGTGCTGTGGCACTGAGCGATTCATAATGGCACATACCATCGTAATGTTCCAGAATGTAATCAGGTCTTCGTACAATGTCATGTTTCTCTCCTTGGAAGACTTTATATTCTTGGGTTGCCTCATGAGTATTATGCACGACACTTGGGCTGTTTTCTTCTAACTTCACAAAATGAAGAAAGGGAAGGACCAGATCCCACACACAGCCTGTACAAGTATACGCCGTAGCTGAAATGAATTCAGTCCTTACGATGAGTCACCTGCAGTTGAGGTAGAATAAAATTCTGAGGCCCCTCTGTGCCGTGAACGTGGACTGCCTTTTATAGATTCTTTTTCACTACACCATATTCATAATAACAGAAGAACATTATGAAAAATAAAACCCCTAGCTTAATCCCTGGGGGTCAGTATTGTACTGTTAGCATGAAGTCCATATTAGTCTCCTTTCTTTTGCTAATGTATTTAAATCCAACTTGAATTTGGATGAGTGCCGTAGTTTCAACTATGCTGAAGTTAATATTAATGAGTATACTTGCTTCTAAATGTTCTCTGCGTCACAAAGTTAAAAGCAATTCAAATATTCTGTGTAATAGAGGCTCTAAAATTTCATACTAGTGGACACGCTAGCGTTGGGCTTAAATTTGTGTGGAATGTTAAAAGCTTTTCAGACAAACGCCACCATTTTTAGTTGAAATCGGTATCGCCCATCTAGCAGCTGTATATCAATCAAGATTGTTCTTTTCATAATCTTTTGAACGTAACTTCAGGGCTGTGTCCAGGAACTCTAGTTACAAATTACTTTTAAATCTAAATTTTAGCAGTTCTCTTGGTATCTCTTGGATAGGAATCCCAGGGACATCATCCTTGCGATTTAAGTTAAGCTGAAGATTGCATAGAAACACACATAGCCAGAATATATTATGGGGAAAAAAATAATATTAGGGATAAAACATGAATGTGGCAGGTAATTTTTTCCCCCCAGTTGTTTAAAGGCTCTTTGAGAAAACATATTTAGTGTTCTATGTACAGGGAGCATTGATTTGTGATGTCATGGCTTGATTGTACGGATTTAAACCTCCTAAGTGAAACTCAAGGTTCGGTTACACGTGAATTGTTTGAGCTGGAAATCTCTGACACTTTGCGGTCCAGAAGGGAGGGAGAAGTTTGAGTTTAGCTCTGACAAGAGAAGGATGATATTTGTTAAAGTATTTTGTACCTAACGAAAATAGATTTCACAGTCTCTTATTAGAGTATGATGCCCACTTAAGTTGTCATTTTGTAGTATTGTGGCAAATTGAGTGCAAAGTTTAAACACTGGAATGTCAGTAGTCATTGATCTGTAATTTAGGAGTTGGTTTTATTTATCTGAGGGATGTTTGTATATTTTGTAAATTACTAACAATGCTCTGCCATCCTGGTGAATGTCATGGTTCTGTACAAATGCACTTCTGTCCCTCTGTTGCATGTCTGAGTAGTTCAGCGGTTTTGTATATTTATTGTATTAACACAGTGTCATAGAATAAAAAAAGACTTTTTTTCCTGGATGTTTGCTCTGTATAGTTTTGACCAATATAGAAATTTTTCTTGAAATGGTCAGAAAATGTGCAGGGCAGCTGATCTGTGTACAAGTCTCAGTCGGTTTTTATAATTACGTATATAAGTGCTGTAATTCTTCTGAAATGGGGAAGCGAAATGTCCACTGTCAAAATAAAGGTCATTGGGACATTGGCAGTTAGCCAACCAAACTGTTACGCAGAGAATTCTGAAGCGCTTGTAGCCCACCTTGTGCTGTAACCTTACGAGGGGTAAAACCTAAACATGTTCTGTCATACCTGGATGAAGCTCTACAGGTCTTACGTGAATCCTGAAACACTATTGAAGTAAAACAAAGTTGCTGACAACAGCATTGCTTTGGCAGTGTTTATTTTCCTAATTTTCCACTTTTCCACCCCTCTCCCCCACTTCTTTTTTCCTTCCCCACCAGAGTGTTGATTTTTTTCCATGTAGTAACCGTAACACCTGCTCTGGAGCACTGGATTCACTTTGAAGAGCAAGAAGACTTCATCTCAGCCATGGGGATGTAGTTACGTTTGCAACTGCACAGTACAGAGAACAGTGTGCTGAGGTACAGGCGGGGTTATTCTGGGAGTGAGCAGGTGTGACATGTGCAGGCATCATTTAGTAGTGAAACTCGTCATCATTGTGATCCTTTTCTTCCTAACTTATGCCCTGGGACAAGCATGACAGCGGACAAAGGAACCAGAGTTGTACTTCCCAAGAGCGGCACGAGCGTCACCCAGGCGCGTGGCGTGATGAGAATCACTGCAGAGTTTCAGTGATGCTTCCCCTCCCTGGCTGGCAGGGCCAGCCTTTCTGAGGGAGCTGTGAGCACCATGGTGGGAAGGCACGTACACGCAGAGACGACAGCGCACAGGGAAGAGAACTGTGGTGGAAAGTGCTCACTGATGCTTCTGGGCGGGTGTTTCTTTAAGGGACAAGGCACACACGCAGAGAGACGCCTGGTTGCGAATCAGAAGGGGATCAGGTAATTTAAACAAATGTGTTAGGTTTCACCTGGCTGCGTTAAAGTTTGTAAGCATTAATTTGTATTACAGTTAATTTCCCCTACAGATCAATTTCATGTCTGAAAGTAGCTTTTATTCTTGTCAGTAGAAAACATCAGGCAGACTTACAAAGGAAGACTTACCTCAGCAACAGAATACTAATTTAATAACTTTTTTGATAGGACTAAAGTAGATACCATGTCACACACTGGTAAAGGAGAGCCAAGCGTCTTCAATGGGATGTATGACACATGGAGCTCACCGCCATGTGTAGTGTTCAGGAAAAAGATAAATCAGTTGTCCAGCTGCTTGATGGGAACAGGTAAAACTCCTCTGAAACGGGCGTTTTGCTGGATGGATAGTGATTACACCAATCAGCAGTGCTTTTATTTTAATTCATTTATCTTCTCTCAATACACTTGGTGCTGCTCAGTAATGTGTGTGTATATGTGCAAATGTATCTAATCTTTTTATATATCTCTGATGATGAGGTCAGCAGCTGCGTGCTTGGAACAGGGAAACACAGGCCTGGAAGTTACCTGTGGCCAGTCACTCGGGCTTTCTGCTGTTCCTATGTGCATGCCTCGAGCAGGGCTGAATATCCAGGCTGGCATGTGGGCCAGTTTACAAACCAGCTGCCTGGGACAACTGGTGTCTCTGTGACATCTGCTCTGCCGCTGCTTCAGCTGCAGGTGGATTTCACAGTGCTTACAGCTGTATGGAGTTGTTTGCACGCCTGACAGAACACGTGTTGCTGTTTGCAGCCTGGGTTGTTGTCTCTGTGGTGAAACTCGAGTTTTAGAGAACAGGGTGGCTGTGCCTGTGTGGCCAGTGGGGCGGTACTTCAGCCAAAGACAGACAGTGGTTGGAATAGTGTGAATAAATCTTGGATTATTTTTTTCTTTACCTTCCTCAGCTGGACCAAATTCCCGACCTCAGTGCATCCCAGTGATACCTAAAACCGGCTAGGGCACAGATTCCTACTGCATCAGACTTTCACCCATGTGAAGATATTGCAAATCAAATAAAAGGCATCTGTTTGACATCAAGCTTTCAGTGAAGCAGGGGACCACAACATCACCTTCACGGTCATGTCCATCTGACAGTAACAACACACACTTTCTCACTGCATCATCTCTCTAAACTGAGCTGGAGCATGAGGAAGGAATTACTGGCATACAGAAATCTGAAATAGCCCACACCATTAGGAGAATTCTCTGCTCCCTACTGCCAACTCCACTGACCTTACTGAGGAAGGGAGGTAGTGCTTTTATCTATAAAAAGCAGTACTTAATTTGTATTTATTTTTTCCCAGCAGTATTTGGTATTCGTAGAGTAAGGGCCGTGCCTGTACCTGCTTTGAAACACGTGAGATGGCCAGTGGGGGGCTGCACTGGGCAGCACCGATCACAAAACTTCTTCAGGACTTTAGATTTTGAAATGTTTCAAGTTTTGACCAAAAGCTACTTCTTTAGAGTTAACAGGATGTTAGAAGTGTAATCAAATTTAAGTGCAGTTAATAGTATGTAAATTTAATACAAGTGCACCGTAGGAACTCAGACCAAAGTGACATCCCAACTTCTCTTTCAGCTGCTCCAAGTTCTGCCATAAATACACTTGGAGACGTGTGTCACTGCCCTCTTGTGTTAGCCAGTCACAGCTGGGACATGAACCACAGCGTGCCATGTGCCATCTAAAAGCCTCTGTGGTTCAGCCCTGCTGGTTTGTAGCCTTCACTGCCCCTTCAGCAGGGAACTGCCATGCTTCAGCTGTACAATGAGAAGCACTTGTCAGGCATAAATTCGGTTATAAAGTTTCTTTAATGCAACTGTATCACATATTGCTCCGGTTTCAAATCCTTGTTGATGAGTGAGTGCTGGTAATTGCTAAATTGGGGTGGGTATCATCTGAAACACAAGGTCAGCAGTCTGGGATCTCAAACGCTGCTACAGCTACAATTCCAGCTACCCTCCATGTGTCCGGTGGGTTTGAATTAAGGTAGTCACACTCCTGTTTGTTACAAGTTTGAAAACTCACATTTTAATTGAAATTTAGATTAAAAATAACACATCAGGTACATCGTTCATGCTAACAAATGTACATAGTGGTGACTCAGGAACAGAAAAACAGTACCACAAATAAACCATGGCTCAAAATCTACTCTAGCCTGTTTCCCACAGCCGCTCTTCGTACACAAAGCAGCTGTGGTGTGTATGTTGCTGCTACACTCCACCTCTGTCATGCTTCTCAGGTGGGCACCAGCGCCCACTGCTTTCAAGGAAGCCTTGAGCTCCTCTCCATTTTCCAGTGGGATGCGAGATACTCTGGTGCAGGATAACAATGCAAAATGGAAATGATTTGGCTGAAAAAAAAGTATCTCAGAATTCCGGGAACTTTATTGAGCAAGACAGACATAAAAAGCAATACAGACAAGCCAGAAACAGCTCGACAGCGATGTTTTCTGCGGTGCCCCATCATAAAGCACGTCAAGAAGCCTCGCTGAGCCTCTTCAGCTTCTAGATTGTGCGTTGTCAGAGACGGACACAGCTTCACATGGAACTGTCTGTGCTGTATTGGTCTGAGTACTGCAAGTCGAGACTTCTTGTTAAATGTCTAAGCTGCTGCTGTATTAATCTTCAAAATCAGCCATTCTATTGCATCACTCGATGCTTTAGTTTGTCCACACCACCAAAACTCCAGCCACATCTTCCCTGGGACGTCCCTTTTCAAATACCTTGTTTAAAAACAAAAACTACGAAAAATCCCCCAAAGAACAAAACCCATTCCTGGTATTGCACATCTCACACAAGTTTGTGTATGTATATATATATATATATATTTAAATATGCTAATTTTTTTTTTTTTTAAGTCTATGGCACTTTACAGAATATAAGTTTACAAAGTTGATCAAACCACAGATATTTGAAGAATTCTTCAATACCACAAAAAGTTAAACTGAAGTAATTGGCACACAGGTTTTAAAGAATCCACAGCAAGTTATTCTAGATCCTACGCAGTGCATGTATGTTAAGCAGTTACGCTCCGCAACCCCCTTGTGACAGTAATTAAATTAGCTTTAAGCTCAATTTTTAAAATGTATTTTCTCCCCCCCTCCAAATTATCTCTGAAAACTACTGCAGAGGTGAACTTCAGGAACAACTGTAAAGAGCTGTCAGCTTTAATGAGCGTGCCCTACATCTGAAAACCTCATCCAGGAGGAGAAGGGAAAAAAATAATAAATCTGCAATATATACCATCTTATCACTTGCTAGAAAAACAGAACCCTGAGAAAAGAAATTCCGGTTGTTTTTTGCCTTCTGTATTTCTTCCCAGCCTGTCTTCTATCTGTGCTGTGATGAACATGGATATTCTTGCAAGTCAGTTGATTACCTTGTTGCAGAGCAAACTGATACGAGACCAGCGGCAAGCAGAAAAGCTGAATCCTTGTGGTTACAAATGCAACAAAAAGCAAAACATGCCACTGAAAATACCTCCTTTGTACTTAAAAAAACCCCACACTACTAAAATTCTTATGCATTCCGTAGATCACTGCAGAGGTCAGCTCATAAGGTAAATGAAGGCTGTAAGTGAAGGTTGGTCATCGTTTACCTCTAAGCCAAAGCGGTACATGTGTCCCTTACACCTTTCGGAAGAACTGACCCTACTCTGGTGAGGCAAGTGCTGGAGCATTTGTCACCCTGATAGGTGACAAGATTCGCTGGCAGTGGTGACGCGGCCATCGGATGGCTACCCACCTAAGAAAAATCTGAAATTGTAAATCTGTGCTGTAGTTAATTCATTTTTTTGCTGATTTATTATGCTACTCTTGCCCTTCCCAGACACAGAGCCTGCCAGGGCAGAGCTGAGCTGGTGGCCCAGCCTGGAGCCATGGGCTCCAGCAGAGGGCTCAGGAGGAGCGCCCGAGGGACAGAAGGACGTGCGAGGCGCATTCGAAGTGCTCCCCTGAGGGACAAGCCAAGGGCATGCTCGTCTGGCAGCAGGAACAGAGAGAAAAACACAGGCTTGCTGGCTGTGACTCTGGTCCACGGGCACCACTTCGTGCTGGCAATCCTGGACTGCAAGAGTCGGGCTTCGTGCCGGCAGTTGGCAGAAACGATTCCAGACTGCGACTCCGGGGCTTTTAAACTAATGGTTTACAGGGAACGTGAACCGCCCATTTTAAACTGGAATAACGTGGATGTGGGTTGCAGGAGCAGGTGAGTACACAAGGAGAGGCTAGACTAAAACAATGCCTGGTTGTTGCCCAGCGGCAATGAGGTCACCTCCGTAGCCACATGGCTTGAAGGTGCATCGGATGCAGGCAGACTGGGAGCTGGGCCTGGCCGGCTCCGTGGACGGGCCGAGCCTAGGCCATGCCAGGCCATGTCCGTGCTGCACATTGCTCCAAAGCTGCAGGGGCGAGTGCTCACCCCTGCTGGAAGCTGGCCCTGGGCTTGCGGCTGTGACTGCTGAACAGCTCTTGTGCTGTGAGCAAGCCAAGCAGCACACTGAGACTAGCTACCTGCCTGTACAGGAACAACAACAAATAGCTAACAGCATACTTTCAGGGACTGGCCAGGTATAAACAACAGTCTCTGCTCCATATTGTTCAGTGAAGTGATTGAGAGAACACTCACTGGAAGATGTTAAACTAGATCAGGTGAGGAGTCTAACATTCAGTTAGCATTTCATTAGAACTACTTCTCAGACAAAGTATCCCCAATGCTCCTATGGCTCAGTTGCATCTTTCCTTTGTTTTTTAAAATGCTTTATTGTTTTCAGAAGTAGTTCTAGCAAATGATGCAACACCACAAGTAACACAACCAAATGCCTTTGAGAAAGGAATGTCATTTGTGGCAAGGTCTGCTTTATTTCTGCTGAGTTTAGTTGGAAAAGGGTCCATACTACATGCGGTTAAAAAAAAAAAAAAGGAAAAAAAGGGAAAATATTTTCCTAGCCATGTAAAATTTGGCAAGACTTCCTAAAAAATTTAAATTTCTTAAGGACTCATGTGGCTCTGGGTCATAAGACTGATCTGTGGATGAGGAATGAGGTTTCACTGGCAAGAGAAAGAATAACACTGTTGAAGTCCAATGTGTGATCTCCGTTTTCAGGAGAGGTTACATCCCAGACCAGGCTGATGGCATTCACAAGGTAACGCCCAGCTGTGCTGCAGGGAGTTGGCGTCGGCTTGGGATGGGATTTCAGGGGTTTTAATAAAGGCTGTAGAAATATTTCTAACAGTGATTATTGCAAACGATTTTATCAAATTCAGGTGAAAGCCAGTGTAGTAACAGCTCCTCTGTCTAGGCACTGAAACAAAAAATAATTTGCCTGCTAATTAACAAGCAGCCCTCACCTCGCACTATAGTTTCAAGATAAAACAACCTGGCAGGAACTCAGCTCTTTAATGCTTAAGGACTGGTGTAAACCGCATCACGTCAGCTTTGCCCCCTCCAACAGGTACTTTCTATCTGAGAAGGCACTGCACTTTGAAGAAGTTCAGTATCAAAAAGCACCTCAGTGGAAAGAATGATACCAAACCAGGTGGTGGTGAAATACTCGCAGGTGAGGGGAGCCCTTGGAAACAAAGCCTGATTAAAGCAGGCTTCTCTTTAGTGTAAGGAAATAAATGTGCTGGCTTTTATTATTCTCAATCCAAATTCTTCAAAGACACCAAGGTGGCTAAGGCGATTCGATCTATCAGAATTTGTCAGTTATAACAACAACATTCCCGCTATATACACGATTCCTCACCTCCCCAGCCAGAGTAATATATTTCATTGTGTCCTGATCATAGGCTGACACTAAGAAAAAAAAATAAAATAACAAAAAAAATCCCCAAGTATTTACATTCTGCTTTCTTGGGAATCCCCTCTCAGATCCTCATTGCCCAGCAAGGAAGAAAGACCATTTTGTCTCAGTAGCTCGGAGTTGGAACGCACGGGGCTCAATCACACAGATGGCAGACACAGGTAAGCGGATCTGCTTGTCCTGTCAGTGGAAAGCAGATTAAGATCCAGGTGCTGATATTTTTCCCCACTGGAGTTAAAGGAGGCAGATAAGGTTCTTTCCTTCTTCTATTTCTTCTTGCACTTTGTCACTGGATGTGGCTATTTCTGCTTGTGCTGAGAAGACTGCACAGATGAAGGTCAGCACAGTGCCACCAATCGCTGTGTAGAAAGCCCAGCCCAAGGAGCAATCTCCGAGTTTGTAAGCAGAAGCGTAAGGTCCACAATAGCTTATTGCTTTCTGGCACCCCCAACCCGCAGGGTAAAGTATCAAGCCTAAGATAAGGAAGAGGCCTAGAAATAAAAAGAGAGAGATGGCATTAATCATGAGCAGTTTAATACCACCACACGTAGTATCAGCTACCATAGTCTCTAATCACAGGACTGGGAGAACTCTTCCATCCAACTTCCCTTTATTGACCATTCCCAACACACGTGGCTGGCATTTTATCTAAACATGGAGCTATCCCATGTTTTTTCTTCTGAAAGGTTTTCTTCATATAATAATGGCCTAATGTTCCTAATTTTAAGCTTGGTATTTTTTCTTCTACATCCTTTGTTTTCATACATTTTTGCTAGGTATAGAGATGGAAAAACCTTTTTCCCTTCCAACCTCACGCATTCTATGGTTCTTTGAGCAATTCCACCTACTGTTTATAGTAGCACTTTTCAAATAGAAGTGCATCTTGAAGTGAGTTTGCCTTTAGGTAGCCCTCATTCAGCTTTATTTAGTCATTCATCATAAACACTTTTGCCTTTTTCCACCTGGATTTTCCTCACTTTTTTTTTTTTTTTCCCAGGCCAGAAAATCACTCTCTCACACTGCATCTGCTCATTAGGCCACGTTAGGACACAGTGATAAAAATACTGTCAGCTCATCCAGCTGCTTCTGTAATGAAGGAATTCTGGAGTCAGACCCAAACAAACGCATCCAAGTACCCACAGCCACTGCGTAGGTAACACTGGGGTCCTCCAAACAGGCGACTGCTGCAGAAGGGAAGCGTATTTCCAGCAATGCTGGAGCAAACACACCAACTCCCCGGCTTGCCAAACTGTCGGAACACCCTGCTATGCCTCAGGCTGGAAGTTAACGCCCAGACTGGATGTTCTGCATGTGTGATACTCTCTCATATTCCTAAGTTTCCTCTCTTGTCAGGACCAGTCTTTATCTAAGCAGTAAAGGGCTTCACTGAGGAAATTAAAAGTCACCTGCACACACAATGTGTCTTTGCACAAAGATGGTTTAATAGAAATGCCTAATATATGCTGGTGGCTACAGTGAGCTCTTACAAGCCCTGCTAAAAGAACCACAGTGAGCTAAAAACAGATCTCCCTCCTATGAGGTATGTAATGCAGGGAAGAGCTAAACGTCAGGATAGATCACAGGCATCAAAATTTTACTTTGCACTTCCTCTAAAACTTTGCTTACAACAGGAAGAATTATGGAAAATAGTTTTTGCTTAGACAGATTGTCCAGAAAACGAATATGGCCTTCCTGATCCCATAAGTATTATGGACTGTACTATCCATCCTGCACCTTAAAGCCCTTCGTTCAACCTGGTGCCTTGATGAAAACCGAAGTGGGCTGAAAGTTGTGCTTTTCATGTAGGGCACTGGTTTGCCCATTAGATCTCATTAATCTCAAAACTTCTACCAAGTTAATAAAATAGAAAACAGCCCTCTCTCCTCCCCTACCCTAACTGTAAAGAACAGCTGCATCTCCTTCAAAGCAGTCAGACCAGCCCATTCTGCAGGGCCTCAGGTTTCCTTAATGGTTTGCTTAAAGAAATTAGTCCAGAAGCAGGAAAGCTTCCTCACCGAGAAAGAAAAGCTGGGTCCTGGCTAGTAAGCAGTTAATACACACAACACTCAGAAACCATCATCCAACTGTCTAAAATTAACGTCTATGAATGCCAGACATTTCACAAAGGAAAGTCCTTGCTCCATCGTTTTTCTAACGATGACAAAACACCACGGGCATGAATGAACTAAATGACATTATTCTTTGGCAAAACCCATTAGTGGGTGATACCCATTCTCTGTGAAGGGATTTCATCACTGCTCTACATTCAAGAACCAGTGACAAATTTTACGCAGCATTTCCTGGCCGATTGGCCAAACTACATTAAGTGCAAAGCATTGCTTTATCTTGGACAGAACTGGATAAGCTGTGCTTTCATCCTGCTGAGCCCTGCAGCCGTTTCAGACTAAACACAGGCAGTTTCTTCCCCTCTGTTCATCACTGGCTTCCTGTTCTGTGGAACCAGCGTGACCACAGTATGTATTTTTCTCACTCTACATTGGTATGGGTTTCTCTAATGTTCACAAGCCCTATGGTAGTTAAAACCCACCATCACAGAATTAAGAATCTGGATCTGAAACGTCAGTGTAGCAGCTGCCAACAAGTTCTTACAAGCTTACCGCTCCATCACTCACAGACCTGGGGAGCCTGCTTTTAGCAGCAAACCTGGCTTACAGCTGGGTCACAAGCAGTACCGAGGAGCCACGTCCATCTCTCTACTAAAACTAGAGCACTGAACAGCTCCTGAAAGCGACTGGCTTGTGGTAGGTATGCCCTGGGCTGAAAAGTCATGACCCAGAACTCAGCTCCCCTTGCCAAATGGCTGCAGCGCCTCTGTCAGTTGTGGCTGTCAGGATTTCACTGAATTAAAACTACAAGACTACAGAAAATTCCTGGAGAATTAGTGACTACAGCCCATAATTTGATAAACTACAGCTGTTTACACACAGATGAAAACAAATTTGGAGAAAAGTCTTAACCACGGGCTTGAATATAGCCAGTCCCTCCTGACCATTCCCTCAGCCAGCCAACGTCGTGAATCCTGTACTGGCCCAGCATACAGAAAGGAGGAAAAAGAGTTTTCACTACTGAACCTGCCTTCTACTACTCCACTGTTGTGCAGCCAGAACGCTTCTCACAACCTGCACCACTTCATCACTAATATTTCTCATTTCTTTAATACCTAGTTCCTACTTGCGAAGAAAAGCGAATGAAGACGACTCAGGTAAGCCAATTCAACATGCCCACCACAGAAACAGCCCTCCTGGATTTCACGCTGACTAACAGCAAGCTGAGAGGCACAGGCTTCTCATCATGTATTCAGCTCAAAGCTCCAAATCCCAGAGTGACGGCTGAGTGGCGTGGGGTGCGGAGATCCCTTCCTGACTCTCCCCACCTTCCCAAAAAGGGGTGATCAAGTAACAAGACCAAGAGAAGCTTTGCCTCCTGGTTGCCAGTAATTACAAAGAGATGGTCACAGGCTACAGAATAGAGTGGAGCTGTATTACTGCCCACCAGTAAGGCAAACCATGGGCTAAAGCAGAAGCCAGCAATGCACAGCGTCACAACAACCACAGCACTAACTTACAGACCTAAAAAAACCCCCAAAAAACAGCCAACCAAACAAAAACACTCCACCTCTGTGATGAATGTGGATGCTTAGGGTAATGAAGGAAATACACCCATGTGAAAAGAAAGAGTTAAGATACAGTAGGGGTAGCAGGGACAGGAGAGGTTATGATGCTGCTTGGAAAGTCATGGCCAGGTGAAACAGTCCAAAGCAACATGAAGAGCTTGGCAGCCTCTGTGCTCTTCCACCCTGACCTAAGGAGCACTGCACAACCATTAGATGCAGCAGGAAAAAGCCAGAGGGCTGTTTCTGCAGCAAACAGCGCAGCCTTGATCTCTATCTAACACATGTGCAAGCAGCTGTGCTTGAGCAAAAACCACTGACAGACCAGTCTGTGGCAAGATGATCCACACAGGGAGAAAACATGGTGAACCTTCAGCGCTGGCTCCTCATATCAGTGTCCACACGGCAGAGCCTGGCCGAGCCCCTTACATCTCTTTGCTGCTCTGGCGGAGGTTTAAGTGTAACTGGCAGTAACTCCGCCCGCTCTGCAGCTGCCGCTCAGTCCCCGGGGCTCGCCTGCCTGCAGCTCTCTCGCTAGGGTTATTTATTTGTGTTACCACAGAACCTGGTAGCTCTGCTCAGTTTCTGCCTCCCAACAGCCGGCAGTCTGCACTTCGGACAGACACACAGAGCTGGAGCCCAAGGCACAAGTGAGATAACCTCCTGCAGCACGCCAGCAGCAGCTTTGTGAGATCCACGGCCGGCAGCAAAAACAGTTTCCCTTTCACAGCCTCTGCAAAATGTTGAAGGAAGGGAAAGGGGGTTTCAGCAGCTTGTAGACAGCACTGAGCAGCCTGGGGACCCCCAGATTTGTTTTCTGGAGATGCACTGGGGCAGGGAGAAGGTGGAGGAGGGTGCTGGATGGGCTGCCTGGAGTCAGGAACAAAGTATCTTTGGCAGAGAGCTTGCCCTGGAGAAGTGGGAGCCAAGCTCATTATCCCTGGCATTCATTAACACTCACGGCACACAGGAACACAAGAGCAGCTCCTAATACTATCTACAGATTTGTGTACAAAAGTCGCTCTCTCAATTGACTGACTGTTAGAATTCTCAGGTTTCTTGAATATGATTCAGTTACTTTTTACACTTGACTTATTAAAATATCACTTCTGCATTTAATCTGTACTGTGCAACTTTCTAAACCATTCAGTGCTGCAAATTAAGATTAAAGCACTTAAGCTTTATTAGCCATTGAAGTACAAAACTCAGTTCTCTGTGGCGTAATTTTATAGTCAGCATAACATGATAAAGCAACAACTATCTCCTGTCAACAGTCTGCCTTGAAACAAGACAGGAGAACGGTAAATATTAATGATAGATATTTCTTTTTCTTAATAAATCGGTATTTGCTCTTTCCCCAGTGTCTCTGAAGAGAAGCCAATCTTAAAGAACAGAGAACAAAACCAGAATGTTCTGAGAAAAAGTTTTATGCAAGGAGTCCTTTCAGTTCTTTGTGCCGATGTGCAGTAAATTAGCTTTAATTCACAGCCATTCTACCTGTGAAATTATTGCTGCTTCTTCCCCCTGCTGAGAGGAACAAACTCATTTTGAAAACATCACAAGCTGTTTTCCACTGGGCTTCTCTTCAGCCTCAGGAAGCTCAGGTTTGCCCTGCTCTAGATTTAACATCCTCTCTAAGCACAGATACTGTACACATACACTCACCCCTACTTAATTAGCTCTATCCCACTTCTTTAAATCAGTATATGATTTTCCATCACTCCATTTTCCTTTTTGTTAGTTGTTGCCAGTTATAAGTTACCTTTCCTCTTAGGATTCCTTAAAACAGAGGTCTGAAAGAATGCTACACAATGCTGCCAGAAGCCTAGGAATGACGGCAGAAAAACATTAAACTGACTTTTTTATCCAGAGATCTCATCTAAAACTCTTTGGTGTAAGTCTGTCAGCGGAGAATGTTTTCCCACCTTTCACTGACGGCAGTTTGCCCACGCAACATTTTATTATCAATTCCTTAAATACCTACTCTCAAAAAGAAGCTTTAAGAAATAGGGAATTTAGATGAGGTTTAGGTTTTACTGGGTTAGACTAAAGTTTGTATCTTGACTACAACACAGACAACCTATTAAACTTTAGTCCTTTTATATTGAAACAATGTGAAAGCGACCCTTTTCTCCTAAAACACTGCAGCAAGACGCCATGGGTGTACTGTGAATTACCCACAGAAACAGTGGCGTGTGCTGCTGTGCAGCGGCATTTCTGAGGGCGGTGTGGGAACGCTTTCTTTAACAGGAGAAGCCTTTCTGTATCTGTGCACCAAGAACATCTCCCCCTCTTAAGGGCCTGGAACTGCAGCGAGGAATCGCCCCGCCCGGTTTTTGTGCACTGCAGGGGGGCTGCCAGGCTCGCACCAGGGAAAACCACAGCCCAGCCTATGGTTACGGGCATCCCTACGTCACCTTATGTACGGGGGTCAGACCTGAGTAAAAGCTTTTTCATTCCACCTTGAAAGCAAGCCTCCAGATGGGGGTTAGGCAGATGCTTGTTTAGCTAAGTGAAGGCACGCTTCTTACTTCTGACAGTCTCCTGTGCAGCTGCTGTTGTGCCATACTAAACAAGAGCATGTACTAACAAAGCCAATTTCCATTGCAAAGCCTGAAACTATCTTCTCATTTCCTACCAAAATAGAGAAAAAGCTTTTAAATGCTGCTGAAGAAACAGGAAATTAAGCAGCTGCGATCAATGAGGTGGCACTGCAACAGGCTCCCAAGGAGCCCTGTGACCGAACAACAGCATTTTAAGAGAGGAAAGGGGTAAAGGCAGGGAGGGCTTAGCCTTGTGCATTGCCATGCAGGCAGGGCAGGCGGGTCGCTTCCTCAGTGGCAGCCATCCCGACGGTGCTCATCTTCGGTGTAACTGTAAGAGATCAACGCTCAGTCCAAGGGCACTGCACCAGCCAGGGAAAACAGCCCTGCTTGAATTCCTGAGTGTGTCAATAGGCTACCTGGACACCCAAACAATTTTGTGTGTAACATACTTATACAAATGTACTATGCTGGTTTAGCCCAGAGAGGCTTTCACCTACACAGACCTTCCCTGACAGACTCCTACCCAGCAGGAATGCTACCAGGTTGCCATTTGCATGCTTTCAACGGCTTCATCCACTGACAGACAACTGAAGCGACAGCCTCCTACTCAGCAGCTGTGTAACAGACACCTTCAGCCCTGTGAAATGGTTCAGTAATCCCATTTTAATCAAACAAGAGCTAACGAGCCAGGCTCAGGCCAGCTGACATGGTGGTCTCAGGATGCCACACTGGCTGTAGGAAAAGGGTGAGACTAGTGCTGAGATGCTGAAGGGAGAGTTGGTTAAGGTACCGACAGCAGAGGGACCCAGACCTGACTTTGTAGCTGGTCTCCATCCCTCTGGATGACTGCCAGACCCAGACAATGCAAGCAGCCAATGACAAGCAAGGTAGTCTTTGCTTAAAAAGAAAGGGGAGACTGCAAGCCATAATGCCTTGGAGATGGCCTCTGGTCCACTTGGAAATGCTGTACAACAAAAGAAAAACTCCTAACAATGACAAGATCAATGCTTTAAAAAGCTACCCAGACACCACACTTAATGCAGGTTGGCACAAGCAGAAGGGATTTGGGCTAAATTGGAGGCATGGCTGTGGAGGGTGGGGAGGGCTGTTGGTGGGCAAGGCCCCAAGGCAAGGTCCATGCCTCCATGCCTACAGTCACTGCAGCTGTGCACAGATTTCGGTGTACCTGGGGTACCCTAAGACGAGGCAGGAGAATTAACTGGTTTTGACTATAACCAAGGGATGGCTCAAAAACCTGCCAGGTATTTTTTTGTCCCCTTTAAAACTGTTTCAGGGTCACGTAAAGGTAAGCAGTTCCAGACGAAAAAGCAGTTCCCTAGCCTCTGTCTTCTCCAAGCTGAGAAAGAGATGGGTAAGAACCCATCTCTCTTCAACTGTAAAGTAACTATATTGTTTGCTCACTAGTCTTTTCCCATTTATTAAGCAACTCAAAGTTGTTAATTGATAACCAAAGCTTTTAATAAGCTTTTCTATATGGGGTGAGATTCTGCATTAGTTGGGAGGGAAGGAGATGCAGAGACTCAATGTAAAATCAGTCCTGAGCCCTGAAATGACAGCAACGGCTCTCTGGTGGCCATCAGCCCTGTGGAGTCACATCACCACACTCCAGGGGCTGGTGGGTGCTAACCCTGCAATGAAGTCAAGGTAAAGCACCTCGTAGGCCAAAAGAAATGCTTACAAGTTTTCAGCAACTCAGAGACGCAACCAGAGACCCTGTGCTGGTTACTGCCCCCATTTTATCTTAAAAGCCAATAAAGTATCGAGTGTTTTTAACCTAGGATGGCCCAATAAAAGCCTTGAAGCTGCTAACTGAGAAACTTAATTATGGATGGTAAATTCAGAAGGTTCCCAAGTCAGGGCAGGAAATACCAAGCCATGTCAATATTCCTGTCCATGAAAGACACAGATGAGAATACCCAGTATGTTTCACACCATTCACCATAGCCTTTTCCACTGCTGTTTGACCAGTGAGTGCCATGCCCTCCAAACCCATCACATGCTCATACTGACTCATCAGTTGAAAGGGAATGAAAATCACCACCTCTCAACCAGAGGCTATAGGGGAGGGTGAAGGAACAACCTACCTCAGCATAAGCAAAGAGGTAAAAGGGCTACAGGACACCTTTTTCCTCAATTACATTTTCTCATTACTCATCCCACAGCACAAAAAAGCGTTTGGAGCCTTTGGAGGGGGAGGAACTGCAGAGGCACTAAAGCTCAGCGAGAGAAAAAGGTGAAGGAGTACACAGGAAGGGGGACATTTCAGGTGGCTCCATGGCTGGTACAGCAGCAGAGTACAGGTCAATCTGCGTTGGGGAAGGATGCAAAATCCAACCCACTGATTTCTTTCACTACCACAGCAGGCACGCCAATGGCAGGAGATAAGCATAAGTTAGCCCCCTGTCCTCAATGAGTCACCTTTATCTTTTTTCTTGTGTACGAGTGAAAGTACCACATTTGTTGAGTTTGAGTGTTTGCTTAGTGTTTGTATCCTATATACAGACAGCACCAACAGTCTTGGCTTTGAGTCCTGGAAGCAAAAATACAACGGAAAGGGAGCCTTACCTACCCTCAGCTATTCCCCTGTCCTCTTGGGGGGCAGCCAGCGCTCTCTTAACCCCTCATCGCCAGGGTAGGGGTGTAAAGAAGTTCTTGGTATCTCACACTGGCAGAGGTAAGGGATCTCCATGTGCACATGTGCTACAGTAAAATATTTCTTAGAGGGTAGCGTGAGAGCCTTGCACTGAGCACCGTTTGAGGGAAAAGATTTATGCTTGCTGAGAAAATCAGCTGCCAAACATGATCACCAAAACCTTGAAATTCTTTGTTTTTCTATTCTGTTTACAATCTGCTGGGTGTTTGGTGGTTCCCATGTGCCCACCTTGGTAGCACAGGAGATAAGCCAACCACCAAATCTAACAAAACACTGAATCTTTGCTTTTACTTCTTTCAAGTTACTTATACTCTCCCTCAGGCTCAATAGCGATTTAGCACTTGAACTCAATTTTCCTTCCCAGGCATACTCTAACCCAGCAGTCCCCTTCACTTGAACTTTCAGCAGCCAAGTGTGTATTAGATGTCATGCTGGCATTTGGCCATATAGGTTACAGGAAGCACTATACCGCAGACAGCACAAGCAGTTCAGACTTTCAGGATTTCCATTAGAAATCCCCAACCCCCCCTTTTTTCTTCTTTCTTCCCACCCCAAGAATTCAGAATTCTGGCATAAGAAAAGAAAACCTCTGAGCTGAATCCAAGAGGAAATATGCTTTTTGAAAAATGCATGCTCTGCATTTTAGAAAGACAAACAAGAAGCTTCCTTGCCCTCGAGGGCAAAACCACTGTCCTCTGCTATTCTATTGCCTGGGCTCCCCAGCCAAGCAACAGCTTCCATCGCCCACAGGCAGCAACATGAGCTCACAAGGTGCTTTCTCCCTTGTTCACCAGCTTGGCCCTTTCTCAGACAAAACAATGCTTCTTTACAGTGCGCTGCTGCTGCCTACAACTGAATATCCTCAAGTACTCTGCAGCTATGATAACCTTTGTGTCACGCTCTGAGCATCAAAGAGTTCTAGCAGCCTCATGCCCCCTCTACAGCAGCTTGCTTCTCCTTCTGCATTTTCTCCCCTCTCCAAGGAAAGTCCTGGCCAAGCTCTCACTTCCTCCTCAGCCTCTTCCTCCACAGCTCCCAACGGCTGCCTTTCCTTTCAGCAGCCAGGAGTGTGCAGCCGCACAGTCCCAAGCACCGCGAGTCCACCCTGCACAGCCAGATTCTACTTCATACACCGGCACAAGCAGCTTCAGATCCTCTTTCCCTTCAAATGGCTTCCAGCACATTCTGCTCAGACTATCTGCCTAATCACCCAGCCTCCCAAATGGATACCATGATCAGTAACTGTAACACACTGAACTATTTCTTCGCGCAAGAAATGTAAACCAAGCTCCTCCAGCAGCAAAGATAGTGTGTTACGAACACTGCTGGCCTCAAACTGTGTTTTACCTCTTCATTTTATAAAATTACAGAGAAATTTTATTGCATTTGAGGGCAAAGCTGCACTCCTAGAATTGAACTGCTGCCCAGGTACTGAAGTAGTTTCTGATGGAGGAACCCTCCCAAGATACCACAGCATGGAACAGAAGATGTGAACAGTAATAAAAAGGAAAACATAAGACATCATGGAAAAGAAATAAGAATGAATGCAGGAAAGCTTCTGAGACACCTGAAAAGGGAAAGAACTGTGGATGAGACTTCACTGCTTGGGTCTGAGCAAGACAAGTGCCAGGAAAAAAAAAACCAGCCTCCCAGGAGAAAGCAGGGGTACAAGAGGAAATGCTGGGCAGGAATGAAGTAAGGTGAAGTGTTAAGGAAACCTCACCCCTGGGTGATGATGGAATACTAAAGTATGACCCAGAAAAGGGGAATCTAGTCATAGCCCAGCAGTGCTGGAGGAGAAACTTCTGGGGTGAAGGACAGAAGCCCAAACCCACAGCATCTGGCCACAAGCAGACCGACTCTGACAAAATGGCCAGGGGAACCTAATGCTCCCAACTTAGCTGCTTCAGTCTGCTAGCCACATGATGGCAAAATGGAGCCATGCATCCACCTGACCAAACCAGAGATGCCCCTCAGCATGCAGCTGGGATGCAGCCTTGCTTCCTGACTGATGCAACTGGATTTTTACAAGCCTTCCCCACCTCGCCCCATGCTTCTGTGAGAAACCCATTTGAGTCATGCCCATTTTGAGCTAGGAGACAGAGGACAGTGAACAGAGAAAGTGGTGAGAAGGGAGTGACCCGTGAGAGGCCTCACAGATGAAGCCATCAGCACTTCAGAGAAAGCAAGTTATTTTAAGATCTTTCAGTAAACCTGCCTGGCAATGCAGACCCGCTTCAGTGGCAAAGCAGGAGAACAGAAACTGAACTCCCAAACCCAGGGAGCTTCTTGACAACACCCTTTCTCCTCTGCTCTACCCAAAGCCTTCTGAGGCACGCGATGGTGTCACTGCCCACAAGGAAGCACACGGGCCTGCTCAGGCCTTGTGGCTGTGACCATGTATGTGCTGCTAACGTAGCTTCCGCCTCCCCGTGCGCAGTCACAGCGTTACCAGCCAGCTGTGGCTCACCTACAAGTCTGGCAGTTGGCCCAGCCATGACACCAGGGGCCAGGTCTGCTTAGCTGTGCCCTTAGAGGTTAAAAAAAGCAAAAAAAAAAAAAGTTGTTGATAAGCTTCATAAAGGAAGCTGTGTCAAAGACGGAAACTGAACCTTCTTTAGGTTCTGTCATGAACTCCCACTCTCCTTAAGAGGTCAGGTTATCTTTAAATTATATTATATAGCACCAAAGGGAAGTGCCCGAGCCCAAATAAGGTATCTTGCATGGATACCAAGGTACTGTCAACAGGGGATCAGCAATTATTTACTTCCTTTAACTAGATGATTACTGTGAAAATTTACTTTGAATTGGTTTTTATCAGCTACCATATGATAGTATGTTTCCTCTTCTAGCATCTGCATTTCAAGTGATTCACAGACTATAGAAATAGAATACTTTTCCTTAAATGACATTCAAATACAAGTCTGCTAGGTCTTCTTGCTGCTGGGTAGTAATTATCTATTTAATTACACAGCTCTATTCTTTGCACTCTGTATTGCAAAGAAAAGTTGCTTTTCCAGATGAAATGGTCCTCAAACAGATTGAAAAACAGGGCCACTTATTACTGTCTCTACAGGTCCAGAATGAAAGGCACTGCAGTCTGAAAATAAGTGGTCAAAGGTCTTGCTCTATAACAAAGGAAATACAGTTTAAATGACAGACATGTTTTCCTCCTTTATGGCTTTTTATTTCTAATTTTCTGCCACAAAAAAACCCCCAAACCTCCACGGACCAGATATGCACATGGCTCCATCCTACTGACCTAAATGAGACACATTCATGAGGCCACATTTGTCAAGGGTCATAACAGAAAAGACATTGCGATCTGCTCTGTAATTTCACCGTAGGCATCATCCAGGTCACAACCAATGCTGCTAGACAGAAAAGATATATCCGGTGTCTGTTATTGTTTTTTCATTATGAATTCCAGAAATAAATTAAGTTGTATGTTTTTAATTATATTAAATCTCCACTGCAAAGATATAGAGATTTTAAATGAGATTAAGGCTGCAAGATCCCAAGTTCCTGTAGATGACTCTACCGTGGGTGCATCTTATCTTTGAAAATGAGATGTCTGACATACTTTGCAAATATTGGACCAATGTAGGCTGACAAACAAAGTAATTTTGTGAATTCTTCTCCTACGCTTATTAAAAATGTAATTGTTCACAATTGAAGAATGATCTTACACTTAAAGCCATTACAGTGCAGCTGTATCTTATTCTCTGGTCAGGTCACTAGTCCAGCTATGATAATCCCTGTATGGATTAACCATGCAGACAACTCGAACAACTTGCATAAGGATTTTCCAAAACTCAGGAACTGAGAAAGTTTAAATTAACAGCTGTGATAATCCATAAAGAAAATAATTTAAACTAAGTAAGCAGATGCTGTAATACTACTGGCACAAAAGTAGCAGTGGACCCAATATAACTAATCTTGAGAAAATGAGTTGCTAGCCACAAGATGCCTGGCAGATGTACTTCTCATAGCAACAGTTTCAGTAACATGACCTTTCTATTACCCAGTTTCATGCTGTGTCATCTATCTGAGTTATTAGAAGGAAAGTGCTTCTATCCCCAGTATAGCTCAAAAATGTCCAATCTACCCTCTAATGTGTAAGAAATGCTGTTAACTGTATAGTTCAATGCATGAAGCCACAAGTCCCATTACAGGTACGGCTGGTTTGATAATAAACCATAGAACTGAACATATTTTCTCACAAATACATGATCTCCAGAACAGTACTGCAAGATACAAGAACCTACTTCCCACTAATCTTGATGTTAGACTAGATATTTTGAGATGGTATCCAAGTTGTAAGCAAAGTTATCTTTGCTACAGCCCCAAGTCTGACATGACAAACAGCTACTTAGGCTGCTTACCAATTTCTCCAATGCTTGTAGCCCTCCAACAGAAAAAAAAGTAATACCATCTCCTGAAAAACAGGTTTCATGGATTATATCTGAAGTACAGGTTAAGAAAACAAGGAGCTAAAAGCTTCCCCTGGCTCAATCTGCTCCGCAGAGCTGCTTCCTTGCAACACTGGTTCTAGCAAATTCTGCAAACTGAGAGTGACTACAGGAAAAAACACAATTTTTATAAAAAGTACATTCATCTGCTAATTGTATGCCATCATGTATGTGAACAGAAGCATCTTGAGCCAACTTAGGTATCTAATTCTGCCCCAGAACCACAAGCCTTACGTTGTGGGTGACAGGAAATAAGCAGTACACTGTCACACTGCAGATGCATGAAATGAAGGATGGTGAGAGTCGCCACGGAAGTGCTTCAGGGGCCAGCACAAGCCAGTCCCCACTGCATACTGCTGGCTCTGGAGGGCTGCAGCAGGCAAAAAATCAGTTTTTGTCTACTTCCCCATGTGCATTGCAAGTGAGATTAATTTAGGTTTCAACCAAGCAGATGAAACCAACCAACTTCCTGGAAGCTTGAACACCTACCACTACACCTCCTGTCTAGGTACAGCCACCACAGACGTGTTTGGTCACCTAAGTGGAGGTGCTGAGGGGAGAAGCCAGAGTCACTTTTCAAGCAAACAAGTTAAAACTTGCAATTGTTTTAGTAACAAAACCATCTGCTTAAGAGCACCACCAAAAGGGAAAAAGGAGACGGACTTGCTCATTCACTCCCTCCTCACATGTCTCTGGGGGCTGCCAGAGGTAGGGCAGAAGACCCTTCTCCTCCTCCAGATGATCACACGCACATAGAAATCCTGCATATGAGACAGGTTCTCCCCACAGCTTGCTGGCAAGTACAGAAAGCCAAATACTTCTGTAACTAGGGCTGTCCAGTGCCGGTTTACTATCAGTCATTTAATCTCTGTAAAATCCCTGGGTTTAATGAGAAAGACCAAATCTCTAGAACCAATTCATCTTTTCAGGCAAAGCACAGCTGATGCTTGGGACAATGAAAAGATGATATCACCAAGCTTTGTAACTGCAGCTGGACAGTAAATTGGCTGAAGGCAAGGTTTATCATGAGGTATCGCTTGTTGAGCTCACAGCCCTGAAGGAGGTTGCTTAGCATGAAAAGCTGGATAACTGAGCATGCGACTGCAGGCTGTTCGTATCCCTGGGGTGGTATTTCCTCTCACCACAGTCATGAAGCCTCTAAGACACTGAGAACTGCCTTCAGTCCATGGAAAAATTACTGAAAGCGAGACAGGGAGATAGATTGCCTTAACTTAAGTATTAACTTTGCTCTCTGCTGGTAACAAAGGGGAGAAGTTTTTGTTACTGAAGGAAATTAAAACAGAGGGAAAAAAACTGAACAGCAAACAAAAGCAATACTGGTCAGTTCATTTTGGCACACAACAGACTGTGACTGCTGCCAATGTCAATGTATTACATGCTGTGTAGCTATAAATTTCAGTTGTGTTTGAATAAAACTGCCTTGGGTCTGCCTAATGCAGTCTGTCTGTCCACAGGACAGAATTTCTATATTTCTTCAGCTGAATGCCCCCAAATTTAACATCCTTAGTTGCTCCCAAAGTACGTACCTGCAATCCCTTGTAGCAGCCCACAGACATTAAAAATGCTTTTCTTCATAATACTCTGCACACACATAGTAAAGACAGACACTAATGCCACAGCACAGAGAATCATGATTCCCATGGCTAGAAAAATAGCGGTTGCCTGCCAGAATCCACTGGCAATCTCATTGAAGTTTTCGGCGTAAGGACCACAGAGCGTGTCTCGTCTAGAGAACTGCATGTGGGAGACCCTGGTGCAGCGCCCGTAGATGCCCAGCGTCGGATGGTAAGGCTCCTGCAGCCCCCCTGTTCTGTTGTCCACATCCTCGGCGCCTGACGGCTTTGCTTTGCCAATCAGCCAGTCCGCGCTCATGAACGCGATGAGCTCTGCAAAAGCCACCACAATACTCAGGAGAGTCCACAGCATTGACCGACATGTTACAATGACATGACACATATTGATGTCCAGTGCTTGTGATCAGTGCAGCCGACGGTCTTCAAATCCAGGCACGAGTCGGAGAAAATTAAATTAAGAAAGAAAGAAGGAAAAAAAAAAAAAGACTCCAGTAAAATCACTCTGGCTGCTCTGCCTGCTCTTCCAGCTCTCTCACAAAGGCCAAGATGAAATTTCTCGGGAGAAAAAGTGAACAGCTGCAAGTTTTGCAAGCAGTGCAGTCATTTGTTCTCTCTGTTCAGTTCCTCCTTTTTCTTTCTGGGATGCTGAGCTCTGAAGTACGCTTTTCTTTCTTAATATTCATCCTGGCAAGTAACACTGCAGGCTGGCGGGGGAGGCCACAAGGACTGCCCACTGTTTGACATCACACACCTACAAGAAAAAAAGAGACAACATATCAGCTGTGAGAAAAAAGTCTTCATTTCCACCCCCACAACAAACCCAAGATCTTGTGCAGATCCACATCAATATGCAAAAGCTCTAACAAGGGCCTGTGAAAAAGAGCCTGCTGGAAACCTCCTGGCTTTATCCCAGGGGAGCGATTAAGCTCCCGGCTGCCCAGGGGTACTTATGGTACCTATTCTGACCCATCCCATTGAGGGCGTGTGTCAGGCACTTTGAAAGCAAAGGTCTCGGTAACACCCAGTGGTCCCACCCACTCTCTTCCACCACGCCCCCATCATCTTCCTCTGGTCGGAATTAACCAAGTTTTGTTGGCAATTACCCAGCAAAATGTTCATACACTTTTAAGCAATTTCACAGACAGGCAGACACTGCCTTCAGTTTGGGGAGGCAGCACAGCAAGCTTTTGGGAAGGAAGCCTGGCACAGCTCCATGTGCCACAGGCACCTGGGTGCAAAGGGCAATGAAGGAACCTTGTTCCAACCTTCTGTGCTTCTGCTGACTGCAGCTGAGCCAGCCCTGGACTTGAGAGGAAGAAAACAGGACTGTAGCCACAGACGGCCACCCTGAGATGTTGTGACACAGCCCATCCCTTTGAAGCCTGGGTTTTGCAGGACTAGTGCTTCCCCGGGTTCTGCATCCAGCCAAGCACCAGAGTGTCAGAAAAGCTCTCTGTCTGCAGGTATGTCACACACCTCCTCTCAAACTGATGCCAACACTGGTAGTTTCCCCTGACTTAAGCCCCTGTAAACAGGACTCCGCAGAAAAATGCCTCACTCGCAGGTAACTGCCCAACAGCCCCAGTGAGGGGTTACCAGTCAGCCTTGAGCTTCCCGACTCCTCTCAATTCACCTCTTTCACAGTCTTGTACACACTGGGACTGCTGCAAAATGCTCCCCAGGGCTTCCTCCAAGCCTTTATCCTGCCTTTCAACAGTAGCTGATGACATTCCCAGAGTTACACTTATCTTTGTACAGGAGGCAATCAGAGATCACTGTACTTCCAATTCATATCCAAATATTGGCTTTAAAACAACAAATGGGTCATCACGCATGCCTCCGCCTGAACTGAAACTGTGACACTTGAAAGCAAGGGGAGGTAGCAGGAAATGCCCTCACATTACCCTCTCCGTGATGAGAATGTAGCACTTCCAATTTTTTTCTCACAAATTACCAAAATACCAACACCGAACTGGAGGCAAAAGAGTCGAACAGCAGATCCGGCCCTCACTGCTGCCAAACACCAAAGGGTCAGCAGATGCCAGAAAAACAGACAACCCCAATTGTTTTTAAGCTCTTTCATGAGGTTAGTATTTAATTTCTTAGGAGTTTTGAACCCAGTGGTTGAATCCTAGTCCCACTGAATGCACAACGAAACACACACCCACAGCTTCAACGCACTCGCTGTTTCATCCAACAACTTCTACTTCCGCCTATACAGGTCGCAGTGAATCAACTACATGATTCAATCTGCATTACTCTCTCTCATCTGGATCTGCAGACTCTTCTGGTACTAGCAGATACACAGCTGCTGTGCCAAAACCTGACTTTGTCTCCTTAGTTTGACATTACAGCATTGCCTTAAAAAAAAAAAAAAAAAAAAGGAAAACACACACATTTAAGCTGTGCTTTTGGCTATGCTGAAATAACAGTTCAGCTAATTTCAAGCAAGCTGACATACTGATGACTCAAAGACACCCTCTGTAGTAACAGAGAGCTGAAGTGTCTGCCTGACAAAAGAAAAAAGTTAATTCTCCCAGTATTTCCACTTTAAATAACATCTGGAATGTAGTGAAAGGCCACTTAAACCTGCATTCTTCTGATGTCATTGGCACAATTGAAGAGAATTTAATAGAAAATGTATTTGGTTTTTAGAAGTTAAAAAAAAAAAAATAAAATCTGTATTTCTGTGTAAGGACTACACCTGTGTGGAGTCTTTGTAATGCCAGGATTCCACTTGAGGTGGAAGGAACATCAGACCTGTAAATAGCTGTTACTGCTTACTCCATATGTGCTGAACATAAAATAGTTACACAGTTGAGAACGAAGTTCATATTTACTTAAGTAGGTGGAAATCCCAGATGCACACTGACGCAGCCATAAAAGCACATCACTGATAACTGAAGTGGGATGCTATCTTAGAAGACCAAACCATGGGGTTCTTTTTCATCTGATACACAAGTGCAAGAATTAACTGTGGTAACATTTCAAAACACAGCATCTCCAGAGAAGTCACTGAAAAAGCAAAATGACCTGTCTAAAGACGATACGGAGGTTGTGTCACATCTCAGAACTTCACTGGAATATATACTTCCCCGTTTTGCAACACAGGCAAACTTCATGGCACCCAAAAGGTAGTAAATGTCATCAGTAACTACAGTTCAACGGAATCTACTTTGATTTCCAGTTAAACCTTCATACTTCAGCTTTCCCCAGACAATGAGTACTTTATTCTGGTACAAAACACCATTTCCAGAGCAACATACCCTCATTCACAGGAGAACCACATACATAAACTTATTCTTGCACTAGTAATGCCCATGAACAGGGATGCCACTCACGTACAGCTCCTTTTTGTGAACAGACAGACAGAAACTAAGAAATATGGTGGTGAGACCAGATAAGGGGCAGGGGCCACTCTCCTCCAACTCCTTTTCAGGAACGCACACAGAGGCAGAAACACACAAAGGAGGATGGCGCACTGACCAAAGGAGGTGCAGGGGCATTTCGGCTTTGTGAGACTTCCCAAGGAAAGACTGCAGAACTGTACTGGAGATAAATTACAGTTCAGTCATGCCTGTGCAATTAACCTTTTCCTTCCAAAACACCCCACCGTGAGTTTTCAAATGAACCTACCCATTCTCACGCAGTTCCAACAGTGTGTTTGTGCCATACACTGAAGCCTTTCCAGACACACTGTGCTGAACAACTGCGCTTCACGAAGCGTCCCCCCAGCACTCAGCTCGCCCCTTGGCTTTCATTTTTGCTCAAAAGACACTCAAGCTAGAGATTTTTCAGCCTCGCAAAGGCCTGTTTATTCCTCCTCTCAGTTTCCCATCCCTCTACAAGTTTTTTCCATGACACAACTGTAAGTTCTTCACAGCATGCCGCTCAATATCCACTTCTGACTGTCAAAATATTTGCTTTGACAGCCCAAATTCAAAACATACAATGGTTCTTTAACCCCTTTACTATTAACTCATTCAAAATAGTTCTCACTGAGGAAGCAAGACTACAACGAGTAGGCTCTCCCCTTAGTCTTAGTAGGCTCTCTCCTAATTTTACTGTTTCATTCAACTGTACAGGCGTGGGAGAAGGATTTGTGCTGGGCAAGCAGATGCCCCTGGAGGGAAACAGCCCCACATGCCAAGCATTCACGTGAGCCTCACACCATGGCAGCTCTCCAGTGCAAGGGTCTTCGCAGCTCCATCCCACCCCACCATACTATAGACGCTGCTCTTGGCTGGACAGCATAGCTCTTGGATGAGCCAGAATTACACCTTCAGTCTCATTTACCCTGTTCCCTGAACCATGCTCTTGGTCATGCTCTGCATTAAGTCTAACACAGTGAAAAGACATCAGTGAGAAAATCAGAACCTCACAGCATCCAGGGAGAACAACGTTCTCACTTCTTGAGTGCAACTATCTTCTGGCTGTTTTAATCTAACAAAACATACCATTTAAAACTATCACTAAAACTTCCTCTTTAGATGTAATTTTGACAGCCAGATACTTTGCCTCAAGTTATACTTCCACATCTCCAGCTAAGACTATTCAGCTGTTGCCTTTTACTACACAACATTGCTATATGCTAAATAAACAAATAACATTTATTTTTCTGAACTAGATAAAGAAACACACTTGCCTCCATTTTGCTTATGCTGCCAAAACCAGAAAAAGTCAGAAGCTGATCCAAATTATATTTGAATTAAGGTTTTGATTTTAAGATGCTGAACTGCAGGGTTTTGCTTTGGCACACCAGGCAGATAGAAGGAAGCAGCTGCAAAGTTCAAACCTGAGTCAACCACATACCATGGGTGTTTATTTTAGAAAGGTGTCCTACAAGCAACCTGAAAGAGACCCACAAGTACCTTACAGAGCAATGTTCTTGCAGGTCCTTCATGCTCCCTTTATGGTTTCACCAAAGACAGGGGCTCAGACTAAACCCTACAATTCAGCTTTTGTCCTTCCCAGCCTGGATCTGTCAGCTCAAGAGTGAGAATAAATCAACTTTAGATAAGTGGCTTTTAGCTTGGCTTAAACAAACAGCTGAATGGAAGGCCACACATACTGCTGAAACAGTCCCAATTTATAAAATAAATCCAGGCACAATTAGACATTTTCTTCTAAAGTTTGCTACAGTCCAAAGCACAACTATGCAGAAGAATTTCTAAAGCTTGTTTACAATACACAAGCTTGAACATCTCATAACCCAAAACGTGCAAATCTTGGAACCCAGGGTTCTGCTCCCTCTGAAACATGGTTCGTTAGCTGTTACAAACACTGTGAAAATGCTTTGAACTATGAGAGTAGAAGTGGCTCCTATTTATGTTGATGTTTGCAGACTCACTGTTTAAAACAAACAGAAAGAGGCTCACACACTAAGCCTCAATTACCTCAACCTGACCCCCACCCAGGTTGACATGAGCTCCCACTTGATGCAGCTTCCATCCTTCAGTGTTGCTGGACAAGCCAGTCAGCCATGAGGTCACCCTGCCTGGCTGGGCGAGGCAGTCAACAATCCATGGAAACAGGAGGCACACCACATAGACAATATGGGATGAGCATTAGAGATTACTCATTTTCTGAGTAAATAAACTTCTCTGCTCACTTGGTCCCCTCACAGGACTGCATTCGTCCAGGAGCTGCTGCCCAGGAGGAGAGGGCAGACTCCTGCTGACTTCCACTCCATCTTCAAAGCAGTGGACGAGGCACCAAGCAGCATTTCTCAGGAGATACCACCATGAACACCAATACACCTTGCTAAAGGTGCACCTCTCCATTTCTGCCCCAACACACTTACAGGTGACTTGCAAATATAAGAAAAGACACATTCATTGAATTCCCCTGTTACAAGAGAACAGGGACAAGGATTAGCACTTAGGGAAAGACAAGTTGTCCCAAAAGCTTTGGAGTAAGCTTTCTCCACAGACCACAAGAAGATCTGCTGGCACTGGTTTCTGGTAAGCAGTGCATACTCACCACAGGAAGCACCTGCACCAAGAAGAGGGTAGGACACTTGGATACTTCAGTGTGTCTTTGTTTTGGTTTGTTTTTAGATGCAACATGTTTGAAAGTCATCAAAAATATTCAGGGTCAAATAACAAAACAGGAGAAGGTGCTTTAAAGCTGAAATGGTTGTACAGCTTCAGACAAACAGCAGAGAGTAAGGATTCTACCCCCCTCCATATGTTCATCAAATTAGTGCCTACTAAAACAACATTCCAGAGCAGAATTTTTTACAGAAGCACAGAAAGCAAAGCTTTGATTATTCATCACTTCTGAATTAAAGGAGAGCAAAAATTTGCATATCTCATCCATATTTAACTGTTATAAACCTGCATGAGCATATTAGTGAGAGCACTGTTGTGATAGGCTGTTGAAAACATACCACGCTGTTCATAGATGCATTTTACTGGTAACAGAAGGAATGTAGACTTAGAATGCAGCATGTCTTGTTCTTTGTTGGCACGGTGTAAGATGTGACATAAAACTAAAATACTTTGCAAAATAGTTAAAACTCATTACAGTATCATTTCAGTTGAATTATGTCCTGCTTACTTCAGCCTTTTCCTACCAAGGGCAGAGCTTGTAGATGTAAAATCTTAAACTAAACTGTCCCCCCTGTGCCCAAATCCTATGCACAACAACAGATAAATAAGGGGGGTAGAGAGAGGAAGGGGGGGGGGGGGGCGGGGAGGGAGGGAAAGCTGATAGTGACAGCTGTTCTCCTGAGGCAGCATGAGATGATTACTCCATTCCATCTTGTAAGTGGGCTCCTTCCTATGGTGCTATGGAATATGCCATCTAATTACAGGTGGATTTGTTTCTAGGATACATCACTGTAAGAGAAACGAATATAAAGCTTATTTCCAACTTTCAAAAAAGGCAGTTGAAATGTACTGTTCTCTTTGTGACCTCATTAAAATCTGTGGCAAAACTCCCACTGACTTTAATGGGGCCAATACATCACTTAAAAATCACTAGAAGAATGAGAGTTTCCAAATTTTCAGACCAACTGCAGGGGAGGTTTAAACACAGGATTCATTTCCCTCTTCCCTCATCCAGACAAAACTTTGCTTATTGCCCCCCCACTAAGAGATCAAGCAAACTCAGATTTCCAGCATCTCCTCTGAACCACAAATTCTCAAGCAGGAGATTTGTTCCATTGCTCCATTTTTATTGACTTAGAAAATTCCTTAAACCTACAGCCATTACACTGTGTTTTGAAAACTTACTCAAGATCTTTTTCAATTCCAAAATTTATTAAAACCTATGAGGCTAAGAAAAGACTATGTGTAGTATTTCTGTTGTTGCTATCTCAAAGAGAGAAATTACACATCACATCAAAAATCATCACTAAGGGAGCAATCTTGGCTACAATTAGTGATAGCCTAACTGCTCAGGAATTTACCAACTGGGAGTGGAATCGTGAGTTTCCTTCCCTACTTTGATTCTTCACTAGTTCACTGAAGTCTCAATCTTCAAGCCTCATCTGAAGCCCCCACACTTGGTTACCTACAATACATATCTGTCAAGTAGACTGAAATACTCACTGTGTTGCAAATACTTGCTAAAACAACGCTTAACTGCAGCTTCTAAAGGACTTTGGTGGGGGAGAAAGGGTGGTTAGGAGGAAAATGGGAAGTCAGAAGGAAAGAACTACTAATACTTGATAGCAAACAGATCCTTGCTATTTTTATACTAAGGATTTTTACCCTAAAAGGAAGCTAGGCTTTGGCTGTTTAAATAGTTAACAGTATGTGCATGAGCTAGAGCATCAGCCCAAAAAAACTTGGAATCTGCGCTTGTTGTAAAAAGCAATTCACTCCCATGAGTTCATCGTGACAGATTTGGAACTGCTCTTAATAATTTATGAATATTGTATTAAGATATTTATTATACTAACATATTGGTTATTGTTTTAATGTGAAGCTGGTGAGAAAAATAGGCAGGAAAGGAAAGAATGACTCATTTATGCCACTTCTCAGCAACCTCTGGGGAACTGCTTACTAAAAAGACAATACTAAGACAGGAAAAGCCTCGCAAACATAGCAGATCAAAGATGCAAGGACTGTTTAGGAAGGAACTGAAGGGAAGAGAAGCTGTTTTGGACAAACAAAAATCCAGAAAGAGGCACCTACTGGAGGTGCCTGTTGATGTCAGGCCAATACAGGACACAATTCTGGGGCCCTCATTTATTTGCTGTTAGAGAGGCAGCCCAGCAAAGAGCCTTGGTTCTTTGCATGAAGGAAACCCCACTTCAGTTAATTCTCTGAAGGAAACCATTGCCCTGTCTCCATTCACAGTTGTGGCTTCATTAGCAGAGCAATGACAAAGGTTATGGATCTCCAGCCCAACTGAACAGTCCAGGGTGTGTCATTCTGCTGAGACACAACTAAGGCTGCGGATCAGAGGACTGCCCTTTGTGACCAGGAAGAAGAAAGGGGTGTTTGCACTGCTACTTACTGCATATGCCTATAAACACTACTCTACAGCAGTGCCTCTAGGCAGTCACCTCAGAGGTATTGACTGTTGCCCAGCTTTATGAGGTGTAATGTTCCCACAGTGCAGAAAGGACAAAGTTTCAGCAGAACAGGATGCACTTTGGATGTAGGCCATACACCTCTCACAGACTACCTGGCTACAGTACCAGTAACCTTTGGGATGGAGAACCTGTCAAGTTTCAAAATGTATGTATTTATGTTCCTCTTCACTCAAACTGAAACATTCTTAAAAATAATTAACACAGATGAGCATCTTAGCACGAATTTGGGTACATGACAGGAACACCTTTATTGAGCAAATGCTGAATCTTCCTCGTCCTAGAGCTGAGGAGAGCCAGTAGTGACTCAAGGTAACTGAAAAGGCTTGTGTTAGATCAGAGCTGGCGTATTTCCATACTGGACTACACACAACAGTAAACTTGAAAAAAGTGCATTAAAATCCTTTAATCTAGTCTGGAAAAAGGCAATATACTCAGAAAAACAGACACATATGATATCTCTGCAAACATCTATTGAATGTTAACTGTTACTAACAGATAACCACTTCATCACAGCCAAGAGAGAACTGAAATGAGATGTTTCTGATACTCTGTATTTCATTAATTTATAATTACAGGAATGTTGTCTTTAGTTGGGCTCTCTAAACTTTAAAATGGAAGCTCACTGTACAGAGCTTGCAAAAATCTAGACAATAGTTCAGATTCTGAAAACCCCATTTTAAAGCAAGAAACAAAAACTAATTAAAAAAAGTAACAAAAATTATTTATTTTAGTAACTGGACTAAATTCTAAACCCATGGTTGGACATAATTCTACAGGCTAGGCCATGTACAAGATTCCGGCTTGTTTTATGCATTCTGACTTGCTAGACTACAGAAAGATAATATAATTTTCTGTGCTTAAAATATATACAACTGTGAAAATGTATAATTAATAAAAACTTAATAGCTAAAAAGGGCTAGAGGGAAAAAACATCTTCACCTTTCTTAGCTTCATTTTCCCTGAAAATGCTCTGTCATCTCTGACACTGATGTCCTGCAGTTTGTGTCACAGCAGCAGTTAATGGAGCAAATTAAAACTGGACCTGTGTGGGGTTCAGTTTTATTTATAGGCAAGGCACTAAGTAGTACACCTTCCTGCCATCTAAATACCAAGGAAAAATGAAAGAAAGAAGGCATTAATAACCACTGCAGTTTTCCTTATGAAATGGCACATAACAAAGTCTGTAGCAACGCTGGGGACTGAACCTGTATGCTGCCACGACAAAACCTAAAACTTTGGGGGTTTCATACACTCCTCGGTGTCACTCACTGTGCCAAACCTCTTTTCTTGTTATCCCACAAACACAAGTCCCAGCTATTCCACTGTCACTTTGAATCTCCAGCCCTGTCATGCTGCCTGCAAAGGTAATACTCCTTCTCCATCAAGTAAAACCATGGGCAAATGATACTGTATTAAGTGATCATACCTCCAAACAGTAAATTTTATTTTCCTGGTCACTAATAAAGTATTTTGTTATCAAACTGCCATTTTTCCTACAGGATTCACTGTTAAAATAGGTAATTCCCTATGTTGTAGCAACATGACACAACAGCTTATCCATCATACCAGGAAATACAAATTTACCTGCAAAGAAACAAAGCTATCTTTACAACTAGTCTTCTCTACTTAACTTCATAAATAACTTCAGTCTTAACAACTATAGGGGATGGTTCTGCCCACATGCACACCTTATTGAAGAGAGCAAAGCTATAGGACAACATCAGGTCCCACAAGGTTATAGTGTGTGGACATCCTTCGGTACAGACAGTCTTTTTATGTTTTAGGTTGGTGAGTTTTCTTTTTAGAGCTTTCATTGACACTAATCCTTTTGAAAGCAAATGTAGTTTTCAAACGAGCATTTGATTATACTATTACTAAAAGACGGAGAGTTCTTGATTACGTCTTCCCCTTGGGAAATGCAAATAAATAAAAATCCAGCTTGCAGATTTGAAGATACATTCATCACTTTCCAATGACTAATACCATTACTAAGCTTCCAATGTCTGACATTTGACACACAAAGTTTTATCTTGTGTGTGTACATATACAGTACAAAATACACTGGTTGGTGTACACTAACTACACTTCTGCACTAGGTTAGAACAGAACTTTCCAAGTTAAAAACCAAAACACAAACAGGTTGAGCTGAACATTTGAGTCCTTGCTTCTGTGTATTCTTTGTCAAGATAGCATAGAACAACAAAGTAGAACTCAGAGATTTTTGCTGAAGCTTGGTCCATTTGCAGCACAGCCAGAACGAGCCAAAAGATTTAACCAGACTGACTCATCATTTGGATTATGATCTCATCTGCACTGATGCTGTGAAAATACCAAGTGATTTGAGATGACGTAATTGCTCTTGCAAAATCCATATTCTTCTGTAGCTCCCCTAGAAAGATGGCTTTGCTGGAAGAGAGAGATGAGATACTCTTAAAGCAGACGCTCCTGGGGATGTGCCCAGGTGTTAGTTGGTACAGGAGTGCAGAGAGGTCAGAGCTGTCAGCAGTGCTGCTGCAGCAGCCTCTTGGCAGCAGGCTGTAATTCCTCCCCTGTACCCTTACTGGTTTTGTCCTTGTCAGGCTGAGACCCACCACAATACTTATTTATGCATTTGGAAAAGCTTACCATGTACCAGGTGTTGGCACCAGACATGCTGCCACTGGCTTCACTCCTGGTAACATCTACACTACTGTTGATGCCTGCTTTAGTACCGAGTCGTTTAGCAGCAATACTTTAAGATGCTGAGAAGCTCCAGCAACTAGAAAACACAATCTATCTTTTAGGCCTGTCTTCTCTGGACTGGAAGAGACCTACACAGATGGCTACAGGAGATGAATGATTCAAGGTGTGTGTCACTGACTACAGGAACACTCAATTTGTTTACTGCAAATGTTTTTCCCAAGAAAGGAAAGAACTACTTTGTTCCTTTTTCACTACAGTCAACATCTGCTATCCTATTCAGGGAGGGGAATATAAAAGACAGAAGATATTAGACAGACAAGTCATCCTTGTTTTTCTCAGTATGGTGCTGTTAAATAGCTATTTTTGAATAGTTTCAAAACCAAGCTCAGGTTAATTCCTGCCTTCTAAGCAATTTTTGCATTTGCTTATCATGATCATAAGGGCATGACTCTGCAGTGTGGTGTAAGACTACTGCGAGCCCTGGCAGCTGTCCTCAACTCTTGAATGCTCCCTCAAAATACACATTTAACAAAAGAACATCAGCACTCACTTCAGGTGGGTTAACATAAAATGATCAGAAACACTCTAAAGCATTTTGAAGAGTTTGAGAAGAATCTATTTACCTATGACACACCCAGTATCTTGTCTCCCAAGTACAGTTTGAAGTCAGAAACTGAAGGAACGTTGCAACGACGTAGCCTTGCAGCAACACTGCACTCAGCTGCCATATGCTGGATTTCAAATACTACTTGCAACACATGCACAGCCCTGATGTTCTTTCCACAGACACTGCCTTGTATGCATGAGGGCTTAAAAGCAGTTGAAACTGCAAGAAAATGCTGCAAGAACAAGAATACAGTCATGCATACTCCTACATTTCCCAAAGGTGGAAAAACCTTTCTGTACCAGAATTGGGTTTATGAGCTGTTACACTAAGATTCTATATGGAAAGTTGTTTGGCTTGTACAGAAAAGGCCCAACATAACACAGCAAGTTGGATTAGGCGTGTGTGCCTGAAATGTAAAACTAACACTCTGGTCACAGTTATACCTAGCAAAACAATCCTCTCCTTTGTTTCCAAACCCATACTTGTGTTTAAGTTTGGTGTTGGGTTGTTTGGGGTTTTTTTTGGTTTTGTTTCTGAGGGGGGTTTTGTGTTTTGCTTTATTTTTTTTTTTCTTTTCTCTACAGGAAGCTATAAAAAGAAACAATAAGCAGAAAGCACTTAAACCACACACAAATGCAAGGAAGAGATAAGGTGAAAGACTAAAAATAAATCTGGAGCAGTTGTGAGATGGTGAAGACAGAAAGTAACATCCCTGTATTTATGCAAATACGGTTAAAAAGCAAATAAAGACGTAGGAATCAGCTGGTGAGAGGAAGACCATGGTGGAATAAAGCATACTATGGGAACACAAACACAGGCTGTTACAACAACCTGCACACCTAAGAGAAGGTTAGTGCACTACTACTACATTCCAAGGTAATAAGCATGCACCAAAACATGAAGAGGAACAAGAGAAAAAGATGGACATTCAGTTGTAGCCATGTGGAGACTGATGCAATCACACATGCTCCAAGAGCTGGACTCAGGAAGCCTGTGCCATTCTTCAAAGAAACCCAGCAGGACAGCTCAGCAGCAACACTGCTTCTTGACAACCCTGGAGAAAAACAAGCTGTGCCTGACGTGGGGCAGGCTTCACCTAAGAAGGTGCCCTTGCTCCAGGTACCTCTGAGCTGCAATTGCTTTACACCACTCACTGATACAAAAAAAAAAAAAAAAACAACCCCACCACAAAACCCACACAAACAAACAAACCAACCAAACCAACCAAACAAAAAAACCCAAGCCAAAACAAAACAAAATCAACCCCCAAACCAGAAGTCTTTTAATACAAATGTTAAATGATGACCTAGGAAATACTGCCCTAGTGATACTGAATTTTGTAAGTAGTTGCAGGATGGCAGATAATTGAAATGTGTGCAAAAGAATGGTCAACTTTTAACTTTTGAAAACTCTGGGGGAATTTGTAAAAAGATGTTTAATACAGGAAATTGGAATTTATCAAACATAGCAGTAATCTTTCAACATTGTAGCATGTGTTGCTGGGGTGGGGGAGGAGGTGCGGAATAAACCCAGCCTCAACTAAGATCAAGAAGCTAGATACCTATGAACAGTCCTAAGCAATTCCCTTAAACCCAGGAAAAATATGGAAATAAGTCTACCCTTTACATGGTGTGTTCCTATAGAATGACAGGCTAAAATCTGAAGCACAGACCATTATTTATTTGGGAGGAAAAAGACCAGGAAGGGTCTTGGGACAAGGAGGCTGTTACCCCTTTGTGCAATTTAAACTGTACTGAAAGACATGTATAGAAGAATGCTACTGAGGACAAGTTGAGTTAGGCTAACACTGGGTACATTCCTTTGTACCAAGGAATCCAAGCAACCCAGTTTCCTAAGATTAGGCCACCACTGAAACTCATAACTGAGGGAGCATTCAAGAGTTCAATACAGCTGCTAGGATTCATACATGTTTTACATCATCCAGCAGAGTCATTCCCTTATGATCATGATAAGCAAATACGAATACTGCTTAGAAGGCAGGAGTTATCTTAAGCTTGGTTTTGAAACAATTCAAAAGAACCTGATTAGCAGCACCATAGTGAGAAAACAAAGATATTTCTCCATTTTCTCTTCTGCTTTCTGAGACAGCAGAGGAAAAAAAGCATTTGTTTAGGTTTGTCAGTACTGTACTTAAGCGGTAGTTAATCACTCAAGAACAAGCAATGTCTTTGTTAGACAAATGAGGCATGTAAACGATTAGCACTGAAAACCTCTATTTGCCTTTTCTGCCTCCCTGCCTTGGTAGACCTAAGGAATATTGCATCAGTAGAGGAAAAAAAAAAGGAATACTGCAATATTTCCATTAGTGCATTACGCAATACTTCCATTAAGCTCATTTTAAAAATATACTACTAACTCAGTTGATTAAGGTAGAATTTTAAAAAAATTAATTTTATAAAATTTAGCATTCACTTAGACCAGATTTTGTCTGCCAGTACTACTACACATATATCTAAATTAATTCAAAGTTATGCTCCACAACAGTATCTCAGGGAGGTGTTATTCCGATACTGATAAACTGTTACACACGCTGTCAGACCAGACAGAGAGATAACAGAGAACACATCCCACCCACTTTTTTTTCCCCTGCCACAAAAGCAAGAAAATGAAGCCCATTCTTTGGGAGGAATGATGGAGGCATATGGTCTGTTTTCTTTTATTCTGAAAAGATTCCCTAGATATATTATTTAGCTCTAGTTAAAACAAAATTTATGCTTAAAGCACAAAACAAGTACAGACTATGACACTTATCTTTCATCTGGTGAAATGCTTTCATGTACCAACCAGAATATTAGATACAAGCCCCTTTGGTTAGTGACACTGTTTGAGTCTGGTTCCCAGAACAAACTAATATAGAACGTCAAGGCGGTAGAGATATCAGACCTGGCAACTTCAGCAGAACTTTTAAAACTATAAATATGTTTGCATAGAGTTGTTTTTTTTTCCTGAGCAGAAAGACGTCGTAGGATATGCTTAGAAATGCTCAGTATCATTTAAAAATGCTAACTTCATCACCAAGTTTATGAACTCATTGCTTCCATAAGGCTTGCCCTACTGTTTGATTACAGGAATACAAACTCCTTTTGAGCATTAACATGAATCTACAACTGTAATCTTGGAAACAAAATAACAAACTGACTCAGTTACTATGTGTTCTCTTAGGTCTCTGGTATTCAGGAAGTGAAACTGATTATTAATCATCTGAGAAAGCCCTTGAAATACTGAGTGACCCTTTTCAAGTTCTGAAGAATAAACATGTATCATGAAATCACTGGGAAACAGCTTCTTAAAGAAAATAGGTAATGGAGATACTTAGTTGAGGGCGAATGCTTCACTGCATGTTTGTCACATCCTGCTTCTAATGTTCTGAATGCAAGACTGAGCACCAGCCCTCTCCAAAAAACAGGGATGCTTGGTTTTCCTCTTCACAATTAAAACCAATGTTTGCATTATATTTGTATGGTCCATACATGCTGTAATGCTAGAAGACTACCCATGTAAAACGTCTCTTGTGCTGTGTTGCAATGTTGTGAGCTGAGACAGTGGTTTACACAAAGTCCACCAAGCAGCTACCAGAAGGTACAAACGGGGACTTTCCAAGGCTACATTTCAAAGGAACAAATACATCTGAAAAGACAATGAAAAAATAAGGTAAAAGTCAGTAACTGGATGTGCCCATAGCAATTAGAAAAAATAAATACAATGAACTCGAAGCCTTGGAACTTCTCAAGGACTATGAATTAACTGACACCAATGAGATTAAATGAGGAAAGAAAAAGTGCAATAAAAGAACACTGATACATTTTGGAACAGCTTTGTTGCTTTCTAGGCCAGAAACGGTACATGAGAAGGAGATAATCTTTTGCTCTATCTCAAGAATGTATGTATTTGCTCAGATGTCCAGAAAATTGCAGACAGACAGATCTGGAATGTTTACGTTGAAGGTGGAGAGGATGGGGGTGGGGTGGGGTGGGGGGGTGTGAGCAGGAAAGGGGAGTGGAACAAGTGGAACAGAGTAAGCCCTGTTTCAAAACTGTCCCATTCTCCCAGTCTCAATCAGAACGAGATGATGAATGAAGTTTTGTTTTTATTTTTAAAAAGTAACTGAAGCATCCAGGAATCTGGACATAATGGTAACACAGAACACTCCTCACATGAAATAGAAGAGGACAACATTCAGTGAGGGCAATTAGCAAGAAAGAGAAATCAAGTCTATAAATACAGAGTGAGTATCAGCTAGCAGTACTTAAGAAAAAGGATCCAACTGTAAAATGGGTTGCAAGATGACAAAAGCAAAATTAAAAACTTCCAATTTAAGGATGTGTCAGTACTCTTACCAAAATACAGAAGACAGATGATTCCACATGCTTTCAATGCATCTAGCTTTTTGCTTTACACTTTAGCAAGTCCTACAACTGATGTAGACAAGAGAGACCAGAGGACAGCAACAAGAACAACCAAAGATCTTAAAAATGTTAACATATGATGGAATATCCAAGGAACCTTAATTCACATGAAAGAAGAAATCTATAATCTGGTATTAACTCAGGTAAGTAATATAACTAGGATATTAGAAACAGGGTTCACAAACAGTGCATAGACCCTTAAAAGATGGATGTTTTATCCAGTGTCTTTGTCCTTAAATATGAAACACAAGCTAATCTGTGTACTTGTACAAAATAACTGCACTGCTGAATAGAGCCATAAGAAAATAAAATAGAACAGAAAAAATCCTGTGTGGGGTTAACATTGAAAAATATGTACACAGACTTCTTCTACCTTTACTCTTGTTTCAAGTTTCAGCATGAGCTACAAAAGCAGTCAGGGCTAGGGTAAGCTTGCATAGCTAGACAGAAGCATGGTAAGAATTTCGGGGTGATGTGAAAAGAGGGTACAGTCAAACTCAAGGTTCATGCCCTTCACACGTCAAGTCTACAAACTACAGGACAATAAATCAGCCAAATGAAAACCAGGATGTGCTGGGTAATTGCTGTGCTTCCAGAACACCTCTTCTGGCATGTGGATGAAAGACACCCATGGGTTTTGCAGTAACTTCCAGCACAGGTGATGCACATGCTGAAAATGGACCAGAACTAATGTAAGACTGAATCCCATAACACAATCTGCTGTTTGGTTTCCTGGTGGCAGTAGCAGTGGGATCCTACAAGAAAAGCTGTGTACGCCACCACAGCCCAAGGATATCCTTCTTCAAGTTGTAGTTACGTTTGTGCAGAGCTTCTCCACGTTTTGCTTGGTAATAGACAAGGCTGCAGAAAGTAACTCGCTCAGAGTTAGAAAGAAATCCAACTGATAAAGTTGTTCCACGGAGAATTTCAAGTCGAGTAAGGACTTCCCCTTTCAGGAAAAGGGAATGAAATTTCTTGCATTTCAGCTCAAAACTCCAGCACAGGTTCCCTTTCTCCACTAAAATGTATGTTCTGCCTTCGTACAGAGATCGTTCAACACTTCCCACTTTTAAAACACATTTTCATTGCTTACAGCTTTGCCAAAATAGCAGTTTGGGCAGAAACTTTCCACACCAGATGCCTGCCTGGGGCTGAATTTTCTTGCAGGAGTTTCAGCCAAATGGTTCTGATGTTTTAGAAAACGAAGCTACATTTTTCAGCATTAAAAGCTTCTGGTGACCTTTTCTTCAAGAAGGAAAGACATTCCTGACAGATTTGAAATGCCTGTTAGCTTGATAGAGAAGTAAGATTTGTAATAAGGGATACAATCTTCTATTCCATCAACGTACATGGTGTTGAGTGGTATACATCTGATTTGGCACTTGCAAACCTTTCCTAAGTTTGTCTAGTGACTCAGTTCTCCACAGAGTGCAAATCTTTCCCTCAAGCTGAAGTCCTGACCAGAACAGCAGAACAGAGTCACCATACCCAGGTGATAAAACATGATTTTAATCAGTTGTGCACCATGATGGGACAGAGCTGGAATCAGAGCTGAAGACAGGGCGTGCTTTTCTCTCTCCTCCCAGCAACCAGGCTATGCAGAGGGTCAGGCTGTGGGGGCTGCTTTGGAAGGAAACAGTGAAAAAGCTTTAAAAAAAAAAAACCAAAACACCCCCCAACACACCAAATAAACACACACAAATAATAACAACCACACCACATCTGGAGACTGGGTGGGCTGAAGGAATGAAGTGAGCTGGAAGAAGATGGAGAGTCTGGATCAGGACTCACTGATGAGTTAACTGATAGGGTCTCTACAGGGAGCACCCCAAACGTCTACTCATGGAGAGCAACTGGGTGTTAATGATAAGAGCTGAAAAGCACCTAGATGTGTACAGCATTTATTTTGCATAAGCAACAATAAATTTGTCATTTCTTTACCTCCTAATACTCTGCATGACAATATTCTTAAAGCCCCCTTATTCTGCATCTAAAATGCTACTTAAAAATGTCCAGATGAACTATTGCGAAGTGTGAATTCAAATGCTATGGCTAAGCCAGCCTAGCAGTTTCCTTGGAGGCTAAACCTGACCTTTTTCCTCCCATTCACAGATACATTTTCCTTCCACTTCCCTCAACCATTCTGGTGACCACTGGAACCCTTCATGGGCTGCTTGAATCCACCAACCCAGCAAAAAGTTAAGCCAGAAAAGAAAGGGAGGAGAGAAAACCCAAGGAGTAACCAACCACACAGGCATCTTCTCAGTAAACTGAGCTGTCTTCCAGTGAAGGTAAGAAGGACCCCAGATGGCAGCAGGAAGGGTGGGGAGGAGAGCAAGACATGATGGCCTTCAGTACCACAGGTTAAAAGGATATTTATTACAAAAATTACATCATGACATATAAAAGCTTTAGAAGTGGGAACACTGCTGGTTTACCTAAAGTTAAGTCATTATCTCTGCTTATGACAAGCAATGTTTCAGTACAATTGCTTAAACCTCCCCACTGATTAGGGCCACCAGAAGCTTCTTCCAGAAAACATGAGCACTCTAGCAATATTTCATCACTCACAGTCACAACTCCAGAGTCACATGTTGAAATTAGTTAATTTCAGTGACTCACAGGCTGCTGAGCATATATTCCCCATGAAGAACTCATCTTTACTGTTTATCTGATATCTATGCTGTTTAAAAACAATATAGTTTTATTTAGTCTCTGTTATTTTTCTGTAGTTCAATCACACTGGTGCAATTGTACTCAGGGGGCACCCCACCCACTTCAAGATTAGAACTTGAAAAATAATGTTTTCATTTAAAAATCCTTCCTCTACCCACATGACAACTGAGACACTCCACTCCAGAAAAGTTCTGAAGTTTTATTTCTACCATTTTTTCCTAAAAAACAGCTTACCGACCCCACCCCAACCCCAAACCCTTACAGTCCTTGCAAAAATTCCTCAAAAAAAGTGGTTAGAGATTCAGCTCCCAGCTGTAATGCTTGCATTTGAAAATAACAGCAGTAAGGTGGTCAGAGATGTAGTACCTCTGGCTCATGACAAAACAGCCCGGCCTTGGTTTTGTTTTGTTCTGAAACTTAGGAGGGGGGCTGCTGTGACCAGAACCAGTGACTTTGGTGGTAGCATACCAGAAGTCTCATGTTCTCAGCAGCTCCAAGACACCCACTGGAGAACTTGAGTGCTGGCTAAATCCCCCAGTTTCAAAGAAGCCTGGAAAAGGCAGATTTCCCCAGGCTATTGGCCCAGTGCAGCTACCATCCTGTAGCATGCAGAAAGACACGCACAACTTCATTTCCCAAATCATACCCTTATTTCACAAATCATCTTTTATTTCACAGATGTACCGATCCAGCCTCCACAATACTCCTGGACACAGTTGAGTCTACGTCACAGATCTGCAGGGTGAAGTGTCCTGGAGTGGGGAAGGAATTGTCAACACCACTCTCCAGCTACAGACTAGCATAATTCATCATACCAGCTGACAGACTGGACTTGTGTGCTGGGGGGATAGGAAAAACAACAAAAACCTCCCCACACACCAAGCAGTCTGCAGCAGGAATGAAAGATTCCTGCATCACATTCTTCCTATGCTGTATTCAGGGCTTTTTTGGCCCAAACACTTTTCCTGACCTCATCTACCATGACCGTCCTGTAAGTCCCCATGCAAAGTTTATTTCCTCAAGGGAGCTCAATAGTTAGAGTCTGCAGCTACACATGGAGATAAAAGAACACTAAATACGCACAGATTGTCCAAGCAAGTTCTCAGAGAATGAACTTCCATTTGGTTTAGTCATCCAGTTCCAGCAATCTATTTTGTTTCAGACTGTTCTTATCATCAATGTATCCATTTTATTCCAGGATGCTTTCTGGGGGCAGAACACTTCTGAAATCAGAACATCAGACAATAAATCCTGACATAGGATTAAGTGGAGAAGGCTTCCCTTGGAGGTTTTTCTGAGGTCTTGGAAGGTAAAATATACTTGAGAGCCTCCATCTCTTCCTAGACCATCAAGTGCTGAGTGTTTTTATTAATTCAAAAATAGTTGAAAATGCCTTTACTGTCAGTCATGTGAGTTGGGTATACTAATCCTAAATGCAAAATATGTCCTCTAAGAGTTTTAAAGAATCAATGTGAAATGCCAACTGCAGTAAATATGTAATAAAAATAAATAGAAGAAAAATATAAGAATATAGAAAAAAAACCCCACAACCTATACACAATGAAGAAAGCAATAAGTCAGCTTTCAGAAAACAGTAAGAGCATTAGTAAATTTGTATTAAAAAAAAATTCCTTTCCCTTTTCCCTTCAGGAAGAGCTGATACTAACTGAAGTAATTTGTTTTTTAGATAACAGGAAAGAATTTCTCTGAGAGAGATGAAATGATTTAGGTAACACTGTATATACAATTAGAATTCCCAAATGTTTGCATCACTGGTAGTTCCTGTGGGTGCTGGGGGAAAGATTAAGCTTGATTAAATTGCAGACCATGCAAGTTTATTTATGGACTCAGCTGTTAAACAGAGGGAAAAAAAGTGCCTATTTGAAACAAAGCTATTACCCACTAATGTGTCAGTAAAATATCAGGGGTCAGTTTCCGAATTATTTTCAACCTAAGACCCCATTGTTTTACTGTGAGCTGGGAAATAAGTGTAGTGAAAGCATTAGGTACATAAAGGGACAAGCAAAATTATTTCAGTCCAAGAGTCTGAAGTGGAGATTTCACTGCCTATTTGGCCAAAGTACACAGTTCAGATGTGTTTATTGCATGGTTCAAGTTCACGTAATGACCTATTCAACTCAACTGCCATTTATTTTCAGCACTAATTACTCATTAGCACATGCATTTTGTCATGACAAGATTTTTCTAACATGAAAATATTTCCTGGATAGTTTGGAAGCCCTACTGTAGTTCTAAGCCAGGCATCCAGAAGGTTGATTCAAAAATTCATGTCATAAGAAATTACAACATCACCCCACCCTCCCCCAACAATGTATTTCACAAAGAAATTGGAGGTCAAAGAGGGAAGGACATAGAAATTTAGTAGAGCATTCCTTTTTTTCAAGAAGACTGCCCAGGTTCATCAGACAAACATACTAGTTACTGACAAAACACGTTTCAACTCTTATCTCACCATAATGAATATAGACTTGAAGGACGTGTAAGAGTTAGCTCTCAATTCCAGCAGTGGCAGGGTTTAATCTGCTGTACTTACTTGCCATAACACTTTATAGGGAGGAACACAGCCTTTTTTTTAGATTTCTAAGCTGTAATAAAAAAAATTTGAGATGGACTTGGGTTTATTGCACCATCCCACTGAGATGAAAAAGTTGCTTCTGCTCCCAGAAGAGTTCAGGCAGTCCAACAGCAAGCGTTTCTTTTCAGGAAGTTGTATTTAGAGGCATTACAAGGGACCAAGTTAACTCAAAAGGTGGCTAAAAAAAAAGCCTCCAGCTTTGCTGCTAGCTTGGCATGCGAGATCAACGAAAGCCCAAAAACAATTAAGATAACAAGCCAGAGCATGAAATATTTCAGCCTTTGATATGTTTTTGCACTGTCTCAGTTTCTGTAGCCATTTAAAATGTCACATACTGCCTCTGTGTCAGAGAAGCTGCCTTTCGAACTCACAACTCTTTAGCGCTTTTTTATGTGAAACACACTGCTGAGTTAGCCTTCACCCCCAGGTTGAGTCATAAATTATACTGCCAGGCAGATTTTGTAAAAGCTTATAGCACTGATTTAACCACAGAGATCGAAAGAAAGAATGCCAAAACTGGAAAAGAAAAAACCCAGAATTATTGATGGAATATTTTCTTAATTGAGGCACAAGAAGTTCTCTAAAAATAAACCTGTTTCAGTCACTCAGGTAAAAGACAGAAGTCAGCCCTTCAGGGCCTCTCACAGTGTAATCCAGGCTGAAGAAAATCCCTGAAATGTGTAAGGGGGTTTGTGTAGGGTAGACCTAATGGGAAAGAAGTGATCTTTGTGCATAGTATATGACAAGACAGGAAGTGCTATGGATTTGGTTAATTCACCATTTGCTGCCTGAAGTCCCAGATTAACAGGTTAGCATGCCCAAAGAGAGAAAAATCTTATATGGAAGTGAATTCGATGTGAAAGTGAAGATTTACACAGTATATTTGGGATATTTTCTCAGCCATCTGTCTCAATCGCCTTAACCAAGGCCTCTGGCAACAGCAAGAGGGGAAGTACAACAGCTTTCCTTGCTTTCTTTTTTGTAATGCCAACATCAGTAACATAAGAATATGCTTCTTTTTTAATTCTCATTACTTACATAATAAGCATACAAATGTGCCTGGGGTTTGTGTCTATAGCAATGAATCTCTGTTTTGCAGGATTAAAGACTATAGTGGGCTACTAAAAAAAAAAACCCAAACAAAAAAACAACCCACAAAAAACCCTTTTGAGTGAACTCTTCTTGCTATGAAGAGTCTTTGCAAGTTGAATTTCAATGCTTCCAACATCCACATTCTGAAAAACACCATTCACAAAGCTGAGAAACACCCATTATTCTTCCACTGCAGCCTTCAGCTAGCACTGACAAATATGTTTGAAACAAATTTGAAAAGAATATTCAAAACACTCAACTCAGTCAAGAGTTACTGCAGTGCTTGCACACTTTCCCTAGAACACATAGAGAATATATATTCTTTTATCCCACGGAGTTAGAAGAAAATGATATCTGAAAAGGAGGTTGAATAAAACGTCTTCTCTAGTGTATAAAGTTGTATTCAGATAGTAGATGTGTTATTTATAACACAAAATGAAAATCTTCTTATGGCCTTTGTAGCTCGATATTAATTCACTTCTTCATGGGTAGCTGTCCTTCAAAAAAACAAAAACAAAAACAAAACCAGGTCCTTGTGTGTGGGTTGAATTAATTTTCCTGTTCTGTCCCCACTTCTCCTCCAAAGTGCAATTGTCAGGCTCTTCATTTGTCAATATGGTTGACATTATCCTTAGAGCAAGGGAAAATTCTTTCTATCTTTTAGGACTATCTTTTGGCAAATCGAAGATAATTCCTTACACCGAAAGCTGATGCCTGAAGTCAGACTTCTCTTTTAAGCAGGAACGGTGCATGGTTAATTTAAGTTTTCCTTATGCTGTCGTGTGAGTTGTTGAAAGATCTGAGAACAGGAAGAACATTGATACGTTCACCAAAACTCACCTCATTCAATATAACAGATAAATAAAGCAGAAAAATGCAGATCCAGTTAGTGGGTACTTAAAAAACAGACTACACAAGCTATTGTACTCTTCTGTAGGGGTGTATCTGACCTTGGTGTACCAGTATAATCACAACATGGATCACTGAACCACAATGGTAGCAAGAAAAGACAAGCAGTTAACTCATCACAAATTGCTGGAGCAACTATAGCAGCTCAGCCTGTCTCTCAGCTTGTTCATTGTTCCCTTCACAGCTGAGATCAATAACTTTTAGCTATGGATAAAAAAATCAAATGTCTCCAGCTTGGTTGGCATTGGAAGAACAAAAGAAAGGGATGATAAACTTATGAGGAAAACTAGACAAATTGAGAAAATGTATTGTTTTATCTGAAGATGTGAGAAAGCACAGTGAAAACAGAAAGCATCCAAGTGAATGAAATATACAGATAGAAACGGACCGCAAAAGATCTTGTGCATAGCTCATGTACATGCGAGACATAACCAGCTAACCTTAAAAAAGCAGGTTTTTATTTTTTAAGATAATAAGTGTGATCCTACATTTGGGAACTCCAGCTCATGGAATACCACTCTGCATAATCGTTTTTCTTCAGCACAAATATTTACATTGTATTAGTGGAAGAGTAACCCATACTCTTCCCTCCCTGGATTAAAGCACCACCACCAAGTTACTCAAGAAGTCATGGCTAACTGGAAACAGCTGCTAAGCCACTTGTATCTCTGTTGCTTTGTAATACCCACTAATAACTCAGAAGTTATTACAGAAGTTACATCTGCTTCTCTTCTCTTCGACATCAAAGTCTTAACAGATAGCTTGTAAGTTGTCAGAGAAGCTAGATCTCAAATAGAAGCACAGAAAGCTGTCCTGTGGTTGCTGCAGATGTTTCCCTCTGTACGTTTACTAATAACTGCCTGCCGAGTTTTAACATTCTTGGAGCCAGGATTTCCAGATGTCTCTTCCTAAATTAATACAAACAACGGGGAAGTTTACAGAAGTGGGACAACCTAAAAATTTCTCTTTCCTCATGGTTTGTTCCCCTGCAACCTCTGATACCCACAAAGGACTTGTACACAGCAACAGGGATTTGCTGCCCTAGCACAAACATGCACAGCAGCAGCAAACCCCAAAAGGCACTGCTGAAGACCCCCATTATCATAAATAACCACTTTCACATACCAGAGGCAGCCCTTGATGTTCACCAGCAACAGCCAAGCCAAAGCGCTGCAGTACCTCCTCCTAGTGCCAAGCATTCTGTTCATATTCTATCAGCATGTCAAACAGGGAACTAAGGCTTGGTCTGACATTAATGTCCATTACCTCAGAGGAAAGATTATCCATAAGGTCTGACAGCACAAACTGAGATACAGAACTCAATACACTAAAATTTAATGAAAATTCACCCCAACACAGACCTGACTAACATTTTTCTGGCCATTCTATCCTATACAGCCCTCAAGCAAGGGCATCTATTCTGTTTTTGAAATAAGTCCTTTGAACACAGAAGAGAAGCAAAGAAACTAAGATACGAGACTCACACATCAAACTTTCAAATCATTTTATTGAAAAATGAAACCCTGCCAAATCACTTTGTCAAATTCATCAAATATATTCCTGTCTTTATTGAAGAATGAATATAGCCATTCTATTCTTATTAAGAAAACCCAAAATCAAACAAAATAGATTGTACTGAGGAATCCAGTTTCAGTGACCACTGTACTTTATTCAAGGATTCAAATCACTTCCAGCCACCCACAACAACAGCCTCTATGCACACTCAGAGTCATTTACTTCTTGGTGACAATTTTATGAACATGTACATGCACCAAACAGGTCCCATGCAGGCAGAATTTACAGTCTTCCTTGCCTCCTGCCAGATTTTTTTCTTCTTCTTTAAACAAGGAATTATTGTTTTTTCTAACGGAATGAATGTTTCCAAAGCTCCGGAAATCTAGCTGCAATTAGGCAATATAAATCAAACCACAGTAATGAAGCAGATGACCCAGTTTTCTGATCAACATAGCAGGAAGGTTTCTTTGTAAGTACTTCTAGCAATGTGTAGCACTAGCATACAGTATGTTTTTGTCTGGCAGACAGATATTCCCCCTTCCTGAAAAAAAAAAATCTTTCTGCTTTGTAAAAAAATCCAACAAAAAACCACAAACACAGAACAAAACACCAAAGAAATGTAAGGTAAAACAGAACCCCAACACTACACCATAGTCTATATGGGAAACAGAAATCACTTGAACTTTCCTCCAAGAGCCTGCATCACAAGACTTATGAATAATCACTTCAAACACAGGCAAGACTTCTGAGATCCTAACTTAGTATCAGTGAACAAGGGCACAACTCAGGGCTTTCAGCTGAATCAGGGATCAGCTATTTCCCTGCTGGCTGTTTCAGAGCAAACAAATCTGACTTGTGTTTGCACCAGCAGTTCCTTTCCTACCAAAGTCTGTAGTACACATCAATGTAAGACACTGATTTTATAATACTTAAGATTATAAGAAAATTCATGGAAAATATTTCATCTGCTTTCTATCAGGCATTGTCTGCAAGCTGAAACAACTGCAGACTATTTTGGAGAATACTTCTTGCAAGTTAGAAAGAGATTCAATGAAAGCACATTTCAAAACAGTCTTGTCCCAATATTCATTTTGAAACAAGCATCATGTGCTTCCTATTGACCAACAGTCAAACTGTTGCTATAGGAGCTTATCCATCAACCTCCCATCTGCTCACCATCTCTCTATCTTCCTTCCCTTTTTGAGCTAAAAGTAATTTCTAATTAAGATGGGATAGCAGTAAGACTTAAAACCCAAGACAACACACTCTGACAAGAACTACTGTTTTCATAATAATCCTTGAATGAGAAAAAAACACAAACAAAATGCAACAAACCCATCACTCACTTTCACGGAGAGCCTCTTTTAACTTATAGATCAAGCTTCACTCTCCCCTCTGTGGTCCTACAGCACCCCACAGAATACACAGAATAAAGGTTGCTGCTCCTGCTAATGTCACAACAGTACTCACTCTCTCCTTAGAGAAAGAATTACATATTGATCCTCAGAGCTAAAATTAATGTTTAAGTACCTATTATTTTTGTAAGTATCAGTTTAGAACACCAAAGTAGTGCAGGAAGCAACCCTGCATTTCAAAGGTAGCAGCTATGGCTAAGCAAAATACTGTGCTAGAATAGCAAACTGAGAGAAGATACATGATTTATAGTTTCTGCAATACTGCAAACTCCAGAGGATACTCCTAATATGGGTGAAAAGAAGCAGAAGTTAAGCAACACTGAATACACTTCTCTGAATACCACTGCAGGAAGGCTTTCCACTCAGCAGAGGCAAGGCTGCAATCTGCTCTTGATTCAGTAGCATTCAATACTCTCCACAAAACTTCCAAAATGCCTGTGTAATTTGGAGTCCACAGTTTTCTTTTTTTCCTTCTGCAAAGCCATAGTTCCCCCCTTAGTCTTTTATACTTTAGAAAGCACAAGTCACCTACTCCGCTTGGAACAAAGGGGCACGATTCAATTTACCTTTTAAAAGGAGCAAGCAGGCAATGCTATCCAGCCATAGCTAACATTGGTACTAATTAACAGTAATGCCAACAGTTGAGAATTAAAGATGATGATAATGAGCTTTGGACAATGTCTCTTATTTTGTTAAAATTACAAAGGCAGTATGTCAATCAGCATAGCTGCTATGAACCCTCATTGTGCAACTGTAAGCCATCATGTGCAAGTCAGCAAAATGCTTTAGCAACTGGAAAACTCAGTCTAGACCTTTATCAAAAGATGATCAGTATAGTAAGATCACAAAGACATGTGTTTCCATTTAATTAAGATATGTTATTTACTGCACTATGTACTTCATCACACTTCAGCAAACATTAAACCAGCTCCATTCCTTCCCATCTCTGTTTAAATAAATCTTCCATGGCAAAAGCACTTATTCTGTTATGGTATTTAGATCAAATAATATATGATGCCATAGAAACATCTGACTTCACTTTTAGAGATAGCTTTGAGTCTTACTAGTTCTTTTTCTTCTTCCTCAAATCACAGAATTGAAACAAATTAAGTTGTAAGCTATCCAAAATTAATTAAAAATTGCTATGCAGGACAATTAAAGAAGTTCACAACTCACCTGATTTTCTGCCTAAATACACTTATGTCCCAACAAACACAGCTTTTATCAATTCCTTAATTATTTTTTGAACAAGAGGTCCAATGTTCTATCTACTGTTTTCCATCTCTGCTCTCTTCTTCTCCAATACATCTGAAACATCTGAGGCCAACGTTTGTTACATTTCTCTCTGGGCCTCTTTTAACCCTGTGATTTCTGGAGGTAAAAAAAAATCCTCATATATAATGAAGTGAAAGAAACCAAACTATTGAATAGTCTTCTACTAACAACCTTTTTTGTAGGGGTCTGTTTGAACACATACTCCATTGTTAAGACTATGGTCACTGAAGCCAACCAGAGTTTTGACCCACCTTCAGTGGATGCTGGACAGAGGTGTGGCAGTTCTGCCACAGATACAGAGATAGTCTTTCTTCATTCAAACTTAATTGTGTGCACACAAATGTCATTGAATAGCTGTTGAAAAAGCCACAGCTGTTTCCCACTTCAAGCATTAAATCCAGGTGGATCATGTAACAACTCTTACAGTTGTGCTGATTATTCCAAGTTTGAACACAGCCAACATTTTAAAAATGCCTAAAAAACTGGGTGGATTAGGCCACCCTAGTTGGAAAATCTGACAGAAGACGTAACCTCAGAAATTCTTGCTGATGTAGGCATGTTGCAAATTGCTGGACCTTTACAATAGACACTGCATCATTGCACCCTTTGCCAGCTTGGAAATAGGACAAACACACACACATGCATCAAGCTAAGAATATGGAATTTTTTATAGATTAAACTCAAGTGGAAAATGGCCTCATTTTTTTCTTCATCCAAGACTCTGCTATTCCAACTCCCATTGCCCATGGACAAGAACAGCAATAAACATGAATATTGAAAGCCCAGTTTTATGGACCTATTTTGGAAAGCAATCCTTTTATTAAATACACGATATTTTACAATACCCTAGCTTCCAATGAAACAAATGGTAAAGATCCAGGTCACAATGTTTAATATCTTATGTTTAACCAGTATGAAATCGAACTTGTATTGTCCCTTAGTGAAGAATAGGCATAATTACTTAATGCTTACAATTTCATCAACTGGCACAGAAAACAAAGTTCCATCATCAGAATACCACTGCACAGCTCCCGGTGATATTAATTTCGGTTTTATTAGCATGGATAACACCACAAAAGTATGCTGCCTGGTGAATGTACAAGCATGATCCTGTGAAGAAATGCGCAACCACAGCCAATACCAATCGAAACTAAGGAGCTCAGACAATTTCCAGCTCTTGTGATTTTACCATGAGTCATATCTGGTGTTTTCCTTGAGTCACACATTTAGGAACCTCGGCAGTGGTGCCCATAACTACACTTTTCAATCTCATTTCTGCGGTGAGGAGGAAAGGGATCCATCTGCATTTTTACATTTATGCATCCAGATATGAAGCATGCAGGTGACACCCTAGTCACTTGCTCGGTTTCAATCAAGACTTCATTGCACATAAAGCAAGAGATCGTTAGAAAAATGTTTTTCATCTGTTAGGAACATTTCTTAGAGCACTAAGAACCATATACATGAGTTTCAACATGTCATCTTAGTTGTTTACTTTCAGTAATGAGACCTTCCATTTTTTTCTTTCAGAGAAAAACAAGTATTTATTAGACAGCTTACAATAGCAATAGCATGACACTCCACCCACAGATAAGCTGAAACAAGTCAAGAAACCTGCAAGAAGCTAAATACTCTACTTTTTTTTTCCTTTATCACAAAAATAATTTTAATTTGTAGTATCAGTAAGTAAATAACATTGGTCAGGCCTCTGTTGTTAAAAAATGTTACTCTGATTTCAATACCATTCAAATATTATTCAAGATGCAAGTGGTCAGGCAAGAACATTATCTAAATCAGGAAAGGAGAGGGAAAACATGTAAGCCTCTGCAAGAGGAGGATACATACACATTTTACAATTCTGATCCTCTGAGTATGCTCAAAACTGTTACTAAGTTTTTGAAAAGCAATTGCCGTGAACAGATTACCTTTCAGTGTTCACATAGAGTTCTAAACCCACTGTCTGAATCATGTATCACTATTCCAGGGATGACTGCAATGTTTTAAGTCAGTAGAGGAATACACAAGAAAGAAAAACTCCTGTTCTTATTTCCAACACAGAAAGTAGCAAAACTTTCTATCAGGTCACACCCAACAGGAAGTAATTCTTCTTCAGCGATGGATGAAGTAGGTGAACTAACAGATCTCTTGTCACATCAAATTTTGATGATGTTCCACATTTCAACTAATTTGTCATTTAATAAAACCAAAAAGCCCCCAAAGCAAACTCTCTCCACAACCCACATTCAAGCAAGCACAAATTTAAGTGTTCATGGAGCTGGAGGCAGTTAGGGAAACATAAACCCAAGGATGAGCTTTCTGAAGTATGCTGTTACTTTGTAAAATAAGTAAGATTGTGCTCTTGCTGCTATTCTTACAAACATCCCCATCTGGCCTCAGCAAACAGCGGAGAAAAGTGATACAATTTTCATGGCACCCACATCCTCAAAGCTAGACACTCATCACCTAGGTGTCAGCAAGCCCTTATACAAGTCTTCTCAAATTACTGCTTCCCACCAAGACCTGAAACTGTTTTCCTTCAACATCTGTTAATCTAATTGGTTCCTATGAGCCTGTAACAATTAAACCTGTTGTTGCAAGGAGCAACAGGGAAAGGGGATTTTACATATCCACAGCTGGGCTGTTAGCGGAACAAATGGACTCAATATGACCCTGTCCTTCACCAAAATTTAGTTATCAAGCTGTTAGAACAAGCCCTAAATGAAGCTGATGACCTCTGCAATTGGGCTGAGCTTAAAGCATGTATCAGCTGCTCTGTTACAAGAGCAGTCATAAGGAGTGGGCAAAGGCTTCAGAATTCATCTCGTTAGTAACTTTAACAATCCTGGAGGAAGGTATGAATACCATCATAGCAAATATGGAGTGAACCACTCATTCAATGTGAAAACAGATTTTTTTGTATAATTGTTGGCAATTTTTAGTTGGCTTGTATTAAAAAGGGAAAAAAAAAAAAAACCCCAACCCACACAACCTGGAATCAAAGTCCTTGTTTAGATTAAAAATATTTTTACAAAAAGGGAAGTATTGCCACAGCTGAGCAAACTTAACTCTTTACTTATGCAAAATACTTCAGCAAATTTAAAAGTAACTTTTTTTTTTTTTTCCAAAAAGAATAAAGTGAAAATGGAACAAAGCAATACCAAGATCAGTACTGCTCCTGGTCCCATTTTCACAGGCATTTGTAGATGTCTTTCTCTGTACTCATAGGAGATTCTCACCATCAGAAGGAATTATCATACATCTCAGTGATGTGCATAAGGGTTTGCAGAGCAGGAGCTGCATCATCTTCTGTATCATCAGCATCCAGCATAAGGACAGCAAGCTAACACTTCATCATAAATTTCATATACCTCTAAGCCCAAACATCCCACAGCCTGAGAAAACAAGAGAGCCCTGCAGTTTTCTTCCAGTATGCCAGATGAATCTCTCACACAGCTTATTTCATTTCTTTCTGAAATATAGCTTTAAAACAACTTAATGAAACACTTTTAGAAGTATTTTTGCTCTTCTATGCTTTCAACCCCAGTATTATGCTACCTAAGCAGCTGGGCACAACAATGTGCTGAGGTGACACCATGACCCTTAGATGTTCCTCAGAAGTTCTAGTGGTACAGATTACACGCCACACACTTGGGTTGCTGAAAGCTTACCAATTCCCATCTTAGGGTGTGGGACAAAAAACAAGTGTTATTTACCTCATGGGAGTCAGGTGCCAAGGAATTAATAGCTATCACCCTTTGTTACTTTAAGAACTCTCTAGCCAATGGCTTTTATCTTGAAAACTGTTTAGTTTGCTATTCATCCCTTTCTTAATTGGCTTCTCTCATTTTCACCAAACTTTGTGAAATTCCACAGTGTCAACTTTTAAAACAAAAATGTTTCAAACAGAGAAGTTAAGACTTTGGTACTTGTAAGTGGATAAAGACATTTTTTTCTTTTCCAGAGTATCATTGAAAAAGGCCCATGTTATAGGAAATCCTCTCCACCCCTCGCCTTCTTTCTTGATGTTTCCTTAGACCATCACAATTACAGACACCTATTACTACATTTCATAATGTCAGCCAAGAATTCATCAGTTATATATTTTTTTTCTCCAGTGACTGTAAAACTCTTCAAGCATATCTTAATTGCACTTTATAATCACTCTGAATCAGACTCAGTCAGCATAGAAGGTTACTCATGGTATGTAAAGTTATTTAAAGCTCCAACAGTAAAATGATTAAAAGTGTGCCAATGTGACAAGATTTTTTTAAAGTCTACTTAAACACTTGGAAACACCCAAGACTCCCAACCGGCTTTCTGTGGGTATAAAATTCTGAGCTGTGCCCCAAGATACATGTGAAAACAGCACTCAGTATCTATTTGTAACCCCAGGTTCAGAAATAGCTTTTAAGTTAAAACCTTGCTAGACCATCATCTCATGAAATGCCAGTTCACATCACTTCCAGTTAATAAGGCTGATCATCTCCAGTACCTTTAATGCTTTAAGAAGTTAATCTATTTCCTCTGAGCTTTTATTTATGTATTTACCTCGCTCTCATTTCTGCTCTGTGAACTCTCCCACAGTGCAGCCAAGAAAGTGAAAGATCTTGATTCATCATGAACACCTTCTTCCTCACTGGCACAGTATCTATATCCACAGTGGCTCATTAACATGAGTGACAGGTGAGCTGCTACAGGCATAGCAGGGAACACAGACCACTGCTAAGAGTTTTAGAATATAGGACAGAAGTGAATGCAAACAATCTACATTGAAACACTGAACAATATAACAGTCTTTCAGACACCAAACACGTTAAAAATCATTACTTTGCATTTCTAGTTTCCATCTCAGGGTTGTTAGTTGAATATCATCCTAAAACAGAGGAGATGAATTTTTAAAATTATCTGGTAAAATGTAGCACAGATTAAAGTGTGCTATTACTGTTCACGAATTTCCTTTAATAAGGAGGAACTGTACACGCAGCCTGGTGATTAAAAGAAGTGAAAATAAACGAGATAAGGACTTTTCAAGCAAGAGTCTTGACATTTGGTCAATTACCTTTTGATTTACTTAAATAGTGCATAGGTAGACTGAGCAGCATCCCCTCCATATTTCATAAGCATTAATATGCTAGCAGTACTTCTGAGGTGGAGTCTCTCCAGCTGCCAGGAAAACAGTCATGAAAAAAAATTTAGGAAGAAAACCAGCTTGATAACCAGCCATCAGACTGGCGAAAATGCCAGGGAGGCAAACCTAGAAAATGTTTTAATTGCATTAAATATAATGTTGTTTTGACATATGTGCATGCAAGAGCACTTCATTATCGTACTCCTAATGGATTTGACAGTTTCAGGAAGGTAAATGATCAGTATCCAATTTCCAGAAAGAAATATGCTCAATGCAATCTGGAAAACTAGTTGGATTTCACTGGATGTTTTCAGCCTCCTTAGGAAAGAATTCTATTTGTTCTCATCAACTTCATCTTTTCCAATACACTGAAAAAAAAAGAAAATTATCAGCATAGAAGGATTTTTTCCTTGCTTAATAAAATCCGTAAATCTTTGGGGCCTATACATGTTTTAATTTTCTACTGCATTAAATTTCACCCCCAAAATGATCTTTATGAAAGTATTTATCTTACTGTATTATTTGTCTAATAGGTAGATTTTAAAATTATACAATAAAGAAAAATTGCAACTTCTACCAACTAGACAAAACTATTTTGCTTGAGGGAAAAGAAAAAAAAAGTTATATAAAAAGTGCAAAATTAAAGAAAATTTTAAAAAATGCTTGCATTTGGCATAGCATTTTATTTCAATTAGAGCATTATCTGGTTTTATCAGTAATATTCCAACAGAATACCATTCATATTTCAGAACAACTAGGTACTGATTTTAAAGACATTTTTCATGGGCATCTTGAAGCATTTTAGAGGCATGTATAGCATAAGAAGCTATTCAGCTTTGGGTCAGGTATGTTACCTCACTTCCTCCCATGCATTTCTTCCATTTATTCCATTGCCTGAACATCAGTGATTCTCCCACTGTTTAGCCTTTGCCCCAAGTCTTTCTATACAACTTTGCAGGGAGCTGCCATTAGTGGTCTGAGGCGAGCACTGCCCCTGTCCTGTACAGAATCTGCAGTGGCATGATCAGAACAGAGGACTCAAGTGTCAGGTATGACTGACTACATGTCAGTAGATGCCTTGATTACACCACATCTCTAATGATCAGTGAAGTAGGGATTTTGGTAGTTCCCTGATATTCTTTAAGAGTTCAGCTAGTAACATTTGCTCACCAGGCAACCCAGTTCTAAGTTCGTAACTCTCATTGAATATTTTCTCCATGGTGTGTCTGTGTAAATTATTGGAGAGAAACTACATATTGTCTTCTTATGCTCCATTTCCACCATATGTTTAGACCCAGGCTTGTACAGCCATCAACAGGTTACCTGTAAGCTTGCTTTGACACCCCCTAGTACCTCCCTCCTTTTAAAAGCTTTGGAAAGTAGCTCAAATAACTCCAATAGCTAGCAAGGGCCAGGCAGATATAAGAGAAGAATACCTCTGTGGGACATCGAGAAAAAGGGTAAGTCAGCCTCAAGAAGTGAGAAAGGAACTATTTCTTTCAAGCAGTTCAGTTTCACTTGGACGTAACAGTACTTGGCTCCACTACTGAGCTTTCTGCACGGCTCTACTTTCTCTGTAAGGTAAGCCTAATCACAGGAGGATAGAAAGCAAGTTTCAACAATAATAATGGTGATTTCTGACAATCAGTCCTTCTCAATCTATACAGATTTCTTCTTTCACTAACAGCTCCTTTTTAAGAATATATTGTTTTTCAGTCTTTATGATGGCCATTTCCAAGAAATTATTTGTATGCACAGACTAACACATCTGCTTATCTTCAGGCACATCTAGAGTGCTCAGCTCACAGATCCTGCATTGAAGTAAGTCAGCGTGCCATAGTATGTGGTAGAAAGAAGGGGGGAGGGGGGAGAAGAAACTTAAAACACAGTCTATTTAGCACATCTGAAAATGAGCTCAAGCTCTTTTTAGTTCCAGCAGCTGCCTATAATGGAAAAAATGAAGATTGGCTGTTGCCAGAAAAGTGGGCAGTAAGAAATAACAGATGTGAAATTTCACCAACATCATTGGCTAGGTCAGTCTTAAAGACAGCTTCAGAGCCATAGTCTCCCTTGGGCTGCAGTGTTCTCAGAGGCACACTTGCTTTTTGAGCTGCTGAACTGTTCCCTGTGCTTCGCTGAATTTACTCAGTGACCTTACCCGTGGACATGATCAACAGGAAACAGTCAGGTCCTCACAATGTGTGGACTGTGTGTGAAAGCTCCTTGATTACAGTTAGTCACTACATCTTAAAAACAATTTTAACATTTCACTTCTCTCTACCTCCATTCTTCTCACCTCTATTTTAGGGACACTTAGGGTTAGGGGGGAAGTAAAGACAGGTCCTTCAACACAAGATCTTATTACACATATGGCTCGCAAAGGAAGTAAGATCAAAGAAACCAATCTAATCCGGTGTATAAATTTTTAAGAAAAAGGGCAATGGGTGAAACATGCCCTTCAAAGAGTCAACTCCAATTACAGAAGTCATTTTCAAAGAAGAATTAAGTTTCTTGACAGTAAAGGGGAAATTATGAATACAAGGCTTGTAGAATAAATTACATCAAGAGCAACTTCTGTCAGTTCAATTTGCAAGATGGACTTCAATTGAAATGAAAATTAAATTGTATTTAGGCATCAGAAATATGTGGTTCCCACATATGATTGCTACTTCAGAAAAAAACAATTATAAAAGCAAGAATAGGAAAAAAATACTTCCAGTGGAGAATATGTAACAGCAGTTACTAACATCAGCAGAATTGAAGTTGGGCTGTCACATCCATTGCAAACCATGCTTCTCCTACATTCAAAATCTGGTTGTAAAATGCAGCTCTTAGCATGAAAACGTAAAGTTATTATGTCTCATATGGTGTATTTATTACCTGTTGCTGAACGAAACAATACTACCCTCTGCACCTACTTCGAGCTACATACTCCAATTTTGTCCCTTGTGTTGTTACATCCAGTAACTTCTCAGCCACAGGACAAGCCTGGCCAGCACAGCTATCCAATGTAGTTTTCCTTTGGCAGTTAAGTTTCTGTATTGAATCAGCTGCTACCTTGAACTCACGTTGGGGCTGAGGGCTGATGTGCCAGAGGGAAAGAACAGGCTAAAATGGTACTGCCCCTTTTGGCATCACCCTGCAGTTGCACAAGATCAGAAGCAACACTAAACCATGCTCTGAATAGCACTGCTAGCTTTCTTCTTCCAGAGTGAATATTTTAGTGTCTTCAGGATTCCATATGACACAGCGAGGCCCTGAGACTTAATGTCATGGCATAAAACCCCTTCTGTAAGTAAAATCATAATACTGAAGGATTCCACAGGCAACAAAGCACAGTGAGATGAACTCAAGTGCAGTATCTGGACAAAAGACTTTGCAATATAAACAGTCAAAAAAAGTAAGAACTTAATTAACTTCCTTAATATCACTTATAAGGTTAATAACAGAGGCAGAAATCGAATACAAGAGTCAGGTCAGGCCACTACACCACACGCCTTCCTGTGGCTGCGATTGCTATTTACTCACTGCTTGTGGGATGGCATTATCATGTCAAGAACTGCACTAGGTTCCATAAATACTAACATTAAAGTTAGCCATTGTATTTGTTGCTCCATATGCAAATTATCAGCTCAGTATGTTTTACAACATATGAAAGTGCCTTCCCATAGAAAAATCTTCAAACCTTAGTATCTTCCTCAGTAACTTTCCCATCTGACAACAGGCACAAGGAAAGGAAAAAATGCCCACTGCTGGTTTTCAAATGGAAGTGGGTTACAGTTTTAGATTACTGTTTTAAAAATCACCTTCAAGTTCTCCAAAGGATGAAACAAAGGTAAATTATATGAAAAAGAAAACAAAAAAGCAAAGTACAGACACAGAGAAGAGACTGCTCACAGAGGAAAAGCAGTAGAAATATGTAACTTCCTATTTACTCTGTCTGTTAATAAAACCAAGTAAAACAAGCAGCACTGGCTACACCTTCGCTTTTGACTTGGAGACCTAAGAAATCCACCCTGTCTCTGTGCTGTTATGTACATAGCAAAAAAATGTAATGATATAAACAAAATCATATATACCAACCCAAACACAAAACCCCAAAATCAATTCCCTGTCCCTATCTGTACTCTGCTGTCAATGAACACACAGGGACCTTAGTCGCCTCAGTCGCCTCAAAACTACTATCATTTTTCATATTCTAGGCTTAAGATATGGCAGGGCTTCATCAAAAACCATGAACATAATTCCTCAAGTCACAAAGCACTGTCACGAGGCAGACAAAATTCAGCACATAGGCAAGATGATAGCTGTAACACGTTGAGCAAACCATGGCTTTCCTTTCTCTGCAGGTTATCACTACATGAGGTAAGAACTTCAGAAAGACAGTGCAAGCTTTCCTTCCCTCACCTTAGCTTCTCTCAGTTGCTCCCAAGGCCAGAAACACAACACTCATTGGCCAAAGGGGAACCTGTGTAGTAAAGCCAGGTAAGTATTATTACCTGAGGAGGAACCGGACTGTCTGCTCAAAGCATTTATTTACATGCACACAAAAGAATACTTGTTACAGCATCTGGCAGGTTCCAGAGTAGCTGGGAAGTCAGGCGTCCACAGTCCAAGAACTACAGCTATGTATCAACCTGCGGTAAAAATACTGGCAAGTGACTGATGAAACTTCAGCTATTAAAAGAAGGGATCAAACCTCCAAATCTTCAGGGACTGGACTCAATACCAATTGTCAGAGTCCCCAAGCTAACATTCCCTAAATGACATTAATGCCTGCTGTCTTACAGAGATGTCCAACACCGGCATCTAGCAGTATCTGACCTTTGCTAAGGCATCTCACTGGAGCATGGATCACTGTCAGATGTGATGTCTGGGTCCTGGAGGGAGCTTAGCATCCCTCCACAAAGCAGTCAATTCTTACTGACTTCTTATTTTAATTTTACATATAATAACTGGTATTTGTCGCCTAAAACAATTTCAGAGTCTATCTTTCAAGTTTATTAGAACAGGCATTATAAGCCTGTAGCCTACTGACATTCCAACAGGAGGAGCGTTCATACAAATTAAGAAGTATGTGAATGCTCTTATAATAAAATTGAAACCTTGAGGAGAAAAAGAAGAGGAAAGAGTAAGCAAAATATTAAAGATTTCATTAAGGGCTTATCAGAAGGTAATTGTATCCTTAAAATTTTTATCTCAGTTGTTTGTTTTTTGCTTCCAGTCACAATTTTATTAATTATTTTATTGCAACTAAGTGCTTTGTTGTTTTTTTAATAGAATTAAGCACTCATCAATTTCCCCAAGTCACCTTATGCAATGTCTATGAAGAAAACTCAGATAACTAAGCCTTTGCTGTGCTCACCAGCATATCCAGAAAAAACATTATTTGTGTATTTCATTATGAATGAAAAGTTATAATTTCAACTTTCTTTCAACATATTAGATCTGCACAGAACTAATCTTGTTAAGTGATTTTCCCATCACCACTGCACTTCACTCTCTACATTGGCTTCCTACCTACTGCTGCTGACAGTTGCTCAGATCATTGTTTAAGTTAGCTTCACATTCTTAATGCATGTGCTAGTGTTTTTGTTATGTTGCTAAGCACTACAGGGCCTCCCCTCTTAACTGGTCCAAAGCATGTTACTATAAAATAGGTTGTATTATCTGTAATGCTTCTTGTAGAAGCAATTTTAAATTAATAAGAAGTCTCTTTAATTCTTAACTAGCAGCTTCTTAAAGATGACCAAACTTGAAAAAATGCTTACATTTGCTGCTAGATAAAGCTGTATAAACTCTCTATGATGTAGCAACACCAGATGGGGTACCATGAAGTACACAGTTCAGTGCACTGTCAGCCCTAGCAAACACTGTTAGAAGTTTGGTATGGTATCTCACAGTTAGTACAATTGCAATCTGTAATATGAGCAAGGGTCCAGTTTAGCAAAAGATGGTGTTTCAGATTTTTCCCTGTTCAACTAAACTCTTAAAACACCTCCTTAGTTTCTAAACAAATGGCATTTTAACTGTATTTCAACAGCCATTGCACATTATCTTCTGACTCTCTGGTGAATCAGGACCTTTTATCAGAGCATTCCACCAGAACAGTCATCATATTAATCATAAAATAACAAGTATCAGAAAATTATTTCCACTTGAAGTCATGTAATTAAACATCAGCAAAAAAGTAGAAATTGTTTCACATGAATTACTTAATTGTTTAAAAGACTGGGTTTAAAAACACTGGAGTCACCAACAAGCAGCAGTCATAATCAAATTTTGGAGTTACTTTTTAAAACATGGAGTATATTTTCTTTACATTTCCTTTACATAATAGGTAAGAATAGCTTGACTGAAGGGTAGTTTTTATTGTCAGAAAATCTGGGACAACTGACTTCTGAGCACCAGGCATATGGTATTAATCATATCCTACACACAAAGAGGAACAGACCAGAATTGTCCACTGTGAATGTGTAATGAAACTTCTCAATATTTTCAGCCTTGTGTAGGATCACATAATACATGCACTGGAGAGGTACCTGTGGGATTAACTCATTTGATTCAACGTAGTGTCACACTTGCGTGCTGCAGAGCACTGAATTTACACAGAGCATGAATATATGTGTCACACTGGCACACAGGTAAATTAAGCCACATAAATCCAAATGCATATACACATATCAGCAAGGACAAGACCAGCTGATGAGGTTAAATGCAGTCTGAATTCCTTCTTGCACAGTTCTTCACAATTCTGGAATTTAATGTAGCTCCTATTAAGTCTCTAGTTCAGGGCAAAACATAAAGGGAAAGAGGGGTGTCTGTGTGTGCCAGGGGGCAAGAGGGGATGATGATAGACAGAATTTGAATGTTATTTGGGTCCTTCTGATATCCACTGTGACTAAAAATACCCTAGATAACTGAACACATTCAAAGTGGGCAATGACCTATCACATTTGTTTTTCCTGGAGTACTAAATGAATATCCTGGTTCTGGCCAGGCCAGACTTAATCTCCCCAAGCAGTCAGCACAGATGAGCTGAGTTAGTAAGAGGGGCTGGTCCAGAGGGGCACTCCTGTGTGTAGTATTTTCTAAATCAAGCAAAACTTCCTCACCACCATCACCTTATTAAAAACAATCAGGCAGACTACATTCTCTTAGTCTTCTTAAAATCTCTGCTTAAAAAAAAAATCAGCTGAATACAGGAACTTGGTGGTAAGAAGAAAAATACTACTGCACATCTTCCATCCTGCAAATAGCGGTCAAACTTCAGAGTCAGATACCATATGAAAAGACCAGATAATATGTGACTTTAATTCACTCACCAATTGTTATGAGTCCTCAGGTCTCAGTCAACCACTTCAGATTCCTGGCACTACCTAGAGAAATAATTTATGCAAAATGTAAGACATTTACAGAGCCAAAAACATTAAAACAATATTTATTATTAATATTGGTGGTTAGAATGGTACAACTCCGCTCGTAGGAGATGATATGCACAGGGGTAACTGGTATCACTACCAGGACACTTCTGTTTTGGTAGAAATACAGCATTCTAGACATTACTCTAACCACTAAGGAGCAAATTAAAATAAACACATGTGAAGGAGCAAAAGCATACACCAATGAGCATGCACAATACTGTATCTTTTTCTCCTCCTCTATTTTAATAATAAAGTATGCCAAGATCTGAAAGTGCATTTTAAATTATTTTTATATTTTATTCCGACTTATTAACAACATTTTAAAATCAGATATGACTTAGTAAGATCCCCAAAAGTCCTTAAAGCACTGGAATAAAAACCTAAATGACATAGAATGTTCACCCCACAAACTTAGGAAACCTCCAAACCCCTTCCACAACTCTCCACACATATTTCATGGAATTCAGCAAGGACAAATACAAAAGTCCGTTACCTGGGATGGGATAATCCCTTGGACAAACTGGGCACTGACTACCCACGACACAGCTCTCTGAAATGGAGCTGGGGCTCTGGGCAGCCAGTGGGCTAAACATGAGCTAGCAAGTAGCTCTGGCAGCAAGAAAGGCCGAGAACATCCTGAGGTATATCTACATGCCAAGCTCCCACTAATAAGTGATTATTCACCTGTGGCCAGCACTCCAAGACTACACACCTTTAATACCAGATCCAGTTTTGGACATCCAGTACCAAAAAGTAATCAAATAAGGCGATAAAGGTAAGATAAGGTTGATTCAGTGATGTCAAACTACAGGATTTCCTACAATAATAACAAATTCTGCATTCTTATACATGTATCAGAACAGGATACATATAGAACCTCTGCTTAAATAAAAGAACAAAGTAAGTTGGAAGGTCAGTAGACTGTAACGAAGAGAGAAAATATGGCCTTCGTGAAGATGGTTTAACAGCAGAAATCTCAATGCAGTACTCCTAACAAAGTGTGCTTCTGAGGACTGAAGAGAACATACTGGGAACACTGGAAAGTCAAGCAAGATTTACAAAGGCCTTTGAATTCCTGGCACAAAGAATATTCCTCCAGAAAAAAAACCAACAATGGGCTGGATTAAGAAGCTGTGTTTATGCCAGTTAAAGCAGTTAACTAAAGCAGTTAACATGGCAATGAAAATATAGCCGTGTTAGAAGAGACAGAGACTACATTTCAAGAACAAAAAAAAAAAGGCCAAATTGTTTTCTTTTAGACTCAAGCACCCCAAAATGCAGGACCAATTTGAAGTATATCAAAATGATGGATTGCTTGGACAATTAGAATCAAGCAGTGCTTTTAAGCAAAATTGTCTTGCCTGGACTCTGAGCTCCCTAAGAAAAAGCTGTCTGATCAGGGTAAGACAGAATCAGCCCATCCAGGAGGCTGTAGAAGAGCCTTCTCTCATAGATCCATCCACCTGCTACATGGCCAGCAATGATTTCCTCACCCACACAAAAGAAATTAAAAAACAACCCAAACCCCAAACTAACCACTTTTTATTACATTACAAAGAAAGGCTCTTTTATGCCACCGCATTTGTGACAAAGCTAACAAGAAGAGACTCCACATGCCTTCCACTGCACATCACCACACAGACAGTGTGCACTTTCATTATGCTGCAGATAGCCAAAATGAAACCCAAATCCTCCCAAACAAATCTGAATGAGAAAAACACATGTATGCTCTCGTTCCTTCTCTCAGGAGCTTTTTCTTATAAATTTTACAATTGCTCTGATGGCTTTCTGAAGAGTTGGCAAAATATATAAAGTCTGTTTCTTCCTACTCAACTAGCTGTAAATTCAGCTGCATCAACCCCACCCCACCAAAAAAACCCAACCCAAACAAAAAGTTGTCATTCTTCATTTTTATGTTCTTTCTCAGATGCAAAGGATATGTTTTAGTATAATTCAGAGCAGAAGAGTCTGTCTACCAAGCAGAGCAATTTTTTTTGTTTAGTCAACAAGAAGCAAATAGGCTGCATACTGTTAAGAGAACAGCATTTGATGACATCCTGTGTCACATACTCTAGCTTCATACACAAGAGAAATTGGGTATACTAAGGCTCTCTAGCAAAAATAAAATAAAATAAACCAGATACATCTAAAACCATGCTTTTTGAGTAGCTTTTTCCTTCAGAAACACAATGGCATGTTACTTCCACGTATTACATTAACAGCAAGTATCCAAATCAAAGACAAATTTACTTACTTCAGTAAGGTTTGTATGACCAATTACATCACTATGAATAGAAGTAATGCATTCAATGGGTTCTTTGTCTTTTGCTATCAATGCAGAACAGTATAAAATTTTAAAAAAATAAATCATAGGCGTCATTAAGGCTACCTTCAGAAATAACAGCAAAACAAGGAGTGGAAACTATTTTCTTTAGGAAGACACTGCTAGCAGTCTAAAACAAAACAAAGTTGTAAAACTACAACGCTGAACTCTGCAGGAAACTAATAGCTCAAGGTATGCAACAGATTTTTGTAACATTTTGTCTCAGAGAGATTATTCCCTGTTTCACACAAACCTACAAAAGAAAAAAAAATTCAGTTTTGCTTTTTGCATTCTTTACCTGATTTGTTCAATCTAGAAGACCATGCTACAGATTTGTATGTATTGAGTTTGCTTTAAATTACAAAGAGCATACCATATAGAGCAACATAGTTTTCAGCTTCTTCAATGAGAACAAAAAAAACCCCATCACTTCTTTACATTTTAAAAAATATTTCATCAAAATGCACCTGCCCTGAAGTTTACACCCCATAAAAGTCAGGTGTAATTCTAATGCATTGCTTATCCCTGCTCTTAAAGCCTGTTTTCCCACTGCACCACCTTAACCAAGAAAGTGGTACAGCATATTTTTACACATCATTAAAATGTTTAAACCAAATATTACATTTGTATAATGCTAGCAATTCCCACAAAACCAAACAGAATAAATACAGAAGCACAAGAGACCTGCTCTCTGAAGGAAGGATCCCTCTTAGACTGTTACCTTAAACACTGGGCATCCAAGTGGCAAGTGAATCAAACTACCACATTTATTTAACAAGTCAATCATTACCAACTGAAGCAAAAGATAAGCAAATTTATTTCAGTAAAGTTATTCTCTAAAATTAGTTTTGCTTTCTAGGGTTTATTTTACCTAAGCACAAAACTTTATTTGAAGTTAGTAATACAGAACATGATCCTGGAGCTTGATCCCACGTTCACTGAGATCACTGGGAGCTCTTATTTTAGCATTACCCATGAGAATAAATGGACATAAATTGCTTACAGTGTAAAAGCACTTAATAATAAGCATATTGTAAAGTGAATTTAAGTCACATTTCAGCATCACAGGGACAGTAAAACAAAACAGCAAGTCATACTCTCACTGCAGCACTGTTACAGACAGCCTTTTGGTCTTGCTCTATACAACACACCACCTCTGCCAGCCCAAGGCAATCAAACTCTGCAGCTTTGCAGTAGTATCTCCAGCAAGAACATCCAGGGTTACTAAAAATGGTCCTTGCCTCCATTTTGGCCACAAAGCTGCTCTAGCTGGCTGCATCTTGATTTGTCTCAGAAAGAAGCTTCACCCTAGGACCAGCTGCCTGTAGATGTTGAGAGAAACAGGTCCCATGGACAGCCCACCAGTCATCAAGCAAAGGCAGTCTCCAGGTCAACCCCAGAGCAGCTGGGATTGTAGGAGAAGCACTGGTACTACAGCTTTAGCACGTACTGATGGCGCCAGGCTGCACTGAAACAGGCTCCTGGGCCCATGCAGGGAGAAGCCCTGGCAGGACCTAGAGGAGGCCAAGGCTCATTAGTGCCCCAGAGGCCCTGATGTTGGGTTGCTAATTAAATACTCTAACCAGTAGCATGCTCATCAGCAATGAGCTAAAATCACTTGGCAAGCTCAGGCTATTCTTCTTCTTAAATGTCAGCTGGCTTAATAAATAACAGCTTTTGATGAGTATTATTAGCATCCAAATTATTGCCCCCAGATTGCTACACGTGTGGCCTGTAAAATGCAGATTTTACAAATAAAGCTGTCTGCTGGCAGAAGTGGAACAGAAGGACTCCGGGGGAGACAGCTCAGTTATCTTTTCCTGAAGGCCTAGAGATGACAACTGTGGAGTTGAGGCATAAGCAATTAACACACTGTTCTATTTAATCCACAGACAGCCGAAGCCTATTGCAGAAGGCTGCAGAGCTATCCCATTGTGACAGTCTGGAAAGAAAGACAACGTTATCTCTCACAAACACACTCTCTTAACCAGCAGCCACAGGGTTTGTTTTGTTTTCACTCCAACACCTCCTTCTCAGGCCAAAGTTAAGATTATCATCCTAGTGACACAAAACACAACTATTAGAAGTCAGTAAAGCGAATTTTAAAAATGTCCAAATTGCCTTATAAAATCACTGTGTTTACCAGTACTCCTGCACCACAATTGAATTATAAACCTGTTTTGTGGTTTCAACCTAAATAAAAACTGCATGGAGGACAATCCTCCCCTTCCCTGTGAAGAAAAGCAGACTTGTTTTAACATTCAACCTCCATCTAACAAAACAACTAAACACAGAACTAGGGACTGACTTACTAAGACACAAACAAGCTGTTAAGATTCCTTAAAACACAATTTCAAACTCTTCTATTGTGTCAGGAAAATAACATTGTTTACCATAAGCATATATTCTATATTGGACTAATTTCCATGCCTTCCTCACATCTTTCATCTTCAAAGATGCAATAACATACACATAAAATGTAGCTTATCAAATTAAAATACCCAGAGGTACTACCTGTGACTTTCCACCAGCTAAAAGGTGCATTTTAATCATGAAACACTGAAGTGATTCATGTAATGATTTTGCTAAGTTACAAAATACAGAGCTCACGCCATTCAATTTGTCCTCAAAGCCACATTTCTTCTACCAAAAATAGTCTATCTGAACATTATCCAACCAATAAGCCTATCACGCAACCAACCCATTAATTCAACACTAAAAACACTGTTCAGAGTCTTGTGTGTCAGAACCAATTTTCAGTCCTATAAAAAGAAAAAAAAAACAAAGCTCAACACAAAGAAAAATTAAGGCGAGACCATAAGCAACATTCATTGTGCCTTTTCTGAGTGTTGCAGGAAAATCACCTTATAGAAATTACAATCCTTCAAGAAGTCCTATCTGCCCGGTTTTCCAATTCTAGGAACATCCTGCCAGTTGCCACAGAAAGTTCTGAGCCATCTCCATCCAACTTGCTTTTACCAAAAGGAGTTTACAAGTCCACAAAGAAGCTTGATGCTAGTCCAAGGAAGAGGAAATGAACTAGCTAGCCACTGCTTGGTAAGAGTTAAAAATTATACTCAGTTTGCAGATACAAGATTTAGCTAGTCCCAAGATAGTGGGGACTGAACAATAACTAGGAAATATGTTCACTGTGGTTTTCTCTACCCACACACCCAGAATTTTCCTTCACATTTTTAATTGTAATGATTTTAAGCTTTCTCTGGAGCCAGTTTGCCTAAACACTGCTAGAGAGATGATCGTCTTTATGACCATTGCCTTTTTTTCCTGTCACTGGGCATCACTGAAAGAAGACTGACCCCATCCTCCTGACACTCACCCCTCAAGTATTTATAAGCATTGATAAGTCCCGCCCCAGTCTTCTCTTCTCTGGGCTAAGAAGTCCCAAGTCCCTCAGCTTCTCTTCGTAGGAGTCTCAAGTGTCTTCATCATCTTCGTCTCCAGAGGTCCCTTTGAACCCCTATCATTCTGCGATTCTGTGATTCTTTCCTGAAAGCTAAAGGCCTGCTAGAATTAAACCTGTCCATGCATACATGGACATCAAGGAAAGTTTCTATAGCTATATAAGACATAAAATGAAGACTAGGGAAAATGTGGGCCCTCTCTGGAACAAACAGGAGATCTGGTAGTGCAGGAGAAGGCTGAATTACTCCACACTTTACCCCTTAGTCTTCACCAACAGGTTACAGAAAGCACAGGCACGCAATGAATCACAGAGTCACAAGGTTGGAAAAGACCTTTAATGATCATCAAGTCCAAATGTTCCTGTCCTAATCTAAACCGTATCCCCAAATACTTCATCTACCCTTCTTTTAAACACATCCAGGGTCAGTGACTCAACCCCCTCCCTGGGCAGCCTGTTCCAGGCCCTGACAACTCTTTCAGTGAAAATTTTTTTTCTAACATCTAATTTGAACCTGCCCTGGCACAGCTTCATGCCATTTCCCCTTGTCCTATCACCTGTCACCTGGCTGAAGAGACCATCGCCCACCTCTCTACAGCCTCCCTTCAAGTAGTTGTAGGTGGTGATAAGGCCTCCCCTCAGCCTCGTCTTCTCCAGACTAAACAGCCCCAGCTCCCTCAGCCGCTCCTGATTGGATTTGGCCTCCAGGCCCTTCACCAGCCTGGCTGCCCTTCTCTGGACTTGCTCAAGGACCTCAATGTCCTTCTTATGGTGGGGAGCCCAGAACTGGACACAGTACTCAAGGTGCGGTCTCATCAATACCAAGTACAGGGGCACAATCACCTTCCTAGACTCCTAGACTGGGAGAGTAAAAAGCTACCCACTTTAGGACAAAATAAGATTTGAGACCATCTAAGGGACCTAAAGATGAACAAGTCAATGGGACCCAACAAGATGCATCTAAAGGTCCTGACAGAACTGCAGGTGAAGTGACTAAGCCATTCCCTATCATCATATTTGAGAAGTCATGGCAGTCTGGTAAAGTTCAGAAAAGAGGAAACATAACCTCCATTTTCAAAAAGGGAAAAAAGAAAGACCTCAGGAACTGGTCAGTCACCTCTGTGTCCAGCAAGTTCATGGAGCAGATCCTCCTGGAAATTATGCTCAGACACATAGAAAGTACGGAGGTGATTGGTGACAGCCAACACAACTTCACTAAGGGCAAATCATCCCTAAAAAATTCGGTGGAATTTTATGATGGGCTTTCAGCACTAGTGGAAAAAGGAAGCGTGACAGGTTTCAACCTACAATGCCACCTGGATGCTCAAATGTCCGAGGTGCTGGATGGGATCCACCCAGAAGTATTTAGGGAGGTAGTGCAGGAGCTTGCCAAGCCACTCTCCATCATTTATCAACATTCATGATTTACAAGGAAGGTCCCAGACAACTGGAGGCTTGCCAATGCAATGCCCATCTACAAGAAGGACCAGAAGGAGGATCTAGGGAACTACAGGCCTGTCAGCTTGACCTTGGTACCAGGGAGGATCATGGAGCCATTCATCTTGAGTGCGCCCATGAGGCATGTGCAGGATAACTGAGGGATCAGGCCTAGCCGGCATGGGCTCATGAAGGCAGATCCTTCCTGCCTGACGCAAAGTCTTCCATAGTCTCTCCCATAGCATTTTCCTAGAGAAGCTGGCAGCTCATGGCTTGGACCGGTTTTTTTACCCCTTTGGGTAAAAAACTGGCTGGATGGCTGGAGTTGTGGTGAACAGAGTTAAACCCAGTTGGCAGCTTGCCACAAGTGGTGTTCCCCAGGGCTTGGTCTTCAGGCTAGACTTTCACAGAATCACAGAATTGTAGGGGTTGGAAGGGACCTCAAGAGATCAAGTCCAACGCCCCTGCCAAAGCAGCTCCCTAGAACAGGTCGCACAGGTAGGCGTCCAGACAGATCGTGAATATCTCCAGAGATGGAGACTCCACCACCTCCCTGGGCAGCCTGTCCCAGGGCTCTGTCACCCTCACTGTGAAAAAGTTCTTCCGCATGTTGGTGCGGAACTTCCTGTGCTCCAACTTGCAGCCATTGCCCCTTGTCCTGTCTCCACAGACCACTGAAAAGGGGCTGGACATTTCCCTTTGTCTCCCACGCTTCAGATATTTATAAATATTGACCAGTTTCCCTCTCAGTCTTCTTTTCTTGTTTCCTTTATCTCTTACCTGCATGAGGGGATTGATTGCACCCTCAGAAAGGTTGCAGATGACACCAAATTGGGAAGGAGTGTCTATTACATTCAGTGCAGGAAGGCTTTGGTGAGGGATCTGGACAGGATGGATCAATGGGCTGAGGCCAATTGTATGAGGTTTAATAAAGCCATGTCCTGCACTTGGATCACAACAACCCCATGTAGTGGTAAAGGCTTGAAGAACACTGTCTGGAAAAGTGCCTGGCAGAAAAGGACCTGGGGGTGTTGGTTGACATTGGGCTGAACATGAGCCAGCTGTGTGCCCAGGAGGCCAAGAAGACGAACAGCATCCTGGCTTGTATCAGGAATAGTGTGACCAGCAGGACTAGAGAAGTGATTGTGCTGCTGTTGTCAGCACTGGTGAGGCCACACCTTGAGTATTTTGTTCAGTCATGGGCCTCTCATGACAAAAAAGACATTGTGGTGGATCCAGAGAAGGGCAACAAAGCTGGTAAAGGGTGTTACAGCACAAGTCTCATGAGGAACAGCTGAAGGAAGTGGAGTTCTTTAGCTAGGAGAAGAGGAGGTTGAGGGGAGACCTTATCACTCTACATAAAAGGGGGTTGTAGTCACGTGTGTGTTGGTTTCTTCTCCCAAGTAACTAGCTATAGGACAAGATAAAATGGTCTCAAGTTGTGTCAGGGGAGGTTAAATTGAAAATTAGGAAAAATTTATTCACTGAAAGAAGGGTCAGTTATTGGAACAGGCTTCCCAGAGAGGTGTTCCTGAAGATGCCGGGGAGTTACTTTGTGTTACTTTGAACAATACAAAGAATTCTTACTGTCCATAAACAAGAGACAGGGGAAGACATTCAAGCTGTATGAGGAACACTGACCAAGGGAAGAGAGCTAGGAAAAGATGTAAGTTCTTGCCCTCTTTAGCCTGACAAAAATAGTGAGAAAAACAAAGTACAGCTGCTTCCTACAGTTACTACAGGCAGCTAATTAGCAAGGAGAAAGAAGAGGTACTTAAATTAAAAGCCAACACTGCAGTAGGAAGAAAATAACTGTGAACTGACTGGGAATACACTTAAAATGCAAGTTAAAAGATGATTTCTAAACCATCTGAAAGAGCAAGTTTCTGTAACAGTCTTTCAGCAACAAAGACAGAGGCAAGAAAGCTTCCTACTTTTAAGCCTGACATGATAAAAGGAATTGCAAACAACCTGATTGCCTGCAATAACAAGGGAACAAACTCCCTTAGGAGGGCCTTATCTGAAGATCCTAGTGTACATTTGCATACCTTCCAATCACCTCTCAGAAAGCAGGCAATCAATAGCTTAAATATTAAATAGCTTAAAGTCAACACAGATCCCACTGTTAAAACCAAGATATGCATTTTAAGTCTATTTAAAATAATCTTAAAGCATTAAAGATCAAAAATGCAGTTTCTCATTTGAGCTTTACCAGTCCAACACAGAACTAATGGCTGTATCCCACATTTTTAATTATAAAAGGCAGCAGACAACTGCATTTATTACAAGTCTTGATCATGCACAAGATAACTACATGAACTACACTCAAAAAGTCATGTTTAAAGAACATGAAATACTTAGCTATTTATGTCATTCTAGACAAAGGCTAAAAAACAAGACATGGGGTATAAAGTTGTTTTGAATGTTATTATCTCCTTTTTTCTTTGGCAAAGTGTATAAACAAAGTAATATCCATGAAAGAAAGTTATTTTGAAAGAAAACACTAAAACTAAGGTCAAACAGACCTCTTTAAAAACAAAGAAAAAGGAAGAAATTGGTCACTTCACAGAGCACAAGCAAAACAGCCTCAGGAAATCCATATGAAAGGGTTTTTTTTTTTTAAAGAATATATAAACTCTGCTATAACCTTCACAAATCTCTCCAGCAGTCAAGCTTAGAGACACCTCCTCTCTGGAACATAAAAAATATTTCTGAACATTTCTTCTGTTCTCTTCATCTCTCAAAACATTGCATTTTGTTATTTTATTAGCAATGAACATTTTAATTGGCATTCACCATTCCCTTCCTACCAGAATAAACATAATAATGAACATGCAAGGTGAGAAGTTAAAGAACAGCCAACAAGGCAGTGAGATGGAGGTCTCCCACTCCTATTCCTTGGAAGGCAGGACAATGCACCATTATTAATCTCCTCACACCAAGCTTCAGCTCTGAGGAGGGGTAATTATCATCTGCAGCTGAGTTCACAGCCTTCTATAATGCTTCAATATAATATAAGGTTAAGTTTAAAACTTCCACGGGGATTTAAAAGCTTCCACTGTAAATCTTGAAGACAAACTTGCTTGTTTAGTCAAGTTTGTAAAAATTTAAGCAACACATTTTGTTGCCTCCTCCTCTCCCCTTTTTTTGAATAGTCATGAATGCAAACTCTTCCAAGGATACATTGTATCAAATAGCTGAAAATAATCTTATACATATAAACTACACATTTTAACAACAATCTCACTTCTGCAGCAACTGAACATGCAGATCCCTACTAGAAGGCCGTGTTTTCTAGGAGGTAAATATATATATATGTATGTGTGTGTGCATATATATATGAGAGGGCAATTATACACATATATGTGTATATGTATACATATATAAGAAAGGGCAATTACGCTGGGAGTAATTATCAATAGACCTATTTCCAGGAGCTTTCATACCAGTTATAAAGAAATTTGTTCCAAGAAGGATCCAACAATTCCTTACATCTCAGTGACTACCCAGTGCACTGATTCAGAATCCGAATTCTGTAAAGATTTAAGTTCCAGAGTCCCTAAATACTAAACCTTTCTCCCCCAAAACTAGCTTTCTGAAGTACTTGTATGGACCATGTTTTAAAGTGATTTTTCCAATGAAGGCTAAGGTTTAGAACACAACATGAGTAAGTCCTCTGGCATAATTGTTTTCTTATGGTATTCCAGCAATTGAACATTGACTTGAAATCTCTTACAGCCAGAGCGGGTTGGTTTAAATCACTGCTTTTGAAAGTGCACACAGATCATACGCAGCTACTTGACTCCCCAATATCCTTTACAGCATCAAAAGAGCTCTCAAATAAGGGAAGAAAATTACACATATATACACAATCTCTCTTTCATATTCATACACATAATATATACCAGCTCCATTCAGGTGGTCCCCTGAGGTTTTGGCTCTCTAGAAAGAGTTAAATATCTGAAACAGACCCTTTTCTTGTTCATTTGTTAGTACTGTTTTCAAAGGACCTTTCAGAGAATGAAGTCTAAGAAAAATGCAAATTCTCCACTCCATGCTTGACTAACAAAGCATCCAATCAGTTCCCACTGAGCTCCAGTTCGTTTTGTGTCCACATGTAAGTGATTAAGAGTACATTGTTTGAAACTTAATTCCACATCTGTTCTTCTGTGGGACTTGGAAAACAGATGAATTTTTCTGACAATTGTTTGCAGAGTGGATAATCACAAGCATGTGTAATAGTAACCCAAAGTGCAAGGGGAAAACACCATAAGCCTAAGAAAACTTTTTTCCTGCATGTTTTTGTTTCTTTTCTAAGTAAGATTAAAAAATATGATGCTCTCAGATGGAAATAATTAATAAATTCTTGAGAAGTCATCACTATAACTAAAAAAGTAAAGAAAAATCCAGCTTTTCTTTTTCATGTCCCACCAATCCACCCAGAAAGCCAAAATTCATTCAATGATATGTCAGGTAACCCTTTAAAATTATGCAGAAATGACAAAATCCTGCACACATCAGAAAATTCATGGTTTCATCATGGAGCTCCACAGCTGTGAGAGAATATTCCAGGCTATTACAGTAGGAGAGTAAGCATCTTTTGAGCCAATCTCACATTTAAGTGATAAGGATGTTCTTCTTTTGATCTCTATAAATGCTGATAAAGGACAGAAAGGAAGAATAGATAACAACTCTTAACTGTATTTTCTAGTGGAAGTGCTGACAGCATCAAAGTATTCTGGGGAATGTAAGGTTCAAGAAAGCCCTTTTCCTCAGCGTAACTGAGTCGTGGAGGAAATCTGCCACAGTTTGCTGTGGATGATATGTTCCATATTTGCTCAAGAAATAACAGGACATTTAATGACTGAAAGATCCACTGACAGACATTAAATGCAACAATTGCCTCTTTTGACCAAATAAGTCCTCAAGAAGCAGAACATCCTATATTTGCTCAGTACTTTAGGCCACTGGCTATCATCAGACAATGCATTAAATTAATCTCTTGTTAACTGTTTTATTTCTGGCCTTATTACATTACCTTGGACCTTTGTTTAACCTATACACATAATGAGTGCAAGAGAGACTATCTGCAGTGACTGAGAAATTCACAGGGAGGGCTCAGGGTAGATGAAAGACATTCTTTTTTCTTTTTCTTTTTTTTTTAGTATTACTTAATTTTGACCTTACCTAAAGTAACAATTGGTTATCTATGAGGACACATCAAAGAAAACCCAAAATTTCCATTCAGTCACACCAAACTGATGAGTCAGTCAAAGAAGAGAGATAGTCCTGCCAACTACTACACTGTTACTATTGACTTCCCAATACTTGGTGTTTTCTTAAAACTGCAGATGCCAGAGATAAAGTATCGCATTCCAAGAGGTATTTTCAAACTTTTCTCCACAGTCATTAGGACTACAAACATGGCCAACAACAGAAGCTAAACATGAAAAACAAATAAAAAACCCTCCACACACCAAATCAAACCACTTTATTTGTAAAATAAGAAGTTATCTGGGTTTGCCCCATGCTGGTGCTGGTAACAGTAGAAACCAGGTTTAAACCTGGGTAGTTCCATCGGTGGCAAATGGTGGAACACTGCGATGTCACTTAGAATGAAACGGATTAAGAACATTAAGGAGAAACAGAGAGACATTTTAGAGTGAAAAAGGAGAAAAGGTGCTGAAGGAATTGGATTCAAATAACAGATTGCTCACAAGTTATGTAAAAATCAACTATACAGAAAAGGGGGAAAAAATTTGACTTTTACAGCAAAAGATACTGTTGGGTTCTAAAAGTATTCTGCTCAGTAAAACTGGTATCAAAGATTACTTAATTAGGACTTCCATATAAAATACATAGGATAACCAGTTCCATAAGTCAGAAGGCACAAAGAGGACCCACTCCATGTGGTAATCGTATTTCAATTCCATTATGCAACTTTAAAAATATCACAAACAGAAGATTTATAATGCAGAGCATGTGACCAGACAGCATTGTGCTTTGGAAGAAATGTTCCAACCAAATATGAATTAAGGCTATTGAAACATTAAAAGGATAAGCAATATTGCTTGGCTAATGATTCAAATACCATGAATATCCTTATTTATACATAAAAAGTAGTCAGGTTATGCAGAAATGATTACCAAACCCATCAACAAACTGTAAACAACAATGCAGGCCCCCTGCAGGCAAGGTAAGACTACACAAATCATTAACTGTCTGCAGAGAAAGAGGAGGGGCACAGGTGAGATCAGGTGTTCCCTCCTGCACATCCAACCCTGCTGATGCCAGGCCAGGTCTGAAGCTGAGCACCCGTGCTACCAAGTTATGCGCCAGTCCCATGCAAGTCTACTTACTGAAGACATCAGGAAGCATCTCAAGAAATGGTCTTGACTTTTCTCCCGTGTGCTATGGACACTGGATGAGAGGTACTTATAATTATTTGATCTTGAATACCCTCTGCCAATACCATTTCCTAAAATACTATACACATTTAAAAAAAAAAAAAATACATCGGCCCCATATTTATACCCCAAAACCTACAAACACATACACTTTAAAGACTCCTACATGTTATTTACTCCTGTTAGCATGACCAAAAGGCTAAAGGACACACAGGAGTCCCATGGGTCTCTTCCACTTTGCTTTCTGTAATTGTACTAAAAGCTTGTCTGGACTCTCTTGAGGCATCTGGAGTTGACACTTCTTCTATTTATCCAGCTAAAGAAAGGTTCCCTGCTTCTTCCCTGCCAGTACCATGAAGAATTTAACATATCAGCAGGGACTCAAAGCTTGAAACCGAATCCAGTATTTTCATAAAACAATTCGCAGATTTGCACTGAGTTTTTTGACTTAAGAGCAAAGGGATTCAATACTGCAATTTGGGGCTAGAGTAAGCGACTCATGTTTCCAGCAGTGGTAAAAGGAGGAAGAGCACCGTAACATGCAACCATCAAAATGATTCTAACATACTGAGACAAAAGAAATCCCCATTAAGATCCTTCTTTATTCTTAAAATATCATAGAGGTTATTTAATGTCTCCTATGAAACAAGGGATGAACACCAAGCAACAGACAACAAATTAATGAAATAAAATAAAATAGGAACCAAGAAAAAAAGCATACTGTTTTTCACTTTACAGGAGGGAGGACAGTGGTTTGGTACTTAATATTCCTCTACATCAAGACCCTGGATAACGAGGAAAAAAAAAAGCAGAGGAAGATTCATGTGCAAAGTTGAACTGATCCTCCTTTTCACAACTAAACTAAAGAAGGCAGATGCTTAACCAAGAAGGAAAGCCTATGCTACCAGCTATATCAAGCAATTTGTCAAATGCTCAACAACATTTCTGCTTTTATTGTAACATTCAGTAAACCGTTATTCTAAGTTTGTCTCTTTGGGAATGGATTATTTTGTGATTGATACTACTCCAAGTTTAAAAAAATTGCTTGTGCAAAATGGCATCTTTGGTTTCTTTAAATCTTGACATGTCCTCCATTAACACATCAGCCAAGCATCCAAGTATGAAAAGCATACTTTTATTTAAATTAATAAATACAGAATATGTTTTTCATACTTTGTTGCTTATGCCAGTCTTTCTGAAACAGTTCAGAATTTTATAGCGGGTTTTCTTCCAGTTACATAACTGTTCAAAGTGAGAGAAAAAGATAACCCTCAAAGATGAATAGAAGTATTAGAAGAGTAAAAACTAAGATAATTAAAGACAGACAGTTCTTCTGTAGTGCTTTCTTTAGCCATCACAAATCAGACAGAACTGCTACTCATCTATATACACTTTTAAATAATGTAAACTCTTAAATAATCTTTAATAATCTTAAACATCCTCTTCACAAAATCACACAATGGTCTGGGTTGGAAGGGACCCCCAGGATCACAAAGTTCCACCCACCTGCCACAGGCAGGGCCACCAACCTCCAGGCCTGGAACTACACAAGGTTGCCCAGGGCCCCATCCAACCTGCCCTTGAGCACCTCCAGGGACGGGGCATCCACCACCTCTCTGGGCAGCCTGATCCAGCATCTCACCACTCTCTCCGTAAAGAACTTTCCCCAATATCTAATCTAAACCTTCCCTCCTTTAGCTTCAACCCATTCCCCCTTGTCCTGCCATTGTCTACCCTTTTAAAAAGTTGATTCCCCTCCTGTTTGTATGCTCCCTTCAAGTACTGGAAGGCTGCAATGAGGTCCCCCCGCAGCCTTCTCTTCTCCAGGCTGAACAAGCCCAGCTCCCTCAGCCTCTCTTCGTAGGGGAGGTGCTCCAGCCCTCTAATCATCTTTGTGGCCTCTGAACTCTCTCCAACTATTGTTGTTCTATTGTTTCAACCACACCACTCAGCTTGGTGTCACCCACAAACTTGCCGAGGGTGCACTTAATTCCATCCATGTTAAATAGCACCGGTCCCAAGACAGACCCCTGGGGGACCCCGCTTGTCACCGGCCTCCACCTGGACATAGAGCCATTGACCACCACCCTTCGTCCATGTCTTTTAAACCAGTTTCTTATCCACTCTATGGCCCACCTGTCAAATCCACATCTCACACCATGTTCAGGGCTCCCACTGTTATGATCCTAAAATCTTGTTTTCATCTTTCAGATTATAGCTCAGAAATTTGGGGGTTGTAAATTTCAGTCTTGGAGTAATCAGAAACACTTGATGTAGGCATGAAACAGGTTAGAGAGTAATCCAGAAACACAGCAGAAAATAAATTTGTCATACAATAAAATCCTCATGCACTGAGGATGGACATCAGAAACGTGACCTGCACATAACAGGAAAACAGGTTCCAGTATCATTAAGAGGAAGTATGTATCTTCATAAGACACAGACAGGGCAGAATATTTCACAATCACTAAATAACCAAGAGGCATACCAAAACACCAGAATAAACACTAAACTAAGTTCATTTAGCAAAGGCCATTCAGGATTATGCATCTTGGTGCCATGTTCCAGTTTCCACATATGGCTACTTTAAAAAAAAATATTTATTAACAGTACCCGTCCTTTCTTTGAACAGTGCACATTTTTATTAATTCTGGTTAACTGCTAATACATGGTAACAGTGTTTTTAGGTTTTAGGGAGAATATACTCATAATTATACTGATAAAAGATTCCTAACCATTAACTCAAAATCTAATTGAACTAAACAAGAGCCACAGAAACCATTATTAAGTATTATTAACTTATCTGTGTATAATCCAGAAATTTTAATATCCTGCTCAATATTAGTGTGAATTAGTATCTCTTATAGCAGGTTACACGCAATAGTACATGTACAGTTATCTGTAAAACTTGTTCTCAAGTTTAAAAAATACTTCACAATGCGTATGTGTATAACAAAATTTCCTTTATTATTGTAGCTTTTATTCCCACAGACTAAACATTTTCATACAGTGCTATTAAGCTTGGCTACCAAACCTTTGTGTGTAATAAAAAGGCTTCCCACAGAGCCAATCAAAAAGCATTTTGTTCCCCAAAGAAGTATTAGTTTAATGACTAGAATCAAAGATCAATTAACTAAATGCTGCTACATTTTCTCTAATAATCAACATTACTTTCTTCCTAAATAATAAATAAATTTTCAAAGATCATACTACAACCAAGCTCCAAAAATATCTGCAAGTGGTTTTAAAAGCCTGATTGAGGAAGCTTCTTCTTGGTCAGTTTGGTTCTTTCGATCATTCCTTTAGACAATGTTAAGGATTACATGGACCAGTGACCGGGCACTTGTGAGGCCCTGGAATATTTTTTCAAAGCCTAAGAGCTTCTCAATAGCAATGAACTTCCTGGATGTGAAGGCAAAAATGCCAGGTAAAATCTAAGCTGCAGTACTAAAAACCTGTAGCCAAACAATTCCTCACCTCCACAGCAACAGTCTGGTTATAGACAGCCGTTTAATGGTTTAATTATTCATAAAGTTAAACAGGAACAATACTTTTCTGTTTAATTCCCCATTTTGTGAAAATCTGTATAAAACAAAATTAACTTTTGTCTACATTATAAACCAAAAGTCCTTGTTATAAACCAGCATAAGATGATATTTATGTTTTAAGTTTTCAGAATAGAAAGAAAACAGCTTTGAGACTTGTGGATAAAAACTCTGAAGCCAACCATGAGACCAAAATATATTTTTAATAATCCTACAAAGCAAAATCAACAGTAAAAAAAAACAAACAAAAAGCTTTCTTGGCAACTTTTTATGCCATACATATGCAGCAATCAAGTATAACTTTAATGCCACCATTAACATAAATAATAAATCATATTTAACAATAAACTGTATTTATGGCTATAGCCTAAGTGTAAGAAAATATTAAATTCCTACTGGTGCTTTTGAATATAGTAGAACACAGCTTTCTCACCTAATGAGGCTATGAGCAGTACAGACAAGCACTCTTTAAAAGAGGAAGGAAGAAAAAATACAAAAAAAACACCCCTTTAGTCCCTTACAGTTTATATTACTCATTGTATTTATAGGTTGTTTAAATTACTACCACTTAAAACAAAGGATTAATTGCAAAGGTGATTCCATGAAGAAACACTTCCTTCACATAAATGTTTTGGGTAATATGTTTACAATGCCCTGAACAGCTTTTAAGTTCAATAATTCTAACCTCTTTTGCGAAGCAAATACTTTCCTGTATTCAGTCAGAAGGATATCTGTAAATTAAGGGTATTTTCCTGGTTGAACACAATGTTAATGGGATTTCCATTTGTTTCCTGTTTGAATTTTAAGGAAGGTTTTTTCCCCGATAAATGCATCTTTGTTATTTCTGAGTATTACCCAAAAAAAAAAAAAAAAAAAAAAAAAAAAAAAAAGAGTTATGTTTGCCAGACCCTCATCTCACATACCTCCAAACCACATAAGTGCATCTGGCTGAGATGTTCTGATGTGTATACAGATCATTTTATAGGTTATGGTGTTTAATCTCACACCTAGTATTTTAATTTTCTTTCTTCATGAATTCACAGATACACAAACTACACTGCAGACACCAAAACCAATCACAACCAGACGTAATAGCAATTTCAAAGTACTTCTTGCCCTGAGGAACTAGGCTAGCAAAGTAAAACTGGTTTAAAACCAGAATACTTGCAAATAATGTATAACCTTTCAGGGACATACACACACCAGGTTAAATTAGTGATACTAGGTCAGCTTGCAGCTATTTCCCGTTCTCCCCCAATAGAAATACAAAAACCAAATGTTTAAATCAAGATGAGATAAACAAAGAGGTTTGCAAGTGTTCGCTGTTTAAGGCTGTTAAGAACGGTCTCTGGAACAAAGATGAGATCTCCACAAACTTTTCCTTGAGTACTACAAGCCAAATGGCAAGGTCAGGCCAACCTGCCTTTTCCCACCGCACAAAGAGGGCTGCATTCCCAGCTGTGCAGTACAACAGCTTTGGCAGGACCAGAGTAGTTGGTCCCACGCTGATGACCTGCCAGATGTAGCCCCTCTGGGTAGCAGAGGTGGAACAATTTGAACCCCTTTGCAGCAAGGACAGAAATGCACTTTCATTGTCAAGTGCTCCAATGACTTAGTTACCACACAGATGGGGAGCAGAACAGTATCCTCATACTACAGAAATTCCTTTTTTTTTTCTCCTGGCGGGAAAGAAAAAAGAAAGAAAAAAGGAGTGCAGTTATTTATCTGCAGGAAAGGGCTCTAGTCCAGGCCTCCCTCCAGAGAAAAGTGTGAAACCTTCAGTGGGGGCAGGTTGCTTCCCCTAAACACCTTTGCCATGCACCACGTGCTCCACTAGTGAAACATGTATGCAGCTTTGTCCAGCTTTTTAACATCTTTACTCTCTGCAGCAAGGAATAAACACATGGGCCTACATTTTAGAATTAAAATTAATTCATTTTATAAACATATTCTATTTTAAAAGCAATATTAAGGCTATACTTTGATATTCTATTAATGCTGCCTCTGGTTCCCCCATACTTGAATGTAGCTGGGGACCGGATCAAGAAAGCCACACATAGTTAAGATGCCCCATTTGCAAGTCACTGCTCGCTTTTTGCAAGCCCTCCTTCTGCCTTGCAAACAGCCTCCTTCAGCTCTGTTTGGCCCCTCAGCTACATCTCTGCACTCTTAAGAAGTTTTCTCTCTTCCTTACACTGGCAACTTCCCTCTATGACCCATTTCACCAGAGATTTTAAAGGGCTGTACCAATAGCTCTTATCATTGTTCCCCTTCTGTGGAAATTAAAATTTCTTCAAACTTTCTACCTCCAAACAGCAGCTGATGAAACTGGTTTTATCTCATGAGTAATTCTTCCTCACTGGATTCAACAACTCATCTATTCTCGGGCAGATCAGCTAGCTCAGTCCCCTCGCAGAATTAACATACAGGAAGAGGACATGAAAATAGTTAAGGATACAAAGAACTTACAAAACCATATGAGTTCTCTAGCAGAATCTTTAAATTGCAAAATTACCCAAATCATTTATGTGTATGCATTACTGACCAATTAAAAACTTTTACTTAATGTATGCAACAGCTTAATAGCTTCAAGGTTACAATAAAAAGGAGGAGGATACTTGTTGCTTTTTTTATTTTCACAGCATAGTTTTAACCCCTGTTGAGATGGATGTTCAGAAAACAAAGGATTTGGCTAAAGCATACATTTTCTAGAGTATTATTTTTAGCTTGCTTGATGTTGAAGGAATTCACTACAAGCTCTCCATGGCATGGAACAACGTTCCCACCAGTCTCTGTTACAAATTAATGAAAAGCTGGCTGCTCATTCTCTGCCTAGAGGCATCTACCATGCATCATAAACTTCAGTAGTCATGGGCACTGAGGAGCAGATCAGGGTACAATAATACATAAATAGTCCAGTGGAAGCTCTCTGCTTCATGTAGATTGCAGTAAGATAATCTCTTGAGGCTTCTACACAATCGGTTCTTGTGTCCTCTCCTCTTACTACTACACTTCTCCAAAGCATCATGTTCAGAAAAAAAACTAGTAAATTCTCTCTTATAGGTCTTTTTAACCAAAATGATTTTATGATCCTTTCTAAAGCACAGTACGCAGGACAATCACACTCCACCACTAAAACATAACGTTGAGTTCAAAGGAAAGAACAAGAATCAAGTATTTGCAAAATTGCATCAAACAGACTCAGTGGTGATCTTTGCATTAAAAGCCCTTTTCTAAACAAAACATATAAAGCATGTTAGTGTGTATTTTGGAACAATGCCTTTTTGGTCAAAACACCCCCAGGCAATGCTTCATGCTTGGGGCAGAGTGGCTGGAGAGCTCCCTGGAGGAAAAGGACCTGAGGGTGTTAATGGTCAGCCAGCTGAACATGAGCAGGCAGTGTGCCCAGGTGGCCAAGGCGGCCAAGGGCATCCTGGCCTGTATTGGGAACAGTGTGACCAGCAGGAGTAGGGAAGTGATTATCCCATTATACTCAGCGCTGGTGAGGCTGCACCTCAAGTGCTGTGGCCAGTTCTGGGCCCCGCACTACAAGAGGGACATTGAGATGCTGGAGCGTGTCCAGAGAAGGGCAACAAAGCTGGTGAAAGGTCTGGAGCAAAAATCCTGTGAGGAGCAGCTGAGGGAGCTGGGGCTTGAGAGGAGACTTTATTGCCCTTCACAACTACCTGCAAGAAGGGGGTAGAGAGGTGGGGGCCAGTCTCTTCTCTCAGGTAACAAGTGATAGGACGAGAAGAAATGGTTTCAAACTGCACCAGGGGAGAGTTAGGTTAAATATCAGGAAGAATTACTTTATTGAAAGGGCAATCAAGCACTGGAACAGGCTGCCCAGAGAAGTGGGGTAGTCACCATCCCTGGAGGTGTTTAAAAGGCATGTAGTTGTTGTGCTTGGGGACATGGTCTAGATGTGGACTGGGCAGGGTTAGACCGTGGTTGGGCTCAGTGATCTTAAAGGTCTCTTTCAACCTAACTGATTCTATGAAACAAGGCTACAAAGAACACCCTGCCAAACCACTGATCTTTGGTATTTATCAACAGCAAAAGAAATATAGAATTACAATATGAAATCACTTAGCTATGAAAGGAAAAAAACATCACTAAAGCAACAACAAAACCATTATAAATTCTAAGTAGTTTTTTTTAAAACTGCCACACACTATCATTCTATTGCTCCTGCTATGTCAGTGGGACTAACTTTAAATTATTCTTGGCTACTAAATTTGATCCATTGGGCTAATAAATCTAGCCAGTCAGAATTCGGTTTCTAAAGAAAAGGGACACTTTACAATTTAAAACTGTAAAACACCAAGGGATTATAATCTAAGACACAGTGTGAGTTACTAGATAACAGTATAAACAATTTATTTTAAAACCATGTGTTAAGTCATCATTTATGGTCACTGAGATGGAAGGCAGTAGCCTACCTGCCCAAACCTGTGGTTTGCTCTTGACTTCATAGAATCATCACAAAATCATTGAACGGTCTGGGTTGGAAGGGACCCCAAGGATCATAGAGCTCCAACGCCCCTGCCACAGGCAGGGCCACCAATCTCCAGGCCTGGAACTACACAAGGTTGCCCAGGGCCCCATCCAACCCGGCCTTGAGCACCTCCAGGGACGGGGCATCCACCACCTCTCGGGACAGCCTGTTCCAGCACCTCTCTCCGTAAAAAACTTCCTCCTAATATCTAATCTAAACCTTCCCTCATTTAGCTTCAACCCATTCCCCCTTATCTTGCCATTGTCTGCCCTTTTAAAAAGTTGATTCCCCTCCTGTTTGTATGCTCCCTTGAGGTACTGGAAGGTTGGACTTCTGTAACTCAAAACAACATTGACAGCTGTACAGTAGAAAGATATATTAAAAATACTTTCCCTTAAAATTGAGTTTAGTATTTCATAGAAGGCCACAATGTATTGGCCCCACTTCTTGCCTGGTCTTTGCTCTCAAGCAGTCTTTCCCTAGTTCAAGTTCTTCTAGGTATGCACCTCATAATAACCGTGCAAACATGGTCCAGCACAAACTTACAACTTCCAGGATGGAGTTGCAAACTGCACACACATAGTATCACCCATGCATGGTAGTAAGCAGTAGGGACAGGCCAGTTACTCATCTGATCTTTCTCATCACTGAGGCTCCTAACACAATATATCAAGAAATCACACAAAGAAAGATATTTCATCAACTTTTGAAACAGTGAAGTCTCAATTATTTTAATTAAAATGTATAGTGTTTGCTAATGAAAAACTTGCATCTGAAATAAACCCTTATAAGGTAAAGAATTCTTCAGCTATGGAAAACTAATTAAAACAAGTGGTTCCATGAGCTCTGCTATGAATGAAGCTTTTTGTCAGATTTGTGCTTCTCAGTTGACCAAGACTTCTGACAGGATATTCTACTGCCTGCTCCAACTGGCCAACTACTGATGTAAAATAGAGGTACTCTGTTATCTTTGGGAAGTCTGCCTTTCTGTTAACAGCTGAAATCAATCACAGCAAAAAAAAAATCCATGGAGAAAGAAGCACCTACAGATCCCAGCCCAAAAACCCATATAGTGAAGGACAATATCTTCAAACAAAGCTGCACAAAAGACGCTTTTGGGCAGGAAGGGCTAGGTGCTATTTACACTCCTAACCCCCTAGGTACTACAGAATGATGCATTTTCATCCTAATACAGGAGTGAAGAGTTGAACAGGACTCAGACATTTTCTTTACCAGGGCACACAGACCACGACCCATGAGCTTCTCTGCTCAACTTCCTACTGTCACCCCACTGCTCTCATTTAGCAGCATTACAACACCCAGCCCCTCCCACCACTCACTATGCCCTAATCCTCTGCACCACGTAGCACTACTATGCAACCCAAACCTGCCACAATGCTATAGCTATAATATCCATTCCACTACTTTATGTCAAATATACCCTCACTTCTTTGTGTAGCACAGTGTTTATCAGAGCACAGTGTGTATCAGAGCATTTGAAGAGCAACAGAGTGTTTGATAAACCATAGACCGGACATGTGGTTGACTGATGGGCAAAGAAGACGGCACACATGGACTGCCAAGGCACTTGGAAAGAATACACACTCTGAGAACAGCTGAACAGATTGGGTTGCAACTCAGATCCAATTCATGATGAGGGATTTTTAAGATTTTCTTTGCAATGAAAACCAAGTGTTGGTTATTTTAAATTCTAAAGTAATTTTGTTTCTAATTAACTTAAATTCTACATAACATCTTGTTTCTTAGCCAGCTGTTCATCAACATGTTTCTCAAACCAAGTAAGATGCTGTATTAAGATTGCCTTCATTATTCTAATTTTTTACTATAAAAATAAAAAGCAGAAACCATAAAAATAGAGCTATTACAAATGTTTTAACAAAAAAATGGCTGTGGAAATATCTTTCATCAAGTAACAGTTGCCATCATTAATAGCTCTCTACAGCATACAAAAGGGAGAAACTTCAGTAATATACTACCTGTGGAAGCTGTCATTGTTTTCAGAACTACAATTTGTTTTCTCCTTAATCTCTACATGACATCTAACCCATAATATACGAACACAGGCATTAACCTCAAAGAACCTTGGTTAATTAAGGAAATCTTAACTCAGTTTTAGGGGTAGCAAAGTAAAAATATTTTGTGCATTGTCCCCTCAGTGGAAAGCAGTGCTTTTAGAGTGCTGTGAGGTTGACTCTTCCTTCAGAACACTGTCAAACCTCCCAAAACCAAAACAACTGGAAGTCTTCACCAAATAAGAAAAATCACCAAGGAAAAGAGCTCAGAGGTCAGCAGAATGATTGATACGTAGAAACATCATCAAGGAACAATTTCCCACAACAAAAACTAGTGGGTGGCTCACTAAATGGTGTATCTGTAATAATCCCTCCATGTATACTTAGGTTATGTAATCACTGCAGCAAGACATACGACACACAAAGCACAAATGGACTCAAAAAAGAACTAAATTTGAGTGATTAACCCACTGCTGGGTATTTAAAACATAAATGCTTTGGTGCAACCTTTTGCTAAGGAGCTCCATAAGCCATTAATTAAGGGACCTCACCATGGGAAAGAATCACTATATATACTTCATGCATTTCTTAAATTTTTCTCCCCAAACAGATGAAGGCAGACAAACCAACAGGAATAGACCGTACACAGACACGAGACTTTCATTCCCTTCCCAGTTCACAAACAGCATTAATCACCACTTCTGCAAACAGCATGATATAATGTAACACATAACACATTTGGACAGAGTCATGTATAATTATTGTGGGAAACAAAAATTACAAATCTGAAAAATTATTTTACCTCTCTTGTATGTGTGATTTCATTCACTACTGGGAAACAAGCCATGGTCCATGGCCAGCTCTCAAGCAGGAAAACAAATCAGGTACAACCAATCTAAAAGCCAAGGCTGTATTCTGCAAAGAGGTTACATGTTGGTCCACTTTTGGAAAGCTTTTATAATTCAGTGGAAATCAAGCCTGGAGAGGTGGACACTGTATCTGAGGAATGTCCCAGAGCAGGACACTGATCCTGTCCAGTGTAAGGAACAAGGCGGCATTTTTATTTATGGCTTCTAGTTTAGAAGTGTGTAGTGTGTAACTTCTAAGACCTTATAAACAACCTGTTGATTCACAAGGTCCGCAGACCACAGCTTGAAACTCATTTACCATCATCACTTGGAACTTGTCTTGAATTTAAACATGCTAATGCAGTATCAAGCTTGCTGCTGTCACAAATATATATGTATTCTGCTAGCCAAGTGCCAAGTGCCAAGTGCCAATTAAAATACAGAACAAAATCAAACAACAGGTACAGTGAGCATTAAAACACTTGGAGACCTTTATTCAACCACTTATGTGTTCACTTTGCAATGATTTCATGGAGTTCCCCAGCCATTTTCTATGAATGATGTGTGAGATACAGTAAAGAATATCACATTAGTCACTACATAAAAAAAAAAATAAGAAACTCAAGACACCTCATCCATCTACCACTCATCTTTTATCTACTAGACTAGCTATACTGCCAAGGAAGGAAATTAAAATTACCTGACACAGTTTTGTCTTGATAAATCTATACTGGTCACTAATCAATTTTATTATCTCAAAGGTGCTAATAAAGCAGCTATTTAATAACTTCTTAGAAACATATATGGATATTAAGGTTTCATTGACCAGTTTATAATTCCTTTCCTCTTTAAGGTTTTATTGACCGATTTACAATTCCCTTAATTTTCCCCAGCACCTTTAAAGTTTTTTTAAATATATAGAGAAAGAAAGAAGTATGGCATGTAATTTTACATTTGCCTCTCCACAGTCCTCCAAGAATAACATCCTGTCCTCCCAAACACTCTGAAGAGCTAGATTAAAGGGTCCTTGACAAAGAGAAGAAGGATAATGCTGACTTTACAATTTATCAACATCCCCGTCCCAGTTTTTACCTGAGCAGTCTAAGCTATTAAAATCAGTGAAAGCTCAAAGTAAGTTAATCACACATAAGCTTAAATAGAATGCTGAGGTCTCTAGAGAGGACAGAGAGGAAAACTGTAAGAAGTAGACTTTACTAAAAGTGATTCCTGACCACCTAGAATAATAAAATTTAAAAAAAAATCACTACTTTGTTGCCTGATAGGATACCAATGGTTCAAATGTTTTACAAAAACCCCAAAGATAGTAGGAAAAAAATAGCTGAAGCTACTAATCTTATTGCTTACCTTCAAAAGTCTGTTTAGGGGAAGTAAAACAGACTGGGTTCAACAGATATTTAAGATCAAACCTCTGAACAACTTAGTAAACCCCTTTGGCCAGACCTGGTAGGAGGGCTCAGGTATTGCTTTCAGCTGCACAACTAGGAAAGCACATGGAGCCCATGTCTCCAATGCAGAAGGCTACTGTGCTAATGGAAATTCCTTGGTAGCTTTCAATGGCAGTCAGCACTATCTCTTTTCGGCCAAGTTTTCCTAAAATATGAGTGCCTAAAAAGGCCTGTATTTAAGAAATTCTCTGTGAGACTAGGAGGCAGCTCACCTGTCAAGGATAGGAGAGACACAAGTCATTCTTACAGCCTGACAGGACACACAAAAAGCAGCAGGAATAGCAAGAAGGCAATCTTTTCTGCTGTACCTGCCTTGAAGTAAATGGAAATGCCAGGTTATCTACAAGGTAGGCTGAGCATTGGATTCAGCATATAAAACAGCCTTACTCAGTAATAGGTGGTGTTACGCACTAATCAGTTAAAGCAGTCTGCTGGTACTGTCAGAAACAACCCTAAAACACATGCACCAATTTAAATACTGGTCAAACTAACCGACTTAGCCTTCAAGGAACCTCAAAAGTTGCTTCTATTTTTTTTATTTTTTTTTTAAACAGAAGAAACATTAAAGAGAATAAAGTTTTTAAAGAGAAAGAAAAACAAGAGCAAGAGACATCCATCAAAAGTATTCCCCCAGTTTACTCAAAACAGAATTTCTGGCATTTATACACTCTGGTCACATTCTCCATCACTTCTGGCTGCCACTACAGGTGATGAGTTAGGTTAACAGATAAACTGTAGTTTCAAACCCATCTGTAGCCCAGAAAATATAATAGTAGTCACTCCCCTTAGCAATACCCATTCACCAGTAAGATATCTGTATTTATTATTTTAGCTTGATCAGCTCAGGGCCTACGATATTACTGGTGCAGAGTTAGCACATAGTTTCGGTTTGCTGTGTTCCATGCATATGTGGGACTCAAGCACACACAAGGTTTCACACCTCTCTGTATGCTGGCAATACAGCTATGTATCTCACCATACAGTAAAGCACAGGATCAGCTAAAAGACTTACCCAAAACACAGTTAGAAGAACTGAACTGAGTAATAGTGTACTAGGAGAGAACTACAAAAACGTATGTTGATGGAGGACTGATCAGCACATTTCTTATCCCTTACTCCTGACAAATGTCCACGTTGTGTTAATTAAGTTCAGAATTTTAATTTTATTTTTGGTTTTGGTTGGTTGGTTTGGGTTTTTTTGTTGCCAGCGGTAACTAGCTATACCTTATCATGCAACAAAGACTTGGCTTATATCAACCATGCCATCATCATGACAATTCTTAAGGGTCATTCAAAAAAATAGCTGACAAGAATTTTTCATCCTATTTTGGCAAACATCAATTAAGGTAAGCAGGAATCCTTCCTTTAGACCAAAATTTTACTAAGCGGGATCAATACCTATACTGGACTTAAAATACACTGCAGCAAATTGAACAATTTTGGGTTTTTTTATCTATAGGTTTATATGTATTGTCAGAAAGAAAACAGTTTTCGCAGAACATCAAGGTTGAAGGAATTAAATGAGACAGTCTCTTACTAGTTTAAAAAATAATATAAAATAAGAGGCACACGCTGACTGGCTGACTGACTGATCTCTTGTTCAAAAGTGATGTAATTCCATTGATACATCACCACATGTGCAGGTGTGTCTGTGTAATACACATGTAACACTGTCTCATCTGGTTCTTTCAACTATTCAGTACAGAACTAAAGGTAACACATGGATGAGCTGTAACACACCTGTCTGGAGCATGAGAAAAGGCAAGTCAAATATTTAAATTAACAGCCATCTTTCTAGTAATTTAAAAATATGCACTTACTGTTCTCATAACAACTAAAAATGCTGGAAAAGAAAAATGGTGCCTTGACCCACACCTCCATTCCATGTTTTCCCCTTCTACAATACATAGCTCTTCATCACGTATCTGTTTGCACAGGATTTAAATAAACACTTTGTTTAAACAGATCCTTCAGTCTAGAAGGATCATTTATAGCTCCCACTTTAAACAACTGTGGTGGTGCATACTTGACCAATGGATTGACTTAGCAGACCTTAACAATTCAAACTTGCAGAGAAAACACCATAGAAGAAAAACACCAGCATTTGAAGTAAACAATAGCAAACTGAAAAGTAAGCATTGGCATCTAGTTTTACTTCATTACAGCAATTCCAATGAATTCAATAGTACTGTTCCTATAGATTTCCTATAGATTTTCCAAAATTTGTTTTCCTTAGTTCAAAACAGAAACATTTATCTGGGCTGAATACAGATTAGTGTTATTTGCCAGACCAACCTTGTTTTCAGATATGTAAAATACATTTATTACCCCAGTTAACATATATTTATGCTACATCTGAATTAAAACAAACTCATGTCATTAGAAAACTAATTAACATGTCATTAGAAAATAAAACATGTATTTGTGAATTACATACCTTCCATTTCTAACCTGTTAATAAATTCAGTCTCCTTCATGATTTTTTTCAGGATGCCAAGTTCTAGGTTGTCTATGTGAGTATTCTAGAATGGCACCATAACTTGGTTTATCTAAGGCTAATATGCAGTGAGTATGATAGTTCCCCTTCAGAAAAATAATATGTCTTAGAAAAGAAGAGAAGAAAGGGATATATTTCTGATGATTTCACAATAAAGCCTGCCACCATATGCTTAATTTGTATTGTAGGTTTTTTCCCCCATTTTTCTTTTTCTTACCTCTTGAAGAACTAAAGCAAGCCCTATTATGCATGGATTTGGAAAGTACAAGTCCTCCACAAGTCACAAATCTCTCAGGATAGACATGTCCATCTGTCATTTCACAGCAGAACAATAGCAGCTTCAATGCAGACACAACAAGCTCACACAACCCTTGCACAGACAGAAAATCTGCCTTAGCTGATAGATAGCTGCCTTTGAAACTTCAGACAGATGTTCCTGTGTAACACCAGGATCAATTGCTGCTTTCTTGTTTCTGTATTTTCAAATTCCTCATTTATTCATAGCAACTAAAATACAGCCAGTTTACTGCTGTAAACTCTACAGAGCTGTGGAAAAATGAGATTTCAGAAGCAACTGAACTCAGGACATCAATGCATAGAGTACACCCTTCTTTAATCTGCAATTTTTCTGCCTTGGGGCTTATTTTAGAAGTGATCCATAAAGCTTAACAAAGACTGTGCTTGTATTCATATAATGATTTTCTAGACCTATGTTCAGCAGCCTCCAGTGATCTCCATAAATCTGTTTAACAGATAGCATAATGCATTGCTTCTCTACCGTTGAAAAAAAATTCAACTTTGATTTTTTTGATTATTTCTTTCATATCTGTAGATCTTGAAAACAAAAGCACTAAACAAAAGTTATTTGTGAAACACTGTAATTTAATCTTTAAGTGGCTAAGAAGAAAAATTGGCATTGGTTGCATTTCAACTTAAAAAAAAAGTGTTACAGATAACAATGAATTTACATGTCTAAATATAACCTCACAGGCCCCTTCCTTAAACTTTACTTTCAGTAGTATATGTTTGTTTCTTTTGCTGACAATCAGTCTCATTGGGTTTTGTTTACAGCAAATTTGCAACACTGGCTTCTTCACAATTCCACATTTTTCAGAAGTAAACAAATGTCTCCTTTTAAACAATAGGACAGTGCCAGTGTCCTGTGCTCTACTGTAAAGTTTGCCTCATTGAGAATAAGCTTCTAAAACAAGTTTGACTGCTAGGAGCTGAGGGCACACTGAAAACACATGTCTTGGAGTATCTTCAGAAGTCAATGCTAGCATTCAAAGCTAAGCAAACATCAAAATAAGCAGTAGAAACTCAACCATGACTACAGCATGAAGGTTGATACATTACTGTGTAAAAATCTCACCAGTTTTTATTTAAGAATGCTATCAGCTACATTTCCTCTTTTCAAAGACTCCAGAGAATGAAGACAGTTCCGGAAAAGAAAGAAAATAAATAAGCTTGGGAAGGAGCAAGAATAAAATGCTCAAAAGATGAAGACGGAATGGAGGTATATTCATATTACTAACAGAAACTATGTTTTATACAACCTTTGAATTCCGAAGTTTCACTTCAAAAATTTATCTGTGCTTCTCAAATATTTCTGGAAAGTTTCCAGACACTGGATGTAAAGTTCTCCTTACCAAAATTACTCCCTGTTTTGAAACCTGAAAGCAGACTAATTCTGGGCTTTTTTTTATATCCCACAAGGATGTAGTTACACACACACACACACAAACACACCCTCCCATTTAGCAAAGGCAATTAATCATGTATTAACTCTTAGTCCTTTAAAGTTTGCTGGGCAGGAGAAGTATAGAAAATTTGAATAAATAATACATTAAATCCCAAGATAGAGTGTGTTATGTCATAGCGGGGTCAAAAAAAAGAAGCAAGGAAAACTATTTTAGAGGGGCTTTGTTTTAGTTTGGTTTTGGATGGCAGGGGCTGTTTGCTTTCTCATCTGCCTGGAATAGCCTGAAGCCAAAGCATAGCACAGACTGAGTAGGAGTAAGAGTGCAGCTGTAAAAGTCTAAACGTAACAGGCAATTTAATTCCTCACCATTAAGAAATGGAACAAGAGTTAAACGCGCCAGGAAGGAAAGGAAAATTAAATTTGAAATATCTGCTTTTCAATTGTACCCAAATCTGTTAATATGGTTGGTCACTCTTCTTGTACATCACCGCTTTTTGTGAAGCCATATCATAAGTCCAATATGCTTCAAAAAGAGGTGCTTTCCTAAACAGTACTTTTTTAAAGCATACTTCAATTAATATCTCATTATACAAAACAGGTTATGTTCTGCCTAGTATCAAACTCCAGCTTAGAGCTGGAGGGTCAATTTTCACTTTTTAGAAAGGCTAATGAAGCTGAGTTAGTTGACACAAACTTCTAATTTAAGGAAAATCAAGTTTCAGGTAAACATTACAGTTTTCCTTTGTTTCCTTACACCAAGGTTTGCAGATCCAATGGAATGGGACCTGTGCCTACAGGAAGCAGAGCAAAGAAATGGTCTTCCTGTGTGAACATACACCACACTGTAAACAGGCATCCCCCTCCTTGATCTGTTCTTTCCCCTCTGCCTTTCTCTCCTCTCCTGTGCTCCCACGGAAATTTGATACACTGATAACATTTGCCATAAATAAGGGCAAAGATTGAAAAAGGGGAGAACTAGCACTTGACAGACAAGTAGGTTATTACTCGTAAAACTGTTCAGGGAAGAAAGTTCCTAAAGGACTCAATAGTAAAATGAAGGAGTAACCGTTTTCAAATTAATACAAGAGAGTGAATGGTCATGAAAGTTACAAGAAATGGTTTAATGATTTAGAAACATTTACTTTTCCTAGGAAAGTTTTCAAATTCATATAAAATCTCCCAGTGGAGATGCAGTAGATCTCAAGATTCAGCAAGACATTTTAATATAGTGTTGGGAGAAATGAAGTCACAATCTATAAACTGCAGGGCTTGAATAAAATTTGTACCTTGAGGAACCATTTAATGCTGGGACCCTTGCAAAGAATACTTCTCTTGCATGTGTTAATATCATCAGCATAATGCCATCATACTTTTGCCCAAAACTCTCATAAAAAGCCATTAAGATTATGCTTCACATGTTTAACATGTTATTTAACTGCTGGACTTAACATAAACCAGTACAAGACTTGTTGACGTCTTTCTGGAGCCTAGCTCAGCAATGTACCACATCATTCAAACACTCCTTTTAAATCCACATGAACCCAGATGGAAGCCTGCTATTCACCAGGAAACTCCCTCTGCCAAGGTGCATTTGCAAAGCCTCCATGCTTTGTTAAATAAACCAAAGAAAGAGTTCTCTAGCCAGAAATGTATAAAAAGTATCAGGGCCACTCTCTCATTTCTATCTTTTATTTTAATATGGGTGACCACTAAAATGATGAGTAAAATAGAGAAAATCTTATCCAAAGATAGCCTTTTTTTTTAAAAAAAAAAAAAAAAAGCTTTTCCTGATAGGTCTCAGGAGAAGCTATGCTTTGTTTCTGTGATGTCACTTAATTTGCACTGCAGACAACTGTGTCTTCTGTTAATGATTTCCTAGGGCATAATCTCATACCTGAAAACACTCAGCACAGCCAGTGCCACGTCTCGCAGTCACTCCTCAATCCAGAGCACTATATACAGGAGCCACAGCACCACAGCTCTCTTTGTTGCATAAAGCATTACCTCGATTTCCAGGAACAGATCAGCTTATTTTCCTCTTTCCAAAACTAACATTACTGCTACTGTAATCCTGGAAAAAGAGACACCCAGGGGAGAATCAAATGGTAATGACAGAAATTGTGAAAAACAAAATGGCTTCCTTCCATCTGTGAAACATAACCACTGGGGAGGGTAATGAGGGAATGCTTTGAAGAGGAATCTCCGCGTTAGGAATTTATTTAGATGTGTCAAGACAGACAGTGTCCTGCTGTGCTTGTCCCCAATTATCTGGAAGTAGAAATAAGATGGGGAGCAGATTGCAAAGCTTTGATCTGAAGCGGAGCGAGGCCGCTTTCATGATATCAGTCATGTCACAGCCTTTACAAGCAGCCAAGGCTGAGATCTGTTCCTAAAGCTCACATACATCAGAGTCTGCTATATCCCCTAACCTCCTTTGATCAAGATGATGAGTTGCCCCTTTTGCACCAAAGAGGAAAGCATCTGGTAAAAGAAAGAGGCCTGCATGTAATCCCAATTCTGTGGTTGCTGACTTCAGGGGCAGACAAGCCAATGTGAAGTTTTCCTGCCAATCCCAGAGGAACACGACAGAAACCTTCCCCCTTCTGCTTGCCCTTCCTGCTGCCCTGTACCTGGCCACATGGTCCCACTTACTTCCCTCTCTTACACCCACCAGCGACAGACCTTCCTAACAAGACACTACATTTAAAAGCTGGGCATTTTTTTCTCTTGAGCCAGTGTGTGAGAGGGGAAGAGCAGGGCTGTTCAGGAGCAGAGTCAGGATATGCCCTGACTCAGCCCTGGGGGATCTACACACTAGGCTGCTCTCAGGACTGTCCTCTTCAGGTACCATTAGAAAAGGTCTCTTCATCTGTGGGATGTTAAAAGATCTCTAATTTACCCCATCTGTAGTATGTTTTCTTGTATCATTTGGCAAGAGTCAGGCCCACGCATTAATTTTTTTTTCCCAATGATTCCAGACCTCTCTGCTTTCTATTAGAACTGCAGTAGTGAGCAAATACTCAGCCTTGGTAATTGTTCATGCTAAATCTTTCTGCAGTCACGGCAGAAGATAAACAGAAACTCTTTCGGATTTAGGAGAGACCTATCTAAAAATCTTGTTAGCTTACCTGTTTGTTTTAACTGACTGAACGGTACAACAGTTTAACATAAACAAAAGCATTTTCTTATTGAATAACAGAAACAAAGTTACATTTGTAGCACACTATTTCATTAAAAGAAGGCATCTGTAAATTTAGTAATGAACATTGTGTGTTCTAAGTATCTTTATAGAGATATATTCACAGTATTTTGTGCAGTAACCAACAAATGGATATAGTTCATAAATGTAAATATTGTGCTTCCATGGAATATTATACTGGTGCCTGTCTCTTCATGTGTTTGAGAAAAACGAGTTTAAAATATACAATAACAACTGCTAATGATTTACCCACCTACATTTTTTATATTTGATGTTGCAACAAAACACAAACCTGCATCTTTTGCTTCCACTATGCAAGCATGCACAATCTCTTAGAATACCACATATATTTTAAACAGCAGATTAGAATTACAAGCTTAAAGAATAGGAACTGAAATTGCCTAAACTTATCTAGCATTTAACAACCTAATTCATCTGACCATATCTGAACACATATTTGATCACTTGTAGTATGCCACAAGTGATAAAACACTTCTGCTGTGTCAATTTTAAATCTAGAGAGACAACGCTTTAAAAAACCTGCCCATTTACCACTGTTTCAAACTTTAGGAGAAGCTCTTTAATGGTTAAATGACAAAAGAAGCAAAAAAACCTTACTTGCCTCATATCATCCAAATACTCCTACTTAAAGGGTAGTGCCAAAATTATGTCCAAATACCAAAGCTTCATGACCGTAATGGTGGATACCCTCTGAAGCTAAATTCTCTCCAGATAATAAAAATCAAGAACTGACCATTATGGAAAACAGACAGTTATCCTCGTAACTGATAACAAAGTAAATTGTCATATCAAGGGAACCTCCTATCCCAATATAGATAAAGAAATAATTTTTCAGATAGGATTTCATTTGCATTCTTCTTCACAAGCAAGAGAATTGGCAGGCTCATCACTTAAGAGCACAGAGATTTAAAACAAAAAATTCCCCTAAAGCCCCCAGAACAAACCCACACAAACACCCCCCTCCTTATAAAGAATTAAGGCTAACAAGGACAGTACTACAGTACTTAGTTCCCACAAATTTCTTGTAAGTTGGTAATATAGTAGTTCTTGTAACAGATGAGATAAGGACACAAGAAGATACCTGTAATTCTGAGAGTAACAGAAATGTATGAAGTCATACTTAACAGAAAAAAGGCATACTAACAACAACCAGTGTAAATAAGATAACAGCATTTAGTCCAGCAATTCACAGAAGGCATTCTTAAATTCTGTTTCTTCAAGATGATCAGTATCATAGAATCATCAAGGTCAGAAGAGACCTTCAAGATCAAGTCCAACCATTAGCCCCACACCACCATAACCACTGCAATGACAAATAAAAGAGAAAAAAAACCACTCAGGAAAAGGCCTTTATGTGTGCCTTTAGCAGAGCCCCATTTCTTAGCTCCCATGCAACCAATGTGAGCCTTACCTTCCCAGAAAAAATGTTTTTCTTTCTTGCATACAACCAGCCTCCTTATGAAAGGGGAGGAGAAAAAGCCAATCCTTTACCTGATTAGGTACCAAGTTAACCTGATCCTTTTCTTTCTAGATCTCCTGTATGAAATACAGTGACACTCAGTTCTTAGTAAATGTAGGATAAATTGATACATCCAAAACAGTCTCTAAGACATTCCAGATTTTAAACTCATCCACAAATGATCTCATTTTAGATCAAATTAATTCATTTCCAATACATACATATTACAGTGTATCTATCATCTTCAGCTCTTGCAAGCAAAGTGCCATGGCACGTCAGTTAATTATTTTCAACATTTTGGGGAGAAAAAACCCACAACACTTCCTTGGCAACAAAACATGAGATAAAATTAGATCTCTCTGTGTTTCAGAAAATGTTCTCTTAAACCTAAAAGTTCAGTCAATAAACATTAGCCCCTTACATCAAGCATAGCCTACACCTGACCAAGCTTTAACTATCCCCAGTCTACAGGGTCAGATAAAATCTACTGCATCCTAATTGGCCAAATATTTAACCAGTCTGAATAATCACTTAAAGAGAAGTTAACCCCTTGGTTACATGTATTTAAACATTAACACTTTCAGTCTGCAGAAGGTATTAAACAGTTAGCCTTAGAAAACTATTTGCAGTCCATTTCCTTTGATGTGGAAATCTACAGCAAAACATTTACACATGAAGTAACTTTTTTTTAAGGTTTGCTTTAATTATAACCAGGAACCTGGTGGTCTGAATGCTATTTCTGTGTCTTTAAGATCCAAGACACTAATTTAACCCAATTTTCTCAGTTAAAATCTTCACAATTTTATCTAACAAAAAAAAAATTTGAAAAATTTACCTGCTAACACATTATAAGTCAATTTCTCAATAAATCTTCTCAATTAGCATAGAGCAGAGTCTTTTTCTTGTATTTCTTCAGGGGAGGAATATCAATTTTATAAAACTAAACCCTAAATTCTTTGTTTTAAAAAAATCCATTTCGCCAATCCCTTTGGAAAAACTAATGTATATTAGCACAGCTCCAAGTAAACTTTCTTAATTCCCTTTTTCTGGTGATACTGTGAGCAACATTTTCAAACACGGCTCATTATTAGTTGTGCAAAGTTAATATCAAAGTTGCATTTGCTGGGACCTTAAATTAGAATTGGGAGGAAGTTAGCTTCTGAAACACAAGTCTAATGAGACAACAGGGCAGCAGCCAGCCTGCTCTCAGCACTCAGCTCTTTGTTGGACCAGAGAGTTTCTTTCAATAGTGCCAAAACATGGGCCCTCTTCACATGCAGAACTGTACCAGAAGCCCAACACCTGTCTTCAGCACCAGCTGCAGCTAACAACCCAAAATTCTGATTGTGGTATGCATACGATGCTTCCCACTCCTCAGACTCTTTGGACATTTTATATGGTCAATACATTTAAGAAGTCACCTAAAACTAGTCATGCTCCTGAGCACAGGGACCAGAAACAATTAACTCCTCACTTCCTACTGTACGTAACAGCTAAAAAGATGCACAGAATCAGGTTCCCTCAAACATTTTCTCTTTCCTGCTGACTCCCTTATTCCCAAGTTGATTGCAACAGCTTCAGTAAGAGGGGAAAATCCTTCAGCCAATTCTATATCCTGGTGGTAAGGACACACCACTCAGAGGTGGTGGCCACACCTGGGTCCTCCAGCCTGCAGAGATACAAATATATCCATTTTCAGTGTAAGCACCCCAACTAGAAGGCAAAGGAAGGTACCAGCACTACCTGGTTAAGAAATATGCTGTGGGACTACAGGGCAGGGCACAGATCATTTACTTACACAACCTCAAGTGAGGATCACATAATGATAATGAGCACCCACCAGCCAGGTACCTACACTCCAGAGGTGGGCAACATTTTTCACAGGCTAGTTCTGCATGCTTCACTGTTCCTGGACATCTCCAGTTCTCTCCACTGACTACAAACACTGCAGGCTCTAAACTCAGGTAACATGACTAGGGTGCCAAATTTTCCATCTCTATGTGGGATTTATACATGGAGTTGCTTTGAAATTGTACCCAGCATTTTTATGACTTAATATTCTGGTATATCAATTTCTGGCAGAATTTTAAAGCAAGCCATTCTGAAAACAAATTTCTGGATGAAAAATGAGTCAAGGGAGAGAAAGATTCAGTTTCCATTTATGCACATAACTCATTTTATAATCATGCTGCAGGCAGATCAGTTAATTGCTAGAAACCACTGATTATTCACTTCTTTTCTTATTAGGTAAAAGTCATCGCACACTCAGACTGAAAAATCATAACATGAACAAAAAAACAGACCTTGCTTGATATTTCTAGTGTTCTGACTTTATTGTGTATTTTTACTCTATTTTCAAATTATTGTTTTTTCAAAATAATGGTAAGTCTATATTGCTCAGGAGGCATGTTATTCATTTGCTTTTTTAATATCTGAAATAGGTTACATCAAGCAATAAAGCATTGTACTATCTATTTTTACGCCAAGTATCCAGATGTGCCTCTAGAAGATTATATTTAAATCAATGTTTCAGGGCTTTATTTTCATGGCATAACTCAGTACACAGGATTTTCTTCTGAGCACCACATCAGATCAAGGTTTGTTTTATTTTACTATAACATAATAGACTGCAAACAAAGCTAATTTTGTAAAGAAGGGGGAAAAAAGACAAGAAATTTAATTGCTTTCTGGAGGTTTTGTTTTGTTTGTTTGGTGTTCTTTGTGAAGCAGCAGAAGTGTTGTGGTTTAACCCCAGCATCCACTGCTCACTCCTCCCCATCAATGTTGGAAAGACTTAAACATCAAATAGAGCTCTGGTGATATACTGAATGCTCAGCTAATGAGACTGTGCCAAAACCATCACCAATAATGCACATAAAATCGAATGACAATGACATAAGATTCAAAAAAGGTATCTTTCCTTCTGGCCTGAAGGGGTTATGTATTGGACCTGGGACCACACCTTTTATTAAAGAAATCAAATACACGTGTTGGTGTTTCAGCCTGGAAATAAGACATGGCAGGTATAAATAAAGCAGTCCCCCAGCTGCCATGGTTTATTATTGAAGAGTAATATATCTAGAGAAATGATGTGGATTTACAGACGTTCTCAATTACCTTCAGGTCTTCAAGAATGTATCATTTCGTACAAGGGAAGTCTCCAAAAAAGCATTCAAGTTTGTGAGGGAGAAAAACTCTAGGCCACGAGTAGCTGCCAAGGTAAGTACTGCCAAGGTAAGTACTAGTGGGGTCCATTGGGCCAGCTAAGTGCAGCAATGCTGCACTGATGTGTAGGTGACTGTGCTGCAGGAGGGACTATCCCAAAGCAAGCTCATTGGGACAGAAAGCACTCCTGGAGGTGCGCTGGTTATACTGACTGATGGAAACTCTCTGGAGTTCTCAAAGTACACTGTTTTAAGAGACTGGAATGCTTGCAAGTACTGTATGGCACACAGATTAGTGCAGAATCCCTGATATGACTATGAAAGCCATGGTTGTGTCAGATGGCCTCTCTGCGAACACACACAGTTAGAAATACAGCTAATCTTCTGACCAGCAGATGAAATAGATTGATACCGTATGAAGCTAGAAAGGAAGAACTGGTATGTAACTCAAGCCTTATGACTTGCCTGAAATAATTCAATGTAGAATTACAGTTTATTTTTCAAGGGGAAAAAAAGTATAACCTGGATTCTAGAATTCCGCTTGACTTCCTCACTGACACGGTAAGCCAAATAAATACACTATAGTGCATAGTTCTCAGCCTAGTGTAGATTTCTCTGGCTCTTCTCTGGTCACATAATCTTTGATTATGGACATTAGCAGGGTATTCCAGTAGCAGTTGAACCAGTACCAAACACATGATATAACCTTTACTACTAGGCAGTGTACCTCATTTTTAATACTCAGGAATCCCACTAGTCCTTCCTGGCATACTACTACATGAGAGTTCATACTGAGCTATCTGCTGCAACCCTCAGAGTTGCCACACTTCACACAGGACATCCCTGTGGGAATTTTACATGTTTCCTGTCAGGATGACTTTGACATCAGAATTGCCACTAACCAGATTTGGCTTACCAGCCTATCCACATCACCATTTCTTTCTGGTATTTGTCATTCTGCTAATTGCTGTATGTCCTTGGCATAGAAAGGAATATTCTTCCATCACTGGTGATCTTTAAATTTGCACAGAATACACTTTTCAAGTTGCAGCTCAAACAAAAATTACCTCAGTAGCGTCCTAATGCCCCCATTGCCCAAGAAATCAGGCTGCCTACCACAGGTGTACTTTCAGGCCTTTCAAGCTCTGGCTTTGGGACTCTTCAGAGGTTGGCAGGGTAATGTGATTTTTGTTTCATGTCATTTTTCTGTGGAGGAGGCAGAGTGGTAGCACACATTGCTTGAGGACCAAAATATTGCTGCCTACCACAAACTGATATGGAAGGTCAGGCTGAAGCTGCTGGTGATGGCAGCCAGTGATTGTTTCTGGTGAACCACTGCTCTCCACCACCAATCTGCTCTGACCTCCTCAGGCAGCAACAGCAACCTGACTATTGAGGGCTGACAGCACAGTCCACATGCCCATTGGTACATGCAGCTGTCTTCTTAACCTCTCCTTCTCAGCAGCTTGTAACAAAACCCAGATCCAGTCCACAATTCTGTGTTGTACAACATTAAGTCATCACATGTAATCTAATAAACCAGAGACAAAACACTTAGGTCATATTCTAGTCTCTGAAACTTTGCCAGAAGTTAAAAAAAAAACTATCATAAAACCAAAAAATAATAAATCATCTGGTTGCTCAGAGAAGTGGTGGCTGCCGCCTCCCTGGCAGTGTTCAAGGCCAAGTTGGATGGGGCTTTGGGCAACCTGGTCTAGTAGAGGGTGTCCCTGGCCATGGCAGAGGGTTGGAAGTTGATAATATTTGAGGGTCTTCCCAACACAAACCAGTCTGTGAGCACAAAACCGGGCAGGGGAAGGAGCTGGGGGGGATCAGACGAGGCGAGTATGGGCATGTAAGTACCACTTCTGGAGCAGAGAACTCACTGCTCAGCTTTTCCAAATCTTCTGGATGCACTTTCGTTAGCCCTGGTGATTTTAAAGGATGTTGTTTAACAACTGGCATTGCTGGACTGGAATGTGATTTGTTATAAACCTGAAAAAAGAGCTACAGTGTCTCTTCCAAATACTGAACAACACTACCCAATAAATTCCTTGCTGGTTTTGTACTCTCATGTACAGTTATACCATTCCTATCAAGTAATGCACCAACTGTAGCGCTACAATTTGATTTGCTCCTCGTAGCTCAACAGCCCTGAACACAGTGCTCAGGACAATCACACCCATGGGGCAGACTCTGGCTTCTTTTAAGCAAGGTTTGTAGCTGCCTACTTTTCAGAGTCCAAAGACTGAAATCACCTGGTGAGGCAAGACACTAAGTTCTGACAACACTTATTGTTATTCCCCCACTCTCACTCCCACCCCCCAATAAATGAAACCACAAAGGATTAGTGTAAAAAAAACCCCTATTACTTTTGTATATTTGGAACCTAATACAGAAATACCTAGAAATTAAAATTAACAGATACCTAGAGCTTGGATAGCACAAGGAAGTTGCTTATCATAGTGGGTAAAGAGATCCTCTGAATTTTTTAAGACTAGGAATCTACAGCTGGAGACCAGACTTTGGGAGCCAGAGGTCTTTTGGCAATTCTGTGTTCTCAAATAATTAACAAACAGGATGCCTTGATGTTCCTCCAGAATTTTATGACAACTGAAAATGGATGTGGGGCAGTTGTTCCTGAAGAAGGACTTTTAAGAGTGACTCCATCAACTATGCTGGATTAGAGTTTTTAATTTGCATTTCTGCCCATGCAGAACTAATTCTTCTCATCTATGTGAACCTATATATATATACATATATATTTCATGTATAATCTTGACAGGTGGAAACCATACATTTTAATTCATTTCCTCTTACCATGCTTAATACCTCTATAAATTTAAGTCACATCTCTGCTGGCACTGCAACACTATCACTGCCAAATGGGTGGTCTGTCTTTCAACACTTTAAAGAAAAGTTATTTTAATCCATTTTAGATCAACAGATTGTTATAAACTTAAAGCGCAAGTATATAGCTAAAGGCTGTCTGCTGCTGTTCCTAGTTATTAATCTTTCAACATCACTCTTTTATTATAATTAATGCTGATACTTTCCCATGAAGTTAGTAAGCAGAATTTTAGAAAGAAATGGAAGACTGTATTTCTTAAATGACAGTAAGCTTCTGAAACAACTTTAAAAAGAGTCCACATTCTTACCAACATGAGGTCAACACTGCAGGATGGCCTTAAAAAGACGTTATTAATCAGTAATTATTCCTGAAGGGAAATAGATAGAATGCTTACAGCATTACTTTAAATACTCTGGATACTTCCCATTTATATGTTTTTAAATTACAAAATGGAAACTGTTTCCTGTCACTCTAATAGCTACAGTTCTCCTGAAAGCACCTGAAAGCGTATCATAGACAATGGTGTAACTGTTATCTAGGCTTGGGGAAAGGGGAGAGGGGAAGAAAAGGGAGGGAAAGAAAAGGCAGGTGGAAGGAAAGGGGCGGGGGAAGGAAGGAGTTTGGCTTCTGTAAGTTGTAAATTTATTTTTCAACCCAGGTTTACAGAGAAAAATTCCTATTCACCAAGTACTCAGAAAGCCTGACCACCACACAGTCAGGACAATCAATTAGAGTCTCTTCAGAGCAAAATGAAGCGTTTTTCAAGCAGTGTCTAGTGGCTTCCTTCACAACACTCTACAGCTGAATGTCACAGCAGCTCTGCAAAAATGGTTTTAAGTAACAGACAAAAGATGAGTGTTAGCTTTTCCCCTGGTCATTCTGAAATTAAAAGATGATACAACATACACAACCCAACTCCCAGCTTCAGTATGGAAGCAGCTGTTGGTGTCTGGAAGCTTTTGTTCCCTGTTCATTTGGTACCGCATGACAATCCCCCTGCACTGCAGCCCCTTTCTAAAGCTGCCTGCATACAGTCTCTTTCTCCACTGAAGTCAGACCAACCATAAAGAAAATTGTACCAATGCTGTGGTCTATCTAGAAGTATCGATGTAAGCATGACAACTTCTTGCTCACCAATCACATTTCTAAAGGCAATTTTTTTATTTCAGAATGGAAAAAGAAGAAATTTTCAGGACTTCACCATCTGGTGTGGGAGACTAATGACATCTGGATATGACAAGCCAACAAAAAGTGCCACAAAATGGGGCCATATGCCCAGAGTACATGACTGTACACCACACGCATGGAAAGTACATTAGCATATGCAGCACATAGGTCAGAGCATGCTTCCACAAGAACAGCAACAGACCTCTTAAGTAAATAACATCTCTCTCCTTTCACTATTCTTTGTACTCATTTTTTTCTCAAATGCTCAACAGAAGCTTTAATTGACTAAAGGAATAATAAATACAGGCTCTGAGGAACGGGCAGGGAGAGGAGATAATATAATTCAAGGAACTAAAGCGAACATGCACTCTTTTGAAGCAAGCACGAACTAAAAATAAAAGCAGACTAAATCACAGAAGGCTGCCTAAAATTGTAAAGTATTCAAGTGCCTCATGACTACAAAATTTGCAGTTACCACAGATAATTAATTTAATAAACCACACTTCCTGGCAGTGTGCCACATCCCACCTCTTCAGGAAATACCAAAAGAATGTAGGATTACAATGTGGTTGGTCCCTGAGTTATCTGAAAAGTACATTGTGAGCATTATTTAACTCGTAAGATGTGATTTAGTTATGAGGCTTTGGAATTGTATTAGAAATGGATCAGCTTTCTCCTGTTTAAAATAAAATGGTGAAATGTTGATGCAGTGTTAAAAGCAGAGGTCCTATTTGCTTTTGTTTGACATAGTTCATTGTCTATTGTTTACATTTAAAGTTTTCAATGAAAGGTTTTATAAACCACTTCTTCACATCATGACACTTGCAAGAGTGGGGACTTTTCTACCGTCTGTACCATCCCTATCCAAAATATACCAATCCCCAGCATTTGTCATGCTCTTGAGATAATGACTTCAAATGAGCTTTATCCAAGAAAACGGAATTGCATGTCTGTGTCTGGTGGACACTTGATAAAATAGAGCCTTTACCCTTTGGTTACTGCAAGCCTCTCAAATATTCACTTCAAAAATAACTATACATGTATACCACTACAATCAAAACATATAAATCCCAGTTAATGTAACAGGTACAGTGTGATCTCTGGGTTCATGATCAGCATGTTTCCTCCAGTCAGAGAGCCACACATCTAGTGCACAAGTACCCAGTCCTACTGTCTGGTGGGACTGCCTGAGAGACCTCAAGATGAAGGAGATGGAGTCAGGATACAGTCTGAAATTCATCCAGCTCAGTGCCCTCTCTCTGCATATGACAGAAGAGCTTCAAGAAAGAGAGGAGATGGGATTGACAGGCACATGCCCATTATCATAGAACACAAACAGTTAAAAAAAGAGTCTCAAAAGAGGTGGAAAACATGTCAATTTAAATGCATGAAATGGAAAAGCTTTCCAGAGAGAGAGTGAAAGGATTGACTACAAACTTACACAACTAAGGATGCATGCTTGCAGCCCCACAAGCACCCCTATCCTGGGCTGCATCAAAAGCAGGTCAAGGGAGGTGACTCTGCACCTCTACTCTGCTTTGCTGAGACCTCACCTGAATCCAGCTTTGGGGTCCCCACTATAAGACAAATGTGGAGCTGTTGGAGTGAGTCCAGAGGAGAGCCACAATGATCATGAAAGAGCTGGGACACCTCTCCTATGAAGACAGGCTGTAAGAGTTGGGATTGTTCTGCCTGGAGAAGGCTCTGGGGAGAACCTGACAGCACCAGTACCTGAAGGGACCTACAGCAAAGCTGAAGAGGGACTCTTTGCAGATGCATGGAGTGATAGGACAAAGGGAAACTACTTTAAACAAGAAAAGTGTAGATTTACATTAGATATTAGGAGGAAATTCTTAACTGTGAGGGTGGTGAGGCCCTGGACCAGGTTGCCCAGAGAAGTTGTGGACATGTTCAAAGCCAGGCTTGATGGGTCTTCGGGCAAACTGGTCTTCTAGTGAAGGGTGTCCCTGGCCATGGAGGGGGGTTTGGAACTAGATGGTCTTTGAGGTCCCTTCCAACCCAAACTATTCCATGATTCTAAGATTATGGTGACCCTCCAGGATTTGTATATTGTGGTCAATATTTCAATCACAACTTCTTACAGAAGTTCAAGAACCAGTGAACTTTAGCACTAATGAAGCCAAAGTTCATTTAAAAACAAAACAAAAAACAAGATAGAGAAAAGACAGTCTGTTCAATCTAGGTCAATGCAAGACTGCTTGTTACAGCGTTAGTTTCTTAACAAAGCATTTTATTTAATTTTATCATATCTGACTAATATAATTTTTGGTATTTGACAGGAAACAGTCCAGAGAAAATTATTTCAATACACAAAGTAACACTCACACACAGCCTGTATTTTCTTCATTTCATCCTACTATCACCTTGCTGCTTTGACCTCATTTCACCACTGTTGAACAAGCCATTAGAAGTAGTTTTATCTTCCTCCTAAATCATCCCTCAAATCCTTTGATCCTTTTGACACTTCTTCTTAATTCTTTTGATTCTGTCAACATCTTTTCATAACAGGCACCTAAAACTTCCTGCAATTCAAACAAATGTAAATGTACTGTAGCACAGAGAGGTGTGTTATAAAACAGGGAAGAAACAGTTTTTCTCCTTTCTTTGTCCAAGGAGCATTCTTGCAGACAACTGGATTTTTTTTTCCATTATTTTGCAGTCTCTTTTTTTATTTCTATTTCAAACTCAGGTCCTGTGTGTTCCCATTTCTTTAAGTATTAACAGTTTTTGAGGATTCTCAGACTCATTTGCTTTTAATTTACACTGTATAGCTGCATAGTCTTAAATAACATTTTTCAAGATAAAACTGCTGATACTTAATTTAGGAGGCTTGTAGCTGAATGAGGAAAGATACACTGATCTCTATCTCTGCTGGTATTTTCTTAACAGACTCCTGTTCTGAAAAATAGTGTATTAATTCTGCTCAAAAGTGAACCGTGAGTTCTAAAAATTTTTTATGACATCCTGTCAATTATGGTGAAAGAATACTTTTTTTTTCCACATGTCAAATCAAATAAAACTAAGACTCTGTGTGTACATAAGACTCAAAATACATCTCAAAAGTTAAATATGTAACAAGCAATCCCATTATTATAAATATTAAATATCATTAAAACTCAACAGACAGACACTTGCTTCTATAATATTTTCCAGATGTGCATGTTTTTTAAAACAGAACTGCTCACATATTTAACTGCTTACCTTGTGCTGGAACAAACCAATGTGTAGGTGGTGAATCTTTCAGCTGAGGCGAGCAAAAACCTTAGTACACAGACAAACAAGTGAAAGGGAGCCAAAATAACTTCCCTTTCAAGGCAGAAACTCATTTAAGCATAATCATTAGGGAAGCTAGTTTATCTTCTGTTTTTGAAAGGATATAATAAATAACAGACACAACTACAGTGTGGGCCACGTCCAGAAAATCTGTGAGGTCTTTTTGGACCACACACTCCCTCCTGAAAGTCACATGTAGTAATGATGAAGCAACTAACACACACAGGGCAATGCTCAGACCATATGGCTAAAGAAGTAGAGACCAAATGGTTCCCAGTACCTCAAGAACTACTATCACTGCCAGACTGAACACTGGCTATCCCAGTGGCATTGAGAAGGCAGGAACAGCTATATGCCTATGCACAGGTTTGCACCCCCAAATAACTCCAACACACCAGAAGAAACAAATTCATTTTTCAACAAAATCTTCCATTGACAGCTTCATTCATTTTTTCAAACTTCAAGATAAAAAAGCTTTCAGAACTGCAAAGCTGTCTGAGGCACAGTCAGCAACCCAGAAGTGGGTACGGATCATCCTCTGCCAGCCTATAAACTACAAACATCCAAGCCTCCACGCAAAAGGAAAAGGAAAACCAACTACTTCCCCAACGCATTAAATCACAGGAGAAAGAATATGAAATTTTTCATTCAACAATTGCTGTTCCTCTAACTGGTTGAGTGGTAAAGCATGTCTGCCCTTGTAGAAAACTGAATATACCCTACCTTCAAAACATGACTTGGGTCTCAGTAGAAACATAATACAGGGGGAATGACCAAGTGCTAAATCATTTATTCCATTGTGAGAGCATGCAAACTTCATAGAAAAAAATGGAGAAAATTTAAAAAAAAAAAAGAAAATTGAGGTCCTGTTGCATAGACAGGTTTAGGTTGACTATAGCCATATGTAGTTTTTTTTCCCCGTTTAAATCTTTATCTCAGTGAAATGAAGACACACACACACACAAACCCCCAAACTAAAATAAGCATAGGTGGAAAAATTAAGATTCAAAGCTGAAAATTTGAATCGGCCTCTAACTCACTAAGGACAATGCTGTGCAGCAATTTTCATTCCTCTTTTGGTTCATAAAGACTATTTCTTCATTACTCAACTAGTAATGGAGTGATAGCATGTAGATAGTAGAACAAAAGAAACATTTAAATTAAACAAGCTACTAGGACTAACTAATCTAATCTCATCTAACTAATCAATGATCGAATACTTAGAGTTATATGCAAAACCAGAACAGTGCAACAAAGAGACTTTTGGAAGTTGTCACTTGCAAACAGCAGACAGAACTGGTAGGTGGACATAATTATTAGTTTTTAAACATGACACTCACCTTCATTGCAAGACCAGCAGACAGATTATTCCTGTCATATGGTAATGAGATAAACAGAAATTAAGAGGTACTCAGTCTGCTTCTCACAAGCGAAACTTGGATGTCTGTAGTGATGCAAAGCCAACACATGCTCCCTGCCCTTAGCAAGGAAGTCCATAAAAAGCTGTTTAGGAGAAAGCTGTGGGTTTTGCCCAGAGAAGCCCAGATTTCAGAGTTCATCTGTTGAGCCCTTGTGTCATCTCTGAGAGCTTCTGCCTACTCCTCCCTTTATAAGGACAATGCCCTGTGCACAGGGCTCATCTAGATATCTGTGAATATGAAGCCAGTGGTTATCTGTTATTATTTCATGTAATGTTGTTACCTATTCTTATCAATTACAGTTCCTTTAGGGAAAAAACCCAAACAAAACAAACAAAGAAAAAACCCCAAACCCCACAAATGCTTGACCATACCCTGCTTCCTCTATAAATAAAGAGATACTTAATGATGTTTTGAGTTTCTGAGGCTTTCCAGGAAATTGTGGCAGACTAACCTGAAAAACAACATGCTTGCTTTCTAAAAAATAAACAGGAAATAAGCATTATATTTTTGAGACTGTGACAGAGGAAGGGCACATAATGATTTAAGCCAGCCCACAAAAAAGTAGTGCATAATTTTGTTTCCTCCCTAGACTGCAAACAGTTTCCAAGCTTCTCAGTGGGACTATAATTGCCCATTCTTCATTTATCATACCACCATCTTCCTAAAATGGACCATAATGTCTGAGGATTTCAGAGATAATGTCAAGTACATTATGTGTGTTTGTACAGATGCCTACATATATACTGCTCCCCCTCAACTGATAAATGAGGCCTCAGCCCAGACAGACAGACAGACAGAGGTCCGATGCACTGGATTTTAATTAAAAAGTGCTTATAAATAACCTTTCATATTATCAGATACAGAAAAACACAAGTGAGTAAAGACAGAATTAATTTTGATGAGTCCTTGTCTTTGTTCAGTCTTTCCAGTAAAGGAAAGTACATTAGAAAGAGACATGCTTGTTTTCCAAATTATCTGGCTTGCTTGATGCAAATATGAACTCTTCAATACCACTAAAAAAACCCCAAAAATGTACTCAGTAATGTATCATATTATATTCAGTCACAAGAGCAAGCATGAATGGAAAATGAAACATCAATGCCTGTAAATGTACACTGTCCTTTGGCAAAGTACTCTACAGCTATATACGAGGATTCAGAATTAAAAACTTAAAATGGAAGATTTGCTAATTGCCTATTATTTTTTATGATGTTAAAACTTCTTGTGCAATTGAGATGATTTCTGACATCTCTAAGAATCTTAAAATATGGAATGAAGAATAAGATCGTGCCTGACAACTTTGATACTTGTGTTTTACTACTATTATTACCACACTCAAAATTCTAACAGTAATTATTGCAGGAGGAAAAGGTGTCAGTAAAGACCTCTTTGGAGCATCATTTAATTAATGATCTTTTCTCTTCCGTAATCTGATCTCCAAAAAGAACGTTTAACAGTTTTATTCTAAAAAGTATGGTCTGGCTACATAAAAACTTGGAAGAATAATCACTGTCATCGGTATTATGCCTGAGGTCAATGATCAGCCAGTTGACTGATTGACAGCGAGATACAAAGCCACTTTTCTTTCCTCCTTTTGCAGTATAACCTAATAGCAAAAGGCTAAATGAAATTTAAAACAAAAATTCTTTGGACCATTTTTTCACAGATTTTATCTAAAGTATGAGCCTGTTTCTCTGGCAAAGAACTTCACACTATTGTTCAGCTAAAAGGCAGACTGTCAGATGTCTGAACAGTAGCTTCATGTTACCTGACATACTTCTCAGTTAACAACATGGCTGAACCTTCTCCTGTCCATACAGAAGAGGTGTTTTAGTCCAACAGAAGAGCTGGACAACTTTCCTGTCTAAATAGAAAACTTATCTTCCTTTATAAATTCTGAAATACCCAGCTGTGGTGCTGTTGTCTGTGACTAATTGCATTTGGCACAGTTTTCATAAACCTTCAGGGAAGCGAACTGTATTTGTTATATGCATCATCAGTTCAAATATTTGCAGGAATCAGGTGATATTTGAACATAAGAATACTTCTGGGTTTTCCTGTAGTTTATTCTTGACGCAGTCACAAAACTACTTTGCTGTAGTAACATTCGTTAATGTTCACTCAGTGTGCAGAGATCAAAGTAGGTATTACATACAAACACCCCAACAATAACAAAACAGCACTCACAGTTGTTTACAACAAACTTCAATAGTCTCACCTACACAGATACATACATTGCCTTTCCTTCCCCATCTGCAAAGCCATGTACTTCAATACAGCCCATTTTGGTATCTGAAGTAGCCCGTACGAAGTTTGGGTGCGATCAATCTACTTCAGCAGCAGATGTGGGAACAAACTACAAAGACTCAGGAAGGAACCTGCTCATACCTTCATGATAATACCTCTTTAACCCAGACTCCACTGCAGCAGCACAGGATATTAACCACCGGTATCACTGAACAGTCCAATACCTGGTATAAAACCATAATCTGCAGCAGTATAATCACCACCCAGGCTTTCCCCCTCCTGTCAAAATAACTTTCCTCCATGCCTTAGACCACAGAGAGGGGGAGAAGATTATGTGTTTGGTATTACAAGAACAGAGAAAACATTTAGTTTGTAAGACATGAGGAAACTGCAGATACAGTCTGGAGTGAAAGGCACTGTTAATATGACCCCCGCAAACACTTTGGAAAACCCAGCGAAAGTGTGCTAAACACATTAATACATGACAAAAAAGTAAAGAATGCATGTGCAACACATGGCTGCATCTTCATTAATGCCAGATTACCATCTGGTACATTACCATCTGGTAATACACATTTACCCCTGAGCAGGTGCAGACACAATCACATTTCCATCAAGTCTGCCAGAGCACAGGATGTTGCTTGCATTCATGCCGACTTCACACCAGCTGCAGGATGAACAATACCTGGTCTGGCATTGTCAGAGTCATAGAGAGATGAACAATATCTGATGGAGCAGAAAACCTACTAGTACAAGGTTAACACCAAGGTATGCTTATGTGAAATGTCAGCATCATGTGGTTATGGGGTTTTGATCTGCTAGCGAGTGCCCTAAAGACATACCAACAATCAACACTAAATCAACCCAGTAAATCAGTGTCTGTAGTACAATAAACGAGTAACATACCATCCTTCTCCCTCTATACTGCTCTGTTCCCATCAGAGATCTAAGAGCTTTCAGTTTTTTTCTCTTAAATCTGCAGGGAATCTCACCTCTTTTCTGTTCATGTCAGCAGTTAAAATGTATCCCGTGTGGAAGGGAGGACAGGCAAACAAAAAACTTCCATATTAAATACAATTTCACACACACATAGGAGAAAATAAATCAGAAAAACCAAGTTAGGATTACAGACATAGCTGCTTAGATCCCCTAAATGAGACAATATGTATTATCTCATCTGGCAGTTTAGCATGACTGAAATGAAACATAATTTGTAGTTGACGCCAACTGGCAGGAGACAGACAAATGTTCATGGTAATTTTTGTGTTTTGTTAAAAATGTACTTCTGTCTTAAATTATAAGGAAAATTGAATAGGAGGCTTTCAGGCTACACAGTACAAGATTTGCAGATGCTACCCGGAGCTGCTAACTCACAGAAAAATGTGTCTTGAGTTTTTACAATATAAAAAGACAAATCTAAAATTATGCCAGGTCAAATCTTCTACTCAATACGCCCCATTTCCAAGAGCAGCCAAAAGCAGATGTCTGGTGAAGAGGATAAGAATAGTGTAAGCGTTTAGTCATACTTTCCCCAAATAGTCTCCAGTCTCCAATAATTTGCAGCTCAGGGACTTTCAAAGCCAAAGGTCATGCTTATGTATTTAATAATGCCCTACAGACGTTTTTCTTCCATTCATTTTGTCCATTCTCCCTTTGAATTGGTATGAAATTTCAATCCACCACGTCCTGTGGAGTTACACAACTTAATGATACGTGCATGAAACAAAACTCTTTTTACTGTTCCGAACCCAACACCTGCTAGTTTCACTTCCATGCTCATTAGTTCTTGTACTGGGAAAGACAATGAACAACTGATCCCTATCACCCTCACCATGCTGTTCATGTTTTTATAAAAGTATCATCGCATTCCCAGTTGTCTATTCTCCTCAACAACTTCACTGTCCTTTGTATGGCAGTTGTTACACATCTGATTGTCCTTGCAGTCAACAGAAAAACACACACCTAGGCTTACCACTGTGGTCCTGCCTTCCTTGAATGTTCTTTTTTTTTGCCAATAACCTGTTAACCTTCCAGACTCAGTAGCAGACATCCTGTTCCTCATCTTATTCCTCAAATTCTTTTCTAACCTGCCTTCTTATAGTTATTTAATTCTGCCAGAGTTTGACCTTTCTGTCTTCCTCTTTCACACATAATTTTTACCTTAACTACAACTACTACCCCTAAATATGTGTTTTGCAACATTTATACAATGAGCTAGTATTAATATTACAAAAATAGACAAAGATGGAGGCCAACAGTTCCTTCTGGAAGTACTTACCTCCATCATCTGTAAACTGATGAAAAGACTTGAGAGAAATGAGGTTTTCCTCTGAGCATTAGCATCGGCATGAATTGCTCTCCCTCGTCCACAGGACTACCAGGATTTTGATGAATTCTTCTTTAATACACAGGGCTAATTTTAATCACTTGCACAACAAGGAAAATCCTTTGTCCTAAAAGTTTGTCTCTCCTCTACATTTCCTTTCCTGAAAGGGATCATTACAAGGAGAATAAAGAGACTTAGTTTAAAATGTCTTCCATTTTTTTAGGAAAAATTTCTGAAGAATATTTGTTTCAGTATTTTCAGGATCTACATGATGTGGTAAAGTAAGCTATTCTATTACCAGGTGATGTTGATCTAGAAAAAGTAGCATGATTACGGGAGGCAAAGATAAGAATTCAAAGTTATGAACTGCAGGGATGACCTGAAAAAAAGTGTTATCTTCAGTAAGAACATGTGCAAGATGCCACAGTTGGGCAGAAATAACCAGCTATAAAACAATCAGTGGGAAAAGCATTTTAGAACATGTGTCATTGGATGAGGACAATCTGGTGGATCACTACCTTAACAGGAAAAAGTCATAGTACTGACTGCAAAAAAGACACCCATGATGATAACTATACTCTGTTATATTCAACATCATTAAAACCTCAAGCAGAACACAGGCAGTGGAAATTAGACAGAATAAAATAGATGTGAATGTAAGATAACCCAAAGAAAAGCAACTGGTGTACAAAACCCAGCACTTCTGAGGTAAAAAAATCAAGCTTAATGAAACAGCAGGTTATGATCATTAATAAGAAACACAGTAGAACATATTGTAAGAAGAAAAACAATTATCAGCTTTGTTCAAGTCAGATGCAGCATCAATAGTGATGGTGTTACACTGCAATGAGAAAGGCGTGAACTGGGTAACATGGAAAGAAAATTTTCTTATTGGCATGATGATGTAAAGGAGTCACAGATGACAGGCATGGATGATCTAATCTGAGGCAGATTAATTGACAAGATGACTTCATGAGGCCTCTTCCAGTTCTGTTATGATCTTTTCCTTATGACCCAAGGAAGGCTTTCTTCTTTCCAGTGATTTAAGAAAAAAGACGGGGGCGGGACCGGGGGGCAGGGAAAAGGGGAGGCAGGTTTACAGGGCTGCCTTGGAAGAAATGAGGTTACAACTAACCTGCTCACACATAAACTATTCATCCAGGTTCTTTCCTGCCCAACTCCAAGTAGTCTGTGGAAAGAAAGCAAGAGTAGCAGCCAAGAGCTGAAGAAATCGTGCTGAATGTGTGGACTTCTATTCTCTGACCTTCCCCAGACATTCTTTAAACGTGGCTTGGAAGCAGATGCATTTTGGGCAGAGTACAGTACATACATGCATGTGTGAAACTCCTAACGCTCCCTGAACACAACTGATTGCACATCTACTGTGCAATGTATGCAGTGTGCAACAGAAAAACTAGGTAAACTCTGCTGGTATGTGCTGGTCACGCACCAATGAATTAAAACATTCCTAAGGGTCTGTTTTAGACTGGACTTTCACTCTTCCATGTTAATATGCACCATTCTTGCACTGAACAAGCTTAGGAAAGGCTGAGTATTTCTGTACTCCAAATTTGGCTGCGATGAAAGGCAAGCTCTAATTCAAGCTGTCAGGGCTGTCATGGAATGTGGTCTGGGTCACTTAGACATAAAGATTGGTTGAAGGTAATTACACTGATTTCATGCAGTCATGATCATGACTAATGACTGAATAAACATATATGTGCAACACAAAATTCATGCACATTTCTGCAAACTGGATACCTCCGCTAAATTATCTAGCATCTCAGCAGAGCAATCACCCGGCCAGTCTGCGGAAAATCTTGCACGCCAGCTGTCATGTACTATGTCTATTAGCAGGCTAAAGAAAACCTAAAACAGAGAGAAAAATGAGATCTTTGTTAACTCTTCAAAGGCAAGCATTATCACAGCAACACTGTCCTGATAAAAATCAGTGCAGAGAGGGAAGACGTAACATTGCATGAAACTTCTTAGTGAGCATAAAACCGTAACTTCAGTACCATGCCAAACGTGACCCATCACTTCATGCTGAACTCTTAACTTAAAATTATTCCCACTCGCCTGTGCAGGATGATGCTCAGGTTTCATCAGGTGTCTGTTCTGAAAAGGTTACAACTGCTAAAATTGTCGCGATGACCATATACACTGGCTGCCTTGTTTTGCAAAATGAGTTCCATAAAAGGCTGAGACCACTATCATATTTGCATGAGATACCCACAACTGTTTATATTACAAGCACTATTCACCAGTACTAAATATTTGTGCAGAAAGATGCTGCTGTTCTTTGCAAACAAAGAACTCTCTTGATAAAGTACAAATCTTGATTTAGAAAACTCCAGACATCAGACAAATTGTACTCTTATCTGCAGCTCCTTCTCTTCTGCAGGTACTTTACTGGAGGAACAGTAACTACATTTTGCAGCACTGGAAAATATATATATATATATATGTGTGTGTGTGTGTGTGTGTAACTGATTTAACATTTCAAGGAAAAAACCCCACCACCGCTATATATGAAAATATTTTTGTAACAGCTTTCCTCCCACAGAACTACTGTTTGCCCAGGACATACCAAAGCTATATGTACAAACTAAGACACCAAACAAGAGTACATAACCATTAAAATAAAGCTTCTCTCGAATGCATTTGCTAACATATAAAACTGGTGCATTAGCACTACCATGCACTTTAGTGATGAGGTCAGGTTTTGACAATTATTTCAATGAAAACTCCAATAAACCTGTTTACAGTGATCCCACACATATAACCCTGCAAGTTGCAATTCACTGACCTATGTAAACTCACTTGGCTTTCAGATAATCTCTTGGTGAATACCATTGCAAAATCTATAAACAAAGGTGGCACCAACTGGCACCCTATCTGCAATCTGAACAGAAGATCAAATACAGAGACTGAATTTATCCTCCCACATCACAGGTGATTCCTTCCAAACAAGTTTAAGGGATTATGCCGGTAAACTGAACAAAGAAATTTCTGTCACAGCTACCCAAAGACTCGGCTGCCCTGAGAAGCCACATTGATTGAATGAAGCTGGTTTAAAAACTGTATGGCTTTCAATAAACCAATGCAACATTCAGTTCAGACCAGGCCCAGGTGATAATTGCTACAATTATCACATCAAACATTTCTGTTAGCAGTAAACTTACATGTTTTTTTTTCTAAAGCACCATAATAGAAGAGCCTACTTGGGATCAAAAAGAATCTTGTAAAACGAAAAGGCCACCTACAGTCAAACTTGAAAAATAAATATCAGTTGTACTATTAAAGCCTATTAAAGGGTTTTATCCACAAAACTTACTGTTATTCACCTGGAACAGCGTGAGGGCATTGATACTGTTACAGGTGACCTGTAACTGTAACTGTAACAGTTACTGTAACTGCATGAAAATGCACGCAAGGTATGTGTGTCAGGTGTTAACAAATATGAAGGTCAATTAGTGAACTCTGAAGCTAATCCAAACCCAGCCCATTTTCGCAGGTAAGATGTTAGATGCCATGTATAAAATATGAATCTAATAATAACTCCACAGCCTGCAAGACAGCGAGTACTTCGAAACAGAGCATTGACACCAATAACAAAGGAGACTGTGCAGCTGCCTTGGCAATACTGCTTCATTAATCTGTCTAAGCACTAGATGCTGTACAAAGGTGAAAATTCAAAGATCTGAAAGTCAACTTGAAGCAAGGCTTCCTTGTGTGTCGGGGTTCATTTATTATAGTTCTCTCACTGGGTGCAATACAGTATCAGGCTTTCTTCAAGACAATTCCTCCCTCTTTTTATAGCATTTAATTTTCTTGGTTTGTTATTCAGTTTCCATGCTTTCACCATGTGCCTCAATGAAAACCCCAACCAACAACATTTAAACCTATATAAAAATAAGAAATGTTTTAAGGAACAAATATCACTGCAGCACTCTGCTCATACAGCTATTTTTTTAGACATTCTGGACTCTCCTTCAAAGAGACCACATCTACCTTCACTACACAGGTACACTCTGAGAAAGACAGCACGATTATGAGGACCAGAAGACAAGGAAAAAATGGAGAAATTAATCTTCAGCAATAGATAGTGATTTGGTTTTGTTCTATTATTTTTATTACTTGCAATGACTCAGATACTGGGTCCTACTGATTTTGTAAATGACATAAAAGTCTCTTAGTATCTTCTATTTTGATTTATCTGTGGAAAAGATAATTGCTTAATTGCTCCATGTATTCCATGAGTTCAGAACTTCAGATGTATTTCTAATCACTCACATAGATTGGGCATATTTGCAGTCATTTGCAGCAAATTTGTAATTAAATTTCCATTGTGGATTTTGTTTTCTTTGGAATTACCTTTCACAAAATTATCTCCTAGGAAGATTGATTATTCTCTAATTAACTAGTGTTGAAATGCTTATCTGTGGTTTATGTCTGACCTCCAAAGTCAAAACAGAGAGAAACAAATGCACTTAAAAATGTAAGATATGGGATCAGCAGTAAAATGTTTTTCAATTTTAACTACTTCCAATAGCATAACATGAAAGTGATTGAAACTATTTGCTTGACTTAGAAGACTGTTTAACAATAAAATATTAGAACTGCTGCTTACACAGCTTTCAGTGTGGGTGACCACACCTCCCCAGTGATTTCAAAAGGCAAGTGATAACACCGTTATTTTTTTTATATGAGCTTTACAAAGGCACTACATTCAGCTTAATTCCAGTTTATCTGTATGTGGGTGATGATTTTAGAAGAACACACCCTATAAGTCCCATATTTCCAGGGAAGATTTTAGGCACCGTGACCTGGCAGACTGCTGTCAATTTCTGTGAAAGCTGAAAAACCTGAAGGGAGAAATAACCTGAGTAAGTCTTTGGCATCATTTTAACAGATTTGTCAGCTGTAATCGCATTAGCAATTGTCTCTGCATCAAATAAAGGGTTCTGACAGCCAGTAACACCTTCCAGTGGCTCACCACCTCTGACTCACCAAGTGAGTTCAAAATGTTGACACTCCAAACAATTTATCCCCTAGGCAGAAAGCAGAGAAATGGGAACTGCTGGGGGCCAGGAGCGGGAAGGAGGGAGACACCAGAACCAAAGAGAACATGGCAAATGTGAAGATACAGAAAGCCCCTATTCGTGGGGAGGAAGAAGGGAGGGGAGGAAGACACGAAACAGCTTCTCTCATTGTCAAAAGCCACCAGCAGTTCAGAAGTTGATCTTTGCTCTCCTCACCACAGGCTGGATGGTGCAAAAGGTCAGCCATTGAGAGAAGCCATGCATGCTTGTGCACGAATGCACACATGCACATAGGAAGCAAGGAGACAGTACAACAACCATCCTCATCACAACTCTGAGCTTCACCGAACAGCTCTGGGACTCTTGCATGTTGAGGGGGAAGCCCAGGCACTTCGATAGGGGCTACTGCTATGTAAGAAGACTTTTTCCTCATTTCATAATGAGTTAGCTTTACAATGCTGCGGGTGAAATTCCTAGAAACCACTTGTTGCTACAGTGGATAACCAGGAATCTTACACCAGCTAGGAGCTGCCATCCTGTGTTCAACACATCCTCTTGTTGCAACCACTGCCTCTATTGTACTAGGATGCCCGAGAACTGGTTCTGAAAGTCTAACAAAGGAGAAGCTTTAGGAGATAAAAATTTTGATGGATAATAATTTTGTTCTTCACATCACTCAGAAAAGTAATGCATCTTCCTTTTCATGTAATTTTTATTTAATCAATAATGTCTACGCCATATGCAAAACAAAACACTGGGTTTCTTACCTAGTGCCAGCTATAAAGGTACCTGCAGCCCCATCAGGTTCTGCTGACGCAATAGTGTATAGTACTTAACATGTCACTGTCCTACTGTATTACACAACACCACAAGCAATTTTCACAGCCACAAGCTAGAACATGAAAAAGGATTACAGCAATTACTGGCTTCCTTTCAGTCATTGCCAGCAGTATTCCTGATCCAAATTTACCAGCCCATGACACTCAAGAGTGATTTAAAAGATGTGGAAGAGTATGTTTTGATGAAATAGGGTGCATCTTCTTTTTAAAAAAAGGACTGCAACATTCTTATACAGAAATGCCACATCCAGCCTCAGTGATTTACACTCTTAAATGGCACACTACTGTTACTTGCCTGACATGCGGGTATATCATCACCCAAGCATTTCCCAGAATGCCTAATAAAAACAGATGATTAACTAAAACAAAGACAAAGAGGGCAATTTCCTACACACTGATTAAACCCAGTCCATGACCCAGACAGAGAGAGCTTGTGAAGAAAACAGTGATGTGATCGAAACTGGAGTGGCGGCAACTAGCATACGCCACAGTCCCATGAAACTGCTGGAGATAAAACCCTCGCATTAACAACTGCCTTAACAGCACAGACTGACAGTCTGTCTCTATCCTGCATCTAACAATGGGTGGCCATGGAAAAAATATTCAAGAGATTAGTTTGGATTATATTTTTGTACCACAGTTTACTCAGAAGAATGACTTTCGTATCACTGACGCTTTCTAAAAAGCCACTCTGTGCACAGTACATATTTAGGCCTCAATGAGTTACGATGCTATAGAATGACGTTCCAGTGACCAAAGCAAACACCCTGAAAACAATGAGTCTCCTCACAGGTGCTTGTCTGCACGGTCAGAACCCACTGCAGGCCTGGGACTGAGGAGACAACTCCTTTAAGGTACCTGTAACGGTGCTTAGGCACGCTTCCCTCAGAAAGCCAACCCTTATCATTAACATATTTAATGTCTTCTTCCAAATGAGGTCAGATAGAGGGGTTTGGGGTTTATTTCTTCCAGTTATTCCTAATAACACGTCTCTCATCAGGACGCAGGCACTTGCAGCGTCTTGCCCCACTTTCTCTTCTATCTCGACGTAAGCGCAGCGCTGCTCTGCCACCAGGTACTGGCAGGGCGCGCACTTGTACGGACGCAGCGCTGCCAGCCCGCCTTGTCCCACGTTACACTGCTCCGACCCACCCGCAAATTACGAATGACGGATCCCGCCGCAGCGGTGTGTTACCACCGCTCCCTCGGAGGAGCGCCCGAACCTACGGCTAACCTTCACCGGTAACCCGTGCCTTCCACACGCCGGCCTCTCCCCGAGGGCGCCCAGAACCCAAATAGCCGCACTTCCCCTTCAACCGCTGCGGCCAGAAAGGCGAGGGGAAGGAAGAGCGCTCCCCGGGAGGGAGAGATTGGGGGAAGGGGGGGGGAGTAAGGCGCCAAGGTGAGACTTGAGCCCTTCCTCTCCCAAGCAGTTCTCCGAGGAGGCAAGCCGCTCCCGTCCCGCCTCTCCTGAAGAGGCCACAGGTGCCGCGGCCGCTGAGTGGAGGCCTGGCTGGGAGCAGCCTCGCTCCCGCTCCCTCCCCTCCTCACGCTCCCCGTCCAGAACGAAGCCTCCATGGGACCACCCCGGCGGGCGGCTCCCGCGCCGTTCCGCCCGCCTCGGGCTCTCCCGTCCCCGCCCCGCTTTTTACGGCGTTTCCCGCAAAAAACGGAACAGGAGGGAGAGCGGCAGTCCCCCGCCGCCCTCCCCGCGGCGACGGACACCCCGACGGCAACCGCGACCCCTCGGAGCTGCGAATGTGTGCGCGGGGTACCCCCTCCCCGGCGCTGGCTGCTCCGTGGCACCTCCGCCTTCAGGGGAAGGAGAGCGGGAAGGAGGCAGCCCAGCGGCTCCGGCCGTCCCGCCGCCCGCCGGGTCGCGCCCTAGTTCCACGCTGCTCCGGGGAGAAGGTGGGACCGGGTGCCCTCCCGCCTCGCCGTTTACCCAGCAGATACAGGGGGGCTCTCGCCGGCGCCACAGCCCCGTCCCCGCCGTTACCTCCGCGCCGTGCCCTGTCCCCCTGCGGCGGCTTCCCGGCCCGTCCTGCAGCTACAGCCCTGGCTAGAGGAGACGGCCAGCCCGGCTGTCGCACGGGCAATGAATGGAAACGCTCCCAGCGGTCCCGGGCCCGGTCCTCCCTCCCCCGCTCCCTCCCTCACATTCCCCTACAACTTCAGCGGCGCCGCCGCCTCACCTCTGCCGGGCAGTGAGCAGCTCCTCCGCGCCGGGTCCCCGCTCCGGCCCGTGCCCTACGGGGCTTGTCTTCCCCCGCTGGCGCCGCAACCATGCACCAAGGGAGCAAGAATGGGATCCCGACCCGGCCGCCCCCAGCCGGAGGGAGGGAGGGAGCGAAAGAGCCGCAGCAAGGGGCGGGGAGGGACGGAACGCAGCCGCCCTGCCCTGCCCAAGACCGGCCCCCTCACACTGACGTCCCCAGCTCGCACACCGCCAGCCGCGACAGGGTGCCCGTGCCCGGAGCGGGGCGCGCCCGGAGCAGGTCTGCGCGGGAGACGAGCGAGGGGAGGGAGGCCCCGTCCAGTCTGCCTGGGGCCCCGCCGGCAGCGGCGAGGCAGGCAGCCGGTACCTCGGGCACGGGCGGCCTGGTTTGCCCCCGCCCCGGTCGGTGTCACGGCTGTCCCAGTGGGCTGGCCGAAGGGGAGAGTCTCAGGAAACAGTCCAAATAAACGCTGACCCGCCGTCCTGGCGGTGTGAATAGCCAACGGTCCTTCCGCTGCCCCCAAGGGACCCGCTGGAGGCCGGCGCTGCCCTGCGCGCCGGGCTCGCTATTAACTGCGCGCTTCTCATCCCCCTGTCTGCCCCACCGAACCTCGCCCCGGAGACGCACCGAGCGCAAAGCGGGAATGGTAAACACCAGCTCTCCCCATTTCCAAGCATTCCTCTTAGTCTAGACCTGAAAAAATGCAGTTAATACTCGTGCAACTTACACTGCTAGGAAGTGTCTCAAAAATGGCCTGCAAAGCTTGTGTTTGCAAACGTTTCCAATGACTTCCCACCAGCCTCCTTGCACAATCCCCGATAACGCTCCCAGTTTCAAATCAGCACTCAGATGACCCAGGCTTTTCAAGAATTTTGTAATTTTTGAAGTGTCTTAAGAAGTCTAATGCTAAGCACGTTATGTCTCTACCAGCAGTGATACTCCTGCAAAGCATCTGCAGAGAAAATTATGGTTTAGGCTCAGACATGTCTCCACATGCCTCTGCTACTCCCTGCTGCTGTACCCTCATGTAATACGCTGATCGCTGCAATTGGATGACAGGTGTCTGACTTCATACAGCTCTTCTCAATGTCAGCTTCACTTGCTAGATTGGAACTGGCTGTTGCAATAGATAAAACCAGCCACTAAATGGGTAAATAGAATAAATCACTCTGGGTATCTCAGAGACATAAATGAACTGCTACACCAATGGAAAAACTGATTTGCTGCAGCTAAAGTTACCGTCCTCCTGGGAAAGGGTAAGGAGTTCTCTTTTCATGGCTATCGCAGCATTATCTTTCATGAGCACTGCATTTATTAAAGCTATGGTTTTGAGCTGAATTACTCTTTCACTCTGATGATACAGACTGATCAACAGGCTGGCCCTGCTACCTGCTTTGGACTCCAAAGTCTTCAATTGTGCAAGGGCAAACTCCATCTGCCTTGTTAACTTGTGTCTTCTGCCTTTCTCATTACAAACCTGAGCATCAGTTCATGTTTTCCTAAGTATATAGGTTAAGGAGGAAGAAACAAGCACACACACACACTCCCCAATAATTATGTTTCTGTGCTAGAAACATTAAATATGTCCAGAGATATCAACATTTACTGAAAACAAAGCATTTGATTTCATGCCTGATAGTTGTCCAAATTTAAATCCTTATATTACTTTTCCCCTTTCTTTCTGGACAAGTCAGCAAATGAAACATTCTAAAAAAATTATATTAGAGGCATTTCAGTTTATTCCCATTAAAACTCTGAAAACTCAGTTTCCTCAAAATAAGGGTGTCTTTGTAAAACTGAACTCTCCGTGACCTCTGAGAGCAGCTACTTTAACATACAATAGGAGACAACTCAATAGGCCTGTCCAAAAATAAACATCTCTTTAAAGAATATTTTAACCCTAGAGACTTCACACAAACAGAGCTGTTACATCACAGTGTTACTTGATAATACAAAATTAATGTAATAGACATTTTAATTTTCAAAAAACAGTAACATGTAAGTTTCTGAGGGCACATTGAGCCAGTCTCCATAATATATAGCTCTACTACTTTAGGATCAGAGTTTTCCTGAAACAGATATACTGTTTCAAAAGGGTGTGTTAGAACCATAATGTCCATCAATAACACGAAAGCAGAAAGTATAAAATATACATCACAAATATTCTTGTATCAAAGATCAGTTTTCTCATTGATCATCTATTAACTCCTAAAAAGATAAAGTGCCTTTTGATTCAATAAAGCTTACCCAGAAGGAAAGGAAATAATTATCACTAGCATCCCTGCTATATTAATTTAATTAATTAATTAATTTTTCTTTTCAAACACAGACACCTCTATGTGTCTATAATTGTGCATGTTGGGACTTACATGCAGGTTTAGCAACTGGATAAAATAATTACTAACAGAAATGATGACACTGGATGGTAGATAATTAACACAGAACACTATGATCAAGGTTTTAAGAAACTGATGACGGACTCACAGTATCACACATAAGCCAGCCATGGCTTAGAACATTTTAACTGGGGCTGTGGGGTAGCCCAACCCCATGGGGTGCTGCCTGGTCCTCAGCACAGGTTGTTGGTCACTTTTTAGCACTCTACCCCAGATGCAGAAAATGGTGTGGTGTGCTCAGTGCATCAGGTTGTGGGATGGAATGAGCCTGCAGGTTAGAAGAACAGACATGGGCATGCAGATTTGACTAGAAGGTAGGAAGCAGCATTCTGTAGTCCTCCAATTTGGCCCTGAAGACCAAGGATTGGGACCCAGACAAATCTAAGAATAGCATACAATTTTCTCAATTTGAAATGTTTATTTATTTGGAATTGGTGTGAGGGATTTGTTATTTCCATCTATTTAAGTAGCAAGGTTTTAATGCTAACCAATTACAATATTTGCTTTAATGTGCAACTCTAAACATTTGTATTTTGATTATCTGAAACACAACTGCACAAACAAGTAACTCATCATCAGAACTTAGCACATATGCACTATCCAAACAGGAAACAGAGACGTCAAACAAGCACACTTTGGATTAAGTAATATATGAGATGGAAAAGATTATTTTCCTCTTGCTCATAGATCTTCCCATGTATTAACTTCATAGGCATTCATTTGTTTAGACAGTTTTCCTCCCTAAACATTGGTTTACTTATAACCCCAGATAGTAATAACTGACATAATTTTGATTGATCTATTTAAATTCTCCATGGACTGTTAGAATGAAGGATTTTTTACCCTGAAATTTCCTGAAGTTCACCTGAACAAATACAGCCTTGGATGTGGCCCAAAAAGCATTCTCTGAAGATTAGAATAGAATATAGACAGGGCAGACAAAACAGGATAGCACAAAGTACAACCAAAGAGGCTACGACATCCAAATAACTAGCAAATAACATATAGGTTGGAAAGTGGAACAGACACTATTTGGCTCAAAACGAAGCTCTCAGTCTGTGAATAGTCACTGGAAACTATTAAAAATACTGGAGAAGATACAAAAATGTCTATATGGTGCCTACAAAAAGCTGCAAATGAACAAAGGGAGTATCATGTACACATACTGCAATTAGAAGAAGTAGTTAAAGAGTAAATCAATCATGACTTTGTTAGCTTCAGATATATTCAAATTAGATTTGTTCCCTGGTTGTTTGTTATGTTCTTGTTTTAGTTTTATTTATTTATGGGGGTTGCTGCTGTTCCAAACCCATCTCACTGTGAAACAAACAGGGAATAATTTTATTCGATAAAATAATGTTGAAAAAAAAATGTTAAAATCGGAACTTGTCCTAAGAACTCCAGTGAAAATGGAAAGAGAGGAGGTAAGGGGACACAAAATAGTGGGAAATACTCAAAAGAGAGCATGAGACTCTGGAAGAGTTGAGTGAGGGCATGGGTGTTACTTTCTTGTAGTTTGTTTGTTCTACCCCAAAGCAAAGCCAAGAGATAAAACATCAGCTGAGGTAGATCTCCAAGAAAATGTATCTTTCTCATGCTTGTTTTTGTTTACAGCCTTAGAAATGTCAGTTCCTGTAAGCATTTGGTTAGGGCATTTAGTTTTTCAGCAGTTCATTCTTCTAGTGTCATCCAGCACATGGTGTTACAGAGAAGAATCTGATCCCTTTACTCTATAACCAGTGACATTAGGGACAAGACACACATACACAAAAAAAGACATTTGAAGAATGGAGAAACTAATTTGCTACAATTTGTTTTACCATCACCTGTAGGAACCTTGATCATCGATCAGACTCACAGTGTGCTATAAACACAGAGTAAAATTAGGTCATCTTGGCCAGACACATCTTACACTGCAAGCAAATCAAAGACAAAACCCCCAGTGCCTAGATCCAAACAAGCAGGATGATGCTGAGAATGAAGTAACAGCTACCGATCAGCACTTTTGGCAAAAATATAATAAAAAAGACCCCAACTTGAACATAATGGTTTGTTTGATATACAACAGACATTTTGGTAGCAAATGAGAGATGAGAAAAGGCTGTGGTTGTGCTGAAAAGGACGTCCGCAGTTAGCACCTTAAGTTGTAGATAATAAAACAAGGGTGCAGGCGCATCCTGAGTGGCTAGGAGCAGTATCACACCGAACCCATCTAAAGCTCAGAGAAAAAGGACTTTATAGTTCAGACCCCAAATAAAGTTTATGTTAGAGTTTTAGCCATGGATAAGCAGAAAGTATACTTTTCCAAAATGATCACATCCAGAATGAATGTACAGTATCTAGACTATCTGCATATGAGGAGCTAGGAAGAGACCAGTGCTGAGTGGCAGAAAGCATGGAGGTGTTGCCTTGAGAGACAAAAGGAAATGGGAGGAAGGTTTTGAAGGAAAGGCTGGGAGCTGTCTTTAACCACACTGAATTGATGGTTTAATTCCAAAATACTCAGAGACATATCTTGAGATTTTCATCTTTACACTAGAAAGAAGTCTAGGGTGACTTAGGAAAGTTAGTTTAATAGCATACAAATTATTTTGATACTAGGAGCAAGTAAAGCAGACAAAGGCCAGAGCTGCTTAGAGCTTCCATGGGAAAGCGATGAAGAAAGCACTCTTCCAGACATTCAGACCAATGCAAGGCAGCAGTACACATTCATCAAAATAAAAAACAATTAAAAAAAAATAAGGTCAGCCAAAACAGTGTCTCATAGACTGAGACCTAAAAGAAGGCAACATGAGAAGAGATGAAGGTCATTGGTGGGTGTCAAGAGATCTCTATTGACCCTGGTTGAGTATCCTGAGGTCTCACATTCCAGCTCTGAACCAAGCTCAGTGTTTTGGGGACAGTAATTGTTAAACTAATTTGGGACTCAGCCAGTGTGGTGCAAGCAGAAATCCACCGCTGTATTTTAAGAAGATTGTAATTGAATGCAGACACTTAGACTCACTGAAGGGATCCAGATTTACCACTGTGTCTAATCTGTATTTTTAAAACACATATTATTGAAAGTAGTACAAAAAAGAGCTGTCTGGCCAAATAAATGTTGCCTGACACAACAGCAGTAACAGCTGTTTTATCTCCTTTCCCATAATTAGGGGCTCTAGGATAGAGATTATTTTTAAGTGCGTTTTGAGGCAGTAATTCATGGGAATTTAAACTAGCAGTATCCTTTCTACCGAACAAACTGAGACAACCATTAGGTATAAATAATTAAAGAGGCCGTGTTTAAATATGACATTCATCTACTGAAATTCCCATATTAATACCCAGTTATGCTAATCTATTTATCTCCTAATGTCTTGAAATCTCTTTTCATGTCCTAAGGACTGCTAAGAGAAAACATATACAGTCAAATGATTTAATGATCTTGAACGGGATACTATGCATATCATATTTGAAATTACTCTTATCAACTCATATATCCAGTCAAAAAAAAAAAAGCAACTCCTATACATTCTTAAACACTAGCTTATTTATCACAAATGAGGCATTTTCTTGGACCTTGTCCAAAATATCCTACAGTTCTACTGGCTGTGTTACAAATTGTAAAAGGAAATAGCCTAGTGCTATTTCCAGGAATTACATATCTCAAAGCTATTTAATATTTTTCATTCATCAGTGCTAAAATCATTAGATACAGGAAAAATCCCAAAGATTACAACACTGCCAAGTTTTTCAAAGCAATTTAAAACTTGAAGGAATTGCTTAAGAATTGGGAAGATTTCCCCAAAAATATTCAAAGAAATTAAGTGGAAGCAGGATTCTTAGTCCATAATCCCAGCTCTAAAATGACTGCTTTAAATTTCTTTCAGAATGAAAATGGTCATCCCAGCAAGCAATCCTGCCTAGGGAAGAGCTGCACTGTGATTACACTAAGCCTTTCTCAGCTCCACCTGAGTGCTAGTGAGACCCAGAGCAGCACAAGTGAGAGCAGTTAGACACCTACTGCTCCCACTGTCAGTTTGTGCTGCTTTTGAACTAATTTCCGCACTTTCCCCACAGTGGAGGATGGGAAGGGGATTCCAAGCATATGCCCATGGCATTGCCAGGATAGAAAAGAAGGGGAAAATAACGGTGTAGTTGGTTTTTGGTTGGATTCCCCTTCTTTGTTTTGTTTGTCATGTATACTCTCTCATTTCCATACCTTGCAGAATAAAACTGTTCTTGCAGAAGATACTATGATACCTTCCAGTCCAGAAGTCTGAATTTGCAGTCTATCCTCATTTTCTTTACCTGTCACACAGAATCACAGAACATTAGGAGTTGGAAGGAACCTTGAAAAATCATCATCTAGTCCAAACCCCCCTGCCAGAGCAGGATCTCCTAGATTAGGTCACACAGGAACACATCCAGGTAGGTTTTGAATGTCCCCAGAGAAGGAGACTCCAAAACCTCTCTGGGCAGCCTGTGCCAGTGCTCTGCCACCCTCACAGTGAAAAAGTTTCTCCTTACTTCCTGTCAGCCATCTGTAATACAGGGATTTAGGCTGTTTTTCAAATCTTTTCCCTTTCTTGTCTCATGGCTCCAGTTCCACTCTGTTTTCCTTTCTGGCTTCTGTCACAAATGTATTGGAATCCTCTCTACTTCTGAGTATGGGTATGAAATGATCACATCCGTCTTTAAAATGGAATCGCATAACGGGTTCAATCTATCTCCTTTTATTTCCAGACTATGCAAAAGAAGGATGGAATTCTCATTTACATGTATATGGTTAGCTACACTGTCTTGAATCACACTCGCACCTTGATCCTTGTTTTTCCCTCAGAAACATTTACTTTCTGTTTTGGAGCTTATTGACTGTACAGCCAAATTGGAAAGTACGCAGTCTAGTGCTTTTGCCAACACTATATATTTCAGTTAAACCAGAACTCTGAAAACAAAATGTATTTAAAAAAAAATGGCAGAAAGAGTTTTTCTGTGTTTAAATTTGAGTTTCCTGCAAATTGAATCTTTTTTCCATCTGCTTGGACCTTGCCACAAACTATTTCAATGTACTCGAGATTCAAAATGTTAACCTTTGGAGGACATATTGTACAAGCCATCTTTGTTAAGAGAATGTATTTCATTTTTCCAGGAGGCAGTTAGCACATAATACATAATTTTTAACCTTGAAACAGTTTCAGCTGTAAAATACCTTCAACACATCAGATATGATGGAAAATAAGAATATTACAGGTTAGAGCAACTCTGGCAGAAAAAAAGCCTGCAATGCCATTAATGCATTCTTCACATCCTGTGGGGCTACATCACGTTCATGTTTACAGCCTCACTAGAGCACTAATCTGACATGTGTCAGATTAAAGAGATTCAGATGTCCAAAACAGCCTGGGGGCACGCAACAGCATGTCTCTTCCAATGAACAAGAGATACACACAGTATATACTGACATTAATTTGAGGATGATCTTTTAACATGGAGGATCAAATACAGTGTATACTACTTGGAGGCACCTGTACCTTGCTAAAAGAAGAGATTTGTAAACTAATTGGGAAAAAGCCTTTTGAACTTGAATCCTTTGTTTTTGACATGGCCTGTTTACTGACTCCAGCACTCCAGTCACACCAGGAGGCTTTTTACTGTCAATCACTTTACCACAGTTAAATACTAATACTTTCAAGGATGTAGCAATTTCCTTGTAACTAGGCAAACTACAGAATACAACAGTATTAGCTACCTTGGGACACTGCCATGCCTTCTGAATATCAACAGAAAAAAGTCATGTAAGATGTACAAAGAGGTTTACACTCTATACCTTAAAAATACAAAAGCTTTCAAAATGACAAGATTTCAAAATACCACATACAATTTAAGCATACAACAATAAATTTAAGACAATTGGCTGAAACATTAGGCACTTTCAAGGAGCATGTACTGAATAAACTTCTAAGAGGAAGCAACCGTTAAACTAGCAAACAAATTTAATGTTATTTTGAAGAAAACATATAACCTCAGAAGTTGTTCAGAGACCTCAAACAGGAGTCTAGAAAAATAAAAAAAACCAACAAAATTTGTGTCAGTTTACAATTGTTCTAGTACCTGAAGCTATTGATGACAAAGTAATGGATTTTTTGTTGTTTGTGTGGTTTTTTGTTAATAACATAAAGCCAAGTGAACGCATTAAACTTGTATTTTTTTATAGAGCGTATTAAAGTGTTTATAATAGTTCTTTACATGGAACATAGTGCTGTATGATGGTCCCATGAAAATAATTGTGCCTTTTCATTTAAAAAATGGTATTTCTCTAAAGCAATACTCTAACTTTGTATTTCAACTTAATAATAGCTTGTCTTTATTATTAAGCCACGAAACATTCATAGAGTGTTTTGGTTTAAAATTCCATGTATTTAAGCTTACTATTTTTCATCAATAAAGTGTTGTGCTGACCAGAATGATGGCTAAAAGAAACTTCGAAAGCAAGTTTAGTGACAGAGAAAACCTTGCTGAAGGAGCCTGATAGTATTTATGGTATTTGCCCCTAGAGAGCATTGTCTTCTTCCAATTATTTAGTGGGAGCTGAATCCATCATTTTGTTTGATATAGTATCTCTTACATCAACTTTAAATGAATGTTAAAATTGCCCTCAATAAAAATAGGTGAGATCTAAAGAGGAGATTGTGCTGGTCTAGAGGTTGAGGATTCTGGACTACCGGCTGCTAAAACCTCTTAGGGATCTAGCCTTCTGTTAAAAAGTGCACTTCTCACCACCTTTGGCTTTCCTTTTAAAAAAAAAACCTGGCATTTTCATAACAGTTCCTTTCACCTTATTGCTTATTTATTAATCAGGTTTATATTTGTGTATTTCAGAATGGGAGATCTGTTACGATCTTTAGCTCAGACTTAACTGGTGAGGCTGCACCTCAAGTGCTGTGTCCAGTTTTGGCCCCCTCACCTTATTGCTCTCTACAACTACCTGTCAGGAGGTGGGAGTCAGGTGGGTGTTGGCCTCTTCTCTCCCAAGTAGCAAGTGATAGGACAAGAGGAAATGGCCTCAAGTTGTTCCAGGAGATGTTTGGACTGGGTATTATCAAAATTTAGGGTTATCAAGCACTGATTGGAGGCATTTAGAACATGTGTAGATGAGGTGTGGACTTCGTAGTGGTAGATTTATGATTGGAACTGATGATCTTAAAGGTCTTTTCCATCCTAAACGATTCTCTGATTCTATGACTATAAAAATTCAGTATTTTAATCCTTGTCTAAAAATAGGTTTATGGCTTTCATGCAAAAACATGGGGGTTTGTATAGCCCTTAAAATGATATACACTGTAAATACTGTGGTAGCACTGCACTAGAAAGGATTTAAATTTCTTTTCCAGACCATTCATTTGAATTTATGTTCAGTGGCACCCCTGACTTCTGAAGAGTCAATTGTGTTGTATCTGTGAAATAATCAAGTAATCTTATTCCCATTTTATGGTCCTTTCTGACTGCAGCGTGGAACTTATTTCCCCAACAATTATCTTGTTAAAGACAGTTAATTCAAGACCTTTCCTGTCACACACTTAAAGCACTAAGCCTTTTACTTCTCGAAGAGTCTCTCACATACTAAGTGAGTGTTGGCAAGTCACCCTGCATCTTTGACTATTTTGTGTGTGAGTAGAAAACTTTAAATAGCATTTTTATGTTTTTCATCTCTGTAAGAATTAAGTTAGCTGTTGAAGAAGTGATGAATGATTGTCATTAAAACATGAATGTAAATGCTTAGCTGGAGATAACATTAATGAAACACTACAGTGATTAGTCCTAGGAATTTGTGCCTTCATTATTTGAACAGACAAGATGGAATCAAAATAATGGCTTGGTATTTCCATTTAGCTGCAGATGGTACTGATATTGCGAGGACACTGAGAAAAAAAAAGTAAGGAAAAAAGAAGTAAGAAATGAGAATTAAAATACCACAACTGATTAAAAGTAAACGTTGTTAATGATGATAATTATGGGCTAATAAACTCAGGAGAAAAAGAAGAAACTAATTACAGAGAAAAATAAAGCATATAGTGACCAAGAGTTGGTTGTTGCATTGTCCTTAGTGCACACTTTTCCTGCAGTACCATAACGTTTGTAAAGAGCTGTAGTGAATAAAGAAAATTCTGACATGCACAGCTAAAGCAATAGAAATTGCAATTTCATTGTCTAGTGATCTTACTTAGCTATTACCTACACCTTAAGGCTTGTCATCATAGCCAAATTCAGTAACTTTGCTGAACATCAGCTGTAGTTCACAAAATAATACTGCTCTGGCCACCACACAGTAATAAACCTGGCTAACTATCCCACTGAAACCTCTAAAATACGTGGCTTTGTTAGGCCAGTTTTGGCAAAATAGCACATTTGAGCTAGCACTGTTTCTCTTAAAGGGGATTTTCCTAGCCTTTTCTTACTGGGGGACACAAGGAAGTGCCAGGCACATTTGAAAAGGGACTGGATGAAAAGTAATTCAGTTGATCTTTCCTGGGAGTCACATTTGGTTACGAAACCTCAAGGCAGCACTTGGAGAAATTTCTAAACAATAACATTTTAAGTATAATTTATTAAACTAAGAAGAATTGGCCCTCTTTGCTCTGATAAAGGGAAGCATGTTTTGTCTGGGTATTCACAGCATAGCAAGGACACGCTCATGGTCATTCTGAGCACTGAGGGAAGATAGCAGATGGTGGAAGGTCATTAAGAAATTATTCTACGCAGCAGTTTCAGACAAGTACTACATAGTGAAAATGACAATTAAAGGCACTGTTAATATACAGGATACATGTTCTGGCATTGGAACAGCAAAGAAAGAAAACCAGCCTCATATGGCAAAGTGCACATGCTTTCCCAGTGAAGTAACAGCAGCAAAATTAAGAAAACCCAAAACTAAGGGTACAGCAGAAGCTTCTATGAATATTCTCTACTTACTGTGTGTATGCCAGTCTTGTGGATTCCCATTTTTGGAACAGTCACGATTTCTAACAAGTTAGATTCTTGTGGTTTTGGCTATCTGATTTCAATTGAAACATCTGACTTGGAGCCAAATAATGGTCTTTCTGAAATTGATTGTAGGCCAAGTGGACTTCAGGGAGCTCAGATAGAATATATGCAGTAAAACAAATAGGGTTCCTTTTTTTCCCTCTCCTCTTTCATATTAATTAAAGAACTATAATTGCCCTGAACCACATATTAATGCTATTATAATAACAATAAATTAACTACTCCATCTTGGGGATAAAAAAGGGCCACAAAACAACTCCAAACAATCAATCAGCAAACAGGATTTATTTCTTCATGGCCTAGTCATAGAAAATAAAATCCAGTCAATATATATTTGCGATTCATAGGTCTACTAGATCATTTGAATGACACATATCTTTCATTTTTCATATGTCAACACTGAGAAAGAAGACCTGCAAAGTAACTCACAAGAACAAAAATCAAGATACAACCTGTACTTGGGGAAACCTTGTTAAGATTACCAGAGAAATGGATGGTCTGTGCTGGAGTTTGAACAAATTATAATCATGGCTTGAGGTGGAGATCCAAAAAATGAATAAGTAATAGAAGTTTACACATTTAGGCATTTAATGATTGCCTACAATATCCTTTGCCACAAAAAATACTTTACAAGGGAATTATTCTACACTTAGAAACTGTTAAAGAAAAAAAATAACATATTAAAGAATTCAGCTAAAATAATTTCAAAACAACTGGATAAGTAAATCAAAGACTTGGGGTAACACGATTATACAGTAAGTGGAACTACTATCATCCTTATATTGCTTTATTTCTCCTCTAATGTTCAAACTAATAAATATTTTTACTCCATTAAAATTCAGTTTCATTGATCATAATTAACCATCCAATTTTTTTCTCTAGTGATTTTATTTTATTTATATAATTAGGATTACTTCTTGCCTATCCTTTTAGGGTTGTTTATTATTATTATTATTTTTTATTGTTATTATTGTTACAGGGTTTTTTGTTTAAGATCAGCAAGCATTTGTATCTCTAACATCTTCCAGAACAGTACAAAAAAAACCCCCATACTAGAGACAGTGAAGAATGCATAAATGAGTGACCCTTAGACTCATGAATCAATAGAGCAAGTTGATATAATCTGCCCTCAACATCAACAGCACATTCTGTCAACTCAGCTGAAGTTGACAATATCATCACGTTTGTGATAGAGATACAATTATGGCTGGAAGATTCCCACAGCCCTGCCAGATTCCTCAAGGGGATTAGCACTTGTCTGATTGCAGTACACAACAAAGACATTGTTAAAATATCAGTGCATCAATCAGGAGGAATTTAGAGACTTTGAAGTTTAAAAAAATAAAACAACAGAGTGGAAAAAGCAGCGGTCACAACAGTTAAGTGCAGTGATCTTCATCTGATGCAGTTAAATGACATACTCTCTAACTAGAGTTTTATTGTTAATTTCCTAGGAACAAATTTAGAAATAACTTTACAAAATCACTAATTAGTATCAGTAGTTACTTGAATGTACTTCAACATGCGATCTTTTCCCACAGTGAAGAAAACAGCAAAACAAAAAGGCACATGAATGACTACTAATCATGAGAGCCAGGCTCCTAATTAGGAGAGTGCAGAGTCTAGGGCTGCACTTCCCTGTGCTATTGCCAGTGTTCCTTCCTCCTGGAAGCTGATTTCAGAATGTGGGGCATAAAGTCTCAGGTGGTAGACCTATTAAGAAATGGGTGTAGTGACTGCCAATGCCTTCTCTTCTAAATCCCTCTCTGCTATGTAGGCAATGCATGAATTTCAGTTGTATTTACATGAATAGTTTCTGTCACTGTTTGGGTAGGGATCCAAGCTAAATGTCATATACCAAATCAGCTATAGGGATGTACTCAAACAAAGGGTATAAGAATTCACCAAAACCTTGCTGTGATTTACCAGTAAGTTTGCACTAGCTGCAGGAATGGTCTTCTCAGACCTTCTTAGCCCTAAGTCCAGCAAGTGTCATAGGTCTAAGAAATGTTACAAAACAGTAACATTTAACAGTAACATTTAACATTAAAAGTTAAGTCAGTATCCTTTCAAAAGCAACTCTAATAGATTAGTCACAGAAGTGACCAAAGGTACATGAATTCAATATATGCAGAGAAAGTGTGGCACACACATTGAAAGCACAAAGAAGAGAAAGCAGGGATTTCCTTATGCTGCTTGCATTATTACAAGCAAGCCTTATGGAAGTGTACAGAGTTCCAACTGAGTCTGCAGCTCCTGTCATGCTTGGTAAGTCTTTCATCGCAGATAATCTGATTTTTTTTTTTTCCCCAAATAGCACGAAGGTCTTCCAATTAAGTCAGAGGGCATGCTGACACCAGCATGAACTCAAATCCTAAATGAGAACAAGCAGCCAAAGCAACTGGACAACTTCCTTGGTAAGGAGTCCACAGACTTTGCAACGACCCTTGTAAAATAAAAAAAATATACATGTCCATCATTTACAACATCACAGAAAGATGAATAAACAGAAATTACAGCAGCAAGCCAAACTGCATGGCAATGTGCTTGTTCTATTGAGTGTGTGACAATCGTGCTCTACAACTGATGCAGCCAGTGGTTGTCAGATGAGCAGGCTTATGTGCTGTTAGGGTAAAAGTGTGCTTGGATGGACATACAGTGCTCACACACACACACACACACACACACACACACAAATTGCCTGTTTTTAAATTGTATAGCTTGCCTTAACCATCACCATATTATCAGCAGAGAAATAACGAGCCTGTCAGAAAGAAATTACAGACTGACTAGAGTTGAGTTGCTCGCTTTGAGCATGAAAAGATCCAATTGTTACCACTACATAAATATGCAGAAGCATGCTGCTGCCACATGCTTGCTAGAGACCAGAAATTTTAAAAATACAAAAAAGGGACTATCATCTTTCTAATAACTGCATAGTACTTATTGGTATAAACTAACTTAGCTGGCCACAGTACAGCTGTATCAGCCTCATAACATGAAGATCATGGCTATTCTATGGCTGTGATTATTCCTCAAGAGTTTGGAACAATAGGGCTGAAATCAGAGAAATGCAAGAGCACGAATTCTCAGTGAGACGTGCATAAGTAGATGATGTGATGAGAGCAGGAGCTTACAAGGGAAAGGGCAGGTTGTGAAGCTTTCAGCTTGCACAAGCCAACAAATCATTAAAGGTGCATGAGGATTTGCAAATGCTACACGATTTTAAAATCTGTTCTGCCTTTAATTTTTTTGGTTTACTGCCTTTGAGAGGGGAGGAATGAAGGGTGTCAGATTACAAAGTGGAATTCCTACTGCTGACCAGAAAACATTGGATTTCCTTGTTCAGACCCTAAGGGAAAGAACAGTAGCCACTGTTACAGCTTTTGGAACTTGGTTTCTAAGCAGTAATGTTCAGCTAAATATGGGCCTATTTTAGAACTATAAAAGTGTACCAGATTTACTGGGCTGTCTATTTGGGCTTTATTATGGGTTCACCAAAAGAAAATTCTATCTTAGACACCCTTTTTTTCTTTCTAGGCTTTATAGCTATCATTCAGTCTTTTGAAAAAAAATTCTTTTGTTTCCAGATTTTTGAGCAGAAGGATGGGGAAATGGGGATTATAAAATTTTCAAGGTAACAACTTGTATTAATTATTGACACATCTGATCTGAAACTTAAGTTCTGCAAATAAATGTATGTTTGATATCTTCCTCTGGAGTCATACCTAGCTAAAATTTATTTTAAAGGTAAAGACACAATGCAAAAAATAAAACAACATTTAACAAGAATAGAAAGTTTGTAATAGTCATGGATTAAAAAAACCTGGGAGTTATTAACTGAGAGGGTCAGTTTCTCTTCTTCCAACAGACACAAAGGATAACAGTCAGCAGCCCATCATATCTTCAAATTACAGCTCAAAATAAGCCCATGATTACAGATCAAATACATTTTTATTAGTGAAGAATCAGCAGAGTTTTCTCTGAAACACAGTGATTCCAGTGTACATTATAAATGTGAACCTTTAATTCTGCTCTATAACTGGACCAGACTGGTTCATAAAACAAGCTGAAACAATGATTGCACTCAGGTTGAACAAGCAATATCCTGAAGAAATTTATTTTTCCTAAAGACACCATTTTTGGCACAGCCCTGTCTCTATTTTTCACAACAGCCTCTCCTCTCCCTCTTGCCATATAAGCAACTAAGACACAGAGATGCTAATTAATCAATAATTAATTCAGAATCTTCTGAGTGCAGCTCATGGGCAAAGACCTTTCATGAACATTTGAGTGGAATTACTTCAGCTTTCACTCTGACAATACAGAGAGACCTATGCAGTCATCAGCTCCTAAGACAGCAGTAGAAAGAAGCAACACTTTGAGGGTGCTGCCTTTCTGTGTGCAATTTGGAGTGAGAGTTATGGAGCTTAACAATGGCAGATCTCTGCTGTCTCTGGAGTTTTGATGATTACCATTGTATTACGTGGATAAGAGCAACTGATGTCATCTACCTGGACTCGTGTAAAGCATCTGACACTACCCTGCACAACCACCTTGTCTCTAAATTGGAGAGGCATGAATTTGATGGACAGACCACTTGATGGACAAGGAACTTGCTGGACAGTCATACACAGAGAGTTGTGGTCAACAGTTCAATGTCCAAATGGAGATCAGTGATGAGTGGTGTTTCTCAGGGGTAAGTACTGGGACGAGTTCTGTTTAATATCTCTGTCAGTGACATGGAGGGTGGGATTGAGTGCACCCTTAGCAAGTCTACTGAAGACACCAAGCTGTGTGGTGTGGAAGGCACACTGCATGGAATGGAGCCATCCAGAGGGACCTTGTCAGGCTTGAGGAGTGGGACCACGCAAACTGCATGAAGTTCAGCAAGGCCAAAGTCAGGGCAATCCCAAGCACAACTAAAGGCTTGGCAGAGAATGGATTGAGACCAGCCCTGAGGAGAAGAATTTGTGAATGTTGGTGGATATGAAGTTCAACAATGCACACTTGCAGCCCAGAAAGCCAACTGTGTCCTGGGCTGCATCAAAAACAGTATGACCAGCAGGTTGAGGGAGGGGATTCTGCCCCTCTACTTTGCTCTCCTGAGGTCTCATCCCTGAAGGTATTCAAACTCAGGCTTGATGGGGTTCTGGGCAACCTGATCTAGTGAAGATGTCCCTGCTTACTGCAGGGAACTTGGACTAGATGACCTTTAAAAGTCCCTTCCAGCCTAACACATTCTGTGAGTCTATGATTTTATGAAGATGTGAAATTTAGAAGTACAGCAAACATAGATAAAGTAGAAGCTTGCTTTGTTTGGATTTTGGTTTTGGATTGGTCTCATACATATTTTATGTCACAAGCTAAACACAAAATGCATAATTCATTGAAGAGTACAAAAATCCTCAACAGTATTTGTGGGCTAATTATTAGACTTGTCTTTTAACCCTACACTCAGTCTTGGCAGCCTGAAAGATTGCTTTTTGCAATTTTATTCATCACTATAGGCAGAATAAAAGTTTGCACAGAAAATCTTCCTTCTTGTATGGAAATGCTATCCATTTTATAAACACAGAATAATTAAAGGCAATTTTGCTTTTAGCCTTTTGAATATACCATGGCCTTTTCTTTATTGTAAAAGAAACACAGAAAAGGGTGATTTAAAAAAAAAAATCTCCACATAAAACAATGTGCACTAAATCCCTGAGTGCTGTGGGCAGAAATAATTACCAAAAAATCCCATTGTTAACAAGCAACTATAACTCAAAGGAACTTCAGACACCTTATACCTGCTGACTCTAAGAGACAATCTCTCAATCATTCACTTCTGTAAATGTTTCTTCAGAGTGGGCTATTTTGTAGGGTAAATATAAACAGAAATGCAATTGTTTCATTCTATTCCCTCCTACATTTTTCAAAATCCAACTGGGATAGTTTCATAAGTCATGTTTGATATTATAAAAGTGCCTATTTTCCACTCAGGCAAAGGCTGTGCCATTTCAGCTGTTCTGGATTTCTTTAGGCTGAATTTATGGCAAAAGAAAACTATCAGGAAATTCTTAGCCAGGCTTCTCTACTATATTTGTCTTGGAGCTTTTAGCTAGAAGCAGAATAATGGTAATGTATACGTTGCTCTTAACCAGTTGTTTAATATACCATGACCATGCTCTCTCATTATAGAGTAAAGCTAAAACATAACTGAAAAGGCAGGAGAATGACTTTGTTTCTACAACATGTCACTGGTGGGGCAGGGGGGTGTGACCAGACCAGACTAATAGCCACCTTGGGACTATTTCAGACAGTGCTTTATCAATCAGGTATGACTTGTAAAACAGGATATTTGAAAACAAAGCAAAGGGGACAAGAATTAAAGTGAAAATTCAGCACATCTATAAGGACCACCTACAGAGTAGCAGTGTTGTCATGGTTTTTGAGATGGCAGTTGTTATGATTTTCACAGCCTTTTAAAAAGGCTCCTCTTACCACCAAGACACAGGGCAGAGGGGAAGGAATTCATGATCCTCCAGAAATTGACTGTTTTCATGGGTAACCCTGCACTTGTGAAAAACACTGGGAGAAGAGTTTTGAGTCACAGAAGTGCCATGACTGTAATATATGGAGGAAAAAAAAAAAAGAAAAAAGAAAAAAAAAACTTGTTACAGCGAGTTAAGTAAGAGAAACTTGAACTAAGAGTATATCTGCTAGAAGCAAAGTCAAGACTCTGACTTAATGTTCTCAACATTCCTCTCATCATCCAGAGAGGTGTTAAACTTTTTTTCCCCAGAAAGGTAGGATAAATATAAGGGTAATTTAAAGGCTCAGATATCCTTGAGTAAGACATTTCTATCCAATAAAAATTGATGACTCCTACTTCGCAAGTGTACTGGGAAAATGTACAGTGAAGAAAGGCCCCAACACCCCTGTTAATAGGACCATCGAGAGATGCTCCCAGCAGAACAGTAGGTCCCATGAAATGATTTGGGCAGTCCATAGATGTCCAAATCAAAGTTTTCCATTCATTACTGTGGGCTTTATGCCCAAAACTACTTAATAAGCATTGCTGAATACCAAACACAGCTCACTTTGTTTGTACGTGTATTCACTGTGTTCTAACTCCCTGTTTGCTTGAAGAAATCATAAGAATGCATGGCACAAAGCAAGACAGAGCTCTTTTATTTTTATCACTGTTCTGAAGGCCAGAATCTGGAAGCCCAGAACTGTGGCTTTGGTGTAGTACCTTGTTGTGGCTTTTGAAGACTCGTCCAAATAAGCACTGCATTCCTTAGATCCAAATCTAGCGATTCTGACTGTACTATTTTCTAACTATAGTCCTGAAGACAAAATATAGCTGCCTTTGTTGCTATTGAGTTTAGCCAGAATTAGGGGATCAACATCCGGGAGCTGCTTTGATGATGGCAGCCGGTAGTGACTTTTTTGAAACTTGGCAACAGATACATCACAAACCTTTCCAGTGTATCTCCACTCCACCCTGCAAAAAAAAAACCAACCCAACAAACCACTCTCAGGAGGGAACACTAATGCACCAAGAACTTAATGCATCATCCTCTCTGCCTCTGCTAACCAAAGTATGCAATTATCACCAGAGACGTCACTGAACCCATCCATGGTTGGACAGTTGACTCTGCCTGCTCCGTGCCAAAATACTGTTACTGTTCCTTGCAGCAGTTCTGCTCAATGCAGATGAGCTCATACAAACATTGTACAGCACTGGAAAAAAACATGTGAGAGCACTGGAATCTGGCAAAGTGGGTTGGGACCCCAGGGAACTCACTATACTGTATATTTAACCAGGTTTTTCCCATATAGCAACCCAACCTGAAACCAAATCATGTCCACTGCCTGCAGCTGACAAGGAAAGTAAGCGGAGTTAAAACATTCAGCTGGAAACCTGCTGGCAAAAAGATGGCTTGAAAACCTTCTCAGACTTAGAGCTGGTGGGGTTTTTTTCCCATTCTCTTAGCAAAAGCACTACTTTCCCATTAGAAACCTCAGATTATTTATAGCTTGGGAGACATGAAACCTATGGGTACACTAAGGGTAGGTTTGCAAAGGCGCTGCTGAGAGAAGGGCGGGGCTGTAGAAAGGGTCTTCTGACCCCCTCCATCATGTCAGAGCTACGGTTAATGTTGTAAGAGATACACAGCCTCAGGGTCCAGCTGGAAGGGGGTGTGCAGTGGGCTGCTGAAGAAGCAGGTGGGCAGGAATTCTCCCTTGACAACTGCTATGTCTTGGACATGGTTTGGTGTTCCTATGCTAAACACAACCCATGCCTACAGTTAGAATGTGGATCACCATGTTTGGCTTGACATTATGTATCTGTTCTTTGTGAAGTTTTCTTTCATTTAGACTGACTTCTGTGTTTTGTGATTCACGTGCCTATTTCTCCTTTGGGTTTCCCTGGCCCTAGGATTACAAACATGGCTACACACAGACAGCATATCCTCGTGTCCCAGACTCCCTCACACATGCCATGTAAGACGCTTTGTCCCTATTGCCCCTTCCATCAGGACTCATCGGTAAGTCAGCAATAGACTAGCAGAGGTCTAATAGGGTTCTCTGTGCAACCTCAAGCTCATTTACTGCTTCTGAAACAGAACATGGGAGATCTTTGTGAACATCCTTAGTAGCACTACTACTATTAAACCATTCTGTCAGAAAGTAAGATAAGATGCAAATTCACAGGAGCCAACAGGGACTGCTAGTCAAGCTTCAAACCCACACAGAGCACAGGGGTTTAAACTATGGGTTCTTCTGTTCAGAGATTATTAAGAGGGTTAAACTTTCATCCAAGACCCATTGATCAATTTTAGGAAAGTTGGAAAAATTATTTTCAGACTGAGTATAGGGCTTTTGACTCAAGAACAGGTCCAGACCTTCCATTTTGCTTATAAAATAATCCCTTCCTTGTTTGTGTGCATCTTTTTGTGAATAAGCAAAATAATTAGCCAGCATAAGTGTTCTTCCTAAACTGGTTACTTTTCTGAAGCTTAAATAATTTCTACAATATAAAAGTAAAGATTTTTTAATTCAAAATTCTCAGATGTTTGCTAGATTAAGAATGAATCTTAACTTGGAAAGGGATGAAATGAAGTTTTATTTATAGAGTTCAAAATACTTGCATTTTTGAATCTTACTCAAGTAACCACAAAACATATAAAGAATTCTGTATTTCCCAATTTGAAACAACTGAACAGTATACAACTCTTTGTAACGTGTCAACCAGATGGGTTTTTTCCCTAATGCAGTTCAATTAAAATATTTTGTGAAGGACCACCCATGGGAAATAATTAGGAAATAAAATAATCGTGTATTTTGATTTAGGAAAATAATTAATTCTTGGATTTTAAAATACAGCAAGAGGAAATAGAGGCTGAATTTTACACTTAAAAAAGACAGAGACATCCAACAGTCTCTTCCTAGTAGATGACTTATGTGAACTATAATATCAACAAGATATTAAAATACAGATTGCAGGACACAGAGAAAATAGAACGTATTAAAGTTCTGCTTACCTCTGAAATTAAAATCAGATGTTCTTTAATCTTTTCTAACTTTAGCCAAGGAGCTGGATGATGGGAAACTCAAATACATTAATTACTTGAGCTTTTACAAGTTAGGTGATGTTTCCTTCTTCTCCATGAAATTGGGTATCAGCATAAAAAGAACAGTACCTGTAATAAAATTACCATTAACAGAAGTTCCCACTAGTGTGGGTAAGCCAACATCTTTCCTCATGTAACATGAGTGCCAAATGCTGAATGACACACAGGAATGCAGGGTAGAAACTCCCCCCACCCCAAGTCCAGCCCCTTGTTATTATGGTAACCACATCCTGTAATTGCCACTATAAACTAAAATGTTTTATGTGAGAGAGAACAGTTAGCTTGCTAGTCTTACACGTCTGCTTGTGTAGATAGAGTACAAAAAAAATACACACTAAGAAAAAAATGGCCCAACTCAAAATTCAAGGCTGAAAATAACGTAAATTCATGAGATCTACTTGCCTTATATAGCGGGGAATGGCTGTCAACTTCTCCATATGCATTTTGATTGCAAGAATAAATTAACCAACACATTCTGAATGAATGAGGAATGGAGTAGGAATTAGATGGAACCTCTGATATTTGGCTGACTTATTTCAACAAGGCATTTGAAAGCCAGCCAATACCCTTAATTTGTGATGTACAGAATTAGAACCTCTAAAAGTTGCACAAGGTGATCTGACACCCTATTCTGTCAGAATCCCGTATTCCAAACCATGTTACTAACTACATGCTACAGAAAATTAGGATATGAAAATTAAAGTTGCAGTACTAAACAGGTGATCTAAAAACTAGTATAAATCATTATACTGGTATAAAATAAATAAATTGCAATAGTTAGGAAAGGGAACTGCAACAAAGGTTTTCCAGAGCCACTGAAGGGAGATGCAAGCTTTGTCATAATGATGCAGTAACTTATAGAAAGGTTTTATTATGCTACATTTTCCATCCCCAAGATTGTCACAGTCCATCTAGATCTCTAAATGTACGGAACAATATACCCTGTAAATTACTTTATGAGCTCATTAGGATGAAAAATAAGCACGCACCTTAAACAAAGGCTCAATCCCCTCCACACAGACTAGACTAGCATGTGAACTCACTAATTGGTCCCTAAATTAATGAGGTTTCTAATTTACAACTAGTGACTCATGGACCTCTAAGGAAAATACTTACATAGCTGCTGATGAGAGTGCTCATCCTTCCTCCTCCATCACGGTTCAGGCCTTCCCTGTATCACACCAGGAAACACAAAAGCTTCAGCAGTCTGGCTGCTCTTGGATATGCTCCAAAAGCCTTTTAGATATGCTCACATATTTATATCTTCCAGCTCGGAAGTTTGATCTCTATTATTTCCATACGTTGGTGGATTCTGAAGACAATCAATAGCAAGCATTACAGCTGGAGACTGGAAGTGCCAGGTGACAGTGGCTGTAGAAAGACCCTCCTGTGGGCTAGCTCTCACTGTGGCTTAATAGTGTTGCTCCAAATACCTTTCAGACCTTTGCATGAGCTTTATGTCAGCTAAAATCTGAGCAGAAGTTGAGTGAACAGATACACATGATAGAAAGAAAAGCCTAAATGTGTTTTGTGAAATAGAAGGAGATATGATCAAGTAGCAGATTGTAGATTACCTTTATAGAACAAGAAATTTTTTATATGTATATTTTTGAAGGTATTGTTTAACATGAAAGTTGCTAAATGTGGAATAGTAAGATCTTCTGTCACAGCATATGTATTTTACTAGTGAAAATTCTAACTACTTCCCATAGTGTCTAGTTAAGACGTGGAAATGTGTAATTTTGTAAATACCAACAGTTTACAAGGCTGTGCACTATGTCCAAGGACCCCAATGGAAAGGCTGTGCAGCCTCACAGAGAAGAGAAAAAAATCTAAGTCAACTGAATACATAGAAGTTAAATCTCCAACATTTTGAGCAATCATTTAGAAGGGTGGGGGGACAATATGAATCACATACACTTGCCCTGATCATATCCTGCTGCATCCATCTGCTTTCAGCCACTGATAGATGACTGGAGAAGGATATTGAACTTTGGTCTGAAGCAGTGTTCCAAAACATAGCCAACCAAACCACAGAGAATGTACATTTGCCGACTACAGGAGAATTAGTTCCTCCAAATCTCTTTTTCTTCTTTACCTTTCTTCGAAACTGAAGAGAGGGAATGCAATAAAACAGAAAAAAAACCCTGAAATAAAGTACCAGAATTGATGAGAGAGAAAAATGTGAGCCTCTTTGGGGAAAAAGAAACAGCAGAACAGGCTTTTGGTGAGCTTTGGCTTCACTTCCACTTGTAGGGAAATACCAAAGGTGGAAAAGACGAGCTAGATTTAACAGCATAACTGAGAATCAGCTGTATTAGAAAGCAGGAATTTCTGATAATTTTTATAGGCATTTTCCATTTTCTTAAGTTTCACATTTTCCATGCTTTGTCTGCTTTAAAAGAAATGCACAAATTCTTTTAAGGCTGTTTTTTATGACTCTGTTTGCAGATTAGTGCAAGATTGCAGACTTAGTCCAAGTCTCCCAAAGGAAAATTGGGAAAAGGTGTGCAAAATTTTAGTGCAATTTATAGGAGTTGGTCCTGGAGCCAGAAAATAGGCAATTAGATCACTACTTTCTGCAGAGGATGACAGCTAGAGCTCTGCAGCCTGAGAACTTGGCCAAGGACACTGAGAAGCACTACCAGAACTCTGGCCAGACTCCAAAGGTTTGAGACATTAAGAGTTAGTGGGTTATCTTGCATCAGTTTGATGAGTAACTGAGAAATGTTGCTTGGCCTGGTTTCTTCATGGCTCAAAGCCCACTTCAGGATGAAAACAGTCTCTACTATGGTAATAAAGAAACAAAATCTGAGAAGAAAGGGTACGCATGAGGCAGGCAATAGCAGTAAGGTTTTGTTCATTGTAGAATCATCGAATAATTCATGCAGAAAGGGCCCTTTGAAGGACACCTGGTTGTTCCTCACTACTACCACCAAAACAGGGCCAACTTCAAATTTGATCGAACTTCAGGGGTAGATCACATTGCAACGGGTCTTCTCCAACCAAGGACCAAACATCTCCAAGGAGAAGGATGCCATAGCCTTGCAGTTCCCATATCTGACTGACCTCATGATATGATACTTATTTTTCGTATCTCACACTGAATTGGAACTCCAGTTGACCACCACTCTCTATGCCAGTTTGATATATTAACAGTGAACAAGAGTTAGGAATTGTGCAATATTGTTGGAGATAGGGTTTTTTTGTTGTTTATTTGTTTCTTTGTATTTTACTGGAAGAGATTTCTGACTGCTCCTAGTATAAGCTAAAGGCAAAAATTATTATTATTTGGGTTTTTTTTCCTATTCTTTACAGATCTTCTGGACAAACACAAACCCAAAAATCAGTTTATTTCACAAGATGGATGTGTACTGGATGTCCCTGCTGCCATGATTCACTGCAGCTATTTAAAAGAAGTAATCTCCTTCAAGGAGGGAAGGAGCATGTTGCCTTCTGCATTAAAAGCATATTCTGGACAAAGATTTTTCCCACAACAGGGTTATGATTTTGCCAACATTCATAGAAAATTTTTGAGAAGCAGAGAGTGGTAAAAGACTGATTTAGGACTTCAAACATATTTTAAGGGTAAGAAATACTGAATTACTCAAGGTATGAGCTCACACTTAGTAATAGTTTAATAAACAAATTAAGAAATGTGTGACTAGGACCCTGAGTCTACAAACCAGACTCTGTTACAGACTTGTTTTGTGGGATGCAGTGCTGTGCACTATGCCCAAGGACCCCAAGCCCCAGTTGCTTCTGGATCACAGTGGGGATCTTCATCAGGGTAGAACACAGGCACTGAACGCTTATAATAATATCGAAGCCGTGAGAGCAGTTTCTCCACCACGTGAGGGTATTTTTCAGACAAATCCTTTCTCTCTTCAGGATCATGAACAATATCAAATAGCCAAAGTCTCTTTGTTGGTGGATCAGTTGATTGAATCATTGATTCGTTGAACAAAGATGGTGGAGGAAACCAATGACTGCAGCCTGTAGAAACAAGAACATACCAAGTATTAATTCTCAGATATGGAGCAGCAGTGTGGAAATGCAGAGTTATACTGGAGTTGATGAATTCACTATGTTCATTGACAAGCCGCTGGCCAGAGACTGTATCTGCATTCCTTAACTCTAGCCCATCACCAGTGTCTCTCTAGCCCAATGCTACCTATACAGGAATCCTGTTTTTACAAAAAGGATGCACTATTGGGATCCAAATTTCCACGTCACTTAATTTCATATAAAATGCTTTCATGGACTTTCTGTTAATCATATCTTTATTAATAATATTGACAGTGGGATTGAGTGCACTCTCAGCAAGTTTGCTGATGACACCAAGCTGAGTGGTGAGGTTAACTGCCAGAGGGACAGGACGCCATCCTGAGGGACCTGGACAGGCTGGAGAAGTGGGCCCAGGGGAGCCTCACAAGGTTTAACAAAGCCAAGTGCAGGATCATGCACCTGGGTCAGGACAATCCCTATTATCCATACAGGTTATGAGAGGATGTGCTTGAAAGCAGCCCTGAGGAAAAGAACTTGGGGGTTGTCCTTCTTTCAGTCAGGATGGAGTTAACTTCTTTTGTAGCAGAGGATGGAATGCTGTGTTTGAGAGTTAAAATGAAAGCAGTGCTGATAACACCCTGATGTTTTGAGTTGTGGTCAAGCAGTCAAGGACTTTCTCAGTTCTTTGTATTTCTCTACTCATGAGAAAGGAGGGGACGAAGCCAGGACAGGTTACCCAAACAGGACAAAGAGGGTATTCCATGCCAATTATGTCATGCTCAGTATAAAGAGGGGCTGGTGGGAGGAGGAGAGGGACGGCTACAGGATGCGCAGTTTTTGAGGGACGGTCGGGTTCCGGGGTGGCTCTGGGCTGCACAGCCGGAGTTGTGGGTTCGGTGAGAAACTGCATTGTGTATCAACACTTTCATATATTTTTTGCTCTAAAGTCCTGTTAGCATTGTTATATTGTATCTTTCTGCTATTTTAGTAAACTATCCTTATCCCAACCCACTGGCTTTTGGTTTCTTGGTTTTAGGTTGTTATTTGCCCCTTCCTTTCCCCTTCCCTTCACCCTCCCCCCACACACACTTCTCCCCCTCCTCTTTTCCTTTAAAGAGCAGGCAGCTGCGTGGATCTCAGCTCTCAGCTGGGGTAAAACCATGACAGGGGTACTCATGGATGAGAAGCTGGACATGAGCCACCAATGTGCATCTGAATTAAATTGTGTTTGGGGTGGGTAGGAGATACAACACACTGTAAAAGACAAAAAAAAAAAAAAAAAGAAGAAAAGAGTTACTTTGTTACCTGGATATCCAGTTAGTAACTTCCATTTTCCATGTCGGATTGCTGCATGCAGGGATATATTGAAAAGCGTATCATCCCACGGAAGAGAATTGATCTGTGGTAAAGCCGTCCTGTTCTCAATGCCAAGACCTTAACGAAACAGGAAACTAACTGAGGAACATTGCATATGCATGAAGTATTTTTTAGAATTCTGTTGGAAAACAAAGCAGTACAATCCTTTTATGTATTGGATAGAGGATTTATTATATGTATGCGCAAAGATCTAGGCTATGATTCCCTGGATGTATTTAACTCGGAACTTCAAATGTACCCTGAAAAGTTACCAGTAGAAAATGTCACACCTGAGACCAGGTAACTGGGCTCATTTTATATACATATACGTGTATCTCATATACCTAAATTAAGAATGCTCGTGATTGGAATTACTAAATTTGCTCATACAAGTGCCTATATCATTTGCCTGTTAGAAATACAGGATTGAAAGATCTCCTGAATTGATGCTGCTATCGTTAGTTCTCTTAGATCACTCCGGGGACCAAGTCCCAGATCCTAACTTACATCTACAAGCAGAGAGCTGCCCCCCTGCACCAAGCTGGCTACATGCTGTCTTTGGTAGAGCTCATATGACCCATATCCATCTACTGCAGAAAACTCAAGTGTCAACTCTGCAAATTCCCTCACTAAAGGAAACCTGAAGACCCTATAGATGATTAAGAGACCACCTCTTTACTTAAATCAGGAGGGAATCAGACAGGCACTCCAGCAACACCCAAACCAGCTTGAATATCAGCTTTCATAAACAAGATAGGGGTTTAAGATATAAAATCTAAGAGTTTTACATTAACTCTATCAGTTGATGCCTGTTTACCAACAGACTACCAGAAGGCAAATGTAAAATTAGATAAGAAATAAGACATCAGGAAGTAGAGACAAACCAATGTTGATTTTCTAGCATATTTCAAGATATTATTTTCAATCAGTTTAGGTAATTTGAAGGACTCAGCTGATAGAGTTTTGCCACCGAAATGAAAAAGAGATGTATGATCATCATGTGATATCCAATATTAAAAACAGCACTAGAGGTTTCTATAAAGAGTAAATGACAGTGAGGCAAACATCTGATAAGTAAGTGCAACAGAAAAATTAGAAAATACTAGGCCACAATTTTTATAAAGGTCCTGGTAAGTTTCTATTTTATTACTGGGCTTCACACTTTGATTTAGTTTTTCCTACTAATAAGCTCTTTCTGCACAGTTCCCTGTTCACATCAGACTTCAATTACATTCCCAGATAAATAAGGCTATAAAAGGGGACTACTTGTTTAGACTATGGATACACAGATGAGGAGGACTCAGCTCATCTTAGATCATGAAGCACTGAAGCTGTGGTCAAAAACACCAAACCTCAGTAAAAACAAGAAAAACTTCATAAATACCCCCAGAAGAATCTCTCTGGAAGATAAATCCCCACATAGCCACATGATGTTCACAGCAGATACAAAGCAGTTTAAAGATTAATATTGCTTACTTTTCAACATCATTATGTTATGTATTATTCTGTCACACTATTTGCTACTGGGAATACTCATCTTTGCCATATACTTCCCTAAAGAGCACAATGACAGACATTCAGCAGACCTTAAGACACAACCACGTTTTTTAAACATTACATCGTAAAATTACAATATTAAGGCTTGGTCTAAAGGAAAAACTCAGTGAGTCTGCATTTCTGGTTTTAAGGTTTAGCATGGACAATATGCTTCTAATTGCTGAGATCCTAGTACATGAATGTACACAAAATAATTAAAATAATTCAAATGAAAGTATGAAAGGTTGTACTATTAGTTATACTTCTCAAAATACTCTTAGAATGCCATGCATGTGACTTAAAGTACAATTTAAGAAGAAAAAATAATTTTAAAACCTCTTATTTGGTCCAAGTAACAAAACCAAACTCCTAAACTAAGAAATGCTTTTACCAGAACTTGTAGTGGAAGTTGTGTGGTGGAATGTTATCTTTCAGAAGCATTCCATGAAGAGAAAAAGATGAATACTCTTATGTTGAGTTAGTATAAATGGAACTCTGTCTAGTCATGGTAACTCACCCATTGCAAGCGCTTGTCTTGAGCCTAAGAAATGCACTGTGTATTATTCAGACAAGTGAATTGCTTCCCAGACAGTACAGGTTGACTTTTATTAGACATATCAGCCATGGAAAACAGGCTGCTGTTTGTTTGAATGCCTTCTACATAGGATATTTATAGGCTTGTCAGTTTATTACATTATATAAGCAACAGATACAGAACTAAAGTAAATAAATTCATTGCTTCATGTGAGTTCTCTTCCTCCCATCATGTATCTTTCACCTTAAGCCTGGATTCCCCACCTGACCTCCTCTTCAGCCCAGCTGTTAAGTTTCCATCTCTGTCTCTATTTTTCAGCTTTTGCTAGTGCAGGTGAAATGGAAAATGCCCAGGCATGTCTTCTCTCTTGCTCCAAAGATTTTACAGGGATCCCTTTTCCAATCTGGCAGATTGAAGAAGTCATAATCTTTTGTTTCCTTTGCAAGACAAAGTTCATTCCCATAGCATCTAAGCAGTTTTTCTCTGCATCTATTCTGATTGTCATACTTTTTCTTCTATTTTTTTCCCCCACCATTATGGTTGAACAAGCATTTAACAACGGCCCCATGGTCTAATTCAGCAAAGGACAGAGGCCTTCTACTGATATGTGTAATCAAGTCTGCCTTCACATGTCCACATACTCTCCTGACAGACAAATATAAAAAAATGTGATACTTGTGCAAAGAGGCTAGACATTTTATTTTTCTGCTGTTTGACTGTCAGTGTATCAGTTGCTACTGAAATTCTAAAGCTTTGTTTTTACTTAGAAAAAACCAAACACAGCCTTTAACATGAATTATCTTACTTTCAAACAGAAACTACTTCAAGGCCAAATTCAGACCCTCACCAGCTGCTCTATTTCTTTTTAAATAGTCTCTAGGGAAATAATAAAACTTTCATTAGTTAAGAAAGCAGTGAAATTTCATTCAGATACTTATTCTCAAATATTTAATGCTCCAATGTATTGATTTAAATATTTTAGTGTTTTGTTTGGACTTGTAGATAACTAATAAATATTCAAATAGGTTTTATATCTCTGTAGAAAAAAAAAGTGTAAATGTTGCCCTTGGTGAGGGACTCTGGAGTTTATATCATATTTCAAGACCATCCTTAGTCTTAACAGCTTGAAAAACAATTACAGGGTCAGATTTTAAACGAATTGAGGTGGTTAACTCCTACTACTCACAAAAGCAGTTTATTATCTAACTGCTTTAAAAGCCTTTCCCTCTGCCCCTTATGAAAACTTCTGCTTGATTCTTTTATTTCAATTATCACGTGGTGTCTGTAAATGGTTATGTATTCCAAATTAGGATGTAAACCCATAAATAATCTTCAATAGCTATTTTTTACCTTCAAAAGGTAAAAGAATTTTTCAGAAGGATTTCAAAAGGATTTTTCAGAATACCTATATAATCAACTCTGAAAAATCTAGGCAAGACCCTCAGAATCAGTCAACAATGTTAGCTGCATTTGCAAAAATAATTGTCATATTGATAATTCAAATATTCCATAACATACTCTTCAGACAGGAGGTCAAAAAAGTTACTGCTTGGTAAATATATGAATAACATCCTGAACAATGACTGGATAATACTTGTGACTTTCTTCTAAAAGTCAAACATCTTCTGATGCATTAAACCATGCTAATGCAGAGACTTAAGTTCAACAAAAGGGAAAGTAATTAACATGGGGAAGAAACCACAAACCTCATTCTGCGTACGCAAAAGAATGTGCTCTGAACACGCCACTGCTCTTTAGGGAAGAGTTTTTGAAGTTGTAATGAACAGGTAATGTCTAGTGGCAGTCAAGAAAAGCAAAACAAGTATTAGAAGTGGCAAAGAGTAGGACATGATGCCATCATATATGTCTTTGTAGTGCTTCATGGGATACCGTGCAGTTTTGTTCCCCACAGACACAGAAAAAACATACAGGATACAGAAGTATGTGACAAGGAAAATTAAAACTATGGAACAGCTTCTCTGTGAAGAATGACTAAATAAACAGGAATCTTCATCCTCAGAATGGACAACTGATGAGGGACAGGACAAAGTCTTGGCCATGACAAGCTGAATAAGGAACAAATGGTCTTTCCTAATAGGGGCATAAAATAAATGATGAAGTTGCATACTAAAAATAAATGATATTATATGCTTCCCTGTCACAAACTCAACTGAAGTGTGGAATTCCTTTCCATGAGATGCTGTGGATGTCATTAGTATATGCAGGTTGAGTGAAGAGAAGGGCTGAGAAATAGAAGAAAAATTCATAAAGGATTCTTATATCCAAAAATATAACCTAAACATCAGGAGCTCTGTTAGCTGCAAGTTTGCTGGGGGGGAGATGACATGCAAGAGAAGTATGTTTCTATTCTTGCCTTCATGCACTCCTTCCTAAATAACTTCAACTCTTGGATACAGAATAATGATCTAGACAGGGTTTTGGCCTGATCATACACAAGATGTGTTACCAAATTACTTTAATTTCAGAACAAGCCAAATAGTTTGTTTACAGAAGAAAGCACAATGTCAAAGCAGATTTATGCAACCCCTTTTATTATATTAATCTCTGTATGTACTGAACTGAAAGGATCAAAACTTTCACAAAAGGTAAGTATAGAATCATAAAGTATCTCAAGTTGGAAGGGACCCATAAGAATCACTGAGTCCAACTCCCTGTTCCTTGCAGGATGACCTAAACCCAAACCATGTGACTAAGAGCATCTCCAGATGTTCCTTGAACTCTGTCAGGCTTGGTGACATGACCACTGCCCTGGAAAGCCATTGGTGACCAACCACTCTCTCAGTGAGGAACCTTTTCCCAGTGCCCAATCTGAATTTCCCCTCACTCAGCTTCATTTCATCTCCTTGTGTCCTGTTGTTGCTGGTCACCAGAGAGAGATCAGCACCTCCTCCTCCCCTGCCCCTCTTGAGGAAGCTGTAGACTGCGATGAGTTCAGCCTTCTCTTCTCCAAAATGAAAGTGCCAAGTGATCTCAGCCTCTCCTAAGTCTTGCCCTCGAGATATTTCACCACTTTGGTCACCCTCCTCTATAAGTTTATATGATTCAGATTCAGATTTAGCTGTATTTTTACAAATACATGAACACCATGAGTCACTTCTAGCATATCCTCTACTTTCAGTGCTATTGTTAAAGGGAGGGGTAATATTAAAAAATTAGAATATTAATTTGTATTAGCAATGGCTTTCAACGCACAGTTCAGTCCATATCAGCTCAGACAGGTTAGTTACTTGCTTAAACCTAGTTTTTCACTTTCAAGTAGTTGAAATAATGGATTCACACCAGATTTATACTACTGTGACTGAGATCAGAATCTGATAGCTACATTATTTCCTGGTTTAGTCATACAATTTTAAATTTAAAAAACACCCCTACAATTTACAAAAACAGTACAAGATGACAGGTTTTGTTAGGAGGAGCTATTTGGTACATTCAATCCATTAGTGTGTCCCAATAAGTAATTAATAACTGATTATTCAAAGTAAAAGAGAAAAGATAAATGAAAACTGCTTACTTTGCCCAGCAATCTGTTCTTTCACTTCACTTTCTAAGCATAGGGAAGATCATAAAAAATGATGCAATGTGCTTAGCCCTCATTTTTTCCTACTAGCTTTTTAAAAAAGCTTTTATGACCTCATTCGGTATCCCATGTGTACTCCTGATTTAATACATCATTAAGGGTAGGTGAGTAACTCTTCCAGAGGAAAAAGAAAACTGTCTTCCTATGTATTTTGCATACACTGAGAATAGCCTTCTGCTTTACTCATTAGTTCGCCTATCCAACAGGGCAATGATTTCTGGGAGTGGAAAATAGGAAGAAACATTTCTTCATATTTCTTCCCTGGTGATCAAGGCATGCTTGAGAATCAGTCATCTATTCTGTGGCTCGTACAGTCCTAGTTACCAATCAGAAATTTATCTAAAATAAAAAGAAATACACCATGAAAAAGACAAAAATGTCTGAAAATCCATTATGTTTACGTAACTCAAACATTTTGAATTCTTCTACTATTGCTGTACACCAAAATAACCTTATGACCCTTTGATGCCTGCAATGCTATGTGGTAATACGAAAAAGAAGGGTTGATCCAGTTGTACAACATTTTACAGCTTTAGATGTCTTATCAGAAGCTCTCTACTCTTTTTCCTGTATGGGGCCTATAAATCCCATTTGTTTATTTTTCTAAGTCTTATGGTGTTCCTGACAGGTTTCACTGATATTCTCTGAAATATTTAATATTCAATCAAGAGCAAATACTGGACGGGGGGGGGGGGGGAAAGTTTTCCTAATGCGAGCAAATGTTAAAAATAGCCAAGACAACAACAAAAAGTCACTGCAACACAGTACTTGGTAGGTAGGCTGGAAAATTCAGTCTGTCACCATCTTTGTAAATATTTCCTATGATTTATTTCAGTCTTTTGCTTTCTACTTTGCAAGACAAGTTAAGTACCATGTAACCATAATCTGTAAAAAAAAGGCTTAAGGATAGTTAACAGTCATATTGTGTAAATTTACAAGGTTAAAAAAAAGTACAATCTGAACTTTTTCAAAAAGACTCATTCTTTAGATCAGTCTACAAGATAAATTTGTGGAAACATTTTATGAACTGCAATAAATTTCTTAAGAGTATGTTCATTTAAACTTTGCTGTCTGATTTTCAACTGTAAGAAGGTAGAAGATAAACTGCAAATTTTCAGCTGAGATTTAAAAAAGGGAGTATTATATGGGAATACATATTCTATACTTATTTTTATATATAAATGATATTTGCATAGATCTAATAAGCATCACCCTCCTCATTCCTTTAACTCTCCTTCTTTCTTTCTATGAGAGTAACTCAGCAATTGGTGGAAAACTAAAATGTGAAGATATAAATAGACACTACATCTAAAAAGAAAATATCCTGTCTTCAGTCTATGATTAAGATGATTAAAATGATCCATGTTGAGAAGTTGGTTGGTAGGAAATCAAAGAGCATAGTTCTCTCTAACATGCCATTTAGTGAGGTCCCAACCACAAAACTTAAAGGCTCCAAAACGGTATTGCTTGAAGCATACTGTATTTCTGTACACTGTGGTCTACAATAGTAGTGTACAGGGAGGCAATGTTGGGTAATTGTTGGACAATTTTGGAAAAAAGAATGTCAATTTATTATTTATCTGGGAGACAGAGCCCTGCCCAACGACTTAATCTAAGAGCCTAAGTGTCAGACTGACTATGCCTCTACAGTTTTCCAATAGCCCACACAGTAACAAAAACATCCTTTATAAGCAGCTGCATAGAAACAGTACCCCTTATGGACAACAGAAGCAAATGAAGCTTTTACCTTTGCTGCTTCGTCTGCAAAACAAGGACATTAGAAAGAAAGCCATCTACCCTTTGCAGTGTATTTTACAAAGGAAAAAGTGAAAAATATCAGCAGCAGATTCAGCCATATGACAGGGAAATTGCAATCACAAAAAGCTCCAAGCTTAATTACAACCTGCTCAATGGAAAAGACTGAAAAGCAAACATTAAGAAAAGCCACAAACTCCGGGTTTTAGATAGCTCAAGTTCTTTCCAGTGTGAATTAGAAATGTATCTGAAACAAATAATAAACAGGTGGTACTGCTATGCAGGTTTAAAGTATGCCTAAGAGCTTTCAGCCAAAGCAGGAATATCATCATCATTTCCTGTACCAAAAGTGTGTGTACATTTTACACGACTTGGCTGTGCAAATAGTTTGATACCCTGGAGTTCCCAATGTATACTGCACAAAAGGATTCCCTAGGTATTCTCTTAAGTAACTAAAAACTGTCTCTGTAGTTCTGAAGACTTCTATTTCAGTATAAATCTTGTCTGGCTACAAAACACCCCCTATCGCATATTTGGTTAAATAGTACGTAATAGGATCTATGTAGAACAAAAGTTTACTTCTTGTACCACATGTCCATCCAGGCCAAGTTGCTTGCCCCAAGCAGCCACAAGACAAGAAGAAAGATCCTTGTATGGATAGAAAAGCATCTAATTAAATGGGAAACAAAACCAGTTTATGCTGCAGAGGCCATCATTTGATTCCTAAAGGAATTTGTGCTGGGACCTCTACTGTTGACCATATTCCAAGTAACCTGGAAAAGGGACCAAACAGTGAGATTACAAAGTCTGTGGATGATGAGTTACTTAAAACTGACTATTAAGAATGACAGAAAGCCCTTATAAGACAAGGTGAGTGGGGAAAGATATTTAACACAGAAAGAGCTAAAGTGATGCATGTGTGAAATAATGACACTGAAATTACATATAAAATGATGGCCTATGTGTCAAGCATAATTGTCCAAGAATGAAACCTGGCAATCCTGACAGATTGCACTGACACTTTTTCAGAATTTTGTCAGCACTGGTCAAAAAAGTAAACCAAGGGTGAGGAATTATTAGAAAAGGACTCATTAACAACACAAAAAGCTCTACACAACTGGAGAAATATACTTCTGGTTTTCTTATTGCAAAAAGAACACATTATGACCGAAAAGGTTCAAAACCCCCTCACAAATTTGGGTGACCTATAAAGACCCTCGCGAATGAAAATGTTCTGCTTCTGCTAGATGTACATTCTGCTTAATTAAATTTGTATGTTCTTGGGAACTCCAGGGACCACGCTGCCTCCATCCCCTGCATGACCGAAGGAAGGTTCTTCCCATCTTGCATGATCTTGAGCCAAAAGCAATCATATAATCAAACCCTTTTTGTTTTAATTGACAGGGGACTTCACAATGTAACACACAGGGCAAATAGTATTGGCTACTCACACCTCATGAAGTACTTTGAATGAAACCCCATCATCTTGGTAGTTGTTAGTATATTCAGTGCAACTACAGTCTCTACCTGACCTAAATAATCCTGCAATGTGGAATGGCACTACTACACAGCATGTACCCACAGGGAGAAAAACTTAAACATCTTGAAACATTGGATGACACATACATTCTCTACCCAGGAAATTCATCACCTGCTTTTGCCGGTAATGGTCACGTTCCAAGTGGACTAGACTACATTCTCTGAACAAATAAAATCTTGGCAACATCCTCAAATTCAATTACATGATCTCTTTTTAAATTTTTTTTCAATCACCAAAGATGTTCTGTGGAACAAAACATGTTATTCTACTGCTTTGTAAAATCTTCTTTTAATAGCATCTCAGCTTGTTGCTATCAGAACAGCTAGAACGTGTCTCTGAACTGCTGGTCCCCTGCTGTCCTCACCCTCCTGTGATAAAAGAGATTTCATTTTGTTAGTAGGCACCACATAAGCTACAATTGTCACTAAGACAGCACTGCAATGAAGTCCTGCTTGTTTGCAAAGACTCTTGAGAGGATCATTGGGAGCGCTTGTGCTTTCAGAGGCAACTCTGCTAATGGAGGCTGAAGAGGCACAGAGCTATAGGTGTGACAAGAGGAACCCATGGCAGCACTCTGTCAGTTTTGCCCTCAGAGCATGGAACACAGCCATAACAACTTTGCATCACATAGCCAGGAACTGGCGTTTGCAGTCAGGCAGCTTTAGGCAACAAAGTGGCACTTACACTTATGTCCAAAAAAAGACACTGCATTTAAAATAATTCAATCTTGTCATGCAGATTGTCAATTCTCTGAAGACTGTCAATCCAGGAAGACAGGCTTTCAAAAGGTTGTAACTCCTGACAATAACAAGTCTCAAGGGGATTAATTAGATTTCAATTTTTTTTTAATTCTTCTAAAAATATATTCTAGAACATTTTGAGTCATTAAAAGAATCTTCACTTTGTAAAAATGTTTTTATTAGAGAGGAGTTAACAGTTCTGTATGTTGCAAAGTAGAATTCTGCTTAGTAGTTGAACCAGATACTGGGGAAAAATCCCTACCTCTCAGGTTATATCCACTAAAACTTAAAAGCAACAAAATAACCAGCATTATTTTCATAGTAAGGCAAAGCATATGCCTCCCTGCTCCTTGTCATCTGATTAGTAGTCTATAAAAACCACAGAGGAGATCCCCAGACAGAAGTCTGGGACTGGCGAACCAAAAACCACTTACATATGAAACCCAAACAGAAAAAGAGTATTCTCTGGTATGTTTGCTATAATTTTAAAAATCAACATACTATTTTAATCATCCAAGATATCCCTTTTGTATGCACCAGCTTCTATATATTGTCAGAAAAATGGTAAAGGTACCATTCTCCTGCTGCTTCCATTGAAATAACATGTGTGCACATCGCAGCTTCTGTTCCAATGTAAGCCATTTCACTCTATCATCAGGATTTAAAGCATTTACTTACAAAATGTCCACTACATAGAAAAGAAAGAAGCTGCATAGCAGTTCCAAAATCACAGGTGATAACTTTTCTATCAACAGACACTGCAGACTGCTTGAATCACCTTAGCCTGTTTTTGTGCTTCAACAGCAGAAGCAGCAGGTAAAAAAAATCACAGACTCCAAAATATTATGGAACTCCATATAAAAACCCTCATGAGGGCTGGCTTCAACCTCCTAGAATTCTCACCACATGCATACACACAAGACCTGCATGATTGGCAGGCTCACTGTCCCTTACTAATATTCAACCGTGGAACTAGCAGGAGGTCTGTTACGGCTTGAAAAACCCCACACTGAAACTAATGGGAACCTTTCCACTAATTCCAGTGGGCCCTGGTTCAGACTGGTTAAGCATCAGTAGTAACAAACAAGGAATTTACACCCTACCAACTTCTCTTAATCAAAAAAATGCAGCTAAACTCCCCTTTATTAATACAGTTCAGTGGACACAGTGTGTTTTCAACAAAACCTTTATGTGAAAGGCTTCTTCCTTTGTATTCACAACAATCACTTGTGTCTACAACACATACATTTAAACTACCCTCTCCACCCTAAATGATCCTCAAATTAAAATTATTCTGAAATCAAAACAAAAGCACAGGATTTACCAAATCTCAGAAGAAAAAACTTAAGAAAATAATAACACAACTCAGTACACAATCCCAGAAATGTCACCAAAAATTGAGGCTTATGGATGAATGGAAAAAAAAAAGGTATTTCAGAGTCATTGTCCCTCCTGCAGAATCCAAGTCATCATGCTCGGAAAGGTCTAAGAACTGTTTACTGAAACATATCACTTGATCTCCCCTGAAGCACTGAAACAGCAGAATTACGGTAGACGTCACCTAACAGGCACCCAAACACTTGGTTCTTATAGGAACCTGCAGCCCGAAAGGGAAACTAACACAAAGTCGAGAAATGAATCACACCTCCACTGCAGTAAAACCCAGGGAGCCACCATATCACTTTTCTTTGTGGTCAGTGATGATTCCCACAATCACATCTTCTGAACTTTCCTCCGATGCATTTTTCCAACTGTCCATCCTCCCTACAGGAGGAAATTCCCAGGTCACACCAAAAGCCCTAGCCACCTGCATGCTATATAAATTCCTGTTTGTCCACTAAAGCAATTAGAAACAGATGCCAATTCGATGCTGAACTTAATTAATTTTCATTAAACTGAAAATAAAGAAAGGGCACATACCAATTAAATGTTTGACTTCCATACATGTTTAATAAAAAGAAAATTAATCAGAAATTTAAGGCATAAATTCACATGAGCATGTACCTGACAAAATGAAAGGTTTTCTTCCCTTTTCAAAAAATCTATCCCAACACTAGGGATATATTTCTGGGCTTTGGGGACCCAAATTTATGTCCTGAGTTACCCTGATTGAGTTACAAAGAGTTTTGAACTGTGATCTCTCATCTTGCATGAGAAGTTTCTCCCCAACAGACTATGAAACTCTAGAATGTTTTCTCCACATTTTTTATTTCACATCACAAGAATCACAAGAATCACAAGAATCACAAGGTTGGAAGAGACCTTTGAAGATCATCGAGTCCAACCATTCCCATCCTATGCTAAACCAAAATAGATACATATATTTTGAATATTATATATATATATTATGTATAATAGATACAAATACTTTGAATGACAACACAGAAAACAAGCCCTTCTGCACTGACACATTAGAAATTTTCTAGATGGTGCTATACTGGAAATTTATTTTTAGCATTTTATACAGCAGAAACTTCATGACAAAAGCTACCTTTTGCTAGACTTGATTCAGTGAAGCAGCCTGTTGCTTAGTTTTAGTTAAGGACAAAGCAAACTCCAGGAGAAGCTTTAAGAAATTCTCCCTACTGCTCTGGCAAAGTGCATGTTGTTATCTTGGTATGAATGCGACTCATGTTCCTCCTGCAGCTGGTTGCGCTCCAGGATCCAGTGCACAGTCAACTGGGGTATAATCAGTTCTGGCTGGAAGTTCCAATCTCACCAGGATCAGTTCGATCGCCTGAGAATTGCCTCAAGGTCTTTATTGACAGCTGGTGGACTGCAAAAAATGTCAGTCAATGAACTGGCTAAATGAAATTAGAGAGACCGTCCACAAAACGCAGAGGAATTTTAAAGCTTCCTGATTATAACAGATGGTGCTATAAATGTCTAGCCTATTCATATAACCCTATTGCTGAGTTATATGATCCGAGGCAACTTAATTGTATTTTCTCTAAATTAACTCCTACTTCCATGACTGAAATTTTGGGAAGAGATAGAGGAATGGGAAGAGATGGAGAAACAGGCGGAAGAAAATGTTACGGATACATATCTTAACACTCATAGCCACCATCATCCACGTTAAAGCCAAAATTTAGAGTCTGTTGCATGTCTCAGAAAATACATCTATTTATAAGTCTCAATTAATACTTGCTTTATTAGCTTTGAGCTGGTTAACATCCATTGCAAATTAAATCTTTCTCAGAGAAAATCAGAGAAATACAGGGAAATATATAAAAAAAGGCTATTATTTTACTATGGGAAAAGTTAACTATCAAAGATTCAGTGTCTGGTTTTAATCGAGGAACAAGATTGAGTCCAAGAAGACTGTTTATACTGTCTTAAGGGCAATATATAGAAGAGTATCTTGTTTGTTACATACTGCTTTTGCATAGACATTGCTTGCTGTGCATTAACACATGTAAGATCAGTAGGTTATTTAGTGCTTCTTAGCTTTCCTATGAAGCACCAAAGACAAAAAATCCCATAGAAATCAAAGCTAAAATTGACAAGGCAGTTTTGAATAGCACTGATGATGTAGCAATTCCCCTCTTCACAGTAAGAATCAATCACCATCACTATGAGTCAAACCAGCTCTTCACAGTTACTCCGAGGCCTACTGCAGTGCTATGGACTGCTGTGATTACCTATGTACTAGGGAAGACAGACTACTCGTCTCACTATCAGAGAGAAAACATTGCTTGTTTTTTAAAAAGCTCAAAACCACACCATACACCTTCTTTATCTCTACACAAAGTTAAGGTCAATTAATTTTTCCTTTTCTTATCCATCTTTTAAAGCCAACGGGTTTCCCTTCATGCTTATAATGAGTGAAATAAATAAAATATTCTATAGTGTTTCTAAATAATAGCTGAATAGTCAGCAGTGGCCCTTTGAAAGGGAAGATTTTTCCATTTCACTTACATCTGTATAACCTTTGTCAACCTAACTCATAAGATACACTTTTGAAGTTATACATGTGTCTGTAGGTGTGATCCCTTAATTAATGAGTCCATAAAAAAAGCGTCAGAAGGAAGGACAAACTTGCTATGAGTCACTTTGAAATGTGCATGACTGTGTGTGTCCCAGTTTCAGCCAACAGGGTCTTTGCATATATGTACTTTTAACTAATTTATCCCTTTTTTTTTAAACTGTGATGTATGGAGCAATTATTTCACCTAACAAGGAAACTCTGGAAATGTCAAGGGCTCTTCCAACATATACTGTGACAATGAATTACTGAAAAAATAAGAGGTTTTGCTATTTCACCAAGGAAAGACATTTTGTGACCTTTTGCCACTTTATGGCAATAATGAGTTTTCTACAAAACTCTGGTCTTTCTGTTACTTTATTAAAATAAAAATGTTTGAGATATAGCCATGACCTTAACCCTGGAAGAATGAACAGAATACTGATCTTGAAGAAATAGATTAGCCCTGAGACACTGTAACTTCCTAAAGTCATGTTGACAAGGGTTAGAGCTGTGCCATAGGCAAACTCACCCAAAAAAGCTCACCTATCTTAATTCATTTAGTTGAACACTGTGAACATATAGATGCACTACTATCCCTTCTAAGGTCAGTTTTCTCAAAGTAATGTTTGATTACAAAGTAAAGATTTATATGATACTACCATACTCAGTCTCTTAACTTTTCAAAATGCATACTCCTCCTAATTCAACAACAGTAAGCATGCAAAACTACACACATTATTGTTTCAAAGTATTCACCTTGATTTTTACAATAGATTGTATCTTTACAAAAAAAAAACATAGTAAACAACTGAGTAAAATCCAGAATTACTTATGGAAGCAAAAAATCCTTGTGAACATGGTGAAGAATTTATGCAGATTATTACATTCTTATACAATTACAGAATAAAAAAAAGTTATTCAAAAAATAAGAGCAAACTTATCAATGCAAGGTAAAATATCTCAAATTGAGGGACACTAAATGGAAATGGTCAACATTCACTTATAATGGGAAAATACCAAAAAAACCTAAAATATCTTATGTTTTTCCAGGAAACCGATTTGAACTGAATAGAATAGTATTTATGAATTATTGAAAACTCAAAGGTCATGTTGAGATGGCCTTATATGTGAAACACCCAAACCCCATTTGCATCACCGTACGGTAGCAGTGTTCAAGGTAAAGGGAACTGAGGAGCATGTAACCTGACTTTAACACCCTGTGCACAATTAAAACTTTTTACAGGTTTCCAGCTCAGAGATTTTTAATTTGAAAAACACAAGCTAACTATTACGTCAAGACCTGCATAAAAAAATAAAAAGTTTGTGTTATGTTCAAACAGGCATATGATATATTGAAGAAGAAAAAAAGGAAAAGAAGCAGGGATTTCTGAATTCTAGTCATGATACTGACATTGGACACTTTATCAAGTGACTTAACATTACTAAATTCTAAAAGATATTATCTACATCCCAAAGGAAACATGGGGATTAGTATTTATGAGGCTCACCAAACATGCAATCCCCTTACACTCAGTACTGGAATACTGCAGAGACGGATGGCTAACGCTGAGATGCAGGTGGGCTAAGGGCCAAGGCAATGTATAACCACAAGCAAAACTTCCCGACAGCAAGAGCTACACCCCAGAAACTTCATCTAGCCGACAGCCAAAAGAAAACCACCACGTACCTCTGATGTGAATGGCAGCAGAGCTGGCTGGAACGGCAGTCTCACTGTAGGGAGTGGAGCTGAGCTCTGCCCAGGACTGCCAGGCCAGCCTGAAAAGCACTGTGTGAAGTGGTTCAGGGCTACATACGGCTCAAGGGTCACATGTTGGCATCTCCTGCCTTATAAACTTACAGGCATCATTGCAATTCATGATTTTCTTGTCATGAAAAGATGAAAGAGTCCAGATGGACAGCACGTGTATGTATGATTTTGTAGAGAAACTGAAATTCAAAGAAGCAAAGAATGTATCTGCCTTTTCCCCCATTCTCGACCACTCTACCATTCCAGCTATCACTACATAAGCTCTGTCAGATAACCATACTGGTCACTTTCTTGCATGTTTTTGACTCCAAGAACAGATCCTGGGCCTTAGGACAGCACAGAGATGTGGTATAATTATACTATTTGAAGGCCACATAGCACTCATCCATGCATGCATGTATTTTCTGCTGCTACTGAATAACTCCAGTACCAGGGATTTCTTTATCTTCTTTTTTCTTTTTTTTTTTTTTTAAATAAATTTGAATGAGATAGATTATCAGTAGTAGAACTGGGGAAGAAATCACTTCTGGCCTGCAAAGTGTCAAGAATCATTCTTTACCTCGGCAAAATAAGTAATAAATGGGGCCTAAAGGAGCCTAGAGTATCTATTCCTTAATCAAGACAAATCATTTTGGTATATGTATGGATATAATATATAATGCTACAGCCATTATAATGCAGTTTTACTGCCCATGAATGATACATCAGTCTCAGAAGTGAGATTGTTTCTCTATTGTAATATATCATATGTTCCTTCTGTATATAGCAAATCTAGCCCCTTATAAGCTATCATTTATTTTGGCAATTAATAGAGCAATATATGAGGTAATGCCTTTTTTCAAATGTCAAGGAGAGCAATGTAAAGTTTGACTAATTTTGCTCAAGGCAACTAAAAGTTTGGAGAAAAATCACAAAATCTTTTACAAGTTCTCTGTCTTGGATGTCTGCCTCTATGAACAGGTATCTTCAAAATAAATTAACTACAATTAGTAACCTACTATTTTATTATGCCTTTGAAGTTTTAGCTTATGGTTAACTCTGGAATTTTAAATGAAGGTAAAAGTCTTTTCAACCTAAAAGGGCCCCACCCAAAACCACATTCATTCTGATTACATCTCTCTAATTTAAAGAAATAATTCTTTTTGAAGAGAAAGTGATGCTACATGTCTAGTCTACGAGATTCTATGAAATTCGCTAAAATCATTAATAAATTTAGAAAGTCAGATTAAAAAATAATACAGTGTGTACTGACAGATTCTGATTAACAACTCTGAATTAAAGGCTACATTTCCTTTCACCATGTCATTTAGTTCTGATTCTCGAAATAAAATTGCCTTCTGTGGGATATAAAGTTTCAATACAGTTTCACGAGAGACCATCTAGCAATGACTCTGTGGCCAGAAATATGTTTGATTTAGCAGTTAGGGGTATTTAACCTTAAATCCAGTTGGGTTTTTAATTCAGCTGAATCACCAAAAGTTGATGAAATGCCATACGGCTGTTTAAAAGAAAGCAGATCTTTCACAATGGAAGAGCTGACATCACCTGCACTGCTGCCAAACCAAAAACAGCTTGGCTTCTTTTTTTTTTTAAAAGACAAAGTCACAAAAACAAGGGAAAACAATTTCATTTTCTCCCTTCCAACACATGAAAATCAAATTTTTTAAAGTTACTTGATGCACTTTATTTGTACTTTCTTAATCCATGCATTACAGGGAAAATGATACAGAATTTTAGCTTTCTTTTTTTAATTTTCCTATTTTACTAGTGAAATCCTTAAATTAACAGACAATACAAATCTTTCAGACCCCAGCCTAGAAGACTGTACATCTTTCACACCCATGTCCTGCTTTTACTTAATTGCAAACTGCCTGATAAATCACAAATCTACACTGAGACCTACCATTTGAACGTAACATTCATCACTTTTGAAAATAATCAACAAGGCGATGAAGAAAGAACCAGAAGGACAAAAGTGATGGCTTTAGGAAGGAGGGAGAGGAGCAGCCACCTCTGAGGAGCCTGGGAACAGCTCCATCTGCAGAGCTCACCAGACTGGTTTAGCAATGCAAGGTCCAACCAGAAAGTGCAGTTCCCCACTCCTTTCCCTGAGGCACTGGCTCCAGGAACAGAAAGACAGTGCTAAGAGGGCTGGCTCTCTATCTGCCTCCCCACTTCCAACCACATCATGCTCCTCCTCCCACCCTGTGCTGCCTCTGGCATCCATCAGCCCCTTCAATAAGCAGATTCAACCAAACTGACAGAGGAAAACCAGGCCAGCAAGTTGAATCTGTCCACAGAGGTATCAAGGAGTGCCAGAATGGATGCAAAAACAATATCACAGGCGCACAGCTGGGAATGGGGAGGGGAGGAAATGAAGCACATCCCCAGCAGAAACCTGCCGGATCACTTCATCACATATGAAATGGAAACCTCAGGGTTTTACTTCAGAGCCAACAGAATCAGTCTCATCTGTCCCCTGAAATTCCTTCCAGTCCCATTCTCTGCGTCAAAATGAGTGCTTGGCTATATATCCAAGATATATCCAGGAAGAAAAAGGGGGGAACGACAATAACAACAAGGGATTATTAAAATCTGAACCAATATCCTGACCTGTTTTGTAGCCTGTTTTGGTGACCTGTCAGGGGAGCAGTGGTGAGGCACTGTGGGAGGCAGGATTTCCTCTTTGGTAGCAGCAGTGACCTACACTAGCTTAAACTGCATGGAACTACTGCCTCTAGCTGAGATTACTTGGTGGCCTGAGCTGATCTAGCTGTTGGGTCTTGTGGACAGCCCCTCAATCCACCACCAATCACACATTCCCCCCAAACCCAACCCACTCCCAGTCATACAGCTTTGGAGTAAGTTGATTCAGCTGGCTGATGTGGTAGAAACCTTTCCTCCTTTTCCCCTGCCACCCAGGATGTGGGAAGAAACTCATCACCATGTAATTTCCAAATCCAAGTCAAGAAGAAGGAAAGAATAGGAGAAAGTGAGAGGACAGGCTGATCATCTTGGCAATAGCTCATCACTAGTCTGGCTTCACTACAAAGACCAAAGCCCACCCACCTCACAATAGTTTTTGGAGATGTCATCCTCGTTTTTCACTCTACTGACTCCTGCTGTAGGCCTGCATTGCAAACCAGATCAGTTCACTGAGAAAAAAGATTGTTTTTAACCCTGACCACTCCACTGGGCTGCCACAAGTCAGAGGGAGCCTGTGGGCAAAGCCTACGGACAGAACAGAGAAGAGCACTGAAGATGACAAATGAGAAATTACAGCCTAAAACACTGCAATATGTTTCACACCACTGGAAAGGTTTGTATTTCAAGGAATTCAGTTTTGTGTGGCTGGGTTCTGGTGGAGGTGGGGGGCTGCAAGGGAGGCTTCTGCAAGAAGCAAATAGAAGCCTCTCCTAGGCCGGGCAGATTAAACACCAGCCTGCTCAAGGACAGACCTCCTGCTGACCAAGGCCAAGCACATCAGCGATGGTCACGACACCTCTGTCAGTCACATTTGAGAGATAAAAAAACCCTCAAGTGGCTGTTTTTCGCCACAAGAGAAGGGAGTGAGAAGACGTAGAAACTGTGCAGACACCAAGATCAGTGAAGGAGGGTTGCAGGGGGAGGCACCCCAGGTGCCAGAGAGAAAGATTCCCCTGCAGCCCATAGAGAAGACCATGGTGGAATGGGTTGTCCCCCTGCAGTCTATGGAAGATGACAGGGAGCAGAGATCCCCACCTGCAGCACACGGAGAGATCCTACACTGGAGTGGGTGGAGCGATATGGAAGATGCTGTGACCTGCATTGGAGCAAGTCTCTGGCAGGGCCTGCAGCCCATGGAGAGAGACCCACATCAGAGCAGTTTTGCTGGAGAGAGGGCTTGTGACTCTTTGTGGGACCAGGCTGAAGCAGTCTGAGCCCTGAAAGACTGAGAGATATTCTATGATTTATGACTGGTGGTGAAGAGCACCCACGGGGCTTCGGCTCCATGGAGGACTTTCTCCCATGGATGGACCGCATGCTGGAGCACGGGAAGAAGGAAAACAACTTGTGACAAGCTGACTGAAACCCCCATTCCCCTCCCTTTCCCCCATCCTGTGCCATCTTTGCGGTGAGAAGGGAGAGAAATCATGACTAAAGTGAAGCCTGCTAAAAAGGGAAGGGTGGGGGGAGACACTTTGAGATCTGGTCGTGCTTCTCATGACCCAGCTCTGGTTTCACTGTGTGCAGTGTAGTGTAATAAACTAGAGAGTTTTCTTTCCTTTGTTCTGTGTTGAGTCTGTTTTGCCCATGACACTGATTGCAGAGTGATCTTTCCTTGTCCTTATCTCGACTCCTAAGCCTCTCTCTTCTCCCCATCCAGCTGAAAACGGAAGTGATAGAGTGACTTTGGTGGGCTTCTGGCCTCCAGTGAGGGTCAAATCACCACAATTAAGAAAGTCCGCCCTCTGAGACAGAAGATTGATACTTGAAAGAGTCAATGAAAGAAGGCATGTCAGCATTTTAATGTAAAATGGAGCTGCAGACAAACTAGTTTGCAGTGTTCTCCCTCTTACCCTGTTTAGTATTAACTGGCCAGAAGTACGGTACTTCGTTACAAGACTAATGTAGGGCTACAGTACTTAGCACTGGACGTAACCTCCTGAAAACAGTTAACTAGATGCTGATCAGGTCCATCAGATTCATCAGATCTGCTAGAATAACTCTGGCTGGTGCCCAGGTGTTACAAACCAGCACTTGGTCTGAGAACTTCAAGAGCTGTGTGATGTTATCCCATGAGTGATAAATGTGCAGGTCCAGGTCAGTTCTAACAAAACACAGCAGCGAAGATGTAGTTATCTTTGTAACCAAGATAGCACTTTGAACCTTTAACTTAACATTCTGTTGAATACTTGGCTGTAACAGTTGAGTTGACACTAAATTAATATCATCTTTTGCACAAATTCTTCCCTGAAGGAAAGTTTACTTTGGTGTAAAAAAATTGACCAAAACAAAGCTCAGTTTTCCTATTTCAATTACCAAAAAAAAAATTAATTACACAAGACACCCCATCATTCATGCTACTAAAAATGTACAGTATCAGGTTATTCAGACAGAGATGAAGATAAATGCATCCATAAAATAAAAATATTATGTTGAAAGAATGTATAGATTACACGCAAAAGCACTCAAGAGTTCAGGAGCACTGAACCTGCACTGAGTGCAAGTACAACAATAACTTAATGCCCTATGTGTGCACAACTACAACAGTACAGTGTCTTCCTTAATAATATTATGGTAAGAACTTGCCTGATTATCTGCAACGCCCTGCAAGTTTTTTTGGTTATGTTTAACAGTAACTTGAGATTTAATTTCCTCTTTGCTCTTCCACAGTACTCTGCAAACCCAAAGATTTGGCTAATCCGCATCTTTCAGTCATTATTTTACTTTCTAATTAAATTTCTACAAAAAATAAAGTATTAGTATAATATGAATATTTCATTGGACAAAAGATGATTTAGGTGATACACGTTTTTAAGCTGACTAGGACAAGGGTAAGACAGGCATAAAGAAAGCCAAAAACTACACAGGAGGTGAGAAAGAACCCAGTAATACATACATATGTGTATTTTAGCACCATAAGCAAGAGTAGTCTGATCTTGAAACACTTAGGACAAGGAAAAAATAAGCAGTCAAGGAAAGAGCAAGACTCCAGACTGTCACACAGTTTACCACGTTGATGACAGGAAGATTGTATAGGCAGTTTATTTTAATATGTGTTTGGGTTTTTTTAAACACAAAGCCTTGATTGCTGAAAATGTGAAAGTACTCATATAGAATAAGTTTTGTATCTCTCTAATCTGTCCGTAATAAAGACATTTGTATAATTTATCGAGATCTTAACTCCAAATTTATTATTCAGTTTGCACAAAAAAGACCCAGACTCTAAGCAGAAATCCAAGTTGCACCAGAGTTACAGACATACACAGTTCCTCCTAATAACTCAGATTGCTAAAGAAAAATTTTATTCCTTGTATGAAAAAGCATAATTTCATGAGCTGGGTCAAAACCAGAATCATAAATGATAAAATGACTCAGTCTGTAAATCACAAAACTATTCCAACTTCCAGTTAACATTATGACAACAGATGGAAGTACAAAGAAAGCTGGATTTCTTGTCCCCAACTGTGGACTATAAATTAACTTGCTCTGTTGCATCAGAAATAGTATGTTAATTAAAAGAACAGTGATCTGAAAAAGACAGTTTAATGTATAGTTTTTCACATATAACACTAACACAGCTTGTCAAACCTATAAGAAATACAATTATTTACTCTCGAATCCTTTAAGGATGATACCACAAAATCAAAACTAGGAAAAAGGAAGGTATACTACCTTGGAGGTAAACTTCACCTATTCCTGACTAAAAGTGATATTAAAGGACAAAGCAAAACAGGTGGCACAAAGTAACTTGCCAAATTACAGGCCTTTGCTGAGAAGAGACAAGGAAACCCTACATGGCGCACAAGGGACATGTGGGTGAAGAGTTACATTTTTGTTTTTAATGACTCCAGTTTTGAAAGGTACATAAAACCACTGTGAATTTACAGGTACACACATCCCTACATCTGTTCATGATGTTTAAAATCTCATCCGGTACAAAAGTTCCACTTCCTACAGGTTCTGACCACTTGCCCTGCTCCCTTCCTGCACCTCACACAACGCACCCAAAAAGTAAAGACATGCTATATGTAGCAAACAGTGAAATATCATCAAACTATGGCATCATGGAAACAAACCAAGGAAATATTTCCAGAGATTAGGCTCCTAAAAGCCTCCTCCACTTGTCCCCCCTTCTATTTACACCAGAAATTGGTCTACCAAGACACCTTCATCAAGCTCAATCCTGGCAGTTCCTGCAAAGAAAAGATGGTCTCTGATGTACGCCTGAGAATACCACATCAGGGCATAAAATCACACAGGAACACTATGATTCACTGAGCACCCTTTGAAGGGAAATTGGAGTGGTTACACCTTAATTCCCTCAGTATGTTGGAATTATCTGCAGGCAGAACTGTCCAGGCAGCACCAGATAGGCACAATGTTGCTCCTTGGGAGAAAAGCATCACAAAAACAGATGTGCATTGCAGAAGGCCACTGTACACCTTTCCAAGCAGTTACTACAGCATAATGTGGATCTATCTTACAGGCAACAGATCACTGTCCCCACTACACTACTTTTCCTCTGCCTGGATTTACTTCTTTATTTAATGAAATACAGAAATGCTATAAAAACACTGGAAAGGACGTGTTCTAATGTTCTGCACGAAACAAATCTCTGCTTGAAAAGTCTGTAATCTTTAGCAAACTAGTACAGTTGAATCATAAAACAGATGGTGCTTAAAAAGCTACAGAATTGGCAAACTTCAGCTCCACATCATGTGATTATAGCATTAAAAATCCAACCCATGTGATTATGGAACAAAAGCAATCACAAGGCTTGGAACTTCGCAGCTTCTCACGAACTCCAGTTTTCCATTTGCAAGGTTGTGCTATCTGCATGTATCAATATGTGCTACAACAAGCCGTTCACTGGGTGCTACCTGCCAACCTGGCACACAGAAGACAGTGTTTAGTAGGGTTTTTTGGCAGCATGCCTCCCTGTGCACCTCAGGCAAATGGCTGCTTCTCAATGTTTCCGTATCCCAAAGTACTTAATTCGTTACTCAGCAGTGCTTCAGAGCTCTCTGAAATGGGAAGTGTATGTTTGTCATAATTCACTAAGTCCTTGCAGCACCTGGGGGATGCTGTCTCTGTACAGAAATTTACGTAAAAGCAGAAGGCATCCCACTGTATTTTGTTTTACCTAGCAGGAAATACTTCACTTAAGGAAAACAAAGAGTGTTCAGAAGATAAACTGTACGGTTAATAAGCATTAATCAATCAGTAGCATACTCACATGGGAAATCATCCACAAACAGGGGATCTATGTTATGCAGCAGTTCCACTCTGGGGGAAGGTTTTCCTTCACTAGGAAAGATTTCAAAATGAAATTTTAGTTTCCTTCTACAACCAATTAGGATTCTGCATGTTTTATTTTAAGGCTTTTTGTTATCCTAACACAGAACGAGCTTGTAATCATAAACTTTTAAGTTTAACCTGAACGTTCTTTTCCAGCCCAGTAGCAACAGCTTTTGCCCCCATCAGGTTTCCTTGAGTTCACCGGTGTTTACTGGGATTATTCAAAAATTTATAGAGGACAGAACTGGCTCTAGTAAAGTAGGGATTTTTAATAATCAACTTTAAAAAACAGAATTCACATTATAAACTGGCATGGCATTTGTTATTTTTCTCTGCATACCTGAACAACACTCATCATCTAGACTGCTGAAAGCATTCTGGTCGAGTGCCTCAAAAAACACTAGAGGCATTGGCTACCCCTCAAAAAACCAACTTTTTATTCAAATACTCTGAACCTTCTTGTAGGGAAAAAAAATTACCCTTCTTTTCCTAGCCTCTGACTACAGAGGGATGGTGTGGAATAAGCCTCCGGACTTACACATAAATTTTTTGAGTTAAATAAATCCCAGTCCTAAAAAAACTGAGTAAAAGAAATTTACTCCATAAAAAGGGCAACAAGAGTAGGAAGACATAATTAGAAAGACACGACAAAATCATATTTTGTTATTTGATAGAGAACTTATACATATCTTTTTAGAAACTTACAAATATTTTGAATTGTTTTCTTTTGGTTAAGAAGCTTCATTTTAAGACTGAAAAATTTAACTAGGGCCCCTAAACAACTTGATATCAAGAAAAAAAATCAGGTAATATAAAACTTAGTGGAAACCTCAAAAAATGCCTGTTATTTTAATATATAAAATAATAATTGAACAATGCATACCTGGAATGTAAAATTACTCTTGTCTATTCCATTTCTAAAACCTGATTTTCTAAAATTCTCAATGTTTCACATTTCGAATAAGTACAAAATTAACAAGGAGGCTCAGATGAAATATTAAATGCATTCACACAATACAGCTTTGCAATGAATACAACAAAACTACAGTAATTAACCTACTGCGTTATTAATTCATTACAGAAAAACTGCCACAAAAATGTTTTGCCCAAAATGCGTGTGAAAGGGTAACTCCCTCCCCACCCACACTCTAGCACCACAGAATCACAGAACCATTTAGGTTTGAAAAGACCTTTAATATCATCAAGTCCAACCCCCGACCTAACACTGCCAAGTCCACCATTGAAGCATGTCCCTAAGCACCACACCTACACATCTTTTAAATGCCTCCAGGGATGGTGACTCAGCCACTTCCTTGGGCAGTCTGTTCCCATGACTGATAACCATTCAGTGAAGAACTATTTTCTTAATATCCAATGTAAACCTCCCTTGGTGCAACCTGAGGCCACTTCCTGATGTCCTATAGCTTGTTACTAGGAAGAAGAGACCAGCATCCACCTAACTACAACCTCCTTTGAGGTAGAGAAAGCAATAAGATCTCCCCTCAGCCTCCTCCAAGCTAAACAATCCCCAGTTCCTTCAACCACTCCTCATGAGGCTTGTGCTCCAAACCCTTCTCCAGTGTTGTTGCCCTTCTTTGGACATGGTTCAGCCACTCAACGTCCTCCTTGAAGTGAGGGGTCCACAAATGAACATAGCACTTGAGGTGCAGCCTCACCAGTGCTGAGCTCCTATATGCTTCTCCTGTTTATATATTCAAGTTAGGCAGAAAGTCAGACGTGAGGATATTCATACTTTTTGAACAGACCAATATTACTATCATATCATTAAAGATAATTTCCTTTATGGCTTTTAAATTGGAGGGTGGATGCTGTACACTAAAATGGCTATGAATGTTATTGCACAACAGGTATGACATAAAATATAAAGATTACGCCTGGGTTTGTGTTTTTCATGCAGCAGTTGTCATTTTTATTGAATCATTTCATTTTTTTTCTGGGATAGGATATGGTATTAGAAACTTGGAAATGTGATTTGTATGTCATAATGAGATATACTGCCTGACGCTTCTGGCATTACTGCATTAAATTCTGTAGCACTATTAACTGGTGCTGAAGTGCTTCTTCAGTTTGGGTATTATTTCAGTAATTCTGTCGCACAGAACATGAAGGTTTATAACCAGCATATATTATTCACAAAACAACAGCCAGAGAGGGGGAAAAAAAAAACCAAAAAAGGCACTGAGGATTGAAGAAATCAGCTGACAGACAGAAAAGGACAGGAAGACAGGAACAATGTCCTGGGGACAAGAAGCAGAGAATTAACACTTGTAGCAGGGTTCCCTTTCCCTTTGTCTAAACTCTGTCCTTCCCACTTACTGAGCCTCATGCTGACCTCAGTCTCCGCAAAAGACATAACCTCAACAACTGATGCAGCTTGGCAAATGTCCTGCCAAGGCAATTTTTCATCAGGAATATAATGTAGCCAGTAGAGATTGAATAAGAAAGTGATAAAATTCTCTAGGGAACTCCACCTTTGTATTCTAGTAGCTTCCAGTGTAATCACATCATACAATGCTCTAATTTCATAATATTTAGACTCCAATATTCTAATATACATTTCTCCTCTCCGTAAATATAAGGAACTTTTTCTTTTGCTTCATTACTCTTCTACCATGTATGACTATTTAAGATGATAAAAGATATTGTTTTTTTAAAAAATCCTCTATATAGAAACGTTTCCATGTTGATGGGAACATACGGGCTAACTTCAGAGTTGGTATGAGAATCAGATTGCTAGGAATGTCACTCTGTCATCTGCTTTGCAAAGTTTTTAAAACATCATAAAGATCTATTATTCCTTAGTGAACATGAACAAACATCTACATGTGAACTTTCGTTTTTGTTGTTGTTAAAGAGGCAGAAAGTGTCCTTGGGAAGGAATCCAAGGATTTTCAGGGTAAATATGTTTACCTTGCAAAAAAAATCTTCAGTGTCACTCAACAAAAGCTGAGCCTTTATAACCTTGCCACATATTATTGTATTTCTCTGGGTCATATCAGTACACGGTTTCCTTAAAATAACAGTATTTCTGATAAGCTAGAAATAAACATTACTCTCACCTTTAGATTGCTCTTTCTTCAGCACTAATTTATACCACAACAATGAAAATATTTTTAAAGAGGTGTTTAATTCCTAAAATGAATGTAATCATTTGGTAAGCAAGAATTCAAGTTCAGCTTGTTTCATTTCATCAATTCTGTTATTTCCAAAAATACAGAAGTATAAAACTGAAACTTGCCCTGCAAAATGTATGAGTAAAACTTGAAATTCTAGGCTTGCTAACAAGCTTTGATGAAGTATTAGTCATTTTGAATGAATTTTATCCTGAATCTCTCAGTGCATATCATCCTGCTTCATGTGCTCTATCATTTCCTTTTTCCTGTTAATGCAAAATAAACCCCTTTTTCTGAGCACAGACATGCTAGATATTCAGTACTGAAAACAAAAATATGTCAAAGCAATGTATCAACCAGGGCAAATTTTTAGATAAGGAAAATTATTTTGCCTAGTGTCTCAATATCAATAGGGTATTGAGCATCTGGAGAACAGATGTTTCTTAGAAACCTAAGTGCCTTGTCAGATACTTGCTTGGAAACATGCTGTACAGTTTAGATTCCTTGAATAGATGCTTTTAGTATTGTTTTCCATTAATTGTTCTTGGTATTTTACATGGTATTTTCAGCGATAATTCACAATATGTACATGGTTTTAGAGGTTCCAGCTACCTTGTAGTGTTACTTATGGTAATTTAAGGTATTAGAAAGCACAGTCTACCATGATTTGTGTAGAAGCTTTATACCCAAGATTAGAATTGAGATGGAAATACAAAAATTGAGGTGGTACACTGATACTATGCAAAGTTAGTTTCAAAAAGAAGTTAGAGTCATTAAAGGGAGTTAAATCTAATTCCAAAGAAAGTTGGAGGAAAATAAAGTTTAAAAACTATTGGTTTAAAGGTATGCTACATTAAAATTTTCCACAGATAAGAGTTTTTTTTGGTGGCATACTATCTTTTACTGTAGAAAACTGTGACTGAAAGGCCAAGAATGGAGAAAGACAAGGAAGATTTGTGTGTGGAGACAACAGCTCAAATGTGCCACAGGGCAAGGAGGTCTCATAATGGCCTGCATTAACACCATCCAGATTAGCAGGTCAGCAGGACCCCAACACAACTAGGCCAGTTCCACAGGGCGGGAACATCTGGAGACAAAACACTGATGGCACCTGGTGACTCACAGAGTTGGTGACAGGACAGAAAAGCAGCCTGAAAAAGGTACCAAAGGGCATAGCCAGAACCTGTGCATGGTCACTAACTTAAGAACACAGAAGATGTTAGAAGGACTTCATAGCTGGTATCCCTCAACATTTTCACCATTGCAACAGATCCTGTGCCAAACATTTGGCCACAAGCATCATGGTGCCTGGCTGCCAGACAGATGGCTTGAAAACCCCTGCCCTAGTGCCTTGCTCCTGGGCAGGCTTCTTAGACACAGAGCTTTTGATGGCTGAGAGTGTCAGACTGTGAGAGCACAAGTAAAACCCGCTGAATTTCAGTTTCTATTTTGAATAAAATCACATTCCTCTTCTATATTTGGTCTCTCATTGATAACAGTTTTGCAACAGTATTTCCTACATGTCAGGGTCAGCAGATGTCACTCCCAAGAGCAGACAGCCTTTGGAGTTCTAAGTCCCTGTCAAAGAAACAAAGCATAGCTAGCTAAAAGAATGCAAAAGTTTGCATTTTTGCCTGCAAGAAACATGCTTCCGAAGTCCACATTTTCATGCTACCTGATCCTAACCACTAAGTTCCTTCTGGTTCTTAAAGTTAAAATTAAGTAGAGGAGGCATAAAACAAATAGTTGTATACATGTGTGGTTTTCAGGATTTCTATTTACTACAAGAACTGAATATTAATTGGTTTTGTGTTAACGCAATTCCTAAATCAGACTACCAATCAAGATCTTGACTGAAAGTTCATTTTGGTTTAGGACCTCAGAACATATATTTAAGATTTCAAAAATTATATCTAATTTATCTATTATTTATATCATTATCTACATTAAAATATATTTAGAAGTAGTTATATTCAGAATTATATTACTTGTATTTTTTATATAAACATTATATTAAGAACACATCCTTTGAAAACTGAGTATTTATAGACAGCTTTGACAGATACTGGAATGGATCAAATATTTTTGTGACTTCTGAGACTACCTATCTGCATTGTCTCAGACACACTTTTAAATATCTAAACAAGCATTTCAAATTTATTATATTTCCCCCTCTGATTGGACATGTATGAAATAGTGAAACAGTAGGCTTAGGATGTCCACAAACCAAAACACAACACCAAACGACAAGAAACATATGCAACACCTTGTATTGAACTGGGCTGAAAAAAACTACAGACATAACATGGGGATTGGCTATTAATTTACTTTTATCAAATGTGTACAGTCCTAGCAAAATTTCATTTTACTTATTATGAGCAACATATTTGAACTTTCCATCAGATGTCACCAGATGGGCACTCTGCTTTCATTGTTTGCTATCAAGTGACCTTTTGAGTTATGATCATGAAATTTAATACACTCATTTCTCCTGATTACACGGAAAAATCATGAGAAATTTGACATTTCAGCTGCAGGGTCGGCCAAAGAGGAACCTAACAATTCAAAAAAACTGACTTTTCTCCCACCTATGTACAGAGGTCCATCTGACTAGCACTACTTAAAATATCAGAGGTCACTTACTGCCTAGCAGGGCCATTCAGTCTCTCCATGGTAAGGTAAGATTCAAGTGCCAGGAGCATGTACAGCTGATTCTATCCTTCCCTTTTCCTGATGAAGTAACCTGATCTGAGAAGATCAGTCCATGACAATGAATACCTGGTTGAAACTGAACCTGAATTAGGAAGAGAAATCTATGGTTTAGGAGTATCCCAGGGTCTTGCTGATGTGAAGTTTTCCCACAGTAACCCTGGCACGTAAAACATGTTACTGTCTCTGGCTGGACAGTATTCCTTCACAGTAGTTAATGTTCCCTGGCCTCAATTATGGACATCCTTATCTTCTTCCCCTTGAAAGAGAGCCATACAGTACACCTGGGCATGCGGCCATGAGCTCTCTGCAAACTGCAGCTAGTGCAGAAAACTACTCCATGTCTCCTCAGAAACAGAGGCAGCACCAAGAAATAAATCAAGCTTAGGAGTTTCAAAACTGGTAATCCTACTAAAAGCATAAAAACAACTGGTAATCCTACTAAAAGCATAAACAAAATAATTACAGACTCAAGATATGATGGTGTTTTGGTTGTATCAGTTTCGGGGTTTTTTGTGGGGTTTTTTTTTACATCAAGGTCTATATAGGGCTAACCAGAGATGGGTAGATGGGTTCGATACTGCCTGCTCTATTTCTCACTTCCATCCTTAACCCAAATTTCCCTGCTCTCTCAACTAGGAACCAACTCCTGTAATTCAGAGCCTAGAATGATAAGGCACACAAAAATCTGTGTGTGTCATAATGGACTATGCAGAAAACAGCAATATATTCAGCAATCACTACATAAATAGCTACACTTCTCCTGCAAGTTGGGGCAGGAATTCTGAAAAGGGGACAAAAGGCTGTAAGACACATAATATAGTATTGTCTGACTACTATAGACCAACAAGACTAGCAAAAGAAACAAAACACTAATTCTCAGAAAAACAGCACATAGGAAATAGAATTGCTGGCCTTTTTATTCTGCTTTGGCAGTATTAAACTTTCCTAAATGATTCATATGTTAATTAGAACTATATTCAAAGACCAACTAAAATAAATACAACTTCTAAGAACATAAACAGTAGGATTTAGCCCCATTACATGCAGCACAGAAGAGGAAGAAACAAAGACATTTAAACCAGTGTCACCATGCAGTTTTTCCAAAACTAAGGGTTAGTCACAGAAGTTTAAGTTCCGCAGAAACATGGGTTTTAGGAACTTTACAATCCATTTCAGTGGACTAAAAGAACATTACAATAAAATAGAAACTTTGAAAGATGAAGGATGGATTTAATATAAATCTTGACAGAAGATATCACAAAGGGGTGTGATGGTTCCACTGAAAAAAAATCCTCTTTATGACTCAACAATGGTTTAATTTATTCTTTAACATTCTACACAAGTTACTTTGCTGAGCCTCATGCACCCCTAATAAGCACATATTCAGATGTTCCCAGAGACCACAGTATCCTGTATGCCATAGAGTTTTTATTATTCTTTTTCAGAGGAAGATGTAGGGGATTTAACTAATTTTATTCTTTTAAGGCACAGAAGGCTCCCCATTACCTGAACTAATGGGGTTTGGGAAATGCCAGTTAATCCAGACAGCATGAAAGGTGCACAGAGTCAGGGAGAGCCCACTAAAAGTCCTTAGCAGCTTGGTCTCAGGAGCAACCTAAGAGGAGCTAAGCTGCCTGTTTTCTCCAGCCATCTAAGCGCATCTGCACTGTGCTCCCAAGTGAAGTGTGCTCTCCAGCTCGCTTAAATCACACAGCATCACAAACTCTCAGCAACCTAGTCAGGTCTGCTTTTACTACTCAACCTCACAGGCTTCTTGAGACACTGGACAGCATGATACAGACCTGTTCAAATGGTGACACTCTAAGCCAACCTGGCAGGGCCTGTACTGAGCTAACAAGCCATGGGAGTGGTATCCATGCTCAGTGAGTTTAATGTCTGCACAGATTTCCCACGTATCCAATCCCAGACGCATGCCGCAGAGACACCCAAGTGGGCTCTGTAGAGACCAGGGCTGGGTTTGTCAAATGTGCTAACATGTCCTCCAGACTGTCCTCCAGACTGCATGGAATCAGTTAACACAGTTCTGGATCACAGAGCACTCTTGGAAAAATATACCATGTTTGTGCATGGTGGCATCCAGATGATGAATTCAACATACCCCAACTTACCTGGATAATTCTGTCATGGATAGGACAGTTAACTGCCCTTATACCTTCCCTTTATTCTGGGAAAGGAACATGCAGTGTTTCCCCCCCCAGTTCCAGCTCAGTTCTCTGGCATCATTAAATATTTCTCATACCAGTATGCTGACTCAGTGATCTGAAATGCAAGTTACCTTATAGCTTTCCAAACATTAAAGCCATCCAAAGGCTTAGTGCCATTGATATGTCCTCCAGCAAGGTGCACCAGTGTCGGCAGCCAGTCAGAGATATGGATGAGTTCATGACTTTCTACACCTTTTTGTTTCAGTAAAGGACTTGCAACAAAGCCTACTCCTCTCACTCCTCCTTCCCAGAGGGTCCATTTCCTTCCTCTCAGCGGCCAGTTATTCCCACCTGCCAAAGTCTGACCTCCATTATCTGAAAAATAAGTAATTAAAAGGAGATATTAGAAAGAAAGAAAGAAAAAAGAGAACAATATTCCCCACAACATTTATTCATCCATTTGAAAATAATATTTTCACTTGTTCGTACAACATGCAGCATGTTCACAGCATGTACAAAATGTTCATTAATTCAAGCCAGAGTCTTATAAATTACTAGAATGAAAAGTTATTTCTAGGCAGAAATTACACCAAATTACAAGACAATGATGTAGAAAGGCTTTGTTAAGAGCAACCTCTGGCATTTTAAATATCATTAAATTTCCAAAGCTTCCAGAATCAAAGACAAAAAATTTAGTTCCAACTACTTTACAGACCACAGAAAGAGTTACTATCAATGCCATCATCAGTACTCAGAATATACTGTTTTCCAAAGTGGTATGGTATATTTAAAATGGAGAACTGTTGTTGAAGTATCAGGGCAATACCCATACTCCTAGTTCAGAACCATTTCCCCCTTAAACTTTTATGCAGCCACATTGATTTGTAATGTCACACAAAACAGACAATGCTGCAGGCAGAGGGAGAAAGTCCTAACAAAATGAGTCAAATCTAGTTTAAATATTTGAAGCAATTCTGAAAATACACTAAATTTATTGTGTTTGGTGACACCAACATACACCATGGTTACAGAAAAAGTTGAACCTTGAATACAGTTAATACAGAAGTAGCTACACAAAATAGAGATAGCTGATGCAACTCTTTTGCAACTCTCTCTGACCAAGCTTCCACACTTATAATAAAATCCAGATCCCTGAAGTTTACAGAATGAATGATTCTTTGAAGTTATGCCCCGTACTGCTGAACAGTTGTTCAAACTTACTGCAACGATTGTGGAAAAGTCATGGCAATACTTTTAAGCATAATTTCCTCATATTTGAATAAGGTTAAAAGTATTTCAAATAGTAGTTGAACTGACATTCAGTGTCATTTTCCCTATTTATATTTTCTGATTAAACCCCATGAATCTGAGGAAAGAAAAAAGAAGTACATGTCCAACACCTTACAGAATTCCACCGTAACTACAACACAACAAAAAGATCTGCCTTCTGTTTCATCAATCAGGGATCAATGTGAACATCTTCCTACTGTATGATGAAGACTCTTTTTGTTCTGCTGAGAAATAAACTAGTACGTATCTCCATGAAGACTTCAAATCATAAGTGAAATGAAGCACTTGGAAACAATAGCAAGATTTGAAAAGTTAAAAGTATTCTGTGACCCAATAAGCTTGAAATAGAATTAAATCTGGTCAGGGACATCAAGGACAACAGGAAAAGTTTCTACTGGTACACCAGTGATAAAAGGAAGACAAGGGCAAATGTGGTCACTCTCGGTAAAGAAGCAGGGGACCTGGTTACTTGGGATGTGGAGAAATCTGAGGTACTGAAAAGCTCTTGTCTCTGCCCAAATGGCAGATGGCAAAGGCAGGTACTGGGAGAATGAAGGACTACCCACTATAGGAGAAGATCAGGTTTGAGACCATCTAAGGAACCCAAAGGTGCAAAAGTCCAGGGGACCTGAGGAGATGCAGGTCCTGAGGAAATAGAGGGAACAGGCAGATGAAGTTGTTAAGCCACCCTCCATCATATCTGAAAAGTTGTGGCAGACAAGTGAACTCCACACTGCCTGGAAAAGGGGAAATGTAAATCCCATTTTCGAAAAGGGAAAAAAGAAAGAACACAGGTGGGTCAGTCTTACCAAAAAAATCATGGAGCAGATCCTCCTGGAAATTAGGCCCAGGTAGATACAAAATAGGGAGGTAACTGATGACAGCCAGCACGACTTCACTAAGGTCAAATCGTGCCTAACAAATTTGGTGGCCTTCTCTGCTGGGGTTACAGCATTGGTGGATAAGAGCAACTGATGTCATCTACCTGAATCTGCGCAAAGCATTTGACACTGTCCTGTACAACATCCTTGTCTCTGAATTGGAGAGACATGAATCTGATGGATGGAACTCTCAGTGGATAAGGTATTGTATGAACAGTTATACTCAGAAAGTTGCAGTCAGCAGCTCAATGTCCAGGTAGAGATCGGCAATGAGTGACATCCCTCACAAGGTTGGTATGGGGAACAGTTCTGTTTAACACCTTTGTCAGAGATGTGGACAGTGGAATTGAGTGCAACCTCAGTATGTCTGCCACTTATACCAAGCTGTGTTCTGCGTTTGACACACTGTAGGGAAGTGATGCCATCCTGAGGGACCTTGACAGGCTTGAGAAGTGAGCTCATGCAAACACAAGCTGGGCAGAGAATTGAAAATATCCCCTAGGAGAAGGACTGGGGGTGTCAGTGGGCAAGCAGCTCGACATGAGCTGGCAATGTGCACCTGCAGTCCAGAAAGCCAACTATATCCTGGGCTACAGCAAAGGAAGCATGACCAGTGACTCTCTCCCTGTGCTCCACTCTCAGGAGACCTCACTGAAGTACCACATCCAGCTCTGGGATACCCACTATAAGACAAATGTGGAGCTGTAGAAGCAAGTCCAGAAAAGGGTCACAAAGATCATGTGAGGGCTGGGGCACCTGTCCTGTGAAGATAGGCTGAGAGAGTTGGGCTTGTTCAGCCTGGAGAAGGGAAGGCTCTAGGGAGACTGTTTCGCAGCCTTCCAGTACCAGAAGATACTAGAAAGCTGAGGAGGAATTTTTTACAAGGGCATGGAGTGATAGGACAGTGAGTAATGGCCTTAAGTTAAGAAACAAGATGGGTTTAGGTTAGATATTGAAGCCTCATTTGATCAATATTAGGAAGAAATTCTTCACTATGAGGGTTGTGAGGCATTGAACCAGGTTGTCCAGAGCAGCTGTGCCTGCCCCCCTCCCTGCCAGTGTTCAAGGCCAGGATGGATGGGGCTTTGGACAACCTGGTCTAGTGGAGGGTGTCCCTGCCCATTGCAGGGGGCTTGGAACTAGATAATCTTTGAGGGCCTTTCCAACCCAAACCATTCTGTTAATTTACAATACAGTGGGATCCAAGCCTGAGTATGTTAAATATCTTCTCTATGTCACAGGTTACTGTAGGTAGCACTTTAAATAGCAAGGAAATTACAGAAGCAGACTGTCTTTTTGAAGAATATGGAGAGAAAAGTCATAGAATAGAATCATAGAGTCTGTGTTTCCTGTGTTACAGTCAAATATTTACTTTTCTTTACTTTCTGTAGTTGAGGACATACACAGTGTGCCAGTTTTATTATACAAAAAAATCCCTGTCTATTTAATGTACAACCTGTAAAAACTTGTGTGTGTGATGCCAGCACTCAGTCATAGTACACGAGGTGTAAAAAAAGGGGAAAGAATCTTGTTTTGATAGTTTATGTGACAAGTAAAAGAAAAAAACCTGACACATGAAACAAGCTTCATCCCATTCATTTTGACTTCTCCTTTTCACATTGCTAGAGCATTAGTATTTCCTTCTCCCCCAGGAATTCATGTTCAAGAGACCCTATTCTCCTTAATTTCTTGACTGAGTTAGCAAGAATATGTTGAAAGAGAGAAAAGGATGGTTTCTATTTTGGTGACTGAAGTCTGCTTCCTTTCTGGGTAGGCAGAACAGAGCTCATATGTCACTGACAGTTTATACAAGTGACACCATTTTCCAAAGTTATAGTTAACTACTCCCATACAGTCTGAAATATTATCTAGCACTTCAAATGCCTGCCCATGGCAGTGGCTTGGAGCAGATGATATTTAAGGTCCCTTCCATCCCAAACCATTCTATCATTCTACAAAATATCAATGATTTGTCAAAGAGTAGCAAGTTAACTAATAATAACGATGTTTTGCAATGGAGTATGTATTGATGAAATATTAAGCTGATCACTAAGTAACAGAGCTGGGGGAAGGGAAAAAAAAAAACAAAAAGCCACCGACTGCATGTGGTAGAAAGAAAGGTTGAACAATGTCTACAGGACTGGAAATGGAATTCTAGTCAGTCTTACCTATAAGGGTATGTCTAGATAGCAGGAGACAAAAAGGGTACCCTGCTGTGTGTGTTCAGATACAGCTGTAGATGAATACAACTGTGTATACAGTTGATGCTAAAAGCTTGCACAGGTTTAGAAAGCCACTGGGCAAGTTAAAGATGAAAAAAAATTTGATGGGTTTTAAATAGTCAACACCTCTGTCTCAGGAAATTCTTCAGCCACAAACTGCTAAAGATTTGAAAGTTTTGAGAAAATTTTCTATGAAAGGCACAAATAATGAGTCCCAATTCTCTTTCCTAGGCGTGTGCTTCCCAGCACTGCTCTAGTAAGGGGATGTTTGGCTAGACAGATCCTTTGTCTGTGGAAGTACAGCCACTCTCATGTTCTCTCAAATAAGCTGATCCTTACTAACTCCTCATGCTATTTTAGTACAGTATCTTGAACATGGAGCAAACTCCACACAGAAACTTCAGGTAGTTTAAAACACACACTTAATATCCACTTAGGTAAGTCACAAATAGGATCATTGCTGCTTCTCATTCTACACCGGCTTCATATCCAATTCTAAATCCACTTCAAAACAGTATTTCCTGAATGATTTATCATCCATTTATGCAACGGTTTCTCCCCATGATTCTTAGCAGACAGTCTCCAGAGCAAAGCTTTTGTAATCAAGGTACCTACAACGAGAGGTCCTGATTTATAATATTTTTTATTATTAAAGCTTCAGCCTTTCTACTTCAGCTGAAAACACAAGCTTCCCCCAAGCATGATACTTCAATTATCTCTTTCCTGGAGACACACATCAAATACAATTTGCATTGAAAAATAATAGTGAAATAGTCTGGATAATGTAGTAAGCATATTTTTCCTATCTGTAAGAATAATTTTTGTAATTACATCTATATAATTTAGACTTCAGTAGTACCCACAACATACTATGTGCATTAGAAAAAATCATAAAACAAACTAGCTCTTGACCCCAAAGAAAGGATGAAAGGGAAAGAAAAAGGCTATAGTTAGAAATTATGGTACTTGGCATAGCATTACCTAGCTAATTTATTCAGTTTTGTTTATTTTCTTAAATGGAAGCATTATACATTTTTCAAGAGCTTTGTTGTTTGCTTTCTTTGGCTTGCTTTGATAGGTGTTTAGCTACCTTTATTTTCTCATAGTACTTTCATCACTCCCGTCATTCTGTGTTATTTTAAGAAGGGTGGTATTGAGACACTTTTATTTTCCATTCTGACAGAATTTTCTTCTACAAGCTGAAATTTGTAATAATGAAAGAGAAGACTGAGGAGAGATGTTCCTGCTGATACAAGAACAGGCCAAAACAGAGTTTGAGCAGGTATTACCACAACAAATGAAAGAATTCACAGAAGACGCATGCAGGGTCAATGGCAAAACAACAGAATAAAGGAAACAGAAGCATCCTGGGTACTTTAAGAGGTAGTTTCAATGAAAGCTGCACATTCTTGAATTAACATAAGCTTTGTTAACTATGGAGAAATCCATATAATGTAGTATATGTATCATAAACACCAATGATATGCTGCACTGATTTGGGAAGAAGTGTCATTCCTTCTATGGAAGAGAAATAAGCAATCCTAAAGAAAAAAGGAAGTTAATTGACAGTTGTAAGCATATAGAGAGGGGGGCTGCAACAGCCAGATCTGATGCAAACATGTAGTCACAGATACAACAGTTTCTTAAGGGTAATAAATATTTCTGAAGGTCAGGAACTGACCCTAAATACAAAAGCCAGGCATCACTAATATTACCATCCTCTACCAATTATATGACCACAGGATGTAGCACAATCGTCATCATAAGTCATAAGTAGCCAAGGAGTAGGAATCTGAAAGAATCCAAATGTATCTTAATAAAAAAATCGCCACACTGAATATTTTAATCAGAACTGACACTAACAAAATCATAGTGTGCGAATCCCACTCGAGTTCAATGCAGTGCTTCCAAACACAAATCACTACCACAATTTCTTAGCTTTTCCATATGAATGTATCTGTGACGTGTATCCTGATAAAATCATTAACACAAAGCTCTCCAGACTAAACTTTCATCTTCAAACTAGTGATGCACTCTAGCCCATAGAACACTTTTCAAAGTACTAGCAAAGCTGATCTTCAGTAAATACCATGCTTTACTACTGCAGAAATAAAATTTTGAAGTGAGAACTTCTGTCTTCTGTTTTGATTAAAATACCTGAAAACACCCCAACCAGATATCTTCCTACTAACTCTAGCAACTAACCAAATATGCCTTCAAGGAAAAAAAAATAATCTTACAGGACCATTTCTACATTCTTTCACATACCTACTTATATCTAGTCACTTTCTCACCCCTTTTAAAGTCTATAGAGTGCTGTTCACATTCACATTAAGGTACTTCAATAGAGCAAGTTGAAACAAAAAAACCTATACCTCCCTCCCAAAAGATGTTGGAAGACAACGGGACATGTTTCCAACACAGCAAATCAGATAATCTGTTTAAAAAAAAACCAAAACGTGACTGTCTTTCAAACAACTGTGGGTGACAAGTGGTAATTCTACGGGGTCTGCATTTACAAGAGTGCTAAAATCTTTGCCAGTGACATGCACAGTGGAATCTAGAGTGCCCTCAGCAAGTTTGCCAACAGCAAGCTGTGTGGTGTGGTTGACATGCTGGAAGGAAGGGATGCCATCCAGAGGGACAATGACAGACCTGAGAGGTGGGGCTGTGTAAACTGTATGACATTTGATGAGGCCAAGTGCAAGGTCCTGCAGCTGGGTTGGTGCAATCCTAGACACAGGTACAGATTGGATAGAGAATGGACTGTGAGCAGCTGTGAGAACTTGAGGGTGTCGGTGGATGCGAAGCTTAATATGATCCAGCATTGTGTACTCACAGCCTGGAAAGCCATCCTAGGCTGCTTCAAAAGAAGCATGACCAGCAGGTCAAGGGAAGCTACTCTGTCCCTCAGCTTTCATGAGATGCCACCTGGAGTACTGCATCCATCTCTTGGGTCCCCAGTACAAGAATGACCTGAAGCCACTGCAGCAAGTCCAGAGTATGGCTACAAAGATGATCAAAGGGCTGGAACACCCTCCCAGTACCTAAAAGATCCTACAGGAAAGCTGAGAAGGGACTTTTTACAAGGACAGGTAGTAATAGGACAAGGAGTAATGGCCTTAAACTGAAACAGGATGGGTTTAGATTAGATACCAGGCTAGATTTTCTTTAAGGTCCCTTCCAATCCAAACCATTCTATGATTCTATGATTTTGTCAAAGGTAATGAAGAGGAAGGGTGCTTTTAAAGTTTATTTAATTTCATAAAAACTCCTTCAACATAAGCAAAAGAAAAGCCCAGTAAGGCGTGTGCATCTTGAATATGCCTTTTAAAATGAGGGCCAGTGTTTTCTTTTCATCACAAACATCTGCTTTTGTAATTAATATTCACTGTCATATACATGAGAAAGTTTAATTTGTTAAATCTGTAATTTGTAAACTGTCAAAGATGTTTTGCAGGAGTTCTTAAAGGAATCAATAAACAAAACTAAACAGAAAAGGCCTTCTGTTTCTCTCAAACACTTCTCTGAAGAGTTGCCAGCTGCCAAACATTTTGACTAGTGCAGTATATATATGCAGTGATGTGGGATGTATGTAACAAGTAAACAGTTTAATGACTGAGACCTCTTTGAAGAGCAGTTGGACAATAAAAAACAGCAATGAAACAATTCTGAGAGTGATAACTAAAGAAGCATGGATGGATTCAAGTCTTCAGATGGACTCACTTTGTTACTGAATTACCCTGGAACTGAAGCAACAGTCTGCTTCCTATTGTCAAGATAACCCACATCTGCACAACTTTGGAAAAAGACTCATTTGGGATTTGTATCTCATTAGGCAATGGAACACCAAAAAAAGGCAAACATGTTGAACTTAAGAATCAACCTCATTCTGAGGATTGTAAGTATCTCCCATCCATGTGCATTCCTTGCTAAGACAAGTCCACCATGGTTACTGAGCTCAGGGTCAGTATTGATAGCATTAATAGACTGGTCAAGACTTCATGTGTCAGAGCTCACTCCTCTGACAAATTTAGTTTATATTGATTGACGGGCTCAAAAGTTATTATTGAGAGAAGAAATAAAATAGAAACAAGTCCTGTAATACTGTATAAAGCCAGTTTTCTAAGAAAGCAAGCTTAATCTCCCCAAGGTTTTCCACAAAAAAAAAAATCATTCTTGCTTAAGTAGTGGAATGAAAAACTTAATTTAAAAGCTATAAAGAGACCTTTGTGTTTTATTTTTTGGATGGTAGGAAAAACACTGTAAGAAGCATTTCCAAGGAGCACTTAAGTACAGTATGACGAACAAGTCCCCCAAGTGACCTCCTTCTGGTGAATTCTGCTACCTATCTAACACACTCATAGTAGCTTTTGCTCAGGATGTCACCTCACATTAATGCAGTAGAATAGTAATACTATTTTCACTGCAAATAGGCCAGAAACTGGTCTTCACTTTAAATATTTCCCTCAATACTTTTTCATGACCTCTTATGTAGGACTTGAGTGGGTAAATTAAAAACCATAAATAATACAGGAAATAATTTTGCAATTTTGGGGTATATTATTGAAAAGCAGCAATGTGACTTGTTGTATAGTTACTTATTTTCTTCTAACACACTAGATCTTGTTTGAACTATACTGTGGCAAATATTTTTGATTTAAACAGAACATCCTTCTCTTGCCTCTTGTGACCAATCAGGTTGCTGCTTTTTTCTTAAGACAATGATTGTGCTACATTCTGTGGTCCCACTGTCATGCCTGGTAAATTGTTCTACACAAACTCCTCTGAGAAGGCTTCCTTGAATTTCTCTACAAATTCATCCAAGATTGTGTTTGGTGCCATTATTAAGCAGTTTTAACTCTGGTCTTTTGCCAAAGAAAATACAGAGACTGAAAAGAAATAAGGAGCTACCCATAAATCTCCTTACAAAAAAAAAAACCCTGAAAAGAAAACAAACCCCCCCAAACATCCCTCCCACACACATTTAGTATGCAGATTGTCTTAAAACAACAAGAATGCCTCATACAAATATCACTAGTTTACATAAACTGTCCTTAACTTCTGTTTATCCTAGACCTTCCATTTTCTTAAGATGATAAACTTAGAGAGTGTAAATTTGTGATACAACCTTGGTTAGAAGGACAGAACTGTAATCCCACATGTTCCAGTAATCCTAATTATCACAGTAAGTTTAACAATTGGTATTGGCATTTGTAGAACGAAGAGTGATCCAAGAACATGGAAAATATTCACAACAATAACTCTGGAAAATACATTGGTAATTAATTATTTCCTATTTAAAAAAAAAGTCTTAAAATTAAAAAAAAAATACCCCCACCCCGCTTTCAGCACAGCAATCCAATATGATAAGCATTTCTGGACTGTTTTGCATTGTAGTCTCACAACACAACAAATTCTGCAAAGGCAAAATTTAACAATCAGTATCAAAATACCCAAACTGCCTGATACTCCAACTCAATTCACTAATCACCTGTCATTTAGTGGTGCTCAATATCTTTAATCAAAATTCAAACATCTAGCCTAACATTTCTGGCTCCTGACTTCAAACACTTCGGTTCTCCTTTTTTTCTTGAAAAACAGTTATAAAATGCTTCCCAAATACTGTGTCTACAGTACTTTTCAAATCCTACATTGGCATGCCCTGCTTGGTCGTTGTTTTTTTCTGTTTTCCACCTGTGATTAAGCTCATACTTTTTCGAATTGATGAATTTGTCTGAAGCTGCAAAAAGAAAACTCCCATTCCCCATAATTTCTCCTCATGGGCCCCTGCAGTAAGCTGATCTAGCACACATCTGTCTGATACGTAAACCATGCCAAGCTTTGTTTGAAAGGCTTGTCTGAAGCCACACAGTATTTTTAAAGTGAGTACAGAACAGAAAAAAACCCAACAACTGTGCTTTATTTTATAATGCAGAACTGGGTATTTCAATACACGATCAAATTAAAGCGCCTTCCAAATAATGAGTAAAAGGAACCTTCTACACTTCTGCTATTCCTAAAACCAAAGGCTGATGACATACTAAAGCCATCAACTACATGTAATCTAGCATGAAGTATGTGCACAAAATGTTTGAAAGGGAAACACAGTCAATAATAATTCTTGGTATTTGTTCCAGTTTCTTGCTTCTGATTAACAGATTAATTGCTTTGTGAAGATAAGAGTGGAAGTAAAATGGTTTCTCTTTGCTAAAAGGAACAGTGGAGTCCCTTCTATGTGCTCTGTCTTTCCATTTAAAATAAATAAGTCTTGTAAATGTAACTCAGAAGAATGCTTAGTTTTCAAGTGCATCGCCTCCCTGTCCCTGCCCAACAGAACAGGCCTGTCCATATGGAAGACAGACACTCAATAAAAGGAGGGCTGGATAGGCCTGACAAATGGCTGTGTGTATGCTGGGGAACACCAAATTTCAAGCATTGAATTTTTTAAGGGCAGACTGTCCAATAGCTGGCCACATCTAGGTATCTTTATTCAATAAAAGCATTCGGAAGTTTATTATTAATACATTTGGGTCTCTTCCTCTGCTTCTGGAAGCAGCATGACTCAGACAAATCTACTGCTGCTATCCCAGCAACATTATGGATCTAATTAGGAGGCATATTTATAGCAGCTTTTGGAGGAAAAAAAGCAGGAAGTGAGGCCACTGTTACTGTGCTTACCAGCACCCTGTATAGGCAGCAATCAGCCAAAACTAATGCATCCATACTTCCAGATGTATGGAAAATACCTGACCTCAGACATGCTGGGTTTGTACTGTAGGCTGCAGCTGCAAGGTTAAAAAAAAAAAAAAGGAGTGATTCCAACACACCAACAGATGAGGACAGCAGCCAGCAGCAAACTAGTTCTACATATATTGCTGATCACAAAAGATGTCCCTGACTTCACATGCAGCAGAGCAGAAGCTTCAGGTGTGCATGGCCTGCAGAGAAGGCTGCCAGCCTTTGGGAATCATTATTTCACTTCTCTCCTGGGCTGCCTTTTGCAGGGGAGGGAAGAAATGACTACTCTGACTTAACACCTTTTTCTTTTCTTTTAAAAATACTTTAAAAAAAACCAAACCAAAGAAAAAACACTTCCAGGGATATGAAGCTGCCAAAACTTAGAATTACATGCAAACAGCAGAGACAAATGAAGCATTAAAGCCTCAGGGCTGTTCCCAGAATCCACATTTTCCATCCTAATATCCCGTACCTCCTCTTCCTTGGTATTTACTTGAGGGGAGACTGCTCTGATTGCCTTCTGTCACTTCTCTGGCACACAATAAACAGGGCAATCTGGAACTAATTTAAGTGGTTTAGCACATCAGGATACAGCTGGGAAAGATCTCTGGAGAAAGGCCGGCGAGGAAGAAGAGGGCTATGCACAGTCCAATCGAGACTGTGCACAGGAAGGCTGATGCAGATGGGCACCTTCCAACAACACTGCCTGCAGCCAGGGAAATCTGCCCCACGTCGAAACTCTCCAACCAGCCCAGGAACAGCAGAAGCCTCAAAGCAGGGAATAAATCCGACCACTCCTATCAGCAGGAGTGGCAGGGCCACTGCTCTGCGGCAGGAGTTTTTTCTGCTGACACTTGCTCATCCAGCAGTAGCCCAACTCCTCCTGTGTCTCTATGACTTTCATATTTCATTTGCTATGAGCCAGATGTCTTTTTTTTTTTAGTTATTATTATTATTAAGTGTAGACATATGCACTGGCTTTACACAGTGCAAACTATAACTTGATTCCGGCAATTGGACAGATTTACATCTGGTTTTCACATCACTTTTGTTTGAGAGGAGTGACTTGAGTTTTTAATCACTTGGGGCCCTAGCTATATACCCAGAATATATTGGCTCGATTCACCAACAGAAAGAAACACATCTGTTGGCATGAAGACATAAAAATGAAACAAAACTCCTTAGTTATTACTTACCACACCAGACATTTGAAAAAAGTCTTACTACTCACCTTAGTAAAAAGCATCTGTCCCTAAGCTAAATCTCACACCAAGCACATAAACCACAAAAACTGAAATTCCACCCAACAAGTCTCTAAAACAAAAAACATCAACAAAAGACTAAAGAAAATTATATTCTTTACAACACTAGTCTTAAACTTTTGGGGGTAGGAGGGAAAAGGTTAATTACTTTGTGATCTATCGCAACTATTCCGTGTCCTGCAGGCTGTTTGATTCTCCAAGGGATGACAATGAAATGAAAGACGTGAGTTTATTGAGCATGCATGGATAAGGTGGAAAATACATCAGTCTTGTATAGGTACAATTCAGCAATGCCTAAGCCTCTCCTGAAAGCTACCTTAGCTTTTGCTAAACGCAATCAAGCTTACAGGGGAGGAAATAGATTATTTCATAAGGTAACATGGTGACACAGAAACGGAGTTAATGAAAAGAAATGGATTTTTACATTATTTTTCCCTTTTAATGATCTAAGTAACATTTTAAACCAGTTTTCTTAAATCTGTTTTTCAGCAATGGATTGTATTTTCATGATAGGGAAATGGCAGAGAACATACTTGATGAATTAATATTTCACAGTAATTTTTTTAGTTATTTATTTCTTTGCTATCTTTACTGGGTGACAGGTAATAATGACTGAATAATACATTGCTAAATCTGAGAAATAGGATGTTAAGATGGCTAAAACTGATCTCGTTTTCTCCAAATAAACAGAAAAAATACCCTAGTGCTTACAGTGTGCCTAATATTATTCTCCTCCTCCTGAACTTTGTCACGTCAGTGCTACATTCAAAGTGAGTGACAAGAAGGAGCACTTGAAACTCAAAATTTTTAATTTAATAGTCATTCTTTTATTCCAACTTTGTGATTATTTTTTCCCAGCTACATGCCAAAACATGCCCTCTTCTAATTGCTCCCGTGTTTGAACCTCTGCAGTACGCCTGCAAGGCACCATGATAGTTCAGCAAGGTCACCAGCAATTTCCTCTTGGCACAATCCAACCTTTCTCCAACATCATCATCATCCTTGAACTTTCTGCCACTTTTGATCACATTTCCTGAATCCTGAAGTCGTGAAATCTCTCCTCTTGGCAACTATCTAGCTCTACAGACCACATTCAGTCCTCAGATATACACATATAACTGCAGTTTCAAAGGGCAGCTGCTCGTATGCACAATGGAAACAACTGTGGAGTTCAAAGGAAGAGTCAAATTGTGTATTTTGCTCTTGGTGGGCATTTTAGTTGTAATGGTTTTGTGCCTAATGATCAGTCCTTAGAAAGTTTATCCTGGAAACTCTATTCCTTGCAGGTTAACTACTTTCCTGTTCCATTCCTGACACTGGGAAAGAACCAGAAACATCCATAATGCAGAGATTCCTCTGCTCATTACAGTGTTGCACTACAAAAATAGCTTTAGTCCTGGATGGCCAAGTGTTTCCCGGTACACCTATACTTTAGGAGTATGTTATTCCATTCATTTTCTGAAGAAGTCTTGCCTTCTTTTCCTGCAAATTCCTTATCTAGTGTAGTGATATTAAAGCCATAAAATGCATCCAGTTTAAGGCTCAGCCTGTGCTTGCAAAAGTACTCTGTCTGCTATTGCTTGACATCCCTGATGCTGCCAACAGTCGGAATTTATTGTCTTTCATATTGTTGACCAAACCACTCACATGATCCTTCCTCAGCCTGCTCAGTCCAAACACACATTAGCAAAGATCTACTATTAAATGGCCAGGGTGTGAGAAGAGGGGAAGGTGGCTGTGTGGTGGGCGTCCCCAGTCTCTGCAATTACAGCTGCAGTTTTATCTTTCTCATAAGGATTTCTGCTCTCCTGAGCAACCACTATCTGAACATGTGAGGCCAGAAGTCCCATCGTTCTCCCACTATCACTCTGGCAAAGGAGTTACTAATTCTTCAAAAATTCAACTTCAAGTATTGCTCAGGATTACGGAATAAGTGACCCATTAAATTACTCAAGGTCTTCAAGTTCATGTTTTCCCAAAGCCTCTCTCCTCATTTGCCTTAGGCTGCAGTGAGATGCGCTCTTCTGGCTCTGAGTAAACTAATTTAGAAAGTTAAGCTAATTAAAAGCCCTCAGATCACACAAGAGGTCAACAGACCCTACAAAGGCTGGTGTAATTGCACATGTGCTTACTCATAACCCAATTCCATTAAAATTATCTGGATTAATAAAGTAAAACTACTGTAATGGTTAAAAATGTTAAAGCTACCCAAGGTCACTTGGATAGAATCACAGGAAGCCACATGCAGTCCCTGAGCATAGCTGGGAAAACTTCGGGGGCAATCGCCTGTGAAGGGAGGCACCTGTGGGCAGCAAAACCCCTTAACCTTAGTCCCACTCATCACCGTCGCTGTCTGCACAGCTATTCTTCCTCCTGAGGCATGCATTTTTCCTTTTAATTTCTTTTGCACCTGCATTCTTTTTTTCTGTCTTTGACTTTCTGCTGAACTGTAACCGTTGGCTGGCAGCAGTTTCTGTCTCCTAGTCAATGGGAACCATCCGTGGTCAGTGTAAACGTAATTATTAAACTCTTTGAAAGAAAGGCTTTTCTTTTTCAATCCATTGAAATCACTGGAATACAGTTTGATGGCAGCGTAGTACGTGATACACTTGACCAGGCGGACATGGATTCACATTGTTTGCAGGCACGACTGCAACCATGTACAATTTTCATGAAGAAAGGCAATGGAAGACACTTTCATTTGTTGGCTGTTTTTTCACCCCCATGAGAACAGTAGTACAAGAATAGTATTGAAAAAACTCAGACCTGACAGAAAAGCACACATAGGATGTCATTCTTAAGATCACTCATGACAAATGCTTATTTGATTGCAAAATGCATCATTATGCTGCAGCACAAGCAGTAAGCACACTTAAGGAGATGTCACTAGACTGTCATTAAATTTGGAATATCAGGAGCAAACAAATTCTAACTATTTTATTGTTAAATTGACAAATATCTTCTTGCAAGACACCAGAATCAGTGCAGTGCTCCAATACATGTAGTTCTCTGTAGCAATCAGTGATAAACTTCTGCATAATCTAAACATGTAGATCATATATAATACAAGAAGTTAATAACAAAAAACATGCACTACAGTTGCTGCATTAATTAAGTGTAGACAGCTAAAGGCCTTTACTCAAACTATAAGTGAAATTACTGTTGCAGATTTCTGGCTCTTCCCAACCAATTCCAAGCAACTCTGGAATTCAGGGTCAGCTCACTTCAACATACACAGAGCTCTGGCTATATTTTAACTTGAGAAAATGCAATTAGAGGTCAAACCTAAGAGCAGGCACAGGCAGCATTCCACACCACAGCAGTGCTTAAAGCTCCGAAAAAAAGTGGCAGCGTTTCTTCCTGCTTAAAGAGAAATGTAAAGATAGATGCTATATAGAAGAAGACAGATACTCCAGTCAAAGGAGGCACATAGAGGTATCCAGAGAGGCAGAGATCTGCAAAGGGCATAGACAGTAGGAACATACAGAGAAAAAGAGGAAAGATTAAGACTGAGCTGTAAGGAACTGAAAAATACAAGAAGAGTTCTTTACAGAAGGAGGGGAAATTAACTTAATACTTCTAGTGTTAGGATGAAGAGTTAAAAAACCTGCAATGGACCATTAAGAGGTCTCCAAGCCAGTTTCACATCAGACATTCACATGATCACTCACCCATGGTCAAATTTTGATGTCCACAACTAATGCACATAGTTACTTTCAAACTCATGCTGCTCAATTTTAGTAGCTCTGAAGATGGACCCTTTACATCTTCTAGCCTTCTTTAGAATAATAAAACCTTCCATTATAGTTCCCAAGCCCATGTCCTGTTTTAAGCTGAGATAGGCTGAATTACATAATTTTCTAATATCAGGTACAGTGCTGTGTTTGGGATTTAGTATGAGAATAATGTCAAAAACACACAAATGTTTTAGCTGTTGCTACATAGTTTTAGCATCTATACTAAGACAAGGGCTTTTCATCTTCTCACACCCTGCCAGGTGCAGAAGAAGCTGGGAGATCACAGCCAGGACAGCTGACCCAAGCAGGAAAAAGGGATATGCTCTTTCATAGAATGACACGATCCACATATAACCAGGAAAGTGAGCTGGGAGATGGGATTGCTGCTAGGAAACAAACTAGGCATTGTGCTTCCTGCAGGTGGTGGGCATTTTTGCTTATTATTACTATCATCATCATCTCCTCCTCCTCCTTCTCTTTCTTTTTTATCCTATTAAAACTGTCTTTATTTCAACCTATGGGATTTTCTTTCCCATTCTTCTGCCTATCCCACTGGGGGCAGGGGAGGGGAAAGCAAGTGTCTGTCTGATGCTTTGTTACTGCCTGGAGCTAAATCATGACACCCTGTTTCATCAAAAGCGTCCTTCTTTTCTGCATGCCCAGGAGATGGGCAACACTAAGCCCATCTAAGCTTAAATCCCTCCTAAATCTCAGAGAAACAGATGATCAGGAAAAACTATGGGCAAGAGCACAAAAGAATATGAAGGACAGTGGTTCAGAGCTGTTATCTGGAAGACCTCCATTTCTTCTGAGGGTTTTCCTTTCTCTCATATTTACTTGAAGCATACTTTAGCTCTGGAATATTCATATATATATGAAACAGATGTACTATCTAAACCATAGTTTACATGAACATACAGGTATGAAAAAAAAAATCAAAAAGCAGAGAAGGAAAACATATCCAGAACATCTCAGGAGAGATCCAAATAATCTTTTTTAGATACTGCTTATTTAACTAAGGCTGTCTTACACCACCTGCAGCTTCTTCTAAATTCTTAACACAGACCAGACAATATGTTTCTTTCCAAAGTCAATCAATGATAGATTTTTCTCTGTGTTTCTATATTCCTTCATAGAAGCAGGACTGCCAAAATAATTCTCTTGGAGAAGCAGGATTTCTAAATATATATATTATATGAGAGCCTCGTGTGAGCTAGTTCTGTGTTGTTCCAAACATCAGCAACAAATGAAATCTAAAAATGTATATAAAATTTCAAACTTAATTTTATTTGCATTTGCTCTACTAAGCCATTATTTAAAGAAATACTGAAATAAAAAATTATTTTAAAAATAAGTATTCCCAGCAGACCATTTCTATGACCTTCTATAATATAATGTGCTGGTGAAGTTTGCAGTCCTGAGGGTCAAGGGACAGGTCAAGAATAAAGATGGGACTCTGAATTTTAGAAAAGAAAATGTCTAGCTGTTCAAGGAGTTACTCAATAAGACCCCCCTGGGAAACTATCAATGTCTTTTACAGAGTGCAAGAGGTCTCAATCCCCAGGTTTAAGAAATCTGGGAAGGAAGGCAAGGGACCAGCATAAATGGGTCAAAACCTGCTGAACAAACCAAATGGCAAAAAGAAAACGGGTGGGCAGTGGAAGCAGGGACAACTATCATGGGAAGAGTATAACGAAGCTGCCCAATTGTATAGGGATTGGGTCAAGAAGGCCAATGCATGGCTGGAGCTGAATTTGGCAAAGGATACAAAGAATAAGCAGAGCTTCTATAGGTATGTCAGCCAGAAAAGGATGGCCAAAGAAAGCACATATTGCCTGATAAGCAAGACTGGCAAGGTGGTCACAAAAGACAAGGTTAAAAGCTGAGGTACTCAAGAACTTTTTTGCTTCAGTCTTCAATGGCGACCTCTTCACACACTTCTTGAGTGGGTGGACCTTTGGCAGTGCCTGGGGAAACAAAATCCCTCCCTCCTGCAAGACCAGATCCATCATCATCTGAGGAACCTGAATGTCCACAAGTCTGTAGGACCTGATGTGATGCGTCCTAGACTCTGGAGGAAATTGGATAATGCAGTTGCCAAGCTGCTCTCCGTATCTGAAAAGTCATGGCAGCCAGGCAAAGTCCCTGGTGACTGGAAAACGGGAAACATTGCACCCATTTTTAAAAAGGGTAGGAAGGAGGACCCTGGGAACTACCAACCTGACAGCCTCACCTCTGTGCCTAGGAAGATCAGGGAACAGATCCTCCTGGAAGATACGCTAAGGCACGTGGAAGACAGGGAAGTGATGAGAGCGCCAGTCTAGCTCCACAAGGGATAAATCCTGTCTGACCAACCTAGTGGCCTTCTGTAACACAATGACTACATCAGTGGACAAGGAAACAGCTACTGATGGCATCTATCTGGACTTTTGTTATGCTTTTGACAAGACCTCAAAACGCTGTTCTCTCTAAATTGGAGAGATACAGATTTGATGGATGGTGGATGAGGAACTGGCCAGACTGCCTCATCCAGAGTAGTGTAGTAGCTGGAGATCAGCATTGATTCAGGTGACCCTCATGGGTCCATACTGGGACCAGTACTATTTGATATCTTCATCAATGACACAGACAGTGTATCCTCAGCAAATTTTCGAGTGGTATCAAGCTGAGTGGTGCAGTGGACATGCCTGAGGGACATGATGTCATCCAGAGGGACCTGGACAAGCTCAAGAAGTGGGCCTGTGTGAACCTCATCAGGTTCACTGAGGCAAGTTCAAGGTCCTGCACATGGCAATTCCTGGTATCGACCCAGGCTGGGGGGATGAAGATTCAGAGTAGCCACGAGAAGGAGGACTTAAGGGTACTGGTGGATAAGAAATGGGGTATAACCCAGCAATGTGCACTCTCAGCCTGGAAAGCCAACTGTACCCTGGGCTGTACCAAAACCAGCATAACCAGCAGGTCAAGGGAGGTGATTCTGTACCCTGCTCTTGTGAGACCTCACCTGGACTACTGCCTCCAGCTCTGGGGTTCTCAGTTCAAGATAGACATGGACCTGTTGGAGCAGGTCCAGAGGAGTGCCACAGAGATGACCGGAGGGCTGGAGGACCTCTTCTGTGAGGACATGCTGAGAGAGGTTGCAGAAGAAATTTAGATTCTAAAATAATAATGACATATCTAAAAGGGATGTTTTAGCTATGTCATTTGTTAATCTTGGTTAAGAAACTAGTTGAGCAGTAAATTTCACATATTTGCCTATATCATAGTATTTAGCACCTTTAATAGTATTTTCTAATTTAATACCACTCAAGTTATATGTAAATTCAGGGGGTAGTCTAAAACAATGTACAGGAGAAGGGAAAAAAAACCTAAAAGTCATGCAAGAAAGAACTGTGAGGAAAACCAGAAAAATTTATGTACTTAAAAGTTTTTCTAAGCTTTTTTGAAATTGCCTGTGATGTTATATTAGAAGACAGTCTCACAGAGACAGTGGAACGTGTTTCCCTATTTGGATACTTCAGATGAATACTTTAGATCAGAAAAACAGGGAAACATACAGGAAACCATACCCACCAGGTGCTAGTAAAACAAGGAAGAAGCACATTTATTCCTTCTCCTCAAGTTTCTGGTACAATTCCACTGTGTAACACCTGAGGTCAGAATGATAAAATCTTCAAAAGAAACTCAAACTCACACACTTTTGTGACTTTTCCCTCTCTTCTTCCTGTAAAATCTTCTGAAGTAGTAGCACAAGAAGTTGTACACAGCAGCAACAGAAACATACTTCTAATCCTGAACCTCACGGAAACTGAAGTGATTCCAGGGAGGTGGCTGAGTCACTGACTCTGGACATGTTTAAAAGATGGTGCTCAGGGATATCTGTTTAGTAGAGGATGGGTATGGTTGGACTCAAAGATCTCAAAGGTCTTTTGCAGCCTAGTGATCCTATGATACCACTCTGTGTATCAGTGACACCAAGCTGAGTGGTGTGGCAGACATGCCTGAGGGACTTGATGCCATCCAGAGGGAATGGACAAGCTCAAGAAGTGGGCCTGTGTGAACCTCCTGAGGTTCCAAGAGGCCAGGCAGCACAATTCCCTTAACAGAGGATGAATTACGGGGATGACGGATTGAGAACAGATTTTCAACCAGTTGTGTCACATCAATCCAAAACAGTATGAACTGCTAAACTGGATGACAGAAGACATTGGTTCTTTTTCTCCTTTGTGTAATTCTGATTTTGTTTTCTAGTAGTTTTTTTTAATGTTTCTGATACTGTAATACTGCATTTTAAAAATCAAATGCAATTCAACCTTGAATACTAGTGACCATATAGGTTCCTTTAATCCATAACAACTAAACAACGAGTGTAATGAGTATAGAGAAAGATGGCAGAAATAAGGTGGCACATCCAAGTCATGTGCAGTTTAATTCTGCAAACTTTTGTTAGATATCTAGTGTTCCTTTGAAGGGCTTGGGCTTTATGAACAGCCATGCTCTTATACTTAATCAGAATCATATGGAGGTCAGCATGAGGGTCCATTCACCTGAAGCAGAACTGGAAAGTTTATTAAAAGTTAACTTTATAAGTAACATATGAAATAATTTTAGAGTTTAAGAAACCAATTTAACAATGTTAGTATCAGCATTGCTGAAAACAGGGCACATCCATGAAGCGACTCACACTGTCTACAATACTTCTACAAAGCAGATTTCTGAAGTTTGCAACTAAAAATAAATAAAAGGAGTAACATGCAACATGCCAACAACCTCAAACAAAGACAGTCAAAAGATGTAAGATGGGAAAAACTCCATACCCCTGTATGTCTCTTGCTGTTGCCTATTTCAGAGAGAGAGACTATAGAAAAGCCAAACCCCAGCAGTTTTGTTTACGTGAAGTGCCGACATCCCAGTAACACAACACTGGGCTTTGTAAGATTTCAATATGACTATTGAAATTACAGAGGCACTCCACAGTAATAAATTAGTTCACAGTAATAAAAAGCAAAGAAGGGGAACTATGAGCAACAATGATACAAGTTTAAACCCCCCCTCCAGCCCCTAGTGATTTAGCAGACACAATACCACTAGGTACCATTTAGTAAGTACTTATTTAAAAATTAAATTATGAAAACAAGAAGAAAACAAGTCTACATGTGTAATTCTCAGACACAGATGTTTGCATATAACACTACAATCAGCTGTTGATATTAACAAAATAACCAGGCAGTTAGCTGTTGCCTCTTTTTTAAAAAAAAACCCACAACCTTTGTTCATTTTCTGGGTGAATTTCATATATATGAAAGGGGATTAAATATCACTTACTAGTGCCAGACACAATACGAACAAGCACCAGACAGCTTCAATGCACAGCTCTGTAAATGCATCTCATTTTTGACCTCCGACATTCTTGCTGAAAGTCTAGGTCACAGAACAGGGCTTCAGAGCCCTTCCTTTGTGTGATTTAAGCTCATGGCTGTGACTCACATTTAAACAGAGACCGCTGTCGATAATAGCCGGTAAAGGATCACATTTGGGGAAAATTTCTCCCCTCTGATCTTCACAGCATGAAAAATGCTTATTCTGTACGTGTTCCAAGCACAGAACTCCCACTGAGGTTTCATTAGGAAAAAAAAAATTAAAAAAATAGACTACAGAATACACAGCAGAGCTCTACACTGCGGATACGAGATTCACAGCGTGAATTAGAGAAAAACTTTGCCCTTAAATTGAACTCAAGTTCTTCCCCATTTCCCCATACTGCATCTGAAAGATCCATTTGTTGCCGCGTTTTTCAATCACGCTGCAAGTGTGACAGAAGTGCAAGCACGCTCCCTCTGACGGCCAGCAGGAAACATACATCTCCAAAGAAACGAACCAAAATCATTTGGTTAAGATCACTTGATGAAAAAACATCTGTTGTGTACTTCAGCCTGACGCTGTGTACTCTCAGTGGAAAGACTAACCTTGAAGGCTCAATATAAGCAACAGAAAAGCCACTCAAAAAAAGTGTTTTCAGAGTGCTGACGCATTATTATATTTTCAGTACTTAATACAGGGGAGGGGGCGAGGGGGTGGGAGGTGCGGGGTGTGTGTGTCTGTGATGGAAGAACTACTGAAAGCCTTTCCATTAGAGAGACAATAGAAACAGAAAACTACATCTTCTACTATAAAATTCTGCTAATGTAAGTCTTGTTGTGCTTTAAATACACCCACAGGGCTTTTATTTCCCATCAAGGGAATATAATACCTCTCCCGCTTCAGAGCGCCATTTGCTGAGCAACTTCACTGAGCATTTACAGAACTTTTACTGAGTTGCACCCAGATAAATCAACCCCTCTGGGTTTTTGTAACTCTACAGGACTGCCTCCTAATTCTCCTGGACTTTTCTGAAGGGCAGGGGCTGCGTGGGAGGGGAGAGGGGGGAAGGAAAAAATTGATCTAATGGAGAAAAAATGCATTGATGTACACAAGACTGCAATAGCAACAATTTGAGCCCTACAAAAGCTGCACAAAAAATGTCCTTTCTCATCCTATTGATTTTTTTCTTTTTTTTTTTCTCTCTTTTTTCTTTTTTTTCCTCCAGCACAGCTTTCATGACCAGAGCAATCCTAGTGCAGACAGTTTCAGGCGACTGCTTTCATTGTGAGCGGTCTCAGTGGTTAACAGACCCTGCTGTGTCAGGTCTACACTAGCATTCACCATCACTAAGCACAAGAGAAACACAGAGGGAAATTTTAACCTAAAAACAATGGGAATAACCTGAGAAACTGTTCATATGTCCGCATTAAGCACTGAGACACAGTCAGGAAAACTTTGGACTTGTCCCAGGGACAGAGCACTGAACCTGATCACTGATTTGGGTGTACAAGGTTCTGATGTACAGAGTAATAGCTTCGTAATACTACCACAGAAAACAAACCTGCACAGGTTAATAGTAATCACAGCTTAAGGCAACCTTTCGAGAGCTGCAGGAAGTTATTTATAATATCTATATCGATGTATAATATAATTTATGTATACATGTTAATGTCCATATTAGTTGCTTTCAGCATTCACCTCAGTCTGAGAAAAATATTTGCTAGGATAGCTATTAGCATGCTTAATTCCAAGCTTCACACAAAAATGGCCAGCTTGCAACTCCAGGCAAAATTGAATTATGAATTTCATTTACAAGCAAACTTCACTTTAAGCACTGGCATTTGCTACAAACAGGGGAAAAAATTCAAAATTCCACTTATGTTGGAATTGTTAAACACGAAGCAAAAAATATGTGAGTGTATATGCTACAAGGTCACCCTCCATTCAGGAACTTGGGTTTGGAGTGCTAAGTTTTACATGGAAAAACAGGGTGGGTGGGGAGGGGTTAATGCTAGAAGGAAGGGAAGGTAAGTAAACATTTCCTACAAAACATTTTTGGCTTTCACAGGATTTTAAAACAGGGCACTGTGACCATCAACACCTGCTCAGTTTAAATATTTTAACTAATTTTCATCCTAAGATAACATTTCCACCTTTGATAATACATTCCTACAGAACTATCCAGATGTCTCATTACTATTATCTACATCACATGGTGGAGAAGATACTCCTTTATTCCTAGAAAAATGTGTTTTCACCACCCACACTTTAATGTAGAAAAAGCCTGAAAATAGAATAAAAGCCAACACTGGAGTATATAACACCTTCGGCCACACATACCCTCACTATTTATCACTGACACACAAAAACTCTGACTAATGCAAGTACAGTGATCAGCTGCAACTTTTGCCTGCATAACAACAAGCTTTAGTAATCAAGAAACAGAAAGTAATCTTTGACAATATACGAACTCAAATAACTAGTTTAATGGAAGATGCTGTGCTTATTTCTTCTTAGAAAGCAGCAGATGCCCTGGTAATGGGGGAAATGCACTGAACCTCTCAGAATCTCCTGACAAGACCGATTAAAGCAGGTCTCCAGATCTGTAATTGAAGAGGTTTACTAAAAAGAAATGTGACAACACCACCTCCAAAATTAGCACCTCTGACACTGCAGCCAGAGGAGAGTAACTGCTCTAACCAATCTGTCCTTCGGTTGGCTTGGTTCATCAGTAATTACAATTCTCTCTGAAGTGCCTTACCAGCCAAAGAGAAGGAACAGGAGTTCATTTGGGAACAAAACATCAGGGAGAAGATAACAAAACCTGTCCTCGGGGAACCAGTGAAAGTCAGATCCCTGGTTTCTACCAAAGTAGGAGCTGGAAATAAGCAAAAAAAAAAAACCAAAAAAAAAAAGCAAGCAACATTTTATTACACAAAAGCCACAACACACTGGCTGAAATGAAGAGAAGGGAAGGAAAGAAAAAGAAAAAACAAAATAAAGAGTGAGAAGAAGTCTTTAGTAGGGTAATATGAAATTCTGGGAGAAAAAAAAATCCAGGGATGGGAAAGAGACTGTATAAACAACAGTAAGTATGCCCAAAACAATTTGTGCTCTTACTAATCATAATTCTAAAATGGTAAAAAGACCCTCTTTTGGACTGAAAACAGTCACCACTGTCACATGTTCCATTATGGAAAGGATTTATGTGGTTTCCTCTCGGCAATGTAAACCCAAGGCTTGAAAAGTCTCCCATATTTTATTGTTCAAAGCCCTCTTACGGCCACTACCAGGCACTGCAGTGCTAATCCACATTTCAGAAAAGGATAGTAGCTTTAATACAGAACTGAAATTAGAGGTGAGATTCCTTGGCTCTAATATTCTAATATTGGCAAGTTTCCACTAGAATTACTCATAACGTGTTGCAGAAACTATACAACCCCCCACCTCTTACCTCAAATTACAGGTCTATATCTGAAGGAAGATTTGGACTCTAAGACAGTGTTAATAGTGCTGAGCTAAATTTGTACCACTTGAATTTTTCTATGACCTTTATTTATTTTAAATCAAGGGAAGTTGGTAGCTAGTCTCTTAAGCTTCCCAAAAAGAAAAGTAAACCTACAGCTCATTGTCTTCTATTTCAAGTGGATGCAATGGCCATGGGTACTCACAACAGTGCTGCGTCCTTTTTTTATCTTTTTATTATATATATTATAATAATATATATATACATTATATATATATATGTTTTGCTTGAACAGGCAGTGACTTCATTTTTACAAGTAAGTCTGTGCTAATGAGATCAGTTGTATCTACAGTACATAAAAGCAGTTCCATATTGCACCAGAAAAGACTTTTCGAGCTACTAATCCATACACAAATGTAAGACCACATACCACTGAACTAGCTCATCTTTTTCTAAGTCACCTGTAGAAACAGCTAGCGTATACGTTCAAAAAGACACCAGATACACTTACTGGTATGATACACTGATGGAGTCAGACTTTGCTAATGACCAGATTACTGCATTTGTGGCCCAGTGTCTCCCTCAGGCTGCTTTAAAGAGGAACTGCACTTCTTGCACACATTTTAAAAGGCCCTTTTAAAACGTGCAGTATTTCCATTTGCCAGTTGGCATGTTTTCAAGGCAAATCCTGGTTGAGCCATAACATATAACAATAGGAAGACACACAAAAGAGTTTAATAAAAATACATCTACCATGAGAGCAAAGACTATATCATGTTCTAGAGTATTTCAATGAGCACCCACTTAAAAGACATCTCTCCTTTTGGGGTCAAGACAGTGAAGGAATCAGGCAGAAGACTGTATGTTCATTGCAACGCTATTTGCTATAGCACGCAATAGCAAATGATCACTTCTAAATTACTTGGGGTAGGAGGAAATTTTGAAACAGTGAGAGATTCAAAGATCCAAGTGTGATCTTTGGCCACAACTAAACAGGGAATAGTAATGAGTCTTGTAGAATCTACTGTAAACGTAGGGTGTTCACTTCTTTTTCCTCTACAGGTTTCCCAAACTGTGGCTATTGAACCACTCAGGTTTCCAGCAAAGCAGAGAATGCTTTCACAATCCTGAGTCTTTAACTACTATGGTGATAGTACAGAAGACACTACATAGATACTGCTCATTAAAATTAGATACATTTTACGCTTCCCTAGATTCTCCCCTGCAGTCTTTATTTAAATACTTGGATTGATTCTTAACCCTACAACGTGGGGAGAACTTTCTTGGAGAATTCCTGATTGCAGAGGAAAATGTGTCTCTCTTGCTGTACTCAGCAAGAGGAGGGTCTCCCAGTCCCAGGAGAGCTCTTGGGCCAGGCAAAGCGGAGGGATGACAGCTTCCTCAAGCATGTCCTCAAAAGCTGAAGGTAACATCGTAAGTATATACCCATATTATAGCTACCAGTGCATGATAAGACTCCCAGTTACGAAGGACTTGAAAGTTGTGCAGAGATATCTCACAGAGCATCAACCTCTGCACAAAATGCTCAACTGCAGACCTTCTTGTGTTTCTTTTCAACCACCTTCTAATGCCCATTTTAAAACATGCCATCTGCAAAAGCGATAAACATAATATAGAAAAGCTGAACAGATTTCATGCTTCTTTTCTTTTTCCTTTTTTTTTTTTTTTGATACTTAATGGTTTCAACATTTGTTTTTTGGAAACTGGGTCTTTAGTGCATGCAGTATTTGATGCCTGTGAAGAATAGTTGTTTACAGTGGAGAACACTGAAAAATCCCAAATCACTCCCCTTCTGGCCTGCTTGATCTAGGACCTATTTCCCTGCATTTCAATCGCATTAAATTCCACTGCTGCCAGTTTAAAATGTCAATTAACTCAAGATAAGTCCCATTAGATAGAGCAGACACTGTGTTCTCTGGACTGTTTGGCTCTTGTTGAAATGTATTGATAAATGACTGCAAGATAACTACTTCTAAAAACAGGGTGCAGTGTCATCGTTTGGAAAAAAATGTTTTATAAACAAAAAAGTATGTTTTTTTATTTCAGTCATACCCTGTAATTCCAACTCATACGCCTTTAGCTTTATTCCACAACACACTGAACAAACATTACTCAAATAACTCTACTAGAACCCCATCAGCAAAGACTGGATTTTTTTCCATATGGAATAAATATTGGTATCATTTTCCATATGGCTTTGCTTACTTTAAGTTCTGAATATGAAAACATCGCAAACAGAAACAGGCATAGAAGACTTATCAAATCCTTTTAGAGCCAAAGCCCTGTACACAAGCACAACACCGTAAGGCAAACAGGTTGGACTCAAAATGAAATTCCAGGATTCCAAGTACTATAGAAAGCAGCTGCTAAACTCAAAACATCACTGCATTTTCCACCCAAAACTTGGGGTTTGGGTTTTTGGTGGTGGTGGTGTTTGGGGTTTTTTAAAGTGTTCAGAGAAAATGAATTTGCCATTTTGACATCCCTAGTATGCAAAGCCTTAGCAAAAGAGCAACAGTAAGTACCAACAGGCTACTTCCCGCTCCAATCCAAGAGAGAGCAACCATATTCCTGAAACCCAGCCAAGTAGCTGTATTTCAAAAAGGTTCTGCTTCATTCCTAATTTGGAAACAAGGGAGACTGCTTTGTAACATATTACTTGCATTATCCTGGTAATCTAGAAACCAGATCATATCTAGAAACTTAGCCTGCAATTTGGCAACCCAGACTGTATCATCACACATGAGGGTTTTTTATTAACAGACCTTTGCTTCCCGGAGTAGGGTTCCAGTAAAATATTTCAAGCAAGATGAAAATTACATGTCACATTAAAGTAAGGGTAAAAGAGTTCTGGCTTCAAACAGCTCACTGTCTGGCTGTTTGCGCTTCACGCAACTCATCACAATTTACAGACTGATCAGACCACTACCAGGTGGTAGTGGTCAGGACAAATGCATCTGGCAGACCACTCTCAGTACAGACTCAATTCTGACAGACACTCAGTAACAGCAGTGGCAAGTAAGATGCCTCCAATAGCAGTTTTTACAATGCTGGTTTTTACTTCAGTAAGAGCATCCCCTGTTTGCACAGACACATCTTCTGAGTTGTTTTCTGCCACGCTTGAGAAAGCCATTAAGAGAAACAGCTCCTTCTGCTGTAAAGTCCTGTTTCACTTTCATCACTCCTCTGCCGTTAGAAAACAGATGAAGAACAGACAGAGGGGCCAGATGTCTCTCAGCAGTCAGCTTAGTAGACACCGTATCAAAATAACTACTAAAAGAACATTTAAATTAACTTACCAGTAGAGAACACCAAAACTGTGTTGTCCCAAAGACCGTATCTTTTCAGAGCATCAGTAACATTTCCTACAGCTTCATCCATAAGAGTCACCATCCCCGCGTAGTGGCGCCTCTTTACATCTTTAATGTAAGCATACGGTTTCGTGTATTCTTCAGGGACCTCAAGAGGTTCATGGACAGCCTGAAAAGCAAGGTAGAGAAAGAGGGGCTGGGGTAGAAGGGATAAAATGGATATTAGTTTAACACAGAGTGCTAAATGCAAGTTATGATTAAGTTTATAATTATCTTAAGCAGGGGATGCAAGGGGAAATGTCCAGCCCCTTTTCAGTGGTCTGTGGGGATAGGACAAGGGGCAATGGCTGCAAGTTGGAGCACAGGAAGTTCCGCACCAACATGCAGAAGAACTTTTTCCCAGTGAGGGTGACAGAGCCCTGGGACAGGCTGCCCAGGGAGGTGGTGGAGTCTCCTTCTCTGGAGATATTCAAGACCCGTCTGGATGCCTATCTGAGTGATATGTCCTAGGGAGCTGCTTTGGCAGGGGGGTTGGACCCGATGATCTCTTGAGGTCCCTTCCAACCCCTATGATTCTACAATTCTATGATTCTATGATGACAGGAAAAGCAGCCTTGACTCATCAACAGCTGTAGGCATCATGTTTATATTTTTTCTATACTTCTGTCTTCTAATCCCTAAGCATAATCTAATAAAACTTTGATAAAGAACTTTTTCAAAGCTGTGGAAAGTCATCAGGTATACCTCCCCTTCATAACACAGCTGTTAACATTTTCCTTCTACGGAACTTCTCCTCTTAAACTTCCCGTTCTTTTCAGAAGAGCAAACTACATGCTAAATCATTTCTATGAATTCATTATTTCCATTACTAAAAATAAATGGAGACAGGTGGCAGGCCAGGGTTGCGCACCCAAAGCTGATTCTGACACCTGACAAGGCAAGTTTTACCGCTGCTACTTCTCACATCCAGCTCTACGGATGCTGATGAATAGCTATAAATTACACCTCGAGTGCAGGTGCCTCCATTAGTATTGCATTCATATTTTCTTAAACATTCTATAGTGCTACAGTTATCAAAGTAAGAGCTGCTGCCTGTACCTTCTCCGCTGTATGACTGGCTATAAGATCTATAGCTCGTTCTGTGAACAGATTAGTGGAGTACATGTTTTTAAATCTAGTTGCAACTTCTTCTCCGTCTCGCAAGTCCAGAGCGCAGCGTGTTATGTTTTTTGCCCGTATGAGGACGCAACGTTCATGAGAATAATAATCCTCACTCCCCAGAAGGTAGCCTATAACAAGAAAAGAGGACAAATAAGTGGGCCAATATAACGTTATAAAAAGAGATACACTGGGGGAGAGGGGGCGAAAGGTAAAAAGAAAAAGTCAAAATTTTAGTGCTTTTGAGCTGAAACACTCACCCAATGTTTGACCATCTGTATATCTGACATCCCTTGACAGGTCTAATAGCTCAACATTAATACTTTCTAGACTTTTTATTGCTACTGCAAGTAGTAATTTCAAAACACAAAACACTGTGAAAGCAGTTCAATGACTTTATATTCATGACTCAGTATCAAACACATTAGATTGCACCTATAGCAAAGGCAGTAGCCTACCATGTCCTACTCTAATTCTGAGCTGGTATCATTTTGTATACTTGCCTTTTCCCCTATGACTTCTCTCTCTACTAGGAAGTTTGGTGTTTGGGGTTTTTTTTAATGTATTCAAAACATCCAAATATGAAGCATTTTTTTGTCAGCTGTAAAGCAACTTCTGATTCACTGCTGACACCAACTGGTGAAAAAAAGGCAGTATTACTGAAAGACACCTAAAAGAAGCTATGCAAAAATTCTAGAGGTACAGATTTCTTCCTGTCAAGGGCTATCCTGTTAAGCATCGAGTGTCTTTGGGTTTTTATCAAACAGAAACAAGTATCTTCAACATTTTTTTAATCTCACTAATTATTACTTTGGAAATTAATTCCAGATTTATTCCCCAATACCCTGAAGAGAGAGACAAACCTGCAAAAATACATTCTTAAGTTTTACAAAAGCAGACGAAAATTGGGGACAAAAGCCAGAAAGGTGGAACCTCACTTGAGTTTTTATTCAGCAGCTTCATGTCCAGTTAGTTGTGAAAAAAAGTATGTACAGAAAGAATGAGGTTCTGTTTTATATACAATATACATTTCTCATTTATTTTTTTTTTAGGAAAAAAATGGCTTTTGCTCCAAAGCATAAGGAGAGATTTTGTGGGCAGATTGCCTGTGTCAACATACTCAGAGCTGCAAGTTGCATTTTTCCATTCTGAGTGCCCAGTGGGGTAGATGCTGCATCAAATTCACCAAAGAACTAAACGGCCCTCAGTTGCAATCAACACCTGCTGAAATGACATCAGCATTATGGGATATAAAACTGCTACATTCTCTGAAAATGATGTCATGCTGGGTACCCAACGACCATGCCCATAGCCAGCCAGCAATAAGGAAGGCCCCTGCGAGAAGAGCCTGCTTGGTCTCAGTGTGAGATTTCATGAGGAGCAGCTGCGTGTCTACATCCACACAGCTCCCAAGCAGTACTATCAACAGGTTGCAAAGTTATTCTGAACATGGACAAACTGCTTTGATATTCTCCATTCAGCGGAAGTGTCTTAAAAAGAACCAAGTGGAGACAGACAACCCTGCGTTCCACACCACAGGGGGAATGAGATGCACAGCCTGATTCACCCAACATCTGGGGCACTTGTGCAAAACTAATAAACATCCAGTCAGTATTGGGACATATTGAGGGAGAATACACAACGCGTAGCTACAAGTTGCTTTGAAACACATGCACACTTGGGCAATCTAATTCTGGCATTACTAGCTTAATCTGAGGGTTTGATCCCGTAATGCGTGCCTTTCTGCCACAGGCCACTCAGACACTGATTTACAGAGGCTCCCCCACCATCTTCCTTGCTGAGGCCCTGGAAAACCAACACTACTACACAAAGCATGAACACAGTGTGGTATTACAGCTGTTTCTCTCTTTAAAAAATGTCAGATTTCACAGGTGCAGCATTATTTGCAGAGCCACTGATGTCTACTGTCTGATCTAACACAAAACGTTCGGATTAAAGACAAAATCAAACCAATCACTACACCTTAAATCCCCTAACCATTATGGCACCAAATTAAATGCAGGTCATAAGAGACAAATACTTTCTCTGGAGCCGCTCCATAATTATGGCACTCTCTTCAACAAGTTGTAAGGCTTCTTATTTTAAGCAGTAATACTTTGGAAACATACATGCCCAGGTATTGACCTACTAATTCATGCACTAACAGTAAACCTGCCATTCTTAGAAGAATCGGGCAGTCTGTCATCATGTTTAACACCACATCTATTGCATGAGTTAAATCTAACCATTACCAAAGTAAGTATCAAATCCTCTGTGGGTTGGAAGGCATTCTTTTCTGTACATCCCTAAATGCCACTTCCCCACCATGTGGGTGACATATCCCGCCTCTTGAAGCAGCTCTGGGAGGAGTTTCTCATCCAGTGGCACACAGCTGGGCTGGCATGGCCAAATTATCTGATGTTGTAAACCTGTGTGGATCTACCAGAGGAAATAAGGATGTAAGTATGTAAGGAAGTAAGGATGTAAGAGTCATTACAACACAGCAACGCAGTCCCATAGGCTATGCGATAAGCAGGTGCAAAAGGAAACAAAGCCACACCAGAGGCTAGCATGGGTTTTACAGCCTCCTGTCATCACCTCAGTAGCACCAAGGAAGATTACGAAGCTGCAAGGGGAGAGCAGGGGGAAGAATGGTATGGAGGAAGACAAGGAAGTAGCACCATAAGGGTTTACAGGATCTTCCCAGGCACAGAGAGAGCACAATAAAAACAAACAAACAGACAAAAAACCCAATCCCAAAGTCTTTTGCATTTTCATTTAAAAATCTAACAGGTAACAATTACCATTACAGTCTGCTTGAAGGCTAGGGACTACATCTCAACACTGAGTGAAAGATTTTAAATGGGACGGAGATGGGCAAAAAGGCACATAGCAGGTGCTGCTGCTGAGCTGCTGCCTGTGCTTGAGAACAGCCACGGGAGGAAAGGGTCATAAAGACTGAGAGAGCACTTCTTGCATTGGTTTTCTAAATGTGCATTACATAAACACATTTATGCATTCATTTACATACCTAAATTGAGTGTGAGCATTTCTACAAAAAAAATCCTACATCTGACCTCTAAGAGTTGATCATCTTTCCAATCTTAAGAAGTGGCCAATTTTGTATCTCTTTACAAAAGCTCTACTGATAACAATATTCTCAGCACTACACTTCACTTGATGCAAGAAACCTCTTCAGTTACTGAGTACGATAAGCTGACCTGTCAACTCCCCCATCTCCTCCTGAAAAAAACCCCACACCGCCCTAAACACAGGCCATCAGACATATAGAAGTATAAATATCCTGTTTGTTACTAAATGCTTCTAGGAGTTGGCCTGTCAAAGCAGAAAACACCCAAGACCCTCTAGAGCACAAACCACCAGATTTTGTAACTCCAGTAAGTAATCCAGGGTAGCAAGTTGCATGATTAATTGTTAGAGCATCATTTTAGCAGCACTATGAACTCACTTTTAAACCAAATAAGCACTCATTTTAAGCAAGTGGGTAAGTAGACCCCCACAAAGGGGCCTACTAGCCACTAAATTTCTTTGCAATGGGAGCTGGATTTTTTTTTTAATTAAAATAGCGAAAGACAAATTCTAGCAAAGCACTGTATTAAAAAAGCACTGAACTGTGAGCATAGCTCAAAACTATAAGCATAGTTTAAAGATCAGATGAAGCACTGTCCAACTAACCCCAAGCCATTTCTAGACAAGCACTTTCAGAGTATGAACTGTATTTCAGAAATAGTGAAAATGAAAAAAAATTGTTTGGGCTCTTAACACAACACAATTTAAACAGCTGGTTAATTAAAAAAAAAAAATTGAGTACATCTTCCTATTCTTGATTATTAATTTTTGGCGTGTGTAGGAACAGAATAAACGTTGCTTGGAAAGAGTAAGATTCGCCTAGCACAACATTCCTGAGACAAGACGATGCAGCATCCACTAATGCAGGATGCCACTTAAGTTCATTTTGAAGAGTTTCTTTGACAAATTACCGTGGTTAACATGCACGCATAGGACTTTTTGAAACAGAGGAGAAACTTCTCAAATACACTTAATCCTATCCGAGCTTCCCCTTTCTGCCTGTGCTGTGTCCTTCTCCCTCTTTTTTGCCAAAGCTGCAACAAACAGAAGGGGAGAGCACAGCAGTACAATAATGCCCCATTCCTGCCCAGTGGGCAATATTACGACTACTCAAGCAGCCAGACAGCTTCACTAGGGATCAGTCTGCGCACACTCCACGCAGGGGAGCATAAATGCCGCCTACACCTGTGTCACCACGTGAAGGTTTGGACGCACTTACTGCTCTGGGGAAGAAGTTGCATGAACAGAGTACGTACCACCTTATCCACCTCTGGGTGCCCCTCGCCTGCGCAGCTGAGGAGCAGGTAACAGGCGATGGCTACGGCAGGGTCGCTTCCCAGGCCGTGCTGCCGTGCCTGTTCGCACAGCTGCAGCATCGCGGGCACCTCTGCTTTACACAAGCGGAACAACTTGCACTAAACCCCCACTTAGCTTATTGCGGAGCCAGCAAGCCAGAAGTAAGCGAATTAGGTTTCTCTGCGTACAAACGCGACTGGTTTTCGTACAGCAGCGTGGTCACAAGAAGGCCAAGCTGCACAGAGTTGCTCGGAACATGGAAGCAGCGAAGCAGCGCCGCACCGGCTACCTGCTGGGACGCAGGGGAGGGCGGCGGGATGGGGCCGGGACCCCGCCGCCGCCGGGGAAGGGTGGGATGGAGGGACGGTGGGGGGGGTCCGGGTTGCCCCGGCGGGCAGCGCCGCGCTGGTGCAGCAACTCCGGACCTGAGTTTCCCCGCGTGCCCCGCCGGACCCGCGCCCTACCTGGTAGCGGCCGCTGAGGAGCTGGCTGCGGGACGGGGTGCAAAGCGGCTGGGTGTAGTACCGCTCCAGCCGCACGCCGCCCGCCCCAAGCGCGTCCAGCCGCGGCGTGCGGATGGCCGAGCCATGCCAGCCCACATCGCCCCAGCCCAGGTCGTCGGCCAGCACAAGCACCAGGTGCGGGGCGGGCGGCCGCGCCGCCGCCAGCCGCAGCAGGCAGAGCAGCAGGCAGAGCGGCCGCGGCATGCGCGCCCGCCGCCCCATCCCCGCCACCAGGAACTGGGCCGCGGGCGCCGCCCCGGGGACGGGCCATGGCGGCGGCAGCGCCCGGCTCCTCCCGCCGGGCGGGCCGGGGCGGAGGGAGCGGCGGCGAGGGGCGCGGCCGGGCTCGGGCTTGTTGACGGGCTGCGCCGGGCGGGAGACGCGCTCCTGCGCACCTGTGTGGTGTACGCGGGTCCGAGCTGTGCCGCAGTGAGACTGGTGAGGTCCCGGAGTACCCGCGGGGTGCGAAAGCTGTGGCCGGTTCGCTTGTGAAAGGAGTGAAAAAGACCGTAAAGCTGTCAGCGTTAGCGGGGCACCCAGCTCGGCCGTGCGGGAGTTCACCCCCCCGCGATTCCTACACGGCAGGGAGCCTTTCCTAGGGGGAAGCGGGGAACTCTCTGCATGGTGGTGTTCCGAGTTGTTAGCTGTGTTTCCACGAAGTCAGTACAACAGTTCGAGGGGAGGACGCGGTGGTACGAGTAACCCGACTGTTACTTCTGTCGTTCACACACACACGATGCCGCGGCAGCTCATCCAGCTCTAACGCTGCCAGCCCAGCTACCTCCCGCGTGTAGGCGAAGCGAGGCTGCTGCAAGGCAGCCCCGGCCCCGCTGCCGCCGGCCTGTGCTGCAGCCCGGGGAAGGCAAAGGGCCGGAGCCCGCGTGCGCGCGGTCATTCCCGCCGGAGAAAGGCGCGTGGCACACCGTCATCAGCTGCTGCGCCCACCCCCTCCCCTTCCCGCCTCTTCTGCCGGACCATGAGCCGCCCCGTGCTCTTTGTCTCTTCCTTTTGTTCACGCAGAGGAGGAGAAGTCTCTGCCTAGGCCTGGCTGTATACGATGATGCTTCTGACTGTTACTGAGCAGGAAGGAAGTGAAGCAACCCCGCAGCAGCAATAACAGCTATGGCAACCGGGCTGTTTCTCCACACCGTGTAATCTCCTCAAGCAATAATGTAAATGACCACTACCTCAGTTATAGCCTTGATGAAATTCTGCCCTGTGGAAGGGCAGAAGTAGCTGGCAACTCTGAGATACTGTGTTCGCCCATGGAATACACAAAAATTTCAGTGTCCAGTTGAAAATCGAATAACCATGTGTTTCACATTTAGCTGGAATTGTACACACTGCGCTTCCAAACCCATACAGCCACTCAGTAACAGGTGAAAGAACAGGCAACATTAAAAAATCTCATGTAAGAAAGGCAAAATACTGAGTATGACAGACTCTTTTCTACTTTATGTATGGTTGGCAAGCCTCTGTAGAAAGTTCCTGCTCCTATGAATGGAGTCTGATGGGTAAATCTATGAATTTACCTGATTTCTTTTTCTTTTTAAAAATAAATTCCAAAGTATTCCCTGCTGCTTTTAAGACAACGGCAATGATGTGATGCCACATCTTTTTCTGCAATGAGAATGTGTGTGTCCACAGCGGGTATTGGAACAGCAAGCAACAATATTGTCCTAAAGTCAGTTTTCTCTTAAGTAAATTTCAGGCCTGCTGGCAAGCTGGCATGTGACTATGAGTTGTATTTTCTTTGTTGAGATGTGATTCATACTGTTCAAAAGGCTGGGAAGTTCTGGTTTACTTTGGTTTTAGTTCAGATCCCATCACTAGTCACAGTTGTCTCACTGCATTGTATACTTGATTAACTTCTTCCATGTCCTTATTATAGGTGAAGTCCCATTAAAATGTTTCCATTCCAGTGGAAATTGTTCATTCAAAATAATTGCTTTGAAAATCTACACAGGGCTGGTCAAATGGGAAATGTCAGATACAAATTTTTTTTGGAAAAAAAATCGTAATAGCTATCCACCTGGCATGTTTCCAAAGTGATCACCGTGTTCAAGTACTCATGTTCTCTTGTAGAGGAGTGTCAAGTGTTACTTGCTGGTTACCTTTCTCCACCAGAACTGGATAACCTGGTTGCCTAAGCTGCCAGAGTTAGTACATTAAGTTGTACCACATAAAACATACACTACTGCATAGCTGAAGTTTGGATCTTGATGCCTGTCATGTTTTCTTAGTGGTGGGTTTTGTTGGGGTTTTTTAATTGCTGCTGATCTAGAATCCAAATAATTGGAATAATCCAAATAATTGGAATAATCCAAATTTAATTGCTGCTGATCTAGAATCCAAATAAAAATATACTATTTACATCAGAGAGTACTCTCTTGAAACAAATGAATAAATCCTGGAAATGGTCTATGTTTCAGTTTACCTTTTCTGAATTTGGGATTGCATAATGTGGATACTGTTTTGAGGTCAGTGATCAATGAAGTCGTTAGACTGTCACAGAAGATTATGGTATCTATGCCAATTCATCATTCTACACCAAGTACAAACATAGCACATCTTTCCATAGCATGTGGGTGCTTGGAACAATTAAAATGTTATTAGTAGTAACTACTCTACCAAAAATCTCCAGAGGTGGTAAAAGAATAAAGGAAAATGACCAAAAAAAGTGCCTGAGAAATTGCCTTTTGACAGAAAAATGTCTTTGATCTCTCCACACACAGAAATGTAAGTATTTCAGATTTTCTAGATGACTGCTGTCTTTTTGCCTTATTACAGAGGTGTCTCTTCTGTTAGTTAATGGGATTGCAGAAGAGTTGGAAGATGTCCCTGCCAGGCTTTCAACCCTGGTATTTCTGTTTGATTGGTTAGAAGTCCTCTTAAAACAACTTATTGGCTTCCTCTTGCTGTATCCTGACACCACAAGTTTATGCAACACCATATCACAATATATGATGAAAAGAAGCAGTGGCAAGAAACCAAGAAAGCTGCTGAACACTTTCCTCCCTCCTTCCCCCCCTTCCTTTTCTTTAGGTTTGGTGTTTTCATTGTATAACTAAGAAAGATTGACTTACATGTGTGAAACTCTCTGTGGGCATCATTTGTAAAGCTTCATCTCACAGTTTAGTTTATCTATGCTGTGTGAAGTGCTGCAATGGTGAGGTATCCTAATAAACACACAGTAAGATGATTTGGGTATCTGAACAGTAAAAAAGAAGCTACATCAACTAGGAACCCCTGTTACACATGCAGCTGTCATAGCTACAGCGCCTCTAACAACCCAGCCATGCTTGTCACCTGACTTCACCTGACTCTGCTGTTGAATACAATGTTAAACAGCTGTTCTGAAGATGCAACAGAGTGCAACAAGGTCTCAGATACTCCATTTGTGTTACATAGGGTCACTGATGAGAAAGAAGTTGTTGTGGTCTCCACAGGGTAGGTGCAGGAAAGAAACTTCGGTTTGCATTGTCTTATCCCAGAAGGGGAAAGCTGTGGTCTTGCTTCCCTAAATCTAGAAACTAAATGAAAATTAACTGGCTGAGGCTTGACCTTGGTGAGACTTGGGTGGCAAAAGATGTTGATGAGAAGCCCACAAGGAAATCAGTGCTTGGGCCACTGTAATACTATGCTGTAATCAAAAATACAACTGCTTGTATCAAAAAGAGTGTGGCCAGTAGGTCTGGGGAGGTGATTGTGCCCCTGTCCTGGGCACTGGTGAGGCCACACCTCGAGTACTGTGTCCAGTTCTGGGCTCCTCACCATGGACATGGAGGTCCTTGAGCGAGTCCAGAGAAGAGTAACCAGGCTGGTGAAGGGGCTGGAGGGCAAATCCTATGAGGAGCATCTGAGGGAGATGGGGATGTTTAGCCTGGAGAAGAGGAGGCTGAGGGGAGACCTTATCACCACCTACAATTACCTGAAGGGAGGTTGCAGAGAGGTGGGCGATGGTCTCTTCAGCCAGGTGATAGGACAAGGGGAAGTGGCTTAGATTAGATGTTAGGAAAAAATGTGTTACTGAAAGAGTTGTCAGGGCCTGGAACAGGCTGCCCAGGGAGGGGGTTGAGTCAGCATCCCTGGATGTGTTTAAAAAAAGGGAAGATGAGGTACTTAGGGATATGGTTTAGCATAGGACAGGAATGGTTGGACTTGATGATCTTAAAGGTCTTTTCCAACCCTGTGATTCTGTGATTCTGTAAAATAGACAGGCGGTTGGCTGTAGCTGTGAGGTTACAGCTGGAAAGGCAGTACAAGCCCATGGAGGGTGCAGTTCCTGAGCTTATTTGACTGAAGGAATTACATCTGTGATGTGTTACCTTTCCCTCAGGTTGCAGAACGCCTGCCCTCTCTGCACAGTCAGAGCAGTCTGGCTGACATATTAATGAACAGAACTTCTTTCTTCCAAGCTGGAACAGGAGTTACAAGCCTGACTCTAATTTCTGGATTGGGATGTGGAAGGTACTGTTTGTTGAAACAGAATTTTGGCATAGTGAAGCTGGTTAGCAAAGTTGTGAGAGTCAGTCTCAGGACAACTGTCACTGTACGCTCCGGGACGCGGTTCATAGTGAATTTGCATGTCCTTGGGAAATACTGAAATTCAAAACCGAGTTCCTAAACATAAATAAATAGGTACTTTAAAATTGCTCTGTGCTGCATTTTATATGTCTTAAATTCTCAAGGAGACATAGTGTCTAGCTGCCTCATTGTAAATAATGTCACCTTTAGGAAAAGTAGCATCTCTGGTTGGTTCAGCTCAGTAGAAGTAAATCACTTATGGAAGCATTGCAGAGAACAACGATGGATTTCTCACTCAAGATAATACTACAGGCAAACCTGCCAACACTTGTATATTTTATTTTGACACACTTCACAAAAGTTATTCAGAACAGCACTGTGCAATGTCAGTTTATTTTTGCAAGAGTTCATTATTTAAATTGTGTTTCTCCAGGTATATTCTGTTTATATGTTTGCTTCTTTGCTGAAGGTTTAGGGGCACCAGCTCTTTTGTAGAAAGTAAATTTTGTACATCTTTCGTGATCACATGTACTTCAAAAAGGTTCATCTGTAGCCTAAAGGAGAGCGTTACTCTTTGCAAGTTGGAAATTGTGACATTGTTCTTATTCAAAATAATTTTTGAGCATATTATAGAATTCAAAAGAGTGTTTCAATATTTCGGTGTGTTCCCATCATTTGTATTATCCCCATTCCTCCTTATTTGGTTATTGACTATTTAACACTATAAATACAGCTCCTGTGCTATGGATTCAATTACATTTTTTTCACTGTTAATTTTTCTGTGTGAAAACATACGGCTGCTGTTCAATGTACAATCAAAAGGAAGCAGAATAACTGAAGTTCTCTGGTGGCAGTCTAGCTCTTCAGATTTAGAACAGTAAATCCATTTTAAGTTTTGTTCAAAACTGAGCAATAACATCTTGTGTGTTGTAGAATATTACATGCAATCTACCAGACAATTCATATAAAATAAAATCATCTTCCTATAACTGTTTCATTTAGAAGAACCAGATCTTGATCTTCTGTAGGAATTTCCACCAGGCCGACACATTGGTAAAAAATATTAACAGCTCAGTTTGCCTTTAATATCCCCTTTAATATCTTCAATCATTGCTGGGATATGTTTCAATCCCTTAGGAAGTGTTTCCGTGCAGAATCTGTGATATTATTTTAATTATAAGTCTTTAATGTCATGTTGTAAGGAGTTAGGATAAGCAACTTTACCCTGAGGACAGACAAAGGAGGAACTGTGAGTGTCAAGGAGGAGGAAGTATTCTCTGTTGTCCAATACCAAAAGCAACTTTCTCCTCTGCATTTATCCAGACCTGCCAGCCAATGTAAGAGCAAGCTGAGTCAAGGATCTACTCATTGCCTGCAACTTTCTACTCACAAGTGCTAATGAGAAGGGGGAACGCAGACTTTTTCATGACCTGTGCTCAGATCGCTAATGCTAATAGCACACGGAAGCCAGAGGGTAACACTATAGAATTTCTCACTGATGTATGGCAACAAGGATCCTGTGTTTAGTAATTAGCCCATCTGAGTAGTTTGTTTCTCTTAATTTCATGCATATCAATGGCAGTATTTCCTACTGCAAAATTTGCAGTATCCTCACATGCATTTATATTTTGGGACTTTCACCCTTTCTCTGAAGGCGCGTTCTCGTTGGTTCAGTCAGCACCAGTGGCTCCTGTATAATGGTTGCTGGATAATTTTTTCCCAGAAGTTCAACTTCCAATTTCTGCCCAACTTTGCTGAGTTCTGTTGGAACATATGCAAAAGCCAAACTCTGCTGAGCACTGTAGCTGAAACATCCAGATGTGGTGTTGCCAACAACCTGAAAAAAAACCCCCACGTTTATCTTTATTTTCAAGATGATGTGAGGTTTTCTTAACAATAAAAAAAAAACCCCAACCAGCCAAAAAAACAAAAAACCAAAGTATTCTACCAATAAACAAAACAAACAACTAGTATATACATCTCATATACTAGTTTTGGTGTCTACACTTCAGGCATCAAGCAAGCTTAAGTGTGTCATGTGGTTTGTGTAATATTCTCTATTGTGGATAACATAATCTTAAACTGAGAAGATTTTGCTTCTTGTAAAAACAATCTGTTCCTAATGTGCTCAATTAAGTTTTCACCGAAACAAACACCATATGCATGCATATGTTTGTTACAGACAATAATTCAACTGCTAGCAAGCTTTTCAATGTGTAATCTGTGCCTAAACTTTGCTATTCCTCTGCTTCTTTTAAGTGAATAGCAAAAATGTTCTTAGGACAATAGTGAACTTGCAGGAAATCATAATAGATGAGTTAATACTTTAATCTGTCCCAACTCTGGTTTCTGTGACCTGGTAGTATTTCACATTTTCTTTGTAGGTACGTAGTTAATCTGCTTCCTGCTTGAATATTATAGAATGGATTTTCATGGCTCCAAAATGTGCTGTGCCCATATAACAAAAATAATCCATTTAAAGTTGAAACACAAGGCTAGATTATATTCATGGGGAATTAACATTAGTTTCTTGTAAAATGATCTCTACACTTTACCTTGCCGTTATGCCACACACTTTCATTTCCCTCTGGATCAACGTTATCTGTTTCTAGGGTGAGATACACCAGTCGTCGTCTGAGCCCCTTTTCTTTAATCTCTTTCAGTGCTTGCTTTCCTGTAAAGTCTGCTGGCTGAAAAAAAAAAAAATGAAGATAATGATGATATACGGTTATTCAGATTCTGCAAAAGGTTTAGAGATACTTGAGTTTAAATTTGTCTTCATTTTTTTTCCTATCACTTAAGTATTCTGTATGAAATACAGATGAAATCAAATCTTTGACAGGTATAACTTGTATCTTGGTGGCTTTGTATTATTACATTATATCTTGGTAACTTTATTGACTATATTAGTTTTTCTGGATCTCAGTCCCTTAATATCCATAATTCCAAGTGTAGTAGAAATAAGTATGTGTTACAGGATTGTCTGCCCAGTTAATGTTGTGAGCCAGAAGGCTGTGTTTTGTTTTGGTTTACATAAAAACCTGGAATACCAACACCCAAATCCTAAAGCCCTGGCTTCCATATCTAGACACACATCCTTTTTGATGCCATTAGCTACCATGATATTAACTTGTTACTGTTCCACTTTTGCGCCTCTGCCAAGCTGCAGAGATGGCTATTTGCTCCATATTCCTGTTTTGTGGTGTGTATGGGTTTTTTCCCCTATCCACCATTTTATGGGATAATGCAGTATGTTAGTTAAATAATAGTATCATAATTTCGAGTTCCCTTTTTCAGCTTGCCTAAGAAGGTACAAGCAGATTCTGATATTTCTAGAAGCAGACTTCATAAATGTTTGGTAAGTACAGGGGAAGCCACCAGTAATTCACTGAATCCTGAAGAGTATATAAGAGAGTTTGTACTGCACCTGATAATGCTGGGTTGATTCCACAGCTAGGTTCATGTATATGAGCTTATTTTGCCTGCCAGTCACTGTGACACTGATTTGCCTCACACTGCTGTCTCCTAACTCTTAAATCTAACTTGGAAAACTTCCTTATTTAGTTGGCTGGGTAGAGAATAAATTGGAAAAAGAAACCATAGGAGGAAGAGTTGTTTCAAATTTTGTGGTCCTGGACAGAATGCCTCAAGAACCAAGAGAAAGCCTCTTTCAAAGGTGCTGACAGTTTGGACAAGAAGATAAAATATTATAGTAATGGCTGTATGTCATTACTGCTAATAACTGTGTAGTAAATATTAGGAATGGTGGCTTACACTTTTGTTAGAAAAGAAATGAATATGCAGTCTAGTTCAGGCAGAACAAAAGATTTGCATTCAAGGAATTTGCCAGATCCACAGCTGCCTGTCCCCTGGGCAGCAAACAGAACAGCAATCCTCTAGCTTTCCAGCCTTTGCTGAGAAAGGTCAGTAGCAGTGAAAGGCATTTTAAGACACTTGAGCTTAGGGCACTGTGACAACTCTTGTAGGTCTGAAGCAGGAACTATATTTATTTGATCAGTGTTTAAGAGAAGAGGGAAATGTCATTGAAGATGAAAAATACTATTTCTGGTAGTGATTTTTAATTTCTGTAGAGAATTATAACACTGCCAGAATTACAGGCAACACACATTGTACTTGTACTTGGCATAGCTTATGAATTACTGTGCAGTCAGTTCCTGAGTTCTTATTTCTGTAATTATTGTCCAGGTTCATGTACGTGTAGTTTCAAAAGAAATTACTGAAGTGATGAGCAGTTTTTGAAGTATGAAGGATTAGACTCAGTAAGCAGTTGTGGAAGAAAGCCTATGAACCAGTTATGGAGCAGTTAGTCTGAAAATCAAGGCAGGCCAACGGAAATTAAGGTAGATACTGCACATGAAGATCACAGATGTCCCCCCTTGGAAAAGACAGGATCAAATACAGCCCAGTTCAGAAGAAGAAGGGACTGTGAGGATTACTTTTGGAATGTAACTTTCAATATACTGCTGGAAAAGATAGAGCAAAGGCTTCAGACAATAACCAGTTACCGGTAGTTCTCTCTCACTTTTCATAGAATTGCATTTCTACTACACAGGAACATTTATGGAAGGAAACACAACTAGAAATACTAATCACAGAATCATAGTATAGTTTGGGTTGGAAGAGACCTTAAAGATCTTCTAGTCTGACCCCCCTGCAGTGAGTAGGAATGGATCTTCAACTAAAATTCGGTTGCTCAGAGCCCTGTCCACTCCAGCTTTGAAAGTTTCCAGGGATGGGAAACTCTCTGGGCCACTTCTTCAAGTGTTTCACCACCCTCATCATAAACAAAATTCTTCTAGTCTGAATTTACCCTTCTTCAGTTTAAAACTACTGCCCCTTGTCCTACTGCTGCAGGTCTTACAAAAAACTCTGTCCCCATCTTTCTCGTAAACTCCCTTTAAATATTGGAAAACTGCCATAAAATCTCCCCAGAGGCTTCTCTTCTCCAAGCTGAACAATCCCCACTCTCTCAGTCTCTCTTCAGAGGAGAGATCCTTCAGCCCTCTGGTCATTTCTGTGGCCCTCCTCTGGAGCTGCTCCAACAGGTCTACATCTGCCTTGTGCTTAGAACCTGAGCTGGACGCAGTACTCCAGGTGGACTCTCATGAGAGCAGAGTAGAGATGCAGAGATACAGAATCACAAGGCTGGAAAAGACCTTTAAGATCATCAAGTCCAACCATTCCTGTCCTAAGCTAAACCATATCCCTAAGTACCTCATCTTCCCCTTTTTTAAACACATCCAGGGATGCTGACTCAACCCCCTCCCTGGGCAGCCTGTTCCAGGCCCTGACAACTCTTTCAGTAACACATTTTTTCCTAACATCTAATCTGAACCTGCCCTGGTGCAGCTTTGTGCCATTTCCCCTTGTCCTATCTCCTGTCACCTGACTGAGGAGACCATCGCCCACCTCTCTACAACCTCCCTTCAGGCAGTTGTAGGTGGTGATAAGGTCTCCCCTCAGCCTCCTCTTCTCCAGGCTAAACAGCCCCAGCTCCCTCAGCCATTCCTCATAGGATTTGCCCTCCAGCCCCTTCACCAGCCTGGTTACTCTTCTCTGGACTCGCTCAAGGACCTCCATGTCCTTCTTATGGTGAGGAGCCCAGAACTGGACACAGTACTCGAGGTGTGGCCTCACCAGTGCCAAGTACAGGGGCACAATCACCTCCCTAGTCCTACTGGCCACACTGTTTTTGATACAAGCCAAGATACCATTGGCTTTCCTGGCCACCTGGGCACACTGCTGGCTCATATTCAGACAACAGTCAACCAACACCACCAGGTCCTTCTCTGCCTGACAGCTCTCCAGCCAGTCTCCCCCAAGCCTGTAGTGCTGCCTGGGGTTGTTATGTCCCATGTGCAGCACTCTACATTTGGCCATGTTAAACTTCATCATGTTGGTCTCAGCCCATCGATTCAGTCTGTTCAGATCCCTCTGAAGAGCCTAGGTCCCTTTGAAAAGACTTTGAAGAGCCTTTGAATCACCTCCCTTGACCTGCTGGTCTTGCTGATTTTGACGCAGCCCAGCATACGGTTGGCTTTCTGGGTTGCGCGTGCACATTGCTGGGTCATAGTCAATTTCTCATCCCTCAAGTTCTTCTCTGCAGGGCTACTCTCATCGCCCAGCCTATATTGATGCCAGGGGTTGCCCCATCCCATATGCCACATTGAATGTCATGAGGTTCACACAGGCCCACTTCTTGAGCTTGCCCAGGTCCCTCTGGATGGCAGCATGTCCCTCAGGCATGTCCACTGCACCACTCAGCTTGGTGTCACTTGAATATTTGCTGAGGGTATGCTCAATCCCACTATGTTGTGATGAAGATGTTAAATAGTTTTGGTCCCATGAGGAACACCACTCGTCACTTATGTCCAGCTGAACATCCAGTCAATTCCATATTCACCAAGTAGTCCATCTATCAAATCTGTATCTCTCCAATCTAGAAAACAGCATACTGTGGAGGACTCTGTCAAAGGCCTGACACGAGTCCAGATAGACGACATCGGTAGTTCTTCCCTTGTCCACTGATGGACAAATAAGGTTGTGTACCACAGCAGACACACAGATTAGAATGCTTTGCATGAGACACAGAAATACCAAGAAAGTAAAGAGGCTACAAGTAGGCTTAGAGCTGAATCAACTCTTTCCTATACGTGGTAATGTAGCATCTGGTGTTTAGTCTCAAAGAGTGTAACTGTGGAACTACACAGAAGTATTCAAATACAGGTCAGATACCCAGGGACCTTCTGTCTTCCAGCTGTTGCTCTGGAAGATGTTATGTCTCCCTTCAGTCCTGTGTCATATTTGCCAACATAAAGTGGATGTTACTGATACCCTAAGGCATCTAAAAGAGCAGCATGAATGCCTACAAGTTCCCATTTTTAGGTGTCATATTACTAAGAGTAGTAACAGACAGAACTCACAACCAGCTTCTGACAGTGTTTTTCTACTGTGCCCTTTTCCTCAGCCGAGTCACCATCAAGTTTTCTAAAGGAAACAGTTGTAACTGGTGACTTTGGGAATGCCATATCACACTGCACGGATGTAGCTACTGGTATACTGAGACCATGGCTCGTTTGTTGCTTGGGATTTTCTTCTGGAATATTCTAATCTTGCAAATGCATAGATGTAGAGAGAGATTAAAACCTTATAAAACAGTTCTCATTTTCATGTTTGGGGTTGTTAGGGGGTTTTTTTGTAAATTAAGTATTTCTGGTTAATTTATTCCTCTATGAATTCCTCATTTAGAAATGGAAAATCAGTTGCCCTAAAGCTTAATGCAGCAATCATAATCAGAGTCTTGAGTACAATCTGGTAACAAATGTGTACTGCTTTTATGGGTCACTTCCAGATTAACTGTATAGATGACAGTGGACTCCTGTTAATATACTAATTACTAGTATCTTGGTGTTGACAGCAAAAATAATTTAGACTTCCACTTCTAATTACCTCTTAGATATGGAAACCATTAGAGCAAGCAGCTACCAGGCTTTTTCCTCTATCTGTCTCTGGATCATTCTTTGCCTGTTGGTTACAGACACAAAATTAAATTCTTACCCAATTAATTTTTAACTGGGCCAGGCTTCTGGCCACCTGGAATAAATCACTACTTAGATCTTATGCTAACTGGAGATAGATGTGGTGGATTTCATGTAATGGTTATTTAATGTTCCCTTTAGGTTAAGAATATTTTTGCCTTTTTAGAATCATGGCCTAGACAAATAATCAAAAGGTAGCTTAGAATTTAAACTCTGCAAAATATAGACAAATAACAAATATATATAAACACACTGCAAAAATGTGTGTGTATATTGTATGAAAATACAGGTGTAGCTATGATGTACAACTGCAAAAAATACATGCATATATACATTTTTTAAACATTTAAAGCAACTTAAGAAATTCTAACCATATAAATCTACCTATTCTTATTTTACAGTTCATGGGTATCCATGTCAGTTGTACACTAAGCACATTTCCACCACTATTCATTTTTGATTTATGAGTGTGTGTGCGCATGAGGTAGCGCGTTCCAACTGGAACAGCATTTTGGAAACTGACTCATTCAAAGTAATTTTGGCTATTCTTGGTAACAACTGCTTCCTGTTTCTAGGAGAAAATAGTCAGTTTGGGCATTGCTTCTATTTGCTTTAGCTTGTCACAGTAAATATAAGGCAAGAAAGAAATCCCATTCAGAACAATAAAAGAATATTAAAAACCTCCAAACACCAGAAGAAAATGAACAGAAACAAAGGAAAACCCTAAACAATTCCAACCTCAAACAGGTATAAAATTTAAAGCTGCTCTTGCTGTCTCTGTTTTAAGAAAAGAATACTTGACATTGAGTAAAAAAGGTAAAACTGTCACTACTAAGAGTAAGGAGAATCCTAACAAACTAAGCCTAAAATACAGATTTTCCATTATCTTGGCACATTAAGCTTTGGCAGGTGTAATGGTTTTCAAATGTAAAAACACTTCTTAGAAACAAGATAAGGACAGTATCCACTGCTGACCTTTATATTCTTTGAGTGCAGTTCACCAGATTAAAAAAAAAAAGATGGGCTGTGCTTTTTACTCGTGTTACGTAACATTCAGATTACCATGGACAATCATATCACTAAGGTAAACCAATTAAGATTTTGAAATAGCATCCAGCTAAAGGAACCCCACTGATTATCTCATCTATTAACATATCAGAGACACATATTGGCTTTGCACTTGTCCTCATCAGGCTTTTTCCTTGTGTAAGTTACCATATCTTTGCTAGGACAAGAGAAAAAAACTTTAAAAAAAAAAAAAGAGAATTCATTAACCAATTAAGTGATTTTTTTAGGCACTGTGGTGTACCCTGAAAAGATTTACTATGTTTCAAGTGTGCTTGGCTTTCAATGGCATACAGTTTCTAATTCTAATCCTCTGTAAAAATCTCTTGTGTTTTAAGGACAGCAAAAGAATAAAACTTATCAACAATTATCTACACAGAGCCACCTGACTAAGCAAGGCAGCCCCAACAGCTGCTGCAATCTGCTATAACCATCACATTACAACACATTGGAGGCAACATCAATGCAGCATTTTGAAATCTTGAAATTAAGTATTCTTAGTTGGATGGTCCTGGATAATTTCACGGTAAACACTTCAAATGAGACCCTCATCCTCATCAGTACATTAACTAAAGATCATTTTCCTCCACAAGCAGCAAGTATTTGACAAGTTTCTTTTTCTGCAGCAAACAAAATAATTTTCTAATGGAGAAGTGGCCAGTCAGTCAGCATGGCACCTGCACCTTTCATTCCATCTGCCTAAGTCCTTCCTGCATGCAAACAGCCAGCTCTAAGAAACTGATATGATACAAACAACTGACATCATTGAATTATTTTAGCTCAAAATTTTGCCGCCAGAGAAGGGAGTGAGAAGATGTAAGGAGCTGTGCAGGCACTGAGGCCGGTGAGGCGGGGATGAGGTGCCCCAGGTGCCACAGAGAAAGATGGCCCTGCAGCCCATGGAGAAACCCATGCTGGAGCGGGTGTCCCCCTGCAGCCCACAGAAAAAGCCGAGACCCCACCTGCAGCACGTGGAGAGGCCCCACGCTGGATCAGGGGGAGATATACAGCAGATGCTGTGACCCACATTGGAGCAAGCCCAGTGGAGAGAGACAGAGACATAGAGATGAGTGAGAGAGAGATCTGCACCGGAGCAGGTTTGCTGGGGGTACTTGTGACTCTCTGGAGGACCAGGATGGAGCAGTCTGGACCTGAGAGACTGAGAGACATTCTATGATTCTGTGACTGTATTCCATAGAAGTGACCCACGCTGGGGCAGCTGGTGAAGAGCTGAAGCTCGTGGGAAGGGACTAACATTAGAGAAGTTTGTAAAGGACTGTCTCCTGTGGGTGGGACCCCACCGTGAAGCAGGGGAAGGGTGTGAGGAATGCCCCTTGGCACCAGCTGAGAAGGAAAACAACTTTTGAGGAACTGACTGAAACCTCCATTCCCTGCCCCTTCCCATGCCACAATGTGGAGGAAGAAGGGAGTGAAATCATGACTAAAGTTAAGTCTGCTGAGAAGGGAGGGGGTGGGGGAAGGTGCTTTAAGATCTGGCCAGACTTCTCATTATCTGACTCTGGTTTCACTGGGTGTGCAGTGCAGTGTAATAAATTAACTGCTTTCTTTCCTTTATTCTGTGTTGAGTCTGTTTTGCCTGTGGCACTAATTGCAGAATGATCTCTCCCTGTCCTTATCTCGACTCCTAAGCCTCTCAATATATATTTTCTCCCCTATCCAGCTTAAAAGGGGAGTGAAAGAGTGACTTTGGTGGGTATCTGGCCTCCAGCCAGGGTCAAACCACAGCTGGAAAGAGGAAGACGTGAATCTATGAGATTGAACTTCTAACAAAGGATGGAGGCACACTCTAACAGCTGCTCATCCTAGTGTCCCACAAGATAACTTACATGTAGTTATGGTGGATGTCGGGTCAGTACACAGGGACTGTATCTTTGATTTACAGTCATACGACCATCTGGTTGAAATTGCAGGGCATGACACAACTTATATTCATAATGAATTAAATGCTTACACGTCTAATAGGTGCACTAGGAAAAGTCATCTCAGAAATCCAATGCCAAGGTCAGAAGATGAGGTAGGACTTGTATTCTGATATTAAAATGCAGACAGACATTTAGCAGGGTGGAGGTAAGACATAAATAGGAAGAAACAGACTGGGAAAGGATCAGAAAGAAAAAGAAAGTAAAAGTGCAGGTAGAGTTGATCTAAGGACAAGTGAAGGGAGAGGGAGAGTCTGGGAGTTGTATAAAACAGAAAAATGCTTGGAATGAAGAACAAAGGAACTGCCCCAGTAAATAAATCAGGGCTGCAACACAGAAACACTCTCTGATAAGGGTATTTTCTCCTAAAGGAAACCAGCACCAAAACTTAGCTAAGCACTCGGTGCCCGGCCTGGAAGAGCGCGATACAGCCGAGTCCCAAAGCGCTTCCACCATCTACCGCCTTCTCTTCCCCAGCCGCCGCCGAGAGCTGCTGTTGCACAGCGAGTGCCCGGGAGATGGCAGCCTTGGACACGGCAAAGCCCAGCACCAGCCTGGGGCAGCCGCCTGGCTCTGCGGGCACGGCGGCGTGCCCATGGGAAGGAGACCCTTCGGGAGCTCAGCTCTGCGACCCACCCAAACCGACACTCGGGTTCGCTCAAGTTCACGTCACGGTTGATTGGGACTCGCGGTCCGTGGAGCTCAGGAGAAACATAAACACTGTTTGAGGGTTATTGAATCAGCGAAAAATCATCAGTCACTTCTCAGCGCTGGAAGGGTTGGTGCTAGCAGGCTTTGAGGAGGCAAGCAGCTTCTGAAGTGAGGAAATGTGTATACAGGGTTTTTGTGCATGTCAGTAGTGAGCATAGAAGTTAATGATAAGTCTGAAGTGCAGCAAGAAAATATTTCCTAACAAAAGGACAGCGAATCATTAGAACGGGCTGCCCTGGCTCAGACGTGTTTGTCATTCCACACATGAAGTTTTTATACCTGTGGCAAAGTAAACTCAGATGTGGTTGATTCTGTCTTGGAACAAAGGTCTAAGTAAATTAATACCTAGTGATTGCTTATCTTTTTCTGTGATAATGATTTAATAAGGCATAAATTTAAACCAGGGTTTTAAAAACCAGAAAGCATTCAGAGGGGATATGTCTTTGACCACTTGAACCTGGGAAGTCCAAACGTGACACGCAGAACTAAAACAATATTCTGGGATGTGGCAAAAAAAAAAATTACAACTTTTTCTTCTTGAGAGGTATTCTGTACTTTTCCTACCACACAGACCATTAGGACTCTGTTGAATATTTAGCAGCAGAGTGCTTATTCATGACATGAAAGTATCAGAGATTGAGGCTATCTAACACTTCATCTAATTTACGAAATGTGGGAACAATTAAAAAAAAAAAAGAAAGACAACGTGTACTAAAAAAAATCCCACCCCTAAACCAGACAGATTTTGTTGGGAAATTATTATGACAATGTATATTCGAAATTAGAAATTAATTCAGTTTCTGTCCTTCCACTTTGGTTTAATTGCAGACGAGCCTTCTCATCTGTGCAAGGAAGCAACTAACACCAAAATTAGAGAAAAAAATGAGCATCAAGCAGAGTCTAGAGGAAATCACCTAGAACAATACCATCTCTTCAGCCTTAATGATAAAATGAAAGTTGCCACAGAAATCCTGAGGAACCATTTCCTTTTTTTCATGCTATAATTTAACGGACTTGTGGGGAAAAAAATAATTGTCAAGTTAAGCTTTTCAGAGTTTTTCCTGTTATTCACCACTAGAAAAATCAGTGTGACTGAAGATGATGCATACAATAAGCTTTGTAAACAGAAATATCAGAATTTTATTGTGACTTTACAAATTTATTCTATAGATATTTGAATGCCCTCTCATGGAAATTAGAAAATGTTTCAATTGTGTTCCACTCACTGGCATTCGGTTATTCATTCCCTCTAATCTGTTTAGAAACTGTTTGCGTTTTCCATGACTTACCACTCAGAATTTAATTATGCTGAAAATCTTTCTGCCTGGGTTTTCCTTTTTTTTGGTTGTTTTGTCTGTTTGTTGTGGGGGGTGGTTTCGGGGGCGTGTTGTTTGGTTTGGTTTGTTGGGATTTTTTCTTTTTGGTAGCTATTTCAGTTGCTTGTTGCACAGGCCATTGGGCTTTTAATTTACACCGAAATCAGCACACTGCCCACTTAAGAGGTACATGCTCAAAGAAACAATCTCTGTCAGTAACCCTGCAGACCTAGATAGGTCAAAGAGATTTAAGTATCAGTTGCTTCTACTTTGTGTCCTGTTTTACCCTTTTTTAATGGAAAGTTTCCTTAACCACAGAAGTAGATTATAATAGAGTATTTTTCTTGTCTTCCATTACAGTGGCCTCTTAGGAGTGTGGAGGCCTGTGCCAAGCCAAACGGACACCAAAACTAGAGGCATGGAATTGGGACTCTCAGCCCCAAGCTGCCAAGAAGCAGAGTAAATAATCTCACATTGTGCTACATGCTACAGGGTTTAGACCACTTCCATTATCTGATTTAGCTCAGGCACCTCTGCAGTGTCAACACACAGTCACAACTGCCCTCATTTGAGTCAATAAATAAACACTGATTACTTCCTTTTTCACATTAATTCAGCAACACTGGTGAATGTTTAAGGCTGCACCTGTTCTGGAGATTCACTCCATGCCCATTCATCTACAATGTGAATATCTGCTCCAGAGAGCTGTTCCAATCATGCTTTTGAACCATGCAGAGAAGTATGCAGAACAATAAAGAATTAAATGCTTCATTCACATTAGTGGCTTCACATATTCTGCATGGGCATCTTCACAAGCAACAACTTTCCCCATTTTAGCTGTTTTCCTGCTTGTATTTAAGAAAAACAAGCCAAACCAAAACCTCATGCAAAAAAAAAAAAACAAAACCAAAAAAACCCACCAAACAAAACCCAAACCAAAACAGACCACAAAACCCCACAACACAAAAAACCAAACCAAACCAGATGTATCAAATGGGAGTTAAAAAAACCCCTAGTAGCACTGACAACTTTCATTGCATTCTCCCTGCCAGAGGTCCCTTCCAACCCCTACCATTCTGTGAACCTGTGATAATCCTACTAATCATAAAAACATTTAGGTTGGAAAGGACCTTTAAAATCATCAGCTCCAACTGTTAACCTAGCACTGCCCCAGACACCACTAATAACGAAGCTGGTGAAAGGGTCTAGAGCACCAGTCTTATGAGGAACAGCTGAGAGAACTGGAGATGTTTTTCCTGGAGGAGACTGAGGAGACACCTTATCACTCTACAATTACCTGAAAGAAGGTTGTAGCCAGATGGGGATTGGGTCTTATCTCCCAAGTAACAAGAGACAGGACAAGAGAAAAGGCCTCAGGTTGTGTCAGAGGAGGTTTAGATTGGATATCAATAAAATGTCTTCACTGAAAGGGTTGCTGACCAGTGGAACAGACTGCTCAGGGAAGTGGTTAAGCCTGGAGGTGCTTAAAGGATCCACAGATGCGGTGTTTAGGGGCATGGTTTAGTGGTGGATGTGGCAGTGCAATGCTCTCTTCAAGGTGGAAAAGTCCTTTATGAGTAAATACAACACAATTCTATTCCATAAAATTCTGTATTTCCCTTGTACATGTCATTTTCTCTGATTATGGCAAAATTACAGTACCCAATGGAGATGACTGTAACTCTACTACATGTAGTAATGGCCATTGATATCCCTGGGAGTGCCTTGCCTTCCAGTGGATGAGCTTCATACATGAGCAAGAACAAGTTTAGAACTTGTATTTCATGCTAGCCTGATGTTAGATTAGGACAAAAATGAATGCTTTATCAATCCTGCACAGGTTGAAAAACTTTAACATCTGTAGGGAGGTTCAACAGCTGGAGAGGAAAAGCATTTTCCTGCATTCATCCCCGTAACTGTTGGTGAAATTGTCTCATAAAGACAAAAATACAGTTTTAGGTTTAACATTCCTCCACAATTCCTACCTACCCAAAGTTCAAGATCTGTAACTTAAGGTTTGGGGTTCTCTTGGTCAGTTCTACAGTGCCACTACATAACATGGCAAAAAATATCAAGGGTCATTTACTATTTGGTTTATTACTCTTTCAGGTATAAAGGAAAAATAAAGAAGATGATAATTCATCTAAATCATCTAAGGGTAGGTAAAGATGAAATTTCTCACAAACATTGGTTTTCCCTCTGATTTCCCTTTTGTAAAGAAAAGATGTGACTTTCTCAATTTTACAGTTGAAAATCTAAGGCAAAAGCGTATGTCAGAAATATCAGCTCATTAAAGGCACCTAACTTGAAATGTATAGGACCAACTTTTTTACATTCAAAAACTTCACATGCACTGTACAGGCAACTGCTGTTTTAGTTGACGGGCTAGTGACAGCAACAGATTATATTAGAGCTGCACAGGGAATGATTTCACATTTCATGGAGAGGTCCTCTATTTGACTGAGCTAGGACACTTAGTTTGGATTTCATTTAGACCAGAAAAGGGAATCACAAGGAATTTCTCTATCTTTAGAATATAACAGAGGTTTATTTGCTAAAATATGAATATAAGAAAATGGAGGTGGTGATAAAAGGAAATAGAATATATTCTCATCTTTACTGCATATTTAAATTCAACTAGTCCCATTCTCTAAACTTCAAATCAGGCAGGAACAAGTTATGAGCAGAAGACGTTTTCAGAAATGCTATGAATAAGTAATTGTTATTATTTTTTAAACCAAGATATTAATTTAACTTATATTTGACTCTTATTCAAGTTGTCAGACACCAGGTCTTCTGAAAAATCCATTGTTTTTCCAATAATTGCTGTACCAGAATGGTAGCAAGGGAAAATGATCCTACAGACAGCTCCTTTAACAAGAACAATCAGGTAAAAAGCTTTCACAACACGAAGAGGCTTGTTCAGCTTGTATACACATGCTTAGAAAAGCATAAGACTAAAATTTCTCTACAAAAAGAAATCACAAAGAGATCTCATGTAGACAACATTGAGTATTTGCAAATTCCCGACCTAATGTGTAATTTTGTTAGGAAGAAACAGAAGAATAGGAAACTTTTAAAATACATTGGTACTTAATAAAGTAATTAATCTTATATAGAGTGAAAAAAGGTGCTCAGTTCCTTTTCTAAACCTATTTTATTTTACAGATTATGGTTTTCTTTTCAAACACTTACCCTTGAGCATAACAGAACACTTTGACAATAATAAAGCATACCTTGTTTAGCTTTACAAAGTATTCCAGTCCAGCTTCCAAGGGATTAGTGTCGCAGTTCATCTGTTAAAGAAAAAATGAGTTCATCATCAGTACACAATGGACTATCACAGTTTTAGGGTTGGTGGGTTTTGTTGTAGTTCCTCTGTGCAGCCTACTCTTGGGGCAGTGTATGCCACACTGTGTATGTGCAGCTTCCATTTGTGGTCCCTACATGCAATTTCAAAATAATATCTACTATTATGCCTAATAGAATGTATAGATATGTAAATCCTTAATCTAATTTTCAGTATGCAAAGTATACACACATTTTGGTAAGAAACAAGACTTTTCATCAAAGCAGAGTGAAATTTGCAGAAGACTGAATAATGGAGGTATGCAGATTAACTGGAACACAGCAGAATGCCTTAGCTGGAGAGGAAGGCAACACACAAAGTCAATCCTATTTGCCACCTTTCCATTAGCTGTAAGGGGAATGATTTGTCAGGCAGCATCTGAGGAAAGAATGAAAATAACTATCACTGGGCAAAAGACCTCTAAATGCCCACTACTTCAACTCCATGAGTTCTTTCCTTTCCAAAGGAAAGAGGAAAAAATCAGCTAAGGAGAAATGGTACTGATTTTCCCCAAATTCTCTGGGCCCCCTGAGTAGTTCTGTATTGTGAGTAAATTTGGCAGAAACAAGCTAATGGGAAATGGAAAGTTCCAAATGTATTACAAAGCAAGACTAAATGGCCTCTCATGACATAGTTAATGCAGAAATAAAACATTTTCAGAATCTACCAGCCAGACCTTTGTTTTCAAAACACTAGAGCTCAGCAAAACCCCATAATTTTGTTATACACAAGAGGGAAAAACATCAGTGAATAAGTGTCTCTCTGCCAGAAGTGCAATGGAATATACTAGTTATTTTTATTTAGAAAAGACACTGTTCAGAATTATTGCAGCTTTCCCTGCACAAGGTAAATTTCCTTTTCAGGCTAAATTGAGAAAATGGAAGAAATACTCTCTGATCTAGCCCTAACTAAAAGCTGTACATTCACAAAGAAATAACAAAAATAAAGAGAAAGAATAATAAAGAAGTTATATTTCCTGACCTCTGCTCCCCAGGCTCGAAACCCCTTTTCCAGCCTTAAAGCATTTAGAGCGTATGTTCCAAAATTGTCGATTCCCTCTTTTTGCCCAGCTTCCATGATTGCACTGTAAAGAGCTACAGAATCTTCTTTTCTATGATAGAGCTCCCAGCCCAATTCACCTGTTACACAAACAAGATTAATGGCATCAGCAGCTCAACAATGAAACAATCCTAATGAATACAGTCCATACTATATTTGCTGTATTACAAAGGCTATAATAAACATAGTCTTTGGAAAAAGTGGTGGTCAATGCTGTGTTAATTCACATTCTAGGGTCAGTTCTGCTATCATGTACCAAGCCTAATTCCCTGCAAGAAGCACCAGATAATTTAAGCCCTAGATTTTGAACAGCGGTACTATTATTCTAATTTAAACTGTTAACTGAAATCCAGGATGGGGGTGAGGGCTAATCAGAATAACTGATAAGAAAAGGTCATGTAACAAAGTCACAATGGCAGATGAAGCTTAAGGGCCTTATAAACAGATAATGACTTGGCAAGTGAGCAGCGAGTGTAACTGAGTGCAAGTAAGCATAAAACGAGCATATTGTATCATATTTAGTACAACAGAAAGAGGATTTGAGCTGCTTCATAATGGTCTGAGTTCAGCCCCTCACAGTAGCGACAGACATAAAAATAAAACCTGAGAAAAACAAATACTCAGCATTACAGTGTTACATTTTCAAGGCACTTGACAAACACTAATATATGGTAATCAAAAAACAATTCTTGACGTTGGTTTTGCAGCAAATACCACAGAGGTTATCAGAACTGGCCTTTTGTTCTGTAAAATAAATATTTACACTATAGGGTATTCCAGAGAAAAAGGTCTTGGAAAACTCAGCACAGACCCTGACCAGATCACATTTGGAATATTGATGCTCACGCATTTGTATATAAAACAGGATGAACTTCATAGGATCATAGAATCAGAGAAAGGTTAGGGTTGGAAAGGACCTTAAAGACCATCAAGTTCCAACCCCTCTGCCATGGGCAGGGACACATCTGACTAGACCAGGCTGCTCAAGGCCCCATCCAACCTGGCCTTGAGCACTGCCAGGGAGGGGGCATTCACCACCTCCCTGGGCATCCTGTTACAGTGTCTCACAACCCTTGTAGTGAAGAATTTCTTCCTAATATCCAATCTAAATCTACATCCTTACAATTTAAAACCATTCCCTCTCTTACTAACTCATTGCTTATGAATACATGATGAGATTTATTTTTCAGCTTCAATTTAGTTACACTTATTTATTGCCTGTTTCCTTAAGAGGCTGTTTTCTCCATTGCTTACCTGTGTATGATATCCTAATGGCAGTAACAGAAATATCAGAAAATTTCAAATGTCTAGACTGGAGAAACTTAAATGAACCATCACTGAGATCCTCACTTGTCAACTTCTGAAGAATCTGTCGGGCATATGGGCCTGCTACACCAAGTACTCCCATCTCATCTGTCATGTTTTCTATTTCAACTTTATATCCACCTCTCGTTACTTCTTCTTCTATCCATCTGCATTTAAAACATAACAGTTTTGCTTAATTTTTTATGAAAAATAATTGATTTAGATAAAGATTAGAAAGGCATATTTTTTTGTTGGTGTTCACTTTCCCAGCAGCTCCCATTACCACACTTTCTCAAAAACAATGGTAGTATCTTAAACCAATTTTTTTGTAACACTATCATGTAGTATCATGGCCTGACTATAGTTGACTCCTGATACTTAATTGGGTGGACGAGTACTTCTGTTCCACAGGTCACTAGGTATCACAGAGAACTTGCCTTTTATCAGTGGTCAGAGTACTCTGCATTAACCTTAAAATAATTTAGAAATTATTTAAAATTATTTTATGTTGGTCTTGAGGAAGAATTTCCATATTCACACTTCAAGACCTATGTTTTTTTCTGAATTTTGTTCCCTTCTGAGATTTCTCAGACAGCAGCAGTGATGAAGTAAAATGAATGTTTGAACTACAAAGCAGTCAGGATTCACATGTGGTATATTGAAAGATGATGTGATATTCCAGTTGAACAGTAACAGATTAATAGAAGGCTAGATAGTAGAAAATGTAATAATAGCTATTAATATGCATTGCTAGGGAAAAGTAATATAAATTCTTGCTGTGAACTGCATCTTAATTACTTTTTAAATGACAGCAGATGAGTGACCATGATCTTATGACCTGGTAGCAACATGATTGAGCTACCAGTGCTACGAGGTGTTAGAGCAGCAGTCTGTCAAGACAGGTTTTTCCAACAAAGGGAGAAGAGTCAGTGTTGCTGCACAGGGATTTGTGAGATTTCTTCTACACCTTTCTTCTACGTGTTTCCGACCACCCAAGAAAGATCAGTTCTAACTGGAGCAGTTACTGGGAGGGCTACTGCAGAGTCACAGAATATCCTGAGTTGGAAGGGACCTATAAGGATCATCAAGGCCAGCTCCTGGCTCCACACAGGGGCAGCCATATCTGTGCATTGGACTGAGGGTATCGTCCCAACACTTCTTGAACTCAGTCAAGCTGGGTGCTGTCACCCCTTCCCTGGGGAGCCTGTTCCAGTGCCCAGACACACTCTCAGTAAAGAATCTCCTCCTAATATCCAGCCTAAACCTCCTCTGTCACAGCTTCATGCCGTTCCCTCAGGTTCTATCACTGGTCACCAAAGAGAGGAGATCGGCGCCTGCCACTTTGCTCCCCCTCATCAGGAAGACACAGACCGTGATGAGGTCTCCCCTCAGCCTCCTCTTCTCCAGGCTAAACAAACCAAGGGACTTCGGTTTCTCCTCATAGGACCTCCCCTCAAGACCCTTCACCATCCTTGTTGTCCTCCTCTGGACATTCTCCAATATTTCTGTGTCTCTCTTGTACTGTGGTGCCCAAAACTGCACATAGCACTCAAGGTGAGGCTGCACCAGCACAGTGTAGAGCAGGACAATCGCCTCTCTGAACTGGCTGGCCACGCCATGCTTGATGCACCCCTGGACATGGTTGGCCCTCCTGGCTGCCTGGGCACACTGCTGGCTCATGTTTAACTTGCTGGAGACCAAGACCCTCAAATCCCTCTGAGCATGGCTGGCCTCCCAGTGTCTGATCCCCCAGTATGTATGTGTAGCCAGGGTTGCCCCTTCCAAGGTGCGGAATCTGGCACTTGCCCTTGCTGAACTTCATGCTGTTGGTGATTGCCCAGCTCTCCAATCTGTCCAGGTCTCTCTGCAAGGGTTCTGTACTCACAAGAGAGTCAATGGCTCCTCCCAATTTGGTGTCATCTGCAAGTTTACTTAAGACATCCTCTAGTCCTATGTCCAGGCCATTTCTGAAAATATTAAAAAGAACTGGCCCTAAAATGATACCCTGGGGAAGCCCACTAGTGACTGGCCACCAGCCAGATGGAATCTCATTCACTATCACCCCCTGGGCCCAACCCTTCAGCCAATTGCCCAGCCAGTGCATTGTGGCTTTGTGTAGTTTTATGCTGGACATTTTATCTATCAAGATACTGTGAGACACAGTATCGAAGCCTTGCTGAAACCCAAAAAAATAACATCAGCTGGTTTTCCTTGGTCAACCAGCTACCATGATGATGCAAGGAGTGGTGAGTCTGTTTTACAAGAGGAGTTGAAGTTGTTTTGATAAATGAAGACAGATGTTCCTGCTCATTGCAGGGGGGTTACACTATATGACCTTTAAAGGTCCCTTCTAACCCCAACTATAATTGTTCTATGTAGTGCACTAAATAGTCAAATCTGTCACTGGTGGCATTGATGGTGTTTTCTGCTGAGATTCTGACATGATGACGGACACAGGAATCTGGGACAGAGCCAGGGAAAGAGATAATTTAAATGTATGGGAGAGTTTTTTCAAGATAAGATAAATAAGTTATCTCATAGAACTGAGCACAGATTTGCCTTTGGATGCAGAAAGTATTTATAAAAGCATACAAAAAGAGTAAACAATAAAAACAATGAATGTAAGAAATCTCAAAATAAATTCTTCTGTCAACAGAAATGTGCAACGAGGCTTGTTCCTTCCTGAATAGAGAATTTAAGTATTGGCAGGAAGTTCAGCTTTGAGTTTTGATTTAATAAAAAATATCTGCTGGGTCTTTTCTTTCAGGGACCTCACAAAATAAATGGAGTATATTTTAAAATCTTATAAATTACTACTTTGTTAAGCAGTGTTAAAATATCTCAGGCACAGGGGAGTACCAACCACTACTGATGAAATTCTGTAGAAGTAAATTCATTAGATCTGTTTCTGCCATTTGGTTCCTGAATGTGACCATGGTCCTACTGATTCCCATGGGACTGTTACAAAACAGTACTGTATTCATCATCTGTTGGAATAGCAAATGTCAATCTTTTATGTGCTGATTAATTTCAAATAGCTGATTTGTCAGCAATCTCCTGCAAGAAAAGTTTTCTTTGTATGTATGTATGTACAGCTACTTATTGCACTCAGTATGTCCCTTCCGAAGCTCATCTATGAAAAACACTGTAATGTGGCCACCCTGTAACTGATTCTACCTCCCTTTTTTCTGCTGTTTTGAATAGTGATCTAAGGCCAAATCAGAAGACGTTATCACAGTATCAGGAAGACTGAGCTCCCCATCTGTATTGGCCAGGTCAGTGCCTGTGGGGTCATCCATGTTTAAAGCCAATTTTCTTATTTGCGTAAGAGAAAACACTAGAAAGGAACAACTGTGCTGTGTTCCATCACACAATGCCAAACAACAAAACAAGAGCTACCTCTGCTAAACCATATTACATAACTATCAGTATATTCTCCATCTTTTTACAGCAACAGTGACCCAATATGCAACTGCTCATGCTTCAGGATTCAGCTCAAACAAGTTTCTAAGAAACCAAAATCAATAAATAAGTAGAATTCACCTGAACCTAGTTTGTTGAGTAACAATTAAGAATTTGGCCCTTAGTAAAAAAAGTTTCTATATTAATGTGACTGTATAGTACTGTGTACTTACTGTGTCAAAAATAAACTAACCTCAGATCATGGAGTTCTGACCCTGAGCCAGTGACAAGCATAAATTCTCCAGGATACAGTTGAGAGACTGTTAGCTCAGCATAAACTTTTCCTCTTGGTGTTAACATATGGCTTATATTTGTGGAGCCCACCTACAGAGTAAAATTTGCAATTATTAAGAATACAAAACAAAACCTTTGAACTCTTAAGCATTATGAAATATATGGAAATATGTCATTACTTGAGAGAACAACATTTTTTTTATTTGTTCTGTTATGCTATAATAAGAGTGGACAGATACACGATTGGCCAAGCTTCAGTTTTACACTGGAAACATCACTTTTTTCATTGAAAAAATGGAACTTTTTGAAATGAGATAAATCAAGACCTTTATAAACTTTGTTAATTATGTATTACACAAAGTTTTCTTAAGCTACATTTAAGAATGCATTTTCAGTGCAAATTCAATCGATTTTAGTTTGTTCTTTTATCATCAGAAAAAAAAATCATGTGTTATTTGCATATTTTTTTCAATCATGTGAATAAGGCTTTCAACTCATGTTAATAAGGATAACATTACTTTGTCCCTTAATTTAAAGAGAGAGATATTGAGCTGGTTTATGCTTCTGTGGCCCTGATTCATGCACACTCCTATGTTTTATGTAGTTGCTGACTATCAATCCACATCTCTGTATATTTGAATTGGGTTCTGTGTAGAAATCTGATTCTTTACAGGCAAAAAATCAAATAAGAGTTACTTAGCTGTGACCATGAAACATATACATGTTCATACAGGTATCATCCATAGAAACAGAAATATAAATGTGACACAGATGGTGTGCTGTCTGGCTCCAATGGCAGAAATTAGTCTCTCTTATCTCATTCTGCTTTCATAAGAACCTTGTCAATCACCCAGTCAATGCCCAGATCCCAGACAATGAATGGAAAAAGGAACTGAATTGCAGATATTAAACATTCTTTTCCGAGGTCATATCACATTAATATAGTTACTGACATATTATGGGCACAAAACTGAGTTCTCAGGGTCTTTTGGTAGTCACTCACAACCTGGTTCTGATATAAATACATGTCAAGCAACTTCACTCAGTTATTTTATGATGTGGACAACCTTGAACAGTACTAAAAATCAGCTAGCTTAAATAATCAACTCTTGTGAATACTGGATTTTTTTTAATTGGACTCATAAACTGTTCATACTAATTTGCTGCCTATCTTTCTTTTTCTCCTTAGCAACTCTTATAAAACTCCATAGAAAGCACTTGCTTTTTCTCATAATTTCCTGTTTGATTCTGCTTTTCCCCAGCCACATAAATGTATTCAGGTAGTGTCATCTAACTGATGACAGTTATCCCAAGCTAGAAAGAAGAAAAACTTTTAATCTGTATTGCTATCACAAAATCAACACAGTAAAAAATAGGACCACATAGTAATTCAGGGTCTTCTTTCTCCTAAAGCTTTAGGATGCCATTCTTGTGTACAGCCTTCCCATTCAGCTGAATCTGACCTCTGCTTTCATAACCACAATCTCAGTCTACCTACTCTCTTCCTACCCTTCTTCCCTCTGGTGTCTGAAGCAGCTAAAACACCACCTACAGCAAAAACTTACGAACTTTTGTGCTGAAATGAGCAAACCCCATGGCTACAGCACTTGGAAGGGAACATCTGCCTGCTGGAAGTGTATCTCTGAAGATGAGATACTAGATGAGAATGGGTGACAAAGCAGGAAGACAAAGAGACTCATGGAGTACTAACATAAACTGAGGACCAAGAATAGGAAACCTGGGGTAGTTTGTCACAGTGTGCTGTTTTTGAAAACAGGATAATACTCAGAGGATCTGTGAGCAGCCACACTTGGGCAGAAAGGACAGGTGTGAGCTGAAAGCTGAATATCCTGAATATCCTATTTCAGGCAGCCCACTGTAGAACAGTCAGTATGAATGGGGTGGCAGATAAGCATGGGTCATATTTTTAAAAAAAATACAAAACAAAACACAACAAAACTGTTCCCTTGGGCAGCCAGGAAGAACAACATCCAGCTAAGGTCAGCCAAGAGGACCTTCCACTGTTTTCCTCTGCTGCCTAAAGTAGCCACAGTATATCACAGCGTTAGGTAGGCAGCTGTCAAGATAGTCTAATACTATGGTAAAAGAATTTCAGGTGATATTCCCTTGGACTTCTTTAGACAAAAAATTGAAACACAGAAGGTTCCGTGGTTCCAGGAAGCAATACTCTACTGTAAATCCAACTGTGCACAGGAACAGGTTTCCCAGAGAGCTCCAGTGGAGTCTGCATTTTTGGAGATACTTAAAAGCCATCTGAACATAGTCCTGAGCAATGAGCTCCAAGTAACCTGCTTGAACAAGGGGTTGGACAAGTTGATCTCCAGAGGTCCCTTCCAATTTCAACCATTCTACGATTCAATTATTTGTGTCAAAGGTTCTTCTATGTGAAGCTACTCTAAAATAAACCCCACTGTCCATACCCTTAACTGAGGGAAATACATCTCCTGACACAGCAATTTCTTCAAAGGATTTGAGTGCTCAGTATCTGAAAGATATGGCAATAATATTATGCCTCATTTTCCATTTCTGAAACAGATCTTGTTTGTTTAAATTCTATATTCAAAATAATTAGCACTGTCCCGTTTACCTTTGGAACAACATTTGCAAATAGATGATCCAGCAGCTTAAGAGAATCTGTGCCTTTTACTTTAAACTTGCCAAATGGTGACAGGTCAATCACACCGACTTTTTCCATAACCTGTTTATACTCACGGCCCACAGGTTCAAACCAATTGGTGCGCCGAAAACTGGGTCTGAAACAGAGCATTTACACACATAAAACAAAAACCCAACTTGGAAATTTTGTGCTTTTTTGCAGCAAAGCATAGTCTTCAGTTTCTTCAGCTCAATTATCATTCAAAAGAGATAGACTTTCCTAATACTAGGTAGCTTACCCAATATTTTCCTTGGTCTAACATAGCTTAATTATTAAAATCCTTTAACAACAGAGAAAGATATGGGTTGGTATTTTATCAACTATTCTGCACAATAAACTGTGTACTATTCAAATGTTAGAAGAAGTAGTAGTCTGTTGTGCAAATTTACAGCATACTTGGTTGCCGAATCATTTATTTGAGTTTAAGGTGTTAAAGGCTTTATTTCTGAACAGCAGCGTATGTCTCCTTATTCCTTTATGAGTCTCATTTAGATTGGGACTCCACTATCCCAATGGAAAACATTTATTTGCTGGATATTCCGTGATACAAGCAGGTAACTAGGCAGGCCAGTACAGAAAAAAAAAAAGAAAAAAGAGAAGAAGGAAATAAAAGGAGGACAGAACTTCACCTTTCCTGAGAATTATACAGAGAGGAAGCAGCTTTTTCATGAAAACTCTATACTGATCAAATAATCAGTGCTGCTGATCAAATTATAAGGGGGAAAAATACAAACACATAACAAATTGTTCTCTAATATTTTTCTTGAACTAGGATGTTCCCTAGATGTGTGTTTCAAAATAGCTGCATTATCAGAATGAGAAATGGATTATAAACTACAGAAAAATCAATAATGGAAGATCAACCTAATAGATACTTGGATCTTAAATAAAGTATAAATATATGCTGCTTATTAAATTTAACTCATCTGGCCCTTAATATCATGACAATTTATCAGATTGGGGGGAAGCTAAACTTTTATATACTTGTATCCAGTCTCATCTCCAGGTTTGTAGAACCAATGAGGTTGCTCCCATCCTGCATGAAAGCCCATTGAACATTCTGATTTCAGCAAATCATACAGCCCACTGGTTCTTTCTGTAGGTCTCCCAGCAAATCTTTCTTCTTTAGGGTAGCCAACTAGAGGGAAAAGATAAACAAACCAAAAATCATGGCATACTCAATACTGTACATCATTTAATACATATATATATATATATATATATGTATTACATCTAGAGGCAGGCTTTCTTGGAATTAATTTTCAGGATATAAATGTATTTTAAAAAATACCTTACCAATGTTATTAAAACCATAAGATTCTCTTGCTTTGGCTGCTGTGTATTCTGTAGTGGTCCACTTTCCATATCGGTTGGGATCTAATTCTATCAGGTCAAATGGAGGTTCTCCCTCAAGGATCCAGTCACTGAGGTACTTCCCTATGCCACCAGCATGTATAATTCCATACCTGAAAAACAGGGAAAAGTCTTGTAGTGCTAAGTCTTTTATTGTGTGTTTTTAAAATTTAGTACTAGCATATATATGACTAGTAATTTAGTATGCTAAATTGTTCCTTATTTTGGTTTGTTGTTCTATTTTGTCTTGTTTTCCAAGACTACATACTTTATTGACAGATACTTCTACTGACTCACTGTCAGCAGCAAAACTCCATTGCCAATGTATGGCATTTGTAGTGCTTGAGATTACATCAAACTCTTTCTCTGAAGTTCAGAATTAAACAATCTTTTCTGGAGACATCAGAACTCTTCAAAAATTAATACTAAAGAAAGTTCTCAAGCTTCTGATATCAATTAAATACACTTTCTAGTCATAGAATACCTCATCTTTTTCAATGATTTGATGAAAACAGACACAGGTTTGAAAAGCAGACTGGGACTTCCCAGCAGCTACAATGAATATTTACTTTACAGTGAAAAGAGCAACAGCAGCAAAAGCCAGGAGACAGCAGTACGAAGACAACTTTACAGAAACAGGGAATGTAGCAGAACTGCAGATAAAACTAGAAGACTTGTTTGCAGTGGTGCCAGAATTGAATGCTGTTTTTTCTCACCTGATTTACCTTCTCTGTTCTCCACTACAACTAAAAAAGAAATGGTTCCAGAAAGCTTGTGCTAACAAAATAAACAGGTAGAAATTTTAACAGAAAATACTACCAGAAAGCCTATTCTGTTCCTACATAAAGAGTGTGTGAAGGATCAGACTGTAGAGATCTCTTATTAGAAACCTTTATTTAACGAATGACAACAGATAGCAAGGTAGCTGCTCAGAAGTTATGAAGTGACAGGTGTAAGGATTCCTTCCTTAAACATTTTGTACATAATTCTATACTGTCAGAATGCGTGACATTTGGCCATCCATACAGAAAAAAGCAGTGTGTGAAATGTGCTCCTGTGAGGTACCTGAAGTGGGCAACTGGGTACAAGGATCTTCATTGTGCTGCAGTACGTGCATGTCACTTTATCAACCTACTTGTGGTCAACCAGTATTATGTAATGTGGAACGGCAGGCACCTCAGATTTGACACCACAACATTTAACTACCAGTAATTACTAATGACTGAATTACAATGTTTTTCTTTTAATACCTCTTTGAATGTTTGCCATGCCTAAAAAAAAAAGAAGTGTCAAAACAGCATCCTGTCCTGGAAAGTTCTGAAAATAAATTATTAGTTACTTGTGAAATGCTTCAGTGAGCACAGCAAAAAAAAAATTCTCAAGAAAAAGTAAGTCTGTCCAAAACCAAATTTAGGTTAGCATGCAGTAATTAAATCACAGACATTCATACTGAATAGGGAAGCTAAACCAAAATTTAATTGCTGTTCATCAACTTTGCATTTTGAATGCTATGCCCTCAACTAAATTGGCAAGAATACGTGGGGGAAATAAGGATGTAATCATTTTCAGTTCTAACGCATATGTCTAATAATACATTCAGATTACACAGCCAACTTAGTTCTAGCACTAACTGTAGAATGCCTGGCTTCATAATCTTGATGAAATCAAAGTGATATAGTGGGGGTTCATCTGTAATTATTTATTTAAATAAAACAGAAATAGGAAACCTTTGAGTACTTGAAGTAATTCTGCCAAATGCACTTTAGACTGTTCAGCATAAATACTTAGATTCCCATACCAAACTTTTATCACTGCACTTGATGGAGTAAAGGTGAGTGACCATGGCTTCAATGCCTTCAAGAATGTCTCCAGAAGACATTTTAGGCAGTTTAACTCTCCCTGCACCATTCCCTGCAGCCAAAAGCATAGAGGAACACAGCACAGACACCACCGCGGGACTGCATATGGGAACAAACAACAAATGCAATTCAGCTTTTTAGCTTCAGCTGAAGATGATGTCAGGGGTACCTTGGGGGCAAGACCACCCTGCAATGTGGAGCTGCTACTGCAAGCACAGCACGGCACGTTGGCTGACAGGTCTCCACATTCTGCAGAGCTTTGCCATGACGACTCTGTGCAATCAGTTGATTTTTGTGCTCCTATCTGGGCCCACATTATCACAGACTTTAAATCACGCAGGGTGCCCAAATCCCACATTACCTCAGGCAATGGGCAGCTGATTGTATCAACTGCAGTCCTGCTACAGAAGAATAAAATACATGCTTTGCAGGGATGTGATGTTACAAGTAGCTGTAAAGAACAGTACACTCTATGAATCTCAATCTTCAGATGAGGATTTAGAGAAAATTTCCTTAATGAACACAAAATGCCCTTCTCTGTTCTGCTTCTCTCCTTGCAGTCCCTGAGAGATTATCTTCTCCATTGTCCCTGTGCTACTCTTGTGCCTTACTTATTTACAAGGCCTTGCTTCTCTTGATTTTCAACTAATTCCACTCCTCTTCCCTAAGAAATCTGAGTCCTTACACACCGTGGTCCCTTTCCTAGTGTCTCTGTCCCACATTTAGCTGTTTTTCTATACCATTTCTGCAGGAAAACTCCTGTTCCATCTCTGGCTGTTGAATACTACTACAAATAGAATTCCTGAATCTTAATGCAAGATTTAGTGACTGTCTATTAAGTGTTTATAAGCTGTAATATTTATAAAGCCTTGTGAACATGCCTTGTGGATGGAGAGGCAGAAATGCATTATCTTTGGAGAAAGATCATTTCTGCTAACTGTGAAGTTAATTTTCAGAACACAGGGAGATTAGAGCTTTTCAAAAGAGAGACTTCACCTCAAAAACCTTAATGCAGCAAAATAACATATCTTCCAAAAATCTTGTTATCTGGAATGGTTACACTATTTTGACTTAATTTTTTTCTGAATAAAATTCTACCCTACTCTTGTTGGCATTTTCAAAGCCGTAACTGAAAACAGTCTTAAATGGGAAGTGTTGAGCAACCTCAATAATAAACAGTGCTACGAGCAGTTAGCTGTGGGCTAACTATACCCCTAACTACTTTGCACATTAAAATGCCTAGCAAGCTGCTAATTTTAGATAATAAAAATCCTCTAAACTAACAGCACTAAGTCCTCTGTCACAATGTCCCTGCTAGTTGACTGTGAGATAAGGATTTGCTAATGCACACAAAAAATTACAACACTGGTAGAAACACTGCAGTGACCCAGAAGAGAGTGAACAGAGAGTCAAAAGTCCCTGAAAAGCAGACGTAGCAATCCAATACAGTAACATAATTGCGACCTGTTTCTAAACATTTAGACATTAATCAAATTACTCAAATAAGTTGTTTAAAGAAACTTAAGCATTAGAACACTGGTCTTCAGCTATTCCTATATGGAAATTCGATTCTGCTCCTGTTGACACCAATGAAGGAAAACAGGCTCCAAAGTCTGGCAGCACAGTGATGAACTTAAACAGTCTTTCTAGTGGACAGCGACTAGGCAAACCACTTTTGTAACTCTAAGTTCTGCAAATGTTACTAAAAGATAACAAATTTTTTTTCTTTAAATCCAAGCAGCAAAGGTGAATACCTTTCACAATGAATCATTGCAAAATTACCAAACCTTTTTATTTTGAGGGTCTCAGAAAGCGCATTAGTGGTACTGCCTTATCTTACAATCTGAGGGTTTGTTTGATTTGGACTGAAAGAAAACTGGAAAAAGCTGGATTTTGAACAGCAAGTTAGGCAATTGGAAAAACAATGTAAACAGAATGTGTTCAATAACATGTGCCTGGAAGTGTATTCAGTTCATTCTATCCATCTTGAATCAATGGTCAAATGGACAAATAAAGAGAAGGCAATAGGAGTTTTACCACTGACTTCAGCGGGGCCTGAGTATATAAGCTGTAAGTCACATTCAAAGACAACGTTGTAATGAGCAGGAGAGAATAAATGACGCAAGTAAAACACCCATTCCTGTTGTCACATTTGCATTTCTCCAACTGTCAGCAACATCATTTCTCAGCACAGCCTTCAAAAGTCAGCACCGTTACTGCATTCACATCCCTAGAGCAGTCAGTAACCCAGTACTGTGTTCCCAGACGGTGTTTAGATTGGATATTAGGAAAAATTTCTCCATCAAAAAGGGCTGTCAAGCACTGGAACAGGCTGTCTAGGGAAGTGTTTGAGTCACCATTCCTGGAGGTATTTAAAAGAAGTGTAGATGTGGCATGTAGGGACGTGGTTTAGTGGTGGACTTGGCAGTGCTAGGCTAACAGTCGGACTCGATGATCTTAAAGGTCTTTTCCAGCCTAAAAGATTCTACAATTTTATGCTGGCAGTGCCTTCTGCTTAGTATGCCTTCCACTCTTCAATCCAAAGTTGATACCATAGTAAAAGTTCTCCCTGGACCAATCATTCTTGCCACAGCATCAGTGACACTGGTTTCTGCATATGCCAAACAATGGTTGAATACAACCTAATTCAAAGCAATACATAAGCTAAACTGGAAAGTTTATTATAAAGCCCAGCACTCTTATGACTGTAACTTTCTGCACAGATAGTACCAAGTGCTACCCATTACTTGCTGCTTTGTTAAGTATCACAGAAATTTGCTTCCAGAATAAAAGGAAGAAACAAACTGAAAAAACAGTGAGAGTTGTGAAGAAGTATTGTATATATAATTGTGTATATATATTGGATATATAGTACAAGAGAGCTTGTATTATATAGGTAGTGGTAATTAAGCCTGTTTTGAATGATATTTTACATAAAACGTGTAAAATGACTCCCAATCCCACAAAAATTTGCAAAGCTTGAGCTGACTGCTATTTTAACAGTATTACTGATGAAAGTTGTCATAAAGAATTTACTCACCCAAACCCAATAGCTACCCAGTAATTTCTGACACCCTGATGTGGTCCGACCATTGGAAGAATGTCTGGAGAATAGGTGATAGGACCCGCAATGGTGTTTATGATGTCTGCATTTCTCAGAACTGGGACCATTTCCATAGCAGCTTCAATATGCTCTGTTATTCTGTCTAAGTCAGACTCAAAAAGTTCTTTCCCAAAACCTGCACAGATATTTGACTCTTATTATATACTTAATTACACTGAAAATACATTTAAAATACAGTTATGCAATCTACATACGTAAAGTTATACAGAATTAATCGCCAAGTATGTTCAAGCCTTTGCCACCCTATGTGAGAAGAATGGTGTGCAGAAACCCCTGGCTACGGGCATGATGGAGTTTATCGTCATTGCAGTTACACTGTCCTTTAACCCTAAGGTCACACAAATTCAACAGTCCAGTAGTAAGGCAGCAGAGGCACACAGAAACTTCCTTCCTTTTCTTCCACTTATTTTTCTCAGTAGGCCAAAGTCTGGGGAAGGGAGGAAAGATACTGCCTGTGTCAGCCTGTGATTTCCATGGTGTTTGTGGAGTTCCTGGATGTACTTCAGCCTTACGTCTCAGCTCTAAGCACTGCTGAAGATCAGTCTGTAGAGCGTCCTGACACAACTGTAGCCATTAAGTTCAGAAAGTTGTGACAGAGCAATCCACAGCCAAGCAATGCTGACAGCTCTTCCTTAGGAAACATTGTGCTTTTTTAAAACAGCAACAGGGTTGACAATATAACTTTCTGCCTGGAAGTGAATGACAAGCTGGATCCTAGATGTAATGCAGCAGTATGACATGACTGGCATTTTTTTGCACAAAAATTCTCTGTAAATCTATAGCTTTCTTGTACTTATATCTTAGCACAGCAATTTAAGACATTCCCTTGCTACAACTGTGCTAATGCTTGACAACCACATTATCTCTGTGGGAAGAGCAAAAACCCAAATGCCCTGTCAGTATGCTGGAGAGACCTGCAGCTTAAAAAAAAAAAATCTTTTCAGTTGCAAAAGGCTCCATAATGCAGATTTGGTGATTACATCCAATCATAAAGCACAGACACCTGTTCAGAGCAGGGCAAGACTATGTTGTAGATCAGTTTTTTGTGCCTGTTCAAATAGGCCTTTTTATTTCTATTGACTCTTATTATTGGAGTTCTATTCTCTGAATAAATGTTTTTGCATTGTAATCATGCACTGCAAATATTTATTTTCCATCACAGAAGGCAGCATGACAGACTGGGTTTTATACATCTTAAAACATGTGCTAATTGTTCTCAAGTTTAAAGTTGTAATGTTCTTAATTACCTGGTGGGACTCCATTTGTTACCCATGAGTCCTGCAGCTTCATCTTCTCCTCACTTTCATATGGGCCAAATAAAAGACCATCTCTTTCTTGCCTTAAATAATATGATCCTTCTAAGTCACGAATCACAGGCAATTCTGTTTTTAGGGCTTTCACTTCAGGGATAGTAGATGTCACAACATATTGATGATGAACAGGTATGAGTGGGTGCTGCAAGCCAATCATTTTGCCTATTTCACGGGCCCAGAAGCCTAGAGAAGACAAAAACCAAAATGGAATTATTCAAGGAGTAATTTCAGTGAATGGAAAATAACAGCAAAACATTTGCAGGTGGCACTATGCTTTGTGGAATTTTTTTCCCCATGCTTTTAACTTTCAAATGATTTGTTTTATTACCCAGAAAAATTTTGCCTCCATAATTCCATGACCTTGTTCCTAATTATACTACCAGGTATTCTAGTATACAGATATTAAAAAAAGAAAAAATTGGAAAAATACATATATGGCCTGCAAAAGTTCAGAAGATAATTTAATTAACAGTCCCACAAACCCCATAGTTTTTCAGTAAAGATGGTCTGCAACACAGTCCTAGCAAAGTCAGGGACACTTAAAAATCAGAATAAATGATCTCACATCATAGGTTTTAATCTGACCTCTTACTCTCAACCAGATGAGAATATGTCTTCACAAGAGAGTAATCAAGCCCTAACACCCCAATAGAGCAGTTCCAGCCAGCTAATCTCAAGAAGTTTCTCTCCTCTTTCATATGCATCATGTTACTCATATTCTTTGTCTCATGTAGCAATCAATCCATTATGATGTTCTTATTGGTGAGTAGCCAGTGTGCTCTCCCATAGATGTCCAATTAAAAGTTCTCATTGTCCTGGTTTTGGTCAGGACGGAGTTAACTTCTTTTGTAGCAGCGGATGGAATGCTGTGTTTGAGAGTTAAAATGAAAGCAGTGCTGATAACACCCTGATGTTTTTAGTTGTTGTCAGACAGTCAAGGACTTTTTCAGCTCCTCATATTTCTCTATTCATGAGAAAGGAGGGGATGAAACTAGGACAGGTGACCCAGACTGGCCAAAGAGGATATTCCATGCCAATTACGTCATGCTCAGTACAACGGGGGGGCTGATGGGAGGAAGAGAGGGGCGGCTCCAGGACGCGCAGTTTTGGGGGACGATCGGGTTCCGGGACGGTTCTGGGTGGCACAGCCTGAGTTGTGGGTTTGGTGAGAAACTGCATTGTGTATCAACAGCTTCATATATTTTTTGCTCTAAATTCTTGTTAGCATTGTTATATTTTATCTTTCTGTTATCTTAGTAAACTATCCTTATCCCAACCCACGGGCCTTTTAGTTTCTTGGTTTTGGGGTTATTTGCCCCTTCCTTTTCCCTTCCCTTGCCTCTCACCCCCCCTTACCCCTTCCCCTGCTCTTTTGTATCTCGGCTCTTAGCTGGCGTAAAACCACGACACTCAAAGAATGTGACCAGAAAAAAACCAAGCAACTATTTCCCTGTCCCAGAAGCCATTCAGGCCCTTCATGTATGTTAGTAGGTATAACTTAAAGACAACTGAATTTTAACTCTGTTTAGAACCCTCCAGACTAGCTGTTTCCAGCTGGTAAGATACATTCACATAGTGAGGTATCTGCGTCAAAGTGAAGGAGTGGAAGCCACTTAACTGCCAAGCGTCGTAGTTTGGTCTCCGCATCACTGCTGACGTGCTGTGGGGCTGGAACACATGGACCACTCGTAATCAGACCAATACAACTGACTGGGGTGGCGGCTGCTTTAAGCAGCTTGCAATATTCCCCGGACCCTCTCCCTGTTCTTTGGATCAAGGGGTCCAGGTCTCAGAAGTGTGAATGAAGAGGGAGAATCTAATGAAGCAGGAACACCAGCGAAATCCAGAAGTGATGGTTGGGGGAAAGTGATATAGAAGAGGAGGAAGAGCTATCAGGGCCTTCCAAATCAAAGGCTATGTGCTATGTGGCACCCAGAAGAAGGAGGCAGGTTAGCCTGGATCCTGTGCAACAAGGTGACTCAAAACTGTTTATGAAAAACTACCCACAGCAAGATTTCCTACTTAACACAGCTGCCCATTCTCCTGGAACTTAGACATGTGATAGCCATCTTAACAAACATACAACTTTTCTCCCTTTTTGCTGCTTACTTGTTGTACTCAAATGTTCCTACCTCTCTCTTCAATTCCATGCCGTCTAAGCTGTGGGGAAAATATAGCTCTCATATTGGTGCCCTAAGGGCACTAATATTCATTCACAACACTGAGTGGCTTCACCTGGGACATCCACCCATGAGCCTAGGAGTCTCATTTCAGGTCAGCTCAAGGCCTTCAGAACCTGTCTGAGCTGGATTGATTATAAGTGTGCCTGTTTACAGCTCTGTCACAACCATGCCCGTGCCTGGCCATGGACCTCATTGATCCAGACCCTGATCTGTGGACTACTTCCCAGCTTGACCTCAGCCCAGTCTCATCTCCGTGCTCCTGTTGATCACCAGGCAGCGTCTGACCCTGATTATCACCACCAGACCTGTTTCTGACCTGCGGATTGACCGCCAGGCTTGCTCTCAGACTGATTCATCACTGTGGATCTGCCTGTGCTTCATCCCCACAAACTTGTCTGGGTATCTGGCCTGTGGACTAACCACAGCTGCTAGTCCCCAGCCTGCCATGCTCCCTCCTTTGTGTGTTGAAGAATGGAGCCCTTGCTGTCTTGGCTCCTACCCTACCATTCTCACTACCATGTTTGGTTCCCTGTCCCGCGTGGAGCAGCTGGACTGAACTGGTTGCTGACGTTACCTTGGGACTACATCCTCTCATCTCTGGCATGGCTGAAAGCCAAGGCAATCAGGAAGGCTGAGTTGCCCTGTGCTGGCCTTGTGCCATTCCCCTACGCCAGGATGGCTGTCAGTCTCTCATTTAATTTCACAGACCAGCCTCAGATATAACACCCACAGTTTTTAAAATTTCTGAGTTTCTGAGGAAAATATTTTCTGTGGGGAGTTACTCAAGAATTGCTGACAACCAGGTAAAGCAAGGGAGCAGGAAATCCAGGATAATGATAGAGAGATCTCTTCAACTAAAAGCCCCTGCCCAGTATGCATTGTTTTGCGTTTATCATATGTAAAAGTTTTGCTCCTTAATGTCATCCTCACCAGTCGAAGATAAATCACTGACAGAACACTTGCTAGATCAGTTAAATTAGCTCAGAGAATATCATGGTGTAGTCATACAGTGATTCAAAACATCCTTTAAAGCTACTGAAATCTGACTTATGCTTCCGTATTTAAAAACTCCTAAGAAGTTTGAATTTCTAGCACATCTGCAAGGGTATCCTCCATTACACATGACAAATACAAATGTGGATTTCAGCAGAGGCTAACCATCTCTAGGGAACTTGTTTTGATTTGGGCATTTTCCCATCACCTACAAAGAAATCTATTTTAACCTAAGTTCAGTTAATGCTCCATAAGTGAAGTACCAGAAAATTCAGAGATTCACATAATTTAGGAGTTGGAAGGGACCTCGAGAGATCATCGGGTCCAATCCCCCTGCCAAAGCAGCTCCCTAGCTCATATTGCACAGATGGGCGTCCAGACGGGTCTTGAGTATCTCCAGAGAAGGAGACTCCACCACCTCCCTGGGCAGCCTCTCCCAGGGCTCTGTCACCCTCACTGGGAAAAAGTTCTTCCGCATGTTGGTGCGGAACTTCCTGTGCTCCAACTTGCAGCCACTGCCCCTTGTCCTCTCTCCACAGACCACTGAAAAGGGGCTGAACATTTCCCTCTGTCTCCCACACTTCAGATATTTATAAACACTAATAAGATCCCCTCTCAGTCTTCTATTCTCAAGGGTGAACAGCCCCAGTTCATTCAGCCTTTCCTCATAGGGGAGATGCTCCAGGCCTTTGATCATCTTTGTGGCCCTCCACTGGACTCTCTCCAGGAGATCCCTGTCTTTTTTATACCAGGGATCCCAGAACTGGATACAGTACTCCAGGTGGGGCCTGACCACGGCAGAGTAGAGGGTGAGGATCAAGTAGTTTTCCTGTCAAAATTGCTTGGACTTAAAGTGGTATCTGAAAAAGAAACAATACACTGGGAATATGCTTCTAAATAAATTCACTCTTTTGCTTACTCATTAAACCAGAATGAGTGGGAAAATATAAAGAGAAAGCATATTCAAGCTCCTCAAAGAAAATAAAAATTGTAAACTTCGTATTAAACCTTTGAAAAATAACTTTGTTTCTTTCAAAACAACATTAACATTTCTTAGCCATTAAGTTTGCAGAAGTACAATACAAACACAGTTGATCTTAAATTGCTTTTGAATTAAAGGCAAATAGTTTAGGTTTGTTCAAAATCAATTTTTAAATATTGTACTTCTAAAAAAAATCACTTCTAAGTGCTTATTTAATTACTTAGAATAACAACAGCTGACATTTACTGAATGAAAAAATTACAGTTCCTTTGTTTATAGTTTTTGAACCATGTGCAACAGCTATTACAAACACAAAAATGGCAAAAGGAAGAATACATTCCCTGAAACAAAACTCCAATTGGAAGCAGATGTCACGTTCTCTCACACACAGAGCTAAACGAAGGCATAAATTATATCTCTAGGACATTTGCAAAGATTAAACTGTAGAGATTGCAAACATCTGATGCTGAAATATTTAGTGGGGGTAGTACTCAGCTTATCTGTTGAACTATATAAACTGACTATCTCTTGTTTACAAGAAAGAAAGTCTTCCATCCCCAAGTATGTAATTACAGGTGTATGTACAGTGTATACATGTGCAAACGTGTGCTTACCTACACATACTGTATATATAAACTAAATTCACTGGTTTTGCAGTCTTTAATCAAATTTTCCATTATAAATAGGCTGCAAATCACTTCAACAGGCTCAATAACAGTTACTTCATGTCAGGGATTATTTATTAGGCATCTGCTTTCTTCCTAAATGGAAATCTCACATAAGGAACAGCTAAAGATTGGTTGAAACTAGTTTGTTCCAGTTCCACAGCAGATGTCAGTTGAGAATGTAGAGAGCCTTCTGATAGATTTTTTTTCTCTGCTGATATTGCAACATGAGACTAAAGTATGAGCTCTGAATTACACCAGTCATGATCTGTAGTGGAATGAGGCAAGGCAGAGAAGAATGAATGTTAGCTGAGAGAACATTTATAATATGTATGTGTTATACAGTATTGATTTCACATCCTTAGCCAGAATGCTAAGCAATGTGTGTTTCAAATGTTCATTCTGACTGAATAGTTAATTACACAAGAGAATTAACTAAATATATCTTTGATTTAATAACTTTGGAAAAAAAGCCAAACAACTGTGAAAGTTTCACAAGGGTGCATTCTATTTTTTCAAATAAACATTGAGAAGAATTTACTAGAAAACTTTGCCTGTCAACTCGATACATAAACCATAGAAAGATCACTACACTACAAAACTCTAAGGAAATTTCTACGTCTGTGATACTTCATCCATATGATGCAGAGCCAATCATTAGGAGTAATGACTGCCTAGAAGTCTGTGGCCTAAATAAGAAGTCTGATTGCCAAAAGAGCTGTGTGTAAGTCAATCTCCCTTGTTTGTCATAACCTGTTCCCTCTGCCTTCTCTTCCTTTCAATCTGTTCCCATCTATGTCTCCCCTGCAACTCTACCAGTCTTTCATGCTCAGACAGCTGAGGCAACCTCAATTTTCCAGTCTCAGTTTCTCACACACACACCCATCCTCAAGTATCTTTCCTAATACTTTTGTCCAAAAAGCTTCAGCTCCAGTTCCCTTAATGAATCATGTCAGATCCCTTTCTGCTATCCCTCTCTGTGGTATTATCCTTACTAACACCATCCCTGCTGTCCTTCTCAGTCTGAACTTCCTTATTCGGCAAGTCCTCTAGCACGTAAGCATCCCACCTGCTGCTGGAGCTCCCAACTACCACTGGGAACATTTCCCAAGCATTTCAGTCTCCCAAGTCTATTTCCCTGCCACTAAAACTCACCCGTAATTCCAATGTCAGCCACAGTTATTCTACCCACCAACAAGAAGAGTCCCGGTTTCACCATTTCATCTGCTTTGCATTAGAAATATGGATGGTTTTGTATGGATTTTGGAGGGTACAGATGTAAAAAGAAATTATAAAGACATATCCTTGCTCTCACTTGCTCTGAGCAAGAAGTTTCCTTCTCAAGTCTGATTATTCACTAAGATGGGATGTATGAAAGACTCAAGCCCTTAAAAATGCAGATATGATTTAGTTTGAGACAGACTAGAGTTTGCAAAAATTTCAAACAAATGATAAATATTCAGCACGTTTTCAAACAACTGAAAACAGAAAGTTGTCAACTCAGAAATAGATGGCACACTTCACATAGGATATGCCAACAGTTTCACCAACACTATATTCTTCTGTAAGTTGTATAAGGCAGCAAATCACAGAATCACAGAATCACAAGGTTGGAAGAGACCTTTGAAGATCATCAAGTCCAACCATTCCTTCCATCCTATGCTAAACCATATCCCTAAGTACCTCATCAACCCTTTTTTTGAACACATCCAGCGATGGTGACTCAACCCCCTCCTACAACCTCCTACCTCTACAACCTCCCTTCATGTAGTTGTAGCTGGTGACGTTTTTCAGCTCAAACACAGGTTTTCAGACCTAAAAACGGTTTTAGGAAAACCTAAATCCAAAGGACATTTGCCCAAAAGCTCTTTGAAGCAGAAACATCAACTTGGCTTCTTTAACACAATGAAGAATAAAAATTGCATATGTAAATACAAGCTCCTTTGTGTTAGGAGATTTTTATTACATGAAAAAATGTATTGTTAATCCAAGCGCATATTTAAAATACTACTCAAAGGGCATCAGAAATCTTCTGTCTCAAGGATACATAGATAGAGTTCAGTCTTACAGAGATAATACTGAAATAGGCAGAGTTATCTTATTTGCTGCAAATCCTCAGTCTCTGAAAAAACAGTGATGACATTTCTACTTCATTTGTACATTCCTTTACCCTTTCTAAATAGCTCTCAGAAGATTTTAGAGGACAATATGCATAGACAGAGACTTGTCTCTTCTATATAACTTAATGTAGACCAGTAAAGGTCTCTTCTGCTCCTAAAAATCTATCTAGACAGTAACTGCTGGAGACAAACCAGAAAGAAATATTATTAATGCCTTGTCAAGGACAATTAAAGAGCTAAATTATCACAGCACTGTAAAGTAATATGTGCAAACTACATTTTGCACAAACCAAGTGAAGAGTTTAAAACATCTATTACTTATCCCTGATATGGTACAGATGCTCCATGCCATCCACTTTGTGAGTATACAAATACTTGTGTTACCTGCAGCATTCACAATTCGCTTTGCTCGAATTATTCCATGTGGGGTTTCAACTTCCCATGTCCCATCTGAGCAGGAGTTCAGGTTAGTCACTTGGACAGGGTAATTTAATTGGGCACCATATTTTCTGGCTCCTGCAGCCAAGGCCATAGTGAGAGAATAAGGATCAATATGACCATCTCCAGGGTTATACAGGCCAGCTAACACCTAAGTGGAGGTAAAATCCCCAAAAATGAAAGAAATTAAAATTTATCAAAATTAACTGTTTAAAAAAAAAAACAAACACTTTATTTTTTGAATGCAGTAAACATCAAGAAGTCAAAGCAAATCAAATTTTCAAACCATATAACATCAGGCCTTCAATTAGCCAACTTAACAATGGTGCAAGGGTGCAAAATGGCCCAGTTTTCCCATGCAATTAAAAGTTGCAATATTTTAGTATTATAATACTACATGTATTATAATTACTAGCATGCATGCTGACATACATTATGATGTATATTTTTTCATTGAAAACTAAGAACTTACTGTACAATTTATGTAAACAGACCTTATGTTTTGAAGGCTAATAAACCAACATTTAATGGCAATGGAAGTTATTTTTCATAAAATTAGGTTCATTACCATATCCATATTCAGTAAGGGAAATAGCTCTTGTACTTTCTCAGGTGTGATTAGGTACTGCTCTGTTGCGTGCCAACCAGCACGAGTCATTTGGTATTTAAATTCATCCACCCTTGTGGGGGTTGAAGCAATTCTGATGCTGCCAGGCTGATGAAATCCCACAGCCTAAAACAAAGAGTGAAAGAGAATCACTGAAAGAACCTTTATTTATCACCATAAAGCCATGTTCCCATGCTATGGGAAGTCTACGGGATTTTTGCCACTAACATCACTGAAATGAGATTCAAATAAATCATGTGCCCTTGAAGGAACAGGACTTAGATGTAAAGTCCTAGTGAAAATAATTTCTTTAAAAAATTTATCAAACTAACTTCCTAAGTTAGTACATATGATTGTCAACAGAGTTGTGAAAAATCTTTCTTGAATGTCATACCATTATTTGTGTACAGACTTGATAAATATACACAGAATCAGATACATCTGAAGAATAAAGGTATTATAGTTTATATTAAAGTCTATCCCCTGCATAGCCTTCTGTTGAGATGCTGCAAAATAAACTGATTATGCACCTTTACTGACACAGTTAGTAACCACCTGCCTTTATTTTTGTCTTTGTAATGAAGCAGAAATCCTTATATGGCAGTACAATAAATTCTCACTTATTGGTATACAGTATTTACAGAATCACAGAATCACAAGGTTGGAAAAGACCTTTGAAGATCATCAGGTCCACCCATTCCTGTCCTAGGCTAAACCATATCCCTAAGTACCTCATCAACCCTTTTTTTGAACACATCCAGGGATTGTGACTCAACCCCCTCCCTGGGCAGCCTGTTCCAGGCCCTGACAACTCTTTCAGTAAAGAATTTTTTTCTAATATCCAATCTAAACCTGCCCTGGCACAGCTTCATGCCATTTCCCCTTGTTCTATCTCCTGTCACCTGACTGAGGAGACCATTGCCCACCTCTCTACAACCTCCCTTCAGGTAGCTGTAGGTGGTGATAAGGTCTCCCCTCAGCCTCCTCTTCTCCAGGCTAAACAGCCCCAGCTCCCTACGCCGCTCCTCATAGCATTTGCCCTCCAGCCCCTTCACCAGCCTGGTTGCCCTTCTCTGGACTCGCTCAAGGACCTCAATGTCCTTTTTATGTTGGAGAGCCCAGAACTGGACACAGTACTCGAGGTGTGGCCTCACCAAGGCATAGTACAGGGGCACAATCACCTCCCTAGACCTACTGGCCACACTGTTTTTTATACAAGCCAAGATGCCATTGGCTTTCCTGTCCGCCTGGGCACACTGCTGGCTCATATTCAGCCTGCAGTCAACCAACACCCCCAGGTCCTTCTCTGCCTGACAGCTCTCCAGCCAGTCTCCCCCGAGCCTGTAGTGCTGCCTGGGGTTGTTATGTCCCATGTGCAGCACTCTACACTTGGCCACATTAAACTTCACCTTTTCTGTATTCTTCACAGGACACTAGTATGTCTGAATAAATTTTTAGTAGAACTCAAATGAAAATATGCTGTAGTATCTTATCTAGATGAGCAGCAGAATGATGAAAAAAAGCATTTTAGTACAATCATCGTGTTTGTAGGTTAGTACAGTGAGGTTCATGGAATTTCTGCTTCTGTTTGAAGCAAGCATGGGTTCAGTGAATGGCATCTATATGGCCGAGTGATGCCAGATAAAAGACACGACCACTGTTTCTCTGCATACTCATTCCTTAAGTCACTAAATAAAACCACATCTCTTAAAGGGATGTGAAGAATTGCAGCAATCTTCTCTTGTACAGACAGCATTGTATCAGATGAATGTTTAAGTGGACATGTTTAAAGCAGGAATGTAATATCAATCTGTTCATTCCAGTTCCTTATTGCTATTTTAACTCCTACACCAAGCTGAATTTGCAGACCCTCATTTTGCTGAGCTTCTGAGGTGTCTGATGAAAAACATTTTCTTAAACTTTAGAGGGTCTGGGAAATCATCTAAAATATATAGCAACTAAGCACCAGGCGATGTGCAGGCAGAAGGATATATTTTAATCAAATGGGAGGTTAATGATAGCCATGAACACACATAATCAACTTGCCACCTCCAAACTTTTTGTAAGACTATTTTTGAGGTTAACATTGATCTGAACTAATAATTTAAGGTTTAAGGAGACTACCTGTCCAGTCTCTTCTTCCAGCTTTTCATAGAGCTTGATGCTGTAAGAATGGATTTTCTTCAGGTTTATTCCAGGATGAAAATAAGTAGTTAAACCAGCCTCAAATAAGAAATAGGGACAACAACATAGATATGTGATTAGAAATGCAGTGTTTTCTTTCCCTTCTTCCAACAGTCATTCAAAATGAAATTGTCAAGGTACTGTAAAGAAAAGCAACACATAGATAGAGACAACCGCCACAAAAATAAAATCCTTTCCCTACTTACATATTCTTGTTCTCAGCACCTGTCTTTTCTAATCAGATTTGTCAACCCATGACACTGTTGCAGTTGTTCCCTCATATAGTTTCCTTTCTTCCTTAAATTATTCAGTAGTCAGTTTCAAATCTTTTATGAGACACACAAACCTGTTACTGATCAATTAAATCAACTGATCGTCCTACTTAATGTCCTGCAGTTGGATCTCTTCATTCTTGCAAATGGAAACAGGAGTGAAACCAAACCTTCACAAAGACCAGATTTAAACAAAAGTTATTACTTTCCTGGGGTACAAACAGCAGGGCTGTGGAAATAAATACTCTTCTGTTCTCAACAGTTGTCTCACATGCCAGTTGATGAGCAATTGCTGCATTTCAGAAGTAGCTTAAGAAATTGCTGTATGTATTTTGCACATAATCTTACGAGGTCTGACTTTAGAAAGCTGTCAAGTCCTTTTGGGGTCATGAAAAGGTAAAATCAAGAAGTCATTGCACCCTCTTTAAGGAAACCGTTCACCTGCCTACAGGAGACAGCTGCATCAGTCTAATGACATTCGTACCTACAGACATTTAGCACTTAAAATACAGCAGAGTTAAAATATTACTGAAGTTAAGGTTAAGTCTCACTAAAACTCTTCTTCCCAATGAGACAACTAAATGTAAACTTAGCTTAGGTTTTCAAGCTAAGGAACTACATTGATTTAAATATTATGTACATATATATATAGTTATAGTGCATATTCTGCTAACTAAAATAGATGCATAGATGAAGGTTGCTTCAGTTAAGAGAGCTAGACAGCAAAGTCAATCTTCCAGTTCACTGCCATCCTGAGAAAAAAAAAAACAGGAAATCTAAAGGTGAAAAGTAACATATTTTAAAGGTAGATATTTAAAAGTACAGTTTTGTTAGTTTCCTTCTAAGTTGCCTACTATGCACATGCATTAACTAAAGTCTTAATTTTATCTTGTCAACTTTGTTCTGTGCTAAATACAAGACTTTAACTTCTAAAGCTAGTGGAATAACTGTATACAAATGGATAACAAAAGGTCTTTAAAGATATATTTTAATTCAAAATAATTTAATTATATTAAGAACCTATTAAATGTCACACTTCTCTACAATTAACATAAACATATATTGCATGAGTTAAATCAAACATTATAATTTTTGAAACCATGGGTTCTTCTGACCCATCTTTCTTAGTTTAACTTCACATTTAAGACCTGGTATTTTCCGTCAGTAACAATTAGCTTTAAATTGCTCTTAGGAAATTATACCATGTTCCTCAAAAACATAAATCACGCTCACTGCCTGAGATGAGAGGTACTCACTAGCTTCAAAGCAAGAGTGTGACAAGTGTCTGGCATTACTGAATGTATGTCTTAATGCTAGACACTGTATGTTTTCCTGCCTTTCTTGGTGAGGATTTTTAGTTTGACATCTTAAAGTTTATATATACCTGGTGCTCCACATGAGTGAAATGCCGAAATAAACCAATGGAAAAATGTGCAAAATTAATCTGCTACCAGTATTATATTCTTTTGTTTGTGTTACATTAGTAAATTTGGCTCTTGCTTGCTCAGTATGCTCAGTATTGTTCACTACCTCAACAATCTGAGTGTAAAAAGTGATCACGGGTATCTGTAGGAGGAAGAAAAATCTACTAAGGGACTCATTTAGCACCAAGTAGGCACAATGAATTCAGTAAGGTTCCAGAATAATGGCCTGGAAAAATCTTACTTGTCCTTTTCTTATTATCATATTGGATCACCATCATACTGGACACAGCTGGAGACCAGGTATTTGGCCAAATGGGTTTCTGATCTCATTTGATACACGAGGGTTTATGTTGTTGTCAACACATTTATTTTAATTACCGCAGAATAAAGCCCAGGGCTGTTTCACTATGGAATTTGTAATTAAAACTTGCTTGTTTCTTTAAAAAAAAAAAAAAAAGTCCTAAGGGCCTTTTTTCTGTGTATACAGAATAAAGAAATATATTAGGCATTGAAATGTTTACATTTCTTTGGCCATTTACAGTAACCTATAAGTAATTAATTTACTTGTACCTGCAAATTCTGTCATTTCATTTTATTGTCTTCTTTTATTTATGTAAATTTTTTCTCATCTGTTTTTCTTCTTCAAAATGTAGAAATCTCTTTTGCAGATGTAGGGAAATTCTATTTTAGGGGTCACACTTGATAAAGTCATTTTGAACCAGATGAACAAAAAATTGCTTAAATGTTATCTATAGAGCAATTTACATTCAAGGGCATTTAATTGCAGGTATGAAATCAAAACTTATCTCTGACATTTTTAAGGGAATAAAACAATTGTAAACACATTTGATGCATTTTGGCTTCTGATAATGAAAGCTTCTGGTTTCAGGACAGCAGCTGGGAGGCAACTACAACCTGTCTGGACTATATGAAAATTAGTATAATAAAATAATTAGATAAAATAAGAAGATTGAATGGTACCTCAGGGCACCTCTATTCAATCTCATACTCAAAGCAGGGTCATCTAGAAGATCAGATCAGATTGCTCAAGATTTTCTCCAGCCTAGTGTTGAAAATCCACAAGGACAGAGACTGCATTGCTTCCCTGGACAAGTACAGGACTTTGCATATGCCCTTGTTATATTTCATAAAATCCCTGTCTTTTCATCCCTCTAGCCTATCCACATCCCTCAGCATGACAGCTGTACCCTCGGATGCATTGACTGGTCCCCCCAGTTTGGTGTCAACTGCAGTCTTGACAAGCATGTACTTTGTCACCTACTCCAGATCATTGACAAAGATATTAAACAGGATGGCTCCTGAGACAAACCCTGTGACACTCCACTGTTTTGTGGCCTATGGGTAGAATGTGACCAATTAATCATTGCCCTCTGAGCCTGACCATCCAAACAGTCTTGTAACTATCAAAGTTGTCCTGCCATACGGTTGAATACATGAATATTACGGGAAGCAGTTCCCCAAGTCTTGCTAAAATCTATCAAAGGAGGCAATCAGGTTTGGTCATACATGATTTATGCTTCACAAGTCTATGCTGGCTGTTCCCAATCACTTTTTTTTTCCCCTTATGGGCCCAGAAATATGATCTGAGACTTGCTCCATGTTATTCACAAGAAATCAAAGTATGGGTGCTCTTTAGCTTCCTTGCTTGTACCTTTGGCTTTTTTGTAAAGATGCATACATATGCCCTTCTCAAAACCTTGGGCACCTCCAGCACCTCCAGAGTCTTTCCAAAGTGACACATGACCAGCCTTGTTGTAATCAACAGCATTCTTGCATCCAGCCCACTTGGTCCTATATATGTCTACAAGCAAAGTTTTCCCAGTAATGCTTGTTTTGATCCTCACCCACCGCTGGTAGTTCCTCTTCTCCTTGAACCCTGCCTAGGGCACAGAGGCCTAAGAAACCTTGTCAGTGGAAGCTTGGGCAAAGGCAGCATTGACTACTTCAACCTTACCAGTGTACACTGAGACTGAATTACCCACCTCATTCAGAACAGTCCTGCATTTCCCTTGTTCAGCTTTTTACTACTAATAAAGCAGTAGAAGCTCTTCTTGATGACTTTAATGTTCCTTACTAATCCTAACTCTAGCTGCACTTTGGTTTTCCTAGCATCCCCCTTACATGTCCAGGCATTTTTTTTTCCTAAATTAGACCTTTCATAGCCTCTTCCTGCTTCCACCTGCTGTATAGTATACTTTTGCTCCAGAACTCAGTCATGAACTCTCTGGTCCAGCTGGCCTCCCAATATGTGTTTCCAGGTGGATCGTTCTTGTATTTGAAAGAGATTTGCCCTAGGTTTTGCTCAATTTCTGTAAAACAGAGATTTTATGGTAGGTGACCATGACCTGGGAAATGAAGTTTAAGAATGGACGCTTTATTATGAGAATTGGCACAGCAATTTTAGGTGTTTTTATGATTTAAATTTTAATCTGCTGAAATGTTCATGTATCAGTTTTGTTCTATTCAATCTGTTTCAGATTTTATACAACTTCATCTAGTAAGTCAGCATTCTGGAGGAAAATAGCATTAACACTTTTACCACTTGTATTCTCTCTCCTTGCAAGTTTGAACAAGTCACAGTAAGTTTTTGTCTTGTGCTGTGCTTTATTAACTATCATCAGCAAAATCAATTGCACTTTGTAAAAAATGTATCAGTTAACACACTGATAAGTTACACATTTTGTCAGAAAATGCCTTTCAAATAAGCAACAATACGAAAAATGTATTTGGCAAGTGAGTTGTACCCCTTGTTTAGTCTCTGTGGCTTCAGGCAAGTCATCTGACTCACCTGCAGAACGGTACAACTTTAAGAGTTTTTAAAGCCTAAGTCCTGACCTACTTTATACACGTATAATAATGATTACTTTGTCATGGTTACATAGGTATAAAAATGAGGAACACTTGGTCTGTTATTTAGATCTTCTTATTACTGATAATATAAGCACGTGCATTCGTTCTCTGCTGGTTTAATGTAAATAAAATGAAAGTGAGACAAATTTATCTCAGACCCAAGAAGTGGAAGAAAGTTTTGGCAGCCACACTAGCAAGAATATGATCTGTATGAAACATAACCCTGAGCTCTGGCAGTACCTACTGGTGAAAGAGGGAAAGTGTGGTATAGTACTGCAACATCCAAACCAGACTTTCAACATTTGCTGCTGGAGGCACGAACTGTGGGACATTTCACGTGCTAACTCTTATGGGTAACTTTCATCTGCACTTAGTATTGTATCACGGTGAGGAAGCCACTGATAGATGTAGAACAGAGAACTGAAGAGTTTTGATCCTTTTCATTATCTGAAACAACATTAATGTTTTCATCTTCAGATGCAGCGCTCTGAGTTCAATGAAAACAGGCAGTACACATGTACTTTACCTAACAGATAGCAATTTTTAACCTGTCACATAACTAGCTGTATTGCTGTGTTAGTCACATCAAATTCTGCTGCACCAGGTACCACCAAGCAGCCCTCTCAATAGCCCAGTGCAGGCATTTTCTCTGCTGGCCCCAGGTCTCTCCCTACTGTTGAAAAAGCGTTTCTCTTCCAATGGCAGCATTCGCTTAAAAAAATGGGGGCAAAGAAATGGAGAGGTTGCTTTTACACAGTTATGAGCAATAAGCTAGAGGAAGTGAGTACAACGAGTACAAAGGAAACATTTACTAACAACCCCAAACTTGTGATTTCGATGTCTTCTTCGGTGAGAGGTTTTTTATTGCTTTTTACACAGTTACTGTTCTGTGCATGCACTGGGTAAATAAAATTTAGTCTGCCTCACCCAGATGCTTCTCAGATTAATACAATGACTCTTTCATTGTTATGATTCAGTACACAAAGATGCAGGTTTTGACCGTACACAGGGTGTTGCTGTGTTCACTGAACTACATCACCTGTGGCATCATTCCTTCTAAAAGACACATAATAGCTGAATTTTGGTTTTCCTAACTCCATACAGTATGTTTTCGTTTGCTTTGTTTGCGGAAGTATAAACCTACACATAGATTTCAGGCAGTGATTTTTCTATTTGCATCTGTTACCATTATTTGTTACTATTTGATGTGGGAATACAAATCAAATGTAATTCGAGCTACCGTCCTCAATTCATTCCTGACAGGCACTGAGATACTAGAGCTATTAAGTATTGCATAAATGCTGTATTCTGCTAATAGAGTAGTTCTAGCAAACTGCTGGATTTTCACTCTTTTGCATTGCTATACATGGATGACATTCTCCCAAGTTGACCTGAGTGTAGCTGGAAATGAACGGAAAAAGCATCTATAGTGGTGGCAAGCTTTATTTAATTTCATTACACTACCTACTCCAGGCATTGACATATGTTATTACATACAAACACATGTACTCACCAGTATGTCATTGTGATTAGCATTATTATAGGAAGTGTCCCCAACTTGCCATGTATGGCTTTTGAATTCCTTAGAGTACAGACAAACGTAAAGCCTAAAAAACCCCCACATTGTACAATTATTGGCTTCTCTCCTCCAAAATTTTGTGTAATGTCAGCGGTGGCGGGAAAGAAAGTGCTTTTCTCTGTAAGAATCAGTTTCTGAGACAGTGACACTCTTTGAGAACTGGACACTGGTGCTTGATCACTTCTCTTTCAGGATGGCACATACATGAAAATATAATGGCACATACATAAACATAATTATAATTATACATAATTCCAAATTTTGCATTTCTGTTTTATGCAAAACAGTGAAACACCTCAGTGAAAGACTCTGGAATATAAATTAGATTACCTTCTAAATAAAACCTTAAGCTTAAAAAAACAAATTTAAGATAAAGTCTAAATCCAGTTGACTGGCAAAAATTTGTAATAACAACTACCTTCCAGTAATTTCAAAATACAGTTTACCCCAGTTTTTACAAATGGGAAAAGTGCACTTACGATAGATGAACCAACTTCTCAAACTTACACAGCAAATCTAGAAATAACTCAGTGGTGAAGTCTGTAAAATAGCCAGACAGTTAATTTCTGGAAAGCCAGGGAATTAAAAAGCCAATGAAACTTCCACCACTTTTGTGATACACAAACTGCTGTTAATCTGAGAGATTAACAAAACATTTCTTACTGCATGCCACGTAGATCCTGCAGTGAGCTCAGATTTTTCTAGCAGAACAACATCCTTCAAGCCGGCCTTAGCCAAGTGATAGGCTAGACTCACACCAACGCAACCACCTCCAATGATCAGTGTATCTGCGGTATCTTTCCCCAAGGAAGGAGACTGAGCTTCTTTCCTGGGGAAAAAAAAAATAAAAATCACTGACAGTTACAAAAAGTCCATCCCTTGTTTACAGCTCCCATCATAATATAACTGGTATCTGCTTGGGAGTCTAAAACCTAACCTGTCCATGATTACCTTCCCTCAAAGTAAGTCATAAACAGTAGTAATAAAAAAAGCAAAGGAACTTTACTTCCACTCACAATTTTAAATCTTTATTTGTCCAATACACCTTTATATGCAGACCCTATTTTCCAAGTAAAAGAAATGTACTCACAGAATGACAGTGTATAGGCAATACAAAGTCTTTAAAAATTGTCAACTTAGTAAAGCTCCTTCATAAATGTCTAAAGCCAGTGTCTGCAGATTACATGAGTGTTTGCATTCATGAACAATGAAACTTAACATTTACTGTAATTTTGACACCTTCTGACTTTGCTGAACTCAAAACATTATAGAAACGGGTTTCTGTCAGTGGCCACCATCTGCTATGACATCATGCTACATTTTCACAACTAGTTTAAGCCATCACAAACCAGAACAGCTGCCATAGGCAACATCAGATCCTCTTCCTCTACTGCCCCATCCACAGACAGCCAAGCAGCAAACTGGATCAGGACATTTATTCAAAGCAAAAAGAACCCTTTCTTTTTGGATATGAGACAAGCTAGGATTCCTTAGTACAGTAGCAGCCACAGTACTCTCCCTCCAGGACAGTTAATCAATACTCAATTTTATCTACCTCCCCTCCTTGTACATTTGCTTTTGCAACTTCTCTGGCAAAAGGCTTTCTAATATGTAACTAGTCTTCCTCCCAGCCCCCGCTCAGAAATCAAAGCTATTAGTTTTATGCCTTAGAAATTGAGATCTTATAAAACAATACAACATTTTAAATGCAAATGCAGGAGGAGGACACACCACGCTTATTCATTGTGTGTCAATGAATGAAAAGTGAAATAAGTGGGAGAACTGGACACCACAGGTTTTCCGTATTCAGAGCACCACACACTTGAATGTGTTGTGTTCTGAGATTACATATTAATTTCCTGCAAGTTAACAGTCAGCCGTTCAACAGAGACACTGAATGCTGGGGCACACGGTAAGCAAACTCAGGCATGAAGGATTTTCTCAAGCGGCTTTCATGCTGGGAATTTAAGTCTTCCTCACCTTACTTCCAGCTCTTTTCAAACCTTTTAGTTTCACCCTGAGCCCCAGAGCCCGGTAAGAACCTGATGGGGACCTTCCCTGTGGCACCCACACACTTCACCCTGGCACTTCCTCGTGCCGCTTACAGCCGGTGGTCACTTCCCGCTCATTTCGATACGTCGTGGCCCAGCAGGCTCCGTGGGTCGGCCACTCACCCCGGGCCGGGTCTGCTCTTCACGCAGAAACGCGTTGGGCGCAGGGGGAAGTCCTGCCCACAGGGCGAGACCTTCGCGCCCCGCCGGCCCCGCGGGAGCCCCGCCGGCCGGCAGAAGGGGCCCAATTCCCCGCACAGCCCCCACCAGGCAGCTTCGCCCTCGGGGGCCGCGCCTTGAAGCGGCGGGGCCGCCACCCTCCGCCAGCCGCGGCTCCTCTGCCCGCGCCCACCCGTCACACAGCCCGGCCCGCGGGCCCGCACTCACCGCCCCTGGGCGCCCGCGCTGCCGCCGAGGGACCGCAGGGCAGCCGCGGCGAGGGGGTCAGGCCCGCCGCCGCGGCGGGGGGGCCGCAGCCGCCACAGGGCTCCTCGCAGCATCGCGCTCATCCCTCACGCAGCCCAACCGGCACCAGGGGTGCAGAGCGCTGGCCCTGCGCCCCTCCCGACGGCATCCCTCCCCGTCCCTGCCCCCGCCGAGGACAGCCCCTGCGGGGAGGGCGCCGGCCCGCCCCTTGGCAGAGGGGAGCCCCGTGGAGCCACCGGCCACCTCCCGACCTCGGCGGCGGCGGGAGGGCGCGGGGCAGCCACGCGCCGTGCCAGGGTGCCCCGCGGGGTCAGGGGCCAGGCTGTCCGGGGGTGTCTCCCGCAGCGCTGCCCACCGCGGCCCGCCTCCTCCCAGGGCTATAAAAGCGCGGGCTGAGGCGGCGGGGCACGCTGCGCTTCGTTCCGAAGTGAGGGGTCGGGGCTCGGGCAACCGGCGTCACCAGGCGAGGACGATGCTGCCGATCGGGAAGACCACGAAACAAGGCAAAAGGGTAATGTTCCCCCCCGCGCCCCTGCTCTCCCCGTGAGCCCGCCCCGCTGCACTGCCCGGCGTGGGGGCAGCGGCGGGCGCTCCGCTAGGCGCTCCACTTGCGCTCCCCTCCGCCGCCTGCTGCCGTGCAGGGGCTGCCCCGGCGGGACCGGGCGGCAGGGCAGAGGCAGCTCCGCGCCGGTGCCATGGGGGGCGCCGGGAGCCTCTCGGCGGCACGGGGCAGAGCTCGGCCGCCTTTCCTGCCTCCTCGGTGTCCGGCCCGGGGACCCTCCCGGGGAGCTGCTGCTGACCTGGCACAGCCCGCGGACCGCGCTGCTTAGCCGCCCGGTAAGGTACTCGGTATCTGCAGGTAAGGTCACGCTGTGGGAAGTTAACGCCACAGCAGTAACTGTGCCGGTGCAGCACTCAGCCATTAAAGAGGTTTGTTCACTGCTAAGAGACACATAGATCAGATTGAATTTAATGCTGTAGCAGCTCATGGAATGTTGATTTCTTGGCACACACAGACTGGAGCCACCGAAGTCCAAAACCATTTTGCTTTTGATACTCAAACTAGGCAGTGGGTGCAATACGTTAAAATTGTAAATATGATAGGCATAAACTGTCACTGGGTGGGATTTCTGCCTCCAGCATTGTGCCCACTCTATGTTAAAGCCCCAAATTACGCTTACTTGTTCACTGTGAGGGTGACGGACTGCTGGCCTGGGCTCTCCAGAGAGGTTGTGGAGGCTTCTCTGGAGACATTCAAAACCCGCTTGGACGCGTTCCTGTGTGACCTAATCTAGGAGATCCTGCTCTGGCAGGGGGGTTGGACTCGATGATCTTTCGAGGTCCCATCCAACTCCTAACGTTCTGTGATTCCCATGATTTATATGACTGAATACCAACGGTGTTTGTAATATGAGTATAATCTCCAATATATACGTGGCCTTTTCACTCTCATTTAGCTAAAGAAAAAAGCAGGTATAAAAAGTTACCCAGGCATCAGCTGTTTTGGTCATTAAGGCAAACATGAACAATGTAGAAATCTGGCTCTGACATAATACCAGTACTGCTACCCTGCACTGCTGCTTGGTGGAATCACTTACTCTGTCTTCCATTCAGAAGAACACCATTATCATTAATAGGACACTTGTTATTCTGAGCTGCTTTTACTTGTTTGTGTAGCACATAAACCTAGAGTAGAAGAACAGAAAAGTATGGGAAGAACTCTAGGTCTTTCAAGTAGATATGTTATTAAGGATGAAGGTGGGGAGGTATTTTTTCTGCTAATTTTTTTATGGGCATGTAGTCATAATACCTAAGAAAGCTTGCAGAAGGCAATTGCCCCAAGGTCCCTCTACAGGCAGAGGACAGAGAGAAGCTTCTCCTGAGGGCTTGCTCAAGATTTTAATAGTTGTTTTATCTCTCTAATGATGGAAAGGTAGGATACAGGTAGAACAAGTAGACTTTTCACTTACATGGTCCAGCTACATTTTTATCTGGTTTGGGCATGAGTACACAGTTGTAGTTCTCCAGAGCAGAACAAAACAATGTTGATGCTGAACTTAAACTAGCTATATACTGTTTAAACCAATAGTACTTCACCCAGCATAAAGTAAAAATAGTGTGCAGAGCCTGTATCAGACAAGTAATAAAGTTTACAAAAATTACTTCCATTCTACATTTTAAGCCAATCTGAACTAACAAAGTAAGTTTGTATTGAGTACTTTGTGCTTTATAGTTTTGTCACCTGCTGTAAGATACCCCACTGCTAGGTTTAATATATCACAATATATTATGTATTAAGATTACATGGTCTATTAAATCATGGAATATGTTGCTTCCATGTGTCAAAAGTGAAGATTATTTTAAAGTACAGTTTAAAAAAAGCTAGAACTGTGAAGGAAAATTGCTGTTAAATCCTAGAACTGCCTTGTTAAATGTAAAAAAAAAGGTTATAGTGTATTTAAATGTGATATCCATATATCATGTCAACATACACTTATTACTTAATGTTCAGCTAACAAGTGATGACTGAGGCTCCTTGTACGTTAAAAGATTTTTTTTTTTCCTCTGCACTCCTATCCTCTGCATATTAAGCTTCTGAACCAGGGTCCATCTATAAAAGATTCCTTGGCAGGCAGAGGAAGAAGGGACTCAAACAGTGATCCCTTGTGTGCCTTTCTCAGGCCCCATTTGAGGCATTGTGTTACGACTGCAAATTAGTTAATTGCAAACACAACCTCTACAAAGCTTCCTGACATTTACACTCAGAACAGACTTGCCCTAGTAATCAGGCAATGCGTGGACTCATTGAAAACTATTAAATTTTGGAGATTGAGTACTGCAGATTGAGGTTTTGCTCTGGTCCAGCTAAAATAAAGATAAAAGCTTGCACACCATATTAATCAGGTTAGTATTTTGGAAAGTCCACACTGTGCAATAGAATGTAAAGCAGAGATTTGCAAGCCAGCACTCTGCAAGCCAAGCTCAAGTATCTGCACAGCAGCACCGTACTGAGAAGTCCTGTCACCTTCCTGCCATGTCAGTGCCTGATCCAAAAATGCCAAGCCTCTGCCATGGTTTAACTGCATCCAGTAATGGAGCACCATGCAGCCCTTGTTCAACGCCCATGCCCCTCCCCACCCCAGCCCTCTGCCCCCATGGGATAGGGAGGAGAATGGAAAAAAATTATAGGTTGAAATAAAAATGGTTTAATAGGATAACAAAGGAAGAGGAGAATAATAGTAGTAGTAACAATACTATTAATAACAACAATAAAATATTAATAAATTAATTATATATAGTGATATATGCACACTTATTAACCACAAGTGATGCACAAGTGTAATTGCTCACCTGCTGCAGTGAAAAAGATCCCAATGCCCAGGCTGTTTCTGAGCAGCCATCCCACCTCTCAGCTGGCTTCCCCCATTATATGTGAATCATATTGTTCCATGTCAGGAAATACACTTTTTCCAGCCTGGGCCAGCTGCCCTGGCTGTGCTCTCCCAGCTTCTTCTGCAGCTGGCAGGGTGTGGGAAGCTGAAAAGCGCTTGACTTAGTGTAGGCACTACAACTACCTAGCAACAACTAAACCATCAGTGTGTTATTGACATTATTCTCTTAGTAAATCCCAAACACAGCACTGTACCAGCTACTAGAAAGAAAATTATCTCAGATGAGATATCTCTGTATCCCTGACTCCAGAATCCCAGGGGTCAACCTCAAGTCTTCCACCATCAGTGCCTATTCGTGTTTCCAGTCCATTGCTGTCAATGAGTTTGCGTACACTAGCGGTGTGCTCTGTACAAGCTTCTGCTACATCATGTGCTTCAGACTTCATGTGGATCTGTGCATTTTCTGGATAGTAATGAACTACTTCCCACACAGCTGATTCCCTCAGGTACTGGATACCTCTTTCCATCATTGTCCACTTAACATAAAACATCATCTTTGATCAGATACCTTTCCTTGATGCCTGACAAGAGTCACCTCCAGAGACTTGAGGGCTTGTGCTTTTTTTCCATTTGCCTTGTAAATGCCCCCTTCCCTGGTTGGCATCCCTACCCTTTAATTCCAGGTTACTAGTTCCACTATCCCAGCATTGGAGCAGCCAGGTGACAAACAGCTTGCCTAATCAACAGCTGGAACCTTTTTGCATATTTTGTTCCTCACTCAGGGACAGGGATTGGGTGGTTATCTCCGGTTTTGCCTCTTAGTCCTGTTCTTGTGATGGCCCCGCTTCATCATCCTTTACTAAATGAGTTGACTTTCATGTCCATTTCTTCCTATCTATAAGAGCAACTCATACAGATATGGGTTGGTTTTCTGGTTCAGCTGCAAAGCTTATAGCTGGAGTTTGAGTAACCACAGTGTATGTTGCTGGGGTTTGAGTAGCTGCAGTGCCTACCACTGGGTTTTGAGAAGCCACAAGTGTTTCTCACAGGGGCTGGAGTAACCACAGTGCCTGTTGAAGGGATTGATTTCTGGGTGATGTTCTTAAGTAATTGTTTAACCTTAAACAAGACCTGAACCATATTAAGGAGAGATTGCAATAGAAATATGGTGGTCTGAGCATCCCAAGGATACAACACTCTCAGGAGCTATTTTAATTAGCCTGGAGGAGAAGGGAAAGGAAGGTGTGTGCCCCACATACAGGCTCTCCAAGGAGAAAAAAATACTAAGCATAATTTTTTATAGCTTCTACCAGGTGGCCCCCCAAGTATGGAGCTGAAGCCATCACTGTCAATCTGTGTGCCATCTGCCCCTGCTGAGTATGGATATTAGATTGGCCTGACGATCAATGATTTCATCACACGATGAGGCAGTGGTACACAGTACAGCAGAGCGATAACCTTAATCCAACACCCAGAGGTGATAAAGCACACATAAACACTGATAACCAGCATATACGCCAACCAACATATTACATAACGCAACTCTCAGAACAAGTAAACAGCATTGTGACCAGCGATCACTAAACTTAATATAATGAATGGTTATAACAATATTTTTAGCATGCTCTCAGCAGATCTGCTATGATGTCCTTCATTTCCTTTGACACCCATGTTGGGTGCCAAAAAAGGCCTGTTGTGGTTTAACCACAGCCAGTAACTGAGAACCATACAGCTGCTCACTCATCCTTTCCCCCCACCCCCCAGTGGAATGTAGAAGAATGGAAAATAGCTCATGGGTTGAGACGAGATAAAACCATTTTATTAGGATAACAAAGGATGAAGAATCTAATAATTTTATGTATACACAGATATATGAAACACAAGTGATGCATAAATGCAATTGCTCACCACCCATGGAAACCTCTTACCTCCAGGCCTGGGCTGTTTCTGAGCAGCAGTCCCACCTCTCAGCTCACTTCCCTGGTTATGTGGAGCATGTCGTTCTGTGTCAGGGAATATCCCTTTTTCCAGCCTGGGCCAGCTGTCCTGGCTGTGCTCTCCCAGCTTTTTCTGCAGCTGGCAGGGTGTGAGAAAAGCTCTTGACTTGGTGTAGGCACTACAGCTACCTAGCAACAACTAAAACATCAGTGTGTTATCAACATTATTCTCATAGTAAATTCAAACCCACACAGCTTTCCTTTTTTCCACTCCCTCGGATTTCATCTCACAAAATGCTGGTGTGCCATTAAGAAAATGTTTCCCTGTACCCACTACCTTTGTTAAAGTAAAGGGTCTGTATTCATCCTTATTAAATTACATAGAATTATGGTTGTAATCCAGCTGCATGAATTAGCTGTGTTTAGTGCAGTATCAAGATACTTTTTTGAAAATTTTAACAAGCCAATGAAGTAATGAAAAGAAAAAATATATACTGGGTGCAACCAATATATGTTGTTCTCATGCTTTTAAATGAAGAACAAATTACTACTTTCCTTGCATTAGCATGGAGTTTAAGGCAGAAACCATGTTAATCACAGGGTGCAGTAAGATTTATAATTTGGCATCTTAAAACATTTCAGAGCAGTGCAAAGCCAGCAGGATTTTCCTTAACTTTGTAAGTCTAGATAGGTAAATCCAGGCCAGTAAAAAGTCTGTCAGAAAATGGAGGCCAACATTTTGAGATGTTTCTTATGTGGTAGGAAAATGTCACGTGCTTACTTTTCTATGATGCTTGCTGTGACATTTTGTGTCACAAGCTACTTGTGCTCTGTGCAGATGGCATTGTAGCTAAAGAGCAAAGGAGCTAATAAAGAGGCCAGTGACACTCATGTTTCATTTTAAGAAGCTTCTCATGTATTTCACAGGATAATTTAAGATCATGTTTTATTTTCATAAGAATGGAATTGGACCATTGACTTCTAGTTCTGGGGGCTATGTATCTGGAATAAAATAAAACTGATTAATGAAAAAGTTCATGTAATATTTATGCATGTATTAAGACCTTATGTTAGAAACAGAAGATCTACATTTCTTTAAAGAGAAATTAAATAAGGAAATTGAGTACTTTTTATTATTATGGTGAAGATGTTTCTGGTAGCCCACAAACATTACTTTGCAAATAAAGGTAATGGCAAGAAAGACAGAGGAAACCCACAAAACTGAAGAACTGTAATGGTTAACTTTTCCTCCTGCTTTTTTCAGGGTATTCTAGAGCGCTTAGATGCTGGAGAAATTGTGATTGGAGATGGAGGATTTGTCTTTGCTCTTGAAAAGAGGGGATATGTCAAAGCCGGTCCTTGGACTCCTGAAGCAACAGTAGAACACCCAGAAGCAGGTCAGTTTAACTAGGAAATGGTAATCCTGTAATGAATGTGAACATGGTTGGCTGAATAATAAATATATAAGAACTCACAGTAGACTTTTAAATAGAATTGTCCCTTGACACTGTAGAGTTACCATTAAGAATAACCTAAGAAGGTGTAGACCAAATGTTCATGTTACCCCTTTTACTTACTCTTAACACTGGCCAAAGGCAATTGCCTGAGTAAGAATATGAATAGGGGAAACATACAGTGATATATGTCTCCAGAATGCTCTCCAAGTCTTGAATAATTTGTAGCCCAGATATTTTTTGACTTCGATTATTTTTGCTTTGAATAACATTCAGTGATTTCTCTCATTAATTTGTCCAGTCTGTCCTGGAGCTAATATAAAGCTTATAATTTAAAACATCTTGTGAAAAATAATTCTGCAGTTAACCTTGTTTTGTTGTGCTTTAGCCATTGTAAAACTTCTTAATTATTATGAATTAATACAGTTTGTTTATGAATTCTTTCAGAAAAATGGCAGCTTTTAGTAAACAGTGGAATGGGAGTATTTTATGTATGGGGAATGATAAATGTCGTAAGAACCTAAGCTTTGCAATAAACATTTGATGGAATAAATATCAAAGTGTGGGGAAGCAAAATGAGCAATTATTCTGTGCCCTGCAGCATAAAGATTATAATGTTTAGTGTAAATGCTGCAAAAGCAGGTGCTACTATCTATTTATGTATGCTTCATTACAAGAAAGCATTTACCCAATTAGTATGATGTGCAGTTAATCCCAGAACCCAATTCATCTTATCCTGTGGAAAAAGGATTGTTCTGAGTGTTCTCCCTTCCAAATAAGTATTTTTCCTCTATAAAGGGGGAGGAAGGAAGAGGATAGAAAGAAGGAACAGGATCTTGGCCGCTTCTATTCCATTGCTTTATACACTTTACCCGCATTTTTTCCCTAATCCTCCTCAGTCTTCAAGGGTCACTGTGTAATATGTCTAACTTAGAATCACAGATAGCCTTAGATAATGCAGAGCTTCAACAAAGGTCTAAAGGGTGATGGTATAATTTGCTGACTCTCATCTCCCTAGAAGACATCCCATCACCTCTCTGTTTCTCTCCACCTCTACCTTTGCCTGCCCCTGCACAGTACATCTTACAAATCATAGCACTTGTTCAGCACTTTTTATTTCCCCTTAGCTTACTTATTTTGCACCTCAAAGACCCTTGACCCTCCACATTGTAGTCCTTCCAGGGAAGTGCAGGTCTCAGTTGACCGGGAATGCAAGACATTGCTTTACATAGATGCAGCTGCAGATGGCTTAAATTGGCTAAAATGGCACACAGATTTGCTCCAAGTAAATGATCGGTTATCACAGGTTAGAATCTATCCTTCTAAGATTTGCTGAAACATCTTTTTATGTCTGTAACTTAGTTACAGAATTTTTATAAGCCCTTAATAGGCTATTAGAAGCACACCCTTCACCGGAAACGTGTTCCTTTCTTTCAGTGCAGCGCGCAGCCTCCCCCCGTTACTGCTTCTTGCTCTTGCATGCTCAAGGGTCATGTTACTGTGAAAGCAGGTGTGAGGAGCAGAAGGAGCAACTGGCTGCGCCAGCTGCTGTAAAGCCCAAATAACTACCAGGCCTTCTTGTCTTTCTAAGGAAGAAGGGAAAATGAGGGAGGTTCTGAGAATGCAGCAAGGAATGGAGAAAAAAACCCACACACGCGCACAAAAAATACCCAAAAACAGGGAGTTCAAGGCTGCCAGCTCCATTACAAAATGAGAGAAGTTTTGCCAGACTGACAAATTTAGAAATGAGATCTCATTATTTCTTCTGAGCCAGGTCAGGTATTGCTCTGTAGTAAGCAACATGCATAGATAGGTATGTACTCCCCATTTCTGTTAGCTTAAGTCTGCGTCTTTTGTGAAAGGTCCAACTTACGGAGGATTGAAAAGAAAACTCTGTGTCATATGTCTGACTCCTTAAGTGCATCAGATTGTTGTTGATTATTTAGCCTGATATGTAGCTGTTATCCACATTTCTTAAATGGTGAACGGTACAAAGCATCTTTCTTTGTCTCTTTTAATTCTTTGCAGTTCGTCAGCTTCACCGGGAATTCCTCAGAGCTGGATCCAATGTTCTGCAGACATTCACTTTTTATGCCAGCGAGGACAAACTAGAGAACAGGGGCAATTATGTAGCTGAGAAATTAAGTGTGAGTAAACCTCTGTTTTGATGAAGATATGAAACAAATGGATTCATTTCAAAAGGTTTAGTACTGAGATCATCAAGTACTTTCACACTTTGTGATATGAGTTCTGGTTGTATTTGAGGAACAAAGAGTGAGATGATGCAATTTCAGAGTTTGGAATAGCAGGAAAGGTAAGGTTAAAGGACAAAAAAAATAACAAAATGGGGCAAAGATGAAGAGAGAAAAGAGGATGCCCACATAATCTTTTTCCCATCTGAGGAGTTTAGTTTACTGGAGTATCGGGAGGATTAAATGCACAGAGAGCAAAATCAGCTGAAAAAACCCCTTTAATATCCAGAGAAACTTATTGGCTGCAAAAATACTGAAGAATCCTATAGAATATTGAGTGGCTAATGAGAAAGTTTTTTTAGAACCATGTCTCCAGTAAAGTAAGAATAAAAAATCTGAAGTATAGACTGTGATCAATATTCCATCCCTTGCATAAGGGTAATTTGTTATAGCAACAGAAGTACCATGTTGGCATTTTTTTACATAAAGCAGTTGTAGGGTGTTGTGTGTGTTCACTAGACGAAGGCCCCAGCTCTGCTGGGACTTCTGGCACAAACATTTCTGGATATTTATTTCCTTTGAGACTAGAAGATTTGCCACTGAATGTTTTCTCTGATACCTTCCCCTTTAATCCTATTGTAAATTTCAACCTCTGCAAAATAAAGTCTCCAGGGAGCAGGGCAGAAGAAACGTCTTTGTATTGGTGAAGATATCCCAAGTCAGAAATTAGAACAATCTGGACACTAGGGAAATTAAAAACTCATGCCAAAATGTCACAACCAAACTTATCTGAAATGTTGTGCCTCTACATTTAATAGATGCAACATGGAAATGTCTGAAGGGATTGTCCCAGAAACACAGTTTCTCTGCAACAAGCCATGCTGCAACTCTTGCTTCCGTGCAAAACTATAAGAAGGGCTGGGAGAGCACATGGTCTTGGGAATGCATTGCAGCAAAGCTTTCAAGATTGATTTGCTGCCAGTTCTAGGAGCAGGATCCCACAGGCTTTCACTGGTTTGTGGCTCCACCTCCTGGAGTTACCAAACATGTACCTGAGCACAAGCGCAAATGGAAAACGAACTGTCAGCAACAGCCTTAAAAATCACCTGGGTCTTTTGAGTCAGCCACAGAAAACTTCAGCTAAAAGAAACCTATGTAGATTCAGTACTCCATGGGTTGCAGAGAAATGTGCTCTAATCAGTACTTGCTATCTACCCCAAATATTGATTCTTTTCCCCAGATCTTTTTTCCCAGCTTAACTTCTTTTTTACAAGCTGTTCTAGTCATCTTGATTTTGGAATAGAGGGAATATCTCTTTCAGTCTAGGTGATTAATTAATACAGTCATAAGTTTCACTTTACTATTCTTAAATTGGTAACTTTAACATTAGGTAATTAATAACACATTTTTAAATGCTTTCAATAAGTATTAATATCTTACATTTTGAAAATTATCAAATACATTCAAAAATTTTACAAATCAACAGAAATTACAACATACTGTGGTTTCCACTGACCAAATGGATGTACTGAAGTATAACCAACTCATTTGCTTTTAATAGACTGTTAAAGACATATTAAAGGGAATAATGTTTTTGTAGTATTTGATAATAAGATATCTTAGATGTGGCAAGAATTTTTTTTCATAAAGGTTTTGTTGTATTTTTAAAACATGTTGATCTTTCTAACCAATATTATTTAAAAAAAAAAACACATAAAAAAAAGAAGAAAACAACCAACCCATTATGGCTTTTTACCTTTTCATGCTCTGAAATGACATGCATATCTCTGACCAGGTAAAACTGACATAATCTATATTCATACAGTGCCAGAAAGTGAATGAAGCTGCTTGTGACATTGCAAGAGAAGTGGCTAATGAAGGTGATGCTTTAGTGGCTGGAGGAGTCAGTCAAACACCATCATACTTAAGCTGCAAGGATAAAGCAGAGGTTAAAGCAGTCTTTCGAAAGCAACTGGATGTCTTCATGAAGAAGAATGTGGACTTCCTAATTGCAGAGGTAAATTTGTAAAATCTGAAAGGAAGTACATGCATTCAGCAGGCACTTGTCTGCTTTAGAGACCACAAGTATATATTGCTTCCTCCTTTAAAATTCTCTGTTACACTTCTGCTCCAGTAATATCAGATATTTTTCTAGATGCACAGCAGCATCTGGAGGCATCCTGGAACAGGCCCTTGAAACCTAAATTTCTACCTCAGTCAAGTCAAATTTTGTACTGGTACAAAGAAGATAGATTAATGTGATCCTGACTAGTTCCTGTTTCCTCCCATACACCATAAATGATCAATCTAAGTTGATTTTTTAGATAAAAATAATTCTTCTGGGATAAATCCCTAACTTCCTGTATGGGCATTTTTATTCCCAATCAAGAGTATAACTTCTTACTTAGTTTTACTCATTAACTTTTAAAAAATCCTCTTTCAGCTGGGTGGCCAGTGAACGAAATTGATTCTGTGTAAATCAGAAGAGAATCAAGTCACTGTATTGCTGGTGAATTTGGGGTCTGGATTGTGTTTACACTTCTTCTCCAAGAAACAGAAATAGTCAGGTTTTAATTTCTTTCAGTATTTTGAACATGTTGAAGAGGCTGTCTGGGCAGTTGAAGTTCTAAAAGAATCTGGAAAGCCAGTTGCAGCTACGATGTGCATTGGTCCAGAAGGAGACATGCATGGTGTGACCCCTGGACAATGTGCTGTCCAACTGGTAAAGGCTGGTAAGAATCTGTTTTAATACCCCCTTTGAAAGTTTGGAACAAAGTCCTTCAATACCAAGATAAATGAGTGTTCATCTCAAGTAGGGAGCTTTCCAATTATATCTGAAGAGGTTTTGAGACTGTAGAGAAGTTTTTCACGTGTACTTTACTAGAGAATTCTAGTATATGAAAATGGAGCTATGAAATTCTTCTTAACCAGAACAGCTACATGCAGGTGACGCTGAATAGAGCAAAATCCTAGACCTGCTCTAATTTGGTTACAGAGCTAACCCCAAATTCTGGGGTCACAATTATGAGACAAAGCCACTTTTGGTTCTCTGCTTGTGCTTTTAGAAATGCCTGAAGCACCATTCAAATCCAGGATGAGAGAAAAAGAGGATGAGAAAAAATAATCTTTTTTTCTATTGAAGGCTGTGCTTTTGCAGGACAAGGGGAAGGGCAGAAGGAATTAATCAAGGGTGTGATGAATGATGGTGGAGGTGTTTATTATATCTGTTCTCAACTAGGCTTTTCCTTTGGAGTTACAGTTTAAATCCAAAGGCAGAACTTGTGCTATGAAAACAGCTAGCAGGTTCCTATGTGGCCGTGCAAACCCAGTCTTCACTGATTAAGCACTAATAAGAAACAAACTATATGAGAGTGGGAGATGTGACTCCTCATCAGGAAGAGGAGTGTGATGGGGACATAAATGGAACAATCAGCCTCAGGAGAGCTGAGTCTGGCTCTGACCCAACTGTTGTTTTCATAATGCTGGTGTGAAAGTGAACAACTCCGCTCCGGGAGAGTTGTGTCTAACAACTTTAACCTGCCACTTCCAGAGGAGATGTGACTTGGAGTTATGTTCCTTCTCCTAGGTGCTTCTATTGTTGGAGTCAACTGCCATTTTGATCCAGATACCTGCCTGGAAACCGTGAGACTGATGAAAGAAGGCTTGCAGGCTGCTAAACTGAAAGCCCACCTGATGTCCCAGCCACTTGCTTTCCATACACCTGATTGTGGAAAGCAGGGTTTTATTGATCTTCCAGAGTTTCCTTTTGGTAAGACAAGCATGCTAATTTTTTTCATTCTTTCTTTTTTTTTTTTTTAACTTGTCAGTTGTTCTTTTTCCCCACAGCTTTTAGTACAGCTGAAGATGCTGCAAGGTGTCCTTCTATAAATAGGATCAGTCCCAATTATCCTATCTGGCATTTTGCATAGAAGGATTGCAGTGTAATACGGGATTAAAGGTCATCCCCGTAGTGAGAGTATTTCAGTAGTATTGCAGCATGTGACTGAAAGTGAAATTGTGATGAAAACAGTTAAAAGTGCCACAACCTAAACTCTGTTTAAAAACATAGTTCTTTCTTGTGCTAAAAAGCCTTGTTCAGGACAGCTGTAAGCAGTCGAAAGAAATGAACAAGAGCAAATACACTAATAAAAATTCCAAGGCTTACATGCTTTTGCATTAGAGCTCCCCAGCAGTCTGGGTTGTGACATCTGACCCACAAGCCTTAAAATGTTTATCTACATAGGGATTTAATGTACTATACGTATGCAGAACTGGGAATAGGCACATTACTTTGCACTTGCAATGGTTCAGTATTGCAAGTGTAACTGCTATAAGTGAGATTAGAGACAAATCAGAAGATAGAATATGTCCTTTGATGTTACTAACAAATGGATGAGCAGTTTGGAGGTGGATTATACAATGACTGAAAGATTTAGCCACTTTATGTGTATATAAGGCTTGTATAGAGCTTGTTTCTTGCTGGGATGTAGAAGATGACACGTAGAAGATTACATTGCCTTAAAACAAGATGGCAAAATCAGCCTAAACATTTACAAATTGATAGAAAAAATCTTTCATTTTCAGGTAACATATACTTCTCAAGATCAGGCTGTAAAATAAGGTATTAAACGATTCATAACTTGAATTTGTAGCAAAAAATTTGAGAGATGCGATTTTAAGGAACATTTTTTTTTCAATTCCTCTGCATAAACGAAGGAAAGAGAATAAAGCATGAGCTGGAGGCATTCATTAAATGATAATAACATGTCTCAAGTTCTGAAAATATTCTGCGGTGTCTAAAATGGTTAGGAACTCATTTATTCTATTCATTCCTTCATATAAATCCTCTGATTGCAAGCAAAAAAAAGATGAACAGATGCAGTAAGTAATCAAGTGCATTGAAGGATTCACTCTTTGGTTTGTTATGGTTCTTGGCTTGTTATGTTTTAAGCAATCTGTGTGAGATCTCAGCTTTCAGAAATTTCATGGAGCAATTGGAGAAGGCTCACTTTGTGCATGTTTTCAATATCCAGAAGGAGCCACTGTTCATTTGACAGCAGATAAACTGGTAAATCATTGTTAAACTGACCTAGTTAACTCTGTTTTCTGTGGAAGGCAATATGCAGGAAGAGGTGTACAGATATCTGAAGTGTACATAACCTCTGTACAGGCCAACAGGATCTCAGTTTCTAGAAAATTGTTGGCTATGTTGTATTGGCAGACTGCAGCATCTAGCAGTATTTATTTATCTGTAGAACTTTTTTCCCAGTTTTCTGTGTTTCCCGTTCTGTGGTACTGCAATGGCTCTGAAATATCACCAGTTAAGTAAAGACAATGTTTTAGAAAATAAATGTTGTGGTCATTATAATTGGTGTTCCCAATTATCTCAAGAGTAGATATATCAAGGAGCTAAATCTAGGAGCAGGTTACAATCTTATCACCAAACATTGATGACAATTTTAATCTCTTTACTATAAAAGTTATCATAAACTGTAAAGCTATTGATAATTAATTATGAATAAATACAAGAAAAGGAATGTATTGACATGAATGGAAAGTAGAATGTTAGTCTTGGGAAGGGGAAAACACCACAAAACATGATCTGTGTGGCAACTTCTTTCCATAGAACACTGCTTGTTTTCAGTCACTGTATTTCACCACATGTGTGGCCAGTTCCTGTGGTGGGGTCTAGCCTTGCTTCTTCAGAGAGGTTAGGTTGCTGTTGCCCTTATGCTACTGATGCACAAGGAGTAATTTGTACACTCACAGAACAGTTTGGGTTGGAAAGGATCTTAAAAGACCATCTCGTTCCAACCCCCCTGTCATGGACAGGGACACCTTCCTACATCACATTGCCCAAAGCCCCATCCCACCTGGCCTTGAACACTGCCAGGGAAGGGGCAGCCACAGATGCTCTAGGCAGCCTGTGCCAGGGCCTCACCACCCTCACAGGGAAGAATTTCTCCAAATGTCTAATCTAAATCTACCCTCTTTCATTTTAAGCCCATTACCCCTTGCCCTATCACTACACTTCCTGATAATCTTTCCTGTAGGCTCCTTTAGCTACTGGAAGGCTGCTGTCAGGTCTCCCTGGAGCCTTCCCTTCTCCAGGCTGAACAAGCCCATCTCTCTCAGGCTCTCCAGCCCTCTGAATATCCTCAACTTTCTGGAAATGCAAGCGTAACACTAAAACTCCTCCAATACTCCAGCTAAGAACTCTGGCAGAATGACAAGCATATGACTTCGGGCTTGATCAGTCTCAGAAGATACTAGGTGCTGTTTTGCAAGGCCAAAAAAGCTTACAAGAATAGCTCAGGATAGCATAGCAAAATCCAAAAGCTAGACTTCTGAAAGTTTGCATCGCTAATCCTAGCTCTGACAGTGCAAACATGTACATCTACAACCAGTTCTGCAAACAATATGCAACAACATGATTTCTTACCAAAACTGTGCTGCAAGGGAACATGGTGGAAACTTAAGATACAAATGTCTTTGCAGGTCTGGAGCCAAGAATTGTAACCAGATGGGATGTTCAGAAATACGCAAGAAAGGCCTATGACTTAGGAATTCGATACATTGGAGGTTGCTGTGGATTTGAGCCATATCACATCCGAGCAATAGCTGAGGAGCTGGCTCCTCACAGAGGATTTTTGCCAGAAGGTTCTGAGAAACATGGTAGCTGGGGCGAGAGCCTGAGCATGCATACCAAACCCTGGGTTAGAGCAAGGTACGTATATCCAAACTGGAAAGCACACCAACACACTCCTTGAAAAGGATTATACTGGTCCATGCAGCAGGCTTGCTTAACTGATACTGATAGCTAAGTATCACTAAACATTCTCCGTGTTAATAGATTTTAAGAATTAAATCTGATCTGGGAGCAGGGAAAGGGGTGAAGAGGCAGTAGGAAAGCTTCAGAAATTCTTATCCCTCTTGAAGATTTGCTCTGAATTAATGTGAAAGTAATTCATGAAACTTAAGATCAAAACTGACAGACTGCTCCTAATGGTGAGTGGCTTACAGTGTTCCTGTCAAGGCCAGAAACATACTTGTTAAGCATGTGGCATTCCATTGCATGGCTTCATTGGTACTCCAATGACTAGAAAGAGACATCTGTGCAAGTTAGATGACCCTTTGCAATGGTGATTTAAGTCACGTGTCCTTTAGTGTTTTGAGGTGCCAGATCCTCCCCCCTAAACTTCCTTTTCTTTTCTTTAGGGCAAGAAAGGAATACTGGGAGAATCTGAAGCCTGCTTCGGGCAGGCCCTATTGTCCTTCAATGTCAAAGCCAGATGGCTGGGGAGTGACCAAAGGAGCCAGGGAGCTGATGCAACAGAAAGAAGCAACAACTGAACAACAGCTGAAGGAGCTCTTCCAGAAGCAGAAGTTCTAACCCACTGCAGTTATATAAATGTTAGAGTGATTTATCTACAGACCATCTCATGCTTCATGAGAAAATCTGTGAAGATGAGTACCCTGTTGATTTATCAGTTAACATGTAATGCAAGAGACAAAATGCAGAAAGAAAGAATATGATTATGGATAAAATATGTCAAACTTTGATAATAAAATCTTTTTATGGACAAACTAATTTAGAGAATACACAGTCAGAAGGAGGTTTCGATTCTTATACTAACAGAGCTCCTGTTAGCTAGGTGCTGTTAATTAGGTAGTCAGAGAAATACATGAAAAGTACTAATTGGCTCACCTCACCTGTGAAAAGACAAAAAGTCATCCCTAAATATGTTATCAATGGACTTCCACTCCTGAGTCCATTTCAGTTTGGGATTATGTAGGAGCTTCCTTGGGTCTCAGGACTCATTGAGGATACACAGCTGCCAGTGCTTCAGAGACACATTTATCTATAGTCACTTTCTTGACTTCAGGAGAATAAAAGTAAACTGCAAAATAAATCTTACAGACACGAAGACTGAGTTCTGGCAAGAATTTCTTTTATGCAGGAAGAAGGTTCAGAGAACTTTTAGGAAAGAAAAACGATGGGTAAATGACTACTGGTTTTGTCTTAAGGTACCATGTACACAAGATTTACTCCTCTGGGGATTAAAAGGCTTAAGAAATTATTTCAAAATTTTCAAAAAATCAAATAAAAGTAATGTGATGGAATAGCACTGTGTTATCTTCACTCCTGAAATTTTAAGACCTCAAACAGAGTAACATGCCTTCAACAACTAATTTTCAAATGATCCAGCTGATTTCTGAGTATTTCACTGGAAACGCCTGGTTATCTCAAATTACCACTTAAAAACTGAAGATTCCTTAAAAATTTAACTCCTCTTTATAAAAGCAGTAGAGTGTTCTATGATTGTTTTTTAAGCTGGTTGATTCCCTCTAGAGCCTTAGCTGAAGACATAAAAAACCCTACTAGGAAGTAGATCAATCCACTTCAGAAAACACGTGGACATTTGTACGCTGAATTTGTTGAGAAAGGTTTTCTTAGGAAGGGTATCACTACACTTGGAACCCATAAATGACACAGTCCCACAGTTTATTTTTGTGAAATACCACAGAATTTAGCTTTCTCTCTAGGATTTCATTCCCACCCGTTCTACATTAAAGTCACTACCTTTATGAAAATACCATTCTCAAAGTGACTGTTTGAAAGCTTTTCTTGGACTACTTTTTATAAAGCAGCTTACTTCGTTATTTCTATCCATGCTGATATTCTGCAGTTCAGGAAGCATGTGAATATGCAACACTGTAGCAGGAAACTTCAGGTATCCTTTTCAGACTTACTGGCACACAGATTTTAGAGAAAGCCATCTGCCTCCACCAAACTTACAACAGATTGAAATAGTTACTACTTGGAAATTTTGCCTGAAAGCCAGAAGCACACACATCAAGAAAGTGGGTAGGGTATTTTAAAATGTAGATTATTTGGAAGATGTCCATATAAGTATATATGCACTACATGAAACTCCCTTCTCTCCTAACCCATTCTAAACATTTCCCCTGCAGAAAAGTGGAATAATGCAAAACGGCTGTATCTTTGATCACCACCAAAATGCACATAGCATTAAAAATGTATGAATGATAAAGTGGCTTTGATAAAGCAATGTTTTGAACAGTCATTACCATTTAGGGACCTGCTGTGGCAAAGGATGTGGTCTGACCTTCATACTCTATGGTATATTATATTATACTACATTATACTCTATCAGCTGGACTGATTATTTTTTTAAACTGTTCAAATGTGTAAAAATCTGTATTGAAGTGAATGAGTTTACAGCACAGCATACTGGAGAACCATGGTACTTAGCAAGATGATCCAGTACGATTCTAAACATTTAATTGTAGATACACAGCCTTGAGAAGACTAAGGGGGGACCTAGTTAAAGTCTATAATTATCTGAAGCAGGGGATGCAGGGGAAATCAGCCAGCCCCTTTTCAGTGGTCTGTGGAGAGAGGACTAGGGGCAATGGCTGTAAGTTGGAGCACAGGAAGTTCTGCACCAACATGCGGAAGAACTTTTTCCCAGTGAGGGTGACAGAGCCCTGGGACAGGCTGCCCAGGGAGGTGGTGGAGTCTCCATCTCTGGAGAGAATCAAGACCCATCTGGATGCCCATCTGTGCTATATGAGCTAGGGAACTGCTTTGGCAGGGGGTTTGGACCCGATGATCTCTCGAGGTCCCTTCCAACCCCGACAATTCTATGACTCTATGATATTAACAGACACTAACATAGACAAGAAATATTTGAAAGGTTATTTGAAGCCATTCAAAATGAAAGCTAATACAAGAAGAAAGCTATACAATCCCTGTTCAATTGCTGTGATGGGCTGGGCATAGGTCTTGACAGTGGGATGAAAAGAAGGAGTCAGAGTGACTATTGATCGCTACAAAACCCTGAACTATCAAAAAACCCCACTAACACCTCCTCTCCCCCACCCCTACCCCAATATCCTGAGCAGCAAAGCCAACAGAGCTTTATTCCCATTTCATTCTGTATAGCATCTTAGTGAGGGGTAAGGGAACAGGTGGATTTGTTGAAGCATTCTGTGGACTTACTGCAAGACTTGTTAAGGACAAGTAAGACTGGCTGACAGCACAATCGTAAGAAATTGCTTTTATTTAGAAACCCTGTTTGAAAACTTAGATAGGAAGTAAAAGGGGCTTTAAAAGGTCACCCCCCCATATTTAGTACCCTAAGGCAGGGTCACCTATTCATAGGAGAAAACATTTTAACCTTGGAAGCACACCTAGTGATGCACCTTCTGTGCCAACCCCAGGCGGTCTCATTAACTCATTCTTCTTAACAAAGTTTTCCTAATTTTAATATTCCTTGATGGAACTGAAACCCATTATTTCTTTCCAGATCATTACAGACATGAAGAATTTATTCTGTTTTTGTTGAAGTCTTTCATACTTAGATAGGAAGTAAAAGGGGCTTTAAAAGGTCACCCCCCCATATTTAGTACCCTAAGGCAGGGTCACCTATTCATAGGAGAAAACATTTTAACCTTGGAAGCACACCTAGTGATGGACCTTCTGTGCCAACCCCAGGCGGTCTCATTAATTCATTCTTCTTAACAAAGTTTTCCTAATTTTAATATTCCTTGATGGAACTGAAACCCATTATTTCTTTCCAGATCATTACAGACATGAAGAATTTATTCTGTTTTTGTTGAAGTCTTTCATACATTTGAAGATCTACATAAATTGCTTGTTTCTCTCTCAGTTGAACTGGCCCGGTTCTTGTCCTGAGGTCACTAATTCTGTGATTCACCACAGGCCCAGAGATCACCTCCACCAGATATTTTCCCAGAACTTCCTACCTCTACAGTTCTGGCTTTTTTATGTTTGTTTTGTTTTTTTTTTTAACCTGGAAGCAGAAGTGAAACGACCTGAAGTTCAAATCCAGAAGAGAAAATCTAGTCTTTGCTATCTAAAGAATAAACATTTACTCATGAGGCTGAATATCAGGACAAGGGAGATCTGAACCAACAAAAACTGCAGAAACTACAGGCTCTCTGTGATGCACATGAGGAGATGGCTACATTTTTGGTCAGCTCCAAAGTTTTCCAGAACCCCTTGAAAAAAAAAAAAAAAAGAGGGGCCTGAAAACATGTTGTTTAATGGTCAAGTGTAACCTGCTGGAAAGCCAGGAGGGTATTTCTGTAAAGAAGGAAAATTTGGAGTGAGGTCCAGGAAAAATCACAGAAAATGCAGGGGGTTTTTCCCCTGTTTTTCTGAAAAGAGATTCTTCTAGGTATCCTATCAAATTTCTTCCTAAAGTGGTTTGCAGCTCAAGCCTTCTCTTTCAACTCTATGCACAAATGCAGTGGCAGGTCCAGTGGCATCTTCTAACCTAAGCATTAAAAGAAGTGGAGTCATCTCTCTGTCTTGTTCTACTCCACTGACTTTATAAAATACTTAACATAAACTAATCTCATGTCACCCTGCAATGCATTAAATTCAGTACAGACACCATTAAAATAGAATATTATCATAAAATGTATTATTTCAGCATCTTGCTTTATTATGAAAATCCTTTGTTACCTTTTCTTTATGTTACACTATATTGAGAGAGGTAGTATCTGATCCAAGCCTTTCATGAGATGTGAACCTCCACTACATACAATTCCATGGAATTAAAATACTTCGTTAAGTCCATGGTGTATCTTTCTGTATCTACACCACTCCTGAGCGGCAGCAATCAGTTACAACTTCAGGAATCTGAAGCTGGACTTTCCATATATTTTGGTCACCTTCACCTCAGAGCTTGTGTGTGTGGTAAAACTGTAAATCTGAAAAGAAAAGCAAATTTGGGGAACGGGATTTGATGCAATCAGAACGGAGGGTGCTTGCTAAGAAATGAATTTCAAAGTAGATGGAAGAAACTTAAGTTTGGAATAGGGAGAAGCAGCCTGTTTCTATCTCTCCACCAACAAAGCAACAGGAAAGAGGTATGGATCTAGAAATGCTTTACAAGCATTGCCAGTTATTCATGGGTGGTTCAAGAGTGTTTTGTAACACTCATTTGCAAACATTTGCATGTCATCGTTTTGGTGCAATTGAAGAAAGAGATTAAGTGACAACTGAAACACAAGGGGGAAGTAGTCAAAAGCAAATGAGCCCTACTTTACAATTTACCAATTTGCAAATCAAAAAAGTGCTACAGAGAGAGACCAAACTTGTTCAGCCCAGTAGGCTAGTCTGCCTTCTGGCAGGCAGGACTGCAACCTTTAGAGTAGGTGTTATGCAAAATCCCTTGATCAGCTTTATTTCTAATCAATCAAACAAACAAAACATACTGAAGTAGGGCAGTTCCACCCACGAAAAAACAAGAATAAAAAGACTGCGCTATTCTTTGGGTCAACAGCAGTGTCATTCTGCCACATTTCTTTCCTGTGAAAGGAAAGGAAGGTTTGTATGCAGGCAAGTTTGCATGCTCTTTTCAGTTATGTCAGTAGGTCTGCTGGAAGATCCTGCGGGCTCTTCCTATAAGCCTTTCCGTGAAAAAGCATATCTCGGCAGTACTGTAGCACTACAGCTTCATGGAAAAACAAAGACGCCCTCTATTAAGGCAAAAGCCTTTTCAAAATCTCGTTTCTCACTAGGTAATTTCCGCTCGGGCTTTTTCCGCGCGATGAAGTCTCACCAGGCCGCACTCCCAGCACAGAGGCTGGCAGCAACCCGTGCAAGTGCTGCCTCCTGGCGACTCCCTGCCCGGCTGCAGGCCCGGGGAACGGGGAGTCCCAAATGGCTTCTCACGTCTGCACAGACGGAAATCAACTAATTTCTGTTTATTTTCAGAACAGAATGCAATCTTTTCACTTTTCAAGGAGGTGCTTTCTTTACAAGAACTTTCAAAACAAATTAAATCCCCCAATTGTGGAACATTTCATTTTTACTTTACTGCCAGAACACAAGGGCTGGACTGAAGTTTTTCTTGGAATATGGCCAGGGCAGCGCTTATGTAAAAAATGGTATGGCATGCAATGCAGACAAACACATTTTAATTTTTTTATTTACATATTTTTCTTCACAGGACAGTGGAGAAAAAAGTTGCAAGGTAGTTAACAAATGTAAAAACATACTACCTCGATCTTGAAGGTCTTTTCCAACCTTGATGATCCTATGATTCTCCTTGCCCCTCTAACACTACTCAAAAGTCCTGACATTATTAGAATAGAGTTTTTAATCATTAGAAAGCTCAGGTCTTAGTAGTTAAGAAATAAAACCAGATGCCCTTAAACCTGCCTATTTCTCTGCCTGTCCTACACAGTGCGTAATAGAGGCAATGAGACACTGTGTACTGTTAAATGCTGTAGGTACAACACTGCATCCACCACACAATAGAGCAGAATTTAGCTGAATGACAGGCACACAGTGCTGCATCCACTGTAGCCACTGCTTTCTGCAGGGCTAGACCCTGGCATGTTTCCAAGTGAGATCCTGGCAAGACTGCCCCATAACTGAGCAGGAAATTAAGGCTATGCGCTTTAAACCTTCCACTGCCTTTCCTGATGCCTTTATTCATCTGACTATACTTGCCTCAGACAAATCATTGTTTTTCCACCTATGTTTAATGTGACTGGTTTTGCTGGTTCTGCTAGGTAGACAGGACTCTTAATTACTATTTGCACCATTGACCTGCAAGACAATACGCATTGTTTTTCGGATCCAAAGCCATATGTGCTCCATGTTATTCATGATACAGCAGCATAAAGGAACAGAAACTGGATTAGCTGTGTTTGCCTGGAAATAAAGCAATCCTTGGGTGGCATAAAGATGATACGCCTGACTCTTACCCACTCTTCCCACATGTGGAAATATGGAACAGTGCAAAGGTGTGAGAGCATGGCCAGGACAGCTGATACTCCAGTTGCTTTTGGCTGGAAAAATAAAATAGTTCATCAGTTTTGACATGTAAGCTTGTGGAAAGAAGACTGCACAGGATTAAGAAAGTGAAGAAGTATTGTTTTCATGCTTCACATTTATGCTGGACAGAATTGTTACTGGTGGCTCAAGCTGTAGCAGTGTAGCAACTAAGAACTTTGATTTTTACCTGTAATTTTTACCAGAATACTTAGCTTAGAGTACCCTGAGTTGCTTACTTAAAAGCTGTGTCAGGAAGTTCTCCTCAGCTGAGGATAGAAAGAAGATAGGAGTCTGTCCCAGTGGTAACTGACAGCACTTCTCAAATTGTATGCAGAAAATTGTTTGGCCAAACAAGGATTTGGTCCTTGGTTCAAAGTTTTATGTGTAAATCATGCAAAAAATCCCCTGCAAATCTGATTAGTTATTCTGTTCTCACAAATATATGCAGAAAACTGTGGGTCTAAATCAGTATTCCCCCAGGTTATTAACAGTCAGGCATACTGCACAGGTGAACATTCAATGCTGACAGACCAAAGCGCTTCACTCCAGACCTCTGGGCTGGTGTGCTTCCATGCAGCATAGCTCAGTATCCAGGAGCAAGGCAAATAAACCATCACACCAGGCAGCCATACACAGCAGAGGCACTGTAAGGACAGACTGCATTCAATATTAGGTATATCTTTACTCTTCATGGCTCAGTTTAATAGTCTGGCCAGAAAACGATCTATCTGTTATAACAGGGTGTCTGGTTAACAGTTATTTATCGGGAGCATAAACAGATTTCTGAGTAGCATACCCTATTCCATTACTCTGCTAGCACATTGTAGCTAATAAATCAAAGTTCTTTTCATTCTTTTGTCCTAATATCCTGGCCTCATTTCTAAAAGTAGTGTCTAAATGTGTGCTGTGCATGTGACAGAGTTACTCATCAATCCAGTCCTGCGGGCACTCTTCACCTGTAAGAGGTAGTTTGTGGGCACATCTGGTAGGACATTCTTCAGGTTTTTTCCTACCTACAGACAATATACACATCAAGCTTCCGTAAACCAGCAAAAATTACATTCATTTACAGGAACACAGTGACATTTTTGATATACTCTTCAGTGACCTGATGCATGGAATTAATTAAAATAATAAAATGTGGGATACTCGCAGCTCAAGATTTCTTTACACAACAGGTATTTTCCATGTGAAAACCTGCTGCCCTTCAATGGTTTCTAAAGGAAACAACAGAACAATGTCATAGATCACCTAGAACAATAAGGACCTGCTTAGAATCCAGCCCTTTTGGTTACTAACTAAATTACCAGTGAACTGCTACAGTTAATTATTTGGTTAATAACTAAAGAGTAGCATGATGCCAAGGAATAGTTTGCAAACAGTGAACTGATGATTATGCCAAGTTAGTCTACTTATTTCCTGACCCTACTACACGTACTTTCTTCTGTCCAGTGTCTGTTGTCATTTTCCATAGGGTCACACTGATTGTTAAGTTAGATAGTCGCTATAGGTCATAGTGGATCCTGTAAATGCCAAGAAATGAGATGCTTTAGTAAAGAAATTCTGAAATTATTCGGAAAACAGGCCCTGATAGTTAGAAGCATTCAGAGTTTGCAACTACAGATGGAGCCAATGTGACCTGCAAGCAGTTTGCTTGACGATAACAAAATTCTTTACTGAGTAAAAAAAATATGACTGGGATTCCTCATGTGAAATAACATCTAGTCTCTGCAACCACTAATACTATGAATAAACAACAAGGATGTAGCAGAAGGTTATGGTAATGAAAGTGCAATTCATTTGAAGAAGCTTATATAATTGGATTACATTTATATAACTTCCCCTCTTGCAATATATCAGGGCCTCACAGTCTTTTAAAGTGTTTAATTTTACAGTAACCCGGTGAGATAAATAACTACCCGCCATCTATTTTACAGCTGGGAAGCCAAAGCAAAATGACAAACATGGGCTACATTCAGACCAGTTCAAGCTAGCTTCACTGTCACATCTACCTCCTACACCTAGCCTTTCAGTCTTATACAAACAGTGCCCTTGGATGCTGAGTGGCACACTCGTAAACCCAGGTGCCACAGAAGTTGTGAAACCAAGGGTTTGCACTGATAGCAAGTGGCCTGAATATGGCCCTAAAGAGCTTGTCCAAGGTCATGCTGAGTTTGAAGTAGAACAGAAAGTTGATGTTGGATGTTTCCCAAGTCCCACAGGTCAGGCAGGAAAAGTCTGGGGAAAGGAGGATTTCTGAAAGTAATCCTTTAATGTAATGGCAGTTTTAGGTAAGACAGAGGAAACACACAGTCCCCCTTACCTAGCTTCATACAGTCTTGTAGGAGCTTCTGGCAGAAGCTCACAAACCCACTCTGTCCTGGGATTCCTTTCTTCCCAATAGTCAGTTCACTGCCTCTGCTCTCCGTGACATTTTTTTCCATTTAAGAGACCAAGAGCCTCATTTTCAATTCAACTGAAGATGATTATAATTGATGTGAATTATGCAAAGCCTTTTGTCGCATTTTCCATTCTGGTTCATTCGAAGCCCTGGATCTGAAACCTCATTCTTTACTGCTGTTCCAGGTCTGAGTCTGCAGAGCAATCCCCCTTCTAGTTTCAGAAATATTTGTCTGGTTGATCATATTAGTAATTACGATTTGTATGAACATAAGTCACTACATTTAAATTTGAGTTAGTGGATGAATACCATCAGATGAAACTGTCCTTTAGTAAGTCCTTTGCAATCCATAAATAACTCTGTTGAGAGCATAACAAAGGCCCTTTGTGTCATTGCACAGTGGAGCCAAAAATGTTCTCGCAGCAAAGTTTGTTTTCAATATAATTACATACAGTTCATACATAAAACAGCTTGTCGTGCTGCAGCCAAAAATTTAGGACTTTAGATTCCACAAACTTCTTCATCTATCCATATCAACAATAGAAGCAAATGTATGGTAAGACCATCTATATTGCTGTGGTTCCTTTATTTTTTTTCTATTTTTTCTATTACTTCTTGTCAAAGGACACAGCCGTGCAAGAATCTTACTGCTGGCACAGATGTCTGCCTGTACAAATGGCCTTGCAGCATTGGGAGTTCAGTCAGTGAATTCAGCACTGTTTTGATATCTTTTGGGATAGTGCCTGTTCCTGATCCTAACTGGAGACTTAAAAATCTGCAGAAAATGTTGCAGTATCTTTTCAAATACTGCAGAAAATGGAAAATAAAGACTTAGATTTTTTTTTTTTATATTGGATGTGCTAAGAACAGGACAATGTATTTAAATTTTCCAGTGAAAGCTTAGATGCCTATGGTTTTATTTTAGGAAAATGAATAGATCCTCAGCCATCTCTATCAGCTGCAGTATCCTGTCAGGATGATCCATTTGGACACTTCTTAACCAGTAAGTAATTATTCTGCACTTGAAAGGATGGAAACAATTTTGGATCCCCCCAGTGTTGGTTGGAGAACCAGACAGTAGTCCCTACAAGGAAGTACCATAATTCAGCTAGGAAATTTTGTTCCTTAGTCATTTGTCCTCACATCCCGGCATCCTTCCATTCCACAGTATGATTGTTGGCCCAGATGCCAATAATACTGTAATTCTCCATTGTCTTCTCTCTTGTGTTTTAGTGTTTAATATCTTTCTTTTTGAGAGCACTAGTGGGAAAGCAAATGATGACGAATCCACGGTCCCATCACTTTCCTCAGTAGCATATGCTTCTCTGCCACTACAACATCTGCGTTTGTATGGTTCCAGGAAGAATCATCTTTTACAGGAATAATTTTCCCTGTATAGAAATCCATAGTCACTAAAGGGCTGCTACAGTGACCCATCTCATCCTCATCCTTACTCCCAGTGAAAGGACAGGCGGGATGCAATGGCTCTTTCCCAGTGAGAGGTGGAATAGACCAAAGGACAGCTGGTAGCTGAAATATTTCAGAAATATATAACTGTTGCCCTTCTCTGTTGGGGACGGGTCAAACCACTGAAAGCCTCAGATCAAAGTAACCAAGATTTGTGCAGAGTACTGTTTACTTTGCAAAGAAAGCATGAAGCAGATGCCACCATTGCAAGGTTCCTCTTACTGATGGGAAAAGTCTGTTTTCATCTCAGTGTCTGATTTTTTTTTTTTTTTTTCCCAAGAACCAAAGACAGTTCTGACCCTGACACAACATACACAATTGGAGCAGTATGTAGCTATTATTCCCACCAATAGCCTGGGAATCACAAGAACATAGATCTATAGTCCTCCGATTCTTCCCTTACACTTTCTTGTACTACTCAGAGGAAGAAAAAGTATTGTAAGCATGCCACTTTACTACTGCATCACCTGACACCAATGTAATGCTAGTGTTCAAGTACTGCCTTGGCCCACCTCTGTCAGGAGAAAAGCAGCTTGTAAAAGAAAGTGGTAACCATACAGGAGCTCTGCAGTAGGTTATAGTAGCAGCTCTGTGCACCCTACTACCACCTGCATTTGCTTATGTTCCATGGTCCACTCATTCTACCATTAGCAACAACTAGGAGCAAGGAAGGCATCCAAAACCTTTTTGCATTTCACACACACACAAGTAGGCCAGACCAGTCTTGTCCTAAATCACCATCTACATATAAACACAGCCTGGAAATCACAGAATCATTTAGGTTGGAAAAGACCCTTAAGATCATGAAGTTCAACTGTTACTTAACCTAGCACTGCTAAGTCCACCACTAAACCATGCCCTCAAGAAACACATCAACATGACTTATGAACACCTCCAGGGATGGTGGTGTTCCCATACGTTCCTTGGGCAGCCTCTTCCAGTGCTTCACAATCCTTTTGGTGAAGAAATTTTTCCTAATATCCAATCTAAACCTCATATTGTCATATCCTATTAACAATGACAACATAAAATTGTGACACATAGCATGAAACAAATCCCTCACTAGCCAGAGGAGTACCTTTTTCAGTGGCTTTCAAAGACAGAATATAGAACGAAACAAGATAAAATAGCATATATTATGAAGGCATATCCAACCTAAAATCTAAATGCTGCCTGTTTATTACTTTGCAGGAAGCTAAGATGTAAATTATATAAAAATAAGTGAATAAATACATAACATACAAGGTCCCTAATTGTGACAGATAATACCATTGGCGGGAAAGTATAACTCTGCTTCTTTCATGGTAAGGGACATCATAAGTGAATGGATTATTTTGCAGGTAGAAATTGACTAGAGCTCTTCATCAAAAAGAAGGAAGACTTGCTCCAAGGATCAAGATGAATTTCATATCTAGTGCTAAATCTCTGGAAATAAAATTATTTAAATGACAGCTTATCTAAGCAGTTTCAAGCCAGCTGGTAAGTTGTACTGACAAAAATACTTCTTCATCTGAGAGCCAGAAGAAAAGGTAAATTCAGCCATGATGAGTGTTCAGTGCTAGGGAAGGAAAACTCTGCATATAAATTTCAAGTATTTGTTAAAAATAAAGGCTGTCATATAGGTGATGCAGCTAAAAAGAACTTACAAGATACTCCTTTTAAACCTAAAATTGCAGCTGAAAACAAAATTTGAAAATTAACAAAAGAATTTTGGACTCTTGATATTTTAAAAAATGGTAAGAATCTTCCAAAGAAGCACTACCTGTAGCAAACTTCAAGGTAATTTTGCCTTTCAGTCTTAGCATGCCATAAACACCCATGTGAATTTGGAAACACAATGGCAGTCGGGGCCCTAAATCTTTAGGCCCTATCTGCCTGCACTTCAATAAACAATTCAGATCGAAATTATACATGTAATAATCAAATTCACCAGACACCCAATGGGAAGAGAAGAACTAGAAAAGTTGATGTGACATTTTTACTAAAAAAAGGCCACTAAAATATGTGGCATTTAGACAATCCAGTGCTCACTGCAGAGCAATTCCAGCAGTAGAACAACCCCTGTGTTTTACTCAATTTTCTATGATAGACCTATAACAATATTCTGTAGTTCTCCATCAGCTAAGTTCCCAGGCAATGAGTCTTTGATCTGTGGGCTATTGCAGCACTTTGCTGAAGTTGCTGGCGTGATAATTATCTTCCACTCAGCCTATTTCAGGAAACAATTTAGAGGGACCCGTTTGTTCAGCAATGGCTAAAATGGCAGCAAATCAGTCACACAAGGACTAAGCCACACTGAGGGTGGGGCAACTGCTGAGCTTTAAGGTCCCATGGGCTCTTCTCAAGTGTGGGAACTAGTGCAAACGTATGGGACTGATTTGAATGGAGAAGGCTGCGGGGTGTGTGTGTGTGCATTCATATGTGTACATGTTTTTAACAAACAGAAAAGCAAAGAGAAGCTCTGCAGATGCACACAGACAAGTTGGCAAAAAAAGCAAGCCACAACCAGCAAAACAACAGCAGAAACATGACTGTACACAGAACTAAAGCAGCTTTTGGGCTGTCTGTACTTAGAAAGGCTTGCAACTGAGAACAGAAAAACCGGTTTCTGTTGAGTTCAAATATACTCAAAGAAATATGCTCAGCCTCTCTAAAAGCCCTGGACTACATTATAAAATACCTAGCTGCATCTTTATTTTCTTCTTTTACTGGAAATACCCTGCAATTCTTTCCAAACTGATGAATTATTCATGCCAAAATGGAGAAACAATATTAAGGTAGAAAATTTTGGGAGGCGTACAGGAACTGGAACTAAAATCTATAATCAGAAAATTATTTGGAATGTATCTGCAAATAGTTTAATTTCTGGGGTTTCACTGCATACTTTTGAAATGGAAATAATGTATTCAACAACTTGATTTATGGAAGTTGCACAATGCTATGCCTGTACTTTATATCTATATAAAACACTTGACACAAAAAAACCAAAACGAACTGGCTTGGGGTTCAGTTTTGATGCAAACAGGCCTCCTCAGGGCATCCCCCAGCAGCTAGATGCTACCTTCAGTGTGAAGACTGCTGTCTTAGTCTCACCTGCTCCTTGATGATCAGGAAGCAAACTGAATGAACATAGCAACAGTGCCAGTGACAAAAACAGTTGTTGTTACTGACCAAAATCACTATCTTGGAAAATATACCACATATATATTAAAAATTAATTACACAATGTGCTTTATTTCCTCTAATAACCACAAAAAATAAAAAAGAAAAAAAAGAAGAGCCGTGATTTAACCAAACTCATTTATTAGATTGTACTTCGGGATATCTGTGCTGTACCAGAACTCCAGACAACCCTTTGGTGAGGTATAAACCTATGTACTTGCTGAACACTAAATTTACGCAGAATATCATTTTCTTCCCAGTTATTACTGCATGAGCTTTAAAAAGGCTGTAAATTATGTCCCTTTCAGAGAGATGACCCACGTGGTAATCAAAAGGCTACAAAATGTCTCATAGGAACTGTAAGTTGTAGCTAGAAGTAAGAAACAACATCTGCACATGGCCGTGCCAATTGGAAAATGAAAGAAATTGAAAGTAAAACATATGCAGACAAGAGCTGGCCACAGATGAAGTCACAAAGACTATTGCTTTAAATTTCAGTGATTTTTGAAAGAAGGAAGAAGGTAAGAAAATGTTTCTGTAGTGTATATACTCATAAATAAGGGAGAAAACAATTTGGAACTTTAAAAAATATCATAGGATCGAAATTTCAATTAAATTTTGTCATACACAGAACATGTTTTAAGCCAAATTACATTGCTGAAGGAAAACGTAGTAGAGAAAAATCTCTTTTTTAATCTAAAAGTGTAATCAGATTTTAATTGGGGCATCCAAAATCAGCCAAGCAACAAGAATACAAGTGATGGAATTAGAGAGTAAAGAGGCAATCTAAAACCAAATTAGGAAGAAAACAAAAGCAGGAAAAGTGGAATAAAAAGAAAGAGTGAAATAAACTGTTTACCTCTTGCTGCAGTGCTCTGAAAGCCTTTCTGTTCACTTCTTTTCACATTCACCATGTCCTCCCCAAGTATCTCAATGTTTGACAACCACAGATGCACCATCATGAAAATACATTTGTATCACAGCATATCCTACAGTTTTTTAACCTTCTTTTTTCTTTACTTGCTTCAAACATCCATCACTGACTACAGTCCAATGAAATTACTTAGAGTGCACTTCTGAGCCATCGGCTGTCTCCAACAAACTCATCAGTGCAGATTCACACCCAACAGTTTCCTGTCCCTCCACGGCCGCGCCTTCCATTTCCTTCTCACTTACAGAGCTCATGGTTGGAAAAATGTATCCATGTGGCTAAATTGGAGAAATTGCTTATTTCAGGGCAGTGGGGGATCTAATTAGAAAAAAACCCTTAGCCCTTATTCAGGCACCAGTTAATTCCTCCCAGACCCCAAACCTCTTTTGTTCTACAGTAGGAAGGCACAAGAGCTCCTGTTGCCTCTTTGTCCTTTACAAGACACAGTATTCCAGAAAAAAAAAAATCTGAAACTGCTCAGTATTTCACAAGGAAAATGCTTATATTATCTAAGAGATTCCCAAAATTTAATTTTCATAATGAAATAAAAATATTTTCCTCTGACCTTCAAGAAGGAAAACAAAACTTATAAGAGAATTTCCTTTGCATTTCTGTCTAATGCAATCAAACCAGTTTCCATTTCCAGTCAAAGTGAAGAAGAAATTTGAACAAAATTCACAGCAGTCTTGAGTTTTCTTCAAAACTTTTCAGACAAAATAAGCTGTTTTTTTTCTACAAGGCCAAGGGGGTGAAGAGGCTTGGCTTATCACCAAGTCCCTGGCCTGAGGGGCAGAAACTCATGTCCCAGGTTGCCCAAAGTATGAAAGTCCCTCTCAGTCGGTATGAAGATACACAGTTAATCTGAAATTGTGCCATAAAGATGGGAAGGACTAAGTAGACTGCAGGATGGAAAATATCATTAAATATAGGTTAAGAGAACATTTGCTGTTGGCTGAAGAGAAACATGGGACTTGAGCTACTATGTGGAAGCCCAGCCAGACCATCTGGGAAGTAGAGAGATTATTCAGTCCTAAAAGAGATGCAGCAAATTTCAAACATGAAATATATTTTTTTACAATGAGGGTAGTGACACACTGGACCAGGCTGCCCAGAGAGGTTGTAGATGTCCCATCCCTGGTAATGCTCAATGCCAGGTTGGATGGGGCTTTGGGCAACCTGCTCTGATGGAAGGTTTCCCTGCCTGTGGCAGGGGGGTTGGAACTAAGTGATCTCTGAGGTACATTCCAACTGAAACTGTTCTACCATTGTTTATATAACCAGGGTTTCCTCCCAAGCTAATTAAAAAAGGGTTAATGAGGGCTAGTCGATGTTTAGCATGTATCCATTCCAGCTAAAGTCAAGGTGTAATGGTTCTTTAAAAAAACAGAGTCAGTTGCATAGTAAATCTTGGTATTAGAAGATTTATGCATGGCTCTCAAGCTATAATAGCAGCCCAGATTATCTGATTATCTGATACGCAGTGGCACATATCCTGAAAGAAGCTCAAATAAGGAAAGGAAAGCCAGAAAACATCAATGTTGAGCAGAGGTAGCAGGCTGTAAAACAGTGTTGCCTACAGAAGTCAGAGAAGATTAAAGCTATCGAGTGTCCAGGTACTCATCCCAGGACCATGAAAAGATTGTGTGGCGAACAAGTTGATCCACTGTGACCCCTCTGGTTCTCCCTTCCTCAGTCCCACGGAACACCCTGACTAGAGCAGTGCCTTACAGGGCTACGTGCATGACACTGCCCCTTTCTCCATCTTAAGCAAATGCAGCTGCTGGAAGACAACTTGCATTCCCATTGTCAGACCTTGTCACTTGTGCGCCTTTTCTTCCCCAACAAGCCTTCAGTTTATGTCTTAGACAGCCAGGTCACTCTTTTTGGCAGAACCAATGCAAGTCTAAAACAGGGAGGCAGAGTGAAGAAATGCCTTTAAAGAGTTCAGTGCTCGTAAAAGCCAAACCTTAGAGTCACCATGTGCTATGCTCAGTCTCCGCTAGCAATAATTCTGTACATTAAAATCAGGAGCAAAACCAGAAGGTGCATTTTCTAACTTCCCCCCCAACCTTTCCCCTTCTGTGCATGCTTGTCTTAATTTATCAGTTAGGAGCCAGATTCAGGTTTTTACTACAAGAGTAATAACAGCAGCTCTGGCTCATCACCTTAACTTCTTCTTCATCCAAAAGGAACACTTATTAACATCTTTAATACCCCATAAAAGGCTGCCAGATACAACAGGTTCCCATATTATGAGATTCAAAACAAAACCAATGACTACTGCAGCTACAGAGAAAGGAAAGTACGAGATGTAGTTAAAATCTCCCTCAACCACTTTCCTTGCTTTTTTCTTTGCAGTTAATAAAGGTTTGAATGTCTGGGTTGCTGGCTTGGGTTTTTTTTTAGATGTGGGTGTTTGTTGAAGGACATTTGGGTGTCTCTGAAGGGCCAGACTTTTAACTGTTCAGTATTGCACAGTGGGTTTTATGAAGAAATACCTCTCACCCTCCTGACCCATTTGTTCCAGTAAAACAGGCTGAAAGCATCTAATTAATACAGGATGCCACTATCATCTTTCCACGCCACCCCTCCCCCCAGGATGACTATATGAACACTGTTCTATTGTTTCTTCATTATTGTTCTTCCCATTGCTCTTCCTCTCACTGCTTGGCTGTCATTCATGGGGTTACCTCTCCATCCTTACTAACTTAGGAGCCCAAACCATTTCTGCTCTCCCTAGGAAAGATCTGCTCTTACCTTGATATTCTTTACTGAAGTGAAAGCCCGACCTTTATGCTAAAACTCAAGAGTCTTTACTTTTGGTTACATAAATATGAGAAAACAGGTCTTCTGATGATGATGAGACGAGGTCTGAGTGCCTTTTTATAGTTCAGAGCATTCACATTCTTGCCTTCAAGATTCTGGGCCACAGCTATAGTATAATTTGTTACCTCATTGCAGCTTATTCCTCCTGTCTGGCCTCAGCAGCCACTGCAGCATCTCCATTTCTTTCCACAACATCATTCTGCACTGTCTTCTGTGTGGCCACTTTCCTTGGAAAGTCTCTGTATGCATTCCAGGCTCTTAGGCATCCACCCTTTCCCAATTTTTATTGCCTGCTTCTAGCCAATAGAGAGCCAAAGGACTTCACACAATACTGAAACTGCAGAAGACACAAGAAAACATCCTCATGTTGCAAAGAAAACCTAGTGTTATAATAGTTTGCTCAACAAGACTGAGGAATTTCTGTTGTTGGGCACATAAGAAAATACACCTGCAGTGCGTTATGTTCTGGGAGAATGGATGCTCTGCATAACTTGTTGATGTCCTTCCCAGGCACAGTTCCTGATTCTGTAATACAAATAGAAATAGCTGACTCCATGTAGCCCAGGTAAGCCTGCCTTGAGCCAGTTGGCACCACCTATGGCCCCACTGCATGTTGCCCTTTTTATACCAGCCTTTCTCCTTATCCCTTCCCCCGCTTCTTCGTGCCTGGTCTTTTGTCAAGAGAAATAGCTTATGCTCTGTAGGAGAAGATCGGGTTCAAGACCATTTAAGGAACAGGAAGGTGCTCAAGTCCATGGGACCTGATGAGATGCAGGTCCTGAGGAAACTGAGGCAAGTGGTGGATGAACTGGCTAAGCTACTTTCCACCATATATGAGAAGTCACGGCAGTACAGTGAAGTTCCCACTGACTGGAAAAGGGGAAACATAACCCTCATTTTCAAAAAGGGAAAAAAGGAAGACCCAGTCTCACCTCCATTCCTGATGAGATCACAGAGCAGATCCTGGAAATTATGCTCAGACACATAAAAAATAAGGATGCAACTGGTGACAGCCAGCGTGGTTTCACTAAGGGCAAATCATGCCTGACAGATTCAGTGGCATTCTGTGATGGAGTTACAGAGGTGGTAAATAAAGGAACAGATGTGATAGACATCATCTACCCAGACTGGTGGAAAGTATTTGCCGATGACACCAAGTTGTGTGGTGCAGTCAGCACACTATAGGAAAGGAATGCCATCCAGAGGAATCTTAGCAGGCTTGAGAGGTGTGTCCATGTAAACCACATGAAGTTCAACAAGGCCAAGTATAAGGTATGGGCATCAGCACAAATTCAAACACAGTTATAGGCTGGGCAGAGAATGGATAGAGAGCAGCCCTGAGGAGAAGGCCTTGGGGGTGCTGACTGATGACAAGCTCAACATGGCAGTTGCTCAACTGGCAGTGTATGCCTGCTGCTCAGAAGGCCAACTGTGTCCTGGGCTACATCAAGAACAGTGTTGCCAGCAGGTCGAGGGATGGGATTCTGCCCCTCTACTCCACTCATGAGACCCAACCTGGAGTGCTACAGCCAGCTCTGAGGGCCCCAGTACAGGAAAGACATGGAGCTGTTGGACTGAGTCCAGAGTAGGGCCACAAAGATGATGAGAGGGCTCAAGCATCTCTCCCATGAAGACAAGTTGAGAGAGTTGGGCTTGTTCAGCCTGGAGAAGAGAAGGCTCCCTAAAACAGACATAGAGGAAAACTGGAGAGGGACTGTTTATCAGGGAGTCTAGTGATAGGACAAGCGGTAATGGCTGTGAACTAAAAGCGTGTAGATTTACATTAGATATAATGAATAAATTCTTCCTTGTGAGGAAGACATGAGGCACTGGACCCGGTTGCCCAGAAAAGCTGTGACTGTTGTCCCCCCCCCCAAGTCAGTGTTCAAGGCCAGGTTGGATGGGGCTTTGGGCAGCCTGGTCTAGCAGAGGGTGTCCCTGCCCATGGCAGAGAGTTTGGAACTAGATGGTATTTGAGGTCACTTCTAATCCAAACATTCTGTGATTCTATGAAATATTTGCTCTACTACTGGGCATAGAAGATGCTCCTTTCAAGTCAGTGAGACAATTCAGGGTAGTAAAGTTAAGTACATATAGGTCTGTAAAATATTAGTGTAATGACAATGTGGATTTCAGGGACTGTGGAGACTCATATTCACATAGCTGTAATAAGGAATTACAAATCAACTACATCGAAGTTATACTTTTGATGGCTCAAATGGCATTTAAGCTTTTGCTGCTTTATAAATTAAAAACAGGTTCCTGCAGTAAAAAATAATTTTCATTGTCACAAAAAATACATTTGGTACCACTCAGAATCCTCAGGAAAATTCCAAATGCAATCTGTGAACTTAAAATGAGGGAAGGCTAAACAAAGAAACCAGATAAAGTGTCTCCTGTTAATAAGGAGGTCACAAGTGAAACAAACATTCCCAGAAGGAAATGATCAGTATCTCACCAGAGAAAAGGTAAACAAGAGATGAGGCGATAGACATTTTTGATTGAAGATGTTGAACTCCTCTGACATAACCAATAAAATACATTGCAGCTGACTTGAATCAGTTGCAACAGGTGAAGATCTTCAGTAAATCTGTTTCTGCCAGCAGACATATTCAAAACATTGGCTGAAAATGTTCAAAAGACAGAATAGGCTAAAGTCTGTCAAGCCTGATAGAAAACAGGAAACTACTAAAAGAATGTAGTTGTTAATTACAGTGATATTTTAAGTAAGTAGAAACAGAGTGATTAATGCATAAATGAGTTTTCTGTGTTGGTAAACAAATAAGGAATTATTAGGCAAAAAAATGCTGAAAACTGGAGCCATTTTTCAGTGTTCAACAAACAGAAAATAACAAAACTTACACTACCAAAAAGGATCCTTTAAACAGTGAAAGGAAAAAAGGGTAGAATTTAACACCTAGTGATGGTATCAATTAGTGACATTTAAAGAAGATGACATTTTTTTGCTCAACTATATTTGTCTAATAAAAGACATCTCTTCCTTATTTTAAACATTGTTAATCTTATATTTTTAAAAGTATAGTTATGACAATCTGAATATCTCAAAAAGGAATAATATACAGAATATAGCTTTGATACAATTAAATAGCAAAGACTTGCCACAGTATGATGACAAGAAGTAACCAACAGGAACTTGAATAACAACTGAGAATTCTTTGGGTCTTGCATCAACAGCAAAGGATGTTAAGATGTGTTTGTCATATGATGCAATTCTAGGAATAAATACTGGCTGGAAAAGGTGTCAGCTGGTAATTAATGACAAGCACATGAGAAATCACTAATAAAAACCATTCCTACAGATGACCAGCTTCTCTCCAAAAGAAAACAAGACCACAGCCTTAAAGCAAATATACAATACCATAATAAAAATTGGTTTGTCTTGTGTATGCTATATTATGCTAAAACAAAATAGGTGACTGTTAAAAATATATTATCATTTAGTGTCATTATGTTTCATTTCAGTAATGTCAGGTATGGAGCAAATTTGCTGAACAGAGGCCAAAAGTAAAACTTGGTATTATGACAGAATCTGAGCTAGCAATACTCAAGTGCCAGTCTCAGATCCCATGGATGAGTATGCTACATTAACCCAATCTTCTGAGAAAACAAGGCTTGCACAATCGCCACCCATCAGTCGGCATCCTTGCCACTCCACTCCTAATAATATTTGAACGTGCTGGCCAATTTTTGTACTGAATTGCAAAATAATTCAGGTTGGATGAGTCCAACTGCTGGAGTATCCAAAGGTAAATTACTTTAACAATGTTGAATCACAAAATGATTCAGATTGAATAGGAACTCAAGAAGTCATCTGGTTCACCTGGTGAAGTGTCAATGTGAAATGCATTTTTTACAAATTTCGTAAAGATCAACTACACCTATACACACAACTTATGCTTTGTATCAGCTGACCAACCAACTAAGACACACATACCCATATTAACATAGCTTTAGATGAGTCAGAGCACATAGTGATGCTTACCCAGATGGGGTGGTGCCTTGAGGGGGTGCAGGGTGAGTTAGGACATTGAATTGAGGATATAGAACATAAACCTGTAAGAAAATAGTGTTGAATGTTCTATTGCTCATGGAATATATATATATATATATATATATTTTTTTTTTTTTTTTTTCCTGAGGCATAAATGTAAGAACTCAAAACAGTATGACTCATTAAATGGGCTATAAAAAAATAGCATAAAATCTGACATGGGTAACCTAGCTTCAGTTGAAAGGGGCATATTTCTGCCTACGAACAACTTTACAGTGTGATGATGTGGGCATTGTTTCTGTTCTGAAGGCCCCAGAATCAGAAGGTGAATTTTTGAGCAAAGAGTTTGACATACTGATTGAGAGGCAAAATATTTATTTCTAAAAATAAAAGCTGTTCTTTTTTACGAGCCTGCTTTTCTTTCAGCCCAGCTATTAACCAGAAGTTACATTATAGTAATAAAAAAATCAAAGAAACAACCACTGTCTACAAATGCTGAACATTATTTGGATACTGAAATGTGTACTATTTCTAACACTACGCCCTCTCTCATCCCACATCATTGAACTTTGCCTCTTCACTTCAGAATGCATACTTAGAGGCTTGCCAAACAGTAATGCCCAGTGATACTACAAAAAGAAACAAAACTCACCACCTCCCCCCCTCCAAATCATTCTTCTTTAAACTACAAATTATAGCTCCATATGATCTCATGGACTTCAATACTTTTCAAAATCTGACTATCCAGATTTAAAGAGGGATTTTATCTATCTGTTGGGACACATGGAGGCTCCTCAACAGAAGATCTGGACTTCTTTTTATCAGGACTGTTACCCTTCCTTGGTGCTGGCAGTGGGATCACATAGCAATTCAGCTGAAGATGGAACCAGATGAAGATACCATCTGTTTCTCCTGTACTGAGTAACTGGATCAGACTCAAGTATGTAGCAGCTTCGGGTGTAGCTATGTCTACAGACAGCAGCTGATGCTATCCGGTATTTCTCCAGAACAGTTTAATCAGGATAAGAACTTCTTTCGTAAGTGAAGCTAAATGTCAGGCCTTCTACTGATGTGCAGAGGAGAACACCTTGGATCTTCTAGATGCCGGGGACTCATCCTGACATGATTTGATTTGAATGCTCAGGAGGAAGGCTAGCTTGTGCTATCTGCAGCATTATTGTGACCTTTCACTGCATAAGCTGAGTTTGTGCCGTTGTGTGGAGTGTTCCCATAGCGCTCTGGAGAATTTTGTTGCAAGACTTTCTCGCTAGTGTGCATTTCTTTAATGAGCAGGCTGTCGTCTGTCTTGTACTGTCTCCAATCTCATTGGATCCCAAAATGCCAGAACATGTAACTGCCAAGCTACTGCTGCTATCAGTAGTTATTTCTGCTCAAAAGCTGGTAAGACTTTAAATTTCACTGTAACCTGCTGACGTGCTCTTTATTACCAGAAAGAATTTCAAAATGCTGAGGAAAATATTCTTTGCTTGATCACCATCATACAAGTCTAATATTTTTTTATGTTCCAAAGTCTGTTAATACTGGTATTATTCCGCCTTGTATTTTAGCTCCTGCCTCAACTCTCTCTCTGTCTCAGCACACTCTGTTGCTGTTGTGCCAACCAAAAATGGATTTTCTAAGACTCTGTTCTTCAAAGACTTCTAGTATGTCTACACTACTGTCAGAGCTGTGACTGAATCCTGCACACATGTGTATATGGCAGCTTTAATATGAGCAGGTTGGGTATTTATAAGAGTATAGTTGAAATAGAAGGGAGCTGACATACAGGCTGGAGACCCACTTGTTTCTGTCATGAGGCTATTGAGTGACTCAAAACACGCTGGGCATCCTTGAGACACTGAGTAAATAATAAAGGAAATCAGTTAAGTATTCCTGGGCTTCCCTAATCTGTATGAATGAGGTGCAGAATGATACACATCAGAAAATTTTGGTGGAAAAAAACCCCAATAAACAAAAGCCACTGTATGTGTGGCTTTACAAATCACAGATATTTAATTTGATAACTGATCATGCTTAGAATGCTTGAAGGATTAATTGGACAACAAAAGACACATCTCCTCTCACTCCCTGAAGGTGTTGTCCTGGTTAGAAGTCAAATTCCTTGTCTGCTAACATAGCTTTGAAAGTCACAAACAATGCAAACCAATCCCAATGCTTTTTTTTTTTTTTTTTGCTAAGTGCAGATTTTTAGCATCTTAACAGATTAGATGTATCAGATTCAAGCTAAGACCTCTTGAGTATGGGCTAGAAATGGCACGCTTACCCCTTAATCATGTAATTTAGTAATTTAGGTCTATTACTTAAATCTAGTCTTAGCCTTTTAGAGAATGTATTTAGAAATACTACCATCCAAATTGTGACCCAAGGACAGCATTGGCTGTGCTTACAATAGTCTGTTATGCTCCTCTCAGCCAGCATATAATGTGACATACGCCCTGCAGAATCTTGCAGGGGTCAGATGGCTTGGAAACACACTGGAAATATAAATGACTCATCAACTGTTCGAAGTTTTCTTTCCTTAGACCAAAAGAAATTAATTTACTGCTAATCAAATCAGAGTAGGTTAATAAGAAATTAAAGTTAAATCTAAAGGCGTTTTTCCCTCACCACTTCCTTCTTCCTAGGGTTGCCTGTACTCCTGATTTTCTCTATCTCCCCTCCTTCAAGCAGTGCAGGGGGACAGAGAATGGGGGTTGGAGTCAGCTCATAACATATCTGCCCCTTCTTCCTCCTCACACTCTTCCCCTGCTCCATCTTGGGGTACGACCTGTGGGAAGCAGTCCTCCATGAACCTCTCCGATGTGAGTCCTATCTGCAGGCTGAAGTTCAAGCATCCAGTCCTTCTGTGGGGTCCAGACCTTCAGGAACATACTGCTCCAGCAAATAAGTCACAAGTCCTGCCAGCAAGCCTGCTCCAGTGCGGGCTCCTCTCTCCATATGGCCACAGAACCTGACAGGAGCCCACTCCAGCACAGGCATCACATGGGGTCACAGCCTCCTTCAGGCGCATTGACTGTCTCCAGCATGGGGTCCTTCATGGACTACAAGTGGATATCTGCTCCAGCTTTACACTTCCATGGGCTGCAGGATGACAAGCCTGCCTTACCATGGTCTTCTCCATGGGCTGCAGGGGAATTTCTACGCCAGCATGTGGAGCACCTCCTGACCCTCCTTGTCCATGGACCTGGATGTCTGCAGTTGTTCCTCTCATCTATCTTACTCCCCTCTATGGCTGTAATTACTGTTTGTGGGTTTTTTTATCCCCCTTTTGAACTATGTTCTCCCAGAGACACTACTACTGTCACTGATGGTCTTGGCCTTGGCCAGGCCTTGGCTGGCAGTAGGTTTATCTTGGATCCAGCTGGCATGGACTCTTTTGAACATGGGGGAAGTGTCCTCACAGAAGCCACTCCTTAAGCCTGCTACCAAAACCCACAGAAATCCAATACAATGGTCAAAAGCAAAGTGGTATTCAACCCACCCTTTTCACCTAAAAGGCAATCCAGATTTCTTCAGATTAATCTTCTTCCACACGTTCAAATTATTTCAGTATATGCTTGCTGAGATCTTGCAGAGAGATCAGAATTGCCAAGCTATTGATGTCTCCATCAGTATATCAGGGAGAGGATGGACCTCTAAGACCTAAAAACATCTAACCTGTTTTCTTGTTCCACTGATTAATCAGAAGGCAGACTGTGTTCACTACCACAGGAACCATAATTTCCTTTTTTTAGATTCATGTAGGTATTTCATCTGTTATAACTCAATGCTTGTTCTGTGGTTTGTGGCTTCCCTGCCTAGTTACAAATCTTCTTGATTGAGCTGAACTGTGGATGTGGCTAAACATACTGTTTCCTCTTTCCCTGAATAATAGCTTCCAGTGCTCTACTACAGTCTTTGTGTTGCTGCAGAGCTCAGTCCTCTAAGAAAATAGGACCGTTGGGAAACTATTTGATAAAATTATCTTTCTTTAATTCTAAGATATTAAGTATGACAATTAAGTATTAAGTATATTTTATGCTAGAAATATATTAAGTATTTTTTATGCTAGAAATATTTCTTGCATTTTTGCCCTTAAGACAAAAATCAAGTACTTTTGAAAAACTTTTTATTTCTCAAAGCTACAAATTGTTGTCATCAGGATAATTTTCCTTATCCCCAAGTATCTGGGTGGAGCATGTAAGAACATCTTTTTTTGTAAACAAACAAGTTGGCGAATTGCTTTGTAAACCACTAAAGAGATCTGCAAGTACTATCACTCCCAACTCATCCAGCCTGCAAGACTACTCCAATTGCTTCTGTTGTTGCAAACTTTTTCAAGTGCAGAGACTACTGATAACTTCCATGCAATTCTGTAAAAATCTTATTAGTTAAAGTAACAATTGTCCCACTGCAGTGGCGTCTTTAAATTGGAAATTTAGGGTTTTGTTTTTTTAGTCCATTAAGTTCATTCTGCCTTTCATTTTACAGACAAACTAACTTTGCTAGTTTACTTGTTTTGCTAAAGGATAGATTACTTTTTATGATTGATTCATTTCAAGGAAAGATTGATTCATGTTTAAATTACTCTCAGTAGTAATTTAGAAATTATATTACATGTTCAGTTTATCACACATTTGTAAAGCTTACCACACAGTAATAACTTCACATATTCTACAACTGCAATAATATTTAGTTGCAGAAATGTTTTCAGTTTAGAGCCAGCATAAATACCCAAAGCAGAATGGTTTCCTCTATAAAATGGGTGGGCTGTCACATGCTCTGCAGCTACAGTGGTTCTGCTGCACAATGCAACTTCTTGTCCTTGGGAACTACCTCAAATCTCTTATATCAAATCTTTTAAGGGTAGGCATTTCCAGAATTTCAAGTCCAGATGCAACTATTACTAGAAAGTATGTGTGTGGATGGATGATTCATTGCTACTAAGCCATCAATAGTGCTTTCATGCAGCCAGCTTCTTGTCTCACTTCACGCAGATGTACTCTCAAAAACACTCTTGAAACTTTTGCCAGAAAGAAGACTCACACTAACGACAAACAGACACTGGTATCTGGCTTGCCCACACTAAATTTGAATCATACTATCAACAGAAATCTATTAAAAATGCTTGTCCAACACAGCCGTGTTAAGCATGACAACAGCAACTTCAGGACACCTGAAAATGTTGCTGATGCAACGATAGGGTGAAGTGTGCTATTGAATATTCTCTCTCCTTCATCCGGACTACCATGAGGAACTGCACAGCTGGTTAACTGAGAATACAAGAGCCTTGTATTTGGACAGAAATCATCTTGCAACAGCAACAGTTTGGAATTGATCAAACTTTAAATTGAGCTTCCCAGATGAGACCTGTTTTTCTCAGAAATTCTTTGTACTAAAGCTAGTTTATGCAAGGTGTTCAAAGACTAAGATCCAGAAGGGTATAATTTCAGTTCAGCCTGCAGCACACTGTGGGAGTCACATACTAGGTGCTGGAATGTTTGTATAAACACTTAGAGGAGTATTTCTGTTCTTGTTCACAACATCAGCATGCAGAAGATAATTTAGGCAGCATGTGATGAGATCACTTTGCAGTGGATCAGGTTATTCAATCCACAGCAGATCCAACCTTTTATGCCTGGCAATTACTAATCCATACCACGCATGAGCAAGGAACCACATGTGTGCTGTTCAACTGGGTTTCATCCCATTGTTACAGTCACCCTAATAAAATAGGTTAACTTCTAGGTTATTTTGTTTTTTTCTTCGAGATTGTGACTGCTAACACCAGCACCGGCCTGGTTCTGAATTTATTATGCATGCATCTGCCTAGGCAAACTACCTTTTTGTGCTGAATTTGGATTGTGTATTTTTGTTGTTCTCCCAACACTGACCTGCACCGAGGTAATGACTGAGAACCAGTAGATACAGGCTAGGCAAAATGATACAGCAAGGCAGAAAAAACACAGAGTAACTCCTAGAAGTTTGCAAACCGACTCTTCATTGGCTTACTAATTAAAGATTTTATTAAGTATCATTGCTTGGAGACTGCCCAGGCATAGCAATGACTCAAAATACTACTCCTGGCTTAACAGTTCTGGTGCTTGACCCAGATTTTACCAAAAAACCCCCGACATCAATAGAATTCTTAACCTTACTCTTCAGCTCACCAGTGACAGGACGGACGCTTGTGACTCTCTCGAAAAGTGGCTTGTGACTCTATAAAATTTAATAATCCAGCTTGTCAGCTGAGTAATTGTTACTGCCAACAGCCCTGTTGGTAAGGCTAACTAGACCTCTTGTGTGCAGGTTCCACTGTGGCAATATGATCCGCTTGTGCCAAAGTGCCATGTCCTTTGCAGCTGCATGTATATGCTGGCATAATGTACCCTGGCTAATGATCCTATTTTGGGTATAACAGTATGGCAGTAGCTCCTTTCCCTCCAGAAAGCTCAGATTTCCTTCAGACACTCCCAAGTAGTTCTTTCAGTTGCTGCAAACTTGGGACCTTTTTAAGTGTGGGAATCAACTGCAGGTCAGGCTGACGGGGAGCTATACCTAATCCACTTGAGCTTAATGAGTCAGAATACACTACAAGCCCTGTTCAGAAGGCAATTTAGGCCTTTGAGAATGGTGGTTTATTTATTTTTTTTTTTTGCTAGTTTATTCATTAGAAATCAGGGATGTATTTCCTTTATCCATCCTTCTGAACAATTTACTGCATGAAAAGCCTACCCTTTAAATTTTTACGACTGCGAACATTATGTATGTCCCCCAATACAGAAGTTACCTTTTCTTACACAAAGCTACTGAACGCTCACTGATAATGTGAACTTGAAAATTTCTATTGTAAGGCTACAATTTTGGCAAAATGTAATAGCTCCTGAATGCTGATGGCACAACTTCCCTGCTGCATGAGAAGAGGCCTATCAGAAACTTGATTGCAGGTGAGTGATTTTCAGCCTAGTTTCCAGCCAGGTCTCAAATGTCACATTTACCCAGTATCTGCTTTAAATCACACTGACTTGCCCCTCTGCTATCTGAGAACAGACAGGCTAATACTACTTCAAAGACCTCAGCCTCTACAGGAACGTACCTGAAAAGCTAAGACTCTGGTTCTTGGGCCAATGACAAATTTTGAATCCATGTTTAGTTCTCTTAAACCTGGAGATACATGTACATCGTTGCATCTTCTTCTTCGTTTTTTCTTTGACGCATTAACTACAGACAAAATTGTATTGCTGCTAACATTCATGTACTGAAAATTCGTTCCTGAGTACTTGACAGAAAGAGACTCTGTTTCCTCCATGAATGTATTCTTTGCTTGCTTGCTTGCCCACTTCACATGGGGTATTAATAAAATCTTCCAGATCGTTTCACAGGTGCTTTGATCTCATGCCTAAATTTACAGTAACAGAAAAGAATGCTGTTCTCCAAGATGTACGGCACACATCACTCTCAGCTTTAGAACAGAGATATTATCCTTCATCTGCCTGCTGAGCCATAATTTCCTCCCTTTTTCTAACTTGAGAAGTTAACTTGATTCTCCTCTATATATATAGGAGGCTGCTTTGTTAACAACCAGAGAATGTTTGGCTTGCTAGAGGCACTCCTTAAATACTTTAGCCTCCAAGGACAGGATAATAATCAATACATTAACTTTAGAAAAAAGCTGTGACTCACTCTTGCTTCGCTTTGCTGGCAAACTCAGTTGAAAATGTTTTATTTCCCCAGTGCTTCCCCTAATTTGGAGCTGGACAGCAGTATCACAGATGGGCCAAAGCATGTTGTCTACTGATGTTATTTTTGATGTACGTAACTTCAAGATTGCTTTAGTAAAAAAAAATCTGTACGGAAGGAAAAATGGGAATGTCCTGGAAGGTATCAGGAAACCATCCCTTGGCCTTGGAATCACAGGTGGCCAATCATTCCTTTCAGATACAGTTTCAAGAGTTGTCTGTCAGTCTCACTGTAACCTAGGTGCTCTGCAGTACACTTGGAAACCTTGTAGAGCAATGCAGTCACCACCAATTTTTAAGTAGGACTAGCCAATTTGAGCATAAAACGCCATGTACATTGAAGTACACAACTGCCCACTACAGCAGCCTCGGAGGATTCCCTTGTCTCCATGTCTCAGCACAGATGCTGCACTCTTTCGCAGTCTAACCACAAGTACAAACTTCCGCTGCAAGATCTGCTGTCAGACGCTCTTGGTCGTGGATCTTTGAAGTATTTTAGGTCAATCTCTAGTCAGACTTAAGTCATGCAACTCAAAGAGGCTGCTGAGGCATCACATCCTCTCCTGTAAGCGTGCAGAAAGCCACCTCACAGGAAAGGCAGAAACAAATACCAGTTCCCTGCAAGAGCACCTGTTGCCTGGCTGTACGTCCGTACATGGAAACCTTCTGCCAGCCTGGGGGCACTGACCCTGGAAAAAAGGCCCCCTGCATGCCAGTGGGGCGCGGGCAGGAGAAGGACCGCTGAGGCCCACGCGAGGCTGACAGCAAGGCCAGGGCCGTGGCAGGCAACGTAAGCGCTGCCTCAGAAGCAGCCCAGAGCTGCGGTCGCTGCAACCTCAGCCTGTCGCCGGAAGCCACGGTTCAGACACAGCAGAGGTAGCGGGTGTCACCTAGAGAGACCCGCTTCGCCCGGCCCGGCCCCGCTCCCCGGCCCTCCTTCGCTACCGCCCGGCCCGGCCCAGCCCGGCCCGCCCCTCTCTATCGCCCGCCGCCCGGCACGAGCCCTTCCCAGCACGCCGCGCGCGGTGCCCGAGCGGCCTCGTCGTGCGTCCGAGGGAAGGGGCGTGACATCGCCCTCCCCCGCCCACCACAGGAGCGCGGAGGGCGAGCGGGAGACCGCGAGCGTGGCCGGCGGAGAACGGGCGGGGCGGGGCGCGTGGCTCCGCCCACGTTCCTTAGACGGGGAAACCGGGGCGACAGCCAATGGGGAAGGCGCACGGTGGGTCGGGGGTGGGGCCTCGGGAGGACGCGGGGCGGGGCCGGCGCTGAGTTGCCGCAGCGCCACCGTCGCTTGTAAACAGATCTCGCCCCACGTGACGAGCGTGAAGTACCTGTGCGGGGGCACCCGGCATTGTCCGCGGTCGGCGAGGGAAGGCGGCAGCGGCATTCTTCGGCCGGCGGGCTCCGAGCACAGAGGAGGTGACTCCTCTGTGTCCTCCATCCCCGCCTCCCTCGCCGCTCCGGTGGGGACCCGACGCATCCTCCCCGCTCGGCGCCTTCCCCGTCCCCCACGCCGCTAAGATGGCTGATGGTGGGCAGTGAGGCGGCGCGCGGGGCTGAGCGGAGCCGTTGCCGGCCGGCGCGCGGCGGGGCGGGCGGGCGGCGGGACGGGAGCCGGGAGGGTGGGGGGTGTGTGCGTGTGTGGGAAGCCGCGCAGCGCCATGTCCGCCTTCGCCCTGGAGGAAACGCTGGAGGCCGACTGGGTGGCCGTCAGGCCTCATGCCTTCCAGGAGCGGGAGAAGCACAAGTTCGTCTTCATCGTGGCCTGGAACGAGATCGAGGGCAAATTCGCCATCACCTGCCACAACCGCACGGCGCAGCGCCAGCGCAGCGGCTCCCGCGAGCTGCGCCGGGGCGGCCCCCCCGGCCCCGAGGCCCGAGCCGCTCCCAAGGCCGGCAGCCCCACGGTGCGTAGGAGCCCGGCCTGGGGCACGGACTCCGGCCAGTCGCGGGGCTCCTCGCATCCCCGCGCCGACGCGGGGCTGCGGGGCCCTGAGCGGGGCGCGGCGGCCGAGGCGCTGCCGAGGGGCCCGCTGCGCGCCAAGAGCAGCCCGGCCCGGAGGCCGCAGCAGAGCCCGGAGTCTGCAGGTGCCGCCGAAGACATAGAAGTGCTAGAGCTGGGGAAGGAGGAGGAGGCCGCTGCTCTGTCTCTGCCGCCCTCGCCGCTGCAGGCTGGCGAGCCGGCCGTTCCCGACGCGGAGCCCGCGGGGGACGAGTGCAGCTGGGCCGGCCTCTTCTCCTTCCAAGACTTGCGGGCTGTTCACCAGCAGCTGTGCTCGGTGAACTCGGAGCTGGAGCCCTACCTGCCAGCCTTCCCCGAGGAGCCGTCGGGCATGTGGACGGTGCTGTTCGGAGCCCCGGAGCTATCTGAGCAGGAGATGGACAGTCTCTGCTACAAACTGCAAGTCTACTTGGTCCACAGCTTGGATACCTGCGGCTGGAAGATCCTTTCGCAGGTACTCTTCACTGAGACTGACGACCCCGAAGAGTATTACGAGAGCCTGAGTGAGCTGCGACAGAAGGGGTACGAGGAGGTGCTGCAGCGGGCCCGCAGGCGAATCCAGGAGGTGAGGCTACCACATGGTCCAGATATCTCCACCTTAGTGTTACCTGTAAATTACTCTGTGACATCTGTAGTTGTCTTTAGCTGCTGCCCTCTACCTTTGCAGAGTTTATCGAACCGTGGGATACAAAAAAAGTACAGGAAAACAAAAAAGTTTTGAATATCTAAGTGAGAAAATGAGGCTTAACCTTTCCAAGGTCTCTAAGGCCAGGATTTAAGAAGGCGCAGGTTTTCCTGGTCATCTGAGTGTGGCTCGGTACTTTTTTTCTGTGCGGTCAAGTGTAGGTTTTTGTGAACAGGGCTCTGATGGATTTGGCAAGGTTTTGCTTCCAGATTTTTGTTCTTGCTTTGCTTTGCACCAGGATGTGTTGGGAGTCTGGATTTTTCTGTTTAATGGGAGCAGCAACATGTGGTGTTTATTTTGAGAATACATTTTAGGTACTTGAGGCCAAAAAGTTTTAGGTTCCTATAGACTCACAGTGCTGAATCTGGTATTTCAAGTGAGGTGATGTTTTCCAGTGGAATTAGAGTAACTACAACTTCTGTTCAGCTGGTAAATTCTTAAGAGCTGGGATTTTAAAAAGTGGGCTGCCTTGTCCTAGTGAGTGTTTAGTGCATAGTTGTTGATAGCGGCTGAGAGAACCTTGGATGTTTCAAGAATGTTTTTCTCCCATCATACTATTTATACAAAAATAGTTGAGGTTCTACAAACTTCTACTATCAGTGAGTGAGAATTTCTTTGTATCTTTGGGGACTGAGGTATATGAGGACCCAGATTTTTCCAGTGAAAAAGGAAAATTTTACTGGTCCTCATGGAGAATGTGTCAGGATCTATACAGGTGCAACTATGTGTATGAATCATGCTAACAGAATTTTACATTTTTGCAAACACCATCTAAATTCTATTCTGTGGACATAGGTCAAGTTTGGCTTCTTCAGCTGCTTGCATGTATCTTACCAAAAGTGTTGTGTTCAAAAATGTGTGGTTGTGAGTATGAGTGTATCTGCATGCTGCATGGTTTGATAGCGTACTTTTGAGTCTTTGTAGGATTTGGCCTGATCTTGTGAGTAGAGTTGCAGTATGTGATAAATTATTTTATCAATGATGAAATCATGATAAGGGCATCTGAGTATAGGATTGTCTGGAAAGAGCTTATTTCTGAGCTCTTGTTAGGATTTATCATTGTGGAGTTTTTTCTTTTTTTTTTTCCCATGGACTTTTAAAGAACTGAATTTGTCCTTGTTAATTTTAGTATACAACTGGTAATTAGTCTAATAGTCTTCTGTAGTAATTTTAATCCAGAATATATGATAGCATGCTGTCTTCTGCTTTTCTCTGTTTGATAGCATGAATGCTTAGGAGTGTGTGCTTAGATTCTCTTAGCCTTCAGCTCAGCTGGACAAGAGAACTTCCTGTTAGACTTGTGTAGTTTGGGAACTGGGTGCCTAACTCAAAGTGAATGGTCTTTTTGAGGAAAATCTAATTCAGAATTACTGTACAAGAACTATCTGGCTTTTGGAGAGTCTGTTTTGTTAGCAGCAGTACTGTCAGCAAAAAAGAAATTGGTTACTAATAGGCAATGCAAGCTTTATGCATCCAGATCTCTAAACCACAACATCTTTTTCTCTGTTAATGCTCAGAATGTGGTGCAGATAAAATGGCAGGGCCTCTTTGTGTATTTGACTACAATACAACCGTCCTTTCTCACGGTAACCAATCCAGTAGTGTACCTGAAGTCTGTGCAGCTGTACTTCTGTCACTGTCAGTTGTGTAAATTGATCCATCTTTCGTTAACAGTACTTCATGTTTAAGAAAAGACTCCAATAGAATGACTTGCTCTTTTCCCTTTTGGCTCTTGGGTTTCTCTTTTCCTTACTTGTTCACGGCTTACTTGGTCCACAGGAAATGTATTTCTTTTAGGCAAATACTGGTATTGTTTGTCATTGTAATTCCAAGCAAATGAAGCAATGGATGATGGGTAGCGTTCGGTATTTTTGAAGTAAAAGTTTTTTGTACTTTCAAGAGAACCTGCTGAATCAATGTTTCATCTCTGACTTCAATTTACTTTTCCATCTGTGCTTGAAGTTTGCCTGTTAGTTGATTCTGCCTTTTAGCAGGGATGTTGGATTCCTGCAATTTCAAATAATTTTACCTCTAACAAGAACTTTCAGGGGAATGATAGAGCAAAATGGTATTAAAGAGCATAATGTATGTGGAAGGTCTTCATTAATGCAGAATTGTGCAAAAAACCAGTTTAGGAATCCAAGACTTTGGCTTAATGTTTTAAAATATGTCTCTGTGGTATATAATTATTTTATCTCTTTTTTTTTTTCCAGAACAAATTTTTTTGTGCAGTTACATATTATTTGAGAAATGCTTGCAGTTTTTGTTGATTTATATTCTTTCTTTAGGGTGCAGAAGCAAAGTGAGCAACAAAACCTCTCATGCTCATTGTTTCAGCATCCCCTACTTAGCCATCTGCTGCTTTCCATAAGTACACACAAACCAGTTTATTTTCACAGTAGCTAATAATTGTTGCTCTTTGTAATGGGCATTTTTATCTCTGTCTCAATTATAAACCTTTAATAAGCCAGAAGAATGTTGCAAGTAGAAACAGATCCAAGACAAAGAAGAAAAGTAGTTGTAGAGAAACTCTATGACCTAGAATTACTTTCTTCTGCGTGAATTCCTGTTTTGAAATAGCACATCTTTTTATTTTTTCACTAAAACTTTCTGGAATAGCTCAGCAATTCATGTTAAGTTATGTTAAAGTAAAAACTCCTATCCAAAGGAGTAAATAGTGTTCTACCTTATTGTGGAAAACAAACGTTTGTTTAAAGCCTTGCTTTTTAGGTTTATGCCACCTCAAATAATTCTTTGGGTGCTCAGTTAGAGGTCTGAGTTTCCAAATAGAGATATGATGCAGAATCAGTCAGTAACCAGATAAAAAAATATTATTTCAGGAGAGAGGATGACACTGAATCCTTATTTGGGATTCAAGCTTCTTAACCAATAATTCTTAACCATTAGTAAAAATCTTGAACTTTACATCTAGAAGGCAGAAAAAGTTCTCTCCTCTGTACTCTGTTCCTGCCAGTTTCCTGCTATGTTCCTCCCAATATAACATGGGAGGAGCCTTTCTCCTAAGGCTAAGTGCACATGCTTGTAAATTCTTGTGTGTATAGTAATATCAAAGATGGTGTTATACCTCTGTCAAAGCTGTGTTGGCAAAAGGTTGAGCGTAGTCACAGTTTTGCTGAATAAAACGTGGTGCTAGTATAAACTATGATTAAAAGGGTTTGGTGGCTTAGTCACACCAACAAACATGTTCCATTGTATGCTTACCCTTTTACTTGCTCTTGCATAGCAAGTTGTCAAATTGGGAAGCCTGTCTCTGCATTGCATGCCTACTTCAGCATCTTTGAATTAGTGATACCTGTGAATCTCTCTATTCCTTATAGCTCTCAATTGCCATGGCAATCTGAAATTTGGCAGATGATAGCCTTACAGGATCTTGAATGCTAGTTACAAAACTAATCAGACTTGCTTTAATTTTGTGGCTACTCTGTGAATTCTAGTGTCTGGCAGGCAGACTGGTAAAGACCATTTTGCATCTCTGTTCTGTGCGTGTTCTTTTGATTTGCTCTAATAGAAAAGTTCAGAAAAGCTTTTTAGTGAGGATTAAATTCCGAAGAAATTCTGAGATCATCTTATTTTCGGTGGCTAACCGAAGACCGCCTTGGGAGTGAGACTGGCTGATATTTTTAATCTCCTTCCCTTGTATAGTGGAATATTTTGCTGAGACCCAGAATAGCCCTGAGAACTTTTGTTGCTTGGTTTAATTTTCTTTTGATTCAAAGGACTAGAAAGGTTTAAAAAAAAAAAAAAGTAAAATGATTTGATCTATTTTGTTGCAGAAGCAAGTTGCATGAGCAGAAAATACAGGGATTTTTTACAGAAATCTGTATTGTCATTTTCTTCTCAAATCAGTATGTATAGATTTTTTTGCAAAAAAAGTCACAGCTTTAGTAGTATTTTTTGTTTTCAGTGAGTGAAACATGATTGTCAAATCACACAAATCAGTAAGGAAATGATTTGGTTATAAATCGTGGAATTTCACATTTGTTACTTTCCAAGGCTGCTGACACAGACTTCAGTTTATATGTAAAAAAAGCTAAATAATATCCATAAGTTGTTCCAGGTTTTCTTACGAAAAAAAAACCTGGGAGGATTTTATTTCCGTGCTTTTGACTAAGTGCATTCAGTTCTAAAGTAAATATGTATATGGTACATAGTGCGACACTGTACCAAAAATGCAAGTTTTCCAGAGGTAAGGTGACCTGTTTCTATTCAATGATCTCCTAGGCACAGAGTGATTTAAAGAGAGATTTCAATGTCACACTCATAAATAATGGAAAAGTAAATAATATTAAACACTACAAAAAAGTACTTGGTATTTCAGTAGTACACTAAAATAAATGCCACCAGTAGATACTATTAAAGCATATGTAATATCTTTCTACACAGAAAACTGGACCCTGTAAATAGCTAGATTAAGAAGATACTTATGGTGTCTCAGGAAAGGAAGGAACACAGGTTCCTTCAGATTTTACTTTGTGAGTGGAGAGATGAAAATAAGATATACTGTGGTTTTATGGTGGTGTTTTTTTCCTATTGACATGAATAGAGCAGAGTTAAGATTAATGCTGAGCATTCTGGGCATCCCACCTATTTTTGTCTGAAATCTTTTTATGTACTCATTATTGGTAGTGTTAACACTTGTTCCCAGTAAAACTGTTTCGATTCACTTCTAAATACTTTGTAAATAGGTTATTTAAATACTGTACCAGTACTACAAGTTAGTGCTAACCAAAACAGTCTGTAAGCAGCTGCCAGGCATGCTCAGTGGAACAGCTAAGTGGACTCTTTTGGGAAGCAGGATAGAAGCATTGTGGTTAGTACTTGTGTTGCTGTCCAGTGAAACATTTTCTTCCTTGTCAGGTGTCTCTTTTTACTATTTAATTTGCAGCTGGAGTCATTATTGGTTATGTGTGCCTGTAACAAACTCTTTTAAAGTGTCACTGTTTAGATGATGGCAGTTCTCACCTGGCTCATTGTGCAAGCATCAAACCCAATAGCCAGGATACTGCAATGCCGTTTCAGACCTGGAGCGGTTCCCCCCTTCCCTTTTTCCGCAAGTAGTAAAGATCTGTGTCATGTGGGTATTTCGTTTTCAGAGTTTCAGTGAGTTTCTGGTATGTGTTCCCTATGTGTAAATCCATATTACTGGTATAACAGTTGATGATGACATCCCATAGTACTGGAACCTGTGGAAGTAAGGTAGGAAGGCCTGTATCACTTGAGATTTGTGTATACTTACAGTAGCAAGTATAATTAAATATGCAACAGCTTAATCATATGGTAGACTCACAATTGCTGCAGGCCTAAGATGTAATTGTATGCCATTTTAAAGTACATGCTTTAAAATGGCTTCTAGGAATCCTGTATTTAAAGGACATTAGACCATATTAGCATAGCATTTGCTTCTCTCTCTTTAGTCTTTTAGTATTAAAACCTTTGAAGAGCTTATCTTCTATCCTTCTTCCTTTTGATATCTTCTTGAGTAAATGCTGATTTTTTTCATGGCCATTCTGTTTTACTTCTGTTTTATAGGTAGCAGCAAATAGTTTCAGAGACTTACAGGTTTGTGATCAGAGGTTAATTAGGTTTTTCTTTACATTTTTATCAATCTTCTTGTATTATATCTTTTCCAGTCATAGTAGGATACTTGTTTTGGGTTTGAAGGCTTGGTGGTTTGGTTGGTTTTTTAGTTTGGTTTTTTTTAATTTTAGTTTTTCCCACCTTCTCCAGTGCAGTTATGGCATATATGTGTAGATAGACTTCATGCATTGTTTTATTAATGCCTGAAGTTTGACAAAATCTAGGTGAAGATAATTAACACTACTGAAGTATCTGAAAACAGCAGAATGCTTAAAATAATGTACATGCCTTCAAAGCATGTACAAGTGATATGTACACAGAGGACATCTGCTTGAAAAATTGGGTCTACCTTGACAGAACTCAACTCTTACTAAAAATGAGTGCATTCTGCAGAATATAGCAATTCTGTTCTGTATGACCCTTAGTCTGTAAGCTTAAGTTTTTGGAAACTGAAGATGGCAGCTTGCCAGTCTCATACTTCATTTCCTTTTCGAAGTACCTGTGAGAGGAAAAAGGGCTGCAAAATCCAATATATGCTCTGTTTAGCTGTCTGAACTGGTATTGGTGAACCAGTTATGTCTTGTAGTTGGGGGAGTATTCTCCTGATGAGATTATTTTACTTCATATTCCCTTTCAAAATGCAAATGGTTTTGGTTTCCTAGATGTAGAGGTAGACTTTCCTCTATTGTTTAAAGTTGTAGTTGATGTGCAGTTGCAGTGTCTTTATAGGCCAGAATATTTTGTAGAGGTGTGTACCAGTTATGTAATAAACACTCTGTTCCATTATGCTGCTTGGTTTTCACCACTCACTTGATTTCTCAGTTTTTAGTGGTGGCTTAATAATTACCTTTCACTTCTTGCATACTTCTGATACATTTTCCAGCATTACTTTCTTTTCCCTTCAATTGAATAACTTATATTCAATTCGATGCCTTTTAAAACTGCTTTCTTATTCCAGTAATTTTTTTGTTCCCCTCTGTTTCTGGCTGAGATAGTATGACACAGGCAGGTTTAGAATTTGAAAGCAGATTCTTTCAAATAATCTATTCATACATGTTTTTTTCCTGTAGTATGGTACGACACTGCTTACAGATGACCTGCAAGGTTTATGTTGGTTTTTATATATGTAAATATGGCTGCTGCAGAGATGAAGAAGGCACTGAAAAGCTGATTTTTTTTCAGAAGTGGCTGCACCTACCATTTTTCCTCTTTGGGGAGGTGATTTTAAGGATCTCCTTTTTTATATTATTAGAAACCTACATTTCCAGTCCACTAAAAAAATGCTATTATTAACAGCTGACAAAGTGTTGGCTCAGTCCAACTAAAGATACATTGCAAAACTATCTTTTCAAGACATGAAGAAGGAATAAAGAATGTGTTAGGGAAGACATAAGGAATACGCTAGGGAAGGTGAGAAGACAGGATAGGAATGGAAGGAAGGAGAATGAGGATACTCTTAAGATATACGTATAATCATTGAGTTAGTATGTATATCTTTGAGCTGTTGATCAGACTGCTATCTGCTAAATAGGGGCTGGCAATGGAATAAGGTGGGATTGTTGGATGTTGAGCCTGTTACTTTAGCAGTTGAGAGTATCTTCAAAATAGGCTCAGTCATCTTCCTCCTTTTTTGCATCCAAAGAAGAATCAACTATAAACATTTGGTGATACTGTAATTCTACTGTGGTTGAGTCTGTAATGCCACAATGCATTTTTATGTGTTATTTTAGTACTGCAGCAAAGAGAAGTGTGTGAATGTGAATTGAACCCCACAGAGAAACCTGCACTTAAAACGTGTTTTGTGATTTTTGGGCAACTGGAGTGCTCAGGAGTTGCCAGTAATGTAGCAGTTACATTGTTTATTCTCTTTTTTTTTTTCCAGAGAACAAACAAAGAAACCAACCTTAGTCAAAACAAATTCACTTTATTTTTAAGATATGCCACAAATAATTGTTAATTTACTATGTAGTAAAAGCTTGTAAATAAGATATCCTGCTGTTGTGAACATTTTCCCGTGTTAAAAATGCCATGTCCAGAAGTTTTGTTCTGCTGCTGGCATTCAGCATGATCGTGTTCTGGGGAAGGGGCATCTGAGGCTGACTGCGACTGTAGGTTTAACCATTTAATGTATACTGGTCAATGGTCAAATATTGAGAGGTTTTGAGGAAGGAAGTCAGAGTTAATGTACATTAAAACAATTTATTAGAATTACTTGAACATCCTGCATAGTCCTAATAACATCACTCTAGCCACTCGGAACAAAGATCTTCACTGAAAATCCATCCTTTAAGTGCAGTGCTATTTAATAGCCACATGGAAGAATGTTTTAAGAATGGCAAAAAAAGAATTTTGTCCTTTTACAGGAAGTAATAGTATGATCTCATCAGAAATCTGGTGGTGCTGTTTGCTAGAATACAGGTTAGTCTTTAATTATTGAAGCACTTGCGTAACTTGAAACAGGATTATAAAGACAAAATGGTCCAGATTTGTTGGGCTGGGGAGTGGATGATCTCATAGTATCTTCCAGTCATAAGCTGTATAAATTAATAAAGGAAATGTGTTTTTGTTTTAATTAGTCACTGAACCTTGCCCAGTTCCCAGTTTCTGAAGAATTTGGGCCAGAAATATAAACCAAACCATTATTAGTTTGTCTGAAAAGTTCATTAAAAATTACAACACACAGTGGTAGATGTTAGCTGGAAACTCCTCCCCAAATGTCTCCTTGTTTACTTGCTCTTGCTTGTCAACTATGTCAATCATTAATAACCTTATAAGAAGTTCATTTGTGCAGTTTGTATTTTACTTTGGGATTAACTCTTCTGCTAGGCAGAAAGGTGTTTTGTATGTGCAGAGCTTCCCTGAAAAATCATCTTTGAAAAATCTTCAAGTGAAGCCTTTCAGAGTTGATGTAAATAGGATGCTAGTGATGTACCTACCTGTGACTGCTCACCAGTTGCTAACATTTTGGCAGAGGTTGTTTTCAATATACAACTTTTACTGAAAAAACCCTATCTCTGGGTTTCCTTTCTGTTCTTTTGTGGTATTTATACAGTAAAAGTTATTCAATGTATGGATTTGTTGTTTTTGTTACATATGGTGTGAACAGACTTCACCTTTTCAGAACAGTTTGAATGCTAGTGGACTTTTTTGTGAACAAGCTGCTCCTGGAAAAGTACAACAAAAGCAACCTTTTTTAAATTTTATCTGAGAGTAAGTTGAGTATCTCTGTTTTCTGAAGTGGCAATGGAAACTTTTGTTAGTTTCATGCTACTGTTACAGTACTTTCCAAAACACGTTTGTAGACAGATGTTTATATGGCCTTCTTTTGGAAGAAATGCTAGGATATTGGTGTGAGGATGGTTTGTTTTTCTTTTTTTTTAATTTGAAAAATGTTGTTTAAATAATCAATTAGCATTTGTTTGTGATGACTTGCAGACAATTTATGTGGGTCATCTAAAATTAGTAGTAGCACAACTTTTCACATAATAGCATTGCATCTTGAGTTGTTTTGAGCTACTTTGGGGAGAGGCTATTGTAACAGACTTTTCAATTACTTAGAATTATAGATTATTTTATTAAAAGGAACCTCTGGGATTTCTAGTTGAACCCCATGCTTAAAATAGAACAAGTTTTGATTAGGCGTTTTTTTTTCCTAAAAAATCCTCAACACCCTAAACTTTAAATAATTCTGGTTTTAGGTAGTTAAAAAAAAAAGGAAACAAAATCAAACTACTGTATTCATTCAGTTGCTAAGCTTCAGAGGGAGAAAATCTGTATATCAGTTTTTGAAAAATTGCAAACTTTCAGAAACATCTACAAATAGCACAGTGTCTTCAGAGCCCAAATTCTTTATCCTTCAGTAATGTGATACTTGTTTATAATTGTAAGATGTAAGAATTTCAGATTGGATCATTTTGTAACTTGAGAGTAGTATAATTCAGAAAAAAATCTGTGTGGGAGGAGTTTACTGGAGCTCTTGTAAAAGAGTTTGCCCAGGTGGTCAAGAAGGGTAATGGCATCTGGGCATGTGTCATAAACAGCGTGACCTGCAGGTCCAGGGAAGTGATTGTGCCCCTGTACTCAGCACTGGTGAGGCCACACCTCGAATACCGTGTTCAGTTCTGGGCCCCTCACTATATGAAGGACATTGGGGTCATGGAGCAAGTCCAGAGAAGGGCAACCAGGCTGGTGAAGGGGCTGGAGAGCAAATCTTGCAAGGAGTTTAGGGAACTGGGGTTGTTAAGCCTGGAGGAGACTGAGGGGACACCTTATCACTGCCTACAGCTACTTGATAGGAGGTTGTAGAGAGGGGGGTGTTCATCTCTTCACCCAAGTGACAGGTGATAGGATGAGGGGGAATGGGCTCAAGCTGTGCCAGTGCAGGTTTAGATTAGGCATCAGGCAAAAATCCTTCACCAAAAGGGATGTCAGGCATTAGAACAGGCTGCCCAGGGAGGTGGTTTCATCACTGACCCTGGATGTGTTTAAAAGATGGGTAGATGAGGTGCTCAGGCATATGGTTTAGTAGAAGACAGGTATGGTTGGACTTGATCTCAAAGGTCGTTTCCAACCTGGTGTGCATGATACAGGGTTTCAGGAGTTTCTTGATTTGTTTAGCCTACTGTTAGTTAATGGTCTGTAAAAGTGTTCTTTCTGTTGGGCTTTTTTGGATATTATATTGAACTTTTAAATAAACTCCCCCATTATTTTAGCTGGGAAAATGTAAAAATTGCATTTAGTCATGCATAACACTGTTTCCTCCTTAGACCTGCCTTTCCATGATTTCACCAGTGCAGTAGAGGTTGAAACAGTGTTGAACTATGCCATCCTTGAGAAATCACACAGCGGGCCGTTTGAGTTCACTGCCAGCTGTCATCCGGGGTTTAAAGGTGTTTCGTCAGCTACTTTGTTGGAGGGAGCTGAAGAACTGGATCATCAGCTTGCTACTACTGAAAGGGGGGAAATCCTCTTGCTCTCTGTCCTTCCCCCTCCAGCTTTGTGTTCCTTCCAGTTGTGCTTTGTCCTTGCAGTGTGCTGATTCATCTCAGTAAATTAATCTGAGAGAAACTACAGAAATAGCTTTCAGCCAGATGCTCACTTTGTTTGTTGAAGGTTCTGAGAAATGCAAAGCAAGTGCAGTGGAGGAAGGACACCTGACAAGGAACTGGGGTGGAATTAGAAGAGCGAAGAAAGAGGGAAGCTTGGTTGGAGCAAGCTGTTAGCTCAGCTCATCCTTAAAAAGTAAATTCATGTGTATCAGTGCTTTCAGTCTTATATTAGCACCATGCTTTACCTGTTTTGAGTTAGATTTTGTAAGTCTTAACACTAGATTCATTAGCCATTTGTGATTATCTATGACCATGTAAAATGCATTGCAAAACTGGTAAGAGTACTAATTCAGTGCTGCTGATACGATTCCCATTAACTGACTTCAGAATTAAATTTATTACATACTTCTTAATTTTTTTTTCTCCCCATCAAATTTTCACTCCTGTTTTCATAAAAAGAACACTTGGCTTTTATCAGGGTGGGTATTTGGCTGGGCCTGTGTCCTGACATTGAAACTTTACACAAAGAAGGGTTTTAAAAGTAGCATTGTAATACCTGCTGAGTAAATGTATTCATTGTATGCAAATACTGTTTTGTTTAGACAGCAGTCAGTATTGAAGCTCTGTTTTCCTAACTAATAGCATTGTTCAGAAGCACCGAAGGAGAGTCTGTGGACCAAAAGTTGGTGTGTTTTGAGGCACAGTGTGAACTGTATGTTCTCAGTCATCTGGCTTTAGGTTTTTGTTGGGTTGTTGTTTTTTGGTTTTTTTTTTTCAGTTGGACTCCTGCAGAAAAAAAAATTACCTAGAACCCATTAGGACACGTGTAAAATAAGCTCTTTGCCAAGCCTTCAGGGTGAGGTGTTGCCTACAAGTCTCTTTGTTCAGAGTTACCATGTTCCAACTGATCGGTGATTCATTAGTGACTTTATCTTTTAGTTATTTTGCCCCTTTCCAAAGGGAAGGAGTCCCAGAGCGCCATAATAACATTGAAATACAGTAAACAGATTTATTGTGTTCATCAAACTACATTACAATGTAAATACTTATTTCTGTATTACTAACAGCAGAAAAAAAGCCTACTACTCCTATATAATGGGCCTCCTATGCACTTAGGCCTTGTTTGCAATAATTTATGTAGATTATTCGTGGCTGTGCTATTCTTAGCAATGTATTAAATTCAAGCAAATAACCTGCTTTTTATAGGCACTCATTTGCCATTGTACCTCAGGAGTGGCCCAGCCACATTACACAATAAGTTGAGGGGAGACAAGTACTGTCTTAACCTAAAAGGAACTTCACCATGGTGTTAAACATATTTTTGTCTTGTTTACAGAAAAGGAGATGCATAGTTTTTAATTGATGACATCTCCCTCGTGAGCTTTCAGAAGAGATCTGATGTGCCATACATTGTTGTCAGAGTTGGCAGCTCTAAGCCTGAGTCTTGTGATATTCCAACAAGTTATATATATACACACATACAGTTCTGCTGAGATTTCTATTTAGAATTCTGGGTGGGAGGAGAGAAGTTGCATTGCTCAGTAATGATGCATACATGGAAATTATGTTTTTGCTTACTTGGCTATGTTAAAATACTACTTCAGTTTTTCTTACCCAGTTTATTTCTTTTCTGTGGACTTGTATTACAGGTAGTGTATTGAAATCAGGTGGATTTTTGTAGGCAGTGTGAATGAACTTGTCAAAAGTAATTGTCCTAAGAGCTGTTAACCAAAGCGTAAGTGAAGATAACTGGTAGGAGTCTCTTTTGGATCTGGCTGGCATTGTTTCTGCCAGGCAGGGGGAAGCTTCTGGTGTATTCTCACAAAAGCCGCTCCTGTAGCCCCCCTCACCCCAGAATGATGCTACCTACACCCATTACATCTTTGCACACCGAGGTAACCAAGCTGTCTGTACCCTGGTAACAGACTGTCCTAAACAGGCTTTAAAGAGGAACAACATGGCTTGCTTGATATGAGCAGCTCTTCAGAAGTCTAGAAAACATCTTGTGGGAGCGTTCATAATTATTTTTTGTTCCTTAAACGTGCTGTGTTTTACTTCCAAATATATTTTTCGGGTTTTACTTTGTGTGCATGTGTGTTTTCTGTTTGAACCTATGCATGTGCTGCGTGTGTATTTGCTTTGATTATTTTAATTACTCTGTAATTAATTTAATCTTCTGTAAACAGCCCTTCAGAATCTCTCCAAAATCTGGACAATAACCTTTGCAGTGTATTGGCATACACTTCCAATTCCCTATCTTCAGAAGCCTGGTTGAAAAACTTGGACTTCTTTTTGTCCACTAATAATAGGAATTACAAAGTGTGTGCTTTCCAAATAAGTTTAATATGGAACTCACTAGTTTGTATCTTTTTGATCTCAAGGGGATGAACAGATGTAGTAGTGTTGGTTCCAGTACTTCGTACATGGGCAGGGTTACTGTATTTGCTTATTCTGCCCCAACGCTCTATCTATCTTCTGTGTTCTCTTAAGTGATTTCTGCCCCAATAGTAAAACTTACTGTGGATGTGTATTGGAGAGTCAGGCTTTGGTCAGTTAGTCAGGCATTCACCTGCTACAAAAATGCAAATAGTCTTTCTATAGCATGAAGGTAAGCATGCTATGGCTGTTGGTGGCAATGCAATTATGCAAGTAGAAGCTAAATGTCCTGGCAAGGCTTGATTATTTGTTTATTTACTTACTTTTTTAACCATAGTAGGTGATGTTTGAATACTGGACCATGCATGTGAGAGAGAAAAAAGCAGTTTGGCTTTACTAGAGATTCATGTACTTCAGACTCCTGCTGATTGCCAGCATACGTGAGAGTGTGTTTGCTTCTAACAAGATTTTTTGTTTGCTTTTTAAAAAGATTTCTTAGAGAGAGAAAAGAAACACTTTTAAGCAAGATCTGTTACAAGAAATTGCATTTTAAGTTCAGTTGCTAAAATTTAGCATTCAAATTTTATATACTTTGGAGCTGTATTTCCTTGGAACTCAATGTCCAGAGCTCATTGCAGACTGTTGCCAAGTGTTTTAAGCTATTTTACTTTTAGGGCTACTGTTCAGTGTAAAGGATTGAATATTTGAAACCTACTTTATCTGCAGTACTGTACTTTTCTCTGAAAATAACTCTCTGTAGTTTTACCTGTAACTTTTACTATGCTAAAAATCTCTATGAAAAGTCTCTACAATTTTTCCTGGAGGTGGAAGGCTTACAAGAATCTGAAATTCTTAGGAAATAAGAATATTCTGTAATTACTATTAAAAAAACTTGGAGAATCTGAGGAAGAGATTGAAAAGTATCTTTGTGGCTCTTTTAGCTAAAAATTGAGATATTTCATAAAAACATTACAATATGACATACAGAACACAGAGTAGGAATGACAGGGAAAGATTTGGAAATAATAGCAAAGGAAATGTAAGACTCAGACTCTTCAAGGTTTGGATTATGCTCCCAACTGAGGTCAGCCCAGACATAATTTTACTGTCTGCTGTAATGCTTTTAAAGCTTTATTGACAAAATAATTTTTTAAAAACTACTGAAGACAGAAATAATCTTTGTTATATAGTTCAAATGTATGTGCTGTTAAATTGAAAAAAACACGTTTCCTGTTGGTTAGGTTTTATCTGAATAATAGTTGCCTAAAATATATAGATTCATTTAGTTATGAACAATGTAACATCTGTGAAACACGATTCTTAAAATAAATGCAGTATTCAATGGGTATAGCACTAGTCAGGCCTCTACAGGATATTACTCTACTCTCCTCCACCCACTTCTTTAAATAATATAATTTAAAAATGGCGAAAGTAAAAAATTTGTGCCGAAGACTGTTGAAGTAAATGAACAGGAGCACTGTATGTGCTGAGAATTAATCACGAATGGGACATAAAACATGTCACAAGAATTCTGCATGTATTTTGTGCTTATACCTTGAAAACTGCGTGGCGTGAGCTACCAGGTTGGTTTACGCATTCAGCCAGCTGAACCAATGTCTCCCTCTCACAAAAAGTTACTGGCTGAATTTTCCTGCTCCTGGTATAGTGTATTGACTAGGTACTGCCTGTGTGAAACTGGGGCATACACAGTTAAACGACCCATGAGTATAAAGTGTGCCTGGTGTGCCTTATGACATTATTAATTCAGTGAATTCTGCACTGGACCCAGCGTTATTGTTATCTGATAGTCTGAAAACTGCCTGGATGGCAGCCAGCTAAAAAAATGCTTCAGCTGACTTTGATCCTGAGCAGGAAAGGCTCTGTCAGACTGCTTATAGAGTGGAGTGGGAGAGGTCCTTCATGCAGTCAGCACCATCTGTCTCCTATGGCAGTGGACCTGTAGGACTGGTCACAGTAAAGGAGCCTGGACTCTCTTCATTGGGCTTACGAGGTTCTTTCTAGAAGTAGAATTAAAGCTATCAGTCTTCTGTTCATATCACACTGTATTGGTGAAGACTTGGTGGTCGGTAATCACGTCAGTCCCCAAAAGTGGGAGAGAATAGCCTGACTCTTCTGTAGTCCTTTAAAACATACGTATAGAGTCACTAAGGTTAGAGAAGAACTTTCAGATCTTGGAGTACTACTGTTCACCTAACACTGCCAAGTCCACTGCTAAGCCATGTCCCCAGGCACCACGTTTACACTGCTTTTAAATACCTCCAGGGATGGTGAGTCAAGTACTTCCCTAGGCAGCCTGTTCCAGTGCTTGACAACCCTTTCAGTGAAGAAATTCTTCCTAATATCCAATCTAAACCTCCCCTGGCACAACTCGGGGCTGTTTCTTCTTGTCTTACTGCTTGTTACCTGGGAGGAGACCAACACAAACCTGGATATGACTTCCTGTCCTGTAGCTGCAGAGATAGAGGTCTCCCCTCAGACTTCTTCAGTTGAAATGGACCCTTCATTCCGTAGCACTTTCACTGCAATTTCTGCAAAGTTGTGACTGTCTTCTAGAATATCATAACTATTAAATAGGCCTTAAGAATGGCCTATAAAGGGGAGAAAAAGCCTTGTTGCTGAAAGAGAGCATAAGGGTGTAGGAAATGACCTTGCATTAGAAATAATTTCCTAGGTGAGATTGCTTAGGTAGTGCAACAAATTGCCTGATGCTGCTGAGTGTGATATCTTTTCTACACCATCTCTCCTAAACCTTTCATCTCTGCTAAGCCTTGCTGAGGGAGGGCTCTTACTGGCTTATCATCTGACCAGCATTTTAGTGCTCAAGATGTAAATAAAGTTACTCTGACTGTCTGCATTCTGCTCTTGGTCCTTTCTGTAATCTTGGCCAATCTTCAGTGCTTCAGAGGAAGCCCAGGTGGTGTTCAGTTTATCTTCTGAAACAAACTGTACATTATGAAGAAAGAGAAATGTGGGTTTTTTTCTACCTGATCAAGTATTTGAAACATAGCAATTTAAATGCAAATGAGCATATTAAGTAAACAGTATGGTAATCAAGACGTTTCTTGACTGTCTGGGGATCCAAATGAACCAGACACCAAAGGACTGTTCACCAAAGCTTTGATTTCTAATCCACAGTTCCCTTTATTTTATCTTCCAGTTGTAATATTTGATGTAGTTGAGTACACTGAGAATACTTCATGTAGGCCTGGCATCCAACTTGAATAAACAGGTAGTAGATCGAATGTGCTTGTTCCACAGTGTTATTAATCTATATAGAATTTATTTAAACTTGCACTGTGAATTTATGCTTTTTGAGATGATAGTATAAAGGACAAGAGACTTTGACTTTGAAAATTACATAAGAGAGGAATTAATTTCAGATAATCTTGTCTTTGTAAATACATTAAGTACTCCACATGTTTGTATGAGATTAATTTTTGTTAAACAGTTGAATTTTTTTTTTCTAAATGGTAAAAGATTTCCAGCAGCATGTGAGGTCTGCTCAGGCAAATGCCCAAAGTAGACACAAAACAAACATAAATTAAAAACATGCACTGCAGAAATTTTTACAAACAGAAACTTTTTGACTTCATAAGAACTAAAGGAAGGTATTGACAGTTTTTTATAATGTTGGGGTTTTTTTGTATGAACTTAGTCACAAATTATTTAAGTGTTTTCTTTAAGCTTATAGTACTGAGAATTTCATTTTTTAAAAAAATCTAATGGAAAGTTCATGCATTTGAAATTTCATGCCTGAACTGTCTGGGCTAAAATAAACTGGTAAGCAAAATTACCAGAAATACAGATCACTGTTTTGTTTCATATAGATTGCTGTCTGGAGTTGCACTGATATAATGGAGCTCTGTGGGTCCAAAGTACAGACAGGCAACACACACACACACACAGGCAAACACTGAATAAACTAGAGTGACCAAAATCTCCTCTTTTGTCTCCTTTCCTTGCCAGTCCTTCTCTCCTGACATCTGAAAGTGGGAAATGTGGGAATTAGTACATCTGATTACTCTGTAATACATTCTTGTGCTAAGTTGCTTTTCATGCTTTGTCCTCATATTCATTATCTTCCATAGATTTTTTGGAAAAAAGCCAACATTAGTAGGAGTGCTGAAATACTTTGAGTTAGGGTTGTCAGATGTGCTCATATTTCACTGGCTATATTCAAGATGAGGATGGGGATTAAGTTTTCTTGTTGTTTGTCTGAGTGATGGTTTTGTGGGACGGGGAAGAGAACACAAGCAGATAAATTAAAAATACTTTTTTAATTACTGTCACTTTTAGCAGGAATGTTTGGGCATGTTCACTAAAACTGGCACTTTTTCTACAGCTTCTGGAAAAACATAAGAACACAGAAAGCATGGTAGAGTTGCTTGAGCTGTACCAAATGGAAGATGAAGCCTACAGTAGTCTTGCAGAAGCTACCACCGAGCTCTATCAGTACTTACTGCAGCCATTCCGAGATATGAGGGAACTTGCGATGCTGCGAAGACAGCAGATAAAGGTATGGTACATGTAACTGCACTTCTTCTTAATGGGGAAGTCGTGCTTTTTAGTTACTGTCTACTATTTATTACTTTTATTATACAGTGATGTTTTCTCCACTAGAGGTTGACCATTTTTTTTCTGGTTCAGTAATCAGAAGAAGGCTTTTGAAGAGTGAGAAAGTCTCTGACACAACCATCACCTGTTTTAACTTAACGTGACTGTTCAAATTCATGGCTGTGTTTAGTAGGTGATGACTGGGAATGCTGACTAATATATGAAGTAGAGACATACGTGCAGTATGTTAATTCTTTTAAAAGATTATACAGGAAGTTACTATTCATTTTAGTTTTCTGAGATAATCTGATAAACCTTGAGAAGTCAGTAGCTGCCTATCTAACGTTGTGAAAAACTTACAACATGGGGAGTATTCTATCTAATTGTTGTAATGTAATTTGTTGTAAAACTTCTAACAGTGCGTTTTCCTAAAAGATAAAATATGGCCAGCTGAACAACACTACATCTGGCAAAACTGTTTTAGAATGTGTATTTGTTTATAAATATATGTTTATTTATAAATAATTCTGATGTTAAGTACTGTAACACATAGCAAATGTCATCTTTATTGCATCTCAGAAGTACTTTAGGTAACATTTTTAGGACCTATGCAAATTAGACTATGCATATAGTCTTATAATATTTTTTTGGTAACATAGAAGCAAAATTTTGTTTATTCTGTATTGTAAATGTCAATTTATTTCAACTTTTCACCCTGTTGAAGTAGCCAACGTTATTTTTACTGGGTTTAGTTTAAAAATACAGTGTTTTTCTCAGCTTTTGAGCAAAGGCAGGCCAGAGTGTTTGCAATTCCAAAATTAGTTGAAATTTGAGCTGTTGCTGTGTCCACGAAGTTCAGCAATTTGAAACTAACTCAGTGGATAATGTGATTATATGTGAAGTAAAAGTGCTTTATTCTTCTGAAAGGTAGAGGTTGCTACATAGAGGATTGGGATGAATTTTTTTTTTCAGATGTGTTGTGCAGTTTAAGATTGTGAACACTACAATTAATAGAAGGTCTTCTGCAAAGCATGATTAAATAGTTCCCATTTTATTTTTGTTGCATTGGAAAAAAAATTTTTTTTTGGTACTCTTGTCAAAAGAAGACAAATGAGTTTGGAATATGAGTTAAGACTTGTGGTTTGATTGTTTTTTCCTTTTTTTCTTTTTTTTTTTTAAATCTCAACAATCTCTTGAACTTAAAATACCTCATTTTCTATTCTTCCTGAAAGAATAATCTTCGTAAACTTCAGAAGCATGTTCTGCAGTTGATTATTTTAGTTGTACATAGTTACATCTAATGTACATTAAGTTCTCTTCCTAACTTGGCAATTTTTGAGTTATAAAACTTGGTCATCTGTATTATGTGGCAGAGAAAGATGCCATCTCTTGTTTTTCATTTCATTGTTTGAGAGAAAGCAGTGCTTGTATCTATGATGACAAAATATATATTACACTGGGTAGCTAGGGTAGAAGAATTGCTTTATAAATAGAACTTGTGCATGAAGTGGTTTGTGTTAACTTGCTACATACGTTTTTCTGCCAGTCTTAATAACGGAACAAAGATCCTTAGGTTTCAATAAACCCTTATAGCTGGGGTTAGCTCCATTTTCATGCATAGTAAGTATTTCTGATGCTCACTACCTCAGTGAAGTAGGAGCTGTGAACATATAATAGTGTTTACATGTAATGAGTTACAAGGAAAAAGAGAAAGGGTTGGATGTAGGGCATGGGAAGGAAGGAAGAACCTGCAGAATGTTTTATAAAAATGAAAAAACAAGTTACAATTAAGCTTGAAAATAAATACCAGTATTTAGTGAAGATTGGATATGCCTTCCATAGGTGCTTTATTTAATGTTTCTAGACCTTTTGTCTGTTAGATTTCTGTTTTGATTTGTGGGGAGGTTCTTTTTGTTTGTTTATTAAGAATTTGGGGGTTTTAATAAGGATTTTAATCAGTTCCATTTTGTCAGCTTTCAGAATTAGTTTAGGAGTAAGTTAATTACTTTAGGTACAGTTTTTGAGAAGAGTGTTGTGTCTTCTTTTGGAGCAAGACATAAAACCAGGAAGGTATATCATGGGTGGTAAATTGCTGCTGTTGCTGTGAAAATTCCAGCAGGAGACAAGCCTACAGGAGGCACGGGATAAACAGGAATGAATTTCAGTCCACTGAGTGGAGGCTTATTAGATTAGGACATTTTATTCTCTGCAGGTTTTTTTTTTTCTCTCTCTGTGTCTGTGCCTGTGTGTCTGAACGTGTGTGTGTAAAAAGAAAAAAAAACCAAAACAACCTCCCAACCAAACTAAATAATCCAGTATAAAAGTTCATAACAAAGTTAAAACATTTAGAATCTCAAAATGTAGATTAGTGTTTTCCATAATAGAAGTGGGGTTTTTTGTGGTTTTTTTTCCTTTTTTTTCTTTTTTAAAAATATTTTAACCTGATTGTATGGTAGTTTTGCAAGTATAGTTTGCTTCATTTATTGTAAAGGATAGATAGTTTAGTATGAGTGAGGAATTGAAGCTTTATTGTGAAACATTTAAATATTGCTGATCTTGGAAGACATAATGAAAAACATAGAAGATTGTGGAAGTAGAAAAGCATGGCTTATTATTAAATCAAATATCTGTCCAGAAAATTTACTTCTGCAAAATGTTTGCCAGATAGCATGCATTCTTGAAAAAAATTGGACACTGCAGGCACAGTAATGTTTGGAACTTAGATTTCTTCATCTATATGATACGGGAATAATCTGGTTTGCCCCAAGGGGACACAAATAAAAGCCAATTCATAATGAATAGAATTTTTAAATTGAGAAATACTCATCAAACAAGCAAGTCTGTACTCATCTCAAGATTAAAATATGAGATATGCTTACTAGACATATTCTGTGTGACTAGTATGACCGTGTTCTGTAAGGTTAAGTGTGGAAAATTTCTTTGATAAGTGTTGCTGTTTTGTGAGGCTGTGCTGCTGAGATGGTTTTTGTAAGCAGCAGTTAGAGTTTTCTGCTAGCCTCAGTGTAAACATGAGGAGGTGCCCCAGGTGCCGGAGAGAAAGATGCCCCTGGAGAAACCCATGGAAAAGGCTGAGACCCCACCTGTAGTCTGTGGAGGAGCTCCATGCTGGATGGAGCAGGTGGAGGCATAGAGGAGATGCTGTGACCCTACGTTGGGATAAGCCCCTGCCAGCACTTGCAGCCATGAGGAGAATCAGAGACACAGAGATGAGTGAGAGAGATTTGTGCTGGAACAGGTTTGCTGGGGGGAGGCTTGGAATCCTGTGGAGGACTGGGACTGAGAGACACTGTGATAAAGAGATAAAGCCCTGTGGGAAAGGACTCATGTTGGAGAAGTTCATGGAGGACTGGCTTCCATGGGTGAGACCCCACAGTGCAGCAGGAGGAGGGTGTGGAATGAATGTCTTCCCCCCCCCTGGCCGAGAGGGAAACCAGCTTGCAAGGGACTGACCGAAGCCCCCATCTCCCAGTCCCTGTCCCCCTGTGCTGTGATCGGGGGAAGAAGGGAGTGAAATCATGACTAGAGTGAAGTCTGCTAAGAAGGGAGCAGGGAGGGAGGTTAGAGGTGTTTTCAGATCTGGAAAAGGAACACAGCTCATGAAGTAACAGAGAACCCTGTTTTTTCCCAGTCCCTGCCCCCTGTACTGCGAGTGGGGGGAAGAAGGGAGCAAGGGAAGCTTGCTTAGAATGGAGGGGTGGGGGGAAGGTGCTACTGGGAACCCAATTTTTCCCAGTCCCTGTCCCCCCCATACTGAGAACAGGAGGGAAGAAGGGAGCAAAATTCTGACTAAAGTCTGCTAAGAAGGGAATGGTGGGGGGGAAGTGTTTTAAGATCTGGTCACACTTTTGACTCCGTTTTCATTGTTCTTTGTAGTGGAGTGTAATAAGTCAGGTAGTTCTCTTTCCTTCACTCTGTGTTGAGTCTGTTTTGCCCACGTTGTTGATGACAGAATGGTCTCTCCCTGTCCTTATTTTGACTCCTGAGCCTCTTAATATATATTTTCTCCCCTGTCCAAGTAAGAAGGGGAATAATAGACTGACTTTGGTGGGCGTCTGGCCTCCAGCCAGGGCTAAACCACCACAATAAGCCAGCCAGCCAGAACTATAATTCTGTTCACAGAATATTGGAGCAGATATTACAAAGGAAATGAAGACGGTATTGTAACTTAAGTGCACATAAAATATGTGCTGGATTTGTATAGACATTTTAAAAATTTGCTTTTTCTTGACTGTTGCTGGTTTCTGTGTAATATGTAAAGACAGTCAACCACTGAGTTGTAGCATGCTAATTTCACTGTTTGGGTTACTGGACGATTCCTTCTGATTTCACGCTCTCAGATGTGATTTAGGTGTTAGGCAAGTGAAGCTTGATATTCAAATGCTGTATTATGTGCTTTGGGGTATCTGCATGTTTTTCCAAAAATCTGGACAAGAAGTATGAACATAAAACCGCAGTAGTTTTGTCTAGCATTAATTTTTAATTCTAAATTAATGTGTTCTTTTTGCTAGAAAACAGATATCTAATGATCTAAAAATAATTGTAATACTTCTTATCCTAAACATGTTTCACATTCATACACAAAGAAGAAATTCATTTATGAAAATAGGTCATTTCCCTGTGAAAATTCAGAAAATTTGTACATGTTAAGAATACATATTGCTGCAGTAGAAAGGTGGGAGGTAGTAGGCATCGGTAGCTGGAAACTTGAAGGTGAAATACTTCTCCTGAAATCTGGGAGAAGCAGAGTAGATACCTGTGTTCTGATTTTCGGTAGTTACATCTTAATTTTGTCAGAAACTCCACAGAGAGTCTTCTGCACTCATCTTCTGAAGGAGAAAGGAACCAGTTGGTGGTTGATACTTGGCTATAAAACCTATTGACAGGTTAATAAACCTGTAGCCCTTTTGGACAAAGAGTTCTTTGATACTAGACACCAAATGTAGTTATTAAAAAAAAAAACCCAAATCTTTCAGAGAATAACTTCATAAGCAAAATCCCAAAGCTTTTTCTGTGTGTACAGTTGTGTTCACTGACCTTCATACAGAGAAAGAAAGTACCTTGCTATTTTAAATTTTTGTACTGTTACAACCATGGACAGAATGAGATGTTGAGTAGGCACGTCCTGGAGCCGCCCACTCCTCCTCCCACCAACCCCCCTTTATACTGAGCAGGACGTAATTGGCATGGAATACTCTCTTTGTCCAGTTTGGGTCACCTGTCCTGGCTTTGTCCCCTCCTTTCTCATTAATAGAGAAATACGAAGAACTGAGAAAGTCCTTGACTGCTTGACCACAACTAAAACCATCAGGGTGTTATCAGCACTGCTTTCATTTTAACTCTCAAACACAGCATTCCATCCGCTGCTACAAAAGAAGTTAACTCCATCCTTACCAAAACCAGGACACCTACGTGTAGGTGCCAGCAAAACTTTGATACAAGCATTCTATACTCTTACTTGCTTAACTGAAAACTGGTAATACTGTGATACAGGTGAGAACCTACAGTCATCATTACCTTTCAATTCGTCTTCAGGAAACGAGAATATTAAAATGTAATTATATTTTAAATAGGTTTAAAAGCAGTTCTAGTTTCATTGCATACATATTCATGATTTTCACTGACAGGTTAATTCACTTGAATATAAAGTGGTTTTTAAGTCCTTTAAATACATTAGTGCTGAGGTCCAGCACTGGAAATAAGAGATTAGAGCAACATGTAGTTTCATAATTCATCAAATGGTTTTGTTTTTTTTTTTAATTGTAGACAGCTTTCTAGTCTATGTTGTGCTTCCCTTGCAAGTTCCTTCAAGCAGATACTGGTATAAATATATTAAATGATTAGAAATAAATTCTGTTGCATTGAACATTTTAGCTTGTAGTTTAAAAAAAAAAGGTTTCACAAAGGATGAAACCATTTCAAAGGAGAAGATACGTTTAATGGTGAGAATAACTAGCAAATTAGAATGACTTAAAAATAGAATTACTTCTTTCTTTTTTTAGCCTCATATAATATTTTTGAGGACTTGGCAGCCTTGTGAGCCACACCCTCTGCTAGTAATAGACGAGTGACTTACTGTCAAGAAGTGCACATGAAAAATGGTAAATAATAAGCCTAAGGTAGTCCTCAGCAGAGTGATTGAAAAACTCCAAGTAATTCTTTAGTCTCTTTTAGTATATCTGTAATTGAAAATTTGTCCTCACATGATCAGAAACCATAATTATTTAAAAAAAACCCCAAACAACCTGTAGAGTAAGGAAGAAATGGTAATCGATGTTGATGCAAAACATCTGGATTGCAAATGAAGGTGATAAACTTTGTTGAACATACTGCTTTTTCATTTGAGAAACTGGTGTAGTATGCTGCATAATGCTGATAGTCCTTCTAATCTCAAAGTCTGTTTCAGAAGGTTTATATGCCGGCTTCTTAGTTACATTCTGAACTATAAATCAGAGAATCAGAATCAGATAATATCCTGGGTTGGAAGGGACCCTTAAGGATCAAGCCCAACTTCTGGATCCCCACAGGACCAGCCAAGTCAGGGCATGTGACTGAGGGCATCGTCCAGGCACTTCTTGAACTCAGTCAAGCTGGGTGCTGTGACCACTTCCCTGGGGAGCCTGTTCCAGTGCCTGGCCACGCTCTCAGTAAAGAACCTCTTCCTAATGTCACACCTAAACCTCCTCTGTCACAGCTTCATGCCGTTCCCTTGGGTTCTATCACTGATCACCAATGGGAGAAGATCAGTGCTTGCCACTTCACTCCCCCTCATCAGGAAGCCACAGACCATGATGAAGTCTCTCCTCAGCCTCCTCTTCTCCAGGCTAAACCGACCAAGGGACTTCAGCCTCTCCTCATCCCTTAGATTTATTATATGAAATCGCAGCAAAACATTTTGCTGACTTAGAATCGTGCTTATGGTCTTTCTGATAAATAATGCCCTGAACAGGTGATTTGATGGAAGTCAGGCTGGTAGTCTGAATCAGTGAGGAAACTTAATTCTTGGTGTGAGATTGCTGAGTACAAAACTGTGGAATGTATCTGATCACTTAAATCACCTGTGTGCAGCGTGAATAGGGTACAAACTTCTCTGGATATTCAACTGTGAAAGAGTTTACTAAGACCCATTGAAAAATCTCGTTATGTTTGAATGCAAAAAGAGTTTGGTTTGTGGTTTGGTGGTCTCTTTATTTTTTTTAAAAAAAGTTTCCTTTCCTGGATCATAAAATAGGTGAAACTGTCAATAAACGAAAAGTACAGAAAGGTCGTGACAACCTCCAAAAGTATGCATGCACATTTGTATGTATTCAATCAACTATTACTCCGGAGGAGAAAGGTATAAAAATTATCTTGAGGACTTCTCTAGAGATAGTTTCCCATTTTTGAATAGTTAGGGGAGAAAAGCCAAACCAAAAGAAAACAGAAGATTACCTTAGTTTACAAAACATGTGATTCATGTAAGAAAAGAAAGAGGTACAAATGATAAGGAAATACTGAATTATTTTTTAGTCTTTCTGATAATAAAAAAACAAACAAAAGCCCCTCAGTGAACTCATGGTTCTTTAGAACAGCCTGCAGATAAAGGAAAAACAATTGAACTCTAACTAAACATGCCTTACCTGCTCCATAACAGTGATTTTCACAGTTTTGACTATGGATAACTAAGTATGTGTGTGTTCCAGAAAGAGACAGCGACTCATCAGTGTCTCTTAACAATGACTCAGATCAGCTCAGGAAGCCTGTAAGCTGTTTAGTAGGAGAAATTGAGAATTATTACTGTGTCTGTGCCTCATGGTTGCTTTTTCTCTCTCTCTTTCTTCTCCAAGTTCTAGTAGTAAATTGCAGTTGAAAGCAAGGGCCATAACAGCCTTGGATCTGACCAAAGATTAGGGTATGGAGGAAATGATGTGGAAAGATGCAGAATCAAAGTGTCCATTCAAAAAGGCATCATGATGAAACTCTGAAATGATGTTAAAAATGCAGAAAGATAATAGATTGCGTGTCCCTGCACAGTGTAGAGTAAAGGAGGGTGAAAACTGAAGATGTGTGATTTTTTTTCTTTTGCAATGTTGGAACTTGGGAAGGAGAAAGAAAGAAGAGATTTTGGTGTAATGCTATGCAGGCTGTGAAGGGCAAGGAAAGGGGCTTCAAAGACAGGAAAATTTTATCATGTGAGAGTGAAATTTTCTAGTCCTTTTTTTACCTAAATGTATAAATAGACAGAAATCTAGTACTTTTTTTTTTTTAGTAGTGCTTTGAAAAAAATGCTGTTGTAAGCTTTCATATTTGCTAACTATACTGGATCTTGTAGGGATTTATTTGCAGTTGTTACAGTTATTTTCAGTATCCCTATTCATGGGTACTTGTGTGTGCTTAATCTGATTCTAACACTTGTTTCCTTATTGTTTATCTTTATTCAGTATATCTTTATATATTTTGGGCAGTTCTCAATGGATGTGCTTAACGGTGTGTCTATTGTATACATTAAGGTTTTTTACCATGAAGATTTAAAAGTTTGTCCAGTCCTTTTTGTCCACAAACGGAATCTAGAACATTTGGAAACACTGAAGCCCACTTGCTTTAGCACTCACGCTCACTTAAAGTTTTCAAATAATTAGAAGAATATGTCTTAAGAACTAAATACTTCTTTAAAATAAAACCTGTAAGACTAACTTCAAGAAGTCTCTTGAATGGACAATGAAGCTGAATTGCAGGTGATATTACTAATATATCAGTTAGGCTGCAGCTGGTTGGTTGGCCTCCTGTAATGTGTTGAAGGAAAGAAGTTGCGTGTTTGAGCCAAAGTGCTCCCTTTATGTATGAAGCTGTTTCCTTTTCATATATTGCTGCTGTCATCTGTAGTGTTCCCTCAACTTACTTTTTTTCATTCTTAAAATTAACCAACCTGCTGTTGTTACATCTTGTATTTTTCTCCCTTTTGCCTATTACAAGTCCACCTAGGAGAACAGCAACAAAGGCAGCTGGAGAGATGTGGCAGATCCCTGCCTAAGCTATAATGTGACCCGGTCTAGATCTGTTACTGTCAGTCTTGTCCATTCTTGTCCCAACTGTCTTCAGAAAGAATTTGGGAAATATTAAATATCCTTGAGGACTATTACTTTAGGAGTTGTATACTATATAAAATTCACTAAATCCTATAGTTACAGCATGTTCCTCTCATCTTCTTACAATAAACGTACTTTACTCCCTTCAAAACTGAACATAGCAACCATTGGTGTACTTTTCCAGAGAAGAATGTTTCCAGTAGAAGAGTGTTGCCCCTCATTCATTCTTGTTCACAGGCTAGATTAGGGACCTCCTTTCATTTCAGTTTGTTTCCTCTGAGGAACTAATTTGTTTTACTTCAGAAACATATCTGTATAATTTAGAAATGTGTTCTTTTATGTTCTGTTACTCTGAAGCAATTTCTGATGGAAATAGATGTTTACCTGATGCATTGAATTTAATAGCTTCTGCTGTTTCTTCCTTCTCTTGTCTGCTTTCCAACAACCACTTTTCTAAGAGCTGTCATAATTTTCTTAGTTTCAAAGCGTTATCTGAAGTAAAGCTTGCAAAACACAAAAGTCTTCAAAACCAAGTTTCATTCTCAGGAGGAAAAAAAGGAAAAAAATAGCCAATTTTACCATGAGGTTTGGATTCTTCTCAAAGAGAATATAGGGGTGGTAGGTAGAATAGCTTGATTTTTTTTTTTTTCTTTTGAGAAAGTGATTACTAGAAAATAAGCTGTTGATTGACAGTGTGATCTAGTTCTGAGATGAGAGGTTTCTCTGTTAGATCATACTTTCATCAGAACTATGAGTCCAAATGAGGAACTTCCAAACCAAAAAGTGAGTTTGAAAAAAATGTTAAAATACAATCTGTGGTGAATTTCCTATTTGTTTTGTCTCCTTTTTGTTTTTCTTTCTCAGCCACCCTGAAACTGGTTGCTGTTGCAAAATAGCAGCAATGAATTGTGGTGTTAATTGTGGACTGATTTATTTTCAGATCTCTATAGAGAATGACTACCTAGGCCCCAGAAGAATTGAGAGCCTGCAAAAAGAAGATGCTGATTGGCAGAGAAAAGCCCACATGGCCGTGCTTTCTATTCAAGATCTTACAGTTAAATACTTTGAAATAACAGCTAAAACACAGAAAGGTAGTTACCAATTTAATGTAAATGATTGGTTTGTTAAGGCAAACATACCTAAGGATGTGGTTTCATGTCACCTATTTTAGTTTGACTGTGGCCTACCACTGACAGAGTTCATGTCGCACTGTCTTCCGTGCCAGACTCCAGGTTCCTGTTTCTTCCTTTGCTGTGTAATAGTGATTGTACAACCAGATAAATGACCTGTACCCCTGGGAGAAAATCTTTTGTGATGGGTCCCTGCATGACTAGCTAGATCTGCTTTGAGAAGCCGTCACTGCAAAATGATTCCTTATGGTGGCAACCCAAGTTAGACATCTCATGAAACTCCACCTTTTTTTTGAGAAAGTGACTAAACCACTTCAAGCATGTTGTCATCAATTTAATTAGAGCAAATGCTACATGTGTTTAATACTTTCCTAGTATGTCAAAGGTAGCAAATAAAATGCCCCATTAGTTGATGAAGAACATGTACTTAATCATTTAATTACAATTATTTTGGTTTGTTCATATGCTTTTTTATGTATAGCAGTTAGGATTGTGGGAAAAAACACTGGGAAGTTTTACAACTGCAGACCTTTGGTGTGCAGGTTGCTTGCCTGTTTTGTGTGTTTTAGGGTTTTTTTCTCCTCCTCCTGATCACTGGCTTGTCCTACAGGGCAAAATGCTAACAGATGGCAGAGGAGACACAGGACTACATAAGGGCATTTTTTTATTACTTAAAAATACCATGTAATATCTTCCAGCAGCAGCAGAATGAATGCTGTCCCTTTGATTTTGTGGCTAAATATATATTATCCATACAAGTGTTCTACATATTAAAAATTATGAAAATACCATGTTTGTCAGCCTAGATGTGGTCTGGGGCGCAAGAATAGAAAATCTGAATCAGGCAAGGGATTCCTGCTACACTGAAGTCTTCCCAAAAAGATTCTCATTCATCCCTTCATATTAAGATCAGAACAATCTATTTATTTATTGAACTATTTATTTATGTTAATTTGAATTTTATTAAGCACATTGAATTAAGAGATACATGTTATTTCAATTTAATTTAGTAATCCTACAGACTTGTATTGAAGTCAAGCTGAAATTTTTGTTTGAAATTGTAATTTGTTTTCACTCTGCATATTTGTTTCAACTTATGATTGTTATCAAGGGAAACTGAAGACTTTAGTAGCTGATAATTGGGTCTTTCAGAAGAGGACATAAATTTGGATGCTGTTTAAGACCACATGGTAGCATTAATGAGATACCTTCAGTCTAGTATTCTGAACCAGTGGTTCAAGTGTTCAGGTACTGCGTATTCAGAATGGTCCCTCAATGGATAACAAAAACTGGAATTGTCAGCAAATAGCTAATTACATATTACATGGATCCTAGGAGTACTTACATCCTAAATTTGAAGGCTAGTGCTCTGACTGTTCTTTGCTAGGAGAACTTTGTGTGCTTTTGGATACAGATGTCTGCAGTGTCTCTGCAGCAGAATCACGGAGGAGTAGACTGGTAAACTGTCTGCTCTTTGTTCCTTTCTGTAGCTGTGTATGACCGAATGCGAGCAGACCAGAAAAAGTTCGGTAAGGCAGCATGGGCAGCAGCAGTGGAACGTATGGAGAAGCTCCAGTATGCGGTTTCTAAGGAGACACTGCAGTTGATGCGTGCTAAAGAGATCTGTTTGGAGCAGAAGAAACATGCGCTGAAAGAGGAGGTAACTTTTCATACCAATAGATAGAAAAATAAAACACACAGAGAAATGCACCTTAAAGAATGCCAGTGTAGTCTAACAACCCCCCAACTAAACAAAAACCCCCAAACCAACCCAGGCTGGAAGACTGGAAAGTCATTATTTTTCTGCCTTTAACAGTAAAAGTTTGTATTTAAAGTTTTGCTACAGTCTGCCATGTTAGACAAATGTAGTTACACTGCAATAGTACTGGGTTTTGTGCCACATATGTTTTCTGTTCACCTTTTCCTGGTTAGTGAACCAGGAAGACAGTTTTTACTGTTAATGTTAACAGCTATCCACTGAGATCAATAAAATGAAGAGAAGAGATAGGACAGAAATCTGCTGCTATGTAATCTTTGCACTAGAGCTCTCAGAGGCATGACCACCTTTTTGGAATAGTTCTGACATTCCAGATGGAAGGCGTTTGATCAGTAGCAAATATACCAGTGACTACCCTGTTGTACTGCGCTCTCTGCTTACCCTAATTGTTAAGGCAGCCTTCCAGACGTTGCGTGCTAGCTACAGCTTTCCTGAGGAAGGAGTGCAGGCATTACTCTGTGTTTAAATGTCTTGGCAGAAAAAAACCACATGTATTGGGTTTTACGATACTTCCGCAAAAGCAAAACCTCTACAAATCCTCTTTTAAAGTTCGTTGTCATATGGATATTAAGTACTAGGAATATTCTGTCATTTTCTTTTATTAATTTACATTCTGTCAATCACTTCTTTTAGAGCACTTTTCAAACATTTAAGCAAAATTTGATTAAACTGGTGGCTCTGTTATGAAGAAGTTACCCAGAGAACTCATGACTTTGCACTGTATAGATTGGTAGGTTTATAAGCCTGACAGTCTATGTGCCTATTTTAGGAGCTTCTGTAGAAGACAGCTTGTTGTGCAAGGAGAGAGAGTACATGCAAGACCCAGAGCACGAAAAGAAAAAGTTTGCTGTGTTTCAACACTCTTTATATTTAGAAAGCCAAGAGTTGTCTGGAGACCTTAGTTTATCAGACTGCTGCCATCCTGAGCTAAGAGTTGATGAGAGAATCCAGCAGTACTAATTGAAAATATTCTATTTAACATTTTCACATATATAGGGCATTCTTTTCAACAGCACATCTTTCTTTTCTCCCAGTGGAGACCTTTCATGAAGTTTTGTTGAATGAGATCTCATTCCGTTGAACGAGTTATTGATTGATTTGATGTACCAAAGCTGGAAAGGTGGGCCCGGGTGAACCTAGTGAGGTTCAACACTGCAAAGTGTAAGGTGTTGCACTTGGGCCGGAAGAATCCCAGACACAGATACAGACTGGCAGCAGAGGTCTTTGAGAGTAGCCCTGCTGAGAAGGACTTGGGGGATTCTGGTGGATGAGAAACTTAACCTGAGCCAGCAGTGTGCTCTTGCAGCTCACAAGGTGTCCTGGGCTCCATCAGAAGAGGGGTGTCCAGCAGGGACAGGGAAGTGATTATCCCTCTCTACTCTGCCCCATCTGGAGTCCTGTGTCCAGGTCTGGGGCCCACAATACAAGAAAGATATAGAACTGTTGGAGAGGGTTCAGAGGAGGGCCACAAGGATGATTAGAGGGCTGGAGCACCGCCCCTATGATGAAGGCTGAAGGAGATGGGCTTGTTCAGCCTGGAGAAGAGAAGGCTGCGGGGGGACCTCATTGCAGCCTTCCAGTACCTGAAGGGAACCTGTGAACAGGAGGGGAATCAACTTTTTAAAAGGGCAGACAATGGCAGGACAAGGGGGAATGGGTTGAAGCTAAGGAAGGGAAGGTTTAGATTAGACATTAGGGGGAAGTTTTTTACAGAGAGAGTACTGGAACAGGCTTCCCAGAGAGGTGGTGGATGCCTGGTCCCTCGAGGTGTTCACGGCCAGGTTGGCTGGAGCCCTGGGCAACGTTGTGTAGCTCCAGGCCTGGAGGTTGGTGTCCCTGCCTGTGTCAGGGGGGTTGGAGCTCTATGATCCTTGGGGTCCCTTCCAACCCGTGCCTTTCTATGATTCTGTGATTAGGGGCTGCATAGGAAAAATGAGAATTTTATTGTGATATACTGTAGAGGTGTAGAAGTGCTCTGAACTGAGATGAGAGGTTGGGGCTTTTGGGAACAGAGAAAAGAGGAGCATCTCATGGGCATGCAGGGGCATGGTGCTTTAGGGTGGTCTGTTTCAAGTTATAGTGAGCTCTGTCAAAACATGGGGAGATTGGAAGACCAGGTTCTGTTATGAAACTTCTGTTTTCAGCTTTGAGAATTTCATAGCCCTAGGTATGCAAAGTTGGATGTGCAAGCATGACTTGGAGTCCCACATTGGAGAAGAAGGGTTGTACTCTTACAAAGAAAATACTTGGTGATTATGTTAGCTTGTAAATTTGGAAAAGATGACAGTAAAAGAAGAAAACAACAGTAAATGAAAATGTGTTCCATTTTCTCCTTTGGGCTTAGGAAATTAAGACATTCATGCTGTGCATAGATACACAAATTTGCTTTCAGTGAGTAGGAAGGGGAGACACATAGGAAACAATATACTTGTTTCTCATGGGACTAAATTTCCTCCTCTTGCAACCTAAATTAACTGTGTTGATTGATTTTGAAGAGGGATAGTAAAAATGTCCCTGTTTGTAGTTTTCAATTAGTATTAATTGAGCACTTGTTTGTTTCCTAAAATGTGTTGAAGCTGTAAATATCTGGAAAGCTACTATGTCTTTCCAAGTTAACATTATTTCAGAATCATCTGCCTGGGTGATCAGGTTAGATATAATTTTTTTTAATCATTATTTGTTAGCTGAAAAATTTTGCATTATTTAAAAAAAATGACTGCACAAATTTCATAATGTGCTTTCTTACTGTCCTGATTTGTTCCTCTTAAGTTCCATCTGTTGTTCTGAATTTTGTTTGAATGGAATGATGAAAACTTTCCTTTTGAGGTAAACCAGACCCTGCTTTTATGGACTGGTTGCCAAGTCTTGTCCTCATGACAGTAAACAGAAACATTAAATCAGAGTGAGAATCCTTTCTAATTCTCTAAGTATGTAAAATAGCTTGGACAAATGGAAGCAAGTGACTGGAGACTAAAATTCAAACAAGTGTGGTGTTGCTTACATATAGGATTCAGTAACCAGTCTTCTCTTTTTTTTCTTTTTAGATGTGCACAGTTCAGTTCTAAAGATACTAAAAACAAATTTTAGTTTACATTATAAATGTTCTGTGAAATTTAAATTTAAAAAATCATATGTCAACAAAGTACTACTTGTTTTAAAAAAGTTTTTCGTATTTTTGTAGCTCTGAGAGTAATTTCCTTTCCTGTACATTGAGCCTGAATCAAAGATATATTTGCTTCCAGTGACCTTGAGTATTTAAGCATATCTTGCATTTCAAGACTGTCATTTTACTTTGGCCTGAGTTGGATACATTAGCAAATCCAAGAATTTTCTTAAGGATATTCAAGAAGGCATGAATAGATATTTCTTCCTGTAAGAAACGGTCAGGGATTTTTGTTACAGATGGAACATAATATTGTTTCAGAAAAATATGTTTCGCCTTAGACTAAAAACTGGTTTAAGTGGTCATTATGTTTAAAGAAAATAGCAGAAAGCTCTAAGCAACCAGGTAAAGCAATGGGGTGCATTCTGTAGACAGAACTTGGAGTCAGGATTAGGCTTTTAATCATGCAGTGGGACATTATTAGACAATTACTCATTAATGATGATAACCTACTTTGGACTTTAAAAGTTATTAAAACCCACATAAGTTCTTTTGAAGTAACATTATTAGAACATATTTGGTTTTACACATTTTTTTTGATTCCCAGAGAATGACTGGGTAATCTATTTTAAAGAGTATTAAAGAGAGCAAACCTCAGCATTTGAAGAGACTTTGTTTGAAGGATTTTGTGCATCACTAATATTAAGTCTCATTTGATGTGAGGAAGAAAAAAGATCAGGTGTTCATGGTCATTTAAAACAAACTCCCTGAACTGTTGGAAAATCGGAACTAAAATACCTTGTATGGCAAACCATGTAGCTACTGTTTCTATGCATGGAATATAGAAGGAAGATACTTCTTCAAAAAGTGAAATGATAGAGAAACAAATTTAGTGAGTTGAGGGTTAAGATAAAAAACGTATTGCCATTGATTGCAAAGACCAGACTTGACTGTCTTTGAGGACACTGTGTTCAGCAGGTTGTGTATAGATTTTTGAACACTTAGTCTTGCAAAAGAAACAGGTTTATAAAACCAGTAGTGTACCCTTTTCACGGGGAGAAGATATTTATTTTAGTGTGCAATATTTCTCTGATTACTCAGGATAGTAACTGTGATCTTCTTAACCTTAGTTTTTAATAATACTGTATCCTGTAGTGTCATGGCCTGACTATAGTTGACCCATGATACTTAATTGGGTGGACGAGTACTTCTGTTCCACAAGTCACTAGGTATCACAGAGAACTTGCCTTTTATCAGTGGTCAGAGTACTCTGAGTTTCCCTTAAAATAATTTAGAAATTATTTTAAATTATTTTCTGTTGGTCCATAGGAAGAGTGTCCATATTCACACTTCAAGACCTGAGTTTTTTTCTGAATTTTCTGAATCTTCTCAAGACAGCAGTGCTGAAGTAAAATGAATTTTTGAACTAGACAGCAGACAGGATTCACATGTGGTATACTGAAAGATGACTTGGTCTTCTAGTTGAACAGTAACAGATTATTGAAAAGACTCACACTAAAGTTTTTTGTGTTTCTATCACTCTGCTGATCAGCCTGAGACCTACCAAGGATGCAGCAAGTTAATAGTATAGTTTATAAAGTAACTTGTAATATAAGAATTGAACCACTCTAAAATTTTTAGCAAATAATGCTGAATTTTTCCCAAGAATCATATTGTTAGGTATATCACACGTATATCTCAAAGTTTTTACATGAATGTTCAAAATTTAAGGTGCCTGTTTGTGGGCTATTATGTGGCTATGATATCAGTCTGAGAACCATTTGACAGTTATAATTTCCCATTGCTGTTGCACCTGAAAACTGAATATGGTGGTGGTGTAACCCTAAAACAGACCAGGTAGCTGGCACAGCAGTGTCTGTGACTTATGCTTGTAGGGCCCAGATTGATTTGCCAGGTCCTTTATCAGGCATACACTACTGCAGCTGGATGAAACACTGAGCTGCTCTAACTTCTGCTGATACTTTTGAAGATGGCCCATCTGTGTCTCTATGCAGTTTTTGTACAAAGTTTCTGGACATAGATTTGGGAACAACTCTTTTAAAGGGGTAAAAAAAGTGTAAGTTTGAATGAATTTCAGAGTTTGCTGACAAAGCAAGAGTTCTTTGTTGTGGTAGAAGCTTGAATGGCATCACCAGGAGCTTGAATAGTATTGGTTTAATTTGCCAAAAAAATCCAAAACAAAACTCAAAAAAACCCCACCCTCGACCACATTTTTTTGCTATGTTTTTGTGGTTTCTTTTTGTTTGCTTGGTTGGTTGTTTTTTGTGGGTTTCTTACAATGAGAAAATCCTTTGGAAATGCCAAAACCCAGGACATCCTGCCCCAACCAATGAACATTATATCCTTCTCATACAGAAGAACTGAAAGGTTCAAGGAATCAGGCCTTTTGTCTTGAAAACTAGCCTCTAATTAACTCCAAATACACCGCTATTGTGTCATTTACTGTTCTGATCACAATTACTTACTTAATGTGGAAGCAGGGTTAGTAGAATAGCCTAGCAAGACATTTTGGCGTGACACTGGACTGAAAAGTATAAATGGTACATCACTGATTGTAAGATTTATGATACTCACTTAAGGATTTTGTGAGACTTTCATGCTGATAGTTGATATAAAAAAAAATCATCCAGTAAATACATGGTATATTAGGAGAAATTTTTTAAATGTTAGAAGAATTGATTCACAGGCGTTTTATCAGTCTTCTATGGAAGGAAATGTAGTGTGAAGAATTTTCCTTGGTGTTTAATTGACCTGTAAAATCCCTGTCCGTGGGTAGTGATGTAGATGCTAAAAGCATACATTATTATTTAAAAAAGGGACAGGACAAATGTATGGAGGAACATCCAGTAGTAAGTCTGTTCTGTGTGAACACTGTCACTGCTGCAAAGTTCTTCTAGAGGCTGGTGATACATTTAGGGAAGTAGCACTGTGCTACCTACAATGTTTCATCTTCCTGGATACTTGTGATTAATCTTTGTCCAAAACAGGATATTGAGGAAGAGGGATCTTTGATTTAATCCAGTATAGATAGCTTTCTGGTTTAGTATAGTTGTACTTAAACATGTGTGATAGATAAAACCGATAACCCCTTTCTAGCTTTTAATTACAGGTAGTGTTTTACATCTTGAAAAAAACACCATAATGTAAAAACATACTAGCAAAATATTTTTTTTAAAATATATAGTTTGCTATGTCCTGTATTTTTTGCTTGGTAGACATCCTTTTTTTTAATGATTGAATGTAATACAGAATCTGGACCATGTTTCATCAGAACGGTAAGACAGATCACGAATTTCAATAGAATTTAGAATTACTTTCATCCATTACCTGAGCTATCAGAGACATTTTTTTGAGCAGATGGAGAACTTGGATGTCGTGCTAACTCTTGTGCATGCAGTTGTACAGTTGTATGGCTTTGACTTTCCTCCAAAATGAGACAGCACATAAGATCCTTTGTCTGTCAGTATTTCTTAAATATGGTCTGTATTGAGCAGTTAAAATTTGTCTGAATGAAAGAGGATGATTTGAGTCCACTTCTGTTGTGTTTTGTGTCACTTTTCCATGTCAAACATATGACACAAGCACTAAAATATTTAGGCATAATAGGTATTTTTTTCTCCTGTGAAGGACTCCAGGAAAAAGGAAACTCATCAGTTAAGTTGTCATTACAAGATCAGTGCATGTAATTATCCCTGTGTTCACAACCTTTCACTTTTTTCCCTCACTTCAGCTTTAATGACAGTTCTAACTGTAGTTTTCTAGATACCATTAGCAAATGAATTTTTAGACTTAGTGGATTTGAAGATAAGAAAATGCTATTTTCATTTTGTATGATAGACATAAAAAGAAGAGCAGACACTTTTTCATTGCCATATAGAAACAATGTCTTGATACTATAGATTTCTGAAAGGGTGTGGCTGTTCAAAACCGATCTTCTCCACTTGATGTGCTCAATTTTAGTATATGTAGTGCACCAGACTGTATCTGTAATTGTAAAGTCTGTGGTTTTGTTCTTCTTATCCTGTAGTTGTGTGAGTTTTTGGTGTTGTTTTTTTCTCTTTCCATTTAGATGCAGAGTCTGAAAGGTGGTACAGAAGCCATAGCCCATTTGGACCAGTTAGAAGCTGATTATTATGATCTACAGCTTCAATTATATGAAGTGCAGTTTGAGATCTTGAAATACGAAGAGCTGCTGCTGACAGCACAACTTGAAAGCATCAGAAGATTGATGTCAGGTGCTTTATGCATTTTAATTAAGATGTAATCTGCAAAAGATAATTCTCTTCCTAAGAGTCTAGTAAAGCCTGTGGGAATGAAATGAGAGCAGATTCTTTTCCATTTGAAAAGCTGGATCTTCTAACATGACTACTGTTAAATTAAAATTTGCATCTGTTTGTAAGGCATATACTTACACACATAGAAGTTTTTTGGTCTGCTTCTGATTGCCTGTGTTGTAAGTAAGCATATAAGATGCTGTGTAACTTTTGAAAACTAAATTCAGAGAAGAGGAAATGTTTTGATTAATGGACTTGCCTTATTAACAATTTGCATTGGTATTATTCATTTCTATAAAGTGATTAGTTTTCAGATGGTATTAGTGAAAATCATTGAGCTAAACTTTGAAACTTATTGTATTGCTATCTCACTGATTTAGAGTAGTGATGCAAACCTTGCATTTCCAGAACCTGCTGTACCATGTGTACTTAGGAGCTATGGAAATGGTTCAGATAAATCATACGGTGTTTTTGAATCCAGTTCTGTCCTTTGGATCTTTCTATAGTTAATGCTTTTATTCACACAAGCTCCATTTTATTGTTTAGTGCATAGGACTTGACTATCAAAGTTGATTATAGAAAAGCCACTTATGAAAAGACATTTGAATCTGGATTGCATTGTGAGTTGCCTCTGGAAAAAGAGAAAACATAGATATCATTGAATGTTCTCACTGCTAAGTGAATCTGCTTTTAGGCTTGTGATGGCAACAATTGTTAGCTCCATGTATAGAAGGTGTGGATTCAAAACTCTGTAGATGACTTAAAAAAACATGGCAACTTTGACCAGGTGCATCTGTGGAGAGAAGGTAGTGCTTTAGAGATAGGCAGTTTCTGTACTTGGGAAGTCAGACATTTAGTTTTGGTACTGAAGACATGGTACCGTTTGCTTACCTGTGTTCAAGGAAATCTCTTGAACAGGAAGCTGAGAAGAAATGTATATCAAAATTCTTCTTCTTTGATGTAGTAATAATAAAACCTCAGGATTAAGTCTGCCATAAAAACAACATAGGTCATTACAACTTTTCACTAATGTTTTATCCAGAAATCTCAAACGCCAACAACCTAACCCCACAACCAGATCCAAAACAAAAGCCCTAGTCAATAAATAACCAACCCTCTCCTTCACCCAGGGCAACAAAATAGTTCACTGTTCTCACTTTTAATTTTTCTGCTTTAAATTTGTGAAGTACTCTTAAATATTTGATCCAGAAGTTGGGGTTTTATTGTTGGGTTTTTTTGGTTGGTTGGTTGGTTGGTTTTTTTGTTTAAAGTAGTCTGTGTTAGAAGGAATTACTGTTTTTAACAGTTCTCAGTTAATATCCCATAGGACAGAAAATTAAAGATACAGTTCTTAAATGTGTGAGGGGGATTTTTGTCAAAGGATGGAATTACCTCTTCAGAGTTGGATAGGGTGATAGAATAAGTAATGTGAAGGTTACGCTGAAGTGGCTAGATCTCTTCAAAACAGTTTGGCACCTAATCTGAATAGAACCATTGAAAGCATATAGTGGGCTTTTAATATCTGTTGTTCTTATGCAACCAAAGATAAAAGAAAGATCTGTTGCATCTGCTGTTATGCTTCCTTTTTAAAGTGTATTTATAGTCAGTAAAGTAATAGGCTTTTAATTGTGCACATCTGTATGATTTGAAAGATGTTTGTCTTAGTGAATTGTAGAGGCTGTTGCTATTCTTTACTCCCTGACTAAATTGGCTCTACAAAGGAAAAGTTTGGGATTCTGTTTTGAGTTGAGGGACATCAGCAATACTGCTAACAAAGTCCCAACAGAACTTTTCAAGTTTTGTGATTTGATTTGACTGCCAGTTGGTTCTAAGCTGGCAGTAAAATATTTTGTCTTGCAAATTCACCACGTTGGATCTGAAAAGTATCACATGGTAACGGACTGTTCTGTTATAAACAGTAGTACTTTTTTACTGTCATTTACAAAATAGCTACACTGAAATTTACAAAATGTGACTATTAGGTTAGGATAAAACCTTTCAGAAATCTATCTATACAAACTCTTTGTACATCCTTATAAAATGGTTTTGTGATGGATATGTTACTGTCAGGGTAAAATGGTAGTAGGTTCCTGCTTTGGTGGATTGTATGGAAAAGGGAGCAGTTCTAACTGTTTTATTGGCAGTGGTCAGGTCATTGGAAGCTTATGCATGTATCAGTTTATATGTCAAAAGCTCATAAGCTGTTTCTAGAAAACTCTAGGAATATTTGATGGAGATTGCAGTAGAATTGTGAAGGGGTTTTTTTCCCAGCAAAGCAGATAAATACTATGTTTTAAAAATGGTAGATTTGACTGGTTTGCAGCTGTGCTTTTGGAGTTTCAGCCGTAAATTCCTGTATTTAACTCTGCATTAAAATGTTCTAAAACAAAATTTACTTGAAAATTCTTGCATTTTATATGTTGATGGCAAAGTAAAGAACTATTAGCCTTGAGTCTAATTTTTACACACAGAAATTGGGTTGCATTGACCTGGTAGCTTTACATATGGATGAAACTTTAATTTCTGGTCTTCTGCTGAGCTGAAATTAGCATGAAAATCAGAATTTTGGTAGCAGCAGAGAGTGTAAACGCAAATAATGTGAAATCACAACAGGTTTTTAAACTGAGCATTGTACTGAAGAAACCCTGCCTTTCTCTCCAAATAATGTAGTAGCAGAACTAGGAGGAAGTTATGGTCTTGCTGCAAGTAGTTGAGGAAGTTGAAATGAGGAGGCTTGGTTTGGTGGTGCTGCAGAGTAGATACTTGCCAGTCATGCCAGCTGTATATGCCTGTTTCAGCCAGCAGTTCTGTATATCCTGCTTGGTGAATTACAAAATACCCTACTTGGTATGTCAGTGAAATAAAGAATAGAGGCCTTTGCTGCTGCTTCATCCCAGCATTCTGCAAGGATTTATAATCATCACTCTTTCCTTCTTGGCAAGAGATGAGAAGGCAGCATTCAGAGATGAGCTCAATGTTATACTGAATGCTTCACTCAGGAGGCCTAAATCTGTGATTGTTGATAAAACTATTAGTAATGACCTCCTTTTCAAGCCTGTAATGCTTTGAACAGTTGCCTTGGAAGTTACCCTCCCTCTGCTGCCTCAGAAACAGTGACTGGGAGGTCAAAAACCTCCCAAGAGAAGATTTTTGGTGTTTTGCAGTCTGATTCTCCTTTCATGAAATTATATCAGTAGGTTGTGGCAGAAGGCTCTCCTACCAAAAACTTCAGTAAGAGTCTGTGTGTCCTGAACTTTATAGTGATGCATGTTTGTTCAGAGACCTGAAGATATTTATGGACATTGTGTGATTAAGTTAGGCTACATGCACAAGCATACATTTACAGTTGCATTTGTATTTTAATGCTCTGAGCTTACCTGAATACCTTGCTGTACTTCATTGGTATTGATCTCTGTTCTTTATATAAACTTTAAAGCCCTACAGTGATTTGCTGTTCAGTACTTTTCCTGTGACCCTTGGATTTGTTTGATAGTCTGCTGAAGGGATTGTAGCGTTCTGCATTAAATCTTGAACTCAGTAGGGGCATTGTTGTTGATCAAAACAAAACGTTAATCAAATACAAACTACTGATTTGACTTTTTTGTTGCTGACATTTTTAAAACAGAGAAGAGAGATGAAGTGGTATATTATGACACTTACGAAAGTATGGAAGCCATGCTGGAAAAAGAGGATATGGCAACATCTATACGCTTGCAAAAAGAGGAGCTGCAGAAGTTACAACAAAAAATCCGCCAGCTGGAAGCAAGGCGTGGACGTATCTCAGCCAAGAAAGCCTACCTCAGAAATAAGAAGGTACTACTAAACTGCAAATTTCTAGCATAATTAGCAAGTTTAATAAAACTTCAAAGGTTTAATTTCAGATAAAACAACTTCCAAGTCTCCCAGAATTTTCTTGGATTGTATTTACTACTTACAAAAGTTGTTTTGCAGACTACCAAATAAAATAGCTTGTATTATTGAATTGATATATTTAAGATTCAGTTTACCTTTTAGCTTTAAAGGAACCTTTAATACTTTGAAGTCAACAAATAAATTTGTTTCTATTAACATAATACCTTCATGTGGAGAGCACATGCTAGAATGCATATTTTTACAGAGTAGTTTTATGTGTATTTGAGAAGAGAATTTTCAAGGGTATTTTCATTTGCTTACCTCATCCATTTGAACTTGTGTCACTTGTCATCGATACTCTGTATTCAGCAGATAGCTATGAAATCCAGTGTATGTTATTAATTTGCTAAAATAGATGTGCTCTTCAGAACCATTTTCCATTTGCATGCATTACATGATTGGGATGTTGTGCAGAAAATTGCTTTAATATAGCTAATGTTTTGAAATTGTGTATCAAGTGTATGTAAATATGTTCAGTTCTTCTTTCCAAAATTACTTGTCAGAATGACTTGTTTATTGTTTCCTAGCAGTTTGCAGTTACATGTATATATTTTATTAATGAGCAAGATAGCTTAATGAGTAGAAGAGATCAAAGATCTGAGAGAGCATTGTAATACTCTTATAAAATAGGTTTCCATCCCACACTATATACTATAAGGCAAGAAGTCTTAGTTGAGAGAAAAAGTATTAAGAAGCTGCGATTTTTAGTACTTTAAGGCATAGATCCTATCATGTTATGCTAATTAATATAGGCTGCATTGTATGAGTTACCCTATTTTCTCCCAAATGGGGAAAGACACTGCTGGCGTCTGACAGAGTACACAAACGTGTTTAAAAGGAACAGCCTGGTTGCTGATCCTTACTTAACTTAGGTAAGTCAACAAGTTGAGAAGCAACCCTGAAGCAGGAATAGGTATTGGTTTTTTTGCATGCCTCCTTATCTGTATAATGAACTTGTCGCCTTCAGTGGGCTCATTTGTTTCAAGTTTATGCTATGATAAAATAGCGTGTTTAAGATGGAGGAATTACTTCTAGGCTGTAACAATAGTTGCAGCATGCCTGCTTGTGCACCAAGGCATGATGCAGGGTTGTACAGGGTAGTATTGCTCATCTGGGTCTGTGTGCAGTAGTAATACAGTCATGTCTGCTCTACGCTGTGCTGGAAGAACGTGGCTGTACTGCTTTTACAACCTGAGGTAATGTCTCCCTGTGGAACTTCGCTGCTGGACATCACAGCACAGCCATCACAGCACTCAGAACTAATTCCAGCTCTCTGAATGCTGCAGTGAGATACTTTGCTTTCAATGTCTAAAGAAATCACAGTTTATAACAACATATATTCCTGCTTGCAGGGGGTAATCAAAGATTTTTATTTGAGCTAAAGGAACAGACAGAATCAGTTGTGTGACATTTTGCAGCACTTGTTGGGCAGAAAAGAACAGAGCCATTTTAATGGGTATTATTTTATGTTAGAGGTATTTACTGTGTAAGCTATATATATTACAAGGTATAAGCTGCTCTTATTTCTGCTGAATAATGCAGAGCCCTGCTAAGCTTCTAGTAATTACCAGAAAATCAAGACTCTTGTGGCTTTGATTCAAATGTAAACAAGCTTTGCATCTGGTGTGACCATTCTAGTGTTATTGCAAAACATCATTCATGGATGCTATTAATAGTGCCTGGTGTGGGCAGGCAAAACTTAACTTTACAAAAGTGGGAGGAAGAAAGGATTGTGGCTCTGAAGAGTTTGCAGCTTAATTTAAGCATGCAGCACATAGATACAGATGGACTGCCAAAGCAGACTAGGTAGTGCGAATGAGCACAGTGATTACTGAATAACTGGAGAAAAAGAAAAAAGATGCTTTGAGAGCGCATTTGGAAAGTACATATTATGTAGTAAATCTTTCTCAAAGTCTCTCTCAATTAAGAAACCTTTGTTGTTGAACGGAGATGAGAATGTACTTAATGCTTATCAGATTGTGTTCCTGACAATGCTTGTTTCAGCAAAGTGTCTTAAAACAGAACTGTAAACAAGTGTTCTGTTTTGGATTGGGTTGGGGAGGTTTTGGCAGGTTTTTTCCTTTTTTTTTTTTTTAAACTTACTAGTTGTGTAGTTGAAAACAAAAAGCAAGCTTTGCATTAAAGTGGTGTATATCATAGTCTTGTGATATATTTAGAAATTACAGCCCTTGTTCATTATTATGTTTTTGGCATCTGAAAATACCCATAGGAGAATGCCTCCTTTCTAGCAGCAAATATCGTGTTTAAGAAAACAATAGGAAATTATAATGAGTTTTTATTTTTTGGAGGAGTTTATTTCATTATCCAGGTGTTCGAAAGTATTTTCTGTTGAGGAGATAACAGTGAAAAGGAATAAATTACTCTGTAGAACAAGGCTATATATATAGTATAATTAGAAACTTCTGTAACTGGAATCTGTATCCATTTTGGTTTTCAGAAATTCCTTCCCTGTTTTTGCAGTTGATACTTTTATTTTTTAATGATGCTGTCACATAGTTGTACCAAACCTTTACTTTTGCTACAGGTTTGTTAGAAACCTTATTTCAGTTCTGATTCTGTACAACTGAGCAAGCATTCTCTAAATTAATGGTTTTGCAGGCATTCACGGTTCTTTCACTGTGTTACCATGAGTATAAGCTCTTTATTCTCACATTTTTTTACACACATCTTTTTGCATTAGTTAAGAAATCATTTACTGATGTTTCTTTGTGTTGATGGCCGTGAGTTAGTCATTCAAAGTAAGATTTTAATAGGGGTTTCATTTTTCTTGTTCCTCCAAAGCTAGTTATGGAGGATGCTGATATTGCTATCCCAGTCTACCCCCTGCTGGCTGCACCCTAGTATTAATTAGGTTATCATGTGGAATCAGCAGCTGTTTTATTAGGGAGCCTGATTTATAGCAAAGAGGGTGAAAAAGATGGTGTAGTAGGTGTCTAGAAAAATAGTTTGGAAAAATAGAGTTGTGGAGAAATAGGATTGGTTTGCGTCCGGGAATAGTATCCCTTATCATGAGCACACTGCTAGAAGCAACCGGTTGGTGAAGCTATCTGAGGTATGTTCATATTGTGTGCACTTTGCCTGGGAAGCTTCCTCACATGTTCTTGAGCCTGTTGAGTAGCACAACTTTACTACTTTGCAAGCCCACTGTTTAAAGCATAGCCCTTGCCAAAACAACTGTTATATAGGTGAAATGACAGCTAACATACGGTTACTAGGTTTGCTTTCATCATCATCATCATCATCATCATATCATCATCATGTCATTACTATTGTTATTGTTACTGCTAACACTAATAATACAGCATAAGGGCATTACTAAACAGAATGCATACATTAAAGTACAGCTTCTGTATGTACCAAGCTTACTATATGAGAAGTTATCCTTTTAATTTGGGTTACTTTCCATTCTGAATATGAGGCTCACTGGAAGTATTGAAGTATAATATACAGATTTCTTAACGGTATATTACAAGCTACTGCTCTTAAACATGGTAGTTTGACTAGTGAAGAGGGTTGAAATGGTTCCTCAGCTCTCCATTTTTGCCTTTTTAGTAGAAGTGCAATTTGATACTATGGAATCGGGTGATTAAAAGAGAAATAAAGATTTCATCTTGATGATCCCTCAGTTCCATGCAGTTGCGGAACAACTTTCTTGAAGTGTGGCTGTCACTGTCTGCTTCCCAGTGCTGAGAAGAAAGCACACTATTTATGTGTGCAGCAGGCTTTATTCCTGATCATACACCCAATTATGATGGGTTTTCTTTCTGCCAGAGCTTGTTGGTTTAAGTTAAACTTGTCATCTACCATAACAGTCCAGGTCATTTTCATTAATGTCCTTTATTTTTCACCAGCCTTTTTTTTTTTTATCCTTTGTGTACAGCCAATCTTGTCTACAAATAGAACACTCTGTTTGAACCTATGAAACTGCAGCTTAAAGACCATTTCTATAATTACTTAAGGTGGTTTGTGTCTCTAATCTGTGCTGCAACATTTTCAGCCCCTCCTAGTCTTTTTTATTATTTAAAGTCATGATCTCATTACATTAAAGTAGGCTGTTTATTAGTACAAAGACAGCACCAAATTTTCTTGGTCTTGTTTGTCCTCGTTACATGTTTAAAATGTCTTTCATTATTGCTCTTAATCAAAAAAAATTAAATACTGAATGCTAAAGAGAAAATGTTTTATAAGAGTGCCGCCAAAATACTGGAGACACATCAAAAAACCCAAACTGAACCTAACATACCTTTTTCCATTATTTTAATGAGAAATTCCTATATCTGGGAACATACATTTTTTATCTTGTAAGATACATTCCTCGTTATTTTAGAATACACTTAATCAAATTTAAAACATAAGAACATACTGTTAAATTGGTAGTAGTATTAAAAAAGGTCTCAGATTTTTTAGTAATATTTGAAGCTATTACTGTGTCTTTGAAATGTAGAAGTGAAGTAATTTGTTCTTTTCAAGTTATAAATTGAATGGATTAACTGTTACAGCTGTATTAATTAAATTATTTTCATCAGGGAAAACTCCACAGACATAAAACCCAGCAGTGTTTACATTATCTATCTATCTATCTATCTATCTATCTATCTATCTATCTATCTATCTATCTATCTATCTCTGTATATAGATCTCTGATGAAACTGGGACAATACTTGCACAGAAACACAGGCTCTTGTCAGGTATATACAGTAGCAACACTGTTGAGAAACATCAAAGAGAGCAAGGTATTTCTGTCCTATACAGGAACACTGACTACCTTTTTACAAAGGCATAGTGTGTCCATAGTCTGCTTATAGGAGAACATAGCCTCTTTTGCATTTCCAGGTGTCCAGAATTGTTGGGTTTTGTGTCTTTCTGCCACTACTGTAGTATCTTGTTTGATGGCTGATCAGTCCACTGGCTGCCCCAAGCAATGCTTTCAGTGACAAAGCTCCTCTCTGACCCTAGCCAGTAAGTCAAGTTGACTGACGCCTGGGAAGCCCATCGCTTCTGGGTTCTTCTAGTTGCAGTCATACTCCAGTAGCACTGCCCCCTCTGACACAGCCATTAGATCTGTTGCTACACGTCCAACTTTGTTCTGGTTCTGTGTGGTGCTTGTACCAGGACTAATTTCATTGCCTACACTGTTGGATTTCCTGGCCCACAGTATTGCCCAATGAACTTGTCTATCTTGTCCACTGTAAATTGCTGCACATAACTTTTCTTTGTAAATAATCCTTACTTTGGCTTTTTGTATGTGACCTCCCTCAAGTTTGAGTCGTCATCTATTGTAATAGACTCAGAATGGACTGAGGGGTTTTTTTTAGCTGCTACTTAGTTTTAGGGAATGTAAGAAATATTTTTTTTTTAAAGAGGTGTTACAGATGTGAACTTGGTAACATAATTTTGTCTGCTTGTGCATGTATAAAATTGTAACAACTTTATTAATGTTTGTGCTTACAGATTGTACATGCGAAAAGATGAATTAATGCTTGTAAATGGAAAGCTGCCTAGTTACATAAACAGAAACATGAAGTATTATTTGAGAACCAGTTATTATCCATGTATATAAATACATGGAGTTACATAAGGGCTTTATGAAGTATTTGACAAATTGGTTGCCACTTTTGTAGTGGTATTGTAGAACAGGCTTTTCAAGCAGCTGTTCCTTGTGTATATTCTTTCGACAGTTAAAAGTAATGGGTTTGGGTTTGTCTCTTGGTTTTGTTTCCATTTTATGGTTTTCTTGTAGGTTAAATTATCTTGGTTAAATTAGCTTGTCTAAGATAGACTTTATTAATTCTTAGTGCTGTTTACTAAAGACGATATTACACCCTGTAAATCGACACTTGAAATTCATATTTTATAGATTACATTTTATCTCTCTACAGGAGATCTGTATTGCAAAACATAATGAAAAGATCCAGCAACGTCACCAGAGCGAAGAGGAATACAAAACGCACCATACTGTTCAGCTAGTAAGTTTGAATTTTCAGCTGTTGAGTTTAGCCTTTAGTTAACAGCTTGCATTCCTCGTTATACATTAATTGGGAGAGTATTCAGAGTTATAGGTGTTGCAAAAAGATGGCATCTATCCCTGACCTTTGTACCATGAACTTTGGTATGGTATTGTGCTGGTGAAGGAGAGTATATAGCTGTTGTAGGATGACAGTGAACACAAGCAAATAAAACAGTTCTTTAATGCTAGGTTCACAGTCAAAGTCATTACTTCTAGAGTTAGACTGCATGTAGTTTGTTATTGTGTGCACACTGATCATTCCAGACATCTTTGAGTACGGCATCAGCTACGCTGAAATAAGGAAACCATATACTTCTATTTTTGAACCTTAGTGAGCTTATTCGGTGGTTTTCCTTATTTTTACAAAAGAAATCACTTGAATTGTGTGGTATAAAGATGTAGTTGCAGCGGTATGCTTCTGCACAGCCTCATTGCTGAGAGTAGGCTAGCTAGTCCAACTCCTGTGTTGAACACAATAGACTTTATGTTAAAGAATATTCAAATTCTCATCTAGGTCTTGGGAGCTGATATAGTATCAATATTTAATAAAGATCACTGACAAAGATGCATTGAAATCCAAGTCTCTTCAATTCAGCCTTCAATTAGATTAGTGAAAGTGATTCTATTTCATCCTTATACATTTTTAACATTGATACATTTGTCCAGGAAGTCAGCTGCATAATTTATTTTATGAAAAGGCTACTCGTGAAAGATGGTACGTATTGGCATAGTCTTTATTAACTTAGAAAAATATTTTTTTCAGTTCTTACAATAAGGCAAAGGAATTTGCTGTGTGGATTGTAGTCCATTTATCACTCCTAAAAATAAGATGTAGCAAAGTTGAAAGACTTCATTTTACTTTCTTTTTTCAAACATCAAAGGGCTTCTTCATTTTTTATTTCATAAATTTGCCCATTTGGATTATTTAAAGGTCTTTATGCTACATTTGTTTTGTTTTGGTTTTTTTTCCTGTTAATAATGTGACTGAAAATTCCTACTGTTAATGTAAAATAGGTTTTCAGCTACTGGTTTTCATGAAGAATTTTGAAAAGATAACCTCAGGGGTGTCCAAACCTGAAACCAAATAAGAATTGCAGTTTCACTAGTTATTTAAAAACAAACTCATACAACCAAAACCCAGATCAAAGCAAATAGAAAAACCCTTGAGTTTGAGACTGCTTCAGGAAAAATTTGACCTGTTTGCATATGTATGATGCAGGCATGGTGGTAGAACTATGCTTTCTTCTTGCTATAATCTTTGTGCTTCCATCTTAACTCCTTTGCTTTATTTCTTTTCACTACATGATTCTATTCCTTGTCACCTTTTCCTGTTTCACATCCTTACTATTTTTCAGACACGTTCTCTTCCTCTCCCTAAAGTGTCTATAGCCACCTCTTTCCAAATCACAGGAGTTGGCTCCTTATGAAGGCCACCAGGCCACCAGCTGATTTCTGACAGGCAGGCAGATGCTGCTTTTGTTTTAACTGAATGACCATAAAAGTTCATAAAAGTGATCACATTATTTTAGTTATGATGAGGAAGATGGGCTTTTAAAAGCAATACTTAATGCTGTGAATCTTTTAAGAATTAAAGCTGCAGGTTTTGCTGAGGGTTTTTTCTTCACAGTCACCTGTTTTATCACTTTCCCTGCTAGCTTCTGAACTTGCATACAATGACTGTTGTTAGCTAATAGCTAGGCACCCACTTTCAATAAAATTGACTGGAGAGTAGTGTTTTGTTTCAAAGATGTAGTAACTTTGCCAAACTTCTGTGAAAATGGATGGCTAGTTAAAAGAGGTGATTCCAAATGTGTATTTTCACTAAGGTAAGATTCCTCAAAGAACTAAAAATAACCGTCTTACAGAATGATGGGGGTTGTAAGGGACCTAGCCCCAAGGAAAGGCTTCAGACCTTTATTGATTTTCTGTTAATGTTCAATTACATTATAGAATCACAGTTTAAGTTCATTAAATATAAAACTTTCACTTACTATTGTAAATTATTATGAAAATGTTTACATAACTTGTTCAGTATTGGGTTCAAAACCTCTTGTCACTGAATTTGGGGCTTTTTTTGCTCTATTAATATGACTTCTTTTAAATGGGCAAGCTTGCAATTTGGAGTATCATTTTGTTCTTGTAATGGGAGAACATGGTTGCTGGTTATCCATCTGACTAATTTACACCATTTTTAATTTAAGGGGGCTTTTTTTCAGTATAGTATTCTGTTGTGTCTCTAATTCTTCAAGGTAACAAGTCTTCGAGTGTTTCAATTCCAGATTGAAATCTTTGTTTACAGAGATGTGCATTTCTTTGAGATTATAAAATAGAAAGCGCCTCATTTTTTTTCAGGAAAAGACAAAGTCCAAGTTTTGAACTTCAGAAATGTGCCTACTTGTTAAGTAATTCCTAGCAATTACTAGAAGAACTATTTTACGTTTTTTCAGTGATGCTAAACATAGCCTTGGATGAAACATTTACATCTTTTTCATGTGTTTTCTCAGAAGCGCGATCGATTGCAAGATGAAGAGGAAAGAAAGAGCTCCTGGGTTAGTCAGGAGCGACAGAAAACACTGGACAGACTTCGCACGTTTAAACAGGTAATGGAAGTCGAGTTGCTCTTTTCCACCAGTTTCTTTTGCAAAATAAATTTTCACTCCTTCCAAGACTGTTTTATGCTGTTAGCTATTTCCTTTCATTGTATAGTGTACTGTTCCTTGGAAAAGGTAGAACAAAACATGGCCTTTGTTGTAATAACTGTTTGCCATTGGCTGTTACATTGACAGTGCTGTAATAAGCTTCCATTTGGTCTTATATCTACACCTTGTGACAAGACACTTAGCAAACGTTCTTAAAAGAAGTGTAATCTAAATGGTATTTCTTACAAAGAGCATTGCTATCTGACATTTCCTGGCTACCACTGATTGCTGGAACACCTGCCAATATCTGCCCCTTGCCATTACAGTGTAAGTATCTGAAAATGGATAGAAGTTGAAATGAAGGTGAGATAATAAGGAAAGAGGTGAAAGTGCAAACAAGAAGAGAATGTACTAATTGGTGAAGACATTTTCTGGTTATGCTGAATGTGTTAAAAATATAGATATGTGAAGCTTGCTTTATTGGAAAGCTCTCTTGCTTAGCAGTACACTCTTCAGGTCCTTATTGTTTGGAAGGCTTCTGAAGTGCATAGCTTCTGTAAACTAGAGCAACTACTTCTTTTAACCAGCTACTGTTAATGAACTGAGTTAATGTATGAGCATATTTATGTTGTTAGGAACTCTATTGCTTTACATCTTATTTACATAAAATATATTAGACCTGTCTTCCAGAAGCAGTTTTAATTTTTGCATTAAAATAACTATGGATGGAACTAATATGAAAAGACAAATACTGAGGCAGCAAATTTAAAAACTGAATTAAAAATACCATGGGAAGTCTTCAAGTGTTTCATGTTTTCTAGAGGTACCTTTTTAAGGACAGTGATTCACATCTAAGGTCTGTGTATTAAATCATAGAGGACTTTGTTGCAGAGGGAGCCACTGACCAGTTTTAGAGAAGGAAGCCCAAGAAGGAATTTCGAATTTTAGTTACAGAAAAAAAGAGTTTTAAATGTACAGTCTGGTTCTTGGTGAAATCCTAATTATGTCCCATGTATATACTTAACTGGTCTGATCACATGCAAATTGTGGCTTAACCAAGAATTAAAATTGGGAAATTGGATCGATTTGGCATAACAGTGAGGATATGTGTCCTTTGGTTTTACATCTAGAGCAAAATGAATGAAGGTAGCAGATGAATTCTACTTGTCAGAAGGTCAGACCCTAACAGCAGGTACTTAGTATCTAGAATATTGCATTGCACATACTTATCTAATTGTCAATAACTTCCTCACTTTAGCGGTACCCTGGGCAAGTAATACTTAAGTCAACCAGACTACGGCTGGCTCATGCAAGAAGAAAATGTGCAGCCAGCTCAGAGTCCTGTGTTGATCAGCCTCAGTCTTTGCCAGCAACCATAGAAATCCAAGAGAAAAGTGAAGAGGTGGAATTGGAAAATCCAGCTCAGCCTTTGCAAGTGCAGGAATCCAAAAGCTTAGAACAACTTCAAGATATCTCGTTACCTTCCAGTGGTGTTACCTCTGGACTGCCTCATGTTAGTACTTCTCCACTCAGCAGCAGTGAGCTTCAACCAGAGATTGTTACAGTAGTACCACTTCCACCCCCTTTGCCTCCACCACCTCCACCTCCACCTCCACCTTTGCCCTCCAAGGAAGATTCTACCAAATCCATAGAGAAGAGTGATGGCTTTGTTAAACGTCAGAGTGAGGAGAAGGGAGTTCAGCACTCTTCTGGTGTCCCACCAGCACACCTGTTTGACAGCAGTCAGCTGGTCAGTGCCAAGAAGAAGCTTAAGAAGACGGGTGAGCTAGAGGGTTTACAGAGGAGGAGAGGTAATGTTTTCACTTCTGTTTAATTGTAATGCATGTCAGTTCCTCTTCTGAATTGCTCTATAGAAAGGAGTATGCTGTGATTTATTTATAATTATTGTTGGAAAAGTTGTTAAATCCTTTTCAGATGATAAACATCAGCAACTCAAATTTTTAGGATCTTTACAACAGCTTGCACTGTACTTGTTTAGCTAAGCAGAAAACTTTGGTGAAACTGTTTCTGTGATGCACCATGTTAGATTAGGAAATGGAGCTAAACGTTGCCTAAAAGAATCTTGTCCTATATAGTTTACAACCAGCACTGTAAATATTATATGCTTCACCTGAAGGTACAGTGGCTTTTTAATAACTGAATTTTATATAATGTATGACCTAGCAAAACAAATACTTGTGGGACAGAAGAAACCTTGAGAATACCATCTTCAGGGTTTCTTCAGATTTTCATATGAAAATCCACAAACCCTCAGGTACCCTTGAGAGCTGAGTAAAAATATATACATTTAACTACAATTGGAAATTAAACCTGTAGTCATTTGACAGAGTACATTTATAAAAGTTAAAAGATTAAAATCTTACGGGGAAACTAAAGGGAATGAATGGAGCACAAGGCTGGACTGGGAGGTATGTTACAACTTCTTGTTTCCATGCTCCTTGCTTTTAATTGTTTATCATTAGTCCATATACAAAGTGCAGAGAATGGCAGCCATATTTGAACAAAATAATCCTGGTATTTCAGTAAAAAAATCTATATTGGAGCAAAGTTTTTATTTGAAAATCAGAGAAGGGATTTTGAAAAGCACTCAGTTGAAATATTTTGCTGGAAGTCACTGAGAAAAAGTACCTTGAGGGGACCCTGATCACACTGTTGTATTATGGCAGTAATAGATGTTCTGTGAGTGTATTAAAAATTCTGTCTGGCTCAGGAAGCATCCCTGCATTGACATGCTTCCTCATCCAGTTGAAAATCAAAGTTAGAATTGTCATCAATTAAACAAAAACCTCCAGAATTGTTCTTAAATAATTGAAAACCTTCGATGCTGTGAAGAAACTCATAGAATTCTTAAGCTCATATGAGTCTTGCAAGTCACAGTTACGGTGTCAGAAGTTCACTATCAATTTTGATGCTGCTGTGCGCAGTTTTTCTTTTTTTGTAGTCTTGTTTACTTTTCTGATGCCCATTTTATCTTGCAGGTTTATGTAACACATGTATTGTGTGTGCAGTTTGATACACACCATGAAGTAGAAAATCATACAGAAAAATCATACAGAAAATCGTTCTACTTTATAATAGAAAATCAAATTATATCCTCCCTCATACATGTAAAACAGGGTTTGAAAATGTGCTCTAAAATATACAGAAGAGATCTGGAGATGGATATTCATCTGCTGATTGATATGTACTGCACATTGTACATGGTAGCATATGCAAGCTGTTTCAAGCTGGTGTACTTCCTAAGGCACTCGCTTGGGGTAGAGATCTTACCTACTTGTAGCTTTTTCAAAAGCCTGTTTTTTGTTTCCAAGTGTCGATGAAGGAAGGATTAACTGTTAATTCTCTTTTTTCATTTATTACAAAGGAAGGGGATGTATACAGGCATACTTTGACTAGGTTCTAGTGCATTCCTGAATTAAGCAGGAAAATGCATTGCAGTTGACTACACTGCTGCTTCCTTCACTGCATGTAGTAATAGTTACAGAGTAGGTAAAATGCATGTGCTGAGGATGGACTGCACAGTCCATGTACTCATTACCTGAGTTTCAAAGTCAGGAAAGGTGAGGTAGTAAAGACCTTGTTTATTATGTTCAAATCATTGCAGCTATTTTGATTTTCCTGCCTGCAAGCTGGAAAGCAATCTTGTTCAGAAAGTTTTACTACCTGCCTGATAGAAGGTTAAGTGGTTTCAGAAATTGTAATTGTCTGTTTAAGCCAGTTTTGATGTGACAATAGGGAAGTTAAATTTGGAGGCTAAAACAGTAGTGCAGCTGCCATTATACTTACAGTATGGGACTGTCACATTAATAGTGTGCGGCTACTTCTTGGTCTGTATTAAATATAAATGAAGACTTGTAAAATTTAGTAAAAGTAATATTGGAGTTCTTTTGATTCACTGCAGTGAGTTCCCCGATGGATGAAGTGCTGGCTTCCTTAAAACGTGGCAGCTTTCACTTAAGAAAAGTTGAGCAGAGAAGTCTCCCTCCTTTTCCTGATGAAGATGATAGCAACAACATCTTGGCACAAATTAGGAAAGGGGTGAAACTGAAGAAAGTGCAGAAAGATGTTTTAAGAGAATCCTTTACAATTCTGCCTGATACTGACCCTCTGACAAGGAGCATCCATGAAGCATTGCGACGAATTAAGGAAGCATCCCCTGAATCTGAGGATGAAGAGGAGAGTTTGCCTTGCACAGACTGGGAAAATTAACCTGTAAGTAACTTAAATGTAAGAAAAAATACTTCTTCAACAGTTTCTGACATATAACAATAGCAGCTAAGCCTCGGGTTGTGTGTTCTAGGAGATTAGTATGAATGTGGCTATACTGATGTCCAGTGTGGTAAAACATGCGTATATGAATTAGATATTGCTGACTTTTCTAAGAATTTAAGGTTTATAGCAGGGAAAATCTTTTTAGACAACATTCTAGCCTTTTATTATTTGAATACTTTTGCTGAATATTGACAGGACTGCTCCTATAAAAAACTACTTTGTTTAGTAAATTTAGAGGGACTGTTTGCAGCTCACCAAAAAGCTTTAAAAAGCTTTTAAGTAACAAAGCAGCACAACTACTCTTGTAATACACCTTGTACTTTTTTCTAATTACTTTTGGCCTTGTAAAAATGTACCATGTTTATCACTTCAAGCTAAATACTTCCAAGTGATGGACGATTAGATTTGACTGCTGAACACATTGAAATGTCACTAGTTAACAGGTGTGATTGACTCTATGAAAGTTTGGGTTCGGTCTGCAAACTCTCTGACTGAATTGCATTTCCAGACTATAAATAGTAAATATACAAATAAAATTTATACTTCTGCTACTCATACGAATGCCATGAACTTGCATTATGTTAAGCTACAGTGCCTGAAAGTACTGGTACTAGACTTGAGCAGATGAAGTTAATGATTTTGGAGCAAACCAAATATTGTCAAGAGATTAGTTTCTTGATGAAACTCAAAGTGAAAATAATTTTGCTTGTATGTAACTTTTTTTCTATTACTTGCATACTGAAAACTCCCACTACTACAGCCCCTTCAGAAATCAAATGGCAGCTATAAGAAAAGGCAGGCCGTGGAACTGGCTTTACTTTCTCAGTCCAATTTTTCTTTTTTAATTTCCTAGATAGCTGCGCAAATTTAAACTTTGTGGTTTCACTGTATGATTTTAGTAAATCATAACTTACTCTGTTTAGCAATAGTACTCTTTAATACTGTGGGTCATTTAAAAAAAGGAAAAAAAAAAAAAAAACCAGAGGAATTTATCCAAGAGTGACTGTGAAATTTTGTTACTCTAGTTGGTGGACCTTCTAAACATTGGAAGTGTGTCCTCTTAGAAGTCTTAATGTGTACATTACCATACAGTATAAATACATGTTTTCCTCTGACATCCTTTACAGCCTGGTAGAACCAGTTTTGAGTGCAAGTTGAAAATGACTGCCATGCAGTGCATTGCAGTGCACTGGTTGGTGCCTCCGTGCTACCAGCTACAGTTAGAGCATCTCTCCCTTCTAAGGCTGCGCGCTGGTCCAGTGCTGATGTCCTTTGAAGTCGCCAGGGTCCAAAGCAGTATGCAGTGTCAGAATTCTGAGTGTGTGCTCCTGGGAGCTCTTCAATCATCTGTGACTTGTGCTCTCTTACTAGTATCATATTTTACTTAGAAAGTAAAGCTGTTCTCATAAGATGAGACTGTACAGGTAGTACAGATCTGATTGAGAAATGGTTGTGCGAAATACAAAATAGCTAACAGCTCAGAAAGGAAAAAGCTGGCCTCTACCTTTGTGAAATCTACATAAATACAAATACTTCCCACATAGATGAGTTTGCTTGGTTACCCAAAACTTATTATGAAAGTAAAATCTAATGAAAGTCTCTCGCAGAAATTGCAGAGTAGATTTTTTACTGTAAAGTTACCCATTTAAATATCATACTTTAAGATTTACCTAGGAAATTTTTAACTGTAAGTTGCATGGAGATTTTAGGTTGAAAACAGTTTAATGAAAGTACGTTGGCTCACACCTTGCAAAATATCATTGATACACACACATCCCTGTAGACTAAATGTAATGCAATTATTTACCTTAGGAATGAAGGCTAAATCGGATGATGTATGTTTATCACATGCCAAGAAGTGTCTTAATTTATGTGTGAGAAGTATTAACAATGCCCTCTGAAGTGGTTTCAGTAGTTACTGAAGTATGAAGACAAACTAATGGTAACTAATTACTCCATGAGATCTAGCCACCTCTTGTATTGCCTATTTTATTAGTTCTACACATGTAGAAAGTTAAAGCTAACTTTTAAAAAAAGTTATGGCTAACTTTTTAAAGAGCAGTTCCTTCCTTATGGACATATATACAAAATGTTGAGGCATTCTGTGTATTGGAAGAACAGTGGAACAAGCAGTATAAAGATAGAGTAGCTTCTGTTTAAAAAAATCAGATTACTGGTTATCAGGAGTAGCTCAAGTCTATGTTTGTGTGTGTGTACGTACATGATGGTGCACATAAATCACTATAGTGATTTATATATATTAGGAGTACAAAAAGTAACACAAAACCTAGGTTCTCAAGAGTGATTTACAAAGTAATGGATGAGAAGCAAGCTCTTCTCCATAGCATTCTAATCCACTATTTCGGGCCTCTTCAAACTGTAATCTGTGTTTACTTCCAGTAGTATCAGAAGGCAAAAAAAGAGCTTGTCATACTCTGTATGTCCTGGTTCCAGAGTTAATGTGTCATTACCCTGGAAGCAAAGAGAATCAAGGCTTTTGAAGATGATGCTCGGTACTGCATGTTGAAATGCCTAGTATGTTGATCAGAGAGTACTTCAACAGCTGTTTAGCTCATGTGTTCCCTTTTTTTTTTGTTCCCCACACAGGTGATTCACAATCACTGACCTGAGAAAAGAAACTCCAATTGAAGATTACTTTTCCTCTTCATTTCTGAAAACTCAGAGCCAGCAGTTATGACCATCAATTCCACAGGAGACTTTCTTTGGCAAAGACTCTTTCTTTGGCAAATCGTTCAGTATATGGAAAAAATGGCCTGAAATTTAATCTTCAGGTCACAATTTTTTTTTCCTTAATTTGTTCCAAAAATTCTAGTTTGGGCAGAGAGCTACACAGTTTAGATCTACATTTTATATAATCAAGAACGCCCAATTCTTAAGCACTTTTTTTGTATTTGCATTAGTATTGTGTGGCCAGTTAATTAAGGGGATAATTTTGAGTTGAGAGAGTACTTGCTTTTAGAGTAACTTTGGGATTTGGCTGAGACATCAAACGAGCTATAAAACCTCCCCTTCACTGCATTGAATATATCATCTGCTTGAAAATCCAATTAAATAGCTCCTTGCAGAGAGGCTTGCTATGTAGCAGCATGATGTTCCAGAATGAGAGAATTCCCAGTTGCACTACAGTAGCTGAAATTCAGTAACGTGCAACTAAGACTTTTTTCTTCGTAGCCTGAAGAAGCGTATGTCAGTATGAAAAGTGACAAGTGACCGTGGCACAAAGAAAGAGAAAAGTTGAATTCAGTACATACTCAAGAAAGTGTTTGTTTCCAACATGGTACATTTAGCAAGACATACTGCAGCACCTTTTTAGGAGGTCATTTGTAGTCTTACACCTTTCTAAAGAAGACACTTTCACGCTTTTTTAAAATACTAATTAGCTTTGCTGAACCAAGTAGTTGTACTTCTATCATTTGTTATAAGAAGCAATATTTTGTAATTTCATACTTAGAATTACTTTTCTCTTTCGGTTTAAATGGCTTTTGATTAAGCAGCCTTCTTTAAAGAACATCAGCATATACTGATAATTCAGTTGTGAAATATCATGCTTCTCTTGCTGGTTTTTATTATTCCCTTCAGTGGCTGCAAAAAATGTTGTTCATACCAAAAGCCTACTGGCTGAAAAAAAGTTCCCTTTTGGTTCTGACTGCTTTTTTCAAAGGAGAGTTACAACTTCCTCTGCATTAAATACTTGTAAGTAATCCTAAGCCTCATGACCAATGGCTGCAGGTAGCTACTCTTGCGGTACCGCAGTACTAACAGGTATGTTGGTACAGAGATTCAAGTAGCCTTTTACCATCTAGAAACTCCATGTGGTGTGAAAGTCAGCCCACTACAATTCTAAAAGAAAAACAAATTTTCACTAGCATTGTATTTTTACTAGCAGGGCATACACTGTGTTTGATAAATACACAGTCCCTGTTCTCTGTGTAGCGTGTTCCTTTCACTGTTCCTCTCGTGACAGAGGAGCACAGCTACATGGATTTGTGGGGGTTTTTTTATATGGAGATATGCATTGCTGCTGTCATGTCATGTAACACGTACTGTGTTAACGCTTAAAACAGGAGATTTCATGTCTCGCCATTTACTTATATAGAGGGATAGAAGAACTTACCTTAGCAATAGGCAATGTAACCTAAAGGAACCTCAGCTGTCGGACCCTTCAGTTGCTTTGCTGTGGCTGTCCTGAAGTTGTCAAACATCTTGAAAGGATGTCACTTTACCCTTGCTGTCAACAGGCATTTTCTTAACCTGGTTGCCTTATGTATAATAAGTTCATGAACATTCATTTTCAAAGCACCCATGAGAAACATTACTGTAGAGTTGTATTGATTTTGTTGTGTTAGTCGTCAGGTCTGTATTCTTCGGTCCTGAGATCAGCTCTGTGAACAAACGCCTGACAGGGGCTTTCCAAGGACCTAAAACTACACATAGTTTGGGGTTTTTTCTTAAAATGCTTCTGTGAACCCTTGACTTACATGGTGTAGTTATAAGATGTCTAATACTGTGTTCATGCAGCAGTAACAGCAGTTTCATAGTGATCATGACATTGCCTGTACTGTAAGCCATGTGTATTTCTGCACAACATTTGTCTGTGCTTCCAGTCACATCACATGTTATAAATTGAGGTAATCAAATTTTTGGCTGTAGCACGAAGCAGAAATATCATGTAGAATGATAATTCAGATTATGTGGTTCATCTGAAACTTAGTGCTAAATTTATAGTGGAGACTGAGTAATTTTTATGTTCATCTTTTCCTGTTTTCCAGCCTGCAGTTTTATTCCTTAGATTATGCATATGGGACACAAGCAAAATTCCAAGCCAAGGAAAAAATAGTGTAACTTTGAAGTATAGGTGCAACAGTCCCTTGCACAGCCTTTGTGTCTCCAGTTTACCACTGTGTTGTGATTTATCTAAGTAGCTCTATGCTGTACTGTACTACAGTTTTCAGATTTGTTTGCCACGCAATCTGTCATCTTTGCCTTGAAAAGTATGTGCATGATTGAGAAAAATTACTGTCCTTAATCTGTTCTATATTTAGCTGAAATCTTAAATTCCTGTAATAGCTTAGTTTATAGAAATGGAGTTCTCATACAAACATCTATTTTATGCGCACACAAAAATTCGTTGTTATGCTGAGCGTAGCAACTTAGATGAATTCAAAACCGCCATCTTCAGTGTGGAAACTAAATGGAATTTTTCCCACATACTGCTAGGGAAAAAAAAAAAAATCCTGGATTTTAGTCCTTCATGAGTCACTAGATGTCACAATTTCACACAGTTGTCCATCTTCATTTAAAAAATTGCGCAAATGTAGTGTATAGGCTAATGTATAGAACTTCCTATCCTCTATAATGTGAAATTTTGCACTGGGATGGCTGGAGCATCAAATGGGGAAAATTCTAAATGTATTTACAAGAAACTTAGGGAAATTTTGACAGTCCTGCATTGAGATCGGTTCCTCAATAGCTGAGGAAAGCTGTAGTAATTGTGCTGGTCCTTGAGAAACCTTAACAAGCATCACTACAGAAAGAACACATAAACGTGAGGAAGGAAGGAGTCTTCATATAAAGACCTTTCTACCAATAGGTTTGGTTTGGTTTATTTTCTCATTTGTGGCTGGACTTCATTGTTATGGCTGCCTTGTTCTGTTGCTAGTTATTTTTCTTAAGCAGTTTTTCAGCCTTCAAGCTTTTTTCATCCTTAGAAAACTCCGTTCAACTGTTATAGTATAGTGTAACCGATCCAGCGAGGTAAAGAGTTGGAATGCATACTCTTTATTGTACAAATGCTTATTGATAAATCTTTTGTGAGTGAGAAATAGAATACTCGATTTCTACTGAAATAACCAAAATGTAAGGTAAATAGCAATAGTAGTTTGAACAGAAAGGGGATTTGCATTAATATGAACTTCATGCTGTCGTTCACAGAGGTTCCATATCCTTCACAAATTACCAATATTCTTAGTCTATTCACTTTGCTGTGTTTTCAGGTGTTAGTTAAGTTACCTGTCTAGGGTAGATGAAGGCTTTTTTATATTTCTTAAACATCACTTTTAAGATGGGTTTTTGGGTTTTTTGTTGTTGTTTTTTTTTAAATCTTACATCCTACACCAAGACACCTGTAAAATAATTTAGTATGATTATTATATGTTGTGTTCTTCTGTGGCTGCATTGGGGATAGAGTTCAACATACTGAACTACGTTACTTGTAAATAATCATTTTGAGTATAAGCACTATATTCTGTAATGTTTAATATTAAAGTAATGTCAGGTGCATTATTGAAGATGCAACTTACTGAGAAGAGGAGGCAGAAACTTTTGTTGGTTAACGTTAACCTTGTTCCGTTTGTTACGCAGAAATTCGGGAGTGTGATTTGTAAGTCAGGTTTGCTCATGCGTGTAATCAGATTCCACTTTCATTGCAATGCTTATGTAATTAAATTACCTAGATACATTTCTGGTAATGATTCCATAAGCATGGGCAGCGTGTTGTTAAGTTTCACACTACACGGTAATGTAAAGAACAAGCAAAGCTTCTTGCAAAGAAAAGGAGAGAACAGAAGCACCTTACTGGGAGAGCGCGTTGCATGATTTCAGTGCTACTGGAGCTGACAGACAGTGGGTTCATCTTAAACTTGACTGGTGTAATAAGCACACTGACACACTGCTATCCATGCTGTATAAAGTACAGCTGTGGCTGTTTTTAACCTATAAATATACTGTAATTTAAATTTTTTCCTACAAAATAAATTTATATTTAATTGCTGCCTAATACATAGAAATACTCAAGAATTTTTAGGAGGGTGAAGGGTGGGTGGGCGGGCATGCTAGTATGATTTTGGGAGGGGCAGTTGTGTATACGGTTCTTTGCACTTCCCATTCAGTTTGGCCATTAATCCAAAACTCCCAGCTCTGTGGTGAGTCTGCAACCTGACATTTGTGTATTTTTATTGTGATGCTGGTCGTCTGTATTCTGTGGCCCAGAGCTTCCAAATTCAGCAGAAAAGGTTGTCTTTCATTCCCAGTTGTGAATGCTCTGATGCACCCCCAATACAGAAAAGGAATTTTTCACCTGCTCAGTTTTTAAACACAGAATGTTATTTAAAGCTGAAATCTGGAGCCATTAACCAGTAGCGTGTCCATTTGGAACAAGTAGTAAGGATGATAGACTGGCTTGATTTTCACACTTAGAAACGTATTTTTGAATTTCTGAATGGGAATAGGTGCTGGGGATATGGGGTACTTACTTAACAGCTCCCTGGCGTGTGCATGGATAAAGCCAGTGAAGTTTAATGAAACTAACTTCTTTAAGCCGGTTGAATAAAATAAATAATCAAAACAAGACCAATTTGCCATTCACTAGCTTTGTGCAATATTATTGGTAGACTCAAAACACTTACTAGCACACTGTGCTTGGCTTTAAGAAAGTTCTTTAACTCCATTATATTCAAAAGGACGTATTAAATGCGCATTTTATTGTAAATTACTGCAAATTTACTATGCCTAAAAATGCTCAATGTTATGAAGTATTAAGCAACAAGTATGTTAAAAAAGGTAAAAAACTAAACATTTCTAGCGATATCTAAAAACTAAAAAAAAGTTTAAACTGTCTGCCTTTTTTCTTTTATGCAGCTTTTCTGCAATGCAAGTTTATTGCCGTGTATTTCATGTTTTTTATTGTCATGACTCAGAAATTTAAACCTGTACACAAAGTACTGCACTCACCTTCCTGTACATGCATTGTAACATCATACTCACAGTTTTGGTGCTTTAAAATATTCTTTTTTCTTTATTAAAGATATTTATTTGACTGCTGTCTCGTTTTAACTGTGAATATGTAGCAACATTAAAAGAATAGTTGTAGTAGAGTTTGGTTCCCATCAAAAAAAGTCACATCTAGGTTCCCATTGTTACTCTCGTAACTGCTCAAGCTGCCTGTCACTGCGTAATGACAGATGGTCGTGCCTAAGCGGTGTTGCAGCAGGGAATAATTGTATTTAGGGTAACATGTTTGTAAACCAAGTGACATAAACAATTCAGGTGTTAGAGTAATCTCGCTCTTCAATAATGCAGGATGGTTCTGCTTAAACACAAGTCACGTACACTTCCCTGATCAAAAGACAAAAACACTCTATGAAAAGAGAGTAGAAATTTAAACCCAGAAGTGGGGAGATGGTGCCTCCCTTCCTGCACTCTCCTACCCTGTCAGAGCTAGCTGGGGCAGCGCCCATCACAGGTCCCAGGGCAGAGTTGATAGCCATTCCTTGTTTGGGGCTTTTTTGTTCTGTTTTGTTTTTCCTGTAGCCATTTTGTGTTCCCTTTTATGGAGATACAAATCTTACAGAAGTACTCAGGCTGTGCAGAGGGGTGTTTCTATTGTGTACCTTTGGGGTTTTTTTCCCTCCCTTCCTGCTTCTGGTACCAGAGTACAGTGCACAGCTGCATCAGCGTAGGCAGGTTCTGTACCCAGGCAGTGTGTGTGACCCTGGTGAGTGGGGGTGCCTTTGCAGGTCCTGCTCTGCGGGACAAGCTTTCAACGGTATTTGCTGCCCTCAACTGGTGTCTACTTTGGCATTGGCTTCCAAAGTTAAGTAGGTGCTCTTCTGTGACGCCTCGGGGTGGAAAGTCCATCTAATGCGTGCGTCTGAGCGGCAGCCTGGTGAGCACACCTGCAGGCACACCGAGGCAGCAGTGGTGCGCGACTCGGAGTCAGCCCGAAGTGTTTGTACGACACACAGAAGGTGGGAGATGGGTAGAACCATCATTTATTTTTTTCACGTTTTGTTACATGCCAGATGTAAAGAAAAGGTACATTGTAAATAAATAGCCACTGGGCCACAGTGCTGCTCAAATTCGTAGAAATAAAACACCACCTCTTTCTCACAGAAACCATTTGTATATGTGGGGTTTGCTTCTGTTACACCGCTTAACACTCAGTAGAATGGATGGGGAGAAGGGAGAGAAGTAAAAATGGAAAGCGAGTTTGCCAGATCTCTTTTTCAAAAACCTACAAACTGTGAAGTTCTCTCAGCGGTTATTACTGCCGCTCTCCATCGTAGGGAGAGGCCCGCTTTACAGGCTTTGTTCTTCCTGCTGCAGGGAGCTTACACGAATCCTGGGCTTGTGCAGTATCTCTGAAGCGCCAACCCACCAGAACCCGAGCTGTATGCTCACATCACAGACCACTTACCTAGATCTAGTCTTGCAAAGTTTTGACACTGTGTTTTTACTTTTCAAGAGGGGAGGGATGTAATTAACCTAGGGGTAAAATAGCTTCTGTAAACTTCAGGTGTAACGTGTTGGCTACCGAGCTCTTGTAAGCATCACTTTGCTGAACACAAATGGCATTACAGCAGAAAATGCTTCCAGAGATTCCTACCTGGATGCTAGAGCATCACGGCCACCTGACCTGCCTTGCTTACAAAGTGCCGCGAGTTTCCATCCATCTCCACTCTGCAGAACCTCAGACCTGACTTGCTCCCACAGATCCACCTTCCTGCCCTTTCCCGCTCTGCACCAAGACCCTCCATCTCTCTTATGTCCTCAAAACCTTATGTGTGTCTTTGCCACTGTACTGCTGACTGCCCGACTCATCAGCTCACAGACCGCACATCTCCCTTGAAACCTTGCCTCAACAGGAAGGGCTGGTGGATGAAAACAGGCAGAGATTCTTACCAGCACTGTTAACAGCTGCTGCCAACCAAAACTCTGGGGCGGGGGGGAGAAACCCGAAACAAACATTGCATTCATTCCAGATCTTTCTGTGTGTCAGCTGCCTTATCCCTTTGTTCCTACGGTACTCGTGTGCTGGCTGTGGCATGTTTGTGTTGTGGCACAGACAAATGACCTCTATTACCACCTCTTCACTCTTCCTCCTCACCGTGGAAGACAGTAGAGTTGACTTCTCTGAGATGTCTCAGTACACCCCATAAGGCCAAGCACATTCACGGTCTTTCAGACAAAATTCACCATTTACTTCATTCTTTTTGTCTTAAACAACTTCTCTAATTTGCATCACTCTCCCTCTGTACACAGGAATAATAGAAATTGAAGAATCATGCAAGTCGTACAAAGCATTTATATTAACTGTACTTTTTGTTCCTCAGCACTTTATTTCAATCCCATTAAATTTTATTTTAATCTCATTAAATTTCAGTAGGAATGTAACTGAGCTCTTAGCATACAAAATCATCAGGCATGCTCAAACTGCCATGCTTGTTAACTGCACAATTTAAACAACACAACAGATGTTTTATGAATCAACTTCATATGAATCATCATAAAGTGATGGCCTTTTTTCCCCCACACTCACTTGCTGTGAGTAAAATGACTGTTGGAGTGGACAGAGTCCTGCAAAGACAGTATGACGAAGAAGCCATTGCACACTGCTCTTGGTTTCTAATGCCACTTAAAAAAAACCCAAAAAAAACCAAAAGTCTTGAATTGGCATTAAAGAATAAAATAGTATGAAAAAGTAAATCACACATCCTATTCTTTTGTTGCTGGAGCACATGTGTCTGTGTCATTCCTGTAATACTTTCCTTAAGGTTTCTACTGATGGAAGGTCACAGCCTCTCCCAAGTGATCCACTGCAGTGCCTACTGGTTGAAGGCTTCTCTTAATACCAAACTAAGCTGAAACATAAGGTCATTACTTCTGCCCACAACCACTGTGTGAACAAGTTACTGCCACCCGCCCTGCAGCAGCATTCTATGCGTGCCAGCGCCCCGCAGCCTGCCTCCCTCTGCCACTCAGCTCAGTGGTGCTGTCTGGGTCAGCCTGGCACAGGCCGCGCTGGGCTGTGCTCCTGCAGCCACCTACACCGCGTGTGGCCATCCCTTCAGTGCCCATGGCCAGCAGATGGGATGAAGAAAAGCTGCATGCTATGGAGTGACACTCAGAGCACGCCTGCTCTCAGGAAATCCACTCTGGGAAAAGATGGGAGGAGCACAGCACTTGTTCTCCAGTCAGAGGTGGCATGAAGTCAGGCATGCTTGATTGAAAGAGCAAATCTCTGTTTGGGAGATAACGTCTGTCACTTTTCTTAAACAAGGCTGGGGGCGGGGGGGGGTGAAGAAAAAGAAGAGGTGTCTACTCTGGCTACATTTTTAGGGAGAACATAGGCTGCAGGTTGCCCACCTGGACATTCTTTGCTTAGACCTGTATACAGACTAATATACAATGCATCTAAAACACACTTAAATACCCCAAAGCACTTACAGTTCCAAGTCGATGCTATTTCCCATTTCACAGGGAAAAAAAAATCTCAAACTTGAAGTCTTCAGTTTTTAGTCTCAATTTGTAGTAAGAAAAGAAACAGAAACTCCGTGTCCCAACTAGCCTTTTTCAAGCCTGTGCTCTCAGACACCTGGGATAAAACCTGGGTTTTGTGCCAGCCATCAGCTGCCCCACAGATCTGAAATCTTCCAATTGGCCGAAGTCCTCAGTGAATACTGAAGTTTCTCAGAGATGCTTCTGAATTAAGAAACCTTTTGTACTGTCAGCACCAGCTCGGTCAAGTGATTGGACACAAAATGCAATGCCCGCTCCTTGTGGAGCTCACCCAGCAGAAGAAGCCTTGCTGTTTCCCAAGAAGACACTAAGGCATTTTCCTTTAGCCCACCAACGTTGTTTGCAATAGCAGGTCAGGGGGGTTCCTTTAAAAATAAATTCTAATATACTGAACTACTCTAAATTAGAATTTCTTTGCTTGTATCTGTCAAGACCTTCCAGATAATCCCTTGAGACTCCACTCTCACCAGTTAGTGATTTTCCAAGTAGCTATGCCTCAGCTTTTAGCTAAGGCAAGACACACAGCTATGCTTATGGGGGTCATGGAGGCCAGCTCACAACCTCCTCAGTGGCAGCTCCCTCTTCTAAGGGAAGAACCCTCAAAAGAGGGTTCTTACAATGCCATGGTAAATTCCACAGCCACCAAAGTAGCTACTCCCAAGCTGTAAAACCAGCCTCAGTGTCTGGCTAATCAATTTGCTTCCCCTCTGTGCCAGGGTTAGGGAGGTGATTGTGTGTCTGGACATACCCAGGGTCCCTGGAGTGGTTGTTTGCTCAGTCACCAGGCTGTCTCCTGCTGCGCTCTGTGAAGCTCTAATTCCATCTGCGTTTCATTTTTAGATACATGTGTCCTTGTTATAGCTTCATTACTGCGATTTGGCCAAAGTTTCACAAATCCCTTAAACAAGTTTGGACCCATGGCAGTTTGCTGCCTGCCCATCCTGCCAGATTTTAAGTCCTGGAGGTAAGATTTCACAGCCTGACTCAGGGACATTGCGGCTGCTGCACGGAGATTCACTCTCATCTTTGTACTGGTTCTCTCAGGAAGATTTATGGATACTGCTTTTATTCCTTTGCAAACGACTTGTCTCCTGTCTTGGCTGGTGACAGAAATCCATTGGCTTGACAGGAATTTTTGCTGCCTGGTAGCTGACCCCTGCTTCTTTTTTTTATTTTTTGCAGGACAATCAGCTTAGTTTCTTCTGAAACCATTCTGCCAATCCTAACACAGTACTGTATTTATTTTGACCTGAGGAGTGAAACACACCTTAGAGAGGTTTTCTATTCCTGCAATGGAGTCATCGATAAGGAGCATACAAACTCCTGTCTTCTTAATTACATGCACTGCTCACTGGTTCAGCCAACTCTGATTCAGAATACTTCCTTGTGGCCCGCTCCAGTAATGCTTGTTTAGAACATTGCTGAGGCTTCTTCATTGCCTCTTCTCTTGGCTTCTTTGGCCAGCTGACTCCTTCACTGAGGTGGAGATGTTCATGCACAAAGGACAGCACTCCATACTTACAGATACCCTTTCTGTGTTGTTTCGGGTGCTGATGTGCCTGTCCTGGAGTGTTTCATTCCGTAAGCAGTTTAGGACTTTCTTAGTCTATCCAACATGTGCTGGGCTACTCCATATGACACAGGAGAAAAGAAGAAAGGAAAAATACAAGAAATACAGGATAAAGAATTTTGGCTTTTAAGTCCATATGACGACCATAATCACGCCAAATAATTTTTGTAATTTCTTTTTCCTTTTCAAGGATGTGGGGAAAAGGTGCTTTTATCAAACCAGCACAACGTGCTTCCTTTCAGACCTGCAGAAGGAAAGTTCCCCTCCATTTCCTTGCCCTGCCGGCAAATCTCCAAAAGCACAGGATGCTCTGGGGCAGAAAGGGTTTGACTGGCAAAGACAGCTCCAACCAGCAGTTTCTGAACAGAGAACAACAACCCCACCCCCAGGGTCTCCTCTGGGACAGCCAAGCCACCTTTGGGCTAGGTCCCACACTGCTAGCAGGGTGCAGCGGTGGGGCTGAGCAGCAGAGACTCATGCAGGATGCTCAGACTAGTCACTACGTGAGTTGCCCAACTACACATGATCTATCCTGGCTCCTCTCACTAAGTCAAAGTCAAAGAGAGAGGTGTGCCTTTCACCAGTAAGACTTCTGGTTCCTGTTGCTGCAGAAGACAACACTGCTGGAATTATAAAAGTTAACAGTGTACTGCGATGCACAGCAGGCAGATTGAGTTTTTGCGTTTCCATCCACAGGTAAGGGCTGTGCTGGCTTTCTTCCAGGGAAATACAAGATCATTTTGCTTCCCATTTATTTTGTTTCATTTAGAGAAAATTCCCATTCTCATTTAACAAAATACTATCCAGACTCAAGAGAATTTCCAAGGTTTTGGCCCTGCTCTGAAAATTTTAGGCTTGCAAATATCCACATGCCCGTATTTAACGCAAAAGGGGGTAAATCCATAAACGCAGATAATACTTGAACATACCTTGGCAGTGTAGCTCTTCCCCTTTCCTGGATGCACATACTGTTTGTCCAAGTCCTGATCTCTGCTGCTTTCTTCAACTACTGGGAGAAAATTCTTCCTCCTCAAGTACTACCAGAGTCACAGAAATGCAAGTTCTCTTCCAATAACGCTTCTAGGTTCCTACTTTCCACCAAGTGGAAGCAAAAGCTGCTGGCACACTGCTGGATCCATGCAGTGAGATGAGACTCGGATGAGAGCAGATGGGAATCCCCACAGCAGGGATGGACAGTCTGAAACTACTTCAAAGTTAGAAGAAAGAAAAACCTCAAAACCCAGCTCAGAATGTTCTTAGACAAACAACCACGTGTGACAGGAACCGACAACAAGACAAAATCGTGTGTGTCGTCAACCCCTACCGATGACCGATACCGCTACCAAACCTCTAGAGCCGTGAAGATAAGACTGCAAGGACACAGGGTCCACAGACTGCCAGAACTTCATCTGCGTCCACAAAACTCACACCTAGTGCTGACCTTGAGAAGCCTATAGAAACCAGAGCAGAGTTTTGGGGCAATACCTAAGGAAAGCAAGACCCTTCTCGTACCTGCCGCGCAGTTCAGGTTGTCTGTCCTTCTCAGGGGGGTCTGTCTGCCGCACAAACCATTCTCGCCTGTTTTACAGCTACCAGTTTCACTAAGAGAACCCTTCTGTCAACTCTGCAGACCCCTTTCATACCCACCTCCCTCCACCCCAAATCCAAACCATCTTTGATAGTTACTCCTCCCTCCCACACCTGTCTCCGAGTTTTCACGCGCAAACTGCCAGGTGCAGGCTGGCAGCTGAGCTTTGCTTTCACAAGACCTGGCAACTAGGCTTGTTTTTCTTTGGTCCTAGGATTCACTGCCAGCGGTGCAGAGGCAGTGCTGGCAGCCACAGGTCCCTGAGGTTGTGGCAGGCGAGCCACGAGACCCCACGCGCTGCGAGAACCCACTGTAGTACCTAGAGGTATCTCAGGCATGCCATAAACAGTTACACCTGCTATCATTGCTCCAGGGCAGGGCCAGAGCAGTGTATGTGTGCTGAACTGACTCCAAGGTCTAACACAAAACTCTCTTTGTTGTTCCCAAACTTTTTAACATAGTGGGGAAAAATTAATCCTACTTGTCTGACGTTAAGTGGAGCAAAACAAGGAACCGATGCTACTAAGCAACACAGAGATTTTAAGATACATCTGTTATTCGGCGGTATGTTCTCTGCTTAGCACCATTCAGAGGTAGTGCACATATGCAGCATTACTAAGAAAATGTAAACAAGACAATTTGAACATTGCTTTGCAGAGTCAGGTCCGTTTCCTGAAAATAAAATAAATAAATCACTGTATAGCTGTGCACTTATCTGGCACGTCCAGTTACTGAGACTGAAGTATGTGCCTTTGCACGGAGTTTCTTGATGGTCCTTTTTTTTTTTCCTTTTTTTTCTTGTTTTTTTGTTTTTATTTTTTTGTTTGGTTTTTTGTTGGTTTTTTTTTTTTTTTTTAAAGTTGTCTTTTGACATCCAGACCTAATCTCTAATCTTTGGCCTCAAGATCCAAGATTTCTGCAATCGATCAAATTAAGTGCTTTTACTGATATCCCCAGTTCTCCAGAGAATTAAGGTCTGCAACAGTTCTCCATTCCTCTCTCCACGCGGTACACCGGGAAAAGGTTCTGATTTTGACTTTCGCATGCGGTGCTCACAGAGCGCTGTCCAGTAGCCACTTCAGTACAGAATATAAAAAAATGACTGAATGAATTGAGGTTTGGCCTCACACTGAAGGTAAACCTGCAGTTAATCCCCAACTGTTAGAAAAATGAGTAGAAATCAGAAATCTTTCACAACTGACAACTGAAAAGACACATTCCAAAATATTAATCTTTAATAATCGAGCATTGTTCATTCTTGCAGGGTTTTCTTTAAAGGAATTAGCCTGGGCATGCCACCAATAGCATTAAATGATACTTATTTGTGTTATATATGGTTTAGCCCTTTATTCGTTTATATTTTACCTGAAAATGTTATTTTCTTAGGAGACCTTGTAGTAACATTTCTGCGTTATCTGTTCGTTTTGTTCTCCTCTTCCCTGGATATATTAGCCAGGAAAAGGAATGCCCAGTCTGTAACAGACAGATGGATTCACACGTTTTTACTTCGTCCACGTAGAAAAATGCATTTTCTGGATCATTGAGTCGTTATGGGTTATGAACAAGACACTCCAAAAGCTAACTATCCAGACGGGGATATACTTACAAAAATCTTTTATGTCAAAGTCAGGATTTCACAACATAACACACTAATGCAAAATCCAGTAGCACCTGAAAGATTAAGGTAGCTGCTGCTATCACTTGCACATACTTGAAAAAGATTTAAGAAAAAATAAAGAGTAAAAGTACATTCTCCAGAGAACAGCAAGTGTGTTTCAAAATAAAAAAACTCATTTTTTTATTTTTCTTTTTTTCTTTTTTTTTTCCTTTTTTTTAGGGGGTATTTAGCTTAGGGATTTTTTTTTTTGGTGATTCTTTTTGCTTTTTTTTTGTTTCTTTTTGTTTTGTTTTGTTTTTACTGTTACAAGACTGTAGTTGCCATATAACAAGTTATATGTGATGTGACTGCTCTCTCCTCCAGCGCAAGTTCACGGTCATGTTTTCAGGCTATAGCACTCTGTTTTCCTCTATAGAGATTCCCATAGCTTCATTAAAGATAGATACAATGTATATAATACCTGTCTCTGGGAAAGTAATGTTTCAAACAGGCAAACTTCTATCTTGAAACTGAAGTGGAGAGGCTACAGTAGGCACAGCCACCTAAGTAGGAACTTTAGGTCACAATATCTAAACATTCACCTACTGTACATAAACATTAAAAATAGTCTTAGCAATACAATTTTATTTATATGTGCACGTATCTCCACCTTTTCCCATACCTATGTTTGGCAACTATCTGGGAATTCAAAGGTGCAGCCCTCAATAGTTGTATTATTAAAAAGAAAAAAAAAAAGAAAAAGAAATGAAGCATATCTACTCTATGAGAAAAGAAATCCTCAAATACCAATTTCCAATTTTAAATTTAATTTCAATAGGAAAATATTAAAAATGTGCACATCTAAATTTTTCCATGTTCTGTATATACATATGTGTGTGTACGTATACATAGAAATACTCATGTACCACACATATTCACAAAATTTAAGTGGAAATATTTCTGTCCACTATTTTCCCACATGTAAATGACAGCATATCTTTAAAAATGTCAATAATAATATCATTAAAAATAATATTACATTTATTCCACCATCAACTTTCTGTGTTTTTATTCTTTCTTCATCTTTATTATGTCCACTGAGCATTTACAGGCCAGATTCTCCTTGCACTTCTACAGATGTTATGCCAACTGGATGTTGCTGACATCACATCAAAGACACATCTGGTTTACAGCAGCTCAAGTGATTGGAGAATCAGGCCCAAGCATCCCCAAGTAAATTAAAAAAAAATACAGGTTGTATCTGCTCATGTGGACCCGATGAAGATAAGTACACACCACCGTCTGAAATCCACCGAATGAAGAACATGTAGCTCACCATACAGTTTTCAACCAGCAGCACAATGAACCAGGCTCCCCCCCACCACTCCTTTAATAGTTAAAATAAGTGAGAAAATACCCTAAAAATATGAGGAAAACTTAAAACATTGTGTACATTACATACCGTATAATACATATGATGGTTTAGCACTTGACCTAAACCATTTTCCTGACAAGTCAGGGGAGACCTGATGAATCACTGGTAAAGAAAAAAGGTATTTTTAGAAATAGTGTATTTCTAATAAAAATTATAACCTGTGTGTATTATATGGTACATACACACAGTACACACATGAAAACAAGCTTATCTTCTCTAGTTTTGAATAGCAGTCTCTAAGTGGAGAAAATTGCATCATACAAATTTAATAAGCAGCTAGATTCCATGTTTAACATTCAGGTTAATTTGGGGAGCAAACAAAGGTCCGTGCATCTTTCGACTCTGAAGTGCGACACTCATTCATACATTTTTAAAAAAGCCCTCTTCAACGTTACAAGCAATTTATGGCAAGAATGTACTTTGATGCAAGACACATGACACTTGGCTTACCTTTCAAAGAGGTTTGTGGTTTTGTTTTTTTTTTTTTAAATAAATCTATTATATAAAGAAATGTGTGTTTGCCAAAAGTCTGTTAAAATTACATCAAAACAACTTTAAAACCTGCTCACTGAGAATAACTGAATTCAATTTCCTGTTTTTAAACATTTAGTTAACAGTTCAGAATATTGCCTGGTGTAGTTTCAATAAAGATGCGATATGAAGACCCATAAAAGAGTAAACAAGTCTCCATTTCAATTTGCTATGACAACAGAACTTCTAGAAACAGCTCTCCTAGCTGGACAAGTCCAGCGTACGAGTGAACCCTCGCAACAGCTCTACACCCTTAACGCAATCTGTAATGGAACAGTGCTCCCCATAGGCCATGATTTGCAAAACCTGAAATCCACGTGACATTCTGAAAGAGTCTCCTGCAGAACAGGTCAACAGTTAATTGGACGTACACATTTGGTGTATGGATCAAGGCCAGAAAGCAAGTTACTGGCTACTCCTTCTTATCTGCGCGTGTCAAATTCCACATTTAAGATTCTCAGGTAATTTTTTGACCCCTCCCCCACCACCCCCGCCCTTTTTGGGTTTTTTTTGCCCCCTGGGGGACTCACCTTCCATCATTGGTTGGCTTCATAATATAGTTAAGTGGAAGATAGTATCTCACTATAATTACATGGAATTCATATGAAAAAGTAAACCTTACATCGGACAATATTGTAGAACACCAGTGTAAGCTCCATAAAGAAATACGGTATCTTCCTCTGTGTGTGTATATATATATATATAAAAAACCAAAAAACAACCAATCAACCAACCAAAACCAAAAGAACCCCCCCCAAAAAAAAAACCCAAAGGAAGAACTTTATACAAGCAGGTATAATAACTTTGTTTCAATTAAAGATGCAACTCTCTCTCACTCCTGGCAAGAATAAATTGGTAATGGCACTGCTTCTCCACAGTGCAAAGTATCCTGAGAAATTATTAAGAACAACAAAATACAGGGCTGCCATCACTAAGTTCTTGCACAAAACACAGCAATTAAATATCTTAAATAAATAAAACAGCAGATAACCTATACCGTGTCTATCACAAAAGGGGGGGTGTGACGTGGGACACTGCTAATTCTTCCATCGCTGATAATTAGAAAAGGATTGCATTCAATTACTGTTAATATCTTTCAAGTTATCTATGGCCAATATTGTACAAGGAGGTAATTTGTAATTCAAGTTTTTTTGTTTGTTTGTTTGTTGGTTGGTTTTTTTTCTTCAACTAGCTACAAGCTGAGTTCTGAATTTTACACTGAAATATGACTCAAATTTAAAACAAGCCCTCTCAGAGGAGCATTTTCTAATTTTGTGCAACTTTGATGCAGAGCCCAACACAGTCCTATGAAGAGAGACAGTGCATCTTTAAGCTGATTGGCACTGAAATCCCATTTTCTTTAGCTGCATTCTATCAGCTTGGCCAAGTTATCCCGTAACTCTGTTAGTTCAAATATTTTTCCATCAAGAATTTCTAAAAGTGTCTTCAAGTTATTGCGAAAAGCTTCTTGCTCATTCTGACTTTTCTCCAGACGTTGCTCTAGATCAGACAGCTGGCCTTCCAGGTCTTTGTTTCGAATTTCTACTTCCTTCAGAGAAAATACATAACATGTTAATGCATAGTCTGCAAACAGAAAGCAGCCTCACCTTTTGCTGGCATTCGCGTGCTATTTTTGTCAACCGTTTTTTAAAACAGTTTGTGACCCTTCATAGTTTCCACTAAGCCAAAACCAGAACCCAAATTGTTATTACGACTGTGTATGTACCACCACTTCCTCCATTATTTCGGTAATTCATCTGAAGGACAGAAACTTTTGGAGAGGGATAAAAGAAATTTAATCGGTGAACAATGGATGTGACACACTTACTCGGGGAAGTTACTGCTCCTATCATTCAGGAATGTGCCACCTACTGAAAACAGCTTCTCAAAGGTTTCTGTAAGTTCAAGTACTCCCTGATTTAGACTACCTGAGCTGCTCAAGGACACAGTCCCCACTAAAGGGTCTCAAACAAATTTAAACCAGCAAGCACAAGCTGAACATCTTGTTTTGCCACATGGTGGCCTGGAATGCCCACCTGCAAGCCCCAGGGCTGCGCTAGCTACCAGTGCCGCATGAAGAAGCTGTTCCTGTACAGTCCATGGAAAGACTAAGTGGTGGCATATTACACACATGCCAAGGGAATCTGACCCTGAGCAAGCCCAGCTCCCATTCCCAAGGAAGAGGAGACCCCTTGCTCCAGCTCTCTAGGACCCCTTGGATCTCTGGCTTGCACCTGGCAGGGGAGGGAGGTCACAGCTGCTTGGCTTTGTGCAAACTGGATGGCCCCTCTTCTATCAAATTATGAATGCAGCAGTCACATGGGTCTGGAACAGCACACAATCATAGAATCATAGAATGGTCTGGGTGGGAAGGGACCCCAAGGATCACAAAGTTCCAACCCCCTGCCACAGGCAGGGCCACCAACCTCCAGGCCTGGATCTGCACAAGGTTGCCCAGGGCCCCATCCAGCCTGGCCTTGAACACCTCCAGGGATGGAGCATCCACCACCTCTCTGGGAAGCCTGTTCCAGCACCTCACCACTCTCTCTGTAGAAAACTTCCCCCTAATGTCTAATCTAAACCTTCCCCCTTCAATCCATTCCCCCTTGTCCTGCCCTTTTAAAAAGTTGATTCCCCTCCTGTTTGTATGTTCCCTTCAGGTACTGGAAGGCTGCAATGATGTCCCCACACAGCCTTCTCTTCGCCAGGTTGAACAAGCCCAGCTCCTTCAGCCTCTCTAACCATCTTCGTGGCCCTCCTCTGAACCCTCTCAAACAGTTCCACATCTTTCTTGTATTGTGGGCCCCAGCTCTGGACACAGAACTCCAGATGGGGCCTCACGAGAGCAGAGTAGAGAGGGACAATCACCTCCCTGTCCCTGCTGGCCACCCCTCTTCTGATGGAGCCCAGGATACCATTGGCCTTGCGAGCTGCAAGAGCACACTGCTGGCTCGTGTTAAGTTTCTCATCCACCAAGCATCTCATTATTAGTTCCATTTGTTGCACGCCTGGTAAATTCATGCTAAATTTCTTAATTTCAGTTATGAGAAATACTTTCAGTCACAGCACAGGGGCAGTGTATTTTGTACCCCATGCACCCTGTGCAACCACACGAATATTCTCTGAAAAAGTGCACACAGAATCACACAGTGATCAGCTGCTCCAACCCCCACTCCTGACTGATTGTAACCCAAACATATCCGCTGAAGTCTCTCCTACGCTGAGTCTGCCCTCCCATTCAAGTCCCTCTCAGGCCAAGTGGCTGCAGTACAGAACAAAAAGGGAAATTCACAGTCTTCTCAGCTCTGCAGGAATGACACAGTCCTCCCTTGAGCTCACAAATCTGTGTTCTTCCATGTTTGCTCACATGTCCTTCCTGTCCTGTCAGTGTTTCTCTCCCACTCACCAAATGTGTGTGCTCCAGGAAGTCCCCTTGCCACTGCTCTTACCCACAGGTAATTAATTTCAACACATAGGCAAGTCAGTGACCAAAGGGACTGACTACTTTGCAACAAATCTATGGATACGCACACAGGTTTTATTTTGTGATACCTGGGCATGAAGAGCATCCCAATGGCCTGTACCGGACATCAGCTTTCAGTCTCTACTCAGATGCTCTAAAACTGAGGAATTGCCCTGCTGTGAGCTGTTAGGGTGGGAGCACCCAGGTAAAACCAAAAGCTGGATGTTCCATCCGTGTTCAGTGAAAGGCTAACGCTCCATTGCTCATCCTTGTCCAATATCGCTTCACATCACAAGAGCTCCTTGCTACTGTTTAAACTTCCAGCTTGTGTATTTTATTTATATTCCATTCTTGACATTTCTTTCCTAATCCATATCCACTTCATTTCCCAAACGCTTTCTCAGATAGACATTTTCCCACACTCGTCCCTCTTTTACTCTCACTAATTCATGCTTAACACATTTTACAGCATATGGGAAGTAGAAACAACAAAAATTGCTTTTAATTTCTGGAAAATGCTTCTTCCCGAATTTTGCATTTGATCCTTACACATACTCACCCTAGATCAGTATTAATGATTTTTGAAATAGTATTGCACTACAAGTTCATGCCCATCTCTTGTGAGGTTTCCTATTACAAGTCAGTCTACCTTAAAACTCTTGCTCCTAGATTGGAAGTGGAGAGGGGTCCATGTAATATCTATTCCTCTAGTTCTGCCATTTCACTCCATTTGCAGTTAATCTCATCTAACAACAAACTGACTCTTCTGATACACTCAGGCCCTTTGCAGGGTCTATTTTCCACTTTTTTTCAAACTCTTCTTACAGCTGACACAATTTATAAAAGAAATAAATTATTAACAAACTATATTTGTTGTAATAATCTTTTGCAGAACTCAGTGCAAGTATCCAAATAAAATATTCAAGTCATACACAACAGCTATATTTAGGAATCGGGCAAAGTAATATAGGTATTCGGACTTACTGTGTCACACTGATCATGACTCACTGATGCATGTCTTCTCCACATTGCTAATAAAATAATTAAGTAACAAGGGCCCTGGTACAATGTCATGCTCAGTATAAAACTTGGGGGAAGCTGGCTATGGGTTTAGACCACAACTCAGGAACTAGCTGTATATTATGGTCCTTCTTCTGTTTTTTATGATCATCATCATCATCATTATCTTCCTTTTATGTTAAACTGTCTTTATCTCAACTCACAAGCTTTACTTTTTTCCTGCTTCTCTCCCCGACCAGGAGGAGAGAACAACTGTGGAGGGGAGTGAGTGAACAACTGTGTGGTTGTTCAGCTGCGCTACACCACGACAATAGCGTTTTTCACACAGGCTATATTCCAGAATATTTTAGAGTCACTTAATCCCTTTGCAGGAACAAGAGGGGGAAAAGAAAGCAAAGGACAAAAGAGTGAGACAAGCAGATATGGATTCTGGGGACAATCACCCTGAAAACATCTTATGAGTCACCTAAGTGAAGAGATGTGAGAAGGTTAGTATGGAGCTGCAGAAGAAAACACCATTTCACTGACGTCACAGATGTAGGGTGAAGTGGCTCGAAGAAGGCCAGTATAATCAAAGCAGGATGATGATGATAGCAAAGCAAAGATTCAAGATCTCTGAGATGGGCTGCATCAGGTCAGTAATAAGCTTTAAGCTTAAGAAAGGGAATTTTTAACTCGGATCCTAAAGTGAGCTTTATATTTACTTGAATAGTACTATTTTCAGAAACTGATCGACTACAATGCGATGTGTGGACAATACACAATATATCCCTTTGGTTACTAAAGATATAAATGTACCAAAAGGAAGCTACTGACTTTATAGAGTAAGGATTTTAATAAAAACTTAGCATTTTCTAATCTTTCATCTCTTACTAGTCTTTCATAATTCTGCTTGTTAAGGATAGCCGATTCCTGGCTCACTATTACTTTTCATATGATCTCACATTGGAATTCTTGTATATGCTACTGCTGGAACAATTTCCAACTTTCATTATAATCTTCCTTCTGCGTTCTCTCAGATAAGTGCCTTTTCAGCTGAAAACTCCCATTTCTAGTCTAAAGCCAGCACAGATTTTTGAAATGGTGCAACAGGCAAGTTCAGATGTATTCAAACCAATCTTGAAGGATTGTTTCCAGTAATAACATACTTTTCCCAAATAATTTGTCTTAAGAATAGGGGAAAATGAAAAAACTCATTTTGTTCTTATGTGGTTTATTCTCTAAGTTAAAATGTGATTCAAAGAAATTCCAATTCATGTGATGCATTTCAAAGAATACCCATTCAATGGTTGTTAAGCTGTAGCTTAAGATGGGGCTTAAGATGGGGCTTGCTTTCAGTGTAATTCAGGTCGAGCCACAGGACAGGGAGGGTCACCTTTCGTCACTTCAGATCTGGAGCTATTTAATGCCTGAGTTTCCAGCCCTATCAAAACTGGATTCAGAGCTTAGCCCACCTAGGCTTTGGGTCAGCCTCATTCCAAAGGCGGGTTTCAAAAGGAAGGTACGTATGTGCTGGCAGCATCAGCCCCAGCGACGGATAGGCAGGAGCTCAAACGTAGCAAGGTGGGGTATGCTGAGGGCACACTGATTCCAGTAGGCTGAGGTATCTGGCTATACACACAGTAAATAACAACCCAGAAAAATCAACAGAAACACAATGATTGTAAATAATTCTAAGAAGATGTTAAAGCCTGCTTTTAAAGTCCGTACAGCAGAAAGGCCCCTTAAGTTTTACTTTCTCAAGGCACATTTAAAAGCTGAACACAAACTCATCCCAACCTGATGATACACAACCTGACAGCTTCAGTGGCACACAAGACCCATGGGAAGACACTACAGTGAAAATGAAATCAGAACTGACCAGGACATGTATGGATGTGGGATATCTGCTATCCTGAGAGCACTCTGTGGACTTGTAAATGAAATTTGGGTCTGTTTCCTCGGGTAAAAATAGCAACTTGCAGCAGGTGGAAATCCTGATACAAACTCCTAAGGGTCATCCCAACCCACCACTTTGCAATGCAGTCTATATCACATTATCTCTATTTATCTGGCATCTTCCGTGAATATGGCACAAGTTTCTGATGATGACATCACTGGATGATCGTTTTCCCTTCCTCTCTAAATTAAGATGATGCACGGTAGCTCACCTGTAACTTCTGGGTCAGAGAATCCCTCTGTGCCTGTAGCTCTCTGGCGTTGTCAATTTCTTGTTTCAATCCTTCTATTTCCTAAAGGAGAAGAAACAACCTTGCTGCAGAAACAACAGGCTACCTGGCTTGGCCTCAGTGCACGTAAGTTGGCCATGGCTTCTTCCCCTGAGCAAGCTCATGCAATGGTATCAAAACTGGCAGCTGGCTAATGGTTATCACAGTGTGTGAAGTTTAAGCCCTGTTCTCAACAATCCCAAATCACAGCCCCAAAACAGTAATTCCATTGTGAATAAACAACAGTACAGATAAGCACTTTCTTTTACGAAAGTCCAACTTTTCCTCCCCCACACAAAATGTCTGATTTTTTTTTCCTGGAAAATTAAAGGTCACTGTAATTAGAGAAAGGAATTTATGCTTTAAATTCTATTAGAATCTATCCTCTATTTTGTCAAGAGGAAAATCCAAGTTTCATCTGTCAGCTGCTTATTATGGCACTAGCAGCAGGTCTGAGCACACAAAATTTGCCTGTTTTGACCACTGATTTCTGTAAAAAGACAGTCTAAAAGAAACACTACCTTTAATTTAGTAAGAAGAAAGTAGTAAGGTATGAAATTTACCAATACAGATAAAATAACAAATGGAAGAGAAGCCTTTTCCTAGCTTGCTTTCAGGAGACAAGAACAGAAACAGTTAACGAAACCGAAAGGTGTCAAACTTAAAACTGTCAAGTACTTTTCCCCAGAAGTGGATATTCACCTCCCAGAACTCCTTCTGGACAGATACCTTTGCAGCCACCAGCTCAGCATAATTCCAAACTGACTGGACATCAAAATGGGAAACATTACCAAGCTGAGGCTGAACTCTTAAGTATGAGGAATTTGGGAAAGGGCTTTGTTCCATTTTGAGAGGATGTCCTGAAAGGACTGTGCGTCTCCTGCATCCTCCTTGGAAGCACCCAACAACCGCCCTGAGGGAGGTAAGACCCTGCAAGACGTACCACCCTCTGAATGCACCCACCAGCACCTACTGCATCCACTGCAGAGGGCTCAAGGGATCTGGTCTTACATGGGGCAAATACTCCTTCATACACGGCTCCTCCCACCTGCTTTTTCCCTTCCATAAAGGGATGATTCTCAGTCATTCTGTGACACACATTTGCTCTCCTCTAGGAGCTGTGCCAGAGCAGGTGTTACTCCAATTCCTTTTATTTCCATACTGCTGGCCCAGTCCAAGGCAGATGGCACAATAAATATGATCAAGTTTCAGGCTGGGGGTTTGGCATCACTTTAAGGAAAGGGCTGATCTTTGGGATCATAAAAGTCAGCTATATCAACATAGCCTGAAAAACAGATTGGCCTGAGGAAGGCATTGATCCTTCCAAACACTACCCTCCAGAAAAGGAAAAGCGTGCTTACAACAGCTTCCCTTCTTAGGGAATTCAGACTGCAACAGTGCAATGACTGCTGGGTGGAAACCACTTACTTTTGCAAACAGAGATGCTTGTTTAAAGCAACAAGGGAAACAAGACTCTTATTTTGTTGTTCGGATATCCAGATCTATACTGCTCTGACATAATTATATATGGAAAAATATTAATCATTTCAAAACAAGCCGAAAAAAATTTTATTTCATTACAGCTGTAGGAAATGATACAGTATTTACCAGGCATTGCAAACTTAAGTGTTGAAAGACTTTAGGAATGACATAACAAGAAAAAATGATAGTAAATACCTCTTCTTTTTTCTTCAGCGTAGATTCCAACTCCTGTATTGTCTGGTTTAATTCAGTTTTATGTGTGTGGACTGCATTGGCTTGACTGCTCACACACTCTAGCTCAGTCACCTGTAAGTAAGTGGAAGCAGCACACACCGGATTAATTTCAACAAATTCAAGGCACTATTACTCTGTGTTTAAAATACACCCTTAGCTCTGGGTGACTTACGTTGACTGAAATGGTGAAGGTGTTCTTATGAAGTTAGCATAAAATTCCTTAACAGATTCTCTAGCATAAAATGGTTGCTATTACTTCTTGGAAACAATGCATTTTCTATGTTGCAGACTGAAAAGAACATTAATTAAAACTTACACTTACTAATTATTGAAAATGTTATTAAAGAAGCTGAATTACCATTTCAGAAAGACAATTAAACACCAACCTGTCTGTGTAACTAACCTCTCCATCTGACACTTTTTAATGTTGCACCATCTTAATCAACCAAGCCACAATACTCACCCGCTTTGCACCACACCAATTAACATTTCACAGCCTCGATTTCTGACTCAGCATCGCCAGTGTCAGACACTCACCCACCAATGCACAGCTGCCAACTTCTTCCTCTAGTTTCAGATCTCATCTCTCAGCCACAATTCCATCAGCTAATGACATAGCTTGGATTTGCACAGTTCCTCTTCATTAGCAGAGAGCAAACACTCTCCATCTGCCCTTGGATAAGTTAGGATACCTGGCAGTGGTATGCCCTTTCTGTTTTTTGGGGTTTTTTTTATCAAGGAGATGTTAATATCCAGCCGTTCACAGAAATGCAGTTGTCAAAAAAAAGAGTTTCTGCACTAAAGAAATAAAATCCACACAGAAAAGTCTTTGTTCGTGTACCTCTCAAATTCAACACCAAAATATGAGAGCGCTCACACCTCATGTCTGTACAGATGTGTGCACTAAAACCTTTTTCCTTAATAGCAAACTGTTAAAATACTGCAGAGACCACCTTAAACCTAATAACCCTTTTTCTTTTTTTTTTTTTCCCCAGAAGGGATGAGCCTGTCAGTCTTCAACAATGCTGCACATCTACCTACAGCGACAACCAAATTTGTCCCCAAAACTCCTCTGAACAGAGTGCTACCTCGCTCTGCAGCAAAAAACTTCAGGTCTCCATCTAACTTTACTTTTGGAGAAGCAGCCCTTAGACAGAGGGCAGGCATTCTCCAGGACAATTTCTTTTTTTTTTCTCAGATAAAAGAACAAGTCAAAGAATCAAACTTGGTGCCCTCCAGCACCAATGTAGTCTAGCTAGTGAAGTCACTGTGATACTAGTAGTTTCAGATTCTGAGCTATTAGCAGGCTCAAAAGGTAGACTACCAAGTGCAGAGAGCAGTCAAAGGAAGACAAAGATTAAATACAAGACAATTAAAATAAAATCCCATTCCGAGTCACAGGGCATGAATTTCTTCCGCGTGTGAGCCACAATGAGTCTAGTTTCTGCTGCTGGAAAAAGGGTGATTAGACTTTTTTGCCCAACCAGTTTATAACTGGAGAGAACTGAGATTAAATCAAATGCTTAGGAGAGGCAAGGGGATTAAGGGATGAGGATACAGTTTGGTAACACCAACACCCTAGCCCCCCACCCTGAAGAACTACCTTATTTGCTGGAATTTGCCCAAAAGACATATCAATGTTCATGGCAAAAGAAGTAATAGCAGCTTGCTCAGTGGGACTGAGCATTACTGAAGTTGTAGATCATTTCCTCAATTTGCTTCAACTAAATAAAGCTATTGAGAGTCCTTGTGACTGCTATCAGTAGTGACTGTCATAGTATTCACCTATTTGCACTCAGTTACACAAACACCAACATGAGAACTGGAACATACTGACTGGGTTAAACCTACGTTCAACGCAGTGCCTGAACTAACATCCAGATGCAGCAAGAATCGTGGAAGCACAGTGTATATTAGGCTAGAAGGGGACCTCAGTGATCATCCAGTCGAGACCTCCTGCTCAAAATAGGGCCACTTTTTAATCACATTTGGTTGCCTAGAGTCTTTTCCAGCAAGAACCCTTCACTGTCTAGCAGAGCTGCCAGTGCTTCACACAGGTTCTTGTATTTCTGATGCTGTATTTCTGTTTATGCACAGTTTTGCCAGATCTGTGAAACTTGCTCACATCACCCACCTTCCCCACTTTTGACGTTTAACATTCTTAAACATTTCCACAATTTCCTGCTGAACCGCACCTTGAACTGGAGGTGGAAGCCTCTGTGAACGCAGGGCTAGGGTTGTTAGGGGAAGCCAGGGTCAGGTCCTCCCCACCCACTGTGCAGCACTGGAACTTGGCATGGTAACCTCCAAGAAGGTCAATCTCTCCTTTAAAGCTGCTGCACTCAGCAATATGCCCTGGCTCCCAACAAGCACTGGCACAGGGAACGAATGCTCATTTCAGCAAAGTGTAAGAGCTTCAAGTGCAGAGACAGAAGAAAACCTAGTCCCCAAAACACCTCCATCCTTGGAAGCAAGCATGTAGAGGCATCTGATCCTATGAGTAAGGAAGTGCTTGGACAGCCACTGTCCTCCAGTTCTCCACGTGGTTTCCTCTGGGCTGCTACACACAGGGAGGATGCCTGTGTTGGTACAGGCCTGGAATCCAAAGAGGCTGGTGGGCTGAATGGAATGCTACTGCTTTCTGCTGCACGTTTTGTCGCTGCCTGACAACAGCTTCCGAAGCAGCTCCACCAGCTGCACGCCTCACATGAAGGCTCCCCAGAACACTCCGGTCCATACTAACTCAAGACATCCACTGAAATCCCTTAAGCAAACGCAGCTAATTTTGCAGGAGCAGAGCAGGGAGTGCTCTCACACAGCTTCCTGCCAACACAGGCAGCTGCTGGCAGAATGTCAATTAATTACCGACACTGAAAGGGCTGTGATGTCTTAGTCTGGTCCAGCTCTTCTCTGGGCGAACAACCATCTCTTACTGCTTATGGAAGAAAAGAACGCACTGTTCAACTCTTGCATTTCTCTGTTCTTGCTGAGAAATCTTAAGTTGGAAAAAGAATTCAGTTTTAAAAAGGGTGATTTTAATCACATTCTTATTCAAATGCCCATTCTGAGAAAGATCTGAAAAGATGTCAAATATCCTAATGATGTTATCTTCTTGAATGTACCTATAGAAATGAAAATCATACTGTGAGCTTTTAAAAAAAAATCTGTAGGATAAGATGGGCTGGAAAATTATGATATGTAATGAATATGCAATTGAGAACTGAAGTAACAAAAGATAAAGCTCCAGGCAGAAATCTGGATAGCATTTACTTGCTCTATTTCCTTGTTTCAAATTGATTTATTTTCCTCATGACCAGTGGTCCAAAAATCATTAAAAACAACTATTTATGCATTATGCACAGAAGGGGGCATAAAGGAAGCTAAAATGCTTTAGTCTGACACTCCCACGTGCTGTTTTCAGGGACATGTCCTCATTCAGTACTTCAATCTATCAATCAATCAATCAATCATTGAATCCTTTGCACAGCAACGCTGACAAACGTCCCTGTGATTAAGCCTTATTTCCAGTACAGAATTCAGACCGAAAGAATGGTCATTGAACAGTAACTGATTAAACAAGGTTGTTCTGTTGTGCTATTGCAAGACTGTACTGACTTCCATATCCGAAAAAAATCCAGTGCTGTTGCTTCATATCTGAGACTAAAAAAGTATTGTTCTTATCCTCTGCTTTTCTATTTCACATTCATCACCCAGGTAAGTATTGCATATAGGGAAAAAACCCTCTGAAAAGGCTTTACAGTGACTATGTAATGAGCTCACTCTTCTAGTATATCGCTGACACTACGCTTAACTGCTTAATTCAGTAAGAAATACATCAGCTGAAATAAGAGGGCAATGAAATTTTGGCAGAGCCCAGACCCTCTCAGCAGAGGCCATTCTCAAGTTTTCTGGAAATTTTAATCTAGGGGCAGCAGCCTATAAATAGAGGTGAATGCCTGGCAGAAGTTTACACTGTGGCAGACAGCTAGCACAGACTGAGTTGCTGGGAAGACTGGGGGAGTGAAGCTTTGGGTCACGTAACACAAGAAGGAGCAACAGCCTTGACGTGAGCTTAAGACACCGACTGCCTAAAGCTTCAGAAGACTGAAGAATCTCTGGAATAAACCAAACTAAATCAAAACACAAAGACACCAAGACAGGAGATTGTATCAAATCCCAGCACAGACAACTACTTTGCCAGTAAAGACTTCAGTTAGGCAGAGGCAAAGTAGTGCTAATGACAGAAGTACTTCTGGACTGACTGAAGCTGCAGGATGTGTGCTGCAGGGTGATTCATTGTTTTCAAAACAATTTCTTGAGAAAAACGTGTACACTTTTGATCTCAAACCACAACAGCTCTTACTCAGCATCTTACATTCGGTACCAACTGATCATGGAATTCTGTCCACACTTCATACAGGAATGACTTAAGCTGCAACAGAAATGCAAAACCAGACAGATTAGAATATGTTTCCAGTGTAGCTACAGGCTAGGCTATTTTATGTACCTGACACTATTAACTTGCTGGCTCCTAAAGGTATTTTTATCCCTTCTATTTACTGTGGAATGTACCATCCAAGGTCTACCAGACCAGGCTATGGTGCAGAACAGGCAGAGTATTTATTTTTCTCCCCTCCCCGTCCCATTGAGGAGGGGAGTGATAAAGTAGCTTGGTGGGTGCTTGGTGTCCAGCGAAGGTCAACCCACCATGATGTCGTAAACTCGGACTGTGACAATACTGTTCCATCAATAATTCAAGATGAAACTCCCCCAAAGGAAAAAAAAGAAGAGAGATGATGTTGTATAGCTCAGCAAAATTAGGGATAACGTTTCAGATAATTTATGCAGAAAAAATGTCTCCGTTCTTCAGGGTGGACAGTAAGATGTGAGACACAACAAGGCGGTTGTAAAAATAATTCCAGTATAACTTTCAAGAATAAAAAGATGCTGGCAAGATTTTTGGTGCTAAGAAATGTGAAAATATAGGAAACAAGGAAAATTGCTTTTCAAGGTTGCTGCTGAAAAGCACAACACGGTTCTTTTCATATTCATCATTTCTGACAGCAAATTAGTTATTGTAGTTTTCCAAGATTTACCCATAGATAAAATCATAACCTGGGGGCAGGGGGTAGTTGTGTGCATTACCAACAATATATTACTTTTTCCAACACAGAAAACAATTAAAGATTTTTGCTGAAAAGGACACATTTTTCTCTGTGGGCACTGATGCTTCAAGCCATGGAAATATCAAAATATTTTCCACAGTTATTCATTTCTACAAAGATGAAAGAGGAATAATCCATCATCTGCTTGACTTTTGTGAAGAAAGTAATGAAACTGCGGTGGAATATTTGAAAACATAAGAAGTTTAGTAAAATCAGTGCTTTGAGCTTCAGCCATGCATTAGTATTACTTGCAACTGATAACGCTAATCCCAACTTCAGGGGACATCCCCCTGCAATCTAGTTAGCAAGTACTTTTTCCAGCTATCTGGCCAGCTTGTCAAATACATGCAATAGTAAACACAGCACAGATATGTCATCCTTTAATCCTGACGATTTAAATCCAGTAACTTCCCCATTCTCCAGTAGAGTTTTGGAATTATAGGATATATTTCATTCTACAAAGCTTTGACTATATAGAAATTTTGTGGCATGCCTCCACAGAGTATGCTTTTCATAACTTGCAAATAAATGACTCTTAACTCTTGGGGTTTTTTAGAAAGATGAAGATGGGGATGACACCCTTCCACGAAAACCTTTTTTTTTTCCCCCTTTTCCCAGAGTGACAGTATTTTGGTTGGAGGCTTGTTTTGTTGGGATATTTTTTTTTTCTTCAAATCTTAATCTCATATATGACACATTCAGTGAAAGTGAATTGATGAGGAAAAAAAACCATAATGAAATAGTCTGGGGTCCTAAATGCAAATCTGCTCTAAAAACAAATCCAGGTGAATGGATAAAGACAGAAAAGACTTGCTTTCATTCCACTGCACAGTAAAAAAAGGCCAATTCACATTTTGATTTCAGGAACGCAACCTGATTCACCTGCTGTGTCCAAAAAGAGACTGCCTTTTTAGCAAACTGTAATTATTAGCAAAGGGTTGAATCTTGATAAAGGCTAGGCATGTGTTATTTGCATCAGGAATCACACCCGGAGAGGGAGACAGGAGTACATGCTGGATTTCAGAAATCTTGTCTAGGAAATGCTCTGGTAGTCTAACATCAAGACTGACAACATACACCATTTCAAAAATAATAGGATACCTGAAATGGGTATCAGAGCAGCAAAAATATACATATGATAAAAAATTACACACCACCTGAAATAAAATGCTTGTACTTTTCCTTTGGTATCCCCTAATACTATGCAAAGAAGGTAATCAGTCTCTGCAATGGTTTCTCAATGATTTTAAAAATATTACTCTGGATTTCATTTTATAAGAGACTAGTTCCAGGTGGGAAGGATATCCACCCTTATGCAAATAATTACAGCCTGCTCTGAAACGAAAACTCTTTTTTAAGGCAAGACTGTAATTTGAAAAACAAAACCCAGAGATTTATAGACTCTCAGAATATCCTGAGTTGGAAGGGACCCATAAGGATCATTGAGTCCAACTCCTGGATCCACACGGGGCCAGCTGAGTCAGAGCACCAGGCTAAGGACATTGTCCAGATCATTCCTGAACTCAGTCAAGCTCGGTGCTGAGACCACTTCCCTGAGAAACCTGTTCCAGTACCTGACCACTCTCTCAATAAAGAATCTCCTCCTAATATCCAACCTAAACCTCCCATGTCGCAGCTTCATGCACAGAAATAGCCCAATAAAATGACTGTGGTTTTATTTCTGTATGCTAATGCATTTATTTTTTTTTAATAACCACTTCAATGTGTCTTTTACCAGTAGTGAAATAAGGGTCCATTATTTGTCCAGTTATTTCGATGACTACATGAGATACTCATACTTAATACTGAATTCACTGATTGAATAAAAGAACCAGTACATTATAGGCAAATTTTATGTTATTTCCTAGGAAATCCTAGTAAAATAACAAACTACAATTCAAGAGTTTACTTCGCTGTTCTTTCAGGAACACCCAAGAGCTTGATCACTTCCCTTCATTGCTTTTTATCTTGGGTTTCTTTTCCTGCAGATGAATGATCCTCAAGGACTGTACCTCTTATTATTATGCAGTAGTGTTATTACTCTGTGCCACTGACCAGTGTCATGGTATGATTTACTTTAGCAGTTATCATCCAAGAAAAAAATTCATCATTTTCATTTTTAAGATGACAAAGAACTTTGGGTTACTTTCCATAATTCATATCACCATTCAATCCTTTCCTTTTTGTGGTATCAGGATTAATCTTAGTAGCAATGCTATTCCATTTGTCTGAAATAGCTCACTTCAGGGGTTTTCTTTCTGTTACTGAGCTGTTCTAAACTTATGAATCCATTTCAACTTCAAAAAGCTATTCAAGGTGTGTAGGAGTGCTCCCCAGCCCTATTTAAGGGAAATCCTTGTTGTTAAGTTGCTTCTGAGCAGATCAGAGGAGAGAAGGTTGAGAGCTCCACGTTAAACTCTCAATTGGGCATCGCATCTTCCCAGAATTATTATCTCTTTGCATTTGAGAAGAGAAAAATCCATACACTCATTTAGCAAACCTCAGGAAAACATAATGTCTGACAAAAAAATCGAGGTAAAGTATTTCTGACTCACAAAACTTTTAATTTATTTGAGAATTTTGCACTCAGCCACGCAGAATCTATATTCTGCTTGGTCTCAGCTCTAGGCATTATAAATACAGAGAAAAAATGGAAGAAGGAAGATAAAGGCCTCAGAAAAAGCAAATAAATGTAGTATAATGTGAAAAAGTGAACTGACAGATGAGTAAACCCTATACTTACTCAGAAATGGCAAGTAATAAATTCATTTTTAAAAATTCAATCAAAATCAAAGAAAAGGGTCATTTTAGCTGTGTTTCTGTACTTTTAAAAGCGATAAGCAGAAAAACTATTTCGGTCACACTGGAAAACAATTATAGAATAGAAAACGTTGGGCAAAGTTTACAGCAAATACTGCAAGAGACAAAAGACCTACTTGACCACAGTGAATACAAAAACAGAACATGTAAAACTGATATAAAATGTAAAATCAAAAAAAGATTATAAATAAAACATGACAAAGTTCAAATGGTGGAAGAAGGTACCTTGAGAAGGCAAATAGCAAGATAGTATTAGCGATATTTAAAAGGCAACTATTTATGCAAATAAGGCTATTTATAAGACTATTTATATAAAGAAGAAAATAAAGATGAAAATAATAAGGCAAAGTTTACTACTCAATATGCATTACTTCCCCACATACACAACTGTTGAAATAGAGCCTGCTATAGCTTGTAGACAGATGATTCAGGCACCAAAACCCGTAGGTAAATCTAAAGCAGATAAGGAGTGAATACCACAAGTATATTGCATATAAATATATTAATTTGAAATAAGTATAGCAGCTAATGTTGGTAGTACCATTCTTCATTTTGGAGGCTGGTCTATTTTATACAGGACTATGATCTTGTGAGTGAACGTACCCCTCTAATGCATACATATACATACAGTTTTCTCCTCCAGTAACAAGTTGCTGTGGCAGCCAACTCTTCCATATAAACAACCACTACACCACAAACCAACTTTCAAATTTTTCTTTCTCCTTGAAATCAACTTTTCTATAAGTTGGTGGTGGCTTTGGCTGGGATAGTGAATTTTGTTCATAGTAGCTGGTATGGGGCTGTGTTTTGGATTTGTGCAGGGAACACTGTTGGTAACACAGAGCTGGTTTTGTTACTGCTGAGCAGCAGGTAAGCAGTGCTTACAAAGACCCCAGGCCTTTTCTGCTTCTCACCCCACCAGCAAGGAGGCTGGGGGTTCACAGGGAGCTGGGTGGGGACACAGCCAGGACAGCTGACCCCAACTGACCCAAGGGATATCCCGTACCATATGGTGTCACGCTAAGCATATATACAGCTGGGAGAAGAGGAAGGAGGGGTAAGACATTTAGAGTGATGGGGTTTGTCTTCCCAAGTGACTGTTACAGGTGACAGAGCCCTGCTTTCCTGAAGATGGCTGAACACCTGCAGTCAATTAATTCCTTAGTTTATTTTGGTTGTGCATGGCTTTTGCTTTACCTAGTAAATTATCTTTAACTCAACCCATGAGTTTTTCTCACTTTTACTCTTCAGATTCTCTCCCTCATCCCACTGCAGGGAGTGAGCAAGCAGCTGGGTGAGGGTTAGCTGCCAGCTGGGGTCAAACCACAGCAGAGTATTTCTAAAAATCTGGTCTATTCAACTTCTCTCACCAGGTTTTTTTGGCTCAAACCCTATTTTTCTTCTGAACTGGCAACAGATGTGATTTGCAGCATGGCAAATTTCAATTAACTAAGATATTACAAAAAATAATTTGATAAGGGTGGTCAAACATTGGAACAGGCTGCCCAAAGAGGCTGCAGGATCTCAATTTTTTGAGACTTGATTGACAGCCCTCAGTAATCTGATCCAGCCCTGGAGTTGGATCTAACTTCAAAGCTGGTCTTGCTTTCAGTGGAGAACTGGGCCAGATAACCTCCCGACGTTCCAACCTCCCCCACCAAGCTGAATTGTTCTGTGATTCTATGAACTACGGAGGAAGTTCATTTCATCTGACTGTGGGTGATTATCCTAACGAGAAAGCAAGCACTTACTGAAGCAAATTCAACGCACACCTTAGTCATTTTTTTTTAAGACTAAGCCATGTCTTCATGCTTTTGTGTCTCCAAGAATTTTTTTTTAAAAAGAGATTACCATCTGAGACTAGATATACAACTTCCACATAACCCAGGTGAGATGAAATCAAGTTGGAGAAATATTTTTTGGATCGCCTGCAGCTACATGTTTACCCTAAGCTTAACAGATAAACTGAATAGGAAGGTAACTCAATACAATGACTTAACACTGGTTGCTACGACATGTACCATAACCAACAGCCTCCAGTTCTGCAATTTGAACAGCCCATTTTTGATCTATGGAAAAGAAATACCTGACTCACAGTTTCTTTTTGAAATGGAGCACTATTTCAATTTGAAAGGTCAGTCTCCACCATGCAAGTAAGAAGAGCTTTTTCATCACACTGTATAGGTAACAGATTGACATTGATTACTTTTTTTTACATGGTGTCTGCATACTTTTGCCTTGAGAGTTCGATTTATTGGGTTAGCTAAGTCTGTATTTTTCTAAAAGCAATTCCAATGCAGGGCAGTACTCTTAATGAACCATCCTGTCATGATTTACAGGCTCACCCAGAGAGACACAGGGGTGTTCCTATATTCTACATGAGGTATCAACAAGCCCTGAGGAGACAGATGACAGAAACTTTTAATACAGGCGCATAGATGGTGATCAAAAGAACACAGTGTAGATGATCCCATATTGTAAGTTTTTACATTCCCACAGAAATAGAAAATAATTGGGGGAAATTTGCTAGACAAAGGTTATGAAAAAAATCATCTGCTATTAATGAACATAGCTAGAAAGACCTGGTTACTACTTCTGTTAACTGTAGTATCATACAAAAGCAGTGACATGCTAAAAATTCCTGTATTCATTAAGTGTACTTTACAACAATGTATTTCAAGTAAGATTTAACTACAGTGAGAGAAACATCAAGGAAAGGCGATCTCTGCCCACCCTGTCAGGTTGGGTTTCCCCACAGCAAACACAGGTGCTGTTGTTGTGCATTGTTTTTCTTTTGTTTCTCAGGTAAGGACTGCACTGCCTCAGCTTTGCAACAAAAGCTGTTAACACATTTTAGTATGAAGACAGCTACCTCATTATGTCCACACTTTAACTTCCTCACTGTGAAGCCTATCTGGTGGTCAAATCCATATGAATATCCCCACTACAGTAACTTTAGCATAAGGATGTTATTTAAACAATTTTATCAGCAATTACTACGATCGAGTATTGACGAACCTGGAGCACAGGTTGCAACTCCCACCCATCAAAAACGAGCAACTTAAATGAGGTGACAGGCAAAGCAAAAGTCTCCCTCTGTATAAAAACATATGACAAGTTTGTGCTTGGCTGGAAGAAGCAAAGCAGTTTTGTCAGCAAATGCCCATTTCTTGAGCTGAAAGCACTTTGCTAAAAGCATCAGTTATAATTACATTTCAGGCATTTTGTCCAGCCAATTACTGCGCACACAGTTACAGTCCATCAGGAACCATCATTCTTCCCTATCAGATCATTTGTCTAGGACTTCAGGATCCCTGTCTTCAAGTCAGTCCAGGCCCAGGACAGCCCCAGCAACCTCCCATTTCCCCAGGTTTCTCAAACTCAAAAGAAATTCTTGCTTCTCTTCTACATCCCCAGGTCAGATGTAGCCTGCTGCTTTTCTGCCCCCTCAGATGAGCCTGAGCCTTGCTCCTGGGACTACTAACAGCCTTCAGGTGGACAGGTCCAGTGCAGGTCTGAAAGGACCCTTTGAATTTGCAGGGCTTGGCTAACTGTAACTGCCATACCTTATTTTGCATAGGTGAGTACAGCGTACAAAACCAGATCAGAAGGTCAGCCTGCCATGGTTGCTACTTGACCTTTCCTTTCTTGTCGGCATAGTCACGAAAACTGTTTGATCTCCTTGATATTTTCTAAGTTAACTGGTATTAGCAAAAGTAACACAGCTTCATTGAAGACATCTTCCCTTCATACGTGTGCTAATCTTGCCTTCACTTTGCACAAAAATGTGCCCTAAGCTATGATGACAAACTTGTACGGCTAAAGGTGAACAGATTATACAATATTTAGAGAGTTACTTGTGAAAAGAGGAAATACTGTATACTTGCTTTCATAATGTAGCGTTTAACCTCACATGCTTTATTCCTCCCTCTACACACTGCCATTCCTTTCCCCTCACTGTGCACTAATTTCTGCTTTGCCAGATGACCTCCTAAAAATTCACAGTGAAGCTAACAGGACCCAACCCCTCCTGTATGACAGCAAGAGCAGACTTCGAATTGCATAGAAGGATCTTGAATCTACATCCAGTTTTCTTTAGGTGCAAGGATGAGGAAGCTCTTTGTCATTGTTATATGTGGAAGCTACAACAGGGTTTCTTTAAATGCCAGATCTGGTATCAAGCTTCTGCGAACTAAAGCATAATGCTATGGAGAAGGTCCTGAAACAGACATGATGGCACCAAGCAAACGTGTCACAAAGTTCCGTGACTCTTCCTGCAACAATACACTTTGCTAAAAAAGAACAGCCTCAAAGGAAAGAATTCCCCAGTGGAGGAGTCCCGTGTGCTTTAAAGTAATCACTAATTTCTGTCTCAACCAGCAACCTAAAACCCCAACTGTTAAATTACTTGCTTTACTTGAAAATGGGCGAATGCAGTCAACAGCAGCATCACGGATCCTGGCCGTGTGCCTCCACTCACCCGCTTATGAAGACGTTCTGCTTCCTCCTGATACGCAGCAAGTTGTTGTTTCCATTGTTTTACGTTGGCAGTGGACTCCAGCAGAGCTGCTGTGAGCTTAGCGTTATTACCCTTGAGCGTGGCCAATTCCGCTTCCCAATGCTTGCTGATTGTCGAACTGCACAGACAGAATGAGAATGGTTAGAGCCCCCAAATCTTTCCCTTTTTCCTTAGACTGTTTTGAAGTATTTTTTTTTTCCCAGAATATCCAGGGAAAATAGAACTATGCAAGATCCCATGACTGAATATCCAAATAAGAATCCAAATGCTCAAATCATCACAACTATAAATTTTTAAAACTACTGAAAACAAACTGTACAATTCCAGTGCAACAGGTTATTTTAAAATAATGTTAAAGAAGGATGAAACCCACATCGGCTTCCCGAACGAAACATCATGTAATTCTATAATATGTATGTGATTAGTGACTATTTTAATATATATGTATTGAGTGAATGTGCTTTTTCAAATCTCCTAGTTTATGAAATATATTGTAGAAAAGGATTTGTCACCAGCTTGACTAAAAAGAGCTAATGTTGTGCTTGAGAACTACAGCTTAGTTGCTTTAATGCAAGTCTTCTATCCCCAAAATACACTTTCTTTATTAAATCTAATTTTTATTTGCAAGCTCAAAGATCTCAAAGATCAAAATACTATAAAAGCACCTTTCCTCGGTAATACCAGCAAAGAGACTAAATATCAAGGAGAATAGGGATTTTATTGCTTTATTGCAAAGACGAAACCAATTTTGGGGTTTACTCAAGTAGCCCGTGGAAGAAAAATCCTTGCCTAGAGTTTAGTTATTCTTGGAGCAAATGCAAAGCTTTAATTTTCACAGGTAATTAGTTTGCCATCACCCAGTGACCCTATATTTGCACTCAGAATGCAAGGGAAAAAGGTCTCATCTCAGACACGTCAGGTGAATGTATTAGTATGTAAATAGCTCATTAATGATTATTTGTATAATGCTAACAGCATATGAGGTGCACACCTATATGGAAAATACATACAGAAAATAATTAATTTTCTTTAATTGGCTTACTATTAAAGGCATCATTGAAAACTAAACATTTGTAACTCTGGCTAAAATTATTTTGTATTTAGGTTTGTGATTAATTATGAGGAACTATTATAATCTAATTCTTCATTATAACAAGCATATTTTAATACTTTATTAGAAATTATTATTACTATTTTGCATGTAAGTTTATAGGTCCATTTCAACTTTCTGAGCAGGAACAATGAAATACTCTGCCACCATTTTGTCCACAGCACTTCCTCCATTTCACGCATATGCCCAGCCCATCCCACCACGGCATAGTTCAAACACGTGACGACTCCTACAAATGCATCTCAGATCTTCAAAATCAACGAGCCACCAAGGAACATTCATTACCAATTCAGATCACATCTACTGTTTCACTAAAACGATATCTGATTCTTCCATGCTCCAGCATTTCCTTCCAAATACGCTGCTTCACCCCCCTGAACAGGAATACAAGTTCCTTCAGAAGAGGAATACGGGTTGCTTCAAATTGCTCTAGCGTTTCAGGATCTAGTCAACTAATTAAAAGTTCATCACTGCAAATTTTATATCCTAAATGACTAAACTAAAATAACGATAATCCTACTTCATCAGGGAACACTGATTCATATACTAACGAAGATGGAAACAAATTCCTGCAACAATGTCTACTCTTCCACACCTCTAATCAGATTTACCCTTCAGTTACAGTAGTATAGCAGATCAACTAATTCGGAAAAAATACATGCTAAAAAATGTAGTTTCTTACCACATTCGTAACTCCCCCCAATGTTCTGATATGAAAAACAGACACCCATCCCATCTGTTTGGTGGAAGTGAGTAGTTCTGTTTAGTGGTTCTGCTACAGCAGGACCCGCAGCAAATGGTGCTTGTATGGCACCCTTACACCCTTTGTAAAGTGTGCCTTACCAGTCATCTTTCCCCACAGAAGACACAGACACAGAAGATTTTATACTGATGTAACACAGCAGATTAAAAGCTCTGTATGTGGGGTCAGTTACATGATAACTGTTTGATCACTTAATATCCTACTTTAATATCCAGCCAGTGAAGTGAACGGATTTTCTTTCGATGTAATAGTTTGTACACCCACAATAATGGAAGTTAAACATCTAAGCCCTGCAGATCCCTGAAGACCTACTCTCAGGCAGCACTGAGTAATAACACGAGGGGGATTTGTGGCATGTTTCACCTCCACCTCTACCCAGCGCCCTTAGTACCTGGCCAACAACAGTCAGGAGCTCTGAAGTTCTTCCTTGTATAGTGGAATGTCAGTGTTAAATATGAAACATGTATTTTCTACAACTGCTACAGCTGCCTCAGTTCAAAAGCTAGAAGGTTTCACAGAATCACAAGGTTGGAAAAGACCTTTGAGATCGCCAAGTCCAACCGTACCTGTCCTCTACTAAACCCTCTCTGTAAGCACCTCATCTACTCGTCTTTTAAACACACCCAGGGATGGGGACTCAAGCACCTCCCTGAACAGCCTGTTCCACATCCAAACAACCCTTTCAGTGAAGAATTTTTTCCTAACATCTAATCTGAAACTGCCCTGGCACAGTTTAAGGCTATTTCCCCTTGTCCTATCACCTGTCACTTGGCTGAAGAGACCGTCACCCACACTGCTACAACCTCCCTTCAGGTAGCTGTAGGCAGCGATAAGGTCACCCCTCAGCCTCCTCTTCTCCAGGCTAGACACCTACAGCTCCCTCAGCCACTCCTCCTAAGGTTTGCTCTCCAGCCCCTTCACCAGCCTGGTTGCCCTTCACTGGACTTGCTCCAGGACCTCGATGTCTTTCTTTGGAGCTGGTTATTTTTAAATTGGTTGTTTTCAACAGGAATGCCCCTGAGTATTATTTCTCAATCGTACTTTCTATCATTAAGAGATCTCCATAATGGGAGAGAGCAGGTCTATCATAATGCAGATGTCATTTGTTTGTAGTATATACTAGTTTTCTTCTACAAATAATTTCTACTGCATCTTCTACAGATTGCACTATGGCTCCATCAAATATAAACATATTACTTAAATTAGTCTATTTTTCAAATCTCATAACACACAGTCACTTTCAACTATTTAGATTTATCCTATTTCTTCTTACAAAACTTCACATTCTCTGACATAAATACAATCATGTGATGGGTATCACACCAGGAAACACAGAACCAAAATAAAATTGTAATTTGATTAAAATAGCCCATAACCAATCCTGGAAATGCTAACTTACTTTTTTTCAAATACTTTCTTGACAAACTAGTATAAAAGAGGAAAAAAGAGTGACATCATTTCACATTTATTCACACTTCCAGAGGAAACGATGGGAAACACATGGTTTAGATACAATGAGAACTTTCACTAAGAAGAGAAGATGCTGGGGCAGAGGGAGATTTCTCACTGTGAAGAGGGAGAGAAAACACAGAGATATGAGGGAATTTTGATGGTAGAAGAGCTGTACTATAGTCACTCAGGATAGGCACAGGTGGGCTGCGCATACTCTTTCTCTCTAAAAACTTTTACTTAATTATTCCTTAAAGGGTTTTGGCTGAAAGAAATTGACTTTGCCCTCAATGCACGAGATTTTGTCATAGGAAATACATACACAGCTCTCAACTTGACAGCCTTGACAGCTGTAAATTTCTAAAGCAAACCCAAACCATTCCTCATTTCTTTGCTCTAGGAAGCACATGAAATAGGAACACTAACTCCACAATCAAAGCAATACAGACTGGAATGCAACTGCAGTTCCTCACCAGGGTGCAAAGAGCAAATCTGTGTGTATACCCTGGGGAACACAGGCACACACACGCCTGCAGCCCTGCGGTGCAAAAACTCAACCTGCATGCATGGCTTGTTCCAGTCTGAAATCCACGTGTCCGTTTGCTGGCAGCACCAAAATTTTAGCAGTGATTTCTTCAGATTTGTCAGAGTTAACATCCCTGACTGCCTGACATATTCAGAAGTTTCAAGACAGCCCTTCAAAAAGAGAGATGTCCTTAACACTCCTGCTTGTTGCCTGGTTTACAGTGTTAAAAGTGCCACCAAACTTTCAAAAGTATCCCAATAGGGAATAAAGCCTGGTCACCTCCCTTTTAAACTTCTGAAAATAAGAGAAAATCCTTTCCGCATATACGATTACATTAGTGCCAAATGCAAGAGGGAGAAGGAGCCTCCAATGGGTAATAGCAGAACACAACTTTTATTGGCTCCACTGATCATGCTATGTTAAAAAAAAAAGTAGATGAAAAATGCTTTCATAACAGAAGTTTAGGTCTGATTGCAAAGAAAATTATCTTCACAGTGGCAACTGTTCATAGGATCATAAGCACTTGTTAGTGAGCAAAAGGTCAAGAGTCTCCTGAATCTCTGATCCTTGGTGCCAGCCAGGGTATCTGGTGCAACATCAGACACATCCACAGTCAGAACACCCTACGGTGCTCGACCATCAAAGCAAAGGATTCAAAGTCAGATATTTGACATCTGTGGCATCCAGTAATTTGATCACTACCACAAAACACTCCCAGAACAAATGCTGGTTGGTAACATGCAGCCTAACCGCAACACCCCCTGAAAATTCAAGTAGGAGTCAGTGATCTTCTGTACTTATAGGTATTCTAACCAATAAGCATCAGGCCAATCTCCTTTCTCACTGGGGATTAGTTACAACCCCAGTAAGTCACTGAGGAATAGCTTTGCTATCTGTCCATCTGTGACCTGAATAGAGTGCCAGAGGCTATAAATGCATGATTATCTTTCTCTGCAAAGTAGGTCACTTAAGGGAAATTAATCTGAAAAGCTCCAGTCACCACGTTTAGCCAGTTGGAGAAGGCCTGCAAAAGCAGGGGGCGGGGAGCACACACTGGTGAGTTGCATTCAGAATGAAGTTATTTTGAGAGATGCCTTCATGAAGCAAAGAAACAAAAGCAGTTCAAATCAAGGGATCTTCTCTGCTTTTTGAGTCGGTATTGCTTGTTCACCATTTCCCCAGTTGCAGTACCAACACTAAAAAAAACACAGTTTGAGCTTTATTCCAGATTTACAGAAATAATATGCGCCCCAGGTTCTGCTTTATTAATATTTTACGGATTTCAATATTGGATTCATCGCATATAATTAATTAATTTTAAAACTGGCTGTCTTACTATAGCGTAGCCATGGTTTCAAAGAACTACAGTTGCTCAAAGAGCACGTAGATTCTTTTCTTCGGCTATCACTGTGATCTGCACTGCAGGTGTATGGTGAGCAGTGCCATCTTGGGAGAGCAGAAATGAGGAGGAATTCAGCTGAGTAGAGAATGGAGTAGTCTCACTACAAAATTTGGCATCTGTTATAGTAACTAAATCCATAAGACTTGACAAATATGAACAGAGCAGAGTCCCTGTGGCTGCTGCCCAGATTATAAATAGTGGCATGTGTTGGAAGCAGCCCAAGAGCCTGGTGGAGTGAGCATTACCAATCAGCGGGAGAGGGATGTCAACCAGCTGGTAAGAGCGCATTAGCTGTGCTGCCAGCAAGGGGTGATCCCTTCTGACAGCCTTGCCGGTGAGCCTTACGGAGCAGCTCTTCACGGTGAAGAAAGCAAAGGGGGATTGTGAATGGTTTGGTTCTGCTACAGGAGCATCCAGGAGCTCCAGTGACCTTGCATAGGGTAGTTTCTTCTCTTTGGAAGCGTAAAGCAAGCGTTTGGGTTTATGGAAAACTCCCTGGGGTTCTTGGGAAGGAATTCAGCACAAGGTTTCATATGAAATCCTCCATATGAAATAAGCTTCAGATTATGTTGAGGTCGGAGGCTGGAAGGGCAAATCTCTGCAGCAGGCTACACTTGCTGTTGCCTACACCAGAACGATGTGACTGTCCTATCAGTTGGAGATGTTAACTCTGCTGATGCAAAGGATGAGTGCAGCATCCCTCAAGGTATTCCTAAAAGCTCACAAGAGCCCTCCTCTCATTCATGCTAAGAATGAGAGCTAAGCTCCTCACTTCCTGTCCTGATTTAGAAGAAATTTTAAACAGTCATTTGGGGAATTACACCCATTTTCACAAGGCATCTTCTGTGGCCATCTCTTCAATGTGTACCATTTCTTCACGATAGAAAGCATTTAAGTGTGATGGTTTTAGAGTTTGTCCTGATGCAAGTCTAAAGTAACTTATGCCCTCAGTAACGATGTGGAAATTTCTCCCTTTCTCTTGAACATTCAAAGGAAAATTGGAAACAGAAAGGGGTTTGTTGTTTAATTATACCTAACAAGGGAATCCCATAATGAGTGGGAAGCCAAAGGAAGAGCAGTGGATCAACCAGTCCAGAAAGAGACAAGAAAAAAAGTTGAGTTGTTCTGCCATTTTAGTCTTCATAAAAAGCCCTGCTTATACAGGTGCAGGAGATTCAGCTGGTCAAAGACTTCAGCCTTATGTGCCCCAGGGACAGAGTCATCTACAGCACAGTTAATAACTAAAGACCAGAAAAGGTAGGAAAGCTACCATAAGAACAACAGCTTCTGTACGTAGAAAACTTGGGAAATAAACCAAAATTGCCTCTTTACAGCTAACGCTTATTGTTTTATCTGTAGTTGTGATTAACTGGACACATACAAAAGGAAGAGTTATTTGATAAACTGGAATTTATTAAAAAAGGGTAAATCCTCTCAAAGTTATAATCAAGAGATAATTACCAGGAAAATGCTTTGAGTTAAATATTTTGAGTGAGCCCAATGAAAAAATAATTAACATTCAAAGAGATCCTTATCCTTAATTAGAGTATTCAAAAGAATTTTTAGCAAAGGAGGATAGCTCCCCTGGGGAGAGGAGTAGGAACATTAACAGAGCATGAAAGATCTGTTCTTCCCTTTGGGATAAGGAATATCTACATGATCTCAGTGGAGTTATATCAGCACAAAACCAGGGAAACATAGCTGTGAATCAGCTCTTTAGATTGGTTAAATGACAAATTTGATCATAGCAAAAAAAGAGATCAAGAAGGCCCTTGAAGCGCATCATATTTGAAGTGAGGTGACTAATAACAAAGCCACACACACTTACTGGAAAATGAGAAAGAAAGGCGGTGGAACTGCTGAAATCAGCAGGTGAGAGCATGACTTTTCTGAGAGTCTGTCATTCTCTACAAATGTTGAGGGTTTATCCCACTCGAGGATATATTGTCTTGTCTTGTCCTGTTTTCGCACCCCTTTGCTCAACTTGGAGCTACAATATGCCTGAAGTACCAATTTCTGTGTCACTGTAGAAGACAGATACCACAGAAGCATTTTTCTGCAAATTTGGGCAGAGGGGTACTTGTGGAGCTGCTACAGACAGTATCTCTCTTTCAAGATGTTTCACATATGATCTTTCATCTTCGTTTAGCCTTTTGGTTTGACCATGCTCTCGAATTCTGAATCGTCCGAAGTACCCGTGTAGCCCATGGACAGAGGAGTTGCCTTTCCTGCTGTGTTGCAGGCGGTCTGGCTCTTAGGCATGTCTTGTGTGCTTTATCAGCTCACCAGGGAAGGGGCACTGTCTTTGCAGAGGATGGGTAATGGTATCAACTCTTTCCACTACACAGCACACCATTACACAATGCAAATTGGTGGCTATACCATATACAGAGGCACCACCTAAATTCATATGCCTTATTTTGTAATACAGCCTTCATTCATCACAGGCCCCATGGAAACCACTGCAACACAGGTTGCCTTTTGATATGGAAACTTATCGCTGAGGTATAGACTGGGTATTAAATTCTTCTTAAAGAAGGAAAATTTCAGAGAAATATTCTCTGTGGTAACTAACCCTGCACGGTATTCCTGCAGAAGACAACAAATCCAGAGAAAAGACTTCCCAAGCATGGTGGTGTTCACTGCTTACTGAACCACTAAAAGATGATACCATCAGAAGAAGTCCTGAAAGGCACTCAATGGGATGCAGGAGATTGGGTATTAACACAAAATCAATGCTTTAGCTACGATCCTTATCAACCAGGGACTTAGATCCTTGTCTTGACCCAGGCTGAAGTGGGAAACAAAGGAAGAGTCACTTTACTCCACAAGAACCAGCCAAGTTTCCAAGCTTCTTGTATTGTCTGTCGGTGTACGCTGGATGTGTTTACACAGGAGACATTTAAACTCTGTTTCTCATTAAACTCACACAGTTAAGAAGTGGTTTATGCCTGTCTCTTGTATACTGTATTACAATAAAAACGACTTGTATATTTAACTTGCATTATCATAGTAGCACTAAGAAAAGCCCTGTTTTCCCTGAAGAGAAGCAATTCTTATTTAATTTCACCCTTTTTAAAAGAACTCATTTTTGTCTTAGTAATTTAATTTTGCATAGGAATGAGACACTAGGCTATCTCTCCATGAAGGCCACTGAGCATAAACCAAAATCAGTAACTCCATCTTGTAACTTTTGGCCCTTTGCAAGAACAAGCATAGCTAATTGATTTCTAGCTTTTTTTTTTTTTTTGCGCTAAACATTAAAATCTTGAAGACATAACACTTATGACATACTCTGAAGAATTAAAAAAGATTTGCCCTTGCTCCCTCAATGAAACTGCTTATCAGTATCACTGCAAGTATTTTACTCCCATGCCTGTGAGACCTTGCAGACCTAAAAATTTACCACATACTCTGGAAAAGTGAAGAAAAGTGTTACCCTTAATCCTTCACCAAAATCCCTTACTGGTAACACTGGAAGTAGTTTATTCTTCTGCCTCTAATGTGTCTCATATTTTTCACAACCGATACCAAGTAAGATTTTTTAGTGCACTGAACACTAGCCATAATTTGCTGCTGTTGCTATGGTACTCAATACTTCAAATATTCCAACAAAACTACATTTACAAAAACAACGTAAGCTATTTAGGAACTTACGACCCATTTTCTAAAATGACTAGGTATTTGGCTGCAAAGAAAGTCAAATTGACTTTGGCTCCTATGGCACTCAGCAATTTTTGACAGCACTTAGGTGTGGTTATCGGCAAGTCATGTACCAGGACACAGTGACCCTCACACTAAAATGATGTGAATTACAACCACTTTCATTCTGGAATCCATTTCTGCACACAAGAATTTAAAGCTGTTTAACTGCAAATTCATGTTTTGAATTAGTATGGATTAATTTTGCTAAAGTCCCTGGCTTGACAGAACCCTATGTCTCTTTCAAACATCCTGCCTGTGTCAGTAATACGTGTGGTGCTCACTGAACTGATCAGCAGTCTGTCAGCAACATCAACGGGAAAGATGTCAGTACTGAAATGCTCTACAGTTCGCTCATCTGGGCTCTCATTCATTGAGTGTGGCTCTCACTTTTAGAGTTTCGTGGAACTGTGCCCTCAGTTACACCTCGGTGAGCTGGTGAAACTTCCCTGGCTTCACCATGAAACGGCTGTGGCAGTAAGGACAAAGAACAACCCCTTTTCCCAGTGACCACACCTCTGCCACTATAGCAAATGAGGGCCAAAAAGTCCAGAGCTGTGTAAGATGAGGCTGTGGCACAAAGATTCTGAATTACGACTGTCTGGCCTCCACCCAGCTACTGCATTAGGTTATCTCACAGCATCAAATACTAACTACTGGTGCAATTAATTTTTCCATTGCAACTGCCAGTTTGTTTATCCCAGGAAGTACCACGACATGCAATAATCACACAGCTCTGGAGATGAACTGTCGGTTTACATGCTGACAACAATGTAATTTTATTCCATTAAGGGAACAGAAGCTATGCGAGACTACAGCAAATTTAATTAAGCTTAATTTATCTCTTCTGATAGCCGTACAATTACTTAACTCAATAGTTACTCTACAGCCTATATATAAAGCCTAAAATAAACTATCTATGGGGATGTCAGAAGTAGTCTGAACAATAAGCAGTAAGTCACATGAACCACATGATCACAGTAAAACATTTATTGACTGTACAGGTTTGAACAAAACACCTTGCAAATGAGCTGCAACACTTAGAAGTGGATACTACCGCATTTCATGCTCCTCTTCCAGCCCAGCTCTTTAAGAGAAGGGAAGTATTGAATTTGCTTGGTTTGAACCAAATCTGAATCCAAGAAAAATTTCTGAGCTCTATTGATCCTTGAGTCAAATTTACTACAAGGAGATTAAATGGATTGAAAAAAGATTAAATTTAATACATGGGAAGACTGATGCTGGCACTTCCAATGAACTACAGGTTAACACTAAGAGGAAGCAGTCCCTATGAAAGTTTCTTTGTTTCTCTCTCCTATTGTAAAAACCTCAGGTTTTAAGGAAAAAACCTAACATGACACATTCCTCAATTCATAGGTAGCTGCTCAGTCTATACTAAGTGATGCTAGGTTTCCCTCTGTGTCTCTAGAGAATAATGCACAGGTTGGACCATTTTGCTCAAAAACTCAGCTGGAAGTTAAAAATATTAATAATTTATAGACCTGTTCTTCCCAATTCAACATTTAGTTGATGCAACAGTTTCAAGGAAGAGTATAAAGCCTGGTTCCCCACTCCTCTTGCTGCTCCCTCTCAGTCAGCTCATCACAAACCCAAAAAGGACGCCAAGGGTAAGTAGGAAAGTGCGTGTGAGTTTTGCTGGTTGTGAATTCACGGGCCGCAGAACAGACACTGGGCTCTTATCTTTTCATGAGGCTATGCCTACGTGGCACAGAACCATTTCAATACCTGTGTTTTCTGATATTGTGAGCTCTGTTTTACTTCCCCTAATACTTGCTGTTGTTATGTAATTGCATTAGTTTTAAATTTCGGAGTATTTCCTAAATAAAGTGAACAGGTAACCTGCAGTCATACACAGTGATCAGTTAGGTCACACTTTGGGCATGTAGGAAACTATTTTAGCTGTCCTCTTCAAATTCAGGTCAACTTAATCTGAATGCATTGCCTACAGGAAAAAGAATTTGGCTTTAGACAACAAACCCATATCTTATTTCTATATTCACCCTTTATTTTTCTTGTTTTGGCAAACTATGAAGTTGGATAATTTCATGCAATTCAGTCAATCCACTTTTAGGCTTGTGATTTGTTTTGTGGGGTCTTTTTTTCTCTTGGCCATGTTGTTAAAATAAAACCACTTCTTAATTTGCTATGTGGTTGCAGTCTCGCAGAAGAATGGTTTCCACTATTCAAAGTTTAATTCTGACACCAAACCCTTGTGTTTCATGACAGGAAGACAGCACATCATTACACCACAGCGCCACAGATATAAGTCTGAAAAGGCAACAACCCTACAATCAAAGTTCATTACAACAAATGGACCACACTTAATGTTTTATTATTGTGTACTTGAGAAAACAGAGTCCTAGACATCCAAGACATTTTATTTCAGCACCTTCACCCAGCTCCAGCTTCCTTCCTTTGCAAATGGCTTAACAGCCAATTTAAAAAAAACCCCTCTGATACTCTAGTTAACTGCTGATTTGGGCCAGCCCAATTCATTATGGAGAAACTTGATGTCTGTTCAGCGTCACTGTGACTCTGGCGATGCTTACGAGTTGCCAGTTGTGCACATCTGAACTAAATGCTATTCAACATCTTAAACTCATCTCAGCAGAGCCCCCTGTTTCATGATCAAGACAAACCACTTTCTGCCTGTACTACAGAATGTCACAAAATGGCATCCATAGTGATACTTGAAGGAACTCAAAAGATGTGACTCCTTAGGTACAGAAAGCTTCCCTAAAGCATAAAGCCGACAGAAAACTGTAAGAAACATTGATCTCCACTTAGCTCTTTTCCCCATTTTATTCTTCAAGCTAACTCTTTACATTGAGAATATCCCAAGAACTTCCTATTGTTGACGGATTTAACATTCCACTTCTGTGCTTGTGTGTGTGTACCCACCCCTAACTTCTGCCCGTGTTTGCAGGGAGTGGGGCAAGGCTATCGAAGTCCCACTGCGAGGGGTCTGCCCACTACAGTGTGACAGAGGATGATCAACACGACACAATGACGTTCAACACCACAACTTGTTCAGGTGGAGCCTACAGACCGTTGGTGCGTTCAGGCACGTTCTGAAACGGCTTATGGTAAAGCACCTTTGAACTTCTACTTGACAAACAAACTTTTGCTGTGCTCTTCCAGGGGCTTACACTATCTGTGCAGGAACCACAATCTGGAGGGTAGGCATACAGCCCACCATGGAGCCACAGCAGGGAAGCAGCAATGCTGGGGGACACAACACTGCGTTGCCTCCACAGAAAACAGGAAGCACAAGTCTGGATCATAATGTTGGCAGGAGGCATGCTTTTAAGGCTGGACCCTGTAAAAGAGGGCTTAGTGGATGAAACCCATCTTATGCAGTTTAAAAGCTGTGACGACCCTTCCTCTGATGAACCTTGGGTACCTATCTATGAGCAAATGCATCAGGCATATGGAAGCCCTGCAGGTATAATTTTTTGACCTCAGTGTCACGTGGAAGTGGCAGAATTCGACAGTTCTCTCCCAGAGGACCTGAACTACTGCATTCTCCAAAGAATTACTACCTTAACTATGTTTACTTGCAAAGCCCACCTCTAAATAGCACAGAAATCTTTAGCTAGCCTCTTGATTCATTTGACAAAAGCAATATACTCTGAAGAGTATTGTGTTAGTAAAACAGCACCAGGCCTTTTCGGTTAGTCCTGAAACCAAGCCTTTTACTTCATGTGAAAATTAAGAGCTCCTGGTCCTTGGCCCTAACATCTCTTGCCAGGATACAAAATGATCCTGCAGAGAATCCACAGCTTATGAATTGCAGTCAGTTCTTTTCCAGGTAAATTCTAGGAAAAACTAACTTTGATTAAAACTATTTTTTGTATAAGGGATTAATTTCAAGATGAAAAAATCCTTAAAAAAAAAGATACAAAGTTAGTACTCACGACACATGTTTTTTAATATAGAGGGTTTTTTTCAACAGCTTTTCTCTGCTTTGTCCAATTTTGATCTTAAAATATGCATTCTTTTAAGAAGTGGGCAGAGGTAGTAATTTGGTTGAATCCTATCAATATATAGCAGCAAGTGGCTTCAAGTTCACCATGATGTATTTGCACCACACAGACAACTGCACGTTGCCTCTGAACTGGAGCAGTCAATGCAGCCCACAAAGTTCCTAAGACACATGTGCTTGGCAGTGAAAAATATTCCAGTCAAGGGATGCACTCAACACAGCTCTATCCAACCCTCCTTTCTGTGTGACTGTTGGAGGAGACTGTTCCAGCTGCTCAAGGTACAGCTGCTAATTACAGTTATTAATTATGAAGCTTTAACCATGGCACTGGAGAAGCAGCAAAGGAATAGGAGCTGCAGCCGCCTCTTAAACTCACGTGCCATCTCTGCCTCCTTTTAACCCAAGCAGAATTTGGCATAGGACCACACCTATCTCCTATCTTCAACAGAAGAATCCTAACTTAAAATGTTCCCAGCTACCACTGGCTCTGACTTTTGTGGTCAATCTCCTAGGAGAAAATTATCTAACTGATTAAAAATTACTTCCTTTTTGAGTCCATAAGAGCTTCCTTAACATCATCTAAGCACTTGATAAAAGGCAAAACCCATGGATCCAAGGATCCATGTAGCACATTTTAGGTGAATCCACAATAATAATTCACCCAGACTTAAAGTGGAAACACTCCATGATTTAAGATGCTTGGCATCCCGTAACTCTGGCCAGATGTAATCTAAATTCCCCTACCCCTTATCTAATCGTATCCTTATGAATGACAGTAGGAGTAATGTGAATGACAGGCTACAAACACCTGCAGAAGATGATGCTAGCCAGAGTGACTTCTGTTTCCAGAGTGTCTCTCTTCTCCAAGGAGAGGGGGCAGTTAAGAAGGGAGCAATACCGAAAAGACTAAAAAGGAATATAAATATCCATAAAATAAACTGATAATTTCCTCCTCAGTGTGAGTTGTTAAAACATGAAGTTACATTTATTTATATTATGCTTGGAAGTTTGAGAAAAATTAGTTCTACACTGTATCAAGAGTAATAATTGTTCAGTCATTAATGTTGCCATCATAGTCATCATCAGGCTTTCCAGACCAAGAGAAACCCTTATCACAGAGCACATGCAAGGCTTCAGAAGTGGTTATCTAACTAAACAGATGTGCAGATTTCAAAATGAGAAGTCCATGTATCTCATGTGGATCCACCTGAGATAGCACTGAAGGCAGAGTAACTTGTTGGTGTCAGTAAGAAAAAGACTAAACTGATATCGATCAGATGTACTCAATGGACCCTCACCTTCACTTGAATGTACACAGTTACAGCCTTTTTTTCCTCCCCTCCTCCTTTGAAAAGACTTCCCTCGAGTATAACATTGGTTTTGGCCTTGCCACTTAAAATACTTAAATGTATATCCTTGCTCTTCAAATAAAGCAGATAGATGAGGTACAACAACCCAGAGAGCTTTCAGAAGAGCAGAGCAGGAGGCAAAACAGACACTACAGCTGGTGCTGGGTAGTGGGACCAAGTGACTGGGAAGCACAAAGAGCCTACATTCGAAAAGAGTCACTAACTGCAAGTTTGGGGCTTTTCTTTTTTGTTTTGGTGGAGTTGGGTTTTTTGTTAGTTGTTGGGTTTTTCCGTTTGTTTCAAGTGACAACTTTAGCTCTTCTCGGAAAAGCAGGAAATCAATTCCTAGTAAAGAATCATGGAATGGTTTGGATTGGAAGGAACCTTCAAAGATTATCTAGTCCAACCTCCCTGCCACAGGCAGGGACACCTTTCATGACATGAGGCTGCTCAAAGCCTCACCAAAGGTGAACCTGAACTCTTTCACTGATGGTCCATCAAATATTCAAGCAGGTATGGCTTGGGAAGGCAGGTTTATGTGGTCTTTAAAAGAGTAACACTGTACTCTAAGAACAGATGTTAATACACCACAATTGACAAAAACCAAAGTTTTCTCTTGCTTTCTGAGGTGGTGTGGGCTTTTTTTGAAGCTGTTTTTTAGTTTGTGGACTTTGAACTGCAAAATGTTCATTAACACTACAGTTTCCTTTAGTTCTAGGGAATGTGACAGGCATTCTACCACGACTACAATGCCTGAAAATTACACAAGTTCACCCATGTTCTGTATACTGACTTTACAAAATAAACCAAGTTGACAATAAGTGAACCTTGAGATGAGTAAAATGCACAAGAATCAAAACAAGATAGTAATGCAGATTGTTCTGAAGCACACTTAAGTGATCCGAAGGCCACAAATCTTCCCTTCTCTTTAATCTCCTTTCTCTAAAACTGTGTAACCTTTTCAGTAATTTCTGTGTGGATGGGAATATGCACCTGGAAACCCAAGTCTGGACTATTTTCCAGTTTCAGAGAACCAGACTGTAAGTACAGAGCCCATTCAGCAACAGAAAACAGTGAATGAACAGGTCTGGAAAAGTTTCTTTAGTTTTGTCTACCCGTATAAATGGTTGCATAAGCCTTGTATTTTGTGTTGGTAAGTGGACTAAGTCTTGCACTTGAAATGAAGCAGCTACACACCATATACAAGGAGCCTTTATTTTCTAACATATACCTCTGGATAGCTGTTGGGGTGTAATTTGAAGGGGTGTCTTTGGAGAGGCAAAGCTTGCGTGTTTGCAGATGGGTGCAAACTGTATGATACTCTTACCTGCAGAACAGACTGCCATTGGAAAATCTTGTTACAAATAACCAAAATTCCCAGCTCTGAAGAAAGCTCCCCACTTCCTTATCAAGAATTAATACCAGGCTGAAGGTATGGGCACAAATGGCTCATGTTATCTTGGTCGTGAAAGGCTTTCAGACATAAACTTTCCTAACCAAGGAGGAGACAGTGACGATTCAGCTATCAGATATTCAGAAAAATGTGTTTATCCTTCAAAATGTCCCCTCTGTCTTTCTTTTTCACTAAAGGCTTCTCTTTTCAGGGGTCATGATTGCTAGAAAATTCATCTGAGACTTACAGGAGCAATAGCTAGGTGGTGGGTTGTTGGGCTTTTTCCCCTGCTAACTTCAGGAGTTACTGTCTTCGTTTCATTAATGAATGGCTAAAAAATGGTAAATATGCACGGAGGTTCCCAGTCCAAACAAGCCATGACATTTCCACTTTCAAAGTATTAATTCCTTCTACACACAGTTTTAAAATAAAAAGCAATTCTACATATGTTTACTTCCTCTCTAAACTTTTAATTGTGATTTTTCTGGAGAATAATGCATTGAGTACTGCAGCATTTCTTTGGTGTCTGTTGGATACTCCTGACACTTCTCAGTCTTGAAAAAAGACATTGGTTATAGGTGCTGACAAAACTTCAGCAAAATTTAACCAAAGAAGTGTCTAGTGTGCTAAAAACAGCACCCTGCGCGCCTTCATAGTGTCTGGGGAAAGTTCAGTTTGCAGCTTAACCCTATGCATGGGTTGAAAGGTTTCCTTTGATGACACTAAATAATATCAAAAACACTGACGGAAGTAGGAGTAAAGAAAACATGAGGTATCATCTGTCTACATAAGATCTTCTATAACTATAATTTCAATTCCTCTTCTTGAAAAGATGATTGCATGTTGGCGCTTACAACTCACAAACCAGCAGATTCTAAATAACACACGCACAAATCATGTCATAAAACCTACCACACAGATACCACTCACAATTTTAAACAAGCATACACAGCTACTCAAACACACAATAGAAGTTCATTCTTCAAATAAGTTGCTAGGAAAATCTAGAATAAAGAGAATAGCTCCTCTACCACCATAGCCCTAAAATACCTAAAAATGATTAAAAAAGTCACTCTGTGCTAAGAGTAGACTCCTAAAATGAGCAACACATTTCAGAAAACTGTATTCTTGAAAATATCTAACGAAAATCAATGATTGTGAATTAATGGACAAAAACCACCAACCCAAACAAAAAACCCCACCAAACAAAAAAAACCCAAACAAAATTACAGTGTTAAGTATCATGTATCCTAATTCACAGAGTCAACGTTTACAGTTGCTGAAGTATTAACATTCTTTTAATGCCATCTATACTTGGATAAGATGAACTCAGTAGATGTGTTTTAGAAAATAGAAGTTCATTCTTTAAGCAAGATAGTTCCTTTTTCTTTTTTTTATTTTTCATTTTTACTGGGCTTTTTTTTTTCTTATGTATGTGATTAAAGGGGGTGGAAATTTACAGTCCATGTAGTATGGGTTTGGTTCAGTTTTAAAATAGAAATTACATAAGGATTATACTCCTCTTCTAAGAACATACTTGATGGATATGTTTCAAGAGTGCTCACTTGTTGCTGAGGGCAGTGTTTGTATCAATTTCAGACACCCAGCTCACATAATCTGAATCATCTCTTGGAGCTCTCACTAAATAAACAGCACGAAGTAGGTAATTCACATGGTCCAAACTGGAACGTGCTTAGGTGCACAAGAGAGACGGTGAAATTACTCTCTGAAGTGTTTGGCTATTTTTAGTTTTGGCTCTCATCCATTCACCTAGCCATTAAAATTAGGTCTATCAGTTGCTTAGTTTTTTTCTTTTTGAAGAGCTAAGCAACACATACACCATGACTATTCTTCCACAGCAGATACAAGTCCTCTCCACCACTCCCTCTATTAGCAGAGTTATCCTATGAAAATATTACAGGATGCTGTGCTATGTTTGACATGTCACAGGTTTAAAACCATGTCATAGTTTACTATGTATTCCTCAAAAAACTTTCAGAAATTGTCATAATCGAGAGTCAGATGTGAAAAAAAATTACACGAACACGAGGTAAGATTTTCCTTTCAAAATAGTAATTTCCTATCAAGAACTTTTATTTTGAAGAATAGCCTACTCAAGATAGATCCCAGGAGCTTAGGCAGAAGTGCAGGAGTGAGGGAAGCAGGAGGAATTGGGTCAGGGAGGGAGGAGAGAGCAATCCTTCCCTCTGTGCTTCTTCCAGAGACCACCTGGCTTTTTTTTTGCTGGTGGATCACAAGAGGCCGAAGAACGGTACAGCTATGACCTTCACAACATCAAACAACTGTTGGCTGAGGTGAAGTCAAGACCTGTATCTAAGTTGCTATATTAACTGGTTCTTCACTTTCACTGACAGCAGGGACATATCACCTTTGAGTTTCTTCTCTGAGCGTGCCTCAAGAAATAATCATCCGTTCTCAAGAGAGTAATGGAATTCACAGAGCTCCTCTGGGGTGCCCTGAGGTGCCACCATTCATCGAAGCACTGCGCCACGCGAAGACAGGTGCTGCCTTGTATGTTACAGAGAAGCTGTTTGAAAAAGCCTGGCTTTATAGGTCTCCATTCTAGAAGGTTTCAGACCCCAACTGGATAAAGCTCAGAGCAGCCCAGTCTGATCTCATAGCTGACCTTCTCTGAGCACAAGCTTGGTTTTGAGAGAGGTTCCTCACAACAAGAAATTACTCTATGAGCAGTTTAAGTAACATTCGAAACAAGAACTTTTTCATTAACATGTAATGCACACCCCCAGGACTACGTGGTAAGGAAGCTATGTGTATCCCTATAAAGAACATCCAAATGCCAGGATTTGAGCACAGATTCAAACTACAAAACACCACAAAAACGAGCAACTCAAAACTTTTCCTTAAAGCCAACTTCACAGTTCAGCATGATCCATGAAGTAACTGAGCTGTAACATAACTAAAATATTTAAGCTTGTAGAAGTGAATAGTTTTAAGACACAAAGTGAAAAATCTACTAAACAGATTTCTGCATACAACTTTTAATGAAAACTCAGTGAAGGAACATGAGCTAGCAGCAAGATTTTTGTTTTTTCTTCATTGTACAGCATTGGATTTACATGCAGAATTATTAAATGGTAAACTAGCTAGACAATAACATAACTAAGATATAAACATCATTTGAAATTAGTTCATTTTCACTAAGGCAGTGAGTCAAAATTCCCTATTAAAAACTTTTTAAATACAAAAATAGGAATTTTAATGAACAAGCAACACACATATATATTATCTGATCAAAACATTATGTAATAGAAACTCCAAGTTTAGGTATTTAAAAAAAATTAAAAAGAAAAAAATTAATGAGGTAACAGCTTCAAGTCACGGTTGGCAGAAATCTGATGACTTTCAAGATTTGTCCCAGAAGAATCCTCTTACATTTTGTTTCTGAAAGTGTGTTTTGCCAGCTTCATAAGGTGCCAAAAATAGAATAAAGCTTTTTATGCACAGGTGTATTTTCTTCAAGGGTGAAAAAGCCACTTCACCAAACAGTTACCAAAAAGTCCAAGGCAGCAGCTGCACAGTTTGTCAGATACACTATTCAGTTTTAACATCTGAATTATATTCTAAAGCTGAATAGATTTATCTGGGCTCATTCACATGACCAGGAATTGCACAAGCATGATTAAAACTTTTATTTAAAAGCTAGTCAGAAGTCATTAATATTTTTTAGCAACTTCTTTATCCCCAAGCCCCATTTTATAACCAACAGTTTTCAGTTGGAAAAAAAAATAATTGCAACTTAAAGAATGCGGAAAATGCTTTTTAAACAAGGTTAAAAACATTTAAAGAAGGTGTCTGAGGAAACGAAGACTTACTTAAGAATGAAAATATGTACTTTTTTTTTCTTAATTAGTTTAGTATTAGATTTTATAAATCTAATTAGTATTAGATTTTATAAATCTAATTAGTATTAGATTTTATAAACTAGCTTCTGTGGGAAGAAAAAAAAACAATCAAAAAAGCCTTCCTGGACTACCTATCACTCAGAAAAGGATGGATCTGTGTCTCCAGCCAAGATTTAAAAAATTCTAATGCCAGGCTGAGGTTACATTTCACTTCCGTTTGCTCTGGCAGCATTTAGTCATGAGAGCAGTGCTCAGGCTTATAGGATGTGCGAGTTCCTCAGTAATACTACTTAATAATTTAACATTAACCATCAGAGATAGTTTAAAAAAGGCAAGATGTTTAATTTTAATTTTAAGTTTACCTGCTGTGCAAGATTTGTAACTGTTAAATATCCTTATCTCTCAATCACCTCACTAGAGGTACCATGCTTATGAACAGCATTAGGACCTTCCAGATGAGGATAAATTGAAGCAACTAGACTTCTGCTCTATTATGGAGATATGAATGGGATTTTTGGACAAGTAGTAGAGTATATTAATTTCAATACTTACAACTATTTACTAAAACAATATGAAATTTTTATCTCTGGTGACTTCTATAATGCTGTTTTTGGCTTTCAGGTGTATGTGGTCAGAAAATAACTATAAATACCAATGCAGTCTACATTTACACTGCCAAAATAAGTACTTACACTAAGACATAAATAGCGCAGAGAAGAACGCTTGCAGAAGAGGACATATCTGGCCAGTGAGGATGTATCACAACAAAATAAAATTGGACATTTTTCAGGTGTGCAGATTAAAAATGAAATCTAGCAAGATGTAGACCAAAGAGTGACTTTCATGCTTGTGGTTACTGACCTTGTTAACCTGTCAGACCCTTCCAGTTCATATAAAGACATGAAATCCCCTTACCTATATCCCTGTCTTGACAGCAGCCCTCTGAAAGGTCTTACCTTTCTCCTCTGCTGCAGACACACCTACACTCAGCTGAGCTTGCCAACCTCAGCCACCCTCACTGTGAAAAGCTGTGGCACCTCATCCTGTCCATGAAGATCTAACACTTGCCCCATGGCTGCCTGGCTCCAGCCTACACAGAGGACCACTCCTTTTGGCTCTTCACAGGGTAAGTACGTACCATCAATGCCAGAGCAGAAGGCAACTTTCCTACTTCTGGAAGAAACCAACTTGCTCTGGTGGTTTATTTCAGCGAAGCACAGCCAGCCTCAATGACTCTCATGTCCCCTACAGCTGACCTCGTTGGAAGGAAGACCACAATGCCTTTTCTTTTAGAAAGCACCAAACAATTGATCAACAGCTCCTGGTGTAAAAGCAAATCCATAAAAAGCATTGCCAAGAAACTGTTCAAGTGCCCTTCCAGCACTAGCCTCCTCACCCAGAAGCAGAGGGTCAGCTTCACCTTTGCTGAAAGGCAGGGTGCAGGAGGAAGTGGCTCGGTGATCGGCAGGCATTAGCAGGGTGCATAAGTGAAGGGCTTAGTTTGGCAACTCTTTGCCATCATGGGGCACGACCGATGCACAGCATCATCAGAAGGGCAGGGAACACGGAGAATAATCCATTTCTGTACCTCTGACACATGAAAAGCCCAGGGAGCCTCCAATGATTGGGGCATAAGGTTGTTTTGGGGGGCTTTTTTGAGTTGTTGTGGTTGGGGCTTTTTTATTTTAAATCAGAGCAGGCAGACTGCCAGCGGAAAGCACCCTTTTGGCCAGCAGAAGCAGCTAGGTGTGTCTGCCTAGTTGCCAATTCAGTATTATGAAATGCCTCTACAAAAACATGCCCATTTAGCCAGGACTAACACTTTCCATCTCCTTCATGCATGGGTTTCATGCATCTTTCTTGATCTATAATAAACAACTAACCTGTATGTATAATAAAAACCTTATCTAGTCTAAAATTCAATTTATTACAAAGGGTTTTAAACTTTGCATTTTCTTTAATAATAGCTTACTAGCAAACTTAAAGCTACCATTAGCAAGACTAACTCTGGGTTGTTTTTATTCAGAATAATCATAAGAAGAGGCTAAAAGCAGTTATTGTCGGAAGACCAATTCTAGCTAGTGGTAGGACAAAAAAACTAAACCCAGGCACTGACACTGCATATATGAAGTAGAAGAAAACAACGCACCGAAGAGTATTGTAACCTCTGTTCTACACCACAAAAACTTACAACTGGGTAGTTTCAAAAGATATCTTCAGTCATGCTCAATGCAGAACAAAGCCTAGTTACTATATCAGCATACCTGAAAACATATTTACATATGCAGAACAACAGGGAAGATCTTGTAGCTATCATTTTAAAACAAGTACTAAAACAAAGAAAACAAACTCACAAACAACACTACTCATGTATGGACTTCATCACCACCCCTTTTCACAAAAATATTGGTAGAGAATTCCAACACACAAACAGTTTAAATGAACTCGTTACAGAATACTGATAGACGTGCAACATTTGTAATACTCCTTCAACATGCACATTGCCCTCTTACAAAGCAGGGTTTCTTCTAAAACATATAATAGATGCACTGGTGACAGTTAAGTATAAAAATAAACACAATCACTCTGTTATAAAATCAGTGCAAAATTATACTTTTCTCATTTGAAAATGCATATTATTTTCCCCAGATGTGTTTAGTAGCATTATTCTCTTACAAAACCCAAGAAGTCCTGCATAATTCCATCTCTTCTTATTCTGAAGTGCATGACACATCTGACATGGTAGTATTCCCCAAACTTTGATCAAGAGCTCTTAAACTCTATGTAAACTGAGTCACACAATGATTTAAAAAAATAAAATTTAAAAAAAAAAATCTAGTGTTTCTAGCTCTAGGTTTATTAAAGGTTTTGGTTACTCTCCATGGTCTCAATACATGATGTGTTTTATTGAGAGTGACCCATATATAGTAATTTCTAATAGACGAGATATATCCACCTTAATTCATTATCTGCATCATTAAAAAGTTCCAGCTTTCTTACAGAATGACAGAGCATTACCATATTTAAATAAAAAAGTTGAAAATGTTTTCAACTGTCAGAGAACTGGTCTATTAAAGGCTGCTTTAAAATTCGCAATCCCGGTGTGCTGTAATAAGAGTCCCTTTTCTTCCAACAACTCATCAATGAAAGGCTGACATCCAGTCTTATTGGTCATTGTGCAAAAATAATGTAATTGGAATATTCTATGAAGCAGATAACTTTACTAAGATCTCAGACATTGAAATAATGCTTCCTGTTAAAGGGACACCGGCACTAACCAGTGTTCAAGGCCTTGCGTTAAGCTGATTAAACTATAAAGTAACATTCCCCCAAATCTTATTCCAAGAGATTTTCTCATACGTGTTTGTTTGTTTGTTAGGGCTTTGTCTTAAAGGGAAGATTATATTGCAAATCTCAAAGCAAGTCCATTTTTGTTTGAGGTTTTTTGTTTTGTTGGGGGGTTTTTTTGGAGGTGGTTGGGAGTTGGTGTTGGGTTTGTTGAGGTTTTTTGCACACAATATGGGAGAAGGTCCCTTTAACAAGGAAGGAGGCAGCTATCACTTAATCAGGATTTGGGAATGGAATCTGTACCTATGGGTAAATGGCAATGCGTTCTGGGTTGGTTCAGCCCTTGGTTCTGAGTTCTGCGTCACTTCTGGCGTCGCTCTCTCATCATCTGTCCCATTAATACTTTCCGGCGTTAAAGGAGACTGAATATCCCCTCCGGCTGATTCCTTAAGTAAAACAAACACATTACAAATTACCAACTGGCCTGCTCAGGAAGGCTGTGTCAGTATAAGCACTAACATTAATTCTTAAATTATACATAAATTTCTGTTAGCATTAGTGTGAGGCTCAGGTTTCCAGCATCCCTCCTGCTCATATTTCATCTCAGGAATTTAATTTAGAAGTTTATTACCATAAGCATCACATTATCTTGTACAAAACACAACCGATCCATGAATTATTTGCACATCTCCAGCCTCCTGCTTATTGCAGACCTCGCTCTCTCTTACCTGGTATTACATTCTGCTACACAACGGATGACTATGGACACCACGGACTCCTGTCTCTCACTTTATGTTCCACATGGTGAAAACGAACGATTCTGGTATTTGTTCCAAAATCTACCTTTCATATTGCTTAGTAATCAAAGTAGAAGGACCACTGGTGGTGAGCCCTTGGTTTCATCTATAAGCCATCTGTAAAGAACACTTGTTCAGCAAAGTACTTGCAAAACCTTTGTAGGCACGTTAGGCTGACCTTGCTGGTCATGGTGTTACCCAGGAAGGAGTCTCCTCCAGCTACACCCAGGTAGCTTCTGCTACTGCTGTGCGACTGGGCACCTGAAAAACTTAATGGCTGCCTCCCAGCAGAAGGCACCAGTGCTGTTTCATCACCCATCATCACATCAACATGCATATTTCAGTTCTGGCCAACAAATACCATTTCTAGTCACTGAAATTTTATTCTTTTTCTTTTTATATGAAATATACCCTTGTAGCCCACATCCCAAGTTAGAACATTACAGCCTTTTCAGTTCCTCTGTGTGGCTTTATTTTTTATTTTCTTTCCTATTGTATTCTTTTTTCAATTAATGATTTTTGCAGGAGGCAAGCAAGCCATAGAGAGTAAGCAGCCCATGTCAAATTTAAAATGTCATAGTAGGCTTTTAGTAATCAAGTGGCAACATATAACTCTAAGGTAGAAAACTTTCGTGAACAGAGTTCAATAGATGCTACGGAGAGGTATCTGTACTGCAGAGGACTGGCTGAATTAGAGTATTTCCAAAAGCTAAGCACCTCCAGTGGCCACACAGCCTTCTGCCAGGGAGAACAGGTAAAACTGCAGTTTAAGGTTACTAAGCTAAAGCAGAAGCACAGTCTCACTAAGGCCAGCGGAATCTTTTCCCAGCTCTTTCACACTGCCAAGGAAAGAACAGTAATCTCAAAATGAGTTGCAAACTATCTCAAGATAGTCATGATCTTTAGTTTTGAGCCTCCACTTGCAGCCTTCAACTAGGTTGCGAAGATAAGGTTTTTTGAAAGCCAGTAGTTAATTTCATCCTCTATCTGCAGGAAATGTTGTCCTTGACTTTGAGACAACCAGATGGAAACAGTTCTTTCAAAAAAAAAGTAAGATCTGGCTGTCACCATCACCTTCCACATCTTTCTGGTGTCCCTTAACCAAAAATATTGGCATTCAGTGCATTCACTGCACTTTAAATTGCATAAAGCAGTTGCACCACAGTTGTCAAAATTTTGCTTTTATTCTGCCATACTTCCGACATAGTGAGAGATAGGTATCTCACTCCAACTTGCATTAGTGGGTGGCACAACATTTTGTGATCTGACTTCAAGATCTATTATATTTAGCATTCATCAGGTTACACAATGCACGTGCACCAGTGCCTCCATTCTGCACCTTATTAAATTCCTACTGATTAAAAAGCAGAAATAATTAGCTTACACTGATTTAATTCCACAGATATAAACTATTATTTATAACACAAATGTAATTTTTTATTATACAAATGCAAATTATTACGCACTATCAGGAAGAGTTTTGTTATTTAATACTCAAAACCCCTACTTTAAGTGTTAATACTTTAAAAGTCAAAATTAAATCTTGATTTCGACAGAATAATCTTACTGAACTGAAACTGAGTTTAAATTAAGTGTGAAAGAGCAGAGTTAGCAAGATAATCAGGCAAAGGAATTATTTTACACAATTATATGGTTTGTCTATTATTATCTTCTGATCTGATATTTTCCACTGACATTAAATGAAAGCCTTTATAAATCCAGGAGTTTCTTTAATTTCCTTCTTTTCTCAAACTACACAAAATATTCTAAAAAATATGTACCACACCATACAAAATCTGGATGCTTGTACCTTTAAGCTAAAATTTCTACAACTCTATTAATTAAGATAGATAAAGCCACAGCTTCCTTATTAAAATGTTTTAAGTGTTAGTGCATAAAAGATTATCTCAGTAGAAGAAATGTGTCAGTTCCATCTAGTTCCATCCTTGTTTTTCAGTAAAGCACTTCCATGGACTTCCAATGTGAATGCAAAACGACAGAAATTAATGCAGGCAAACATCACAGTCTACATAACACCTGAAGGTTTGCTGCCTGCAAATTCTTGAGGGGCTGGTTTTGTACAAGAGAAACATCAAATTCCAGGATGTATTTCTTCCACCAATAATGCAAGTTAATCAGTGCTCTCACTCACAATTATACATGCCTGATAAATAATTTATTTGAAGCTAACTAATGAAGCTGGCTATGAATAAAGTACTAAAGATGAGTGGAAAAAAAACCTCACAGTGAAAAAAATCTTTTAAAATGTTTGCAAATAATATGTTCCCATTTTATATTAATTAGACCAAAAGAATTTTAGAAACATTTTTGTGAGATGTTAATATGTAATGAAGGGGGTTCTTTTCCATAACATTATAGCTTCCTGCATCCACTCCAGACTTGACAGAGTTGGGGAAGAAATTGTGGTCAGTTTAAAAAAAGAGATTTTCATGCCTCCCATCTAGCTGCAAGAGCAGGCTAACCTAGTTCTAACATTCAACTGTATAGATATTATATGAAAATAACAGTGCTTAAATTGGAAAAGGTAAGTCTTAGTGCAAGTTTATGATCTATTTTAAATCCTGGTATTTCCCACTCATGACAGCTACAAATTGGTATTTCATGCACTGGAGAAGGAAGGATTAAGAGCTCCCCTGTGGTACAAAACCACTGTTGTATCATATATAGGTTTCTGGAAGATACTGAACTCACCAGTCCTGGGCTTGCACACGGTCTGAGGATCAGTATTTTTCTACCTGACAAGTAAAAGTGAAAGCCTGACTTGGTTGTATTTGCTATCTAAGGCTGTGAGAGACCTGCACTGTTTAAAGGAGCTCTGGCCCTACTAATGGCTATGCAGGACTCTGGTGATGCCAAGCAGTATAAAAAAGATGGTGACTGCTTAGTTTGCAAACTAAACATAACAGAGGGGAATTCATCAAAAGATGTCTTAAATTTAAAACAATCTTACAAACAAAATGGATGCACTCACAAGAGTCTTTGAAGTAAAACACGCATACTTCACGGCACAGATCAAGCCACCTCTTAAAGGTGACTAAATACGGAGCAGAAGAAAAGGAGAAGTAGAGGGTTCTAAAATCAGGAACAAACCAAATCAATTCAAACTTGTTTTCTCATTAAGTATTCCATACACTTCTCTGGCATTGCTGTTCTTCACAGCAGTTCTCTGTTCAGTGCTGACTGGCAGTGTGTAAGTCTGTAAGCTACTGATAAAAATACAGTAACACATGTGAAACATTTGTTCCAGGATAGAAATTCAAATAATGTCCCAGAAAAAAACATTTCTTTCTACAAGCTCTGTAAGTAAATTTCATATTTCTACAAAGAAAAAGCCAAAAGGTGACAAACCGTGGCTGTTTTTCCAAAACAAACTCATTCCTGCGCTAAAAAAGGTGATTCCAAAACTTTTCAGGCAACAGCTATTCCTAATACTGTGGACAGGAGAGGCTCACAATCACAGATAAGACTATTTTGAGTAAATCACTCACAATCTCAGAAATTAACAGAAGTCCTAAATCTGAAATGGAGGACAGATTCTTGCTTAGAGAAAAAGAACTGAGGTTGATTATGACTGATGGGGTGAGACTGCACCCCTTACAAACCATCTTATTTGCTTCTGTACTTGAAGCTAACTAAGGTTAGTTTAAAAGGAGAAGAAAAAAGGGGTGAGGAAGGACAGATTTTCAGACTATTGTTTCACACAACTCAGTGAACTCTGGATCCAAGTGTTGCTCTTTCAGTGCACAGGTAAGCTTGTTACTGAAAAGAGACCATGGATGGCTGATCACTGTGAGATCCATGAGTACGTGACAAGAGCAAAATAAGTCCCTATATTAAAAGATGGACCTGGAAAATAGGAGGTGGCACAGCCGGGGTGCCGTTATTTTTATATAAACAAGATAAGAGCATTTGAAAGATTTATTACCTAAGGCTGAGTTTAAAGGGACACCAGATGAGGTACCTACAGGCATAGGTGGTCTTAGAAGTACCAAAATAGACAACTTCTTTCTAGACCAAAGAGTCCAGACATGCCAGATATAGATAAAGAGTGTATTATTGTAGAAATATGTTTTAACACAGATGGGTCAAAAGTGCATGCTCTCTGACACAGCAATGACGCTTTGCTCTTCTTCATTTCAAGAAAGCACCGTGTACTTGGTGGGACTTAACACATAACAAAGCAGCATCTTTCTTATAACTTGTTGGTCCAGGTCACTGTCTTTCTCTGGAAAAGTTCTTTTTACAGTCAAGGTAAATGGTGTTTTCATGTATTATCTGATATTCTGGGAAATTAAAGCAAGGCCTGCTGGTAAATAGAAGGACAGGCAGTATTAAAAGAAACAGTGAAAATGTGGAGTTTAAAATTAGCAGCAACATAGGTTAGAGGAAAAAGTGCTTCTGCTACGAAATAACTGCATATTGGGCCATATATCATTTTCTTTCTACCACGTGTTTCTCACACATACACACAGAAAAAAAAAAGCCTAAAAATACATACCATCAGATGAAATTGTCTATCTAAAAAATGCCAGTGTGGAACTACTTCCTGTCCACTGAGGCATTTTTCTCACGGAAATATCTAGCCAAATAATACCAGGACTTTTGCCAAAGCTCATAAAACCTTGGAGAACCAGCCTAACTTCAGTGGACTTTAGATAAGACTGTTCCGAAGTTTTAACATGGCTAGCTCCAATAAGTACTTGAATAATCTATTTCTGAGATATTGCTGTTGTTAGCTCTTGTTTTCTATTCCTTCTTAGTTTCAAAACAAGATTTTGCAGGATGTTCAGAACTGAAACTCATACATACCAGCAGCATTTCCAGGGTTACATCAAACAACAGTGAACAGCAAATACCTTGTGCAGGGTTTTGTTACGCTAGCTGTAGAGATATTCTAGTAAGATTCACTCCATAGTGACATACTGAATGCAGAATAAATTATATGCACTTTTTCTCTTTCAGAATTTTATGTCAGAGAGGGTGGTTAGTGTAACATACCTCATACTTTATGCAACTGGTAAATAATAAGGGCATTTTTAAAAACAGCATAAAGAGAAATATAACATTGTTTGACATGTGCATTTTCCTGTTCTCATATACAGCATCCTACCACCTATTTTTAATTTACTGCAGAAGTATTTCTCCAAGTCCAAGACAGCAGAAGGACTGACACTTGCACTGTAGAGCTCACTACTCACATATTACCTCCCAAAGCCTTTCCTGTCAAAACTTCCTAAAAAAGCCAGGTTCCTGTGAAGTCCTGGCTGGCTACTGAGAAGGTCGCCTTCCTTTTTTTACTTGCCTTCTCTGCAAAGGATCACTATGCAAAAGGGAAAGATGAGCTCTAAAATGATTTAGAAAGGCAACACTTTAATTATTTGCCTTGCAGTCCCTTTTTGGCAGATGATCAAAATGACAGCAAGTGCTCCTTCAAATGTCTTTGTTCCTCCTCATGACCAAGGACCTATCTTTTCCCCCAGTCAGAAATCTCTCAGAATGAGCCCCAGTGCCATGGAAGAGCTGCAGCTTGCCATGAAGCCATCACTTCTCATCTGCTCCAAACCCTGGAGTTCCTGATTCAACTCCCTTTTCTCTGGGGAACTAATGAGAAGCATTAAGTATGTGAAGACTATTATGCTGATGTGTCAGCACTTGCACTAACTATCTTTCAGAATAATACACTAACTTATCAACACAGCGAAAAGCCAAGAGATGAAAAGTAAGGCCTGAATATGAAATTATTCCTAAGTGTGCAGTAATTAAATTGCAGCTCTCAATGTGCATTATAGAATTGCTCAAGGTAACATTTCTGTAACTGCCTACAGTATAAAATGTTAGTTCCAAGTATAAAAGGAAATCTGCACAGGAAAGTGAACACTATTAATAGCTTACATAGCTTAAGAGAAAGCTTTAACCCTGGGCAGCTGCTAGGTGAAAGCATCTTGTCTCTGAGTGTGTAGTTCAAATTTATGTCCAGACCAAATAATAAGTCATTCCATTTGACAGTGTCAGATTTAACTACTGACTCCAGACTATTAATCGACATGTCAAAAGAGAAGCAGAGTAATTGTTCTGCCTATAATATTGAATAACTAGAGGCCTGGCTGAAGCACCTCACTGTGTCTAAAGCCAAGCGTGTATTAGGATATAATACTGAAATACCTACTTCCATTGTCTCCGTGCTTATTTATGGAATTTATCAGAAATTTAGAGACAGTCAGGAAAGCTAACGAAAAAAGACTGCCTTATTTTTCTCCTGTTGCAGTAGAGCAAGCAGTTTCCTGTTAATAGCAAAAGCCAACCCAGCACTTGGGCAAAATGCCTACTGGGAAAACAATATGAGGTTGGTTCACTGTGTATATTCTTGTGCTTTCCACTGACTTGTCTTGGAAGGACACCAGATGTAGCTTTCTGGTGGCTGTAAAACTATGCATACAGCATGTTGCAAACTGCCTGCCCTCCTTGTTCCATCAGTGATCAGGAGCACATTACAGTGCAAAGCACCCAAGAGATGCACTGATTCAATGAATGAAAACTCCCCAGAAGAAAAAAAAACAAAACCAAACACCACATCAGCTGCATTAATCCTACTGAACTCAGGAACCCCTGCTGTACTTTTAAAGCTGCTGCATGCTCCATGAGAAGGAACTACCTTTGTCTTTACTACTGCTTAAAACAAAGCTAACTGCTACCGACAGAGAGCCAGCAATGCTGCGTGGGGGGTGGGAGTGGAAGGGCATAAAAGTCTCATGCAATTTATTTTTTTTTCAAAGCACACTCAAAGCATTCATTTTCAAGTAAATTAATTTTAAGCATGACTAATGTAAATGCGATTATATTAATTTATCTTCCTGTTAGGCCCGTATTAACCCAGTTCATGCTTTGAGATACCTTTTATAAACTCTTCTTTAACATAATGGCTAACTGTAATAAAACTCCAGAGCCAGCATGCCAATCTGTCATCTTCCTTCAACACATTTAACAAGTGAATACTACACAGCAGGAAGTAAGTAAAAATAGTTTGCTGTTTTAACTTCGATTTTTCTGTAATGACTCTTTTATAGAAGTTCTTTACAGTGCACTGACTAAAGCCTCATTGACAGGAGGAGAAAAAAAAACCCACAAAAGGTGTTTACTATAGATTTACTTACACAACTTCTCACCATGTTTACTCATCGCTCAAAGAAAGGAATAGGAATAGACAACGGGCCAATTTTATTTGAAAGCAAGTCGCTTTGACACTTCTGTAGTGTATGTTAAATGTATTCTTAAGACTTCTTGATACTTCTAGGTGACTGCTGAGAGGACTAAGGCTAACTGGGAAGTACCTTGTTCATTTTTAATACAATATGTGTGTCTCATATACAACACAGTAAACAGCACAGATATGAAGTACTAGGCTTGAAACAGGCAATAAGACTCACTTGAGAGGGTGTACTTGTTAGTTCCATCTTTTCCTGGGATTTTTCCTTTGCTAGTCGTGCAGCTTCTTTGAATTCCTGAAATTTTTCAGCAAACTGAAGGTACATATGTTAAAAAAAAGGAAAAAGAGAAAGAGTAGGCGTGAAGTAGTACATTACATGCAGAACAGAATGCTGTACTTAACATTTTACAAAGTCAAATTCTGTCAGTGATTTTTTTTTTTAATTTTTCTCCTTATTAGATACCTATTTAAGTGAATTACACAGTGATAGACTTTTCAGTACCCTTCAGACATAATGTACAAAAAAACTATGATGCAATGAAGTTTGATCTGTTGCTGAGAGTGTTAAAAAAACCCTCACCTCAGAGATGGCTAGTAATAGTGACAGGCTGCTTCACACAGCTGCTTTCAGATCCAGGTTCTACTCTCCTCCTGACAAGAAGTGATCTAGTTCTGAAGCCAACTGTAGTCACTATTAGCCTAGAGCTTTCAGTTGTTTTCATGCTTCCATGACTGAAATAATACCAGTATCTTCTCAAACCTTAGCAGCATTTATAATTTCAGTAGCCAATTAGGAAAGCAGCAGTGGGGATGCTGAGTTGAGTTAATTTTTTGATTGTTCACTGGTGTCAGTCAGGTTAACGAACAAGTTCAATGAACTGAACACGTTCATATACTGTACTCTGAATTCAAGAACTGCACATCAAACCACCCCATGAAGCTGATTTCTATGCCTCATGTACCACTTCCAGAAAATAGCTAAAGCAGCAATTTAGAAATACGTGCACCCTTAAACTGGAGAGACTGAATACATTTATTAAGAATAGGGCCCTGTTTTTCTGGCTAGAGAAAAAATTGGCTTCATAGATCTCAGCTTGATGCTACACTAATTGCTATAGTAGCCAAGCATTTCTTTTTGTTTCCTACTGGTTTTATACAGAACATGATCTTCTTATGATCAGCTTAAGACTGAAATGGTTCTGCAAAAACACTGGAAGCTTCACCAACAGCTTCTAAATCTCTCCAGCAGCAGCATACAAAGAAATTGCTTAGCACTGCATGTATTTAGAAAGGATGAAGGCTACCCTTTGTGTGACACAATCTCCTCAGCTATTTTCAATCAGAACTTCACTTGCTACGCAAGACCTAAAAAAACATTGCTGTCTTTAAAATTCTTCTCCTGGTAGGCTATTAGCATTTGAGGAAATATAACCTCTCTCCACTTCTACCCTGTATTTCACCTGTCAGGTTCTTTAAAAACCTACATTTCCTGAATATAGGAGGAGACAAAAGATCCCACCCTGAAAGTCCAATCCAACATCAAAAAAGGGTCTCAGAATAGATAATAAAATTGGCAACAGATCACCAGAACTAGGTGATATTTATTTAAGACTTGTACATAGACCTCAAAATCTGATAGGTAAATTATTATCTAAATCAGGCCAGAGGATTGGTAAATGGAAAACATGATGCTGAGGTTTAGAAAAAATGGCTGAAAAAATACATGGCTGTAAGTATCAACTTCTGTACAACAAGGACAGAATCTAAAAAAAACAGATAAAGAGATAGATAGATAGATAGATAGATAGATAGATAGATAGATAGATAGATAGATAGACAGACAGATGGACAGACAGACAGTCAGATCATTGACGACATCAGAAGAAAAAGTGAACAAGGCTAATGTAGTGGAAATTTTCACAAATTTACTAGAATTCCTTAAGATAGTCTAGTGATTAATAATATTAATCTCTTACTAAAATTCCTGAATAAGAAAGTTAAGATCTCATGGTATGACAGGAAAGTGAAAGAAAAGGTTGTCTAGAGGATCAGTATTTTAAGGAAAAGACGAAAAATGGTACAGGAAGACTACAAGAGGCTCTTAGGACTATCGGTGGTGGCACTTCATCCATTTCGCATACTCTTCAGTTATATGGAATAAATCAGGTCAACTGATTCAAAGAGGGAAGACAGACAGCAATCCTGAAAAGCAGTATTTCTTCTCGTAGATCAGGATGCTATCAAAAGCACAGATATGTATTCTGAATGAGAAAGTTGTCTCATTTTTTTACTCCTGAAAAACATGGGACATTCCTCTTACTGCAGCAGCAAAAGGGACTCTGCTAGCATATCCTGATGCCGTGAAAGGAATCTTCCGCAACATAGGACTCAGCTTTCAGGCATCACTGACTTCTGAAGTGAATTTGTGGTCTAACATACTGATAAAAGGTCTAATAAGATAAATAAATGGTTAATTAATTTGTTCCATATTATTTATCTGTGAAGTTGGTTAGAGTACCATTTTTCCATCAGATATTCTCTCTCTGCTAATTATCTATATAATAATTGTACAGAAGTAATAATAATTGTACAGAAAGAGGTTACTGCTGTTTCACTTGATCCTAGTAATTAGTTTAGGAGGACAATCGCACATGAACCAAAAACGAATAGTCCAAAAATCAAACATTTACTACCAGAAGACAACAATCTAAGCATAAACCGTGTGTATTCTATCTCCTCTGCTTATTTCCTTCATTGACCTACTGCAATCAGTAGACTTTGTTTTTTGTGGTTACAGTCTGTCTTCTCCTCCCTGGAACCGGAAGCATTTCATTGGGGCCCACATACTCCACTGCAATACAAATTATGGGCTGTTCATTTAAGGACTTTCATAAATCAAATACAGAAAAGAAATTCCAGAATCAATTTTTAAGGCAACTTCTAGAGGAAATATGCTCCTGAACAAATCCCTTAATACTGTTTATTCGTCAGCCCTGTTACTAATATCCAGTAGTACTATAAGCCCTAAATTAGATTCCATATCCTATAGTACTAGGTATACCAAGCACTCTGGTAAACCTGACTGTAATGCCCATGTACAGAAGTGAGCGCTACTGAGCTGAGCAGACAGACAAGGCAAGAAAGAGAACATAGATGTGATTCTTTAAAGCCGCTTAGCAGATACCGCATTTCTAATTCAGCTTTTCTGATTCCAGAAGCAACTTATCAACCAATTCCAGTGACTGAATAGACTGTACTCTAATGAAAAGTCTCTTTTCCCCCATCAAGTACGCTTGTTAATTTTAGAATAACATAAAAAGCTTTACCTTTATGAATTTTAGTAGTAACAATCAGCAATTTCAACTCACATGAGTATCAGTTTGATAATTAAGATCTAATACAACAGGAACAGTTTGCTGAAAAGGTCCTGAAGATTCATCACCGTAAGCTTCAGAAGAGATCTGTGACTTCGTATTTTTCTTAACAGATTTGGTATTCTTTGTAAAACACAGCAATCTGAGCAAGTGCTCATCAAACATGTACTGAAGACAAAATACTGTAGCTTCGCAGACTATTTTTTTAAACAGCAATATACAGTTTTAAGCCAAGGGCACTTCTTAGACATCCATTTGATGACAGTGAAAGAACAGGATTGAAACAACAGTAATTAAGAAGGCTGTAAGTACCACATGGGGTGAGCAAAAAAAGAGTCAATGACAGGACAGATAAAAAAACCACAAAATATTTTCACTGGCAAGGATAAGCTAGTGTTTAATGTCAGGCAAACACGGAGTCTGCATGACTACATCATGATGCTTCTCCTCCAAAGCAGAATTCTGTGACTAAGGAAAGAAGAGGTAAACTAAATTAGCATTCAAGCTAAATCCACTGAAATATTAGGAAACGTTATATACCTGGTTGGTAAGCAAGTGCCTCTAGGACAAACACACCGATTTAAGTGACAAAGTTTCCAAGTTCAGTGAAGCAATGATAGGTCCACAAATGCTCATGAAGTATTGTTACTGTTCAGAATTCCCTGTGCTTGCCTTGCTTTGTGGAAATGAAAGATGCCTGATTATGAAAGGAGGAAATCTTATAGGTATTAAGGCTTCTCCAAATAAATCAGATGTAATGGGTTTCATTTTAGTGTTTTTCTAACAGGCTCATGCTTCTACGGGGATAGTGACAACTACTTTCTGAAAGAGGCTGGCATGATTTTCTTTTTTTAAATTAACAAGTCAATCATTATTCCTTACCTAAGCATGTACTACACATTCCTCTTAGTGCACTTGCGTTTCTAGATCTTTTGTGTACTTCAAAAATGAAAATGCTCTGCTTAATGTAGAGACTTGTTCTTAAACTGAACTGAAATTCCTCTTTGGGAGAAAAATGACACTTGTACAGGTGCTTGGACTCATCTACCAGAGTTGTATCGATAGCAATAGGTATTGTCAGAAATGGTGCTCAGACGAACTGTACCATCAGTGAGAAACCAGTTACTGCTTTTCTTGGAGTGAGGTGTACTTCTCTCCTACACATGTAGGCCACAAAAAAATGCTTCACATATAGCAGAGTTTAAGTAAACAATGTGACACATATATTCTAACAAGAAAATGTAATTTTCTTTTATAGTGAATGTATTTCGCACTAGCTTTACTTTAAGCCATGGTAGAAAAAATGAATGTGTCTTAATAGACAAAAATACAACTGAATACTCCTAATAATTGGGGTTTATGGTAGAAGATCTAAATACTGAAGAAACACTAAGTTGTCTAATTTTTAATTCTATCATGAATAACTGCAATGGAGGAACAACTTTAAAGAAGATAAAGCTATCAAATGAGTAACTAGAAAGCATTAACAACATACTGTGATACTTAAATCTCCCTCCTTTCCCCCATCAGTTAGAAGAAAATGTGCATGTATCACACCCTGTCTTATCCTCTGCAGAGTTGTTTGGGGTTATTTTATAAATTATTTTAAAATAGCAAAAGTAGTGAGCACTGAGTTAAGGTACTATGAGCATAAATCAAACACTCTTAAGCCACTTGACTAGCTGAATGGTTGCCACTGGTCATACTTACTTTTGAAAGGTGATGCTCAGATGAAAATCCCAAGCCATAGACTGTGTTCGCCCTGCTGTCTGCCCACTGGCCAAACTTCTGAGATGTTTTTGTAAATGTCATGTTGGGGGTGATAGTGCTATTTATTATTGCCTGAAAAAAAAAAAAAAGAGAGCTATAAAAAAGGAGTTTTGTGGTTTTAATGTTTGTGAGTTTTTTTAAGACTATTCATAATTGAAAAAAAAATCGTAGACACATATCCCTGTACACTGAATGCAATACACAGAAGGAACTAGGGAACAGTTTTCTAATTCAATTACAACTAAAATCACAAAAATATCCTTTCATATGCATTCCATAAGAGGACCAAAAGCTGTGGGGAGGCACCTGACTGCAATTGCAGCAATCCTTTAGTAGTTACCAAGTCTAAAATAGCCCTTCAAAACATGTGCATAAGCTATTAAGATGAGAACAGAAGAACTAGCAAAGTCCTTCTTCGTCTCACAAATGTATGTATTTGTCGCCTAAGGCAACGCTTCTCCGGCTTCACTGTAAGATCACTGCCGCAATCCCCCCCATCCCTGTTGCACATGTGATTATCACTGGAAAACAAATGATGCAACAAGAAGCACGATTTCTTTCCACATTTCTGCAATACAAGAACCCATTTGTCCTTTATATGCACACAAGCATGCCTAACAGTGACAGGGTCATTCATTAACTACAGAGTAAGAGCTACTCTTGGAATCACTTTTCTTCTCTAGTTCTTGTTACAGACAGGATGTAAGCAGCATATCCTCCAGCACAGAGCTTCTGGTGATGTGAACAAAAAATTCAACTATTGGATGACTGCTGGTTCCACTAAATGCAATAAAGTTTTACCACGGATTTCAACAGCATTCCCATCACATTAAAAGTTTGTCTAACATGTCCTAAATCTGTGATGTGGAACTGTCCATCTGACTTAGAGGATGTCAGGATAAAGCCTCATAGTGACACCAACTTGTAACACTTAACAAAGAAGCTAATGCTTAGTAGAGAGGTTATAACCAGCCAACAGGAAGAAGAAAGACTAGCTGTAAACCCAAAGATACGTGTATCCAAAGTGAAATGCGGGCTCTCTCGTCTGCCTGGTACTACTAAGAGATCCAGCCACATTTGTTGAATAATTCACAGCCCTTTCCATAGTGCTTTGTAACTCCCACATGAATGAGAATGTCCTTAAAACTTCCCAGAAAATAGCACACACTGTGAGCAGAACAATCCAGCAAGAACCTTTCTTACATGCGCATCACTGTGGCTCCAAAGGTTATTGTGCATGCAGCTGCCTTACAGTACTGAGCAGGGAATCTTCTGAACACCAGCGTGGGTATTTCCTGCTTCCACGAAACCACAACTCTTGCCTTACCCCTAGCAGGGTAAAGCCAGTGATTACAGAAGAGTCCTAGAGCAACGCAAAACACAGGGTCCAAACCATCTCCTCAGTCATTAATAACAGAACCTTTCTTTCCTTCTTTGAATAGCAGGAGCTGTACAGGTGTGCTGAGGAGAACACTATTTTCTCAGGCAGTAAGAGTGAGAGACAGGCCTAGTACTGCTCTCCCAAGCCCAAGATCTACATGACCTGTGTGAGATGGCCTTCCAGGTGGATACTAAAATGACTAGTTAGGGAGTTTACTTAGCACCCTTTGCTTTTGCTGAGATTTGGGTAACACTGGAGCACAGTTACCAACGTATAATTTTCTCTAAATTCTACAAGGAAAGCCTGAAAAATGTACAGTTGAGCCCACAAACAGCTCCCATTTGCATATGGTGATTCTCAGATGAAGTGTCAGAGAGAAGCACTGGAAGAAAGCTCAGAAGACCACACTGCATTGCAACATGTAGAAAGACAAGCAAAGACACTGCAGCACAGATTAATTTAACAAAACTGGCATCTTCTGCAGTGGCTTTGGCAGGCCCACTACACTCACATTAAATTAGAAGAACAAATCTGATGTAGCTGAGGATATCAAACAGGCAGTTCTCTCTGATAAGCTCTGCCTCAAAATGAAAGTTTTGGCAAACACTGTGAACAACTCCTGGAAAATTCTGGAATGCCTGAAAGCTTACATTGGAACCAACAAGACTCATCAGAGGTCAAGGACAGGACTTGCTGTGTGACTGCGTCAGCTGTCCACAAAAGGTCTCCTCAGATTCTCAGAGAAGCAGCTGGTCAGTGGAGCCACTGGTAATTCACACATCACTCTCCTGTCTCTAGGTATAAGGTCTGGATCCCATACAAAGACAGCAAGGCTTGCACTTGCACTGTGGCTCTTTTTTACTTCTTCTCGCATGCTTCTTGTCCCGCTTTTGAAATAACCTGGTGGAAGCACAGAACACAGCTGTGCAAATTCATTTAATGCTCAATCTCTTGCTGTGGAAACTGTCAACAGTGGTATGTTTGAAATTAAATATCCTGGGGACAGAAAAGAATGTTCCTCCCAGTTCAAGCTCTAGTGATATTGTCTAGGTTCATAAACCCTAGTTCCATCTGCTGCTTGATTAATCTGAATTTATCACAAATTTGAGAGTGTGCATATTATCTCATGGATGTCACTTCCTCCATGCAGATGACTCTGAGGACAGGGACTTGCGACCTCTACACAACAGGTAGGTTTAAAGCCTGTGGGACTGACATTTGCAGTGGCATAATTGGCTGCAAATTAACCCACTGGAAAACCCTGGAGAAACCATCCAGTTTTTAGCTGAGACTGCCCTCTGCTTCAGCTGACCACATGGCTGGCTGCACAGGAGGGAGCCCAGGACAGGAGGCCTGGACCAGAGTGGGATATTTGTTCTGACAACAGCCAGAGTTTAGGCTGGCTTACAGTGATTGACAAATTGCTTCTGTGCAAGGGAGAATTGTAGATAAAAAAATTTTTACAAAATAGTTGTATTGAGAAAGAGTTGCTGTGATTTTTGCCTTTATTCTTCAGCAGAGAAAAATAAGGAGGCTCCAGTCTAAAACCAGCAAGTTCTTGGGAAGTTTACGTTCAGCCCAGTGACATTACAATAAAACACATAAAAAGGTGCATTCATTAGATTTACCAATTTTACTAGGAAATCAAGGCTTGCGATCCTCTCTGAAATAAAAGCATTAGCATGCTAGATATCTCACTTGTTAAATTAATTATGCTTTTAATAACTGTAATGCTAGAGCACAGACTACAGATACAGTCAGTGTCAGCTACTTCTGGAAAATACTAAACATGTATCCTTTGTATCTTCAGCTTAAAAAAAAATAAAGACCTATATTTTAAATTATAATGTATAACTAACACTGTCTTGTCTACATAGAAAGGGTACTGCTTTAACTGCTCTCCTCTATGTCGAATTTTACTGTAGAGTTACCAGTGTAACAATTGTCAAATATTTCATAAACTTTTCAGAATGTTGTTAGTATAAATGTACAAGAATATCTTAAAAACAGAACAGAGTCAATCTGACAGGCAGACATTTAGCTTTTGAAGAAAAAGGATTTTGTTATCTTTAGATTTTGTTGGAATAATAAAACAGCTTTCATGTTTTCCTTTCATATTAGCTTAGCTATGAGAAAATAGGGCATGTGTCTTAGCTATTCGATTTACTGACTGCAAACCCAACAGCTGTAGCAGCAGCGGTCAAATGAGATTTTATCTTGTGAAAGTTGACAGCAGTAATAATTAAGACACACAGTATTTAACTTCTTCAAAGGAAGATCACTGAAGACCTGTGTTGCTGTGCTTACAATCCTTATTTAAATCCCTTATTTAGCATTAAACAGGTTATCCATTTAATGTGTGACTGGTTTATTTCACAACAGTCATTAAAATGTAAAGATCATCTGTTACGGTAACGCTGCTGGGAGACTTGACTCATTTAATATATACAGGCCTCATGGACCTACCACTGGAAAACCACTCTTTTTCCAGTTTTCTCTTGCTTTAGATGAGGACAAATTCTCACATTTTTTTCGCTATCTTGCATCTCTGAAAAAAAAAATTACCACAGTTAACTAGTACTCCTTTCTCTTCTCAGTGCCTGACAGAGATTGAACAAAAAAGCAGAGGGATTCTGGGAATAATCCTACTGTCTGTCTTCAGTGTTACTGGAGAAATAATGGAGGTGTCCTTCCATCACCTAGGAGAAAGTAGTACTAAACCACATTTTTTCGAGGAGCTATGAAATGACTATATAATTAATGAGAACTGAAAGCCTTAGCAACAACTGCTCGATGTTGTCATGTCGTGTGGCAGATGAAATTTTATTTTTCAGGCCTTCTCTTGATTCCTAGAGTGGTCAGAGGAGAGAAAGGTTGCATAAAAGAGATTTACTCAAGAGGTCACAGAAATCAGCCTTGAGTTCTGTCAGATTATTTGCATCAGGCTCTCCCTGCCATGGGGTACAGGGACCCAGACACTGTATATGACCATAAAATATGCCTGTACACTGGACATCTTACGGTCCTTGAGCATCTTCTGGAACCAAGCTAGAGGAAGATGCATCATTTCTTGTGCAAGGTGTTTTCAGAGGAGACTGCAGCTTCAGAAAACACCATTATACAGAATACATTAAAAATGAGCAGAACTTGCTGCTACAGGCCCTGTCTTGGCTGAATCTGGCTCGGACACGCTGATATGGAGTAACAGTAAAGCATATTCTCAAAATACACCAAAGACCCCTGGAAACAAATTCACATGGAGATCTGCAATGTACAGTAGCTTCTATCAGAGGTGAATGAGGATGTCTTTAAAATGTTGCTTTGGTTTCAAGAAGAAAGATTTAATGACTTTCAGACAATCAGTACAGAAGTTAAATTTTATCCAGGAAACCTACAGAAACCTACTGACCTAAAGAGAGGGAAGGATGCAGGACAGGAATAGGATTATCACTGAAACCTAAAGTTTCAGTGATAATCCTATTCTGTCAAAATTTCCTTACTGCAGTGTACATGAACACACACGTGAGCTGCCATCGCTTAAAGTCTTGCTGCTTAATGCCTTACTGAGCATCCACATTCACATTATTCTCTCCACCACAGAAACCCACCAGGTGCTCTAAACCCCATCAGCACTATGGTATACAGTAACATCTGTAAGAAAAGAAAATCATCTTTATTCAGTTTCATTTCAAAGCTTAAATGAGAGAATTAAATTGCATAGCCTTTTCTCCTTGCCAAGTTTAACGCCTCTGACCAATCAACAATTTAAGGCACTGCAAGCTCACGTGCCAGTAGTGTTACCAACACCCAGCTATATGCCATCTAGTATAGAGGCACTATCTGGATGCACTCCAAAATAAAGAATGCTTTATATTTAGCCCTTTTTACATACTATATTGTATATGTGCAGACACTTTAAAGAAGATAGAATCATGGAAGGGACCTTTAGAGGTCTTCTAGTCCTACCCCCGTCAGTAAGCAGGGACATCTTTACTAGATCAGGTGGCTCAGAGCCCCATCAAGCCTGACCTTGAGTATCTCCAGGGATGGGGCCTACACTACCTCTCCAGGCAACCTGTTCCAGTGATCTACCACCCTCACAACGAAGAACTTTTTCCTAATACCCAACTTAAACCTCTCCTTTTCTAGTTTAAAACCATTACTCCTCGTCCTATTGCTACATGCCCACATGAACAGTTCTTCCCCAGCTTTCTTATCGGCACCTTTCAGGTATTGGAAGGCTGCTATAAGGTCCCCCCAGAGCTTTCCCTTCTCCAAGATGAACAAGCCCAACTCTCTCAGCCTGGCTTCACAGGGGAGGTGCTCCAGCCCTTTGATCATTTTTGTGGCCCTCCTCTGGACACATTCCAACAGGTCCATGTACTTCCTGTGCTGAGGGCTCCAAAGCTGGACACAGTATTCCAGGTGAGGTCTCTCCAGAGCAGACCGGAGGGGCAGAGTCACACCTCTCAACCTGCTGGCCACACTTCTTTGGGTGCAGCCAGGATGTGCTTGGCCTTCTGGGCTGCAGATGCACATTGGTGGCTCATGTCCAGCTTCTCATCCATGAGTATCTCCAAGTCCTTTTCCTCAGGGCTGCTTTCTAGTGTATCATCTCCTAACCTGTATGGATAACGGGGATTGTCCTGACCCAGGTGCAGGACGCTGCACTTGGCTTTGTTGAACCTCATGTGGTCCACCTAAGCCCACTTCTCCAGCCTGTCCAGGTCTCTCTGGATGGCATCCTGTCCCTCTAGCTCATTAACTCCATCACTCAGCTTCAATTAAAAATACATAAATATTGGACTTATGCCGAAAACCTCCTTAAAATTCTTGATCCCCCTGCTATTCACCTGTGTACATTTTAGAGCACTATTGCGATACCTAAAACAATAGGTCTTTGCTAATCATGATTGGGGTCCTAGATCTCAGACACCTAACACTATGACGAAAACATTATTAGGACTGCAGCAACCAGAGAGAGTAAATAAAAGTAATAGATTGCATTATCAATATACCTTTCTAGTAGTATTGCTAATGTAAAGGAAATGCAGCAGACAAAATGAACAACTGTTTGACGATTCAAGCCAGCAGCCATTTTGCAAGAGTTACAGCCTTGGCAAAGGCAGAGAAACCCCAGTAGATACCAGAATAAGGATTCTGTAAGCTGCGCAGATAGTTAGGGTGCAACAGATTACAACTGGTAGTCTTCATTTCATATAGGATCCAGTTCTAATCCTAAAGTATTTGTTTATAAACAGTTAAACAAAAGGTGCTTTACTTATTCCACAGAACTCGAGCTATCCTTTGCAGAATGCTGGGAAGGTAAGAAAAAAATGCTCAACCTGGAAAAATTGTGATAGCCTCTGATGACAGAGTCTCAAGCACCTAAAGTAGTATCGTACAGAGATTTTTGACTATGACATCTATTTCTTATACATTGATAGACATTATCTTTCCTCATTTAAGATTGCGATTATCTGGGTATTTAAAAAAAAATACAGGGTAGGGTTTTTCAGCTTTCAATAGCCACAAAATCTCTGTGAATACTGCTGTGCTCTAACAGAGTGGTTCAGTTCCAACCATCATGAACTGACACATCACGAGAAGTTGCAAATGAAAATCTCGTGAAAGGATTACAACTTTTGATTACACTCTATATATCCTTAATGTCCTTATTGCAGTGTTTTCAGTTTGTAAAGTTACTGGGTTTATATCCACTTGGGGTAGAGCCTAAGGAGCAGTCAAGTATTTTCTCCACATCAAATTAATTTCTTAAACAACGCTTCTTACAACAAACAGCAGCTTAATACATTATCCTTCCTAACTAAAAAAACCCCCAAAATCAAACAAAAAATATAACAAGAAACTCACTGCAGAAAAAACAAACCCAAACCAACTGAGTTTTGATAAAAGCTTACCATGGAGAGCTTTATTAGGAGAGAAGCCTCACATTCTCTACAGCAAAAATTGAAAGATTATGTAATGAAGGATTTTCCAAGTGATTATGGGCACTGAACAGATGTCCTTTATAATGCTGATGCCAATGATATTGATAGATCAATCAATGCAGAGATTAAAACAGGTTACTGTAACCGTATTTGTAGTTTTTAGTGCATTTCACAGAGAATGTCTTTTTGGCCTGCTCATAATATTAACTAGGTAACAGGTCATCACTTAAATTCAACAGCACACTTAAATTCAGCAACAGGCTTATCAAAGTAAATATGAATGCATGGAAAATAAGTGTTTCCAAGTAAACACTTAAAACATGCCATAAAGCAATGTTACCATTTTAACATGCCAGTAATCTGTTACTCAGATAATGACAAAAGCATCTGAGAACTATGAAGGAATGAGACGAGAAATAAATACAAAAATAAATAAAGCAAGCAAGTTTTCTGAAATAAAACTTACCTTTGAGCCATCCAAACTGATTATCCTGTAGACATTTCTTGTGCTGTCATAGAAGTAGGACACAGTAACAGCATGCTTGCTGGTGGGAACCCAGTTCTTCTTAGTGTTTGGGTCAATCTGGAAGACGTGAGCTCGGGTGCTGAAGATGGGTTGTTCCCTGAAGAACAGAGAGTAAAAGTAATTAATTTAATTTGTAGATAACACATTTGCATGCATGTTATCTGGCAGTTGTGCCGACTGTGATGCATGCATTTCTCTTTGCATGATAAATTTTTCCTAAGAACTTCTGCATGTGTGGCTGCATAGAGCAATTAAGTGCATTAATACACAAATGCAAGCAAAATGCAAGCCTTCTAAGGCAAAAATCAGCACCCAGCCATAAATCTAGATTAAGATCTCTAATAGAGATTCAGCCCCGTTCCATCATCTCTCCAGCCCTCACCCTCCATCTATCGCTTTAAACTGGCATTAATGCATGTGTGACTTCATCTCATTACACTGCAGACTGCAGAATGTGCATGACTTTAAACTCCCATCTTCACAGAAATCATTTAATAGTCTGATTATTCTCATCAATTTTAGGTCATAATCTGAAACCAAGCTGGCTGAGTCAATGCAATTACACTAAAACTAACATTAATTAGGGCCAGGAACATGTGCTGTGAAACCCTCACTCTTTGGAGCTTCACAACATTTTCACAGCAACACTAAATACATGTTAACATATGTGGTTCAAAGTTAACTGCTTAGCAAGTACCATCATATAAAGTTAATAAACACACACACACACCTGGAAACTACACTGTACTTCAGAATTTACAATTTTTTTTCCCCATGATTATTACCAGGTCATGTAGTATTGCACAGAAATCTAAAAATATTTTAGTATCACTAAGATGTTTGTCAGTTTAAATGTAGCTACATTTTAGTGACAAATAGATTGCTGTATTCTTCAGGGAATTTTGCCATCAAATCTCAAAGACACTAAGTACCAGAACTTTAAGTCTTAAGGTTTTGGTACACTCTTGTTTTCTCCCATTTCCAGGATGTGAAGAAACATATACTTTGTCCCTGCTCTCCTTTCCCTTTAAGAGGTAAGTTTTTAATACATTTTTCTGCCCAAAATAAAAGTAGAAGAAATAAAATTAGGATTTTGGGTATGCACAGTCAAAAGGTTTTAATCTGGCCTCATTACAAAGGAATATGTGTAAAGTCTCAGAAATATCTCTATTGTTTGACCACAAGAGCATCTGAGTCCAGGTGCTTTTAACAGCAGAATCATGTTGAAAGCTCATCTGCCAGAAGATGTGGTGCTGTCCAATTTTGGGTGTTGGAGCAAGTGACGAAAAGAATACAGAACAGAAGACAAAGCAAAACAGTTTCAGTGAAAGCTAAGAGAGAAGGCAGGCAGTCCAGGGGGTAAATGCACACGCCAGTCCTCCATTCAAATGTCACTTTTCCGTAAGCACAAACTCATCTTCTCCTTCTAAACCATCTAATTATAGGAGGTTAGCTAACTATTTTCCTGATTACAATCCCTTCTACACAAACAAAAATCATGCAGAGGTGACTTTTATAGCCTTTTTAACAGAATCTTCACACTAATTCTTGTCTACAATTACTTCTTCAGTCACATTTAAACTTTAGTTCTTATCTTCAACGACATAGAAATTTTGCATTTACCTCCCAATTAAGCACATCCAAATGTAATGTGATGCATATTATAACAATGCAATCAGCTCTTTTGACTTTGGAAAGTTAAAGACCCCATCAAAACAAAAATATCTCAGAAGCCTGACAATTATTTGCATGAAGATGGACATTTAAAGGAAAAAATACAGGCTCTGACCACATTAACCAAAAAGGCAAAAGAGCTGAATCCAACATGTACATGTGTGGTTAATGGATACACATTTGACCAGCTCTGACACTCAGTTCAGTCACAGGACATCACACAACTACGACTTTCAACGTACAAGTAGTCAGGATTTCATTACGTAAAAGGAAGGCAAAAACTACACGACTAAATTGGGCATATAGGTAAAAGTCCAATTGTTCAGTCTTGCGTTGCTGCCCTCCTGCACTGCCAGCACAAAAGTCTTCCACAGACCCAGTTAAATACTCTCAACTCAAGGTGGGCTGCAGATTGCTCAGCAGTGTTGCTCAAACACAAATGAAAGCACTTTGTAGGGCCCCTCTGTGCGTATGGCGCAGCCATTATGGTTAGGTAGGGAACAGCAGAAATGAAGCTCACTTAGACTTCTGATAAAGCTAGAGTTTCTTTTCTTTCCATGTTTTAATTGAAACAACAGCTTTACTGAGTGACAAGCTGTCTGTGCGTGGTGGAAAAAGCATAGCTCCCTTTGTTAAACTAGCTGGATAGAGCATGATTTTGCCAGATTCCTGACAAAGACGCTAAACTTCAGATGCCTCTAGAATTAGACCAAAATTTTGACACTCGATGATATAACATTTATAATGATTGTTTCTTCAAACAAATGGAAGTCATGCACGCTTTGTCTACAGGATTAAACGTGTTACAGAATCAGTCCCTGATGAGCCACTTAAGTCCTTTGAAGCTGCTGCACAATTCGGTCACCTGCACTCTTCTGTAGCAACATACTATAGAGCTACCTAAATTTTAGATTTGCTAAAACATTGAAAAAACAAACAACAGTTGGTACATAAAACACATACAAGATTTGCAACTTCAGCTAATCAGTCTTAGCTCAAAATCTTTGTTCTGCCATTATCCACACAGGATGTTATGCTCTCCCAGTCTGGAAGTTTCAATTAATTCAGTTGAAGTAATATTAGTTACAGGAGCACTAGTTAAATAGGAAAAAGGCTTCCTTCTTCTCTTGCTAAGTGCTCAGACAATTGATACATTAATATTTTATAATTTATTCATGTTATATATTCATATGTACATGCATGTACTATATATTCATATGTATACTACATATTCATATGTCAATATAAAGAATTACTTCTGAATATATAGATTTGATGGGAAGAAGATAACAGCTTTAAATAAGGAAAGCAATCCTGTAAAAAACCCCTATCAGTTCCTTAATCTTCCCTCTCTTCTCTTACTCTTTCAGCTTTGTCTTGTCATTCTTTCATTACCAGAAACTATTTAGTATTCATTAAATACACTAATAGGAACTAAGACAAGAACTCATTACTAATTGCAAAGAGAAGTTCATTTTTCCAGAAATATCCTGATGCTGAACAAAAAGAAAAGCAACTAACAAGAAAGCCATAGTAACACAGTTTGACTATTAGAACGTCCACTCAGGCATGGCAGAAACATTAAGGCTGATATGCTGCTGTTCTTAATTGGCTCAGACTGCAACATTACAATGGTCAAACACAGACTAAAAAAGAAGTAAGTGCTAAGTCCTCCTGAGTTGCAAGGTGAGGACTAAAAAAGCGTAAGGAATACCACTTAGGCAGGTAAGAGTCACACCAAGTTTTTTCATCACTGATATATAAATCCACCCACTGACATGGGATTGGTCCCAGGCTAGGCTTAGGAGAAAAGGCTGTGCCCCAACTAGTGAAGGAATACTATTTTCAAACACTTCCCATTTTGATATCTTAACACTTCCTTTAAGAAAAAAAAAGAGAAAAAAAAAAGCAGAGTACCAAATATGAGAACCCAAGGTTTCATTTCCCCTTACATTAGGCTAATTAAAGCTTTCACAAAAGAAGCCTACATTAGTATAGAAGGTTAGAAAGAACTTTACTTGCTAATCCATAACTATTATTTGCTTTTTAAAAAAGAAGTATCTGTTCCTTGATACGTCTGCTACTTCCAGATCATACCAACACTACTGCTGAAGATTTCCTCCCTCTTATTTCTTCCCCACCCCATTGTTCACCATGACTCCAAAGTTATTTTCATTGCCATATCATCTACAACTTCTCAAGGCTGAGATTCTGTTGTCACTGCTTCTGTCACTGAAAAGAAGGTATGAACTTCTACAACATTAGCTGATGTCCTACTTCCCTCCGCCCCTTCCCACGTGCCCTTTGCCCACAACATCTATGCTTCTTCATGCATGTTCTTAGCACATTAGCTCTTGTCTTAAACACAAAGATGTTTCAGAGATGGTAGAAGTATGTGGTTTGAAGTAATTCCAATCCTATGAAATTACAGATCAGACTTTGAAAATAATAATTATTCAGAAATGAGATTTTTAAAGTTCCTTACATATCAAATAACTTTAGAAGATAATGGCAAGCCCCACACTGAATCAACAAAATGCCTAACATTAAAGGATATATAAATAAGAAAAAGCATTGCTGAATTACCCTTTTTAAACTGCACTGCACAATGGTGACACTAATGTTAAATGGACTGAGTTACAGCTGGTTTTAGAATTAAAATTTACTTAGTACCCATAGGCTAGTGAATGGGAAATCACAACATGCTCTAATATACTGTCCGAGTTGTAAAAGCTATTTACTGCTGAAAGTTATTCTGTGATGGGTTTATATAAAGGTCCCTGGAAAACGGCCTGTAAGAAATTGCTCCAGATCCTGGATATTAGTTATAGTGAAGTCAGACAATTAGACATAACAGCAACACCATGATACTCATTCCAGTGGAAATGTGACGGAGAACTCCATATACATCCAATTTTATACCTACATTGTTTTGTATCATCCCGAAGAGACAGCACATTGTACAGTCCCATGCCCTCTTCAATAAGGACCTGCTGGTGATGACAGGAACCCCAACTCCTCTTCTTTACCAAATTTAAGTATTTTTACATATATTAATAAAAATTGGTCTGAAATTCTAACTCACAGCTGGACCTCAGGTATCTAACCAAAGGAAATTTCCACATGAAACCCTCCTGCATTTTGGGGCAGAACATCTGACCTAAGAGATTCTTCTGTAACCATTAGGAATTGAGCTCTTGCTCCTTCAACAAGCACTCTTTTCAACCTGGCTCTTTATTTTCATAAAATGTGCAGGAAGCTATTATCTTTGAAATGTCAATGTCCCTATAAAGACTAGTTAAAATATGAGAGTTATTCAGGCAGGAAGGGGAACATTTGTACTATATTTGCATACATTAAAACCCTAGGCTTTAAAAAAAATACAACCTAACAAAACATCTGGGCTAAGTAGTATAGGCAAAACATAAATATACATACACATACACACAGTTAGGTATAAAGAATATAGTTCTATACAAGTCAGGCTAAATTTGATACCTGTGAGTAGGCAGAACTTTAATGAACTCAGTGATTACAGAACCAAAGTATTACAGACTGGTTTGAGTTGGAAGTGGCCTTAAGGACCAACCTCCCTGCCATGGGCAGGGACACCCTCCACTAGACCAGGTTGCCCAAAGCCAACCTGGCTTTGAACACTGCAGCAGCTGCAGCTCCTCTGGGCAACTTGTACCAGTCTCTCACCACCCTCACAGGGAAGAATTTCATAATCTTTTCTGAGGTAAATCCACACTCTTTCAGCTGAAGCCATTACCCCTTGTCCTGTCACTCCATGCCCTCATAAACAGGCCCCCTCCAGCTTTCCTGTAAACTCTTCAGGTACTGCAAGGCTGCAATAAAACCTCTTTAGAGGCTCCTCCAGGCTGAATAAGCTGAATTCTCTCAGCCTGTCTTCATAGGAGAGGTGCTCCATTCCTCTCACCACTTTTGTGGCCCTCCTATGGTCTTGCTCCAATAGCTGCATGTCTGTCTTGTACTGGAGACCCCAGAGCTGGACACAATACTCCAGGTGGGGTCTCACCACAGCAGAGCATAGGAGAGAATCACCTCCCTTGACCTGCTGATCACGTTGCTTTTGATGCAGCCCAGGACATGGGTGGACTTTCATTCGTAGAAAAACTGTCTACTTATGGTTATTTGCATCAATGAATACAAGTTTCTGTATGGCCCAGGAGGCAAGTCAGGAAAGCAGGTAATTTCAAAATGTAGAGTAGAAAACATTTCTGAAATTGGTTCCTCCTGATAAAACTGTGGCATATCCACTCACGTGGATAGCATCTTTATGAGGATGCATTCCTATAAAATAGCCCATACAGGAGAAAAAAATGAACCACTCTGAATGTTCCAATCTCAACTAAACGTTCAGGAAGTCCTTACATGAGAACTTGCAGAGAAGGAAGGGGGAGAAGAATGGCAGAGGAGTATGCTGCAAGCCGACACTGTAAGACAACTGCATACAGCACTTGAAATTTATAGTCATCATATACAATTGCAAGAGCTAGGATTACCTTGCCTTGGGAAATAAGATTCTTGCTATTAAACAACCAAGCAACCCCCACCCAATAAAACCCCAAAACAGACAACCAAATAAAGTAATTATGAAGAGCAATGAGAAATTTCATTTAAACTCATTCCTCTTCTGTCTGAGCTTCTCATTCAGAAGAGACCAGTGAAAAAATAGTAAATATTTGAAAACTTTAGCAGAGTAAAAAGCTTCTTCCAGAGTACAGATTTAAAATTAACTGTTGCACAGCACAGGATTAGTCTCACAGATTCAGAAACATCAACAGCATGGAAGCTGGCAGAGTTGCAAAGCACAGAACAAATCAGTGCCCAGGTTCTCACCCTCCACAGAGGACAAGAAAAGCCAAGCACAATGAATTTATTGTTGGGACAGTAGTGGTGCCAGGACAGGACACTGCGTGTACTGGCAGACCCAGGCAGAGGAGAATGGAGCGAGTCTTAGACCAGGAACCAAGGGACCTGGCTTTGAGCTACATCTCAGACTTATCTTCCTGCCTCATCACAGTCATTCCTTTGACCTGACCAACCAAATCCACTTTTCCAATTCATTTCACTGGCACTTCTGTTCAGGCATCTCACTGGCTGTGAAACCCTACAAAACATCAGGACCCTTAAACAGCTGTCCCCTACATATTTGTCGCAGATACTCTTCTTTGTCCTGCTTGCCTTCACAGCCTTAATGTCGTTTTCATTTTTGCATGCTCTGCTCAATGCTTTTACATATACACACGCATATTCACCTCAGAGATATTACAGCGTGAGTTAGTAATAAAGTTGGTCACAAATTCAGTTGGCATACTTGGAGTACACCAACTAAATGGATTCTGCCCTTGTATTAGGAACAGCCCCCTCACAGCCCTCCTTGGCCCTCCCCATATCACAAGGCACGGAAAACACAAAAGCACTCAGAAGCCAAGAACTATCCCTTTGCCTCATCCCACCTTCAGATGCCTACCAGGTAGGGAAAGCTTTAACACAGTAACTTAAAATTCATGAGAATCATGGAATAAGGGGGGTTTTGGTAGGTCAGTAGAAGATGTTTTTTAATTTCTTCTTTTTTTAATTTCCAGGGAAAATCTGAGATATCAGAAGAGATGGATTAAATAAATTCTGTAGTTATAGAACTATCTCTCAGAGTAGAGTGAAAATCTGAAGGGCAGGGTCTGCTCATTTTCCTTCAAACAACCGAAGGATTGTTCATTTACAATACAGTGACATCAGATGGGTGTTATGACATATGCTCAATGTCCAGATCAACAGCAAAATCTCATGAAGACTCTGGAGAAAGCAAAAAGTGAGGCGTGAAAATGTATGCACATTCTTCAGAGGAATACCTGGACATAATGCATGTGATTCTGCAGTAAAATTTCACTTACTTACATGTAAGGGTGTCCCTGCCCATGGCAGGGGGCTTGGGGCTAGAGGATCTTAAAGGGCCCTTCCAACTCAAACTCCCAAATATGCAAGCCACAATTACATCCCTCTCCCTGCATTTCATCCTGCTGTCTAGGTAGTATTTCACCAGTTGCTTGTCCTCACCATGCTGTACATCTACTACGAGTCCACCTCCTAACTGCATAGAAAAGCTTGCAATCAAGGTGTTTTCTGGGGCTCCCAAGGTGGTAAAGGCATTCCTGCTGAGCTCAAACAAGCAGAGTCAATAGGCCCTCAAAGCTGTGACTGAAACAGAACACACCGAATTACATTTGCCAGCTAAGATGTAAACTCCTATACTTGGAGTAGAATAGATGCTACTTAAAATTAAGGCTTATATTCTAGAGCAAGGAAAATAAAAACAACCCAACCAACAAAACTCTTAAATTTTTGTCATAATGTCAGTGAAGATGGACCTGCTCGCACTGAAAAGGCCACCCAGAGAATACGTACAGTGTAATGTTAGCCTGCTTTTTTTAAAAAAAGGAATAGGTAAGTATTGGATTTGCTTTCACTTCTATAAGTCTGTGTGGTTTTAATAAATGCCTGTTCTCCGGTGCCCCCCAGCTATCACATGTTGTTCAAGTTGTGCAGGTAGGCAACCACCCAAAGTGCTACAGGAAACATCCACACAAGAATTTATCACTATGAAAAGTTCCTCTAATAACTGCACGAAGGTCCATCTCTCTAAGGTTTTCCTTTTTTGTCCTTTCACACAACCTTCAAAAGCTCATTTTCATACCACGAATCAGGTGAGAGCTTTGGGAGTCAGATGAGATAACAAAAAGCATATTACCAAGGACAAATACTCAGCTTTATCTTCACACTTACGTCTTCAGTTTATTATTCCAGGGATATAGGCATCTTCAGGATTTTTCTAGGTACCTAAGTGATTATTCCTCTAAATCGCACAAGTAAGTGGACAATGGTATATCTCTTTTTTTAAATTACAAGTTTGGAGAGAACTAATCATCAGCTTTTAATGACTTAAAAGCAGGTAAACCACGTTAGATTGAATTTTAGGACAGATACTGCTCTGTTGAGAAATTCTTGCCAAAGTAGTTAACAGAGTTCTATGTTTACAACTAGATAATTAAGATGTATAGCTGTTTTCAGCTACTTGTAGTCACTGAAAGTGTTAAACAGAAAAACAACCTGATACAGGTTCTATTCTGCAAACAAAGAACCGTGGAAGGACAGGCTAATAGGACATTTCTGAAAGCAGTCTAGATTTTAACACTTGTGTAAGAGTCCTCACATACAGTAAAATTAAGCTAAGCTGTATCTGGAATAACAAACAGGCAGGCAGTGGTCTGAAAATGCTCATTTCCCTCCATTCTACAGCATGGAAAAGCAATTTCGCCACACTTGCAACCCAAACAGAAGTCAAAGGAATGAAGCCTACACAGCACAATACAGCAAAGGAAGAAAGCAACATCATTCATACCTGTTAGGAAAATAAAATATTTAGAAAGGTCCAAAAGCAATTGATAAGCAAGTTTTCTTTTTAATTCCCTTAGTTCCTCAATAATCTGTTCACAGAGGCAATCTTTCCTTTGCAACCTAAGTCTAAAATCTCATATGCAATGAAGTTGTGTTTCAGTCAGATTACTCTTACAGAATGTGTGTGTGTATTTGAATTGAGAACATAAAGCAGCTTAACTGCTCAGCATGAACTTTTACTATTACTTAGTAATAGTAAAACTTTAACAAAGTCACACAAGAAGTTAGTTTCCCGCCCTCTGCATCAGTTTTCTTGACATCTTCCTCCAGGGCAGTACCTACGGGGTTCAGAACCATTACAAGACCTTCAGTTTCAAGGAGGGGAGGGGGAACAAAAGAATAAAGAAAACCCATATACTAGCAAAACAAAACCACCTCTCCAAATATAGAAGCAGAGAAGGTAAGAGCATGAAGTTGCTTTTGGACCCAGAGGTGGTTCTGGTGAGCCACAACTCCATGCTCTACTTTATAAGGCCAAAAAATGCTCTCTCTTACAGGGGTATGGAAGAGAAGGAGGAAGGCTCCAGATAGGGCATGATTTTCAATCTACTGCAGTCTCCAGAATGCAAGCCTATCTTCATATGGCTTCCTTGTTATGTTTCACAGATACCCTGAAATTAGTTTGGGACTCTTCTGAGATCTAAAGTTCAGTATTTTCCTTTACAGAACACTTTTCAGTTTGTCAGAGGGGCTGTTAATGCCACTCACAAGTAACTAATTAGAACAACTGATACTGACTTAACAAGGTGAGAATTATGCCAAATCAGAGGCTGCACTTAGGTGCTGTTGCTGAGGCACAGATGGGGAAAAACAGCACCCTGCAAGCTCAAGATGACTTTGATGTTAATCATATGGTTTGGTAGGATATTAGGGTCCTACGACAGCAGTGGTAGGAGTCCCAAACAGAGGAGCGCATTCAACTGACAGAGTGAAACACCCTGCTTTCTCCAGACATGAAAGCATGAGACCATCCAAAAATCAATGTCCTCTGTTTTAAAGTCTGGTTAGAGCAGTTCAGTTGCTATGATGAAATCCTTCAGCAGCAGTGACAAGTGTCACCATGCTCAGGTAGCACAGCACAAAGGAACCAGGAGGGGAGGGTTGGCACTCAAACACACATTCATGCTGAGCACCAAAACAAGAGTGGCGATCCTACATCAGCTTAACTTCCATGAAACACAGTGCAGTTCAATAAACAGTGCAAATGTGGTATTTTCTAATTTGACATTCAGGGTGGTTCTGTGAACTCCACCAAGTGTCATCATTGCCTATGACAAGAATATCTGTTCTGATGGCTGTATTTCATAGGTATGAGACAACAGAGACAACGCTGGGCATTTGACAAGAGAGACAGGAGAGAATTTTGGAATCTGAAAATGAATAGAAGGAAGACAAAATAATACAATCAACTCATCGTGTGTTTCCACTGAGATAATCAGCAATTATATGGTAAATAGAGACAGTATTTAAACATTAGTATTTTAAGATGATATTATGTTTAACTACTGTTTTGGCAATCATCTTTGAAAGACAACACTTAAGTAACACTAGTCATAATTTTGCTATTCTAAAGACTGGATCTCAGCAACTTGTTCACAATAGTAAAAACATGGAATACAATATTTCCTTCTCTACTGTGAGACACTTGCAATTTGTCTCAAACATACTTCTGTAGCAAAATAAGGCCTTCTCACTTGACCGCAAATCCTTAGCAAACCCCTCCTTGTAGCACTTCTTACCAGGTCTGGTTTTTTTTTTATTGGTTAAGGTTTGGGTTTTTTTTTCCCATTGGTCTCCTTATTGGCTTTAAACTTCCATATTGCTTCCTTATAGGTCCTCGTATAGAAGTGATCCCGATTCCTTAACACTTCTCACCCCATTGGCCAAGTCCACCTCACCAGCTTCTACATCTCCAAGCTACTAATTTTGATATGCCTTCTACATGTCAAAATGCTTTTAATTTTAGTGGGCTTGGCACTTGTCATTCCTTTCATTTCCAGCTTCAAACTCACAAACGCCTTATTTAACATTTAAAAGTCATCATATGACAGTCAGCTTTGAGAGCCTGTACACTTTACCTTCAGAAATGAGCACCCTGAAACAAATCATTAGTGCAAGCTGCATGTTGACCACAGACGCCTCAAAGCTGAAGTATGCTTCCACCAGCACCAGCAAAAATATCAGAACCTACAAATGGAGCGGGCAAAATGATCCAGGCTGAATAAAGGTGCACTTCATCATTCTAGCCATCAACTGATCGCCAAACAATCTGCAATCCCATCCAGACTGCTACAGCTGCATGCTAAGTTTCAAAACAAATCACTGGTCTACATCACAAGTTGAGAATTGTATTATTTCATTTGTATCAAGGAACTGAATTACAGACTCCTGGAAAGGTAAACAAATTAATTTTTTATGAATAAGTAACAAATCAATTTGAATCATCCCACTGAGCACTGCAGGAACTGTAAAGCCTCCTTAATTCACTTTGAGCATGCCATTACCACACCAGCAAGTCCCTCCCTTCTGATAACTTACAGCGTAGTAAACACTACTGAAGGCTGGAAGTAGTAGCTTCATCCAGACAGAGTTGTAACGAGAAGAGACAGATCCCAGTATCCCTGATTTTTCATGCCACACATATGCCAAACATGTTCTGGTACTCCTCCTAAGGCAGGACACCCAAATACCATTCCTGGCAGACCTCCAGAACAGTTTGATCATCATCAGATCACTGAAGGCATTCCCAGTACGCCTCCAAATCCTGTTTCCCGCAGTGACGTGCCTTGCACTGTCAGGCAGCTTCCCACCACAATAGTGAGATTCACAACAGGCACACAGGGCATGATCCTTTTTAAATGTATCACTGTGACCACACACTGTGAATGGAGCCAATGGTGCACTGCACAGCCTGCTAGAGGCCAACATGGGAATACGTGCACAGGTCTGCACAATAAATGGCACCCAAGGGACCATGCCAAGTGCTGTGCTGTGGGGACGGGCCCCAACAGCTGGAGGGGACCAGCCATACTGGCACTAGGCTATCTCACTGATGAGCAGCTCATAGGGAAGACAACCATACTGGAAACACAACGGCCACATCAGTACTTGGGTACTGCTGTATTGCTATGCAAATAATGTCAAGAGACACCTCTTCACTGACAGTTCACGTGCTTGCTTTGATTGCACTGGTGGAGGCTGGTAAACACATACTACACGTTAGTTTTACTGGAACTATGATTATCCACCACTTTGCAAAATCATACTTCAAAACAGAGTTTATATGTTGGAGGCACACCTACAATAACTGTAGTTCTAACCCCAAGATAATCGGTAGGTTTTGGGGCTTTCCCAGGTGGAAAGTTGCTTTACTTGCTGAAAGTATAATTAGGGAGCTGGAGGGGGGTGGGGGTGAGGGAGAAGAATCAATGTCAGGAATCTGCTCAACATTTGGACAAACTACACAACAAAATGCACACCGTACAGTTTGTGCAGAAGTACTGGCTTGAATTCCTGTCAACAGATAGAACTGGAATTTTGTTACTTATTTCACATGGAATTGGCATTGCCTACATTAGAGACCTATACTTGCTATTCCAATAAAAATCTTCACACAATACATACTAGAAGGGCAAACAGGCAGGTGAAGAGGCTGGAGAGCAAACCTTATGAGATGAGGCTGAGGGAACTGGGGTGGTTTAGCCTGGAGAAGAGAAGGCTGAGGGGGAACCTTATTGATGCCTACAGCTACCTGAAAGGAGGTTGAGGAGAGATGGGTGTTCATCTCTTCACCCAAGTGTTGGGTGATAGGATGAGCGGCAACGGACTCAAGCTGTGCCCGTGCCGGTTTAGATCAAGGATTAGGAAAAAAATCCTTCACCAAATGGGTTATCAGTCATTGATACAGGCTGCCCAGGGAGGCGGGTTGAGTCACCAACCCTGGATGTATTTGAACGACAGGTAGACGAGGTGCTTAGGGATATGGTTTAGTAGAGGACAGGTATGATTTGAGTCAATGATCCCAAAGGTTTTTTCCAAACTAGTGATTCTGTGACTATAGCCAGGAAGCATCTAATCCAAGACCAGGAGCCAGGGCTTGTTAAGAGCTAGTTAGTTACTCAGTGTGAGCTTTTTTTTTTTTTTTATGAACAGCAACAATTTTCCTTACATTGTACCTGAATAAATGCATTCAAAATCTATGTACGAACCAAGAAGTGGAAAAGCCTGGCAGCACACTGCATTCTGAGACACTTGTCTGGTGGCCAGTAGTGGTGAATGCCAGTCACCGCTAAAGAAACATCTACATAGGAAGGACATATACTTACATGTTAAAAAAGCACTTGGAAATCAGTTTCCAGAAGACAAAAGTAAATTAATCCAACATAAAGTGTTCCTGTCTAATTGCCAGTTAACTCCTTTTAGTCACAGTGAAAAATATGGCTAGTACAAAAGCACATGTGTTCCAGTTTCAAAGTCAACTGGTCAAATAGCTGCTTAGGAGCTCAGCTACTCTGTGCAATGAATGACTTGACAACAGAATCGTTCCATTCCAAATGCTTATTTTTTGTTGGCATGGAAAACACCTCATATTCTAAGAAGCCCTGACATGGCTGCACACTCTACAGTACGTCATGTGTTGGAAAAAAAACATGGGTTTCTTCAGTATCACACAGTACATTCTTGTAGATTTTTGTACAGACTTTTGGAAATGAACAGGCACAAGAAGTAGGAATTGCGGGAATACAAGTCAAAGATGATTTATTTCACCAACACTTCACTGTAAAGTGTTGATCATTTAAAGCTCATCCTTCAGTTTTCAAAAGTCAATGAAGACCTCATTATATGTCCCATTACAAGAAAAGCCTCAAGATTAACTACAGATTCAAGACTACTCCATACTATTTACAGAATAAGCTATTTTAAAGCATGTGAAAACCCCAAATTCTAACCCATGACAATATTACCTACTATGGTTTTTTACAATGAAAGACACTATCAAAGAGGGAAAAAAAAAAGTGCTTCCTCAGTAAGCTGAGGCTCAACCTAGTGGACCTTCTAAAAAAATAACCTTTCCAGGTTTCAGCTTCAAACCTAAGCAGCAAAACTTTCACAGGGATAACTCCAAGTCTGAACCTTCTTGAACAGTTCCAGCCAGAATAAACAGTCTGCTGTAGCAAAATACAGGTCTATCCCAGCTGTAATGACACTTCCCCTGTGTCAGCCCCTGTATTTGTACAGCCACACAGTCAGCTAGGTTTCACTACAGATGTGGCTCGCTGCACAAATGTACATGCTGCAAGAGACAACAGGAAAAAGCATCCCCTGTCTTCTGTTGTTCCTACTTTTTGGTGTCATGCTGTGAAAATTTAACAATCAAGATGTTGACAAAGATTACAGCCACAAAGATGGATAAAACAGTGCCTGTGAATCATTTGCATGCATATGGAGGAAGAAGAAAAGCCTGAGATGAACTATGTAGTTCAAGTTCGTCTTTATTCAGGTAAAAGCCATTATTAAAAGAGTGATACGGAATGCTTAAGTTAGCTAACTTGACATCTGCAGCTAAAAGGAAAATATTAAAAAAAATCATTACTAGATACTGGAAATGTCAATATATGCTTCTATCTGGCAATCCAGCACCTTCTATTGCTTGCTTAAACAGTGTCTCCCTAATTTTTTTAACGATGTCTGGCATTCACCACTACTTGCCCCCAGAGAAGCGTGTCAGAATGCAGTGTGTTGCCAGAAGCATATTTGTGATGCAGTTCCTGAAAATCAATACGGTATTCAAACACAGCTCCATTACTTTGCAGAATGGGGCAGGCGACATTAACACCACTACCATGGCTCTCTATAGATACCACAGTGCCCAACACTGCATGGTGCAAGGCACAGGCAGAATAAAGCCACGGCTCCTGTAGCCTCCCTTCTAACCTCCCTGCCCTGAACAAAGTGCTAATTCTGGTAGATCTCACACGGATGAGGAAAAAACAAAACAAAACACACAAACACAGAAATACAACACAATGGGAGAAATAAACCTATTGTCAAAATCCAAAGTGGATTTTCATAGTGTAAGGCTTCAACACCCACTGTACATTACCTTTAAAACTGAGTATGTCTGAAAAAGCCTTACAGGACGAACAGCACGAATCCCTGAACTAGAAAGCATGCTCCTGTCATTTTTTTTTTTTTTTTTTTTTTTTTTTACCTAAGTAGGGCTTCTAAACACACATTTCAACCTAACATGGTATATTTGACCGAAACAAAGCAAAACAAAAAAATCCACAAAGAGATGGACTGAGTACTCCAGTTTTCATTCTTACTTTAAATAATACAGGATACTTTGTCCCTTTGCTCACTGTTGTATTTTCTTGTTACTAAGGCTATCAACCTTACACATGAGGAAGTGTGACATTTTTCTCAGGCACAGGAGTGTCTTGGATACAAAGGCCACATTGTTAAAACAGAAGCACACTTAATTTCTGCCCGTGTATACATGCATACACCATTGTGAGTTCCCCTCTAGACCTGTGTACCCTTGCACCACCCTCACTCCCATGCTAAGTGCCTCTTAAGCTGCAATGTCTGGACTAGAAGAGACATCAACTCTTGGTAATTAGGTCTCAACAGCTTTAATTTTAAAGACATCTAAAGAAGAACTAAATTTCTAATCTGTATGAAGTGCTTGCATTTTTTACATGGTCACTGATCTGGAATACACCGTAAAACCACAGGCTCAGCTAAAACGATGTCCCAGGCAACAATACTAATGAGAAACTACTAGTAAATTAGTATTACTTCATGAAATAATGCTCTTCTTTTTGTAGGTACTCTTAGTACATAACCATAGTTTTGGAAAGCTGTAATTTAAAGACCGCTCAGGTAAGAGCTTGAAATCAAATTCTTAAGAGACGATCATAACTAAACATTTTCCAACAAACTTCCCATAAAAAGCTATCTGGATTCTACTTATTACCTTTGCTAACTAGCAGTCACTCTAATGTTAATCAGCTAGGTGCTTAGTTAGTTAGGTCTTTAACACCAGAATCTAGGTGATGTTGTCTGCCCTGATGGTTAAGTGCTGGCATGCTACAGCATTTCAAGGTATCGCCATCTCTGTGGCTCTGAGACTGCGTATTTCTTCAAGTATTGGCTCAACATCTGATTATTAGTCCTCAGAAGATAATGAGAATTGCTGTAGGACACTGTTTGGGAGAGAGAAATCACAGTAAGACACACACACAAAGCATTCATCTGATATTTGCCTCGAGACACTGAGAATAAAAATAATCTCAACATGATGAATGTGAAGTACTGAAACGTTTATTTTCAGCAAAACTAGGATTTCACCCAAAGAGCTTGTCTACATAATCTTTATAATGCATGGAAGTACTGAAACAGATGAATGGCAAAGTTAAGGCATTGCAAGTACCTTCACTATATCAGCATGGAAATCGTCAGCCAGCGTATTCATGACACTGGTCTATATGCTGCCAGGCCAGAGGAGCTGGTTTAGATTTCTAGTGCTAATTTTATGGTGACAAAATTACTGTGGCAGAAGATAATTTAAGCATGGTAGTGGTGTCCACACATTGCTGCCTGACAAAATAGTTCATTAACCATTTCATGCTGATTTACATACAGTTCCTCTGTCTAGGTAGTTATACTTTAGCAATTTTTTTCAGATATTCAAGTTTTGTGGGTGTTACCTACATTAAAGTGATGTTTATCTGTTTCAGTTGCACTCTCCATGCTGCCACAGAAGACAGCATAAACTACTTGCTGCCATTGCTTCCACACAATAACCACCTTACTTTACCCCTGAGATAGCAAGACGGGCAGGAATTGCAGTAGCACTGAACTACTGCCAAGAAGCTGTACTTCCTGCTCTATTACCTGCAGTACTTCTGTCAGAGGAGCACAGCTAATGGACCTGTTGCTAAGACAAGTTGGGGGACAGCTATCATTACGCCACACAGGAGGGAAAAAGACAGGTTCATGAACCTCAGTCAGGTCAAATTCAGCTGTGAACAATGCTTCCAGCTCCTTTCAGCCTTACAGTTTCCATGTCTTGTTACCGAGATAGAGAAGGAAACCAGTTTAAGGACAAGACTGTGGTTTGGAAACACCTAAGAAACCAAATCAACAGAAAGCAAACCAAAACCAATTTCCACAGAAAGAACTGTCTATCCCATACATTCAAGAGGTACAGACTTTCACATATTTTTAGTTTTTTGAAGCTTCAAACAGGCTTTGTAAGCATCATTAGATCCTACAATTTAGAATTAGTATGGTTTGTCAATACTCCTACTACTGTGCTGATACTACTGTATCCTACTACAGGATACTACAGTTGTAGTATCCCGTCTTCAAAATGGGACCCCACATCCTGAGTGCTCTAAAGAAATGCATCTGACCAACTCCCTACCCTTCAAAAAGCATAAGAGCAAGGAGTGGATCAACCAGCAACAGAAATATTCATGACTGCAAAAAACTAAAATAAAATACTTATTTCTAGGCAACTACAACGCTAATAAGTACATCCTAAAATACTCATCTTCCACAATATTCTCCAGCCAACTTAAGAACCCTAGTATTCTAATTCTGCCATCTCAAACTGACACATATCATAGCCACCTTTATGAAGATAACATACTAAATATAGTCCAACAAAAGTAAAGAGAAGCTGAAGTCTTTATAAAGACACCCTGATTAACATGACATGACAGATAAGCACATCTTATAGAAGCTTTTACCTTGTAATTCCTTATCATTCAGCAGGAGTGAAGGGAAAAGCTAGCAAGATAAATTTGGATAGTTGCCCACAGCACAGAAGGCCATAAAGGAGTTTATGGATAGACACCCATTAACAAACCAGGAATTAATCCAAGAGATTAAGTTTAACAGGACACCGATTTCTCAGCGCTATCAGAATCCATGGTTATTCAGCCTCCATACTGCATATTCATTTCAGCTTAAGCAATGACTGCATCACAGACCACAGACAGACACCTCTCACTCCCCTGCCCCCAGCTAGAAGTAAAAGGAGTACCAGAGACCAGTACAATATATCGATGGTTTGTGGCTTTAACACAGAATTTACCTCACCAATGTATACGATAATCTAAGATACCACTATACATCCTGAGTGTGTTTACTTAAGATCTGTTTCTTGAGGATTCTGAATGTCATCAAACCTGTGCTCAAAGACGACTGTCAAATTCCATATTTCTCAATACTGGAAATAAAAGACAGAACATACTGAGGTCCCCTTATTTACACAGAAAACCATGCTTTCCTATGAAAGAACACTGTATTCGGTGTGGTGAACCCAAAAGAAGGGCCTGCACAAATAAATGCTTACATCACTCCAAGAATGACTATTGGTAAGACCTTGCCTGCATGCAACAGGGATGAGGAACCAGGAGAGTAGACAGGCCTAATCACCTGAGCATAATTCATTTACCTGGTCCTTTCAGATGAGTGACACCCACAAACATACAGGATACAGTGCTAAGGCAACTTTCTCCAGAATTACCACACTCCGCAAACCATGCTCTAGTATCAAGTTCCTCAAAACAAGTATTTAATAGCAACACTGGTGCAGAGATCAGTCACCTAGAGCCTGGTATCCATCATTACCTGACTTGCCTGATGGTAATCAATGCACCAAGCAGGATGAACTGCGCTGTGAATTCTCCACTGTAACAAATGAGACTAAGAAAGCCACTGGTGGTTTGGCAAGCCGATTCCTCTCTCTCAAGTCTTCTGTGTTCTGACAAGTGGAACAGGTAAACATTCCACCAGCCAGGTACTACAACCTCACTGCACAAGTTTATGCAGGACAGCAGTACCCATTAAATCCTGAATCTAGTACACAGGCCCTCATGTGGCCAGGTACATGGGTTATCAACCATTTTACAGCTCAGTTCTAGAGCACTCAAATTTAAGACCTTGGTCGAATATCAGAAGACTACTCTTACAACCACAGTGTTACAAGTCCAGTACACCTTGCTCTAGAAATACCTCAAAATCCCTGAGCAACTGCATTTAGACACTAATGCAAAATAGCTACTGAATCAAGAGCTCTGCTCGGAACATGAGCAGACGCCCGATACTCGAGTGCAGACCCACAGAGCTGGTGCTGGCCCTGGCTCGGATGTGCTTGCTACCGTTTAGATCAGTTACACATACCTACATTTCTGGGTTTGTCCACACTGTTAGAAGATGGTTTTCAAAGGAACTCTATGTTGCAATACCTCAACATGTATTGCCTAAAGAGTCTTCAAAATCTCTGCCAGCAAGCTTTGTCTTCTTGAATTCAACATGCCACGGTACTACCCAAGTCATCACACCAACAACTTCGGTATTGTCCTGGTTTCGGTCAGGATGGAATTAACTTCTTTTGGAGTGGATCTCAGCTCTCAGCTGGGGTGAAGCCACGACAGGTATTTATTTCAACTCCTTCTACAGATACAGATTCGTACTGTTCGTTAAGAGGCCACAAAGCTAGAACACCAGCAGTACTGAAGTTGATGAAGTGGGGGAGTCTTTTTATTGTGTAAGTCAGGTTTCTGTTTTCAGAAATGCTCAATTTAATTCCTGATAGTGTTTACTCCTCTTCAACAGCTCTATCTGCAATATGATGCACTTAAGTGACGTATCTACAAACGCAATACTTCAAATGAAAGGCTTTCCATTATTTGAATTTTAAAAAGCTACATAATGCCGTATCTGCTTAATAGTTTTAAGTATATATCCCCAAAGCACTGCAATATCATTTAGCCTTTTGGTGGGTTTTTGAATCACATCACTTTCTTGAATATGTAGGTAGCTGCAACTTCAGGTTTATTCTGTTTGGGATTTTTTTTCTTTTTTTTTTTTCTCTTTTCTTAATGGAAGGGAAGACAAAATAAAAATAAGGGTTAGCCTAAGAAGTCACTCGTTTCTACACCGTGTATGCTGAACCCCAGGATGCAGCTGTTACCACCCCACACGCAAGTAAGTTAATAGCTTGGAGAATTCCAAGTGTCCTTAATGGCTTGTGGAAAGAGACACTGTTACCCTCTGCGTTAACGTACCAAATTCACATCTCAATTCCTGAATGACCAAAACACAAAGGACATGATATATGGCTTTTATACTCTTAACTATGTCGTAGAGTCTTAGAAAAACAGCATCTTGTTAATGCATTGAAAGTCTGCCTCCACCTTGCAGTTAGCCAAATCGCGCCAGCTTTCTGTTGCTTTTGAACATGGATGAGCTTCCATTCCATTCAGAGGCTATCAGGCAAGCCCGGTAGTAGGGTTTATTTTTTTCACCTCACAGTACAAATTGCTAAGGATTACAACCGTGTAAAGTTCTCACAGGTACCCGTCACTTTTTTTATCTGCTAATTTAGATGTGATCGAATTATCCTCAAAGATTTCGTTCCTCATTTCCTTAAAACCTGAAGGATTTACTACAGAACCTGCTGTAAAGCAGATTTCCTCAGAAACGCCTTCACTTCACTGGCAAATTCACTCGCCGTTTTGTCTCCTCTGGAGACTCCAGAGGAGTTAAAACGAGCCTTCGGTGCCCTGAAGTTTCACCTTGCCACACCGAGCTCAAAGGACTGACCGTGCCTTAACGACACGGAGAAGGACCTGACGGCGGGACCCGAAGCCAAGACGGCTCTTCCAGCGATTCGACGTGGCCACGGAAGAGGCAAACCTCTGCAGCTCCGCGGTGCGCCCCTCACGGAGCACGGCACCGCTTCTCTCTCAGAGGGCTGATGCACAGCATCGATCGCAGCAGGGTTCCTGCTCCTCCTGCGCCCCGCCAGTAAAAACACTCGCCTCCGTGCGCATTCAGCAGCAACAGCTCGCACGGGCAGCCTCTTCCACCGACCCCCCCGCCCGCGTTTCGCCCCCCTCCCCGCACCCCCCGCCGCCCCGGCACTAGTCCGGCGGCCCCCGCGAGATCCTTACCCCATGGCGGCCGGCGGCGCCGGGCACCGGCGGTGCCGCGCGGGCCGCGTCCCCGGGGCGCTCCTCGCCGCGCCGGCAGCTCCGCAGCCCCGTGGCGGCGGGCCGCTGCGCTGGGCTCGCCGCGCTGCGCAAGCCCGGGGGGCCGCGCCGCCGGCTTGCAGCTGCCGGGCCGAGCGGGGCCGCCCGCGCCCTAGGGAGCGCCCCCCGCGGGCCGGGCTCCCATGGCCGCCGGCCCCGCCAGGCGTCCGCAGGCAGCGGCGGCTCCGGGGGCAGAGAGGTCCCCTCCTGCGGGCGGCCGGGCGGGCGCTCGCTTTCTCCGCGAGGGGCTGGCGGCGGCGGCGGCGGCTGCGGCGCTTCTCGCCGGGACGTGAGCGGCCGCCGAGGGCTCCGCGCGCCTCAGAGGCGGAGCGGGATGGGGCAGGCGGTGCGCGCAGGGCTCCACGCCGCCGCTCCCCCTAGCACCCCCGCCGGCAGCGTGGCGAGCACCGATGCATTTTCTCGAGAAGGCAGAGCGAGCCGCGGCACCGGCGCTGGCATCGGGCTCCCAGCGTGAAGCGGCTGGCGGCGGGCTGCGGCCGCGCGTCCCTCGCGGGCACCGGGGCGCCGCGCTCCCCCGATCCGCCTGCCCGCCCACCCCTGGCTGCAGAGATATGGGGAGCCGCTCCTCCTTCCCGCGGCGGTGGGTCCGCTCCTCGCCGTCACGCCTTCTTCTGCGGCGAGCGGGCAGGCATCGTCCTGGGGCGCGGCGGGTCGGTCACTGCCAACGGGCGGCGGGAGGGGCTCTCGCCGCCCAGCCCGCGCTTCTCTGCGGCGGGGCCACGGGCTCAGCCCCGCCGGTGGGACGGAGGGAGGGAGGAAACGAACGAGCGCCGCGTCAGGCGGTGCCCGGCTGCACCAGCACCCCCGAGCCGCTGCCTCTACCCGCTCGCATCCCCCGCCCCCGCCTCACACCTCCGCCACCGCCCGCCCGTCCCCTCGCGGTGGGCAGGCGCAGCCGCTGCGCGCAGCCCGCACCGCCGTCCCGCTCCTCCCAGAGGAAGGGAACAGCCGAACCGAGCCGGGCCGGGCCGGGCCGGGCCGAACTGAGCCGCGCCGGGCCGGGCCGAGCCGAGCCGAGCCGAGCCGCCGGGCCGTGCCGAGCTCTACGCTGCCGCGCCCTGCACTCCAGCCCCCCGCGCAATGCCGCCGCACACTGCTGGCCCGCTCCTGCTCGCGGCAGCACCCGCCCGCTCTGCCTCCATCCTCCGCCCGGGGAGCTTTAAATAGCACACGTCACCGCGCTCCCCTACGCACTGACGTCACGCACCGCTCCCGGCGCTGACGTAACCCGGGTGCGGGGGATGATGTCAGAGTGGTCCACGCCGCCGGAAGCTCTTCTATAATAGGGAATGGCGGTGAGGGGGGGGGGCGGGGGGAGGGGTCGGAGCCCGCCGCGGCGCGGCCGCCTCCGTGCGCCTTCCCGGGCGCTGGCGGCGGCCGGACCGCCTCCTCCCGCCCCCGCCCCCTGCGGCGCCGTCTCCACGGCAACGCCGCGCGCGCCCGCCGCCGCGGCCCGAGCCCGCTCTGGGTGGTGCGGATCGGCCTCCCCGGCAGCCGCGGATGAAGACGGCGCGGAGCCCACGGTCCTGCCCGTCCGCCGTGGCGGTGGGAGCGGCGGGACTGCCCGCGCTCGCTGGCCGAAGCGCTTTGCCAGCTGTGACTGCGGCCTTGGCTTTACCGGCGCTTCAGGGCCGCCAGGGTCACCTGCTCAACGGGAAGGAAACACGGCAGCCACTCTGAAAGTGCCCCAGAAACGTAGTCCGTCTGCGTTAGTAGCGTTGCAAAAGAACTGTAAGTGCCGTGAGGTCTGCAGCTCCTATTTTCGACTGGGCCGTTCCGTGGTGTCGTGCAAGCCGGCAGCACGCGTTGCTGCTGCTATTTCAGCAGAGCAGCCCGAGCTCCGGCACCACCTACTACATTGCTGGGCAATACAGTAGATACACCTCATCTTCAGTCCAACAAATCTTCCCATTAATTCTCCCAGGTTTCCCTGAATTTATGATTGCTAGGGAACCGCTCTGAGGTAGCACCAATGGCACCCCAATACTTCCGAACGCAACTCCTTGCTACTTCTAGGAGTGCTTTCGGTATTTTCATTGTATTTTCCTGCTGAAGGGAAGGCTGTAGCCACCAGAGGAGATTTAAACTACAGCAAGCATGAGAGGGAGAAATCCACAAGATACTAGATGCCATTGTCCCCATAAAAACGGAAGAAGAGACAAGTTTTACCAATGCACGTTTCAGCATGGTAAAACATAGCAAAACCAACAGTGGTATGTTGATGGCTGTTGCTTTAACAAAAGGTCGCTTGTTCCATCATAAAATCTCTATTACCTGGGACCAACTGTTGTCTGAGGAAGAGGCTGTAATGAAAGATAGGATTTACCTAACTATGCCGTCTCCCCAGAGTAAGGACAGCCATTTTCAGAAGTTACTTACCTTCGCACATACACATGTTTAACAGGCACTTGCTTCAACATTTTGACCCATAAAGGTAATCAGCTGTGGGAATGGTGAAGATGACAAATGACAAGGGAAACCTTGTCCCAACAAAAAGCTAGTGTAAGAAGCCTAGCATGAATCATCCCTAGCAGTGAGGCAGACTAAACTGCCTTGCAAAGGAGAAAACAGCTTCCTCAGTTTCCCATTTCTCACACAGTGCCTTATGACCCAAGGGACTGAGCTGCAGAAACCTTTGAACAGTGACAGTTGAAGTGTTGCTGTGGGCAGGCAATGCTCAGAACATGCATAGTTACGAGGAGGCTGCATCACTTTCCTGGACTGCCACTGACATTTCTCAGTTGGGTTCACTGGCTAACAGTGAAACTTAGGAAGATCTTTGTATTTCCCACTAAAACTCAGATTAGATGTACAGGCTTCTATCAGTAAAACTGTTCAAGGCAGTCACTGGTGCTGGTGGGGAAAAGATGAAGATCCACAAGCATTCCTTCTTCCACATGATAACAATGAAAGAGATTACTGTCAAAAATAATTCAGTTTAAACAACATGCAGTTTATAAACCTACTTCTTGATGTCAAGTAGCTAGGAGTCTAGATTCCTTAGCTTTTAAAAGCACCACATGACATTTTGCATGCAGTAACAGCAGGCCAAGAGCAAAGAAACTAAGGCTCTAAATCCACATATGAATAACTGTTGCATCATTTTTGTTCTTTCAGCTCAAGCTCACACAATAATGCAAATGATTTAGTATTTCACTATGTCCAATGTATTTTGTTTAGGTATCACAGAGATGGCTCCATCTGTCTCTGCCTTTCAGCTTGTTCACATATTTGGCTTGCATGAAGTATGTTTCCCCACCGTATGGGTGCAAAACCAGAAATCCCCAAGACTAAAGATAAAAGAAAAAATGTAAAACAAACCAATGCACACAGCCCTAGGGGAAAAGAATTGCATGTTCACTTGAGAATCGGAGGTGTGAACAGATTCAGGGGCAAAGAAACACTGCTATCTCCAGAACATCATCATGTGGGATACAAAGACTGTACTGACTTGTGAAATGCCATACACATTTCATGCTCCTCTACAAGTAATAAGCTACAAGTACTGGGACAGATAACATTCTGGGTGCGGGAACAGAGCAGTAGGGACAAAGAAAGCATCACTCCAAGTAAATCTTGTAGTCCATCTTTTTTCTTCTTCATTCTTAATTAAAACAGTGCTATTTGATTATTACAGTTGAGCGTAGAATCTCCACCTAATTGACTACTTCTCATCCATGGTTACTTTATGGTTACTGTTCCCTCAGATCTGACTGAACTTTCTCGAAGTCTTAAGGTTTGTCTTAATTATACCCTTTTACAGTTTTGATCAGCTTCCAGGTTGATTTGGTTGAGCTAACATTATTTCTTTTGGGGAAAAAGCCTTCGTTTATGCTTGCCAAGCTTACTGAAATCACTTCTGTCTTTCCATTCCCCAAGTTAATACATGATACAAAATGATGGTGGCATCCATCAGCTAAGGCTGAACTGTACATGCAGATACAAAGAACACAAGACAGGCCTTTTAACAGGAGAAACAGTACACAATCACTTCATTTTGACGATATAAGTAATATAACATGAAGAAATGTTGATGTCAAGAGGCTCAGCTCTTAAGTTGATTGTTTTGGGGTTTTCCCCTGCTATTTTAGAACACTTTTTGCCTGGAGCGCTCTGATGGAGGCAGTCTTGAGCTGCCTGAGAGAAACTATCAGCAGCTCAGTGGCTGTTATTCCACAAAGATACCAAACAATGTGACAATCAAACAAGGTGGATAGTTTGAGGCAGTGCAAAGGACAAAGTGGGTGCAGGATGAAAGCTGTTTGCTGCTCTGAAGTAGCATATTCCTGGAATGTGTATATTCACAGGCAACAATATAGCTACCAAACCCTGTTCTGGACACCCTTGTCCGGAATGGTCAACTAGCTGGGGCAACACCTGTAAACTTGGCAGCAGTATCAATACCTCTGAAAGGAGTGTTGGGTTGAACCTCCTGGTGGAGTACCTGCAGATGAAAAAAAGCCCCAGATGGCTGTGCTACCAGGATCTCAAACCTGCTAAGTATTGACATGGCCATTGTCCTGGTCAAAATCCAGCAAGAGCATCAGAACAGAGCTGGAAAAAATGAGAAGCACCATTTTTAGCATTTTGCCTAACTTTCTGTGGTACCTCTGTTTTCTCTATGCAAAACTGGGTTTGTAGCGGTTAATAGTGCTTTGGCTAGGATCTGTCATTCCCATGAAAAAGAAAAAAATGCTTGTAAGAGACAGGAAGAGCCCATTTCACTGGATAAAGCACTGAAAAGATTTGAACTGCAATTCCTTGTGCAGTTCTAGTCAGCACATTCAAAGAAAAGGAATTCTAGCTGAACCAAAACCAGAGAGAAATTCTAAGGATGTTTAAGGGACCGCAGAGAGGTTTGAAAGCAGAATAATTGGCTGGTTTGGTTTATCAAACTAATAGCCAATAAGACATACTATTATGGTCTCCAAATATTTTGGTTGAGGTTACCACAAGCAAGGGAGCAAAAAGAGCTAACAAAGGGAAAAAGTATATAAACTCACTATAAAAACCCCGTATTTTTTCCTGGCACTCCCAAGGTTGCCGATCTTTAAGGAGCCAGTTGCTGCAAGAGTAGCCTTCCAAAATAAGGACTGGGTGTAAAAGAAACAATGACTGAAAAATAAATCACAGATGGCAGCTATCACTGCTTCCATGTGGGAGGAGGTGGAGGTAGCTAGAAGGATAGAGACATCTTTCCTGCAGTGGCTAGCAGCCTGCAGACACCATTTCTTCCAGGGCTCTGGGCTGAGGTTCTGCTGCTCCCTGACATCAGCTGCCCTTCCGCTTAACACCAGATGAGTATAAATTCCAAAATCTCTAAAGAAACCATGGATGTTTATTCCCTTTGAAGATGAGGGAGCCAGCACCTCACACTTCCCTCACTTCTCATGCACTGCTGCTATTTTGTGTCTCTTCCTTCCTCCTACTTCTTTATGCCTTTCCTTGCCCTCCTTTCTCCTGTCTAATCACAGATCTCCCTCCCCACGCACATGCTTCTTTCAGTGAGTGGGATCAATTCTCCATCATCTTCCCTTGCAGGATCTGCATTTGATTTATAAATGAAGTAGAGAAAAGAGGGGAAAAGAGTAAATAGCCCAAGGTTTCTGTCCATATTTTCATCAGCCTAGAAAAATCTTCATTGTCCTATCAGGTGAGCCTGAAGGGATTCTGGAGGAATTTACATTCACCATTTTTTCTCCTGGAACAGATAAAGAAACGTTAAGTCCTGCCTTATGGTCAGGTAAAAATGGTACTCTGAAACTGAGACTAGAGTTGTTTTTGAAAGCAACCGTATGACATAATTCCCTGAGATGCCTTATGGTCCAATATTCATAACTCTGTCCTGTTGCCAATGAATGCTAGCTTTCCGGCACCCACTTCCAACATTTGATTGTCTTACCACCAGGAATAGATTGCACATCTCCTACACAGCTCTGTGGCATTACACCCCTACAGGAATATTTTAAAGATACTGAGCCCTGAGTAACGCATTCATTTCTTAGTCAGGTTTATCAGTGGCTGTTATTTCCTCCCCTGTTTTTTCTGACCATGCAGAAAACAGTTTATTTCAGCTTGTCATTTCTGTCTAATTACTCTGAGTTTATCTAAATACATCACTCAGCTTTTCTTCCCCAAACCCTTGCAGATATTTTTGCAGTTTTGGATGAAGATGCTAAAACTACTGTAAAAAACCCAGCATATTTCTTACTTACAAGATTAAAAATGTAACAATAATGGCACTGTGGATCTGAAACATCTCCAGAAGTGTTCCTTCCATGGCAAAACAACTTGCACACAATGACTCTTCTTTCCTACTGTGTCCTTTGTGGATCACTTACGAGAAACCAAATACCGATCAAAAGATTTTTCAGTCATCTTTAGATTACAAACATGTTCTGTGTTTTCAGGATAAGTCTTAGCAATGATACAGCACTTTTCTTTTTCATCACTCCTGCCAAACCAGACCACGTTGATTTCTAGCAGAACGAACAGATTCCAAACATCACTCAGGATTTCTGCATCCATTCTTCCTATGTCTGAAATAATAGTTTGTGGGGTTTTTATTTCCCAGGGTCTGAAAGCTTGTAGTATATGAAGTATTCGTTCACTAGTGAAGATAAGATTGCCTTTGAACAATTAACTTGTATTTTCAGAATTCTTTCACAGTTATATTTTTAATGTTCTTGTAGAAATTCTAACCATAGAATGTTAATATTTGAAGAAATGGCTTAATTTTCCACCGAAGTTTTCCTTCTTATAGATGAGTTTTTCTGATATTTTCAAAGAGTCATATTTGGAGGAAAAAAATGCTGTATTTTTATAAATCTTTCCATGGAGAACATCCAGAAATTCCAACTCTTTCCACAGCTTCCGAGCTTTTGGACTTCAGCTGCTGCTGAAAATGAAATCCTAGTCTCTACGAAGTTCTTTCTCCCTGTGAAAAAAATTTTACCTACCTTTGAGAACCATTAACATCTTCATGCTGTGAAGCAGGAATTGCAATTTGGCAATAAATATTTGGAATATATTTCTTTTCAATTTTAGTCATCTTCCACTTCTCTCTAAGGTTGGTCCAATTTACAACAGGCTAAACTTAAGAAAAACCCCTTTTCACACAAACTAACGAAACTCAGCTGCAGAGTAAGGCTTGCTCCCGTGTCATTATATAGCTGAGACTTTGTGGTGATTTGACCCTGGCTGCCTCTTTTCATCTGGACAGGGGAGAAAATACATATTGAGAGACTAAGGAGTCAAGATAAGGACAGGGAGAGATCATTCCACAATTAGTGTCACAGGCAAAACAGACTCAACACAGAATAAAGAAAACTCTCTAATTTATTACACTATACTACACACCCAGTGATCCCTAAGTCAGATCATGAGAAGCACGACCTGACCTTAAAGCACCTCCCCCACCCCTACCTTCTTAGCAGTCTTCACTTCAGTCATGATTGTGCTCCCTTCTCCTCCCACATTGTGGCATAGGGAGGGGCAGGGAATGGGGGAAGGAGGTTTCCAGTCAGTTCCTCATGACTTGTTTTCCTTAGTAGCTGTGCAGGGCATTCTTCACACCCTTTCCCTGCTGCAGTGGTGTCCCACCCATGGGAGACAGTCCTCCACAAGCTTCTGCAACATGAATCCTTTCTGTTCGGGCTTCAGCTCCTCACCAGGTGCCTCAGTGTGGCTCCCTTCCATAGGGTGTGGAATTTCAGGCGCAGACTGCTCCAGTCTTGTCCCCCACAGTGTCACAAGTCCCCCCAGAAAACCTGCTGTGGTGTGGATTGGTCTCTCCACAGGCTGCAGGTTTTGCTGACAGAAGCTTGCTCCAACATGGGCATCCCACAGGGTGACAGTGTCCTTCAGGTGTCTCCACAGGCTGTAGATGGGATCTCTGCTCCCCATCATCATCCATAGGCTGCAGGAGGACAGCCTGCTTCACCATGGTCTGGAGAAGAGGAGGCTGAGGAGAGACCTTATCACCACCTACAACTACCTGAAGGGAGAGGTTGTAGAGAGGTCAGTGATGGTCTCTTCAGCCAGGTGACAGGAGATAGGACAAGGGGAAATGGCACAAAGCTGCACCAGGGCAGGTTCAGATTAGATGTTAGGAAAAAATATTTTACTGAAAGAGTTGTCAGGGCCTGGAACAGGCTGCCCAGGGAGGTGGTTGAGTCACCATCCCTGGATGTGTTCAAAAAAAGGGTTGATAAGGTACTTAGGGATATGGTTTAGCATAGGATGGGAATGGTTGGACTTGAAGATCTTCAAAGGTCTCTTCCAACCTTGTGATTCTGTGATTCTGTCTTCTCCACAGGCTGCAGGGAAATTTTTCTGCCAGTTGAAGCACCTCCCTTTCCTCCTTCTTTCCTGCCACTGGTGTCTGCAGAGTTTCTTACATCTTCTCTGGTGGTAAAAAGCAGCTGCTTGTATTTTTTTTTCTCCTAGATGTGATTCCCAGAGGTGCTGTGACCATCGCTGATGGGCTCAGCCTCGGTCAGCAACAACTCTGGCCTTGAGACAGCTAGTGTTTTGCTATCTCAGGCCTGCAGAGAGCTTCTGCTGGCTTCTGCAGCCCCCCTTCTCCATGAGAACCCCACTGTGCAAATCTACAACAGACTTGGAACATGACTTTGAGACTGGGATCAGCTTGCTAAAAAGCCAGACCAACTTTTCACATTACAGGAAAACAATGAGAATTACAAGTAGAAACCATGACTAAAGACCAGAGAGAGAAATGACAGGAAAAGCAGTGGAAACCAGTAAAGCAAGAATAAGACAGATATCACAAAACCAATCAGGGCTAAAATACAGTGAAAGAAGCAGCAAAAAGGTTAACAGGCAAGGCAACTGATTGAATAAAAACTAGGATGGGGAAAATCTAAGCTGGAGGGTAGAAGAGAGACTTGAGACATGTAGGACACTGAATAGGGAGGTCTATTGCTAGCCCCCACCCCATGCCACCATGTGGGGAAGAACTGAGAGAAATCATGTATGAAGTTAAGTCTGTGAAGAAGGGAGGGGTGGGGGGAGGTGCTTTAAGATCTGGTCACACTTCTCATGACCCGACTCTGGTGTCACTGGGTGTATAGTGTAATAAGTAAGATTTTATTCTGTGTTGAGTCTGTTTTACCCATGACACTAATTGCAGAGTGATCTCTCCCTATCCTTATCTCAAATCCTAAGCCTCTCAATACATACTTTCTCCCCTGTCCAGCTGAAAAGGGGAGTGATAGAGCAACTTTGGTGGGCATCTGGCCTCCAGCCAGGGTCAAACCACTACACCAGCATGTGGCATCCAAGAGGGAGAGCAGGCCGCAGTAACCAGGAGAGATGCCACATGGAAAAATCCCCCATTCCCACCCTGCTTTCTACTGCAGTCAGCCCTTTCAACATTGGCAGGGGATGCACAGCTTCGACAAGCTGGAAGAAGAGTGCAAATCTGTGTCTTTGCCTTACAGGGAGCAACACAAAGAGTGCAGCTCTCACTGTGAGAAATCAAAAGAACAAACTCTGGGGTTTGGTTATGATTCATACACTCAGTGATACTCATACCATACATCCCCTGCGCTAACTCACCTTTTAGCTTTCGCTAGGCAAGTAGAAAAAACTACTTCACCTGCAACACTCAAGGAAGTTGCAGGCATCAACCTTTTCCTCACCTGCTGCATGCTGCCCTTAAGCACAAGCCTTCCTTTCTCCTGAGGATCTGCACAGCACAGTAGAAGTGCAAGTGGGATGTGGGATCAGTCCACAGACAGGGAGGGAAAGAAGGACTAAAGATCAGAATGTTTCTCACGTGCTTGAACTTTCTGTCTTGTGCATGTACTTGGAAAGGAGACAGGCATAAGCAGCTGCCACCTATTGTCAGACACTGCTGAAAGTGTGACCAAACCGTGGCAGTTCAGCTCCAAGCGGTGGATGAACACCACACACCCATCACTCCCAGTAGAGAAAGGGACAGATCTCCCATGGGTACGGATAAGGGCAGTTTACTGACAAGCACTGCAAGAACAAAAACCCAGGACAAAGTGCACACACCCAGTGATAATGTAGAGTACTTTACCAACCCAATAGTAACACTGAGCACTGCACCTACAGGAGGACTGACCACAATACCCCAGAGCAGTACAGAAATACCTCTTCCCCAACCAGCCCCTGTTACAGGGGAGTGATGTCAAGTGGTGTGGAAAACAGCCCAGGCTAACTCAGCTCACCTGTGCTGGCTGCTTGGGGAGGTTTACCAGGACACACCCTCACCCCGGAAACATTTTTTCCTGTCTTTAGAAAGAACTTCCTGTAGTGCAAGTGGTGCCTGTGGCCTCTAGTCAAGTCACAGAATACCACTGAGAAAAGACTGTTTCCGTGTTTAATCCCTTCCATCAGCTATCAATGCACATTGCTAAGACCCTGCACATGAAGCTTGGGCAAGATGGCCTCCAGAAGTCTCATCCAACCACAGGCAGAGATTGTGTAATTCTGTGGTCCAGATAAAGGGGCTCAGAAAGAAGTTCCACCTGTCTCAGCCTTTCCTCTTATGGGACATGGCCTCAGGTGTGGCCAAAAGTTGGAATGAGCTGCTGGGGTTTATGGAAATGCACCAGGCTCATGCTGTGGTTTCTGGCGGAAGGCTCAAAAGCAGGAGGCTGAGGATGAGGGCTCCATCCCTTAGGACATTTTTGTGGCACTCGTCTAGGATCACCCTAAAAGCTCCATGTCCCTCCTGTGCTGAGAGCTCCAGATCTGGATACAGGCTCCTTGTCAGGTCTTGGGAAAGTGGAGTGGGAGTATCCCCCTCCCCTAACTTGCTGGTCACACCTCATTGGAGGCAGCTCAGGGTATGGCTGGCTTTCTGGTGAGAGTATACACTGCTGGGTTGCATCCAGTTCTTTTGCACCAGTATACTGGGATCACTCTCTACAGGGCTCCTCTCCACCTGTTCCCCACCCAGTATGTATGGATAGTGGCGGGTCCCCGAACCCACATCTAGGACCTTGCCCTTGTGGAACATTGTGAACCTTGCGTGGCCCCTTCCCCAAGCCTGACTGGGTCTCATCTGCAGACCTGCTGAGGGCGCACATGGTCCCACTGTCCACACCACTGATGAAGAGGTTAAGCAGTACGGGTCCCACCACAGAACACCACTTGTGCCTGGTTTCCAGTTGCAGACTGTTCAGGGCCACAGTCCTCTGCCAGTAGGCGGATGAGTCAACCACGTGCTACTGGTAGTCGTCATCTGCCCTCACTGTGTGCAGGACGTGGTGGAAAGGCCACCTGCAGATCGGGCACATGGCTCTCACGGCAGCCCACCGATGGATACAGTCAAAGCAGAAGGTGTGGAAGCATCCATCAGTGCAGGCTGTGTTGGTGATGTCCCCCAGAGCAGGGAGAGGAGAGGAAGAAGAGGGGAGGTGAGGGCCTCCTAAAGGATCTCCTTGCAGGCTAAGAAGTGGCAGCAGAAGCAGCCTGGTGGCACAGCCAGCCTGAGACTTCCTTTTCTGCCACTCTCCCCCTCAGCTTCCCCAGAAACACTGCGCACACTCCAAGACCACCCACCCTTTGGCTTTTCCCAGACAGCTGGCATGACTCAAGCTAGCATGGGGTACTTGAAGGAGGGGGTCAGGGAAAGTTAAGGGATCAGCTGGTAGCCTCGACAGGTGCCCATGGATCAGGACCTACAGCACCCCTGCCAGCCAAACACAAAGGCAGTGCTCCAGCTGGAGGTCCAGAGTCCTGAGGGAGCTTGCACGCTGTGCATGTGTGCTCTCAGGAGCCCTGGGACCAAATGTACCATGACTGAATGCCTCCTTTGTCTCAGGAGCCCCTGAGGCCCCAGAGGAAGTCAGGATAAACGAGGAGTTTTCCTTGGTTGATGAGTACTGGGTTAGGGATCAGTTAAGCAACCTGGGCATCCATAAACCTATGGGTCCTGACCAGATGCACCCTCAGGTGCTGCGGGAGCTTGTGGAAGTCATTGCTGGGCCACTCTCCATAATGTTTGGTAAGTCATGTGAAACAGGAGAGGTGCCTGAGGACTGGAGGAGAGAAAACATCATTCCAGTCTTCAGAAAGGGCAAGAAGGAGGACCCAGGTAAGAAAAGACCTGTCAGCCTCACCTCCATCCATGGAAAGGTGATGGAACAACTTATTCTTGATGCAGTCTATAGGCATATCAATGATAAGAGGGGTCATTAAGAGCAGCAAACATGGTTTTACCAAGGGGAAGTCTGACCAATCTGATTGGCTTAAGCCACAAATGGGCTAGGGTTTCACTAAATGATTTATTATGGAAGCAGAGAGGTGCAATAGTGTCTTCAGGGAAGAAAAAAATAGGTGTTTTTTGATTAGATAGGAGAAGAGAAAAAGCACAAACAAAACCACATTTCAGCTTCCAGATGTCAGAATAGAGTGGATTAGGTAAAAAGAGAACAAAAAGATAAAACTTGATCTTTCCTGTAATCCTTACTAAGGTCCCAGGAAAACTAGAAGGTCATCTTCTCCAACCCCCAGCTCAATGACTGCTGCTAACTCACAGCTACGCAGGACCATGTCCAGGTGCCTTCTGAAGACCTCTAACAATGGAAATCCCCCCAATTCTCTGGGAAATGTGTCGATCTTCTTTAAACTCTCCCTTCAGATATTTGTTCACCTTGATGGGCTCCCTGTCAGACTTTGTCATACTGAGTAGCCCTGCTGACTCAACCATCTGGCATCACTCCATATTCACCCCAGGAGACTGTTGGCCTTCTTGGCCACCACAGCAGATTGCTGGCCTATCTTCCATTTGGTGCCCATTAGGAACCCTCCCTTCTTTTTCTCTGCAAAGCTGCTCTCCAGTTAGTCAGCCCCAGCATATACTCATGTGTGGGCTTATTCCTTCCCAGAAGCAGGACATTTTAGTTCCTCTAGTTGAATTTGATGATGTTTCTTTCACCTTGTATCTCCAGCCTGTCAAGGTCCCACGGGTTGCCAGTACAACCTCTGGCATACCAGCCACTCCTTCCCATTCTGTGTCATAAGTAAACTTGCTGAGAGTATTATTAATTAATGGTGATGTTGAAAAATATTAGATCCAGTATTATCCCCAGGGTACTTTGGTACTTACTGGCTTCCAACTCATGCCCCAAAATGGCAGAAACTTTGAGGTGAAGGTCTTCTCAATCCTCTTGTTGACTGTAGAGCCATATAGTATGTTTCTTAGCCTATCAGTGTGATGATGCTAGGTGCTGGTTTGCAGCCATCCTCACTATGGCTGTTGGGTGGCCCTGGTGTGCTTGTAGCAAAGGGCTGGAGAAGAAGCCACCACAGCCATCAGGAGGCAAGCAGATGCTCTCTTCAGATTTAAAGCCTGGTTTTGGGGGGTTCTAGGTCACATCTACCAATGAAAACTGTAGATACAAGGATTTCACTTTACTTAAAGCATCATGCTTGTCTGTTGTAATATTCATGCACTCTAGAAATATATTTACTATTATCCAAAGAGTGCTTCCACTTGTGCTACCTAAGAAACAAAGTTAGTGATGAACGTTAACATCTTTCTCACCGTGCACCCTTTTATTTATACTATTTTGATTGCAATCTTCCAAACCTTAATGAACATATTGGAAATTTTAGTGGTGGACATGCCCTCTCCTGGAACAGATTCTCCCAGACATCACACGAATCACTGTTCTGGACAGAGGACTTCTTCTGAGCAACATACCACATAATTTGCCAGTTTTTTCAGTTTTGCTGCCTTTATTAGGTCTTTTAATTTGAAGTTCCTAATACTGAACATCTGGGCATTCCTTGCACATCAGTTGAGCCAATGGCTAATTAAAAGAACACAAAACTTCTTAAGAAGAATTTGACTCCTTAGCAGGCAGATACAGCAGTTCTGAATTGAGCTGGAGGATTTTCAGGTTTGCAGCCTAATGCAAACATTGCAGAAGCTTCATACTGCTCACCAAGCTGCTGGAAAGGAATCTGAACGCCAAAAAGCAAGAGCTATGTCTCGTGAAGTACAAGATGCAGTACTGGTGGGTGCAAAGTACTAATTCTGTGTTGAAGATGTGTGCCATTATGCTGGTTAAACTTCCATGAAGTACCACTGAAGTACCATTTTCAATTTACCTCCTGTAAATTGTCTGTTTTCTAAGATTTTGTTCTCCTTGTGGTGATACTCCATAGTGTGATGGACGTACCAATCACTTTCTAATACCTTGGCCAGTACATCAGCCATAATATTCTTCTCTAGATGCACATCATACAATCACATGAATCCTGAAATGCAAGATAGTCAGCCACAGCTAATGCCTGATTTTTAATGTCTGCTGAGTAGCCTCTACAATTAATGTGTTATAGAAAAAGCATTCAACGTAATTAGAATTCACATAATAAAAGGAGAACACCTATCTAGAGTTGTACGAAGAAGTAATTAAAACCATAGACTATCTACCTCAAGGTGTAGAGTTAAGGTCTCCATGGAAACCTTAACTCTGTATTTCCTGCCTATTGTGATTTCAAAAGCTCAGCTTCAATGTTGCTTTAATATAGTGTTTCATACTGAATACTTTTACCAATAGGAGGATTATTTTGAAACCTGACATTTCTAGGGCTCCTAATATTAACCTAGTTTGCACAGCAACATTATAAATTATTCAGAAGTAACTGTACTAATACATAGTTCACAAGAAGAACTGAACTTGCCTCAAGCTGGTGAAATGTATTATGGATATGCGGTGGCCTCTTCATAGATAAGGTGCTGGCAGCTTCCCTTTGGAGCCCTGTTTCATTTCCTCTATGACAGTGGCTGAAAAGCTATCTGGCCTGAAAAATGCCAGATTAAAACTGAAGGCAAGAAGGAACATCTCTGCAAATGTAAAATGGGAAAAAAATTATTTGAATTACAACTCATTAAGTAACATAAAGCAAGAGCACCAGGAAAAAAAATGCTTATTAATAAAAGCAATGCTGCTTATTATTGCTGCATTAGACAGAATTGTTTCAATTTTAAGCCCATAACTTTTGATTAGACTTTTGTAACTGACTTCAGCAAGTGTGTATGAGCACACTGGTTTGCATCCATCTCTTAAATGCCTGCATCTTAAAATGAAAGGCACTTTATAGGTTACCAGTAACATAAATAGTACCAACTTCAGAGACAGTGATCTGGGTTTTCAGAGCCAAAGTACGTAGGTCCAACTCTTTATAGGCTGCTTTACTTATATGTAAGTGAAAATGGCAGGTTTCGTTATTTCTGTTGCAAGGCTTCACAGATAGCCCTGAAGAAAACACATTTACATGTATTGTAAAGTTTAAGGTAATCTTTAAACCTGTTAACATAAAAAAGTTCCAATTCCGTAAGTAAAAACTACTCAAACATGCCAAAGTACAAGAGGGACACAAATATTATGGAGAGTGTCAAGAGGAGGGGAAGTCCAGCCCTCTGCAACAAGCACACCAAGGACACAAAAATATTGGGAGTGTGTCCAGAGGAAGGATCTTGAGGGGAAGTCTTATGAAGAGAGGCTGAAGTCCCTTGGTTTGTTTGGTCTGGAGGAGACTGAGGAGAGATTTCATCACAGCCTGTGGCTTCCTGATGAAGGGAGTGAAAGGGCAGACGCCAATCTCCTCCCATTGGTGACCACTGACAGAACCCAAGGGAACGGCATGAAGCTGCAGCAGGGGAGGTTTAGGCTGGATATTAGGAGGAGATTCTTTACTGAGAGGGTGGTTGGGCACTGGAATAGGCTCCCCAGGGAAGGGATCACAGCACCCAGCTTGACTGAGCACAAGACGCATCTGATGCACTCAGTCCCATGCTCTGACTTGGCTGGCCCTGTGTGGAGCCAGGAGTTGGACTTGATCCTTATGGGTCCCTTCCAACTCAGGATATTCTATGATTCTATGATTTTATAGTTTTTATGTTATATGAAAACGTTCCTCATACTGCCAAATGCATTTGAAATTTGGCAATCTTTACTGTAGCTTTTGTGTAAGGAGACTTGTAACACCCAGAATAGTGGTATCTTTAATAATCTCCTCTGCGGAATAAGATTAAGGGATTTCTTAGTTAACAGGAACACATCTTTCCCAGCAAAGCCACTATATTATGTGGTGGGCTTTTTTTTTTCAATAAAACACTGCCATCATTTACATCCAACTAATAGAATTTAGTTCTTAAGTATGAGAAAACTGAATCAAATAAGCTGAGTGTTCAGATGCATTTTCCACAGATAAGTACACAATCAAAATCATAAAAATCTGAAGAAAACAGTGAAGAAATGTAATACAACAGAATTCAATTGTACCACCACCAGCTAGCTCTTGCACCTTACTCAACTTTTAGCAGTGCACATAGTAGATGTCAGGGAAAAAACAGCAGGTAGCAAGTTTTATTTTATTTATTAACTCATAGTAGGACCTTCCCAATTTGTTCAAATCTCAATAATATCTCAATAATCTCATTGAGATCTCATAACTTCTAAGTGGATGGTTAATTTAGTAAAGTTTAAAATAGAGGCAATACTTCCTGTCTCTATAAAATGCTTAGTTCAAGAATGAAAAAGTTTGCATCTGTCTGTCTGGCAGTTTAGGGATGTTATTATATACACAAAGTTAATGACGAGGTACTGCTTCCAGACTCATTAACCCTAAATCGGTGCTGATAAAAACCATGCCATAGTGAAGTAACTGCTAGACCTTTCTAACCAATCCTTCTTAAACATCTAACCCTTGGGAACTGACCAGACAAACCCTTCAAAAACTACCGATTTAGGACTTGGGGAACATGAATGTCCTCCCAAGGGTACAAAGGATTAAAACAAAGCTAACTGTGGAAAAAAAAAAAAATTGTAAACTTGAGCAGAACTGATTGTCATGATGCACTGTTTTCAACCAAAATTAATGACCCAGATTGTTTAGTTCACACCAGAAAGAAAATACTAAAACTTAGGAAAACCTAAAAGTTGGACCTTCCTTTTAAAAAGTTGCATTTAAAGAAGTTTAACCACACAATTTACAAAATCAAAGTGCTGAAGAAATAAAATAACTAGCAAATATACTCAATAATCTAACCAGTGCACAGCATTAAACATTTATCACAACAGCCTTAATTCTCTTCAAAAACAAATAGTGTTTTTTCAACAGTAATCTAAAGTGGCATAGTACAAACAACTCATCTGAAAAAAAGACACAGGGATCATATGTAGACAGGTTTTTAGATAATCCCAAATAAAAATATCTAAATATATATTTCATTATAAATCAGCATGGTAGATTTATAAAATCTGTAGAATTTGAGTTGGAATTCATAGATACAACATACATGTTTGCACAGTTACTTAGCATTTTCCTATCAATGCCTAATTACTCTCCATAAATACTGTACTTAATACATATACCATCTGATCTCTCATTTTAAAAGCACTAAAGAGAGCAAATAAAGGCATATATGAAAATCAGTGAACCTGGCTGAATGTTGATCAGAACTGGAATGCTGTACAGTGGTTAAAAAAAACCCCACAAACAAACCCTGCAGTTGATTAATTAAGAAATTTATTATTTTTTTCTTTCAGCATTTATTTGGCAAACTTTTGAATCTTGCTTTTAATGTGGGGGGTATTCACATGGACACCTGCCAACCTTCAGCAATTGATTTATGCCTTTTTAATATTGTTTCTTAATGTATAGCTAATGTAGGTTCTTTGTATTATTATTAAAATCTTGCATTGTTTTCCTGAGGAAAGCTGCTTTTTGCCTGGTACATAAAATTTATTTTAGACCTGAATCTCCAGTTTGGCTTAAATCCCAGAATATCCTGATTTCTAACAAACTGCAAAGCATATCATATGGGTATGATGATTAAGAAGCTGCAGTGTTCACTGTGGATCTTGCACTGTATTAATCCCTGTTAAACCTCTATTTATTTCATTGGAGTTACATTTCCTGTTTTAATATACTTGCCATGTCTCAGTACAAAATATGAAAATGGCATACTTAAAATGAAGCACCCTACTGATAAAAGTTTCATTATTTCAGACATGGTCCTAGAAACTAATAACATCATAAATGATCATACACTACATCTTGTTTTGAAACTGAAAAATGTTTCAATTAAGTTGAGTAATTTCTCAATGAGGAAAGGACAACTACATGAGTGTATGTTTTTAGTAACTCTTAATCAGATAGCATTCTTAAAAACAGGAGTATCACATGCTCTTTTATAAGGCTGCTTGCTATGGTAAGGCACATTCTAAGCATACACCTGTCTCAGTTCCTGTAGGCCTCCTCTGGTGACAAGAGACAGGGAGAACCTGTAGACTCCTTAAAATTAAACAAAGCTTTCCATAGAGGAAAAGGGATGTTGTTTTTTTTTTCCTTTATTTTTTTCTCTTCAAACTATTTAAAGTTGAACTTCTTTGACCAAATTCCCCAGCACTTTACCTTCAGACAGCATCTATACCTGGAACACTTCAGCTCAAAAATTTAAGAAAATTGCAAACAGCACGCAAAAGGGGACTTTAATGCTGCATAACTGATTCTATTCTATGAGACTGCAGATGATGTATCACAGATCACTTTGCTGAGGACTTCTGGAAACCACTCTCTTTTCTGTCCATCAGAACTATTGTTTATCATTTTCAGAGGCTGAATTCGGTCTCTGCTTCTATTACAGATGATAAATTTCTCCCATTAGTAATTCAGTTGCTTTCTTATTTTCCCAACAAAGTAGTTGTACACGCTATTCTGCTACAGCAAATATCCCATTTTTATTCTAAAGCAGTATTTCTTTTTGGAGGCAAACCCATAACACTGGTCCTAATCCTATTGTATTTGAGGGGGTATGTCGGAATACCTAGTGTGATTTGGCAGATCCCTTGTTTTACACTTGTTCAGCTGAGCATCTCTTGACCAGCAGTCTGATTCTTTGCTTGAATGACTAAAACCAGAAGTAAGACTTTGTAGGTCTTTCCTTGGGGATGACAATCCAACCTGTTAACTTTCTGAGATCACAGTCAGGGTCAGGAAGGCGGCAAATACCGAAAAAAAAAGAAGAGAAAAAAGAACAGCTCTCAGCATGTGAAAGCACTGAGATTTGTCTCAAAAGGCTGTTGGCAATTTGTAAAACCTCAGGTTATTTTAGGTGCCTCACTGAAACACATAGCTATTTTGAAAAGTGGATTCAGGTAAGACATGAATAAAAATCCCTGGGAGTGAACAAGTCTCTGACCAAAAAAACCCTGGTTAGATTTAATATCTAGGTTCAGGCAAATGGAGCGGAGGAATAGGGGTGAAGGAAAGACACAGCGACACAAGTTATTGTAATCAGGCAAATGCATCTCTAAATCTTTCTCTTTTGTTGTTGTTTCTCGTGTTTGCTGTACAAAATAAGTTGATGCTTACTACACTGCTATAAACACTGCCTATTACCAGGCGTATTGATTGTATCAGTTTGCATGAATAGCTTATGGTGAAAAGAATGGTCAAATGGTCTGGAGAACAATGGCTGAATGGGCCAAACAGGGAACTCCAGCTGTCACTGGCTTTAACAGTTAAGACATGAAGTTTTCATCTTAAGCAGAAACTGTAAAGTTTTGATTCCAAACAGCATGAGTTCCAAATGGAAATAAGTCCCACCTAACTGGGAAATGAAACTAAACATCTATTTTAGAAACACAGCATCACATAATGGCTTGGGTTGCAAAGAATCTCAAAGATCATGTAGTTCCAACTCCCCCTGCCAAAGGCAGGGACACCCTCTGCTAGACCAGGTTGCCCAAAGCCCCATCCAACCTGGCCTTGAACACTGCCAGGGAGGGGACAGCCTCAGCTTCTCTGGGCAACCTGTGCCAGGGCCTCGCCACCCTCACAGGGAAGAATTTCTTCCTAATACCTGATCTAAATCCATCTTCCTTCAGATTGAAGCCATTACCCTTTGTCCTGTCACACCATCGCTTTGTGAACAGTCCGTCTCCACCTTCCTGTAGGCCTCTATAGGTACTGGAACAATGCTGTCGGGTCTCCCACAGCTGCCTCTTCTTCAGGCTGAACAAGCCCAACTCTCTCAGCCTGTCTCCATAGCAGAGGCACTCCAGCCATCATCTTCATGTCCCTCCGCTGGACTTGCTCCAATAGCTCCATGTGTGTATTGTAGTGGACACCCCCTAACTGGACGCAGTATTCCAGGTAGTGATGCAGTACTCCAGGAGTACTGCTCATCCTCTGTTTAAGATCTCTCAGGACTGAATTCCTTCACTGGGAGAAGTCTTTTTTTCATCCTGATACTTCCCATTTCAAATCCTTATGAACACTTGCCCATCAAACAACTCCTATGTGGGCTCTGAACCTTTCCCTAGCCCTTATCCTAACGGTGGGCTGACCTTAGCCAAAGACCTCAAACCAACTTCCAAGATAGGAAAGTTTTCAGTGCATAATTCTTTGTGATTCACAAACCTGCCCTTGGTAGCCCTTTTGCAGCTCCAGAACAGGACCTTTCAGCTTTGTCTCTCTTCTGATCCTGACAGTGGCCAGGTAGTCCTTAAGCCCAGATTCGGCTTAGCTCCTGAACACCTGACCCTTCAGAGTGCAAGTGTTTTTTAGCCCATTCTTAAGATTTATCCTGGCACATCTACAGTCTCTGGCAGCCAAATCCTACATTATTTACTCAAACATTATCTTTCTGATACACTTCTGAACAGCAGTTCAACTGCTGTCAGTCAGTAAGTTCAGGAAGCAGAACACCCGCACTGTCGCTTCTCTCTCTTGGCCTTAGCCAGACGCAGCTGTCAGCGGAGCACCGCGAGGTGCAGCCTCCGCCGTGCAACCCCTCCTCAGCGCCGAGAGGCTGCCAGATGTTCGTCAGGCAAGCCGCTTGCGAGCCATGACAGCTAGGGACAGAGAAGAGACATGCCGTGCAGCTGAGCTTTCGCTGTCTGTCGGTACCGGGAGGTGAAGCTGCTGCAGCCCCAGCCTGAAGGCCAAGCCGATACCTCCGCAGCCTGACAGCTGCGCAGGAACGGGGCGGCTGCGGGCTCCTGCCCCGCACGATGCCGCCCGACGCCAACCAGGTGCCTCAGCGAGCAGCGCCGCCTCCCCAAACCCCTGCCTCCAAGCCCTGCACCTGCGGCACCTCAGGGCCGCCTTTACGCACGGCACGTCCCATCTCTCCTCTGCGCCCCGCCCCCACGCACGGTGGGCGGGCCGCCGCGCAGCCCTTAAAAAGAGGCCCGGTAAGGGGGCGGAGGGTACCCTCTTTTTGCTTGCTGTCTCCGCTTCCGGGTGAAAGGGTAGCGCTCAGCTGGGGGAGCAGTAGCCGCTTCCGGGTAGTGCCGAAGGGGCAGAGCCGGAGGTAAGGGTCTCCTCGTTTATGTCGTCACGTCTCGTCTGCCTCCGCCCAGGCCCGGCGGGAATCCCCTCTAGCTATGAGACGAGGCGCAGGGAGGGGGAAGGCCGGGGCGGTGTGTCGGCGGCGGAGGGTGAATGCCGGGGCAGTGTGTCGGGGGAGCGGGGGAAGGGGGAAGGCCGGGACTGTGTTTCGGGGATAGAGGGGCCCCGGCCGCCACCCGCTGGGCGCTGGAGCTGGGGAGTCTACCGGGCCTCCGGTCGGTTCGGGCGCGGCCTGTGCGTTTGGGCTTGCCTGTGCGGGAAGTCTGCCGGCATTGAGTTGTGGGCTTCCCCGAGACGTACGCGCTTGTTTGTAGTACGTACCCCTTGGTGGGAGTGTGCTTGAGCTGTAGCCTTGTCTGGCGAGCCGGGCAGTCCTGCCGAGGCAGTCGCTGCTGACGGTCCTGGTACGTGCCGTTACAGCCCCTGTGGGACTGCAGTGTTGTGTTTCGGTTTGGGGAAGGTTTCGGTCTAGGGGAGCTCCTTCCTTGCTTTTCTTTCTGGTGTTTACAGCACTCCTGGTGTTTGTCACTTCGGAGAGCACATGACGTTTGCTGCCCGGTAGGGAACTGTGGCAACTTCTGTCCACAGACTGCCCGCGTATGTGGCATGTGGTGCCACGGCTGCTCAAGGATGAGCGGGGCTGTGTGAGTGCCTGCGCTGGAAGTGGGAAAGTTCAGGTCACCTGTAAATGTAGCTCAGATTAAATGTAAATGTCAGGTGGGGCTTCCTTACCGTGCAATTCCGTGGTGTTGTTACAGCAGAATCGGAAGTAAGCGTCCCCAAAAAAACTTTCACTAATACATAATACCTCCAAATATATAAACCCCCCCCAAAAAGCGGGGGGGTGGGGGCTGGGGTGGGGGTGTGGAGAGCAAGCTGAGAGCACTAATCTTGCCAGCTTTTTCTTGGAGCTAGTACAGCAATGTCCGAGAAGGCAGATGTAGATAGTACCAAGTTTTCAGTAGCGCGGGTGGTCGTCACAGGAAGTAAGGAACAAAGTCAAACATGAGCAAATAAACAAATTTTGTTTATGTGCACGTGTTCTGCACTAATGCTGCCTGTCGTGACAATTGGAGCTGTCCTAGGAGCTTAAAATGTGAGAACAGCCCATAGTGGTAGGTGAAAGAAGACTTTAAGGCTGTGTGAGACCTCACTGCGGTAAAGTTAGGAGTAAATGTTTTCATTTAATTGTATGAGACAATGTCTATTAATGTAACAGCTGATACTTTTTAAAAACTTTTTTACTTTGGTGTCTGAGAGGACCCAGGAGCAATACTTTAATTTCATGCCAGACTTAGACTACTGTGTGCTCATAGATCCATGCTCCAGCACTCAAATCCTATCACCACTTTTTCCACTTGTATTGCCAAAGCATTAGGTTGATAAAAAAGGTTTTATTTAATAATTAGGGTAATATTGCTGTTGCTCTTATGACTTCTAAATGGTCCAGTTAAACGTTGTTTTAAATAACTTTCTCTTTTATTTGAATCCCTGTATTGCAGTGGATTGAGTATTGAGATCTGTCATGTCCAACTACTTTTGTTGTTGACATATCTTCTTTGTTTATAGAGTTCTTTAAGGCTGAAGTAAAAAATAAATTAAGAAACCTGAAAATAATGTCAAGGTTCTGCTGCAGCTAAGAGATATGCATTGTATTGATAACTGTTTTTAAAAAGATGGGTTTTTTTCCAGTGTAGAGTCTGAACTTTTATTGTTTCCAATGTATAAGTTGAGCTTAAGGTAAAATACTGAGAACATGCAAAATGGATGCAATACACAGTTTTAAAAAAGTGATTAAGGTTAAGATTTTCTTACTCATCCTGCCTTTTTGCTCATGTGTAATGCATATAATGCAACAAGATCATTGTAGCAGTCAGGAGTGCCATAACCAAATTTAAATATAGCTGGTAGTAAACCTACACTTTACTATCACGGGATCCATTCAGTAAGTAGAAAAGTAAAATAACACTATATATGATATGATATTATTCAATCATAATTAGGTTATTTTCCAAGCGCTGTTACAATTCAGCTGCTTCTTTTGCATACCATATAATGAAAAATAGTTACTTGCAGTTCATGATCAGCTACATCTCTATGTTCTTATGAAGTAGTCAAGTGTACTTGAGTTGAAAACTCTTGTATTGCATAATTTTTCTAGAATCAAACTCAGAAAGGAAGGGAGCAAATAAAGAAAATCACTTTTAAACATAAATTAAATATAATTGTGAAACTTAAGAGTATATACTTCTATTTAGTGTCCTCTCCTGAAAGGAGAAAAAAGTAGCCCAGAGTCACAATTCTTTTAAACAAGATTTCTGGAAATACATTTTAGGATATTCAAATTTTTAAAACAATAGTTGAAAAGGTAACCATCATTTCTTGTTGCCTAATTTCAAATTTTTAATTTTTTTTTGTTTACGTTCAGGAGGAAGGTTACATGCTCACTTCAAGTAGGAAGGAGGATGTTCCCAAAATCATCTAAATTGGGCCGTTCCCACTCTCTGCCGAAACATCAACAGCAGAGTAATTCCCACGCTAAGCTTCCTTCAAGTAAACCACCTACTCCTTGTTCTCAGGAGCGAAGTGTTGGTATTGAGACTGGTGCTGCTAGTGCAGAGTAAGTACAGTAAGATTTGATAGTGGGGATTGGGTTGAAAAAGAGAATGTTGAAATAAGTATCTCCGTTTCTAGAGGATGTTTTCTGTTGGTTTTAATGTTAAACAGCATTAAACTTTAAAAAAATAAGGTTCTTATGTGTAAAACAGAGCTATATCAAGTCTCTTAGTGACCCACGAGTTTTAATGCTCTCCTCTGTGTTTAATGCATGAAATGCCATTACAGTGATTAGTGTTAATAATCCACAGTTCAGTTTCAAAGATCTTCAGTTCCAAAGACCTGGATTTTTTTTGTGTACTGAGGAAAACGGGAGATAAGGGACAGAGACATTTATTCTTGGGGCAAGGTTTGAAGACATGGTATTTTAAGTTCTCAAATTTAACAGTACTTTTAAATTAATTTGTCTGCAAATCTTGTCTTACATGTGTACTGTGGATAACGACCGTATTCTATTTTTTAATGAAAAATATATTATGTACTGAAATAACTCTAAATTTTGGATAGAAAAGACAGATGTGTTTCTTGTAAGAGAAAAAATTATAGGATGTGCCAAGTTTCATATTTAACCCATAAAAAGCATTTTAGTTATGTGAGTGAGTTATGGAATTGTGGTCTTTCCAGGGCTCATGCAGCTGGGAACGTTGCAACTGTTTCAGCTGCTAGACCACAGCGACAGACTGGTGGAAGTGGAAATGGCAGTCAGGAACCTGGGTCTGATGACCTCTTGTCATTCGGTGGGAGAAAGTAAGTTCCTTGTGTTTGTTCATGATTAATTCTGGTTTTAATGTACCCATGAAGAAGCTTGTCTAATAACAATTGTTGGAAATTGCAAATAACCCCACACACACTTCTCCCCTTCCTTTTTTCCTTTAAAGAGCAGGCAGCTGCATGGATCTCGGCTCTCAGCCAGGGTAAAACCACAACATAGTCCAACCCCCTTCAGTAAGCATGGACATCTTGACTAGACCAGGTGGCTCAGAGGCACCATCAAGCCTGACCTTGAGCATCTCCAGGGATGGGGCCTGCACTGCCTCACAGGGGTAGTGGAGTAGATCACTGAACCTGTTCCAGTGATCTATGACCCTCATAGTGAAGAACTTTTTTTCCTAATATCCAATCTACATCTCCCCTTTTCTAGTTTAAAACCATTGCCTATTGTCCTACTGCTACGTTCTCTCATGAACAATTCTTCCCCAGCTTTCTTATCGGCACCTTTCAGGTATTGGAAGGCTGCTATAAGGTCCCCCCAGAGCTTTCCCTTCTCCAAGATGAACAAGCCCAACTCTCTCAGCCTGGCTTCGTAGGAGAGGTGCTCCATCCCTTTGATCATTTTTGTGGCCCTCTGGACACATTCCAACAGGTCCATGTACTTCTTGTGCTGAGGGCTCCAAAGCTGGACACAGTATTCCAGGTGAGGTCTCTCCGGGGCAGAGTCATACCTCTTGACCTGCTGGCCACACTTCATTGGGTGCAGCCAGGATGCGCTTGGCCTTCTGGGCTGCAAATGCACATCAGTGGGTTGTGTCCTGCTTCCATGAGTACTCCCAAGTCCTCCTCCTCAGGGCTGCTTTCTAGTGTATCATTTCCTAACCTGTAGGGATAACGGGGGCTGTCCCGACCCAGGTGCATGATCCTGCGCTTGGCTTTGAACCTCATGAGGTCCACCTGGGCCCACTTTTCCATCTTGTCCAGGTCCCTTTGGATGGCACCCTGGACCTTTGGCATGTTAACAGCACCACCCAGCTTGGTGTCATCAGCAGTTTTAATTTGAGTGATAAACGATTTAATAAGAACATAGGGACTAGTGTTTGAAAATGAGATATTAGTTTTGTGACGTGTAGCTTTAAACAATCATTAGTTTGCTTTGTCAAAATGAATAGTATTTCTTTCTTGCTCAGATCAGAGTTTACAGTCTGTACAATCTAAGACATGGAAAAAACAGTATATGCTGAAAGCCTGTTGTGATAAATTCAGTAGTAAGGAGGGGAGAAAAATAAATTTCATTTATTCATTGCTGGATACTTGAAACTGATAAAACTTCTCATTGCACTTAGTTGATTTATTTTATATAATACCCTTATATAGTCTGTATGCACTTAAAAAAACCCCCAAAAACCTATGGTGTCACCAAAATAGCACAACCAGCTTTCTAAGTTGTCCTGCTGAACTGGCTGTTTAAGTTTCAGTTGGTTAATACAGGCGCTCTTATACAGCAGTTGGATCAATTCACTTCAAGGGTAGTTTTTGTAGTTGTCTGTGTTTCCCCATTCCAGGTTATCTTCACCTTAATATCCAGAATGAGCATGCCCTTTGTTCTGTAGAATACTTGGTTTTAGTGTATTAGTCACATAATTAAGCATTGGTATTTATACTCTGTAGCGTTTGTCTTTGAATCATATTTTGAAGCTTGTGAACTAGGGGAGTTACTCTCTCTATGTTTAGGAGATCAAGCGAACAAAGTAGTCAACGTGTTATCAAACGGCAGCGGTTTCATTCGAATGATTCAGGAACAACTGTTGATAAGCAAGCAGTGCCTTTGCCAGAAGAACGTAGATACTCCCTCCCGGGGTCAACTAGTTCTCCGCTGCTCTATGCATATTACATGCCAGGCTTATCTGCATATTTTTCTCCATTACGGGACCCTATAGAAACCACTCTTCCTGAGGCCAAAGATAAGGTAAGATCTTTCTGTGTCTGTGCTTTATGTCTTCCTTCTGAGTAGACAAAGCCTGATGGCGCTGTAGAAGACCACAGATATTTCCTCCAGGTTCTTTGACAGTGTTGCAGGGTCTGTATAGCTGAGCTGTCATTAGAAAGGGTATCAGTAAATGTAGCTGCTGCTGGGGTCCTAAATAACCTTCTTTGGTGTGTTAGTGTTTGGGACATTTTTGGGGGTAAGGTTGGTGTTTGTGTTGTCTGGTTTCCATATTAATGTCAGAAAATCCACCTGTAGAAATTGAAGGGATGGTTCTTTTGTCGTGTGATTGGGGGTGAAAAGAATCCTGATGGGGACAAAAACCCACCCCACCCTAGTAATGTCAGAGAAGCCCATTCTGAATACCGTATCGTGGTTATAAAGATGTCCTCTGCTTCTGTTCAGAAGGAGATAAAAGTTACTGTCTTGGCTGTTCTGGAACATCAAATAGGATGTCATCTTAAGGTGGATAGTGGAGTTGTAACTGTCCTTTTTCTTTTCTGTATTTAAAAAAAAAACCCCGGAAGGTGGCTAATCAGTTGTTCATACTTTATTTGCACCAGCATGATAGATCATGTTTTTTGTGTAAATAGGCCAATGTTGATTATAGCATATAGCAGTATTGTGAAACAGCTAACACTGCCTTTCACTAAAGATCTGACAACTGCTTTAATAGCTTGTGTGTAATTAAAAAAGATAGATAACTGAAATCCATTTTAATATTTGTTTTTCTCCCTGTTACAGGTAGGCAAACTGACATTCAAGTCAGCAGACTCTGGTCTTTCATTGCGTATTTCCCTGAAAGGCTGCAGATACTGATGAAGCAAAAATTTTCTGTGTACAGACATTTTAGAACAGATTGAACAAATTTTAATTTAAGAACTCTGCAGAATATTTTTCTAAGGAGTTGGTCAATATGAATTCAAATCTGGTAAAAGTAGACAGTGGGATAGGTTGTATGAAATGATGGGTTATTTTTTTAATGCAGTCTTCTGTACTTCATGTAGTGTGCATCTCTGGCAGAAAATAATGTTCACTTACTGTATCTATTTGAATGTGTGTATCAAGTTATCTCAGCAGGTTTTGGCACTGTTTCAAGCATGTCAGCAACAGAGCTGTGATTTGAACAAAAAAGAGCTGTGCAGAACAGAACTTCAGAGACAAATTCAGCAAATCTTTCCACGTATGTTCTGAATTTATTAGTTAATATCAGTTTGCATGTTCTTCAGGTTTGCGGTTCCTCCTTCCTCTTAGGCTAGGCTAATGTCAGATCAGTTTTTATTCTGTGATTCTTGTATTACAGAGAGCAGACTTTTTTTGGTTGGGTCCACCCTGAATGGATTTGGCACTCGTAGCAGTGATTGTGACTTGTGCCTGGTGGTTAAACAAGAACCAGTAAGTAATCTAAACCCTGTAAAGTTAAAGTCTATTTTTAAATTAATGCGATTTTATAAGACTGGATTCTAAAATGAGAATCGAGTGGTCAAATTTTTTTACTTTACGTATTTTTGCACTTGGAATAGTTATGAACTGTGGTCCCAATAATACTGCAAATACAGATTTAACACTATAAATCCTTTAAGCCAACAAAACATTCAAAAAGTAAGCATTACATTTGTTCCATAAGTGGAAAAAGTATGACAATAGAATTAAATTGCCTAGAATCATGAAGAAACTTGTTTAGAGAATTCAATTGATTTTGGATGCAGGAACATCTTTTAATAAGTACAGCTTTTTAGTTCTTTGGATTCATAGCCACCAGAAGGACAGAAGGAATTTGATATGCAAAATATTCTTGGTGAGAAAATGTTTATAAATTAACAGAAAATTAGGTAGGATTATTAGGTTGACTGAAAAGATAACGGTGTAATTTTGAAAGCACTGAAGTATAATTGGAAAAGGAAAGGACATTTTTGTGTAAGTTGGACTATGTTTTCATTAAGATTTAAGATTTGTGAATGTCTGAGTTTCTTTCCATATGCATTGTGCCTGGCTTTTGCTGCATTGGATGTATATGAAAGCTGTGGTATGTGTTATATGTGTTCATGTCTTACTCTTTTTTAATTTAAAAGTAAAACATGCTTACTTGGCACATCTAAATGAGAGATAGTAACTTTTTTCTTTATCATATTTCAGGTAAATCAGAAGACTGAAGCCAGGCATATACTCAGCGTAGTCCTAAACCTCTTCTGTACTAAACTTTGTAAGTGCTCAGCTGCAGTGAGGTGGTAAGATTATTGGCAATTGTGGAAGAAGTATTGTTGCATAGTTGTAATTATGTAATTGATCTTGTCTAGCTTCTGATAACAGTATTGTTTGAAGAAAAGCCATAGTACTTAGTAATGTTGCTTCTCTTGCTACTGATGGATAGTAGTTAGAAAAATATATGGTTGCCTTGCAAACTAATGGACTTGAATAACAGATAGCATCTGAAATTACATTGAATTCAGGTGGGGTGGGCAGTGGGGAAGCCAAGTTCTTTTTGGGAAACCTCAGTTAGTGAACTTTTACTTAGTCTAGGCTTACCTAGGATGCAGATTTTTCCAGGGCTGTCTGAAAAGCACAGTGATAAAACAGTTGTGTGAAAACTATCAGAAAGGGGTCATCTAAATAAACTATGATTCTTTTCAAGAGGTTGCGTTGTGTGACAAAGCTTTAGAGTGAAACAGTTTTGTTTGCCAGGGGATATGAATATTGTAAAGAATTGATCATGTCGAGGAGAATCCTGAAGGTTTTTGTTTAGGCCATTGCTCATTTTTGATGCACACTTAATTCTCTATCTTGCAAGTGCCTTTGGTCAGCTTCATTCAATCAAAGCATTCGTTGGAAGGTGAGGCAGGACAAAACACTGCTGATATTACTGTTCCTTAGTTGTGGTTTTTAGACTTCTTAAACAGTAGTAGAAGTGATGATCTAGGTCGTTCTCTAACTTCCACTGTCTTCAGTCAGCTGCTGCTTCATCATCATGGATGGAATCTACAAGTACATACATTTAAAGAAAAAGTGTACAGAAATTTTTATTTCTTCCAAGGTGTTACTTCAGCTTGAACCAGAATTCTAGATTTGCAGCTTTTAAAGGGTTAGCAATGCACATATAGGCGTTGTGGACAAGGAAGTTTAAGGTTTGTCTGTACCAAGGTTCTTTAAGAAATGTAATTTCAGGCCAGCAGTATTCATGTTCTATTACCTGTTGTTTTTAACAACCTAACAGGTATGAAACTTCCTCTGGTCACTATCTTTAAGATTTGTGCTGTCCAGTTAATAGGTGTGGTGTTATTCTGTAAGGCAGTCACTCTTTGACAATCCTAGTTAAGTATTTCTTTCTTTCTTCTGTCAGAGAAAAATTGCAGTGTGTTCTCAACACGTGTGTAAGCTGTCATTAAACTCACTCCCTGCTCCATAGAAGAGAATGGACATAAATACTGCTTGGGCCAAACATGAAAGCTAGCAAAGCATGTTCCAAGATGGGGAGGAAAGATGTTGTTTAAAACTAAGTTCTTGGGCTGGTTTAAAGCCGAAAAGAAATAAGGAAAAGTTTTGTGGTGAAGGTTATTTTTAACCTTTTACTGTATAATTCAGGTTCAGAAACTTTGGAGAAGATTTTCCATAGCTGTGCTTCTCCTGACATCTTCCTTTTTTTTTTGCACCCCATGTGTTCCTGTATGTTCCAAATTAATGGCTATAAGAGTGTGCTTGTCTGATTATTTCATCTTAATTCCATGATGGAATGCTTCCTAATTTATCAATTGAAGTGCAGATTAGATCGGTCTCTTTCACAGGGAAATAATCTGCAGAATTTAAAGTGCCATTTCTTTTACACTTTGTATGCTGTTAATTGTGATGGTTAGATTAGTGTTTCGTTTTCAGAGGTTTGGTAAATGAATTAAAAAATTATCTAAGCTCCAGCTTATCTTCATTTTAGGCTTGTAAAAGGTAACAAGTGTGAGCAAGTATTTCGAACATAACAGATTTAGATGCAGTCATTGTCATTCTGCATCTAGAATACTAACTGGAATGAAGATGTGTTCTGTTCTGAATAGTCTAGTCAAATTAGAGAATAACTTCTGATATTCATTGTTTTTGTGGTGCATTTTAGTCTTAAAGGTATGTATTGTGTTTTTTCCTACGGTAGTCATGTAAGGTTAATGGTCTGTTTCAAAGACTAGCGGAGTATGTGTAACTGTGACTCAATTTGTTCAGGAACCTGCACATAGCTGTCTTTCACAATAATTGACTGACATTCCCAGAGCTGTATTCTAAAGCCAGTGTCTCTTAATCTGAAACATGAATTTGGGGTGACAACTGTTACAACATATTGAAGAGGGTTATAATCTAAACAACTGAGAGTAAATGTCAAACTGATTACTTTGTTCAGATTAATCTAAGCAGGATTCATTTGATAAGCAATTTAGCAGTCCTGGGGTAACTGTTCACTATCAGAATATATAGCAAAGAGCTCATACTCTCGTAGTTATGCAGAGACGTGCAGCAGCATTGGTAGTAGGGTATCAGAGTGGAATCTACCTAATGCTTGTCTAGGGGGGAACATGCAACAGCTAAGGTAAGCATGGGAACTTGAACTCTTAAATTTCTTGAAGGACTATGCAGGTGGGTAAGTGAATTCTGTATGTCCATACTGTGTGGATAATCATCTGAAGTGCAGTCCTGTTCATTGTTGTGTGTTTATTGCACATTCTGTTACATTAAAGCTTATTCTGCCTTTGGGAAGTGTCCACTTTTCAGTAGACACTGGATAGTAAGCGTATTTTTTGGTATGTACTTTCAGTCACGTAAACATTTTTTAAAGGAAGTTTTAAGCATGATCAGTGCATAGGGAAGATACAGTTAATATGTTTTGATCAATAAAATACATAATTTCAGCTGAAAGAACTTGACATGATTAAATGCTGTGCAGCTGATCATGTGCCCTTTGCTACAGTATAGTGCTGGACTTCAGTGTCTGGCCGTCCTGTACAGGAGTCTGTTCTTACCACCTTTTTGAACCTTAATCAGAACTGTGCAGTATTGCGGTGATTTCACTGAGCTGTGTGCACAGAACTGCATTCCTTCTGTTAAAATTTCTTGAATATCCTTCCCACGGAACAATCTTCCACTACTGTTTGTCTCTGTTTTCCATGCTCTTTTTCCTGGATTCAATTTTTGGTGCACTTGCTAAATGTTTCTTAGTACCTGAAGAAAATTTAGCAAAAATTTTCTTAGATGAGTTGTGCTAAACTATTTGCCATAAAGTGAATTCATGTTGACTGATTTAGGATCTTATTTTTAAGTTCAGCATCTTACATGAAACTTAAATGCATATTTTTCTCCCTTTCAGCAGGCTACATTGAGAGACCTCAGCTGATTCAAGCTAAAGTGCCAATAGTGAAGTTCAGAGATAAAGTCAGGCAAGTAGTGTGTTCAGCATCATTTTTTAGACTCTGATTTGTTTGTTTACTGTCCACATGAGTGGTTCCTCTGAAGTCATTGTTTGTTTATTTGGATTGTGCTACAGTTGTATTGCAAATTTGTACAGTTAGCATACAGTCAGCTTGCTTCCTTGATGGCTTGAAGCACCTTGTGTTTCAGATGTTCTCTGGTTTCTGTGATGTGAATCAGTAGCAGTACATCATATATTTCGATGGTTAGGTTATGCATAGTTGTTGCAGTTTTGTGAGGCTCTGCTCCTGAGACTGCTTCTTTAAGTAGCAGTTAAAGAGTTTTCTGCCAGCCTAAACTATAAACAACGAGCAATTCAAGGCCAAAGTGGCGGCCTGAGAGATAGTCACAGCACCTCTGAGAATCACATATAGGAGAAAACAACCCAGAAGTAGCTGCATTTTGCCACCGGAGAAGGGAGCAAGATGATGTAATGATCTGTGCAGACATCAAGGCCGGAGAAGGGTGGGGGAGGAGGCGACGCAGGTGCCGGAGAGAAAGATGCCCCTGCAGCCCGTGGATAAACCCATGGAAAAGGCCAAGACCCCACCTGCAGCCCATGCAGGGGCTCCATGCTAGATGGAGCAGGTGGAGGCATACAGGAGATGCTGTGACCCTACATTAGAACAAGCTGCTGCCAGCACTTGCAGCCATGAGGAGAAACAGAGACCCAGAGATGAGTGAGAGAGATTTGCATCGGAACAGGTTTGCTGGGGAAGGCTGGTGACCCCACAGAGGACTGGAACTGACAGACATTGTGATTTATGACTGCCCACCATAGCAGTGACCCATGCTAGGGCAGCTGGTGAGTAGATAAAGCCCTGAGGAAAGGATTCACGTTGGAGAAGTTTGTGGAGGACTCTGTCCTGTGGGTGAGACCCCACGGTGCAGCAGGGGGAGGGTGTGGAATGAATGACCCCCCACCCCCTAGCCGAGAGGGAAACCAACTTGCAAGGGACTGACCGAAGCCCCATCTCCCAGTCCCTGCCACCTGTACTGCGAGCAGGGGGAAGAAGGGAGTGAAATCATGACTAGAGTGAAGTCTGCTAAGAAGGAAGCGGGGGTCGGGGTGGTGGTGGTGGGGTTTAGAGGTGTTTTAAGATCTGGAAAAGGAAAACAGCTCATGAAGTAACCGAGAACCCCATTTTTTCCTAGTCCCTGCCCCCCTGTACTGCGAGCAGGGGGAAGAAGGGAGCAAGATCATGGCTAAAGGGAAGTCTGCTTGGAATGGAGGGGTGGGGGGAAGGTGCTACCAAGAACCCCATTTTCCCCAGTCCCTGCCCCCCCGTACAGTGAACAGGGAAGAAGGGAGCAAAATCCTGACTAAAGTCTGCTGAGAAGGGACTAGTGGGGGGGAAAGTAAGATCTAGTTACGTTTGTTTTTACAATCTGGTCATACTCCCAAATCCGTTTTTTCTTCACTGTACTTTGTAGTTGTAGTGTACTGTAATATAGTTTCTCTCTTCTTCACTTTGTGTTGAGTCTGTTTTGCCCAAGTCTGAGAGTGATTTCTCCCTGTCCTTATTTTGACTCCTGAGCCTCTTTAATATATATTTTCTCCCCTGTCCAACTAAGAAGGGGAGTAATAGACTGACTTTGGTGGGCATCTGGCCTCCAGCCAGGGCTAAACCACCATAGTAGTGTACTCCAGCTGACAAATGGTTCATGACAGAAAATAAACAGTGGGAAGAAAACTGTCCTGAAAAATAATTTTGCTTGCTGTGCAGACATAAGTGTAAAGCTACTAAGGACTAATTCACAGTGCTTATGCTATGCAAGCAACAGTAAACCAAACTTTAGTTTCTTGTCATGTTTTCTTGATTAAAAACATTTTGTTGAGAGTATATTCTACTGTCTTCTAGGAAGTTACTCTGTTTAACAAAGTAGTAGTATGTGTACTATTCACAGTGGTAGGTGCTAATTTTAAGACCTTTTAAAGGGGGAGGTAGATGCAGAGAAGTATAAATGTCGTATGTTACTGTATTCATTGTATCTTCATTAGGAAGACATGAAAATGAAAAGTCAAGAGTAATGTGCTGGGACAGAAATCTATTGATTTTTTTAAATGGGATAAAAGTATCTGATGAAGGAAAAAATTCTGCACAACGCTCAGATTGATTGGGAGTCAGATTATCAGATCTTCCTATATATATGGGTTTAAATTTTGTAAGACCTTGTATCACCATTGTGTAATAACATGGGTTGACTATTCTTCATAAATAGGACTTTGAACAACTCGTATCTAACTACCATATTCTGCCTATATGCTTCTAAAATTTTGCAACTCTGTCTTTTAAAGCAAACAAGCCCACTTCTCTGCCTGTTCTGTAGAAGTGTATCACAATATCCCTTTATCAGGGCATGAACTCTGTTGTGATAAAACTGGATCCGTCATGTTTACAATTTGAACTAATACATATCCATTTAGCTGCTGTTGCATTTATTGCAATAGGATAGTTCTAATATGTACACTAAATAGCACAGGAAGTTTCACATCAACATACAGAAGAATTTTTTCACAGTGAGGGTGACAGCACTGAGACCCCAAGGGGGTTGTGGAGTCTCCTTCCCTGGAGATATTCAAGACCCATCTGAACATGTTCCTGTGTGACCTGTCCTAGGCTTTTTTTTTAAATCCCAAACGTATTTAATACATTACATTGTCTTATGGTCCCAATTCAGATGTATATGCATTATTTATGTAAAACGTAATTACTTTTTTTATCACAGTGGAATTCAAGTCTACTAGAGTAGAAATCACAGCATCAAATCTCTGAAGAGTGTACTTCTCTAGAGTATTATACTTAGTAGAGATAATACTCTAGAGAGTATTATCTTAGTAGACGTTTCTTCATCTTTGTCATTACGTACGTAATATTCTGAAATTGAATGCCATGATGAATTATTTTCCTTTTCTCCTCCCCAACAGCTGTGTGGAGTTTGACTTGAATGTAAACAATATTGTAGGAATAAGAAACACATTCCTTCTGAGAACCTATGCACATGGTAAGTTTTATATACTTTCCTATTTCTATAAAACTTGGAGTTTAAATTAGCGTTTTGGTATTGATAAACTAATAATTCAGTTGAATATATTAGACTACTATTTATAACTACCCAGTGAGTTACTTTAGATAGTTTTAAAGTAAGTCCTTGTTGCTTACCTTAAATATATGGAAAAAACTGATTTCAGCCAGGTATATTTTAATGTAGTGTTATAATATGCAGAAAATAACAAAGATACATATTTAAGGTTCACATATTTGCTGCAAGGGCTGCTTCAGTTTTCTGCAGATAAGATTGTTATACTAATGATTGTCTAGTGGTATAATCTCCAGTTTATTTAATTTCCTTTCAGCCACTGATAGGTATATGTGGCTGCTAGCTAGCTATGTCTGCATGCTGGTACACAGTCTTTCCTTGGCAAATCCAAACTACTACTTCAGGCTTTACATTAACCCCAAAACAAAAGTGGTTTGTGTCTCCGTAGGAGTTTGCATTTTAGGGAACCATGGTAAAACAGACTTCTGAAGGGGAGGTAATAAGAACAGCATAGTAGTAAGCTAAAGTTTTCTTACAAATGACATTGCAATGTCACTTGGCAGATAAACATATAAAGAGAGGACCTCAGGCTAATACTTTTAGACCATTTGAGGTTCTTCCCTTACCTTACCACCTTCAGGTCTTGCATACACGGGTTCATTTTTAGGGTAGGCAGTTACCAGTACAAGTTATCTTGACTAGCTGATTTTTACTAATTTCAGTCAGAGTAGTTTGTGTTCCATATTCACTTTAGGAGAATCTACAATTTGTCCTGGATCAGTTACTTAACTTCAGTTTCTCTGTACAGCCAGGAAGGCTGGGGAAAGATTTCCTTCCAGGCTTGAAAAGGCTAAGGAGGAAATAATCTATCATTCACAGCTACAGGTTGGGGGTCACTTCAAGTAACATGGATATAGTTGTACCTAACTTTTGCCACAGATTTCCCTTATTCCTGTCAGGAAATCACTTTATAAGGCTAGCAAAATTAACTCATGTATCCTGATGAAGTATAAATACTGTTGTTTTCTTGAGGTCAAGCAATGAGTTAGTAGCTGAGAGAGACTTGTGATTGAAAAGATTATCTCCTCGATGTGCCAGACCACCTTAAATAGCTGAACTGTATCAAGCAGTCTGTCTTGTCTGGACCAGAAGATTTCAGGTGACATATGGCCAACAAAAGTAAATGGAGACTTTTACCAAACAGTCTCTCTACATACTTTCAGAAGGCATATCAACCAGGATGGATAGCATTAAGAGTATTAGACAGCTTGCTTAAATTGGTGGGGAACAGACATTACCCCGAGCAAGAAAAAAAGTCAAATTACCTCTCAACATGGAAGATGTTTTGATTTCTGTTCCATTAGAAAAATTATCTCAGGCAAGCAAAAGACACATGATTAAAAAACCAAAACCATAGGTATTTCTGTGGTTGCTCTTGTGACTTTTTCAAAAGCAGCCCTTCTGTATTGGTGCATACATGCTGTGGAAAACAGATGTTTTCCAGAGATGTGGGAAAAATGGCCACAGGAAATACAAGTAGCTTAAGTAGAGCTAGAAACTTAACTCTGTACTGTTACCTAATTTAACTAATTTAATCAGCAATTGATGGTAGGTGTTTTTCCATTAGTGGAAGCTGGACCTTTGAGCAAGTGACACTACTGAATGTTTTCTTGAGGGGGCAGCTTGTTGACTGATGAAAGAATATCAGGAAAAGTGCGCTGCCCATGTTGCAGGCTAACTTTGTTATGTACTAATTCCAAGCACTAGCAGACAGAAAACCCTATTTCAGGATAAGGTTAACTAGAGAAAAAAAATCTTTTCTACTGTGACACACATGAGTTGCATTTGGATTTGGAGGTTATTAGATATTTTTTCCATGAGACAAATATGCAATTTCAGTTAAGCATGTTCATATGATGTTTGCACGGTAATTCTTTTGCATCTCAGTTACTGTACTAATAAACTTTTTTTAGTTCAGCTACTGGTGAATAATGTTGGTAATGAGGTGACTGGTGGTAAGGAGTTTTGTTTTGAAGAGGTCTTTAGATCCAGGGCAAGCATCTGGCAGAAGAGTACTTAAGGGGCATCTGTGCTGAAGCACTATGAAGGGTGTGAGAATCACATTTTATGATTTTCAGAAAAACAGAATATGCCAATTGGTGATAGTGTCAGATGTTTTGTCCTGGATGAAGTGATTACCTGTTGATATAGTCCTGTCCTGATTTGCAGAGTAGAAAACTTTGCATAATGTTGTCAGGTTAGAAAAAGATACTTCAGGACATGCGCTGACCTTTCAGTGCCGTATAAGGCACGTGACAGAGCTGATGATCTGCTTCCACATATCAGCAAGTAATATGTTAAGTGCACTGCAAGGTACCAAGAGGGTGGCTGGTGAGTGACCTCTCCTCATGGTACGTTACTACCTTAGCTAGAGAGCTACACCAGAAATTCAGATGATCATACCTGGAATATGACTGTATTTGTCTTTCCTTACAAGAAGCATACGGCTTGATTTAACAAGTTACTGTATCTAACATTTACATACAAAACTATTCAGGGCAAGGCAAATCTAAAAGTAACATTTGTGTGCAGGAGTTACTGTTTTCACAGATCTGGAGGGAAACTTACTGAGTTCTGTGCTGTCCAACCAGGAGAATTCTTTTCCCTGCCTTCAACATTTGTATAACCTAAATGAAAAAAAAAAAATTACATGTGGTCTGTCCTGACAACAAGTTGGTTCAGGGACAATTAATATGATAAACTGGAGAGAACTTGAAAACTAGAGAGTGAGTAGAAAGTGACACTGCTATGCTGACTGATGTATCCAGTTTTGTCATATCTGCAAGTTACCTGGCATACCCCTTGTGATGTATTTGTGGATCTTACTCCTTAAAAAGGCAGTTTTCAAACGCAAATATCTTTTTCTGATATTTATAAGATGGATAGTAGTTATAGAATAACTAAGTAAATTTGATAAAATGTTTGTGAAAGCTAACATTTTAATATAATAGTATCATGTCAATGAAGTTCAAAAAATGTTGATTTACTGTCTACTTAAATGTGCTTTTCTGAGATTTATTTATTTTATTTGCAGCTGAGAATCGTGTTCGTCCACTAGTAGTTGTCGTTAAGAAGTGGGCTAATTATCATGATATAAATGATGCCAGTCGTGGTACTTTAAGCAGCTATAGCCTTGTATTAATGGTTTTGCACTATTTACAGAGTAAGTATCTTTTGTGTGTTGAAACTGTCTTAAGTTCATAGTTACATAGTTCTACTCTTTAATAAAATTAAACACTAGCAGATTCATCTTCCACACAGAAAAATCTGAAAACAAAGTGGGTTTACTTCATCATTTTGCAACATTTCTCTGTAACAATGGACCTCTTCTCTGAAGATAGTTATCAGCTTTAAGAAGGTGTAAAAAAAAAACCAAACCAGTGTATCTGCAGGACACTGTGTGGCTAGAAAACAAACTCAAGTGCTAGTTATCAAAAATATTCATTTCTAACACAGGGAAAACAAACTCTCTTTAACAGAAATCTACCTTTTAACAAAGGGAAAAACCTAAGATTATGTCAGTGGGTTTTGGTTTTGGTTTTATATTATTTATTTGGAAACTTCCAAGAAAATTCAAAGGCAAAATAAATGTTGTGGGGTCACTTTTCTGTCTTCTCGTGAGCAAAAGACTGAACATGGGGGACATGTATATACAAGAATGCACTACCACGTGGTTAGTTTTTTTTCCCACTGATTCCCCTCTTCTGTAAGGTGACAGATGTCAAAGACCATTAGTATACTGTTTGAAGATATCCCAAGCGTGTTCTTAGCTGTCTCATTCTTAGCCAGTATGAAAAAAGGATTCTCTAACATCTCATCCTTTGTGAGACCTTGTTTGAAGGGTGAATTACATCTCAAGTCCTGTGTGCTGAACTTTATTATCACTCTCCATAGTGAGCGATGTAGACCAATTGTTTAACAAAAAGTAATGCTGAAGACTTGATGTTGAAACTTTAGTATGAGGAGTGCTGTAACAGTGCTGTAGCTGTTCTAAGGCCTGAGTGGCATGTGAGTGCTTTAGACCGGCTTTTTTCTGTTTGTCTGTAGGACCACCTAATCTGGGACATAAAGTTTTTCCCTGTTGTATTGTGCAATAAATGGCATCCACATCTGTGACTTTCCTACTAAAGGTTACAATTGTTTACTACCACTAATGTCTGCATAATTTTTATAACCTGTCAGCTGTTTAGTAGACCAGTTAACAGCATTAGACTGTTTTTAAGTGTTTTATGGGGATTTATCTAGTAATGCCTGGTAAGTGTGATAGACGTTTTATCTTTAGGTTGTTTTTGGAGACTCAGTATCTCATATTTGGCAGCTGAAGAATATGTACTTTTGTAGTGAATGAAAGCTTCCTATACTGTGATAGAATCATATTTTATTAGATGAAGGTGGGGGATGCGGAGAAGTGGAAGCCCTGATTTCTTTTCAGGAATCTGAATGAGTTTCTTATGGCCATGGATTAACATGAATTTTAAAAGTGAAGTCATGGCCAGCTGCTGTAGAATCAGTCATGTCTTTTACAAATAGTATGTTAGTAACAGCTTCCTGTAGCTGAATTAACTTCTTACACTGCTGTACACAAAATATGGTAAGATTTGCTGAGTAACTCTTATTTTACAAAATTAAAGTTAATTTCCTGATGTTTTTTAAGATGGAATTTCAGTCCACCCCTTTGGTGTAGTTGATATTATGTTGTTTCTTGCAAATTACGTGAATCACAGCAACTTTTAACTTTTTATAGCCTTACCTGAGCCCATCCTTCCATCCCTCCAGAAAATGTACCCAGTAAGTGTTTCTTACGAATTTACTACAACATGTGAGTGTGAAACTGTTTATTTAAAATACATGATTTCTTAAATATCTCTGGTAGATTAAGTTAAACTCAGTCTTACAGACTGATCACTGATACACTAAACAAAAGGATGAAACAGGTTATTTGCTACTTCTATAATTTCCTTAATGAAAACAGTTTGTTTATATGATAAGATTTCATGCATGGTTGGAAATGGGTGCTAATGAGGGCTGCAGTCCTATTTCTCTTTATGCTGGCCTGAAGATATCCCTATGTTATCTCTAACTTTCTGGTTGTGTCTTATTATGTGAAGTAGTGTTTTTTCCAATCCAGCTGTGGTGTTTCAGATTTCCATACTTTCCCACAAATGTCAAGTTGCCTCATTTCTGGGTGCAGAGTGAATGAGCGGTTTACTGAGCAGACTTTTGAGATCTTGCAAAATTGGGTCTTAGTCCAAGAAGAACACACCTTTTTGGGACTTTGCTGTTATGTCCACATCATACTCTATTGATTTCCATAAAATTTTGTAAATTGGTATGCTTTGATCTTCTGCAGAGTTAGGTCTGTAATTAGTGAGACGTGATGTAAGGAAGATTACCTACAAATAAGAGCCACCCTTTAAAATATTTGTTTGGGGACAAAAGAGCTAATGCTGAATGGCTCTGCTGTATAACTTAGAGAAATTCCTGAATTCCTTCTTCATTACCTTTTCTCTCAGGTGTTCCTCTTTAAATTTTTCTTCATTCATAGTAGCCATAGTTGGTCCTTCTGTCTATGTATGATTTTTTCTGTTACAAATAATTGTGCTCAGGTGGTATCAGCCATTCTTTCTTTTGCTTATATTTCCCACTGAAATGGGAATATTTGTCACTTTACCCCAGGGAGACAATAGAGTGGTTATTTTGGGTTATTAGAGATAGAGAAGAAAGCTTTGAGCTATAGTACAGTGCAGTTTTATTTCTGTTTTGTAAACCTGCTAAATTTATATGGCCTTTATTTTTACATCTGACTTTTTACTGTACTACATATATCTAATTTCTTCTTTGGTGCTCAGAAACATTTGAAGCTTTTTTTTGTATGCTAAGTTTTATCTGATAGGCTTTTTAATTGCTAAATCTGCTAATTATGTTTTCTTAAAGCCCATATGCTGTAGTATTTTAAGTATTGTTTAGCATGTAACTTAAAGCAATTGTAAGAATTGGTAACTCTTGATTCCTTTGTAGTAATAATGCAAATATCTGTAGGTGTAGTCTGGAACTGTGAAAAGGCCTCCAGATCTCAGGCTTAAATGATTAAAGCAAAAGTATACATAAATTGATAATGAATTTGTAGTAACTGCAAGGTTTTATCTTGTGTCACGCTGAAGAGGGTACATCACTTGCAGGTTCCTGTGTTTCTAGAGCACTGCTGTGAGAACAACTTCTACCCTGTTTCAGCATAGGTTGTTGTTATTTATCTTGCCTTTGGAGGATGCACTAAGTATTCAAGGACTGCTAATAAATAGAACATTTTTTACATGCCTACATAAAAACGAATCAAAAACGTGGATTAAGACTCTTTTAACCATGCTAGAATTTTGCAAATATACTCCTAATGGAAACAGCAGATGTGAAATACAAATCTTTTCTTTCATTGTGGAAGTTACAATATCTGAATAGTGATATTGCAAGGAAATTCAAAATGAAAATGAGAAATACAGCAAAACAATTACAGGCTTGTAGTGCAAACTACATAATTACAAAACGTGGGCAAATACCAGTATCCAAACAAACTATATAGGGGTTTCTGTGGTTGTAGGTGGTCAAAGCCATGTCCCCATCCTAATACTACTCATAAATACGACTTCTCACCATCTGAAACAAACCACCCTACCTACAGTCTGTGGTTTGGTTTTGTTTGGGTTTTTTTTTCAAAATAAAATCTGCAGCACACTGCATCTTGAAGATAATTCTGCACTTTGAAGGAAATTCCTGGCTTTAAATTGTAGGTGCCATACAAAAGAGATGGGTTCACTTTGAGCAAGAAAGAAAAGGCATATTCAGAGACTTGATGTTTCCCTACTGCAGATGTGAAGGGTTAGAAGAGCTGGAAAGCCACCAGATCTGCTCACATGTGTGTTGTGTAGTCTTTGGGGAATCTCTAGCCAGCATCAAGCTGATGTGTTTTGCAAACATTGAGGGAGTATTGAACCCTAATAGGTTGCTTTCTGGGGCTTCCTGCTTCCCCCCAGTCAGGTGGGAGGGGCATCCACAAAATATGTTGGTTGCTTCTGAATTCTATATAGAACTTGCTTCCAAGTCAGGACTTTTACAGGTGAGCTCTGGAGACCTGTGGCAGTTTAGGCTGTTGTGGCTTCTGGTTATTTTGCCTGTGTGTTTACCAGAGGTGAACACTTTTGCAACTGGGAGTCAGAAGGGAACACTTGTCTGAGATGCAAATGTTTTGGAGCAGTCTGGTCTATCACCCTAAATCCATATAGAGGTGGTCTCTTTTTGTGCTCTGGATCATGAGCTTCCTGGACTCTAGGATGAACACGTTTTTGTTTCCACTGCTTCAGATACACAAGCAGTCCTATTTTGAAAAAGGTGTAGCAGAAGATGGGATAGGATGGTGATTATTGTAACTCCTTCATGCATGGGAGTCAGTCCTTGAACAGACACTGCTTAACTCCTTGAGTTGCACTTTAAGTATAGAAATGAGTTTAGTTTAATTGGTATAACTGGGGAAGGCTATTTTGTGTATGAACATATGTAACTACCAAAATGGTAAGATGCTATACTAACGTTAACTTTTTTGAAGGAAAAACCTTGTAAGTCAGAATGAAACTGATTATACATCAAGATACTCTAAAGATTTTTTTGATGGTCACTTGTCTTCCTTTCCAGTGTGTAAGGTGAAATGAGAATATGCGTAAGCATTATGTAGCTTGAACATGAAGCATGTAGCTGAATGCTAGTGTTTCCTTGAGAAACCAGCCAGACAAGGTAAAGATTAGAAATGTAGCAAAAAAGACTTCGGGGCCTCTCCTTCTGGGGCATTTTGAAATAATGGAGAACTCGCTTATATTTGCTGCTCAATCAGATCCTGAATTTCTTTTCCCTTAAGATGGCATGAGGCAAAGACACAGCAAGCAAGAGACTAGTTTTAAACAAAGATTAGCTTCTTGCCTTCTAGAGTAAGTTAAGAAAGGAAAGCTTAGAGGAAAGGCCTACTTGAAACTAGGCTTGTTTGCAGGATGCTGTAATTCTGTTTTATTCCCAACCTCCCTTATGTGCAGAATCTGCAAAATGTACATTGTTCTGTTCACCTAGGTATCCTGTAGCTGGTCTGACCTCTTGCTCACTGGATACCAAGTGATTGCTTTAAGAACTGACCTTAAACAAATTACACTCTTGGTTATTTATATTGAATATTGAGATATATTGACAGAATTTATCACTATATCTTCCCTGTTTTAAGTAGTTAATTTGGTTTTATGTGTAAACTTTGCTAATCTGTTAATAGCAATTTCTTCTGTAATAAGTTTTCTGTATTTCAGAAACCTTAAACAGTTTTCTTCTACATGTGATGATCAGCAACTCAGTGTTTAAAAAAGTTGACTATCAGAAATGTGATTTACAGTTTGTTTTAGTTAGTGTATAAATAACTTTCTCAAGAAAATATGTTTCAGTCATGCTCTCCATTTGGTAATAGTTGTCTTTTTAAGAGCGTTTTCATGGCAGTATAATCACTAAAGCAAGTAGAGGAAAGAATTATTTATATGTCTCAAACTAGGTGATTGGCTGTTTAAGTTTTTAGCTGCTATTGACTGTAACCTGCACTTTCATTAGATTGTTTGTGTATAATACTACTTGTTTATTTTTTGAAGGCAAATGTGTGTCTGAGTAAGGGTAACTTTGATTTGCCTGGCCTTTGAGTCAAGTGTATTTAATATACATGGTAAACTTAGAAATATACATTTCATGAAATTTGAACTTGCTTTTGAAAAAAAACCCTATCGTTTTAGGTTGCAGAATTGAAGAGTTACAATTGCTAGATGGAGATTTAGGAAATTGCCTTATGCAGGCTAGGAATTTTAGCTCTATGTTCATGTAGTCTTGTGTAGATTCCTTTTGAAGCTGACCATAGTGACTTCTGTGTGTAGCAAACCTGACTTCCTCTGCCCAGAAAAGCATACTTCAGCTGAAACATTGCATTCTGTATATTCAGGTTTTTTGTACAACTACTTTTTTATTCTTTCAGATAGGTTGGCTAGAGGAGGTGCTGCTGCAGTCTTCGAACTCATTGTGTGGGAGGATACAGGTTCATATTAGAGCCAGTGGGTTGTATGTGCAATTTTAGCTCTGTGCTGTGAGGAAAAATAAGTCAGGCCCTCCTTTTGGATTGCTTCTTTACACAGTTATGGGAACAAGGCAATAATTGCATTACCTTCACCTGCTCTATTTCAGTTCAGCTGCGGCCAGCTTAGCGCAGGCTACTTTACTCATCTTCTGCCTGTTGTTTTACTAGGATGTAAGTGCAAGTCCAGTTCTAAGATTGTCCCATCTTAAAATTCTTTAGCAAACAGAAGGCACGGGATGGTCTCAGATGCTCCTGTGCAAGATGATTCCACCTGAGTTGAGGGGTAGTGACTAGTATCCAACAGAGGAGCACAAGAGAGATAGTCCTTTGCTTGTAAGTTGTCCTTGAACTTCTGATAAGCAAATAATAGGCAGTTCTTTTGATGTGAAAATATATATGCACCTAGATTAAGGATTTGTGTGTCTGCATATACATACTGTCTGATTTTATTTTGACAGGAATGTTTTCATCCTGCTATACAGTTGCATCATGTTCATCAAGCGCCATGTTTGATTCCTCCTTACCTCTCAAAAAACGGATCAAGCCTTGGGGATCTGCTAATAGGCTTCTTCAAATATTATGCCACAGAATTTGAGTAAGTAATAAGATAATCCTAGTGTTTTAGATATTCAAGACTCTGATTCTTTCTATTCTATTCATTCAAAAGGAAAGAGTAACAGTAAGGTAAGAGTGGTAAATGCCAGCGAGAAAATGGGTGAAAAGATTAGAGGACACCAGGAATGCTGCTAGTGTCTGACATCTTTTGCTTAGCCAAGCATCCTATCACTTAAAATAGCTGCTATAAGTTAGAGAGCTTTGTTTTATAGGAATAGCTGGGTTTTGTTATATTACACTGTTTCTTAAAACTGCCTATCCATGTGTGAGAAAAGTCTGTTCTTAGTTTTAGTTTAAGGTATTGATATGAATTATTTGGCCCTTAAGGGCCTTCTGTCAGCCTAAGTCAATGAAAGTAACTGACCAGATGGTTCCTGACTTTGACTAGAGTTTACATCAATATAGGCTGAAGGATTCTGTTTTAGATAGTTGGTTCAGTAACCTTGTTGGTTTGCTAGAATCTGAGTTTAATTTTGGCACCTGGACTTTCTTGTTAGAAGAGGAGAAGCTGAAGTTGTGAGGGCATTTGAGAAAGCTGTAGGCTGCAAACAGTTTGCCAGACTGTCACTTGAGAATTTCTTAGAAAAAGTGCTTGTCCGTATAAAATAGCAAATGGCTGTAATTCAAAAGGTTGAAGATCCTCTGAAGAACTTTTTTCTGAGGCTGTTGGTTCATTCGTGTTGCTTTCCTGTGTATGTGCGTCATCCATTTCTTGGAAGGAGAACAAAATGTATAAGTGGTAGATACTCATAATGTTTTAATTGTTCATATTTACTTCAGTGTAAGAAGTCAATAATCATGAACTCCTTATAAGAAAGCATCTCTGGTGTGTGCACATGTAGAATATGTAAATAAATCTACATGGCCTGTGGCGATGTGTTAGTAAGTGCACTTTGTGCATGATTAAGCCTGATTCTGAGAGAGTTTAATGTGAAGGATTTTCCTTATGTGAACTCCGTAGATAAGGGAATGGTCTTTGATGCTAGAAGTTTCTCCGGAGGTCCTGTCTTTCCTCCTGGCAAGGTGCTTTCTGCTAAAGAATTATATTAGAAGACAGTGCTAGAGAGTATCTTTAAGCACCTAATTTATATGGGACACTAGATGGATCCGGTATTACTTGTCTGTATAAGGAGCTGTTAGTCTTAGATGTGAAAGTAAACATTTTTTCCACTAAGAAAGGAAGTCCCTGTTTTGCCAGTGCAAATTAGCAGAGGAGATCTTGTCCAAATGCAGAAACAATACCTAATTTGATTTCTCTGGTTTGGGCTTTTGTGAACATAGGCCAGAGCAGATTTCTGCGTAAATCAGTGGCTGGTCCAGGAAGACACTTTTCTTTTTGCCTGCTGTTAGACATGCAGAGTATCCTAAGAACTGTGAAGACTAGCAATGTTGCAATATTAATACTTGAATTGATGGTTTTTCATTATTATCTTAAGTAAGGAAAAAAGTCACTTAATCAGTCACAGGGGTTAAAACAAAGCAGACAATTAAGATGGTATAGTTGCTGACAAGGGATGAAAAGTTACTTAAAAACTGCTGAACAAAAAAATCTGGCTTGTTTTCTGAAGTGTGAAGGGCCTGTTAAGTATTTAAACATTTGACTGACCCTATTCAATTTTAAACGAACAAAACCCCAACACGGTCCCCTTGCTCAATCACCTATTACAACTAGCCATTAGAATTCCTGTATTGAAAATACTACATAGCTGAGAAGTCACATCAGGAAATGATGCACCTAATGCAGCAACCTGTGCTGTTAAGTCATTCTGCTACAGAAACAAAACTGAGTCACATGTACTGTTTACTTGACCATTTGCGTGTCCCTGATCACTGTAACTCCTCTTTGAAAAGAGCAGGGCCTATGTCTTCAAGACACTAAATCTGTATAGTTTTGTAGAAGCTGGTAATTAGAGAAGAGAAACCCAAATTAATGCCCATGCTGGGGAAAAGGCAGACAGAACACTTGTGTGTACGATAGCCAGCTGATGAGAACATGCAGAGTGGCACACAGTCCACAGTATCTGCCATCTTTGCTTTGATGTTTGCTTTAAGGATAAGACTTAAATGCTCTGTTAGTTCATCCTTTCATGGAAGAACTAGTATTTTACTCCTTTGTGTCAAATATTTTCATTGCTATACTCAGTTTTTCCAGTGTTTATTTTCCCTGTAAAACACTTACTACTGTTTTTATGCACAGGAATTTTGAGGTTGTGTTTGAGATACTTTGACTGTTCAATCAAATTTAAATGACATGTATTGTGACAGTAACATTTCACTATTGAATTGTAATGTGTTTGAAAATATTACTAAGGAGAGTACTACCTCAATCTTCATAAAAGTGCCTCTTGTAGATTCCCATCTACAGAATTGGACACAACACTAGATACGTAGGATCTGTTTTGCTGAAAGAACAGCATGCTAAACAATCAGATCATGTGTGGAGATTACAATTTTGAGTGTAATGAGTCATTGATGTCACCTGCCTGGAACACTTAACTGATCAGCGATTTTTACATGTCTTGATCAAAGATGAACATATACTGTTTTAAACTTTCCTTCCCTTACATTAGCAAAGGCCATTAGCTATGTATAAAAAAAATCTATGGTTTATTTTATTATATGTTAAATATTTAAGGTCAGATTGGCCCCAAATTGTAGGGCACAAAGGGAAAAAGGAGTGGCACAAAGGAAGCAACAGGAACCTTGCACACTCTGCAGCCATGGATAAGTTTTATCTCCTTGTGTTGTTTGGCAGTTTGGTTTTCGTTTTGCTTTTTTCCCTTGTGCGTTTAATCTGCTTTATTTAGACTACAAACTCTTTCAGAAAATTGCTGATCACTGTGCATTTACATGGGGCATGTTCCTCAGTCCTACTCTGGGACTTTCAGTGTGTCCGTAAGAAGCAATTTTTGTGCCCCTTCATGTGTTACCAGAAATGTGACTTGGAAATTGCTGCGTGTACTGGACTTACACACTACATATTGCAAAGCCTGATTTGCTGACGTGGTTGTATAATTAGCTTGCTGTGAGAGTTCAGGTCTACATTATGTTTCATGTTACACAGATGGCAAAAAGTATGCTTAGAACTCCATTTTAACTTTGAGTATTTTAAACTATCAGGGGGTCCACTGAACACACAGTGAATGTGACCAAGTGAAAAATGTATGGAGATGTTCTCAAAAAAAAGTATTTGGAAACAGGTCGGTGTTTACCAGCCCCCCTGGAGAGAGTGTCTGATTTCATTTCTGCAGCTGTGAGTGAAAGCAGCAGGTTTTCACTTGGCAAGAACTTGAAACAAGACAGACCTTACTCCCCTGAAGTTACCACTAGGGAACCTAGAGACTGTCCTTTGGGACTATACTTCTCTGAAATTACTGTTTCCAGTTGTATAGCAGTTGTTTAAGATTGTGTTTTTGTATTTGGACATAATAAAAGCTTGGTTACAGTACTGTGACAAAATACTGTTGCTCTATGTACAGTTGTCTTTAGGATATAAGTGCTAAGGTAATAAAGGTATCATTTCTAAATGGTATTTTGAATTAAATATACTTGCAAGTTGTACCCATCTTAGTGTGTTTATGCAAGTGGCTTTGGCTTATAAAAATATTCTGGAAAAGATAAGCTTTGTTATATATTTGTTCTGTATGCATGCACACTGCTGGAAATGTCTTAGTCTCTTCCTTTCAAAGTCTTGACTTCAATAGGAGTGTATACCTAATGTGGGCAGTGACATCAAAAGTTACTGATAATTGAAAAAGCTGCTTAAATCTTTGTGGGAACTTAGGGATTGAAAGTTTATTCAGAGAATTTTTTTGGTTGCCTTTTGCTAAACAGTGCATTAAAAATGCATTTCTCTTTTGCTGAGTAATCAAGCCAAGTATAACCTAAAGGAGAAGTCAAGAGAAGAATTACATGCTTGCAGTGAAACACTGTGGCCTAGCTTACTCAAACACAAATCAAATACTTTGACTTTTGTTTCCATTGGCCTGGATCCCTCTGATTTTTAAATAAGCTTTTAGAAAAAGCTTAGAGTTTGACTTTCAGCTGCTTCTTCTCATGGCCAACATTCTGGAGCTGAAGTTTTAGCTTCTTTGATGTTCTACTCACATGCTTTTTCTTTCTTAGGTGTCTTTTTTTTTAGCAATTAGTCCAAATTTCTTGTTAAACTTGTGTTGAGGGTAATTTATTAAAAGACATAAAAGTATTTGATGCTTCACAATATCTCTAACTCTTGCAAAAGCAGTCTACTATAGGAATAAAGGAGAAGGAAAAATGCTTTAATTGGCACTGGATGCTAGAAGTGGTCATCACCTGTACCAGTTTTCTAAAGAATATGTTAAGAGAAATCTAAACATACACAGCATTGGGCGAGTAAGTCATTTGTTTTTAAGCTAAAACTAAACTATGCTTCAAATGACCTTTTTGAAATATGCCCTAATGATGTTCTTAAATAGAAGAATAATACACATGTTTGATGGAAGTACAGTTGCTCAAACAGCTCATTTTCACGAGTTGTATCCAAGATAATTGGTAGAATTACAGGCATGGATTTTTATCACCACTGACTTAATGGAGTTACCAATGCTGACCTCTGGCCTAGGGAGCACAGTGTTCTTCCAAATTTCACTGATGAATTACTGACTGTATTTTGATTTACACTTGATATTTACAGATTTACTGCAGGTGGTTGATGCACCCAGCCAAGCTCCTGTCTTTGCATTCTGTCAAAATATTTCTTGAGTCGGCAAATGAAGTCAGGTGTATGTAACACTGGTACAGCTAGCAGAATGCTGCCCAGCTATTTCTAAGCCCCACTTGGTCAAGGCATGTGATGATAATGTTTTTGGTGATCCAGATGTTCCTCTGATATGGTACTTCCTGGGTTTAGTTAAGAGCAGCTGAAAACTGGCTGGGTAGTTAAGGACATAAACATGCAAGTGGTTGCTTTGGCTTCCATTACCATGGCACATTGTTGTGTCAAGCATCATAAAGATCATAAAGATGCTTGGCACATCATAAAGATTGCCCTGTAAACTGCCCACTGTTCCTGTTTCAATGTAATTATTTCCCATTGCTTTGTTGTTGTAAAACAGCATGCAGAAAGAGGTAGAATGTCTTCAAACACGTATTTGAGTGGTTGTTCTGTTACAGTTGTAAGAAATCTGAAATTGACCATATACAAAGTGTTGGTGCTTTTTAATATTAGATTCTTTGCACCAGGAGTGCTGGCCTATATGCAACCTACCTATATGTTTTTATACTGTTTAATTTTTTTAATGGAATGCAGTGTGTGACTTCATCTGCACTTAAACTCTTTATATACCTTTTCTCCCCACAGAAAATTCTGAAAAATATATTTGAGGCTGTAATTTCTCTTAAACGTAGAAATAAATGCAGGTGTCCATATTTAAGATAACTTTTTAAATTATTCTACTGTGAATGTTACTTATGGATACATTGAATGTTCTGTTTTGCAGATAGATAAACTTCTGTTTGTGGAGAATTCTCTTTGTTTCTCTTATGTAGTAAATTATGAAGACTAGACTGCTACACTGAGTTACTCATTATATTGTATTATTCTGGCTTGTGACATCACAATTTTACATTTTTTTAATGTAAACTGATATTATTAATTTAGAATCAAGTTAAAATTTCTGCTTATCGTTTTCCTTTTCCCTAGTTGGAGCCATCAAATGATTTCAGTTCGTGAGGCCAAAGCTATTCCAAGACCTGATGGTGCTGAATGGAGACAAAAATTTATTTGTGTAGAAGGTAAAATGTAAAGCTACATTATTTTTACTGTTAAGACACTAAATACATAAATCTGTCAGTTAGACTTTCTTGGTTGTGTTTTAGTAACGCAGATGTGTAATACCATTTCATAGACAAATGAAGCTTAACCAATGTAAATAGCTTTGGAAACAGTCCCACCAAAAACATTTGAGAAGGAAGCTGTAAGTTCTATAGTGTTTAAAAATAGTACTCTTGACCTTTTCTTCAAGAGCACTTGCTGCTCTGTTACTTTTGGAACTGGGACTAGGACTTTGACAACAAATAGCAGTTATGATGGTGGTAGTTTCCCGCTCTGCAAATATAATCATCAGTTTTGCCAAGACTGGAAGAACACAGCAGGCATACGCACAGATTCCTCTCAATATTATTCTTTGCTCTAGAAATGCTCTGACATCCCAAGTCCTAACAGTTTTCTAGGTTATGTGTATGTTTGTCCCGTTGTGACTACTACTTTTGGCTGGCTTATGAAGGTAGAGTCTCTGCTGAGACTGGATGATCATAGAATCACAATTTGGGCTGGAAGGAACCTGGGGTTGGAAGATCACTTAGTTCCAAGCCCCCTGCCATGGGCACAGGGACACCCTCTAACAAACCATGTTGCCCTAAGTCCCATCCAACCTGGCCTTGAACACTGGGAGGGGCATAAGCAGCTTCTGTGGGCAACCTGTGCCAGGGCCTCACCACCCTCACAGGGAAGAATTTCTTCCTAATACCTAATCTAAATTCATCCTCCTTCAGTTTACACATTACCCCTTGTCCTATCACTCACTGCCTTTGGAAACAGTCTCTCTCCAGCTTGCTTTTAGGCACCCTTTAGGTACTGGAAGGCTGCAATAAAATCCTCTCAGACCCTTCTCTTCTCTAGGCTGAGCAAGCCCAATGCTTTCAGCCTGTCTTTATAGCAGAGGTGCCCCAGCCCTCTCATCATGATGCTCACCAGAAGAAGAGGGTAAACCTAAGCTATCTTTTGCTGCTAAAGCTCTCAGCCTTCAGCTGAACTGGGCAGTTACTTAGGGATCTGTTTCATGTGCTCTTTATGCCATTCAACTGCCTCGGGAAATCTACATGCAGATAATGAACAGTTAGCATGTGTAGGAGATGAAGTTTGGGTAAGAGAAAGAGAAGATAATAGGTGAAGAGGAAGATTGAAATACTAAGAAAGGAAGGGATTGAGAGGTGCTGTGTAACTGGAAACAGTTAATGCAGAGGTAAGAAAGTGGAGTGAATCAGAGTGCAACAGGTGAAGGGGAATTGGTTGGATAAGGAAGCATAGATAAGAAACCAAGGTGGAATGGGGATATAATTAGAAGTAGGTGGTGAAAGGGAGTGTTTGAAATGGGAGAGGTGGCCTGGGCCCCAGCTGTAAATAGAGCCTATTAGGATCAGGATATCAAGGGTTGAAGTTTTAGGATAAGCAAGGAATGGAACTTGGGCAGGGGCCACATGGTATGGAAAGAGTTCTTAGAACCTTGGAAAATTTTTGCTGTGGGAAGATGGAGACAAGGCAGAAGCCCTGTGGCTGAACAGACATTTTTCAGGATTGCATGGGGTGTGACTGCACCCATGTGTGCAGGCACATGTATCTTCCTGTTTGTGTTTCTCTGTGCAGAGTGTTGTTACCTGCTGGTAAGGTTAGTAATGTGGCCCAAAGCTCACCAGTGTGGCTGTAACATTACGGATGGCAGTGTGAAGCCACATAAGATTCTCATTCTTTATTTGACCTTTTGGGGGCGAAGCGGGGGATCAACTCCCAGTCAAAGGGGAGAAAAACCACACTGAAAGACAATTGCATGCTTGGATCTGCAGTCTTGGAGTTTAGGAATGTGAGAATTGGAGTATCTGCACAGCTGAAATGATTTGCGATAGCACAGTGCAGGCACTGCCAAGGCTCTGGTCTGAATGTGGGAGGTGGGAATGCTGGGCAGCTGTGTCTGCTGCTGTCACATGGTGCTGATCTGCTGCACTGGCAGGGGGAGAGGGGGGAGCTGTGTGTTTCAAGCTCTTTATTTTTTTTATCACATTAAAAAGTGGTTGAATAATTAAAGTTTCTTTCAATCAGCTTTGAAAATAGTGTAGCAACATACAAATAGGCTTTTTAGAATTTGCAATAAGTGGGCTTGGTTGCACAAATCTTTTCCTGAAGAGTTCATCTGGCCTTTGCTATTAAAAAAGCAAGATTGTCTATAGGTGGCACATGAAATTCTTTCCTGTTACAATATGCTTCAAGTATTAAGAATGGGCTTTAGGCTCACATACCAAGGTTTTACTTCTAAATTGGAAGCGGAAAATTTAATTTCCTATTTCAACACAAAGCGGCCTTGTAACAGCTATTAGACTGAACTAGTCTAACACAGTATGTAGATATAAACTTGTGTACTTTGAGAAGCACTTAAAAGCTAGCTTAATATGTCAACCTATTCTAGTTTCCAAGTCTCTCTTAGATTTTCTAGTTAGCAGACTAGAAATCCAGTTACTAGTATTTTCTGTATTATCTAACATTTCACATATATTTGTTGATAAATTATATAAGTCTGTGTCTGCAGTTGGCCGAAATTCTACATGTGGTACTATATTTAGGCTTGATCAAAGAAAAAATGTGGGGTTTTGACTTTTACCGGCCTTAAGGCTGATTCTCACTTGTATTTCTGCTTTTAGAGAAACAAATATAGTAGAGATGCTCTTTTCTGACACTTTAAAATCTGGGAGGCTATTACCATTATGGGGATGCAGAGAACAATGCTTCTAGCTGTGTTTGTGAACGTTCCTTGTAGGAGCATTATGTTACCAGCAACTATTCTGGTTTTGGTTTAAATCATGCTTATATCAAATAATACCGGGTACTCTTGTTGAAAAAGACACAGTCTAGAAAAGCTAGAAACATGGCAATTTTGTGAGACAATTAAATTGATAGTCATTTAGGGAAGCTGGATCAGAAGCCATCTAAGCTGCACCTGATTGATGCTTGTACTTTTAAATAATTCCTCAGGGCTTGGTTTGCAGCAGTTCTGAAGTTTTATGATTTCTTGTATTTTCATTTGGAAAGATGATCCCCTTTAGTCTTTCCCTCAAGCACCAGTAGTGTTGTATAACTTTTTTCTTTTAATATTCTCATCTTTGTGTGAACAAAATAACTTACGATAGATTCTCACTATCTTGATGGTTAGAAAATGTAGTGGTGTAAATAGTAGCTGATAGCAAAATTATTCTTGCTGTGGTCCAGGGAATGAGTTTCTTTTGATAGTCAGTAAATATGCAGGAAGAATAAGGGAAAATGCGAGTCAGCTTTTGTGACTTGAGTACCTTTTTTTCCCCCTTGTGTCAGTCTCAAAATATTGTACAGCTTTGTTCTTGTTACTTTAAAAAAATACAGATCCCTTGATTCAACATAAATTGTGTGAAGGTCCCAATATTAAAGAAACAACATCATGTTTAAGACAAAAGGAACAATGCACTGGTAAGGGACTTGGTATTCATAATGACAGACAGTAGGTCACTGTCAAATTATGTCACTGACTTCAAAGGACTATGCAGCTTTTTATTTAATTGCCAGGTCTCTGTACCTATATAACTGTATGATGTTCTCTAATGTAAAATAAGCCTGCCTATAAACATCCACTGAAAACTTGGTAGGTAGTTTGGCAGGTTTCTAAAAGGTTTCTCCTCAAATACAACATCTCTTACATAAACCATTTCTGTCAATTTAAATAGCTTGCAGAAATAAAACCCCAATGCCATGGAGCACATTCCAAGCTTGAAATCCAGTCTCCATAATGTCTTTAAGCCCTTCTGATGTCTGTTTAATGCTTTATTTTACTGTATGTCCCTACCTGAAAGAAAGAATTCATAACCAGCTAAACAAAAAAGCTTCTTGATCTTGCAAAGACTTCTGTGGTTCTGTGGCCCATAAGGACTTTCATATATTCTGACAGTGTGAAATACACAATGCTACTTCATCAGTTCTCTACTAAGGCAAAAAAGACTATACGCTCTGTAACAAAGCATGTTGTAATGCATAGTCTGTACATCACTATTCCTTTGATGTTGGCATCCCTATCAGTAACAAGGAGTATTTCAATTTAAATGAAAAAAAAAGTTTGAGAGTATTAATTTTGTTAACAAAAAAAATTTACATAAATTCCTAGTCTGTTAGTGGGTAGAAGCCCCAGATAGTTAACTTAAGAACAGATTCTGTAAAGTAGGTATGAAATAATAAAATATATCTTTAGAGCAGTTGATACATTTTATATAAGAAAATTACAATAAATAATTTACTCATTGTATTTCACTGACAAGCTGTTGAATGAGATGAATCTGAAGAGCACAATTCTAAGAGGCACCTGTGTAGAAAGCTTAAAAACCTGTTAATGTGTGAAATCATTCTCATACCTCATCACAGGCTGCTAAGCAGTAACAAATTATTACTGCTGCGTAAGTGCAGCACAGTCTTAGCATGCTTCAATAGGTATAATAACCTGACTTATTATTGATTACATACCATTAGGCCATTCAGAGTTTGGGGCTATTTTAATGAATGCTAAATAAATATAAAGACTGAGAAACAAGGCAGAATCAGACACTCAAAACAGTCTCAGGAAGCAACAGTATGTTGACTCTTCTGGGTTTTGTCTGATTATCTGTTCAGTGAAGACAGCCTAACTCTGGGAGGGGTGTGGGTGTAATACTTCTAAGGATTTCTGTTTGATGTTGCAGAACCCTTTGATGGGACAAACACTGCCAGAGCTGTACATGAAAAACACAAGTTTGAGGTGATCAAACATGAATTTCTGAAGGTAAAAAGTACATGTTGTTTAATTTTTTCAGGCACTTTGGTTTTTCAAGATAGTAACACAAATGCTAGTCATTGAACCCGACTTTCTGATGTTTGTGTTAGGAGTAAATTTTTCCAAATAATGGAAATGTAAAAAAAAATTAGTATTTATTAATGACTGCCATTAATTAGTATTTATTAATGATTGCCATTAAGCATACATTAAGTTGAAAAGGGCACTTGAAATAGTCTTTTGTCTTAGGTTTTCTTCCCTGTGTAAAATTATAATGATAGTTAATGGTTTTAGAATTACAGCTTTATCTTCATTATTAATTCCTACATGAGTTTGGTTATAAGCAATGTTTTATATTTCTTACTACCCCTTTTTATAAATATTGGAACCAATGGTTTTATGCTTGTTATTGGCAACTGAATGTAATTGGCAATTTTATGTAGGGAGATCACACTCATAGATTTAGAACACGTGTAGTTCAAACTAGAGCTTTCAGTGTTCTGGTCAGTAGAGGAGGCAAGGACACTTTGAAGCAAGAGAAGATTTAAGCTTTGACTAAACTTCTTTAATTTTCTGGTGTGTTTGATTTTTTGGTGGGGGCTGTTTGGCTTTTTTGGTTTGCTTTTTGTTTGGCTTGGTTTTAAATAGGCCTTGCTGACAGATCTTTTATGCTTGTCTCCTATCAGGCATTGCATTTGGAGTTTCATTTCAAATTCTAGTTTTCTGAGGTCTGTGACTATTTGTAACATAGTTCTGACTAGGAACTGGCTTCCAGCCGTAACCAGTTAAACACCCCTTTTATGCTGTCATGTGAGGCTCCTGTTTACTCCAGCTAATATAGCTCTTAAATATCTAGAGGGCTGTTCCAGCAAAAGGGAAATCAATGCTAGATCCTTGTAACAAAATAAATCCTGTAAGGTGTGGCCTTTTGCTCTGCAATTCTGTTAGGGCAGTAAAACAGCATACAAAACACTGAACTGCTTGTTCACAAACTTTTGCATAAAATACTTGATTTTGTGAACCTGCTAAAGCAGTTGTTTACTTTGTAAACTCTCACTCTGTTCTGTAAAATCAGACTGAACTTCTCTTTTCAGAGATTTCACTTAAGTTGGTTTCAAACCTGTGGCTTTCTGAAAAATGGAAGAGCCATTGTTTGATCCCAGCTGTCTGGAAGCCTGTCTACCAGTGTTAAAGGCCTTCCTCTTCACTAGGAACCATAATTAATGACAGTTGCTTAAAACTGCAAGCACTGACTACTATCTCTTTTGAGTTTTTTTAAATCAGCAATGCCAAAAGCCCTTTCTTTTTAAAAAGGCAGAAAATGTCAAACTTACTTTTGTGGATCTGTGAGGCTCACTGCTTGCAGTGGTATTTAATATTAATGATGAAGTTAAGTAGCCTTCTAATACCTTGTACTTTTTTCCCCAGTCTTGGCAGATATTACGAGACAGGAAGGACCTGAACTGTGTATTACCCTTTAGAACAGTGGTACCGAAGTGAGAAGTAACTTCTTTCACTTATTTTTGATTCCTGCTGAAATAACTGTATCAAAAGTGAGAGGCTGTTAACCATGGTGTCTTATGGCATGTTTTTCTTTAAACTTTTGTTACAGAAATGTTTATAGTAAAACACAGGAGTAAATCCATTTTATGGGAAGTAAGGGAATACACTGATTTGTTTCCACAATCTGTGTTACCGTTAATTGAGGCACATCAAGTCATGAAATAAAGATAATGGAGCACTACACACAATACAGAAGTCTGAGTATATCCTTAAGGCATTGCACATCACTCCTAGATGAATAAACAACCTGTGCTCTCCATCTGCTTAACTGCAGTAAGAACTTTTGCTCAACTTGGCACTTTACAGTTTTCTTCCTCTTTTTATATGGAGCAACAAGCAACACTTATGAGAATTATACTCTTTGGTTGGTACTGTTCTGGGTATCAAAAACTGTAATGTAAACTGGAATCTTCTACTACAAAGGAAGGACAAATCAATACACAGAAACCACCACGGAAAACCCCACAATCCTACCACTGTTAAAATAAGTTGGGCTTCTGTCTTTGTTTTTTGTGTATATATTTGTAAACTGATCAGCTACTGTAAATTGAGTCTACCTAAGTCATCTTATTTTAGCTTTTCTAATGGAGAGTTGTGAAGCCTTGTTTAGACCTGCTGTAGCACAATTTGTGCCTCCTGTATTTGTTATTGAAGACCAGTTAACTCTTAAAACTGTACTTACTGTTGAGGTCAAATTTGTATTTAAGATGAATATTTTCTATGATTTCCAGGGAAATAAAAGCAATATACATGAAATACAGCGTATTTTTCAATTTTATGATACTTTATGTTGCATATTTAAAATATTTCTTATAATTTGGTAGAAAATATGATCTCCTGTATAGGTAAGGCCCCTGTTGCAAATTATGAATTTCTGTATAGATGTTCTGCACTGCATCTACATACAGGTAAAAGTTTCACCAATTGCTTTTTCTAATGAGATTGTGAAAACTGTTACACAGGTGTTCTTTCTTCTTGTACAAACTTTCAAGTTCTAGTTTGTAAAACTTTAATTTAGAAATTCTAGGACTTGTAGACTCTCACCTGCTGCAATCTGAGCAGACTACACACTTCATCACCATCCAGTCTATGTAAAATGCTGTCTTGCTTCCTTCTGCACTTTGAACAGTCCTTACACTTTAATCCAATTCTAGGAATCTGCTAACGTGTTCTACCTCCATGCTGCCCTCAAAGGACTTGGTCTGAGTGAGACATTCCCTGTATTCAAGGTTGTTCTACAGTGTAGGATAACTAGGAAGTAACATGCATGTTTAAACCAAGCATGAATCAGTGTTAGCGGTTGGAAGGAACCTTGAAAGATTATCTAGTCCAACCCCCTGACAGAGCAGGATCTCCTAGATTAGGTCACACAGTAATGTATCCTGGCAGGTTTTGAATGTCTCCAACACTACAACCTCTCTGGGCAGCCTGTGCCAGTGCTCTGTCACCCTCACAGTGAAAATGTTTTTCCTTACATTCACATGGAACCTCCTATGCTTCAGCTTGCACCCATTGCCCCTTGTCCTATCACTGAGAAGAATCTGGCTCAGTCCTCCAAGTATTCAAATATGTTTCAAGTGCGTGCTGGATGTGAGGCATAAAACTTTTTTGCAGGTCTGTCACTTAGAAGTTTGTGCTGCATCACCTAAGGTGTCAACATCTGACACCTTAAATTACTGCTTTGTGTTTGAAACAGCTTCTTACTGTTTTTAAATGGACAGTTAAAAGTGTGGTACCTCTGTGCAACTGGAAAAATTGACTTGCTAACTTGGTGATCTTTTTAATACCAGTCAAGATGTGTAACCATGCTGACCTGTGTCTCTTGAAAAAAATATACTTGTGTTGGTTGTTTTGGGTTTTTTCCCCTCAGCCTTCCATACTTCTGATAAGCTCAGCTTATCAGAGATGTCAAGCCTAGGTGGTAGTTTGCTGCAGTTGTTTGGGAGGAAGCCTGTTTGTCATCCCCTCCAACAATGGAAAACTCCACAGTAATTTGCTGTTAGTTACACAAGGTGGTGTGACTTGGTTTAGCTTATAGCAAAAGAAGCTAGTGGGAAATCTGGCAAGAGCATGAAAAGTGGCAGTGCTCTGACATGCTAAAAAAACCCCAGATGTCATAGTGCATTATTCCTCTGTCAAGGCAGTGATCAGCACCACTTTTCATGGAAGTGCCAGACAACTGGAACTTTATTCACCGGTGAGTGAATATAATGATACTTGATAAAGGGTGGGCTGCAAGGTTCATGAGAGAACTTCCGATGAAATAGCTTGTAATAAATGGTTTGAGGACATTGACTAGAAGCTGAACTTTGTCTAACTTTGCATTCAGTTCTGCACAGTCTGAACTTGTTCAGAGACAATGACCTGGATTTTAATCTTATCTGGGCATGTATCCAGAGTGAAAAATCCACTAATGGCTATCATAAATCTTTGTGTTACCATGAAGTTTTCCCTTCTCCTTAACCTCATGATAAAAAATTTTACACACCTATCTCTTGGGGTACAACCTAACAAGAAGGTTTTCAGAGGCACTTTTGGTTAAAGGTATTTCTCATGTCTGACTCAAGTTGTCAGCTAACATTTCTGAGGATTCTTACTGCCTTGAGATAAATATGCTTTATCGTAAAATGACAAGGGCTGGAGGGGACCTCTGGAGATCATCTAGTACAGCTCCTCTGCCACAGCAGCATCACCTGCACAGGACACCATCCAGGCAGGTTTAGAATATCTCCAGAGATGAGACTCCACAACCCCTCTGGGCAGCCTGTCCCCCTGCTCTGCCACCCTCACATTAAAGAAGTTCCTCCTCATGTTTAGATGGAACTTCCTGTGTTCAAGCTTATGCCCATTGCCTCTTGCACTGTCACTGGGCAACACTGAAAGCAGACTGACCCTGTCCTGACACCCACCCCTCAAGTATTTATAACCAATGATAAGATCCCCATCAGTCCTCTTCAGGCTACAAATTTCCAAGTCCATCAGCCTCTCACAAGAGCTGTTCTAGTCCCCTCATCATCTTTGTAGCCCTTTTCTCTACCCTCTCCAGTAGCTCCTGTCCTTGAACCAGGGAGTCCAGAACTGGACACAACATTCCAGCTGAAGCCTCACCAGAGCCGAGTAGAGGGGGAGGAGAACCTCCCTCTAGCTGCTGGTCACACTTTTCTTGATACAACCCAGGGTGCCATCGGCTTTCTGGGCCATGAGGGCGCACTGCTGGCTCATGGTTAACCTGTTGTCCCCCAGGACTCCCAGGTCTTTTCCCACAGAGCTGCTTCCCAGCAGGCCAGCCCCTAACCTCTGCTGGTGCCTGGGGTTGTTCCTCCCCCGTTGCAGGATCCTACCCTTGCCCTTGTTGAATTTCCTAAGATTACTCTGCCCAGCTCTGCAGCCTGTCCAGATCTCGCTGGAGGCAGCACAGCCTTCCTGCGTGTCAGCCACTCACCCAGTCTTGTGCCTCAGTAAAGTTGCTGGGGGTGCACTCTACCCCTTCATCCAAGTTGTTAATTATTATATTGAACAGCGCTGGACCCAGGACTGAGCCCTTAGGAACGCCACTTGATACAGGCCTCCAACTCGGCTCTGATCACCATCCTCTGGGCTCTGTTTTTAGCCAACTTTCAGTACACCTGTTGCGGTTTTGTGTGTGGCTGGGTTCTGGTGGAGAAGGGGGAGCTGCAGGGGTGGCTTCTGCAAGAAGCAGCTATAAGCTTTCTGTGGGCCCAACAGAGTAAACACCAGCCAGCTCCAGGCTGGACCTACCACCAGCCAAGGCCAAGCCCATCAACAGCAGTCACAGTGCCTCTGGGATAACATATTTAAGAGGACAAAAAACACAAGAAGCTGCTTTTTGCTGCCTGAGAAGGGAGTGAGAAGATGGAAGAAACTGTGCAGACACCAAGGTCAGTGAAGAAGGGAGAGAAAGAGGTGCTGCAGGGGCCAAAGCGAGATTCCCCTGCAGTCCATGGAGAAGACCATGGTGAAGCAGGCTGTTTCCCTACAGTCCATGGAAGATGACAGGGAGCAGAGCCCCACCTGTAGCCCACTGGAGTGGGTGGAGACATATGGAAGATGCTGTGATCCATGTTGGAGCAAGCCTCTGCCAGCACTTGCAGCCCGTGGAGAGAGAGACACAGAGATGAGAGAGCTTCGTGCTGGAGCAGTTTTGCTGGAGGGAGAGAGGGCGGTGGGCTTGTGACCCTGTGAAGGACCAGGCTGGAGTGGTCTGGCCCTGAGAGACCAAGAGACATTCTATGATTTTATGATTTATGACTGCACCCCATAGAAGTGACCCACGCTGGGGCAGTTGGTGAAGAGATTAAGCCCTGTGGGAAAGGATTCACATTGGAGAAGTTCATGGAGGACTGTCTCCCGTGGATGGGACCCTACACTGGAGCAGGGGAAGGGTGTGCCCCCACCCTCTAAGAAGGAAAACAAGTTGTGAGGAAACAACTGAATTCCCCATTCCCCATCTCCCCCTGTGGCACCTGGGGGAGAGGAAGGGAGAGAAATCATCAATAAAGCTGAGCCCAGGAAGAAGGGATTGGGGGGGGGGGGGGTGCTTTATGATCTGGTCAGACTTCTCATTACCCATCTCTGGTGTCAGAGTGTGTGTGTTTAGTGTAATAAATTAGCTGTTTTCTTTCCTTTATTCTGTGTTGAGTCTGTTTTGCCCGTGATGCTGATTGCGGAATGATCTCTCCCTGTCCTTATCTCGACTCCTGAGCCTCTCAATATATATTTTCTCCCAGTCCAGCTGAAACAGGAAATAATAGAGTGATTTTGGTATGCCTCTGGCCTCCAGCCAGGGTCAACCCACCACCTCGCTGTCCATCTAACCCATATTTCTTGAGATTGCCTGTGAGGATGCTGTAGGAGATGGTGTCAGAAGCCTTGCTGAAGTCAAGATAGGCAATGCCCACTGCTCTCCATTCATCTACCTGTCCAGTCATGCCCTCGTAGAAGGCTGTCAGGTTAGTCAGACATGAATTCCCCTCAGGGAATCCATGATGATTACTTCTGATAACCTTCTTTTCCTCCACATGTTTTAAGATGACCCCCAGAACGAGCTTCTCCAACATCTTTCCAGGGATGAAAGTGAGGCTGACTGGCCTGTAGTTTCCTGGATCATCATTCTTGCCCTTTCTGAAAATTGTTCAAACTTGGATATGTTACTCTAGAGCTTTAGTTCAGCTCTCGTCATTATTTTAGGACTAGTTTTGACTGCTTATTTTGGCAGTGGTATTGCCTGCCACATCACACCTTTATATAATGTCAAGAACTACTAGTGTCTTATCCAGGATTTTAGGAACTCTAGTCTTCTAGCAGTGCCTTTAATTAGCAGGCTCAGAGATGTACAAGAGGACCAAATGCTGCCGAGAGCTTCCCATTCAATAATACTAGTGCCAGAACAGGAATAGGCTGTATGCTGTTAAATGCAGTTTCTCTTCTAGCTCTCTTGCTTTCTCCTGAAATGTGATTATATAAGTGTAATCTATGTATCTTAAGGTGTTCTGACTGTAAGAGAGATTATTTTTAAGGAATCCCTTATAAAGAATTCAGTATAAACCAATTTTAAGAATCAATAGAAGGGTGACAGGGTTATTTGGGAGAAGTAGGCAGCCGTGATAGAAGGATGTAAGATGATCTGTAGATAATCAGAAGTTAGTGTTAGTGTATACCATTCCAAACGCTTATTTGAAACCAATGACGTACTTTAACTTGGTTCACTGGACTCAATTCACTGTATATTAAATGTAAGTCCATCAGAGAATGTCTGGACTCTACTTGCTCTGGGTTCTCTCATGTATTTTGTACTATTTGTTTTTATTATGTTTGTCTTGTTTTCTCCAGTCATGTGTTTTGATGTAAACTCACTGAAGGAAAGATACAGAGTAAGATGTCTGTAGGCAAAGCAGGAAAGGATACGCTGTTTTGGTCAAATTACAGGTCAAATTAAGTTGTGAGAAGATGCTTTGGGTTTGCATGGCAAATTATTGGTAGTGGGAGGGCTATAAGCTGATGCTTCTGCAAGAAGCTGCTGGAAATTTCCCATATATCTGATAGAGCCCATGGTAGCTGGCTCCAAGACAGATGCACTGCTGTCAAAGTCCAAACCCATCAGCCATGCTGGTAGGGCCTTTGGAACAACATATTTAACAAGGTGGGAGGACACCTACACAACGGCAGCTGCAAAGAGGGGTGAGAATCTGTGAGAGGAACACCTCTACAGACACCCTGGTCAGTGAAGAAGGAGGGGCTGGAGGTAGTCCAGGCACCAAAGTGGAGATTCCCCTGCAGGCCATGGAGAGGACCACAGTGAAGCAGGCTGTCACCCTACAGCCATGGAGGTCTAATGCTGGAGACGATAGCCACCTGCAGCCCATGGAGGACCCCATGCTGGTGGAGGTGACAGAAAGCGTCTGTCACTGGAACATGCTCCTGGCAGGACCTGTGGCAAGAGGACCCAGTGTGAAGAGAGGAGCCCACACTTGTGCAGGTCTGCTGGCAGAACTTGTAACCCTGTGGGGGACCCACAGTGGAGCAGTCCATTCCGGAAGGTCTTCACCCCATGGGAGGGAACCACACTGGAGCAGTTCATGAAGAGCTGCAGCTCATGGGAAGGACTCACTTTGGAGAAGTTGGTGGAGGTCTGTCTCCTGTGGGAGGGACCCCACACTGGAGCAAGGGAAGAGTGTGAGGAGTCCCAACCCTGAAGAGGGGGGAGTGGCAGAGACAACATAATGAACCTCCATGATGACCACAACCTCCATTCCCAGACCCGTTGTGCTGCTGAGGGAGCAGTGGGAGAGAAGTTAAACCTGAAAAGAAGGGAGGGGTGGGGGGCGGAGTTTTGAGATTTAGGGTTTTTCTTATTACTCTGTTTTGCTTGATAATAAATTATTTTCTCCTGAGATGAGTGCCCTTACCTTGATCCAGCCCTTCTCTGCCCTGTCCAGCTGAAGAGCGTGGTGATAGAGTGGCTGTGGTGGGTATCTGGCCTCCAGCCAGGGACAACCCACCACAGAAGCACAGAAGAGAGAGCACTAGGTCTGGAAATGATTTGAAGGGGTTCTGGTAAAAGGGTACTTGCCTTCCTCTTGCTGTGCTGAAGATTGGATCAAAACTTGTCTACATACGTATGCTTCGTATATAAGCATTTCTCAATGTGATAATGCTCTTGTCTTCCACATGTAAAGAACGTGAAGTCCGCTACCTTAAATGCCATTGTGCTGTTGCACACTGCCTCTGTGCTCGTGATAAAATGTGGACTAGTTTAAGGTAGTATCCATTTCAGGTACACTTCTTAGAGAAATGATGTTTTTACCTTTTAAATCATGTACTTCAGTGGTAGAAGAGAGCAGACAGGATTTATCTGTATGTACTGTTTGGGAAATATTTTACTTCACGTGAACCTGTCAGTAGAAATTTAATACAGCATTTCAGAGAAAGCTGGTACTCGGGTATAGCTCCTTAGGTGTTTGTGTATTTATAACACAGGTAAGAATCTGCTGATTGGTTTATAACCGGCTATTAATTTGAATCAGAATCATAGAATGGATTGGAAGGGACCCCAAGGATCATAGAGCTCCAACCCTCTGCCACAGGCAGGGCCACCAGCTTCGAGGCCTGGATCTACACAAGGTTGCCCAGGGCCCCATCCAGCCTGGCCTTGAACACTTCCAGGGACCAGGCATCCACCACTTCTCTGGGAAGCCTGTTCCAGCACCTCACCACTCTCTCTGTAAAAAACTTTCCCCTAATATCTAATCTAAACCTTCCTTCCTTTAGTTTCAATCCATTCCCCCTTGTCCTGCCATTGTCTACCCTTTTAAAAAGTTGATTCCCCTCCTGTTTGAATGTTCCCTTCAGGTACTGGAAGGCTGCAATGAGGTCCCCCCGCAGCCTTCTCTTCTCCAGGCTGAACAAGCCCAGCTCCCCCAGCCTCTTTTCATAGGGGAGGTGCTCCAGCCCTCTAGCCATCCTTGTGGCCCTCCTCTGAACCCTCTTCAACAGTTCTATATCTTTCTTGTATTGCAGGCCCCACACCTGGACACAGGACTCCAGATGGGGCCTCACGAGGGCAGAGTAGAGAGGGACAATCACCTGCTGGCTACCCCACTTCTGATGGAACCCAGGATACCATTGGCCTTGCAAGCTGCAAGAGCACACTGCTGGCTCGTGTTAAGTTTCTCATCCACCAGAATCTCCAGGTCCTTCTCAGCAGGGCTACTCTCAAGGAACTCTTCTCCCAGTCTGTATCTTTGTCTGGGATTCTTCCGGCCCAAGTGCAACACCTTACACTTGGCAGTGCTGAACCTCATTAGGTTCCACCGGGCCCACCTTTCCAGCCTCTCATGATCCCTCTGGATGGCTTCCTTTCCCTCTGTTGTGTCAGCCACACCACTCCGCTTGGTGTCATCCACAAACTTGCTGAGGGTGCACTCAATTCCATCATCGATGTCATTGATAAGGATGTTAAAGAGCACCGGTCCCAAGACAGACCCCTGGGGGACACCGCTTGTCACCGGCCTCCACCTGGACACAGACTCATCGACCACCACCTTTTGTCTACGTTCTGTCAACCAGTTTCTTATCCACTGGATGGTCCACCCATCAAATCCACATCCCTCCAATTTAGAGATAAGGATGTGGTGGGGCACTGTGTCAAAGGCCTTGCACAAGTCCAGGTAGATGACATCGGTTTCCTTCCCTTTATCCACCAATGCTGTCACTCCATCATAGAAGGTCACCAGATTGGTGAGGCACGACCTTCCCTTGGTGAAGCCGTGCTGGCTGTCCTGGATCACTCGCTTATCCCTCATGTGCTTCAACGTGTCATCCGGGAGGATCTGTTCGATGATCTTCCCAGGCACAGAGGTGAGGCTCACCAGCCTGTAATTCCCTGGGTATTCCTTGCTCCCTTTCTTATAATTGGGAGTGACGTGACCTTTTTTCCTGTCCCCAGGGACCTCGCCCAACAGCCACGACTTTTCAAATAAGATGAAGAGCGGCTCAGGAACCACATCAGCAGCTCCTTCAGGACCCTGGGATGCATCTCATCTGGCCCCATAAGACATTCTAGAGGTCCAGGGATGTAAGATTCTGGGACGGAAAACAAACTGGGATTAGAGTTTTACTGTGTACATGGGGTTTTATACCTGAAATAACTTGGAATTTCTTTATTTAGAATATGAGTTTTGATGCTGCTTCTGCCTCTTCTGAAAAACAACTTTTAAAAGGAAATCATTGCTTTGGTTAGTATGGGTTGGAAGTACTTCCGTTTTGTCTGTGAAAATCACCACATTTTGTCTGAAATGCAGAATAATAAAGGTCAAATGTGGCTTACATGGTAATATATTCTGTCTTAGCTTTAAATTAAAATCAGTTTGAGTCCTCTCAGAGAGGAAATCTTAACACACCAACAAATCTGGGGATTCAAATGTATTCCCTGTGTGTTGATAAAACCCTCTTACATTTTGGAGTCACCAATAAAGGCATGTTTCCTTGGCTCATCCACGAGGAGTTGTGTTTGACCTCTCTAGCTTAAATTTGAGGCACTCTGAGTCCTCTGGTGTGCTTGGGGTGGAACTTGCTTTTGAACATTCTGAATACACCTTTTTTGGGAGTTTGCAAGAAAATTCTCCTTCAACTTCACCTATGCAGTGCACCCCAAATTCACCAGAGGTGGTTTGGGAAGGTCCGCAGGGCACCAGCACCTTCCTCTGCCCACTGCCCTGCATCTGTTGTAACACCACCCTGGCAGCAGGCAGGCCAAGGGAGCAAGCAGACAGACAGACAGACATTGTAACACCACCTTGGTGGCAGGCGGGCCAAGGGATTGAGCAGACAGACAGATGAACAGCCCATTGGGTTGGGTTTGGCCACGTGTCCTGGCACCCGGTTGGTGCTAGGACCCAGGGTAGGACCAGCAGCGACCAGCTCGGCGCTGTAACTTTGCTGCCTGCTATTTAAAGACTGCCCTGAGTCAGGAGAAGCGAGAGCTGCTGGGGATGACAGTTGCTTCAGGCAACCCTGGGGAGGACAGGGTCGGGGGTAAAAATCACCGGTGAGGGCCTGAGCTGGGGAGGGCATGGAGGGGTACCACGGCGCAGAATGTGACAGGGCATCTGAGACCTCGTCCTTCCTAGAGGATGAAGAAGAAGAAGAGGAGGAAGAAGAAGAGGAGGAGGAAGAGGAGGAGGCAGCTGTAGACCCAGAGGAAGCAGAGGAGCTGACTAACAGGTACTGCTTCCCTGGGGACTCACAGGAGGGGGAGATGGCAGCTTCATCCCAAAGTACAAGCTGGGGTGGGGAGGACAGGGAGGTGACAGGATTGGGGCCTGGTGCCAGCTTTGGTGCTTTCCCCCCTTCCCCAATTACTGCAGATAAAAGGGATGGGGGGCAGGAAGGGCAGGGGCGGGAGGGGGAGCGGCTGATAATGGGGGTGTTTCATATGAGTATGGCTGTAATTAAGTTTAGTGCGGTAAGCGCCTGCCCTGAGTTCCCTGGAAGCTGTTCTATTTAAGGATCCTCTGGTGTGCCAGCTCAAGTGGTATCTCCCTCTGCTTCTACTTCTCTGGCTCACTCTTTGTCACATATCAATTTTAAATGCTCTGCAGATTGCCTTGTCAGGGAGCAAATGGTCAAAAATTACAATGGTGTGTTGAAATTTGTTCCTTCTTACAGCCCTTCCTTTATTCCCACTTGTCCCCCAGTCTTCAGCCTCTTCTTCCCCAAAAAAGGAAAAAATGTGACACATGCCCACCACTGCCCACCATGATTTGTGTGTCTGATTTTTGGGGTGCAATGAGGAATATTCTGTAATAATATTATTATTAATAATATTTTTTTTCTTAAGAACTCTTGCACAGAAACAGTTTTTGTCCTAATACTGCGTTCCCTCCATTAGGAAAATAACAAGCGAGGCAGTGGCTGGGTGCCCAGAGCACGGCCCTGGTCCTGCACAGGATGCAGAGGTGTCTGCAACCCAATCCACACGCACAGACTTGACTCCTCCAGCATTGCCAGAGTTGGTGGTGGCAAAAATGGACCGTGAGGCCTGAGTGCCCCAGCATGTATTGGGTTGCCAGCTTTCTTCCTTATCTTGGGTAAAGCCCATCGCATTTGGGTGGGTACTGCAGGGAAACCAAAGGCAATGATGTTGACAGCTTAAGGTTTTTCCAGAAACCACTTTTTAAAGAAATTTGGGTCATACGGTTCCTAAAACCTCAGTGCTGTGGAGACATCTTGTATTGACAAGCCACCCTGATGTATCAGAATTCAATGCTGATGGTCACTGAGAGAGAAAATGATGCCAGAAGAGAGGCAGGTAAACTCTGTGCCACCTAATCCACCCTGAGTGCTCTGGCTGCATAAGTAAAACAGGGAAACGTAGTCCAGAACATAGAAAAATAACTTTGCAGTGGTAACAGAGAGCTGGTTTTCCAAACAATTGGGGGACAGGACACCACCCAGTGTGTAACACTGCTTTTCTCCCGAGGGAGGTGTTGAGTCTTCAGCCCCGACCAGGCAGAGGGTGGGTTTGTATGGTTGATCAGTGCCACTGGCACATGGGTGAGAATACCAGCGGAAGTGGTGGAGTAGAGCTGCTCTCTGCAGACAGCTAAAACACAACTGACTGGATTTTCTTAGATGCAATCTGCAACAAGATGTCTAATAATAAAGCTTGACCTGTGAAATGTAGGTGGGAGTGGGTAACTTTTCCCTTAAAGGGAGAGCGACCTACGTAGCTGTGCAGTGAATGCGCTGCTCGCTCTGGGAGAATGGCTTCTCCATGGGTGCTGGTTAGCAGATCCCCCAGCTGGTCTTGAAGCCTCCGCAATGCAAACCCAGGCCTTGCGTCCCACCACTTAATTGAATCACAGCAACCATTCCCTTCAGCTCCCAGCTACATTAAGAACTGCAGAGTTTGTCTCTATCCTGAACTGTCTTACTAGTAAGAAAGGTCAGAGTCAACCAGAAAGGTTTATAACAGCTGTGCTCAGTGGTGACGGAGTGTATCTTAATCCATTTGATCAGCTTAATTATGCTAAAGGAGATGTTAAATTTGGGGTCCAGCACAGATGGTAACTGCACAAAACAGTCAGCAGTACAGCTTAGTAAAGTTAAATAAAACTGATTCTTTGCCCACTTAACTTCTTCTTGTTGCAAATGTCAGCATGGCTGCTGAGCTCACAGCCTTCTCCCCTGTGAGTGCCTGGGCAGAGCTTCTGGGAGGCAGAGCTAAGCCAGAACAGCCTGCCCCAGCCCCTGGGATGTCCTTACCAAGGCTGTCAGCTAATTATTTGTTTAAAAACAGGTTTTGCAGCCCATTGCAGAACACATTTTGTGAGTGTGTGTGCAAGCTTTGAAAATGTAGCTTAGAGGAGACGTAACCAAAATGCAAACCTGGCTGAAGACAGCCTGTCCTGAGCCCTGCCATCACTGGTCTATTTTTAACAACCCCCAAGCTCTCTGCTGGCTTTGTCTCCCTCCTCTGTGTCCAGCTGAACAGCAGCACCAGGTTGTGCAACGTCACAGTCTGGGAGAAATTCCCCTCTGGCTCTTGCTTCCACCTTTCAAACATGCCAAACATCCCTATTCCTGTTTTATAAGAAAGTTAGGCAGTGAGATGTCTGGGCCAAGGTCTGCAGGTGCCTGTGTGCCAGAAGAGCTCTGGTATTCTGGCGGGACACTAAGCCCTGGGTCTGTTTCCATGCCAGTTCCTCTGCAGCAGGCCCAAGGAGTAAAACACCAGAGGCTGCAGCAGTGCCTGTTACTTGCCTCAAAATTAGGATATGTGCACGTAAAAAGCGGAAAAGTTCAGGTTTCACATCTTTATTACCCTTTTTTGATGTGATCTTTAAATACTTTGGTTTTCTAACAGAAGTTTTTATTCAAGCAAGGAGAGTAGCGCCAGGCATCAGAACCTGTTTACAATGATGGGATACAGCATCATGTCCTTGTCAGCATACATAACCCGCTGCTCTTCAGAGGGTTCACATGGAATTTTCTTGTCTTTGGGCATTTTACGGTGCGAGACAGGCAGATCATGGCAGATGTCTTTTGTTTCCAACTCCGTGTAGAATTAATCATCTAAATGGGGAAAATATTTTGAAAGCACACATTGCGTGTTTTTAGGCAAATGTGAGTTTGAAGGTAATAGGTTTTGATTTTTGTACTGAGAGGCATGAGATAGAAGTCCAGCTAGAGGAAAAAAGTTTACTGGTTAACTGGTATCTGTACCCACGGGAATATTCAAGTCTCTAACAGCTACATGGTGGGTGAGCTTCTCTGACATGGTTCTGTCTCTTGGTCTGTTCCCAGCTAATGTCTTTTTGCAGTGGGAAGGTCTCTGGATGTGTCTATGTGTGCAGGGCTTACATGAAATTTGGTCTGCAGCCAACTTAGATGTGCTTCCAGGTAGCTGGTTTAGGTACGGGGCTGATGTTATCTATTCATTTTGTGATAACCTAGGATCATAAATGGGGAGAAAGTCCTGGAGTTCTGGAAATTTTTTATTTTTTATTTTCTTTCTAAACAAAGCAGTCCTTCCACAAGAAAGTCAAAGGTATGGAAGCTTCAGAGCCAAATCTAGCTTAGGATGAGTGGTGAAAAGCATGAAAGGGGAAGCAAAGCAGAGGTAAGGTCTGTTTACCACGTGTGGGATGCTGCAGCATCGCAGGGAGTGAAGGAGTGGAATGTTGGCAAGTGCAAGTGTGGAAAGGGGAGTGCTGGGGATTTGCCTTCCCAAGGAAAAGCTTGCCATACTCTCTCCAAAACACAGGCAGACAGGCGGTGGGGGAAAGGGTGTGTGATTTTTAGTGTCCTAGATGAGGAAGTGCCTGCCTGGGGTGGGGGCGGAAGGGGCTGGCTGGGCCATTTGTCCATAGCTGGCTGCCAGCACACATGTGGGGAAGGCAGCGAAGCCTTTCCAGTGCTCTGCACCACGGGGCAAAGCCTTGAGCCGCAGGGCACCAGGAGCCACTGAACAGGCGAAGTGTCGGGGCATCGCAGCGGGGAGAGGTACGGCTGGCTAAGCGGGAAGTACGCTTCACTCCATGGCTGGCTTTCCTTCATCCGTTTATAGCATAATATAAACATATATTATATAATGTAAAAATATAAAGCCCTTGATGAAGGTCTAGACTGCAGTTTGGATTTAAAACAGCACGTGGACTTTGAGAAGTTCCCTGTTAGGTCTCACTGTGTAAAGGGATCACTGTGTAAAGGAAGCCTCCCACCCAGACAGAGGTGTTTGCTCGATAGCTGTGCTTGCTCCACGACCTGCTGGGCAGACAATGTGGGAGACAGGAGCAAGGCAGACCTCCTGGGTGCAGGGGCTGCAGTTACCCAAGCAGCAAGGGAACCTGTGAATGGCAGTGCCACCGGGTCATGCCATGACCTGGCGTTGGGAAAAGAGACCAGCACAGCAGTGGGCTGCATCACTTCCCAGGTATTTGGAAGTGTCAGGGATGGTCTGGCTTGTGGCTCCCAGCTACACTTATAAAGATCAGCTTTGTAGCAGTGGAAGCAGTAGTCTTCCTGCTTTTAGATAATTATTTGTTTTAATTTGGACAGATCCATGAGCCACTGAGCTGCCAGAAGTTGTGTCATTAACACCAAGGGAAGTTGGCACTAGGTTATCGAGTGAATGGCCGGACTTAAGATGGTGACTTTCTGTAGCTCCTACACTCTTAGGCTGGAGAAGGAAACAGCTGAGCCTTAGCAAGCACAGAGCAATTGGCAGAGACTGAGCTGAGCATACAGATTGTTGCAGGGCAAAGGGGTAGCATGGGCAAGGCAGAAACTACAGGAATGTACAGAACAAAGACAGCACACAGAAAAATAAAACGTTTCCTTCAGCTGGGAAGGCAAGTTAGCCAGTACCAATTTCCACCTCCCCTGCAACGTGCCTGCAGGGTTCAAGCATGAGCCTTCTGGGGACTGAGGTCTCATCAGCGCAGGCCATCACCAAAGCTCGACATCGCAGTCATTTTATCGAGGCTGTTTTCAGCTCACGAGGTGTGCACAGCAAACAGCAACAAGTTTTGATGATTCCAGGAGGGAAAAGGACTGATGTGAAGTGGACAGAGCTCTGGGGGATTTTAGAAAGCTGATGGGGCTGATTATACGTGTCTACGACAGTGGCAATGTGGCCCAGATGGACAGACCTCACTCAGCATGTCTGAACATGACTGCTTTGACAGCTGGGGAGGTGAAAACTGTTCCCTGGTATGATGCATAAGGGAATGTGTTCCCAGCCAGCTGCTGGGCTGGACTAGAAACCTGAAATCCCAGCAAACACAGCATGGAATCAGTGAGAAAGCCCAGAGAGCGCAGGAAGGGGTGGTAAGAAAAATCTGGGTTTGAGCTATTGTGACAGGAAGCACAAAGTCAGTTATTAGTGTCCTCAAGAATTGTGAAAGGTTTGAATCAATGCCCTAGCATGGAAATAACAAACTGACAGCACGGGTGCTGACAGGACTGAGTGCGAGCGGCCTGCGTGGGGAAAAGGCAACGCTGGCCTTCCTCCCTGGATGTCAGTGACCTCACATCTGCATTTATGGGGCTGAAACCTGAGAGGTCTTTTTGCAATGGCAGACACGTCCTCTGACTAGAGAGTAGTCCTTCAGCTACTACTGTGCAGTGCGCAAATTGCACCCAAAACCAGGACAGCACGTGGAAGTATATTGGGAGTAAATGTGTGGATTACCTGTCTTTCATTCTGGTCTTAAAAATATAAGGCACCAGCTCATTGCACTGTAGAGGAATGTGGACTGTGACTGTGACCCTGGAAATGAGACAGTGATGTGAACAATCAAAACTTTTTTGCATAGGCAGGGCAAATCTTGCTCACTAACATCATCTGAAGTGGGAGCACTGCTCTGTTATGCATCATTGTTTGTTTTTTTTAAATAACACCAGGTAGTGCAGAAAAATAGGTTAAAAAATATATGAGTGTTATTTAAAACTTGAAAAATCTAAAAAAAAAAAATTAAATTAGCCATCTGTTGTTGTGGACTCGAATGCTTCCTTAGTACTATCGCTATTGATTTATTTTAGTTTATTTTCTTTTGCTATGCTCCAGTCAACCTAATGCTAAGCTATGAAACTGACAACGCAAAAGCTAGCAGGAAAGCTGGTATAGATTTATCTGCTTTGCCTTCTTCTCAAACCTGTAAATCTTGCCTTACGAAGCTAGCCTTGCTAGAGAGCACTGCACCAAGGCCATACGTGCTGAGGTTTTGTATTTGTTTGAGGACTGGTCTGGGTTGGTTTCTTGGTGGGGGGTGGAGTTGACTGGGATTTGTATTGCCCTGTCAGACTCACTTTGAACTGTGAACTTCAGTCCAAGCTGTCCTGCTAGCCAGAGTCTCCTGGCCAGCCCAGTCACCACGACAGCCTAAGTGCCATCACTGGACTCCAATAGCATGCTTTGCCACCACCTCCTGGCCAGCCTGTTGTCCCACAGGGTGACTGCAGTCTTTAGTGAGCACTGAGAAAACCAGAGATGAGATTGTGCATCCGTCTGCCTGGACCTCAGCATGGACTAGCCCAGGGCAGCCCTTCTTGTGCTGTGCTTTGGAGAGCAAATGCACGGAAGGTGGGGCCAGCACTGCTACTGTCAGGATTGCCTTTGTGTGTCTGATAGGCACTGACCTCTACTGCTGAGGGTCCTTTACAAAAACTGTACAGTTTGGGGACTTTGCTGGCTGTCGTCAGGATTTCTTCTCCTCCTTCGATGACCTCCAGCCCTTCAACACCCTCCGGAGCAGTGTCAGCTGCTCCTCAGGGCTGTACCCCCACCTCTGCAACCTGCAGGCATCTCGGTGCTGGGTTGCAGCCTGTGGCTGACACTTGGATGGATTCTGCTTCTCTGATCCCTTGGTTAAAAGCCAGCCACTCTTCATGAAGAAGAATTTCATCCTCATCACCTGGAACGTGACCTCTGTTTGGTGGAAGTGGGCTCTTGTGTGGCTGTAGGTTTGCATCCCTCCAAGGGAGTAACAGAGATTTCACTTCTGCTCTACTGAAGCCTCTGCCAGCAGATGCTCTGCTTTTCTTTCCATCAGCTACTAGCACCAAACAAGCCATTGTCTACTCAAGAAATGTTGGGACTGAGTGTTGTGATTGCTTTCTCTTTGCTTTTTCTGAAGGAACTATTGTAGCCCTAAAAGTAGTTTTTAAAAAATAGCATTATGTCTTTTAATTGCTTTTGCTATCCTTTACATGCTCATTTTTGGGACTGTTTTTTTTTTGCCTTAAACTTCCTAGAAAACATTTCTCCAGCCTTTTTTCTTTTTTTTTTCTTTTTTTTAACTGAAAGAGATTGAAACCCTGGTTAATGCAAAGCTTAAATTACACTATGAGATAACCAGGAACTAGAGGACAGCCCCAGAATCAGCTCAATCTCACACTGACAAAACAAGGTCAGATCAAAGCCTAGTTTTCTGTGTTGTCAAGAGCATGAAAACAACTGCCCTTCACTGAAACAACCTTGCAACATGCAGCTTTACAAAAAATTATCTAAAATACATTTTCTAGGTGAAATAGAACTTTGCTTATGCTTGTGTTTCAAAATCTATGCACGTGGTACTTTTATAATTTTCAAAAGTATTTTTGATTTAATGCAAAAATTTAGATTTGTGATGATTTAATTTGCTGTGTGATTTCATGGCTTTTTACTCTTTTGTTCTTTTTTCCTTTTTTTTTTTCTTTTTTAGTCTAAAAGATGTTCTCCAAAGTGAAGATGTGAAACCCAAGCTACAGTACATCATGACTAACCCTTCCTTTTCTATGGTAACAGTTCAAAGTCAGGATAGTGGGATAACCTGGGAAACCAGCTCGAGCAGATCTTCTACTCCCTGGGCCTCGGAAACTAGTACAACTTCTGATCTTTACAGTATGGAAGGTTCACCAGTAGGTTCTCCTCCAGGAAAAGTTATCTTTATTATGGATGAAGGTAAGATTGTTCGGAAAAGGAAGCGTAAATCTTCAAACAGGGTGCCGATGGCTACAAGCCTGAAGGGAAGCCAGGGCAAGAAGAAACGTGACTCTTCTGGAATGCAGAGGCAAGAACCAAGAACTGTTCTAGGAGATGTACAGGGTTCCGTGTTGAACGTTGGGCAGGTGGAAACACAAGACACAGATGAGGAAATGTTGGATGACAAAGAAGATCTAGAGGACATTGCAGAAGAACCAGTAAAACGTGCTCCAATACGATCAATATTTAGAGAAAGCAGGCTGAGAAAAGTAGGGCCGATCCTTGGAGGACCAGTACAAGCTAGAATCCAGCTGTTCAACTCAATTTTTGGGGGGATTGAGCCAACCCCTGAAACACTGGAGAAAAACAGAATCCAGAGAAGTAGCTCAGTTTCAGGAGATTCCGAACAGTTCCTTGAAACATCAGTAAGGGAAAGATTGCAGAAGTTCAGGTCACTTTCAGAAGCAATGCAACGGAAAACTTTCCAGAGAGCAAGAAATAGAAATCTCGAAACACCATCAGAGAGAAGAAGGGAGCAAAGACAGCAACCCACAACATATGCAAGTAAAAGTTATTCTTCACCAACATCGCCTCTTGCAAAACAGCTTAGTATTAAAGAGGATGTTTCATCTGAAAACATTAAACCTATTAAAATGAAAGATAAGCCAAGCAGATTGTCAAGTTTTGGTACAGAAACAGCTCTTCAACATGAAGAAAGAAAAGACAGACAATCTCTTTTGGAGATTCCAAGCCAGGTATCAGGGCAGTCACTGAAGTCCTGCCCTCCTGAAGAAGCCAAGCAGCATCAAAGTTACTCACTTGCTGCCAAAACATCAATAACGGAGCAATCAGCCTCCATTTCATTAGAGTCTGATGCTGTATCAGAGAAACAAGTGCCAGTTCCTGAAACTACAAATGAGGAACCAGACCAATCCACGCTGACAGCATCAGGTCTTCCAGATGAACCGCTGGAGCAGGAAATTCAGCCCAATTCTCCACCACGGTCTGTTTCAACAGATTTTGTTAATGAGTTAGGTAGGCAAAGCACCCAACCTATTTTGCCCACAGCTTCTATGTCAGAACATCCTGAGAGGGAAGCACAGAAGTCAGCAGAACAGTCTTACTTAGCTAACATTCCATCAGTTACATCAAAATATTCTGCTGTATCTGAGGCAAGACAGGATGATATTGTTCCTCAGTCATCAGAAGCTGCACAATCCGAGTCTGAACATGTGCTATTACCACATTCTGTAGACAAAACAGAGAAGCAAGAACCTGAGTGTCACTCATCAACACCTGCATGGCCAGAGACGGAGCATTCAGGTCAGTTGTTTACTGTTAAAAACAGTGAGACTCAAAAGACACCACCACAAGAAACTGAAAATGTTCAATTTAAGAAGCAAATGGAATCTGAGGAGCAAGGAATTAAAGTAAACTTACCTATTCCTCAAAAGACAGATTCTAAATATTTTGGCATTTCATATCCTGTTCACACAGAAACACAAGAAACTCAGAAAACTTCATCTATAAATAAAGGATCAGATTTGGATCACCCTGATTTTTCCACTGAAGAAACCAAACAAGTAGAGAGTGCACAAGTGGAAACAGAGCATCCAGATTTCTCCTATTCCAGCAAAGAAATTGAGGAAGCAGAGGGAGCACAGATGGAGACAGAGCATCCTGACTTCTCTTTTTCCAGAGGAGAAATGGATAACTCTGAAAGTGCCCAACTCGAGACAGAACATCCAGATTTCTCATATTCCAGGGAAGAAACAGAGGAATCAGAGAGTGCAAAACTGGAGACAGATTATCCAGAATTGTTTTTTTCCACACATGAAGCAGAGGCATTGGAGAATGCCCAACAACAGACAGAGCACCCAGATGTCTCATACTGCAAGGAAGAAACAGAGGAATTGGAGAGTGCGCAGCTGGAGGTGGCATATCCAGACTTTTCTTTTTCCAGGGAAGAAGCAGAGGAATCAGAGAGTGCCCATCTGGAGACAGAACACTCAGATTTTTTTCCCAAGGAAGAAACAGAAGAATCAGGGAGTGCACAGCTGGAGATGGAGCATCCAGACTTTTCTTTTTCCAGGGAAGAAGTAGAGGAGTTAGGGAGCACCCAACTGGAGACAGAACACTCAGATATCTCATACTCCGAGGGAGAAATGGTGGAATCAGAGAGTGCACAGATGGAGGTGGCACATCCGGACAGTTCTTTTTCAAGGAAAGAAGCAGAGGAATCAGAGAGTGCTCATCTAGAGACAGAATACCCAGATTTTTCATATGCCAAGGGAGAAATGGTGGAACCAGATAATGCACAGCTGGAGATGGAGCATCCAGACTTTTCTTTTTCCAGGGAAGAAGTAGAGGAATCGGAGAGCGCTAAACTGGAGAGTGGGCACCCAGATTTCTTTTATCCCAAAGATGAAATGGTAGAATTGGAGAGTGCACAGCTGGAGATGGAACATCCAGATTTCTCCTATTCCAGCAAAGAAATTGAGGAATCAGAGGAAACACAGATGGAGACAGAGCATCCAGACTTCTGTCTTGCCAAGGAAAAAACAGAGAGATTGAGGAGTTCACAGTTGGTTACAGAGCATCCAGATTCTTCCTTTTCCAGTGCAGAAATAGAGGAATTGGGGACTCCCCAACTGGAGAGAGAGCACCCAGATGTTTCATACTGCAAGAAAGAAACAGAGGAATTGGATAGTGCCCGACTGGAGACAGAGCATCCAGATGTTTTTTCCACAGAAGAAGCAGAAGGATCAGAGAGTGCACAGCTGGAGGTGGCACCTCCAGACTTTTCTTTCTCCAGGAAAGAAACAGAGGAATTGGAGAGTGCACATCTGGAGACTGGGCACCCAGATTTCTTTTATCCCAGAGAAGAAATGGTAGAATCAGAGAGTGCACAGCTGGAGATAGAACATCCAGATTTCTCCTATTCCAGCAAAGAAATTGAGGAATCAGAGGGAACACAGATGGAGACAGAGCATCCAGACTTCTGTCTTGCCAAGGAAGAAACAGAGGCATTGGAGAGCGCACAGCTGCTTACGGAGCATCCAGATTCTTCCTTCTCCAGTGCAGAAATAGAGGAATCGGGGAGTCCCCAACTGGAGAGAGAGCACCCAGATGTTTCATACTGCAAGAAAGAAACAGAGGAATTGGATAGTGCCCGACTGGAGACAGAGCATCCAGATGTTTTTTCCACAGAAGAAGCAGAAGGATCAGAGAGTGCACAGCTGGAGGTGGCAAGTCCAGACTTTTCTTTCTCCAGGAAAGAAACAGAGGAATTGGAGAGTACACATCTGGAGACAGAATATCAGGAGTTTTCATTTTCTGGGAACGAAATAGAAAAACCAAAATCTGTTCCTCTGCAACTGGAACAGCCAGAGACTTATTCCTGTGAAGAAGGAGAGCAAGAAGAAAAAGCACAGCTTCCACTGGTACCTTCAGGTTCCTCATGTCTTATGGAAGAACTAGATAAAGAAAACACTACAGAACCTGGCTTGGAATGTCCAGATATATCTGATTCCACCAGAAGAGCTGAGGCACAGCAAACTGGGTATCTAGAAACAGCACATTCCAATTTACCATTTCCCACAAATGAAACAAAGGAGCGAGAATTGCCACGAGTAGATGTGAACAATTCTCTTATGTTGTATTCTGATTACAAAGGAGAACAGCCACAGCCTGTACAGCAGGATTCACAACCTGGTGGAGAGCTGTATTCTCATGCCAAGGGAATGCAAGGGGAAACTACCCAACTGTGGTCAGAGCATCCAGTTTTGCCCTATTCTACTGGAAAAGAACAGCAACATAAAACTTTGCAGCTGAGGAAAGAAGAGACAGAGATGACATATTCCACTGGCCAAACAGAACAACAAGAAATACTGCAAGCAGATTTGCCATGCTCCCATGCAGAAGCAGCACAAGAAGTTGTACAAAAAAACTTAGAAGGTCCAGAGCCAACATACTTCATTAGTGAAGCAGAGCAACATGAAAATGTGCAACTACTTTCAGAAAAAAGGGATTTCTCATTTACCACTGGAGAAGCAATGCAAGGAGGAGTGGAACCAGAATCTTCAGGCTCCTCACATTTGACTACCAGAGCAAAGACCTGGGAAATGGCACAGCTGGAGCAGGAACAGTCACTCCCCTCCTGCTCCACTGCTGGTAGTCAGGATCAGGAAACCACACCTCTGGACATGATCCAGCCAGATTCCTTTGGCAGAATGGTACAAGATACAGTTCAGGGAGAGCTAGAACAGCAGGAAACAGTCCAACAAAAAGCTATGCAAATGGGAATGGAGTATTCTGGTTTGTCAGAAACCCGGGAGGAAGAAGATCCACAGGCCATAGACCAAATTACTTTGGCACAGCCAGAAGCAGCTCAAACAGAGTTTGTGTATTCGTCTTTGCCATATTCCCCCAGTGAACAAATGCCAGAAGAAATGGAAACAGAACGAGCATATCCAGAACAGGCATTCTATGTAAGTACAGACATGCAGGAGGAAAGGATACAAGTCAAATCAGAGCAACCATTTCTTTTAAGTTTTAGTGGCAAAGCAGAGCAACAAGAAATAGTACCTCCAGAGCTGGAGCAAACATTTTTGCCACCTTCCACTGGAAAAGAAGCTCCACTGGAAATGGAAGTGAGTTCAGAATACCCAGAGTTGTCATATTCCTTTCACGAAGCTGAGCAACAAAAAAAGTTGCAACATCCAACCTTGCCATTCCGCCTGAAGCAAGAAGCAACTGCACCACTGGTAACGGAACCTTCAGATTCTTCATGTGACAGTGGTGAAGTAAAACCAGGAGACACTGTACAGCAGGAGTCAAGACATCCAGAGTTCTCATATTCCATGGGAGAAACAGAAAGACAAGCAGAACATTTGGATTCACCAAGAACCCTGAGTGAAGCAGTGCAGGATGAACATATGGAAGTGGAATCTAAATACTCAAAGTTGACATATTCTGATGGCCAGAAAACACAGCAAGAAACTTCACAATTGAGCTCAAAATCTCCAGGTGTATCATTTTCCTATGGTAAAGCCAAGGAACAAGGAACTCAAGAGTTTGAGTCTAAATATCAAGAATTGCCTAAAATGGCCAGAAAAAGAGCTTCTCCAGCACAAATGGAGTCAAAACTCCCAGATTTTACATGTTCCCTTGGCCAAGCAAATGAACCAGAAATTGCACCATGGGAAGAGAAGCATTCTGATTTATCACATCGCACTGATGACACAAACCAACAAGAAGTGTCAGATCAGAAACACAGAAAAATTTCTGTTGGCAGAGAAAAGCAGCAGCAAACCATGAAACAGCAGTTAGAGGAAGAAAAGCTACCACATTTTCCTGGTAAAACAGAACAATTAAAACATACCCAGGAGGACTTGGAACAACCAGATTTATCATCTTCCATTGCCAGGCCAGCTGATGAAATGGCCCTACCAGAGGCAGATATATTATATCCTCTGGACAACACAGAGGTGCAACAAAGGGGACAAGGAGAATTGGAGCAAACGGGTTTAACTGGCCCCTTTGGAAAAGCAGAACAGAAAACAGATCAGCCAGAAGTTGAAATTCCATGTTTAGCCCAATCAGTGAGTGTGGAAGAAGAAGAAGAAATGGCAGAACATGGTCAGGGGTCTCCTGACTTGCCTTGCTCAATCTTCAAAGCAGGAGGACTGCCGACTGCACAGCTGAAACCTGGACACCCTCATCCAGCGTACTCCCTTGACAAAGTGCAAGAAACGACCCAGGCAGGGTTGGAACAGCCAGATGTGTTGTATTTTCATGACAAAACAGAGCAAATTCCACCTGCTCAGCTGGAAGGGGGCCATGCAGACCTAGCTCCCCCCACTCACAAAGTGGGGCAGGAAGGGATGAAGCAGACAAACATGGGACATTCTTATGAGGGACAGCCTGTCAGCAGAGCAGAGCATCCACAAGCTGCAGAAGAGAAAGTAGGAGCTCCAGGTGCATCATCTCATAGTGGAAAAGGAGAACAAAGAGAAATGGCAAAACCAGAGCCAAAACATCCCGATTTATCATATTCCATTCATAAAACTCAGACACAAGAAACAACACAACTGGGGTTAGGAAAATCACTCCCGGCATCTTGGCCTGGCAAAACAGGGCAAGCACAAACTGCTCAAGAGGAGCAGCCAGGCTTCCCGTATCCCTTAAAGGCTGCAGAAGGAGAGAAAGAACAGTCAGATTTGGGACATTCACAGTTACCTTCTGTTAGTGAGGCAGAACAAGAAACTGCACATGCAAAATCAAACTGTTCAGACTTACTTGCTGGCAGATTAGAACACCATGAAATCATACAACCAGAGCCAGAACTAATGGGTTTATCATGTTCCACTGGAGAAACTGAGCAATCTCAAGTGTCTGAAGTAGACTTGGATTATCCGGATTTATGGTATTCTGCTGGCAGAATGCAAGAAGAAGAAAATATTCAGCCAGAGCCAGGTGATTTTTTGTCATCTCTAAACAAAGAAGAGAAGCGGGAAGGTGTGGAAATGCAGGTAGGACACCCTGAACTGCAGGGCTCTATGGGGAAAACAGAAGGACTGCAAAGTTCCCAATCAAGATCAGAATATACAGATTTGTCACTGTCTGTTGGCACAGCAGAACCTTCTAAAACTACACAGGCAGACTGGAAAGAACATGATTTGTTGCATTCTTTTGTCAAAACAAAACCATCATGGGCTGCTCCACTGGAGTCTGAGCATCCACGCGTCTCAGATGCCACAGGCAAAGTACCACACCCTGATTTATCCTCTTCTGCTAGTGAAGAAAAGCGAAGCACACAGCTGGAAGTCAAACAGGGATGGGGAAGTGATACTTTACACATGGAAGAAGCAGTCCAACTGAATTTGGAACAGCCAGTGTTTTCCAATCCTCATGGCACAGCACAGCAACCAAATAGAGCCCCACTGGAAGGGGAATTCCCAGATCTCCTGTATTTCTCTGGTGAAGAAGAGCAACAAAAAATGGTAGAAGAAAAGATGGAGCATTCCAGTTTATCATATTCCATTGATAAAATACAGCAACAAGAAACCACAAAACTTGGGTTAGGACAACCAGATTTTCCATCTCTCACTGAGAAGAGAAAGAAACCACAAACTGTTCAAGCAGAAGCAGAGCATCAGGACTTGCTGCATTTCACTGGCAAAACAGAACAGCGAGGAACAGCACAACCAGAGACTGAGCACCCAGGTTTGTCATATTCTGGTGACAAACCAGAACGGCCACGGACTATGGAATGGAAATCAGAGCAGCCTGTAACACCCCATCCCATTGGAAAAACAGAGCAACAAGGAATCACACATCCAGAGTGGGAATCTCACAATTTATCATATTCCATTTGCAAAACACCATGGCAAGAAGCAACACAAATGGACTTAGAGCAACAAGATTTAACATATGCCACTGGAAAAGCAGATGAAACACAAGCTCTGCAAAGTGAACTGGAATGTACGGGTTTGTTGTATTCTTCTGGCAAAGGAGAACAAGAAATGGTATTGCCAGAGTTGCAACATCCACAGCTATCTTGCCCTGTTAGAGAAATAGTAGAGGAAGCTACACATTGGAAATCGAACTATCCAGATTTGCCATTTGGTCAAGAGCACTGTGAATTTGAACAACCAGAGGTAGAAGAAATGGATGTGTCCTATCCTGCTGGCAAATTACAGCACACACAACCTGTCCAAAAAGTACTGCACCCTGAGCATTTGGAGTCCTTTGGCAAACTAGAGGAAAAGGGAATTGCCCAACCTGGCTTTTTGTACTCCTTTGGTGAAGAAAAGCAGACACCAGCTTCGCCATTAGACTTGCTGCAGCCTGGTTTATCACATTCTCTTGGCAAAACAGAAAAACAGGAAACTGAAACACCAGGGTTCATGACTTCTGATTCTTCATATTCCACAGAAAAAGCAGAGCAGTTGCAAACAGAACATCTAAAATCAGAATGTCTGGACTTTTCATATTCTCTTGGCAAAGCAGAGCCTCATGGAATGAAACCACTGGATTTACCATACTCCTATGTCAAAGCAGAGCAACCACAGACTGTCCAGCTGGAGCATCCAGAGGCATCACATCTCCTGGATGAAATGGACCGCAGGAATGAGGCTCAACCTGAACTGCAGGGAATGAATTTGCAGTACCCTGTTGTTGAAACAGAGCAAGCCAGAATACCTTCTGCATCATATACCTTTGGCAGGACTGAGGATCAGGGAATGGCACAGACAGACTTTGGACAATCAGGTTTATTGAGTCCTACGGACAAAGCAGAAAAACACGAAGCAGGTCTGCCGAGAGCAGGACTTTCAGAGAAGCAAGACACAGGGGCTGCCTCATCTCTACATTCTCAGTTACAAACTAAACAAGATTTACCCTTTGCCACTGAGGAAGCAGAGACCCAACCATACTCATCTCTTACTGAACAAACAGTGTCTGCACATTCAGATGTTTCACATTCTGTCTCTGAAATAAAACCAGAAGGAAGTCCAAAGTCTTCACCTGTAACTGCAGGCCTGTCCCCCAAGCACTTAGATCTATCTTATACTCACTGTAAAACAGAGCAGACAGAAGCTGCCCGGCCTGCATCAAGTTTCTTTCTTGCAAGAGAAGAAGCAGAGAAAACAAAAATTAATCTGCATTTGCCTGTGGCTGCACAACCAGAGGCTGAACATGCAATTTTACATGAAACAGAGAGCGAACAGACTCCACATTACTTCCACACAGCTACGCAATTAGAATCCAAACAATTAGATCTATCATATTCTACAGATAAAGCAGAAACTCTGGAAAGTCAGGATTATTTAACTGTATCTTCAAAAATGGAGTCTGAACCTTCAGTTCCATTTTATTCAGCTGATGAAAGATGTCAACAAGAAACTTCACCTTATTCAAAACCAACCTCTGAGTACTTTGTTCCCATGTGGTCCCTTGCTCAACAAGAAAAGCAAAGCCCACAGCCACTTACTCCCCAGCCTGCACAATCAGAGTGTAAATATGTAGTTCCACCACATGATGAAAAAGAAGTGCAGAAAGTTGAGCTCTGTGCATCTGAATCAGCAAGTCTGAAAATAGAGCAGTTGGAGAGTATGTCTCTAATGCACACACAAGACCAAGATAAACAAGAATCTCAAGGACATTTGAGGGATGCAAAATATTTGTCATCAGACCAGCTAAGAAGCACCCCCCAGTTCACTGCTGAGCAGGATAAGCAAAAAATGCAACCTGAAGTGCAGACAGAGCCAAGGTTGGAGACTGCAGTGATAAAGGTGACTGGTGTAGCAGAATGGCAAGCAGCAGCATCAGATTCATTTGCACCTTCTCATACACTACCTGAAAACTCAGTATCAGTGGTTGTCCCTGACAACGAAGAGAAACAAAATATTGCATCATCTGTGTCCAATGTCGTAGGCATGCTTGGAAAGCAACCTAGCACAATTTCAGGCATTTATACTGAAGAAGAGGAGCGATGTGAAATGCAACTATATTTTGCAGACCAAAACCCTACATCCTTAGAACATGAGGGAGCTGCTTCATCAGATCTTGTTTATGAAACTGAGACACACACAATGCAGCATTATTCTGGTGAACAGGGTAATCTTTCTTCAGCAGAAATGAAGTCTGTTAGCCCTAGTTCCGATGAAAAGCAGAATCCAGAGACTTCATCTTTTGGGCTAGCTAGCTGGCTGGTGGAAGAGGTGAAATCACACTCAATTAGCCCAATAAGAGCTGCAGAAGTAAACAGGCAAGGAATTCAACTTTCTCCAAGTGAAACTTCTGAACTTGGATCGCAACAATTTCCAGCTGGAAGTTTCCCAGAACTTAGAGTTCCTGGTGATACAAAGAATAAAGGAGATATGTTTACAGTTTCTGTTTCAGTGTCAAGTGAAATTTCCCCCAGAGCATCCTCTGAAAGTAGTCATAAAATGGAAAGGTATGATTTACCATCTCTGGGAGGAGATAATCCAGGCCCAGAAAAAGTTCAGAAGCGAGAAACTGTGATTGGAAACCCTACAAAAATGGACGGAATGCAACAACCAGAGGTAGACAAGGTGCCTGAAGGGCCCGAACATTATCTGAGAGGAGAGGAGGAAGAAATGGAACATGCACGCACTGTAGAAGACAGTCAGCATGCTCCAGAGCCTACTGAACAAAAAGATCTATTTAACATAATCTCAGAAGGTTATGAAATACTCAATATTCATGCTCCTACACATATTTCTTCTGTTGATCAAGAAGAAAGTAAACACCTGCCAGATAAACTAGAATACTTGGAAACAAATCCTTCAATTAAAAGAAAATTAGCTGATGATGGCCATAGAGCTCTAGCTTCTGGAACAACCACAGAAATTTCAGAGGGCTCAGTGTTAGGAAAGCCTGCAAGCCATGAACTGAAAGAATTGGTTAAAAATGATGATACTGAGGAAGCTGGAGATACACAACAAAAAAATCCCACTTTGCCAGAAAATAATAATAATGGTGGGTTGGATCCTAATAATGGTATGGCTGATATGGATTATTTTGAAAAATACACATTGATTGATGACAAATCCCCAATTAAGCCACATTTTGAAAGAACAGGTTCTTTGTTTCCTGTGACAGAAGATCCCAATGAACCCGTGGAAGAAGCCACATCTTTTAAAGAAAGTGCTGAGGTAGATACTTTGGAAGAGGAGTTCTCCTTACTTGAGGACCTGGATGAAGTCTTTTACGGCACTGTGAAAGGAGAAAGTAAAATGCATATCAGTGCAGATGCTCGAAACCCTTTACCTCTGCAGAAATCAATTGATAGTAGCAGTAAAAAGGTTTCAAATGTAGAAGATGAACGGAAGTCCCCAGGGACCCAACTCTTTGATTCAGAAGAAGGAGTACTAGAACGATCTCTGTTGTTCCCTACCACTGTTGCTGCAGTTAATCCAGAGCTTCTAGAAGAGCCACCTGCTCTGTCGTTTTTGTACAAGGACCTCTATGCAGAAGCAGTAGGAGACAAGATGAAAGATGAGACTCCTTCTGATGAGGAAAGTGGTAATTCTAATGCATCTTTCCCTAGTAGAAATTCAGACACGGATGATGGAACAGGAATATATTTTGAAAAATACATTCTTAAAGATGAACTTCCAAGTAAGGCCATACGGCCTCAAAAAGAGCTTATACCAGGGGATGAGCCCTTTAGTAGGGCAATTTCAGTTCAGAGCTCAGAGGACAAACACAAGCAGGGTTCTGGTGATGTAGTGGAGAGAGAGAAAATCCAGGTTGACAGTAACATTAGAGCAACAATTTGTAAGCCAATGCATGCTATTCCTTTTGGAGGCAAAGAAATTCTTTCAGGTGCAAGAAGCGATACCACTGAACAAGGAGAAGAAGAAAATGTACCTGTAGAAACAACTGAAGAGTTGCCAGAGCAATCTAGGTATCAAGTGTGTAGTCAACCAGTGGATTATCAGGGAACTGCGTATCAAGAAGCAGCTAGTAATAAGCAGGAAGAACAGCATGAAATAACAGCAATTCCTGAAATAGAAGAATATGTCCCATATGCCCGGACTCCTGTTGAAGACAGTGAAGATGATCGATATACGCAGGGAAATCTTTCACATCTCCCTACCATTCAGCAAACAGAGAAGCCAGACTTGCCAAGAGAAGAGCAGCACCCTGATGTTTATGAAGATCTTGCTGAGTCAATGGACTATGATGTGATTACACAAGAAGAGCTTTTGCAAGATGAAATATCATCTCAATTCACACATGAGGAGTTATTATTTGAAGACAGAGACTCTTTTGAGCATATTGGGGATAATTATGAATTTGTTAATGAGCCAGAGCAAGGAACACCTGTTGAACTTGAAGATTCAGGCTTTGTGGTGATGTATCCTGAAAAATCAGCAACAAACATTCCTCAGGTTGAAAGCCCACAAAGAGAACTGAAGAAAATGCAAGCAGACACGTATTGTCACCACTGCAAATGCCCAATATCTGCTATTGACAAGCTTTTTGGAGAACATAAAGACCATGAAGTCACAACACTAGATGATGCTGCAACCAAGATGAAGGTAAGAATTCATTTGGGTGAGGGAAAGAGCTACTGAAGCTAATTTCTCCCTACCTTCTGTGTGGTCAGCAGAGAGGTTTCAGAGAGCAGCCCAGAGGTAAATTATAGTATCTATAAAATAAAAACTACTCCTAAGCACCAGTTAGAGCTCTTGAAGGAAGACTATCATATGAAAGTATTTTCTAGAGTTCTAGACTTGCTAAGTTGATATGTTTATCTGCTCATAAGTTTGAATGATCTTGTTTGTATGTAGCTGTTATCAAACCTTCCATCTGTTAACCTGCTCACCTGTAAGCTGGTTCTGGTATGTCTAAGGGAAGAAATGGGAAGAGTAATGTTTCTGTGAAAAGACAATCTTAGTAATGGTAGCTCATTTCACTTGACAAGAAATAGTAACCTCTGTAAAATGGGACCAGTGTTCCCTGTCCTAGTTAGGGTTTTTGCTTGCTCGGAGATGTTGGATGCGTTGCAGTTTACAACTAACAGTTTTGTTGAAACTCCATCCTTATTTTCTGTTTAGTTCATGTCTATCTGTCCCAGCAGTGTTTTAGCTGTGGTGCAGGGAAGAGTTTAGCAAGTCCTACTCCTCCCTACTGAGTTGTAGCACTCTAAAAGCTAGATAAAAATACCCTTCAATTCAGCAGCCTAGTCCTTTGCTGCCAATACTAGTGAAAATGCTTTTGTTTCTGTGGAATCTGTTCTCCATTAAGTTGCAGTTCTGCTTGTGAAAACAACATACAAGCGATGTCTCATCTCTACCATATCAGATTTGTTCATGTACAAGTATACTGATGTTCCAGCTATTTAATCTAACCCCAGTATCTCAAAGGTGAGGTCTCTTTCCTGGCACATGCTCGGTTGGCGGTAATACAGATTTTGTGTAACCTCATTAAAATTCTAGAAGGGCTTGTTTTGACGGGATTTATGTTATCTTTACGTTAGCTGATATGTAAGAATGATAAATTAAAAATAGGGGGAGTCAATGTGGCAGTTTCAAATATCAGTATTTACAAACTATCTCCATGGTGTGCAGATGCATGACAGCAGAGTTGCTTTTTATATGTGGCCATTCATGCTTGACTGAGAAGTGATAATTAGCCACCAGTAAGTCAGTAATAAAGCCACAGACCCCAACCATTCCCCGAATGTACCTGCATTGCAGTGGTCAAGTTAAGCCGCAAATAAACATCCCATGATGTCACTCCCTGGCTGTGGAGCACAGATGAAGCCAGTATTAAATCTGGCCACAACAGAGGTTTGGCTTCACATGATTTCAAGCACTTAGGGCTCAGGTTACTCTGTGATGGCATTTGTATGTTTCTTGTTACTTCTGTATAATTACTGAGAAAACATTAATACAGCAAAATGTTTGTCACCTGAATTTTAAATGTAGGAACAGTAAATGAAACGATCTATAGACGGCATCTGTCAGATTTTATAGGTTATCTTGACAAAGAGAAGTTTGTCTCTGAATCTTGGTGATTGGCCCTAAATGTGACATTTATAATTAATGGAAAGACATACTCTAGTTTTCAACAGCTTTAGCTGAATAAGTATGCCATAAGAGGAAGCTGTTAACAAAGGAGGTTACCCCTTCTTTTTAAATGTATGCCAGCTAGTTAAAACAGTATGTTTATAAATGGCACCTGAGCAGATGACCAGCTTGCTTTCACAAAAAAGGCCAAGAAGGACAAAGAAGGAGTTCTGAGTTATCGGTGATCTCTGCTGTCTCTTGGACTTCTTTTGTTTCCACATCTAATTCAACCAGTGATTTTGATGCATTCTGGTTTTATAGGAAATATCTTCAAAATTATATTTTTTAAAAAATCCCAACACCGCATACTCTATTAGCCTCATAACTACTTGAATTATCTTATTTTTATGGGCCTGTTCCTGCAGTCTCTCAAGGAACCTATTGAGGCTCTGAGTTCCCTCAGTCTCTAGCAAAACTGCTCTGGAACTTGAGGTGTTCAACAACTGGTATAGACACTCTGCACCTTGTTGACCTGAGGTCACTTTTTATTTTCCCCCTTTGGAAACAGTTTTGTGACTGTTCCAATTGCTATTTCTGTGCTTGTCTTTATAGCCAGGGAGATACTTGAACTTAATTTAGAAGTACTTCCAATGGTGGCTTATGGAAAAAAAAAATATGTTCACCTAGAATAAGCTCTATGGAAAAGCTTTAAAAAATAACACACTTATGTTACTGAAACATTTAACATTTCAGGATCACTTAGGTGAATTGCTAATAGCACTGGAAGAAAAGTCAATGAAGATTGAAGCATTTGTGGGTGATATTGAATCACTGTTTAACTCTGTTGAGGTAAGTCCACTGTTCTACCACACTTGTTTTCTTTACCTCTACAAAATTATTTCTAAGATATACTTGGCTTGTTTTGTAGTATTGCTAGTCCATGGTTTAGCCCCAGCTGTCAGATAAGCACCATGCAGTTGCTTGCTCCCTCCTTCTCCTGCCCCACCTCCCTGGTGGGATGGTGAGGAGAATCAGAGGAAAATTCTTGGGTTGGGATAAGGACAGTTTAATGGGACAGCAAAGGGAGAGGAAAATTACAACAACTGTACTTACAAAATAATATATGGAGATAGTGATACGGAATGCAATTTTCTCACTGCCAGAAAACCAGTGTCCCCATACAGTGACAACTCTTCCCTGTCCAAGTCCCCTCTTATAGAGTGAACATGACATCATGTTATCAAACATCTCTTTGGCTAGTTTGGGTCATCTGTCTGGGCTGTGTCCTGTCCCAGCTTCTTGTGAAAATTAACTCTATCACAGCTGAAAACCAGGACACATTGCTTCCACTAAAACAGGCTGTTGCTCCAGTCCTCAAACTGACCTCTCCCACAGGAAGGTGTTAACTTTAAGGGAAGAAAAAGATTGCTTTTTTTTGCATATTATTGCAAAGGGGAAAATGTGACTGTCAAGCACTTGAGGAAAAATTACCTCAATTCTATTAATGCTTATAAAAACCTCACACTGTTTGTATCTTTCCTTAGAATCCAGTGTGAAGCTTCAAAATGAGTTTGCCCAATGATTTCTTAATGCCTAAGTTCTTAAGGTCCTGTAAGTCTTGAGGATGGCACAAGTTTCAGTGGAAAGTATGGATTTTTAGTTACTTTGCAGTCATACTTCCTGTCTCAATGCTTAAATATAGAAGTTAAAACACTAATGGTAAATTAAAAAAAACCCCAAACAAACTACCATTGTTTTTTAATGTCTTTCTCCAGCACTATTTCTCCCAGATGAGCTTGCTGACAGAATTAGACTTCTTTTATTCTCAGGATGATAGAAAGAGTCTGGTGGATGGCTCATGTATGGGCAATTGAGAGTTTCTGCATATTCATTAAATGTTTTAATTTTATTCTTCAGATCAATTTACATCTGTTTTTACTTTGCAGGAAAACTGTAAGAAAAATGCAGACTTATTGGAAAAGCAGAATGAAGAGATGCTTAAGAATGTGGTAGCACAATATGATGAGAAATCAGATAACTTTGAGGAAGTGAAGAAGATGAAAATGGAGTACCTGTATGAGCAGATGGTTCACTTCCAGCAAACTGTTGATTCAGCAAAGGAAACTTTGGAGGCAACAGTAAAAGAAATGGAAGAACTTGATGGATTTGCTTTCCTAAATGTAAGTAAAAATGGCTTTCATATTGTAGTTTTTATGATACTAGTTAGGAAGAGCACTTATGCGGTACCTAGGCTGAGAATGAGATATTTACCTTCCTTTTATATATATATATATATATATGTTATTTTTAAAGATAGCTGAATCCTGCAAGCTCAGCTATTCCACTCTGAAAGTGCTAGATCATTTGCTTTTGTCAGGTGAATGCTCAGAACTGCAAAGATGATGCATGGGGTGAAAACATGCTTTATGCCATTAAAATAGTTCTGTTTTCTTGAAGAGGAGGCTAAGAGTCAATATATCTAGAATTAACTATCCACTGAAGAGTAAGAAACTATATAGTAAAAGGTACTTTACTGTATGAAAAATAAAGGTGAAACAAGAAAGTGTAATTGAAAGTTATCTAAACCAGAAACAGTTGTCATTGAGTTGTGGGTGAGTTGGGCTTTTGGCGGGGGTGGGGGGTGCTTTTTGTTCGGGGTTGGGGTTTTTTTTCTTCTTTTTTTTTATGAGCAGATGCACAGTATTTACTCAAATTACTGAGGCTGTGATAAATGTTTACTGTTGAAAAACACCAAACATCTGTGTGGTACTTAGTTGCCAGCCAGGGTTAAGCCACGGCAATGGGCTAGGTATAGGAATGTGCATGTGAGGTGCGTGTCTGTAATGGTCCTTCCTGGGTGTAGAAATCATCCTGTGTGAATATACATGACTTGAGTTACCTAGCTCCTACAGTTCCCAGTTGTAAGCTCGTGTCAGAGGGTCTTGCAGGTAAATCATGAACAGGCTGGATCTCTCACGATTGTTCTTGTGCTGCCAGACTTGTCTGTAAGTGAGCTGTGACACTTTCTCCTTCACAGAAGCCTATCAGCTGTCTTGAAGTGGGTGGGATTTCTGGGACAATGATCTCATACTGTTATGGAACTAGTGCATAGTCTGGAAGCAGCAGAGAAACTGTCCTGTGATGCAAGAAATGAAAAGTTCAAATTACTGTCTAAAGGCTGACAATTTGTAAAACAGCTTTCCATGCCCCCCAGCCCATATAACAGCAGTTAGAGAAATGGTGGAGCAATATTTGGCTTCCTCCCCTGCTCCAAGCTACACAATGTCTTGACATCCTGAAACCAATTGAATGCCGTGGGATAATGGCTATTTTGAGCTGGATGAGAAATATGTCTCATTTTCCTGAACTTTCTGAGGTGCTGGATCAGTGTTTTGGCAAAAAGATTAATTCTTCTGTGGGGTGGGAAAATCGTTAGGTTCCCTGCCCCTTTCTGTTAGCGATAGAGGACAGGAACTTTTCTGTCCACAAGTCAGGAATTGCTAGCTAAAGATTCATGGCACATGGGGGAAACTCTCACTCCACAAGTACAGTTTCTCATAAACAGAAGTTATGAAGGAGATTTCAGCCAGAATTTGGATTTAAGTGTTCTTAACATGCAAGTGATTTCTCTCTGTAAAAGCCTTGGTTTAAGGCAGTTATTTGACTGTGCTCTGGTCTTTAAACCTGGATATTGAGTGCTGACCCCTCAGGAGTTCAAAACCAGATTTAGACTCAATTAGTCTCCTAAGCCAGAGCTATGAAGTGGAATATTGTTAAGGAACCGATTCTGCTGGTGTGAATGAGCAGCATCACAGACAGCATGAAGTCAGTAAAGCCCTCCATATTATATGTCTGTGGAGAGTAGCAAGGCTATTAGATGAATAGCTCTCCAGCATTTTCAGGGTCTTGAAAACTGTTAATACATTTCTTTTTTTCCTCCTTTAGTCATCTAAAGAATTGAATAAAAGGTATATGAGTTATGGGTTAAGTGCACAGTAGTGATTACCGGGCCTAGCATGCTGGATGCTTCCTTTAGTATTTGCAAGCTTTGAAAACACGCTGCTAATGTTCATAGCTACTTCTATAAACCTTTCAAATAATGAAATTAAGAGAAGATATTTTGTACTTGTTGCTGTAACTGACTGGTTTTGAAGTGTTTTCCACATGTTCTATAATACATCAATTAAACAAGTAGCATTTTAAAATGTCATCTCAAGCTCCCAGCCTTTATAGGAGAAGTGTTCAACTACAAGCCCATGTTCCCCTAACAAATCTTCAAAGGTAAACTGCAAATATTCAGACAGGCTGGCTGCAGGCTTCTCTTATACAAGCCCCCAAACCTGCTTTGCCCACACCACCACCACTTACTATGCCCAAAGGGGCTGGGTGTCAGTGCACTCTTGGCCATCACAGTGGTAAGCGTGCTCACACGTGTTGGTGGACTGGGGTATAACAGTGACACAAGGGTTCCAGTTCGTGATCAAATTACAGCCTCTGAAGAGAATGTGCAAAACTCCCCTTCCTGCTTCCCATCCATCTGCAGAATTAGAACTAAACATTTGTACTCCCCCATTCTAAGTCAGAACGTGACAGTCTGGCTGTATGTATCTGCATGTAGTCTATTGCATGAGAGTAGAGCGGGTATAATTTTCTAAGGCTGGCTTTCTTTATTTGTTAACATATGCACTAAACATAGAGTTTATACTGTTTTATGCATGGGTTTGGTTATTACTTTGATAATACCTGATTTGCTAAAAAAGGTCAAGAACAAACCTGTATAACAATGCATGTTTTTCTTAAGAAAGTGCATTTTATATTTGTTGTGCTTTATTAAGATAATGTATAATTAAGTCCTTTGTTACTGAATAAAAGGAAGGAGACAAAGGTAAAATTCTGTTTCCTTGAAAAAAATAACCTTTTCTTTCCATCAAGCTGCTTCTGCCTCAAAATGTGCTGTTTTTTGCTATAATAAACTCAGCAAATATGAGCTAATTAAGTGGAATCAATCTTCCTCCTTGTGTTAGGATTTTTTTTTTCCTCTTGCCACAGGCAGCTGCTTTATGCCATGCCTCCAGAGTCAGCTGCTTAGTTTAATCTCTAAGGTCTGTAACCTTTAAAGGCCCTGTGTTAGGGAGCCCGAACGCTGGTGCTCTTGGGAGTCTCGCTGTGAACTTCAAATCTTCACGTTCCCACGGGTCAAGCGCATGCAGACCACGTGTGTCCTCTCTGTGGTCCTGATCTGAGATCACAGTATGCTCCAAATGTTAAAAATCAGGGAAGCAGCTTCTCCTTGCATGTTGTCCTCAAGTTCATGGGAAATATTTAGAGAAGCGTAGGGTGCATGGACTTTTCTTCTGGCCTTTAGCAACTACGTGACACCACAAGGGATTTTCATGGCTACGTGTTTTCTTCCAAACAGGTTACTTTCTGCAATGGATACTACTCTCTCTTTAGAAAAGGTGCCCAGTGCTTTTTCACTGTTCGAGCACTATGCAGACAGCCCAGGACAAACCAATCAGCACTCCTTAAAGCACGTAGCTGGTAAGCATCTCTGAATATTGTCCTTACAAAAGATAATGTTTTGGCAAGGCTCTGAAAATCTTACAAAGCTAAAACCAGAATCTACTTGAGAAGTATAAATTTGCAAACCATATAATTAGCAATCAGAGTTGAATGTAAAATGAAGTCTAATTGTGCACAAGTGTTTAGCTTATGGAAGGACACTAAGATGAGCAACAGGGAAAAGTGCTAAAGTGGGGGATTCTTGCATCATTCAACTCATCATACCTCAGACTAACAGAAGGTCTCTATCTGTAAATCACCCAGGGCTAAAGAAGATGCTGTTCTCTTGCAGACAGGGACAGGAGAGGCAATCACAAGGTCTCCTGAGCCCCCTTCCTCCAACAGGGGAAGCCCCAGTGTTGCTGGTGTGGGAGGAGAGCAGGGGGCTGCCTGATGGCCCAGATTCCTGGTTTTGTGCCACATGAACACGGGCACCTGAGAGCCTCATGGGACATGAAGGGAGAGCAGTTAGCTGTAGCTGGAAACAGCCTCAGCTTCAGAGGGCCACGGTGAAAATTGCACGTGATAAAGGAGTTTATTTATCTCTGATATTTCATATTCTGCAAATAGCCTGCCTGTGTGGGCTTTCTGCTCTGCCTGTACATATAGTTACAGAAAGTATCTGGACATGGAGAGCTGACAATGAAGAGCTTGTCAGCACCAATTCTTGGATTAATTTTCCTCAAATGGGGCCTCACTCCAGTTCTTTATCAAGAGCTTGCATCTCACTATGCTTTGTGATCTCCCATTCACCATCACATACACCAATGCTGTCATAGTCACTGGTTTTTCAAGCAATGCCTCTTTCTCACATGTTTGATCCCTGAAAACTGGAACTAGAGAACGAAGATTCAGGGGTGTGGAGGATTGAGACTGCTGTGTCACTCTGCTGGGGGCATTGTCACTCTCCTCCACATTCCTACTTTTATGAAACCTAGAGGAAATAAGTTTCTCTGAGATCTTCACTTCCTTGTCAAATTTGTATGAATTCATCTGTGGCATTCAAAGCTTCTCAGGTCAGGTTGGACAGTTTAATTTCTTTATGAAGTCAGATAAAGATCTTTCTTGTAACCCACTGTCAGCCACAGCAGATGTGCCATGTGTTTTGGTTTAGTTCCTAAACTCACCCTTGCAGTCCAATAGGTGCAACCATTCTTTCCTTCTGGGTTGCTGAATAACTGGCAAGGTCATTCAGGAGGACAGACCCATTTTGACATTTTGATTTCCCACAAATCAATCAACACTGTTTTTTCCAAGCTACTTTGATCTGATTTGCTTGAGCTACTGTGTTTGCTGAACACTAAATGGGTACAGACTCGTTTGCTTTGACAAACTGGAAATTAATGACTGTGCACTAGGAAGTGACATTCAGAGCTCCTCATCCTTTAGATTTTTCTTTCTCTTTCTAAAATACCCGCTTTTCATTCTTCACTTCTACTACCAGCTATTTCAATTGTTACTGTGATTTTTACTTTGGTGAATGGTAGAGAATTTGGTTTTTTTTCAAGATTACACCCTTCCTGAAGGAAAATGGAAGTAAATGACTACTTGAAATTCTACTTAGAATTTAACACCTTGAGTACATTATTTATCACAGGCTAGAGGCACAATTCAGACACTCTCTGCTTTTTTTTTTTTTCTTTGACTGAAGCCATTTGATGAAATAGATGTGAATTTGTCATGTTTCTCCAATACATATATTGGAGAAATCACAGAATGGTTTGTGTTGGAAGGGACCTCAAAGATCATCTAGTTCCAAACCCCTGCCGTGGGAAGGGACACACTCTGCTAGATCAGATTGCCCAAAGCCTCATCCAACCTGGCCTTGAACACTGCCAGGAAGGGATGGGGCAGCCATGTCTTCTCTGAGAAACCTGTTCCAGTGCATCACCACCCCCACAGGGAAAAATTTCTTCTTGAAATCTAATCTAAATCCATCCTCCTTGAGCTTGAAGACATCACCTCTTGTGCTATCACTCCATGCCCTTCTAGAACAGGCCCAGCTTTCCTGCAGGCCCCTGGAAGGCTGCTATCAGGTCTCCCTAGAGCCTCCTCCGGGCTGAACAAGCCCAGCTTTCTCAGCTTGTGCTCCAGCCCTCTCAGCATCTTTCTGGCCGTCCTCTGGGCTTGCTGCAACAGTTCCATGTCCTTCCTACACCTGGGTCCCCAGAGCTGGATACAGTACTCCAGGTTGGGTCTCGTGACAGCAGAGTAGAGGGGCAGAATCACCTCCCTTGACCTGCTGGTCACACTCCTTTTGATGCAGCCCAGGGCATGACTGGCTTTCTGGGCTGCAAGTGTACATCACTGGCTCCTCTAGCACATTTCATCCACCAACACCCCAAGTTCTCCTCAGGGCTGCTTTCAGTCCATTCTCCACCCAGCCTGTAGTTGTCTTTGGGATTATCCTGACCCATGTTCTGGACCTTGCGGTTGCCCCTGTAGAACTTCACACCGTTTGCATGGGCTCACCTCTCAAACTCACCAAGGTCCTTCTGGATGGCATTCCTTCCCTCCAGGGTGTCAACCATGTTTATCCTTCAGGAAGTATTGTCTTTCGCTGAACAATTTCAGAGCTTATTTTCACAAGTTTCAGAAAAATCTTTCCTTCAAAATGCCCCAAATTTTTCATATCTACTAATGAAAAGCCCTTTTTCATCAAATTCTTCCTCCTTTAAGCCTGTTAACGAATGCATAAGTATAAAAACCCTTGAAGAGTGCCATTGAGCATGCTAGAACCCAGGCTGTGCCACAAAATGCGTGGGTAATATTTAAAAATTGAAAAATTATTACTTCCAAATCCTGCTGTGAGTCCTGCCCTTTTATACCAGAAGGCAAGGACCCTTGCTGATAGTTGCAAGTCTACTGTTAAAGCCACAGAGGAACGTAACTGCTCTCCTGCTCTCCTTCTAGTCCACAAAGCCAAGGAAATGTGATTATACTGGACAGGGGTAAATATCCTTAAAAATAATTCTTTTTTCTTTATCCTGGGGGCCATGGAGATTAGGTAGCATGAAGGAAAAGCTTCCTTACACCACAGCACTTCAGTGAAAACTGATCTGATGATAATATGTTAAACTTTTATACCAAAAAACATGATTAAGTCAAACTTGTGGTACAAATATTTCTGTGACTAAAATTCATTTTAAAAGGGACCAGCACTTTGATAACACATAAATGTTCTGTTTCTGAAGAGAAAAGTTCAATTTCCTGCTTTGAAATTACTTCCTTTCAAAGGTTTGTTTCATATAATGCTACAGGAAGTTAGAAATCAAGTGTTTGTCAATGTTATCAAACTGAATTTTTATCTATAACTTCTCTTTTTTTTCCAGAAGTTTCATTCATTAAGCTAGCTTCTGTTCAGATTTGGCATAACAACAACTCTGGCAGTTGTGGCTTTTCAGCTATCATAAATAGTGGTTTCTAGGCAACTTCACAGGAAAAAAATAAAGCTGGTTTCCCTACTGGGACCATGAAAAAGAAGTATTTTCCTATAGATGATCAATTTTTAAATTGACCAACTGTAGATGAAGTCAAAAGACAAAATGCAGATTGCTTTTAACAATAGAAGGATTTGATTTTATTTTTCAGTGGAAGCAGATGTATTCCTACTGTACTGGTAGCTTTCTGTATAAATCATAAGGAAGCAGCCAGCATCTGCATTTGTCTTGTTCTTGCCACAGGGGATCATCATCATTACTGGGAAGATAACTGGGAAAAAAAAATCAAAAGCTTTCTGCTGAGATTCTAAGAGAATTCATGCAATATGGAAATTCACTGGGTGAAGAAATAGAACCATATATTTTCATTCCCTGCAATCACTTTAACAATTAACATTTTGTGGGGCTTTTTGCTTCTTTCCCTCTCCTCCCACTCTTTTAAGCCATAATCGTAGAGGGGAACAATATCTCATCAGGGTTGGATCTTTGCCCATCAGGAGACAGAGTTTATGTGGAATATGGGAATCCTTGGAGGTCTTTGAAGCACTCTTTGTGAAGGAAGTTCTTGGTTGTACCGTGAGGCTCGAGTGCTTTAGCTGAGCTTCGATTGACTGAGTATCCACAGGGTTTGGGGAAAATGACCATGCCAGGTGGAAGAGCCTGGTACTGCACCTGCAGTAGGAGTCCACCTCTGGGCAGTGGTGGACCCAACGCTGCAGGAAGACTCCTGCTCCCCAGCCTTTTAATGCAGGATCTCTGCTTCCAACTGCGGAGACACACAAAGTTGGAGAGCCCTCCCTGCAGCTGAAGGGAGCAGGTTTCCTGGGGAAAGGAGAGAGATAGCTCTTCATGTCAAGACTGCCACATGCCAGGATTGACTGAGAGCCTCCATGCCCTGAGGTTGGAAGTGAGCAGGTGTAGCATAATTTATGTGCATGATGGTCCTGCCCCATATGCAAGGACCCCAAGAACTGGGCAGGGCAGGGCACAGTACTAGGACTGGATCCTACTTTGTCCAGACTCTGAGTGGCATGGACAGATTCTAATGCTGAGCAACTAACTTTTCTGTTCCTAGTTTAGGAGGACCGCTGGCTCCAGAACTGCATCAGTATTATCCTTCTTTTACACACTTGATGTACTTGTTCTGTGGAAGTAATCAACCAGAGTGAAAATAAGTAGCTTGCCTCGTGAACCTGTAGGTAATTTGGATGAAAACACAGGAGCTTGAATAACAACATAAGACTTTCCTCTCAGTCCCACAGACACCAACTGTTGTACCTCAGGAACCAAATTCAGCCACCAGTACCTCCATTGCTGTTTACTGGGCTGTGAACGATGGGGATGCCATTGAATGCTTCCAGGTCTACTGTATGGAGGAGCCTCAAGCCAGCAAAGATCCCGGGGGTGTGTAAGGTCTTGCTTTCACAACATCAGGAGTCCCTTCTGCTCTGGTTTGGGGTCCACAGAGGGGAGGCCAAGTGGCGGAGGAGGACACAGGGGACAGAAAGACATGGGGCTGTGAAATCAGTGTTTCCACAGTAATTCCCCATGTAGATAAAGTTTTATTCAAAAAGGTTTCTTTCTTCAAAATGGAAAAAATACTTTAAATGCTAAATGTGAAATTTAGAAAAGAAGATTGAGCTGCTCATTCATTAAAAAGCTCAGTCTGTTCATAAAGTTACTTTAAGGAACTGGGCTCTGCACGAATCCATGTGTGCATGTGTGTGCATGATAAAGGATGCTAAGGGCTTTTTATCATACCTAATTTATAGCTCAGGGCTAATTCTCATTGTGAGAATTTTTTTATGTTACAGAGCAGTGAAACCAAGGGTGACAACTGCTGATTGTCTGTCCCAAATTTGCAGTCTAGTCCTCTGTAGGACTGAAGGTCAAAATCTCCCCCTGCCACCAATGGGGTTTGAGTGCACTCAACTCAAGGGCATATCAGAAACATTCTGTCAAAACTGAGTCAAATGCAGAGATCTGGGCTAGGAATGCTTTCTGGATTTTTTCAATTCTTCACATGTTAGTTGAGAGGCACAACTGTAGGCCCTACAAGTGCAACACATGAGTGTGACATCCCCTGCCTGTGTGTGTTCCTCCTAGCTTTGGTGGAAGAGTACAGAGTGACGGTGAAGGAGAGCCACTGCATTTTGGAGGACCTGGAGCCAGATCGCTGCTACAGTGTGTGGGTCATGGCTGTGAATGGCACTGGCTGTAGCTTACCCAGTGAAAAAGCCATTTTTAAAACGGGTATGTACATATTGTGGCATTTAATTATTATTTTGGCTTTTGATTATTATAAGTTTCAGGTCCTTAGACAAATTCTAGTGTTACTGAAGCAGAAGAAACTGCTTCATTAACCCATCTGGCAGATAGCAGGCAACTGGCAGTCATTTCCCTGTTTGCTGAGAGATAGTGGCATAGTTGCTCCTGGGAGAAAACTTGAAGACATTCAGATTTGAAGACGTTTCCAGGCCTCGTGACTGGAGCATTGGGGCAGCACATGATGAATTTCACATCTGTGTACACTGCAGCGCTCCAGGGCAGCTCTGGGAAAGCCACACGGCTGCTCCCTCCTGCTGCTGCTTCTCCTGTGGAAAATGAGGCAACAGCTGCAGTTTTTGCCTCTCTGCCATCCTCCCAAATCCATCCATGTTGCATTGATAGAAATAATTCGCTTTTCAGGGAAAAGTCTGCTTTACCTAGGTTGCATGCTGTGCCTAGCTCAGTGGGACACAAATCTCAGGTGTGGCTAAGAGGCTCTGCTGCTGTTTGATATAAATTAAGATGAGCAATTAGATGAGTATTGTTTATGAGCTTCATCTGACTGATTATTTTTTCTGAGCTTTGATTTCTTTGATTGTATTGACAAAATTATTGCTTCTTGAATTATGGGAAAAGTGAAGAACCTTGTGTCTCAGGCCCTCCTGCCAGACAATTTTTTTAGTGCTACAGGATAAAAACAAATCATTCTGGTTTTGCAGTCACAAAATACAGACAATTGTCTTTAATAATTTCATAATTAAATAACTGTACAATATTGAGGGTGTTGTTGTAATCACTTGACAGCAACTACAGCTTCAAGCCTTCCTTTTAATCCACTAGACTTCAAATGTGTTGATAATTCTCCTTGATATTCAATTTGCTGTTCCCATTTTTAGCAAAGATGACTTTCCAGAGGATTCAAAGTAGGAATTCAAATTTTAGGGCCTCAACAATGTAACTGTGAATTGCAGAATTTCTGCAAAATGGTGAAATAATAATGAATTATTACTAGTTAATAATTTGCAAGTTAAAAAAGGCTTCTCACCTCTCTGAAGCCGTTATTTTTAAAAACTGTCTTTGCCTTTTGAAATCAGCCTCACCATTCTTTTTCCCAAAACCCAAGTCTTCTTAATTAGTTAATTTCCTCGAATCTTTGATGCATTCCTTTGGCCTGTTTCTTTAAGAAAACAAATAAACTAGATCAAATAAGAGCTCATTAAACACCTTGCGGCAAGCTGCAGTGAACTCCATCTGAAGTGCACCAAGCCACAGATGCAGTTGTGGGGACACTGCTGAGTACTGACTGATGCAAAACCATTGTGTTCCCTTAATATCAGAGGCAGAAAGATGAGTACCAGTAATGGAAAACTGTTCTTCAGTGTGAGCCCAGCTACTTTAGCAGAAAGCTAGAATACTTTTATTTTTCAAGTAGCTTCATGAACTGAGAAGCAAATATTTAGAGGTTTGGGGTTTTTTAGTAATTCAAATTAAAAGTTGGCACATAAAAGAAAGCAGTTTGCTGGTTCATGCAGTTACAGGAACTGCAGAGTTGTGGTGAACACAAGTGGGTGCTGCTGCAATGTCTTACCCAACACCTCCTGTCTCCTGCTCCTCCACCATCCAAACTTACAGCCTGTCCTCCCCTGGGGATCATGCTGTGTCTAAGGAGTGTTTTCTCTGAGAGAATGATGCTGAGGACAGCAAGTATCCCTCCACCTCTGCTCCTCCCTGTCCATCTCAGACTGATCTCCAGATGAAGGGTCTTTGCAGTTCTAAATATGTAGGAGTGAATGTACCTTTTGTTGTTCAAACGTATGTAATTCACACCCTGTATCTGAGGCACAAAGAACTTTCACTTTCCATCTCTTTGCTTATTACAAGATCACTTGTATGAGTGCTGGAATATTACCAGGAAGTCAGATATATTTTCTAACTGCAGTTAATTCATTTAAAAAAATCTCAGAAGCACAGTGACAACTTTCCTGGTATAGTGAGTACATCTACCCTTCAGACAGATATTTTCAAATAATAAAAAATGCTTATTGTCTTGCAACATACTATTTGCACGTAGGTAAACGTGGGTATGTTTTTCAGTTGCTGAATGCAGATATTAGGGGATTTAGCTATTATTTTTTCAACTTTTAGAAGCAGATGCATTTAAAAACAGACAATCAAATATGTCAGAGTAGAATTAAGGGATTACGGCTAAGGGACCTACACACATGGATTACCAGATGAGAATCTCTCTCATGAATTCTTTCTTTTCCAGACTACCTAGATTAGCTGTTCCTGTAGTAAAACATCAAGTACTTCTTAACTGCTAACTGCTTAACTGCTAACCTCCTGATTTTCACTAAACCAGGAAATCAATATGTACTTGTAGGTGGTTTTCTTTCTTTCCTACTAATAAAAAATTATTTTTCTTACAAAACAGAATGCATCAGGAATGATGATTGTGGTTCCATAAGATTATCTTGTCACAAAATTGTCCAATTTCTACTCTCATCTTAGGCCTTCTGTTTGGAACCAGATCTCTTTAAAAGCACGATAACTTTCTATGGCATCTTTTTTTATTAATACCCTTTCTTTTAAGGATTGGTATTAAGACTGTTTCTGAGTTTCAACAGCAGGTTGTAAGGTTCAATTATGTTGCTATTCCCTGGAAAGGGAAAGAGCAAGTGAATACAACTAATCCATTTTCAGCCTGCAATGTTGGATGTGCAATTTCACACAATAGCTTTTGATTACTTGCATTCAGTGCACTACTTTACATTCAGTTTTCTGTCTTGCAGTTAGGCCTCTAGTTCTTGAACTGAGGATCTAAAAAAGAGAAATTACAGGACTAAATTTTAGCATTGCAAAAATAAACAGGACATAATTAAGCAGGAAGTCAGTGTCTCCCTGTCAATTCTGCAGCAGCACATTTGTTTCTGATGCAGTTTATACAGGGACTGCTGAGGACAGGGTTGAGGTGATACAGGGAGAGCTGTAGGCAGTACTGCCTTGGTGCTCTGCTCTTTGAAGACTGGCAGGAATGACGAAAATGTGCTCGAGGAAAAGCATAAAAATCTACACAGGCATTCAAATAATGTGTGGAAATGCACAAATAATCACAATGGCTTTCCCAGCATGTTGGGTTTCCCCCCCTGTGACATAGCACTCTGACACTGAAACACAAACAAGCAAAAGATCATTGCTGCATGGGCAAAACTACCTATTCCATGGACTTTTGGGGAGGTGACTCTTCCTTTCCCCCATGAGCATCCCCTGCGAGCTGTTGGCACCCTCCTTGCGGTCCAAGCTGACATGTCCCTGTGTCCCCAGCGCCCACTGTCCCCACCATCAAGGCCGAGGACTGCATGGTTTGTTGGGACATGGCCACCGTCCGCTGGCACGTTGGCTCGGCGTCAGTGGAGTCCTTCACCCTGGAGTACTGCCGACAGCACTCGCCGGAAGGAGAGGGTCTCAGGTCAGTGCTGCGTTGCAAGCGCCACTTGGTCGGATTAGGCAGCCACTAACGAGCATCCCTCAGACTGTGTGTGGTTACACAAGAGATTATTCTGCCTTCAACCATGCAGGGATGAAATCTGCTTCTGCATGTTGAGGAATTTACATGGCGGACACTAATCTAGGAGATTAGGTGGAGACATAAAAATGCAAATACTTTTTATTCTGCTTAACTGGTCAATCCTTTTAATTTGGGGATGGAAACGTGGCACTGTCTGCAATTAACCACAAGTTGCAGGGCTGTGCTGGCTGGCAAAGCAGTCCCTGCCCCACAGCTGCCATGGCCCAGGGCAGGGCAGGGGAGGGCAGCTGAGTTTCACGGGAAGGAGTGGAATGGAGGAGTCTGGCCCAGTTTACTCTGTGCTTTGTGCTGAACAAGATGGGAGCCAACTGAGTGGCTGGTTCAGAGTGATACAGATCTCCCAATAATGTTGTGACCTGTCTGCACTGCTATTTGGATGTGTGGGCAGATCTCTCCCAAAAAACATCTGAACACAGCACTGCTCAGCTTTGCATAGGGGTCAAAGAGCAGCCCAAAGAGAAGCTCTGAATTTAGGGGTGGTGTCTGCTTATGACAGACCCTCTGTGGATTCCCCTACACTGTCTGTGCTGCATAGAGCAGGAGGCTGTGGGGGATGTAGGCACCACTGAACTGTGAAGCCATGTACTGTGTTGAAATGGAGAGAATATTATGCAATGCTCTGTATATCCTTGAGGCATGGGGGGTTTTGTGTGTTTTCTAAAGAAAATAAAGACAATTGTATTCTGGCAAAATACAGTTGCAGAGCTCTGAGAAGCTTTGGGAGGTAGGGATTGACTTGCCATATGGAGCCCAGTGGAAGAGCCTCAGCCCACATGAGTCTATCTGTCTTCACCTCCCAGGGAGCTTGATTAGAGTCTTCACCCAGAGGCTAGTTCACATGGACATACAGATTTGGCAGAGGGAAGAACACCACCCCTTGCAGTCAAAATTGGTTTACTGGACTAAAGGGTTCACAGGTTTCTAGTAGACAGGTATGACATTGAAGTTGTGTGCACCTTTCTCCTTACAAAAGAAATAGTCTAAAAAAATGAAATAAAAATTTCTGTGGGGTTGGGAGACCTTTTATCCCATGCAGTACCAGTGTGTATTAATTCCTGTATTAACGAAATCGATGAGAGGTCTTGCCCACTTCTGCTGCCTCTCAGAGGATAACTATGACCTGCTCTGTATCATACATATTTCATGAGGCCACCATGTCCCTGACAACCTGCCAAAGTCACTGTTGATCAGGGATAATTTAGCTGCTCTCAAAACCTGTGTTTTGTCTTTAACCTTGGAGGTTTTTTGCTGTTAACTGGAATTGCCTCTTTTTCTCAAAACTGAAGCAAGAAAGTGTGCCAGTTTCTGTAATCCACAAGAGAAGTGTTGATAACAGCAAGCAGTTTGTTTGTGTGGTGATAACTGTGGCCAAAAGCTGCCAGAACTGACCCATTCCCTTTTTTTCCAGTGAGCTTGTGCAAAATCTAACATCTTTATAATTATACGGAGTCACATTTGACTTTTTGCCCTCCCTGTGTGCAGAAGCTGGCCTTTTACCTTGACAACTGTGAAAAATTCCCAAAGGAAAAAATCCTGAATTTTCTCAGAATTGCTGTAGTTTAATTTTCGTATTTGTAGAAGTGATGTGGGCTCTGTACTGTGTCAAAACTTCCCCACTTCACCACTACTTCTCCCTCAAAACAATGCCTTGCCTTCCTTTTCCAAAAGCAGCCCCTCAATATTACCCTCACAAGCTCCTATAATGGTGCTTGATGTTTCAGTGATGGAGAAAATTTTTTCAGAGTATTTTTGGTTTGGGTTTTTTTTTTATAAAGCTAAAGAAAAAAATTCCCAGTATTAGATGGAGAACACTGCCTATATTACTGCTATCAAAGTTCCCTGAGGTGCTAGTTAGGACTAGAAATCAATTTCTTATGTAGCTGTTGTATGGGATGCTGTCCAGAAGGACCTTGACAGGTTTGAGAGGTGAGCCCATGCAAACGGTGTGAAGTTCTACAGGGGCAACTGCAAGGTCCAGCACATGGGTCAGGATAATCCCAAAGACAACTACGGGCTGGGTGGAGAATGGACTGAGAGCAGCCCTGAGGAGAACTTGGGGTGTTGGTGGATGAAATGTGCTAGAGGAGCCAGTGCTGTACACTTGCAGCCCAGAAAGCCAGTCGTGCCCTGGGCTGCATTAAAAGGAGTGTGACCAGCAGGTCAAAGGAGGTGATTCTGCCCTTCTACTCTGCTGTCACAAGACCCAACCTCGCGTCAAGCTCTGGGGACCCAGGTGTAGGAAGGACATGGAACTGTTGCAGCAAGCCCAGAGGACGGCCAGAAAGATGCTGAGAGGGCTGGAGCACAAGCTGAGAGAGCTGGGCTTGTTCAGCCCGGAGGAGGCTCTAGGGAGACCTGATAGCAGCCTTCCAGGGGCCTGCAGGAAAGCTGGGCCTGTTCTAGAAGGGCATGGAGTGATAGCACAAGAGGTGATGTCTTCAAGCTCAAGGAGGATGGATTTAGATTAGATTTCAAGAAGAAATTTTTCCCTGTGGGGGTGGTGATGCACTGGAACAGGTTTCTCAGAGAAGACATGGCTGCCCCATCCCTTCCTGGCAGTGTTCAAGGCCAGGTTGGATGAGGCTTTGGGCAATCTGATCTAGCAGAGTGTGTCCCTTCCCACGGCAGGGGTTTGGAACTAGATGATCTTTGAGGTCCCTTCCAACCCAAACTGTGATTCTATGATACAGTGATATAGCTATGATATAGTGAGAAGCTGCCTTGTAGAAGTACACCTGAAGGAGCTTGGGCTTCCTACAAAGAGTACCTGTTCAGGTGGAATAAAACTATGCCTTTATGCACATGTAGGAGTGCTGGGGCCTGGAAATGTTGTCTTTTTTTCTATTTGCTTTTCTTGAAAGCTTGGAGTGTATCTTTCACAGGTTCCCTGAGCAACAGTTATCTTGGGGACCAGATAAACATGGAGCCGTTGACAGACAGTCTGTGCCTCTCATGATTGTAGTGGCCCTGTAGTTGAGTGACTTCCCAATCCCTGGATGGGAGTTCAAACACGTATCTCAACAAGCCTGGAAATTTCATACAGCTGCTGTGGAGGCGGCGGAGAGTGATGGTGGTGCAGACATGGGACATGGAGTGCAGGAAGTCAGAGATGGGGGAAGGACATCAGAGATGGGGGAAGGACATCCAAAGGAAGCCCTGGAGAAGGCAACATGGTCCCATTCCACAAGGCTGCTTTTACACATCATTCTGGGAGCTCATCCAGGACAAGGCATAGTACCAAGGCATTATGCAAGGAGTAATACCTCTATCAAACAGCTGGAGATGTGTGTGGAGCCCCTGGTCTGGGCTGGGTCCCTGTAGCCTTTGGCATGTTACAGAATCACAGCATGTTTGTGGTTTGAAGGGTCCTCCGGAGGTCATCTGGTCCAATGCCTCTGCTCAAGCAGGTCCATCTAGAGCCAGTTGCCCAGACGGCTTTTGAGCATCTCCAGTGAGGTCGTTGTAGTAGTCCTGGAGCAGTCTCTGCTCCCCAGGGAGAAAATCCTCAAAATAAATCCTGATAAAAAGTTTCCTTCTAAATGCCATTAAAAAAATTGTCATTCTGTATTTGCCCCTTTGGGTTCTCTCTTCTTGCCAGCTTGCCACCTGAGGGACACAGTTTTGTATAAAACCATCTTAAACCTTCTCTAACAATGAGTCCCTGGCCTGCTGCTGTGGTTTTAAAGCTACTTCCTGGGTTGATTCTGTTTCCAGAATCTTTATGAGGCTTTGAAATGTTTCTTTCAGTTTACAGAGCTCTGCTATTTTCTCACCATTCAGCCTCCTTGTGTTGAGAAGTCAATGGAACTGTGGGTGGAAGATGGAAAACTGTGAAAAATGTAGTCCAGGGATTAGGTGTGTGGGCTGTTCAGATGGAAACCATGTATCACATCATAAGAAATCTGTAAGACTCAGGGAGGCAGAAATAAGTACAGTGTGCAGTGAGTTTATAAAAGTGGAAGTAATGGAGTGTCATCTGCTGTGCTAATGCAAGACCAGCATTGCTATTGTCCCAGATTCTCCATCCACCCATAGAGCAAGTCTAATGCTGAAAAAAAGGAGAGCAAGCCTCCCTCCTATTGCATTGCTCACATGACTGTCCTGCCAACTCAGGAAACAAGGTGTGGAAAATAGGGAATCTTCCTTTCCTCTGGCTGTGCTAGTCTTGCTGTCTGAGATAGCAGTGAGGACCATTGCTGGTGGTGCTTTGGTGATCTAACCCCAAGAGAGCCAGACTGGTGAGGAAAGGAACCATGCAGCACAGCTGGGAGCAAACGTGGAGCTGTTTGATCTCTATCTTTAGCTCCAAGAGCCTTTCTTCCACCCATGGTACAACCCTTCTGTGTGCTACATGCATCTTGAGAAGCTCACATGCTTTCAGCTCTATCTCTACATTGGTGGTACCAGCACAGGTCTGGGGGTGCTGTTTCAGTGGGATCGTGGGGGAGGAAATGACAATTATGGGACAGAGGGCATTCTGAATCACTGTGAAGCGAATTATTTGCTGGGTTCATGCAGTATTAAATATATCCTATCGGTGTTCTTCCCTTGAAATAAGAGGATGCTGATGAGAGAAACATGCATCAAAATACAGCATTAGACACTCCTAAACCCAAGAAAATCACAACTTTAACAGACAACTGCTACTACAATATCCATGGCAATTTAAAGATGAAGGAACATGTAACATCTTTTTGTTCTGCTTTGAATAGCATGTACCTGAAATTTGGAGAATAGGTTTTGAGACTAAAAGATTCCTCTTATAAGGAGAGGGACACTTAAAATACTTAACTTCAAATATTTCTGGAATTTCTATGCACTGAATTTTGTATCATGATATCAAGACACTGTAGGGACAGTGCAAATGTGATAAGATTTAGGCTAAAGATTAGGATGGCTCATGCTTTTGTAATAGCATTAGTATACTTCCAGTTATCTAGAAAGTGGGCAGGTGTATATAAAGTAAAAAATAGCTGGCATAAAAAAAAAAAATGTAGGTGGATTTCTCTTTCTTTCATGGCCAAAATTACATGGTTCAATACTTCTGGTGAGCTTGTGGAAGATGTAGCTGCAATGGTTGCTTAAAGAACTTGGAAATGAAACAAGCTTTCCCCCTAACATGGTCAGGATGCATCTTCCCTTCCCTTCTCCTATGCATAACCTGTGTGCTGTAAGCATACCAGTGATCACACCTTCTCCTTATCCTCAATTGTGTATCAATGGGTCAACCTGAAGCATGACAAAACACGGTGACTGCTGGGGACCCCTCAGTATTCTTTTTCTTCCTTCACTATCTCCTCTAAACAGAAAGACACTAACAGGATCTATTTATTCTTTCCATGCAGCCTCTTGTGAGCTTGGAGCTGGCTCAGAGTTGCAAATAAAATTCCTTCTTGTTGGCATATTCTGTTTCATTAGTTGGCAGCAGCAGGACTGTTTTCTAAGCCTTAATCATAGCTAAAATTGATGGGCTCTTATTCTTAGGCAGCTTAAAGCTGGCTAAAACAGATTACAAAGCAGAGAATGCTATTCGAATATGTGATCACTGTTTTACTGACCAGATCTGATTAAAGTCCAGACTTTTCTGTCACTATCACAGCTGAAAAGAGGCATGCTATTGCTCTGATTTAAACATGCAACCAAGTCCTTTATGGAGAACTTCAGATCTGAAAGAGACCCATGTCTGAACTTTGATGGTTTAACCCTGTTCTGAACTTGGATTGACCAAAACTCTTTTCTGAATACCCAGGTTCTTGGATCCAGAATCCAGAAATATGTATACTCCAGGCCCACTCATTAGACCAGAATGTACTTGTCCACTTGGACTTAGAAACAATTTTGTGTTTTATTAACTAGCCATCAGTTAAGTAACACATAGTGAAAAGGAAGACCTCTGTATTTTTTTTTGAAGGACACATGGCATTTTCCATAAGACAGAAGAAAGTGCCATATAGAGGGCATCACTTTGCTTAAGACACATTGATAGGTATGTTGCACAAACAGCTTCCAGTAAGTAGCTTAGCGTGTCTTTCCGTCATCTCACTTGTAACTGTCGGTACAAAACTTCTTTACAGTTGTCTATGCTTCAGATCCACACCAAAATGGTCAGGATAGTGCTTTTAAGGAAAAGATTAGGCAAGAGTTGTCTAGGAAGCATGGAAAAATTTCTTGAAAGCTTAGGTGCCCATATTTTTTTCGATGTGTCTGCTTCCATCTTCCTTTTTTTTTCTCTCACTTTGTTTATATCTGCTTCTCTGCTCTGTTCCCATCTTGCATTTTATTTCCTCTCCTCTTTCCTTTTTTCTTGTCCCCTATACTCAAATGAGCCTTTTCCTCTTTCAAGTCTAAAGATCTCAGGCTCTCACCATGCATTTCATCAGTTTGCACATCTTCTCTCAACTTTTCAGTAACAACCAACCAGCCTGCTGAACTCCTGGTGCCTTGCTGAAGTGTTCTCATGGTTGAAGGTTTGGTTAGTCATGCAACTGCTACTTTGTTTGGGCTTACTGCATCGGTTCCAGCATTAATCTAACATGTTTCCCAAAGGCAGCATGGTCCTACACTGAACAGCCAAGAGCCCCAAACTCTCTGAAATTCTTTCAAATTGGTGGAAAAAAAATAAAATTCCAGGAGCATGCAGTGCTTTTTCTCAATGCTTTCAGTCACTTTTAATGACAGCTCCCTGTCAAATACATGTTGCAGACCAATAGGGATGATGTACCAGTTTTTCCCCAAGATGCCATCCTCCCAGATGCAGAGCAGTACATGGTGTTTGCAGAAATTTGGTGTGTGTAAGGCTGTGAGATTGTACCTTTGTGTTATAAATGGCAGCAAAGACGGGTGTGTGAAAAATCCTGGTGGATTCTTCAGATTACACTGCTCTCTGGTGGGACAATGGCAGAAAAACATTCACTACATATGAACAGCAATAATCCAATCTGATTGCTGACTTGCCTGCCTTACCTCCTCTGGAGTCACAGTAATTAGTGCTGGAAAAGGTAATTCATTTAATCTGGGTCCCCACAGAAACATTACCAGGAGGAGGGGAGATCATCCTGGGCTCCACTCTCAAACCTGAGGTGGAAGGGAAGGTGCCTTGCATGCTCTCCAGAAGCATGTATCCTGCTCGTGAGTTTGCAGGAAGAGTGGAGCAAGACTCCTGCATTCAGCGCTGCATTCAGTGGGACTGTCGAGGTGGACCTGCACTACCCTTGAAAGTTTAAATACTTACCTTGGAGGTTCTTGTAAGCACTTCTGAGAGGAAATGGTCTAATTTACACCAATAAACAGCCTTTTTATCTGCAGATGTACAGCGTGGTCTAGATTTGCTGATACACAAGGCGACAATGAGGAAAATTGGGGTTCACTGAATCTGTTAAGAATCTGTTAAGCCAATCTTTTGCGCTCCTGACAATATAGAAAATAAAACTGGCATCTTTCTAGCCATCCGTGGTACTTTCACTGGTACTTCAAAGTGCCTGTGAAGCAGATTGAGTGGGTGCTGACTCTCGCTTTCCTGCAGTGTGTCAGGACACCAGCAGTGGAGGATGTGAGGGCCGGAGCTTTTGAGACAACACAAAGGGGAGACTTAGTCAAAGCAGGACACTGTACAAAAGCAGTTCCCCTGCAGCTGCCTCTTGCGAAACCAGCCTGTTAGAACACGGAGCGCTGTGAGGGAGACAGAGCCAGAACTTTGTTGATGGAACAATTTGTGAGTGAAGAGTTCATAACAAGATATGCGCGGCATAAGAACTCTGTGCTCCCAGATAAGGGCATCCATTGTTTTGGATCAGTGCAAACACAAGGATTGCATTCAGTGTCAGGCAACTGAATTAATTACAAACATGGGGTTGGTTTTTTTTTTCCTTCAGAAGCATGTTCATTCTGTAATGCAGACTTTCTACAGAGGTGGAGAAGAATTTGATTCTGTGCTGCTTGTGTTTTATATGATGACTTATTCAGCAAAAAGAACATGGAATGAGCATTACACCAAACGACTGCACTGAGTGAGAAGGTAGTACAGGAACAAGGGTCTGAAAATTTGTCAAAGTAATGAGGATCCTGCAAGCAAAATGCTGAAGCTCCTACATAAAGCAGTTGTTTGTTAAAATAGTGTTTGCTTTTCTGATTTGGAATCTCTTTATGGTGCCTGTTTCAATAATCAACAACAGTGTTAGGTGGCTTAGCTGTTTGCATAAATAATTCTGTCCTGGTTTGGTTTTCTGCATACATTTTCATGTATGAAAATCTTCAAAACTTGCAGATCTTTTGCTGGTATTAAGAGGCCTGAACTGAAAGTATCCCTGGAGCCCAATGTGAACTATTTCTTCTACTTGAGGGCTGTCAACCCATTTGGGACAAGTGAACAAAGCGAAGCAGCTCTCATCTCAACTAAAGGTAGATCATCTTTTTTCTGATATCAAAACAATGGGATGGAGGGGTAAAGCAACAAAAGATGGTATTTTGCTCTGGAAATCTTAGCTGAACTTTCAGATATGGGAGTAAGCAAGTTATTGAGATGAAAGAGATTGCATTTTATCTGCTTAAAATTAGCATAATCAGGGACTACTTCTCTTGACATTGGGAGATTTATATCAATGTAAAACTGATGTGGTTTCAGCAGCAAAAATATTGACTGTCAGAAATATGAAATAATTTAATATTCTTCAGGGATCTCGGTGTATTTGAGCTTGGCAGAGCACAGACTGTTAAAAGATGCCATGATCTTTAAAAGAAACCCACAATTAAGACCTAATGAGCTTTGGGTTTCAGGGATGAGGAAGCATGCAGAGCAGCTTTAACAACTAATGGATTATATAAATTTTTAAAAATATTTAAACAGAGAAAAAGCGTTAAACCAGGTATGGATTTTCCACACCAGCCTCAAAATGCAAATTTTCTAATTTGAAAAACCAATTGAAAAATTACTCAACCTTCTGAAGCACTGAAGACTTGTTTATCACCTAGCTACATTCTGAGTAACAGACTGCCATCACAGTTGGGCGCAGCCTGGGAGAGTCCTTGCATTTGCACCCAGTTTTCTGACCCTCCCACCTTCCAGTAGACCTTAGCTCTGACCAGCTAAGATGGCAGTAACTGTTGCTTGACATTTTGTGATTCATCTCACGTTAATGCTGCCAGCCTCTCAGAACTGGTGTTTCTTTGTCGTGAATTGTACCAGGGACTCGATTTCGTCTGCTGAGTGACACGGCCCATCCCGCTTTGCAAATCTCATCCAACGCAACGGTGGTCCACCTTCCTGAGAAAGCCAAGCTCACAGGGTGAGTAGCAGCGTGATGCACGTGACCACCCTGTGGGTTTCAGGATGGGCTCCTCTCTTCTATGTATGTCTGTAGGTAGTGTTCACATGGCACTAACTGATTTTTATAGAAGAACTGAATCACTCCAGTCATGTAGCCCCTTGACGTTGTGTGATTGAACCCCCCCCTGCCCCGCCCCGTCCCCTTTGTCAAGGACTGCAGTACCTCAATAAAGCCAGCCACAGCATTGACATAAGTGCTAGGAAGAGTTTACTGTCATAAGGAGGAACCTCCAAAAAGTCAAAGCAGTGGCACCTGCAGGGACTGCTGGGTTTCCCTCAGTCACTGTTGAATCCCTTCAGAGCACAAAAAAGCCCCAAAAAAGCCATACTTGTGGGCTTACTTCTGAAAATATTGTGAGTAGAAGTGATCTGTCCTAATCCATTCTTTTAGTTTGGTCCTCAACTAAAGCATTGTTTTCCAAAGCATATGTGGCATTGGGGAACTAGTAAGTACTCCTGGGATGTGTTAGAATGGTTGTCGCAGACTGAGTCCATCCGTTGCAAACATGATTAAAATCTTTTAACATGATATTAAAATCTTTGACAAAACCCTGCAGTTATAAGAACAGAGTGCAACCCACATTTGTCATTTTAGATGCAGCTGTACAATATGACCATAGGAAATACCACAATATGCTTGGTCTACCACCACACTCGCTTTACTGTATACCTCTTCCTCAAACAGGTTTGCTTCAGTCCTGGGTGAACTGCTGCCTGCTCGAGGGTGTCACTACTGGGAAACCGTTGTCTCTGCCTGCAGAAGCTACAGGATTGGGATTTGCTACGAGGCAACATCACGGAGCAGCATCCTGGGGCTGAGTGATACCTCCTGGTGCATGCGGTGCTGTCCTACACAAACCAGGTAAAGCTGAGTCAGCCTAGCTGCTTAGGAAGTTATTTGTATTTTGTGTAAATAAAGCTGGCCAGCTTCAAGAATCACAAGAGTAGAAAGGATCTGTCTGCTTGCTTTCTGCAAATTTGAGTAATCACAAAAGGGCAACTACAAAGGTATTTTAGACCTCCTCTTAATTAAAAAAAAAAAATCTTATTGAGGACCTTAAAAAGTAAAATTAATCTCACACAGACCAATTCACTGCCCATCTCCCAGCCAGTGAGTAAAACTTTACAAACTTGCTTGCACTGCTTTCTCACCCCAGGCTCATATCCCAAAATGCTTTGCAAAGTCCCAGCAAGTGTATGAATTTCCATTAATGCACTTTTTAGAATCTACATCCATCTGCAGATGTCAAGCATCCATAAGGAATTCCTTCTCCTGCATTGTTCTCCACAGCAACAGACACCCACCCACCTGCTACTGTGGCAGGACTGCTGGGCACTGGGGTAGACTTCAGCAGGCCAGCACCAGGCTGCTTCATGGTTTCTTAGGCACAACCCTGGTCTAAAGGTGCTCTTGATGTAAACAAGTGTGCTCTTCTAGTGTGAATCCATATAGAGGCTTGAACATAACTACCTAAATGAAACATCTGAGATGCAAAGGGTTTTGCCAAAGCCGAGCTCATGCGTAAATCCCCACAAAGACATGCAATAAGAAAGATAGAGATTAATATGATTACAGCAAGTCTGCTTTTATCCTGAGAGTGCAAGGGTATCAAGTGAACAGGCTCACCAGCATGCCAGGCAGGGCTTTGAAGCACCAATGCCACATTTGCTTTGCTTACATACTGCGTGAATTGCTTTTGCCACATGATGCGTTTCTGTATGTGGACACCTGTTAATAGGAGGGAATTAAGCTGTAGGATATTTCTGGTAAATCGCCACGAGGAGACTCACTGTGTTCTGCTTTCCATTCTCCTGTAGCTTTCTTTACAGATTTCTTCACACCGGTGTGGTGAGCGATGTCCGTGTGACAGAACACCCAGCCAGGATTGGCATCCTGTTGGATTACAGTGCCGGCAGACTGTTGTTCTTCAATGCAGAGAGAGGACTGGTGCTGTTCACCATCAAGCACAAATTCACTGATGCTGCTTACCCAGCCTTTGCCCTGGAGAAGGCTGGAGCTCTTACCCTGCACACGGGCATGGAGCCACCAGAGTTTGTGAAGCACGGCTGATACCCTGCCTCACAGTCCCAGGAAAGCTGACAAGTACAGTGTCAGTGGACAGGGAGGGAAGGGAGTGTCAGGGAGGGATGTCTACTCTTTGCTGGTGAATGCCATACACACAGCTCTCCCCCACAGCATCAGCAATTGTAGTTAGTACCACATAATCACCCTGAGCCAGGAGAGAAAATCAACTTCTTTGTCCACCTAGTGATATACACAGCAGTACTTTTGAGGGCAAAAAGAAAGTTTTGTTAGATACAAACATTAAAAGGGGGGAAATGTACTTTCCCTGTGAAAATAATGACAGTGATATCTGTCTTTTTTAAGTTGATGATAAGCCTGTGTATAAAATAAATGCATCTCTCACTGCAATATATAAAAGCCGTCATTTCATCATTTGCCAGTGCAGCCGGAGCCTGAATCCAAGATGACATGTTTGAAAAAGTGTAAAAATGTCAACAACTGAACCATTCTGCAGGTTAATATATCATGTGTTGTTGTTTGCCAACTCTTTTCTTTAAATGCACGAATTAAGAAACCTTGGGGGCTTAGAAATCTGTACGTTTCCCAAATGGGTGAGTAGCAGGCTAGTCTGTAAGTTTGAGTATGCAGCCTACCCTGCAGTCTACCCTGCTCGCAGCAGACTATCAGACAGTAAATACATTACCTGTAAATACGTGCTCATGAAACACATGTAGGAAGAAAATTGATAGTAGTGGTAAAAGTATGTCTTCCCTATGTCTTTCACCCTCTGTCAGCTCGGTGGTTTTGATGGTGGGGAAGGTTGCCACCTGGGACCGTAGAGAGAAGAGTCGAATTGCCTGTGACCTTCTTACGGATCATCCCTTTTCCATCACTGCTTTTTATCTTTGTGCTTATCGGTTTGGTGTTCTTAATTTTGGGCTGGTGGACATTTCCATGTGTCTACCTTGCTCCCACCTGTTACCTACACTTAGTACCAGCATCACACCAAGAAGGCGCAGTGTTTCAGGGCTGTCAACACAGACAGGCTACAAGTGGCTGGTGCCAGCAGAGAAGTGGGATGCTGATTTTCCCCTGTTGTCTTTTTTCAAACCATTTTTCCAAGCACTTCACACATTGATGGTACAGCACTCTTCTCGCCTGCCCCAAAGGCTGAACACACAAGTGCCAGCGGTGCCGAACTCCCGTGAATGCTGGGGGGTGGGCGGGGAGGGGAATTAATCTTAAGGCAGGCAGGCAATGCTTTTCATGCTGTGCCCTCTCTGGAGAGACTACAGTGCCGCAGGGGACTACACTCTCAGACTAATTTCTGAGCTCAGCTGAAGACCTGTCTCCCTGAAGTAAAGCAGATTTCAGCAGTCTAACAGAGAGGGTTTGCTTCTGAAGAGAGGGCTTAAATGAGTTACAGGAAAGCTTCTGCTTTTTATGCTCAGAGGTGGTGCCTGCTGCTGCTGCTCTTTTATTTATGATTTAACACCACCAAGGCATGTGCTTGTTGCTTTAGCCTCCTGTATGCTTGATGTCCCAAAGGAGCCACACTCCACGCTGTCATAGCAGGCTTGGACGGGATGGTTGAGGCAAGATAAACAAGATTCTGTGACCATTTATTTTAAGCCACAGCTCTTTTTGGCATTTCAATTAAAGAGTGCCGGTTCTGAGTCCCTGCTGGGGGGAGAAGGGAATGAAAGAGCAAGGTGGTGTCCTGCTGTCTCAAGCGAGTGTTTTGTAGAGGTGTACAGGATGGTGAGAAACAGGTCCAGGATTAATTGGGAAAGAAAGACAGGAAGGGTATTGAGGGCAGTGTTATTGTAAAGGCTGAGGAGGAGGAAGAGGAGGCAGAAGGCAGGCTGGAAACTCTCACAGAGCAGATGGTGGTGTTGGTAGGGTGCATTCCTCAGGGTCCAGCAGACGTACAGCTTGGCAGAGGTTTGGCTGTCTCCAGAGATTAACGTAGTGGTTTGAACAAAATCTGAAAAGTCCCAGATTTGGGGCAATGTCACCCACATCCTTGTCCCGAGTGTGGGATTCTCTTATGGGCAGCAACATGGTGTGTTGCAAAGAGGACAGGCAGTGAGAAGGTAAGCAGCATGAAATTATTTGGGTGTCTTTTTCAGAGAAGGTAAGAAGCAACTGCCTTGTTGAAGGTAACTGCATATCAACAAATAGTGTTTTTTAACAGGAAAAGCAAAGGCCCCATCTATTGCCACGCATTATTACTCGGGTACTACTGCAACATTCAAGCTTGGCAAAATGTTCTCATTGGAGGCATCTCATCCTTAGAAATATTTGGTTGAATTAGAAAAAACTGTTTTCTTGCTAATATATACATAAGGTTCAGCTTTTTAGATTAGACAGTATCAAACAGTGTATTTCCTGTTTATGTGAAATTATTTCACATAAATATGGGTAAATTATTTTAAACTGACCTGCCACTCAGAGAGCCTAAACAGTGCTGATTTGAATGTCTAAATCCAGTCTGCATTCAGCTACATAAAACGAGGAAATGCCTAGAGAGATTATCTTGTTTGGAGAGAGAACAAACTGCACTCTAAACAAAAAACAATTTACAAGGACTAAGACTCAGTGTAGGGAGAAAAATCATGTAAGTGAGGAAGGCAGATCCTGAAAGACACCATTAAGCTGCCAGGATATGGTGCAAGCTCTCCTGCCCTGAGAAAGCCTAGAGGTAGATCTACTGTTATCTTTTACTTGATAGGCACAAAGTGGCACTGAGTTCAGGAATTCACTTTCAAGAAGTTGACTCTCTCCAGATGCCTTAATGTACAGTGCAGTCCACATGACTCTGCATTCAGATGGCTTGAGCTTTTGAGCCTTGTTGCATCCATTTTGGGGGGCCCATCACAGTTTGTAACCATGTATCAGAAAAGAAAGACAAAAAACTCCCAGACACCATATTTTTCTTGTGTTTGATGGGTTTGGCATTTAGAAATAGCCTATAAAGAGTATGACTTATGTTTCAGCAGAAGATGTTAGAATTGCTGATAGTACTTAGGACTTAGCAGTGCAAATGCTGACAGGGCTATGTGGTATGTCTGCGCAGTCTGAGCATTCCATTCTTAGCATTCCATGCTTAGAATTATGTAGAAACATTATGTAGAACATTGTGGTTGGTGTCTACTAAGGCCACCTTGTCAAGGGGAGCTCTTAGATGAAGCCTTCTTCCCTCAGCTACCAGAGGCTTCATGCTTGAAAGCTCCTGTCCTACTGGGAGACTTCAACCACCCTGACATTCTTGGAAAAGTAGCACGGCAAGCTGTAGGCAATCCAGGAGACTCCTAGAGTCCTAAGATGTCCTAAGAGAGAAAGCTACCCTAAGATAACTTCTTAGCCCAGGTAATAGACACCCCTACTCAAGGGATGCAATCGGGGTCAATGTTGGGTCCAGTCCTGTTTAATATCTTCATTGACGACCTTGATGAGGGAATAGCATCCACCCTCAGCAAGTACACCAATGATACAAAGCTGGGAGGAGTGGCTGACATGCAGGAACACTGTGCTGCCATCCAGAGAGACCTGGACAGGCTGGAGAGCTGGGCAGGGAGAAACCAGATGAGATTCAATAAAAGCAAGTGTAGAGTCTTGCACCTGGGAAGGAATAACCACTTGAATCAGTACAGCTGGGGGATGACCTGCTGGAAAAGAGCTCAGTGGAGATGGACATGGGGGTTCTGGTTGATGACAAGTTGGCCATGAGCCAGCAGTGTGCCCTGGTGGCTAAGAGAGCCAATGGGATCTTGGGGTGCATCAGGAGGAGTGTGGCCAGCAGGTCAAAGGAGGTGATCCTCCCCCTCTACTCTGCCCTGGTCAGGCCCCACCTGGAGTATTGTGTCCAGTTCTGGGCTCCCTGGTGTAAAAAAGACAGGGATCTCCTAGAGAGAGTACAGAGGAGGGCTACAAAGATGATTAAGGGCCTGGAGCATCTCCTCTATGAGGAAAGGCTGAGTGAGCTGGGGCTGTTCAGCCTTGAGAAAAGGCTAAGAGGGGGGCCTTATTAATGTTATAAATATCTTAAGTATGGGACACAGAGGGAAATAGCCATCCTCTTTTCAATAGTCTGTGGGGACAGGACAAGGGGCAGTGGCCTCAAGTTGGGGCCAGGAAGTTCCTCACCAATAAGCAGAAGAACTTTTTCACTGTGAGGATGATGGAGCGCAGGCTGCCCAGGGAGGTCATGGAATCTCCTTCTCTGGAGATATTCAAGACCCATCTGGATGCCAACCTGTCTGATCTGTCCTAAGGAACCTGCTTTGGCAGGGGGGTTGGACTCAATGATCTCTTGAGGTCCCTTCCAAACCCCACGATCCTGTGATTCTGTGAATACTAGACCTGATAGTCACCAGTGTGTGTGAGCTTGCCAGTGACATCAAGATTGAGGCACTCTGGGCTGCAGCAGTCACACACTGGTAGAGTTCAAGGTCCAGTGGGATATGGGACAGCTGAGGAGTGTGGTTAGGACGCTCAATTTTAGGAAAGTAAACTTTCAGCTCTTCAGAGAGCTAATCAGTAAGACCCCTTGGGAAACAGTCCTTAGTGATGAGGGAGCAGAACAGAGCTGGCAGATGTTTAAAGAGCTCTCAATTCCCTGATGTAGGAATCAAGCAAGGAGAGCAACCACAAGAGACCAGTGTGGTTGAGTCAAGACCTGCTGGTCAAACTAAAGACCAAGAGGCAACTGCACAAGCAGTGCAAGCACGGACAGGTAACCTGGGAAGAATGTAGGAATTCTGCCCGGTTGTGTAGGGATGGGGTCAGGAAGACCAAGGCACAGCTGGAGCTGAACTTGGCAAGGGATGCAAAGAATAACAAGAAGGCCTTCTATAGGTATGTCAACCAGAAGAGGAAGGTGAAAGAAAGCGTATCCACCCTTGAACAAAAATTATGGACTTGTATTAACGAACGAGAAGAAGGATGACGTATTCAAAAACTTCTTTGCTTTGGTCTTCACTAGAAACACCTCTTCTCAGCCCTCCTTGGGTCAGTGGGCAGCAAGATGGAGCACAAGGGGGTAAAGCCCCACCCACTGTAGGGGAAGATCATATTTGTGACCACCTGAAGAACCTGAACATATATAAGTCTATGGGACCTGATGAGATGCATCCCAGAGTCCTCAGGCAATTGGCTGATGGACTTGTCAAGCCACTTTCCATCATACATGAAAAGTCATGGTGGTCAGGTAAAGTCCCTGGCAACTGGAAGAAGGGCAGCATTGTGCCCATTTTTAAAAAGGGTAGAAAGGACGACCTGGGGAACTACCAACCTGTCAGTCTCGCCTCTGTGCCTGGGAAGATCGTGGAACAGATCCGCCCTGAAGCTATGCTACAGCATGTGGAAGACAGGGAGGTGATTCAATACAGATTCACCAAGGACAGGTCCTGCATGACCAACCTGGTGGCTTTCTATGATGGGGTGACAGCATCAGTGGACACGGGAAGGGTGATGGATGTAATCTATCTGGACTTCTGTAAAGCCTTTGACACAGTCCCCCGCAACATCCTTCTCTCTAAATTAGGGAGATATGGATTTGATGGGTGGACTGTTCGGTGGATAAGGAATTGGTTGGATGGTCACATCCAGAGAGTAGTTGTCAATGGCCAGATGGAGATTTGTGACAAGTGGTGTCCCTCAGGGGGCCGTACTGGGACCAGTATTATTTAATATCTTCACCAAGGACATTGACAGTGAGGCTGAGTGCACCCTCAGCAAGTCTGCAGATGACACCAAGCTGAGTGGTACAGTTGACATGCCAGAAGGACAGGATGCCATCCAGAGGGACCTGGAGAAGCTGGAGAAGTGGGCCTGTGTGAACCTCATGTGGTTCAACACGAACAAATCCAAGGTCCTGCACCTGGGTCAGGGCAATCCTTGTCAGCAATACAGGCTGGGAGATGATGTGACAGAGAGCAGCCCTGCAGAGAAGAACTTAGGGGTACTGGTGGATGAGAAGCCCAGCATGAGCTGGCAGTGCACGCTTGCAGCCCAGAAGGCCAACCATTTCCTGGGCTGCATCAAAAGGAACATGGCCAGCAGGTCAAGCAAGATGATTCTGACACTCTACTCCGCTCTTGTGAGATCCCACCTTGAGTATTGTGTCCAGTTCTGGAGTCCCCAACAGAAGAAGGACATGGAACTGTTGGAACAGCTCTAGAGGAGGGCCACAAAGATGATTAGAGGGCTGGAGCATCTCTCCTACAAAGACAGGATGAGAGGGTTTTTCAGCCTGGAGAAGAGAAGGCTCTGGGACATTTTAGAAGGGCACATAGTGATAGGATGAGGGATAATGGTTTTAAATTGGAAGGGGGTAGATTTAGATTGGATATAAGTAAGAAATTCTTCACTACAAGGGTGGTGAGGCACTGGCACAGGTTGCCCAGGGAGCTGGTGGATGCCTCCTCCCCAGAGATGTTCAAGGCCAGGCTGGATGGGGCCTTGAGCATCCTGGTCTAGTGAGAGGAGTCCCTACGCATGGCTGAGGGGGGTGGAATTTGATGATCTTTAAAGTTCCTTCCAGTGCCAACCACTCTGTGATTCTGTGATTCTATGAAATACATTTTGTGAGTTACACAAAGAACAGTGTAAGAGTTCACCTGTAATTCTGGAGGTTATTTTCATCCTGAAAGTACAAAAGCTGATGCCTAACACTGTAAATATTGTTAATAAATATTTGGACTGATCTGAAATACATTGCATTAAAAGGAACAATTTCTTTTCACTTCAGCAGGTTTTATGTTAGGCTTGTAAACCCTTGTGTGCTGACATTAGAATACAGGCCTGACTGTAAGAAGAGAAACATTAGTTCCTACTGTCAAAATAGTGCTGAACTAAAATATTGCTGGTATCACCGGTATTGATCCACAAACCTGGCTTAGGTCTTTCTGCTCCAGAGAGAGTTTGATGCTACCATGCCATGCCAGGCGGAGGGACTTGGCAAGGCTTCTGCAAGCCAGGGCACATGCGTGCAGGCACACCTTTGCTCTTGCCCTAGCTCTTTCTGTAAAGGGCAATGTCACTGAAAGTTTACTGTTTGTACTGAGAATGGCCTCGCGACTGGTGAGGCTGCACCTGGAATACTGTGTTCAGTTTTGGGCCCCCCGCTACAGGAAAGACATCAAGGCCCTGGAGCATGTCCAGAGAAGGGCAATGAAGTTCGTGAAGGGTTTGGAACAAAAGTCTTATGAGGTGCGGCTGAGGGAACTGGGACTGTTTAGTCTGGAGAAGAGGAGGCTCATGGGAGACCTTATTGCTCTCTACAACTATCTGAAAGGAAAGCTGGATGTCAGCCTCTTCTTGCAGATAACTAGCAATAAGACAAGAGGGGATGGCTACAAGTTGTGCCAGGGGAGGGTCAGTCTCGAAATTAGGAGAAATTCCTTCTCAGAAAGAGTGGTTAGGCATTGGAATGGGCTGCCCAGGGAGGTGGTGGAGTCACCATCCCTTGGGGTGTTTAAGGAAAGGTTGGATGAGATACTTAGGGACATGGTTTAGTAAGTAATACTGGTGGTAGGGGGATGGTTGGATCAAATGATTCTGGAGGCCTTTTCCAACCTTAATGATTATATGATTCTGTGATGATTTTAGAAACAGGTACATTAAAAACCTACACCTGCCCACTACTATTGTGGGACTTAATTGCACATTATCACTAAGCCTGTTGTAAGAATAGACCCAGTATGGCATAATACCAATAAACTGTTGCTAAATCCACAGTATCCACAGAATCTGTTTGATTCATCCTCATCTCAGGATAAAAAATAGTCCTTCTGCCATATTGAGGTTTGAATTGTGTTTGAAAAATCACATTCTGAGGCAGAATTGTGATTACATTACTGGTTTTTTGCTGATAGATTTACTAGCTATCAAGAAGCTCAGTATGCTCAGATAGTCACACAACCAGCAAGGAAGTGAGGGAATCTCTTCCACTTCCACCCACGTGAGTGTGGAATGAAGACTGAACTAGAAAAGTGCCTTCATTTCCTCACGTTGAGTTTGTCAGTTTTTCCTCTGATGATGGAAAGTAGCATTTGCTGACCAGAGACCACCCTGCAGCGCCGTTCCTACGGAACAAAGCCTGTATCGAAATGGCAACGCTGTCCACCCCATTGGTCATGGTAATTTTGTCAGCAATTAGAAAATTAACCATTTCAAGCACAGTTCCACTCTGGAAAACATCTGTGCAAAAATAGGACCTTAATTTTCAGGACTTGTATTACAGAGACCCTCATTCTAAATCTCATTGTTCCCAACCCTGAAGAAACAGTGCCGCTAACGGAGATGAAAGTCACCCGTAGCTCATGGTGCACCATTAATGCAGATGTCAGCCAAATGTCAGCCTGCCAGGCTGTTGCCACGCTACTGAGGAGTGAAGAACGGAGAGCTGGACCCCAGCCATGGCAGGTACAGGGGAGAACTGGTTTCCACTGAGCCGGCAAGAAGCCAGTGTGGCTTTTAATCCCATGGCTGGCAAAAGGAGACCTTTATTTGAGCGTCCCTTTAAATAGCTCAGCCTTCTGAGGCTGTAAAAATGGTTGTCTCCTACTACTTCATGAGCCTGGCTGAGAAGGCACAGTGTAGTCCCAAAAATCTGATTTTCATGCTCTCCAAGAAGAAAACTACATTTTGAAGTAAAATTAACAGAGATTATTTTACATAAATCTGTAATCATGTTTTAGGTATGTGCCTGTTCACTTCCTGCCATCTTAAAAATAAATAAAATAAAATTACTGGCAAATGTTACTTGTGGAATGAAGCACAACCTTCAGGAAAGAAAAATAAACACAAATAAACTCTGGCTGCCTTATAACAAGGGTCGTAGCTTTGCACACTATTCTATCACATCCACTGGCCTTGGTTTCCCTTACTAGCTAGTAGTATCATCCTCTTTATCCATGAAGGTTAGGGTTTTTTTTGTCTGAAACAAATAGTAATAAAAATATTATCTGGCTAGATGTGCACCTAGCAGTGTAAATAGCTATTAAATAACTGCTAGAGCTTATGAAATAAACTGTATTAGTATTTAATTTACAAGTATGGGCTTTCCTTCCAAAACAAAGAATATGTGTTGGAATAGGTAAAGAGCATTTTGTGATTCAGTCACAGCAGAATTACAGAGGAACACATACTAATAGCCTGCCCAGCTATAGAAAGGGCGTTCTCTAGAGTATAAAAACAGATTTTGGAAGTTAAACTGTGGCATTTTTGGTCGTTTAAAAAAAAAAAAAAAAAGCCTATTGTGTCACTAAGCCCAAATTAAAAATTGCCTTTTTATTGCTAGGGCCCATATACTCCTATTGTATTCTTCTTCAGCAGGAATTCATGCTGCATTCTGTGATTGCAACGCAGTGAGGCTCAGCTTTGCTGCATGGCACTGCAGCTACTGTTGCACAGATTTGGTAAATTCAGCAGAGCCCAACTAGCTTTGGCTTGCTGATCACATCTGAATCATTTCGGCAGTTAAACAGCAATAAATCAGGCAGTTCCTTGAAGTGTAGGATTCTCATGACACCTGCATGTTCATGATGGAAAAATGTCATCAGCTTTTCTTCTAGTTATTCTTCCATGGCTGCTGGACCCTGGAAATCCCCATGGAAGAAGAACAACAGTTAGAGTGGATCTGAACAGTACTCCACTGCAAGAAACATTCATGTTGGAAGGGCTTACTTTTGGCCTTAATCATGCCTGAGGTACATCTTCTGCTTGAGTTAACAGGATAAAGGTAGGTAGATCATGTTCAATTTAGTAAGGGGAAAGAAAAGATAAGTCCTCTTTCCCCATCCACTTTGTGGAAGCATCTGTTGTTCTGCTACTGAAAGATTGCTTTCTAAGTGCTTTGTAGTGTATTCCTCATATTTTAAAAAAAGCAGGATCTTTGCTAACAGCAAAAGGAGTGACAAGAACTCCCAAACAGTTATGCAGAGCTGTCTTTGTCACCACTTTTACACTTTTGTTTTTCAAACAAGACTAAAAATAATTTAAGGTCTTCACATTAGTGAAACTCTTCCCTTAATTAATATAGTTTTGATCTTGAATTAAACAGGCTGGCTGTAACTTTCTGAGCTTAAAATAGTTATCTGCCTTTTATAGATATGTATCAGTATTTTAAGGTGGTCCACGTGCTCTCTGCTCATACACTGTCTTGAAAACTGCAGGCAGCTATATTATCTGCAGTACAGCGGCTGTGGAGGGCATGAAGGATGATGAAGCAGTGGGTTAAAGGAAAAGGCACTGTGGCTGTAACCTTCAGGAGGATGCCAGCAGAACAGCAAATTCATGACTGGCCCTATCGATGTGCAATCAGTGGGTCGTTAGTATAGGAAGTGAAAGCTTGGACATGTTACAGAGTGCAAGGAAGATGTGAATGCTGCGGAGAGAGGAGTAAACTGCCAATAGAGATATACTGGATGTTAGGACCAGGGACTTATTTTTGTCAACCTCTAACAGACATGTAATGGCATGTGTATTTAATGTACAGTTAATTAGACTGTGTATGAGCCCAGTGGATCACATACAAACACCCTGGAAAAGCAAATGTTATGTTGGACTTGTGGCATTGAAGGGAATCCAGAGCAACTGTTCCCAAGCTATGGCTTGGTGTTGGCCAGTTCCTTGGACACACCCCGCAGCTGAGAGCTGTGGAACAGCTGTCCTTGATTCACTGCCTGCTTCAGATGAGGCTTCCCATCTGGTTTGTGGACAGAGGAGAGTTAACAGTGAGAAGACAGGTGCCACCAGCAGGGCCAGGACCTCAGGCCTGCCGCCATGGCAGCCATCAAACAGCACTGGGAAGCCTCAGTGTAGTTGCACTTCCTTAGCCCTGCGGAGGTGCAGCACAGTAAACTGTTGAATCACCCCTCTCTGCCCCTACACTTACAAGGAAAAAAAAAAACAAACCAAAAACCCAAACCCAGGAATGCTAAAATGGCATGTTTCAAATCAGGTGGCATGAAGAGTACAGAATGTGCTAGCTCATGAAACAGCTGGTCTCCACAAAGCAAGAACTCCTCACTGTACAGCTTTAACAAACAGGTAATTTTTAAAAATTAAACACTTCTTCATAAGGTAATTCTTGATTGTCTGTGTGCAGTGAACACTCTGTAATCCTTACTATGAACTTCCCTGTTCTCTCCAAGGTGTAGAAGATGCTCATACCATGAATCTAGGCCAGCTCTGATACGGCACTGAAGTATATGGTATACTATCCCTCCTAAATTATAGCTGCTTGGCTAGCAAAGACTGTTTGGTTGTCTCTTCAGTGTGGTAAGCATGCTAACAGTCACCTGATAGCTTGCCTAATCCTACCTGCCTTTCACGGGTTAGCCAGTACATGGTTGCTTTTCACTTTCAAAATGTTTATACTCTGCTTGCAGTGTCCTTATTTACTGAGAGGGTGGTTGGGCACTGGAACAGGCTCCCCAGGGAAGGGGTCACAGCACCAAGCTTGACTGAGTTCAAGAAGCGTCTGGACAATGCACTGTCACACGCTCTGACTTGGCTGGCCCTGTGTGGAGCCAGCATTTGATGATCCTTGTAGACCCCTTCCAACTCAGGATATTCTGTGATATACAAGTTAGCAAACTAGCAGCCATAACAAGTATCAGATTTTCTCTCTCATTTCTCCTACAGCCTGCAGTGACAGCAATGATTTCTGGGTTTGCAAGTGTCTAATTCAGTGACTGCAGCAGTGTGAGAAGTGCTCTCACTTTCTCCTACTTTAGTCTGCAAAGTGTGCATGTGTGGGAGTACATCATGCAAGTATGGCTTCACAAGAAGGACTGACAAATTTTTAAAACATTGTTTTCTCTGAACTCACTCCTGGAACAATCTCCGTGCCACTGGTGAGTATTTAGGCAGTTTTATGCCACACACCAGCTCTTGTAAGTGAGGTTGAGAGGAGAGGAGGAATATTTCATTTTCAGAGAAAAATGGGGTGTGTGGAATTTCCAGTGAGAACAGCAGAAGACAGGGTACTGTTTCCGAGCCACATAATTGAGTTACTCAGCAACTCGAATGAGATGGGTCTATATCTTTCATATGCTGATGTGGAAAACTGTGTTGTTTCTTCTTTGTGCTGGGTTCAGCTAAGAGAGGGTCAATTTTCACCAGAAATAGGACACAGCCAGGACAGCTGACTCAAACTAACCAAAGGGGTTTTCCATACTGTTGTGACTGGCACCTGTAATATGAAAGGGGGCTAGGCAGGAAGGGGAGCAGTGTGGCTCCAGGAAGGTCCAGCTTCTTGACAGGTCTGAGCTGTACAGTCTGAGTTGTGCAGTTCAGTAAGAAACTGCATTGTGTATCACCAGTTTTGTGTATTTTTTTAGAAGTCTCCCTCCACTGTCCCAGTAAACTGCCCTTATGCCAACCCGTGAAGTTTGCCTTTCTCTCCCCATCCTGATGTTGGTGGCAGGGGTGGGGGTGAGCAACAGGCTGCATGGTGCTCAGCTGGGGCTAAACCCTGACACTCTAGAATGCCAAAGTTCTATCAATCTGAAAGTTCTATTACATAGATCACAGAGTCAAAAAAAATAGTTGAAATGAGAAGGGAACACTGGAGGGCATCTAGTCCAATCTCCTTGTCAAGCAGGGCCACCTACAGCCCAGGACAATGTCCAGGTGGCTTTTAAAGATCTCAAGTGATGGATTCTCCACCAGGTCTCTGAGCAAGCCGTATCATTTCTCTGTCACCTTCAAGGTAAAAAAAGGTCTTTCCTGTTATTTCCTGCCTCCCACCCACAGACACGCTGTTTGGGGCTTGAGGACCTGGGCTGCTGCTGAGGAGAAATGTCTGAGGAAGGCTCACAGGGCTGTGACTGGGGCATGACAGAGGCTATTTGCATGTGGAGGTACCAGAAGGAGGATCCAGTGGGGACAGGGCTGTCAGCATGGCCTCTGTCCATGGCACCCAGCTTTGCAGACCATCAGGACAGGGGGTCCTGGCTGCTGAGCAAGTGATTTGGACAACTCTGCCCTCATAGCTGGAATGGAGAAGTGGGAAGGCTGGAAAGCACTCCCCACAATGTCTTGTGCTTTGGATTTGAAACAAACTTCACCCAAATGAATGCTATATATTTACTGAAGGTTTAGAAGTCTCATCAGCCATCTTCTCAATGCCACCAGGCTGTAGTGGAGGATGGCTTCAGCCTGCGGAGCAGAGGTGTTGGGATGCTCTGGAGCTGTGTCACCCCACGCCCCTTGGTGCCTTCCCACAGACCTTCTTCTGCCGGCTGCTGGCTCCTCGATGGTGGGTCTGGGGCACAGGGGGTAGCGCAGCTGCAGGGATCTGCTGCACACCCACCCCCTGGCTACAGTCCTCTGCTGGCGGGCAGATGAGTCAACCATGTAGCCGTCATCTGCCCTCACTGTGTGCAGGACGTGGTGGAAAGGCTGCCTGCAGATGGGGCACGTGGCTCTCACGGCAGCCCACCAACATAGGCAGTCGAAGCAGAAGGTGTGGAAGCATCCATCGGTGCAGACTGTGCTGGTGATGTCCCCCAGGCAGGTGGAGCACTGGCTGTTTGCTGCTGCTTCCATCTGCCCTGCCCGCTGCAGCTGGCTGGTGGCGGCCGTCACGGTAGAGGTGCTCTGCCCCACCACCTCCTGAGCTCCCGTCGCCATGACCTGCCAAGAGAGGTGTTCAGAGCTTTCCTGGTGCTAGGAAAGGAAAAGCAAAGAAAGGGCCAGAAAGTGGTGGGAGAGGAGAGGGGAGGTGAGGGCCTCCAAAGGATCTCCTTGCAGGCTGAGAAGTGGCAGCAGAAGCAGCCTGGTGGCACAGCCAGCCCCAAGGGCAGTCCTCCCCGCCCGTCTGTCCCCCTCGGCTTCCCCCAGAAACGCTGTGCACAGTCCAAGACCACCCACCCTTCTGCTCCCCCCAGACAGCTGGCACAACTCAAGCTAGCATGGGGTACCTGAAGGAAGGGGTCAAAGTTGAGGAACTGGCCAGGAGTCTTCACTGGTGCCCATAGTCATGTCACAGCTGCCCTACAGGAGCCACAGCACGCTGCCAGCCAAAGGCATCAGCAGGACAACCAGCTCCTTTGTTGAGTACCTGCTTTCCAGTCTGTTGGTCCCCAGCATATATTAGTGTAAGACCCCAGTGCAGGACCTTATTAAAATTCATTTTGCTGAACTTCATGGTGTTCCTTTCATCCTGTATCTCCAGCCTCTGGAAAGTCCCTCTGGAAGGCAGCCTGACCTCTAGCATATCAGCTGTTCCTCCCAGTTTTTTGTGATCAGCAAACTTGCTGAAGGCACACTCTGTCTCATCATCCAGCTGATTAATAAAGTTGTTGAAAAACATTAGAATCAGTGTTGAGCCCCGGTGTACACTCCTAGTTACTGGCTTCCAACTAGGTTTCATATCACTGATCACCACACTGAATCCCCCTGCCCGAAGTCTCCTCTCTAACCCCTTCAAAAAAACTATTTTGAGCTGCTGCAGTAAAATTAGCACTATATAATGGAAACTTTGCATGTAATCACATCTCAGTGGGATGTTTGAGCTTCACCATGACATTCTGGTGAGGCAGATCCCCAAGATTTTGTGGAGGTCTAATGCCCACATAGTTACTGCTTAGCAACCAAGAGCTTCTTCAGGAGAAAGCAAATCCTTTGCAGCCTGGGATTTGGTTGCTGTGACTTCCATCCAGGAAGGAGGAGGAGAGCGAAAACTGCAGTGAGTGGCTTTCAGCATGTTCATCTCAAAGATATCAATGACTTTATTCCTCACGCCATGACTCTGTGTCGCTGTCTGAACCAAGCACATCTCAGAGCCTTGCAGACTTGCTTGGTGCTCTGGGGACACAAGGAAGGCTCACTTCCTTCCTCAATAGGATTACTACCATGTGGGTTCTGAAACCAGGGCTCTTGTCACAGGCCTGTAAGTAAGCCTTCCAGAGATGTCTGACACAGCCTGACACAGCCTGCTCCAGCTGCAGGATCACTGGCATGGAGATGCTCCTGGATTTTTTGTAATGCCTGAAGCTGGACTCCCAGTGATACTTTGCAGCTTTTCTGGAGGACAAATAGGGTGGTCTTTCTCTTTCCCTCTTTATCTTTTTCCCTCTTTCCCTCATGGCAACATCTTTACCTGCCATGGAAACAAGACATTGTCTATGAAGAGGAGACAAAAGCTAAGAAAGTGTGCTTCTCAGCTGTGTTTCAAACGTTCTCTGTGCTAAAAACTGACTCTAAATCTCTGATAGCACCGTAACTAACTTAGCTTGGACTTCTTAGTTTTTCTGTTATTTTCATTATCCTTTACCAGGTCATCCATTCTGATGTGCAATTTACATTGTTCTGCTGCTTCTTAAGATTCCTTCAGTAAATATTAAGAAGTTGGCTTGCAGTTCCTTCTACAAATATTAAGGCATTCTTAACCAGCCTCTTATATAGTCTCTGTGGCAACATTTCAGAGTTATTTTTAGGGCAACAGTCTTGAAGGCTGGTATGCTTCTGCACCAGAATTCATCATCACTTTGCTCCAGGAGGTTCTCTTGTCCAATAAAATTTTAAATTCTGTAACCTCTCTGACAAGCAACCTGGTGCTTGATGTTCCTTGTGGCTCCAGACTTTTTCCTTGTGCCAAATGTAAATGTTTCTTGCTATGATATAAGCAGTGACCTTTCTCACAAATGACATGCAAAAATATGTATTTCCTTCCAGTTTGCAGATACATTTTTTTTACATTATTGTGTCTCTGCTCAATCTTTTCTTTCCTTAAATCCAATTTTTATTCTTTTTTTCTCAGAAGTTAGATTTTCTGCACCTCTGAACAGCAACTTTTCCTTCTCTGCTTGCTCTCCAACTGATCTGCTCTTTTTGCTTTTTTTTTTTATATCTACTGCCTAATACAAGCAATGTAGGCCATATAGTACTGAGTTAGGAAGAGGGGTTTTCCCTTAACTTTGCTTATGTTTTTCTACTCCCATAAAATACCTGCCCTTTGTCTAACAGCACGGAGCTGCTCAGGTTATGATCCAGTGAAAAACCTACAGAGCCACTCCTGAAGGACTGCTGCGAAACGAACTGTTGCCTAAGTGTAACAGCATGTTCTTACCTAAGTGCAGAGTATTTGTTCTTTGGGATTTTCAGCCTCTTCATATTGCTGGTGTCATTTCAGGCTCCACTTCTGTCTTCCAACAGTTTTGTGTCACTGTGTCTGCTACCAGGCTCTTGCATAGGCTCCTGTTCCAGTATCCAAGCTGTTGAAGTTGCTCTAGAATTGCAGTGGGCTTCTAACAACTCTCCTGGCTTCTGCGTTCAATGTCTTACAGTAGTCCTTTCATCTGGATATTTCAGAGATGAGAAACCCATATCTTCCAATAAATATTAAATAATGAGCTTGTTTGGGGTGTTTTGTTCCTAGAAATCCAGTTTGCTCTTTCTGGCCACATGTTGTCCATAAGGGGGCAATATATGGAAGAAGAACAGAACTGTTGAGCCGCACAAAAGTGTTATCAGGACCTAAAGATCATTTGTATCTTTGCTTTAATGTTTTTCTTCATCTACAGAAGGAATTTGAAAGATCCCAACCCTACAGTGTTACTGTTTTCAAAACCAGTATTATGTCTGATAGGTATCAAGAAGCTCATTTCATTTTACACAAATATGGCCTTTGATTAGAACAGTTGTGCTGTATTTATCTTTTGTTTTCCTGGAGAGGGTGAGAAAACTTTATTTCTGAGAAAAGAGGGCAGCATTTTTTTCCTTGACATTCCAAGACCTAGTACAAAAGCATCATATCAGATTAATACAGCTGCAGCCTATACAGTTTTGGAAAAAAGAAGCTTTCAGGAAATTAATGGAATTACAGAAGGAATATTCTCAGTGGTAGTAAAAGGAAAGTGTAGATCAACTCACTGGCAGTTCATCCACCTTTATGCTGTCATATCAGTCCTCTGTATAGAAGTGGGAAAGATAATTTTCCAGCTCATATGTGACTTTTTGGACCTGCCTGATCCTCCAGATCAAATAAAGAAGCATATGGCTAGTTGCCACCAACACCCTGACATCTGGGATTAGCCAGGTGATGATGTTCCAGCCATATCCTGTTTCCTTTACCTGTGCTGCAGTCTTGGAGTGGGACACAGTGGTGCGCTGTCAGTAGCACCCTTCTGTGTGCATCACCCAGGGTGTCTGCCTGTGCTGCAGCACAGTCTTGTGTGTGTGACAGTGATCTGCACTTGCACAGTTCATCTACATCATTCTCAGTCAGATGACAGCAGTCATCATTCCCTGTCCTGAAAAGCGCATAGTGTGAGATATAATAGTGTGGCCAGAGGGAGCAGGGAAGTGATTGTTCCATTATACTCAGCTCTGGTGAGGCTGCACCTCAAGTACAGTGTCCAGTTTTGGGCCCCTCACTACGAAAAGGCCATTGAGGTGCTGGAGCGTGTCCAGAGAAGGGCAGTGAAGCTGGTGAAGGGTTTAGAGCACAAGTCCTGTGAGGACTGGCTGAGGGAGCTGGAGTTTTTTAATCTTAAGAAAAGGATGCTGAGGGGAGATCCTTATCACTCTCTACAACTACCTGCAAGGAGGGGATAGAGAGGTGGGGGTCAGTCTCTTCTCTCAGGTAACAAGTGATATAATTAGTGGAAATGGTTTCAAACTGCACCGGGGAGAATTACAGTAGATATCAGGGAGAATTTCTTTAATGAAAGGATAGTCATGTACTATAATGGGCTGCCCAGGGAAGTGGTGTAGTCACCATCCCTGGAGGTGTTTAAAAGGTGTGTAGATGTTGTGCTTGAGGACATGGTCTAGAGGTGGACTGGTCAGGGTTAGGCTGTGGTTGAACGCGATCTTAAAGGTCTCTTCCAACCTAAGTGATTCTATGATTCTATATGCAAGAACAGACACAGTGTGATAGTTCCAGAAGGAAAATCATGCACATGAAACAGCAGCAGTACCACCCTCTTTTCTGTTAGACACAGACTGAAAGGTCTGAGGAGTACGTCAGTATCCAGATCCACTTAGCTGAGGATAGTGATTGTCTGGAGGCCAGGAACTGCACCTATTAAGTGACTCTCTATTAGGTTTTGGTTGGTTCCAGCTGCTGTCGTCTGAAAGTCCACTCTGCGCAAATTGTTCTATTTAAGTACTTTGGTGGCATGGTAATGTTTCTGAATGCATGCCAGGAGCAATAGCAAAAAATACCTTCACTATGCTAATGACTATAGTTGTTAGCTTCTACAGAGGCCAGCTTCACAGTATCATTCAAATACCAGGCAGTGTGAGTCAGTCCTGATCATCTCTCTGGGAAAACAAGCTCACTCCTTCACCGAAAAATACCATGAGAAAGGAGTGACCTCACACTTACTCTTCCATTCTGCGGGACTGGGGATCTTGGTGTGGAGCACAACAAGGTTGGGGATGGGGGTCCATCTGGCAGTCATCTCTTTTATGCCTCAGTTCATACAAAGGTGCATAAAAAGATATTTTGGTCTTTGTGACACTGTCCATTCCCCTCTGCGAAGCCTACACCTCTTTCTCTTCTGTGCCCTTCCTCTAGGCCACAGCAGCCATCACCACCAGTGGAGCTCTGATTCTTTTCTCCATTTGACTTTTCTCTTATGCCACTTGCTGTTAAATACTTCAGGAAATCCAGGCCAGGGTCTGTGCTGGCAGAAACTGGGGCCTTTGGAAGACAGAGTGGATTCATATTTGTACTGCTCGGCCTGGACTTTCAGCCCCAGCAAAACATTATGCAGGTAGTTGCTGCTTCTTAGTTGGCTTCATATACATCTACACACGTGTCCCTGCCTCCCACCAGGATCTGAGACGGTGAGCTTCAGGAGACCTCTGTGTGGGGTTTTGTGAACCACCCCCATCACACTGCCTCTGCTACAGCTGCAGCAAGCCAAAGCAGAATGAGCACTAAAGGACTCAGGTATAAAGGTGCATCTTTAAGCTTAAAGTGTATGCAGTTTCCCCGACTGGCCACACAACTCCTCACTTTGATATACGCTCTGATTGTTGATATAAGAGATATCTTTAAAATTAGAATTAACAAGAAGACTAAGAAAAGGAAAGGGGGAGAGAAAGTGATTTAAAATTCTAAATCTGAAAATATTTTTCTCTTAAGAATTTGATACGCAGAACAGATGGTCCTCAAAAGCAAAACAAAACACAAAGTTCATGCAGAAGAGAGAAGAGAAGCCTAGAATGACTTTGTATCCTGCTCCAACTGCATTGGGACCATGAGCAGCCGAAAGGCTAATGAAATTGATTATTCTGTTGAATGGAAATGTCCATACCTTACTGATTCTGTCTGCAGAGAAAACATCTCTGGGTTTTTTTGGTTGGTAGGATGGTTTTTTGGGTTTTTTGTGGTTGTTGTTGTTGTTGTTGTTGTTGTTTTTAATTCAGAGTTCCCTCTTAATTTTTTTCTTATTAACCAGTGTGTCACATATTATGTGACACGGAAGCACATTGTTAGTTGGAAACCTAAGCTGGACATTTTGGGGTATATCATCATTAATAATCTATCTGTGCAAGAGGTAAATGATTTTCCTATAATGATATTTGTGATGGGATTGTTCCCTGAGTGAAGAGGAAAGGGCAAATATTAAGATCTCTTACTTTCTTGACCCTAAAATATACTCTGTTCCCAATCCTCCACACATTTACTTATTAGGTCAGTGTGCTGCACTGCTCTTCTCCAGGGATTTCTCTGTGAAGCTCAGTTGTTGCTAACTAAAACCTTAGCTTCCAAAATGTAAAACGCACTGAAATGGGTTTGAACTGTAAGAATGTTTCTGCTTCAAAACTCCAATATTTCTCATTCTTCCCTTCTCTAATGGTAACTGAATGAATGGTAATGAAAGACCAGTAACTCCTTCAACTCTCTGCTAGACATTTCTTGAAGTCATTATATTATATGCCTTGGTGGGAAGCAAAAAATTTGTCAAAAAACCCAAACCACCTTGTCTTCTTTTTCTTCTGCATTCACAGGTCTCTTAAACTGCTTCCTGATCACCTGGGAATCATTGTGAAGGTGGAAGCCAAACAAGTGGTTCTCCTGCGGTACATTTTTATTTCAAGTAGTCGAGTTACTAGCAATTTATGCTGGCTTGGTCTCTCGCCATTCCTCTGTGGCAAGCCTTTGACAGTGTACTTATAAGGAGCGTTGCTTCTGGAATTAACATTCAAAGCTTATTTCAGATTGAACTAGTTAAAAAAAATAATGTTTACCAGATCCCAAAGGGAAAATATTTTGAGGCATTTCCACCTAAATAAGGATTTGGACCCTCCATCTTGCAAATCAAAGGGTGCTTCCTCAAAGCAAATGCTTTCTACTCTAGATTTGGTGTGTTTTGTGCTCTCCCTTCAATTTGTTTCATTTGGCAGTACTGTAATTACAGGCCAGTCATGCACATGTGTTCAGCTGAGGCAAAGTACATAGAGTGAAGCACAAGAGTCTTGTTGAATTTTCAAGGAGCCTTTTTCATGGATGATCATTCTGTTCTCTAAGCCTAAAAACTCAGAGAAAAGACAAGGCTCTTCTTTTTCTAATTGATTCTGAACCACTGATCACAGTGAAGGGGAACAAAACAGAACACGTCTGTTCCAATAGCACTACAAACAAGGGAAAGACCACACAGTTTTATCCAGAGGGACATCTGTCAAATTCAGACTGCAGCCATTACAGAAACAGTCCCCTCTCCACTGCAGAATCAGTCCTCTGGTTGCTTATATACCCTTTATGCCGTTGTAAGGCTTTGGTTTTACTAGATTAGCTCCTGGTTTATACTCTTCTCAACAGTAGACTATATTCTCACATGTTCATGCATTCAATGTAGTGGGAACAGCAAGCCATACAATAACATTAAACTATGAAAAAGAATTAGGAAGCATCCTGATAACAAGAGCATTTCCCCAGAGGCAGAGGTGGAGGAATATGGCTTTGCTGAAGAAGACCTTCTGCACATTCTGTGGTTTTCACCCCTCGGCTGCTCTAAACCCATGTCTGAAAAGGGCCTTTGTGCTGGCAATAAAGTATTCAGAAACTGTCCTTCAAAATATACCTCAAGAAGTTTCTGTATACCATAAAAATTCCCATCCTGTATAGGTACATGTTGCTGTTACTGCTTTGAGACACTTCTGCATGAGGAAACGCCATTTTTGTAATTAAAGTTGAATAAAAATAACACTTGAATGTGAAAGATATTTGCTGGGTTTTAGAACATTTTGATTTCTGGAAACAGACCACCTGCTGCGTAGGACCCTTAAGTCTCCTAGCTAATAATCTTCTCTCCACTTGGACTAATTTTAGCTGTTGCCACTTGAAACTTTTAATGGTTTCAGCCACCTACTGCCTTAATGCAACTTTTCCAGCCCCTCTCTAGCACTTTGCCTGTTCATATATTTGAGGATTATAAATAGTTTTATTTGGAAAATGGTCACTGGAGATGGAGGTGGAGAGACAGGAATCATCTGAGAGTAAATAGATTGTTAATTCCCTTCTGAGCACTGAGCTGCTGATTCACTCCCAATCAGTTCCCACACAGCCTGGGCTGAGTCAGCCCAGAGGGTGTTGAATAGTCAAGAGCAAAGACGATTCAGTGGATAATGGTTCTGCAAAGACCAAAACAGAGAAGTGATTCAGAAGGGGGAACTAAAAGAAGAAAAACACATGCTGGAGAGAGGGCAAAACCAAAAAAAAAATCAAAAGGGAAATAAAAATAGCCAAGCAGCCCCTGTGCTGCCACCTCTGTGTGGGAAACAAAGGTGTTCAGGGAGCTTAGAGAAGAAACAGAGGTGAATGAAAGGAAAGGAGTGGATGGAAGAGAAGAAAAAAGGAAAACAACATTACAAACCAAAAATAGTATCAGGTGAAATCATCAAGGGAGAGCCAAAAAGGAAAAGGGATGTAGGCAGAAAATGGGCTCAGAGTAGGGACACACTTCCAGGTGTGCCTCAGCCTAGCCACTGACTTCCCATCCACGTAAGCACACATATAAAAGCTTGCATCTATAAATGTCATAGCAGAGATATCGATGGGGAAGAAATAGCTGAAGTGGGGCTGTACATTCAAGGACTTTATAGATCAAAGAGCCTGAGATAGAAAAAAAGAAAAAGGTTCACATGAGAAAGAGACACTCGGAGGTACATGAATATATTGGGAAGCACATTCACCCAGATTAAAGTCAGGCTTCTCCCTTTGAGATTCCTATCAGTTTAGTGAAGAGGGTGAAGCTCCTGACCTGGATGCTCTGATTCAACCTGTGAGACATTTCCACAAATTTTGGTTGCTCTACCCCTTCAAAAAGTGCCCTAAGCCTACTCAGTCTTCATACTGCAGTTCTCTTAAATCTCAAGTTCAGTGCTGCAGCCTCTGGGCATACTTGGGCTCAGGACAGAGACTCAACACCCCAGAGAGTGTCTTGTCTCATGTCTTGTGCAGGAGCCTCCCCACTTGGCACTGTGTTCTTACAAAAGCCAAGTCGCTGCTACAGGGCTGTGCCTCCCACAATGATGAGCTCTCTGCCTGCGTTTGGCACTGCTAAGCACATGTTCTGCCTCTGTAATAGAGGCTGTGGCTTCCTTCTTTTTAAAGCTTCTTACTGTAAAATAGTTTGTACATATTTAACCTCTGCTAGTTTAAGGAGGCCGTAGGGAAGGCTTCTCAACAAGAGGGTGGAAGGAGATTGTTATGAAGAGAATATATAGACTTGCATTTGGCAGATTTAATACACAGTAATGTTTAATATTTAGGCACAATCTAATGGTATTGATCCCGGCACTTGAGGACAAGCACTTAAAGGTATGTGCCTGGATACAGCACTACGGTCTGCACAGAGCTACATGGATGATGCAAGACCCACTTGACCAAGTTAGAAGTGTGTTTGGCCAGCAATGTGTGTGGGACGAGTGGTGAGAGATAGTACCCGAGAAGATGATTCAGCTTTCTGTTGGACCAACTTGTCCTTTGCAGGTTCCTTCCAGTCCCTGTAGTGAGTCAGAGAGCACTTGTGTTCCCAGCTTTATCACCTCAACATGATGATTAAAGATAGGAGGGGATGAGCCCAACCTGGGGGTCCTGGTGGACAGCAGGATGTCCATCAGCCAGCAGTGTGCTCTCTTGGCTAACAAGGCCAATGGCATCCTGGGGTGTATTAGAAGGGTATGGTTAGTACGTCAGGAGAAGTCCTTCTCCCCCTCTACTCTGCCCTGGTGAGACCACACCTGGAACACTGTGTCCAGTTCTGGGCCCCTCAGTTCAAGAAGAAGATAGAGTCCAGCACAGGACCACCAAGATGATTAAGGGAGTGGAACACCATCCTTATGAGGAGAGTATGAAGGAGCTGGGCCTCGTTAGCTTGGATAAGAGGAGACTGAGGGGTGACCTCATTAATGTTTATAAATATATAAAGGGTGAGAGTCAGGAGGACGGAACCAGGCCCTTCTCAGTGATGGCCAGCAATAGGACAAGGAGCAATGGGTGCAAGCTGGAGCACAGAAAGCTCCATGTGAATCAAGAAACTTTTTCACTGTGAGGGTGACAGAGCACTGGCACAGACTGCCCAGAGAGGTTGTAGAGTGTCCTTCTCTGGGGACATTCAAAACCTACCTGGATGCATTCCTGTGTGATTTAGTCTAGGTGATCCTGCTCTGACAGGGTGTTGGACTAGAAGACCTTTTGAGGTCCCTTACAACTCATAACATTCTGTGATTCTGTGATTCTACAACCCCAATTTAGGGACTAAGATACCTTCAAGAGAGGCTGTGCAAGTTCCTCCAAGAGTATATTGATTACTTATATGTGAAATAACAAGTAACTGATGTGAATGTTTGCATAAAAATTTATCTCACTTCATTCCTCTGGGAAGCTGAGCGAGACTTAACATTGTGTCTGAGCCTGCTGTGACACCCAAACACTTCTCAGAAATGATGAAAAATAAAATTTACAGTTCTGGTGTTTTGTTCATAATGTCACCCTCTTTGCCAAAGGGAGGTCATGGTTTATGGGCTGGTGAGCTCTTGAGGTTTGTTTAGAGGTTGTTTTGCTTTGGTTTTGCTGTACACTCACATCAGAAAAGGCAAACTCTGAAAAACACTCTTCACACTTTGAATAAATATCATTGAGCTTTGAGATGCTCCCTAGCTCCTGGCATCTGGCATGGCTGAAGAGCAACTTCCAGTGTGTCAGACCAGCTCCTGAGAAAGTCATACCTTGTGAAATGGTAGCAGTTGCTAAGTCTGTGAGGCACTGCAGCAGGCCTCCAGGGAGGATATTCTGACTGCTGACTGGCAAAGATTATCATGAGGCAGCCACAGAGGAAATGGCTATGTTGTAAGACCCCCAGGTAGAAAGGCCTATCAGTCTTCCAATGCTTCCTTTTAACAAGATTTAACAAGAGGCCTACAGATTTTTTGTTTGTTTGTTTGTTTGTTTTCAAAGCAGCAATTTATTTGAGCCCATGAAGTAAAAATCATTGTCGGGGGGTGGGGGTGGGTAATGCATGCAAGATGCTTGTGGTAACTTAGGTCTGGCAATGAGAAAGGAAAGTTGCAAGCTGTCCTGTGCCACCAGTACAGGCACCAGGCAGTGCACCTGCCCTCGCATAGACGTGTGCTGCTGTAGCAGAAAGAAAGAACCACAGATACAGAGAGGAGATCTTTGCAATTACACCTTGAGTACTCATGTCATGGGGCAGTGAAAGAACAAAACACTTTTTATGAGAATTTTTGGGTTTGGTTGCCTGCAAAACCAGAAGGTGCTCATGACAGGGGAATAAAATCTGAACTGATGTGTCTGAGATGTGTCTCCACTGAAACATTGCCATTGTCAGCAGCATTTCTGTAGGGCAAGCATAGGTGCAAAGTGATGAAATTGCATTGTCTTCCAGACCTAGAGTAGCCATCAACAGTTCCACCACTCCTGAATGATGCAGGCTTGCATGAAGTGTGTGAAGATCTTCCCCATCCAACACCGCCTCACACCACTTTGGGGTTAGAAATAATTTCTAGGGTGGAAGATGTCAGAGGTGCAGAGTGCTACCATGAAGCTCATCCACCTGATGATCGTAGGCTGATAACTCAACTGATGGAGGCAGTGAGTGTGTTGGCTGTACTCCTCTCTTTTCAGCAGGACCAGGAGTCATGGCAAGAAGAGTAGAAATGTCAGACACCTGCATGCTTTACCCACTTAGTCTCCCTGGGGAACAGCATTGTGCTTGAGTGCCTTCAGGGACTTCACAGAACAGTGAGGGAGTAACATTTGATGAACTCAGTGCTCCTTTACGTCATGTTTTCCTGGTTAAGTGGATGAAACACTGTCCACAGATTTACAGGGACAAGGAAGCTTTATTTCTCTCCTCCTTCTTCCAAAAATGAGTAAGACAATAAAAATTGTCTTCAGCAATAACACAGAGGAAATAACTTTTGATCTTAGTCATACCCTTTTTATCTCTTGGTAAGAACATCAGCTAGGTCACAAATTCTCCAGTGGAAACAGTAGTGGAGTTCAATTCTCCCATCCCAAAAATATCCAAGCAAGGAAACAGCCAACATAGACATGGCAAAGAGAAAGTACAGGGTAAGAGTTGTACCCTTTTTTTCTCTCTCTACTACCTTTCACTGCCATAAGGAAAGCATGTTAAAATGAGTTATTTGGGTCAAAATATGTTATTCTGCTCACACAAGGATTTCTGTCAAGTTCAGGGCTTTTAAGCATTGAATTTACTGTACTTCATTAATCTGATACCATTTAGTAGGTCACTGATTGGTACAATAAAGGACAGCCCCAAGAAATGGCTATGCTATAAAAGCAAGCAATAAAACTCTGATACAGCAAATGTTACCCATCTTTAAAAGTTTGCTATTTCATTTGGGATGAAACTTGCCAGAATTAATCACTTCAGGGAGAAGGTTAAACTTTTGGCTCTTCTGAAAAATAAAATTTAAAAAAAAACAGTAACACTTGCCTTCTGTCATTTTTTTTACAAGTGAAAGACATGTGCAAGGTGGTACTGTTGTTCTCAACTCCGAATTGCTGTCTGCACCAACCCCCTTTCCAGGGAATGGCTGTGGGCAGGCTGCTGGTGTGGTAGTAAAGACAAGCTACAGGCAATCATGCTGCCTGCATCAGGACTGACCAGGCTGCAGACCCTGCCCTGGGTCAGCTTGGAAGCTCAGCCTGGCTTTAACCAGTGGTGACCACTCAGCTTCACTTATCTTCTTTGTGGGCTGGAGATCTGGAACCTGAATGAGAAGTATATACTGCTTATATCCAAATTCATAGAATCATAGAATGGCATGGGTTGGAAGGGACCCCAAGGATCACAGAGCTCCAACCCCCCTGCCACAGGCAGGGCCACCAACCTCCAGGCCTGGATCTACACAAGGTTGCCCCATCCAACCTGGCCTTGAACACCTCCAGGGATGGGGCATCCACCACCTCTCTGGGCAGACTGTTCCAGCACCTCACCACTCTCTGTAAAAACTTCCCCCTAATATCTAACCTAAACCTTCCCTCCTTTAGTTTTAATCCATTCCCCCTTGTCCTGCCATTGTCTACCCTTTTAAAAAGTTGATTCCCCTCCTTTCTATATGTTCCCTTCAGGTACTGGAAGGCTGCAATGAAGTCCCCCCGCAGCCTTCTCTTCTCCAGGCTGAACAAGCCCAGCTCCCCCAGCCTCTCTTTGTAGGGCAGGTGCTCCAGCGCTCTAATCATCTATGTGGCCCTCCTCTGAACCCTCTGTTCCACATCTTTCTTGTATTGTGGGTCTTGAATATCTCCAGAGAAGGAGACTCCACCACCTCCCTGGGCAGCCTGTCCCAGGGCTCTGTCACCCTCACTAGGAAAAAGTTCTTCCGCATGTTGGTGCGGAACTTCCTGTGCTCCAACTTGCAGCCATTGCCCCTTGTCCTGTCTCCACAGACCACTGAAAAGGGGCTGGACATTTCCCCTGCATCCCATACTTAAGATATTTATAAACATTAATAAGGCTCAGAGTCACAGTGGTAGTGCAAGGGTCTCCAAGGCAATGTGAAGATGGGGTGTAACTTTCCTTCCACTATTACATGGTGTGCTTTGCCTTGCCACCCAGCACCTGCTCTAGGACCTGCAGCAATTTCCTGTGCCACTCTCTCCACAAAGTTATCCTGAATTGACTTACCATTAACTAACACCACGGTAGTGGGGACAGGAACAGTATCTGTACTTTTGAAAAGCTGCCGTGGTAGGAGACACGTCAGCTTCAATTTCTCCTTGTTCCAGAACGCCTTTGGTTTTAAGGCTCTCACACTGAACATGACATGCACTTTATGATTTACAGGCTTGAACACATGCCTCACTTCAGAGGACGGTTCCCGTAACTGGAGTTAAGTCTGTGTTTGAGTGTGTTCCTTAACCACTGACCGAAGGCTAATGCAGAAACATTGATTCATTATATAAGAAGAATTACTTACACCTTAACACACTAATAAACTGCTAATTGGTTTCTGCCTATTTGCACTGATAGGATTTAAGGCAAAAACAGTATGCTTGCAAAACAATTGTGGTCCTTATTAAGCAGAAATGAGCAGACTTGCCTTAATTCATTATGTTTGACTGGAAAAATAATGTTTGTTTTTACCGATGGTGTAATTAATTGTGTCCAGGGTAAGTGGAAAGCTTTTCAAATCAGCTAATGCCTTAACACATTAAGAAAATTTTGAAAGTGAGTTTTTTTTACAGCTCGCTGTTTGGTGGCATGGTTCTGGTCTGGGTATATGCTTGATAGATGTGAGTTTGGAATCTTACTGGGGTTTTCCTTTGAAAACATATTAAGAAACAATAACAATAAGCAGATTTTATATATATACATATATATATATGTTCTGCCCAGAAGGAAAAAATATTTTGTTTCCTGAAAGCATTAATTTTCTGTTCAAAGTGGGACAGCTCAAGAATTGGGGAAGTACAGGTACCATGGAGTAATTTAAGAAGCTTGCACCTTATGTGAAGGCAAGTGAAGATGCCTAAGTGTCTGTGGAGGGGCAGGAGGGTGGGGGCAGGAAAGCATTCCTTAGGGGAAAAAAAAAAGTGAGGTTGGAAAGTAAGGCACAATCTTTTTAAAAAGAGATCTTTTGAGATAACCCCTTTTTTATTAGCAGCCTTCATTGGGAAGAATCTGAATTCAAACCTATTGTCCCTGAGTATCTGGCTCCAGATATATTTTAGCTGTGTTCAGCAGGGTGAAGTTCCTTATGTATGGAGTGTGTCTGATGACCTAAGGTAATGATTCATATCTCCCTGGAAAATAGACAGTTGGCTTCTGGGAATTTGAATCCACTATAAGCAGGATGTTTAATCATCTGGAAATTCAATTGGAGAAAAGAGGGAGAAAGTCTTACTAGAGCCTACTATATCAGTATGCTGGATGCCTGAGGCTAGTTATTTTAGTTACCCAATGTCACAGTGGAGTTAAGAAGTCATCTACAGTTTTATGGAAGTACTCAAAGGAGAAATATTTTCCTTCTCTTTATTCATTGTTTTCAAGTCTTAGGATATTGGGCACTTCAGAAGAGCAGAATAAACAACAACAGAGCTGAGCCTCCAAGTGAAAAGTGGGTGCTCTGGGGATCACATACTGACTTGGGCATCATGGCATTTGAAAAATCTCAGTATCTTAGTATCTTCCGTCTGGATACCTTCAGACAACATCCTCAGACAGCAATTGCATCAGGAGCTAGCGTGCATCAACATTTGAATAACCATCCTTCTCCAAATACTGAGCTTTCTCCAAACTGTTGTGCTTAATGAATCACAGTATATCAATTAAGTTGCTGACGTACCCATCTTCCTACGGGACAGTGACTCAAGCTTTAACAGGGCAAAGGAACAGACTGCTCCTTGCTTTGAACTGGTACAACATACACAGCCCATTTGCAAAAGGAATCTTTCACCATGTTGCTATTCGGAAGAAACAGTTAAATAATTTTAAAAATCTGCTCTACGTTGCACATTTTAGGGGCACTGCCACCTTTCAGCACTGTTTTTCTTTCCAGTGAGAGTAAGGATGTTTGTACTAGGAAGTGCTGTGAGGAATCTGCGTGGCTGTGGAACAGTTCCTTCTTGCAGCAATTTATTAACACCAAGTTCCAGCTCTCCCACCAAGATAAGTCAGCTACCCTGTAGCAGCCTGGATCAGATTCTAATCCTGCCACATCATCAGTCTAAACAGGGAGAAAACAGCCTTTATTGGATTGGCTAAGCTCTCAATTAAAATAGATGGAATGCTAAAACATTACAAATGCTTAAGCAGTAAAGTGAGGACAGGATAAAAATGAATGGTTTTAGAAACCAGCACTGAGAGAGAAAAAGAGCTCTTAAAGAAACCCAAGAGCACAATACTTCATATCTACCAGGGAGGAAAACACGCACTAGGAATGGAAAACATACTATTATGATGATAAAAGGAACTGTGTTAGAGTGATTGTCTGCAGACTCCGACATCAAAATTAGACTAAATAATTTCTTTTCCCAGAACTGCAAAAGAGCTGTTTCCTCCGCATGAATAATGTGTTTACCAAGTGTTTTCTTGTGCTCTACATTACTGAGCCACTGCAGAAAAGAGCTCTGATTTTTTTTTCTTGGAAGCCAGTACTTGCCAAAGTTAACACCTGAGGCTTCCCAGAGCCATCAGACTGGAGGTCTGTACATTAGCAGAGAAATCTGCTGTTGGTTGTCTGATAATAATCCTGGGTTTGCAGAAAGCTACAATGTGTTTCCTCTTTGCATGTGTTCCCTAATGACTAACCTTCATAATATATAGTACCAGTCACTGTGAGATAGGATTCATGCTAGCATGTAAAGATAGATCATCTGTAGCAGCACGGGGAAGGATCTAGCAGCCTCCAACAGCTGTCTCATTATAGTTCAGGGGTTTGTAGTAGTCAGATGAGAGCGTTCAAAGGAAAAACACTTAAATAACTAGTTCTAGAGACCACTGACTATCCCCTTCCCAGTAGAGCAGTCTTTGAAGTGTAGACATAAATAATGCGGGTGGCTAAGCGCTGCTTGATATGACTGGGTAATCGTTTGTATCTGCACAGCAGCACAATGTGTGGATAGGTCCCACTTTGGGAAAACACTTTGTATTTATCAGTGCTTCCCTATCATATACCAAGCAGCAGAAGTTCAGAGCCCAGAACTGCAGCAGGGATGGAATGGCTGGTGAGGAAGTGAGGAGAGTGCTATTCTAAGCATGCTTAGCCCAAGGAGATTAGTCTGATTAGCTTGTGAGAACTCTGTTTTAACTAACTCCTTGTATTGCTGTCTGTATGGGATTAGACTGCCCCAGAGTCCTTGCTAAAACCTAGAACTGTCTTTTTTGTCTGACAGAGCTTTCAAGCAACAGGCCTCCTCTGACCATGAGCCTCTCCTTGCACGCATGCAGTGAGGGGACCGTCGTTGCTTCTCTTTTCTACTCCTGCAAAAATGCATTCCCTTCTACTTACACTTTCTTTTTTGGCTCTGGTTTGTGCCAAGAAAGATTCTCTCCTGCTGCAAATCCCCTTCTGCCTTGGATCCTACTGTGGTTTGCCCTTACTCTGTCACATCCACCTAAACCAAGGAAAAGCAGGAATAGAAGAATGGGATCACGCAGACTTTCTCTGATGAGTCAGCTTTTAGCTGTTACCCATCTATTTGATCTGAAGGGTTGTTGTGGGGTTTTTAAGTCCATTTCACCACCCATGACAGGAAATTATTCTAGCTATAATTTTCAGTTGAGAATAAAGGAGAATTTCGGTTCCCCTTTTTAACCAACCAGCAGCAAGCATCTATCTGGACCACATGTTGCTTCTGAGACCAGCTTCATGGAGCCAAAATGTTTGAAATTATGACCCACTCTTCACCTGATCTTCTCTGTATCATGTCCAGCAGGTAATGTGTTATGCTGGGAAGCTGTTTTGTGAGAATAAGCAGGGAAAACTTGAGCCTGGAAACTAAAAGTTCCCGCAAAGCTCTGTACGATGGAAAGGGCACCATCCCAGACTCACATTATCTAGAACTGGTATTACAGCTGAGCACACCTACAAGTGTCAAGATCAGCATCTTATATTTGTTGTCCATTTAGGACAGACAAAAAATGTATTTGGTGTCTAGGTTTCAGGCATTTTTACTCCACTTTTTGAGGGCATTTGGAATAAGCCTTTCTCTTTAGGAATGCTACAGTAAACTCAAGCTCTGAGCAGGAATGTTCTAGTTTGCTCTTTGCAGGAATGTTCCCTTCCCTCAGCCACCACCCGGTTGCTAGTTGGATTTCCTGCCTTTGCCCTTTTCTTCTTACTATATTGAATCCCATCTGATCATATAACTTAAAAATTTAATATGCTAGTGTGCCAGCTGTCTTTATACCACCCAGAGGGGATAAACATAGGAGAAATCAATGACCTGGATTTATAAGCCATCAGAGAGAGAAGATGAGAAAGTATTGCAACAAGATACATCTGGGCAAATAGAGGAGGAGGGAGTTATTCTGGGCCTAAAAGATAAATGGGTTCTGTCTTCAATAGCAACTGGTCTCAATTTTCATTGAAGCTGTTTGAACTGGTTTTTAAGGAAAAGGACTGAGAAACAGGAATTCTATAAGAAGAAGATGCAGGAATTCCTCAGAAGGTCAAGTTCTGTCTTCTTAATAGTAACGAATGCATGAAAAGGCAAGATTTCATTGCATTTATGTAGCTGAAATTTCACTGTGGCAGTCTGGCAGCAAATAAAGCACGTCCCACAAAAGGCTGTGCCAAAAAGATCACCACTGAGAAATCCAGATACTACAAGATGCTAGAAAAATATGTATCACCTTTCAGAAAGTGCAGTTTTAAACCTGCATATCCTCTCAAATCCCTAGGCTTTACTGATAGGCAACTAGTGGGGAAAAAAATGGGAGATTACCAAGACTGTGGTCTGGAATTTGCTGAGGAGCTTAGCGATAGTATGTCCCACTTCTTGATAATGACTGCAGATGTCTGATACGCACAGTGGGATTTTATTGCAAACTGTCAGTGCAGTTAATTCTGCTGGGGTTTTTTTCCGTTGTTATGAGTCTTTACATTGTGGATGGAACATTTGTTATTTGTTAAAACTATCACTAGCGCTTGAGTTCCTGTTCTAGCACATAAATATTACTGCCTTTAAATAATTTTAACCCAAATGCTGTTCTGTGACACAAAGATGAGAACTGACACTGGTAATGACACTGACACTCAAAGCAACCCAAGGATAGTGACCATTTTAGACATGGAGTATTGGTTCCGCATCCCTTGAGCAAGAGAGCAACCTTCACTGGGAAGGCTGTTTGAACACTACTTTGTGAGTTCCTCTGAGTCAGACCTTCACCCCTCAACAGATATTCAGAACCTGAACCTCGATAGAGGCTCTAGAAATGGACACACCCCATGAGCTTGTAGCCAAGACAGTAAAAACCCTAAGGCTTTCAGTGCACAGTGAGGTTCTTAGCCAGATGAGTTGTTGGTGTCTGTGAGTTGCAGGACACACCATGGCATGGGTGAGGTCTTGAGAGAAGAGAGTGGAGGGTGGCATTTGTCTGCATTTGTACAGCATCAGCCCCAATCAGAGCCCTGCTCCACGACTGGGGTGTTGGGGTGCTCTCTGCAATAGCATTAGAGCTGATTTCTTTCAGTGGTCACTTGCTGAGGTTTGTGAAGACATTGAGCAGTCTTTAACAGGAACTGCTATTTTAAAACAACATAATGGTTCCCACGAATCATCAGCTTCACCCATCACTGAGATGTAATTATGTGACACTAAGGAGGATTGTCACCACTTTTTTTCTTTTATCCATCAAATTCTGAAGGTGTCTCATTATAGTCTTTGAAAATCATCTGCTGAGGAGCAGCTGAGAGAGCTGAGAGAGCTGGGGCTTTTTAGTCTTAAGAAAAGGAGGCTGAGGGGAGACCTTATCACTCTCTACAACTACCTGCAAGGAGGGGATAGAGAGGTGGGGGTCAGTCTCTTCTCTCAGGTAACAAGTGATAGGACGAGAGTAGAAATGGTTTCAAACTGCACCAGGGGTGATTTACATTAGATATCAGGAAGAATTTCTTCACTGAAAGGGTTGTCAAACATTTGAATAGGCTGCCTAGGAAGGTGGTGGAGTCCCCATCCCTGAAGGTATTTAAAAGGCATATAGATGAAGTCCTTAAGGACATGATCTAGAGGTGGGCTGGTCAGGGTTAGGCTGTGGTCGGACTTGGTGATCTTACAGGTCTCTTCCAACCTCAGTGATTCAATGATCCTGGCATGAAAAATTACTGTTTCATACACCTAGAAACAACCATTCCTCTAAAGTTCCAGTCCCTGGGACTTAATTATTCACAGAAATTCAAACAGCATTAAGAAAAGATGATTGGTAATGGTCCTGAGGAGAGAACTGTTGGAATTGTGAGAGCTCTCAGCAGAGCAAGATGTTCGACCGGATGAACTCCAGATGTCCTTTCCAGTTGATACCATTCAGTAATGCTACCATTGTGGAAAAACAGGCACCCGAATTCTCATCTTGCAATTCCTATGTAAAAAATCAGACTGGGAAGTTCTTGGCTTCTCTGAAGTGAGCAGGTTTTGAAAGTAAGTATTGCTTCAGAAAATTCCTCCTCAGCTCTCATATTGCATACTCAGCTGTGTTTCAGCTAGGCATGTTCCCCAAGGACAGCTCTTAGCCAGTGCTGCCTACTATTTTTTGAGGTTTTCATCAGAGTTTGTTTAAGTCTGAGTAGGTCGCACTCTGCCCTCTGACAGTTGAAAACAACCTTTCCTAAACCTTTGCAGATTTGTTGTCTCTCAGCCCCATGTGCTTTAAGCAGGGCTACTTATGGTGGGATGAGATTTACCCCTAAGACTGTGCTGCTCTGTCCTGACCTTTTCAACGCCCAGCTACTAAGCTGGCCCTGCAATGCTGTCTGATAAAAAAGGAGTGTTCTGGAGAGCAAGACAGAGTCTTTGAATTGTTGCATTTTTTTTTCTTTTAATATGACATGCATTGCTCTCTCTGGCAGTTCATTTGCTTGTACATTAGAACACACAGCAAGAGAAGCACTGCTGCTTAATCTATTCAGCTGATGTATTTTCAGGCTACAACATGCTTGCAACCTGTTGTGAGAGTGAAGATACCAAGAATCATAGAATCATTAAGGTTGGAAAAGACATCTAAAATCATCTGGCTGAACATCTAAAATCATCATGCTGAAAGAGGTGGGTGTCCTGGTGACGGGGGATGCTGAGAAGGTGGAGATACTGAATGCCTTCTTTGCTTTGGTCTTCACTTCAAAGACCCCTCAGGACCCCTGGACACTGGAAGAAAGTAATAGAGTTTGGGAAATGAAGAGCTTCCCTCTGGTTGAGGTGGGGGTGGTCCAGGAGAATCTCAAAGGTACTAATGCACATAAATCCATGGGCCCAGATGGGATGCATCCATGTGTCCTGAGGGAGCTGACGGAAGTGATTGCTGAGCTGCTCTCTATCATCTTCAACAGGTCTTGGAGGACAGGAGAAGTTCCTGAAGACTGGAGGATAGCCAATGTCACTCCGGTCTTTAAAAAGGGCAAGAATGAGGATCCCAGCAACTATAGGCCAGTCAGCCTCACTTCTGTCCCTGGAAAGGTGATGGAAGAGCTTGTTCTGGATGCCATCTCCAAGCAGTTGGAAGAGAAGAATGAGGAGTAGTCATGAGGAGTAGTCAGCATGGATTCACCAAGGGGAGATCGTGCTTGACCAATCTCAGAGCCTTCTATGAACTCACCACTGGCTGGGTGGATGGAGGAAGAACAGTGGATGTCACCTACCTTGACTTCAGCAAGGCTTTTGATACTGTCTCCCATGACATCCTGATAGCGAAGCTGAGAGAGCATGAGACAGATGAGTGGACAGTGAGGTGGGTTGAGAATTGGCTGTCGGACCAAGCCCAGAGGGTGGTGATTCATGGAGCAGAATCTGACTGGAGGCCTGTGACTAGCGGTGTTCCCCAGGGCTCAGTGTTGGGTCCAGTCCTGTTTAATACCTTCATTGACGACCTTGATGAGGGAATAGCATCCACCCTCAGCAAGTACACTGATGGTACAAAGCTGGGAGGAGTGGCTGACACGCAGGAACACTGCGCTGCCATCCAGAGAGACCTGGACAGGCTGGAGAGCTGGGCAGGGACAAACCAGATGAGATTCACCAAAAGCAAGTGTAGAGTCTTGCACCTGGGAAGGAATAACCATTTGTATCAGTACAGGCTGGGGGATGACCTGCTGGAGAAGAGCTCTGTGGAGAAGGACCTGGGGGTCCTGGTTGATGACAGGTTGGCCATGAGCCAGCAGTGTGCCCTGGTGGCTAAGAGAGCCAATGGGATCCTGGGGTACATCAGGAGGAGTGTGGCCAGCAGGTCAAAGGAGGTGATCCTCCCCCTCTACTCTGTCCTGGTCAGGCCCCACCTGGAGTATTGTGTCCAGTTCTGGGCTCTGGAAAGAGTCCAGAGGAGGGCTACAAAGATGATTAAGGGCCTGGAGCATCTCCCCTATGAGGAAAGGCTGAGTGAGCTGGGACTGTTCAGCCTAGAAAAAAGAAGACTAAGGGGAGACCTTATAAATGTTTATAAATATCTTAAGTATGGGATGCAGGGGGAAATGGCCAGCCCCTTTTCAGTGGTCTGTGGAGACAGGACAAGGGGCAATGGCTGCAAGTTGGAGCACAGGAAGTTCCGCACCAACATGCAGAAGAACTTTTTCCCAGTGAAGGCGACAGAGCCCTGGGACAGGCTGCCCAGGGAGGTGGTGGAGTCTCCATCTCTGGAGATATTCAAGACCCGTCTGGACGCCCATCTGTGCAATATGAGCTAGGGAGCTGCTTTGGCAGGAGGGGTTGGACCCGATGGTCTCTCAATGTCCCTTCTAACCCCTATGATTCTGTGATTCTATGATTTGGTCCAACCATCCCCCTACCAACGATATTACGTACTAAACCATGTCCTTAGGTACCTCATCCAACCTTTCCTTAAACACCTGTGGTGGTTTAGCCCTGGCTGGAGGCCAGATGCCCACCAAAGTTGGGCCATCACTACCCTTTTTAGTTGGACAGGGGAGAAAATATATATTGAGAGGCTTAGGAATCAGTGTAAGGACAGGGAGAGATCATCCTGTCATCATGACATGGGCAAAACAGACTCAACACAGAGTGAAGGAAAGAAAACTGTCTAATTTATTACACTACAGTACACACACAGTGAAACTGGAGTTGGGAGCACAACCAGATCTTAAAACAATGTGACTTAAAACACTTTCCCCCCACTGCTCCCTTCGTAGCAGACTTTAGTCAGAATTTCACTCCCTTCTTCCCTCCAGTTGTAGCACAGGAGGGGCGAGGACTGGGGAAAATAGGGTTCTCAGTAGCACCTCCCCCCCACCCCTCCATTCTAAACGGACTTCCCTTTAGTCATGATTTTGCTCCCTTCTTCCCCCAAGTCGCAGCACAGGGGGGCAGGGACTGGGAAAAATGGGGGCTTCGGTCAGTCCCTTGCAAGTTGGTTTCCTTCTCGGCCTGGGGGGAGGCATTCATTCCACACCCTCCCCTTGCTGCACCATGGGGTCCCACCCACAGGAGACAGTCCTCCACAAACTTCTCCAATGTGAGTCCTTTCCCAGAGGGCTTTATCTCTTCATCAGCTGCCCCACTGTGGGTCACTGCTATGTCGGGCAGCAATAAATCACAATGTGTCTCCAGTCCTCCATGGGGTCACCAGCCTCCCCTCAGCAAACCTGTTCCGGTGCAAATATCTCTCTCTCATCTCTGTGGGCTGCAAGTGCTGGCAAGAGTTTGCTCCACATAAGATCACAGCATCTTCTCTATGTCTCCACCTGCTCCATCCAACCTGGAGCCCCTCCACGGGCTGCAGATGGGGTCTCAGCCTTTTCCATGGGCTGGGGGGGGGGGGCAGGGGGCAGGGACGGACACTCAGTCTACCATGGGTTTCTCTACAAGCTGCAGGGGCATTTTTCTACATGGTACCTGGGATGCCTCCTCCCCAGCCCTCCCTGGCCTTGGTGTCTGCACAGCTCATTATATCTCTTCACTCCCTACTCTGGTGGCAAAATGCAGCTGCTTTGGGGTTTTTTTTCCTACATGTGATTCCCAGAGGCGCTGTGAATCCATCTCCGATTGGCTCGGCCCTGGTCAGAAGCGACTCTGGCCTTGAACTCCCCTGTGTTTACAGTCTGGAAAAACTGTAACTGCTGCTTGCAAAAGCCATCTAAGCAGCACAGCTACACAAAACTGCAGCAACACCCCAAAGGAGAGTGACTCCACCACCTCCCTGGGCAACCCATTCCAATGCCTAACCACTCTTTCTGAGAAGGAATTTCTCCTAATTTCTAGACTGAACTTCCCCTGACACAACTTGTAAACATCCCCTCTTGTCCTATCACTAGTTACCTGCGAGAGGACAATGTACCCTTGTATAGCAAAGTTGCTTACAGGTAGTAGTATGGTGCCTAAGTATTTTTGCCTAAGCTTTGGTGACTGATTGCCAGATGAAAATTCCCTCCAGGCCACTGCTCATCTCTGCATAACTTGCATTGCACCCACCAACACCAAAACTGCTGACATCTGCTGCAGTGGCTGTGTGCCTGTAAATGACATCAAATACAGCCTGAAGGATGCGGTCAGGAGAAATCCTCACAGGTGTTTCTGGGTCAGGTTAGGCATGGTATTCCTCTGTAAGTGTACTGCATGGGAGACCACAACAGTCCTGACATACGCTTAGTGGTGACAGTTCAGGTCTGACCCATTTTGGATATACTCTGCCTTTCATATATGAGGCATACCCCCAAAGAATAGTAGCTCGTTTTACAGATCATGTGAATTTCTTTCATGTAATTCTAGTACAGCATCCTCAGTTGTCTTCTGTGTGTTACAGATGCAATGTTTTCCCTTACCTAAATGTCATAGGTACTGAGGCCCAGTCCCTTCTTGGATTTGGAGAATAGCACTTCTTTAAAGAGTTTCTGAAGCCCCTGTGACCCACTGATATAATGCACAAGTGAGTTTCATGACAAACAAGCAATACAGAACCTCTGGTCTGTTTCACTAGTCCTGGTTAAATCTGTACAGACTTACTACAGACCTAGCATTCATCTTGCCTTTGCAGGTATTCAAGGGTTTTGAAGCATGTTAAGTGAATTATCTGCCTCTCCAGTGACCTGGAGCCCCTCAAGTGACCTAGAGCCCCTCAAGTGACCCTAAGCTGTCCCAGCCATGGGTTGAGGCTTATCTTTGGGAAAGTCTTCCCATTATAATCCAGCTGGCATAAGCCTTGTTTTGAATGTAAAAAGAGTATTGCAGGTACTAAGCTATAGATGCCACTTCTCCTAAGGAGTTTGGCAACTCAGCAGTGATCTCAGGGATGATGCCCTGACCACTTTTGCTTGGGATCTGTTTCCTCTGCTTTGACCTACTCTGTCTTCCCATTGGGATACTCTTGTTTTCCTGGTGATGTGACAGACCTCACCTTCTGTGGGCTGTTCATCACAGCTGCCTCTGCTCCACGTCCAGATTCAGAGCACTGGCTCCACATGCATCTCTGTGCTAAGAGTCAGATCCCATGGTGAGCTCTCCCCATTGCTTGCTTCGGACTACCTGCACAGAAGACATTATTGTTTATTTTTCTAAATTTCCCATTTCTTTATAAGCTTTTTCTCTTTGTTTTTGTCTCTTCCAGCTAGTAATGCGGTATATCAAGCGTAAAGCTTGATTTCTGGCACTTTATTTATTCTCACTTCATTCAGGAGCCATTTCAGTTAACTACTGGAACAGAATAGTGACATCCTCTATCTCTTCTCTGTTAGTGCAGTAACCTATCCTGTTCTATCGTCCTCCCACCCCTCCATGCTGTGGTGTTGACTTTTACCCCTATTTCTGTTGGCACCTCAGGCAAGAGCATTTCAGCCCCAGCATTCTTTCAAGGTCAGGAACACCACGGAGTCTTCCTTCTGATTTATTGTCGTGGTTTCACCCGGCTGAGGGCCAAGATCCACGCAGCTGCCTGCTCCTTAAAGGAAAAGAGCAGGTTAAAGGGAAGGGGAGGGGGGGTTGAGAAATAAGGGAAGGGAAAAGGAAGAGAAAGGGGCAAATAACCCCAAGATCAAGAAATTAAGAGGCCCGTGGGTTGGGATAAGGATAGTTTACTAAGATAACAGAAAGATACAATGTAACAATACTAACAGGACTTCAAAGCAAAAATATATGAAGCTGTTGCTACACAATGCAGTTTCTCACCAAACCACACAACTCAGGCCGTGCCACCCAGAGCCGTCCCAGAACCCGACCATCCCACCAAGAACCGCGCGTCCCAGAGCCTCCCTCGGCCTTCCTCCCGTCAGCCCCCGATATCCAGGGCAGGACGTAACTGGCGTGGAATACTCTCTTTGGTCAGTTAGGTCACCTGTCCTGGCTTTGCCCCTCCTTTCTCATGAAGAGCTGAGAAAGTCCTTGACTGTCTGACAGCAACTAGAAACATCAGGGTGTTATCAGCAGTACTCCCATTTTACTCTCAAACACAGCATTCCATCCGCTGCTACAAATGAAATTAACTCCATCCTGACTAAAACCAGGACATTATCCACCCCTTATTCCATACCATTTACGTCATGACCAAATTCAACCATTTCTTGTTTCAGACACATATATATATGTGTGCACACATGTATACACACACATGTGCATACAGGTATTATTCCCTTACTCTATGGACCACTCTTCTGAGGTTGTTGAGTGAATGAACATTTAGTCCATGATGATCTTCAGGCTTCATTCGTCGTAACAGTCTCTCATGGTGTCAGTATGCGCCATTGGACCGTTGCATGCTGCATTTCAGGCTCTCGACCGATACAGCTGACATGGTCCATGTTCTTATTCTGTGAATCAAAGATGTTCATTTTCAAAGGGAAGGAGGAAAAAGTTCTTGGAACACCAGGTCTTGGTTCCGTCATCGTGGCACTCTTCCTTCATTGACTTGTATGACTCCGGCTGTAACTCCATTGGTACAACATACAACAACATACAGCAGTAATAGCAATAATGAATGTACAGAGCAATTATTATAATACAATTTCTACCTTATTAATTATATTGGCTATTCTCACCTAAAATCAAATCCCTTTGAGGTACACATCGAACTTCTCCATCCTTCTGCATTACCCACCAAGTACAACCAGGTCCTTGAGCAAAAGCAATCCCAGACATGGGTTTACCTTTGCCCGAAGCAGGGATGACCCAAACTGTCTTCCCTAATATACTCTTCATATGCACCACTGGGACTCTGTCTCCTTCTACAGTACATGGAAATTTTGACTGGGCAGGACCAGCTCGATTGGTGGATCCCCTAGAGTTAACTAACCACGTGGCTTTGGCTCAGGGCCCCATTGGAAATTATTCTTCTTCTGAGTTACGTGGTAAAGTGGGCTCACAATGAGACTGTAGTTTGGGACATGCATTCGCCAAAAACCTATAACACCTAAGAAAGCTTGTGTTTCCTTTTTGTTGCTTGGTGGAGACATAGCTGCTATTTTATTGATAATGTCCATTGGGATCTGACGACGCCCATCCTGCCATTTTATTCCTAAAAACTGGATTTCTTGCGTAGGCCCCTTGACTTTACTTTGCTTTATAGCAAAGCCAGCTTCTAAAAGGATTTGAATTATCCTTTTTCCTTTCTCAAATACTTCCTCTGCTGTATTGCCCCATACAATGATGTCATCAATATACTGCAGGTGCTCTGGGGCTTCACCCTTTTCCAGTGTAGTCTGAATTAGTCCATGGCAGATTGTGGGGCTGTGTTTCCACCCCTGGGGCAGACGATTCCATGTGTATTGGATACCCCTCCAGGTGAAAGCAAACTGTGGCCTGCACTCTGGCGCCAGTGGTATTGAGAAGAAAGCATTTGCAATGTCAATTGTGGCATACCACTTGGCTGCCTTTGATTCCAGTTCATACTGCAGTTCCAGCATGTCTGGTACAGTAGCACTCATACCTGGAGTGACTTCATTCAGGCCACGATAATCCACTGTCAGCCTCCACTCTCCATCGGACTTCCGCACTGGCCATATGGGACTGTTAAAGGGTGAGCGAGTTCGGCTGATCACTCCTTGACTCTCCAGTTGACGAATCAGCTTATGGATGGGGATCAGGGAATCCCGGTTAGTACGGTATTGTCTTCTGTGCACTGTTGTTGTAGCAACTGGCACTTGCTGTTCTTCGACCTTCGACAACCCCACAACAGAAGGATTGTCTGAGAGTCCAGGCAAGGCACGCAATTGCTCAATTTCTTCTGTCTCCAAAGCAGCTATTCCAAAAGCCCATCGGTATCCTTTTGGGTCTTTGAAATAACCTCTACGGAGGTAATCCATACCTAAAATGCATGGAGCTTCTAGGTCAGTCACAATTGGGTGTTTCTCCCAGTCTTTCCCAGTTAAGCTCACTTCAGCCTCTAACACAGTCAATTGTTGGGATCCCCCTGTCACTCCAGAAATGCTGACAGGTTCTGTCCCAACATGATTCGATGGCATTATCGTACACTGGGCACCAGTATCCACCAGAGCCTTGTACTCTTGTGGGTCTGACGTGCCAGGCCATCGGATCCACACAGTCCAATAAACACGGTTATCCCTCTCCTCCACCTGGCTGGAGGCAGGGCACCTCTATTGTTGCTGACTGTGTTGGCTGTTCACTGGTGCAGTGTTCTTCCTGGCAGAACCGCGTTGTGCGATTCTTTTACCTCGCAGCTCATGTACTCGTGCTTGAAGGGCTGAGGTGGGCTGCATACCCCACTTACTCATGTCCTCACCATGGTCACGCAGGTAAAACCACAGCGTCTCTCGCGGTGTGTACCTACTGTATCCTCCCTTCTGGGATGATGGACGCTTTCTCCCAATAGCTGCAACATGGCTGCATACGGGTTGGGAGATGGACACATTTTCGTCAAGTCGCTTGACCAGTTTCTCTACTGCTGCGATCACAGAGAGGGAAACATTGTCCTGATATCTCCGAAGGTGGCCAGACACCTCAGATACGGTTGGTGGATATGTATCACTCCAGTCCATTGTTGCCAGTGAATTGGTGTGGCCTGCTGGTGCACTTCGTACAACCTTACGCCACATATCTGGAGTGCATAAGACCTCATCAGGATCAGAGGGAAGCTGTGAGTTGTCCAGATCATAATAAATTACTTCCCGTACAGCTAATTCTCTCAGGTGCTGGATAACTGCCTCTAGGTTGTTACACTTGGGTGTTTGACATGTGATGTATTCCTTTATGGGATACCTTTCCCTCACACTTGACAGTAGTCAAGACATCAGAGCAACCAAGTGATGATGTGCTCACCTGGGCGGCGGCTGAAATCTTTTCGAATTTCACGCAGCTCACTCAGGGACAGGGATCGTGTGACAACAACCTCATCCTGAGATGGTTGAGATGGAACAACCTTATCCCGGGATGGTTGAGATGGCTTTGCCTTATCCTGAGATGGTGTGGATGGCCCTGCCTTATCCTGAGATGGTTTGGATGGCCCTGCCTTATCCTGAGATTCATCAGATGAGCCCGCTTTATCCTGACCTTCATCAGATGACCCTGCTTTATCCTGACCTTCATCAGGTGGCCCTGATTCAATTTCATCCTCATCCTCATCCTTCACTACAGGAACAACTCTCTTTGTGTATTTCCTCTTTCGTACGGGAGCAACAGACACTGATGTGGGTTGATTTTTTGTTTTACCAGTAGTATCTGCTGTAGGGGCAGCAGTAGCTGCAGCATCAGCTGGGCAGGTTGCAGTAGCCACAGTGCTAGTCACAGAAGTTACAGGGGCCTCAGTGTTAGTCCCAGTGGTTACAGTAGCTGCAGTTTCTGCTGGTCTGTTTTCCTTCCTTTCCCTCTGACAGTGCTGACTGCTATCAAGCAGTGTTTGGTAAATAGTGGCCAGGGCCCAGCACAGTGCAGTAAGATGTGCATCTCTGGGAAACTTACGGCAATTTCTTTTCAGATATGCAGCCACTTTATCAGGGTCCTGTAACTGTTCAGGGGTGAAACTCCAAAACATCGGATGTGAGAAAGTGCCTAGGTAGTTGCCCATACTCTGCCACGTACCCTGCCACTCGTGATTATCTGGCCTCGCAGAACACTCTTGAGTGGTATTCATAAACCTTTGCTTCATATTTAACAAAAGCAGAACCATATTCACCAAACATAACAACAGCAAAATGCTAGTTTGAATATTCCAGGGATATTGGAAATTTTCAAAAACTGTTACCAGAGCTGTTGTATTTAGCCCAAAGGAAGAGAAAGCAGCGTAGATATTTCTTTCTGTACTCCCACCATACCAGCTGCCATTATTAACTCCTCCCTGTCCAAAGAATGGACAGGGCAGCAAAATCTCATACAGATACCAGAACACGTTCACGACCATCGATATCACTGTATCATAAACTGTTTTCATAAAGTACACCAAAATGAGGTACGGGAACGAAAACAGGAGCCGCAGCCCCAGGATGTTAAAGGATCCTGCTAGGATTGCATACAACAGACGGTGCTTTTGCTGCCACAGCTGTGAGCACAGCCTTGTAAGTAAATACCAGAGCATCGTGACCAGAGACTGCTTAAATCAAAGTACTTATCACAACTTTGACTTAATTGCAATCGGGTCAGGGTCAGATCTACCGTTATCCCAACCTTTCGGGCCCCACGTTGGGCGCCAAAAAGACTGTCGTGGTTTCACCCGGCTGAGGGCCAAGATCCACGCAGCTGCCTGCTCCTTAAAGGAAAAGAGCAGGTTAAAGGGAAGGGGAGGGGGGGTTGAGAAGTAAGGGAAGGGAAAAGGAAGAGGAAGGGGCAAATAACCCCAAGATCAAGAAATTAAGAGGCCCGTGGGTTGGGATAAGGATAGTTTACTAAGATAACAGAAAGATACAATGTAACAATACTAACAGGACTTCAAAGCAAAAATATATGAAGCTGCTGATACACAATGGAGTTTCTCACCAAACCACACAACTCAGGCCGTGCCACCCAGAGCCGTCCCAGAACCCGACCGTCCCCCAAGAACTGCGCGTCCCGGAGCCGCCCCAGGCCTTCCTCCCATCAGCCCCCGATATCCAGGGCAGGACGTAACTGGCGTGGAATACTCTCTTTGGTCAGTTAGGTCACCTGTCCTGGCTTTGCCCCTCCTTTCTCATGAAGAGCTGAGAAAGTCCTTGACTGTCTGACAGCAACTAGAAACATCAGGGTGTTATCAGCAGTACTCCCATTTTACTCTCAAACACAGCATTCATCTGCTGTTACAAATGAAATTAACTCCATCCTGACTAAAACCAGGACATTTATCCTGATATTCTCCTAGAAGGGGAAAAGAGAAGAAGTGTGTGCTCTGAGGTCCCAAATGGGCATTGATTTACATGTTTGGAGTTACAGGTCGAGACAGCCATTTGACTAATGACATTTTGAAAGTGCAAGTATGCTTTTTTGTTTGGTTTTTTTTTTAGCCCACCTTCTGTCATCTTTCTCTAGCAATAGGCAATCAAAACATCTTACAGGTGGAAGCTAGGTCCCGTGGCCTCTGGGTATGGTAGGTTGTCAATTACCATTTTTTGAGATCTAATGTTGAGAAAGGCAAGCACCTCTTAACAAAGCTACAGGAGTGGTCTCCTTCAGGTGAAGTTCCCAGTTGTAAATTAAAGCGTTATTTACTGTCGGTGTACTGTGTTAGTGTAAGAAGACTAAGCACAAGACACTGTGAAAGGGTAGTGGGATTTTATTGGGCTTTAACCCAGTGGCCAGGTACTACAACCACACAGTTATTTGCCCACTGCCCCCCTGCCAATGGAGTGGGAGAGAAAATTGAAAACGGAAAAGAAAACAAAAATCCTACTGGGTAGAGATAAAGACAATTTAGTAAGACAAAAAAGGAAAATAATTATAATTGTAATGGAAATAGTAGTAATAGTAGTGGTGGTGGTAGTAATAACAACAATAACAATCATTATTATTGTTGTTGTTATTATTATTATTATTATTATTAAAAGCAAGTTATAACCAGCACAATTTCTCATGGACCTGCAGCTGATGTTCTGCAAGACCCCAAGCTGACCTGACTCCCAGACCACCCCACAGTTCTAAACAGAGGATGACATCGTAGGGCATGGAATACCTCTTTGTCCAGTCTGAGTCAGCTGCCCTGGCTGTGTTGCCTCTCAGCTTCTTGTGCACCTCAGCCTACTTGCTGGCAGGGCAGTATGAGAAAGTGAAAAGTCTCTGATGGCTTGCAACAGGTGAAAAAATCAGTGTGTTATCAACATTATTCTCATCCTAAATCCCAAACACAGCGTTATGTCAGCTGCGAGGAAGAACATTAACTCCATGCCGGCTGAATCGAGGACAGGTTTAATTTTAAATCTCTGAGTAAGTTGTTTCTACCCACTGACACTCTCACACACACATATTCCACAGCAACAAATCACATAGGCAAGGTTCCTGCTTGTTTTCTTTTCAGGTTTTGGCTATCTGTGCAGCTGTGATCTGGTGTCCTGCTGGGAAAACAACGGTACACGCACCAGACTGTATGACTGCTATCATCCTTCTGGCAACAGAGCATGATTTTTGTCAGAACACAGGCTCTCTGGTCCTGGTGTAAACAATGCATTCCTCTCTATTTACGACCTTTACTGTTTATAGCCACGTCCTTGGCTATGAGCACAGGCCGCTCTTTTAAACCTTGCTCCATTGTTTTTTGTCATGCCTTCACACACATGGTTCCGCTTTTCCTTACAACTGTAATATTTCTGTTACAAATCTCTGCACCTGCCAGTAGGTATGGGGATAGCTCAGGGGTGGAGATTTTCAAAGCACACCATATGGTAGGTTTTCTCACTAAATGTGGTCCCACGTCACACACTAATGCCAATACAACCTCACTTGTACGTGCTATCACAAAATACTGAGCGGCATTCTTTTAAATATTTTCATAACCTGGACACAGGACTAGAGGATGTCTAAGTAAACTTGCAGATGACACCAAATAGGGAGGAGATGTTGACTCCATTGAGGGTGGAGAAACCTTGCAGAGACCTGGACAGATTAGACAATGGGCAACCCTGGCTACACATACAGACTGGGGGATCAGACACTGGGAGGCCAGCCATGCTGAGAAGGATTTGGGGGTCTTGGTCTCCAGCAAGTTAAACGTGAGCCAGCAGTGTGCCCAGGCAGCCAGGAGGGCCAACCATGTCCAGGGATGCATCAAGCATGGCATGGCCAGCCAGTCCAGAGAGGCGATTGTCCTGCTTTACACTGTGCTGGTGCAGCCTCACCTTGAGTGCTATGTGCAGTTTTGGGCACCACAGTACAAGAGAGACACAGAAATATTGGAGAATGTCCAGAGGAGGGCAATAAGAATGGTGAAGAGTCTTGAAGGGGAGTCTTATGAGGAGAGGCTGAAGTCCCTTGTCTTGTTCAGCCTGGAGAAAGAGGAGGCTGAGGGGAGACCTCATTGTGGTCTGTGGCTTCCTGATGAGGGGGAGTGAAGGTGCAGGCACCAATCTCCTCTCTTTGGTGACCAGTGATAGAACCTGAGGGAACAGCATGAAGCTGTGACAGGGAAGGAGTAGGCTGGATATTAGGAGGAGATTCTTTACTGGGAGGATGGTTGGGCACTGGAACAGGCTCCCCAGGGGAGCGGTCACAGCACCCAGCTTGACTGAGTTCAAGAAGCATCTGGACATGCGCTCAGTCCCATGCTCTGACTTGGCTGGCCCTGTGTGGAGCCAGGAGTTGGACTCTGTGATCCTTAACGGTTCCCTTCCAACTCAGGATATTCTGCGATTTTATATTCTTTAAGAAACCATGCATTCTTGATACTTGTGGAAGATGCTAGGCCTGGAAAAGGTTTGTCTCTTCCAAAGGGAAAGAAAAAACAAAACACACACACAGAAAAATCACCCTTAATTTTGAGAAATCTAACAGTAGGAAGCCAGACTTCAGGTCAGTTAATTTGCTGTGTACATTCAGCATTGGCTTCTCTGCTACAGACTCCTGACCACCTTGAAGATGAGACCTGTCTGGGTTGAGACCTACAAAGCTAATTCCACTTATATAAACCAAGAGTCCCTTGAGGGACAGGCACACTGTGCCTTCTGTTGCCTCCAGCCCAGCAGAAGCATGCCGATCATTTTGAGCAGCATAAATGTTGGAGTGATACAGCAAGCAGTAATACTTTCAATCTGTTAGAAGAGCTTTCTTCACTCTAAGAAGTTCCATCCTTCTGGTCTCTTGCCTTAATATTTTGGGAATCATCACTGGGCCTGTCTTTATTTAAAAAAAAGCTCCTCTGTCTCCTGGTATGTGTGTAGAAGCATATTTCTTAAACACCAAGCTCAAAAGATCTCATTGATAAGCTGCTGAGCTTCCAGAGAGTGTCACGATGAAGTCTTTGTGAGACTGACGCTCCAAAGACCTTACATAAAAGATACCTATTTTCTTTTATGGTGAATAACAGTTACAGAAAAAGGTCCCTGACTCTAAGTATAGTGTAAGTGAATAAATCACATGGAAAAAAAATATATCAGTGTCCTTGTTCTATGGTTTTGTATAAAAGCATGTTATCTTCATTAGCTGTAAAAACAAAGTTAGAGTTATCTGCAGGATTTTACAGTAATTCATTTAATTTCCTGTTTTCTGAGTTATTTGACTTCTAGAGCATGATTGTTAAGAGGAGGGAAAAAAGTATCAACTGCTTTTCTTTGAAGATGGTACAGGAAACTCAGGAAACTTCCAAAGACTAGCCAGTTCATAAGAGGAATAAATTTTACCAAGTCCACATACGTTCCAAATAGTGAACTGACTCTCAACAGAGCTGTGGCGACCAGCAGCCTCCATCTGTTTTTAAAAAAAAAGGACAAAATAATGTTCTCCCATATGTTGAGGTCCAGGAAAAGAGGGACACATAAAATTGTTGTGTAATAGTGTCAGAAAATAGGCACCTGCCACCTTTAATGTATCAAAATAGTCAAGGTTTTCTCTCCACGCCCCCCCGTCCCCTCCCCTTCCCTACCCCCACTGCCTCCCAGTCCCACCTCCACCCCAATGTAAAGATCAGGTCTTCACTGATGAGTTCTTCCCCATCAAAGCATTGCAAATGTTTTCCCTCCCACACCCCAAATCTAGAGCCAGAAACCTCCCCTTCAGGGAAACACGAGTATGTTGTTGGGGAGTAGCAAAACCATCACGTCAGGTTCTCCCACAGAAACATAGGTAAAGGGTTTAGCTCCCAGTGTCCAGATCCTCAGCAGCTCTGTCCTGTCCCTGTGGAGTCCCTAGGCCTGCATGGTCTCTCTCCTGTGGCTAGACTCAGCTGATACGCCTTCTTCTGGCCTCTGGAGTGCCTCAAAAATGAGGCAACAAAAATGCAGCAGCCTGAATGGGCAACATTTAAAAGCTAACCAAGATGAGGGCTTTGGAAACATTCTTGTGGATTTCTCTTAAAGGCTTGATGCAGCAGAGAGAAATGGTGGTGTCTGTAATGTTGTATTCCTGCTCCCAGGACCCCATAACACTATCCTGTGACCCATGCAGGTTTCAGGGTTAGGAGGTAAGAGCACTATCTCACAAATGCATTTCAGCTTCCCTCCAGCTGCTGAACAGCTTCAACAACCACCCCCTCTATGCAACATAACCTTTTGGGAGCTACAACCAGAAATTACCCAATGCTACCACCACTTGGGATGTTGAGGGAATGCCCTTGCTGCCCTCTTCAACAAATACCAAACTCCTGTCTCAGAACATGCCCTTCAGCACCAGCTTTGTCTTTGCTCCTGGGGAAGAAAAGCAGCCAAGGAAGAACTGTGCTTGGAGAACAGCTTATATCTAACCGCAAAGGCAAGATCTTCAGAGAGCAAAGGATTAGTGAGCTCATTAGCAAACAAGCTGCATTCTGCTACAGACACTACTGATACCTGATTTCTGTCTTATTTGTAGGCCAGATCCCTTGAGCGATCTACTTCCAGGAACAGGCCTTAATTGTACAGCTGAAATGTAGGCACAGTGCATGCAGATGAATTGTAGTTTGAAGAAAGCTGGGCCAAGGAAAATGCAAGTGTCTGAGAAACGAAAACCCAGGAGAGATGCTGTGACCATCCAGCCTGAGTTCTTCTAAAACTCAGGCCAGATTATCATCCTGAATATATTCCAGCTTGTGTTGGAGCAGACCAGTCAGAAAAACAGCCCGCTCCATTTTACAGTTTCCATGGAGGTAGAACCACCACAATATTGCAAAGCTGTCCCAAACCCCAAAATATTCTCCCTCTTAAGAATACAGTGCAGTATTTCTGGTAGAGTTTGCACTTCAATATGTGGTCATCGAATTTGCCTATTCTTCTCTGCCAGAATAATGAAACTTAACATCCTATTTCTGTGCCCTTATAAGTATCCTTAGACTGTCATCAAAAACATACAAAACTCACTTTACTTTTTTTCTGTTAAGATGCACAGATTTGAGCTCCTGCAGTCCTTTACTACAACGCATTTTCTGATCCATTAATCATTGCTAGCTCTGCTCTAACAGCCTCTAATTCACCAGCATCTTTCTTGAACTGCGGATATCGGGAGCCAGCTGAGCACTCTAGAATATGCACCAATTTCAAAGGCAGACAAGTAGCAAGTTCTTTGCAAGGCCCACTTTCACATCCTCTTAGCCCCTCAGACCCCCACGTCACACAGGAAGCTCACGATTATCGTCTACCATGACCTCATGTCCTTCAAACTGCTGGGATGTGTGTCCCCTATTCTGCCAACCTACACTGTGCTTTGCAGTCTTCAATGGAGGATTTGCCATTTAGCTGTATTCAAATGTACTCTGTTTGCTTACCCCACACAGTCACCCTGTCTAGGTTCCACATGGTTATATCTTTATTTTGCACTCCTTTGCATTCGGGGGTATTTTTTACCATCTGTGCTGCTAACAGGCAGTGTGATAGAATATAAAAAGAGTATTAGTTATTCAGTCCAGGAACAGCGGGGAGGGTGACTACTCTTCAGCTCCTTCCGTCCTTTTTTCTCTCTCTCTTGTAGCTGCTGCCATTTTGGCTGAGCATAAGGACTGTTACAAAAGAGAACAGTGTATAGTAACACGGATGGAGAGGAGGGTTTACAGTGAATGTGGACAGAAGCGTGCAGGATGTGCTCCAGAGCCTCTCCTCGGTGCTAGTGCCCATGCAGACCGTGGGAGGTGGTGCATGGACACGTGGATAGCCACCATACACAGCTGAAGCTTTCAAGCTTCCTCTGCAGGTGCACAGAAACAAGTTTTAAGTTGGCTAACTGGTTAGCCCCAGCAGCTAGCCACAAGGTCTCACCGCTGCCGTGCTCACCTTGGCTCTTCAGTAAGTACTATGTTGCTGTGACTGCTGTGCCAATGATGTCCAAGCCCATCTCTGCCACTGGCATTGCCTCTGTTGCGTGTTATATACCCAAAGGCCATGCTGGATTCAGTAACAGTACTAAGTACCTTGCAGAATTAAAGTCAGTAAAACATACTCCAATGTCTATTCTCATTTGCCTTTTGACTACCTAAGGAATTAATTAGTATCGGCATAAGTGAAAGAACTGAGGAAAACAGAACGAGCTATATGAACTTTCTGTTTGGCTCCCAGAGAGTTCGTATCAGAATTTATCCAAATGTCATCCTTGGTTTGCTTCCTTCGGAAACCTACTATTCCTGTGTGTTTAAAATGATCCTGTGAGTGTGCTGTTCATCTGAGTTATTAAAGTCTGTAGACTAACAGGCACGCTTTGCTCCTTTTTTCTATCAACAAATGCTGGAGACACAATATATATCCAAAGATGTGTGGTAGATCTTGGGGTTATACTATGACAACTTAATTTGTAATAAAAGGGATATATCTGAGCTGGCACTGTGTATTGCACAACTAATTCTAATGTCGTTTTGCATTCTGATGTTTTGATAATAACTTAATAATTTCAATTCCAGAAAAGGAGAAGGAACATGTCTTACATGTTCAATTTTAAAATAGTTTTGCTCTTATAAAGCTGTTAATATTGAACAGAATAATGTTATAATTTGGTTTGTTAACTCTTTCAAGTATTTTTTGGCCAGCTCTTCATATAGCTTTTTTAATAAAATCTCTTGAGGTTATATTTGAAGAATGCTGTCCAGTGATTTATTATATCTCTGCCTTTTAAGTCTCCATATATTGGTTAACTAAATCTATGTCTTTGAAAACTCAAATTTGCTATTAAGCAAAATAAACCAATGAAGAAATCTGGTCTGGAACTGTATGCCCTATTCTCATTGTTGTCACTACCTTCATAACATAATAAAGACTGCAACACTTCGACTGGAAATATGTGCAAGGCTATTTTAACAGCCAACCCAGAATGCTGCACAGCCAGCTTTCTGCTGAGATTTAAGAAAACTGTTATTTAATTTTTCTTGTGTTTAGGTATTGTTTCATCTGTGATCCTCTATTTTTATCTACAATTTGCCCTGTTGGCCCCAACCCCTTCAGAAAACACAAGTGCTGTTCTCTGCTCGGAGCATAGAGCAGCAAAGGCTATTTGCACAGTGTATCTTAAGACCGTATTGGAATGAAATCTCTGCCTAACAAATAAGGTTTATAGACAGATGGGTAGGACAGGAAAATAGATGAATTGAGTAGAGATCCAGTCCCAACTGACATATGTTGAATCAATATTAAAATAGCTATGTGTTAAGCCACAAGCCTTTTACTCTGTGTGTATTGACAGGAGTTGATGGGTGGAGAACTAAAGTGAGCTTTTTCCAAAGAAGGGTAACGGGACATTTTTTTTTCAGTTACAATCTCAGCAAGCCAAGGACATTAGTATCCCACAATGGGCAATATTTGCTATTTAAGAACATACAGTGCTGATACAGGGTTGCCAGGTTATCCTGTAAATCCAGAGCAAACAGATTATAAGCACTGGATAAAGGGAGGCTGATACAAAGAAAATCCTGGTGTTCCTAACGCTGAGGGTGACTGCTGTAGTTGGTGCAGGCCTTCCCCCCTTTTCCCGGCTGGATGGCATGAGAGCAGGGAGCTTCAACAAGTATCCCAAGACAGCTGTCGGAGGGATACACGCTGACATGGATACACATTGCCTGATGCCACTACAAGCTCTTTCCTGTTTTTTGATGTCTCATCTAATCAGAAACTCCTGCTGCTGCAATATTATTCATGGTAATGGCGCCTTGAGCATCTGCTAGGCCGGGTTCCTTTTGCACTAAGCATTACACTAAGTTGTAGCAAACCCTGGGACTGATAGCCCACTCCTATTGTACTCAAGGGGACCTTTGTCTCTGGTGCCAGTAGGAACTGTAGCATACGTTCCTGTATCAACCCATGCATGTCCTTCATAATACAGCTCTCAGGTAGTAAGTAATGTGTTGCCTGAGACTTGATCTCAGTAAGGCAGTGTCGTGGTTTTGCCCCAGCTGAGAGCTGAGCAAGTGGGGAAGGGGGGGGGGGAGGGGGAAGGGAAGGGAAAGGAAAGGAAAAAAACCCAAAAGCAAGAAACCAAAACCCCATGCGTTGGGATAAGGATAATTTACTAGAATAGCAGAAAAATAGATACAACAATGCTAACAGGACTTTAGAGCAAAAAATATACGAAACTGGAGATACACAATGCAGTTTCTCACCAAACCACACAACTCAGGCCGTGCAGCCCAGAGCTGTCCCGAAACTGGACCATCCCCAAAAACCGCGCGTCCTGGAGCCGCCCACTCCTCCTTCAACCAGCCCCCCTTTATGATGAGCATGATGTAATTGGCATGGAATACCCCCTTTGGCCAGTTCGGGCCACCTGTCCTGGCTACATCCCCTCCTTTCTCATTAGTAGGGAAATATGAACAACTAGAAAAGTCCTTGACTGCTTGGCGACAACTAGAAACATCAGGGTGCTACCAGCACTGCTCCCATCCTAACTCCCAAATACTGCATTCCATCCACTGTTAGAAAAGAAATTAACTCCATCCTAGCTGAAACCAGGACAGGCAGGAAAAAACTGTGATGAGAAATAATGAGATCAGTGGCTGTGCTAAGGTAAAATAACCACACAAGGAGCAGGACAAAAGGCAGTAGGTATCTGAAGATGAGTATAAATCATTACCAGTACTTCTGCATTGACTTAGTAAGCCTGTGAGAAGTTTCCATCAGCAAAGGCTTTGACCCCAAATATCACATTTGTCTAAGGCAGAAAAAATAAACAGCCAGCAACACAAAAACCTCTGAGAAGCCATGGATCATAAGGAGTAGCTTTCTGTATTTGGGGATGTATGTACAAAATTCATTATACATCATCTTAACCACACCTGTACAACACTGGTTAAAATATTCACTCCCTTTCCTTTGCTTCAGGAATGCAGATCGGATTTGGAAGCAGACACACATCACTATTTGGGTACTTTGCAAACACTTGGTGATGATCAGAATCCTCTGTGTCAGTTAATCAAGCTCACAGATGGATTAGTTCTCAGAAAAAAAAAAAAAAAAACCCAACTTCCAAAGCCACTGGATGATTGAACCTTTGAGGACCTGGGTAGGAGTGAGGAAGGTTCATATTACATTGCCTCCTGTGTCAACTGTGTTTTAGAAAAGGGACAGGCATTCTGAATCCCCCTTCCTGGCTGAGATGGTTGCAAGTGTCTTGGTCTGGACTTAAAGTATCAGCAGGTACCACGTCAGAGGGTACTTGGTGGTTTGAAAATCACCCCTGCTGCCTGTTGTAGCATCAATATAGTCCTGCAATGTCCACCCTGGTGCAGAGCCAGGAAATAGGCCAGGGTCTTTAAAAGCAAAAGGAAAATCATCTCCTGCAGCAGAAGTGGATATCTGAGGCCAGATGGAGAGAAGGACTATCTCTTTTGAAAAGCCAGTCCTGGGGTGGATGAGTGTTAGCTGAGATCTAACTATCTACAGCTGCTAGGTTTGAGCCTCTTTGCCTTACACATCTTGCATCAGAAGGGCCAGTTGGGTTGGAGTTGGGCTGCAGTCAGCAGTTATTAATATTAATTGTTATTATTGAAATAATATTGCTTTAATCCTGCTTCAATAGGGGCTTACCACCAGCTTCTAGTTCTTTGTGCTGGGATCCTAGAGGGTTGCTCAGATCAGTTATTCTACCCGGGTAGAATTGGTATAGGGAGGGTCTTAAAGGCCTCACTTGGTTTACAGTGTCAGCCTTAGCCCTTGTATCACCTCCATGTAAGAAGCTCAGAAGAGCTGCATGTGACATAAAACCTGGACCTGACAGCAGATGAAATAAAGAGGTAGCTGACTATTTTTGTGAGATGGAATAAAATATGGAACTGCTGTTGGCTTTGCTCAAGTGGGTTATTTGGGTATTCATCTATTCAAGAAGAAAATCCAAGAGGAAATTCCAGCTGAAAAGGCATCAGTTCTCTTTTTCAAGGCATCTTCAGCATGTGACAACACCCTCATTTTTGGCCTATTTCATACTGGAGGAATTCTTGAGATATGGTACTGTCAAACAAAGTACACAGAGCTAGTGCAAAATCCAAGTATAACAGAGTAGCACATAGACCAGCATAGGCGACATTGTACACAGGTACATGGATGTCTTCTTTTTATAGCAGCTTCTAAACTTTGAGGTCATGGAGCAGCTGGTTAGTTCAAGAGGTGATAATCCTTAAATGCTGAGGTAGATGGAAAACACTGTCATATAGCCATGCTGATTGGGGAGGCTCTTTGTGCCTTGTAAAATCTAAAATCTCATGTTTCTCACCATCTCTTCTAATTTAGCTTTCTATGGAGGGTTTTAACAGCACGAGAAGTAATTAGAAGTAAATATGGAGGTTTTCTCCATCTGCTCATATTTTAAACCCACAGTTGGTCAAGCCCAGCACACTGAATTTGCAATAGGCTTTAGTCTCTGCTGCATACAGTACGACTGAGTAAAGCCCTGAGGAGAACGTCTGCAGGAGGAGGCAGTGATACTACCATAGCACTGATCCGCAGTGGCCTTCAGGACAATCAAGAGCAGGACAAACCCTGCTGCTTCCAGAGAGTATCTCTGCTGTAGGAGGGGATGGGGAGCTCTTGGTTGGGGATGGAGGAACATGCTGGGTGCAGGGAGAGGGCTGCTGTGGGGCACTACAGTCACAGCCAGGCAGGGTAGAACACCACCAGGAGATCTGCCACCCCATATTCCTTTTTGGCTAGCTCCACAGTTTATAAACTCTCTGCAATTGTGTCCAAAGCAATCCTGACCTGGAAAAGGAAAGAGTATTTTCCTTTCCTTAGTTCAGTGTTCCATCATGTTAACTAGACTGGAAAGACAGACTTGTTCTAATGAAAACTGGACTATATATCTGTCAGAGAAGTGATAAGGGCTTAGAATGCAAGGGCATATAATTAAGCATATACTTAAGGTCACCTTATGAAAACACTTTGATTGCCCTTTCAGTTAGTGTTAACTCAAAAATTCTGAAAACTGCTGATGTTTAAGAAGTTTGATGTTCTTCCCTGCGGCAGGGACACAGCTGAGTGGTTTTGTTTAGGAGGAAGCAAAGGGTGTTTTTGTTAGAAAGTGCTGAGTGTCCACACAACAATCAGCCCTGCTCAGATGGCACATCTGCTTTTTCAGAGACTGGCAGAAATGCAGTCATAACGGCAACACTTTGTCCCCATAACCACTTGGAAAGAAAGAAAAAAGAAGAAAAGGAAAAAAAAATAACCCCAAAGCTGGTCACTGTCTCCACCTTGAGGGAAAATCTTGTGTGACAAAAACAAGCCCCACTTCTGTCCACAGAATGGGACAGTCCACTGGGAATAGGAAAGCCTCCAAGACCCCTCTGCAGAGATTTCCCCAACAGCGTGAAGAGACTGGGTAGGCAACAGGGAATTAGAAATATTTGCCAGGAGCCCCTGGAAAGGCAGATGCTTCAGGTCTGGTGTCAGTTGTTCCTTTTCCTTGAATGGGTAACATGAGCATAAGAAAAGCTCTACTACCATTAAAATAACACATGCAACCACTAATTGCTATGAAATATCTTGGTTTTCAGAGGACTGAAGTAGGAATATAGCTTCTGTATTCCCTCAGGAAGCTGTCTTTCCACTTGACGATAAATTTTACTTTACAATCTATTTCTTTCACTAATAGTTTATTTATTGCTCTTTTTCATCTCTTTTTTTGAGTCTATAGGCACATGTACCGCTAAATCACACCAGTGGTCTTTATCATTTCCCATCAGAGCACATTTATCACAGAATCACAGAACTGTAGGGGTTGGAAGGGACCTTAAGAGATCATTGAGTCCAACCCCCCCGCCAAAGCAAGCGAGTTTATTCTCAAGCAAGTTTAAACATAGGGTCCTACAAGCATGTGTAAAGAAAGTGAACTTCTTGCTTGGTGCTGTGGACCAAAAGGTCCCACAAAAAGCATCACTAGGCTCACAGACCAGTATTAAATGCTTATTTGCCATCAGGTCATATTTCTTAGTCTGTGTGGAAAAGGGTAACTAGAGTCCTGTTTGATCTCCCAGCAGAGGTCTGATCTGGGGAAAGTGGAGATCCCTGCTCAGTTGTCAGTCAGAGCAGCAATTGCTGAAGAGAATAAAATGAATCAAAATGAACCTAAATGTCCAGCCCGACAACCCATGAAATGCATCCTGCTGTAAGTCACAGTGCTACCTAAGCCGCTCCAACAAGGCAGAGCTGCCCAGATGGTGGAGCAGAGCCCGGCAGTGGATAGTGCACACTCTGGGCACAGAGCAGCAGAGTTCAGTAGTACTTGGGTGAACTGGGGCTCTTTTGGAAACAGCTCAGAGAAAGATAAATCTTTTATCTGATTCTCATGAAGACATGCTGTTCCTAAGGAGGTCATGGGGTGTGTTGGAGTGCTCTGTGAGTGTGAACTCTGAGAGGCCCAAGGGACCTCACTAGCAGTCACAGGGAAGGCAGTACTCTGGCATAAATGGAGCATAAACCTTGGCTTTGAGTTGGTTTGTTCATTGGTGTTTTTTTCCTGCTCTGGCTAGGAGATAATCTCTCTTTTGCATTTGCTGCAAGTGAACACTACCAGAAGAGGGGAGGCAAACTAGGAAAGCAACGGAGCAGTGCAGAAACAAGGGTTAGAGGCACTGCATTCATCTCCCAGGAGGATCTGTACTGTACAAGTACGTGTGAAACCAGGGAGGGCTGGCTACATCTCTGGAGGAACAGCCACGCAAACAGGAGGCTTGGTCTCAGGGAGGTGCACTGGTATACAGAGAGTGGGTGGCCTGGATCTGCAGCAGGAAGGCGTCCAGTACCTCACAGCCTGAGATGCAGCTATGTGCACAGCCCCAGTCTATAATTAAGCAGTGAGCCTTGGTCACCCTCTTCCTGTCAGTCACTTAACTATACCTCAGCTACTCACTGTACATGGTGTGTGTCTTGTGGTTCTTTGCCACCCTGAGAGGTTTATATGGGGCTTCCAGGGCCTTGAATACTGTCTCTGTGCCACCATGGATGTCATTTAGAAGCCTCCATTGTCCTGTCAATGGGAGATGAAAATGAGAACAATGAGATGAAGCTGGGGGAATATCTAAGAGGCAACAGCATCTAAAAAAACACAATTAGGAAGGGTCATAGCTGTGTGCTCAGCACCACCCGTTGTTGGCAGGCTGTGACGTACATTGGCCTGAAGTTTCATCATGTGGGAGTCCCGCTGTTTTCATGAACCAGTATGTGAACCTGAATGATTATAACTATGCTCAGCATGCCAGTGTGAGGAAAGCCCAAGTTCATCTTGGTCTTTGAGGTTTTCAGGGAATAATGTGATGACCATTATGTCAAAGGATGTCCAAGGTTGCCTGCTGTTCTGGCCCACGGAATATTTGGGCAAGAGCTATGCTTTGAAATGTTTCTGCAGTGGGTTCACTCTCATTTGCCAGAACTGCTCCAGCAAAAGGAGAAGCTTGGTGTTTAGTAAGCAGCAGAGCATGGCTGCCTGAGGAGCTCTGTGCTGGCTTTCAGCCAGCAAGTTTCATGTGAGCTCAGCCATCCCTGCTGCTCACAGACTTCCTTGGGCCATGATGCTCCCTAGGCAGTGCCTCCACCTTGCCTCTGCCCTGGCTGGAAGCAGCTAGGGTTTAAAATTACTTCAGCTGGCCTGCGCATGTGCAAGGCAGTAATACTTCTGTCAGCAGCAACCACCCCATCACTTGTCATCTCTTGCAAATGAAGCAGGACAGCATTTGGATGAAAGCCCTCTGAGGATGACTTGCATGCTGCAACTTGTGGTGGCACTGCTAAGCAAAGTCCACTTTGAAAAAGCATGATGGGAGTGTGCTGTAAGTGATGCTGTCTTTGATAAGAGGCATGAAAGAGAACTCTTCGCTGCTCATTGCTGTTGCTTTTTCAGGAGTGCCTTTTTGTCTGTAGGAGTGAGTGTCTAGTAAAGCTTTTGCATCAGGATGTTAGCTTGGATTTACTGGCTGGATTCCAATTCAGGCAGTTGCCATCTACCTCTGCAAAGTTTTCATGCTGTTTCAGATGGCTAAAGAATGATTTTTCATTTCATGTTCAAATCTGGTTTAAATAGTTACTTCATACACTTGAACGATTCCTTTATTTCACACCCAGTGGTGGGTGAAAGGGTGTTTCGTAGCATATATTTGGATCCACTTCAGTGGAAGCTATTACCATCACCACTGGGGTTGCAACGCCTTACAAATCCATGCTGAAGGGAGCAAGCCAACAGAACTGGAAAATACTTCGCTATAAAACATAGCATCAGGCTTATGGCACCCTACTCAATATACTAGCAGCCCATGACAGAAATCTGCAGCAACTCCTGTGCATTACGGAGTAAATGTATAGTTTTTGAACAGGTTACTTGTGCTTACACCAACCACAAGAAATGCTTGAAAACAAGCCAGTTGGCTTAGTTTCTGCAACAGTGGCCAAACTCCATTCTAGATGCCTAAAATTTTCTGACACCCTGAGAAGACACACTCCTCCTCAGCTACTCGAGTTCCCTCATTTCACCAAGTAAACTTTTTTCTTCTCTTATATTCCAGTTGTTGAAATTCGTTTGCCACCCTCTGCTCAAAATTCTATTTATCCTTTTCCTCCCACTTTTCAGAACTGTCATGGTTATCAGCTCAGCAATGTGCAATGTAGATTCTTGAGATCTGATGTCATTTTGCTTGGCATATGTTACACCCTCAAATAAGCTGTTGTGCTGAATAATGTACCATATGTATATCTCCCAGGCCTCCCAGCATTGTGAAGACATATCAGTGCTCTGTGTGCCACTTAAACCAGGATTTTTGTCCCTGTTGTGCAGAGCTTCCAAGTCTGATGTTACGAACCGAAATAAAATCCTCAGCTCACCCTCTCTTCTCTGCAGCATACTGCTCTGCCTATCAAACCCTGGAAAGGTTCTGGAAAAGCCTACTCCGATGATCTTTTGAAGAAATAAATTGCGGTTGCTGATATACGCCCACTTGTGCTGTAACACTTGAGGTGCTGCTTTGGGTGGGGTCTTTGCTTGCATGTGGTTTGTGTGCGTGTAGGTTGAGAAGCAAGAGGAAAGAAAACGCAGCACTGAATTTCAGCCTTCCACAGGAAACTCAACAGCAAGAGATTAACACCAAAAATGATCTTCCCATAGGTGTCCAACCAGCACTCTAGGCGAGCATCTTTCCCAGCGGCTGTGCAGGACTAGCTGGGCTCACCAGAGACACTGCGGAGCCGCTTCCTTGGAGGTCTTTTGGGATTCAGTTGGACCCAGGCCCAGTCCAACTTAACAGTCCTGCTCTGAGCAGGGAGGCACCATGAACATCCTACAGCCCTCTCCAGACAACTCTGTGGTGGTGCTGTGTGAGAGACTCAGACCACCCTGGTCTAGGAGGCTGAAGACGATAACCTCAAGCCTGGGGGAGGGAAAGAGAAGAGTGACACAGAGTGCCAGCATAGGCAGGGCAGTACCACAGTGCTCCTGCTGCAGCTGCCAGGCATGCTCCAGCCTTGGGTTTCCTTGAAATGACCCTGCAGGGAATGGTCCCTGCAGGCAGCCACTCCTCCCATGGGCCCCTTTCTCCTTTCCCCAGAGGCTGGCCATCTTGATACAGATGTCTCCCTGCAGCCAGCCTTGAGCTGGACTGCCTTGCCCGCTGCATGACACGCTCCCCACCAGCTGTGGGGACACATCTGGGCACTGAGACAGCAGGCACTGCTCACACCAAGCCAGGCACATGCCCAAGCATGGGACACCTATTCTGCCTTCTCAAAGGGCTGTAAAACAAGGAGACCCAGGGTGCTTCTGTGGTGCAAAGGGCTGCAAGAGGTGCCACAGCACATCCAGTGACTGCTGAAATGCAGCCTTTCCTTTTAACCAGTGAGGTCTCTGAAACATTCAATTTTCTGAGAAACTTCTGTCATGTCTTTTCTTGGAAGAACACGATAATGAGTGCACATAAAGTAGTGCTCTCCAATTATTTCTCATGAAGAGAAGCATCGCTCTAATAAACCATCTTCATTTTTCAGTTTTAATGCTTTTTGTGTACGCATTAATGCATCATGTGTTTAACTGACGCAAATTCAAAGACTTTGAAGCCATTAAAGGGAAGTGGAGTCTGATCACCATTGTGGTATCTGGTTTACAGTTAGCAAAACACTCTGTTTTTCCTGGATCCCATTTCCACCCTGGGAAAACACTAGGAACAGATGGTTTACTATCCAAGTTTTACAAGCGGTTCAAACAGGAGTAGGCACCCTGCGTGCTGCGAATGTTTATAGAGGTTAAGCATAATCAGCTCCCGCTAGTCCCTGCCAACTGCATTAATTAAGTTTGTGGTGACTATGGTGAAAAAGCCTAAGGAAATACAGTTTTATGAACGTATTACATTATTATACACAGTATTTAAGATCACAGCTGAAGAGCTGACATAGATGAAAGAGTTCCATATTTAGAGCAGGGACTTTTAATTTTCCTGATAGGTTATTTACCAAAACCAGTGACTAGCAAAGTAAATCTTTAGTTTCCTTTCATTTCACTCTGCAGATGGGAAAGACTCTTGCAACAGTTGCCAGTGAGAGGTATCCTTTTGGGCGTGCATTTCTGTTAACGCTGACCTATTAATGCAATTTTATTTCTTTCTTCTTTTTTTTTGCATAGCAGTTCTTTGGGACAGCTGAAAAGATATCTTTGGTGTTCTTTAGGGCAGCAACAGTTAAAGTTTATACTTTTTCTTTGAGCAAGACAGTGTAAGAGGGATACCGGTCAAGATTTACTTCAGTAACTGCATCTTTTTTAACTACCCCTGAAGTGCAAGCCAACAAGATGGTCTGTCTTTGTTCAATGATTTCTATGTATATTTGATTTATGTGTGTATTTTTCAAGTTCAGTGAGAGCTGTACATACGCAGAGATCAACAGCCAGTAGATGTGTGGTCTAATAGTTCCCTTTCTTGCTTGTCCAAAGTGAAAGATCTAATGAATAGTACACTCTCCCTTGCAGGTGAAATATTTTCATAGCTTCCTCTCAATACCTGAAAATGTGAAAGAGCTCCATTATTCCATTAAAATCAACATAATGGCTCCTTTAATAACCCAAACAGAAATCAACTATGACTCATGAAATATAAGGTATAGGTTTTATTTCATTAGTCTGTAGATATATTGACCTGGAAGAAAAGATTTAATGCTAAATAAATGCCACTTGCTAAGAGCATCCATGCCACAAATGGAGTTTTAAGTTTGGAATTTGGAGAGCAATGCTGTAATGGGCTCGAGGTAGCAAACAGGCTTTCTTAAACAACCTTTACAATTCATTTTTTGAACTAAGCCACAGCTGTTGGTAGCTATAAAATGTCCTATGGATGGTGTACCAGTTGTTTGTAAGATTAGTGATTATTTGGAAGTAAAAAAGTCTTTTTTTTTTCTGAATCAGTACTGAAATAATGTGGCACTCTGGCTTGCTTTTGGGACACAAAACCTAGGGCCTGATCAGCTCACCTCATTTACATAGGATAGGTCTTTCTTTAAGAAGTACTGAATTTCAGTATGACAGAGAACTTGACTTCTTGAGTCTGAACAGAATCGAAATGCATTTACCTGCTCGTATTGTGACTGCCAGCATTTTTTTTTCCCTGGGAAAATCTGCAGTCGCTCTGCTCGAGCCTTGCCGAGAACTGAGACTAGTTGTTGTGACAAGGCATCATCAGGCTTGGCACTTCCACAGCAACTGAAGTTCTGCTCTTCTTTCCAAAGCCTTAAATACTTTAAAATACCTTCTATAAAAAACCCACAGCTCTGCCTTATACGCCTGACTCCTCAGGAAGACAGAATATTAGAAGTCAGAACTGTGTTCAGTTTTCAGTGAAGGAAGTGGTTTGGAAAGGAAGGGAAATAAAATCCACTCATGCTCTAACAAAACTAATATTATTCAAAGAAAATCAAAGGGTGAGTAGTAAATCATTATGAAGTTACATAAATGCTTCTATCAATACATAATCCTTTTGTTTCTCTCTCTGGATAATTTTGCCAAAAGCCCCAGGTAATTCTTACCATTAAATGTTCTGAGGTTAAAAACAAACAAACAAACAAACAAACAAAAACATTGTGTTCGACAGACAAGAGATGGTTTAGAATATCTACCTGACAGCTCTTTTGAGGAAGTAACCAAAATTTCAACTCTCCTTTACAATGCTCTGAGTACCTTTGTCTTGTGTCAAACTATTCAAAAAAGTATTTGAAAAAAACCCACTTTTAGTATAAGGTGCTATAACACACCTTGGAAAAGGGGAAGACAGGCAGTGGGATTCCAGTGGGCTCTTGCTCTGAAGAGATGAAGATGCTACCAGGTCCCTGTGCAGGATCTTTTGTTTGTATTTGTGGACATGCTGCTTGCTTCTCCAAGGGTTTCTTTATGCCAGGTGTAAGGTACAGTGGCCTTCTTCAGCTCTTAGCTTGTCACTTCTGAGGAGTAGCACTGTCAGCTGTAGAACAACTTCTTTGCTTTCACCACTGATGGATGGATACGGTGATCCCATCAACAGCTGGGACCTCTGAGGTCATACAGCTTCACGTCAGGGTGGGAAATACAGGCACTAACCTTGGGAGAAGCTCGACACATTGCCCAGCCTGCAGCTCCGTGTCTCAGGGAGACGTAGCTCGGCACAAAGGATTCTTGGTCTTGCTTCAGTGTGCTAGTGCATTAGTGATGAGATATTAAAGCACAATAAGAAAAAATACATAGGTAAGCCCAAAGTGCACACCATTTCTTAAGGACAGTATTGTAAGCAGGTCCAAGAAAAACTATTTTTAAAAACTTTCTTCAAGTGACATGCCTGACCAGTGATGTCAGAACTCATGTCATTTTGTTCTGAGAGTTAAACAAGGAAAATGCATCCATTTCTTTGCAAAAATATTTAGTTTGCCATATCCTCACCTATATGGTAAAGGAGCACCTAGGAAAACATCCTACTGTCCTACCAGAGGGCAACATCCCGCCAGGCACTGTGGTGTACCTTCCTGTGATGTACCTGAAGTTACCAGTAACTTCTTGCAGCATTCAGGTACTAACTGGGAAGGTCCTAAAAAAGGACGAAGAGCAGAGGAGCACAAGGAGTACAACATCTTGTGCCAAGTCAAGCTACCCCATCTATTCAGCGTTGGTGGTTGACCTGTGACAGTGCCAGAGGCTTCTGCAGAAGTGCACCATGAAAAAAAATCAGTTTTGTAAACACATGGGAAGGAGGAAAGGGGACAAGTTAATGTACCTGCCATCAGATGTAGTCAGAAGAAACAAGCAGGCAAATTAAATACATCTATAGTCTATCTAGGGTGTGTCACCTTTCTACACTAATTTACCAAAATTTTTGTAGGAATTATCTCAAACCAAGCCCCAGGAGGACATCTGGTAAACATACAACTGAAGGAAGTGGTACTCAAGCTGAAAATACACAAGAGAGTTATTAAAACCTCAGACCACACCGAACTGACTGAAACAGAATGCAAAGGCTATCGTTATTGTTAAGAACTAGGGGCTAATTGCTTAAAGAAAATCAGATGGTTTGCATCCTGTGGGTAACTTCAAGGACCATATCCTTTTTTTAAATTTTTTTTGTTATGCAAATGGTCTTTGGAAGAGATGTGATCTGGTTTCATTCTGTACCATCCATCTTGTGGTAATACAGTTTCAGCAATGCTTTAACGAAGCGTCTGATGGAGTGAAACAATGCAGGCTCTAAGGTTGTCGAAAACCCTTCTTATAGCCTGACAATTCAGAAAGCAGATGTCCTCCTGGCACTTAAAGGTTTCTTTCTCCAAGTGCACATCTTGTGATACAGGAAACAAGACACTTCCCTCTATGCCAGTGGACAACTTTCTCACTCAAATGGTGAAAAAAGCACCTCTCAAAAGTGATTTTTCCTTTTATGTCAGACTTTGCCAGGCACAAGAAAGCAACAGGCACGCAAGAATTTTGGGTGCCAGAACTGTGAGCTAGAAAATTGAGAGGGGAAAATGCACTTATACTGATGTGGGCAGGACTTTTCTACAAACGTGTGCCCTTACTGTGAAGAAGCTAAGGAAATCTTCCTTTCCTCTGCCAGATAAAACAGAAAGCTCATACTCTGCAAAGGTTTTTCTAGACTACAAGTCACTTTAGAAACTTGGTGTGTGCTTTAACCCAGTCGTGGAAACCAGCCCCTCATATTTCTCAGGAACACCCACCTCTCCTGTAACCAGGAAGAGTCAGCCAGCATCCACGAGCCTTCTTTCAGGAATCTGGTCTGCTCAGAAGCACAGCAAAGTAGCTCTGGCAATAGTCCGTGCACAGGACTGACACCATCTTGATAAAAGGGAAAGAATGGTGGGAAAATGCACTCTTAACAAAGTCTACTCTGGACATTAAATAGAACGCCCTAAAATTGCCATGGGATCCACTTCAACTGTTTTCCTTAATGAACTGTGGTTTACTGATAGACACTTTTGTTCACACTTTTGTGTCACTGAAATTCGAGTTTCTCTCATTTAAGCAGTGTGTCAGTGCTTGTTTTAGCTATGGTTGCCCAAAGACAAAGACAGGGCATTCATATTTGCCTCCTGTCCTTCTGCCAACTGGTGATTAAATCCCAGGGCAAAGGCTGTAAAAGCAGTGCTGGGAGCATCCTAAGTGTTGGAACTTCCTAAAACCAAATCCAACAAGCAATTGCAGGCACTTTAGGTTGAGCCTTCCTTGGGCTGGTGAGACCGCAGGAGAGCAAACTGGCACAAAGCCAGTGTCAAGGCACACCAACACAAGTCAGAGGCCTTCTACACCAAACTGACCTAAGCATGCCTAAGTGTGGCCTAACACTGACCTGAGAGAAAGCTGAGCTGGTGACATTAGGAGAAGAGTAGGTAATGCTTCACTTTTCCTGCTGTGTTTCACTGGGGGACTATAATCCCAGCTGACCTCGCTCTACCTAGACTTTTCAGTGGCATTTGATGTCTACCGGTCAGGGCTGCACACAACACAGAGCACCCGGAAATTGCACTTGAGACCTGCCCATTGCTGAAGGTGGTATCTTGCAGGTACCATGCCACCACAAAATATTCTTCAGGGAAAAAAAATCTAAAGTAAGCATCCCGCCCGCTTCAGTCCTCCTGAGCACGTCATTCCGTTGCTATGTTCTCTACCGGAGGTGCTGCCGATTGTCAACACGATTTCAACACTCAGTCTTCCCTCTGTGAAGACAGCTACCTGGCTCGGCTAAAATAAGACGACCAGGTAAACGGAATAATCCTTGCAAGCCACTAAGGAAGCAGATAGAACAGATGGGAAACTGCTTTCTTGCCCCATGGAAGTCAGGCAGATTTCATATCCCGCACTGAGGAAACGGGACCTACGGGATTTTTGTGAAAAATAAGGTATCTCTGCCCACTGCAGAAAAGCTATGAATCCACTGCCTCAGATACTTGCCTAGAGCTGTGGAGCAATCAAAATGCGTTCTCACTTTCCTTAATTCAGAGCAGAGAGCTGAAATCCCTCTCCCACGTAATCACAGAGTATCTGCTATTCCAGGCCAATTTGTGCCTGTTCTGTATCCATCAGATCCCTTCCCCTCCTCTCCAAATTCCTATCTGGATATGATCAATCTTTCCTGCCCAAAACAGTACATTTATTGTAGAAGATACAGGTTTCAAAAATCTGCATTTTCCAACAGCATCAGTTTCAGTGGAACACTGGCCATGGAGGTGCTGCAGCCATTCCTCTTTCCCATGTCTGCTGCTAAACAATGAACATGCTGCTGCAGAAATTTCCAGAAATGCCTCTCACTGTGGTCACTGGGAAATACTGACCCGAACATATGCAGCCCACTTTAACCAAATAATGGTCTTGCCTTTTAACAGTTATAAGAAAAGCATTCTCCTTTTCTTTCTTCTCCTCATCCCACTCCCCACCACCACTTTTTGTGCTTTTAATAATTCTCAGAACACAAAGACACCCCAGAACTGGAACCCACATGAAACCCTGAGTTTCCCTTCAGGATATGACTCTTTAATGCTATGTCATTCAAGTGCAAGTTGAAAAAACTGACTGCAGAAATGAGAAAGGTTGGAGAAGGACACTTAAGATTTAAAATAAAACTGAAGTGCACAGGGAAAAGAAAATCAGCCATATTTTAAAAAAGTGATTACCTAAACAAGCAATAATTTCAAGCGCCACAACCCTGTGAGAACATGGGCAGATGATAACAGCTACATGGAAGTCAACAGAGAGTGATGCATCAAGGCTAAGAGAGAGGGCAGACATGGGGATATTGTTTAGAGCCGACTAAGGACAACAGCCTGTTCCTCAAACAGCTCCCAACATGAACATTATTCCTTATCCCTTGCACAGCTGCAGTAAATCAGTAAATCAGCTGGCAGCAACTGATACATGACCACTCACTACTACACACGTCAGCATGATTGAAGCTGGGCTCCTAGCTCCATCACTTGTAGGCTGCTTCACATAAGCGTAGTAGCTCTGCAGAGACTTGCACTACTCACACTTCCCTGTGTGCTCACCCCCTCTCTCACCTCTACACTCTTAGATACAAAAGCCAGGAGATGTTTGTGTGAATTGGCAGGCTGCCCAGCCACCCTTGTCAAAATGGCTTTGCAAAATTGTGCTATCACTGGATGCTTACGCAGGGACTGCTTCTACAGAGCAAGCCTGCTTGAAAAACAAGACATGCTGTTTCTCTGCACTCTTGGTTTAACTGAAGGACCAGGAACACTCTGTGTCTTGCTAACAATAAACCATCATCAGACCCCACACCAAACACATTGTAAAAATTTGGAACATTGACATTCATAATGAAAAAACCCAAGTAGCTTTAGTGAGGGAACGAGCAAAAGGGAGCTAAACAGTGCTGAGGAATAGCCTTGTGCCGTAAACTGATTCAGTAAAAGATCAATCTTACTGTGGAACTAAAGTTGTCCCATCATTGGGTCCTTGTCTCAGCTTAGCTTTTAATGAAACTTGGTAGACCTTGTCTGCTCAGTCTTGCACTGAGGCAGAGCGGCCTAGCACATCACAAGTAATTATTTTCCAAAAACTTGCACCAAGTTACTGTATCCCCCGATTTTGTCCAGAAGATCAGCGTGTCATAGCTAGTGTGGAAGTCCTTCACAGTCCCAAGTGTTGTGACGCTGATAAATCTCTTGCACAGCAAACAGGTTGGTGAGAGTGAAAGCAGATGCCCGCCCCCCTCCCCCCTTAATATTTCCTTCCATTTCCTTTCCCAGATTTTCTTTGCAACTTGATCTGATTTCACTTCGGACCTGGGATCTGTCCTTGGAGCTCTGCTCTGGGCAGAAGCAGCAAAACAGTGTGGTACAGGGAACGGTGGACCTCCTTCTTCCCTGCTTTAACACATCCCCAAGGTTTTGCAAAAACTCACCTGCCTTCCTGGCTGCCCCCGGCCCTCCTGTTTCTGGGCAGGTCTCCTAGGGCAAGGGGAAGACCAGTCCAGTGGGGCATGGCTTCTGCTCTGCTGCCCAGACCAGGACAGAAGGTACTACAAGAGCATTAAGCCCCACATTGTTAGCATCATCCATGCATGGCTGGGTGTTGGGGAAGACAGCAGGCTTGCTAGTGGCCTAGTTCTCCCAAGACTTAGGCCCTGATAATATCCTCCTGTTCCCATGAGACAGGAAAAGTTACTCATGCTGAGAGGAACTTAATCATCACATTCTCAAAACACAAGGGCCTTGATGATAGGGGTGCAGGCTACCCTAAACCAAGAAGCTGTTATGGGAAGAACTTGGGAGTAACGGAACATGTTAAGAACCAGCCATAGTAAGATGGTCAAAACAGCCAGTGTGCAGATGTTTTTAGGTATCAAAGGTAAACTAATAATATTTAGCTATCAGATATGTTTGTCAGAACTCGTTACAATCACTAACCAATCAGTAGGGTGTAAACAGTACGTAACCAATCAGCAGGTTTTTAGCTTGCCCCCTTTGCAGTAACAAAAGTATATAATCTGTGGGATTTCACCCAATAAACGGCTTGACCTAAAATTCATATCGAACTGCGTGTTGCTCATTGTCTGACTCCACAGCTGGGTGTCGCGGTTTAGCTCCAGCTGGCAGCTGAGCACCATGCAGGTACTCGCTCACCTCCCTCTCCCTACCCCCACCTCACGCCCCCAGTGGCATGTGGAGGGGAATCAGGACAAAAGGGTAACATTTGTGGGTTGGGATAGGGATAGTTTGCTGGTACAGCAAAGGGAGAGGAAAACAATAACAACAATGCTAATAAAAACAGAGATACAGAATGCAAGTTGCTCACTGCCTAGAACCCAATGCCCAGCGGGTCCCAGAGCAGTGATCCTTTCGTGGCTAGTTTCTCCCCTATACCCCGAGCATGACATCAGATGGTATGGAATATCCCTTTGGCTGGTTTGCGTCAGCTGTCCTGGCTGTGTCACCTCCCAAGTTCCTGTGAAAATTAACCCTACCCTGGGCAAAATGCAGGACACCGGATCTCACATGGCCACAGAACGGCCATGCTGCCGAGGTGCCTGTAGGGCGGGAGACTTCGCATGGACACCTGCCTAGCAGCACCCTGGCCAGAATAGCTTCTCACCCAGAAACCAGCCTATGGTCAGACACTTCTCACCTCGCCCAGTGGGGATGAGCGTCACCTGGCTCTGCTGGCAAAGCTGCCCCACGGACTCCCTCACCTGCTCCAGGGGAAAAATGCTTTATGAGCTGAAGCTGCTTGAAGCTACTACTCAGCAGCTACCAACAACATGGGCCAGAGCAACAGTGGTGGCTAAAATGCCTGGACCAGTTGGGTGGAGGAGAGTGGCTTTTCCACTGGCATAGTTGGGGGCTGAATGAGGGCAGTGGATGGATGCCAAATGGAAAGTGCTGGGCTGTCTGCTCTGGTATTTGACCAGCTCAGCCCTCTGTGTGCCTCTTTAATACCACCTGCTGATCCTGCATCAGTGCATCGGCAAGTGCACCAAAATCACTTCTAGAGGCATAGGTTAACACCAAGTGGGATTATAGAGCATTTGGCTGAATCAGGCCAACCACTAATAACAAACTAAAATGATTTGTGAAACTGGGCACTCGTAAAACAGTACATTTTTTATTCGGGGTCTTGTTAGTCACCATGGTCATGAAGTATGTTAAGGCTTGGTTAAGTTGCGGTGAACAGTGCAGAGCAGCCAGATGTGAGCTACAGCATCATGTTGTCAGGCTAACACAAAGAGCTGGTCTGCCTTCTGTATTAAAAAAAAAAAAACAACCTGTGAATGCTCCTTCTGCAAAGCCAAGAACAATACCAAGCAAGAGAGGAAACCTACTAAAGTAAGTCTGAAAACTGTTTTAACCAGGAATGAAATACAACTGGCTGTTTTTCTTAATGGAGCGCTAAGCTACGTTAGCTAAAGTGATGTGATTTCACCAACCTGCAAGTGTTTATAAAAACCTAATGTAATGACATTTTCAGAGAGGGGAAAGATTTTTAAAGTCACCTGGGAAATGTTAAATAGCCCATACTTGTAGCAATTCACTCATAATATTTTTCATCTTAATTTTTCAGGAATACACATGTTCCTACAAGTTGCTGAGAGACACGTGATAGCCCTGATGGTATCAAGATACTTTGACTGCAAGACTTCCTGGGAGCAGAGTGTTAAATTTGCAACCCGTAGGAGCTATCCACCCCATTTACAATATCCTGCCTCCTCTAGAACGGAAAGTGTGGCAGGCTGGATTAGTTACTCATTATTTCACAAGGACCTGTTCCCAGCTACCACCTTCTAGAGTGAGGGCAGAGGGAGGAAGAGACCCACCAGCTGCCCCACCAGCAGCCAGACAACAGAAACACTGGCTTACATCCTGCACTTGCACGTTGTCGGCATGTGCACAGAAAACCCAGTATTTTCAGACCATGGACCTGCAGCACATACAGCAGCCAGCTGCTCTGCACAGGAAGTTAGTTGCAATAAATTTCATGGCCCCACTGCTGCTGCTGCTGGGGCAGGAGCGCTAACCTATTTGTGGATACCTTCCAACCTCAGGCAGTGAAGGAAAAGCCATCACAAGAGCAGGTTCCCACTCCTCAACCAAGGTAGGTAGTTGAGGCTTCCTTTACGCTAAACAGAGATGCAAGTTTTCTGGACTCAGTTCACTTTGCAGTATTAGGTATCCATCTTAATGAGACAAATCCCACCTAGATCCCATCTTTCTCCACTAGCCAGAGGAGGGGCTTTGACTACTTGAGATGTAGGAAGCTAGAGATACTTCAATTGATCCCACCCTGGACATAATTAACTGCCCAGCTGCAAGGCTTGGGCACACAAAATATGCCAGTAAGCTAATAGGCAAGCCTGAGTTGTCCAGCCAGATGTGTCGCTTTCCACGTAAAGGAATTCAGTTTTGAATTCACCTCTGTGGTGGCTAGGCCCTGGCTGGAGGCCAGACGCCCACCAAAGTCATTCCCCTTTGTAGTTGGACAGGGGAGAAAATATATATTGAGAGGCTTAGGAGTCAATGTAAGGACAGGGAGAGATCATTCTGTCATCAACGACATGGGCAGAACAGACAACACAGGAAAGAGAACTATCTAATTTATTACACTACACAGACAGTGAAACCAGAGTCGGATAATGAGAAGCATAACCAGATCTTAAAACACCTTCCCCCCGCCGCTCCCTTCTTAGCAGACTTTAGTCAGGATTTTGCTCCCTTCTTCCCTCCCGTTGTGGCACGGGGCAGGGGGTGTGCAGGGACTGGGGAAATGGGGTTCTCAGTCACTTCTTCATGAGCTGTTTTCCTTTTCCAGATCTTAAAACACCTCTACCTCCCCCCTGCTCCCTTCTTAGCAGACTTCACTCTAGTCATGATTTCTCTCCCTTCTTCCCCCCCGATTGTTGCACAGGGAGGCAGGGACTGGGAGATGGGGGCTTCAGTCAGTCCCTTGCAAGTTGGTTTCCTTCTCGGCTGGGGCTGGGGGGGCAGGGGGAGCATTCATTCCACACCCTCCCCTGCTGCACTGTGGGGTCCTCACCCATGGAAGACTTCTCCACGAACTTCTCCAACGTGAGTCCCTTCCCAGAGGGCTTTATCTCTTCATTCAGCTGCCCCACCATGGGTCACTGCTATGGCGGGCAGTCATAAATCTCAGTGTCTCTCAGTCCCAGTCCTCCACAGGGTTACAAGCTTCCCCTCAGCAAACCTGTTCCGGTGCAAATCTCCCTCTTACTCATCTCTGTCTCTGCTTCTCTCCATGGGCAGCAAGTGCTGGCAGGACCTTGCTCCAATGTAGGGTCACAGCATCTCCTCTATGTCTCCACCTGCTCCATCCAGCGTGGAGCCCCTCCACGGGCTGCAGGTGGCGTCTCGGCCTTTTCCATGGGTTTCTCCAGGGGCTGCAGGGGCATCTTTCTCTCAGGCACCTGGAGCACCTCCTCCCCCGCCCTCCCTGGCCTTGGTGTCTGCACAGCTTATTACATCTTCTCGCTCCCTTCTCCAGTGGCAAAATGCAGCTGCCTGCAGGTTTTTTCTCCTGTATGTGATTCCCAGAGGCGTTGTGACCGTCACCGATCGGCTCGGCCCTGGTCAGCAGCAACTCTTGCCTTGAATAGGCCAATGTTTACTGTCTAGGGCCTGAAGAGAATTCCAGCAGCTCCTTACAGCAGCTGTTTTCTGCAGCCTCCCTTCTCTCCCAGCACCCAGCTATGCAAAACTGTGACAACCTTGGACGAAAAGAGGAAAAAAACCCAACAAAAAGCAAACCCAAAAAGGAAGCGCATGGCTGCACCACCTCATGATGTGCACTGCTGCAGGCAGTGTTTGCAGTGACCTCTGGGCCTGCTGTCCTCTGCCATCCAGTGCATCAAGTTACCTGGGCATCCTTTTGTCAGAGTTTGGCTGTGGCACAGCCCAAGGCCAACAGCTGGTAAGATTAGAAAAACTGTGCTTCCCCATTCCCCCCTCCCCAAAAGCAGCTGTGGTGAAAGGAAGGCCTGGTACCAAAGAGCTGTGATTAAGATTAAAAATCTGACCGCACAGACAGTGGAATTGTTACAATTTCATGTTCTAGCAGTCAGCAGGTTTTGGGATTTTTTTTTTATGGACAAGATAAACCTTTTCACAATAAAAATGAAAAATGTACAAAAGCCCCTGACCACTTCCATGAAAACCACTACCAAACCTCCACTAAAAACGAAAAATTTTAATCTTGGAACAATGATCTTTTTACAAAGAGATTTTAAAGAGCAAGTGTACATATTCACAAAAGCAGCAAACTAAGGCATATTCTCCACAGCCATGTTTATAAATTAAAGACTTTGAAAAGCCATGTGGCTTGATCTCATTTCAACCTTGTTGAGATACAGGCAGTAAAAATTTTGAACATTTGACTTTTACATGTGATGGACTGTAGGTTTATACAATTATCGTGAGTATGAGCTAGACAAAATTCAAATTACTTAAACATTACTTAAACATTATTTTAAACATTATTTTAAAGTGCTCATTAGAAACCCAACATTTCAATTATAATTTAGAATGTTAAAGTTATTACATTCCTTACATACTGTGTCTGTAAGTACAGTTATGTAAACAATCTACAGTCTTGTCTTTATAAATATGAAATAATTTATATCTCAGGCATGATTAATACCAGAAGGTGAACTGAAAGAGTATTTCGATTGGCCCAGAGAAAAAAAAAGGAAAAAAAATCTAAGTTATCCCCATACATGCAGCCATAGGAATTACATATCCCAAGAGCTGCTGTTTTGGCCAATCTCCTTGAGTAATTCTCTTTACATCCACTCACGGAGCATCTGCCAGGAAGTTGCCAGGAGAGAATTACAGCAACTCCCGTGTAACAGAATTGCCTGGGTGTGCAGAACTGGCAAGGCTGCTGCTAGCAAAGAATGCAATGAGACATAAGTCCTTTGATTAAACAGAGGAAGTATGCACTGCAATGTTGTCCTGGTTTTGGTCAGGATGGAGTTAATTTCATTTGTAGCAGCGGATGGAATGCTGTGTTTGGGACTTAAAATGGGAGTACTGCTGATAACACCCTGATGTTGTTAATTGCTGTCAGACAGTCAAGGACTTTCTCAGCTCTTCATGAGAAAGGAGGGGCGAAGCCAGGACAGGTGACCTAACTGACCTAAGAGAGTATTCCACGCCAGTTACGTCCTGCCCAGGATATCGGGGGCTGACGGGAGGAAGGCCGAGGGCGGCTTCGGGACGCGCGGTTCTAGAGGGGCGGTCGGGTTCCGGGATGGCTCTGAGTGGCACGGCCTGAGTTGTGTGGTTTGGTGAGGAACTGCATTGGGTATCAACAGCTTCATGTATTTTTGCTCTAAAGTCCTGTTAGCATTGTTACATTGTATCTTTCTGTTATCTTAGTAAACTATCCTTATCCCAACCCACGGGCCTCTTAATTTCTTGGTTTTGGGGTTATTTGCCTCTTCCTTTTCCCTTCCCTTACTTCTCACCCCCCCACACTTCCCTTTTCCCTGCTCTTTTCCTTAAGGGGCAGGCAGCTGCGTGGATCTCGGCTCTCAGCCAGGGTGAAACCACGACAAAGGTATTAAGACTTCGCAGAGATGTAAGAACTCTGAACTAGTCTGTCATACAACAAAAATTTGTGTATTTTTAGTTTTTTAATTAACTGTTGTGTTTATGGAAAAAAAAAATTAAGGCAGAACTAATTCAAATGCATCTGTGATGAATTTGAAAGTCTACATCAGCTTTCTTACAAGGCCCTAACCAGTTCCCTTCAATGCAGACACAGCATGTTTGCTAGTCAGTCTCTTGTCCTGACAGGAGCTTATCAAAACTCTCCACCCCACTACCAGTTCTCAGTGATTTTGACTTAAGTTTTGCAGCATGTGGTACCACTCTGTGCACAAGTGAAGCCCGTTTCACACAGGACTAACCCCACATACTTATGAAATGTTAGTATCATACACCACTGTACTCCTCAGTGCATACACTTTTCACTATCTTCTTCAAAGTACAACACAACAAGCTTTCAGAAATAAACCCAACCTTAAAATGCAAAGCCCAAGAGTGTTCATGAAAGTACAATAAAAAAATTTAACTTCCTCTCACTGTTTTTAACTTCTCAGATGCCATGAAGGGCAACATCTCTTCTGTTTTCCCCAATGTTTTCACTCATTTTGCAACTGGACTTTGTCATTTTCTATGAGGAAAGGTTGGGTGAGCTGGGACTGTTCAGCCTAGAGAAGACTAAAGGGGGACCTTATTAATATTTATAAGTATCTGAAGTATGGGATGCAGGGGGAAATGTCCAGCCTCTTTTCAGTTGTCTGTGGAGACAGGACAAGGGGCAATGGCTGCAAGTTGGAGCACAGAAGTTCTGCACCAACATGCAGAAGAACTTTTTCACAGTGAGGGCGAAAGAGCAGTGGAATAGGCTGCCCAGGGAGGTGGTGGAGTCTCCATCTCTGGATATATTCGAGACCTGTCTGGACGCCCATCTGTGCAATGTGAGCTAGGGAGCTGCTTTGGCAGGGGGGTTGGACCTGATGATCTCTTGAAGTCCCTTCCAACCCCTATGATTCTATGATTTTCAGACAGATACAAGAGTTTACCCACTCACATACAGTAACATGATTATAGTGAAATCAAAAGCCACAAAATAAAATACGATGAACATTCTAGAAGTGGAATTTTAACTTTTGGTCAACATTGCTGCTAGGCTAAAGGCAAGAATATGCTGTACAAAATCACTTCAACATCTGCAGGAATAAAAGCCTGTTCTTTACTTTAGCCTCATCTTAGCATGTGGTCAGCCTAAACCATGCAATGTCTTAAACTAACAGGTAGATAGGAGATTGTAAAGCTGTATTTCTTCTCTACTTGTACCCAGATTCTTCATGTGGAAAACACATTCATGTGAAAAATAATCTACTGTGGTGCTCAGAAGAGTTAAAGGCAAACACATGTGCATGGGCAACAGAGGCTGTCAAGGTGACAAACGATTCAATGGGCTGCTTCCTTCCCCACCTGCAGCAAGCTTGAGCGTTGTTAACTTTCGAGGGGGGTGCTGAGGACTCTTACGAAGATTGTTGTCCATCTGCAGAGAAATAACGAGAGCCAGATTGGGCAAACAGCAGAATACAAATTACAGAGTCCATTTCTCAGGGCTGCCATCATTAATGCTGGTTTGGGGGTCCTGGTGCACAGCAGGATGACCATAAGTCAGCAGTGTGCCCTTGTGGCTAAGAAGGCCAATGGCATCCTGGGGTGTATTAGAAGGGGTGAGGTTAGTAGGTCAAGAGAGGTCCTTCTCCCCCCTCTGCTCTGCCCTGGTGAGACCACACCTGGAACATTGTATCCAGTTCTGGGCCCCTCAGTTCAAGGACAGGGAAATAACTGAAAGAGTCCAGCACAGGGCCACCAAGATGATTAAGGAGTGGAATACCATCCTTATGAGGAGAGTCTGAAGGAGCTGGGCCTCTTTAACTTGGAGACTGATGGGTGACCTCATTAATGTCTATATATATGTAAAGGGGGAGTGTCAGGAGGATGAAGCCAAGCTCTTCTCAGAGGCTCTTCTCAGTGATGTCCAATGACAGGACAAGGGGCAAGGGGTGCAAGCTGAATAGGACGTTCTACATGAATATACAGAAAAACTTTTTCACTCTGAGGGTGACAGAGCACTCGTACAGGCTGCCCAGAGGGGTTGTGGAGTCTCCCTCTCTGGGTACATTCAAAACCCACCTGGATGCATTCCTGTGTGACCTACTCTAGGTGATCCTGCTCTGGCAGGGGATTGGACTCGATGATCTTTCGAGGTCCCTTCCACCCCGTAACATTCTGTGGTTTTTCTGCACTGTTGTTTCAGACCCTGCCAAAACTGATAGTGTGGTTCCTTTCCACTTCACAATACAAGAGCATATGGTGCATCAAACCTAGGGCAAATAGGTGTGCTTCTGCTCAAATAATTTCATCAAGATCACTGGAGAAAGAAACATTGCTACCGTCTTCTAAGAGGTCACAGTTTCAATTTTGTACCATAGCCAAATGCTGCTAGAAAGCACATCAGAAGTTAAACTGCTAACATCAATGGATGTGTTTGCACGTTCAGTACCTTGCAAGAACAAATCCTTTTCAAATTAGAAATGTTCTGGAGGCACTGGGTGAATTTAGAGTAGTTGCAGATTTCGAAAAGTATTTACTAAAGAACCTATCAAAGACAGGCTAAAATTAACCTCTGAATATAAAGGTTTTACATTTTAATAGGAAATCAATTTAATGCCCTGTGTGTATTGTGGCATCAAAAAGAGTCCAGTTACTACAGAACAAACAGAATCACAGAAGACAGCACGGGGAAGATCTCCAGAGGCTGTCTAGTCCATCCTATTTCCTCAAGGTAGGCTCAGCTTTACCTAAATCACACCTGACAAGTGTCTAGGTAACACACTCTTTAGAACTTCCACAGCCACACTTCAATACCAAAGAGGAGATGCAATCAGTACCTAATGCTACAGAAGCTGATCATACTGACTGATCTATTTCATACACGGCTCTTTTTCAGGAAGAAAAAGCCTTCTAATTACAGTACCCTGTCTGCATCAGAAGAGTAAGTCTTCACAAGTATTTTTCACATTAAGTCACATAGCTTTTGATAGGTTCTGAGTGACAGTCTTAGAAACAAAGAATATAAGGAGATAAAAGGTGGATGCAGCACAAGCTGGAGAAAGAGTCACTGTAGGTTCGTGACTACAGCATTCAGCTGGGAGCAAGCAAGCTGTCAATTGGTCTTAACTTGCTGGACCACTTAGGAGTTTAGATCGAGAGATTTGCCTCCTCTTTAGCTGCAAGGTAGGGTTGTGGAAAGACATCACTCTCCTGTTGGCATGTGCACTTGCAAGACACCACTCTTTTGATTGGAATAAAAATACTTCTTAAGGCTTCATTAATTATTCCTTTCAAATGACACGGTATTCTTCCTGTCTCTCTACAAAAAGTAACTGACTAGAAAAGAAGCAATTAAAATGAAATGTCCACTGTACAGCTGCTGTTGCCATGCAAGAACAACTGTGAACAAGTAACCACAACAAAGCAGGAAAATTAGAAACTGAAGCAAAAGTAACCTTTTCAATCAAGTTGGATTCCTTATTTACAAGCTGTGTAAGTTTCTGCAAATTAGCATCTGCTGTATCCTGTCCAGCCGGAGAGTGGCCTGGAGAATGAAGGTAGAAAGATGAAGAGTGAAAAGGTATACACGAAAGCTTTCAAATCCTTAAAAAATTATGCCAACATTGGAGAGGAATCTCATGCATTTTCTAACCCAAGAAGAATTTAAGTGGAAAAGCCATTCTGAGAAAAACAGAAGTACTAAGCATGAGCCACAGCACAGATACAGGTTTGTTTTGCCAATGCCTGACAGAGTCTAATACTATTAACTCTTGTTTCTAATTGTTAGTCCTTTCTGCACAACTTTGGAAGTTTCTCCCCCGCAGAAGCTCTAGCATAAACTACAAAACATCTAATTCTGCCTTGGTTCACAGATGGAATCCTGGAGTCTTAATACAAACAAGATTATGCATGACAGAGGAAAAGAAACATATCTTACCTGAGACAGTTAACCTGAAGTAGCAAGTTAAAATGTCATCACAGAATCGACACAGATTGGGAAGCTGTCTCAAATGCTCTTGTAAGTTAAGTCTGGGGAAGCACACTTTATAAATCGGTGCAAGGAAACCAAACACAAAGGCATCCAAGGTGGTGGGCCTGAAAAGAGTGACAAAACAAAAAAACCCATAGTGACTGGGGTAAGTCATTAAGACCTCTACAGTGTAACCACTTCCTGTGTACGAAAAAGAGACAATTCAGGACAAAACAGAGGCAGCTCTTCTGGCATTCCATCTTTTCATATCCATCTAGTAAATGCTCTGTACAGACTTATCTAGTGATATCAGCACCTCTGAGCAAGAAACATGCTGGCAAGCTGGAAGAGTAACTGCAGCATTAAAATCCAGTCATGCTTTCATCTACTGTGAAAAACACACCACTCTCAAACCCATTTCCGGCACCACAAAAGCCAAGCTCAATGCCAGGGGACCAGGATCCTCTTTCATGAAGTGGTCCAACATCAGTGGTTAAAGGAACAGACCATCCTTATTAAGGTTGTTGTTGCTGTGTTGTTGGCAGTATCTGCTTCCTGCTCTGCGCACATACCACAGGAAACAGAGACCTCCCAGACCTACATCCTCCTCCCATAAAGGCAGTGCTAACACCTTAAAGCCTTTTTTCCACATACAAACACAGGAGTTGATACTCTGTGGCTAGAAAAGCATTCTCTAGTGACACACTAACTCAGCAAGCACCCCACATTTCATTAGCAGCAGTGGGAAGCACCTGCCTCTGTGGAAAAATGCACTGCACTACCTTAGTCCAAAGATCCCACTGTGCCCTGTTTGCTCATTCAGATTTATCCAAAAAGCAGTGTGAGAGACATGAAACTACAGTGCAGCACTTTTAACATTCTGGCTGGTTAAGAAAAAAAAGAAGAAAGAAAAAAAAAAGTGTTCAGAGTCATGTGGTACCTGTTTTATTAGTCATTAAAACAAACAAACCAAAAAAAAAGATATGAAAGAAAAAAAAAAGTCACACTCACGTATCTCCAAAGAAAAACTGAGATGTTCCCAATCTCTTCGACAGGAGATTTAGGCAGTCCTTGGCATCCCTGTATATCTGATGAGACACAAGACTGTCTAAGAGCCCTAGGTGTAGTACAGCACTGTTCATCATGTGACAGTGTGCTAGACTGTTTCACTTCTTGTCTGTGACAGCATCAACTTAGAAATTCTACACAACACATACCCGTGCTTCCACTTCAGTGAAACTGTAGAGTGGAGGCCCTCCCCTGGTCAGCAGGATCCTGTTCAGCGCTTCCCTGGACATCTTCCCAGGCAGATACAAACTCAGTGGGAAGGCAATCCTTGAGGCAAACCATGGCTTTGTCACACTGCAGTAATTTTCAGCATCAACCCAGAAAGTGTGCAGCTGTATCAACATAAGAAAAAAGACCACTGGAATTTCAGTAAGAATAGTAGACACAAATCTTAAAAGTTTGATGTGTAAGATCTCTGTCAGAGAAGCAGAAGCACCAGGAACCACTGTAATTTAAGGCAAGCAGGCTCCATAAAGGATTATACTAATCATTTGAGTGAGTGTAGGAGTATATAATTAAGGCAACAGCTACCTTCCACTAAAGAAAAACAACACAGATATTACACAGACCTATATACACGTGCATAAAATTACCTACACACTCTTGTTTACCTGCGGCTGTATATACACACTCACTGTACATGAAAATATATGACATAAAAAGTGGCAGATGTACAGGCTCAGGTTTGAACCTTCTAGGGATTTTTCTTAAATTTTATATAAATCTTAAAAAAAATACAGAATTATGAATTTGAAACCCTGCAGGTCAGTTGAAGGGGCTAACCAATAATATCACCTGGTCAGAATACATTTTCCTCTACAAACAGAAGCCAAATATACTATAGAGAAACACTATCTGGAAAGTTTTATACCACTACGGTACTTGCACTAAACTGGTGAGGGCATGTGGCCTTGTGCTATTTAGAATTGAAAAATTAAACTACTGATGCATAATGTATTTCTCAAAAGTTCTATAGGAACAGTTCAAAAGGCTTCCAGAGCTGTGCACCCCACCATACTGCATCTTACTCAAAGCTTTATAAAAAGAATCAAATGAAACAAAAAACTGGCCACAATAAGCTGCTTTCAGGATACCGATTCCCAAAGAGCATCTAAAAGTAAACACATTCACAGGTGCCCTGTTAAAATGTCTTTCTTCATAATAATGAATTTATTATTACTTCGCACCCCACAAACACACTTGTGAACAAAACCTGCCAGGCAGTATTTCCAAACTGGGCTAGGCAAGTAAACACATTCCAGCCAGAGCTATGGCTGAGAGACTTTAACGTTTCTCAGGTTAAGCACCTCTTGTAGCATTCACCTCCATAAATTCTGACCATTATAAAGTATTCCTCAATATTTACCAGAGCAGGATGCAGTTTCTCTTCAAGTAGTGCAATATATGCCAGCGTATCAGCTCCTTGTTTTGCAGACAATTCATAATCAGCATTATATTTCTATGAATTAAAAATACTAGAAATAGCATTACACAGAACTTTCCAAAAAGATGATCAATGCAAGCCAAAGTTGTTTCAAACTTAGCAGCTATCAAGCTAGTAAATACAGCATTTTACAGGACAGAAACACGTGTCTACTAGATTTTTCTTTATTTCTTCAGACCAGCTGTCCAACCCCCTTGCATCTCCCTTTTCCACTTTCCCATTTTTGGTCCTCCTAATTCCCTAAATAACTCTTGTGTCTCCTTCCTGTTGCTTTCCAAGCAACTGTCCAGTGATGCAGAGGGAATTTTTCCGTACTTAAGGATGTAGCAAACCTCTGACACATCCCCATGTTTATTTTTGAAGACACATCAGTCACTTAAACTGGTATAGGCATAAAGAAGGCAAGCATTCCCACCTTTAGCTCTCTATCAGCGTTTCAAAAGTTTGGAAATTGGATGCTAATAATATAAGGGACCAGATGCACAGCTAAATGAATGCAGTTACAGCTGACTGAGCCTGTAATTCTGACATCAGATACTTTTAAGGTACATTAAAAGGGTTGATAAGCTAGAGGGGTAGATGTGCTTCATTAATTTAGGAAAAAAAGGTCAGTACTAACACATCTAGAAAGCAAGCATATTATTGTGATACTTAAAAAAGCATTTCACACACACACAAAGGCATCTTTGGTATTCAAATTACTATGGAACTTCTGAGTTTTAAAACAACTGTCTAAAATCCCATTGCAAATATGCAGGTCTCAGATGCTGTTTTTCATCCCCTCAAAGACTTCAAGTTTCACTAACACAGCATTCATCAGATAAATCTTCCTGACTAGGCAGGAACTGAATCTCTAATGTAAAAGAAGAATAGAGCTGGAGGACCATCTTAGAAATAAAAGAAAATGCCGTGCTTCATTAGATATCTTTATACTTAAGTGAAAAGAAGAAATCGTACTGCTTTATTCTTTGTGAATAAAACATTAAGAGTTCTGCAACAAACAAGCAAGAGTTGACTACACAATAAAAACATGATGTGCATGAAGAAATGCTTGCAGACATTTTTAGACTACAAGCTATAGAAAAGCTATGTATGTTAAGAACAACGCTGTATGCACTATCCTTCAAAAAAGAGCACTCTGAGACAATTATCCATTTACACAGCTAGAAGTGTTATAATTAAAAGAAGGGTGATCAGTAAGAAACTGTTCAATTAAAGCCAGTTTGTTGTCCTTTTCAAAATAAATCTTTCACATAACTTAACAATCAAACTTCCAAAGAGCAATCTGTTATCAATTCTCTTGCATATATGAAAAACAGGAAAGCACTGGGTCTGAACTGTATTCTGCTTTTTCAGGAGCCTTTCTCCATGTCCCCTGTATACACTGATAATCACTACAAGGCAGAGAAATCAAATCTTTTGAAAGAGACCTACCTGCTTTCTCAAGAAGTTCAGTATTTTTGCTGGCTGAGAAATAACAATGTCTTCTGATATCAGGACCGGTACGTCTCCTGTCAAGCAAAAATACTAAATGACAATATACAGGGATGAGTTCTAACATACCTAGAAAGCCATCAGACACTTCATCTATGTTCCTTTTGTTCATAACACGCTCTGATCTTCCTAACATGTACACATAAACTAAGTTTTATATAGCATCAGTTTTCTAATACATTTGGTGTATTATGGCCTCCACTAATAACGATACATTAAAAAGGACCAACATCAAACCAGACTGAAGCCAAGGAATTCTCTAAGGCATCCGATACTTTGAGCACAGGCTACTTTCAGGTGTTCATTTTAAGACAAAGATTCAAAGCCAGTCCAACTGCCCTCTCAATTCATCGACCTTAGGGCATCTCTTGCATTCTACTCCAGTTTTTCACTGCCATTCCCCTCCAAATCTATTTTAACCACCTGTCTTCTCTAGCCTTGCTACAACCGCTGCCTAAGCTACCACTGAATAACCATGAACTATCCCAGAAACAAGTATTTCCCTTCTTCCTGAAGCTTACTCTTCAGCCTTTACTCATCAGTCCGCAGGATCAGGCTGTGGAGCATAAAATCTCTGCAACAGGACCTATCTTACATTCACAACACAACTGCCACTATGATCCTAACATGACTGTGCTACTAAATACGATTAAAGTATCAATTATCAGCAACACTCATTATTTGGATTACTTTTAAATGGATTTTATGGATTTTGGTTATGAAGAAAGCCACTTTTTTTTTTTTTTTGCAAGTACACCCAGCTAGTTCTTGGTATGTTTTGCTATTGGAAAACAATACATTGAAAAGCAAGAGTCAAAAGTGGAACTTTTACATGGATACAGCAATGCCTGAACTGGTGATGTGATAAGTGTACATGACAGAGAACTTTAACCCAGCAGTGACTTTACCTCTCCAGAATACCATGAGACAACAGCTTACAAGCTGAGCAAACAGATATGAAACGAGTAAGTATCCAACGCAAAGAAGCACTCTCTGATACTTTATCTTCAACCTTTTCTGATTTCAATCTCTCTAACTCAACCCAGTTTTAAACATCCCAGCTGGTACAAGCCTTTGAGGCTCACATTCCACCTCAAACTGCACCAGCCCACTAAATTATGTATAATTAAACAACACTATTTCCATACACGAGCCTAGTTACTATCATTATAAATATGCAAAGTGAAAAAAAGCTTAAAAATTTGCATGCACTACAGCATTGATTTAGACTGCCTGACAGGTATGTACCCAGCCCCACTGCTTTGCTGACTGCCCACTGCTTCACCCATACACATTTTTAATTAAACAGAGGCACTTCATATCTTCCTTTATTCCCACAAATTCATCACTCTGCATCCCGTAAAATTATTTATAGAAGTATTGCAAAAGCAGGCTGCCACCTTCAGCAGGCCAGGGTACACTCATGAACGCAAATCCCAAGCAAATTCGGAAACTGGAACCCACATTTATAAAGTGGGTATAATTAAAAGAATACAAAATGCAAACGTGGTACCTTTTGGAGCTCTCCAAGAGTTACTTATAGTATTCACTGTCAGGGGAGCACCGGAAAACTTGGCATAAGCCTACAAGAAGGATTGTGGGGAAAGAAATGCAGTCACTACATGTAAGAAAGCACTTCAATAAAGGTTGTTTGGATTTTTTTCAAACGGCCCTTGGCACAGAAGACCGGCCGGACGTCAGTGCGCCCTGCCGGGTTATCTGCTGCCCATTAAGGTCGAGGCCAGGCAGACCCCAGGAAAGCACGACGCCCTCAGAGAGGGCGCCAACCCCGCTCGCGGCTCCGTGGGGCCGGGCGGCTGCCCGAGGGGAAAGAGCCGGGAATCCCACCAACCCGGCAGGCCATGCCACGGGCCTTACCGCCATCGCCCTCCACCCTCGGCCGAGCGCGGCGGGCCCGTCGCCCGGCACAGGCCCGGCCTCAGGACGAGCGCGCCCGGCGGCGACGCCGCCTCCGCCTCTCCCGCAGGGAACGAGCCCTGCGGGCGGCAAGCGAGCCCCCGGGCGCCATCGCTCCCTTCTCCCTTCCCTCCCTTCCTCCCGGAGCGGGTGGCGGCCGCCGGCTGTTACCATGACGGTTAGGGACTCCGGGTGCAAGGACGGCAGCCCCCAATCGCCTCCCCAACAGCTCAGCTCCATGGGAGCCGCCATCTTATCCGTCCTCCGCGCGGGTCCGGAAAGCGCGGCGCTACTGCCCTCGCATGGCGGCGCCCGGCCGTCTCTCTCTGCACTTCAGGGAGGGAGAAGGTGGTGGTGGGGAGCGTGCGCTCCTGAGGGGCCGCCGCCGTCCCCCGAGAGCCCGTGTGGCCGGGAGGTGGCGGGCGGACCCGGCGTAAAGGTGTCCTGCGCCCGGTCACCGCTGCGTGCTGCCGGCGCCGCCGAAGGGGTGGGGTGTTGGCGGCCCGCAGCCGGTGGCCTGTGAGGAAACCTTGCTCGTCCCGAGGTACCATAGTTATACTCGTGGAAGGCTTAGGCAGAGCTGGCATCCATCTCTCCGGCTCTGTCACTGCACACGGAGTTGGTGACTCTCCACAGGAGCAAAAAGTACATCTTTTGATCAAACTCAAAGAGCAGTTGTCAGCAGTTTGGCTTTAGAAATAAGGAACTAAGGAACTCTGATCATATGGTAGCAATTTTGAACAGAGTATAATGGTAACCGTGTTGGTTTGGGTTTTTTTTTCTTTTTCCTGTGAACCTTTGAAGGCATCAGACAGACCACAGGATATCTAAATACTCAAGTTTCCATCCTTCCCACACAAGGAAAAATACCACACACTGACAAAAAATACCCAAAAGCCCAAACAAGCCCCAAAACACTGCGCTGACCACCCTTATTCAGGTGTTCCACACATAAAGAGATGAGAGCAAGGGCAAAGCTTCATCTGTCCCATCCCACCCCCCATCCCTGAGAATGCCATGGTGACATTTGTTGCAGAAAATGTCATGGTAAAAATCTACACAAGGGATCATTCTGCTCCAGGTTATGAAGAACATGGGAAAAGAAACACCCATATTCTCTCCTCATAAAAACAAGCCACTGGCAATATCAACATTAGTGAAAAAAAATTTTTTTTTAATGGCTACATTCTATTTGTCCCCATAAAGAGGCCCTTAAGATATAGATTCTTAATGACATCTTTCTTCTCTTTTCCTCCCCACAGGGACCAGCTAACTTTCATCCGTGTACTTTTCTTTGGCCTGTTCACAATGTGATGGCTGCGCTGAAATGTGGAAGCTCTGGAGGCAAAGGTGGCTCTTGGCAGCTGTCATCACAAACATCTGTTTCTATAAGGAGGATGAATCAGTTTATGGCTCCTCTTAAGGCAGGCTGCTAGAAGGCTTAGGAGGTAAATAGGAGAGTAAACTTTCTTTGCATTGCCTTAGGGCCCAATTCGTCTCTGCTTGGCTGTGGAGACCAGAGCAAAGATGGAGGAAAAAAAAAAAAAGGCAATCTGCATCTTCCCTCCCCCATCTAAAAGCTCTTCAGCAACTTTTTCCTCTTGGTTGCCTGAGTGGAATTCCTGTTAGTGTAAATGAAAAGTAAATAGGTGATTTGAGAATGGATATATGCCTCGACTTGAAAAAGTGAGGCTTCAATTTGTGTCTGAAAAAGCAAATAATCTTCTGAAAACCATGTTTAAAACCTTATGTTTTACAATTTTTTTTATGAAAATGTGGCAGGATCAAACCCAGAAGTGTCAGTATAAATATGGAAGGATAATATAAGGCTGGTGTTTCATTTTCATTGACTTCTATATCTTGATTGCCTATGAATCCTGATCTATAATTCCATAAAACAGTGAATCTCTCAATGCATGTTAGGAGCAAAATATGAATGCTGAATTAAGCATCAGGGATCCCTTTCTGTGTCCCCTACCCTATGACTTGGAATTCAAACATGTCACAGACACTTCATTGTGTCCATGCAAAATCTAGAACGTTTGCAGCTTCTTTGTATTCTGTATGCTTAGAATTTTATTGATTTATGTAAAGTAAGGAGGATAAATATTTTAATTGTTGAGGTTTACTTGCAGATCCAATAAAAAAAGTTAGAATCATATATTTCTATAAGAAACTTCCTTGCAAAAAGTTACTGGGTTTATGAAAGTTTCTTAAAAACACAGTCTGATAATTATGTTTTGTACCTAAAATATTAACTTCCAGTAAATTAAGCTGAAGTTTGTACTTCAGAAAGTACACAAGAATGAAAAGGCAATACCTAGTATTTCATTGTTTTTACTGAAAATTTCAAACAGCCTCTTCCAGACAGCAGATAAACATGATACTCTGTGAAAATCCCTTAAAGAAGGTTGTGCTTGAGCACAAAATCCCCTTCAGTCTGTAACTTTCTCCAGAAATAAAACTCAGCATAGAAATGAAAACTGGAAAAATTGCAGTGCTGTTTATGTTTACTGGGTAAGTTGATCCAAACATGGACTTAAATTTCTGTTTATATACATTGTGAACTGTTTCCCTTGTGATATATTGCATTACACAACATGCTCTGTTTGCCAAGTGTCTCTTCCATGTGCATTCCTGGTGAGGAAGCCCAAAGAATAAGCACATGTAGATCAAGAACAGAATAACATTCTCACAAATCTAACACAAATGAGTATATCATGCTTACAGACAAGATACTCCTCCCACAGGGTCGATCAGTACCAATGCACTCCATAGTTAAATCTGAAATTAAAAATGAGAAGTTAAAATTATTGAATAAATGTTTTTGACAGAGAAGGGAATTTTTCAAGAAAACATTTTGTATGTTTTGATAGGCAAATTACGTAATAAATAGTGTCAGATAATTACAGAATCACAGAAGGTTAAGGGTTGGAAGGGACCTCAAAAGATCATCTAGCCCAAACTTTCCACCAGAGCAGAATCACCTAGATTAGGTCACACAGGAAGCTTTTGAGTGTCTCCAGAGAAGGAGATTCCACAACCTCCCTGGGCAGCTTGTCCCAGTGCTCTGCCACCCTCAGAATGAAAACATTCTTCCTTACTTTTACATGGAACCTCCTATGCTCCAGCTTGCACCCACTGCCCCCTGTCCTATTGCTGACCATCACTGAGAAGAGCCTGGCTCCTTCCTCCTGACACTCACCCTTTACATATTTACAGGCATTAATGAGGGCACCCCTCAGTCTCCTCTTCTCCAAGCTAAAGACCCAGCTCCCTCAGCTTGTCCTCACAAGGAAGATATTTTACTCCCTTAATCATCTTTGTGGCCCTAATTAATGGTGTTCCTTTAGATAGAAACAAAACTTTACTATCCTTTTATCCCCCCCTCCTTTTTTCTTTTGTCTGCGGTAGTCACTGACTAGTAGAGAACTGTGATGATTTTACAGACCTTTGCAATATTTTTTGTCAGGCATTTAAGCCTGTTTTCAGTGAAAACTCTTTGATGATGAAGGGCTTCTCTTTAATAGAGCAACATCATTGCTGCTGTAGGTCCACATATTAGCCTTTGCAGCATCTGTGCTCTCTCCACCCCTTAGGTTGAGGACGAGTTCTGGACTGAGACTTCTTTCTAGGGAGTCTGTGGTACTGTAAACCCTTCCTTCTTCCTTTTTTTTGTTCCACATCCTTGTGCCCTGCTTTACCCCCTTTCAGCCTCCCTCTTTCTCCATACTCCGTAGCACTCTGCACCTGCTGCTCTGTTTTTCTCACCTCACTCTGCCAGCCCACTGATGCCACCACATCATCCTGTCACTTTCACTGTAGGGAGCAAGGATGGTGGGACTGAGGCCAAGGTGTTCCTTGTTGTGTGGAGACTGACACGAAGAGCAGTGGGGTGAGGGGAAGGAATAGCACTGTGCTGGGACACATGGGATATGGGGAAGCACCCTCCAGCCTGGTGATGTGCTGAGGAAGAGATAAGCAACTGAAGGAAGTGGGCCAACACAGAGATAAGCAAAGAGGTAGGGTGTGTTATAGGCTCAGTACCATGCGGGGAGGGGAACTAAAGGGCACATGAATATAGACCAGTGGAAGGTATTTGAAAATCCCACTGCACCTGCAGTGGAGAGGAGCCTGCACTGTGGTGGTGGAGCCGCTCAGGCAGACCCTTGGCAACACGCAGCCGCAGCCCTGCGGTGTGCTGCGTCTTTGCCTTGCACACAATGAGCCCCCCAAGGGCTGTCCTCGGCGGTGCTCGTTAGCTGCATATGCCAATCTTGATGTGACCGAACATTAATCAGCACTCCTTTCCTCACCTAACCTAAAATTTACCTCCTATTGTTGCCCTTCTTTTTATGATGTAAATAGTATCGGACAGCTCCAGCTATTCCAACTGTGTGCTGCAAGCTGCAAGTGGGCCAGCCATAGCTTCCTGACGTGAGAGAGGTTCATTGCAGGGCTGAGGCACAGGACAAAGGGGGCTGTGCAGACGGTTGGGAAGCCCGCCATGTGGTGTCAGCTCCTGAGTGGGAGAAACACCTCACAGCTCTTCTCACTGCCACAGGGACCCGTGGGACACCCCTTCCTTTGCGATCACAAAGGGTGTGGGGGTAGGATGGCCTGCCTGATGGGTGGTTTCACACAGCAATGGTAGACGTAAACTGTTTCCAGGCTTGCTTGCTTGCTCCCTTTCTTAATGTCAGCAACACAGACGTTAATTTTGTGGACCAGAGGAGAGAGGGACTTACCACATCCCCAGGGCACACACAATACTGCAAATTTTTATAGTTGGAAGTGGTTTTCCTTTAAAAAATTAGTTATCAGGTCCGGGGCTTTAAGACAAGCAACCTTTTCAGTAGCCTCAACACCATCAGTCAGAGCTCTCCCAGAGCTCCTGAGCTCTCTAAATGAAATAGAGCAGCAGATGATACTTCTCCAGCCAGTCTTATAAAAACCAGATTTGCCTCAGCCTGCAATCTGTACAACCCCTTTTGTGACACTCTTCAGTTAGGAAAAGTGGATGAGTTAAATTCCTGCCAAGACCAAGTCCACACACCAGAGCATCCCCATCCATTTTGAACTGAACCCCACTAAACACCTTTCAGTTTCCACGGCTCCTCAAAGGGCTGACTCTGTCCAGGACCCTGACAGGTGTTGATTTTGCTGGACGTCGGCAAGATCTTCGGCTCCGGACCCGAGGGTTCGCTCCCTCCTGGTCCGCTCTAGGACTCGGCCATTCCCCGCCGCAGCCCCCGACGGCACGGCACGGCCCTACCCCGGCGCAGCCTCTGCCCGCCCCCAGGGGCCGGGAGAGCCCCGGCCAATGGCTTGCTACCTCCTGTCGTTCCTCCCAGGGCCCGGGGCCGCCCCCGTTAAACGGCGGGACCCGGTGCGGAGAGGTGCGCCGTCCTCCGCCGCCCTGCCCGGCCAGCGGCCGCCATGGGGTGCGAGCGTGGCGCCGCTCTGCTGCTCCTGCCGCTTGCCCTGCAGCTGTGCCCGGGCCGCGCCGCCCCGCCCGCCCCCCGAGGTAAGGGCCCCCGCCGCTCCTGCTTTCCTTGGTTTAGCGAACTTTCCCCTTTCCTTCGAGACCGTTTTGGGCTTGCAGCGTCCCGCCCTCTCTGCCGCGAGCCCTGTGTGCCGGCACGGGCGGGGAACCGGGCAGTAGCCAGCTCCGCAGGTGCGAGGCCAGCCGGGGCTCCCGTTGCCCAGCGGGTCGCAGCAAGCCGCCGCGCCGTCGGGCAGCCTCGGCCCCGCGGGAGGCTCCGCCCGTGCTTTGCGCCCGCAGGACTCGCGGGGGCAGCCGGAGGAGGTCGCGGTGTAGCCGCTCCATCAGCCACCCCACACCGCCCGCCAAAATCAGCAAAGGGCGGTCTGGTTTTATAGGGGTGCTGGGAAGCGCGTAGAACGTCTGAAGAGTGTTCTTCCAGTTGCAAGCTCTCGTAAAGAGATCAGGTTTAGGGAACCTGCTTTGTCAGGGGGGTTAGACTCGATGATCCCTGGAGGTCCCTTCCAACCCCTCAATTCTGTGATTCTGTGACCTACTAAGCTATGAAAACTCACGGAGAAACCTGTACTTAATAAGTGTATTAGGAAAACAGGTACTCCCTAAATCCAGCGTTACTTTGGTAGTACTACGCAGGTAGTAAGTCGGGGCTGCTTTATTTTAGAGCATGCACGACATGAGTGCTGTCGTTAGTAGCAGCTTGTGTCTGGAACCAGCTCAGCTACTGAGTGCATCCGTGAGCGTAACTGCATGCCATTCCAGGAGCCTTAAAGCTGCTCCTGGTTCTCTCTGCATTTTTAACCCCCTCCATTGTTTTATGATGTTTGACATTTTAATTGGGTATTCGTTAGTTGAGTAAAGCAAATCTAAAAGGTAGCAAGTCAGATTAATTTAGCTGCATTTCTAAAAGCCTTTCTTCTTGATGTAAAAACCTTTTCAGAAAATGATCACACTGAGAAGGGTATTGCCACATTTAAAAAAAAACAACCAAACAAAAAAACAACCAGATTTCCAGCTTGTCCTGACAGTGTCCAGTGAAAGACACCGGTGTCAACACATTGAATTTTCACCTTCTTACAGTCAGTAAAAAATGCAGTGGGGTTAGGATTTCACCCCAGGTGTCTAAGCCGTGCTGTCTTGAAAAGTGCTGAAACAGCAGTGAAACAGCATGTACATTTCCCGTCGTTATGGTTGGCTGTGAGTGGAGAAGAACCTTGGAGGGTCTCAAAAAGCTGGTCTGACATGACAAGCAGAATTAAGGGAAGGAAAGGGTCTTTTTTTTTTTGAGCTTCATCCTGTCGTGTGCCTCTAATTTCATTCTTCTGTGTTGCCTCCGCTTAGGGCTTCCCATTGCGTCTTTTGGGTCCCATGTGAAGAGATAGCCTTGATGGTTTTGGGCAGATCTCCGAAGAGTTGTTTGCCACAGTCTCATGATGTAATTGATACCTTTTAGCATTTTCATAGGAGGGTGAACAGTCCCCTTCTAAAAACCAATGAAAGGAGATGAGCGAGGGAGAGAATTCCAGGTCTGTCTCATGGGTGGGCTTGGTTTAGCTCTGTGGGTATTAACGCTCATTCTCAGAGGCATGCCCGAGTCCTCTCTCTCCATTCACAATTAAAACTCGCTGCTTGTGCCTTTCATCTTTGGCAGTCCTTTTCAATCCGTTTGTTTTCAAGTATACTTTTCCCTGGAGAGGAGCAAAAAGATTAGATTCTTTCAAAAATGAAATCTGAAATTGTTGTGGATCTGGTTTTTATGTTCCTTCCAAACAAGTCTCTGTAAGGTCTAAGAGCTGAATCTGTCTTCCAAGTTTCCATAACCCCCTTGCTCTTCTGCTAGACACTTTTGCTAGCATGTGTGTAGTTCTTGCTAAAGGATGGATGTGGTCACGTACTGCGCCTGCATGCTGGTCAGTGAAGGTATCCCCAAGAGGAGGTTTAACAGCAAGGTGCCAGAGGGTCTGGTTGAGGTAATGGGCTTTATAGAATGCAACTATAAAACCAACTTGAGCATTCATTTAAATATGCGAATATTTTAAAAATTCAATAAATATTTTCTGTAAGGTTAGACAGATGTTTGCCAGTGTTTTTGCCAGTGTTTAGTAATTACTTTTATAGTACCTTTCCTGTGCTTTTAAGTGTTAGACTCAGAGACTAAATAGTCTCACAGGAATCGTTATAAAATCAGCCAATTGACCTAGAAGGACTGGGCAAAATGTGTGGCTGTATTTTGTGCTGTCAGAAACTTACGTGCTATTTTGCAGTGCAGTGGCTGAGAAGACACAGCTGGATTTTATGAATTATTATTACCTGAGAAATGCTGTTGTACAAAGCAGTGAGCTGCATTTCTGACCCTTGCCTGGGCAGTTGCTTTGTTCTCTCTGCACTAGAAGTGATTAGATTCCCAGCCTTTTGTCTCTGCTGTCTAGGTCACTGGTTTCAGTGGGAGCAGTGATTCCAGCAGTCCTGGAATGCTGCAAATCTGAACTGAGTGAAAGAGAAGTCCTTTGACCAGGTCCATCTCAGATATGTGTTTCTTGGTTGTTTGACAGTGGTATTAAAAGTGCATGTAAATCAAGGGCCTGATTCTATTTGTATTGTGTCCTGAAGAGTCTCAATAGAGTCATGGGATCCTTTGACCCAATAAAAGTGTAGGCTTAAGTCTTGATCTCTATTTCAATGGTTTCGTAAGATGAAGGAAAAATTTCTCACTTGTCTTTTCTTTTGGAAGTGACATTAGTGTCTAGGTGAACGGGTGCTCCAGAATGAGCAATGGAAGCAGCATGAACTCAGTGCCTGGGTAAGGGAACAGGGTTCCTTCATGCCTGTGGGCAGGTCTGTGTGCCCACGTGATTGTCCTCTGAGCGCTCTTCGGTCTCCTCCTGCTTGTAGTGTATGGAAATACTGGATCAGTAGGATGGCCTGATTACCTTAGCTGATGACAGCAGCTTTGATGTCTTACTGGGTAGGAAAGACTCATCTGCACAGGTCCATTGCTTTTGACCTGGGAAACTAAACTTAGTAGAATCACAGAGTACCCTGAGTTGGAAGGGACCCATAAGGACCATTGAGTCCAACTCCTGGCTCCCCATAGGGCCAGCCAAGTCAGAGTATTGGACTGAGTGCATGTCCAGACACTTCTTGAACTCAGTCAAGTTCTAGTGCCCAACCCCCCTCTCAGTAAAGAACCTTTTCCTAATATCCAACCTAAACCTCCCCTGTCACAACTGCATGCTGTTCCCTCAGGTTCTATCACTGGTCACCAAAGAGAGGAGACCAGTGCCTGCCCCTTCACTCCCCCTCATCAGGAAGACACAGACCATGGTGAGGTCTCTCGTCAGCCTCCTCTTTCTCCGTAAAATATTGGACACTTTCCAATATTTTTGTGTCTGTCTTGTACTGTGGTGCCCAAAACTGCACATAGCACTCAAGGTGAGGCTGCACCAGCACAATGTAGAGCAGGACAATCGCCTCTCTGGACCGGCTGGCCATGCCATGCTTGATGCACCCCTGGACATGGTTGGCCCTCCTGGGTGCCTGGGCACACTGCTGGCTCATGTTTAACTTGCTGGAGACCAAGACCCCCAAATCCTTCTCAGCATGGCTGGCCTCCCAGTGTCTGATCCCCCAGTCTGTATGTGTAGCCAGGGTTGCCCCTTCCAAGGTGCGGAATCTGGCACTTGCCCTTATTGAACTTCATGCTGTTGGTGATTGCCCAGCTTTCCAATCTGTCCAGGTCTCTCTGCAAGGGTTCTGTACTCACAACAGAGTCAATGGCTCCTCCCAATTTGGTGTCATCTGCAAGTTTACTTACGATATCCTCTAGTCCTGTGTCTGGGCCATTTATGAAAATATGTAAAAGAGCTGGCCCTAAAATGGAACCCTGGGGAACCCCACTGTGGCTGGCTACCAGCCAGATGGAACCCCATTCACTATTACCCCCTGGGCCCTTCAGCCAATTGCCCAGCCACTGCATTGTGGCTTTGTCTAGTTTTATGCTGGACATTTTGACCAGCAAGATACTGTGAGACACAGTATCGAAGCCTTACTGAACCCCAAAAAAATAACATCAACTTGTTTCCCTTGGTCAACCAGCTGGGTGACCCTGTCATGAAAGGAAATCAAATCGGATAGACAGAACCTTCCTCTTGTGAACCTGTATTGGCTGTGACCAATGACTGCATTGTCCTTTTGGTGTTTTTCAGTAACTCCCAGTATTATTTTCTCGATGATTTTGCCAGGCACTGAGTTGATACTGACAGGTTTGCAATTACCAGGCTCTTTTTTACTGTTCTTGAAATCTGGGACAGTGTTTGTCAGCTTCCAGCCAACTGGGACCTCTCCAGATTCCCAAAACCATTGAAAAATAATCATAGAATCATAGAATGGTCTGGGTTGGAAGGGACTGCAAGGATCATAGAGCTCCAACCCCCTGCCACAGGCAGGGCCACCAACCTCCAGGCCTGGAGCTACACAAGGTTGCTCAGGGCCCCATCCAACCTGGCCTTGAACACTTCCAGGGACGGGGCATCCACTGCTTCTCTGAGCAGCCTGTTCCAGCACCTCACCACTCTCTCTGTAAAAAACTTCCCCCTAATATCTAATCTAAACCTTCCTTCCTTTAGTTTGAATCCATTCCCCCTTGTCCTGCCATTATCTACCCTTTTAAAAAGTTGATTCCCCTCCTGTTTGTATGTTCCATTCAGCTATTGGAAGGCTGCAATGAGGTCCCCCCGCAGCCTTCTCTTCTCCAGGCTGAACAAGCCCAGCTCCCTCAGCCTCTCTTTGTAGGGGAGGTGCTCCAGCCCTCTAATCATCCTTGTGGCCCTCCTCTGAACCCTTTCCAACAGTTCCACATCTCTCTTGTACTGGGACCCCAGCTCTGGACACAGAACAACAGACGGGGCCTCCCGAGGGCAGAGTAGAGAGGGACAATCACCTCCCTGTCCCTGCTGGCCACCCCTCTTCTAATGGAGCCCAGGATACCATTGGCCTTGCGAGCTGCAAGAGCACACTGCTGGCTCATGTTAAGTTTGAGAGAGGTCTCCCTGAGCACCCTGGTATGAATCCCGTCAGGGCCCATGAAGTTATATAGTTCAGGTGGAGCAACAAAAGGTTGCTTGCCACAAGTTCAGGGTTCACTAGGAGTTTATCATTACAGTAGTGATGGTCTTCCAGCTTGGGGCATCTGGAGTCCCAGAGCCCATCAACTATGTTGTAGACAGAGGCAAAAGGAGGTGTGAAACATCTCTTCTTTGTCCATGTCTGTGTTAGTAAAGTGACTGCTCTCATTGAGTAACCAACCAATGTTTTCTCTGGTCCTCCTCTTGTTAATGTATTTGAAAAAAACTTTTTTATTGCCTAGACAGCACTGGCCAGCCTCAGCTCTAACGGAGCTTTGGTCACTCCAGTGTTCTACCTGCAAAGGTGAACAGCATCCCTGTAATCCTCCAACATTGCCTGACCTTGCTTCATTTTCCACCTAAGCTCTAGAAGAAGGTCCCTGTTCAGACAAGCCGACCTCCTGTCCTGCCTGCTTGATTTCAGACATTTTGGAATTGCCTGTTCCTGTGCTTTTAAAGGATGGTACTTAAAACGTGACCAGCACTGATGGGCCCAGATGCCTTCAAAAGCAGTTTCCCAGGGGACCTTACCAACTAGTTCCCTGAGCAGTGCAAAATCTGCTTTCCCCATATCTAGTGGTGAAATTTTGGAGGCAGTTTTCCTCCTCTCACCACAGATTTTAAATTCCACTACTTCATGGTCACTATGGGCAAGATGGCCACCTACCTCCATTTAATGCACCAGACCTTCTCTGTTTATGAGCAAGAGATCTAGGAGGGCACCGCTTGAACCAAGGTAAGACGCAAAGTGCAGACATGTGCCTCTGCTATCTGCCTGGTGTTAGGGCTCTGCCCCAGTGGCAGCTCTGCAGGATTGTGCCAGTGTGGGAGAAAAATATGGCCTGGCTGTGATAGGCCTGTGGAGTGGCAGTGATACACAATGGCTAAACAGGCCCTTACATTTACATAATGTTTCTGCTTAGTCATTCCTCAGACTTTATTGGAAGAGTATAATGTATTTATTTCTTTAATCACAGTGGGTTGAAATAGGAGATTATCAAGAGGCCTGGAGGAATAGTTTATTGAGTTGTGAGACATTGTGGATTTGGGAGCACTCGGGAAAACCACAGTTTGTTGTTTCAGTGCCATCAGGGGGATAGCAGACATACATACAAGTATAATGCCAGAATCTTCTGCTGATGTATTGTGCAAAAATTAAAAGAAAAATTTGAAACAGCTTTCACTATGCCCTCAGGGTTGATTTTTTTTCTAGTCCTGTCTTTCTTTGTTATCTATGCCAGAAGAGATAGATGAGTCTTATTTATATAATATATCTTCTGAGAAGTCAGCAAAGTGCGAAGGAAGTTATGAATGTCAGATTGCTTACCTGGCTTTTTAGCATTTTAATTTGTGCTCTCCAAATGCCATCGAAATGGTACTTAGGATAAGTACACTGGAAGACTTTCTGAGAATTTTGATGCTAGTTCCTCAGTCTAATTGAAATGTGAACGCAAACATCTGAATTTATGAAAGCAGAAGTAGGTTTAAAAGCTTTCTATAGAGGTGCATCCTCAGAAGAGAAGAATTCTAGTGATCTACTTGGAAATATATGAGTACCTTAATTTGAAGACTAGGTATTTCTGGTTTAGTAACGTATAAATAATGCAAAAAAAAAAAAAAGTTGCTAAAAGATGATCAGTTGCAACAAAAGTTTTATGATGTTTTCATAAAATCTTAGAATAGTTTTGGTTGAAAGATGAGGTTGCCTGAGATGTCCCTGCCAGAGGGGTTGGACTAGATGATTTTCAAGATGATCTTCATATTGTTAACTTTCCTTTTCATGTTATTTATTTTAGGTAGGACAAATTTGCTTCATTGTAAAGGTTCCATATGGAAATAGCAAAGAGTGTACAATCTCCAGTGGGTGGTGTGGTGGGATGGCGTAGGTTGGAGGTCAGGTGCCCAACAACCTGCTCTATCACTCCCTTTCTCAGCTGGACAGGAGAGAGAAGATATAATGGAAGGCTTGTGGGTTGAGATGCGAGCAGAGAGAGATCGCTCACCAATTACTGTCACCAGCAAAGCAGACAACACGAGGAGAAATTAATTTAATTTATTAACAATGAAATTAGGCTAGGGTAATGAGAAATAAATCTAGATCTGAAGAATAGCTCCCTCCATCCGTCCCTTCTTCCTGGGCTTAATTCACTCATATTTCATCTACCCCCTCCCCTGCTGCAGCATAGGGGGTGAAGAATGGAGGTTGGGGTCAGTTCACCACACATTGTGTCGGCTGCTCCTTCCTCCTCAGTGGGAGGACTCCTCACACTCTTCCCTTGCTCCAGTGTGGGGTCCCTCCCACAGGAGACAGACCTCCACCTACTTCTCCAATGTGAGTCCTTGCCATGAGCTACAGCTCTTCTTGAACTGCTCCAGTGTGGTTCCCTTCCATGGGGTACAGACCTTCAGGAATGGACTGCTCCACTGTGGGCCCTCCACAGGGTCACAAAGCCTGCTAGCAGACCTGCACAAGTGTGGTCTCCTGTCTTCAGAAGACCACATGTCCTGCTAGGAGCTTGCTCCAGCATGGGATTTCCACAGGGTCACAGCCTTATTCAGGTGCATCTACCTGCGCCAGTGTGGGGTCCTGGATGGGCTGCAGGTGACTACCTGCTCCAGTGTTACACCTCTGTGGGCTGCAGGGTGACAGTGTGCCTTACCATGGTCTTCTCCATGGGCTGCAGAGGAATCTGACTCTAGTGCCTGGAGCGCCTCCTGCCCTTCCTTCGCTGACCTGACTGTCTGTGGAGTTGTTCCTCTCACATCTTCTCACTTGTCTCTCTGGCTATGATTGCCATTGGTGGCTTTTTTCCTCCCCTTCTTGACTGTGTTATCCCAGAGGACTTGGCTGGACCCAGTGGCGCCATCTCAGAGCTGTTTGGGATTGGCTCAGTTGGACGTAAGGGAAGCTTATAGCAGCTTGTCACAGAAGGCCCTCTGCTACCAAAACCTTACAGTGCAAATTCAGTACAGATATCTTCAGGCAACACTTTTCTTTGGTCATTGTTACATTTAAATTGCTGTTGAAACTTGTTTATTTTTCAGTTTTTGATCTTCTTCCATATTCCAACAAGCGACTGATGACGAACTTCCTGCAACAAGCACTTGGCGACCCTACGCTGAATGATGTTTACTTACTCTCAACATTCAAACTGCAGCCGAAGAGCACAGCCACTGTATTTGGCCTGTATTCATTAAGTGACAACAGCAAATACTTTGAATTTACAGTAATGGGACGGATGAATAAAGGTGAGTTGTTTAGGGAATGTAGGGGAAAACTGGTGTGGGATCCCATAGCTATTGGTGTCATCAATGGAAGTTGAAAACTATGTCATTAACGTTTGTGCTCAGGTCATTTCTGTTGCATGCTGTCACCACTTAGGTCCCCCCTTACAACGTAAAATTGTTGGTTACATCCTCTCTCACCCCATTTTTCTTTCCTTCATCTTGCTGGATGCTGCTTTCCCCTGCCAGGGCAAGCTGACCTGACAATCATCTGGTGTTATCTCTACTCTGCCTGGTACTTGCTCTGAGCAATGTTGAGAAAGGAGGGAAGAAATGGAGAAAGGAGTCAATTTGCTTTACTTCTTTTTTTTTTTTTTTTTTTTCTCCTTTTTCCCCTTGGGACAATCACTGGTTCTTATTACTGAGGAATGTGAGGGACACACGCACATGCTGCCTCATGCATATGAAAGGCAGGTTCTTGTTCTGCTGACCCTGGAGGTTAAGATGTTACTATGCAAGACAAACATTCCAGGGACTTACAAGATGTTTCGGGTGAATGAACGTGTTTCTTTTCCATTCACTGAAATTATTTAATAATGAGTTAGAGTAGGAACTTCAGCAGACTTTTAGAAACTGAGAGCTTTCATCTCTTTCTAGACCAGATATAGGATACACTGCAATTTTAAAGGTCAGCAAAAAATTGTCAAAGGATGTAAATTAGTGTTGCTCCATTGACTTCACCGCTGCTATGATAATTTGTTGCTGTAAATGTTGTAATTAGGCAGCTGAGTCCAACAGACTGAGAAACTATTGAGAAGCATCAGTTTATACATAGGGAGATTACTCCATACGCTGAAGAAAAGCACACCTTTTGCTTAGTAAATGTAGGCAAATGAGTTAGACAACACATCGGTAGTTTTATCAGGTCTGTCAAAATCCTTCTGAGGTCAGGGAGTAAGAACTTTTGTGCTAGTGGTATGTGTGTGCTGGGGGTGCATACGATGCGGTCATGTAGCCTTATCAGTAAGTGTCATGCAATTGCTAATGAGGACTTACCTAATTGTTACATAAGTTGTGGATCACATGTACTCCCTCTTTCCCACTCTCATACAATTACAAAAAGTTTTGTGTATGTATAGGAGTACATATATATGTGTACAAAAGTTTTGTGTATGTATAGGAGTACATATATATGTGTAGAAATATGACTATGCACATACAATTTTGAATATTCAAACTCTTCTCTTGATTTTCAACAATACCTGCATGCCTGATGGCTACCATTATGTTTTAACTAACAGACTTAAGAGGCTTGCTGGTGGAAGGTGACATGGCTTCTATTGCTTTTTTGTATGTTCATGCTGTGTTTGAGGGGTGACCATGACAAGACAGTGGACTTGTCCTGTCAGTGGCTAGTGCTGAGTAGATGGGGGACATCTGTAACTTACCTGTAGTAAAGGGCTGATCAGAGGGAGGCTTTTAGCAGCAAGGCTGTTCCACTGAGGTCTCTGTCCCTCTGTATTTCTTTAGCACACCTTGTTTAAGGCATATGGCAGCATGCAAGTAGTAGGCAGTGTTTTCACACTTGGTTTCTCTGAAAGTGTAAACTGTCCCATATGGCTACTTCTACTGGAAGTTAATCTGCATCCAGGAGATTGTCCTGTGCACTGAAAGTGTGGTATGCAAGGGCTGTTTGTGATGCTCTGAAGACTGGAGGTTGTCACTGAAGTGGTGAGCCAATGGGATCTTGGCAAAATGCAGGGTCTAAGAATCTGTGGTTTTAGTCAGGTGCATATGTGTGTAGTTCTTCCTCTGCATGGTGTTTCCACTTAAGCATCCAAACGTGATCTAAGTGGCCCAAAGCAGGTCTTTATCCTTTTAAGTGACACATTTGTGAGCTGTGTTCCAAATGGTTTGTTCATGTCCTGATTTTGTTGTGCTATACCTGATAGTAAAATGTTCATTACGCTTAAATGTTTTTAAAGCACAGACCTGAATTACTGGTCAACTGCTCAATTTACATTAGACCTATGAACGTTTTGGAGGCAAATAGCATCCATAAGTTTCTACCATTCTTGAATTATTTCTTTATGGAACAAACAGTAGTAAGTGCATAAAAGTCATGTAACAACAATTATGTGAATTGTGCTGGTTCCTATTTACTGGCAGGATTAGTAATATCATTGAAAATCTGTTTCTTAAACAGTACAGGTGAGGCGTTTACTCTCATGGATGTCGGTGTAGAATATCCTAGCAGCAAACACGTAATGCAAGGGCTTGGATGAGTTAAAACTTACAGAGGCAGAGACTGTGGTCCAGCAAAATCTCCCTTGAAAAGCCTACTCCAGTTTAGCAGATGGATATTTGGCTTTGGCTGAGGAAGGAATGCTTGATCCTTCTTCCAAGCCAGGCTGCTCCTTGTCCTGAAACTATTCTGGCAGGGTGCATTGTGCGCCCTGCCACCATCTCCTCTTTCATTCTCCAGCTTACTGCTGCGTTTGGTTACTCTGAATGCAGGGCACAGATCCAAAGACTTTGCTTTCATATGACCAGGCGTGCATAATACAGAAGTAAAATGCCTGCATCGTACTGCATCTTGCCAGATAGTTCATTTTGCCAAGAAATGCTACCTTTTAGCAAGTTACTGGTGACCTCATGCACCTTTGCGGAAATCTGGGCTCTGGCAGTGTTTTGACATAGACAGCAGCGAAAACATTCCTGATATTGGTCACAGCTGCTGAGACTTTAGCACTAGTGTAGGCTTTAGAGATGGAGATATACCCTGCACTGTTCATGCTGGTATAAATCCCGATTTTTTTAATCATTGTACTGAGCAATTAGGAAAACAGTAGGGAACATGTACCCAGTGACTCAGAAGGTCACGAACAGAGGTGTCACAGCATCGAAGAGTGTACATTAGTAGTAGAGACATTGGAGGATAATTTGTTAAATTAATAGAAATGGTATGAGTTCAGTAGGTGGTGTTAGCTCTGAAGCTAAGAAGAGTTTTTTTCCTTCCACAATTTTTAGTTGACCTCATGTCTGTGTAGGTGTTTCTTGAAGGTTAGAAGAGCTCTCACATGATGAAACAGCAGCAGCTCTCTGTGAGCTTCAAACAGATGCTAATAAGTGAGCACTTAACTGTTCATGTGCCTGGTGTCTGTGCAGCTTGAATCCTCAGTGCACGTAATTGTTATTATGAGGAAAAAAGGGACATGCAGGCTAGTGATCAGTGGGAATTTTGAAACAAGTTCTGTCTGTAGAGCAGTTACAGACTTTTTAGATGCATTCAGCTCATTGCTTCTTCAGATATGCATTCAGAGAGCCAGGGAGAGATTTTGTGGAGAGAACCAGCTATCTGGTCTAAGAGATTTAGCTTGCAGATCATGGCTTACTGATCCAATTTCCTTAGGAAAGAGACATTTTTTCAATATTACACAGCATGCAAGAGGTTTTGTTTGTCTGCTGTTGTTTTCTGATGGTGCATTTTACTTCAAAAAATGAGAACTTGTTGCGTGAATTATCAAGTAGGTCTTTCACTAATGCATTTTAAAAGGAGTTGAAGGGAGTCTTAGTCATCTTTATGCCTTTTCTGCATTGTATTTTGGTTTTACTATCTGTTACAGAGACTGTAACAGTGCAGGTGTCACAATCCACAACCTTGACAAGGCTTAATTTGGCAGAGATTAAACCCCCTTGTGTTCCAGCTGAACCTCAGGTCGCTCTGGGTGGCTGGGGGCAGCTGGCCTTAACCCCTGAGTGACGCCCAGGTGATGTGTGTTTTACTGGGATCAATTCTTTGCAATTCTCGGAGAACAGAATTGAGACTCGAAAGGGAGTCAGGGTTAAAGGTGCTTTATTTGGCCCACAACAAACGTGCAGGGGGAAGGGGGGGATAAAGAGAAAAGGGTGGAAAAGAGAGATAGAGAGAAGGAGAGAGAGAGTGGAAAAGAGGAAGAGAGAGAGGTGTGTGTGGGGGGGTATATCTACCACCACGAGGCTATGGCATTCTGTCCAATGGTAGAGTATTCTTCAGTGTCTCTGGGTCCAATGGAGGGGCGGGGGGGACGTCCCTTGATGTCTTCATGTCTTCCTTGGTTGTCCCTCGATGTGTTCGTTCTCTGTTGCTTTCTCTACTCTCCTGTTGCTTGGTTCCTTTCCATGGCCAAATGCTCTCCTTCTGTAGCCGTCTTGGGTATAGCCACAAGCTTCCACCTGGTTTGTGGGAATGTTTCAGGGTGGATGAGGGAATGTGTGAATGGCTCCTGATGTCTCTCCTGATATCTTTTGGGTGGATATGTGGAAGGAATGCTCTCCTGATGTCTTCAAGGTGGCTCCTTGAATAGTCAGAAGCCACTTTAAGCCTGACTGGTGGTGATGTGGTGTGGTAGGAGTGAATTTTGGTTAGGTAAGAGAAAAAAGAGGGGGTACGGTTCTGTTGGCAATTGTTAAGGCATATTTCCAGTACCTTACAGCAGGTTAGTGGCTTGGAATCATACTTTGATTGGTTTCTTTAATGAGGTTTGGATGCACTGCACGGTGGTTTCACTGAATGCAGTGTGTATCGCCAAAACAGATTTTTCTAGCTGTACATTTCTGCTACAGAATATTTCTAGGTCTGTTGGATATGTACTTGCCAGTGTGCTGACTGCAGGCTCTCTGCTGCACCCTTTACCACTTGTGCTTTAGCGTGTTACACCCTGTGAAATGACATTGGTTAAGCCAATTAGAGAACCCTGGACAAAGGAGTGGAAGACACTGTGCAGACAGCAATGCTTTACAAATGGGGAGTCACGCAAGACCCCTGATAATCCTGCTCAGAGAGTCATTGTCCCATTTGTTATTACCATTTTTATCTGCATATGGGATGCATTTACAAAAGCGGATGTGGAAAAATACTAGAGCAGTTGCAGATTTTCACATGATCTTCCTTGATCAGCCTTGGTTTATCTGTTACACTCTGACAATCCTTATGTGTACTTTGTACTAGTGGTGCTGCGCTACCTGAAGAGCGACGGGAGGTTGAATTCGGTGATCTTTAGCAACATCCAGCTGGCTGATGGGAAACCCCATGCTGTCATCTTGTGGATGAGCGGCCTGCAGCAGGGCTTGGGCACCATGGAGTTGTATCTGGACTGCCTGCAAGCAGGTGCCATTCAGGACCTGCCAAAACCATTTTCTGCACTGTCTCAGAGCTCAGCAGCAGTAGAGTTGCGTACTTTCCAGGAGAAGCCGCAGGTAAGCAGGGAAAATGGGAGCAATCTGAGTACTTAGAGGGATCAGCAGGGTTCCTCCTTCCTTCCTTCCTTCCACTGAAGCCAGTCCTCAGCTCTCACAACAGCCAAGCTCTGCACGATGGTGCTTCAGTAGTACTTGAGTATTAACTTGTGAAACAAATGTAAATGTGAGCTCCCTATGGAACAGGTGAGCTCAGTAATAGCTATGCTATTTGGTTTAAACACATTTTATTTAAAAAAAAAAAAAGTTAAAAAATAAATTGCTACCTCCCTCACTTGAGTCTACGTGTTTCTTAGGGAGTGGACTGTTTTGCAAAGACTTAGCTGACACAGCAAAGCCAGATCTTGGTCAGCTTATTACAACTGTTCAGTATGAGCAGTCCTTGACTGTGACCGTGGATTTTGTCTTCATAATAAGCCACATGGACTAAAAAGACAAAAGAAGAGGGGACTCACATGGTTAAAGAGTCCAAGCCCTATCTGTTTAGTCACTAAAGCTTTTCTTCCTCTGGCTGCTGAACAGGGGTTGACATTGCTGACAACTCCACACCATGAGTATGAGGTAAACAATATCTGCCACAAGTGTCTCCCTTCATCATTACTGCGAGATATGCACTAGAAGGTGCAAAGACATTCTGGCCTCAAGGTTGCCCCCTTGCTTTGTCGTTGCAGGCTTGAAAATGAGACTGTTTATATGGAGTGTCACTAAGGTGTGCATATTCTGACTTGAATGTAACCCTCTTTAGGGGGCAGAGGGAGAAGACTGCTTTGAATGCAGTTCAACAACAAAAAAAACCCTCATTCTTATATGATGCAGATGTAAAAATACGTGAACCTCCTGGTATGTGAGATCATATGAATTAGAGTAATAAAAAAATAAAGGAGTTCAAAATACAACCACAACTATGTGAAAATCTGCAAGGCAAAGTATAGGGATTTTATTTCAATTCCGATGGTAGTGGGTGGTCCTGAAGGGTGCGGTGTAGGAGCCATGGACAGCCTTTCTAAAAAAATTAATTTACTTTGATAAATTTCACAGTATTCTCATCATTGTACCAGAACTGTAGACTCTCTTTTTCCTTGTGTGTCCAGGATACACTAGATGAGCTGAAGCTGGTAACTGGAGGAACACTTGCCCAAGTGGGGAACCTGCAGGATTGTTTTCTTCAACAAATCGAACCTGTTTCGCAGTACACTGGTAAGCCCTGCAGCCAGGAGTTTAAATTGTTCTCTAGGCTACCACTGCAATGAGGCTAATGTGATGAATGTTAAAAGTGGGGAGAAGCTCTATAGACAAGTAATAACAATTGTTTGACTAAATTGCAGCCATGATAATTTCCTGTAAATGTTTTAGAAATAGCTGAGTTTGGAGAGAAGAGAGTCATTGCGGCTGTCATAAAGCAATGAGTTATTGTGAAGGAGGAGTCTGTAATGATTAAAAGAGGCCTTTTAGCCTAATTTGGGTGACAAACTTTTGTGATCATGTTCTGTTTGTGTCAGCTTAATAATATTTCAAGTATTAAATTGCAGTCAGAAAGCAGTCCTAAGTGTGATATGCTGCTAAAAGCTTTATGAAAATAGGTTGGTGGATAGGATAGCAAGACTTATCAATGTACTTAACCCCATGGCTAGTATTCATCTTTTGTTGATCACTGGAGTGTCCTGGAGAAGGGAGGAACAAGGTGTGAAGAAGTACACAGGAGACTGCAGAGCATGTTGATGCTATAGCTATAGAGCCTGCAGGTCTGCATGGGAAAAGCCATTGCAAGGCAGTGGCTAGTCCTGCTGCAGGTTTGCTGAGGCTTTTGTTGCCTGCTGGACTGGAAAACTGCTCCAAAAATCTTTTCCTTTTCTGCATGTGCTGAGCATTGCAGAAGGTGAGCTGACAACAGGGGGAAAGGAAGGAGGTAAGGCTACTGCGATACCTGCAGGTCCCCAGGGCTGGGTGCAATCCCCCGTAATGGATGAGGGTGATCTCTAACCTCTCAGAACAGCAAACCTGGGCTAGACTGCCCCATCTGTGTCCCTTCCCAGGCCATGTTGATCTGCTTTTCTGCTGCGAGTGTGAAGGAGAAGAATGGGTTCACACTGCGAGCAGTACAGTAATATCTGACAACCATGGGGGAAAACCAGTGAGTTCAAGGTTTGAAATGGGATCCATGGGCATTTCTCTCTCTCTCACACCCTTTCCTGTTCCCCCTGCCAAACCCTGCAGCATTGCTACTTTTGATTACAACAGAGACAAGGTAGACACATTTTATATGAAAACATACTGAGTATGTGACATAAATGTGGGCATCAGTGGTATGCAGGGACAGTAGAATCTGTTTTGCATTTTAGCTGTGTAAATCCTCAGTTGTACATGCTTCTGTTTTCGTGCTCCCTAACATATATACATCTAGGAAAAAAATACAGTGTTTCATCATCAAAGGTCTCTCTCTTTCCCTAAATCAACAGGCATTTGCACATAGAAGAGAAGGGTAGTTCAGTTTTTCATCCTGGAAAAACTTGTGGCTTTGTGAGTGAGGCCTCCAGAATGCAGACTTGCAGCTTTCTCACTTGTAACTTTTTGCTCATTAATCAAAAATACAAATGGTAGTAATACAGAGAAATACTGTCTCTCCTTGGCTGCCTCCACCAGACTGGGCCTCTCAAGTTCAGTTGCTTGAAGTGATATTAATATCGTAATAATAATAATAAAACCCCCTTCACCAATATATTATAAGTCTACATGGTCAAATCCACCAAAGGAAAAGGTGCAAATGTTCCAACAGCAATATTAACTCAGCTGCCTTGCACTTTGGATGTACTTCACAATGCAGTTTTACAGCAGCAGTATATCAGATAACCACAATTTTGCCTTCATCCAGAAAAAGCTGGAATGCAAATTCTTAGCTGTATAGGTGTGTGAGACCTATGTATCTTGGTAAAAGCACATGTCTTCCATATTAATTGGAAAAATTCTTGAGAGACCTTTGGACCTACATGGCTTTGACTGTGTGCCTGGGCAGTGCTCGCTGTTGTGAACATTGCCTTTGTGTTTGGTCTGTAAGGCTGAGACACCTTAAGCTGTATATACGAGTATATGATATTCATGTAGGGTACTTGAATCTGATACAGTGTAAAAAAAAAACCCAGCTGTTTTGCACTGACCAAAGGTTCTTTTAACATAGCTTCTGTTAGTGACAGTATGCCAGAATAGATCCAAGGGCAAGAGTGTCAGAGTCTAGAGTTACAGTGTGGTTTGCTGTGAATACCTTCCTGTTCTCCAGCAGTTCATGGCATGGTATGTAGAGTTCTAGACGCAGAGGTGGAGTCTTTTTGTTTTGTACTGAGTATATGTTTCCTTCCATAAATCTATCTAGTCAGCTTTGAATGTATGATGTCTCCTGGCAAGAAATTCATTGCATAGCTGAGGCGGTATCTCCTGTTTTGCTTTGAATCTGCCTCTTTGTAATCTGCCTCTTTGTAATTCCATGTGTAACTTGTGTATGCAACTTCTTTGGTGGAGGATTGTAGGCTGACAAGAAACGGTTCATTTGTCAGCCCTCATCCATAGTTTTATCATGGCTGGTTCTCCATCCAAATAACTACACTCTCTTTGAATGATATTTCAGGACTCTGTTTTTGTTGGATGGGGACAAGTGGGGTGCTTGAGCCAGTATTGCTTCCAGGAGAGCTAGAAGAAGTATCTAGGAGGCATTTCACAGTGACCTTCAACTACACAAGCTAATGTTTATTTGCTCTCTCTGGGATGTGCAAGAAAGCTGGTTGCCTAATCTAAATCCAAGGGGCTGTACTGAAACAGGTTGCCCAGAGCAGCTGTGGCTGCCCCCTCCCTGGCAGTGTTCAAGGCTAGTTTGGATGGGGCTTTTGGCAACCTGGTCTAGTGGAGGGTGTTCCTGCCCAGGGCAGGGTGGTTGGAACAAGATAATCTTTAAGTGCCTTTTCCAATCCAAACTGTGCTATGATTTTACACGGAAAGGTCCTGGGAGAAGAAAGACAAAGTAATCCCTGATATGACCTCAGGCTTACAGAGAATAAATACGTCAAGTGACTTCAGTTCCCTGCTGTCAAGTGATTTTTCAGATCTGCCTCTGAATTTCTGTTAGTCAGATTTTTACTGACTTGGAATAAAGAGCTAGGGACTAGCTGAACTGCAGGCTTGCCTCAGTGGGTGGGGTATGGATGAGAGACTATGTGGTAGGAGCAGATAACTATTTAGCTTCAGGCTGTACCTTTCGCTTACCCTGCTCACTCCTGGGAAAAGCCACCCCACAATATACAGCTCCCTGAAAGGCTTTCCTGAGTTCTTATCGCTGATTACCAGTCATTCTGTTGCAGGTGGGGCCTACCATAGTACTGGCTTTAAATGGAAGAGAAAAAAAACCAGAAAAACCCAGCAGCTATGGGAAGTCACCTGGTTTTGCTCTGCTGTCTGAATTTGCAAATAGAGCATGTAGTTTGTGGCAGTATAACCAGTTCAGTCCACCTTAATGTTTAACAATCTGAAAAACTTAACTGTGCAGAATAGGTCTGGTTTTGATTTAGGTGCTAGCCAACAAACAGCATCTGATATCTTGTGAAATTTTTGCAGATCTTAATCAATAGTGTTTAAACCAATCTTTGTTTAAAAAAAAAAAAAAAAAAAAACAAGCAAAACAAGAACAGACCCCAGCATCTGTCCCAACAGCCTGCTGCCAGGTTTCATGATAGGATTCTGAAATACCCATGATATTAAGTCCTGCTGCCTTCCTCCCAAATCCAAATAAGAGAAGGTTGGGACTAGAACAGAGGCAGGTTCTGGAACAGGTGGTTCCCAAGTCGGTGAACTTGTTCAGTGTTTTGATGAAAAAATCTGAAATGAAGAAAACGTAGTATATAAGGAGTTGGATGACTCCCACTAGAATGTTTGGAAACAGTTAGACATGCTTTGAAGTACAAAGCAATGAGGTAAACATTAAGAAAAGCATTTTTCATATAAGCTTTCAATACTCATAAAAGTAACACATGAGTAAACCTCCCTGAAGCCATTGGGCATAATATCAAAATATCCTGCCTGCTTAGAACGTAAAAGAACATATACTTGTGAAATTTGTTTTGACATACAGACTTAGAGAAATAGAAAAATAGTTGCTTAAGAGAGCTACAAACTCAGAAGTGACCTACAAACAGAAACTACTATGAGCTACTGTGCTAAACACACTATCTGCTTCTCCTCTGTCACTGGGTCAAAACTAACATTTCATTTAACTGAGAAGTGTGTCATGTGAAGATCTTGGGTTGGTTCTGGTCCTTTCCCATGGCTCATTACAGATGTAACTGTTGGTCCTGTCTTAGAGGTCTTTAAGAACTGCCTTTGGTGTGAGTTAATAGCGTGATGTTTTGTGAGTCCTTACAGACTCTACACCCCACAGAAGCAAACACAGCTATGAAACTTGTGTACAGGGTGATGAGCTGCCTTTGGAAGAAAAGCCAAAGACTGTCACAGGTGTTAAAAGCACAGTTTGTGCCAGAGCAGGCACTCCTGATGCATAGCCAGAGCTCCACGGTGATCTTGTTTCAGGAAGCTGGGTAACTTTGCCTTGAAAAGTGTCCAGGAATCACTTGTGGTGATATAGAATACATTTGTGAGGGGTGGCTTACACCTATACATAGATACTTTGTGCCCTCACCTTGCCATCCTGTCCCAAATGGGTTATCACAAAAACCTAGCCTTGCAGTCCTGAGGTTTCTCTTAGGTGTGCTGGTCTCAAGCCCTGGGGAAGAAACAGTAGCAGTGGTGGCATTAGTTGCCAGTGTTATTGGCTCTTACTAGAGAGCCTTCACACTGAAATAATGGTAGAAAAATCAATCTGCTTTTCTCTCTGTGGAGAGGTTTCTGCTCTGTTTCTGTGGTATACAGTGGAGTTTAGTTCAAAAGAGCCACGAGTGCATGCAAATCACTCTGCAAAAATTTGAGTGAGACACTGCATTTGCTCTAAGGATTTCTCCAAGGGTTATAACAGTAATATCTGCCCTTCTTGGCTCTTCATGGTGCTTTTGTCTTGCATCTCAGAAATTATCATGGCTAATGACAGACAGTGATATACATTGTGCCCTTTCTCACTGCTGTTTCCCTGCAGGTGATTTTAATAGGCAGCTGATGAGTCAGATGATGCAGATGAACCAACTACTGGGAGATGTGAAAGACCTTCTCAGACAACAGGTATAAAGGTTGCATAAAGCCTTCAGTGTGACACATCCCAAACTTGCCACTTTTTATAGGGTCAGGGCAGAATTCACATAAACAGTAAACTTCAGCATAGAGTTCATTGCTTCAGAGGCACGACACAGTAGAGAAGAAATAACCATATAGGTCCTGGTACCCTATGCTCGCTTTGGAGGATCAATGAATATGGGAGTGTAGTATTTTGCTTATCCAGATCCACAAAATCTGGTATCTTGAATGGAAAGGAGCAAGAGTAGACATCCTAGCCTACTGTTAGCTAGAGGCAGGTCTGTTGCACAGAACTGAAATAGAATTTGTTCCACTTGCTGGTGGTGTTTGACATTAGTTAAGCATGTCATTCTTAAAGGTCCTGTTGATGAAAGGTAAACTGAAGTACAACCATTACCACTGCCCTTAATTTTATGGAATGCAAAGAACATCTCATCTCAAGATAGAGTACTTATGTTGCATGGTTAGAGTGGCATCTTGGGGAAAAGTGATTATGGTTCTTCTGTCAGCTAGGTGCAACCTGAAGCTGCCTGTATCCAAATAATGTTTATTTTCTGTATCCTCAAGGTCAAAGAAACAACTTTTCTGAGAAATACCATAGCTGAGTGCCAAGCATGTGGTAAGTATTCCTGTTATTGCCTGTAAAAGGCAGCCAGATGAGATGTACATTCTGGGTTTGTTTTTTTTTTAAAAAAAAAAGCTCATGCATTTATGGCATGAGCTCTATGTGTTTTCTACGAAGTACTTTTGAAAAAAATATTGTCTACAAAGTTCTAGGTGTATTGAACATAAATTTAAAAATAGATTTTCATTAGGGGAAAATGTTTCTGCTTCCATAGACCTGGCAGCTCGGGAGTAAATCCCCACTAAACCAAGCACTACCACTCACCCTGTGCTGGCAGTTCTCACTGCCACATGTTCCTGGGGAGGGAGACATCACCTGCCAGGCAGCGAACAATTTCAGTAGAGAGACAAGGAAGGAACCATGTTGTGCTCTAGCTGGTTTTGTCAGCCTGAAGAAGATGCTGTGCAGTCTCCCTGAAAGCCATCAGATTCTGATTAGATAGTCACTGGTTAACAGCAGTAACACCCAAAAGGTGGTCTTCATCTTTTCACTAAATGGAAGAAATAAATGCTCTCCCAAATGCCACTGCTTGGCCCTCCTGCATCACTGACAATCAGCACTCACATTAACTCAGTATAAAAACCCAAAATACTGAAAGGCCTTAAACTCATCAGGACTTTCAGTTGATTTCTTCTCCCAGTCCATCAGCCTCATCAAAACTCAAGTTGAGCTCTAGCCAGGCTAGCCTCTATGTGTAAGTGCTAAAGAAAAAGTCTTTAAATCCTGCGTGTGTCAGTACCAAGCTTCAGCCCCTGCCAGAGTCCCAAAAGACCTTGCTTGTCCCCAGGGCTGGTGTGCCCATACCTAGGCCCCTTTACTTGCATATCCTGCATGGCATGTTTTTGTGCTGCCAGCTCCTTCTCCTTTATTCTTCATACTTGTAGACCATCAGGTAAACTCTTGCAAAACCGCAGCACCATTTTTCTTCTGGAGTGGTGGCATCACTAATTTAGCCAGAGAAATGCTTTGTACCATCACACTTGAGCGCCTTGTGCCAGCTGAAGTCACTGGCTTTCAGAGTTTCCTTCCCTGGCCAGAAGCAGATGTGTGATGGGACTAACCTAGCAGGAGGGCTCCCACATGTAGCCAGGAGAAGCATGTGAACCTAGCAAAATAGCTTTAATTTCCCCTGTCTGGGGACACAGCAAACTGCTGGGCCATTCCCAGCATGAAGTCTTTGCAGCCTCAGCACAGCTGGTAGCAGCACAGTGCAGAAACATGAAGTCCCTGCTGTGCAGCATCCTGGGGATCTCTTCAGAGTGCTTGCCAGCTTAAGGTCGTGATGGATGCTCTTTAAATTGCTGAAACTGTTGTTTTTTTCTGCATTAAAGGTTTGGGAGCTGTGAATTTTCCAACTCAGATTCCTCGGCGCAGTAAACCCAAATGTGAAGTTAATTCCTGCTTCAGGGGAGTCAGGTGCATGGAGACAGCAGAGGGATATCAGTGTGGCCCCTGTCCTGAAGGGCTCACAGGAAATGGAGTTACCTGCTCAGATATTGATGAGGTAAAATAGTGACTTTCACTGAATTATTAAAAAAAAAAAAAAAAAAAAAAACAAAAAAAAGGGGGCGGGGGGAGACGCTAAAAGGCGACTGTTTCATACATACCAGTGGGCTGCTGATGCTTGCTGTCTTCAGCATTTCCTGACTGCTTGCACAGTGAATATTAATTCATTCTGATTTGATTCTACTTCCCTATTTTGCTGTTGTTGCAACTTCGTGGAGATTTTATTTGTGGAAACTTGAAACACCCTGGTGAGTTGAAAAGTCACTTAAAAGAGTTTAATGTTTGGGAAAAAAAAAGAAAAAAAACCTAATGCAAGTCAACCAACCAAACAAAAAAATCCAACCAAAACAAGCTTTTGACATGGTTGTTTCTATTCCACAAGAAGATGCAGTAGCTTCTGTTATAGGCAGAACTGCAGACGCACTTCTTGTCAGTACGGGCTTTGTTTCTTTTAAACTGTAGTGCTCCTGAACCAGCCTTGGAGACTGAAGTCTTCTCTTCAACCCAAACTTGAAACATGTTTTCAGCCTGACCTTGAAAGTCTATGAAAGAAAATAAAGATTTATTGTTACTGTTACTTTTGCATTAAGGGTGGTTGTTTTGAATGTTGCTAATGCTGACTTAATTTTTTTTTTCATGTGCTACATGATAGAAATACAGAGCTTGCTTGTATTGAGAACTGAAGTTAATAAATTTACAATATCTTAAACAACTAAATAATACCTTTATCAATTGGGAGATGGCACTGAGAGAAAAGCAACAAAATCATTTCTGTCTTCAACAGATTTTTTTCTGTGATAATTTTTGCCATTACTCAGTGATTTTTGTGGAAAAGCACCTGGATGTAATAGAGTATGGAACCAGGAGAATTAGGTCATTAACTGTGCTTGTGGATAGCACAGTATCAATGTATCTGCCTAATAATACAAACCAGCAATGTCAATCTCTCCTTCCTAGCCAACTGCAGATGTGCTTTGACTGCTGTTTTGGCTTACTGGCTCCTGTAGGCCACCAGCAGAGAGGATGCAATATGCCCAATTTGTATGTCTGTGAAAAAACACAGGGGAGAGAAAGTGTGTTGAGAGTGGCAGTTTCCTGAGTTGTAGGCAGCATTCCTTGTTTTGCCTCACACCGCATGGACTCTGTCTGCTACAACAGAAGGAGCAAAAATGGAGGTGAAGCTCTGAGCTGTGAACACGAGAGGGGAAGCTGAGACAGCTGTGCGGCAATTTTCATGTCACAGACAACCGTGGTGAGAGACCCAAGCCAGCCTAGGTAGATCCCACTAGTACAGATGGGTTCCACCTTGTGAGCCATACCCAGACTGAAGCAGACCATGGCCATTGTCTCCTCCCTGCTGTTTTTAGGATTGGAGAAACTTTACCCATGACAGAAGTGGGGGAAAACAAACCGATACTGGTTTATAGTGGCCCAGTGTTAACATGGTTTTCTGTGAGAGGTGAGGCTCTGCCACTGGAGATTGACATGCCATTATGTTCCTGCCACCACTCTACATGGCAGACCTGATCTCACATTTGAAACAGCAAGGAAATTTTTCCAAAGCAATGTCATGGAGACACAGCCTTGCTTATATGAGGCCTTTATGTGAATACTGCTACTAAACTGGCCCCTAGTCTGGTCTGGTTTTGTTCACCAGTAAATATCTCCTTTAACAGCTGGATTTTCACTTATAGTTGGGCAAGGGGAAAATTGATATAGTAAGTCGTGATAGCTTTCTATTGTCTAATAGTGATGTGTCATGTAACTTGTTTTCCTGTGTTAGCTAAGACTAAGAAGTAATTTTTGGTTTGAGATTGGGTTGTTTTTTTTTTTGAAAGATCTTTAGGAGAGTCTTCTGGGAGAGTACCTTTCAAGTGAATATTTCTGTATTTCCTAGTACTGCCATTTAAAAAGAAGAAATTCTGATAAAGACAAATCTAGATGCTTCCTCACTAAGAGCTCCCATTATCTTTTCTGAGGCTGTTAGCATCTCTGCAATAAGCTCCCTTATTAATTTTCTAGTTTGAAGACGTTTCTTTCTTGTGACGATGCCTGTATCTTGGAAGCTGCAGCTCTGCTCTGCGTATGGTGTACTTTGAGTACCCTCTGCTGCCTGTAATAAAAAAGCTACAGCAAATAAGGAGCACAAAATGTCTGTCCTAGGTTTTTTATTTCCCCTGTGCTAGATGTGGACCTACTTCTAACAAATCTTTCTGTCAAACTTGTGCTGATACTAAGCATACATTTTCTTGCTCCTTTGTGTATGAGTTTGGTTACAAGTTCTGTGTTTGTTGTAGGTAGGTATCTTCTGGCTCTTCTCACTCCGTCTTGCAGATGGTTTTCTGCTAGCAGTGGAGGGAGGAAAAAAAGGCATATTTTAAAAATGGTTTTATATTCCTTCCTCATGTTGCTTCTTTATTGTTGTCTTTATGCACTATGATGGCATGTTGATATTTTCAGTAATATTTTATAAATTATCATGTTGGAGAGGCAGCAGAGCAGGATGTGGTTTCCAAACTGGCACCCACAAGGTCAGTGAAATGTCTCACAGCTGTTCTGTAAAACCGCATGATGCAGTGAAGCAAATGGTGCCTTTGGGCTAAGGGTGATGCTGTGGGCGTGTGGCATTTTGGGAGAAGTGCTGGGGTTTGTCTGTGGTACTCCATTCTAGAATTGTGTGGGTGCCTCTGACACATTGCTGCTTATCTGTCTCACGTTCAGGTTACTTCTGGCTGTGAGTTTGGCCCAAATATAAATGAGGGGAAACGTTGCTTCCACTTCTGTGTGTACAAAAAACAACTGCAGTGCCATTCAGTGGGTTAGAGTTACATGGCTCTCCTTCTGTTGTGTTCTGGACCCTTTCAGGGACCTCTCAGCCTCTGAGGGAGCTGAGCCAGCCCAGCAAAAGGAAGAACTGGGAATCAGAGCTTTTTGCCTTGACTACAGGCTATAATGGATGATTGCAAATGTTACTTAAATTACAGAGATAGCTGAAGACATACTGGGGTCAGAAATACCTGCAGAGGCTGTGTGATCTCTTAGCCAGTTGTGAGCAGAAGACATGCAGATATTGCATGTAGCAGTGCCTTTGAGAGTCTGCGCACGTGTTCGGAGTCCGGATGGTACCGGAACGCAGAGGTGCTCAGTTCATTCCCTCCCTTGCAGTGTCGTTACAGCCCCTGCTTCCCTGGGGTGCGATGTGTCAACACCGCTCCAGGCTTCCAGTGTGAGACCTGCCCCCCAGGATACACAGGACAAACCCTGCAAGGGGTAGGACTCAGCTATGCCAAGAGCAATAAGCAGGTGAGTGGCAGCACCCCTGCAGTGACTGCCATTGCAAGGTGCTGTTCATATCAATGCATCTGTGTCACCTTCTGTTTATGCTTAAGTCACTCCATAATTGCCTTGTGCAGTTAAGCAGAGCTCAGAGTGTTTCAGTTAGAAGATTAAGGTTGTGTTTGGTTGGGTCCAGTGGGAGTATTAACTGTTAGTACTCAGAACCTGTATGGAGACAAGAAAATATGTCATTATTTTTGCACATATCTCTGATCAGTTTTGAAGGGGGCTCTTTTGATTTTTGTAAGCTGGCTTTGAAATAGGCAAAGCATCATAGAAAGGGGCTATTTAAGTATATATTTTTTTCGTGTTCCTGTGGTGCCCTACAAGGGCTATCATAAGTCTTGTCTGAACTCCTCTTGGGTGAACCAGAAGCACATCCTAACACAGAGGTTTTCTGTATCACAGTCTCTTCAGGCTTTATGTTCTGTGATTTATATGTGTCTGGTGGTTCACTGAGAAGTCAGCCTATGGGTATGTCTGTGCAGTTCTGAGAGCAGTTTCAAAGGGACTATGACTCTTTTCTAGACTTAAAGTTTAGTGGCCTTTTTTCAGACTTGAATCTCAAATTGATATTGTTGTTGTTACATGCTGATCTGTTTTACTGCTAGGTCTGCTTAGATATTGATGAATGTCAGAATGGTGGACTTGGACTCTGTGTTCCAAATTCTCATTGCATAAACACTTTGGTAAGCACCTTTACATTTTTTTTAAACTTTAAAAAATGTTTTAAAATTTCATGAGGCAAGGTTTGGATTTATGGCTCTGATTGAAGAGCTGCATAATAGAATTTGTTTTTTGGCTTTGTCTGAACCAAAAAAATCCTTTTCTCTTTTCCTGGCTAACAATAAAAAAAAATAAATCAGTACTTGATTCGTCATTTACAAGCCCATCTAAGCAGTATCCTTATCAGTTTCCCTGAGGAACAGCAGGAGCTCTTCTCTTCACACCATCTGGTTATATGTGTTTATGAGTATGCTACTGCAAGAAACTTCCTTTGAAAGATTAAATCTTTGCTTCCCCTTGTCTCTCCCCACCTGGGAACTACTGCAACAAGATGTTGCCCCAAGTGCTTTTTTTATAAGAGTGATGCTTTCACTTCATTAAGGTATTTGTACAGTACAAGTTCCCTCTAAATAAGTACAGAGAGAAGAGCTGCAATTGATACATTTTTAATACCCATAGATATTAAATCCAGGAGAACAAGCATAGAAGAAGTAGAAATAGTTTGGAAGATGTTATGATTCAACAGAAGGGCCGTAAAACCACTTTGGTGCTATGAAGAAAGCTGGACCTTTCACTTAGAAACAGAGACATTTAGGTCAGAAAAGGCCTTTTAAATTCATCACACCCAACCATTAACCTAGCACTGACAAGTCCACCACGAAAGTGTCCCCAAACACCGCATCTCCGTGTCTTTTAAGTACCTCCAGAGATGGTGATTCAGTTGCTTCCCTAGGCAGCCTGGTCCAATGTTTGCAACCCTTTCAGTGAAGATTTTTTTCCTAATATCCAGTCCTCTGGTACCACTCAAGGCCATTTCCTCTTATCGTATCACTTCTTGCTAGAGAGAAGAGACCAACACCCACTTGGCTCCAACACCTGTCAGGTAGTTGTAGGGAGTGACAAGTTCTCTACTCAGCCTCTTTTTCTCCAGGCTAAATAAACCCAGTTCCCTCAGCCGCTCCTCAGTTGATCTGTGCTCTAGACCAAGCCTTCACCAGCTTCACTGCTCTTCTTTGGACATGCTCCAGCACACTGCTGGATCATAGCAGGATGGTGACCAACAACATCCCCACGTGTTCTTGCTCAGGCAGCTTTCCAGCCACAATTCCCCAAGCCTGTAGCATTGCATGAGGTTATTGTGACCCAAGTGCAGGACCTGGCACTCAGCCTTGTTGAACCTCATGCAGTTGGCCTCAGCCCATCAATCCAGTTTGTCCACATCCCTCTGCAGAGCATTCCTGCTCTCCAGCACATCAACACTCCCACCCAACATGGTGTTGTCTACAAACATACTGAGGGTGCACTCAGTGCCCTCATCCAGATCACTGATAAAGATATTAAGAACTGGCCCCAGTATTGAGCCTGGGGAACACTGTTGGTGACCAGCCTCCAGCTGGGTGTAACTCCATTCACCACAACATTTTGGGTCTGACCATGCAGTCAGTTTTTTACCCAGCCAAGAGTACACTTGTACAAGCCATGAGCAGCCAGTTTCTCTGGGGAATGGTGTGGGAAATGGTGTCAAAGCTTTTCTAAAGTGCAGGTAGACCACATCCACAGCCTACCTTTCCCTCATCCACTAAGGGGGTCTCCTTGTCATAGTTGATCAGGTTGGTCAAGCAGGCCCTGCCTTTTGTAAATATATGCTGGCTGGGCCAGTCACCTGGCTGTCCTGGGTGTGCCACATAGATCACTGTCAAATGCTGTTCTGGTGTAGCTGTCTGCACAGAGCAGGCTTTCTCTATCACAAGAAAAGGGTTAGGAGTATCCTGCAGGTATAAAGGTGGTCTTTTTTGCAGCTAGGTATCAGTGAGGCTAGCAGTCATTTTTTAAGTGGTGGTGTGCTTGTGAATAACCTTGTTTCCATAGGACTGCTTTCACTGTGCAATAGTGTCTCTCTTCTCTTTTTTTTTTTTTTTTAAATATCTAAACCATTTGTCATGTGTTGTGTCCTATTGCATGACTAGACATGACTACTCCACTTCAGGAGGCCATCAGGTCCTGTTTGCAGAGGGCAACAAGTTGCCTGACATCTGTCAAAACAGAGCAGTCTCTGTTTAGAAACAGTTTGGTCTGGAGTACTTTCTTAAAGGCCATTTTAATGCATACAGCTTGATATAGGACAGGTTATACTGAGCAAATCCAGCAGACTCCAGGAGATATTACTGTGACATCCATTAGGAAAAAGTGCACAGGTCGGTTTGATTTATATAGCCATACCGTTTGCATACCCCAGTGATTATCTGACTCTTCATTTGCCTGTATAGCTTCATCTTCAGCCTGGCAGTATGCAGACAGTGATAGTTAAAATTTGGAATGAAGGTAGAAACAGGACAAAAATAAAACTCAGGGGTAGTAAATGTGTCTCTCTGTCATGGTAGACTGAAACAGTCTTGGTAGTTCATCTGACAGACTTTGTATGGGAAGAGAGAAGTTGTGTGAAGCATGCCAGTTTCACAAAGGGATGGATGCACAATATCCTCAGATGTCTAACTCTTTCTGTTCCTTGACATGTGAAAAATAATTTTTCTCTGTAAGGAAAAAAAAGATTGTTTTCAGTTAAATTTTACATCATAGGTTACATACTTACAAGTATGTGAGACAGAGACAAAAGCCACATTAGATGCCTAAACAAGACCCCTTCTTAATCAGCCTTTATCTGTGTGTATCTCATACAATGATTGTTCCAGCACACACTGAGATTCCTTGGCTGAGCTCCTTTGGGGTTTTTTATGCAATAGAGCAGCACAGGTATAAAGTATATATGTATGTGTCTGGTAAATCACTGCAAAAAGTTACAGTGACGTTCTTACTCCGGTGTAAATGGGGACGGCTGTGTCTTCAACTCCTGAATTCTTTTCTGAAGAACAAGATTTAACTCTTAATTGGCTTAAAAACATATCAGCTAAAAAAAGTAAATAAATAAAATGAGGGAAAGACATGATGAACTTTCTTGTCTCTCTGATTTAAAGTTGTACCCAACTGAGTTTAGATAAACTCATAGGTCTGATTTACACTGAAATAAGAGCATCCATTCAAAGTTTTGGCCACCTGGAAGCAGCTCAGAGTGATACTGTCAGGGAAGAGGCATAATGAAGAAGCTTTTGCTGGTATCTGACTTTTCTCTGGCCTAATAAAAGAGCGTGTTTTCCAGTGTGTGCTGTGGAACCTGAAGGAAACAATGTTCGTTCACAGTTCAGGAACAGGTAAAAAACCACACCACGCAGCATAAGCAGCATGACATGAATCTTGCTCACATGCTGGCTTTAAAAGAAAAGGTAGTCCTGTTAAAAGGCTGTCTAGTAACATTTTGTTCTTACAGGGGTCTTACCGCTGTGGCCAGTGTAAACCAGGATATACAGGAGACCAAACCAGGGGATGTCAGGCTGAGAAGAGCTGCAGAAGTCGAGCCCTCAATCCATGCAGTGTCCATGCCCGTTGTATTGAGGAGAGGAGAGGAGAGGTGACATGTATTGTGAGTTCATAAATTCATGCATTTATACAGTGAGAAATAGCCTTTTTTAGGCTAGAACTGAGAAAATGTTTGTGGTCATTTTACGTAGTTGGGTGCTTTAACCAGACTGTGGCACGCTGGCCCAGACCAGCTACAGAAATAACTGGGATGAGTGTATCTTGCAGTTGTTTTCTTGCAGCATGTCTGTAATGCAGCCATACTCATGTACCACGTTTACTGTGTCTGTGTAATTAGATCTTTTGGGAATGGCTTTTACAGACATTCTGTAGTCTCAGAAAGGACTGTCTAGTGTCAGTCTATAGAAGACATCATAGGGGCACATTCCTCTCTGGGTGCTCAGCTATGTAGCTACAAGTAGGGATCCTCTTTGCCCACCTACTGTGACTGTATGTGCCTGCTGTCAGATGGCAGTTTTCCAAGTGAGACCACAGATTCTAGGCACAGCTAGGCTGTACCATGCCTTCAAGCTGCAAGAACAGAGGAGCACCAAGTGGTACATGGACTTTCATTGTAAGAGGCTAACTGAAATATATTATTCAGTTTTTCCAGCTTGCATGGGGAAGCAAGAGTCTAATCCTGTGTCCTAAATTTGGATACAGTGCATGCTTTTGCTGGCACTTGCTTTGGTCTCATTTTTAAGGACATCAATTTCAAAGAAGAATCTAGGATATTTTAAGTCCATGCTGCAATGGGGAGATTCTTAGCTATTTGTGTTAGTCAAGTCCTCATTTTAAAGGGGGGGCTAGAGTTTGACATACAGTTCTATGCATGTATTCTCAGTTGCAACACAGTTTAGGCACTGGTTTGAAACAGTGCCAATTTAATTGGCTAGAGAAACTTACGTGCAGATGCACTTGGTTTGCTGATGCCAAGAGTAACTGTTAGCACAATTTTGTCTTGGAACTTGCCCTAGTTTGCCTAGATCCCATACTTTCTTTTTCTTTACCTGTAAGTGAGGAACAAGAATTGATTCCTGATCAGTGTCTAAAAGAAATCTATAGCTCCCAGTGAAATCATTAGGTGTTGCAGGCTCACGTCCCGTATAACATCTTAGCTCTTTCTGGCTGTGCCTACGTACAGAGAGCTTTCCACATGAAGAGATGCTGAAGTGTACCTCATTGTACTTCAGTGTCTGTCCATGCCTTCTGTATGTTAGTGTTTTCAAGGTGTTTAACACAGGATTTCCCACTTAAATATTGCTGCAGTGACTCATTAACCTTTTGGTAGTACTACCATGGTGTTTTATTGATAGTGTGGCATTGGCTGGGCTGGTGATGGTTATATCTGTGGAAAGGATGTTGACATCGATGGCTACCCTAATGAAGAGCTCTCCTGTTCTGCTGAAAACTGCAGAAAGGTAAGAAATCCTTGCGTAATCCTATGATAAATCACACCACATAGGGGTGAAGAGGAAGCATGGAAGAAACTGGATTCCTCCTGATAAATTGTATTTAATTTAATTAATTTATTAAGTAAATAATAGACAAAGGCACCCAGTTTACCCAGGCATGCCTCTTTTTTGTGTCTAGGACAATTGTAGATTTGTCCCAAACTCCGGCCAAGAAGATGCGGATGGTGATGGGATTGGAGATGCCTGTGACGACGATGCAGATGGAGATGGCATACCCAATGAGCAGGTGCTGTGTGTAGATTCGGGTGCAGGGGTCTGTGCAAACAGAAGGGTTTCGTTCTGAAAGTCACAGACAGTGATTTTCAAATCCAGCTCACTACTGTGTGCCAGAGTCTGTCCCATACCCACCACTGTCAGCAGCTCTCTAATCATGGCTTTTACTTTTGTGTAATGCTCGCTGTTGTAGACTCTAAAAACCATAGGCAGTCTCACCCAGCCTTAAATCCCACCAGTATATGCTCCATTATTATATTTTAGCATTTAGTTATAGAGGTTTTTTCATATACAGAACTCGTATCCTTCTGTCATGGTTTTCCATACCATGGTCTTTGTGAACATTACTTGTGTTAAGTGTCACTCTAAAGAGCAGATTGACCTGTTATCACATTGCTGAGGGATCCAAACCCTACATAAAGTAATGGGTGTCTTTCCAATAACTTGAGAAAGCTTTGAATCATGTTCTTAAAGCAAAAGAGGTTTCCACATGAGTACACTACTGCAGAATATAACAGAGAATAAATTGTACTTTTTCTCTAAATACCTAAAAGCTCTTTTGTGTTCACCTGTTACCCTCACATACCCTCTGTTGTTCTACATAAAGATCCTTCTGTGGTATTGCTTAGTGCACTTAATCTGAAGAAGACAGCAAGACCACTCTGTCCAGAGTACAAACGCCCATGTGGAGCTAGAGCAGACTGGCAATCACAGAACGTTTGTCTCCAGCTGTTTTGCCAGAGGCCCACTCTAACTTCTGGTAGTTTGAAGCAACTGATTTAATTATTGTTCTGTGAAGAAAGATGATAAATTCTCCCTCAACTGTCAATCAGTATTCAGCACCTTTGCAGTCAAGTGACTTCTGTGGTGGTGCTAAGCTGTGTTTGTTCTGCCTCCATCTGCACAAGAGGGTCATAGGTGTGCTAGATGGGAATGTCTACGCCACTTAGAAATAGTTTTCTCTGTATGCCTCCTGATGCTGTTAGAGACTAAATAGCAGCCTGACAAAACAAACAAACAAACAAACCCCCAAAACCAAAATCATGTTTCTTTTTGCATCCCACTGTTCTGCTTTTCCAAGTGTTTCTGTTCGGCTTGATTCTTTGGTTCTCTACCAGAAGGGGGCAACCGCCATTCACTGAAAGCATCGCCAGTGCTGTCAGGGCCTGCGCACCTTTGAGAAGGACCATGTAAGAAAGCCAGGACCATGACTGCATCTGAAATGAGAGTCAGAAGTCAAAGTTATAAATAAAGCCTTATGATACTGGGTGTTACTGGGTTCCCACCGTGTGGCCCAAAGCAGAGCTTTGATGGAAACAGTAAAATCTGATCCAGAGGTAATATTCACATAAAATGTCAAACTGCTCGCAATAATATTGTTAGTGAAAGCAGAAATGAAGACAGGAGTTGTATAAATCCACTAAAGTAGAAATTAAAGATTCGTGGCTCAGTTCATGTCTGAGTTGGATCTGTGTCTCTTGCAGGATAACTGTGTCTTGTCTCCCAATGTTAACCAGCGAAACAGCGACCAAGATATCTTTGGAGACGCTTGTGACAACTGCCGCAATGTCCTGAATAATGACCAGAGGGACACAGATGGCGATGGGAAAGGAGATGCTTGTGATGATGACATGGACGGAGATGGTTGGTAATTCTTTACTTTCAGCTTCTCTGATGTTCTTCAAACTTGCCTGGAATGTGCCGTGTCTTAGGGTGTTTCCTGTCACCAGCTGCTAACTGTCATGCCATGCATTGTTTTTCTTCGTGCAACCTGTGTCTGGCATCCTGCTCATTCATTTAGATTCATGTCTGTCTTTTCACCTCCATTGGGAAGCACTGAGCGCTGTAGCAGATACACCAGACAACACTTCATGTGTAAGGTGAAGTTGTCAGTCATTCAGTAACTCCTTAAATGTGCAAACATGCCCCGGAGTACCCAGCGGTTGCCTGTACCAGGTGCCCAACAACTAGATATAATGTATTATTTTCATTGCTGTAGAAGTGAAAAAAAGATCACAAACCACAAAACCCAGTAGTGAAGCTGAAATGTCCCATCCTGTATGTAAGCTGTGATACAGGAACAGGTTAGAATGAGTTGTGTGTAGCCAACAAAGTGTATGCGGCGGGGTCGGAAGCTGTTCTTCAGCACGGTGTTTCTAACTTCTGTGGAATGAAGGGGTGTCCACATAAGAAGGATTTGCTATGCAGGTTTATAATGTCATTGCAAGATTAAGTAGTTGCTGAAAAGGAATAGTGTCTTTACTATTCCTGGTGCTTACGTTGTCCCGTAACAAATCCGAGGATTGATTTTAACTGACATCTAATCTGCTTTTCACTAGGTATAAGGAACCTTTTAGACAATTGTCAGAGGATCCCCAACGAAGACCAGGAGGACAAGGATAATGATGGTGTGGGTGATGCCTGTGACAGCTGCCCAACAATCAGCAACCCAAACCAGGTGAGCCAGCAGAAGGAAAAATTACCCTTGTTTAGGGAGAGGGACTGCTGAGATCCAAAACAATGCAAGAGAATGCAGTCACAGTGGTTATTTTGTTACGGTCGTAACAAAAGTCTTACAGAGCTTCAAACTCTCACAATATAGGAGAGGGGAGCGAACAGGTGTGTGTTAGCACCTCTCTGCCCTGGCAGGGTCTTCTAACTGTCATTCTCTGAACTGTGGGTATGCTCAAGTCCCATGGAGTCCAGTGCCAGGCTTCGCACAGTGGTGTCATCTAGTTACACTTGGTATTTCTCTAATTAGGACAAAATCCTGGTGCCCTTATTTAGCAAAACTTTCACTGCTCCCAAGTGAGAAGTCAGTGAGGCTTTTCGTGTATTTTCTGATTAAGCCCCAGGTAAGAAGCTAGAGTTTTCTTGTATTTTGAATTCTGATTAAGTCCCATGTTACTAACAAAATAGGCTGGAAATATGGTAGATTTTGTAAAGCTGCCCAAGAAATCAACCTTGGTTAGAAGTCAGGGATACTTATTTCCAATATTAGAGGAGTCCAGCTTGAACTGCTCTTCTTGCTGGAACTCCTCCAATCATTTTTTAATCAAACCGACTTTTTGGTTAGAGGGATGCTTTCTAAAACAGAAGTTTTCCCACGCTTTTATTTTAACTGTGTTTTATTTGGTTGCATTTTGGATTATTACTCCCATTATAAAGAATGCTCTCAGCAGCTGGTTCTGGAACTTTCTCTGTTTTCTTTTGCAGTCAGATGTTGACAATGACCTTGTTGGAGATTCCTGCGATACCAATCAGGACAGGTATGCTGTGTGTCTGTCATGGCAGGGAAGTAGAAGAGGCTAGTCTTGAGCTGCAGCATGCTGGTGATTCCTGGAGAGCTGGAATCTCTCAGACTAGCCTGGATTTAATTTCCATACCTCCTCAAAGAGATGCTATTTCAAAAACAATGTTAGGAATTATCGGCCTTGCTGGTTCACTGCCCTGTAGAGGCACAATCATGGAGCCCTTCACCATTAGCCCTGTGTTCTTACAGGCATTCTGCAAGTTCATGTTGAAGTGACATTCAGAGGGGTTCTCTAGCTGTTAAACCCAGAGCACCGCTCAGAGCCTCACAGTGTGGTAACCTCTTTTTCTTTGCTTTATTTTTCATTCCTCTTTACTTTCTTTTTATCTTTACCAGAAATCCCACAGTTCAGGGCTGTATGATTTTTCTGTAAGAACCTAGCATTTCAGAAACCTAGTTTTTCTGAAACTAGAAACTAAAACCTAGTGTTTCAGATTTTTTTTATGAAGTGTAAAACATTTGCTGATAAACCCCTTTGCTTTAGCACAGCAAGAGTGGTGTGGCTTTTGCATGGTCTGTGCATTCAGAGGATCAGTCACCATGACAAACTGCTAATGCCTGTCTGGAAGCAGCTTCTGCATAACCAACTTGGGGAGTGGCAGGTCCACCTGTGCTTCTCACTTAAAGTAAGGGGAAAGTGAAGTGATAAATCCTGTGCTGGCACAGCACTTCACCAGCCACTGACAGCTGCGAGGTCTCACCCCAGGGCTGTTGGTGGGTGCTTCCATTCAGGATGATAATTGTAAGGAGCCCACTTCCCTGGCTCTGCAGAAACTATTCCCAGTCTTGGGCCAATTGGCTGCTGCTTTACATAGATATGGCCTGGGTTTTTAACTTGTTTTAGAAAGGAATGTGCTGTCTTCTTTTTTTTTTCCCTCAAGCCTAGCTAACATGTGTGAAGCATTTCTTGGTAGAAATGCTGTAGCTGTGCCTGAGGTTAACAGAATTACTAGGTTTGAAAAGAGCTTTAAGATCATCTAGTCCCACCGATGGAACACCTCACCTACCCGTCTTCTAAACACATCCATGGTTGGTGACTCAACCACCTCCCTGGGCAGCCTGTTCCAATGCCTGACATCCCTTTCAGTCAAGGATTTTTTCCTAATATCTAATTTGAACCTGCCCTGGCACAGCTTGAGCCCTTTCCCCCTCATCCTATCACCTATTGATTGGGTGAAGAGACCAACACCCATCTCTCTACAACCTCCTTTCAGGTAGCTGTAGGCAGTGATAAGGTCCCTCCTCAGTCTCCTCCAGGCTAAATCACCCCAGTTGCCTCAAAGGCTCCTCATGAGGTTTGCTCTCCAGCCCCTTCACCAGACTGGTTGCCCTTCTCTGGACACACTCCAGCACCTCAGTGTCCTTCTTACAGTGAGAAACCCGGAACTGGACACAGTACTCGAGGTGTGGCCTCACCACAATCAGGGGCACAATCACTTCCCTGGACCTGCTGGCCACGCTGTTTCCGACACAAGCCAAGATGCCATTAGCCTTCTTGGCCACCTGGGTACACTGCTGGCTCATATTCAGTCTGCAATAGATCCATGTGTGTGGCTGGCATTGAGTTCTCTTTTAAGAGTGTGCAGAGATCAGTTGCTCTGACCTAAAATTAAAGCACCTTTCTTAAGCAGGCAGATAGGAGGGAATACACATAGCTATAAGCAGCAGCCCTGCTTTAATTTGGCTGCAGCTCAGTTCTGCTCTGCCTGCACAAGGCAAAAAACTACTGTGGGGAAACATGCCTGCTTATTGCCAGAAACCATTTTGTTAATTGTATGAACTCAGACCATCATTTTGCACAGGTACACTTAAATGTTGGCATAAAGGAACAAGACAGTCACTCTGAAACTGCCCAAATCTTTCTCTATAGTTGATGTCCCCATTCCTGGTGACTCTTCTCTGTAACCAGCTGATGCAGCTATGGGCTGGAGGAGTCCTTAGGAGCTACAGATTTTCTCCTTTCATACTGCACAGTATGAAAGTCCTGCAGGACTGTAACTGGAGTGACAGAATCGCAGAATCAGTCAGCTTGGGAAAGACATTTAAGATCATCACATCCAACCCTTAACCTAACACTGCCAAGTCCACCACTAAGCCCTGTCCCAAAGCACCACACCTACACATCTTTTAAATACCTCCAGGGATGGTGACTCAGCCACTTCCCTGGGCTGCCTGTTCCAGTGTCTGACAACCCTTTTGGGGAAGAGTTTTATTTCCCTAATAATCTGAACCTCCCCTGGTACCACTTGAGGCCATTTCCTCTTACCCTACCACTTGTTTCTTGGGAGAAGAGACCAACACCCACCTGGCTCCAACATCCTATCAGTTGTAACAAGTTACAAGGCCTCCCCTCAGCCTCCTTTACTCAAGGCTAAACAACCCCAGTTCCCTCAGCTGCTCCTCAGTTGACCAGTGCTCCAGATGCTTCACCAGTTTCACTGTTCTTCTTTGGACACGCTCCAGCACCTCAATGTCCTTCTTGTAGTGAGGGCCCCAAAACTGAACACAGCACTTGAAGTGTGGCCTTACTACTGGTGAGTATAGGAGGTCAATCATCTGCTCCTTGTAAGTCTTGTGCTCCAGACCCTTCATTAGCTTCATTGACCAACATCCCCAGGTCTTTTTCCCCCAGGCAACTTTCCAGCCACAATTCCCCAAGCCTGTAGCACTGCCTGGGGTTGCTGTGGCCCAAGTGCAGGACCTGGCACTCAGCCTTGTTGAGCCTCATGCAGTTGGCCTCAGCCCATCAATCCAGTTTGTCCACATCCCTCTGCAGAGCATTCCTGCTCTCCAGCACATCAACACTCCCACCCAACATGGTGTTGTCTTCAAACAAACTGAGGGTGCACTCAGTGCCCTCATCCAGATCACTGATAAAGATATTAAGGAGAACTGGCCTGGGGAACACCACTGGTGATCAGCCTCCAGCTGGGTGTAACTCCATAAACCACAACATTTTGGGTCTGACCATCCAGTCAGTTTTTTACCCAGCCAAGAGTACACTTGTACAAGCCATGAGCAGCCAGTTTCTCTGGGAGAATGGTGTGGGAAATGGTGTCAAAGCTTTTCTAAAGTGCAGGTAGACCACATCCACAGCCTACCTTTCCCTCATCCACTAAGGGGGTCTCCTTGTCATGGGTTGATCAGGTTGGTCAAGCAGGCCCTGCCTTTTGTAAACATATGCTGGCTGGGCCAGTCACCTGGCTGTCCTGGGTGTGTGTCTTGATAGCACTCAAGGTGATCTGCTCCATAACCTTCCTTGATACCAAGGTCAGGCTGACAGGCCTGTGTTTCCCTAGATCCTCCTTCCAGCCCTTCTTATAGATGGGCATCACATTTGTTAAAATGTCTTGCTGTGCTGGTGAGTAAAAGTGGTGCTTGTTTTTAAACAAGTCTGATTTCAGGTGCTCATGTAGAGTCTCCCATACATTTTCATTCATGACCACCAAGACACTTGTGGACAACACATGTGACAAGGGTCACCAGCTGTTGAGCTCCTGCTGTCTCATGGGTGCCTTTTGGTGGCCACACTGCATGTATTGGGTGTGCCTTATATGCCCTTTAGGGGTGGATGCTGTTTGGGATCCTGGGCTCTGGTGTCTTATCCCATTCCATGTAAGGCTTTTTTTTCTTTTCCTTCTCTGGGTATTTTTATACCTCCAGGCTAAGTCTCCATCTTTCTGTCACCTTATCATACAGTCTCTGCTCCTTGTCTCCTTGCTGTTCAGCCACCTGAGCGATACCAGGTCACAGTGATGCACTTGTCTTTTTCCAGCTCTGGGGGTGCCTCCAGTGCAATTCCTGCTCAGGTGCCCATGATGTCCCCAATGCAAATGCTGATCCTGATGTGCCATTTCTTTCTGTCTCTGTGCTCGCAGTGATGGTGATGGACACCAGGACAGCACAGACAACTGCCCCACCGTCATTAACAGCTCCCAGCTGGACACAGATAAAGACGGGTTGGGTGATGAGTGTGATGAGGATGATGATAATGATGGCATTCCTGACCTCTTGCCCCCAGGCCCTGACAACTGCAGGCTGGTTCCCAACCCAGGGCAGGAAGATGACAATGGTAAGATGGGCCTTCAGAAGCCATTTTGGTGCTTAGGCATCCTTCCCCAAGCATTATAGATGTGCATCAGGATCCAACATAGTCACCATGTATGCATACACTCATCCCTGGAGAGATGCAAAGACCCTTTTGGCTAAGGCAGAGGTTCTCAGGTCCTGCTCCCTGGGCACTGTGGTTATCGAGGCTGAGACTCCACCTGTTTCTTGGGCACCCTGATCCAGTGGCTCACCCAGAGGTGCCTGCTTGCTGCACTGTAAATCTGCTGTTGCTTCTCTGATGTGTTCAGGTGATGGAGTTGGGGATATCTGCGAGTCAGACTTCGACCAGGATACAGTGATTGATCGGATCGATGTGTGCCCTGAGAATGCAGAGATCACCTTGACGGACTTCAGGGCCTATCAGACAGTAGTGCTGGACCCAGAGGGGGATGCACAGATTGATCCCAACTGGGTGGTTCTAAACCAGGTAAAAATATATCTAGACTCTTTTACCTGCCTGAGAAAGATAATTTGAAAAAACAGAGTAAAGTGGTCTCTGTAATTGCTGGACTGCTGGCACACAAGTGACAAGTGGAAGCTGCTGGTTGGTTGACTACTTTACAGGAGTTACAATGAAGGAACTTGCTTTTAGTATGTGATAGCTTGAAGCTTTATGCTCCTGGTAATCTAAAATAACTACATCTTAGTCAACTTGTTCTGTGTGGATGTCTCTGCTGCCAAGGTGGCAAACACAAGACTTCTGTGTCGCCCTATTGAAGTATTTCTGTAGCAAATGGTTGCATGAAGCCTTCTCAGAATTTTAAAGTCTGACCTGCTTTGCAGCAGAGCATTTACTCCTAGATTGAGTCCAATAACTGTCGTGGACACTGCTAAGTTTTAGTCTCCAGGAGGCTAACGTGTTCTGAATTGCAAGGAGTGTGCCATTTATTCCCATTGCCAAAGTCTCTGCCAGGCCAGCTGAGACGTACACACCTTCTGTAACCCAGTCCTGGCACAGTTTAGTCCTGAACTCCACAATCAAACTGTATGAACTAGGTCTAGGTGAAGCTCTCTTGCCTGCGCTGGCCCTCGTCCCCCTCCCTCAGTCCCACCTCCAGTCCGGGCCAGGTTCATTGATTTGCAGAAAAAGATTGTCTTAGGGAAAGAACAGCAGAACCAGTATGTCTGATTCTGTACTGGGAAAAGAAAAATCCTTCCTGACTTGTGACACGCAGGCAGCTGAAACATCAGTACTTGATTACAGTGCTCATTTTAACTGGGAGCTAGAGGTGTTGTGAGCAAACAGAGGGGGGGGTTGCTGCTCAAAGAAGGCCAGAAGAGGCTGCCAGGCATAGCCAGCCCAGCTTGTTGCATGCCCTAACCACTCTGAATTTACTCCTGCAGGGCATGGAAATTGTGCAGACAATGAACAGCGACCCTGGCCTTGCTGTTGGTACGTACCCTCTTCTGGGACTCTGGTTTTACAGTGGAAAACTTACAGCCTCTGAGTGTGTTTTCTGCAGGCTCGTTTTTCACCTGCTTGTGTCCTCAGGTTACACAGCTTTTAATGGTGTGGACTTCGAGGGCACTTTTCATGTGAACACGGTGACAGACGACGACTACGCTGGCTTTATTTTTGGATACCAAGACAGCTCTAGCTTTTACGTGGTAATGTGGAAACAGACTGAACAGACCTACTGGCAAGCGACTCCCTTCAGAGCTGTCGCAGAGCCCGGCATTCAGCTAAAGGTATTGGTCTTGGCTCCTAGCTGTGGGGTGCAGTGGTCACCATGGCCTGGCCACGCCATCCTGCCATGCTGGCCATGCCACCCTGCCATCTGACTGCCAGGGGATAAGCCACCCTTGGGATAAGCCTCTCCTTACTCCAGGTACTCGGCTGCTCCTCCACGTGTGCAGTGGCTGTGGTTATACGAGAGGTGTTAGGGGTTTGTGAGCAGGAGGGACAGTTCTTCTGCAGACCTGCTGGCTGCTACAAAACAGGGGTTAGAGTTCCTGGAAGTGGTGTTTCTCTCCGGTCAGCATCGGGACGTTGTGTTTCTGCAGGCTGTGAAATCCAAGACAGGCCCTGGCGAGCACCTCCGCAACTCCCTCTGGCACACGGGCGACACCAGTGACCAGGTCAGGCTGCTGTGGAAGGACCCCCGAAATGTTGGGTGGAAAGACAAAGTCTCCTACCGCTGGTTCTTGCAGCACAGACCCCAGATTGGTTATATCAGGTAAGAGAGGAGAAGGTGAGTACAAACACGTCTGCCTAAACTGTTGTTTCCAAACCCTCAGCTCAGGTGATGATCTGAGAATTTATAATATGTCTTGGCTTTGCACTGGTGAAGGCTCATAGTGGGTTGGACTGTTGAAGTTCAGCCTGCAGTTGTTTTCCTTGGAAAGACAACTCCGTACTACACCTGCTGCAGCTGATCTGGCTGTTGTAGCTGTGTCCTACCCTAATAAGCCCTTTCCTGGCTTCAGTACCCTGTGTTTCCAAGCTACTGTTGGCCGCTGACCTGAAAAACAGTGCGTTTCAAACTTCCCTAGTTTTGATCTTTTAGAATACTTTTGTTGGAATCGTGATAGGTCATTTGCATATTCTGGGATAGCAGAATTAATAAAGGAAAAGTTGTCGACCTAAAGGTTGTCATCCCAACTAAGGTCAGTAATGATCCTGATGTGATAGATTTGAGATTACACAGCACATATTCAGAAAGCTTGTCAAAGCCACATAATGCATTTTATCTATTCTTATTTTGTTGCTTGGAAAAAAATGAGAAGTTATTTGGGAAAAAAACCAAAAAGCAATCACCATTCAGGAGGAAACTTTTCACTCTGCAACATCCAGATAAGCAGGAATTACAAGGTTGATGTAAAAATGCAACAGATGAACTGCTCTGGCATTATCAGCTCGGGTATAATAGAGCAGAAATAACAGCTAAGTCAGTTGTTCTTTAAAAAAATCACGTCCCTGCAGGTGAGGTGCAGTAACTTGATGATACGATAATTCCCTTTCTGTGGTGCAGGGCGTCACCTTCAGCTGTAATTTGGGTTACAAGCCCCTTTGACTTGATGGTAAAATGGATCAATAACATTTATTTATACTGGCAACTGCTGTGTCCCAGCCACAGGGCAGTAGCAAATAGATTTTGGGTGGCAACTTTTCTTCAGACCAAGCTGATGCCACCATCTGCCTGGGGTTGCAGTCTGCCTTGGCAAGGGGGTATAGGTACTTCCCCCTGCAAAGTTGGGAAAGGTGGCACAGTCAGCGCCACAAAATCCTCCGGACACCGAAGGCAGCCAGGCCTGACGCGGAGCGCTGCCAGCACTGTCCACATCTCACTGCGGTCTGTTTAGGCCAGATGCCACAGACCATAATGTGTCTAACAAAGGCTTTCTGAGGCTTCAAGGAAAAAGTCACTTGAGTCAGCCTCTCCCACGGAAATCTGGAAGACAACAAGCTCTATTCATTGCACAGATACTTTTGAACCGCCTCAGCGAATCAGGAAGTAAGCTCAGGAACATAACAGGAATTGTTTTTGTTGGGGTTTGTTTGAGTTTTTCTTATTTTATGAAAAGACACAGGAACTTTCTTTCCCTTCACCACTTGCTGTTTTCTTGCATGTCAGACCAGCAGTGTCCTCATCCAAACCAGAGCACTCCAGGCTCATTACTCACTCAGTCATGTACCCAGTACCCCAGAGGCCGAGGACTTGGTGTAGAGTGTGCTGCAACAGCTCAGCTGGCTGCAGTGTGTTCCCCTCAGCCCTCAGTACAGGGCACATGCAGGGAAGCTGGCAGGGCACAGCTGTTTCCGGAGCTATTTAGGAATTTGCCAATGGGTTTTCTAACAAGAAGGTGCCAGATCATCAAAACCGTTCCTGGAATTAATCATACTCACATTTTTAAAGAATTTCACCGTCAAATTTAAAGTTCCAAACTGTTTGTTTGAAACTTTGCCTGTTTAAAAAGAAAATCAAACTCTGTGAGACAATACCCGCCTGCGTTTCTTGAGTTCTCCCTTTCTCCTATAGCTATCAACCTGTCTGAGGACAGGAGAAAAACATTCCAAGGCTTTTGTAGGATGTGTGAAAAAAGACCACCACTAAAACACCTTCCCTGCCCAGCCCTCGCCAGCATGCTGCACAGCTCCCCTTCCCAGCATACTGGGCTAGACTGGAGGATAGCATGTCCAGGGCTAGAGGCACCATGGACAACAAAACTACCTTTATGAATGTTGCAGCCTTGGAAAAGACCTAACAGAGCTACTGTTTGCTTTTGTTAAGGGCAAGATTTTATGAAGGCTCTGACCTGGTGGCGGACTCTGGTGTGACCATAGACACCACGATGCGTGGAGGGCGGCTTGGAGTTTTCTGCTTCTCTCAGGAAAACATCATTTGGTCCAACCTGAAATACCGCTGCAACGGTAATGCTGCTTTGACGTCACTTTAGCTCAGAGCTTGCAGGTGACCACGCAGAACCCGCGGCGTGGCTCTTGGGTCCGGCCATTTTGCATCCTTTTCCTTTGCTCTTCGTTTACAAGCTGCTCACAGCTGTGAAACGCCTCCCCTGGCACCCGCAGCACGCTGCAGCACAGCCAGATGGGAGCTAACACCTCACAACTGCTCCTCCCAGAGCAGTCACTCTGCTGCAGAGTTTGTGCCAACTAAGTAGTATAGCTGTCAGCAGAGAATTAGAAACGTTATTTAAAACCAACCAGGCTGGTACATGCGCACTAGGCTGAGGCCATCATGCACGTAAGATGCCTTGAGCTGTGCATCCGAGGTGGAATACATCTGGAGAGCTAGTGGGTTCAGTCACCTGGCAACAGTGTCACTCATGTACCTGCTGGTTGCTCCTGGGAGGGCAAGATTGAAAGACGCCCTTCTGCCCATGGAGGAATCCTCCTCAGACTCAGGAAGCAGGCCAGCTCACTCCTCTTGGGGTAAGAGCTTCACAGCTTAGGCCTGACCTCCCACTCTGCGGAGTAACTCAAACCTTGGTCTCACAAAGAAGCTGACCACATCAGGGTATCTCTGCCCTGTCAGCAGTTCATCTAGCTGGAAGTGGGGCTTTGGGGCTGCACCCCTCCACCCCGTATCAACCCCTTCCAAGACTGCCTTGGGAAAATAAGTTACCAGCCAAGTTGAAACAGTTCCCTTGTCTGCTTTCTGTGCATCCAAGAAGCCCAGCTCAAATCTGCATGGACACAGACACCCCATGGCCAAACCCTGGCTCCGTGACTTGCATTGGTCATGGAGTCTGTTCTTGGGCACTGGGTGCCCCTAGGCTGGTGCCTGAAGGGCAACTTGCAGACGGTGGTGCTTACAATTGACAACTGCTTAGTAAGGCTCTCAAACAGCATGTGGTTTCCCAGAAAGCATTGCTCAAAGCTGCTGCTGACATTGCAGAGGCTCTCCTGGCAGCAAGCAGGCAGTGGCCTTGCTGCAGGCACTGCACTAAGTCAACAAAACCCACCCAAAGGCGCTCTGCCCCCCCGAGTATCCCCGCTTTCACCCCAGACAGGTTCTTACACTTGCAGAACAAGCTTAAAAAGAATTTTCAAGCCTTAAAAAAGAACTGATCAACAAAAAGCAAAGGACTTCTTAATCCTTTTTTTATATATATATTCTCTGTATTTATATAGTTAACTTCCTTTTTTTTTGAGTATGGAGTTACTTGTCCAGCCTCAGGGCGGAAATGATGGAAGTTGAGGTCGGGCGCCTGACCTTCATTGCTGCAGCCCCATCTTTGGCTGCAGCTTTATCTCCTTGCTCAGCTCTGTGGCACTCCAGATAAAATGTTCTGGAGTCTGGCAAAGGCATGCTGCCAACTCAGTGCTTCACACACAGGTGCAGTTAGGAAACTGACCCATCTCCAGCTCCCTTTGCCAATGCTGGGTTTTATTTTGAGCAGTGTTCTACCATTAACCTGTTCTTGTGTTAATGTTTCTGTCCCTTTTTGTGGCATGGGAAACCATCGGGGGGAAGTTGAATTAGGATACTTTAGAGATACAGATGCTGATGCAACAAACGTTGCCTGGGCTGCAGAGCTAGACAGCCACCTTTTCTGCCTTCTGGTCAGGGGTTGTTAATACAAATAAGAAAGTAGGCACCATGGAGTTGTCAGGTGGAAATGTAATTTGAAGACCGATGGGACTGGCTGGTCATGGGTTGGCACTGCAGCACTGACGGTCTCATTAGTCCCTCCATGTACCACTCAAACCAAAAGCCTTCACTGGTTGTTCTTAACATATAAACAGAAGAGAAGGCACGTTACCTAAAAAAAGAACAAACCCAAAACCAAACAGTAAGTGGGTAATTCATTAATTTTTTGTCAGAAGAGACTAAACTTCTGCATATTTTCCTGTTTTAGACACCATCCCAGAGGACTTTCAAGAATTTCAAGCTCAGCAATTTGGTGTCGGTGATGTTTAAGAAGGAAAAGCAAACTAACATGGCTATTGCAAACAATAAAACAATGTATTTTAAATCCTTATACAACTGCTGGTGCGAGAGCGCACACCGCAGCTTCTTCTCATTGATGTGACTATGCCAGACCTTTTTGTTTGTTTGTTTGTTTTGTATAAAAGTGAAAGTAAAAAGGAGACAAAATAGAGTGGGGCTTTGCTTGTTTTAGGGAAAAAATAATCAATCTGCTGCCGTTTTGATTTCAGTATTAGTGGGGGTGGGGAGGAAAGCGCCATCCTGCCCATCTGGAATGTGTCAGAAACAACAGGTTGCGCTCGGGCACGAAGTGGCTGGGAGCCTTCCTGCCCAGCCAAGGTCTTCTTAGGACCATTCCAGTCCTCCTAGGAAAAAAGTTACATCTCTCTCCTTTAGAGTAGTTGTTTAACTCCTTTGGAGACTTAGTTGCCTTTGGCAGACCTTCTCCAAGAACCCCATTAGACCTTCCTGCCCTACCACCAGAAAACTGTGAGTAACAGTAACACATCCTGCAAGAAAAGCTGACTGCAGGGCATTGTAGTCGTGTCTTGGGACTTGCGTGGGACTAAACACAGAAGAGACACGTGGGGATACAAGCAGAATCAGCTAAAAGTAATCCTAACTTACACACACAAAGCCAGGCTTGGACTGCCTCTCCCCAGTTGGAGCCAAGCTCTCTCAGCCCATACCACAGTCTTAGGAAAGTAATTCACCAAAAAACTACCAAACCCTACATTAAGTGCCAGTAACCATTAGGAAAGGAATTGGGGGGGAGGGGAAGCTAAAAAAAAAAATAATTGTATTACAATGCATTCTATAATTCAGACTATAGAAAGGTTTTAGATAACACAAACGTTTCTACTACGTCCTTTTTTGAAACAGAAGTAGACAGCAGAAGAGGATACTGCAGCCTATAGTACAGTTACTTTAACAAAGACAATGTTCATTGGGGAGGGGGGTGGGGAGAGGGAGGAAATACCCAGCGGGCACCTACAGCCAGGGTTTTAAACAATCAGAAGTAGCCCTGGGAAACTGAGAGAAACTGAAAAGCCATGGCTGTTCCCCAGCATGAGAATAGGAGGGAAATGCTGAGTTAAATTTCCAGGTGAAATACCAAAACAAAGTCAGTTTCCTGTTCTCAGTGCAATAAAAGTACCCTTAATGTTAGAAATGCCAATGGTCCTAAGAAAGGACTCAAGGTAGACACATTAGTGAAGCAGTAATTTATTATACGTTCTTGCAAGAGCGGGTGACCTAACAAAGTAGGCACACCTTTGGTCAGAGTTTGTAGCACTTTTGTACCATATCCTCATCCAAAAATCATTAGGTTACCTCATACACCTGTGCATATTCATAAGTTCCAAGAAGTGATTTCCATAAACTCCTCCCAACTGCACCTGCACACTACTGTTTGGTGGTGGTTGTCGGGGGCCATGGGGATGAAGTCAGATGGCTCCTCTTCATCACCGCAAGTAACCTTCTGTTTTGCACAGCCTCAGCTACCCCTTGACTCTGATCCAGACTACAAGTCTGGTTTCAGCAGGTTTTGTATACCTTCAAGGACAAGGGGGAGCTTGAACTAGTTACAATGAAATGCTTTGCCTGCAGTTGTGACCAATTACAAGACAGATAAGGAGTTCGTTAGACCAATGGGGAGGAACTGCACCTCATCAAAGAAATCACTTTATTTTCACAGAGCACATCGTCCTTGAGTGCATAATTTACTCAAAATATAGTGTTAGACTCAAACTTATGTCTCAATTGATGTTTCTTCTTTATCAGTGAGGCAGAGTTGTTCAAGTGAGGCATTGTTTATGGAAGGTCACCCTTATGGCACTTCAAATCATCCTGTTAGCAAGTCTTCCTTAACCCTTTACAGGCGTCTTAATGTAATATTTCAGCAATGTTGAGACAGAAGTCCAGTTTCCCCACCCCCATCACCCATTACTTAGCAAATTAAGCTTTAGGTAGGTCTCCAGGCCTGGTCAAAACTGGCTGGAGTCTTCTTTGCCAATTTTGGCCTTGAAATCAATTTCTTTTTTGTCATGCACCATCCTCATGGAGGAATTACTGGGGTCACTGTATTCACGCATGCGTGAGCTTCCTTTTCTAGTACTTTCTGTGGGGAGGTGGGGGGGGGGAACTGTGCATGTGCATTTCCACACACAAGCAGTCGAGCAGCAGAAAGTGGCTGGCGTTGGTGAAGACGAGACCCCAGTTCCCTCCCCCAAACTTAGCCCTACAACTCCACACGTGGTAAGGTTTCCTTTCTACAGCACTACAGCCAGGCAGTAGGGACAATGTCCTTGCTATGGCTGTAGTGGTGTATTGTTCCTCTGCCATTAGACTTTCAGGTCATCAGCGCCTACCTGACAAGTGCAGTTCCACCTCCCGGAGCAATCAGAGAGGTGGGTGTTACTGAGACTGAGAGGTCTCTTCAAACTCAGATAGTTGGTTTAGAAAGAATCAAGATTTTCCTGTTCTGTTATTGCTTAACTTCTAGACAGAGGACCCACGCTTCTCGTTGCAGGGTTGCAGTTCATGCGGTGATGTGTGAACCACACCGTAGGATAGAATTTTGTGCACTGTTAAGAGCTGTTGTTATCTTGGTTTTGTTTTTGATTGTGGCTGGTTACTATTGTTGTTACAGCTGTGTACACTAATAAAGTTTAGTTTTGTTCAGTTAATCAAGAATTTCTATATATCCTAAATTCTTCTACAGAAAATACAATAACCCTTTTCAACTTGCAAAAGCAACATTTCCTAGCATTTGCCACATTAAGGCTGACAGTTCTTTCAAAGGCTTTGTCTGTGGCAAGAGGTTTCAACACGAATTTGTCCACCACGTTCAAGGCTTCTGGAGGCAGCACAGCCCCGGGGCCTGGCCTGTGAGGGATCCCAGAGCATGATGCAGGAGCACTGCCTGGCACAGCGCTCCATCACGAAAGGGCCTCCAGTTTCAGACCTCCTCTCCCCTTGGCTTCACCAAACCCAACTTCACTCACCAGGCTTTCAACAGGGGGTTGAAAGGCTAGTGTCTTTGGAACAACACAGAAGGTATTGTCAATTTATGCTTAAAAGCTGAGAGAAACCATCTGTTTCTAGCTGAATGTAGGCTGTAATGGCAGGATCATTGACTCACGATCAAGAACATGGACCACAAAGTAAATTTGCATCCTCTCAGAGCAGTCTGGGTACAACCCGGGCAGAAGGCCGGTCCTTGGACAGCACCCACACAGCCCGTGGGTACCCCCACAGTGGGGGTACAGCAGGCCTGCAGCACACGCACACATCTCCCACAAGTGTCAGCAACCAGCCTGGCCCACCCTGACCTGCCCGCAGCACGTGCTGGTTGGAGCACAACACACACATACATCAGCTCCACCAGCAGACGTGACAGCAGCCTCCAAACCCCTGACAGGCTGCGGACCTGTGCGCTGCCCTCCCGCCTGCAGCCAGGGGCTCTCTTCTGTGGCAGCAGTTTGTCACCTTTGAACTTACCTATTTCCCATCTCTTGTCCCGTCTGCACCACTGCCTTTGGCTTCTGGAAGGTGAGATACAGGCTCCAGCTGGTGTGCTGTTGAAGAGCACAGCATGGAGTGTGAGCTCCCCACTTCCCCTGACAGAAAACATACTGGTTTGCTCAAATGGTAATCACAGCTTGGACAGCTGGGATCTGTCTTTAGTTTCAGAAGGTGCTGTTGGGACCTTACAATGGGATGCTGGAGGTCACTGTGTTGTGTTGTGTTGTGTTGTGTTGACACACCAACTGCCAGCATCACTGGAAGTTCAGGAACATGCAAAGTCCAACTGTTGCCCACAGGTTTGTCCCAAGGCCGCAGTCTGAGCTTGGGAAACCTCCCACCCCTCACACTTCAAACAGAGACTGTATAGTTCCTCTGTATCAGTGTTTAAACATGCTCCTCTTGCACCACCGGCCCTTCCTGGACTGTTGTGTAACGCAGCTGTCTGTGTGTGGCCTCTGGCAGGGGAAGATGTTGCAATCCCACCCCTCTAAAAGCCAGCATGTAGTGCTGTCCTGCCCCCACCGCCTTCGAAGCAGCTCTGGGCTGGGGCAGCAGCTGCAGCCACTTTGGAGTTGAGCATCCTGGGGCTCCTGCACACCAGGGTTGAACTCTCACAAAAGGTTAACTCTTTCCTGCATGCTAAAAACACCACAGCAAGCACACGTCAAATGCTTCCATGCCCTAAAACAGAACTGAATCTTTGCAGCTGGAAGGGACATACAACTACCTAGTCCAACTGCCTGACCACTTCAGAGCTGACCAGAAGTTACTAAGGGCATTGTCCAAATGCCAACAGGATTGGGGCATTGACCACCTCTCCAGGAAGCCTGTTCCAGGGTTTGACCACCCTCTTGATAAAGAAATGCTTCTTAATATCCCATCTAAATCCTCCCCTGGTGTGGCTTTGAACCCTTTCCAAGTGTTCTATCACTGGATCCCAGGGAGAAGAGCTCAGCACCTCCCTCCCCGTGACCCTCCTCAGGACACTGCCAAGGGCAATGAGGTTACTCCTGGGCCTCCTTCTCTCCAAACTAGACAAGCTGGGGTCCTCAGCTGCTCCTCACAGGACATGCCTGCCAGTCCAGCCACCAGCTGTTACCCTGCTCTGGATGCATTCAAGGACCTTCACAGACTTCTTAGATGCTGGGGCCCAGCACTGCACGAAGTATTCAGGGTGTGTGTACATGGTCCCAGTGCTCAATGCAGCAGGACAGTCGACTCTCTTGACCGTCTTGCTGTTTGGTGCACCCCAGGAAGCAGTTTGCCTTGCCTTCAGTATGTCTGCTGGCTCACAATGAGCCTGCTGTCAACCAGTACCTCCAGACCCCTCTTTGGAGGGGGCAGCTGTTCTCCAGCTACTTTTCTCCCAGTTCATACTTGCGCCTGGCGTTACTCTGTCTGGATTTGGTGCAGAATCCTGCACTTTTCTTGCTAAATGACATGCCACTGATGATCACCCAATGCTGCAATTTATCTAGATCCTTCCGACAGCCATCTTGTGCCTCAAGAGAGTCAACAGCACCTCCAGTGTGGTATCACCAGCAAACTTGCCAAGGGTGGGTTCATCTTCTGCACCCAGACCCTCAATATATACATTGAACAGAGCTGGCCCTAGAAGTGAGTCCTAAGGAACACCACTGCTGGTGACAGGGCACCAGACAGGCATAGCCCCATTCACCACAACCCTTTGAGCTCTGCCCTTCAGCCAGTTCTTGTGAACCCGCTCATCTCCCTGTCTGAACACTTCCTGGTGTGGAACACCAGAACATCTTGCCAGGATGCTGCTGGGTGGGGAGAAGGCAGAGGTGGGCAGGCCGGTGAGAGGCTGCTGCTGAGTGGAGGTGGTCGGCTCTCACAGACCCTCCGCACCTCTTGGGAACTGCTCCCCATGGGTCAAGCTGTCAAATTCAGCAGCTGCCTACTCCCACCGTCCGGGCAAATGAGGGAAAAAAGAAAATCAGAAATCCCTGTTGCAAACAGCTGCGCAGCCTTCAGTGCTGTACTTGGCCCGGAACATACTTTGTGTGTGCTGTCAGAGGTATCTGACACATCTCAGTGATCTCGATTGTACAGAGCAGACACCGCAGACAAGCCTGCGCAACCTGCCACCGTCCAGGGTCACGCTCTGGAGGAGCACGAAAATAACACAGGCAACACAGCCATGTAATACCCCCTTGGCCAGCTGGTTTTTGTTGTTGCTGTTGTTAAAAAACATTAAATGTAGTGAACAAAAAAGATCCATTTACTTTTACCGGCTCAGCAATTGCTTAGCTCAGGCAGGTATGTATTTTACAGTTTCTCCTGGAATGAGTTGACTTTTCAGCATTTATATACCACAACAATTCATTTCAAATGTAAGAAAAACTTTATTGGTCCATTAAACATTAAACCTCTAACAGTACATTCACTCAGTATACAAAAGGAAGTGTTCATAAAAACCATTAACATGCTCTAAAAAGGCAAAGCTACTTTACAATTAAGATCTTACAATTCTGGAAGTTTTACCAACCCTTAAAAGTCAAAGTGTTACGATTACTACCGATCACAACCCTCACAAAAATTGTTAAATAAACTCGCGAGCTGGGCTACAGCTTCATGAAATAAAACCACACATACACACCAAAAAAGTTCCCTTGAGATATTAAGAACCTTGGAAAAGACTAATTAAAAACCCCTCACCCTTAAGAAAAAGTGTTTACATTTTGACTACTTTGCATCCAGTTTTCAAACATGGCATATACGAGACCAGACACCACTCACTGGTGGTGAAGAGAAAGCAGACAGTGAACCCATTTGTTCCTAGTACGCATTTTCTTAGCTTGTATAGAGCTGAACAATTTTCTCTGAGAGCCAATTCCCCTTGCTGTAACCTTGTGTGGACGTCTGACAATGCCTAAGCACCTGGACATCTATCACCAGGAGGAAAGATAAAGTATGAGTAACAAGATTTCCCCATAGTTTTCCAAAGTGACTCTTGGTTTCACACTGAGGCTTCTTTGGCAAAAGCACGGCTTGCGGTGCTGCACCCCACAGCTCTGCGAGCAAGAGCCCTGGAAGAGTCAAGCTGCTGGAGCAGTTTCAAAGCTGATGGCTGTGGCTCTGAAGAGGTTTGTGCCAACAGCTGCACGTTACGGCACTGGGAGCTACTGGAGACTGGCAGATGGGGGAAGCCAATGTGGCATCTACCCGAAATAAATTCCAACTTTAAAAAAGTATCATTATTGAACAGGTGTGGAATGAATTGAAACCAGGTTTGAGAAAAAAAAAAAAAACAAACCTGAACAAAACATTTGGATTGAAGGCTTCTCTGAAATTAACTGAGTATCCTTGGGGTCCCTTCCAACCCAGACCATTCTCTGATTCTATGATTCTTTGGGCATTACAAAGCTGCTGTCCTGCCAGTCTCACTAAGTTTCTCCTTCAAACACCATGCAGGGTGTCTGCGTCCCTATCCGGGGCCACTTGGATATGCTGCCATCAGGATGCTGAAAATGCAGAGACATAAGGGCTCCCAGGCTATGTACCCTGTGAGGAGTACAAAAAGCCAAAGCTTTCTCAAGCAGCTGACCCAGGGCATTCCCTTGTGCAGACACATGAAACACTCAGCTCAAACTGCTGTTTACAAAATCAAAACCACAAAGTATCCCGTTACTGATTATGTGTTTTCCTCCCACAAGGACTCGTAGGGCACTTCAGAAAACAAAGCAGCGGTTTTCACAGAGGAAAACTGATCCGGTATAAGAAATTGCCATCCTTGCTTCAATGCCCCAGGTTGTCCTGCTACAAAAAGGGAAGGACTGACAAGACCTGGCAAAGAAGTCTTTGCTAGTTTCTAGCACCAAAGACATCCCATTTGACAGGGAACACAGTGGGAGTGAAGCAGGTTTACAAATGCCTTTAAAAAACAAATCCAGGGAGAATAAGGCAAATAAAGCAAGGAGACACAGCCTGCAAGCGAAAGACGTTGCTTCTAAAGCCTGGAAAGAAAGAGAAGAGCAAAATTTTAGCTGCAGATAACCTTGCCCATCCAGCCACACAGGTACAGTCTTGTGGTGGTCTGCTTCATCAGCTTATTTAGGAGAAAAGCCTATCAGTTTATGGCATAAATTCTTTACAGCATGCTTTAAGACCAGCCTGTGGATTATTTTGTTGCCAAAGTGTTCAGAGACACCCACGACACTGAGGGTGGCTAACCAAAATTCAAGCAGCACTACCGTGAGCTCCCAAATTTTCCAGACACAGTGGTTGAAACCAGAGAACTGTTCAAAGCCAGCTCTCCCACAAGCGCAGTGGCTGCGGCGCTCCAGCCCAGAAATGGCTGTACCAGTGGCTGGTGAAGCAGCTACACGTGTGTAGCTTACAATCTCAAAGCGCTTCTGGGGTCCTAAGAAGGTGCTAAAACACAAAATAAATAAATAAATAGACACGCCGGGATTAGGGTTCTGAAGGGGATAAGCCCCTGAAGGGGATAAGCCCCCTCTCTGGACGAAGCACAGATTAGCAACGCGGCATTACCCGTTTCCGATGGAAGTGGCCCAGCCCCACCAGGACCTGCTGTGCACGCACAAGCTGCCTGAACCTCGCGGAAAGCTCGCAGTACAGAGCTAAGGGCATCACAAACACGTAACCCAGTGCTGATGTGGCGCTCCTTAGCTGGCACCCAGCTGCAAGGGCTGCCTGCGTGCTCCAAGGAACTCGGTGGTGAGCAGCAAACAAGCACATCCATCTGCTTTCCACGTGTTCTTCCCAAGGTTTTCACGGTCTCGTTGTCAGTCCAGCTATTCGGACTCGCTGTCCGCGTCCGTCCTGTTGATTTTACCCCAGGCAAGAACCAGTCACGACTGAGGCTCTCCGTTGCCTTCATGAGAAGAACTGAAACCGAGCCGGTCTGAGATGAGGGTGCAGCAGTGAGGTTCCACAAGTAAGCAGATGCCAATAAAACTCTTTCACCTTCACAGCAGAACTAACTTCTGCTAACGCTATCTATTTCTCCAAGAACCCATTAAATGACAGCATTAGTTCAAATTCAGACTTAAGCAGAGGAAACTTAGCACAGGATGGGTTCCTTAGCCTTCCTGGCTTTGTAACAGCTTCCTTGCTTCACACAGACCAAAAATGCTAGGAGCCAGAAATGCTGCACTACTCATGTACACTTGGGAACGGATTCAATGCACCCTGGAGAGGTGTGGCAGGACAGGCACCGCGCAGCTACCTCCCTCAAGCCCAGCAGCTGCCTGGGTAGCATTAACTGTTTACAATTTAAATGTGAATGCAAGCAATAGCTACTCATTTATTTACAAAAGCATCAGGCTATTTACGAGTCTTCCCAGTTTTCCACTGCATAGTAATATCTGAATCATCTCATCCCCAAAAGGTTTGTCAAGCACAGATGATTTGGTCTTCCACATGCACCACGGGTCTTGACTGTGCCTTGTACGCACCGGCGTGACGTGCAAAGCAGCACTGCCCAGTCACAGGCTCAGTTCAGGGTTCCAGTCCCAGTGCCACCTGAATGACTAGCTACCACAGCAGGAGGTATGAAGGCACTTCTTAAAAAGGTTTTAAAAGCCCATTTAGGTGAACTGCTTGGAATATATGGACTGGGCATTTGAATCCTAGACCCTAGCCAAGGAATTTACAAGTAGTTGCACGTGGAAGTTCACAGTACAGACTGTACAGCCAACGCCAAGGCTGTAACATTTGCCTGGGCAGCAGGAGGCTGTGCCTCACTGAGGAACAACTTCTGCACACCCAGATGCCACCAGTCACTGATTCCTTAGAAAGGCCTGGAGATCCACAGCGGGATCTGGGGCCACGGCATGGACACACAGGTCCTCAAAGTTATTTCAGGTGTCTTTTGTCACAATGTTTGCTCAGAGGCAGACAAAGCTGTGTAGTCAGGCACTGCCTCACTTCCACCCTATGAGCACCCGCAGATCTAGATGCATAAGGTCAATAGCTGGTGGAAGGGAAGGATGAAGGAGCGACTCGGTGAGGCAAGCGCTGTGTAAAAAGAATGGACTCACTCCTCACCGTGGACTTGTCGCTTATAACCCTGTTTTCTCCACACAAAACCCATTCCTTGAGTACAAACTATAAAAAGAATGAGCAGGAGGCGGTGCAGGAAAAATCCTCACACAGGTAGACACTGCCTCTGTAAAATAAGTGCTTCCAGTAAACAAGTCAGAACATGCAAGACCATCCACAGTTGTGACTGTGATGCCTATCAGAACTAGAGAACAGCTGCCACTCCCTGCCTTGCAGCTTGACAGCACTCGCCTTCTGCTGTTCAGCTCCTTGCCCAGACTGGTCTGTTTACTAATTAAAATAAAAGAATATGCTTGGTTTCTCACAGTACAACACATATGGCACTAGATGGCAACTCCTGCAAGCCTCTATACTTTAGGGAACAGCATTTGGAACAAAAGCCTGGACTGCCTCAGCTGCAGCTCACAGCTCTAGCACTGATCAAGACTGTGCCAGAATAGCTGCTATGAGTTAGGTGGGACAACTGTTAGTCATCACTGCACAGTCCATAAGCTCTTATCTTAGAGATGGGACAGATAAAGGCTTCTAGATTGCGAACACATTAAGAAAAGCCTCTTTCTGCCACAGAAGGATATGCGTGGCTGGACTCCAAATGCAGGCAGAGACATCCTGACGGGCCCCCATGCTAGCAGAGCTCTTGGCAAGATCAGAACCTCCCAGCAGAAGCAAGAGGAAATAAAAAACCTGCCTCCCTCACCAGAGCTATTTCTTGTTTTTCTAACTTGATGTCAGAGTTAAACTTCAGCTGCATTTTCTTTTCCCCTAGGAGCAAACAAGAAGAGCTGCCAAAGTGTCACCTCTGGAAAGGTGACCCTGTCTCTCAGATCTTGCAACAGATGTATTTTGAGGCTCCTAATCACTGGCCCAGGTGGTATGAGTATACAGGACTGCAGACCCATGGATTTTGTTTGAGGTAAAGAGTGCACGAGCAGGGGAAGATCAGACCCCAAAGCAAGCTCCAGGCGGGACAGAAGCCCTAGGATACCACAGCAAAAAGGCAGCTAAAAATGGTAATGAAAACAAGAGCAGAAGTGAGATCTGTTATCTTAGGATTACTCACCAGGTGTGCATTAGCCATCAATTATTGCAACAGAACAAATAAGGCATGCAAATATTTTGGCCATCTCACTGGCCTCCATGTTGTGCTTTTCTTTGTTTTGCAGAAAGCATTGGATGGAGATTTAAGGCTCAACTGTATTTTGAAAAGAAAAAAGAACCTCTAAATCAGTTGATTTTGTTTATATCCTGCCTATTTCACATTGTATCTGTATACATATACATATACATGTGTATATGTATCATCAGTGAGAAGATAAAACCTCTGTGACTAGCACCAGTCATAAATTCATCCCACCGAATATTTGGTTCAACCTGATTCAGCATTTAGGGCATCTGAGCTGTTGTTCTACCACCAAATCATCTGCTTAAAGCAAACAAAAGTGACATGGTAGGGTTCAATATTGTCAAGTCAGTCATTTGTACTACCACAGCTGCTGTTACATTTGTCTCTTCTGGTTTTGTTTTTCTGACTGCTTACCCCATTTTGCTTGGAACAGGAGTTCTCCAAAACAGGCTTAGTCTCCATTAATGGATTGGTTGGCTAACTTCCATCCCAACAGCAAAACTAACAGAGGAGTATAAAAATATAGCAGTTGAAAATAATACTTTCCAACCAACACACAGGCAGAAAAGGAGCATGACGCATTATAGCCCTTTTCTGACCACTGCTGCATTTATAATATCATAAAATTAGCAGTGGAAACAGAACTGAAGACCCTGTGAGATCTTTAGACACAAGCTGAAACAGCAGGGTGGAAAAGTAAATGAGCACTCAACTTTTAAGTTTAACAGCAACTGGCAGTGCTCCTGTTGTTAGTATTTTCTCAACAGCAAACACTCTGAATGAAGACTGTACTGTATCTCAAAATCTCTGTGCAGTACACACAACCTGCACTTCAAGTGAGCTGGCAAAGCAATGCCAGACAAATTCAGAATTTAAGCATTTGTATGTAGAATCCCCTTCTGTTAGCAACTGGACCAGATCCAAGTTGCATAAAATATTCAGGTGCCTTTTAAAGTTGCAATAGAATAAATACTCTATTATCATTGGTACATTCCTTTCTCAATCTAGGTATGCAATAACTTAATATATTTAATTTTTAGATAAACAATTTTTTGTAGATGCTTTGGCAGTCAAATTCTTACATATTCTCTATTTCTACAGAAGTATTTAGCTATATTTTTGGAAAAAAAAATCTAGATACTACTTATAAGAATTGTATGCTGTACAAAACAGCAGTCCAATCATCACTGCAAACTGTAAAAGACACAGTTAATAGAATAGTATAAAAAGGAATGCATATTTGCTGGAAGATATCCAACATTCACAGGAAGGAAGAAGATACATCTGCACCATGATTGTTTTCTTTTCTTGCCAATGAAGCCAGAGAAAGATTGTCTGTTATTTGAAAAGTATTTCACTTCTTCCAGTTTACAACAAATGTGTATCCTACACTTCAGAAATCAACGTTACAAAGTTTTGGAATAGATTTGTTCTCTTGGGCAACACTTGTTCAGGACAATTCAAAAAGGTAAAAAAGTCTTCAGTTATCTGTCTAGTCTGATTACAAAGTTACCAGCTGGTACCTTAAGGTAAGTGGGCAGTAGGTATTTCCTCATTACAAAATGACAGTTGTGTTTTATTTATAACAGGGAAAAAACCACAAAACAACAACAACAAAAAACGAGAAAACCAAAAAAAAGAAACACAGAAGGACCTTCTGAGTGTTCACACAGAAAACCCCCTGGTTGGGCAACAGAGTGGAGCAACAAGAGTCCATAAGTACAGACCGACACAAACCCAACAGGAGACCATCTTAATCCAGAAGATGGACCAGGTTCCAGTGAAGAATTTTTCGATCTGAGCACTTTCATAACTGTTGAGGGAAAAAAAAAAGCAGCAATAAATTCACTGTTCTTATCTCAGACTGCAGTACCCTCTGTTTTTCCAAGTGGGTCACAGACTTCAGCTGGGTTAGCCCAGACATGAAGCAGGAGAGAGCAGCCCTTTATCAAGCAAGATCTCGGCCAAGAAACAATCAGGAAAAACTTTCAATGCGTATTCCAGCTTCTTATTTAAGGAGAGGAGACACACTAATGGCAGAAATTACTGTTCACATCTTCCCACTGCAATGCAGAGAAGCATTAACTTCTCAGCTTTAAAGAAATACACTTACTGGAACCAATGAGTTACTGTCATCATTACATAGAGTGAAGCCAAGAAGAAAACGAAGTGGAAGTAGGCATAACTGTACACCGTGCCTTTCTTCTCATCGTAAATCACAGTCTGGCCACCCCTTCTTTCAACGTGTTCTTCACCATCAGCTGTTAACAGACAGGAAACAGAAAAGCTTTTGCAAATCTAATAAGAGCTGAAAACAGCAGCTGCCTTCACAAAGAACACAAAAAACATCTATGGTGTGATTTAGGAAAGCATGATACAGAGCAAAGCTTGGACACTTCTATGCCCTTGGGGCACAGGCCTAAGCCTTTAGTAAAAAGTACTGGACCACCACTGAAACTGAGCCTTGTATCAGCTTCCTGGCCTGCTGACTAGTTTTCGAGCATCTGGGCCACTTAACTTGCTCTATCAGTACCATGTTCTTCTGGCAAATCCAAGCTTATAACAATGATTATACCAGGTCTGAAAAGAGGACTCCCTTCTTAACCCAGTCCTGAACAAGCAGCAGTCTCTGCAGAGCTGCTGAGCCCAAAATCCAGCAGTCACACCCACAAGCACACAAAGAACAGAGATTACTCTTTGCATGTTGCAGCAATTAAATGCCCTTTAAGGCATTACTAACCCTGTTGTTTTAAAATGGCATTGTTACATCTCTTGCTTCCTTCCCTAGCCCATCTTTGAGCACTTCGGCTGCTGGGTATGGTACCCTACAGAGCGGGTGCGCAAGCAGCTCTCCCTCTGCAGCTGGGCCCTGACTCTCTTGGCTTTGGTCTGAAAGCCACAAGTGAGGTAAATCGTGCAGTAAAAATATAATTACCGTCTCCGTCAGGCACGCAGCAAAAGCAGCAACGAGCTACCTGTGGAACAGACAACAGGAAGGGTAAGAGGAGTCTGTGCTACCGCCGAGCAGCACAGCAGCTGGTGAGGGAAGGTCTGTTCGGTCCACGTTACAGATGCTAATTTAGAAAGGTCTGGTTTGTATTTCCAACCAGCACAAAACTCAAATTAGGATTTGCCAAGCAGTTCGTAACAGCAGCTTCCCAGCTTTGGAAAAACCTACTCAATAAAATTTGGAGCAAATAATCCATTCTGTAGGAACTACTCTATCCACTTTACATAACCCAAGGTCAAACTGGTGCAAATAACTATGGCAAAATGGTGGAAGAGCTACAGTAAAGTTGGTTGCACTTTAGTAGCTCATAAGGGGTTTACTTCTTCAGACTTGCATCTAAGTGCTTCTTAAATAAATAATTTCTCCACAGGAAGTACAAGGAACTTTTAAAACCCTGCTGCATGGGCTGGAAATCACAACTGCACAAGTAGTAGTCAGAAATGTACTTATCTTTGCAAGAATTTGCTGAAACAGAGCCAAAATGAGTACAAGAATGAGTAGAAGCAGAAAGCTGGGTTTACAGCTGTATTTAAATTAAAGTTTTCTCTTTTTTTAACGTGGAAAAAAGAAAATTGAGATTTACACTTCTTGTGTTTAGTGATAATGTAAATGAGAAAGTCCTTTGACCATCTAATAAACATGTTAACTGCTCTTTCTGCACCAGACCACAGTACAAGCCAGCACTTTCCATCATACATTACCAACAATATTTGTTCTGATAAAATCCTAATCTGGGATTTATCTTGGTTGTGGTCTGATGGAAACAATGACCCCATTAGGAAAATTCCCTTATAGTATGAAAGTGTATTAACTTTGTTAATACCTATTAGTTCACAGTATACACTGTAATGTAATGAGGTAGTGGAACTTTACTGGAGACTTTGGTATTGTTCATACTGAAGTAAAACAAGCTAAAGGACACCCTGGCCCTGGAAATAAGGACTTTGCTCCATGGAAGCTTAGAGCTATCCATGAAGGATAGAAGATACCTTTGAACAACCAAAATAATGCCAACAACCTAGCCCCTCCGACACATCTCTGAAACCCTCCTGGCACCACAGGTTCCCAGGACATCTGGATCCACAGACAAATGGCAAGAACACTGTAGAAAAACAACTGATTTGGAAAGTTTTACTATGACTAGTCATTCGTCATGTGGGTTCATATCATGCTATACTTGAATGCTTGAAGGGTTTTAGGGACCCTTATGTGTGCAAACCCACACCTGAGCTGTCCCAGTTTTGCTGGGACATTTCATGTGCAGGAAAAAATATATACTCTCATATTTCTGTACCTTGCATTCCAGCCCCTCTCCTTGGTCAGTGTGGTTTTCCTAAAACCCACAAAAATCAGGTAGCATGCCTATAAGATAAAGTGTCTTAACCATCAAATGGGAGTTTTCATCTTGTGTATCCACAATTACATGTATTCACTAGGTTCATAAACTCATGCAAAGCCAAAAAGCTCATTCTTTTTTAACAATGGCTGATAATTTAAAATACACCCTCAATTCCATACCTCTTTCTACTAGTGTGCTCAGCATCACCTGTAAGGTCAGCCTGAACTCTCCCTGGGCTGCAATCTCATTCCAAAGCAAGCGCTGGGTTCCCTCAAAGCTTTTAACCAGTTGCAATTAAGTCCTTGCACACACAGGCTGATACAATTAGCAACGCTGGCACACATACCACGGGGGTCTCGTAATGCTCAGTTGTGTTCAGCACAGGGGCTGACAGACCCTCTGCACACAAGCAATGCTCTGCCCCCGCCATGGAGACAAGGGCCCTTTGCCATGGGGAAGGCAATCAGAACGCAATTAGTTGCTCTTCACCAGTCATTGCTTTATATTAACGCTCAGCGGCTCCTGTACTGCTCTTTAAAACCAACTGGCCTGGAAAGAATCCCATTGGCAAGCGCTGTGGCAGGCAGAGGGGTCGGACCTTCTTGGTGAGGGTGCCCCATGCTGTGGCAGCCACCCCAACCCGCCTGCTGCTCCTGCCGCAGGGCGTACCGCAGCCCGGAGACCTCTGGCGAGACCTCCTACAGTGTAAGGCTGGCAGGGCAAGGCAGGGGCGGGTGCTGCATGTTTCCTCTCCAGGGCCCTCAGGGTGGGAAGGCGCAGATCCTGCCCTGGATCTGACCAAGGCGGCCCAGACCATATCTCGGAGGTGGATGCTGGGCCTGCTGGCAGGCTGCCCGCCAGCGAGGGCTGGGGCTGGCCTGAGGAGCTGATGTGCACTGGGCTCCAGTCACACCGTCCTGCCAGAGGGATGCTCCTCCAGCACTGACAGGCTCTCACAGCGAAATGCGTCTTGCTTCCCCACGCCTGGCCACTGCAAACACCAAATGCCTTCTGCCTTTATGGGTTCTCACAAACAATCTGATGAAAGACTTGAGAAACAGATGTTAAAACTGCACATGCAAGTAACACCAACGTAGAGAGAGCCAGGGATGGAGATTGATCCTCCAAACACACATTTGAAGTGTGAAAGAGGTAACTGTTACTTAGCAAAAAACTACTCATTTCTGAGTGTTACTGGGTGCTGCCATGATAAGAAGGCCAAAGAAACAAGCTGGTGGAATGCAGAAACAGGAACAAGAAATATAATCCAAAATGAAATTGCAGGCAGAGAAAGGAAGTACTTTTGTGTGGAAATAAGAGATAGGAACTTGGGATCAGTCAGTTGCTATGAGAACAAAGACAACCAGGACTGAAAACATTTGAGAATGCCTTCACTTCTTTATCTGATAGCTACCATGCAGACTTCTACTTTAAATGAGAGGACATGACCTTGTTTAGAGCACAAGAATATTTACAGGAAGCCTGCAGGATGTTAAATAAGCTGCAAGAGCAGCAAATTATTTCAGTACATAAAGGCAGCTCCACAGGACCAGGAAGAGCTGCAGAAGGGCCAAAGTGTTCTGACAAGTTCATACCCAGAGGTAGGCAACACGCATGCTATGAACAAGCTTTTGTTTTCACCTAATTAGAGACTAGTTAGCCATGAAAACATGAGCAAAAAAAGCACATGAGTGCACAGAAATCCTGTGGGAGGAAGCAAGAACTCACTTCAGTTTCAGGTGCTGCATATATTCCCCTCAGTGCCTCTGAGCTTGCCCGTGTCGTTGAGGTCAAACTAGGAGCAACAGAAGATAGCGTCAGAACTCTCAGCATAAGCATTAGCCTAATAGGGCCATTTTTCAACACGACAGCAAACATAGTCTGCTCCCTTGTTTCAGCTAAGCATTTGCCTGGACAATAGCATCGAGCACTAAGCATGCAAAAAGGTTGTTCTGCACAAGTATAAACCAGCCTGACAGGCAGCCGCTGGCGAACTCAGCCTGAATCACCAGCCTAAAAGTAGGTCACTCCTGAAAAGTGGTGAATTCACCACATCAGACAGGAGCAAACAGCTAAAAACTCCAATTTGCAATTCAGAAGAGATCTCCCCCGCTGTGCAGAACCAATGCTTTTATATTAACTTCACAGCATTTCTGTAAAGGCTTTGCCAGTGAAACAATGGATCACTAGGAGCAGTGAGTTTTCAAAAGTAAATTTCAACCACAATTGTCAGTGTACCAGTTGCTGGAAAATCCTTTCCTGCACCACTGCAGTTGTCTGGGGAGAATCCTTTCTGGTTTCTTCTGATTAGAAACATTTCTTACTCAGTCTTAGCCTTTCAGGATGTATAATGCAAAATTCCCATTACCCACAGGGAGGCATGTTAATGCTTTGCTGTACGCCCAGGGCCATAAGAAGCAATACTTCAAAACATTCTCCTCAAAGGAGCTTCTTATCTCCTCAGCTACATGTGCACTTCCCCTGCAGGCTATGTGAAGGTTGCCTGCACTCCTGAAACACCTTCCTGAGGCACTGGAAATATGCACACATATGCATATTTCACAGCTTCTTTAGAAAGCCTTTTGTTTTCACTTCAAAATTATCAGGAGATTCAGTATGTGAATTTTTAAGTGTACTGATTAAGAAGCAGAGGCTGATCAAAAACCTGCAGCAGACAGGCAGTGCTGTCTCCAAGCAAACCACAGAGCTGAAACAAGAAATACATCACCTTTCAACCATTAGCAACTCTCCCCTCCCCATCCTGGAGCATGACTTAACTTACTGATGGACGTTGCAATAATACAACCAGTGCATCCCAACTATATGGACACAAACAGATTGTTTTAGAGCAGAAGATCACTGGAAAATCCTGGTGGCAGTACTGTGCTCATCACTTGTTCAAGGGAAGCCCTAATCCCTCCCAGTTTTGTCCATTTTAAAGACCCTTGAGGAACAGTCTTACCCTCTGCCAGGAGGCTACTTTTCTTATAGAGAGAGTAAATAAAGAATCAAAGCACCCTGAGGTTGTTTGGGATCATGGACACCAAGAAGTTTGTTCCTTCCACCTCTAGGTGTAAATTGCTCTATTCAGTTTTAATGAAGTACATTTGCTTAAGAAGTTGTACTATCTTGCTGAACATTCTTGGATAAAACATATAACCACTCAGGAGAACACAAACTTTCCAGCTCAGTTCTACACTACTTCTCCCCATTACTTTGTCTGCATGAAGCCTGCTATAAAGCCTTTGCTAGCTGGACCAGAACACTGCACTTACAGGGAGGTAACTGCAAACCCCCCCGACTTACCAAGAATATAAAATGCAGCCAAACAAAATGGTGGTGCCCAGGCCAGTAACCAGGTTTTCATCTCTGTGCAGGCCTTGGCTAAATTCAGGTACACAGATTGTGATGTTCCGATTGTTTTCATCCAGGACTTCACAAAAGAAAGAGGACAGTTAGCAAAACTCATTTCGCTGCATTTCAAAGCAGTCTTCAGGCTTAAGGTTTGCAGCAAAATGGTTTTATTACCTCAGACACTGGGTAGGTACATTTCAGTAGTTTTTATCTATCTTTTAAGATGATCATAACAGAAACAGAAAATATCTGTAAATCTGACCTGGCAGATCCTGTGTTTCTGGCAAAACGAAAATGTGAGTTACTACGGTACTAAAATTTCTTGTTTGACCAAAGCAGACAAACAAGGAAAAAGAATAAATAAGAAGTTGGAAGTTTACCAACACTTCACTCAATACTACAGAGACATAAAACAGCAGGATAGTACAGACCTGAGACCATACATTTCTTTTGACAGCGGAGTGCCTTGAGGACAACTATGAAATTCATACTCGGTGAAAAAAGGCGATGTGTAGCTGCTCTGCATCAGACCAATATACAGAAGACCAAAGAAAGGGAGATGCACCAGTTAAAGGGAAGACTTGTCTTAATTTCTAAGCAAACACTACTCTTAGGTTCCAGGCAAGATTTTATCTTAATGTCTGTGCAAATATTAATTCTAGGTCCCTGAAATGAAACCAATTCAGTCCTCGATGTTATGAGATGCATCTGGCACTTTGCTGTCTGCTCCGGGTCAAAGCAAAGCAGATCAATATCCTCCAGCATCACTCCACAGCAAGAGATTACAGCTGCACCTTATCTCAAATCAAGAGCTTTTTGAGCCAATGCTGTTTAAAGCAAACCGCTCCCACCTCCTTTTCCCTTCCAGCAGCCACTCTGCATCCCACTGGGACTGCACAACTGTCGACAAGGGCAGAGGGCAAAATGTGGCAACGGCTACACCCAGGTTAAAAATAAACTCAGCTCCCCAAGCTCTGCAGGGCTGCACAAACAGCTTTATCGGCACGCAGCCCGGACAGTGTGAAAGTGGGAGCAAATGAAGGGTTGACAAGGTTTTATGGAATAACAGAATCATTTCAGTTGGAAAAGGCCGTTATGGTCCTCATGCCCAACTGTTAAAGTAGCACTGCCCAGTCCAGCACTAGGCCCTGTCCCCAAGCACCACATCTACACAACTTTTAATACCTCCAGGGATAGTAACTCAACCACTCCCCTGGGCAGCCCGTTCCAGTAATTGAGGACCCTTTCATAGAAGACATTTTTCCTAATACCAATCTAAGCCTCTCCCTGGTACCACTTGAGTCCATTTCCTCTTGTCCTATCACTTGTTACTTGGGAGAAGAGACCAATACCCACCTGGCTAGAACACCCTTTTCAGGTAGTTGTGGAGAGCAACAAGGTCTTCCCTCAACCACTCCTCCAGGCCAAACAACTCCAGTTCCCTCAGCCACTCCTCCTAAGACTTGTGCTCTAGACCCTTCAACAGCTTCACTGTTCTTTGGAGACACAAACACCGTGGCCAGAGACATGCAGAATCCTCCACCTGTGTCCAACCAGGGACACATCTGCAGCAAGGCAGGTCCAGTGTTTGGCAGGCCTTTCAGCTAAGTTTGGCATCAATAAGCTAAGGGACCCTGTGATAAGCACAGGTTCAAGAGATGTTACCTTTTGTTTGCCTGTTCCATCTTAAGGCATTTGCAAATTTGGGTGTTGCAGTTCCTTCAAGATGGGTTTGCAAGGTGGTCAATCTGCAAATCCCTCCTTGGGGAACGAGTCAACACTAGGTAAGGTCATGGCAAATCTGAGTCACAGGGCATGGGACTGAAGTCCTTATTATGTGCAAGCACCCCATACATTCTCCAGCACATGCCACTGTAAGAGCCTCAAAGGCTGGTACGAGAGTCCTTATCACACACATGAGAGAGAAAGGAGCATCTTAGAGCAGACGACAGCCAAGAGAATTCTCTGGCCTGGGAAGCCAAGGAGACACATTTGTTTCAGGAGGTCTCAGAAGGTGTGCTTGATTCATACTCTGACAAATACAATAACTACCCTTGGCAACACACACAAGAATAATCAGAGCATTCACTTAACTGCTGAAGGCTTTGATTGTCATGAGCATAAAATAATGTGAGACGAATGATTTAATACATCATTTTCTTCCCCCTTTTTCTTGTTTAGGGTTTTGGGGTTTTTTACTACACTGTCTTATGAGTAATTCAGATGTCTTTTAAATTAGCTTCTATACTCATTCAAAAACACTGCTTAAGCTCCAGAAGTAAATCTTCCATCTAAATAACGTCTTGTTTTCTGTCTTAGCTGTAGCATTTGTGTATGCGTGCCTGTGCCTTCCCAAGCATGACAGAGAAAGATTATTTTCCTCACCTCTTCCCTTTCCTCTTGGAAGATGACTGTAGAAACTTCCCCTTCCTGCCTTGGACTTATTTTCCTCTAGTTATTGTTTCAACTATCCAATACTAGAAGCTGAGCAATAACAAAGGGGGTTTAGCATTACTGATTTGAACTGGCAAAATCTAAGTGAAAAGAATGCTCTCAGTCCAAACAAGTGCATCTTATAGTTACCTGGGAAAAGGAAACAGTTTGAGCTGTGCTTATAAAGTCTTGCTGTGTTTTCATAGCATAAAGAACTTAAAACTCTGTGGAGTTCCCTACTCCTGGCTTGCAAAGGGAGTACAGGACCTCTTGTGAACAGCAGTACCATCTCAAACTGCTGCAACGTAACTCCAAGTCCTTTCTCAGAATGTTTCCTCTGAAAACTGAAGACAAGTGGTACTCAAGTTTTTGCTTCATTAAGAGTCCAGAGGTAAGGCTACCAACCATACCAATTCTAGGAGAAAAGATGTGATTTTAGTACCCACTAGATGGCTAGTACCTACTAACTGGTGGTGGACCTATTGAACTTTAGGATAGAACTATCATCTAGCTTCTTCCAGAGGCATCCAACAGCCACTTCCTCCAACTCCCTTCCCATCATGTGACCAAAGACATTATCTATTTACTCATGTCCTGCTGTACAAGAACATGCACTTGCCACACAATGGCTACAAGATTCTGGGAAATCTGTCTATAGCAAACAGGCAGGAATTGCTCTGGTGCAGCAGATGCAACTCACTCAAGGTATGTTAAGCTCCCCTAGACCCAAAGCATTTAAGACACATGGAGAGTGCCAATTGCATGGCCTCTCAGCTGCACAGATCTATTTTTAGTATTTGCTATTTCTGCTGCATAGGCCAGAAAAGACCAAACCCAGCACTCCTGTATGCCTGGATTTGTTTGTTCAGGTTTGCTAAATTCTGACTTTTAACATATGGTATGTCTAAAAAAATTTACATTCAGCATTAGGTAACTTACTGGTTTCTGGTGGCTTGCTGGATAGTGCTGAGAAAGTGAGGTACATAACATAGCAGCTGATGATTCCTGACTGCAGCAAACCAGAATGAGGCTGACCTTCAGAGGAAAGGAAAATAAGTGATTTTTGCAGTCATTTTAACAAACTGAAAAAGAAATTCATACTTCGAAGAACAGCACACTAGTATCTTTCTGAAGAGTATCTTTTATGTTTTACTTGAAGCATTTAATGTATTTGAAGCAGTGTAGATACATTTCTAATGACATGTAAAGAAGAAAGAGTCTGTCCTTTAGTTCTGCTGGGTGTTTTAGAAAGTCATTTAAGATTCCCATGTAAGCAAAGAATCACCCTTCTGCTCTTGCCAAAAGCACCAGCTTTCCAAGAGCTATTGACAAGCAGCCATGATAGTTTTATTTGCCTGTAAAATTTGTATTGGAGTCATTCAAATTACTATTTCCAGGTCCAATGTATGCAAGATACTAACAGGATACATAAAATACACCAAAACATGAAATACTGCTGTGAGCTCCTCCAGACATAAACTTTACAGATGGCAAATCACAACTAGTCAAAAGCAAATGATAAAACAATGGTGAATGAGTTTGACAGCTGTTACCTCATCTGCTACCAACAAGAATTGTGTAAGCTCCACAACATATTACCAACCATCAGCACAGGAGCCTTCTTTACAGTATGACTGCCTGATGGCACCCCAACATGCCTGACAACTCTGTTGTTTTAGCAGCTAAACTGAAGAGAAGCAACAGCACTTCACAGTGTAAAGGAAGAGGGCCAAGAGCAGCACCTGCTCTGAACTACGTGGGACTCTCTGCCCAGAACATGGCTCATGCCTCCAGGCTCACAAATGTGGCTTCACCAGAAACCAGGAGAAGAGGAGGTAAAGTGGACTCACGGTTCTGGACACAGGGTGATATGGCCACCAGTGACACAAAGAGGCACAGCCCCCCGTTAACACCGATCAGGACCTTGTTGTACATGCAGCCCTCTGAGCGTGTGTAGAAGAGAGCCATGAGAACCAGGGCTGCCACAGCAATGGAGTACAAGATGAGAGTGACCAAGGCGAGCAAACCATTCCACATCTGCTTATGATTTGCATCAGCAGTCCTGAGGAGAGAGTGAGACAAGCACTTTACTTTGTCTTCCATTCAAAAAAAGTGGAATATATCGTGTCCTCAAACACAAAAGACAATGCTTACTTTCCTGAAACATGTGTACATCACCACACTAACACAGGCCCTTGCAAGGTTCCTCCCATGAAAGAGAGGGAAGCACTACTTAGCATTAATGTTTATCTTGACCAGCTGCCTCTGTAACTGTAGCCCAGTGTGACTTCTAAAACTCCCAGTCTCTGGAATCAGCCTGTCAGTGCATCTCAGCTCAATACTTCATGGATGTCTTCTGCAGGAATGTGTAGTGCCCCTGCTTAGCTGGAGAGTGGTGCTCTCCACAGGGACAGCAGCACATATTGCTTAGTATGTCCTCCCTTCTGCTCCTTGACCTGCTTTGACAGTTTTTCTCAAAAAGCCTCCTTTCCATTTCGGTCTGTCCCACCAGTCTTCTTCAACTAAAGTGTGGTTCATCTTGTTTTCCTATCTTCACCTTCTGAACTGCCTCTTTTTTTAGGAGTAGTAACTAAAAAACTTCGTCTTTTTGCTGCATGGAAGGTTTATTGGATTTTTTTTATTGTTTTGTGGAAAACCAACTTATTTTAAAAGAATATCTAATATAGAGAGTGCTATTACTGCTGCTAGAAATCTTTCATCCACAGAAAAGCAGAAAGGGTGGAGGTAGAGGTAGGAGTTCCTGCATATATGTGGGAGGACAATTTAAGCATTTTAAATTGATGAGAGGCTAAAGGCTAGGAAGGTAATAATATTTATGTTTAAACCAGAAATGAAGGCAGTGTCAAAATTAGGTATATATGGGTTGATAATGGAATCTTGTATATTCAGACGAAAGCAAAGAAGTTGAAGAGAATGTAGCAGTTCTCACATCAAGAAAAAAAAAAGGTGCATTAGCTGATACAAGAAAAGCAGGATTTACCACATCACTGCACACAGTTTCACTGTTACTTTTTTTCCAAATCCCGTTTTATTCTCTTGCATCACTCCATATATTTTCATGTAAAACACAAAACAACTTTAAGAGGGTTTTGGGATGGGGTATTTTTTTTACTACTCATTGGAAGCCAAGCAATTCAGGTTAAGAATAAATGAGCAGAGTAGAAGTCAATAACAAGGAACCAAAGAAGTGAGTAAGGAGTAAACATCTCCACCGGGGAAGGAGAAGGTAGATGAAGCAAAGATGAACAACTCTAAATACTGACATTTAAGTGTCTTCATTCAGAAATTACATTAATGCTACTTTTAATTTCTTCGTTATGAGAAATGGATTGCTCAGGAGTGCACCAGAATTTTATGCAAATAACTACTTGCCCAACACATACCAATTTTTATTCCATTTGTGTGCAAACTCAACAAGCAGGATGAGCTGAATGGCAATGAAAAGGAAACCTCCTGTTGCTCCTACGTAGCGCCAGGCTGCAAAGCAGAGAGGCAGAAAATAGGTCAAACTGCAGTTGCTTTTCCCCTGAGACAGGAATTATTGTTTATGCAGTGAAGCTGTTACACAGTTTGAGTATCTGAAGCCCACAGATGGTGCAGGAGATGAGACACTTCAGCTGAAAGACCAGCTCAGCTAACTGGAGATTAGCTCACTAATGAATTCAGCTTGCAACCTGCTACACTTTCAAAATAAGCCTGTTGGGATGTTAATGGAGTTTCCCTAACCCAGAGAATTTCTGTGGAGACTATGAGTTACTATATTCAGACAGAAAATACTGAAACCTTTATTTGTCACTAACAGGAAAGAGGTGGTGTGAGGGCATTTCACAGGAATCTAAACCCTGGAATTGCACGGCATTGAAACCCTGTACTAAAAAGGGCAACTTCTTCTCTTCCAGATTCCAATACCACAGAAAAACAAAGGTGGGGCTTATCTATTTACAAATGCTGTCCTGAGCCACTCCCTGAGACTGGAATACTTGGTGTTCACTGACTAGTTTTAAGACAGGTTTTTTAACTACTTAACCATTGACCTACATACACTGTATTTGGGTAGCTGTCTGGGTGCCTCGGACAACAGGTCTTTTATGTGCAACATCTGAAGTCTCTGAGAATTTACAGATACCTGTTTAAATGTTTAGTTGCTTATACAGCTTGTGCTGCTGTACCACGCACAGCCTGTACATGACTCCATGTGTGCAGCTGATTTCAGTGAAGGAGACCAAGGAAGTGCATTAGCAAAGTTCAGCCATATCCTAGCACTGTGTTTTCCTGATGAAAAAAAACTTGCACGAGTGAAGTGGAAGAACAGAACAGCCAGGACACATTACCCTTAGCAGATGATGTAGAAATTTATATTTTTTTACTGTACCATAAGCTCCTTACATGAAAGCAACCAAAACACCATTTGTCTGGGTTTGCTGAACACATTATATGCACATGATAAGCATGCTGTTCTTCAAACAAAACAAAAAATGGAAGAAGTTTGCATGTAGAAAAGTACATAATAACAGGCAAGGAACAAGGTATGCAAGAGTGCTTGAGAGAGGCAGAGTACAAAAAAGAAGACCAGCAATGGAGTGACTAATTACATAGCCTGACCCCCAGGGTCTCCCACTGCCAGAGGCAGGATACTGCAGAATGTTTTATGGATCCATCATAGGAAAGGTTAGCCTGGCCAGTGTGGATTTAACACTGCAGCCCACACAAACCCAGTGCTTGCAAGTAATAATACTCCTGCATGGTTAACAAATCACTAAGTGGGAGGAGCACAGCAAGAGCTTTTTTATTTCAAGAGAATCTCTTCCCCCATCCCCCTGCCAAAAAGAAAAAGAGTGTACATTTCTTGATGTAAAGGAAGAAAGGGAAAACTAACACACACGATACCCAAAACATCTGTCAATCTCAAGTTCGGGGACTGATTGGTGGACAGCTTAGCAGGATATGCAGAATTAAGTGTTAGACAGAGAACTCAAAAGGTAATTTAGGGAAGAAAGCTTGTTATGCTGTGTCTCCACAGTACGTTAGACTGCCGTTGAGAAACAGCACTCTAACCAGCACAGAAAGTTCCCTTTCCCCTTTTCCCCAAACACTTCCTTTCTTGATGACTTTTCAGAATGAGAAGTGTCACTTGCAAAGATCACAGGCAGTCTTTCTTGTGAGTACAAGGCATTGCACTTCTACATCCTTCTAATCCGAAGAGAGATTAGATACTGAGGACAAGCACATGCAGCTACCCCATGACTTTGCAGAAGCATAAGGAGCCCTTCACTTTCGAAGCATCAAACTGAATGAGGACCAAACAAATGGGCAGTAAGAGCAAGAAGCTGAATTACACCTATCAGTGGTTTATTTGAAGTGTTTTTTACCTTAGTCTCCCAGAGCACTGTACTCATAGTATGTCTGCCCACTCTATATCCCTGTGTAACTCCTTCATCTTCCCCTTTTAAACACCCTGAGTAGAGATGGGTGTTGAAAACACAGGTAACCAAGCAGTGGAAGCAGGGCAGCAGACACGGCTGCTCCTTTGCCTTACTGACCCCACCCTTTTCCACCTGTAAGTTTAAAAGGCTTACAAGCACCTGGCCAACTTGGTATCCCCAGGATTTTTGCTGCTAGCCCACAAAACAGACCTGTAAGAAGCTCACCCTAGAGCTGGCATTTAAGCTTTGGGCCAGTACCAGTGTGCTGGTGCAGTGCCAGAGCATCATCCAAAATGGGAAATGTTTCAGGCACAGCATCCCCTGCAGACCACTTGCAACACACTCCTAGAAGTCTAACTTTACCTTACTGCATTTATGCCCCCAGCCTGAAAGCTAAGCTCATCCCAAATTCTTTTGTGGCATTGCAGGTTTCCAACCATCCCCAACACCACTGCCTGGCAGGTCACAGTGCCTCCTTGAGCACTGGCCCCTCTCTACCATGCAGCCCAGTCCCTGGCTTCTGCGCTACTCCAGACCTACATGCACAAGCCAAACTAACATGGCTCTACCTTCTTAAGAAGCAGGGACCTATGAGAAATGATTTACTTAAAGAACTTGCAAGACAGCACTTCAGTGGTATTTTTACCTATCCATTTCACCTGCTCTTGGCCAGAACCACCCCTCCCATGATCTTTACTGGACACTCACAGGAAGGCCACATACTCTGCAGACACTGATTCCCCTCAAACAGCTCCAAATATTCCTTTTGCACTGGCTTCACTTGAAGAAATAGGGTATAATCCCATTCATCAGACTTTTGGGATTTATAACCATTCACAAAGGAGTACAGAACAAAGCAGTGTAACAAAACAAGGACATACCATTGAGGAAGGTGTCCTGATCGGGGATGAAGAAGGCTCCTGAGCACATCGCTGCCAGAAGTATAAGTTTAAAAAGCCAGAATCTGGATGAGAGGAAAAAAACAACCCAGTCATCTGGTTGTAATAGGAACTAGAGATCTTCACCTCAAGTACCATGAGAAAACTTTCTTTAAAGCCCAACAAGAGAAAAAAAACATGCTGACTAATTGCCACTTTAGTTTTAACTGCATTATTTCTGACAAAAGCAGCAAAATCAACCCTTGTTTTGTTGTTGGGATTTCTTTGGTTGGGTTGTTTGGGTTTTTTTGCCTACACCCAGCTGGAAAGTAGGTAGCCAAACCTGTCAAGAGATGTGGAAATTAAGCAATTGAATACTCACCCATTATGAACATAGGCTCGGCAGCTTTTGCTGCTGTTGATTTTGATGGTGAACAAGGAGAACAAAAAGAAGAAACAGGCCATTCCGAAACAGACCTTGTACACCGCCGAGTACCCCACCAACTTCTCGCACATCTCACCCGCCTGAATACTCTTGCACATCTCCTTGTAGAAGGGGATCTGAAAAGTGTAACACATTACAAGCTGTCAGACAGGACACAGTGCTCCTCATAACCAAGTATGTCTGTGTCTATGCACTACCAATTTTTCACTGGCTTCGATTAACAACTGTCACTCTTAATACCCCTCAACCTGGATTTAAGGATTCAAGGAACATAAAGAAATGTAAAACACAATGGACTGCTGTTGATCAGATCCTCCACTCTCAAACCCTTCCAGACGCTTTTGGGTAGGAGTTCACCTACCTTTTGTTCAGCTCTGTTGCATTAAGCCACCTCTACCCCTTACTGCCTGTCCCCTCAACCCATGGATCCTCTCCCTTATTCCCGTGCTTTACAGCACAAGACTGCAAGATTGCTTCAGTAATCCACTCTACCTGAGACAGAGCAGTGGCTTTACCAACCAAAGGGCCACGAATGAAGCTGCAAGGAAGGATGCTCTGGCTCGCTCTCTGTGGAAACACAGATCGAAGCATAACCAAGCAACACAGGGGGCAGCCAGCTCCCTTCCCTTCATCACAGCCTCTGAAAGGGAGTTGTGCCAGTTGCCCTGATTTTGTTTTAAATTAACAGAGAGGCAGGAAAATTCCACCTTTCTTCTGACTCATTAAATATTTGCCTTTGAGGCCTTGCTCTTGCCACAAGGGAAAAGCAAACAGCTGTACATTTTGGCTTCAGTTTCACTAGGCAGACATGATGCTGGGTGCTTAAAAAAAGCCAGTCTGTGTGGCTAGGACCCACTCTGTGGGGTGTCTCTGTGTAGATACCCCTCCTTGCAGCCAGGGAGCCATTCAGCTGTGCGGAAATATAGGCATTTAATTAGAAAACCACCATTTGTTTCAAAGAAAGAAGGGCCTCTCTGTGCGTTCACAGCCCTCAGCTGCGGCTGGTGAGACCAGTTGAGCAACACATGAAGATCACTGCTACCTGCACAGGCAACTGGAGGAGACAGAAGACAGTGTGTGCCAGGACATAACAGGCACAAGCAAGCAACTCAGGCAAAAGGAGTGGGAATTAGAAAGCATTCAGGCAGGCCACATTTTGCTTAAGAAAAATATACAAATATTTCAGAAGTAACTCATGAGATGAGTAGCCACTGCGTAAGAAGCTGGACAGTACATGACTTAACTGGCTAATCTGCATCCAAGAGCTGAAAGCATCAGTGATGCCCTTCCCAGGTCTTGAACGTCAATGAGACTTCAGGCTGGGCAAAATTTGGAGTGTCAACATTCAAAATGATCAAATGGATTAACTGGAATAATTAACAGACTTATCAATGCCACTGTGATGTCAGGGCAAGCCAAGGGCCACAACAACACTGGGGAAAGCAACCAGACTATCAGTTAATGCTTTCCAATTCTTTATAAGTCATCAGTCAGTAGATATTAAAAAGGTGCGCAATACTGACCTAGTATTTTTGAGAAAATAAAGTATTTGTTTGATGTGGATGATACTACTGTCCAAGGAGACAGATTTCTGTAAGATCTGTACTCAGTACCAAGCAGCATTTTTTGCTTATGAGACTTAAGAGACCAAAACCAAAAACCATAGAACTTGATTAATCAACTAGCTAATTAAAAACAGATCTCTGGGTAAGTGTAAATGGGCATCTTCTTCAATTACATAGGTTTTATATGGAGATCTTGATGGGGTTTTTTTACCCTAAATGTTCTTTTCTCCATTTAATGGTAACTTCCTTATGGATCTGGCTGACAGAAAATGGATGGATTCACAAGAACAATAGCTCAGTTTGTGCCTACACAAGCAGCAAAAAGCTCAGTGGTCATGTAGTATGTGCAACACTATTCAGGAATAAGTGATGGCCGCAGGAATAGTCCTGTGGGACTGAATGCCCTTTCTGGAGACCCATGATCCTGAAGGAACAAAACAAGAATAAAACCAAACTCTTGGGGGTCCCAGCAGATAATAAACACAATGCTGGGGACAAAAGGACTTATTTAATGAAAAGGGCATGTTTTCATGAGAGGATGGTCTACTTCTGGTAACAATTTATCAAGGCTTATATGACTTCTTCACTGAAAGTTTAAAAAGACAAAAAAAAATTCTGTATGTCTGATATATATTCCGCTATTGAACAGCCTTCCCAGCCTATGTGATTTACCAGACTTTCTGATTGCTGGGTAGTTTGGCCAGCTGTTAAAGTCACAGATTAGTTATTTGCCAAGTTTGATACAGTGAAATATCTACTTCTTTACCTTTAAAATCACCACAGGCGAAATTCTTTTGCCTCTACATGGGGAACAACGCGTTCACGCTGCAGAAACTCAGTATCCGCTCAGATAACGTAAGCACCTCAGTTGCTGCACAAGCAATGATGGTATCACAGTAAAGTTGGCAATTTTCCAAGTGAGGTGAAAGCCTTTGAGATGATGGCAACATCTAGAGAAACGGGGGCTGACTGCCTTGACCTTACTTTTTGCCCTCACTGTGAGCTGCCGGTGCCCAAAATAAATGCAGTGCAAGAAGAAAGCCAGCACAGCCACACCACGTCCAGCTCCCAGCTGGCTGGGGTTTGGCCACCGCTGGGAGTGGGTCTGTCTGCACCCAAACACGTGAATGCAGGAGCGTGGGAAATGGTCGCAGACAGAAAACAGGAAGGAAGATGCGTGTAGAAATGAGCCTGAGGAGCTCGAAGGAGACTACTTTGTTGGAGTGTCCTCATCCAATAGAGGGAGTATGTGGCAGATGACCTTTGTTTTGGAAATGAATGAAGCATGGAAGTACATCTGTGTAGATGGGGAGACAAGGGCAAAAAAGCCCAGGTAAAACTGCCTGTCTTGAGCAGCTGAAAAACTGAACAGAAAAACAAAGAAACAATTGGACCAAAACACATGCCTTCTTGCATCTATGCCTAAATTCTTACGAGAAACAGGCAAGGGGCACCTGCACTTAAAAAAATCATTTTTGGTAGCAAATTTGGGTTTTGATGTACTACAATGCAGTTTAGGGCCAAGTTATAAACCTGACTGGGGAGAGAAGCGTGAAAGGATGCTCTGTCAGAACATGTAACCATCTATAACTGAAATGCTTCGACACAACTGAACTGGTTTTTATTGGCTTTTGTTTTCTTGAAAACATCTTTCTTATTTTTCCTTTGATTATTTAAATAGGATATGGATATATTCAGGCTGCAAACACTAGTTTTGAAACAGCTTTAATAATAAAAATGTAATTAAAAATAAATTAACACACCAATAAACCAAAACAATTCTCTTAATCATCTTTTCAAAGCCTGTGAAATGCAGGGTTTTGCCTCAATAGAACATTTGTGAGTAAAGCTGTATCTGTTATTAAAAAAAAAAAAAGACCAACAAAGTAACTGGAAAAAAAGAAAAAATGTGGATCAAGACAGATGCACTTTGTCAAGTCTTATTTTGCTTCATTTTGGAACAAAGTCTCCAAGCAATTTTGTGTTATCTGCATATTGGTCTTTTTTGCCATTCCGTCCCCATCAGTGAAGCTCTTGTTTCATGACTGATGCTCTACCCCACCTTTTGCTTTGATACACAACCTTGCACCTCTGAACTCTATTTTACACACTAGTATTAAAAATATTTTTGGTTTGGGTTGGTGTGGCAAGGTTTTGGCAACAGGGGGGCTGCAGGGGTGGCTTCTGCAAGAAGCCGCTGGAGGTTTTCCCCAGGTCTGACAGAGCCAATACCAGCAGGCTCAAGGATGGACCCGCTGCCGACAAAGGCTAAGCCATTAGTGACAGTGGCAGCACCTCTGGGATAACATATTTAAGGAGAACAAAAAAACCCCGAAGTGGCAGCTTTTTGCCACCCGAGAAAGGAGTGAGAAGATGTAAGAAGCTGTGCAGACACCACAGGCAGTGCAGAAGGAGGGGAGGAGGCACTGCAGGAGCCAGGGGAGAGATTCCGCTGTAGTCCATGGAAGATGGTGGGGACCAGAGATTCCACCTGCAGCCTGTGGAGGACCCCACGGTGGAGCAGGAGACACCTGAAGGTCACTGCAAGGGAGACCAATGCCAGGACCTGCAGCCTGTGGAGAGAGAGGCCTGCACCAGAGCAGGTTTGCTGGGGAACTGGGGACTCGGTGGGGGACGAGGCTGGAGCAGTCTGGGCCTGAGAGACTGAGAGACATTCTATGATTTATGACTGCACCCTATAGAAGTGACCCACGCTGGGGCAGTTGGGGAAGAGCTGAAGCCCCGTTGGAAAGGACTCATGCTGAAGAAGTTCAGAGAGGAGTGTCTCCTGTGGGTGGGACCCCATGCTGGAGCAGGGGAAGAATGTGAGGAATGCTTCCCCCACCTCCCTGCCCCATCCCCCTGCTCCGCCCTCCCCCACCAAGAAGGAAAACAAATTGTGAGGGACTGAACGAACCCAGATCCCTGTTCCACCCACATCCCCGCCCCTGTGCCACCCTGGGAGAGAAAAAGGGAGAGAAATAACGAATAAAGCTGAGTCTGTGAAGAAGGTAGGGGTGGAGGGAGGTGTTTTAAGAATATTATCCTACTCTGGTTTCACTGCGTGTATGTGTGGTAATGCAATAAATTACATGCTTTTCTTTTTTTCTTTATAGTCCATGTTTAGTCTGTCTTACCCGTGACACTAACTGCTCTCCCTGTCCTTATATCAACTCCTAAACTTCTCAATATATATAAATATTCTCCAGCAAAAAAGGGGAGCAAAAGAGCAACTGTAGTGGGCATCTGGCCTCCAGTAGGGTTAAGCCACCACAGACACTAACTGTGGCATGATCTCTCCCTGGCCTTATCTCGACTCCTAAGACTCTCATAATAATTTTTCACTCCTGTCCAGCAGAAAAGGAGAGTGACAGAGCAACTTTAGCGGGCACTTGGCCTCCAGCCAGGGTGAAACTGACTCTTGGAACCTAACTTCACAACTCACGAAGGGTTACAAAGCTGGTATGTTTGTTCAGCACTGGGTACGCAGAGATCACTCCACCACAGATGTGCACACCAACGTGGCAGTCCTTTGTGGTTATAGTTAGTTCAATGTTACTTATTCATTAGGTTACCTCACACACCTACACATATTCATACCCTATCCCTGCTCCGTATTGAAATGAGTTCTAAGAGGTGACTTCCATAAGCCCCTCCCCACTGCGCCTGGGTACTGCTGCCTGCTGGTGGTCCTGGAGGGTTGTGGGAATGAAGGCGGATGGCTACTCTTCGTCACTGCAAGTAACCTTCAATTTGGCAGAAGCTCAAGTGTCCTCTGGCCTTTCCAAACTACAAGTTCGGTTTCAGCAGGTTTTGTATACTTTTTCCTGACTCTTCAAAGACATGGGGAAGCTCAAACTAGCTACAATGAAATGATTTGCCTGCATTCGTGACTGCGAGATAAGCAAGGGAGGAATTCCTCAAACAGATGAGGAGTTTTCAGACAGAGAGGGACTGGAACTCATCAAAGAAATAATTCTATCTTCACAGAGAACACAGTCTTTGAGTGCCTTACTCGAAGCATGATTACGTTATTTCTAACCCTTTATCAAAACCACTGCAATTTTCCTTATCAACACTGTCCTCTCCTTCCCTACCCCTCCACCACCTCTTGCTTCTTCACCAGGCATCAAACATAAATGCCTTAGGGTTTTTTGCACATTTGTCAGTATTTAGTCCTTTGGACTCCTCTCCCTTGGTGTCCCATGGGCACAGGAACAGCTCAGGAGATAGGGAAGAATTAAAATAACAAAGAAAAACATTGCCCCCCAAAAGACACTTTTCAATTCTTAAGGTTCACCATAAAATATGATGTCCTCAAAATCCTGCTGGTTAGATTAGTAGTTTTTAAACCATAACCAAATTCTCCACAGGTACAGTGTTCTCTCACTGACACAGTTTCAATGACCTGCAAACTTTGGTGGGGATGTGGAAGCTGAGCTCCCTGGGACTGTCCCCAGCTCTGTGCCAGCACCTGCAGAGTCTGGCACCTTGGGATCTAAAAAACCACCCTGAATGTCCTTTATAGACAGAATGCATGACCATGGGGGTAGATAAATATTATAGTACAAACACAAACTTCTTTTTTAAGTCTCTGCTTAAGGTGTGATTAAGAGATGTACATTTTCTGTTGCTTCCTCTCAAGATAATGGCCAAAGGACCATGTGCTACAACAAATGCTTTTGGAAACACTTTAGACTTGGGAATTCACAGACAACCAACCAAAAAAACCTTCTCACTGACAAAGGAGACATTCATGTACCATCAGCATGAATATCTGAACTCTAACCTGGCAAAGCATCTCCCTGCTGAGTAAGTTGGGACTGTTCAGCCTTGAGAAGAGAAGACTAAGGGGGGAGCTAATTAAAGTTTATAATTATCTGAAGCAGGGGATGCAGGGGGAATCAGCCAGCCCCTTTTCAGTGGTCTGTGGAGACAGGACAAGGGGCAATGGCTGCAAGTTGGAGCACAGGAAATTCCGCACCAACATGCGGAAAAACTTTTTCCCAGTGAGGGTGACAGAGCCCTGGGACAGGCTGCCCAGGGAGGTGGTGGAGTCTCCATCTCTGGAAATATTCAAGACCCGCCTGGATGCCTATCTGAGTGATATATCCTAGGGAGCTGCTTTGGCAGGGGGGGTTGGACCCGATGATCTCTTGAGGTCCCTTCCAACCCCTACAATTCTATGATTCTATTCTATGATTCTATGAAAGCAGACATAGAGTTTCCTGCCAAGATTACACCTCCCCAAAGGACTGCGCTAAAATTTTTAATTCAAAATTTTAAAATTTCTAATTAAAATGCTGTCTCCTCTGAAGAAAGGGAGGGTGAGGTCCTAAAAGCATCATGTAAAGTGTTTGCTTACAGTCTGGCTTCAAGAGCTCGGAGTACTCCATGATCCAGACAAAAGTGAGGGAATCACTGGGAGGCTAAGACTGGTTTGTCTGAGTAAGTATTTCCAAGGTAAATTCTATTACAACTGGACTGAATTAGCGTCCGGAGCCTTTGAACTTATAACCACTCTGAAAATAATTATTAAATTAGAGAGAAGATAGAGAAAGACTACTTTCAGATGGTCTATTTCCCATTCAAAGAAATAAAATGCTCTAAATTAAGAGGGTGATTATATTTCCACTTCACACTAACAGCTACTCTTTGTGCCATTTCTTCCCACACTGAGCTTTCAAGACTATGAACTGGAAAAGAAATTTGGCAATACTGAAAAGCATGTTGTTGAAGGCTTCTTGAATCACTTTTCTGTTGGATAAAGAGCAAGCATTTTTTGTTTGGGATACAAGCTGTATTAAAACCGCACTACTGATGGAAAACGACTTTATGAAATTTGGATATGAGCACGTAATTTCTCTCCCACATACTTGAGTTCCTTGGGTTCTTGACTTTATTGCCAAGCTAAGCATCTAGTAAGTCAAAGCAATTCCTGGCAAGCAATTTCGACATGCACATGTTGAACAGTTTTTCAGTCACAGCATCATGTCTATACTGGGTCTCACAGGGCTGTGAGTAACTTCTGGTGGCTGGGGCAAGAAGGTGGCACTAGGGTAACTCAAGCAAAACCTTATTAAGCGAAACCAAATTAGGACAGAATATACAGAAAGGGTACAGTGGGGAGAAAACCAGCGAGTCACTGGCAGCAGACCACAGAAAAACCCTCAACCCAGCCCCACCATAAACCTGATGGTTCACATCACCTTTAAGGTCCCTCCCAGCCATAACCATCTGAGGATTCTATGATCTCTGTTGCAGGCATAGGGTGCTAGCACCAGCTCCTGGATCTGGGCTGCTACAGAGGGAAGTGTTTCATGGACAACTGAAAGTCAAGCGCAGAAGGCAAGCAAGGCACCAACTTGACCAGCAACTAGTCAAACGAGGAAACAGCCTTAATTGTGCACTCACAGGCACTCACATTTGGGAGGATTAACATGGACCAACTAGATGCCCACAGCAAAGGACACCTTCTGAGCCTCCCAGGCAAGCAGATTCCCAACCTGGAAGCAGACCCAATGCTAAATTTGGTGCAGAAACGTTATTTTTAAGAATTAAGCAATCCAGCTGTTCATATGTCCTCTGTACTTGAAAACAAACTTCTCTTCTGGTAATTTTAGAGGGCGAGAGAGAGGATTTGTGCTACTGCAAGCAACTTGGCTGGCTTAAGAAACCAAACCAAAGAAGTGGTATGACAGGTCTAGTGTGTGACCACAAACAGGCTGGTAAGTGTTTAGCTTAGAAAAGTTACATTAAGACTCTGAAATGAACTTGATTTTTAAAATCTAGTTCTAGCCACAACGCCTTTCATGCTTTTGAAGCTTTTAAATTAAAAAGACAATTAGAGATGAGCAATATCTTCTGTGGTTAGAGGCCATGTGATCACGATGACTCAACACGTGCTAAAGAAAACCCCTTGTAAGCATCCACAGCTTTGTGCATTGCAGTAACGTGTCACACAGCACCAAAACACAGACCTGAAATTATAAATGCAACATTTGAAAAGTTATTTTCTGATTTGCTGCTTCTGCCACTGAACACGTTGCCAGAGATAAGCTCAAACAAAACTGACCCGGTTTGTGCTATTGTAACACACTCTGTGACAGCCTCTAGTGACACTACCCGGGCAGCAACCTGGGGAGGGTTCACTGCAGCGGGTTTCCGCACAAGGAAAAAGGAGGAAGGCTGCTGGTGCTGTGATTCTTCACTCTTCCTGTTCTGAAACACACTCAGTGTATGACCAATTGACAGGAAGAAGCTGAGCACAGAAAATCATCCCAGCTGGGTTTGCTAGCAGAGGGAATTGACCTTCTCATCTGAGGGAGCCCTCCAGTACACAACGAGCTGTGGAAAAAGCCCCGTCTCCTTCCGGGGCAGCAGTGGGTTCACCTCTCTTACTTACGTGAGTTTTCATTTCATTAGCCACCGTTGTTGACATCATCACACAACAGATGATAGTCACCAGGATGAAGTAAAGCGCGTACATGAAGCGGGTACTGGTTGACTGTTTTATCTTGGGGCAGCATTTGCAGCACAGGGAACAAGCGGCAATACCACAGCAGCAGGCCAACTGCAAAGTAAGAACAAACAAAAGTCATTCCATCACTGCCTTCAGCTTTCTGTTGCAAAAGTCAGACAGGGAAGCTGGGAGACTTCCTGTAATACTCCAGAATTTCTTTAGTCCTCTCTTCCCAGCTAAGCAGTATTTAAGTGGAAGCAGACTGCCTTGTTTATCAGAAGTCACTAGGCCTAAGCACGTCAGTTTCTAGCATTCCCACACGCTATGGATGAGTGAAGACAATGAGGAAGAACGTTTCCCAATTCCTTAATCCGTCTCTTTGCCATCTCTGTGGTCCCGACACGTTTCACTAAGCAGACAGAACAGGCATTGCAATGGTAAGGCTCTATTTCCTGCAATACACTCTCCCCACTCCTTAGTGAAAAAACAACTCTGCACAAGAAGGGCACAGACTCCAAAACTGTTTGCTTTTAACACGCAGACAAAACTAATTTCCTTCTAAGACAAACTGGAGGATTTGTTTCAAATCATGAAGTCCATTTCAATTCACCAGAACCATACTGTCTTTTTTTTTTATGCTACCAAAGAATTTGAGCAAATTAAAGGCAGGAGGGAAAACTATTTAATCCACGCTTTAGGACAGTTCTTCTCATGGCTTTAAAAACAGACAACAGCTGCAACCCCCCCCCCCACCAAAGTAACTCAAACCAACAAAGAGAAAAATTACATTAACAGTTCTAAATATTTTGGGCGGTAGAGAAAGAATCTGGAAATAACTTGGCTTACTGCAAACAAAGCAAATATACTTGAGCTTGCAGGACCCCAAATGCAATGGCACCACCTTCTAATGGAAGAAAGCCAGAGGAGAAATGCAACTTCACAGTTATTTAGACACACTTTACAAATGTGAAAGCAGTGATTCCATGTGCAAGATGGCGAGGGAAAAAATCCACAGCTGCAAGGAAAATAATACCGAATCACACTTTAGCTGACACTATCTCCAGTGTTGCTAGAGATAGAATTCCTTGTATGTTTTAATTCTTTTCTATCTGTAGTGACAACAAAAACCATGAGTATAGCAAAAAGGACAACTGCCTTATACAACAGGGAAAAAGGTACTGAATAAATCCTGAAAGGGATTTCGTTTGATGCTCCTTAATTCCTTGCTGTGAACAGTATCATTAATTTTCAAAGAAGCTCGATTCAACTTCCCTGCCTTCTGCTTTTAGAAAACTTATATACAAAAATATAAGCCTTATTTTTATACATAAGGCAGCACTGTCCTTGGCCAGGCCCTTCCTTGCACTAGGCAGCAGCTAGTAATAGCTGCTCCCATACCCAACCCAGCAGCCGCAACCACAGGAGGGCTTTTTGGACACGAGCAGGCGTGCAGGAGCAGGGAACCTCTCTCTCTCTCTCTCAGGTCTCACTTCTGCTGACCCAGAGCAACCTCACCCCTCGCCGCCCCCATTTTTGAGGGGCTCCCTGTGGCTGATGTGTGAGACAGGGCTGTGTGCTGCCAGCGCCGGGGACTTCAGCACACTGGGGACACTTTTACCTGGTGATTCCTCAGCCCTCAGAAGGGACATGGGGATGTTCACAGGACCTGCTGCTTTCTGTCAAGCAGCTGAACAGAATGGATGGCTTTTCTTAGCCCTTGCCAGGGGATTCAAAATGCAAGTGTCACATCCAAGTTGCCCAGGCAAACTTTGCTGGCCAACATGTGCCCTCAGGCACCAAACCACTACAAGCTGTTTTCCTCCTAGGACACCTCCTCCTCCAGCATCAATGACTGTCCAGCCTGGAGAAGGGAGTTTCACATGTGTGCTGCGGACAGATATGACTTGACTCTGCAGAGTGTCACAACCAGATCCCCAAATCAAAATTTTGAAGAAGTATCTTGAAAAGACTCCCAGTTTATAATTTTCCTTGCCATGACCATCTTCTACAACACCCAAACTCAGGCTTCCTTTCTTCATCCCTGCAAAAAGGAGGTAGGGGGTAGCAGACAGCCCCTTGCCATCTGTTACCCCTCTTGATAACGGCTCTTCAGTTTGCATAAGACATAAAACGGGGACACGTCCAACCCGGCTCCCACTCTGCCCTCCTCTCAGTTCAACACTGGATCTTGTGCCAAAGACAGGGGCTTCAAAGCACGCAGCTGCTGAAACTGCTGATGCTGCAAAACAAAAATCCTCCCCAAGACGCACAAAGCTCCAACTGTGGGGAATAAACAGAATGGGCTCACGTTGGCAACAGTATTGGAAATTAAAAATACTATGTGCATAAGTGTTAGTGGTCTCAATTGAAAAGAACTTACCTACACAAAGCAGATAAGCAGGCACTTCTTTATTTCAGCACTGGGAAACATGGGGGATAGCTCCACCAAACACGTTTTGGAGTTAGTTACAAATCATAGTATATTTATGCACTTTTTTAGCAGTTATTGTTTAAAATTGCTTGCTTCTTAATTTGACCTTTGCAATGATTGGCTTTCAATTACTTCATTTTATCTATATTTTTATTCTACTAAAATCAGTGGCTAGCTTAACTGCTTACTTTATATACAAAGAGGGGAGGATAATGATTAGCATATTTATGTTATTCCCTGTAAGTCATTATCAGATACAAATGTCCCCAACACATGCGTAGTTACGTTGAGCAGGGGTCTTCTGGTGGTCGTCGAGAGCCTTCCTCACTGTGTCTGCTGACTGAAACCCCCCTTGTGCATGCTCATTTCACCTTTGGCTAATCCTCCAAATCCTAACCCTTCCTACTGGAGGCAGGCACCCCAGTGCATGGTGCGTAGCCTTATCAAGGTGCAGCATTCTTAGCATACCCCTCGTCGTTCCTAAGGGCCTCAACGTGCATGGTTGCTATAATTTCCTAAAATCAAAATAAGCTAGAATTCATTGCTGTTCTATTAGGGCAACTGTAACATAAGCACATCATGCAAGCGTACTTTCAAAATAGAAGTCAGCGGTGGCTGAATGGCAATTTCATTTTTGATATGTAGTGAAAGTAATTTAACTTTTACAGCATCCACCTAAGTCCAAAAAAATAAAGGAAGCTACAGCAAGCTACCGATTCGCAAACAAACAGAATAGTAACATTTCAAAAACAAAAACATACCAGAAAAGTATAATCCAGAACTCGGGTAGGGGGAAGAAAATACTGAGCCTATAGGGCTTTTCAGTCTGTATCAGCCAGTTCCAAAGTATTCATGATGAACTTCCACTGCTGGCCATGCTCATCATAATGCTAAAACCCACAGTACAGAAGTTAAAAGGTATGCACCTTTGGCATCCATAAGGGGAACAACTTTTTCCTAAGCCAGGTGCTAGAGAGCTCTGCCAGTGAAACCTCGTCTACATCCAGCAACGTGTCTGCTATTCCAGTCCTGGCTCCCTGGAGCTGCTATTTAAAGCAACAAATACTTAAATATATAGCTCATTTATGCATTGTTCCATTCTACTTGGGGAGACTTTAATGATAGTTTCTAATAGTGCGCATGGACCCTATGAATTGGCAATATTTGTGAAAAATACTAGTGTCTTCATCTTTTTTTTTCAGATGCACTCTTTTAAGCACTCTGAATAGCCATGTAAATGATTGACAGTTGGTTTGGTTATTCAGCCGCAGTCCCAGATTCAGTGGTTTGGGTTGTATTTTTTTAAACTCTGGTTATGACTAACTACATTCTAGAGTGGGCCACAATGAAATAGGTATTATCCAAAAATAAATTAGTACAGTCTCTGTCCCAAAGAGTAAGAAGCTGGCCATAGTCTACTGATCTGAGAAAAGACGTTACCTTTGGGTGACAGACCTCAAAGCTGACATCTACAATGAGCTCTCTGTTGAAAGGTTGCAGCAAACCTTTGCACATAAACTAGAGTCCCTCAGATGCCACATGCTTTACTGCAGGCATGGCCCATCTCACTTCACTTCTGCTTTTAAATGACAGCGAAGGTTAGGTCAGCTCAGGACCCAGGAGTGCAAAGTGCAAGCTGGTAACAAATTCCTCCAATGTTAAAAAAATGGGCTGTAAAAAAAGCATGTTAACATCATAAATCTTTTACAAATTTAGCTTACAATTAAAAAAAAATCTCCTGCAAAGGACAGTCTTGCAGGAGGAAGATGCTGTGTAATTTTTAGGACAGAGACTACCCAGACACCCAAGGTCTGAGACTGCTGCCAGCAAGCAGGTCTTGAAAATCCTGGTCTGTACCTGCACAGTTCCTTCAAAGTTCTGTGATCCATGCACAGATCCTTGTTGACCCCAACAGTCCAGGGCACAGGCTGCTCTGGCAGGAGTCTGCCATGCTGCAGCAGGTTCTGGCTTCAAGTCTTTCTTATCCAAAGCCTCCCACAAGTCAGGCAGCAAGTACAGTTATTTCTACTGATGAACAAAGCAACCTACTGGCTAAAAAAAGGAGAAGAAAAAGGCATAGAAATCCTTCTCAGCCTCTGATTTCTGATTTATTGTGGAATGGGAGAAGCAGCTTTACCATTTCAAGTGAGGGCATGCTGCATGGGCAAAGGGGGGAGGAGAGGTGAATGCCTCTCAGCACTCCAGCATGGTCTCATCCTTCTTTTCCAGTGGTGTTTCCTTACCACCTCTCAATTCAATCTGAGTGCAGTAGGTTCCTGCCAATGCAGAGGAACAGCAATTTTTACATCCACACAGCACAGAGCAGAAGCAGGAAGACTACAACAGCCCTAGTCCATGCAAGCCACTTTCCCAAGTACAGGCAGGCCTGGACTTATTTGCACATTCCCATCCTAGGCCTGCCTGGGGAGTACCTATGGTTGAGGAGAGTTCAATGGGTTAACAGGTAGGAACAGGCCGAGCAACTCACACACAAGCTATCAGCTCCTGATAATGAATGTAACACCCCAACATACACTTAACATCTGCCACACACACAAGTCTTGATTTTTGCAAGCTGTAATCCAATCTGGTTAATTAGTAGAATGAGATAGGATGGTCAAATTAAGCAGGCACATTAACTATTTACATACAAGATGGAGAAGCCAAGTGAACGTGTCCCACCTACTTCTTTTGTAAAGACAGTGACATTTTTAGAAGGTATTTTCCACAGATGTTTCCAAAAAAAAGTCTCAGAGGTCTTAGAAAATATTTTTCATAGCTGTTAAAACAAAGTAAGGAGTTTCAGGATTACAGCCCAAAATAGCCTATGGTATTTTTAAACTATACAAACTATAGGGAAGTATCAAGCTTATCATAACAAAGCACTCTTCATTTGGGGAGACTTGAGCAGAAATGGTAAAAATCAAAGGGAAGAAGAGTGCATTAGGGGTTAAAAAAAAAAAAAAGAAAAAAAGTGCATACTTCAATGAAACAAAGACTTAGCAGTGTTTAATCTCTTCCATCTTAACTGACTGCACAGAGTGGCTGGAGAGACCACAGCTTTCCAGCCTGTCCACAGAGCACAGGAATGTGCCACGCTGAAGCTTCTTTTCACAAGGGCCTACAGCAGCTTAGTTTCTTGTGTGCTGCCTGATTACTCAACTACTAGCGTTATATACGCTGTAAGACTTGCGGATACCGTGGTCACTGAGCAGTTAACAGCAACATCTATCAAAACCACCCAATCATCTACTCTCACAGCTACAAGGATGAGCTGGCTGGATGAGCAAAGCAGCCAACCCTGCATCAATAAAAGTCCAGAGGCAGCTACACACCAGCCCTTAAACTTCAGGTTTAGGAAAGGGTGCCTAGCAAGTGAACCATTTTGTTAGTGCACTGGTTCATGAAAAGAAGAGATGTCTGATGTCAGGTGTCCCAACTGCTGGGAGCTGGGCTCAGACTATTATTGAAAACCCCGGCTGTTATGCAAATGCATTTTGCAAAGGTTTCTTCAGCTGGTTGCATGATTACACAGTGGTTTGTCCCTGTGAAGTAATTAAAATCACGAATAAGCTTTGTCCTTTAACTGTTCTTTCACTGCTTCTTTAATATTTAGAATCCCCATGTAGCTTAAGTCAAGATCTCTGGTGACCATCAACTGATGGTCTGGTTTGGGAGTACACCTCACGCTGCAGAGTGTATCAAATTAAAACCAATTTCGGAGTAAAGTCACGCCAGCCTAGATGCTGCCTGAACACTACTTTCCAGACAGGCTTTCCTGCCCCAAGCTGAGTCTGCAAAGCAAAGGGCTTGTGCCCTGCACCACGGGGCAGAACTGGCACACAGCACCATGCAGCTCAAAACCCAGGAGACAAAGCAGCATCTAGGATAGCTACGCCAAGAGCTACAATGCAGGGTGAGCTACTGACAGGCACCAGCAGAGCTGAGGTTAAACTCAACTGAGGATGAACAGCTTCTGTATCCATGTTACTGAGTGGTGACTCAGCTCCGCATTAGTAAGTAGCATCACTGCAAAATGTCTAAATTAAAGACTGCCCTTCTGCCCTTCTCCTGATGATTTTGGAAAAACCAAGACAATTGTTTAGTCTGATCTGAGCCTCACGGCATATCACATCACCCAGCTCCCTAGTAGTATAGCTGCTTTCCACCCCCCCCCCCCGCTTCTAATTTGTCTGCTACAGTTCCCAGACACTGGCTCTTGGTGAGGCTTTCTTCACTAGCTGAGAAAGCCTTTAAATTACCTGGTCTTTCCTCCCACTTATCAAAGAAGGAACCAAACCCATTTACCCTGAACCTCATTTGAAGACTTTAAGACTTTTTCTCCCAGCAATTAAGATGTTTGGTTGGTTGTTTTTTCAGCATCCCCCCAGATATTCCCAGTTCCTCCTACAAAATCATGGTAGTATCATCAGCCCAACTGCAAACAGCCCTGCAAGTGAACCTTGCTCCTCTCCCCTGTGTGCAGCCGAAGAGGAGGCGAGACTCGGCCCCGGAGTAGCCTACTGGGTGGCTGTACTTAAGGGGTGTATTTTATTTGCACTGGGGTCACGCAGTCTGGGTTACATCACTTTCAGTAGTAGCCTCCACTCCACCAGTCCTTCCATCAGGCCTGTATGCTTTTGGGACCGACTTTAAACGTATCCTCAGGTCATTGACGAAAACCAGACGCTGTTTTAATCGGTGACCTGATTTTGACGTTTCCTTGCATTGCTCCCTCAACAGTCTTCACTGAGAGCAACCTCGCTAGGTGACAGGTTCAACTCTCCTCTCCTATCATTTCATATTTCACGGCTTCCCCATCTACAGGTCATTCCAGCTCACACTGCTGGCCCTTCTCTGCCTTTCACAGCACAGGAGATCCTAACAGAGCAACTGGAAGATGAAAGACAAGTCAGCAATAGCAAAGTTTGATGTTCCAAGGCCATGACTTCACAGCACAAGCAGAGAGGCAGAATGGTACACACACAAATGCAATGTGGTGCAGTGCCAGAGACAGAGAACCGGGTGCAAGGCTGTACCTGCTTTAAGTTCATGCACCACTGGAGTGAAGCAGCAGCTAAAATGAGATTTCTGTATGCGCTGATTTAGAAGCACGTAGCTGGAACAGCTGCTTCGCTTTTGAACAAACTGACAGCTCTGAGCTGTTCAACAAAGATGCTCTGTCTTTAAAAGGTGGTTTCAATACTGAGTCCAATATGATTTTAGGGGGAGATGACGTTCATGGTTTGTACCAAATGGCAAAAGCAAATATATTGCTACAAAACATTACCTATTTCTCGAATTATATTAAAAAAAAAAATAATCTACCTGCTCCAAGCATTGCTACAGACATTCCAGTCTAGATCAATGTCACATCAGCTAACCCCACACACATTTCCAGACTTCCAGGTTCAAAACAGAGCCTGCTTATGTTCCTCTCATTGCTTACTTCTTGATGGTCGTTTTTAAATCCACTTACAATGACTACTCAAGAAGTACCTTGAATAATATTCCTCAAGCACTGTTTTGCTAGTGACTGTAAAGGAAGAAGCCAAGGTAAAAAACCCACAAGATGTGTCTCTTCAGAAAACATTAAGACCACTTCCTATTCAATCTCAGTGAGAGAGGTGACAGGTTGACACTTTCTGGATCAGTCCCACTAGACAGAAAGAAGTGCAGAACTTTGCCTCTTCAGACTGTGAACATTTATATATATTTATATATTTAAATACCTAAGCATTCACCACCTCCAAATGCTCTAAGTTCCAATTGCTAAAGAGCAAACAGTCTCAGCATAGTCATCACTAATCAAAATGACAGTGAGATTGCCAGTTGTGTCAGGAATCCCTTGAAAGGAGTAAGGAGCCACCTTGCCCCCATGCTGTCTTGGGTGAATGCTGCAGTCCACCCCCAGCTCTGCCTGTCTGGGTCCCTCACTGCCCCATGCTGATGACCTGAACAATGCAGTAGGCCACATTTAGTCTGCAGAATGGCCCATCACAGTCTAAACAAGGCCAGGCATTTAACATGTCAAAACATCATAGCCCACAGAGTTGAGAAAGAAATGGAAGCACCCTTAACTCAGGACCTTGGAAGCAACCTAAGGACTAAGCATGTCCACAGAGCTAAGCTGAGAACACCATCCAGCTTCAGCATGGGTTTGAGACGACAGTAGTTGCCAGCTCTTGCACCACAACTGCGAGCGATTCCACTGTGAATGGTAACAGAAAACCCACCCTGGAATACCTATGTTTGCAAAAACTGAAAAAAAAAAACCCCAACAACCCCAAAAACAAGCAGTCAGATTCATATCCTTCCTCAGAAAAGTATCTCTTTGGCCTGTAAAAGTGAAGGCCTTGCTGTTATACTGCCTTTACTCCACAGTTGTAGACCCATCAGTGTGTAAGCTGTTTCTTTCAGCCCACAATGCAACCAGCTTGTGGGATGGAAGAGGAAAAGGAAGTTAAGCAGGAATGAAGAAGTTTGTCTTCCGCCTCTTTGGCAGTGCCAGGGAAAGGGTTCCAACCAGCTACGTGAGTGTCAAATGATATGACTCTTGTAGGACTTCACTGTCTTTCAGTGGCTTTTTCTCTCCCTGTCTGATTGCTTTGAAACCCAGCAGCAGCAAACTTTATCCCAGTACAGCAGGCAGATGGGGGCCTCCAAGACAGTATACTCTTTCCCTTGAAAACAGGCAAAAGGTTTAGCAGAGGAAAACAACCTCTCAAACCTGAGCAAGGAAAAGGCTGCACACAAGTTCAGCATTTACCAAAAAGGGCATCAACCTAAGATACCAATCTCAATGGACAAAACTCCAGAAAAAAACAGGCTTTCCTAGCTCAGTTGTTCAGGCAACCATTTGTTCAAAACAAAAACTCCATGTTTCTGCAGAGAGGGCAAAGAAGTTCTTCCCTGGTCTGTTTTTCATAACTGCACTGAAGTGGAATGGATACACTACAACGCTCCACGTCAGACCTCTCAGACAGTTAGTTTCAGCTACAACCGTGATTAACAGTGCTGGCGTGGAAAAGCAGCTGTGAGACAGGGTAAGACCCACAGCTGAATTCCTCCTTTTTCTTTTTTTTTAGCTGTCTGGCTCGGGTTGAACACAATAAACCAAACCCTTCTCACCCAGGAAGGCCATCTGCAGAAGGAGACATGTTTTGGGGAGCAGCACATGGAGCAGAGCCAGTAGGGACGCTGGCACCTTCCCTTAGCACTGCAACACATCACACCACGCACGCCCAGCAATGCCCCCTCAGAGGATGCGCACTTGGGTGAGGATGACAGAGCCACCCGTTTCACCCTGCAATGAAGAGAGGAGGAGACAAGGACAGGCTGTAAGCCCACTTCCTTCCCAACCAGATGCCAGCGGGCAGTGCCAGAGAGACCAGCAGTACGGGAGTGCATGGGAGGCTTCCTTCCCTTTTCCCAAGACCCATGAGGCCTAGAAGCCGTGAGATTAGCCAAGGCCAATCATATAAACAAAAGCTTTTTTTCCAAAAAACCCCTCCCAAGCAACAAACCCTCAGAATTATCAGTCTGGGTATAAAATGAAAATCTGATACTGCAATTTGCAGCACATCTTACTGCACTTACTACATGATATGATTTCTAAGGGCAGAACAGTATTAAGAAAGCACTCAAGCTTTAACAGACCTACAAAAATAGCTTTATAAACTTTAATAACTACCAGTTCTAATTGAAAAATCCATCCTCTTGAACAACTCAGCTACAACATACTGCCAAGCCCCCACCCTCCCCCCATTAATGTTAACTATCTAAATTACATTTATTTAACTCTGGAAAAAACATATTCATTGTAATAAAGATTTTCCGCAACAGCTGCTTTTCTTAACCATGATCTCAACTTTATTCTCCTGAGAATAACTACTGAAGAAAAGCCAAATGTAAAATCCTGTTTCCTGTCAATTTAAGCAGATGTTTTTATGTAATCAAAAGCATTATGGAGGCCCAAGCCAAACTGTATTCTCACTACATTCTCAAAACAGGCCTCCCAACAAAACATTAGCAAAAGAAGAAGTGTTTAACAAGCTTATTACAGCCCAGAAATCCAAAAATCGCAAAAAACAAGGTTGTACATCACCTGATAAAAAACAACTGCAGAAGCTGCCCTATAAATGGCCACGTTCCTTGAAGGCAAGTTCTCAGGGTCTACTTGGCAATGATACAAGTCACACAGTAATGTTAATTAAGATTATTTTAAATAATTTTTGAGTGCAAAAATCAGCATAACCAATGCACACTGAAGTTTGGCAGCTTGTCACTGTATCCTTTAGCAGCATGAATCTTGGCTGCAAGACCTCAATGCATTTATTCCGGGAGGCACCATCAACTAGATGTTTAGCATGGTTTGACCCAAAGCCTAAAGTACCAGTTGCTCATCGTCTACTTCAAACCAGGAAAATTTTCTGGCCTTATGAATGGAGGGAAAATGGATAGTGAAGTGACATTTAACTCACAAAGAAACTTTGAATCACCCACAGACATCCACACATGATGGTTGTGGACAGTACCGAAGCTGCCAGTCAGTTTCAGGAAAGGAAACCCACAGAAAGAGAGAGGCAGATATACACAGAGTGAAAATGCTTCACACAAATAAAACCCCACCTCATGGTATGTTAAAATACTAGTATATTTTTAGGGGAAAGGGAGGGATCCAACATGAGGGTTGTTCTGCAGAACTCATATAAAGCTCCATTTTTCCTAAAGCGCATCATCTCTGTTTCTGGAAATAGGGTTAACTTCATCTTCAGGGAAATATTTAAGGAGAGGACAAATTCCTTCTCGATTTTCCTGCTTGATTAACAGTACCATGAAATGCCTGAGGAAGTTGGGTTGAGAGAGAAAGAAGAACTTCTATCCCTCTTGTTTTTCTTGTATATTAATCATGTTAAAAAAACAGCCCCTCATCAAGGTTGGAATAAATCAAATCATGAAGGCAAAGGCCATTTTTTCTTTTTAAAAATTTACACTGCATGCTAGTGAAACATGGTTTAAGCCATTCTTCATCTTGGCCTATAAAAAGGTTATCTGCACTTAGTTAGCTGGTACAACTCCAGCAATATGCCATATTTAGCACAGGTAAGTCCTGTGCCACATGAAAACCAGCACTTGCGCCAGCAGAATACATCTCCCCAGGGTACTGCATAATTTAGGCTGTGTGACCACATTCACTTTAGGGCTTTTGCTTGGCTCCAACATCACTAAGGAGCTTGCTTTATTTATAGACCCCAAAGTGACACATCAGTGTCAATAAAACACATTGCTACCAGATACTACTACACAGGGTAGGAACAGTGGCTTTAAGAATGTCTCAAAGTTTGATCATGCTAAATCCATGCTGTTCATCACACAAGTCTCACAGTGGTTACATCCTCCTGGTATCACGGTGAGGTACTTCTCCAGGAGCTACACCAAAATCAGCAACAAAAATACACAGAGCCATGAACCGCAGCAGAAACAGAGCCTACCAACAGTGCTTTGCTGAGCTGCTCAAACCTTACTATTTCACATGCTGACAAAGTGTGTGTGAAGAAGCAGCTAGGGACTACTGGCAAACGCAGTTACTGCTGACCCCATGACCACCCAGGGCTGTTTGGCAAGGCGCAGGGAAGCTCACAGAGGATGGGCATGTGGAAGCACACTCAGTCATCCTCCCAGCCCACTGAAGATTGAGGGAAGCACTGCCAGAAGACCAAATCTAGCCCCGGATTTCAACCTTCAGGAAAGATCTGGGATTTTTTCCCAGGTGGTTCACACAGAAGCAAGAGAATAACTGGATGCTGAGGGTGGGCAGAGTGACCAGGGAAGAAACGCTAACAGAATTAGAACCGTAAAGGAATACAGTTTTATCATACGTAAAACTCCAGGAATAAGCTCACTGGCTAGTCTGTTGTGTACAGGACAGGAGCAACAATTTTCTATTGCAGAAGTGGCAATTTGGGAAAATAATGCACAAAATAAAGTGCCTGGGACAGAAGTGGTTTAACACCAGGCTAGAAAGGCAACTGGTAGGAATGGAAGCCTAACCCTTGAGCACAACCAAAAAGGAAGTCTGGACAGGGCCTTGAAGCCACCCTTCTCCTCCAACTCCACAGTCCTTCATCCACCAGAATGGATTCCTTGGAGAACACAGGTCCACTGCGGTAAGGTGTGGAGCACTGATTCATCCCCCTTCGGATGCTGAAGGGCGTAGGTCCTGCACCACCCTCCATCACCACCGGCTCTCACCTCTACTTCCTCCGCCAGCACCTGCACTTGCTGAAATCTTTCCACAAGCCAAATAAATTTAAAGCGGTTTTTGAAAGGGCGTGAGGAGTGCCAAGCAGCCAGCAGCTGCGACAAGTTAAGACCGTTCCACTTCCTACATCACGGGGTCTCACCTCCCCGCCACCAGGCACCACTGCCCGGTATCTGGCCGCCTCTCGGAGCTTGCGGTGACCCGTATCCCCCACCCCCGGGAACAGCTCCCTGCAGCGCAGGGGCTTTGGGAAGACTCCCCTCTACACCGCCCCTCCGCCCGCGCCCCGCCGCCCCACCACAGCCCCTGAGGCAGGCAGACGCCCTACGAGCAGAGCGACTCTCCGCTGCCCCTACCCACCCCGGGGAGACGGGCAGCAGGCAGCTGCCTGCGTTCCCGAAACGCCAGGGGAATTCAGCCAGGGAACTCCCGGGCACGCCGCTACCCCGCCCGCGCAGCCAAGCTTTACCGGCAGGCACCCCGCCGCCTGCGGCTCCCCCTCTCCAGCGCTGCCGTCAGCGGCTCGGCTCCCCCGAGGAGGCCGGCTGCGGCAGCGCCGGGATGAGGCATCGCGGCCCTGCCCTGTCCCGGGCCGCCCGGGCTCCCCGTTCCGCGGCCACGGGGCTGTCACCGCCCCGACCCCGCGCGGCGCCTCCCAGGACCTCACTCGCCGCAATCCACGACGACCCTCGGAGCCGGCGTTCCCCCCCCACACTGCCCCAGCTCCCGCCCGGTACAGAGGAGGCCTCCGGGGCCGGCACCGCCCGTGGCGCACACCTGCCGGCCTCCCCGCGCCCCCCCCAACCCTACCTGGCCGGCGCAGCAGGGCGCGGACATGCCGGCGGCTCGGCTGCCTCGCTGCCTCCCTCATGCGGGAGCGGACAGGGCTGGGCTGGGCTGCGCGGGGCAGGGCAAGGCAGGGCAGCGCGGGGGCACCGCCGCCGCGGGCGGAGCGGCACCGCCTCTGCCCAGCTGCCGGCCGCGACGTCCCGCTTCCGCTGTCGTCAGCCCGTGCGGCGGGGGGGCGGGGGGGTGGTCCGGACAGGGGGGTGTCCGCGCCGTTTTCGCGACCCGGAGCGCCGCGTTACGCTCGCCGCGGTGCCCGCCCGCCCGCTGCGGCGGCTGCTGCTGCTGCTCCCTGCGGCGGGGCGGGTCGGCTGGCGAGGCCCGCCGGAGGCCGCCCTTTCCCGATCGAGCGCGGACGCCCTCCGAGCCGGGAACCCCGCGTCCAGCGGTGGGGCGAGCACCGAGGCGCCCTGGCCGGCCCAGGGCGGACCGCGCCGCGGCTTGAGGCAGGCAGCAGCCCGGGCAGCGCCTCCGGGCTTCACGCCCCGCCAGCAGCGGCGGTTCCGTCAGCACCCGCGGCAGCGGGGCGAGCCCGTGCGGGGCAGGACGGGCCTCCGCATGCTGCCCAGCCCCCGAGGGCACCGCTGCGGGCTCCCGCCTGTTCGCAGACCCCTGAAACGCCGGGGCGTCCCGTCGCTGGTGTTTGAGGACTTCACTGAGCCAGGCGTACGAGCCTGTGGTTCTTCAGAGACCAGGCGCCCGGTGTAAATGCTGACACCACAACGCGCCGTCCTTGCGTTCAGACTGCCTTGCTGCCTCCCGCCGCCGTCCCACTGCCCGCACCCCCATGGCGAAGTCACGCTGCCCCGAAGGACGGCTTGAGGGCTGTGTTTTCCTGACGGGAGCCCTGAGCTTTCCTGGTGCTTAGAAAATACTCTCAGCATCAGTTGCGACAACCAAGCACAGTCCTAGGCAGCAGCAGAGGATTTCTCAGCGTCCTGTGTGGTTGGGGGTACCTTTGCCGCTGCAGACAAAGCCACAGGTAACAGCAATGAAGGTCCCTGGTGGAAGGACTCCCTTGCCTTGTCTGTGTGAGCTGTCCTATCTGAGGTAAATGCTCGGAGCTTTATTCCTAGCCTTAAGCTGCCCGAGCTTTAGGAATTCCACGTGACTGAAAGTGGCTGAACAGCATGCAGGTACATTCATGTGGATAACATAGCTACACCTGCCAGAAAAGAAGTTGCCAGGGGTTGTGGGATGCACTGCATGCACTCCTGCCTGTGTGTGTGCAAACAGAGACCGTGCTTTGGGAAGTGGGTCACGCGACACAGCAGCGTGATGTCATGTGCTGTCCCACTGGGCACCAAGGAGACCAGAGTTACAGTAAGGGTGCAGACTTACAACCTGTGCTTTACATTTAACGGTGCTTTAGGGTCTGCCTATGCTCAGTTGCAGACGGGGCATTTGCTGCTGTTGTGAGATGAATTCCACGCACCAGGTTGCCCTTTGGCTGCACAGGACACCAGCTGGCGGGCATCCCAGAGGACCCCACCACAGTTCGGGCACTGGTGCCACGACACTCCAGCTCTGTAGCTCAGGTTAGCACTCCTCAGGTCAGGACACGGGGTGGAGTCTCATCACACCTTCTCTGATTTACAGCCCTCCTGCCCAGAGGCAGGGCTGAAGAGAATGCTGCTTCCCTGTCTGCTTTGAACAGCAGGCAGGGAAGCAGCACGGCCGGCAAACAGGCAGTGGAAAACCACTGGTGTTTTTGACTCCGAAACAGTCAGCTTCTTGAAGTGTGTGCTTACAACATGGCAACACAAGCAGTGCAGTATGGTAAGAACTCAGCAAAACCACCTCCATCTCCTGTTCCTGTTCCAGACTTCTTGCACAATCAAAAGAAGCTGAGTGATCTGCATCTGCAAGATCACCTTGAAACACGAAAGAGAACCTGAGGTTCAGTTTAACAATGAAACTGTCTTGCAAAGGGGGGCTGGTGAAGGGGACATATGGGTATGGTGGAAGAGTACAAGTGGCCATGCCACAGGTCAGCATGCCTGCTCGCTGGGTGGGGGAACGCCGTTCATTCACTGCCCCATGTAGGTCTGTTAATGCCAGCCAGTGCGGCTGTCACAGGCACAAACCCAGCCTCTGGACTGAAGGAAAGAGCAGCGCTCCATTAATGGGCTTTCCAGTCAGTTAGGGCACCCCAGAGCCCTGGGATGTGTGGCTCGGCTTTTTGAGCGAAAAGTTGTCACCAGAAAGGCTTGAACTTTCCTGCTGTGCTGCTGGCAAGCTTGAAGCAGGCTAATAACAAAGCAACAAGCAGATGTTACTGAACGAAAAGAACTGTCACTCTGAAACTATCCATGCATTTAGAGTAAGGTTAACCCATGAAACATGTATTCTGAAGTCAGAGAAGGCTAATCTGATTTACTGGCCAGAAACCTTCAACCAGTAATTCCTGCCTCACACTGTTCCTTTTTGGCAGGGTAAAGAGTGCCTCTTCTGAAGGGATGCTAATTCCAGTTTAGGGATTTCAAGTGAGGGGGAACACATAGCATCAGAAAAGAAGGGCAAGATGCTTTGGCCTTGCTTTGTATGAGGAATTTTATGAACATAGATTTAGAGAGTTAAGGCAGAGTGGTGGTGAGATGTGTGCCCACAGAAGGCAAGACATGCACAGAGTACCCAGGAATGGAGTTAAAACTCTCGCCTCAGTTCATGTAGTGGAAGGAACAAAGGAATGTGCTGGATGGGACGTTGTAACCAGGTAGCACTTCCCAGAAGAAAACCTGTGTAAGGAGCTAGTTGTGCCCTGGAAGCAAGCCACTTTCCTCACCCAGTGCATACACAGGCAGAGCAGAGCAGAAGCTGATGGAACAGAGGCATGTCACTTTCATAAAATGGTTTCAGTTGGAAAGGACCTTCAAGGTCATAGAATCCAACCATCTATCCAGCCCCACTAGGTACAACACAAGACCATGTCACCAAGTACAACATCTACTCTTCTTTTAAATACCTCCAGGGCTGGTAACTCAACCGTCTCCCTGGGCAGCCTGTTCCAACACCTGACAACCCTTTCAGTAAAGAAATTTTTCCTAATATCCCACCTAAACTTCAACCGTGATGCAACTTCAGGCCGTTTCCCCTTTGAGCAACTTACCTTCAGGAAGCTTACAGAACCCTGCCAGCAAGACATCCAGTCCAGTTCTGTAACACCAGTAGTGTCCTTCTGTGGCACGTCGGCTTGGCTCAGGTCGCTGGGAAGGGCATTACCCTTTACAAGGTTACACTTTACTTGTCCCTACTCGTTTCTACGTGGATTATTGTAACAGAAGCAGAGGTTCCCCTTCGCTGTGAGAAGAATGTGGTGTTAGGGCCTCTACAGAGAACTGAGAAGATGTCAGTGGAGAAGCAGAAAGCTTTTTGGCATGGCATGGGGAAATCGTCAGTAACCAGGAACACTCAAGGACTCCCTGCTTCTGCAGTACCTGTGTAGTATGAACCAGGTCAGCATATTTTAGGGTGAGAAAATGAGGAATTGTGGCGTTTTGTTCACACCTTCCAAAACGAAGCTGCAACTTGGAGTGAAGCTTTCAGTGTTCTGTAATTTCAAGGTTTCTCAGCAATTAGAAGATTTTGGTTTGTGCCAGCTGGCAAAGAGAAGAGCACAAGAAGTCTGCATCCAATGAGAATGGAGAATCTACCACTTGGCTGCTTTTCAGGTGAAATGAAATACAGAAAACCCAAATGTAAATGCAATCAGAAAGAAAACAAAACCAGATTGTTACACATCGTGGTGGCCACTTATGTAAAATTAGTTCATTTTTATAGTGTAAATTTAGACTTTCTGTGCCTGTTAAAAGACAAAAGATGTAAAATTGCTTTTTAGGTAAATGTACATTTTGCATGAGCCTAGCACTTGGACACCAGTCAAAAAAGGTGGGTATGGGAAGGAAGGGAAATGCCTGTGCACATGCTTGCACGTGCTCTGGAAACCACCACTCAGATCCCAACTGGACATCTTACATAGCCCACAACCTTGCTGCTGTGATGTCTGCTGGAATGGTTTCCTGTGGAAAAGGTATTCCAGTAAAGGAAAACACCATGCAAAGTGTTGTGTGATCAGACAATGCAAAAAAACTTTGTTTACCACCTATGAGTTTTACTTGTGTGTGACTGGGAGGCCATCCTCACCAGTCTAGGTGGCTGCAGGCCACAATAAACTCATGACTTTCTCAGTTTTTTTCTACGTCTGGATGGATTATGGACCACTTCTCCCCAGATCCTCCTAGGAAGCCATCTCTTCCAGAAGAAGAGACTTTATCAAGCCATTTTATCAAGGCATCGTGCCAGGAGCAGCTGCCAGAGACCTGACAAAAAGCAAGTTGGAATAGCCTGGTATTCATTACCGCTAAAATTGGATGGTCACCTTCAAGACTGTGTGTGGAGGTAGGGACTGGGGCCGGGGACCAGACAGAGCAACTGTAGTAACAGAGAGAGCACTGAATAATCTGGCACTGCAAGGCAGGAGCAACCCACAACTATAAATCTCTGAGGCAGGACAGATGAGGGACACTGGCAGTGTATGTGGGGCCACACATGCACGTGAAACTGGTCCTTCCAGTAGATCAGGTTGGTCCTAATGTGAAACAGTGGTATCTTCCACTCTATTAATGTTCTGTAATTCACAGCAAACGTCTTTCCTAGCTGGTAGTTGGTATTTAAAAATAAAACCCATCATGCACTTAAGTAGTCAAGTTTGGTTTGACCATGATCAAATGTTTTAAATCATTTGTTGAACTTGAAAGCAAGTGCTTCGTAGCATTTTAGTATTAAAAACCCCACAAGGCTGTTTTTCCAGGCAAATTTGTGTGGGTTTGTTTTTTTTTAAAAAAAACCTCAAACCTTTTATTTTGAGCATATTTAGCAACTGCTTGCTTAGTCGGTTTGGGTTTTTTTCAGTCCCATGTTGAAGTGGATTAAAATCTGCATTGTCTATTAAGGAAATGCACCAATCAAACACTTCTGAGCGCGTTCATTTTTGTGACCAAAGTACAGGAGAGTAACACTACACAGCTCTGCACTGAACTCTCCAGGTGCTGCACTCACGCTCTCTTTTGTTGATCCTTTCTACCCTAATACCACGTAACGCCAATCATAAACCTCATTCTCCCTGACCTCTCAAGAAATGTATGCAGTATAGCTTTTCAATCCTTAATCAGGATTTTATTGTACGATGTCCAAGGTTTCTTAACCACAGCTAATGCCTTTGTCTTACAGATAATGGACAGAGACATCTAACGCAGGTGACACTAAGGAAAGGAGACACTGTGACAGGAGAAAAGGAGACAGCAGCACCCCCCAAGCATATTTACACATTCCTGGCACTCAGGTAGCCAGCCAGCAGCGGGGAGTCTGGTGCTGGCTTGAGGCACTAAGCCTTCCTGGAGGTAAGGAGCAACAGATGGAAGAAAGGAAGCCTGTGCACCCCGAAGTTACAAGATAAGGTCAATACAAAAGGTCTAAATAAAGAAGATTTACAAGAATACGAGGTTAAGCAGGCTCAAGCTGCATGCTTAGAGACAGCATGGTTCTCCATCCTTAAAAAGGAGCTTCAGGCTGGCAGAATGATGATTCTCAGAAACAAGTTTTAGGTTAAGATCAGACAGTTCTCACACATCTGGCCTTACTACTCTGTCAGACACTGCCTCTAGTACATCAGCGTTTCAAGTGCAGCAAAGTCTGATAGACTAAAATGGGTTTCTACCACCATACAAGGACAGAAAACATGGTGACACTCCATTTCTGTACTGTTGACTTCCTCAGGATGCTGATGTGAGAAAACCAGAGGCAGCTCCTGGGCATACAGCTAAATTTCAAGCAGCAAGACAGATAGTTTTACATTTCTCCACTCAGTAGCAGACTTCTTCAGAATTGCCTGGTTGCAGTGTTTGTAAACTAGCTGTTCATTTTCTTTAAGGTTTTGATAAAGAGGTCTTGCTAAGAAGATGCTTGTAAAGGGTTAATGGGTGCTTGCTAACAAGATGCTTGTTAAGGAGGGCTTGCTAATACGATGAAGTGCCAGAGTGGTTGTGTCAGAGATGACCTTGCATAAACAATGTCTCATTTGAACAACTCCTTGGTCTTGATTAGTGTTCTTCAAAGAATTTAAAGCAGACCCAGGACTGATAAGGAGGAAGCATCTCAAGGATGATGAAACCCAGGACTGATAAGGAGGAAGCATCCCAAGGAAGGTTGCACCTGTGACAGATAAGAAGGAAGCATCCCAAGGATAATTGTGCCCATCTGGAACAATCACAGCTACGCATGTGCCTGGGGGAGGAGGTGAAAAGTTCAACCTGATGAAGACTTTGAGCCTTCATTGCAGAGACCCCCAAGGACGATCACCACCAGGAGACAGTGCACAGGCACAATTGGGAGGAGGTTATGGAAATGACTCCCTGGGATTAATTTTAATACAAAGTGGGGACAGGTTATGCTGATGTATAGGTGAATTGCAAAATGCCACAAATATGTACCATTCCACTGTACACAGTTAGGGTGAATTGCTGTGTTTGGCATGCATCTCTGTGGAGAAGCAATCCCTGCACACCTAGCGCTGAACAAACCTACCGGCTTTGTAACTCTTCCTGAGCTGTGAAGTTAGGTTCCAAGAGTCATGTTTTTCCTTAAAAAAACTCCCAACAAACAAAATGAGAGAGGGGTTCATTCACAGGTGGCAAATCCATGCAGGATGATGTAAGTATTTTTTGAGGGTACCTGCCTACTCACCTGGCCCATACTGGAGGCTCCCAAAAACCAAAGCACATAGCTCACAACATGTTGTCAATGCCAGCTCAGCGTAACTGTCAGCATCCTTAATCTCCTTTAGGCAATGAATTGCATTCCACTACTGCTTTCTATTTAAGAGTGAAATGTCCCCCTCTCCTCCTTCCTTCTCTGCATACCATTCTGTTCTTAGCAGTCATGAATCCTGTCAATATGAAGGTTGCTAGGTGCAATTTGACCCAATAGCACTAGAGGTCACAACACTGATGCCTCTGCAGTGATGGCTTCTGCATCACAAGTTTCTCAAAAAAATCCTTGTGTAGGATACACCTGCCTGTGGATTCAACTCTTTCTTCCAAAGAGACAGACCTGCAGACACACACCCAGTCCCCTGTCCTTTTATTTGGAAGACTTTCTGAAAGGAAATAAATAGACAATTTTTGATTAAGTTGCTGACAAACAGAAGAAGAAAATTCTGTAAATACAACAATTGAACACAGATAATATGAGGCGATTTCAGTAGCATCAGGACTGATATTTTATTCCAGCTCAACCTGGGGAATCATGGAAAACGAGAAATTGGCATTATGTGCTGAACAAGGTTTATCAAGAACAGAGCTGCTTCTGGCGTCTTGGTGGTAGTGGTGGTGAGCTACAGAAAGAACAAATCTAATTCCCAGCAGGTCCTTGGGAAGATTAGAATCAACAGATGGTTTTGCTAGGCCGTGCTGAATTTTGAAGCAACAGACTGCAGCCCTGCATGTCTTTTCCCCAGCCTCTAACACTGCTGGATGTATCAGCAAGGTGTGTGTTGAAACGCTGCCAGCTGTGAAAGTGTTTAAAGCACTCTGTTTAGCTCTCCAAGAAGTTTCTTTACCTCAACCTGACAAACTGCATCAAGACCTATCCTGCAATGTTACTAAAGCCACGTGGAGAGAATACCTTACCTCAGAGGTGAAGTTGGTACAGTTGAGTATGAAATGTAAGGGGGAACAGAGGGATTCCAAGAAGAACAGGCCTAATTATAGCCTTTTTTGTAACGATCCCTGCCTTTTCTTGGAGAAGCAAATGAGCACTAAGAGAGCACAGGTGAAACCTGCTCTGCAAAGGAATCATTACACTGCAGCACATGAGCATTAACATCTGTTCACCAGAGGAAAAGGCCAAGTAAGGGCTGGGCGAGCAGTGTGCATGCAGTAAAGTCACAAGAACAGCAGCAAAAGCCCAGAGTGAACATGGACAAAACCAAAGAACTGGCAGTGCTGCCTGGGGCAGACAGCATCAAGGACACACCACAGGTAAGAGCATACTACAAAGGAAAAGCAACAATTATGTTACAAATCTGGCTTTGAGCCTTCGTTTTCTACACAAAAAAAAAAGCTGCAGGGATCCCACAGCATTACATCAATCAAGAACCAGGGAGACAAGATGAGGAAGTGATAGCTAGCAGTTCTTGTTCTCCATGCCACCACAAATCTGTGAGAAAATTAATTCAATGTTGTTTAAAATGGAGAGTACCTTCCCTTACTGCACAATGTGCTCATACAATGAGTTTTGCTATTTTTACTGTGGCAACAAAGTGGAGGGAAGAAAGCAAAAGCTTTAATTCCATTGTATAACCAGTATCCGTACAACGCATGCAAGTCACTCAAATTCCATTGTCTTGTGTATTAACCTTTCAGGAAGAAACATTAGTAACTCTATAAAGAGATGGGGAGGGCAGAATTGTCTCAGCCCAAGAGAGAAAGCGGTTCTGTGAGGTTCCCCTCTGCACAAGCACACAGCTTACCCCTTTGCACGAGCCTGCACGCTGCCGCCTCACGATAAACCACCCTTGGATCGTCGTGGTTTGGAACAGAAGTCAAGCAGGTCACAGAAGCTGCATGTTCAGGGAGTTGGCTTGGGAAAAGGCAGATTGTCGAAGCTATAGCATGATTAACATGATCTAATTATAAGGGAACCAAGTCAGTTTTTAGGTGATTAATTGCATATGATTGCATAGTAAGTTATATTCACCAGGAGTCAAAAATATTCCTTCTGTAGTTCTGACCCCAGTCATAAAGGTTAAACCAAGCTATCCAGAAGCCTGAGATTCAGATGTGGCAGTCCTTTTCCTAACCTTACCTTGCCCTGTTACTTTTTAATCAGTGCACACCACCACTGCCAGAGCAAAGTGGTTTTAGTCCCTCCTGACACAGGCAGCTCCATTCAGGAACACATCTGAAAACAACAAGGCTTCCTGTGTACGCTTGCAGCGCAGAGCTGGCCCCAGCCATACACGCACCACAGAGCATGCCAAATGAACTGCAGCGTGGGAGGTGGAAGGGAACATCTCCTAAACTTATACTCCATGGAAGCACTGTTATTTTTAAGCATGTGCTGTGGCAAATACACAAATCAAAGGGCAGACCGCAGCAGGCTCGGTCATAAAACATCCAGTGTGTACATACCTACAGCATCAAGGTTCTACAAAATGAGTTGGTGTAAATGTAGCCAGCAGTTTTAACAGTTACTACTTCAAAGCAAGAGTCAAAGACAGTAAATCAGGGAAAGGAATCTTCTTGTTTTGCTCAAAAATTATTTTATTTAGGAATGAAGCCTCTGCCTCAGGGCATAATAAATTCACATTTTACATAGGAAAATATTACAAAATAACCATCCAGTGACTATTGCAGCATTTTTTCCAATGGTGTGGACTCAGGTAATTTTCACTCATTTCCATCCACAGCAATCAAAAAACCAGTTTTTTTGGTAATCCTGAAAAATATAAATCACATTGTTACCAAAGGAGTCCAGCCCCCCTCCCTCAAGGTTCCACTAAATACAGTTCTCTGGACATCTACTCAGAGTTGCTTAATGCTGTTTGCTACACCTGCAGTACGTAACTCTTTCCAGTGAATCAATGAAAGAGTGCTACCACCACCACTCACCTGAATCCACACATTATTCCAGGTGAGTCAAGCCTCTCTAAGCATTAACTGCATTTTGGATACATTAAATATTCCTCTTTGTTGGTATGAAAAGCTAGCCAAGTTCTGGCTACTTTTAAACCTGAGAAAAGCAAGCTATTCTAAGCCTTAACCCTGCCCCATGACACATACTCTGCTGATCTGTCATACACTGTCACTACACACAGTAAACTGTCTGCAGGAGGTGATAACCCTCTTAGAGTCTGTGTAATTCCACCTGGAGACCTGAGGGTGGCAGTTCTTTTCTGATTCTGTTCCAGGTCTCATCCTCTCATTTCTTCATATACTACTCCTTTGTAATGTAGACAGAATAAACCACACCTGCCTTCTGTGAATCCTACAAAAGGATTCTATTGTTTCTGCCTGCTCTATAGGCAGGTCTTCTCTAAAATACATTAACATTGAATCCCATCTGTGAACTTTAAATGCTCTAATTTTTGCCTAAATAATACAAAATTTTAACCTTAGCTTTTAACAGAATGGTATTTTTTTTCCAAGCCAATGCAGAATACTACTGAATTAGGCAGATTCCTTATACTGCATTAACTCAGGAAAAACTTCAGTGCTGTGTCTTTTACTCTGTTTTGCAAAGCTAGGGCTCCATGGAAATGCAGATTAACTGGAGTAGGAAACTAGTGTACTGGGGAAGGAGTGCTGCTTTTGATTGTTTGCCAGACTGGAGAAAACAGACAATGATGATGTCATCATAGCATCAGTGTCTTCACATATGAGGAACTGCCTGCTCTAGGGGAAGGTCAGGTTTGAGAACACCTAAGGAACCTGAAGGGGCACAAGTCCATGGGATCTGATGAGGTACATTGCAGGTCCTGAAGGAAATGGCATATGAAGTGGCAAAGCCACTCTCCATTGTATCTGAGAGATCCTGGCAGTCTGGTGAAGTCCCCACGGATTGGAAAAGAGGAAACATAACCCCCGTTTTCAAAAAGGGGAAAGAGGAAGTCCCAGGGAACTACAGGCTGGTCAGTCTCACCCCTGTGCCTGGCAAGATCATGGAGCACATCCACCTGGAGGCTGCACCAAGGCACATGGAGAATAAGGAGATGCTTGCTGACAGCCAACATGGCTTCACTAAGGGCAAATCGTGCCTGACAACTCTGGTGGCCTTTTGTAATGGAGTAACAGATGGTGAACAAAGGAAGGATGAGGGGACATCAGCTGGAGGGAAGGGATGCCATCCAGAGGGACCTTGGCAGTATTGAGAGATACATACCACATAAGTTCAATAAAGCCAAGTGCAAGGTCCAGCATGTGGGCTGGCACAATCCTAAGCACTACAGGCTTGGAGAAGGGATAGAAAGCAGCCCTGAGAAGGACTTTGGGCTGCTGACTGACAGAAAGCTCAACATAAGCTGTTAGTACACAAGAGCAGCTCAGAAGGTGAATATCTGGGCTGTATCAAGAACAGTGTGGCCAGCAGGTTGAGGGAGGTGATTCTGCCCTTTGATTTTTGTGAGACCCCACCTGGACTACTGTGTCCAGTTCTGGGGATCCCAGTACAGCAAAATGATGAAGCTGTTGGAGCAAGTCCGGAGGAGGGTCACAAAGATCATCAGGGTGTATTATGGCCATTAGTGTTCTAGTTCAACCCATCTCTGGAAGCTCTGCTCATTATCAAATGCAAAACTTCAAATGGGTAAGTCACAGGACTCAAGGAAGCATTTCTACTTTCTTCCTGTCCCTTAACTAGCATATTTTAGGGCTCATACTCCAAAACACTAATCACATCATCCTTGCAAAAGGAGCTAAAAAGCTTTAATTAATTACTTAAGCTATAGTGACCTGACAAGTTTCCACATGTCAGTTGGCCCGTGGTACTGAGGTCAAAGAGAATGCACAGTCAACTAATTAAACTTTTTAGATTAGAGTCAAACTAGCAAACTAATGCATATTCTCTTTTAATCTGAAATGCAATAAGAAATAAATCAAAGTGCCTAAGAAGTTAAACTCTAACAACATAGCTGTGTCTCAGCTGCTATTTAACATATCCCAGCTGTGAGAAGACCAGCTCCAAGTTTAACAAACAGTATTTGCCTATTTCCTAGAAGGTCTGAGTAATTTAATGTTATGTACAGGTCTTGAGTCCTCAGAGCTTTTCTTGCCACGAAGATACAAAGTATATGCTACTGTGTGAGGAAGACTGGAGGCTCTATATAGAAATAAATGTTAGGAAATAGGCTTGCCTTTTAAAGGTATCACAGAAATGTGCTTAATGTTCCTTATCCCAGAGTGTCTGTAACACTGAATTTGCTCAAAATAAGAGAGAAAGCAGAAGTTTATCTTCTGAACCCGACTTAGATTCTCTAGTTTGTCATCTGAAGGCATTACATGCTATGTCATTTTGGGAGGAAAGGGAGGGGAGACAAGGAAGGGATGTCACCTTTTGTCAATGACCAGCTTGCCTGGGGATGGATAAAGAGCTGACTGGATGCTTATGGGTGAGGATTAGAGGGCAGGGACAAAGGACACCACAGTGGGAATCTGCTACAGGCCATCTCACCAAGACCAAGCAGATGAGGACCTCTACAGACAGGTATGAGCAGTCTCACATTCACAAGCCCTGGTCATCACCTGGGGATTTCAGTTATCACAGTAACAGGATATTGGAGGGACAAACAGCAGGGCATAAGCAATCCAGGGGGTTCCTAAAACACATTGATGATATGACTTCCTCAACGTGGTAGATAAGCCAACACAGAGGTGCCATGCTGGACCTTTTTCTCACCACAAGGAGGGGCTGGTGAGGAACGTGAAACTCAAGGACAGCCTTGGCCTGCAGCAACCCTGAAATGGTGGGGTTCAAGCTCCTCAGGGCAGTGCAGACAGTGCACAGCAAGCTCACTACCCTGGACTTCAGATGATCAACCCTTTTCAAGGGTCTGCTTAGTAGAGTACCATGGAGAAAGCCCTGGAGGGACTAGGAGCCCAAGAAAACTGGTTACTATTCAAAGATCTTCAAGCTCAGGAGAGATGTATCCCAGCAAAGATGAAATCAGGCAAAACCACACAGAAGCCTACAGAAGGTAGAAGCATGGTCAGGTACTCAAAGAAATACAGTAACTCTATCCAAGCAGACAGGGATCAGGTTAGGAAAGGTAAAGCCCTGACAGATTTGGCCAGGGATATCAAGGACACTAAGAAACATTTCTATAGGCATATAACATGAAGATGAGGGAAAACATGGGCCCTCTCTGGAATTAAACAGCAGAAGTTGTTACCTGGGATATGGAGAAGTCTGAGGTACTCAGTGGCATTTTTTCACCTCAGCCTTCACCAGCAAGTGCTCAAGTCACACTTGCCAAAGTCACAGAAGGCAAGTGCAGGGACTGGGAAAGAATAACCACCTACTGTAGGGGAAGATCAGGCTTAAGACCATCTAAGGAACCTCGGGGTGCACAAGTCAATGGAACCTGATGAGATGCAGGTCCTGAGGGAACTGGTAGATTAAGCTGCTAAGCCACTGTAAGACATGTACTTGAGAAGTTGTGGCAGTCCAGTAAAGATGCCACTAAATAGATAAAGGGAAACTTAACTCCCATTTACAAAAAGTGAAGAAAGGAAGACCTGGGGAGCCACAGGCTGGTCACTCTCACCTCTGCCTGCCAAGATCATGAAGTAGACCCTCCTGGAAACTATGCTCAGGCACATAGAAAATAGGCAGGTGACTTGGGACAGCCAATATGGCTGTCAGTGTTCAAGGCCAAGTTGGATGGGGCTTTGGGCAGCCTGGTCTAGTGGAGGAGGGTGTCCCTGCCAATGGCAAGGGGGGGTTGGAACTAGGTGATCTTTGAGGTCCCTTCCAACCCAAACCATTCTACAATTGCATGATTCTTTCTCTCACACCCCTGCTTTAGGTGTTGTATAGTTATTTCCATCTCAATAAGATGTCTCCAAACCCCCCCCCCCAAACTCCCCAAAAAAGGGCATCATAATCACCTACAACTTACTGGGCAGTATCACACTTCATTAATTAATGGAATTAGGATTTTACACATGTAAGATTCCTAAGCACCAAAAACAGACCTCTCTACCAATTCTGTTAGAACACAGAACTAGGTTATCCCCACCCTAAAACATTTATCCTAAAACTTAAATCACTGAAGAGCTTCCATTGGTGCTGTTGTGCAGGAATGCAGTCCATTCAGAGAGTTTTGTTCTGAAACACTGGAAGTGTCAGATTATCTCTGAGCATGTACCTCCTGTTTTAAAACAGGTGAAACATTAAGAGGTTACCTTGTTCTAATCCTTCTGTTTTCCTTTTAAGATTTATAAGTGCATTCTGTTGCTCCTTTGCAGCTTCTGCTGGGCAGTTGGGTCTTGGCAGTTGATTTCCTGGAGTGGGTCCTGGTCGATTACTGAAATAGCTCTGTTTCAGTGCCTTAGTTATAATGGAAGAAAAAAAATAATAACTAAATAATTAGTATAAACTATCAGAACACCATCTACAAAGAGGTTATGAAATAAAGGACTTGCAACTGGAACTGCAAAGCTGCTTGGACACTTCGATATTATCATCAGATGGCCTTGGAGCAAACCAAGATTTTATGTTCTCTGATTACCCAGACTACTTTGACTGGTAAGCCAAGAGATGACTGTATACTGTTATTCTTAACTAGTGCTCAGACATCCTAATAAAACTCTAGGCTACACTGCAGGAGGGCTGTACAAACAGCAAGTTTCTATCTCTGAAGAGCTTACATTCTGAATAGGCAGATGAGACAAGATGATAAAGAAAAAAGGCAGATTAAAAGAATCTATCTGAAGTCTTAATCAGATCCAGGACCTGGACACCATCTGTTTTGTTAGCTTTTAGTCTTTCACAAAAAATTTCTTTAACTGTGCCATTTCTACCCTGTAAACTGAGAAAAAAAATTGAATTAGAATAGAAGGCAAAGACAAATGAGCATGTAGTGGAATTACATTCTTACTTGAAGTTTCAGGTATCAGCTTCCATAAACTGTGGCTAAAGAAAAGAGGCTAACCTGTCTCTTAACTAATCATTTCTCTTGCTTATGTCAGTTACATGGTGTTCAGTGCTAGCTGTAAGTCAAGCCAATACAGCAAGCGCAAGTTGTTCCCTGCCTTAAACTGTGGCATTGTTAATAAAAATACTAGACTAAAAAAAATCATATCTGATCTTCAATTGAACATATCACTATGTCACTAACCTGTAAGATGACTTCATATGTACAAACTAGTAGAGAGATGTCCCAAGCATAGCAGAACTATTTATTTGGAAATTTACACTGAAGTTCTTAAAGACAAAAAACCCTGGATGTGCTCTGAAAAGGTCTTCTAGTAAAAAAGATACGTAACACATACTAATCCATTCCCTGGATTAGGATCTGCTTTGTCTAACAAGCAATGAGGGAGCCCTGTCTTTAAGGGGACAGCTCTGTTTCCTGCACGCTTTTCAAACAGTGTAATGTGATAGAAATAGTTTTGAAAATGCCAACTGTTTAATCTTTTCACAGAGGAAAAGAATACTCTTAACCAGATCTTTTTCATTCAGTCTTTCATTCCTCCCCACCAAGGAGGAGTGAAATAGAAGTCAGTTTCACTCAAGAATAACTGAAAAAGATACTCAGATAATAATACTGGTTTACATCATGACAGAATTTCATGTTAAAAAAGAATAACAAAAATTTGAAGGTGTGAAAACACTTCAAAACCAAGGAGTAAGATGTGCTGTGTTACATCTTAAGCTTCCAGCATTAAGTTATTGAATTTTCAATGTCCAATATAACAACTGTCTGAAGGCCATGACTCATACACCTTCTAGCTGTCTACCTTTGCTCTGCAATGGGAGTAGAGATGACCAGACAGCACTATTCATGCTTTTCAGAGTTGTCCCTAACACACACCAGAAATACATTTCTAGTATTTCAGACAGAGCTACATGACATTTCATTTCAAACCTGGCTTACTGATTCCAAAGCACATTTATCTGATACAACAGGAGATTAAGGAACATCAGGACATAACACAAGCATACTATACCTGAGTAGCTGTAACCCTAGTGCAAGGATTAAACACGAATAAGCCTTGCAAAAGACTGAGCAGATCATCACCAGCTGCACTGAAGATATGTTGAAGTGGCATTCCAGGAAAAGACTTAAACGCGACATAATCTGGAAGACTCGTCATTCCCTACAAAAGTAAAAATGGAACATATGTTTTTCAAGTTAGAAAGAGTTCAGCTTTCCACAGAAAAGGAATCTCAAATGTCTGTCTCTCAGCAGAAGAAAATTACCTTTCAAAACACTGTGCTACACTGAATTAAGTCACTGAATTCAGTGTAGGAATGGCAGGTCATAAAGACCTTACAGTTGTTTCACACTTTCCCTTTCCAAGTATTTGTCCTTCCTTTAGTGACCAGTCCAAAAGGAAAAACTGGTAACAAAAGAAAGGTAGTATGAAAGAACATTGGAGTTGGTGCAGACAAGTGAAGTAGAAAAACTTCACCTTTTTCTTTTGCAAACAGACAAGGTGGAAGAGGCAAGATTCACAAAAGAGCCAGTGAGCTTTTTCTCCTCAAAGTCAGCTGATCATCACCAGAGTCCTGAGCTACTTTTGAAATGCAAAACTGAAACTTTTTTGTTCCCTCCTCACACTCCACAGAAAACATGCCAAGCAGTTAAACAGATGAGTTGCATACTTCTTTCCTGTAGATATGAAGCCAATCCTATTTTATTAGAATTCTGCCATAAAAGTGATCTTGTTAGAATACTATGTTTGGATAGTTGTCTGCCTTTTAAGCCTCTAGTCATCACACTTCAGTAGGTTTATCCAACCAAAATAAAAATATTAACACTGAAGGGAAAAGTGTGCTCAATCAGTTATTAACTTGACAGTAAAGGCTTCAATTCCTGAAATGGATGGATTTGCAAATTAATTTGGGAATGCATCATCTGTCATGCCAGTAAGTCTCCTATTCTTTCCTCTCCCCACTCGTATCTTAAGCCTTCCTCTCCAAAGAAAGGAGAAACAAACATCATGTTTCTCCATATGGCTACATCTCCATTTGTTAATTGCATACTATAGCATTCAGGCTCCATTCTCAAAAAGGAAAACTGCAGCATGGAGTGGGAGCAGAGGCGCAGTGTGATGACTGGTTATCAAATCCAGAGACTGCTTTTACAACTCAACTACTAAAGAGGATGGTGTTATCAGGACACTCTGGAATCCCCATGCCCATCAGCTGGCCCAAGCTGCCCATCCAAAGCAGCCATGCTCTGCTTCCCATCAGTCTGTCTGATAACCACAGTTAGGTGGGTCACTGTGTGCCTTGACGCACAGGTCTAAGTGGCCTTTTTTTGGTGAATTATTGAATTTACTTTCATATCAGTGGTAACTGTACTACTAATTTGTATTTCGTACAGTAGAGTTACTCTGAGATAAATTGTTTATACTGTTTATCCTTATGCTGTTGGTCTGGTGTTTCTCATTATTTCAAAACTGTAACTTCTCCAAGCCAACTTACGTCCATACAAATTTTTCTACTTCTGAAAGGGATTAAAACCTTTCAGGTTAAAGCAGACTAATTAATCAAGCATCTCAAGAATATGAAGTGACAACTATAATGTCATAGCCATGAGAAACTGGATACACAAAGACAAAATCCCAAGAAGTTCAATTACCATTACTTGAAGCTAGAAACATTGCTATATTGCTCAGGGATTTGCCAAGAGAAACAATAAATTTCAGACACTTATCCTCCACACTGAGATCAGGCATCTGCCTGCTGGCAATCTACTTGAGTATTCTGGTATGCCCTATGATTTCAAAAAGGAGTGCCAAGTAAAACTACTATAAGTCTGTTAAACAAAAGGACTCACAGGCCACTGTTCTTCCGTTGGAGTGCCCAGTGTTTCAAATATCCTTGTCAGCTGGTCAAGATCAGAGTCTCCAGGCAAAAATGGAACCTGGAGGAAGGCAACAGCTTGTGAATGAATTAACTTCTGAACTTAGTTCTAGAGAGGAGCTTTGAGCTATCCCTCATAACTGCAGGGCAAAACACCTTTGTATACCAGCTGCCTATAAAATGGTACACTGAATATTTGAGATGTTCTAGTGATGTCCTAATAGATTTGGAAAGTTTCTTGCAACCCAGACTCGATAGCAGAGAGCTAAACACGAGATTAAACCATGACCACATTAACAAAACAACTAAACAGAACAAAGATTTCACATCTCAGCTGCCAGTTTAAAGATGGTTGGTCACAATGATCCTCCCACCACCTGCTCCCTGAACTTATGCTTTATATATTTTCAAAATATTCAAAGGGGATTATAACTGGATTAGACAAACAGCAGTTAAAACTAACAGAATGAGATCACAGCACATGGGAGAGCAGTGACCCACTAGGACAGAAGTTGCCTAATCAGCATCATCTCTCACTTAAACTAAGCAGAAGACAGAAATGGAGATATTTGCCCAGTTCAATGCGTAGCTTCTGCTTCAGGCACACAATGCAGGACCAAACCAAAATTAGTATTTAACTAACTAGGGCAGAAAGACTGTAATGAACATCCCTAGTAGGCCGTGTACTACATTTTGATGCCATGAAAGCCCTGTGAACATAAACTGCTTTTGTAAAGATCCCAGAAGTTGTATTGTCCCTCAAACCTACACTTTGGTAGGACAGACACGTCTAAGACTATCACAGTAATAAAACTGAACCATAATGCATTTTCTGTTTTGTGAGATACCAAAGAATAGACAGTATTCAACAATTTATTTGCTTTCTGACTTTCCTTGAATTTATGTAGCTTCAGCAGACATAAAGGACTTCTAGGTATACACCACTAGTGCTGCTTAAACACTGATTCTACATTTCCATTTCTGAACCACCAATCAACTTGTACCAGCACACCTGTTTGTGTGATAAACCAAGGCAAAAAGACTCCTTTCAAGGTATTTTCAGACAGACCAGTTCCTCAATCTGGCTCACACAAACATTTAAAGTACAAAACCCAAGATGCCACATAGTCATGGAAGATCAATTATACTGCAGGCTACTTCATGCTTTAAAGTTGTGTCTGTGCCCCTACCATCTCCACTACCTCACACATTCAAGTGCTCTCCAAAACACTTACTTAAGGACCGTTACATCTGTGTACCATACTCAGGAGTGTGGCACAGGATTAGCCTGATGTTAACCTTCAGGTCCATTCAGTACAGGGACAGAGTATGCATGTATCTACAACATCACATTTCTAGAAGGATAGCAAATGAAAACTTACAGAAGGCTGTGTGAAAGGATAACTCCTCCAGTCCTTGAGTCTCACCTACTTGAGCTTTTGCCAAGGCAAGACTGCCAGTTTGCTGCAATTTTTTAATCCAGATTTTTTTAAAGACTTCCAATGATTGTGATGCTTACAGAACCTTAAGTCTATTCCAAAACCCCACTTTCCTTGCAGTTAGCAAGCTTTTAGAAGTCTCCCTCTGCTCCTTCTCTTTCCTAAATAGCCTAGTTGCCTTCATCTACTGCTGTTAGCAGGAGAGAGGAAGCCTGCATACAGAGCTGTAACATATCTGCTTTTCAGTACAAAATGATTACATTTGAAGACTTACCCTAAGGAGCAACTCAGCTAAAATACAACCAACAGCCCACATATCGACACCAACACCATACATTCTGGCACCAAAGAGTAGTTCTGGGGCTCGGTACCACCTGAAAACATATATTTGGGGGAGGGGAAAAAAATATTAATTAAAAAAGTCATGTCAATTGCTGTATATTGTAGCAGTGCAAAAATTACAAAGAGTACCCCTCCTGCCTGTGTATTTTTCAGACACTGAAGAGCTGCACTCTACCTTGGGAAGCGTTTTGTTTAAGAAAAACAAAACAAATTTGTGCATTCCTCACCACAGGATCACATATAAACAGAAATTAACTACAGTTTCAACTGAGCCAATTAAAATGCAACAGAACTGCAGATGCACAAAGGAAGAACTATTTAACAGGCAGGCTGGCACATTCTAAACTAAAGTTATTTTTAAAACTGATGTTGAAGAAATGACACAGAGCAAGGTTTCCTTCCAGCATCCAAAAACTTCTGCACCAACAGACTTAAGGACTAGTTTTATTCAAAATGAACCTTGATGGTAAATATTTAAAACAGCTACTTCCACTGCCTATAAAAAAAAAAAATCAGGTTTAATGCAGTGGTCTGGTATGCCCTGCTGCATCATTTCTGCTTTTGGAATAAAGGTGTTAAAACAAGCCAGCTTTGCCCAAGGAGTTTTAGCATTACAGCAGACAACAGGAAATATCCTGTGTATTTTGCAGCCCTGCGTTTTGACATATATCTTAAATAGGCAGACCATTAATATATATATATATATATAATTGCTTCAAGCTTTGGTCTCATAATGGGTAATGTGGATAGCTACAAAAAAAGATTCTAGGTCTCTAACAAAAAGTAACATCTGCCCTGCCTGAAAGCCAGGCTTACAAGCAGATACATAGTATTTCCATGCATTTCAAAGAGTATCACGCCCCAGAACAACTCCCAGTTCTAGCAGCTACAACAAACTTTGCTGAACAATGCCTTCTGATTTTCTTTATGACGCTCTTGCCAATACAGCCACACCACACAGGCAAGATGCCAAACTTCGAAGACATTGATTTGACATATTTCCAGAGACACTGAAAAATAGCCACACAACCACTAAGTAAAGATCAAAATATAACATCTTACCTTGTTACTACCTGGTGTGTATAAACTCTATTTGGGCTTCCAAAAGATTTTGCCAAGCCAAAGTCAGCCAATTTTAAAATGCCATTTTCATCTAACAACAAATTATTTGGTTTAAGATCCTGGCAGTACAAAAAGCAAAGAATTTTGTTAGTGTTGGTAAAAACAGACATACACTGAATCTCCTGGCAGGTGTGCTGTATCAATCCTAAAATGCAGACTTTTGATTCTATCTTAAGTCTACTCCAGGAAATCAAGTATTTCATTACACATGAAAACTGCAGTGAAGCACACCCACTTGAATACCATCATAATTAGGCTACACAGTTTGGGGAAAAAACTGAACTGCCTCTTTATAGGGTTTAGCTGTGCTGCACGAACAGCTGCTCTGTCTTAACTGCATAGCTGTCAAATGAATAATAAAAAGATACTCCAAATGTTCCAAATAACTTCAGAGATCATGGAAGTTCTACAATTTAATACAGTGTGTTGACCTCTGGCCAGCACTGAGGCACTCACACAGCCATTGGGTCACTCTGCTCTCATCCCACCCCACTCTAAGCAGGACAGGACAGACAAGAGTGAAAGCAGAAAACTCAAAGGGAATTTTAACAGGTGAAGAGGAAAAACACAAACAAGCAACACAACCACAATATTCTCTGTCCCAGCTGTGCCCCCCCCACACACACTTGTTGCCCACCCCCAGCTGACCCACAGGAGTGAGGTCAGAAGGGAAAAATAGAGAAAGCCTTGCAGCACCCAAGCTGTCAATGCACCAATGTCTTGTCCACTGCTACCACAGCTGGTTCGGTCACAAGTGTAAATCACAGTGCCTTACCAGCTGCAGCTCAGGACATTAAATCCATCCCAGCTAGACACAGCTCACAGTGCTAATCAGAATCACATGTAGCTCGAGATACTTATATACAAATACCTAAATGATTATCACATCATTAATTCTTAACATAACGGTACTGCTATTGTCTCTCCAAAGCAGCTAGCAGGAATGCTTATGGACTAAGAATGTCCAAACTTCATACTTTCAACTCAAATTCTATCAAGTGTAACTTGTTACAGCATAAAGGCTGTCAATTCAGTACATGCTTACCCGGTGCAGAATCCAGTGCTGATGTAAATATTCTAATCCTTGAAGTGTCATCAGCATATATGCCTTGATGTGAGACTGTGTCAACACGATGCTAGTATCCTTTATAATAACCTGTGAAGTGTTAGGTTGATAGCAAAGCTTACCACACATGGCAAACTTAAGAGTTATTTCTTAGATTAGTACAAGGTCTGAACTGGCAGCCACATACTCCCTATTGCTCTCACCCCTTTTCCATAAAAAAACAGGTCTATTCTGGAGATCAGTAATTGAAAGGAAGAGGCCAGATAGCCAACAGAAACATTACAAAATGAGCAAGTGAGAAGATGGGTGGTAAATACAAGTTTATTATTTTTATCTCAGTCACAGGTCAATACCCAAATTTACAGGAAGACATACATGTAGAAGTTATAAATGTGTCAGTAAACTTACTGCTTCTTTCTCTGTGTAAACAACCCATCTCATCTTTGTAAATGCAACAGTTTCATCATCTATTTCCAGTAAGATTGGAAGATACGGCACTTTACTATAGTTTAAAGTATCTACTTACACCTTCTACATTCTTTGATTATTTTTTAAAAGTTCTATGCAAACATCCCATCTAAAAGTATGTTCTACACTACTCCCCAAAACTTGCTTGTTAATATTACTGTCTGGTTAAATAATAGCCTTCCCTAAGCTTCAAGTTGGTTGAGACTTACAAAATAGCCAAGACTAGAGATTCATGTATGCAGCACATACCCAATCACAACAGGCTGCACTCCCAAATGATGGCCCAGTGAGACAGTTAAATTATCTGCATACCACAGCATTATGTCGTAGGAGAGTATTTCGCTCCTCTCTGTAAACTGCCTTCCAGCTCTAAATGTTGCTTAGTTACTAAGTAAACAGAATGAATCTTCTAGAAAGTTTACCAATTACTTTAGCTTATACTAGCAAAAAAACCCAACCTAACCTTTTCAGTCTTGCATTCAGCTAGGTTTCAGCACGCTTGTCAATGTTTTCATTTAGTATTTTTAATGCTTGGACCAGTTCCTAAAACATGTGTAATGAGCTAACTTAACAGCTACTTGAATTGCAGCCCAGAGTAGGCATGATGTGCACATACCAATTCACACAAACGTGTGCGTCTTGCTGCCTAGGACATACTTCCAAGATGAAAAATACTGCATCAAAATCTCTCACACAAAGACTTCTGCAAAGACAGACTGACAAAGTCTTTAAAGTCGTCTCTGAGACACTGATTTTTAAGCACCTCTAGCATTTTTACACGTAGAAGAATGATTCAGGTGTGTGTGACTAAGCATCAGTGCATCACTTGGTGTACTTCAGTATCATGCTCACTTGAACATGTTAGCTGATATCAGGCTTATCAATCACTCTCAGATGCGGATCTGCAACTGAGGTTTTACATTCTGACTGGAGTCCCAGAAAACTGACACTGTACACATGATGTGTTTCTTAAAGATCATGCTGACAGGTATGTAAAAGTGAAGGCACGATCAACTGAGAATTCACAGTAACTGTCAAATCATTCAAACTACTCTTAAGACATAATGAAAATCACCTTTTTAATATGGAAAAATGTAAGCCAGCAAGTAGTATTTTCAAAAACCACATGAAGATACTGAAATTATGAAGACTTTAAAAAAAAACCAACAAAAACATACCTCAAGATCTGTCTCCATGAAGTCAAACACCAAACTAATATTAGACTTGTGTCCAAATGCATCTAGAAGCTGTAAAACAAAACACACTATGATGAATCATAGTCTCACATACCCCGTTTTCTAAACTTCTGCACCCTTTTAGTCTACATATGGATCTTCATCTTGCTGTACAGGTTTGAAGTTTTTCAACTTGCTATACAAAAATTCTTACTCAGTTTAGCTTAGCTCACACTCAAAAAATCCCCATTAAGCATGGTACATTTTACACATTTTCTCCCTTCCTCACAGAGTTAAGGGGAAAAAAAGAAAAATAATTAACTTTACCATGTTAGCTACCACAGATGTAGTGCACATCTTGCCCTCCCTCCAAAATTTGCTCCTCTACAAGAGTCCTACCCTTTCTTGAGACCAGAATAAGTTTTTCCATGGATTCAGCTCTATCTGCTTCCTGTAAGCATGCAGTAATTTAGCAGTTAAGTGTCAGGCTTATTAACTTCATCTCAAAAATTTTCTTCAGTGTGTATTCATCTTTGTAGCAAGCTTTCCAGGATAAACATCTTTGGAGAATATCCAAATAGCCCTTTCTTAGGATGGAGCTGTGTTTAATTTGAGAAAACAAGAGTGATTCTGAGTAAGAACAGTAGATTATCTAGCACAGTATTCTACTCTCTATCTGGTGTGACTCATTTCTTAGTCTCAGTAGGATGACCACGTGAATTACCCAACTGCAAGACAGTTAGTTGTAAACATAGCTCAAACAGCAGTGATGTGCTCACATTCTTCCTCCATGGAAGCCATTTTAACAGGAGATACTATGTAGGTGAGACACTTTCCCTAACTCATGCCCCTTACACCTCTAACACCTGTGACAGTTTTATCAGGGCTGCTAAGAGGAGTACAACCTGCTTTTGGGCTGCTGATCATGAATCTAGTACATTTTTTAATTGCTGATGCTGTTTGTTTCTACAATGCCTGTGGCAACAAAATAAAAATTCACTACATTGTGTAAAGTAGTATAATTTCCACACATCCCTTACTCACAATGCAGGTATACTATTGTCCTGGTTTTGGTCAGGATGGAGTTAACTTCTTTTGTAGCAGCGGATGGAATGCTGTGTTTGAGAGTTAAAATGAAAGCAGTGCTGATAACACCCTGATGGTTTTAGTTGCTGTCAGACAGTCAAGGACTCTCAGCTCTTCATATTTCTCTATTAATGAGAGAGGAGGGGATGAAACCAGGACAGGTGACCCAAACTGGACAAAGAGGATATTCCATGCCAATTACGTCCTGCTCAGTATAAAGGGGGGCTGGTGGGAGGAGGAGCAGCCGGCTCCAGGACATGCAGTTTTTGGGGGACAGTCGGGTTCCAGGACAGCTCTGGGTGGCACAGTCTGAGCTGTGTGGTTCAGTGAGAAACTGCATTGTGTATCAACAGTTTCATGTATTTTTTGCTCTAAAGTCCTGTTAGCATTGTTGTATTTTATCTTTCTGCTATTTTAGTAAACTATCCTTACCCCAACCCATGGGCTTTTGGCTTCTTGGTTTTGGGGTTGTTATTTGCCCCTTCCTTTTCCCTTCCCTTGCCTCACACCCCACCCCCTCCCCTTCTCCCCCTCCTCTTTTCCTTTAAAGAGCAGGCAGCTGCGTGGATCTCAGCTCTCAGCCCGGGTAAAACCACAACAATCATAAACACATTTCTTATTACTCTTAATGTAGGGTTTTGCAAATATCAGTTATGCATGCACTTCACCTACTGCCTCAGTTTTGCGGACTTCCCCATTCCCAGTCTGTTCTTCTCAAGATTGAGTAATCTCACACTTTTTCATAAAGATGCTCCACCCCTTTGCCATTTTAGTTGTCCTTCACTGCACATTATCTAACTTTGATAGCTAGAGCAACCACTGTGAAAGAAAATTCACAATCCAGAAGAGAACGGTACCTCCTCTCTGAAAAAGTTAAATAAAATATCTGGGAAATTCATACTTGGCCTAACTTTTATGACAGATTTTGAATTATCACTATTAGCTAGTTTTAAAATATCTTCAGGTCCAGCTGGGTGTCTGTAGCTCTAAGTCAACTTAAAAGATACCAGTCTTACTCCTGCCAACAGAAGTTTTAGGTATCGGCACTAAAACCTAAGGTGCCACATGAATCCCACTTACTACTGCTTACAAAAGCCTGCTTTTGTAAACTGGTTGTCAGCAATTCCACATGAAGTGAACAATCAGGTAAGTTAAGCACTAAATTAAGTATTTCCCACAATTAATATCCAAAGGATTTCAAAAGAAACTTATTTGCCTTTAATATCTCTATTAAATAAGTGTTTTGCTAGAACAATTGTGTTATTGACTACCTTGGGCTGGAAAAAACAGTTCTAATAAAATTAAGTAACATCTCCATGACCCAACTAATTCTAAACTTCAGTCTGAATCTCTACCAAAAGTATTTGATAGCATTCATTTTACTTACACCAATAATATTCGGATGGCTTAGTTCCTGTAACAATTTTATCTCTCTGAGGGCTGTTCTGTTGATTCCTACATTGAAACAAAAAAGATGAGACAGAGCAAAGTTTAAAACTTTGTATTAAGCTTTAAATAAACCTCTCATTCAGTTACTCACTGACAATTTACTATTACAAACAAGTAGATTGCCATAGATAAGTTGATTGCTGCAGACTAAAAGCGGACAAACTGTTTTCCGCAGCAAATAAATTCTACACCACAGGCATCAGATTTAGATTATAAAGCAACATGCCCACCTTTTGACAAAAAGGGAAAGTTCTAGTGAAAGCCTAGGGAAAAAAAGCTGCCTTCTCCAGGGTAGTGTAAGCTTCAGTTTTATTTGAAAGAAAAGTAGCACCTTGCTAATACAAGTTCTTCAATGTTTCTCACTTCCAATGAGGAGAACACTGACAAACCTCATGAACACATCTTTTTGACCTAGCATTATTTAATACGGGAAGGCACATGCATTTTTCCCCCCCACTCATGCTGTGGCACAACAGGTACAGGGGCCACAACCTGCTCACCCTTGCTTGAATCCTTTCACAGCCAGACTTTATACAGGTAAAAGCGGGGAAGGGGTTGTGGGAAGATGACAGCGCCCTTCAGCACTGACACTGGCTGCACTGCACCAAACCACATTTCCTGCAGGGTAACGACTCCTCCTTTTGAAAGCAGCAGTGTACACAGCTCACAAGGAGACAGGCTGGTAAACAAATGCCCCTGTAGTATGTTCCACAGGAAGCTGCAGCTGCACATGAGCTGGAAAAGCATCTTCTCCCAAAGCCTGGCATATGATTGCAGGACTCTAGCAAAGTTTGGGCAAAGCTGCTTTACACTCCTGCTTTGTGTACTTTAATTACCTATGTTAGAACCAAGTCAGCAATGGCTGACTGGCAAAGCCTTGACATTATAAAAAAAAAGTACACCAGGTTATCAGAAAGCACAAGTAAACTCATCAGGATCATTATTTTTAATAATATCACTGAATTATAGTTAGACATTGTACAGGCCAAAAGCAATGGCTGTCCTTAAAGGAAATTCATCCAGTGAAGGCCAGATGGATCACAACTGACAGTTAGCTCAATGGTGAGAGTCCAGCATGAGTTTCTCTAACAACTGGACAGTTGAGAGCAACGACTCTTCACTGCAAAGTTGGTAACCTGATGCAGGATCCCTGAAGGATGGCAGCCTACACACATCCCAATTTTTACTGCACAACACAGGCTGTAAGAGGAGACCAGGATTACCAGTCTTTAACTAGCAATAGCCATGCCTGAAGCCATGCAACTAGTCAGAGCACAGGATCAGAAGATGCTGCTCTAGAGACCTGCTAAAACCTTGTTTATATTAAGTATTGTCTCATCACGAATCACAAAAATACAACAAAGGAATTACCTGAAAACAGAAGTAAGTACTCTCACATGCCTTATTTAAGGCACAGAGATGCCTCAAAACAAAAGGTGTTCTGACCTCAGTGCTGTAAAGGTCATTATTGTATGCTATATTCACGTGTGGCCCACTTAAACTAAGAAGCTATCCAGCTTCATACTTGTATTTAGACCTACACTATGCATGCAGTTATCTCTGCTGCTTTCACACTAAAAGAGTTGAGCTAATCTTTATCAGCAAGTTATGGTGTAGGAGACTAACGTACAAATTTACAAAAAAAAAGCAAGCAAAGCACAGTTTCTGCAGCACAATTTTTAAACTCACCATCTTTAGCTTCTGATCTATGTCCCAGCTTGATCTGCAATGAAAGGCTTTGTATTACATAAGGTTCAGGCATTTGCCTCAAGAGCAAGGAATACATTCTCTAGCATTACTCTATGACAGAATGAGTTTCAGCACTACCAAGCACTTTATCAGTTTTTCTGCTGCCCTTGAAAAAAAGCCCAAATCAAACAAAACACACAAGCAAACCACCCTTAAAAGCTGATACTGTATTTTAAACTTTTTATAACAAAAGCTTAAAAATAGTCATGATGGCACTCAGACAATGCCAACCATCAGCATAAAATGCTTTGTAGCCACAAAGCTTTATTATGCTGCTAACGAGCTTGTCCCTAGGGATAAATGAGGGCAAAGTAATTGACTGTTGTCTTCGAATGATTCTAGAGAAATCTGCATACTCTGTAAACTTGGGGTGGCCTAAAATCCTCCATCTCAGTCATTTACTGCCCTGAAATTCTCACATCCAGAATCCTGCCGTTGATATTTCCAGCCGACAAAGTTTATAGAAGCTTTCTGATACAGCCAAGGACACTCCTCACAATAGCCACTACAGGTAGCAGCCGCTGAGGAGCCAAAAGATAACGCTGAAAGGCATTAGTGTCTCTCACAGAACTGCTTACTGCAGACATGGTTCAACTTATGTAGCAGAGGAGGCTCTAAACTTTAACCTGGAATCAGAACTCAATGGCTTTGGTGACTACTGTAATAAGTAATTGTTCTCAAACCTTCTATGACTGTAAATAAGCAACTAGGGCAAAGGGGAACCATTGTTCCATCACTAGTAACACCCTGAAAGAACTTCAGATCTTGCTGAGTTGGTGCCTGTGGTAGACTATGGCTGTGAATAGGTAACCAGGTCAAAAGGGGAACCATTGTTTTATCACTAGCAACATCCTGATAGGATTAAATGAGTTAACCAAATAAGATACTGAACACAACGTAGAGGAGGACTACGGGGGACCAGGACGACCCCCACTACCAGCTTACACAGCTACAGAAAAACACCGGAATATGCCACGTGTACCTGGAACTACAGGACTATAAAAAGGGGACTCCAGAAGGGTGAGGGGCGTGCCGTTTGCAGGAGCAAGGGTCTCCTCCGGACGCCCAGCGCTGATATTTGCCTATATCTTGCAGGCTTGCTTAATTAATAAATTGTTGTTTGGCTTTATCAACTGGAGTATGTCTCAAATTTATAACAATTTGGTGCCGTGACTCGGATGCAACTCACGAGATGGGACTCTTGGTCTTATCAGGGAGGCGCCCCGCCTGTTGTTTGGCGGCCTTGGTAGCCCATTTCCCATCTCGATTGCACCGACGAACCCAAATTCCAAGATATTAGGCAAGGGAGGCCGGCAGACCCTATAAACTTTGTGCACAAAGGTCCGGACGAAGACGCAGGACGCGTGAGTATCTGGGGGGGAAATCCGTTCGGTCTGGGTCAGGGATCCTGGAAGCGCGGCGAGTGTGTGTGTGCATGAGAGGGGGACCGGCAGCTCGCATTCCCCAAGCGAGTGCGGACCCTCAGTAGTGCGGTTCTCATTGCCCGCGAGGGCGTGAGCCACGAACCAGGGGAAGCGAGTGAATATGTTGTTGACTGAGTGCGCTCCAGATGATGGGACAGAAGAAGAGCAAGCTGTCTGATCCCATGGGTAGCCCAAGGGTAGTGCTACACGGTAATCCGCCAGACAGTCCTTTGGGGTTAATGATTGCCCACTGAGGGGACTAGCTGTCTAGGCGATGAAAGAATAAAGAGTGTATGATATGGGTAACGTAAACTGTAACTACAGTGTGACCTCCTGAGAGTGAACAGGGGAAATTTGGATACTACAGTGTGGCCCTCTCAGGATGCATTGCCCCTGTGAAGTTTGTACGTAATTATAGGATGGCCGCCTCTAAGGCAGTCAGTATCTCTAATGATGCTTCTTCCCTGGCCTGGGGGATAGATAAGTTTTGCAATCTTGAGATGCACTGATCTTGTCCCTTACCCCAGGGACAGGATTGGGTGAAAAACTGCTGGCTCCATTAAATTATCTGGGCTGGCAGAATCAGTGCAAAAAGGCTGTGTGTATTCAAGCATGTATGAGCCATGGAGGCAAGGCATTCCCCTTGCCACACCTTAAACCACTGATTAGGGGTCTTCCTGATAGCTTGAAAATCTATGTGCAAAGCCTAAAGGAAAAGATTCTGCGAGCAATTGATCACAATACTTGCTACCCCAACTAGCAGAAACAGCCTGTTTTAACATGGGAGATTTAAGAAACCTAATCATAGAAGGTATAAAGGAGGCTGCTCCTAAGTCTCAAAACTTTACTAAAGCCTTTGAGATTGAGCAGGAAAAAGATGAGATACCCTCAGTGTTTTTACAGCGACTGAGAGATCAAATGAGAAAATATTCGGGTATGAATCCTGAAGATCCTGTAGCACAAGGTCTTCTGAAAGTTTATTTTGTGACTAAAGCATGACCTGATATTAGGCGAAAGGTACAGAAGATAGATGGTTGGAGTGAAAGATCTTTGGAAGATTTACTAAGAGAGGCTCAGAAAGTGTTTGTGAAAGAGTAAGAAAAGAGGAAGCAGAAAGCAAAAATGATGGTATCTGCTGTTGATGAGGTAGTAAAGAAAAGAACAGAGCCAGTCTCACCGAGAGGCAGAGGGAAAAGCTGGACAAAAGGAAGTGGGACGGGTGTGAGAAACATGAATGAAGGAGGAATTGGCGGAGGTAGGAGAAAACTTTGGCAATCCCTATGGGCTGGTTTTCTCTCAGCAGGATGTTACGGGTGTAGCAAACAGGGACATCTTAAGTGAGAATGTCCTGAGCTAAGAAAAGAAGAAAGGGTAATTCCCTTCATGTTCTTTGAACATGAATAGGGAAGTCAGGGGTTTATTAATTTAAGGTCCTACCAAGAACCCTTGATAAAATTGAAGGTGGGACCCCAGGAGGAGGAGGATGTTATGTTGTCTCCCTGGTTGAGCTTCTAGGACTTCCTTAAATTTTATACCTCAAGGACTGAAGCTATCAGACCAAAGTATAACTGTATCGGGGTAAAAGGGAAAGGATTCCCAGTCCCCATGTTTGAAAATACCACTTTAAGATTAGGTGATGAGAAAATTTGTGGGCAATTTATATATCCCTGATTCCGGAACTAATTTATTGGGAAGAGATTCGATAATACAATTAGGATTGGAATTGAAAACCCAGGATGACCAAATTGTGGTATCCATGGCTTTACTAACAGAGGAAGATGAAAACCAAATTGATCCAATAGCGTGGGTGCGAGAGGGTAATCGAGGTGGATTAAACATTACCACTTTAAAGATTAAACTTAAAAGGGACAATGAAATTATTTGCCAAAAACAGTATGCTATTTCATTGGAAGGCTGTAAAAGTCTCCAACCATTTATAGAGAGTTTAATTAAGGATAAGCTTCTGAAACCATGTATGTCTCCTTTTAATACCCCAATCTTATCAGTAAAAAAAAAAAAACAAAAAAACACCCAAAAACAAACAAACAAAAACCCCGATGGGTCATATCCTTTGGTACAGGATTTAAGACAGTTAAACCAAATAGTTCAAGTGCGTCACCCAGTAGTTCCTAAACCTTACACTCTATTGAGTAAAACACCAGATGACCACAGATGGTTTAGTATGATTGATTTAAAGGATGCTTTCTGGACCTGTCCACTGGACCCTGATAGTAGAGACATGTTTGCTTTTGAATGGGAAGATCCTTTCACAGGACAAAAGCAACAATTTATTTAGATGGACAGTTTTACCTCAGGGACTCACTGAATCACCAAATTTATTTGGACAAGCATTGAAACAAGTATTAGAAAAGTTTAAAGTCCCAACTGAAGTCACCCTTCTACAATATGTAGATGATCTTTTAATCTCAGGGAAAAATAAGAGAATCGTAAAGGAAACAACAAATGCTTTGCTAAATTTCCTAGGGAAACAGGGACTAAAAGTATCAAAAAAAAACCAAACTGCAGTACATGGAAAAGAAAGTTAAATATTTAGGACATCTAATCAGTGAAGGGAGACAGAAAATAAACCCTGAGAAGATGAGTAGTTGAGTTACTTCTCCCGAAAACTAAGAAAGAGCTGTGAAAATTTTTGGGATTGACAGACTATTGTCGCCTATGGATTGAATCATTTGTACTAAAAAACAAAGGGATTATATTTTAAATTGTTAGAAGAGCCTAATGACTTGGTATGGAGTAATGAAGAAAAAGAACTAATACAAGGATTAAAACAAAACTTGATCACTACTCCTGTGTTGGCACTGCCCTCCCTTAACAAACCATTCCACTTGTTTGCTACCATAGATAAGGAAACAGCCCTGGGGGGGGGGAGTTACTCAAAAGTGGGGAGGCAAACGACAGCTAATTGCCTATTTATCTAAACTGCTGGACCCAATATCCCGAGGGTGGCCTGAATGTGTACAGGCAGTAGCAGCCACAGCCCTCTTGGTGGTAGAAAGCAGAAGGCTAACTTTTGGAAGAGCACTTATAGTAAGCACTCCACATCAAGTAAGGACAATTCTGACTCAAAAGGCAGGAAGAGGTCTCACTGATTCTAGGATTTTGAAGTACGAAGCAATTTTAATGGAAAAAGATGATTTAGTTATAACTGCTGAATCATGCCTCAATCCTGCCACCTTTTTATCAAAAGGGGAGACTAATAACCAAGAACTTGAGCATAACTTTTTAGACATAATAGAATATCATATTAAAGTGTGACCTGACTTGAGGGACATACCCTTGCCAACAGGTCTCCGTTTATTTACCCACTGGGTAGTACAGGCACTAGTGGACCACTTTGGAACCAAGTATATGTGTATTGAAATTTATAAAATCGCCAAAACGATGGTGGGAAAATGCCTGACATGCCAGAAGGTCAATAAACAACAACTCAGAAAAAAGATACCGGGGGGGAGGGACCCTTTCTTGCGTTGCTTACCACAGATACTGCGGTTTGAACGGCCGAAAGAGGTTGGACGCACACAAGCAGAATAAAGACCGGTTCCAGAATCTCCGTGGGAAACTACAAACAATCCTGACAACTTAAACGCCACCTTTCGAAGAACCAGCGAGTAAAACTGTCTATGAATGACAATTTATTTTGTTCAAATGTTGGATGTATATGTTATACTTTCTTTTGAGTGTCGAGTGTGTAAAGACAATTGGTGGGTACATTATAGAGAAAGAGAATATACCCCAGACATTTGTGAAAAATGTTATTGGGCAGAAAGAAAACTAACCGAATTAACCCTTAAATTAGCAGTAAAAATTGGAGAGATTATCCAAGGGTCTGAAGAGTGGTGGAGGATATATATACAAAAGGGATAAATCCCAAATTAGGTTGTACATATCCTAATGAATATAAACAAGGTAGCCCAAAAATAATTCGGGTAGTGTGCCAGTTCCAGGTGAAACATCTGGATTGTTCAGCCCTGGAAGTGAAACATAAAAAATTGGGAAGCCTATAACACTTGTAAGCTGAGGACAGGAAGAACCCCTGAAGACTATGACTGCTGCCGAGAAGATGGAACACCTTGCTGCTCCAAGCAACGGAGTAGGCAAAGGAGGCAGAGGCATAAGGAAATCGTGGGGTATTAAGCCCTCCAGTCCTATCACGAGGTGGCTCCATACACCAAGGCTGAAAAAGGCACCAGATACCCAAGAACCAGAAAATACCAAACAAAAACGATTGAGTCCAAGCGTCACCACTCTAGAATAGTTATTATGAACCCACCAATTGCCTTAAATAAAGGGGGGCTAATAATTGTATTTTTATAGATTTATTTTAATTTTGTATTTTGTTATTTGGGGACTGGGACTGCATTAGATCCAAGGCAAAACGTATTGGGTTACATTATCTCAAGCTTTGAATGCTACAACTTTTTGTGCTAGTCTTGCCACACCAAGTACTCCATTTATCACGTGTTTGGTAGGAGTGCCACTGAATAGTTCCACCTGGAAAGTTTTTGAGGTTGCAATGAGTAAAATAGCAAGATGTCCTTATATTTATAATGCCAGTGAGGGCATGACAAGGTATGATTCTTGGGATGATAGAGTCCCCATTGGTCCAGAACCACAGGAACTGGAATTAATGGATTCTTTGAATACCAGCTATTGTATATACATAGATGCTGCCAAGTACCCATGTAACGAAGGTGATCACGTTAATGTTTCTTGAATGATGACCTAAAACCGATTTAGAAAAAGAAGAGGCATCGATGCTATTATCTCAAAAAGCTGTTAGTCGGTTTGAGAAACAAATTGGTCAAAATTGAAAGGGGGGATTGTAATAAGTAATTGTTCTCAAACCTTCTATGACTGTAAATAAGCAACTAGGGCAAAGGGGAACCATTGTTCCATCACTAGTAACACCCTGAAAGAACTTCAGATCTTGCTGAGTTGGTGCCTGTGGTAGACTATGGCTGTGAATAGGTAACCAGGTCAAAAGGGGAACCATTGTTTTATCACTAGCAACATCCTGATAGGATTAAATGAGTTAACCAAATAAGATACTGAACACAACGTAGAGGAGGACTACGGGGGACCAGGACGACCCCCACTACCAGCTTACACAGCTACAGAAAAACACCGGAATATGCCACGTGTACCTGGAACTACAGGACTATAAAAAGGGGACTCCAGAAGGGTGAGGGGCGTGCCGTTTGCAGGAGCAAGGGTCTCCTCCGGACGCCCAGCGCTGATATTTGCCTATATCTTGCAGGCTTGCTTAATTAATAAATTGTTGTTTGGCTTTATCAACTGGAGTATGTCTCAAATTTATAACAACTACTAGGCAGGTATTTGTTACTGTAGCACAGGGGAGCACTCCGCAGTAAAGGGTCAGTTACACAGCTTGTGTACAGGACATAATGTGCACATTCACATTATATTATATGCACATTCAGAGGGTTTCCAAGAAAAGGTTTGTTTATGAGCATTTTAACATCTTGGTGGGCTTCAAAGACATTTGATGGAGAAGACTCCTCTTCATTACACGACCTTTCGGTGAGCTTTAGCTTTTGTCTTCCTAACAAAGTCACTGGCTGTGGAGCCTTGAGACATTACTCCATTCTCAGAGTTCAGCTGTTCCTCCTGAGGCATCAGGATGCACACAGTGTGCTAACATCGTAGGCCTTTAGGCAGAACTTTGCATGTCCTTTACACAGTTCATTGCTGATGCTTATTTGACAAAATTAATTAATACTTACGTTTTTCACTTCGAACTAAAGCACAGGAATGTGTATTTCCATTCCACACACCTAGTCACCTATTTGTAATACAAACTACTTCAAATCTCTTCAGATAGCATGAAGAGAGACACTGTACGATAACAGACATTTTCAACATGGTTTTATTTTATATTCAAGCAGGTCAAGTTGCAGACCTAAAATCACTTATGTAAAATTTTGTCAAAGATCTACCATCAAGGCTAAAGAATTAAATCAGAAGTAACATTCCTACTATGAAGGAAACCAGGAAGAAAGGTTTTTAAAGAGCCATTGTCAAGGCCTAGTAAAGCCTGACATTTGGAAATGTGTGGTGTTTTCCAAAAATAAATCTGCTCAGCAAATAACCAAAATTTCAAGTTACAGACCAGGTAACCCTTCAGAAAATCATAAGACTGAAGCTAGCATAAGCCAGCAGTGTGCTCAGGCAGCCAGGAGGGCCAACCGTATCCTGGGTTGCATCAAGCACAGCATTGGAGGGGACTCTCCTGCTCTACCCTGTGATGGTGCAGCCTCACCTCAAGTGCTGGGTGCCACAGTACAAGAGGGACACAGAAATACTGGAGTGTCCAGAGGGAGGAGGGTAAGTCTTATGGTGAGCAGCTGAAGTCTCTTGGTTTGTTCAGCCTGGAGAAGAGGAGGCTGAGAGGAGACCTCATCCCTGTCTGTGGCTTCCTGACATGGAGGAGCAAAGGGGCAGGCACTAATCTCCTCTCTCTGGTGACCAGTGACAGAACTGGAGGGAGCGGCATGAAGGTGCGACATGGAAGGTTTAGGCTGGATGCTAGGAAGAGGTTCTTTACTGAGAGGGTGGTCTGGAACAGGGAAGTGAACACAGCATCAAGCTTGACTGAGTTCCAGAAGCATCTGGACAGTGCACTCAGTCCCACGCTCTGACTTGTATGGTCCTGTGCAGAGCCAGGAGTTGGACTTGATCCTTATGGGTCCCTTCCAACTCAGGATATTATCTGGTTCTATCATAGTCTCCCTTTTCTGGGTGTGTGGGTATTAAAGACAGCTTCACTGGCTCATTTAAAAAAACCCTCTAGAAACAAAAATATATATTCTGCCACTACCCATTAAGTCAGTAAAACACCCAACAACAACAAAATTATTACGTGGGTCAAGAGAAACCAGATGCTTGGTACAAAAAGACTCTGACTCACCTTCTTAATCGCCACGATTCGGTCAGTGTTCTTATCCCTGGCCTTATAGACGGTAGCGAACTAAGGAAGAAGAGAGAGGGGCGTCGTGAGCAGAGGGCAGGCGAGCCGTGTGTGCCAGCGCAGCCCTCCCCAGGCTGGAGAGCTGCCCGCGCCGGGGCCTTGCCCCAGGCGGGGCTCAGGCACCCCTACTGCCACCAGGCTGCTGGGGGGCAGCCCGCCTCCCCTCGAGACCTACCGCGGCTGCATCCCTACCCCCGCCGCTCCTGCCTCGCAGGGCGACCCCTCCGCCGCCGCCGCCTGCGGAAGGCGATGCTCGCGCCAAGCCCACCCTCGGGCAGCCGCAGGGCCGTGGGTTCCCCGCGCCGCGGCCACCGCGGCAGCGAGAGTCCTCCCCGGGGCGCCCTGACTGCCCCCCGCCCCCCCCAGACACCTGACTGCCCCCCCACCTTACGGCGGCCTGAGTGCTCCCCCCCGCCACTTACTGCCCCCCCCGCCACTTACTGCCCCCCCCCCTTCCTTACGGCGACCTGACTGCCCCCCCCCTCCACTTACTGCCCCCCCCCCCCCCCTTCCTTACGGCGACCTGACTGCCCCCCCCCCCTCACCCCCCCTACGGCGACCGGCCGCTCCCTGATGGGCCGGGAGAAGCTGGGGGCGCCCGCGCCGCCGGTCTCCCTCGCGCCCTCCCCACCCCCCCCCCGCGGGCCGCTCACCTGCCCCTCCCCGAGAAAGTCGAGCTTCTCATAGCGCTTCGCGCGCGCCCGCGCCTCCATAGGTCCCGGCGCAGAACGGGGGGTGCCGGCGCGAGCGGCCTGCTCGGCGACGGGGTTTTAAACACCGCCGGCGCCCAGACTCGCGCCGCTTCCGGCCCGCGCCGCAGCCCCGCCCCTGGCAACCGCGGCGTCACCGCGCCCCTCGCCCCGCCCCCTGCACGCAGCCTCGCGAGGCCCGGCGGAACCTCGTGCCGGGGGAGGGGCAGCGGGCGGGGCCCGGGTGCTGCTGCCGCGGCCGCTGCGGGCGTGGGCTGGGCGGGGCCTGTGCCGGAGCTGCCGGCCGCGGTTCTGGCTGAGGCCTGCGCTCCCCCGCCGCACACCACGCCGTCAGAACGGGCGGGCTGCAGCACCGCAGCGCGGTGGGGCTGGAAGGGGCCTCGGGACGTCACCCAGCCCAGCCCCTGCCAGAGCGGGGCCGCCCGCAGCGGGTCACGCAGGAGCGCTCCCAGGAGGGGTCCCCAGGCTCCGCAGCTTCTCGGGGCAGCCGGTGCCAGGGTTCTGCCACCCCTACTGCGGAGCTTGTCCTCACGTTGAGATGGAAGTTGCCGTGTTAAAGTTTGCTGCAGACTAAGGAGGCCGAGCTCTCTCCGCCTTGCCGCATACAAGCGATGCAGCCATCCTGCCGTCATCCTCACAGTCCTCTGCTGGACTCTTTCCAGTGTTGCCTTGTAACTGGTCATACACTCAGGCAAAGCATTTCATTGCAACTAGTTCAAGCTCCCCCTGGTCCTTGAAGGTATACAAAAGCTGCTGAAACCAGACTCGTGGTCTGGATCAGAGTCAAGGGGTAGCTGAGGCTGTGCAAAACACAAGGTTACTTGCGGTGATGAAGAGGAGCCATCCGACTTCATCCCCACGACCCTCAACAACCACCACCAAACAGCAGTGTGCAGGTGCAGTTGGGAGGAGTTTATGGACCATAAATCACTTCTTGGAACTCATTTTAATGCCCTGTCCTGGTCATGCAGAAGGCAGTGACCTGAATCCCGAGGAGGGCTGGAAGACAGTTCCAGCTCTCTGTGGTAGGCACTCCCCCTGCCTGCCTACCCTGCTCCCCCAGGTTTCCCTAAGCAATAGGTTTGGGGTCCTGAAAGTTGAGGAGGAGGTAAGTGAGGAGACGAATGCAGCCCCTCTGCCTCAGAGGAAGCGGGTGCCTAGAGTGAGGTGATCGATCCCTCTCCTCGAGACTGCCTCTGTTAGGTGAAGGGTAGTTGTGGTAGGTGATTCCCTCCTCAGGGGGACGGAGGGCCCCATATGTAGACCTGACCCTACACGCAGGGAGGTGTGCTGCCTCCCTGGAGCCCAGGACAGAGACATCAGCAGAAGGTTCCCAGGGCTGGTGAGATCCTCTGACTACTACCCATTATTGATAGTCCAAGCAGGCAGTGATGCAATCACAAAGTGTAGCCTGCGAGCTATCTAAAGGGAATTCCGGGACCTAGGGCGCTTTGTTGTGGGAGGGGGAGCTCAAATATTTTCCTCTGTCCCTGTTAGTGGGATGATGGGTTTGGAGCAGGTTAGGAGAACCCAGGAGTTGAACGAGTGGCTGAAAGGCTGGTGCTGGCATAGGAACTTTGGGGTTTTTGACCAGCTCCTGGTATGATGACTGTTGACGGGGCTCCCCTGTCCCCAAGGGGAAAGCGGATCCTTGCCCAGGAGATGGCAGGGCTCATTGAGCGAGCTTTAAACTAGTTAGGAAGGGGGGAGGGGATACCACGAAGGCTGCTGGGGTCAGGAAAGGGTTTTGGGAGACATGACAAGAGTTGATGGCGGAAGAAGGTAAATGCCAATGGCACAGGGACGGACTTGGGGATGTTGTTCCACATGATAGTAGGGAAAATACTGTGGATTGCCCTGAGGACTCCTCAGTGGAGCCGCCATTGCCCATCCCCTGTTGGAAATCTCCCTGTGACCTGTTGAGGATACCTGCATCTGCTGCCCCCCTGAAGTGCCTATATGCGAGTGTGCGTAGCATGGGTAATAAACAGGAAGAGTTACAGGTCTTTGTGCAGTCGCAGGGCCACAACCTCATTGCAATCACAGAGACGTGGTGGGACAGCCTGGATGACTGGCATGCTGGCATGGATGGCTTTGTGCTTTTTGGGAATGATAGGCTAGGGCAGTGAGGTGGGGGAGTTGCTCTTTATGTGAGAGAGCAGCTAGAAGTAGCCTCAAGCTCCCAGGCGCTGGTCCTTATGGGGGCTTCAATTACCCAGGTATTTGCTGGGCAAGCAACAGGGCCAGTTGTATGTGGTCTAGACAGTTTCTGCAGTGTGTAGAAGACAATTTCCTGCTACAGATGGTGCAGGAACCTACAAGGGGAGGGTGGGTACTGGACCTTGTTTTTACCAACAAGGAGGGACTTGTTGGGAAAGTGAACGTTGGGGGCAGCTTGGGACAAAATGACCATGAAATGGTTGAGTTCAAGATCCTGAGTGGAAGAAGCAAGCCAAAAAGCAGGATAGCCACCCTGAGTTTTAGAAGAGCAAACTTTGATCTCTTCCACAACCTAATAGGAGCTATCCTGTGGGCTCTGCTGTTAGAAGGTAAGGGATCCTGTGAGAGCTGGGTAGCATTCAAACAGTGCTTCTTCCAAGCACAGGACCGGTGCATCCCTTTGAGCAAGAAATCAGGAAAGAGAGGCAGAAGACCTGCATGGATGAGCAGGAAGCTAATGAGTGAACTCAAAAGGAAGCAGAAGATCTATGAATTGTGGAAAAAGGGTCTGAGCACCTGGGAAGAATATAGCAATGTTGTCAGGGACTGTAGGGATGCAACTAGGAAGGCTAAAGCCCACTTGGAATTGAAACTGGCAAGGGACATAAAGGATAATAAATAGGGGTTTTTTAGATATGTGTGTAGTAAGAGGATGACCAGGGATAATGTGGGTCCCTTGCTAAACGAGGCGGGCGTCCTGGTAACAGGGGATGCTGAGAAGGTGGAGATACTGAATGCCTCCTTTGCTTTGGTCTTCACTTCAAAGGCCCCTCGGGACCCATGGACACTGGAAGAAAGTAATAGAGTTTGGGAAATGAAGAGCTTTTCGCTGGTTGAGGTGGGGGTGGTCCAAATCCACACAAATCCATGGGCCTGGATGGGTTACATCCACGTGTCCTGAGGGAGCTGGTGGAAGTGATTGCTGAGCGGCTCTCTATCATCTTCAACAAGTCTTGGAGAACAGGAGAAGTGCCTGAAGACTGGAGGATAGCCAATGTCACTCCAGTCTTTAAAAAGGGCAAGAAGGAGGATCCCAGCAACTATAGGCCACTCAGCCTCACTTCTGTCCCTGGAAAGGTGATGGAACAGCTTGTTCTGAATGCCATCTCCAAGCAGTTGGAGGAGAAGGAGGTCATGAGGAGTAGTCAGCATGGATTCACCAAGGGGAGATCATGCTTGACCAATCTCATAGACTTCTATGATCTCATCACTGGCTGGGTAGATGGAGGAAGAACAGTGGATGTCACCTACCTTGACTTCAGCAAGGCTTTTGATACTGTCTCCCATGACATCCTGATAGCAAAGCTGAGAGAGTATGGGATAGATGAGTGGACAGTGAGGTGGGTTGAGAACTGGCTGTTGGACCGAGCCCAGAGGGTGGTGATCAGTGGAGCAGAATCTGACTGGAGACCTGTGACTAGCGGTGTTCCCCAGGGCTCAGTGTTGGGTCCAGTCCTGTTTAATACCTTCATTGACGACCTTGATGAGGGAATAGCATCCACCCTCAGCAAGTACCTGATGGTACAAAGCTGGGAGGAGTGGCTGACACGCAGGAACACTGCGCTGCCATCCAGAGAGACCTGGACAGGCTGGAGAGCTGGGCAGGGAGAAACCAGATGAGGTTCAACAAAAGCAAGTGTAGAGTCTTGCACCTGGGAAGGAATAACCATTTGTATCAGTACAGGCTGGGGGATGACCTGCTGAAGAAGAGCTCTGTGGAGAAGGACATGGAGGTCCTGGTTGATGACAGGTTGGCCATGAGCCAGCAGTGTGCCCTGGTAGATGAGAGAGCCAATGGGATCCTGGGGTGAATCAGGAGGAGTGTGGCCAGCAGGTCAAAGGAGGTGATCCTCCCCCTCTACTCTGCCCTGGTCAGGCCCCACCTGGAGTATTGTGTCCAGTTCTGGGCTCCCTGGTATAAAAAAGACAGGGATGTCCTGGAAAGAGTCCAGAGAAGGGCTATGAAGATGATTAAGGGCCTGGAGCATCTCCCCTATGAGGAAAGGCTGAGTGAGCTGGGGCTGTTCAGCCTAGAGAAAAGAAGACTAAGGGGAGACCTTATTAATGTTTACAAATATCTGAAGTATGGGATGCAGGGGGAAATGTCCAGCCCCTTTTCAGTGGTCTGTGGAGACAGGACAAGGGGCAATGGCTGCAAGTTGGAGCACAGGAAGTTCTGCACCAACATGCAGAAGAACTTTTTCCCAGTGAGGGTGCCAGAGCCCTGGGACAGGCTGCCCAGGGAGGTGGTGGAGTCTCCATCTCTGGGGATATTCAAGACCTGTCTGGACGCCCATCTGTGCAATATGAGCTAGGGAGCTGCTTTGGCAGGGGGGGTTGGACCTGATGATCTCTTGAGGTCGCTTCCAACCCCTATGATTCAATGATAATACGAAGTGGGACAGGTTATGCATATGTATATGTGTATTATGAAATGCCATTAATCTGTAACATTCTATTGTATATAGTTAAGGTGAATGGCCGTGTTTGGTGTGCATGTCTGTGGTGGAGCAATCCCCCATGCACCCAGCGCTGAATAAATATACCTTCTTTATAACTCTTTGTGAGTTGTGAAGTCAGCTTCTGCAAATCATCAGTAGCTCCCTGTCAAAGCAGAGAGCCCAGAACTGGACACCATACTGATGTGGCCTCACCAAAGCAGAAGAAACTGGGATGATAACCACCCTCAAGCTGCTGTCCAGGTTCTTCTTAACACACCACAGGACATATTTGGCTTTCTTGGCTAAGAGGGCACACTGCTGGCTCATGGCTGTCCCCCAGGAGTCCTAGGTCCATCTCCACAAAGCTGCTTCTTGGCAGGTTAGCCCCTAACCTGGGGTTATTCCTCCCCCCATGCAGGACCCTACTCTTGCCCTTGTTGAGTATCATTTGGTTCCTCTCCAGATCTCCCTGAATGGCAGCAGAGCTTTCTGGCATTATCAGCTACTCTTCCCTGTTTTGTGTCATCAGCAAGCTTGCTGAGGGTACACTCTGTCCCCTCGTCCAGGTCACGGATGAATCTGTTGAACAAGACCAGACCCAGCACCGATTCTGGGGGCACACCACTCACTACAGGACTCTTAACTAGACTCTGCACCATTTACCACAACCCGCTGAGCTCTACTGTTCAGATGGTTCTCAATCCACCTCCCTGCTCACCCATCCAACCCACATTTCCTAAGCTTGCTGTGGGGATGTTACATAGGCAGACAGCGTCAAAGTCCTTGCTGAAGTCAAGGCAGACAGACAACATCCACTCCTCTCTCCTCCTCCCCCTCAGCCAGTGCAGCCATCATAGAAGGCTGACCTTGGGCACCCACACTAGCAGTCAAAGGTAACTTTCTTTGCCTCCACATGCTTAGACATGACCCACAAAACAAGCTGTGGACTTGTTAAATTACAGTTAGAAGTCTGCAATGTAACACAAAGGGCTCTCTGCTAAAACAGTTAATGATTTACATGATCCCAGAAAAACCTGGTTTTAGTTTGAACCCCACCTCAGATCTGACATTCAGGGAAATGGCAGCTACACAACTGTCCAGCTGAAGTTGTGCAACTGCTGAGAACAACCACAGTGTCTCATTCATCTTTAGGAATACTTCGGGGTCCCTTTCCTGTCCATAAAATCATCCCAGAGGAGACAAACTAATCAAGTATAATGACAACTCTGTTGTATTGTCAAGTTTCCAAATGGTGAATTAGAAAACACGTTGATGGCGTGGACATCACATGTATTTAATTGCTAGTTAGCCATCTAGAAAGCCCTTCTCAATCACAAATTTATTACATAGTGCATCACATCAAACTTCTCGCCCTTTACATGTGTTTTTATTAAAGCTGTTAGTATACAATCATTTATAATATGAAGGAAACACCTTAATGGTGAATACAACTCTTCATTCTTTGATGGTGGCCAACAAACTGTCATCCATACTTATTCTGGACCTCCACGCTGCAAAAGAAAAGTGGACAGTTAAATATATTCCACTAAAAGAACCAGAAAATGAGTAACTTCTTTTGTGCCACTACAGACTGACAAAGACAGTTCTAGTTTTAACTTCTGATTTATACATGGATTTTTAATCTATGTAAGAATATGCACAGTGTCAAGCATCAGCACCTATCAGCAACAGCTCAATTTGTTTTTTCAGGGGAAAATACAAAAAGATCAATACCTGCAGTCTATAGTTACAGCTGCTTCCACTTCTCCTAGTGTAAAGAATGCTGACTCTTACTTTAGAAAGGTCTGACAAACACAGCAACAATGAACACAAGTTCTGGAATTATTTTCACTCCCCAAATTCCAAAGCAAAACCAAAGCCAAGGTGAGGCATTACAATCCTTATGAGAAACCAGAAAGTTATTTGTTATTTTGCCAACAAAATTAGTTACAGCTTACCACTAGAAAATTTATGCTAGAGGTCAACAAGTGTGTTGCTACGGGAAAGAACTGATTTTATTTCTAACTGTAATACCCTACCCACACACATGCAGGATAGCAGATTTCCTCTGCTAACGTGACTACACTGCAGGTGTCCTTATTTAACAAAGCAATGGAAGTGTCTTTTCATGTCAAACTCCCACCCATTGCACAAGTTGGTCAAATTTGCACATTCCCCCCTTTTAAGTATCAGTGATTACAACTGAGAATCATACAGAACAAAAGCAGGTTTTGCTTGCCTTTCATGTACAATTCTATGTTTGTAAATATTGCAGAAAACATCTATATCAAGATCAGTGAAACATTTCCACTGGTAGAAACAATTAACAAGAGTTAACTTACTAATAAATAACTTATTAAAAACTAGTTTGATAAATATTTTGGACTTCAGTCACCTGGGAATAGCCGTTGCTGGTCTAAGAGAAGACTCCTGTGCTTCTGTCCAGCCTATTCACATTAAACTGCTGTTACAAGGCAAGTGGGGTGCTAGTAAATGTAGGCTATGCTGATTGATAGCTACCTGCATGCCTTTTTAAAGTCTGTATCTCTCTACTCAGCGATACCACAAAGCTAGTGAGAGTTAGGTACCTTGCACATTAAGAATTTGTAGTTTGGGTACTGGGCATCAAAGCTGTGAAGGATGGGAGTGCACCCTTACCAAGAATTACAACATAGAACTGGACTGGAAACGTTGAAGAAGGTGTAGAAATAAGCCAAATGCTAGATAGGTACAGACAATACACACCAACACACAAAACTTACTTGAATATATTCAATCTCATCATCTGACATAAGTTTCCTTCTGTATTTCTGAGGTAAGGTTCTGGCTAGTTCAGAAGTGTCCGGTGTTCCTTGTACTCTACTAACAGGAGAAAAACCTTGAAATGCCGGTGATCTGCCTCCTGCAGACTCTGGTGCTTCTGAACCATGCAGAGTTGGCACACTTGCTTGTAGAAATTCCTGTACTGGAACCCAGATTGCAAAACCATTTACACAGACATAACAAGACTGTAAAACTAATTAATCAGCAGCCAGTAAAAGTTAACAGTTATTGACAATTTTTCTTCATTATAACAAGTACTTAAGAAAATACTTTAAGTACTTTAAAAAAAAAAAAAGAGGACATTACATCTTACAATCTGTTTTTATTGTTGTTAAAAGCAGTGAAAAAATTCTGATGGCAAAACAAAGCATGTCTGAGGGAGAGTAAAAACTGATGTGGAAACAGAAGATAAATCAGCCTATATCCTAACAAAGGCCTTTTCACTGCGAAGCTGTACTTACAGAAAAATAATAAAGTATCCAAACTGTGTACATGAAAGCAGTTACGTAGAGAGATAACTAAGATAATTAACTAAGATCCACTGAGATGAGACTTTTTGTTTACTGTGACTGTAAAGACTGACAAGTGAAAAAGAGGTAGAGGTTTACAGAAAGATAAGGCTCACAACTATCGCCGTACTGTAACACACAATGCTGCCTTCTGCCCGTTTTCAGTATTACAAAATGGCACTGCACCAAACGTTGTCAGTGCTGTGCAGAATGACCTCAAGTATCAGGCATCAGCCATCAGTGTTACTGAAACATAGAGACCAAGGCATGCATGAAGTACTTTACTTCAGGAATTCACAGCAGAGAAGGTGACCTGAGTTTGAGTGCAGGGTAACAGGTGACAAGAGGGCACTGTTGTTCAGGTCACTGTTCTGAACTTCAGACTATCCCACCACCAATGACCCTACCAGGCAGGAAGGAGTTTCACAGTAATGTGTTTACTCCATAAGCACTCAGACCTCTATATATAAGGTTAAAACACCTGAAAAAGCTTCCACAGGAAGCCTGAGCAAGACAAATGCAACATCTGAACAGCTGGGACAGATGAACTACACTAAATAATAACCAAGACCGGGTGAGTTGAAGAGCGTGAGGAGTTAAAATACCACAGCACTGCCCACCTCTCTCACTCTTGCCTCCAACATGATCAATAGGACAAGGGAGAGGAGCCAGTTTTAACCATAGTGAGTCAAAATCAATGGCAGGATTGGGACATCAGCCACCTGTACTAATGTGACGAAACCATCGCCCATAAAAAAAAAAAAAAAAAGAAGCCACCACAGAGAGGCATATTCAGAAGCTTTTGGTCAGAAGACTGCATCTCAAAATCTCAAGTTGATCAGGTGGATTAAGAACAATGAAAGGTTGCAAACAGAGCGAGGGGAAGAAGCAGCATATTCTGAACAGGGATTAAGCTGAAATTTTAAGATTTAAGAGCAGGAGACAAAGGGCGCAGAAAATGAAAATGGAAGAGATATCTGTTTGTCAACTTTCTAACAACATTCTGCTGGAATAGCTTTGTCTGGCAATGACAACAAAATATTTTTGTTTCAAGAAACAACACACTTTATATATGAAACAACAAGAGACAGTTTTTCCAAGTTTGTTTCATACACCATAGAAATGCCCAGAGATTTGCCAAGGACTTTGCTCTAATGCATGTTTCAAAGTCTGGAGTAGGTGCATTAGCCAAGTAAAAACATCTGAAGTCAAGATTCAGAAGTATGAGACTTAATACTGCTCTTGCTTTAGCGCCAAAACAATCTTTACTATGTTCTTCCCCTTCCCAGTTTGAGGCCATCATGTTGCTGTAGTGATACAGTCAAAGAATTTGCGTGGCCTTTCAAGCACCTATGTCCTTAGAATTATAGTCTAGATCTGCTGAGCTGTTTGGCTACTTAGAAGCAAGAGTCTGGTATAATGAAACGTGGTTACTGCTACACTGTTCATGCCAGGCGAGGTAGACTGCAATTAACGGCTGAGACAACAGAACCCAATTAAGGTAGAAGTAGTCACAAAAATCTTAGGACACTGAGACAAGCAAGGGGTAAGTAACATCGAGAAAATAGGCCACTGGAATGAGAGGCAGTACACTTGGCTGGACTGTGCACAACCTACAGAGTTCTAAATCACAAACATCATAATACCGCGACATCATTTCTAAACAACTGAGAACAACAGAGTTTCTTAAGATGCCTCCTACTTTAGTTTCAAATGCTTTGTTGACTCTAAAGGAATAGTAAAATATATCGCTCATATAACTTTGATGTCTGAATGCAATGGTATTTACAATCCTAAAAATACCAATACAGTAACAAGTATAAAAAGTAACGTCAAAGACTGCAGAGAATATTTTTTTCCTCAGCATTTGTTAGTAGCACAAGGAAACACTCAGAACGTTCACTGATATGGTTCTCCCATCTATAAACAAGATTTCAAATACCACAGGTATTACTCCAACTAAGAAAAGAGATGAGGAAAACACAACGTAATTTCTGCAAGTATCATGGAATACCTAATGCTTCCTCAAACTGACTTAGGCACAGTGATTTCAGGCAAATATTTGGGAAAGTGGGATTTTATATATAAGTAGAAAAACACCACCTGAAATCCTTGGGAGTCTGCCTTGGCCCAGATGTGAAGACACGCATATATTATTTCCCACAGCTGTACAGAATCTGAGGAGTCTAAAAGCTGCCTTCAAACTAGAAGGACCATGCTTCAGAAACCCTGCTCAAAATCAGTTAAGTCACGTAGTTGGGGCAGAAAAATTGTCTGCTAGTTCTTACATAAAAGACTTAACGCAAGGAAAAGTGGCACAAGTTGTACCTAGAGATCCAGTAACTTACTTTTAGGTCTGGGGCTACTTTTTCTGTCCGGGAACTTAATTAACGGAGTATGTGGCTTGACTACCTGGAGCAAAGAAAGGCAGCAGGGGAAACTGAGAGAGAAAAATATTTCTAGACACACATTACCTTCTTAATAATAAAACAGAATACAAATCATATTAAACAACTGCTTCCATACTACTGCTTTCCACACCCCTCCTCTGGTAACTCGTTACTCGTTGACAGCCTATCTTTACCCACAGAGAAATTTCACCTTTAAAGACGTTCCTCCGAGCAGGAAAAAGCTTTCCTTTCCTTTTCCTCGGAGCAGCGAGGGGTGAGCCTGCCGAACAGCTACCACACTCTATGCACAGAGGCGGCCAGAGAAGTCCCAGCAGAGGCAACGGCTGGCCCTGCCGGTACGCGCTAGCTGGCTGGCCGGGCGGGGCTGACGGAGCTCCGTGACGAAAGAGCCCTTCAAGCCGCAAAGCTCGGTGGCTGCAGCGGCACGGCTTGTTTCTGGGGCGCGCGAACGCACGGCACCTTCACCTTGAAAGCGGGGGCAGGCTGCAGAGGAGATGCCGGGTGGCGCCTCTCCCTCTAGGTCACCGCGCGAAAGGCAGCGCGCTACCCGGCGGCACCCTCTGACGCGGGAGAGCCAGCACCCGCATCAAACGACCGATGACACCAGGCGAGGCGGGCCCGGCCGCGCCGCGCCCCATTTCCCAGCGCCAAGGGCACCGGCCGCCCCGGCGGCACCTCAGGCCCCGGCCGCGCCTCAGAGCCCAGGCAACCGTCCGCACTGCAAGGCCCTCCGCCCGAGTCAGGCTCCCGGCCCCAGCCACCCCGTCGCCGCAGGCCGAGCGCCGTTACCTGGACAACCCTAGCGGCGGCCGCCATCTTACTGCCCATGGTGACCCCCAGCCGCTGCGCCCCTCCTCCCGCGGCCGAGGGGCAGCGCCCGGCACCGCCCACAGTGAGCCCGGTCCCGCCCACAACGGGGCAATGCCTCGGGCAGGGCGGGGCCGCAGCACAGGCACAGAGAGCCGGGCCCAGGCGGGTTCTGCGCGCACAAAATCTGTCCCCGCTCCATCAGGACACGTCCCGCTCGCCTTTTAAAGGCTGCTGTTCACCAAGTTAAAGAGCAGCAGTGTTTCTCGTGGCTTTGCGTGGCGGGGTTCGGGCGAGGGGGCTGCTGGGGTGGCTTTTTCAGTCAGGATAAATGATGAGTCTGCCTCAGTCGATGGAGGAGTAGTTTGTCCACCTGGACACCCATAAATCCATGGGTCCTGACAAGATGCATCCGAGGGGTGCTGGGGGAGCTGGTGGAAGTCATTGCTAGGCCACTCTCCAGTATCTTTGGTAAATCCCAGGGAACAGGAGTGGTGCTTGAGGACTGCTGGAAAGCAAATGTCACTCCAGTCCTCAGAAAGGGCAAGAAGGAGGACCCGAGTAACTACAGACCAGTCAGCCTCACCTCCATCCTTGGAAAGGTGATGGAATGACTTGTCCATGGTGCTGTCTCTAGGCACATCAAGGATAAGGGGGGTGTTAGGTGCCATGGGCATGGTTTTACCAAGGGGAAGTCATGTTTGAGTAATCAAATAGCCTTTTATGAGGATATAACCAGGTGGACAGATGATGGTAGGGCAATGGGTGTGGTCTACCTTGAGCTCTGTAAGGCATTTGACATCATCTCCCACAGCATCCTTGAGGCTAAACTGTGGTCTGGAAGGTTGAGCAGTGAGGTGGATTCCGAGCAGGTTGGAGGGAAGGAGCCAGTGAGTTTTGGTCAATGGGACAGAGTCTAGTTGGAGGCCTGTATCTAGTGGAGCCCCTCAGGGGTCAGTACTGGGACCTGTACTACTCAATATATTAATTGATGAGCTGGATGAGGGAATAGAGTGTACAGTCAGCAGATTTGCTGACAACACAAAACTGGGAGGGGTGCCTGACATCCCAGAGGGTTGTGCTGCCATTCTGCAAGATAGTTGGGTGAGGAGTAGTTTAATGAGACTTAACAAGAGCAAAGGTTTTGCATCTAGGGAAGAACAACCCCAGGTACCAGTACAGGTTGGGGACTGGCCTGTTGGAGAGCAACGTAGGTGAGAGAGACATAGGGGTCCTGGTAGACAGCAGGATGACCAAGGGGTCCTGGTAGACAGCAGGATGACCAAGAGCCAGCAATGTACCCTAGTGGCTAAGGCAGCCTGGGGTGTATTAGGAGTGTGCTTAGTAGGACAAGAGAGGTTCTTTCCACCCTGTACTCTGCCCTGGTGAGACCACAACTGAAACTGTGTCCAGTTCTGGGCCCCTCAGTTCAAGAAGGACATAGAACTCCTTGAAAGAGTCCAGCACAGGGCCACTGAGATGATTAAGGGAGTGAAACACCTTCCTTATGAGGAAAGGCTGAGGGAGCTGGGTCTCAATTAGCTTGGAGGAGATTGAGGGGTGACCTCATTAATGTCTATAAATATGTAAAGGGCAAGAGTCAGGACAGAGCCAGGCTCTTCTCAGTGATGACTAGCAATAGGACACGGGGCAATGGGTGCAAGCTGGAGCACAGAAAGTTCCATGTGAATGTAAGGAGAAACTTTTTCACTGTGAGGGTGACAGAGCACTGGCACAGATGCCCAGAGAGGTTGTGGAGTCTCCTTCTCTGGGGACATTCAAAACCTACCTGGATGCATTCCTGTGTGATGTAGTCTAGGTGATCCTGCTCTGGTAGGGGGGTTTGACTATATTAGCTTTCAAGGTCCCTCCCTTCCAACTCCTAACATTCTTTGATTCTGCAAGAAGCAGATAGAAGCTTCCCCTGGGACTGACAGAATAAATACCAGCTGGGCTCAAGGCTGGACCTGCCACTGACCATCAGCAACGATCATAGCGCCTCTGTGAATCACACTTAGGAGAAAAAAGGTGGCAAGTGGGCACTTGCCAGACACCAAGGTCAGTGAAGCACCAGGGGGAAGAGGTGCTGCTGGCACCACAGAGACCCCACCTGCAGCTGCTGGAGACATAGAGAAGACAGTGTTGGAGCAAGCTCCTGGCAGGCCCTGCAGCCTGAGGGGAGAGGGAGGCCCATACTGAAGCAGGTTTGCTGGGGGTGACTTGTGACCCTGTGGGCGACCATGCTGGAACAGCCTGGGCACGAGATTGCACCCCATAGAAGTGACCCATACTGGGGCAGTCGAAGAGCTGAAGCCCCATGGGAAAGGACTCACATTGGAGAAGTTTGTGGAAGATTCTCTTCCATGGGTGGGACTCCATGCTGGAGCAGAGGAAGAGTGTGGGGAGTCACACAAAGGCAGAAGGACCAGCAGAGACAACCTGTGATGAACTGACTTTAACCCACATTTCGTGTTTCCCCCAGTGTGCTTGGTGTAGGGGCGAGGAAGGAGAGAAACTCCAAATAAAGTGGAGGCTGGAAGGGAGGGAGGGCAGGAGCTGTTTTTAAGATTTTATTTCTTGTTATTATACTCTATTTTCATGGGGTACTTTATGGGTGTGGGGGTAATAAATTAGATGCATTTTTTAATTCTATGTTGAGTCTGTTTTGCCAATGATGTTGATTGTGGAATGATCTCTCCCTGCCCTTATCTCAACTCCTAAACCACTCAATGTGTATTTTTTCCCCTGTCCAGCTGAAAAGGGGAGTGATAGAGTGATTTGGTGGGCATCTGGCCTCCAGCCAGGGGCCAAACACCACAACACACCACCAAATTTCATCAAACATGCAACTGTCAATATAAAAATGTATTAAAATACTGATTGTCAGAGTCAATAGACTGAAGTCATCGCTTCCGTTTTACCTGTGTTTTCCCTAGGGTTGTTACTCTGCTACATGATATGACATCTACAAGCTGCACCCACAGCTGGATGCTCTGCCTACCTCATCAGTAAACAGCACAGACACAAGACTTAGATTGAAAAGTATATTTTTTCCATGTTTAATATGATGCATAATGCTTTAATAACAACAAAAGAAGCAAAAAAAAACCAAGCAAAGACTGCACTAAGTTTTGTAGTTTCAACTTTGCACTGGGCAGAGCAGGATCAGGCACCCTGAAAGTGCCCAGGGCAAGAGGTAGAACCTTGTTCTAGTCCCATTTTTACATACAAATTTAAAATAGGCAGATTATTCTTCCCTGTGTTACCGCTGCTTTTCAGATGGAAATGAGCTCATGGGAAAGGACAGCTATGAAGCAGGTTAAATTTGTTGTGTGCCAGCAATCTGATTTCAGAGCTGCATGGTCACGTTATGAGTCGAGAGAGAGAGAGCAGTAACTTCCAGAAAGGTTAAAAGTATTAAACTCTTAGAAGTCTTATTAATCTATACTAATCTTACTGAGTTTGCAACTTTGATTAATAACAGATCTGGAAAACTACAGGCCTAACTTAAAGAAAATTGACATTTTTTTCAAGCTCTAGAATAATTTTCCTTAAAGATGGATCTTCTGCCCAGTTAATGTTGCTTCCAAATAGGGCATGCTATAAGAAAGAAAAAAGATATTGGTTAAAAAAAAATCTTTAAAAAGAATTATTCTCTAGTACAATTCATAGCAGTGATTGAAGTAAGGCACAAAGAGGGAAAGGGGAGAAAGGGAAGTATCAGTTTGAATACTATTGTCATTATATAAGCAAAAAACCCCCAATGTTTCTAAAAAAACCTACCAAGCCAAAAAGCCCTAGAGGTGCTTACACACAATCCCTATTTTAAACATAGGAATTTAGAGGGTTTTTGGGTGGGGTGTTTTGTTTTTAAACACACAAAGTTCGCCTCAAACACAAGATTAACTAATGTAATTAACATTCTCACCCTGCCATTCTGGATGGAAAATGGGCGTTACTAAATCTAATCAAACATTTGCTGTACTTATGGCTCAGAAGATTTCAGAACAAAACCAGAAGGTAACTTTAGGATTGAATCTAAACCACATTAAAATGTTTAATTCCCCATTCTCCGTTTGTTATCAGTGCAAACTAGTGGCATGCATGCAATACAGAAACACATGGAGCCCATTCTGTTCTTGAAATTCTTCTGCTCATCCAAATTCACAGCATGGTTATCTCTACCTGACGGTTTCTACCATGTTTTCTACCAAGTTATCTACCATGGTTTTCTACCTGAAGCTCTCCGACATGTTCTCTTTTTACCAGTTTTAATTTCTTAGACAAACATAACTGGGATTTCAGAACCCCTTTGCAGATAAACTTGATTACTGCAATTGCAATTCCCTGTGCCTCCCATCTTTGCACCTGGGTTGCAGATCTGTGGGGCCAGGTGAGGGAAAGTAGGACAAGTCACGGAGCAAGAGGCAGAGTACCAGCCTGCAGCATAGCCTACGTGACCTCCAGTAGAGCCCCTGTGACCACAGGATGCTGCAGGGCACCCCTCCACCCTAACACAAACCATGAGATTTTCTTTCTCCCCTCGTGACTCCAGACAACCTGCCAAACAGCTGCACAAATACAGACTAGTCAGCAGCACCTGATATGTGGGAACCAAAAGGTTGAAGGCTACACCACTGAAACGATTTGGAGGCCAAGGCATTCACAAGGCTGCAGTGCCTTGTGAAACACAGAGAAGCACCATATGGTCAGAAGGGGCAGACTGAGGAGCCGCAGCCTGGCCTGCTGGTATCACAGGATTAAAACTACCTGTTTTTCTTTACCATGAGATGGGGGAACTGATTTGCTGGGGGTGGGGGGCAGGGGGAGCACGTCTAGGTGACTCTTACTGTCACGAAATTCAGCCAGTGCATGTGACAGACATTCTCTGAGAAAAACACATTATTTTTGTACTGTTAAGGGAGCAAAAGAATGGAGGGTCTCTAAACTCTGTAAATACTTATTCCCACGTAGTTTGTGACCTGTTTATGCTTTTAGCTTCTAAAGCAATTAAGTTTCTTTCATACAGCAGTTTTTCCAGTACTGCTGTTACTTAGAAGTTTTCAGAAAACACAACTTGGTTTGGCAGTACATTTACCATACACTATGGTATCGTGACTGTAACGCAAAACTGTGAAATTGCTTTTAAAAGCTACAATGCATTACCTGGAATGTATTCTGAATTACTGTAGTCACCTCTATTTCTTTTTGCAAGTTATTCTCCTCTATTGTGATGACTTCTGTACTTGCTTTTTCCTTTTGCTGTTTCATCAAGGCAATAACTTTCAGCATTTTCTGACGTCCAACATTTCTTAGAACTGCTCCATTATTAAGAAAATAAAGCATTAAGAAATAGGTAAGTGACCAGTAGAACTAAAGATATGCTTTCTTCCTCACAAATACTTACGGCACCTGCTCTGCAGTAACCTTTACTCCACACTCTTTCCCTCTGATATTCCTCAAGACTTTCCTTTTGCACAAGAGACAACATGTGCTGTGGCTACCTGCTGTCTAAGTACAGCCAGAACTGGCCACTAGCAAAGGAGAAAGGACTTTGTAAGCTGCCTGCATTTCCTTCAGACACAGTGTTTTGAACACCTGTCCTACTCCGCTATCTTCAGCTGTCACAACTTTTATAGGCAGAGAAGTATTTTGACCTTTTTCCACATTTGAGTAAAACAAAATTCCCAGGTCACCCAAGGGACATATGGGCAACACCAGTGAGCTGTCCACATGTCCCAACTACTTGGGTTTTGGTTTTGGTTTTTTGTAGGGAACCAGGCTGAAAACTAAACTGAATAAAACCCCTTAGGGACAGTTCATATGCTGAAAGAATGCTGGCACAGCATTCCTTCCCTAATTTCTGAAGATATGAGGGATGCTCATTTTTCCTAAGACAACAGATATTTCATTGTGTTTGTTTATTACTGTCAACATATGCACCAAATCCCATGTGTGTATTGCTTAAACTGCTGGTAAACCTGGTCACGTGACAGTAGGAGCATTCAAAAAACCTATCTACCACGTTAAGTCCTGAGATTGACTTCACACCTAATTTTGACCCACTCTAACAAGCCAACTGAACACCAACATATACACTACTATGAGAGTTCTTTGTCGGCAAATCCCCTCACCCCATTTTGCAAACATTTCATAAAGGTGTAGTCTGACAACAAAAAATAAAAAATCCTTGAGGTGCTGTAGGACTGATGTAAACTACTAAATCACGTGTAATTTTCAGGGGAGTTTACACTAAATAACGAAACACCGAAACATTCTTTTAGAGTATCTTCTTGCATCTCTCCTTCTAATGTCTCAGTCTCATGCTCAAGTAGGCAATAACAGTTCATTTTTGCAGTACTTCCTACTCTTTTCAGAAGTTTTATAACCGTGTTGGAGAGTTTCAGACATAAACTAATATTGCTTCAGGAAGAACCGTGAAATACAAACTGTACTTTCAAATACAAACCAGAATCAATATAATCACTGCACTTACTGTATCTTTTCCTCTTAATGTCAATAAAATTCAGTTCTTTCTGACGTAGTTGCTGAAACAAAACAAAGAAGTATTACCTAGACTCCAGGCTTTAAAAAAACATAGAAAGATGCTAAGTCGATCCACAAAAGCAGTTAAGAGCAATTCTAGAAGCAGACTTTGGGCCATATATTTAGCTTCAAATGACTTGTGTTGTCCTGTTACTTTCAAGCTGCACTCTTGCCCACGTTGAGGTTGGGAGACATGCACAACTGCAACAGAAGCTACAACTACCAGTTACCTGCTGATTATGAATTAATGTCACGCTGAGTTTTTGGATGTCGTCTACAGTTTCCATGATCTCTCTAAGGAAGGAAATAAAGTTGCATACCTTATCACTAATACAAGTCAACAGCATAAATGTTTTAATCAGTTATTTGGATTAAAAAAAAAAAATCCTCATTTCTCTTAATTCCAAAATAAAGCATGCTGGCTTATGATGTTGTTTTTTGGTTTAATTTTTACAATTATAATACTAAGTATTGTTGCAGAGGGCCAAACAACCTCCTCCTTATTTCCCTCTCAGTTTCCCTAATGTTTCATTCAAGTCTGCCTGACATTTCAAATCACAGAGCTTGGAAAGCATCAAGGAAGCCTAACCACCTGAGAACAGCTAATGGAGCTCCTGAGCTCTGGCAGGGGCATCATGGAGATGCTGCTTCCAGCTGTCTTGTATTACACATCGCATGTGTGTGCCTGCTAATATTGGGTATGAAATTAAGACTCATTTTAAACATGTTTGAAACTTCAACTTCTTTTTTAATGACATTAAGCTGCCTCGCAATTAATTGATGAAGGCAACAAAGCAGAGGCACAAGTTACAAGGCTGTAATACAGGCTCAGCTGTTATAAATGCAGGTAACTCGCACATTGCAGAAAAAAAAAGACCCTTGTTAACTACAAACAGTTCTCACTAACGAATAAAAACTATGATATCTAATCAACAGTTAGTTAATTCAGAACCCAAATATAAATCCACCTTTGCTATAAGAGGTCTGATTCCAGTCAGAAGGTGGACTGTGTATCATTCAGTCAAAACTAGAAGGAAGCTTGCTTTTAGAAGATGTACAATGAAATAATGTAGAAGTATGTCACATCAACTATGTGAAGTCCATTCCTTTCTGGTCATCACTTCCCCCCCCACACCTTACCGTGAGTTGTTATCTTTTTTTTCCATTTTTTTCCACAAAGCATCCCTAATCTGGAGCCTGCATAGTTTAAGGAAGAAACATAACTAATGAGAACTGATAAGAAACTGTGAGAAGTAGATTTAGATGAATAACCAAAGACATATTTCCATGGTTCCATTCATGTCCATTTTCATATTATATACATAAAATACTCAGTACCTTTTAAATATCATACTTGTTAAATAATGGAGCTTAACCCTCAAGACAAAAAAGGTGTTATCAATGATTATTTGAGAGAGTGAAAACTCCTTTCTCTCTTGCCGAACATAGCTAGCCACTATTACTTCCAGAATCTGTAGGAGAGGTGGGAATTCAAATGAATTTTAAAATGCTGCCAAGAAATATGTTTGCTGATTTATACAGTCAGACTTCTGCGACTTTTCAGGAACTTTGGAGTTTACACATTTCCACTTAGAATTTAATTTTTTTTTTTTTTTCATTCTCTACGGTATCTCCATCTGCATCCCTAATGGTTTGATGCTGCTAAAATCCCTCTTGCTTGGAACACACTCCATGTAACTCTGAATTCCAATTTTAAGCAGAACCATTATGCGCATGTACGTGTGCGCACATAGAAATCCAGAAAAACTCCAAATAAGCAGAAAGAAAGTTTTACCTTTTCAAGGTCGCTATCTTGTTCTGTAGAGCTACTTTTACCTTCTCCAAGTCACTTCGCAATTCATCTTGGATACTAAAGGAAGAAAAAACCCAACCAACAACAGCACCTACCCAAACAGCGTTAAGATAAAAGTCTGAAAAAATCATTAAAGCCAGAGATATTTTAGCATGCAAAACTATAAAGGTGAATTCTAGCCACCACAGAAGGACTGCAAATTTAGAAGCTACATTGGATATAAAACTACACTAAGAGTGAAATATTTCTTTGCGACGTTTTCTCTTAATTTTTTCATTTTCACCAGGTTCCTGCAGAATGCTAATCATTAATCCAGAGGTTTACTAAGGAGTAATGAGAAGAGAACCAGTTTCAGTTCTCAACCCTCCTCTTCTTTACTTTAAAATACATCAAAGGTTTGAAATTACATACTCCATGCTCATGTCCTCTTCCGGTACACAATCCAGGTAATTTTCTTTACCTGCAAAGGAAGAACATCACTATGAAGCATAACAAGGACATATTTAACACAAGCTACAGAACATAAACAACAAGCAGCTGGATGGCGACATTAACAAGGTTATTTCTTATCCCTACCTCCATACCTTATTGTGTCTTCCACTGCTAGTGAGACTACAGTATCAATCAGCTGTACCAGAGAAATAATTAGGCTTTAAAATATTTCCATCTAGCTCTTTCTAGACATGTCAGAGCTGGCTCACAGCATTGTTCTGTGTGTGTGTCTGACTGGTTGAGTAGGAGGGACACAACAGACAGAAACACATTAAAACAGTACTGCTGCCAAACATGTTAGCAGACTTTTGGTAAGAGTTCAGCCCCAGTGACCAGATTCTTGACAACTATCATCACATGCCAGAGGAGCCTAAAGCAAAAACCCAAGAAGAGAAAGGGCAGCGGGGCAATGATCACACAGCAGTTTTTGTAACCCTTCAAACATGCCTCCAACAGCTGTTTAGAAAGCACAGTGAGGTGCTCAACCAAAAGAAATATTCATCATAACTAGCAGTTTAATAAATATTTTTTAAGAAATATATGCTTTTCCCACACTGTTTCCAAAACAGCGGGTTCATTACCCGCTGTGCGACAAGCAGCTGATTCCCACCTATAGGGGGTGCTCAGCGGATTTCCACAAATCAAGCGCGCCCAAAGCCTCCGCTTTCGCTCTATTCATGCAAAGCAAGGCGGTGCACTCCCAGCTACAGCGGCTGGCTAGTTTGTGTGCAAGTGTAATTGCGCATAAATCCGCGGGTAGCGCGGAGCCCCACTTCTTAGCCAACTGAGATACAGACATCGCCTTAGCAGGGAGTTGGAGGAGCCGCGGGGATGCGCTTACCAGTTTGAAAGGCGCAGTTCAAGTCCATGAGCTGCTGCTGCATCTGGTTCCTCAGCCTGGCGGGGAAACAGAGCCAGAGCGCTCAGGCCGCGGCCCCGGGGAGCGGGCATCGAGCTCCGGCCCTCATGCCCGCCCCGTCTCATCGGCACCCTCCGGCGGCCACCTCCGCCCTACCTCTCCCCAGCACCGACCGGAAAAGCAGGACGAGGGTCTTCTCCGTGTCCATGTTCAGGTCCAGGTCCAGGTCCAGGTCCGTGTCCGTGTCCATGTTCGCGTCCGTGTCCTCGTCCATTTTCGCGTTCGTGGCCGCGTTCATGTTCGCGTCCGCGTCCTCCTCCGCGGCCTTCGGGCAGGCCTGGGCCGCCGCCACCACACCCGGCTTGGACTGCAACAGCTCCCCGGTCGCTCTTTCAAAGTTCCCGCGCGCGGCCCGCCTCCGCGCGGCCACCCCTTCCTTCTGCCTTTTGGGGGTGGGGTGGAGGGGGAAGGGAGGGGAGGGGGGGGAGGGGCCGGCACCATGGGGCACGCGGGCGCGGCAGTGCAGGCGCAGAGTCGGGGCGCCGACTCGCGGTTGGCCGACGGGCGTGGGCTGGTTCCTCACCCGGGCCCTCGCCCGTAAAAACCCCTCAGCTGTGGCTGGGCCAAGGCCGGTCGTCGGCCCCGGCACGCTGCCGGTAAGGGGCAGAAGGCTGGCAGTCCCACAGCTGTAGGAGGCGGCACTCGCAGGTAACTCTCTCTGTGAGCACAGGCTGCCCCGAGAGGCTGCGAAGCCTGGGGACACCCAGACCCCAGCTGGGCGCCCTCCTGCGTGACCCGCTCCGGGTGGCCCCGCTGGCTGATGGCCGGAGGTGCCTCGTAACCAGCAGAAGCGAAGCAGGCGAGCAGTTAAACAGTTGGAAAACAACGTGAAGGGAGCAGGCACAGCACAGTCACCCCTGCTAAGTTAAGGCATGTGAAGTACATTCACAGAATCACAGAATTGTAGGGGTTGGAAGGGACCTCAAGAGATCATCGGGTCCAACCCCCCTACCACAGCAGGTTACCCAGGACAGATCACACAGGTAGGCATGCAGACAGGTCTTGAATCATCTGCAGAGGAGCGTCCACAACCCCCTGGGCAGCCTATTCCAGTGCTCTGTCACCCTCACTGGGAAAAAGTTCTTCTGCATGTTGGTGCAGAACTTCCTGTGCTCCAACTTGCAGCCATTGCCCCTTGTCCTGTCTCCACAGACCACTGAAAAGGGGCTGGCTGATTCCCCCTGCATCCCCTGCTTCAGATAATTATAAACATTAGTCAGATCCCCTCTTAGTCTTCTTTTCTCATGGCTGAAAAGTCCCAGTTCATTGAGCCTTTCCTTGCAGGGGAGATGCTCCACACCTTTAATAATTTTCATTGCCCTCCACTGGCCTCTCCAGGAGATCCCTGTCTTTTTTATACCAGGGAGCCCAGAACTGGACACAATACTCACTCCAGGTGGGGTCTGACCAGGGCAGAGTAGAGAGGATCACCTCCTTTGACCTGCTGGCCACACTCCTTTTGATGCACCCCAGTTCCTAGAGATAGAGCTGATAGTACTTACTTTACTTGATAATGATTAAGTTGATGGAGCAGTTGGCCTATGTGATAGATGAGCCTTTGTTCAGTAAACCACATGTACCTTGAAACAGGTTGTAACGTTCTGATTTTGTAAGAATGATTGTGTAACGTACACTGTTAGTTGCTAACGAAGCATAGAACTGAGTTATAGGTAACTTAGAAGTGGAAACCATAGAAATTAAGTAGCCAAGGAATGAGCTTGCTGTTAAAGATGACCAAATATGGGAGAGGGGTCAACTAAGGGACAAGTGAGGAAGAGGAGCAACTTCATCCCATCGACCACTAGAAGGTAGAAGACGACCCCCTAACAACAACTGGCGCATGTGCAGAAGAAGCCTCAGTGAAACGATCGGGACCCGGAACTAAAGGACTATAAAAACCTGAATTCGGAGAGGGACGGTGCGTGCCGTTGGTAGAGCTGAGACTCTCCGGCCGCCCAGCGCTGTTTGCTTAATTGCCGCCTGCCAAATTAATAAAATTAAGTTTGTAACTGAATTAACTGGTTTCCAACTGGTGACTGGGAAACCCACGATAACAGCCTACACCCCTGCCCTTAGATCTTGTGTTGGGAAAGGATTGAGCTCTTTTTGTGAGGATTATTGCCAGATACAGGCTCCTGTTAAACTAATCCAAGATAGCTGTTCAGGGCAGCCAGGAAAACCACTGTTTGTCTGTGCTAGGTAACACACAAAAAGCTACCCCATGCACGCCATGGTGCAGGGTTGTACTGGCCTGTGGTGTACAACCTCATCTTCACTGCTCATCTCCCCAAATCCCAGTCACCCTCATCGGCTTCTGTCCTGTCACTAGCAGCTGAAGCATTCCATCAGAGAAAGCTGTGGCACACAGGAAGGCTTTGCAGTTGTGTTAAGGGAAGGTGACTGGAAAAGAATCACCCCCTTTCGATCTACGTTATCACCATGGGGATGATACTCAGTTTGGTGAAATGCTGTCCAGCAGAAGCCCCTCAAACAGGAGCGGCACATGTAGGCATTAACTGAAGCGTCTGAAAAGGCTTCCTCGGGTAATAGACAAAAGCAGAGTTGGCTGCAGTGCACCTGCACCTGTGTTACCGTATAATGTAAAACCCCACACCCCAGAAATCAAGTAACTGACAGGATAACGTATCCTGAATAGATGAAGTTTAGCGGAGTGCTAGGATGCTCACTGATGAATTACTTTAAAGCTTCAAATGATTGCATCTGCAGTTACTTGTACAAAAAGTACTTCCCAGAACGGTTTCTTGATTCAGAGCCTTCCAAGGAGCATGTGTCTGCAGTGCCCCACCCCATCCCCTCAAATTTCTCACTGCTAGCACTTGTGGATTTCTCTCCTTAAAAAAATCCCAACTGGATATAAATTTAAAATGGTAACATCTATTTGCTCTGATGCACTAAGTTTAGAAATGAGATTTGTGTGCTGAGACACCATATAAAAACTGTATTTCTAATCATATAACCCCCCCCGTGACTTCATGCTTTTTCTCCCCACAATAAATGTGTAATTTTTTCCCGAGTCTTCAAGCTGTGCTTGAAAGAACAATATTTTTTGTTGAGGTGCCTGCATCCTAATATAAACTATTTCCATCTCCCACTGCTAACATGAACTTATAACCATGATGTTCCATACTTAAAGAGGAAGTATGGAATATATCCGTGCTGACCAAGAAGTTGCAAGAGTTCTGTTTAATAAATGCCAAGTACAGTATTTAAGATTTCCATTATTTTCACATATACAGCAAATACCTTATTTCCTTTACAAAAGCATCTTGATCCATTTTAATAGTATGCTTAAAAAAATTCAAATATATAGTACATTTGTTTCTGTACATGTATGTGCAAGATCCCCTGACAAAGAATAATAGGAATATTGAATTCTACAGCGTAACCGTTTGTACTGCAGCAAACCCAACTTTGTGTCACATGATATAAGTACCGTCTTTGTAGTATTTCATGGATTCCAGCTGCTGAGTCATCGCGAGGACATCCTGAAATCCTGTACTGAGTCCAGACATGTGTTGGAAATAAGCTTCCTTCTCCACTTGGACAGTGAGGTTGTTCACACCAGCATCTTTCAGAATCGCTGTAACCTGAAGGTTAATGTGAATGTTAATTAACCTGAGGGTTAATGTGGTTAACATTAGTACCACACTTCATACGCATCTCACAGGAACTTGCAGTATTCTGGCTCTGAAATACTATGGATTTAAAAAAACCCAACATCTGAAGGTATTCAATTTTCTGTAAAGCAAAGACTAGCTTCAGAGGGCACGGCTTTCCAACTTCTGCATGCAGGTAATTCTCAGTGTCTTGCACAAGAAAACAAGTAACTTTTTAAGGGAAATAAATACCCAAGGCAGACAGGCATTTGTAAGCTGGTTATAAAACCACAATTACCATCCAGATATCCCCACTAGGGTTATACTGGATGGCAATTGTGGGTTTGTAACTGTCTACTACCTGTCTGGCAGTGCAAAATCCACCTCTGCCTTTTCTCAGTGCAGACGTACTGCCCCTCTCAACACAGAGACCTCCCCCCACTTTTCTTCTGTTCTGGCAGATGCTTTAGCAAACAACTCTTCATGCAAATGAGTCCAAGCTAGCAAGCAAGGCGAAGGACAGCACTGGAGACCTGGGAGCACTGAGACATTAGCTAATTGCTATGAAAGTAATCAGGCACAGCAGCTTCAACCTCCAGTCTATGACTGAGAAAAGGGCTACAGAGTGAGAAATTATGACATTAGGGCCTAAAAAACTTGCACTTTACCTGCTGAACAATTCTCTGTTCCATCACATCCGATACCACTTGCACATGTATTGTACCTGCCACAACACTTGCGGAGTGACACCAAAAATGAGGATCTCTATAGGATATAACTCCCTCTATTTTTTGAATCTGTAAAGAAATTACAGTAGCAACAATTAATTTAAGAACACACTTTTAAACTTGCATATGTGCATGGATACTGGTGGCAAGTATTTCAGAGGGAAACAAAGCTGCAGAGCAAAGCAGCTTTCCTGCTAAGCTGTATCCAGAAACAGGCAGTATTGAAAGGTCACCTTGCTACTCCTGTCAAAGACTAGAAGCTAAAAGTCAAGCTAAATGAAAAACCCAGAGTAAAATGGTAAATAGAATGAGAAGAAAATGACTTAATGCACAAATCACCGTAACAATACACGAAACAGGAAGCTGGCTGGGCATTTAACCATTTCTAGGGTATCTGATACCCCGCTATCCAGCATAAGCAGCTATTTAGTTATCATAGTGGACTTAATTCAAAGACATAATATCATCCTGTAATTTACCATTATTTTATAAACTGATCTTTGTACTGGGTCTGGGGGATTGAAGCCTACTGGATGCTGTGATTTGAATTTGTGCCTAGAACAGTTCTGACAATGCACCAATGTTTGGGCTATTGCTCAACAGTGCTTGGGTGCTGCAAGGCTTTCTTTTTCCCCCTCTACCCTCACCCCAGTGGGTCGGCTGGGGGAAGGCAACAAGTGGGGAGGGGACACAGCTGGGACAGAGAACCCAAGCTGGCCATAGGGATACTGCATGATACATAGTGCCATGCTCAGCAACAGAAACTGGGGTAGAGGAGGAAGGGAGCATTTTGGATTTCAAGGTGGCTGTTGTTTTGAGACAGTCTTGGAATTGCTCTGCTTGTGGAAGGTGCTGCACCACTTGGGTTCCTCCCTGCCCTCACCTGTTAAACTGCTTTTATATATTGCTCCCAGATTGTTCTTGCCTTAGCTCCTCCTGTTCTCTCCCTGTCCTGACAGCAGTAGGTGGTAAAGGGCTGGGGGGCAGTAAGCAAGTGGCTGCGTGGATGCCTGGCTGTGGCCAACCTACAGCAAGCATATTGTTTTACTGTGACAAACTTAAAAAACCAATCTTTTCCTGTTATCTTTTAATTACTGACTGCTTTCAAAAAATGCTTTCTTTTTTCTCAGCCTCCCAGGATCGCTTTCTGTCTTCCTTCATCAAGAAGTGAGACCCCACTCTGGACTTAGATTCCACCACACATCTCTCCTGGCCAATCTCCATTCATTCTTTTTTCTCGTGCAGACAGGAGGACATCTCCTGCTCTGCTGACAGGACCCATCAGGGTTCCTTGCCACCTCTAGCTGACAGCACCCTCAAGAGCATGTAACTAGTTCTTTGGCAGAGAGGAATTCTCCACACTGAGGTCTGCACTACGATTCCAGGCAGAACTTCAAATGAGCCAACACGGAAGACAAAGTACAGCCTCAGAGTAGATACCATACTGCAGCAGAGAGGAAGAGAACGGACTAGAATGAAATAGTATTTAGAAAACAGTTTTACTTTTGCCACCTCACCTGCAAACTAGCGTGCCCTTCATGATATGGACAAGTAAGAAAACCTGCAATTACAGCCTCAACATACAATCCTGTAGCCTGATCTGTGCAAGGCCTCAAGCTTTTGGGAATCGCTGTGTTACTTTCTTAGTACTAAGTACCTGTCCCACAGCACTACTGTACTTGTCCAAAATCATAAACTACCCACAGAAGCAAAAAATATTACAAGGGGTTTTTTTTTTAGTTGCAAAACAACTTTATCAAAAGAACTCCTAATCCTGTCACATCTCTGCAAAAGACATTTAAAACAACTTGAGACATGAAGGGATTAGACTGAATTACTTGAGTTAAATAATTACTAAAACAGTTCTAGTTTTGTATGCATATACACAAAAGCATTTAGAATTATAGTTCTGACCTTTTCTAATGCAGCGTGCAGATCTTTCTCCTGTTCTGGAGGTATCCTCAACAAAAGCACTTGACAGGCATCTTTCAACAGTGGGATAACACTAAGAAAAATCAACGTAGCAATAAAAAGAGAGCAGAGCGGATCAGCTATGAGCCATCCAAATTGCTGAATAAATATTGTGGACACAATAACACCAACACTGCCAAGAGTGTCTGCTAACACATGCAGAAACACACCTGAAAACAAAACAAAACCGAGTGATTAGGCGAACAGTTCTGTTTAAAATGCACGTGTATGTTCAACAGCAGAAATGCAGCAGGGCTTATTAAATAGAGTAGAACACCCCTCAAGTTAAACAGAGGCAACTATCTGCCTAATCATGTGTGAAATTAAATAGAACATTTAGCTTTCTGGATGTTTAATTACAAATCGAAGTTAAAAACCATCCCACAACAAAGAACAAACATCTTTACAGTGCAATGATTTAGGCAGGCATTCATTGATTAAACCTAATGTGAATAGTCTTTAAACTAGGATTTGTACTTTATAGTATAATCATTTAACTCCATACACAAGGACTGACTGGTCCTTAACACAGGGTAAAAAGATCAGTGTAAATGCCTTGGCCTACTATTGTGGATGGATTTCAATGTATCATTTGTTTTTTGTATGCCAAGTCTGCTCCAATATTGTAAGAGGATTGTCTCTCTGCTACTGCTAGGGATAATCTGTGGTGCTGCTTTACCGGTGGTGTAAGGGAACAATTGCTGACAGAACCATAACCCCCCCTTTCGTCTCTCTTAATATGCCTTAACAATCCCAGACAGCACTGTACTCGTCACTGTATCCACACCCCCTCCCCCCTTTTCTTCTCTCTCAGTCACCATACTTCTCTCTCTCTCAATCCCACTAACGATTTCCGAACCCCATCGCCACAGCCGTCAGGAACAGGTAACTCAAAGAACTTGGCCCAAGTCCTCGGCTCTGCATCAGGCTCAGAGTCAACAGAAGGACAAGGTGTAGGGGGCCTCATACCCTCTCAAATGTTCAAGGACCCTCTGGAGGCTCTACTGGGTATGCATCCCACCACCAGGAGGAAGGTGGCTATGCAAGGACTTACTGACTATGTAATGAGACAGCACTGTAAAAAGGAAAGACCAACAAAGATGGGGAGGAATGTTCCAGCACCAGACATTGGACTGACAGGATGCCACAGATGGATGGTGAACAGCTGTTGCAATATAAAGAGGAATGTACCCCCACTGGACCTGAAGACATTGGACTGACAGGATGCTACAGCTCCATGGTGGTAGCTACTGCACTCTCTCTTTCCCACTCTTTTCTCTTTCTTCCCCCCTTCTCTTGCATGCTTAGAATCACAGAAACATTAAGGTTGAAACAGACCTCCAAGATCATCTAGTCCAATCATCCCCCTACCACCAATATTACTTACTAAACCATGTCCCTAAGTACCTCATCCAACCTGTCCTTGAACACGCCAAGGGATGGAGACACTGCCACCTCCCTAGGCAACCTGTTCCAAAGACACTTGAGACTTGACACTGTACCCAAGAATTACAAAGACCTGGTCACGATGAAACACCTAACTGGACCTCACTCAGAGGTTAAGCTCAGCTGCCCCCAGCCACCCAGAGCAATTTAACCTCTGCCAAATGGGTCTATATGGCTGTTGATTGTAACAGGTAGGTAGCTGCCTGAGCCTACACTCAAAGGACACAGAAAAATAACCTCTAAAATAGCTCTAGTTAAGTGTCAGGATTACACAAAACCAGCAGACAACAGAACAGTCAACAGAATTAGACTATAAAACCACCAATGAAATACAAAACTATTAGCTAAAAATCTTATGCTCTGACTACTCTTGACAAACTTAAATCAAAATACCTCATTCCTTTATAGATTTATTTTTTTATAAGCCAAGCATTTGTTATACAATACCTTCCAACTACTAGGGAAAAAATTCTAAGAATTAACTATGCTGAAATTTTATATCTATCACCCTTCCTGGTTAGCTTCTGAATTTAGATTTGAAGAAAGCTTATCTTTACCACCCTTTCTTCTGAATCAGAAGTATATTCTAGATTGCTGTTTGCATTTATTCTTCTGCTTCTTATCCCCTCCCCCAGTGTGTCTATAACCGGCTATCAAAGAATACCTAGAAGCATGGTCATATCTTTACAGAACCATGGACTTTAAGCTTGTTCTGTAAGGTTTATAGTAACTGTTTATTAACGTTAATGAAGACTGAAATTATTGCTTTTTATTGGTCCATAGGTATTACCTATATCTAAGAAAGCCATGTAAAAGAACCCATGTCATGTTATGTTTCTTCAAGTTAAACTTGTGAAGAAACAGTTTGACAAATTCACTTATACTGTGTAAACTCCTGTCAGATCACTTCTGGGTAATTTTAAGAACGATGTGGAGTGCAGGGTCAAATCCTGAAAACCTTCAAAGTTCAATGGAAATCACATACATCATTTACAATTCAAGGGTCTGTACTTGCCTCTCATGTTGGTATTCATGCCTCCTCCGGAAGACCCATGGGAATGTCCATGGCTGTGTCCGTGGTCACCGTGGGAATGTCCATGCCCATGGCTGTGGCTGTGTCCGTGGTGAGAATGGCTGTGATCGTGTGTGTGACAACCTCCCCGCGACGCCCCATGGGAGTGCGCGTGGCTGAAGGCGCAGATACCGACGAGGTTTACGATCAGTCCTCCAACAGACACTGGCTGTGAGAGGGAGAAGGGGCTTTAACACCACTACATGGTCCCAGGTGTTCCCACTTCATTTCCTAGAACACGGTAATCAGATACACTGTGCATCTAATAAAGGAAAACTGTGGAAGCGTTAACATCAACAGAAGGATTACTCAAATGCAGACTCCTCATCACATCCCTTTCAGTATGCAAACCGGTTTCAAAGCAATTTTCTTTCCCCTCTGAAAAAAAATAAAAATCCAATTTTCTCCAACTTTCCCAAAAAACTCCACTGAATAGCCGCCATCAAAATGCAAAGCCTAGTATCCACAAATCAGGACAATAAATTCAGTTTTCTTTCAAAAAGAGCTGAAGCAGTTTGAATACAAGCTTTGTTTGCACTGGAAAAAAATACTAAAAAAAATTTATCTAGGACACACACACTCATAAAAAATTGTACCTAACTGAAGACAGCAATTACTACTTTATTGGTTGAATTGCAATTTTTATCTGCCTGCCTTTTTTTCTACTTTTCACCATAAACTAGCAAAACTGAAGACTGAATTTAGCTAGTAAGAGTTAAGCAAATCCTGTTTGGGGGATTTATTAGACATTTCCTTGGCTATGTAGACTGTGTGTATGTAGGGGGTGACCCTTCCAAGTTGGAGAGATTCAGATTTGATGGGTGGACTGCTCAGTCTTGGTCAACAAGAAGTCCAGCCCTGTGTTGGAGGTTTACTCTGTTAGACATACAGAAAGCTTCTAGCTGCTTCTTGCAGAAGCCACCCCTGCAGCCCATCCCCTTCATCACCACAACCTTGCCACCTAAAACCACTAAGTTGGAGAGATAAGGACTTCATGGGTGGACTGTTCAGTGGATAAGAAATTGGCTGAATGGTCGCATCCAGAGGGTGATGGTCAGTGGCTCAATATCTAGATGGAAGATGGTGACAAGTAGTGTTCCTCAAGGCTCAGTACTGGAACCAGTGCTGTTTAGTATCTCTATTAATGATTTAGAAGTGGAATTGAGTGCACCCTCAGCAGGTTTTCTGATGACACCAAGCTGGGTGGCATGGTTAACATGCCAGAGGGACAGGATGCCATCCTGACGGACCTGGACAGGCTGGAGAAGTGGGCCCAGGTGGACCTCATGAGGTTCAACAAAGCCAAGTGTAGGTTCCTGCACCTGGGTCAGGACAATCCCCATTATCCATACAGGTTAGGAGATGATGTGCTGTAAAGCAACCCTGAGGAAAAGGACTTGGGGGTACTCATGGATGAAAATCTGGACATGAACCACCAATGTGCATCTGCAGCCCAGAAAGCCAACGCCATCGTGGGCTGCATCAGAAGAAGTGTGGTCAGCAGATTGAGAGGGATGATTCTGCCCCTCTGTTCTGCTCTGGTGATACGTCACCTAGGATTTTGTGTCCAGCTTTGGACCCCTCAACACAAGAAGGACATGGACCTGCTGGAGTGCATCCAGGGGAGGCCACAAAAATGATCAAAGGGCTGGAGCACCTCTCCTGGGAAGATATGACAAGCTTGATGGGGCTCTGAGTCACCTGATCTAGTCAAGATGTCCCTCTCACTGCAGGGGGGGGTTGGACTAGATTATCTTTAAAGGTTCCTTCCAACGTAACACATTCCATGATTCTATGGTTCTATGAAATGAATATTTAGTCTTGTACATGCTATTTTCTTAGCATTTTTTATTGTAGGAAGACCACCACCTAAAGAGATTAAAGCTGTAACGTCTTAGAAAAAAATTCAATCTAACTGTTCAATCAAATTACGTTCACCACTATATATTTTTGTAGTTTAAAATTACATGTTGTTTAGATATGGAAGTCTAAATATATTAAAAAGTCAAGTCACAGTTTAATTCTCCCAAGTTTGGAACTTTAGACTTTTTTTTAAATTAAAAAGGACATATTTGAACCATTATTCACCAAATAACATTCAAACAGAATGACAAGACTTACAGTTAGCATATTTGTATCTATGTCTGGAGGATCCACCAGTCTGGCCACTGATTCCATGAAGACAAAGAAAGCAATTACCATCAGAAAGAGGCCATTAATAAATCCAGAAAGAATTTCTACACGTCCATACCTGAAAGCAAACAGATTTACTATTGCTAATGAAGAACAAGTACTCTGAACAGTTATAACAGGTAAGGTTATAACACATTCATTGTAGCTTTAAGATTGCTTTTATCTTTTTTCCCTTAATGTCACAAAATCATGCCTTCATTTCTGGGTTATTCATTTCTGACCAAGAGGTAGTAGTTTGCAACTGTGCAAACACCAACAGTATAAAGCTATAGTAAGGTGATGTATTTGGTGGGGTTTTGTTTGTTTTGATTTGTATGTGGGGTTTTTTTTGTTTGGCTGGGGTTTGGGTTTTTTTTTTTTTATATACTGCACAATCAGGGCTTCAAACTGCTGAACTGCTAAATGCAATTTAACAATGGGAATTTTGATTATGCCAGCAGAATTTAAATCCTCAACACTGACTTTCAAAATATATTTTTGCTTGACACACACGTATGTGTAAGCGAGGCAATTTCTAAATTGCATTCACAGTGGTAAAGTTTAAATGTATCTCTACAAATAAACTTACATTTCAAACTTTTCTGCAGGGGGAAATAGCATGAACACAAATGGAGCAGAAGACACAGAGCAGAAAACCCACAGAAGCATGCACCACTGAAGCATCCCAAACACACCATACAATCATAGGGGTTGGAAGGGACCTCCAGAGATCGAGTCCAAACCCCCTGCCAAAGCAGCTCCCTAGCTCATACTGCACAGATGGGTGTCCAGACAGGTCTTGAATATCTCCAGAAATAGAGACTCCACCACCTCCCTGGGCAGCCTGTCCCAGGGCTCTGTCACCCTCACTGGGAAAAAGTTCTTCTGCATGTTGGTGTGGAACTTCCTGTGCTCCAACTTGCAGCCATTGCCCCTTGTCCTGTCTCCACAGACCACTGAAAAGGGGCTGGACATTTCCCCCTGCATCCCATACTTAAGATATTTATAAACATTAATAAGGTCTCCCCTTAGTCTTCTTTTTTCTAGGCTGAACATTCCCAGCTCACTCAGCCTTTCCTCATAGGGGAGATGCTTCAGGCCCTTAATCACCTTCGTAGCCCTTCTCTGGACTCTCTCCAGGAGATCCCTGTCTGTTTTATACCAGGGAGCCCAGAACTGGACACAATTCTCCAGGTGGGGCCTGACCAGGGCAGAGTAGAGGGGGAGGATCACCTCCTTTGACCTGCTGGCCACACTCCTCTGCATGCACCCCAGGATCCCATTGGCTCTCTTAGCCACCAGGGCACACTGCTGGCTCATGGCCAACCTGTCATCAACCAGGACCCCCATGTCCTTCTTCACAAAGCTCTTCTCCAGCAGGTCATCCCCCAGCCCGTACTGATACAAGTGGTTATTCCTTCCCAGGTGCAAGACTCTACACTTGCTTTTGGTGAATCTCATCTGGTTTCTCCCTGCCCAGCTCTCCAGCCTGTCCAGGTCTCTCTGGATGGCAGTGCAGTGTTCCTGCGTGTCAGCCACTCCTCTCAGCTTAGTATCATTGGCTATAGCATCACAGCAGAGCATTTAGAAAACAAGCAAGCTGAATAATTTTCTGAGAGCCCTTACAGAATCTAATATACATACCCATAGGAAAATATGCGAGTTGCTTTCCATCTTGTCATCAGCGCAGCAAAAAGCCCCATAACTAAGGCGGAACAATCAAAAAGCATGTGAAATCCATCAGAAATAAGACCAAGGCTATTTGTCCATACTCCATAAAAAAGCTCCACAAAAGTGAAGGCCTGAAACAAAAGAGATCGAATCTTTCCGTGAACATTCACTTTTAATTAGATGTCTTGGTAGCCAACAGGAAACTTTTTATAGTACACTTAATAGTTTTCAAAAGCATTGTTCACAATATTTCTCTCCTCTAACAAACCCCCACTTCCCCAATACTTTCCATGTTCATGAAGAGACATTTTTGAATCTAAGTTTAAAAGTTTTTCTGAATTTTAAACTAACATCATGCAACAATTTTTAAGCATTTTGTCATTAAACAGTGCTTAACAACTCTGATGTGATCTATTATTAGTGTAAATGCAATCTGTACAAGTTTTATAAAAATGATATGGATCAGTTTTCAGAAGTGTACAAGAAGAAACGTTTTTAATACATGCATTCTCCCTGTATGACAAACTTTCTTTTCATTCTTTCATATTCCGTAATGGAATTCCTTAAAGTTGTCATGGATACTTCAAGGTTCTCCCCCTATTTTCTTGGGTAATTCACAAAGAACAAAGAGATTTTTGCAAATGATGTTCTATCAGTCTTGCTTATTGTATGATCATTCCTTACTCAAGAAAAGAGAGAAGCTGGAATAAAACCACACTGTTCTCAAATGACGCTACTCAGTCCTACCCTACTTATTCTGTTGTCCCCATCCTTGATGGCCTTTATTAGTTTCAGCTTATGTGCTGGTAACATCAAGACACCTCAATCCTGAAGGTACCATCATACAAGTATTTACTTACTGAATACTAGTTAAGCACAGAAACAGTGCCACACTGTGGCAAGATGACAAAGTGACCTGCCACTTACTGTAAAATTAACAAAAAATCTTAAACATTCTAACAGATAAAACTACTCTATCAAAGGTCATTTTAAAGACAATCAATCAAGGGAACCTTTTAAAGAGAAACTCTTCTTCCTGCACTATGTGTGTGCTACTGTGGTTTTGTTTAAAGAAAAAACAGTAAACCCCAAACCCATGTACTTACCAGATTTAGGCACAAGAAATAGAAGATCTGCCGAGAATCATACTCCTCAAGTATCTGTTTCAGTGACTCCTTAATAAACCGGGGCAATGACTGAGAGCTCTGCTGTAAAGCGTCACCCATGAAGTTATAGAGAGGTATGCCTTCAGGGGAATAGCCAATAAGGGTACCCTTCTGCCCTTTCCTGGAGGGGGAGGACAGGATATTGGCAGCTGCAAGGAAAGTATTGAAGTTTTTGTTGCTGTTTCTAAGTTTCACAGCTATTTTATAATGTACGTTATCAGCAATCAAAGCTTATGCAAAATTCTCAGGCAGCAAAATGACTGTCAACCTTCTCTTGAAATTTATCATTGGATTTCATTGCTATGTAAGATGAGATCACCATTTCCACAACAGAACAAATTATTAGATTTTTTTTTCTGGTAGACAGACAGTAAAAGAGCACAAAATTACAGGCCCTTTTTATGGAAAAGAATCGATAAAAGGTCATCCAAAAGAATTCTGCTCACACCCATTTTCTGACTGGCTTCCCAGTCTCAAGAACAACAGATTTCTTTGAAGACAGGTAAGAATACCTACATAAAATGAAGAAGACAGCACTCACTACCACCCCTCCAGAAAGAACATGCTCTGTGCTTTCATGGTGAGGTGGCTTGTTCATAGCTCGAAGCTGGTCTGTTATTGGATGTGTCCAAAAGTTGCCAAAAAGCAGTGCACTAAGGAAAGTAAGAAAGGATCCGTATCGAGCACAGGTGGAAGCTTCCATCTTGACAGAGCATATGGACTCCACGTAGAAATCAAGGATGACCACAAAAAAGATGACTGTTACGAATGGCATGATGAGAGAAGACCAGGACTCTACTTTACTCTGCAATACATACACAACAAACAGCACTGTTCACCGTTAGATGTGACTGTATACACAACATTAGATCTAGTTTACTTTCATTGTAAGTGTTTTCAGTAGTCCAGCAAAACATAAATACTTAATACTTTTGATTTATCATATAAACCCAACATTCTGGCTATAGAAATACATATATAGCTAATATGCACTACAGTACCTTACACATATTCATGTGTTTAAAAGCAACACCATATGCCATGTTTGCAATGGTCTACTCTCCCTAAGCACACGGGCATTAACAAAAATGTCTTTACACAATAATCCTCAGGAATAAGACAGATCTGTATTTGTACAGTCACTAATACCTGTACAATGCTAGTATGTGACTCAAAGATACAACATCTGAGCTAAAAAGATGAAATAAAGTTACTACACAGCAGAGGAAATTAAGGTAACAGGCAGATACACATCAAAATATAGAGGAAACATTTCAAACACAGCTTGCTAAAAAAATAAAGACGGTAATTTCAAAGATATTTTAAAAGAAAGATTTAAACAGCACTTCCCAAGTAGCATTACAGGAAGTTATGTATTTTTATACTTGCTATCTTACCTCTGTTGTGAGAGAGAGAACAATGACCCATGGGCACAGCAGAAGGACAGAAACAAGATGAGACAAAGCTTGAAGGCGCTTGGCTCCACCTACATCTACAGATAGTTTTCGGGAAGCCATGTGAAAACCAACCTTGCAGCACAATGCCAGCACCAGAAGCAGTACTCCTCCCTAGAACACAGAGGGATTCTGTCAGCATTTTTTTGAGGGCTGAACACATCTCTCCAAACAAAGTGACACTTACGTGAAAAAAAAAAAATTAATATGCTTTCCTGAACTCACCCACAAAAGCCTAAGACAGGGTATTTCCTCTAACTGTTAAAAGCAGTAATACAGTATATGTGAAGTTTAAAACTCCAGATAGTCTTAACTAGCTTTCAACAGCGGTGAACTGCTAGCAAACAGCATCCAACGGGAAACAATCACACAAGAACGGGTTTCCCCTCTTCCATTATTAAAACAAGTGTTGAAAGTGTTTGGAAACATCAGAAGTGTGATGTCGCCTGGCCTCTAATCCTTTCTTAACCTTTTCATTCACTTAGCTTTAATCATACTATGTTTCTTCATGCTATTTTCTTTCAAAACTGTTCTGTAAACGAAATCTCACACACAGCATCTCATCTTCCTTAGATCACAGCTGCTTTGCACAGAGTTAACTAGTCTAGCATTTCATTTATATTTATCTTTTTCAGCTGCTCCATACTTTTTTCCTCCTCTAGTCCTCAGTGCAGTCACTTCAGTAACAAGACTAAGCTAATGGAACAAATTATTCAGCCAGGTCAATCCCATACAGTGAGATTCTGATACTCAGTTATTCATGCCACCAATTACAATGGGACTGTACTACAGAGAAGTACCAGAATCCGTGCCTTCAAACACAGGTGTCTAATCAAGGAAATACCAGGAAAAGAGAAGGAAGCAGCAACAAAACACAGACCCCACAAATGAGTGAGAAGGTAACATACTGTATGCAAAGCATTACGAACATCCAGAACGCTGGTGACACGGAGCACTTTATGGTAATTTTAATGAGATCTTTCTAGGTTCCACTTTACAGCAAAACCCTCGTCAGCTACGCAGGTTGAAGTTACCTCTATGTAAGCTGAAACCAGGACAAGTGGGGATGTGGAACTTGGTTTTGATTTAGGTTTTAATTAGCTTTGAGCCAGTGAAATTCTTACTTACCGAACTTAAATAAATATTAACCTACACCAACACGAGTTCATTACCTTGTGATCTGCAACGCCCAGGAAAGCAATGATTGTATATAGAACATGGGTAAGAGCACTGTCATGATGCCCCTCAGCTAAGTAAAAAAATATAATTAAGGAAGAGTTTCATTTGATAGTTGTTTTTTCTTTAAAAAAAACAAAGAACAGGTAGATGTAGCAGAAGATCATTTGTTACAGGTTCATAAGATGCTTAAGATTTAGGAAAGATGAAAATATTTCCACAGAAAAAAAAGTTAAAAGATTTTAAAAAAAGAATATTTTAAAACATGAGAACATAGTCACTGTTAAATACTGCACAGTAGTCATGATACAGGAATTATGGTAATTTGCAACCAGATTTCAAAAATTTTACTCAACAGCATAAAAAAATGTACTGGTTTTCACTAAAACACTAAACAGTGAGGCAACTAAAATATTATCAATATCTTTCCAGTTTCTAGATATTTAAACTTTAGAAAGCAAAGTAGTTGACAAATAGAATCCATTTGTATCTGTATTTAAATGTACATTTGTAATGCCATCTGCATCTGTAATCCCATGTTTTCATTCTTCTTAAGCAAAGTTCACTTTTACCTTATTTTTACCGCCCATCCTTAGATGCACCACTTTTTGTCAGTATACTTCACAGGGATGGAGAAGACCTCTGGAAAGCTTATTTCAGAATCACTTCCAATTAACTCAGTGGCTTTGAAAGCATATTAACTAGCTTCCATTTGCAGTTTATAGTCTGCTGTTGAAGCTGCTGCAGGCTATTTCACATCACTTTTCACCTCAATGGATGAATTAAAATTACCACATTTGCAGAAGCACTAAACAATCTTTCTACGTATACCAGTCTGCCCAGACATGCTGCCAGCCACTTACTGCACAAACTCAGGCTATAGCCATTATGCCCAGAATTAAAAAAAGAAGAGAGAAACATGATTAAAAAAGCTTCTAGCAATCCTAAGCATAGAATGGTTTGGGTTGGAAGGAACCTCAAAGATCACCCAGTTCCAACCCCCTGGCCATGGGCAGAGACGCTCTCGACTAATGGAGGCAAAAAACGTGTTCAGTACCTCAACTGTCTCCATTTTCCAGGTAACCAGTTCTCCCATTTTGTTCTGTAAGTGGCCCATGTTTTCCCTAGACCTCCTTTTATCACTGACATACTTACAGAAAGAAACTTTTCTTGTTGCCATTGACTTCCCTGGACTGATTTAATTCTATCACCGCTTTAGCTTTTGTAAGCTGATGCCTGGCTGCTCAGACAGTAGTCTGGGATGTGCAAATAGGCACTGAGCCTTTAACTACAACTTAAAATCTCTGGCTGTCTTTTTAAGTTGTCAATAAATCAACATTCAGCTGTGAGTATCTGTATTTAGATGTAAATTTGATTTTAAGATTATCTTATTCTATAATATTCTCAAAAGGTAAGATTCCTGCAAATAAAAAAAAAAGATGCAAGCACATTTAATTCAAACTCACGTGCTCTGCTGCAGTAATATCAGGCATTTACTCTTACATGTAGCAAGAAAGGATACGATGTTCTGCTATTTTAGCCATGAGGTCATCATTATCAAAAAGCAGTAAGCAGATGACAGCTATGATGAAAAATGCAGCACCTCTTGTCTGCAAACAAAAAAACACAACAAAACCTCCAAATATTTTTCTAATATTCTGTAACAGATTACTGTTAAACAATATAGGAACTTGGTGCCTTCTGTTGCCTCTTCCTGATCAATATAAGCATATTTTAGTTCAGTAAGAAAAACATGAGGAAACCCCTCCCCCCCTTTTTTTTAAGTGACCGTGAGAAGAGGAGGAGACAATAGTAGCAGGTGATTCCTTTCTGAAGGGAACATAGGGCCCTACACGTACACCTGATCCATTCCACAGGGAATTCTCCTGCCACCCTGGGTTAAGCATATCACTAAGAAACTGGTCTTGTGTGGACAACTGACTATTACCTGCTGTTGGTTATGTGGGTCAGGAGCGACAGGGTTATGGGGAGAAGGCTGAAAGTAACTAAAGAGGACTCCAGGGATTTGGGGAAGTACAGGTGGTGTTCTCAATTTCTCAAACGACAGGAAAGAATACTAAAAGAAAGAGGAAAACCACATGATTACCACAGCTTACAGGCTGATGCCACCAACAGAACGTTGGGGTTTTTGATCACAGGAAAGCTTTCATGGCACCAGCTCTGCTTGCAACAGATGGATTTCCTCAGTGCCATAGGGTGAAAAGGATTGCACAAACTGGAGGGGCTCACAGATAGGGTTTTAAATTAGTTTTGAAGGGGGAGACATGGTGGGATAGCTCACGAGTAGAATGCTGTCACGGATGGCTATGTACTTTTCAGGAAAGAGGCCAAGAAGGCAAGGTGGTGGAGCTGCTCTTTATATGTGAGAGAGCAACTGGAATGTATCAAGCTCTCCCTGGGGGTGGATGAGGAGCAAGTGGAGAACTTGTGGGTAAGCTAATTTGGGAGATACTGTTGTGGATGTCCTTTACAGGCCACCTGATCAGGATGAGGAAGTTGATGAGGCCTTCCACAGACAGCTGAAAGTAGCCTTACAGTCACAGGCCTTGGTTCTCATGGGAGACTTCAATTACACTCACACCTGTTGGAAAGGCCACACAGGCAAGTACATACAGCCCAGGAGGTTCCTCCAGTATAATGATTATAGATAGATTTTTGACTCAGGTGGTAGAGAGGCCAACAAGGAGAGGTGTACGACTGGACCCAGAGCTGACAAACAAAGAGGCACTGGTGGAAGGAGTTATGGTTGGGGGCAGCCTCAGCTACAGTGATCGACAGAACTGAGCATCATGGGTACTAGGTACAAAACAAGTAGGACTGCAACCTTGGACTTTAGGAAGGCTAATTATGACCTCTTTAGGAAACTGCTTAGAGAAATCCAATGGGACAGGCCTCTGGAAGGCAGGGGGGGGGCTCATGAGAGCTGGCTGATATTCAAGGCTCACTTCCTCCAGCTCAGGATTGGTGTATTCCTAAGAGCAAGAAATCAGGCAAGGGAAGCAGGAGACCTGCTTGGATGAGCAGAGAGCTTCTGAAAAAGCTCAAGTGGAAGAAGAACATCTACATTTTGTGGAAGAAAGGACTGACTGAAGATTACACGAATGTTGTCAGGATATGCAGGGATCAAATAAGAAAAGCCAAGACCTCCTTGGAGCTAAACCTGGCAAGAGATGTCAAGATTAACAGGTTTTCTTCACGTATACTGTTGACAAAAGGAAAAACAGGGAAAATGTGGGCTTGCTGTTGAATGAGGTGGGTGTCATGGTGATGGAGAAGGCAGAGCTTTCTTTGCTTCGGTCCTTACTGCTCAGGCCAGCCCCCAGGAGCCCCAGAGTTTGAAGGTAACAGGAAGTCTGGAGGAAAGAAGATGTTCCCTTGGTTAAAAAAGATCTAGTTAGAGACCAGTTAAATAACTGGATAACCACAAGTCTATGGGTCCTGATGGGGTGCACTCGTGAGTGCTGAGGGAGCTGGCAGAAGTCATTGCCAAGTCACTCTATCATCTTCACAAGGTCCTGGAAAACAGGTGAGGTGCCTGAAGACTAGAAAATGTCACTCCAATCTTCAAAAAGAGGAAGAAACATTACCCAGGAAATTACAGGCCAGTCAGCCTAACCTCCATCCCTGGAAAGATGTTGGAGAAGTTTGTTCTGGGGGTCACCTCAAAACATTTAGAGGAAAAGAAGGTTATCAGAAGTAGTCAGCACAGGTTCACCAAGGCAAAGTCACGTCTGACTAACCTAACAGCCTTCTGTAAGGTCATGACCGGACAGGTGAAGGGAGAGCAGTGGATGCTGTCTACTTTGACTTCAGCATGGCTTTTGACATCATTTCCCACAACATCCGCATAGGCAAGCTCAGGAAATGTGGGTCAGATGAATAGACAGTGGAATGGATTGAAAACCGGCTGAAAGACAGAGACCAGAGGGTTGTGATCAGTGGCACAGAGTCTAGTTGGAGGCCTGTAACAAACTGTGTTTCTCAGGGGTCAGTGCTGGGTCCATCAACAACTTGGATGAAGGGGTAGAGTGCACCCCCAGCAACTTTACTGAGGCACAAGACTGGGTGAGTGGCTGACACGCAGGAAGGCTGTGCTGCCATCCAGCGAGATCTGGACAGGCTGCAGAGCTGGGCAGAGTAATCTCAGGAAATTCAACAAGGGCAAGGGTAGGATCCTGCAACGGGGGAGGAACAACCCCAGGCACCAGCAGAGGTTAGGGGCTGGCCTGCTGGGAAGCAGCTCTGTGGGAAAAGACCTGGGAGTCCTGGGGGACAACAGGTTAACCATGAGCCAGCAGTGCGCCCTCATGGCCCAGAAGGCCGATGGCACCCTGGGTTGTATCAAGAAAAGTGTGACCAGCAGCTAGAGGGAGATTCTCCTCCCCCTCTACTCTGCCCAGTGAGGCCTCATCTGGAATATTGTGTTAGGTTCTGGGATTCCTGGTTCAAGGAGGGCAGGAGCTACTGGAGAGGGTAGAGAGAAGGGGCATGAAGACAGTGAGGGGACTAGAACATCTCTCTTACGAAGAGAAGCTGAGGAACTTGGTAGTTTTTAGCCCAGAGTAGAGAACACTGAGGGGGTATCTTATTAATGCTTATAAATACTTGAGGGGTGGGTGTCAGGAGTATGGGGTCAGTCTGCTTTCAGTGGTGCCCAGTGACAGGACAAGAGGCAATGGGCATAAGCCTGAATATAAGTTCTATCTAAACATGAGGAGGAACAGCTGCTTGAAGGTAGCAGAGCACTGGGACAGGCTGCCCAGAGAAGTTGTGGAGTCTCATCTCTGGAGACATTCAAAACCCACCTGGACACTGTCCTGTGCAGGCTGCTCTGGGTGATCCTGCTCTGGCAGGGGGTTAACTAGATGATCTCCAGAGGTACCTTACAAGCCCTGTCACTCTGTGATTCTATGATATCTGCTATGGATCTCCAATAGCCTCATCCACTGTTTCATTCTTAATGTGACATTTATTTGAGTAATACATCTTATCATTTCACCACTAACTAAACTAAAAAAACCCAAACAAAACAAACCCCACAGTTTCTAAGAACACAGGTCCAAAACACTGTTTGTTCAGGATAAATTAGTACTTGGATTTATAGCAGTCAGGGTATTTTATGAGCAATAAAATAAAATAAAATTTTAAATACCTTTGCTGGTCCTCCACCTGAGCTTGTGAACAAGACACTAAGGAGTGACAGCACAACCACATCGCTGTGCTCAAACAGCAACAATGTCCTATTAAGAAGTGAAATTGGCAATTATGTCTGATTACAATGAGTTTACCTCACAAGTTCGACACCTATTATTTCAGGCAAAATTCAGTGACACAGCAGTCAAAGATTTATCCTGTTATTTCAACAGCAAATTTGAACAATTTGAAAGAATACATGCCTTCACCAACAACAGATCTAGCTGCAGACAGCTAGACACATCACAAAACAAAGAACTTCCTAACTCGAGGAACATACTAAGAATTTGTAATTATTATAAACTACTTTCTTATGGTAACACAAGACAACACTAACTTGCTCAAGATGGAATTATTATTCCCATTACAATACCTCCTCTAAACCAAGATCTCTGGGTCTCAGGAAAAAACCAAACCAAAACAAAGCAAGAGATCCTGTTCTGTTGTATTACATCCTGTTTACTGAGGCATGGACGGTCTAGTCATTTATGCAGCCTCAGAAACCCCTAACTACTGAAAATAAGAAATTCTAACTTGACGAGTATGTCCTTCAGATAACAAGGGCTGACTAAAAAGCTATATGCACAGCTTTCCAGAGCAGAATATTAAAGTAGTAAGTGCTGTGAAGTTTACCAAATGCTTCTGCCATTCTCCACACAGCAATACAACCTGCTTGTTCTGTTTGGGAAGACAGCTAGCATTCCAGACAGGCACTTATAAAATTCCCATTATGCTCAGGTATGCCTTGTCCTGCGCAGAGGATAAAACTTCAGCTTCATAAAATGTATCATTTAAGGTTTTAACTTCCACTCTTTAATGAAAAAGACTTTCTAATACATCAACCTTTTTTTTTAAAAAAAGTTTTTTATAGTTATTCAATACTGCTAACAAACAGCACAAGTGATTTTGCTCTGCACATACGTAGCAATGCTACCCAATTCCAACACAGAACAGGTATATGACCAGATGAAGCAGTGCCCTGCAACAACTGCAGAAATCTATTCTAGTCACCTGGCATGGGAATACAAGCTACTACCACTAGCTGCCAAGCCATGGACTTCAAACAGATAAATAAAAATTGTGGTTACATTAATGAGACTATGAAAGGGATGAAAACCACAGTCAGCACCACAGTCAGTGATCTTGTATCACTCACATCAATAGCTTAAGTGTTATCAAGAATTTCACTGGCATCTTGTCAAAGAGCAAATGAAAAAGTAATTACAAGTTCTACAGAAAATTGTATGTAGCTTTCCCTGGGCACAACAGAGTTCACAGGTAAAAAGCATAAATATCCATTTAAAACTTAGAAATATAAAGCAAGAGGCTAGCATCATGGACTGATATGCAAAACCAAACTAAAAAAAAAGGCTCAGCACAGGGAAAGATCACAAAAGTTAGCTTAAAAAGACAAAACATTCTTTACAGTGTTAAGTGTATATTTATTTATATATTTACCTCAGTGGTCCACAAAGCGTAAGGCCAAAAAACCACAAGAGTGAAATGATACATCCCACAACAGCATGCTTAAAAATTTTGATCCACTGAAAAAGAAAGGTTTTTCATTATTGTTTTCACCACAGTTTCAAAATAAAACACTCAAATATTAGCATCCTGTAGAAACAGAGGGGAAAACATGCTCTGCAAGTTCTTAAAAATTTGGAGTATGATTATCTTTCTGCTTACTTTGCCAGGCAATACAAAGTTTGTTTAGGCTCACTATGAAATTGTTAGCAATAGCAAGCCCATAAATGGACAGATTTTTCTGAACAAAAATCAAAAATGCAATGAATTCCTATTCATGCTTTAAAATTCTGCCATACATGTCCAACCATTAAAGCAGTTGACAGCTGGAACACTTCAGAGGCTATCCTTCAGATTGTGTCTATTTACTGCATACAGGGATAACACTGTGCATGGTCCAAGTTTCTGAGCACAGAATTACATAAAATCACAATTGATGTGGAGCAGGTGAAGAAAATTTCTTACAGAACAGCACATTGCAAACTCACCCTACTCTAACTTCTAGGGATACTGGAACGAAAGGACAGATCTGAAGAACAGTTAGACTAGTCCCTCACCACAATGCAGCACATAGCAAACACTCTTTTGGCATGGGAGACATGACTTCAAAATTCCAGCAGTCCAGAAATTGCTCTTCTAAACTGTCCAAGTCAGCTCGGTAGACTAAACTCTGTTTTGAAAATCCAGGCTTCAAAACAGATGCTTGTATCGAGCCAAGGACAACACTTCCATAGTACTCTCAAAAGCAGCTAATAAAAACTAATAATGACATTGTTTTTTACAGTGCACTAGACACAAAGTTAGTTACACACTTCTGGAAATTGCCATAATTATCTTCCAAGCAGAGTAACCTTTGTTCCCCATTCACATCAGTAAGAGCACATTGCCCAGAGTATCCATCAAGATGTAAATCACTTCTACATCCATCAACTCACCTGGCGCTTGGTTACCACTTTCCCAGAAGAAAATGGTTTTTGAAACAAAACCATAAAAACCGCAGACCTGTTAAAAGGAGAAAGATTTCTTTATATGCCTATTAGCAGTCTGCTTTGTATTCAAACAACCTCTAAATAACTAGGTTTCTCGTAGGAGGCTCAGTTTATAAAAAGGCTTCCTCTACATTTTTCATTGTAAGGCCACCCTGACCATAATCACTGGCTTTATTTTCCCTGCTGTCTTACATGTGTAAAGATGACGACGAGTGAACTTCAGTTCTTATCAACTATATGCAAGCTCTTGAGAGATGGCTTATGAGAAGTCTACCTGTGATTTCCATAAATGAAAATAACTATCTCAGAAGTTTTGAGGAGAAATACTGCTTGCTTTTTTGCTAGCAAGAAGCACACGTTCAGAAGTTTAAACAGGGTTTAGTTTTATCTCATTCTGCAAGGAGCGGGACCTGATGATGCTTATAGGTCCATCCCCACTTCGGACATTCTATGCCTCTGGAGTTACATTGAGCAGAGGTAGGAAGGAAAAACACTTCTACGACCAGTGTTACTTTCTGGATCCACTGGTATGCTTTCTCCTCCTCCACTCACCTGTAATAACATAATGCTGGGTATACACCTGACGCAGACAAAGAGCTCCATAGACAAAACATCCCCGTAAAGGCAGCGACAACGCTTCACCCCCTGCACACTCACCCCAGCTGCACTATGAAGATGAACTGCACCAGGTGGACCGCTTTCAGAAGATCGTAAGCCTCAAACAGCCCCACGGCTTTCAGAAACTTGGCGAAGCACAGCAGCACGATGTACCGAGTCAGCCTGCGAACGGAGAGAGCGAGCGGTCTGTACCTTTGACCACGCACCCGCCTCCTCCTCCTCCGCCGCCGCCGCCGCCACCCGGGCCCGGGCCCAGGCCCCGCCGCCACTCACTCCCCGGCGGCCCTGCGCCCCACTCCTTACAGCCTCCGGCTCCCGCCGCCCCCCGGAAGGCTGAAGGGCGATACCCGCCGCTCCCCTCCGCAGGGTTCCCCTCCGCGGGGCTCAGGCGGGGCTCCCCTCACCCTGCGGAGCGACCTCACCACCCTCCCGCCGCCGTTACCGAGCGCTGGGCACGTCCACAGGCCCCAGCACGCCGCCGCCGGCCAAGGCCTGCCCGCTGTACTTCTCCTCCATGGCTCGGCGAGGGAAGGGAGGCGAGGGAAGGGGATCAGCCGCCTAGGCACGGCGCGGGGACCTCATCCCCGCCGCCGGACGCCCGCCACTGCGGGAGTGGGACGGGGCAGGAAGGGGCAGGGCAGCACCTGCTGACTCGCGCGCATGCGCCAGGCACAGTGCGCAGGCGCCAAGTACCGTGCACAGGCTCCCCGGAGGAGCGTACGCGGGGCGGAGCCGGGCACGTCCACGGGACCGGCCGTGAAGGGCGGGGCGTTCCCTTCCCCTGGGGGCGGGGCTAGCGCGGGGCTGCCGGCCGTGGCGGGAAGTTACGGCTGCGCAGGCGCCTGCGTGTGGCGGCGGGGGCTTGGTGCTGAGCTGGAGCCGGGTTGGGTCTGGGTGACGGGTGGGTGTTGGCACCCGTGGGTCCTGCCTTGTGCCGGCCGCTGGTGACCGGTGCAGAAAGAACCTCCGCTGTGTCGTTACTTGTAGGACCACGATGCCTTCGCTCGGCGAGCTGTGGTCGTTTGTACCCAGCACCTCTGTGCTGGGGAGGGAGCTGAGAATCGCCACGTACGTACTTTGAGCGTCCTTTGCACCTGGGATGGGCCTGGAATGGATTCTTCCAGAAGCTGTGCTGAGGCGTGTGGAGGACAGGGAGCTGATTGGAGGCAGCATGGCTTCTTTAGGGGCAAGTCCTGCCTGACCAGCCTGGTGGCTTTCTGCAGTGGAGTCACTGCATCTGTGGGCAAGGGAAGAGCTGCAGAGGTCATCTATCTGGATTTCTGTGAGGCCTTTTGACACAGTCCCCCACAACATCCTTCTCTCTAAGTGTGGTGGTTTGGCCCAGGCTGGAGGCCAGATACCCACCAAAGCCACTCTATCACCCCCCTTTTCAGCTGGACAGGAGAGAAAATAGTATATTGAGAGGTTAGGAGTTGAGACAAGGACAGGGAGAGATCATTCCGCAATTTGCGTCGCGGGCAAAACAGACTCAACACAGAATAAAGGAAAAAAACCTCTTAATTTATCACACTACACTGGTAATGATAAGTGCAACCAGATCTTAAAAGCATCTCCCTCCACCCCTCCGGTCCAGAGCAGATCCAGAGGAGGGCCACAAAAATGACCGAACGGCTGGAGCACCTCTCCTGTGAAGACGACCTTGTAGCAGCCTTGCAATACCTGAAGGGTACCTGTAAGAAGGCTGGGGGAGAGCTGTTCATGAGGGCATTTAACAATAAGATGAGGGGTAATGGTTTTAAGCTAGATGTGGGTATCAGGAAAGGTTCTTCACTATGAGGGCAGTAGTTCACTGGGCCAGGTTGCCTGGAGCGGTAATGAAGGCTCCACCCCTGGAGATACTCAAGGTCAGGCTCAGTGGGGCTCTGATCTAATGAAGATGTGCCTGGTTACTGCAGAGGGGTTGGAGCAGAAGACCTCTAAAGGTCCCTTCCAACCTAACACTTTCTTTGATTCTATGATGATTCTGTACTACAGAGGGAGGATATGCAGCATATATACTACACAGGGATTTACCACACGTGTGTGGTGACTTGCTTTCCCAATCTGTACTCTGGATTTCTCATTTTACTGTGTTTTAAAGGAAACATGTTTGCCTTTAAACTCATACGTGAAGTAAGCAGCCTGCCTTCCTATGCAGTGCTGTTTATCAGGGTCTGCCAGGCCTCAACGGGTGTAAGAGTTCCTGGTGCCCTAAAAATGGATCTGTATCGTACCATGTGACATTAGAAGTGTACTGCAGCTGTTCTCAATAACAAAGCAATACACACCAGTAACTCCCATTTTCAAAGGATGCTTGTGCAGGCAGGAGCAAGATAGAATAGGTGTCAGTCAGGCTATACTGTGTTATGTCACACATTTCCATCTGTAGAAGTTGATCAATACATAGAATCACAGAAGAGTTTGGGCTGAAAAGGATCTCAGAGATCACCTAGTTCCAAGCCCCTGTCATGGGCTGGAACACCCCCCACTAGACTTGTCCTGATTGTGCGGCACCTTTTACTGGGCCTTATGGAACTTCATGCAGTTCACATGTACCATCCCTCCGGCTTGTCAAGGTTCCTCTGGATGGCATCCCTTCCCTCCAGTGTTTTGACCACACCACACAGCTTGGTGTTGTTGGAAAGCTTGCTGATGGTGCACTTGATCCCACTGTCCATGTCAGACAGAGGTATTAAACGGCACTGATCCCAGTAGTGACATGAGCAATGCCACGTGTCACTGATCTACACCTGGACATTGGGTCATTTACTGCAACTCTTTGAGTGTAACCGTCCAGCCAAATCCTCTTCCAGTGAGTGGTCTATCTGTCAAATCCTTGCCTCTTCAATTGAGAGACCAGGATGTCATGCGGGACAGTGTCAAATACTTTGCACAAGTCCGGGTAGATGATGTCAGTTGGCCTTCCCTTATCCTCCAGTACTGCAACCCCATCATAGAAGGCCACCAAATTTGTCAGGGACAATTTGCCCTTGGAGATGCCTGTCACCAATATTACTTCACTAAGGGCGGTTCATACCTGGTAAGTATACATAAAGCCTTGAAAGTTGTTTCCATTAGGAGAGGTGAATTGTGAAGTTGCATTTTTGTAATGTGAATCTATTTAGTGTTATTTTCTGCAAAGCCTTAATGTCCTGAGCACTGCTAGGATCAAGCAGCAGGAATGGATTCCCCTTCAAGCCTGTAAGTGCTTCCACCAAATATATATTCAGTTGTACATTTTTGTCAGGACCATTGCTGCAGATCCTTTTTTTTTTTTTTCTTTCCTTGTACTTCAGCAGGCTGGTGTGATCCTAGTTTCCAAATGAATTCATAAGTACACAGGGTGTCGGGATCAGATGTTGTGTTTAAAACCTATCAGCTGAAACGGAGTCCACCTCCAGCAGCCTGGTGATGTGGTGGATGAGCCATAAACCTTGGCACATGTGCTTTGTGAGTTGCCTGAGCACTTTCGTTGCTTTGAATAACCAGTTAATTCTCGGTGCTTCTGTCTGTGCCAGTGTTTATGGTCAGCCTTTGTCCCTTGCTGCCCCCACTTTTTGGACAAGGCATCAACATCAACATGCTTCTACTCAAGCCTAACCTTCGTTATATGGCTGTGCACTAGGTCACTCAGAGTTTTCTGGTAGTTGTCATGAAGCTGGGAAGTCTTCCATGGGGGTGAATGTCAGTATTTGTAATTGGAGTGCCCGACAACCAGTTGGTTTCACCCCACCTCCAGTGTACCATTCGGGTCTCCGTGCAGGGATTGCTTTGCTCACAGGTTAAAGTGAAATGATGTCTTGGATGACACACAAAGTGTGTTAACAGCTTAAATGCTACAGAAGAGCACAGGCGACTAAAGTGTCTAGTTGAAACTAATGAGGAAAATGAGGCAGAGGGTTGGAAATGTCCATACTGTGAGCTAGCAGCTTTCCTCCAGCTATTTATCAAATTCCCAGATTTTGGGACATCCCAGCACAAGATCCTTAGTTCAGCACTGATGCAGGACAAAGAAACCAGAAATCAGTGGACGTGAAAGGAAGTGGGTTGGAGGCATGGGTAAGGGATACAGATCATGTGTATCAGAGAGGAAAGACTGGAGAGGTGAGAAGAAGGGGTACTATAAATCCTGGCCTTGCCTATTTCAAGTCTGCTTCTCCTAGCATCATGTGTTCAATGAGCCTTGGCAGTGGTGAGTTGCGTGTTGGATTGCTTTAAAGTATTAGGCTTGGATAGGCTTTAACTGGGAAGAGATGGAGGGATGGGAGCACAGGAGAATGGCAGTTTCACTTGTCAGAAATTGAAGATTTAAAAAAAAAAAAAATATTTGCAGATTTACAAATTTTCCCAGTGCAGGTGGGGACCTCTGCATGGCAAGCATAGGCCTATTGAGAGGCGTGCCTACTCTGTTAGTCAGCCACTTTGTGAAGAGACCTTAAAAGTTCAACCTACAGGTCTTGCGTCCTGTCGAAAAGCCCTGAGTTCACAGCCTGAAGTTCCCTGAAGCCCATGAATCAGACAGAAGTTGTCGATAACCTCTGTGTGTGTGTGTGAAGGTTTAGTTATGTGCTACGTGTGCTGTGTCCAGGAGATGGAGATGTTGGCAAACAGCAAAGAGAGAGGATTGCAAGCCGGATGCAGGGGTGTTTGGGTAGCCCGGGAGCCGAGCAGTGGCACCAAGTGCTGTGGGAGCAGGCAAAGGGGGAGAGGTGCAGGGGAGAGCTTTCTGGGACCTAAATTGGGAGAAAGGCAAAACATAGAGGTGTGAGTTAAATGACAGCATTGTGAAGACCACAAGATGCAGGCATGGATCCTCATCACTTTTTAAGGGTGGGAATACATGTCATGCTGGGACAGGCTGCTGCCCATCAGTGACTCGCCTGCGATTCCCGGGTGGTGACAGCACGCACAAGCCCTGTGTTGTCCCACGCTGGGCCTCAGATTCTCTTGTGTGGCCTCCACTGAGCTCTTCCTTAAGATGTGCCATGTGGCATCCTGTGTGCTGCTGGTGGTGCTCAGTGTCCGGGGTGCAATGGTGGAAGGGCACTCCTGCTCAAGCTGGGCATCCTGGCTCAAAGGAGCCCTCCAGGAGAACGCATATCCCGCAACGTCAGTGGGCCTGCCTCACCTGTACATGCAGATGTGTACCTTGGATGTGAGCTTACATGGGCGTGGATCTGCCTTTGATCTTGATATACGGGAAGTCCAGCCCTGCCTTGTCAGCCAGTGCAGTGGTATTTGGTTCAGCCAGGACGTGTCTTGGTGTCCGCATGTGAACTCTGTTATGTGTGAAAACATACCGTGCCTCTGCTAGTTATGAAAATACACATTACTAGACCCTGCCAGGGTCAGTGAGAAGACTGAAAAGTGGATGTTGATATGTTCAAGTGGGGCACAACTGCACACATATATGGCTACTGCCCTGCTGTAAAGAAAGGGGACAGGTCACTGAAAACCAAAATTGTAGAAGAAAAAGACACCTGGTGACACTGGTTAGGTTTGTTCAAGGGAAAGGTGATAATAAGTTACAGTTAATTAGAGCAAAGTTGGAGTCTGCAGGGAGAGCCGAAGGAGAGAAAAACAGATGTCTCAGAAATAATAGTCTCAAACCCAAAGACTTCATGATCAGAAAAGCCATACAGAGGAGTTCTTGAACAGGATTTGAAAGAAGTCCTATTTAAACCCTCCAGAAATTGTGAGAAAATCAGGACATAAAATAATATATGAACATTTATTGTTTCTTTTAGTCCTTAATGTGTATTAAGCTAGTTAATGGGGTTTTTTTTGGTGTTTGGTTTTGGGGTTTTGTTTTTCTTTTTTTTTTTTATGAGCCTTGTGAAGTCTGTGGTTCTATTTGCTTAAATATTGCGTGATCCTGAACACTTGAGTTGTGAAATGAGAGTCTCTAAAAGGTTAGAGCTTTGGGGAAGAAGCACAGTTGGAGTGTCAGCTGTGGTCCTAGGGTATCTGTGATACCCCTCAATGAAAATCTGGCATGGTAAGAAAGAGAACACATGCTGAAGAAATGCTCTGGTGAAACAATAAATGTGATATTGTTGCTGCAACCTAGCGAGATGAGGAAAACTCAGAAGAGAAAGGCTGAGGGAAATTTGTGAGGATATATTTTTTTATTTTTTTCCACTAAATGAGATCTTGATGCAATTGAAGCAAAATTGTGCCACTTTCTAAGTGATGTGCTTCTTTTTGCCATTTCAAGATTACACTTAATAAGGGTAGATTATAAAAAATTCCCCCTCCCTCCCCAAAGCAAAAGTACTTAAATTTGTGTCATTGCAAGTCTGGACTTTTGGCCTGTCAGGAAAGATCAAGCACCTTCCCTCTGCGTGGAAGGAAGGGATGTGTGTGGGTGCCACCGAGCAGGGGGGCAGTGGTCTGGGGCTGCCTCCAGGCTGAGATCTGTGGGGAGGCACACTCGGGACGGTGGCAGATGTCCTGGTGGGGGAGCTCTGGCAGAGCTGTGCTGCCCGTGGGCATCTATTGCAAGTCCTCCTTTCATTAAGAGTTTTGTTTAGAAAACATCTTAATAGCTTCATATTTATTGAGTAATGGTGACACAGATAACTCTTCCAGGAAAAGCTCACTGGGACTAACTAAATAATTGGAATAGCAGAAAATGTTGTGGGGTTGGGGATTTTTTCCGTTTATCTTGTTTTGCTTTGTTTGCTTGTTTGGTGGGGTTTTTTTCCCTTCTTTTTTTTTTTTCTGATTCAGCATGAGAGGACAGTGACTCTGCTAAGGCTTGGCTTTTGCATTTCTTCCTTCTGACTCTAATGCAAGCAGTGCTCCTTCATTTTTCAGCTAACAAACTGGGTGGGGAGTGTCATTACTGGGAAGTGTGCAGACATCACTGGTCCATGGATTTCAGTTCAGTCATGATACTAAACTGACCCAAAGCAATGTGCAGAAAATTCCAGGACAGGCACCTGAGGAAGCGAGGAAAGGAGGGCAACTCTTTCTGAAATGATGATGAGACTGGGATTGCTGTGAATCTCCATCTCTTCTTGGGCTGCTGTTCTACATCTGTGTGTATCACTATGCAAACTAGTGAAATTACAGTCATAGAAGAGAAAGCAGGAAAAAAAATGTCCCTAATGTAATAATTTAGAAAAAGTAAATGACATAGAAAGAAAGTCTTATTGTGACTTAAAAATTACATTTTACTACTATAAAACTCCAATATTAACTACGTGGCAAGCATGAGAAGGTAAAAAAGGACTGATGGAAAAAAACAGAAAAGCGCCTGAAATTCGGGGCCAGTTTAGATGCTTTTGTGATTTCCTGTAAGGTGACATAAACTATCTATTTTTTTTTTTTTTTCTGGGAAATTTGTAGCTGAGGTCAATGTAGGAGAAAATAAAAGTTGAGAAAACATACACAGGGTTGCTGTGCAGGAATGAGAGCTGCGTTCCTCATCGAACCGGTCGCAGAGGATGGTGCCTGTTCAAATTTACATAAAACAAATCCTGAAGCATCTGCTAGGCTGTATTCTAGCATGTGTGTTGCTTCCTGTCAGTTTAATTCTGCGTTGCCAGAAAACTTTTTTTTAGATGTAAGCAGCTTTTGTTGCTTGGACTCATTAACACAGATCCCTGGCAGTGGTTTTCCCCACACTCTCCACTGCGAGCTGGCGGCACCGAGCACCAATGCCATCTTCCCAGTGTGGTTCTGGCTCTGCCATGCTCTGTACAGATGGAGCTGGTGGGGGGCATCTGTCCGGCTCCGGCACCTCCGGTCTGGAGGGCAGTCAGCTTCCTTCACCTAGGTCCGTGCCCAGGTGCCTGGCCCCCCTGAAAGCTGGTCTGCAGTCTGAGATGGATGTTCCCTGAGAAAAGTGAAAAACCCCAGAGATGGGTCCTCCCTTCTGCGTCTCCACCTTCAAGGTTTGGCCCTTTGATGTCACCAATGCATGCAAGAGAGCTGAGCATTTCCCAAGGTCATGAGTGTGGTACGCTAAGAAGTTTAGTGGAAGGAACATACAGCAAGGGCCAGTGAAGTGATGTGGTTTTGTAGGGAGCTAAGTCAGGGACTGAAACTCAATCCTAGTCCAGTGGTTCACCCATAAGGTCAATTTCTCATTCATTATGACATATTTAATAAAAAACCTGACATAAATACTTGAAATGATCTCAGATAAATTTTTGTAACTTTCCAGTCAAAATTAATTAAGTGCTACGAGTAGAGCACCTGAACCATTAGAAATGATTCACTGCTTTCCTTCCTAAGGATGTAAATTAACACATGTTCTGTTTTGCTGACGGAGTGAATTCTGCTTTAGGAAACTCATGAAGCATGGCCAAGTGTGAGTAGAGACATATGCACGATGCTAACTTTCTGTCCAAGACCAGCAGCTTCAGTTAGCTCTTACTTTGTATTGTCTTCCCTCCCCTGTGACAGTCCTGAGTAACAAGGAACACATGCTGCTGAGCAGCTGAACCACTCAACCTCTTTCAACGGCATTTTGCCTTAAATTTCCCCCTGTCCCCAGGATGACTGAAGGCAGCAATTATAGAATTGTTATCATGTGAACATCAGTGATAAAAACATTATCCTTTTCAACCACCTGGATGATATGGATTTAAAAACCATTAATGGTCAGTCTATACCAGCTTATCTATGTCCTCTAGCAGTAGTAAAAAATTGAAGAGTGCTGGTAATGCCTGCAGGGGAGGTGATGAAGACGCAGTGAATTCAAGGCAATAGATTGTCTAAGCCCTGTGACCTGCTTCATCACCCTCCTGTCTCCCTCCAGACACTGCCCAGCGACTTTCTTTTTAAGCCTATGGGCATGTGTTAATAAAAAAGGTACAATAAAATGTGCTTTAAACCCCCTATATTTAGGGTATGTTCTGGTAAACACTTTCTCACTGTATCTGGCTTTGTGCTGGTGTAAACTGTGTACAGCCCATGAGGGAGCACTTGGACCTCAGGCTCCTTGCTGTGGAGGACTGGGATCGTGTGGGCTTGAAACGACGGGGATGGTGGGCAAGCCCAGCCTTGGGAACAAGCCTGGCCTGATGTGTAGCTCATATAACAGGCATATTCAGAAAGGTCTCTATGCTGACAGAGATAAATGGAAGCTGTAGGAAAGTGATAGAAAGCAGAGTTCAGACTACTCTCTGTGGGTGATATTCCTCTTCATGTTTTATTTCCAGTTATTTTAAAATTAAGCCATAAATTGGAGGCAGAATTCACATTACACATTCATCTCCTCTTATGCAGGCCCCTGGGACACAGACAGTCTACTTTATCAGGATGCAGAGCACAGGGTTTCTGACCATTGTTCAGCTCTTGTGTGTATGCGCATGTACTGCTTGAACAGGCAGGTGTTTTCTTTTATGTTGTCCTGGAATATATCATGCTTTTTATCCCATACTGTTACTTGTTAACATCCATTCTGGTATTCTTCAGGTCTTGTTTTGACAAGATGTAATAAGGCCTGGTCCCTGGAGAACCAGGACTTATGCTGAGGATACATTTTTGCCCATATTGGAATGTAGGGTTGAATAAAAGAACTTTTTTAAAAATTTATTTTACAAACATTGTTATGTAAGCAGGAAAGGTGAGGAGAAGAGGGAATAGAAATAAAAAATAGACACTGTGAATAAGGAAGCATTTTAATTGCCAAAACTATAACTATTAATGATATGTAGCCTGTTTACAATGACTTTCCAACACCGAATCATTAGTGAAGCCTGAATGAAACTTTTCCTGATATTGAGGCACTTAGGGTGGTCTTAGTCTATGTGCATTCTCTATTGTCTGGTAGGTGGATCAAACTCATAGTGAAGACTTTTCCCTAGTAAGACTCCCCTCTAGGTTTTTCTCCTCCACCTGGCTGTATCTTTTCTCAAAATTCTGAGAACTAAACATCTCTAGGACCTCTGCTGCTCCATCAGCAGCTAAGGATGCCCAACAAGTAAAAATATCTTGGGAGGGGGTGAATGCAAAGCCAATGAAATTAACTGTAAGCAATGCTTAGGAAAGCAGGCTGGTAGAAAAGCACACATCCAGCAGAAGTGAACCTTGCTAGGAAATTAAATGGTGAACACTCCTGAGCACCAGACTGAGGTTGTGAAATGGTTTGGCTGGCTTTTGGCATGTGTGGCTGTGGACAATGCATTCCCCTGGGCTATCTTGGGGTTATGGGTTTGGTTCTTGACCCAAGGAAAGTCATCAGCATGACTGCTCACAGATAATGTGCCCTGTGAGATCTCATGGGTTGGAGGCAGGGTGCAATGGAGCGTGGCTGGCTTAAGGAGGGAGGTGTGTTGAGTTGCCAGGGCCCAAATGAGGTAGCTTTCCCCCGCATCATGGAAGGAGGGGAGCCTAAGTGTTAAGTCCCTGTTGGAGAAACAATGGAAAGGGAACCAAAGGAAGAAATGCAGCTGGGTGAGTCGTGAGGAAAGGAGCAGTTGAATTAAGATGGAGGTGCTCCAATAAATTACTTCTTGCTTCTATTTCTTTCATAATCTGGTCCTGCCTACAGCTCTAAACTCATCTTTTTGTACTCCCCAACTCTCTCCATCTGCTCCTGCTTGCTCTTTGGCAAGACTGAGTGTTTTCATGGCTGGGCTCTTTGTACCGGGCTCTTTGGCACTGCTGGTGGCTGGGATCAAAGCTTGCATTGCATTCTGGCTTGGCAGGCCATGCTTCCTCTCACTGCAAATCCTTTTGGCTTTTGCCACCCAGGCTTGTTCTTTCCTGACTGAATGTATAACTTCCTCCAGCAAGCTAATGTGCAGCATTACTGTCCCATCAGCGAGTATTAGTCCCTGTTAAGCAGTGCTGCCTCCCTCTCAGGTGGACCATGAGGAGCCTGTGGTGTAGAAGCTACAAACATCCATTCTTACCTGACCAGGAAAAACCCTCTTGTCACAGAGCTTCCCTTCCTTTCGTGGGGGTCTAAAGCACTGCAGCTGCGACTCACACAACCCTCTAATGTTCTCTGTTTGTTTCAGGCAGTAAAAAATAGCAAGAAAGGACATGGTCAGCAAGACAATTCCCCAGATCATTGTGGAAACATGTTTAATCTTATGTTGATGTGAGCCCATTGTTTGTTTCTTGATGCCAGTAGGCAGAACATTTATCATAACTGCTGTGAATTATCTCGGCGTGCCATGATGTCAGGCAGGGCGAGAGTCTCCCTTTGAAGTGGCCTTTCTTTCAGTAGGTGGATTTAGCAAAGAAAAGGAGAAAGGTTTTAGTCAAGGTTATTGGAACAGCCTGAGAGCACTGAGCTCACTTGGAGCGGATGCTCCTGGATGAACAGTTGCTTTGTGTGCGCCGAGGGAGCAGCAGCTGACGGGTAGCCCTGTAAGAGCATGGCCGATGAATGGCAAGATCTGACGCTGGCATCCACAAGTGCAGGTCGGCTGAAACCAACGGGGTGGCCTTTTGTGCCAGGTCTGGATTTGGTCGTGAGTGTAAAGACAGATGGGATGTGAAAGAAAGAGATTACTAGGATTCAGGAAGAAGCAGTGGGCTAAGTAGTTACTCCATACTGAAGATGATCAAGCTGCTGTCTCTCTCCTGATAAACAATTATTGGGATTATGAACTGAGGGAGATGTCATGTCTCAGTCCTTGTAGTGCAGCCTATTACCAAGACTCATTTTTCTCATGTCTGGAGCAGCTGGAAGCACTTGAAATGTGCCATGACATGGAGAACTTGAGTCTTACAGCCATGGGGCAGGCTGGAGGGATGATGCTAGGTCTGCCTGGACTTGGAGATAGTTGGGTACCAAGCAGCGCAGCCTGAGCATACTGTGGTGAGAGCCAGAGGAACATACTGCATGCATGTAGAAGGATTATTTAGCCCAGCATCAGGCTAAAGTGGCCATACACTTCCCTAGATGTCATGGCTCACATCCTGCCGGGGAGGCAAAGCAAGCCTGTTCCTCCCTTTGATCTACTCTGTAGGCATGTCTCATGTGTCTGGAATGATGTTGGTGCAAAACTAGCTTCAACTTGGTACCTGCTGTGGATTCCCCCACCTGGGTGTGGATGTCAGGAGTGATGCAGCCTCACTGAGGAGATACGTTGACCCTATAGCTTCTGGAGAAGTGGCTGCTGGAGAGATCCAAAGCTGGAGTGAGCACGGTGGCAGAGGCCAAAGCAGCACGGGCATCTGAGCCGCCAGGAGAGGAGATTTCAGCTCTGGTGGCAGCCACATCACATGGGAGAATCTGAGGAAAAGCCTGGGGATTTAACTGGGTCAGCTAATGTGTCTCGCAGCTTGATGTCCTCTGCAGCACCAAGAGAGCGGTATGCCATTGTCACTATGTGTTTCTGTCAGGAAATTTGGCATCAGTGCCAGTAATGGCCAAGACCCACCTTTTTTATCCCTTTTCCCCACAAAAAGAGGGCTGTTGTAGCCATGTGGAGTGCATCCATGGCTGTATGCCTGACCTCTCACCTGGACCTATGGGCTAATTTCACCGTTGCTTCCACATAATCCTCATGCAAATGACGCCCTGGATAGAGAGGAGAGTTTCTATGGATGGCTCCTTTGAGGGGTTGGTGCGCGTCTGTGTTCACTGTTTATTGCACTCTATAGAAAATCTACATGGAAAAAGGATATTTTAGATGTTGCTCATAAAAGAAAGCACCAGGAGTTGGTGCTACTTCTCCCCCCTCCCTTGCTGTCTTTAATGGACTTGCAGACCTGAGAGGGGGTTTGGCCAGCGGCGTGTTGACATCCTGCCACAGAAGGAGCTGGAGAAGCGTGCTTTGTTTGTGGCTGTGCAGTGAGCTGGGCTCGGAGGTGCTAGCTGGGAGGGCGAGGAGGGCTGGGAGTGAACCTGGGGGACAGAGCATGTTTTGCTGCTGAAATCACAGGAGAGCCAAACCCATCCCACACACTTGTTTAGTTCCTCAGGAGAGCTGCTGTGAAGTGTAGCTCACCGAAGGGCATTGTCTCATTTGCCTAAATGTTTTGACACTGTTAGTTATTATCAGGTTTTATTGAGGATCCTTGGGGTCTCATTGGTTCCCAAAGACCAAGCCCTCAGGGCACGTGACAAGGGATGTGATCTAGAAAAACAAGCAGCCTCTAGTGCAAGAAGTCACGTTTCTTTACTGTAAACATGTAGAAATTCTTTGCTAAAAACACAATGTGGGAAAAGCAAGGCATCTTTGATGAAAACTAGATCAAGGCATGTCTGAGCCAATACAGTTCATATGAAAATGAAAAAAAAAAAAAGAATACTCAAACTAAAGAAAGCCAGAAACTTTCTTTAGTCTCTTGCAATGGTTGGGAACATTTTTATTGTGAATGCAATTAGAGTTTGTGTTTTTCTTGAGGTTTGCAGCATTCTAGCTAGCTATTTTGTTGTCCTTTTGCATCTCATTACAGCTCCTGTTTTTAGGCATTACCACAGAAGAACCCACGTGCTATGAGAAAGATTGGTGTTACTGTATTTCTGGCCAGACTGAAATGAGAATTTTTCAGAATTTTTCCTGGAAGAAAAGGCATGTGATGTTGTAATTTTTCTAAATCAGGTCGTTTTGGACATTTGAAAACTATGCTTCAGGAGACTGGTTGCCGTACAAATAAAAACACAGGACTCCGTATGCTGGAATATTGCATTACCTGTTTTGCTGAACCTTATATTGCACAAGTAACTATTTAACGGGGACTAGATTCTCAGAGCCAACTTCCCATTTACATCACAGTCTCTTTGCCACCTTGGAAATGCAGTTGGATACTTCCCCTGACATAGGTATGTACACACAGCTGCGCCTGCAGCTACACACAGAAGTACATATGCATTTATCCCTAACATGCATGCACATCACTTCTGTATCTGCATGTATTTTTTTACAAGTTAATCTAGACAGCAAGCATGAAACTTTTGTTTTGTTTGTCATGAATATGGCATTCTCCTCTTGACACCAGTGTGGGATCAGTCACGTGTAGAGTGAAGGGTCAGCACCTTTTGTGGTGTCTATACTCTTAACACAAACACTCTGGTCTGAGTCCTGATCATGTGGAGGAAATCAACGGCAGTTCTGTCGTTGATTCCAGAGCAATGAGGAGTTGCCCCAAAATTTCAATTTACACTACCTTCTTAATAGTTTTGTCTATTAAATTTAAATTGCTGGATACTATATGATAAACATTGGGGGTAAAAAAATGTAATAAAATGGTTTAATTTATTTCTAGGTCTATCAAACATTTGTGCTGATAGTATTTTTATGTTCTTAGTTTTCATTTTAAAATAAACAATAACACTGTGATGGGAGATCTCCTAATTTCCTGTTAATAGAGTTTAAATTGAAACGCATTTTTCAGTGGGAGAGCTGCCCATTTAAATTATGGATGGCAATTTTGTTCCATTTTTAAGCTGTTCTCTTCTGGCTGGAGATCCTTGAGTCATAAAGCATTTATAGCTTCTTTAACAATACATAACAACAACAGAACTGACACTTCCACATACATCTCTAAAGACGCGAAAAGCATATTATGGTTATAATAGAGAAGGGAAAAATCAACAAGTTACAAGAGAGATTCTCTTTCCCCTGCAGCTCCTCAACGTGCTGGTGGTGATGCTCCCATGTCAGCCCATGACCAGACAAGCAGGTGACTACATGAAATGAGAACCCCAGGAGAGCCGTTATCCTCAGTGAAGGAAAGACATGCATGTCCCCAATGTCCCTGACTGTGTATCAGACCGGTGTGAACCTCAGTCCAAATCCCACCTAATTTAGAGTTGGCAGGGGGGGAAGAGACAAAAGTTGGGGACCAGGAGGTGACACCTCTCCAGCTTCCTGATGCTCTGAAGTGGCCTGGGCTGTGCAGCTGGATCCCTGGGCAGGGTAACTGTGGAGTTAACACAGCAGTGGGACCTATATATGTACAAAACCTCTGTTTTAGTTGTATATACCCTGTCTTCCCTTTCGTGGAACCAGATATGCACATGCATACATATGCATATCCACACCTGTAACTGCATCCACACACATATATGAGCCAAGTGCTCAGTAAGAGGTAGGCATTTCTTGCTACCGGTGGAGCTGTGGGGATATCTGGTGGGCAGGGTGTTGGGAGGGGCAGGTAGTGGGCAGAGGTGCACACTGTGCCAAGCCACAGGCACAATAAAATTCGAGCATGAGGTCAAATGTACTGAAGTACATGGAAAATCTCGCACTGGCTCTAGAGCCAGTATTTCACCCAGCATGAGCAAGATATTAAAAAGGAACTGATTAGAAGGGAGAAACCCTGGTAACTAGTGACCATGGAAAGGAAACCAGGAAGAGTTCATGACATCTTAATGAGGCTTTAGTTTAGAAACACATTTTATTCTCTTAGGGACTGATGTAGTGTAAGAGTGATTCCTTGGCTCCAAATTTATCTGCTTTATTGGTTTTGTGTCACTGCCATAATTTTATTGATTTTTTTTTTTAAATAGTGCTACCATAAGAGGCCTCTGAAGCTCAGAACATCTAGTGAGTAAACTCTTCCATGTTCATTTAACTTTGCAAGTCAGAGCCCTGTGTCTAAATTTGGTGTTTCAAGGTATACTTTGAGGCTTGTTGTAGCTTTATAAATGGCTATTATGTGGGTATAGGAAAAGGAGAATTCTGTCCTCAAGGCTCATTTCTGATGTCCCTCTGATGTGAGATTATTACCACAGTGTGTTGCGTCTGTCATGTTGGATATGCAGTAAATGACCTCGACTGTTAGGAAGCCATTAGCCAACAGATCATCAGCAAGATAAAACTTAGCATCTCTTCTTGTGCCTTTGGATGTGAAGGACAGTGCCTGATTGTTCCTGAGCTGCTATAATCAGAAAAAAAATCCTGTTGGCTTCCTGGTGAGTTAGTGAGGTTTTGCTTTCCTGGTACCACGTTTTCCTGGTGAGGATGTGAAATCCCGTGGGCTGATACCAGGGGCTGTTTTGTTGGCTCCTCATCCATTGCCAAGGAAATCCAGAGGCCAGAATTTCTAAATTTTTATGGATATGAACAAGTCATTTGGGAGAACGAGCCCAGGATCTCAAATGGAAGGAAGTGCACAAGCGAATTTGCTTGGAATAGTGACTTTTAAGCATGAAGAAGTAAAAAAGACCCTGTGTAGTTTATGCTTCTGCTTACGCATTTGAGGGTTGTTGTATATACCATTCTGAAGAGGTGCAGGGGTACAAGGGAAGCATGTTTTGTTGTCTTGGAGTGGTAGAAGATTAATATTTGCAGTCCATTGTGTTTTGGTGTTGCTGGCCCAGAGCACTGGCTGCTTCTGTGATTCCCTTAGTTGTGGCTCCAAACTCAGTTCAGTTTTCCTACAATATATACTTGTGTTTTACCTTTTCTTTCTAAAATAAGAACTGACTTTTGCAATGTTCTGCTGTTTATGGGAATGCTTTAGTTAACCTACAGGTATGTTTGATGGAAGAGGGAGAGTATTAGGAAAACCTGACCTAAACAACTTTGAAATCATAGAAAGGCATGGGTTGGAAGGGACCTCAAGGATCATAGAGCTCCAACCCCCTGCCACAGGTAGGGCCACCAGCCTCCAGCCATGATCTACACAAGGTTGCCCAGGGGCCCATCCAACCTGGCCTTGAACACTTCCAGGGATGGGGCATCCACCACCTCTCTGGGAAGCCTGTTCCAGCACCTCACCACTCTCTCTGTAAAAAACTTCCCTCTAAGATCTAATCTAAACTTTCCTTCCTTTAGTTTTAATCCATTCCCCCTTGTACTGCCATTGTCTGCCCTTTTAAAAAGTTGATTCCCCTGTTTGTATGTTCCCTTCAGGTAATGGAAGGCAGCAATGAGGCCCCCCTGCAGCCTTCTCCAGGCTGAATAAGTCCAGCTCCCTCAGCCTCTCTTCATAGGGGAGGTGCTCCAGCCCTCTAATCATCTTTGTGGCCTCCTCTGAACCCTCTCCAACAGTTCCACATCTTTCTTGTATTGGGGGCCCCAGATCTGGACACAGGACTCCAGATGGGGCCTCACGAGGGCAGAGTAGAGAGGGACAATCACCTCCCTGTCCCTGCTGGCCACCCCTCTTCTGATGGAGCCCAGGATACCATTGGCCTTGCGAGCTGCAAGAGCACACTGCTGGCTTGTGTTAAGTTTCTCATCCACCAGAATCTCCAGGTCCTTCTCAGCAGGGCTACTCTCAAGGAGCTCTTCTCCCAGTCTGTATCTGTGTCTGGGATTCTTCCGGTCCAAGTGCAAGACCTTACACTTGGCAGTGTTGAATCTCATTAGGTTCCCCCGGGCCCACCTTTCCAGCCTGTCAAGATCCCTCTGGATGGCTTCCTTTCCTTCTGTTGTGTCAGCCACACCACTCAGCTTGGTGTCATCCGCAAACTTGCTGAGGGTGCACTCAATTCCATCAACGATGTCATTGATAAGGATGTTAAAGAAATATGGTACCCAAGCCTGTAACAGGAGACAGATTCACCAGGCAACTGATAATCTCTACTCTGAAGGGAATGCAGGGAATTTGTCCTTTTTTTCCAGCAGGGATATACTAGGGAACACACCACAATTTATTTTCTAAGTACCTACCTTTCACTTACTTTATGTAGCTAAGTGATTTGTAGTGATCATGTAATCCACTTTATTTGCCAATGTATGATGTTTTGCAAAAGAGTTAGCAATTTTTAAGGGAGGGATGGTTGAACAGTGTGTGCATATCCTGTATAACAGGACAGAGCATGCTTCCTAAGGATTATGGCACCAGGTACTCATTCTCTATGCCTGGCAAAGCTGGCTCTAAAATATTAATATTTACTAAAGAGATACAACATCACATCTGTACTTTTGTGTGGGAGACTTCTGTAACAAAACCCACAGCACCACTAGAACAAACACACTCCATTTAAGGGCATTATTAAATGTACTGTTTTGCATTACACACATTAAACCCATGACATATCATACTCCCACCCAGCCAGGTTTATGTTTGGTGACTAGGAAGAGAGGGACAATTAAGGTTTCTGGTGGTAACTGGAGACATCAGCTTGCAATTCAGCTGAGTTACAGTTCTGCTAGCACCCTCCATGCCTGGCGAAATTCTGTTGTAGGTCAGTGAATGGTCTATGTCTGTGAGTGCGCGTGTTAAAGGAAGAAAAGCTTGAGGCAGTGTTACTGACTTGCCCTGTGGGATGGTAAACCTACTTACTTCACTGACTCAGGAAGCTCAGGAAGATCAGAGGTAATCAGGAAAGCTTAATCTTGGTCTTGCCAACACTTTTTTGCATGTGCTCTGCTTTAGAGCTGTGTCTAACTCTGTCGGTGTTAATGGTGTTCCTCAAGGACTTAGAGATCAGTTGATTTTTAAAAGCTTGCAGGTCTGTAGGCTAATAGCATCCCACTATTGGACTGTAGGAGGAGAAGGAAAAAACAAAAAGTATCACAGTATGTGCTGTATTAATTCAACAAATGTATTTAAGTTTTAATTATTTATAACATTTCAGAGTATATTAGTAAATGTTCTGTAATGTATTGATAATAGTAATGAAGTCTGAGTAATTCAAAATCTAATTACATCATCTTGCTATTAAGTCGTGCTTAAAAGTAGAAGAGAAAGTGCCAATATTAGTTCAAACAATAAAATATGATTCAGCAAAGAAGTGCTGGTTGCTCTAGATTTCTAAAGCTTTCAGAGATATTAAGTAATAAGTATCTCTGCTTGTCTTAATAGGTGAGATGATTTAGTTTAGTTGGATAACTTGGAGCATTGGTTTATTCACGGTGAATGTGGTAGGAGAAGCAGAATGTCCTATAATTTGAACTTAAAAACCTGTTCCCCATCACTCTATTTGTGGAAGAGGCATTGATGCCTTGCACAGGCCAGGCTGGCAGCAGGAATGAGCCCTGTCACACGCACGGTGCTGTGAGACTGACCCCCCCAGCCGTAAACGCTAGTGCCAGCACTAGCTGTGGTTTGGCAGGGACACTGCTGGTGGGTCCGAAGGGCTTGTTCTGATTGGCCTGAGCAATGGGTGCCATGAGGAAGAGGTCCCTGCCACAGTAAGCCCAGGCCAGTTTCCAGAGGAGGCATCCCAGCTTCCCAGTGAAGTGCTGGGGCAGTGAAAACTGCTGTCATGGCTGGTGGGCAGCTACGTCCGAGGGGGCTTGTCCTGCTTGTCTTGTGTTGTCTGCTTTGTGGTACTCTCCTATACTTCCTTCCTGGCACTCTGACGGAGAGATCACCAACACGTACCCCTTATAAACGGATCGATAGACCATAAAGGATGATCATTAGGAAGATAAGACTCCCTAGCTCATTGGCAATTATTTTATGATATTTCTGATTAATGATTCCATTTTAGCCATTTCAGTGCTCAGCAGTCTTCATTTGTTAGTGTTGATTATGGGAGTCCATGCCTTGCCTGAATCTGAGTTATTTTGACCAACAAACGTGAATTAAAATCAATAGAAATGTCATTAGCATCCCAGTGCCATGAAAGATAATGCGACCATTTCTCATGCATTCAGTTTATTAAAATTTGCTAAAGTGTGAAATATGTATGACAAGTAATGATGTTTTAATCTTTTGCCAAGGTAACAATTGAAAGCTGATTGATTCCATTCAGTAATTATAAAATCAAAATGATGGAAGATTGTAATCAAGAAGGATTCTGTCTCATACTTTGTCACGCCTCCATGCAAGATAAAATTCTCATTTGTAACATCTCTTTTATCTGAAAAGAAATCAAACTCCTATTTGCCCCAGTTTAAATCTCATGGCTAGTTAGATAGTAAACTTTTTTTTTTTTACTCTGATGAGAAGATAAAAGCATCCTGCACCCAGAAGGGGTTATATTCTCACATGTGCCGTGGTACCTTAAAAACTCCTTCTCCCTTTACAGGTATCCTCATGCAGGACAAGGCTGAGAAGATGAGTGTGTTGTGTTGTTGGAGTGCTGGCAGTTATTTTGGTCTTTGTGAGACAGCAATCCTTCCTCCTTCCCCTCAAAAAATCCCCAAGTAAAAAATAAATGAAAAAAAAAGAAGAAAAAAATCAATGTTGGCTTTTAAATCAAGCCATGGAAATATCCTCAGAGCCTGATGGGTTCCATGAGCAATGCCTGGACCCAGGCAGGGAGTGCTGCCCTGTCAGAAATGTGCGGTCCCACCGACTGCTCAGCATTTCACATGCTGCTGAGGAACCTCAGGATCGTGAGCCCTGAAAGAGGAGATCAAAAGGCTGAACCTCCAAAACTACCCATGACTGTTTCACCTGAAGTTAACCAAAAGAGATGAAACTGCTTTCAATCAGCATTTCACTGTAATCATGAGGTCCAGTAATTGGACAGGGTCTTGGGCGACCTTGCTTTGTTTCTGGCTCTCCCATTCTTCTACACAGCCTTGGGCAAGTCCTTTGCCTTCTCCATGCCTCTCTTCTGAACTGCATAATGGCAGTAGAGATGAATTAATGCAGTGCCATGGCTGGTTTGGTTTATGTAAGTGAACGATAACAGCAGAACAGTGTAATTTTTTTTTTTAAAAAAACTACTGCTTGGCAAAATCTTAGATAGAAATGGACAAAGTTGTGATATGCTGAGGTTTCTACACTTCTACTTTCTGCTTACCTTTGGCAGAAAGAGGAGTCTTACCAGCTGGGGAGCACAAATCACAGAATCACAGAATACCCTGAATTGGAAGGGACCCATAAGGGTCATCGAGTCCAACTCCTGGCTCCACACAGGGCCAGACAAGTCAGAGCATGGGACTGAGTGCATTGACCAGATGCTTCTTGAACTCAGTCAAGCTGGGTGCTGTGACCTCTTCCCTGGGGAGCCCAGTCCAGTGCTCAACCAACATTAGGAAGTGGTGAGTCCCAGTCTACCAATGTGACTGGAGGATTAATTATGAATGGTCTGAAACCCAAGCAGAGAGTCAAAATAAACCCATCTTATCTCTTCACTCATTTTAGAAAGTAAGAGTTGTCTGTGGACCAGATGGCTACTCAAAGATGTCCTAGAGCAGAAAGCAGTTATGTTTCTGGACTGCTGGTTTCTGACATCCAGATTGGTCAAGCACTCAGCTAGTTGTGAGTGCAGAAGCACATCTCTGTGAAACACTGGCATTTTCGGGCAGGCTGAGTGCTCAATTTAATCCCAGATGCAGTGCAGTTGGTGGGTGGCCTTGGAGAAATTTTAATGGGCTTTGGAATAGGGTCCAAGCATATCCCAAAGAACAGGAGAAGGAAGCTTTGGTTTGGCCAGATCTCTAAGCCTGTGCTTGACCATTGAAATTAATGAGAATTAAGCATATACTTGAGTCTGACCTGTACCTTAACTACTGAGTAACAAATACTGACCTGCAGAGTCGGCATAAACCATGGGTATGCCTTTTATGTGCCCAGAGGACACACATAATTTTAAATAGCAGATTTCTTTGATTTTCTAGTCACATAGCAAAAGCAGAATTTGGCCCTGTGCTCCTTGGAAGAAGGAAATTTTAAATTATTGTCAACTGCAGCTTCTCACTGCCACACTTTGCATGGTGCAGGTTAATGGCTGTCTGCTAGAAAAGAAGACTTCTCTGTTTCTGTTGCCTAACAGGATTTTTGGCATCCTGCTCACTAGAAGAGATATTTTCTTAAACCAATTTGCTGTAGGAATGCATCTTTTAAGTATCCTGCTGCATTATTTTGACCTTCATATATTTTCAGCTTATAGTTTCTGGAATTCTTTTTCCTCCTGGTAAGAAGCAGTGTTGTTGGGTGTGCTTTTCCTAACAAAACTAGATGGAAGATCAGGGTTAAAAAAACCTAATGTATCTGATGGCTTGGTAATTTCAGGGTCAAAACAGATTTTAAGCATTGATCTTCTCACACTTCTGATGAATATGTTTGACCAAGCAGCTGGTGTATGAGATCTAGCCGGCAGCAGATAGAACACATTAGGAAAACAAAGAGAATGTGAGATTAAACTGAAAAGAGGCAAGAACAGCATTTCCTCACCGTTCTGCATGAAGGCAGAAGATGCTCCGAGAGGATACAAACTCAGTTTGCTTATTGGACCTATGGCCTCTTCCCACATCAGATTATTCAAAGGTAAATTTGCTTTTCACTCTCTTAGACAGACCATTTCCCCCTCACCGGTATACTTATTTATTAGTAACATTATTTGTAAAATGCTAACTTCATTGCCTGCACTGTTATGATGTTATTTCTATGTGCTTCTGTGAAAATGTAACAATGTCATGAAGAAAAATGATGTAAAAATGATGTGGGTACATAAAAGGGGATTGACAAAATGTAATAAATCACTGCTGGGCTGAAGAACAGAGCTGCATGTGTAATGAAATACTTCAGCATTACATCATCGTTTATGTAACATCTGGCAGAGCCTTGTATTTCAGTGCTGCTTTGAATCAGAATCATTTTTTCTCCCTGAGAAGAGAGAAAAACAAACCATTAGGCTTTGCACATAGAAAACTGGAAAAAATTGAAAAAGAAAGAAACCCTTGAAATATCAGTGTGAGGTTCCCCCGAGAAGTTCTACCATCCCCATCCTGATGCAAATAACATAATGTCTGATGCTTGCAAAACAGTTAACACCCAGGCAGGATTTTTTTCAGCTTCATAAGAGAAACACATCTTTAATGTGAAGGGGGCTTTTTGAAGTTGCACAGTTGATTTCCCCAAATAAGAGTTTTTCTAATTGGCATCATTACACATACTCTGGGGCCAGACTTCCAGCAGAAAAACAGGTGTGAGTTATATTTACTTGAGTGTTTTCCACAGGGATTTTTTATTTTTATTTTTTATTTTCCAAGGGAGAGATGAATTATCTTTCTCCTGCTATGGACTCCTGGTCCTGTCTCACAGAGACATGTGGGTGCTCCTTCAGCATGGATTCCTCCATTCCATTCCATTCCATTCCATTCCATTCCATTCCATTCCATTCCATTCCATTCCATTCCATTCCGTTCCGTTCCGTTCCGTTCCATTCCATTCCATTCCATTCCATTCCATTCCATTCCATTCCATTCCAGGCTTCCAGCAGTTTTCCTTGTCCCAGAGATGAGTCTTTGTGCCCAGGTTCACCCAGGGTGCCCGGCAGGGCAACAGGATGTGCTACTGAAGCCCTCCTGCCTCCCCAGGGAGGTCCTGGTGAGGGGGCTATGGTGCTGTGCGTGGTGCTGCAGGGACACAGGCTGCCAGCCCTCCTGGCAACTGTGACACTCTTCTTGCCCAAACCTTTGGCTGGTGGCAGCTGCCCGGGATGTGGGCATGGGGCGTTGGCAAGAACTCGCTCTATCTAGAAATCAGCTTTTTGCTTTCTTATTTCAATACCTACTGTTCAAGGAGGAAATAGGTCAGGCTGCCAAAGAGAAATCACTGTTTAGCTCCTTTTCAGTTAATCAGATATCATGCAGATAAGCCACGGTTACTGTAATTGCTCTTCTCCCTGAGACTTTCATATAGTATATTTATCCGGCAGTATAGTTGTGGTTGATACATGCATAGGCCTGGTTGGTCTAGATATTATGCTCCCCCCTCCATGTTTTACCCATGTTGTTGCAGAGTGGTAGATCTTCACACTTTCCTGAGTAAAGTGAGGTACGTGAGTTTGGTTTTTTGTGGTGGAAAAGGCAAGGGGAAGCGGAGCAATCCTCACAGAGCAACCACTGCTGTAGGAACCCGATGTGGTGCCTGTGTCCTAAGTGGCTTTGTCCTTTCCAAGCAAATGTTAGAGTTATTGAAAAGTTTGTTTGCTTCGTTTTTCAAACCAGCAGTGACTTCTATTGATTTTTTCATTGGAGGAGAGAGGCGCTGTGGAACATGAATGTCGTTGGAAGCAGGACATTATAAAACTGGCAGAGGCAAAGAAAGGGAAGCAATGGCCATGTGATTGGAGTGTAGGGTTTGGAGTCGTGATGTCTTTTTCCTATTTCTGATTTTCTTGTAGGTGACCTTGGGAAAATAAATCCCTGTCAGGGCTGAAAGCTGCCCATGCACAAGGCCATGACAACTTTTACTAGCAGCAGAGGCAGTGGTGGGATGAAAACCCCGCTTTTCCAGCACCTGAGGTTTTTGGATGAGCATATTTTTCCCAGGAATGTTGTGGCAATATATGGCTGACATAGGGATTTCCAAGGAGAAGGAGAAACTTTTTTACATCCGAGACATGTGTCCATGACTTTTTTCATTGCAGACATTGCAAGAGTGGAAGTTGACTATCATGTCCAGGTGGTGCTGGCCAGGAGTAGGGTAAGGTCTGAGGACTAATGGTGGTAGAGGCTAAACTAATCCCAGGGTAAAAATGGAGTTGTGATGGTGCCATCACAAACAACTCCCTCTCCTGTGACAAAAAATGAATTGCTGTGACCTGAGAGATGGACCTGTGCAGTGAGGTAGTGATAGATGATGCCTCTCCACAGGGATTTCTTCAAGTGAGACTTCCAGCAAGCTCAGCTGTTCCTTTGCATTTTGTTTGTATCAGTGCCCCTCATGTTATGTCACAGCTGCAATATAAACAGGGTAATAGAAGACTAAATTATCTAATGCTAATAAGGTTCTTTTAGTGCCCTGGGAAGGATCACAAAAAATATGATCTGACAGTGCAAGAATATCTATGACCATTAGTGAGAACTGGCTCTCAAGGAGAAAAGGAGTTGTCATTTGACATAATATTGGCTGGTGATATTTTTTTGATCTCCGGTTGCCCTGTCTGTCAGGAAACCTGGGTCCTGTCCTAGTCTGGGTTGGCACAGTCATACAGCAGTTGTGTATCTCCTGGTTTTAACCAGTGAAGTCCAAGGGAAGGCACTCAGCTTTCTCCCACTCCTCCAGTGGTTCAGTAGCCAGGAAACCCTCACTCTTACTGTTCTTTATTTTGCCCATGACAAGGGCATGACATGGTGAGGAGCTGCTGCTGTTTTCTGCTTTGTCAGAAAAATTGCCCCTGCCTTCCTCAAAAAACAGTGTGAGATCAGTCTCTTCCAAATTGGTCGCCATACCCCCTTTTATTTCTTGTGAATGAAAGAGGCAATGATGGTTGGTATCACTTATCTCACTTAAATGCCCAAACAAAATGTGGGCACTAGCCTACCTGTTTGCAGACCATGTTAGATTCAGTGTATGGCAGGGCTCTCAGGCAGGCCATTATGGTGCTGAGCAGGAAGGAGCATTGTACTCTTTAATGGATCAATAATGTGCTTGAGATTTACTCAAGTGCTAGGGCAGGAGCTAATACGTACCACTGGGACAAGAAATGAGTATGCCCAGCCTGCCAAGAGGATGATAGCAGTTCTGGAGAGGCGAGAGCAGTTTTTGGGTGGAGGAGAGGGGCTGAATCGGGCTGAGAGGCAGTGGCACCTGCCAATCACCGTCACTGCCATGACCATCTGCTGAGATGAAGGGCTGTGAGTGACCAGCATGGCCACACCAGTCTGTTGGCAGCAGGACAATGATCAACCAGGCTTTGGCCATTGCTCAGCAATCAAAGCTTTGAATAATCTGAATGATTTAATTCCCCACCTACCAAAAGTTTCCCTGCTGATGTAACGGGTGAAGGAGCAGTAAGGGTTACAGGGAAAGAATTCTGTATGGGGATGCGTAACAGTGTTGCAGGGTACCACTACTCAAAGGGGTGCTACAGGAAAGAGGGAGAGGAGTGCAGCAGTAGGACAAGGGGCAATGGCTTCAAGCTGAAAGAGGGTAGATTTAGGTTAGATGTTAGGAAGAAATTCTTGACTATGAGAGTAGTGAGGCACTGAAACAGGTTTCCCAGAGAGGTTGTGGAAGCCCCATCCCTGGAGTCATCTAAGGCCAGGTTGGATGGGGCTTTGAGCAACCTGGTTTAGTGAGGGTGTCCCTGCCCATGGCAGGGGGGTTGGAACAAGATGATCTTTGAGGTCCCTTCCAACCCAAAGCATTCTATTATTCTATGATTTGTTTCTTTTCTACTTCTTGACAGCAGTTTAACATTACATGGTTGTACATATTGATAACTTTTCCCATAATTTCTACAGCATGAAGCTGCACTTATTTCCCTTTCTTGTATTTAATTAATCTGAGCAATATCAAATTACATATTTAAGCAGGAGTCTGGGACAAACAAGGCTGGGCTGGAAGAATAATTTATTGGTAAAATCACAGCTGCCTGTGGGAAGGTGCCTCCAGGAGGCTGTGGTCCCTACCTCTCTTCTTCCCAGTTTTAGGGAGCTGTAGGGACGGAGAAAGGGAGAAGAGAGGCAAATTCTTTATCTCCTACCCTGGCCTCTGCTCAGGTTCCCTCCTCCCACTAGGCTGATAGTGTTTGGCAGGACTCTTATAGGAGGAGAAATATTAAAGTGAATAGATTTCATTGACAGTTGGTAGGCTGAAGATACCAACACACCTTGTTAAGTCTGTGCAAAATATTAAAAGAATTTCTGTTGCCTAAGGTCATTCCTGCCTTTTTTCTTCCCTGTGATGGTTATTCCTGGCTACCTGGCTAAAGATGATTGGTCTTCCATTGTGTTTTGTTTGCTTGGAGCTGATGATGTTCAGTTGACAGATGCTAAGTTATTCCCAGCTTATTGCAGATGAGTTTAGAATCGGAACAGTTATTTGAAAACACTAAGTTTGGGACATAGATTTTGGGCATTTTTTCCCCAATTTTTCCTTTTCCCCTTCTCTGCTATTTGATAGTTTGCTCCAGAAGTTCTTTCCCACTGACTTCCAATAGAGGTTTCTTGCTTTAAAAACAACTGGATTGATTTCCAATATGGACTTTCACCTCCTTGAAAAAAAGGTCTCCTCAGGGGAAACCTGCCGTTCTCTCTGTATGTATTTTCTTATTTGCATTTACTTGGAGGAGTTTGGAACCCAGAGACAAGATTTACGTCAACAAATCCCTCTCCCTCTTATCCAATTTAGTTGTTTTAACATAATACAATAATTTTCTAAATCAATCTGGTGGAGCGGTTCCTAAAGGCATTACACCAACTGTATATCTGGAATCACATTCGCCTCCTTTTATTGCATTAGCGCCAGGCTTGAACTTTTCAGATTCGCATTGTGCTTTGCAGAAGTTCTCAGGATATTTGCAGCCGTTTATAGCTTGAATGTGGTGTGTTTTAAACAGAGATTGGAGAGTGAATTATAGAGCCAAGCTTGTGTAGAGATTGAGATTTTAGTTTCAGGGAACAAGCAGAAACCAGGAGAAAGCAAGAAGAATGTTGCCTTTGCTGGGTGGTTTTGGGACACCAAAGCGGGCGCTGTGTTACAGCGCTGGTTCTGGGGGGTCTCACTAGACTCCGGAAGGTTTTATTTCTTACCTTTGAAGAAGGTGCTGAGGAAGGGGTCTGACACACAGCAAAGGTGTTGGAGCAGAGAGTGCCATGGGGGATGTGCTTGTCAGCTGGGATATAATTGGGTGACACTTCTGCCCTGGCTTTTGTCAAATATGTCTCTTGTTGTTTGAATGCTGTCTTTCTTTTTGCCATATGGGCTGCTACTATCAGGCATCCTTCTCAAGATACGCTTATAATCCTGATGAAGGGGATTTTCAAAGACACAAATGAGACTCTCATGCTTACCTGTGCTTTTGCATGTGTCCTCCCTTGTTCCTCAGTGACTATTTTAGTGATAATTCTCAGTCACCTGGAGCAGTGGGTCATTTAGAAGAAGCTGGCTAAGCGAAGCTATACAGAAATCACACCCAACAACACATGGGGAAGGTGTGAGGGGAAAAGGAAAACTCAGATGACATCAGTTTGGGCAAAAACCTGAACTCCCTGCGCTGTGGGACAGAGCAGTGCATTGGTGCAGGGACCCTCTGTGTGAGCAGGACCACAGTGCTTCTGGTCCCATGGGAGTTTTGTGAGACTGTACCAGTGCCTTAGCGCTTGAGAAATGGCTAAAATGTGGAGTCCCTGCATGTTACGGAGACCTGACTGCCACTTAGATGATGAAAATCCCAACCTGCTCATCACCGGATGCCTCAAGGTGCTTCCAAAAGTTTGTGGCAGTGCCTGTTTCTGCTCTGGTGTCATCTGGTACTTCCTCCCACCTTCCACAGCAGAAACCAGCTAAACCTTTTGTAAGTCACATCCCCTTCACACATGCTGGCAGACAAATGGGTGCAGAGGAGTTTGCTGGGCTGCGTTACTGGGTCCAAGAAATCCCCTTGTAGAAATGGATTAAGTGAGCAGGTGAGCAGCCAGGGGTATTTGCAATTGCAGTTCCTGTGCAATGAGCCTGGCCCACTTCAAAAGTGTTTGCACTCCCCACACCCCCAAATGTTACAACCGGCAATTGGACAGTAGCTTAATGTCTCAACAATTAGTATCAGGATTATGAATAATGAATCAGAATAAGATAGCTGGAGAGCATTCTCTGTTTTAAATGCAAACCTTACATTTTAATAAATAAATAAACAAAAAATGAATATAATCCATTTTGAGATCTGTACTGCGATTCTTGGAACAGGATTATGTAAAAAAATGGAAGTCTACTACCTGCAAATGGCACTTTTTTGATGAACTTATGGGGTCCCAGTATAGACATGCAAGAAGAGGGTCTTGGTATTTTTCCTGTGGGGCAGATCCTGCCAGACATGGCAGGCATTCCTGGCAGATAAGAAATAGCCTCGTGCCCACTTGAAAGACGAAAGAAACTCGTGGTGGCCCGTGGTCAGGGTATTTGGAGGCTGGAAGATAATTTCTGATTGTTCAGTGACCCCTTCACAGAAGGGAAGGTGTGCTCGGAGAGGATGACCAGGAAAGAGACCCAGTCTGGGTCCTGTTGGAAACAGATCTCCATGACATGGGCAGTTCGGTAGTTTTGCCCTTTTTGCCCTGCCCTCTTTACAGCGGGACTTAGCTCCTCTCTCTGGGTGTCCTGTGCTCTCCCTGCAAAAAGGATTTAATGGCTGATAAATTCGTACCTGGTGCACTACATTCCCCCCCCCCCCTGCCCCTGACAATAAAGAGCCTGTGGCATGGCAGAGGGTTGTGTGGTCTGATGGAGGCGGTTCCCGCTGAGAGTGTAATAACCTCGGCCCCACTGATGGCTGCAACACCCTCTCCAAGATGTTAATTGTTATTAAGAATGTTAAAAGCATCATCTCAGTGCTTCCCATTGACTTCCCACACGAGCAATTTTACTTACAGCCCAATCTTTCCTTTACTATCGATTATATTAGGAAAGAGATGAAAAATATGAAACCAGTGTTGCAGAGAGTAGGTCAGTTTATTAAGGCTCCCTCTCCAAATTGGCTATTTTGAAATTCAATAGATGAACATAAAAAGCTGATCTTAGTGAGAAAAAAGCCTTCACACAGTTTGTTATGTCTGCTTTTTATTGTCGGGCTTTGCAGGGGAGCCACAAAGCTGAAGTACGCTTGACCTCTTGCCAAATGATTAGTAGCTTCTTTTTACCTCAGATAATCACATTTTGTCGCCATTTCAAACTGCAACAAGTTGTCATGTACTTCCTCTTGCCACAGATCATCAGTGTAGTATTTATCTGTGTGTTACCAAGCAGCTTTTAGATCGATACCTTAACATGTGGCGGTCAGGGTTAATGTGACTTATAAATATTGAAGGGACTCACAGAGTCATGGTTTCCAGGAGCTCCTCCCTCCTCAGGGGCTGTCCCATGCAGGTACAGATGTGATGATCTCTCCTCACACCGCCAGTGACTGAAAACAAGGGGAAATGCACCGTGGCTTGGCGCTCACGGCCATCGGCAGTGGCAGGGGAAAGACTACTGGGCACATTCTTTAATTTGAGTGATCTTGATGGAGAAAAATAGTAGAAGTACCTGCAGCATAGTACCTTTTACCTGTGCTTTTCTATGCTTTTCCCTTTCTGTGTCGTACATCGCAGATCATTGAATGGTCAGAACTGATGGCAAAATCCCAGGGAGGGTTATGAAGAAGCTGTGTAAGGAAGGACGGATTGGCTTCCTGCCCTGGGGTATGATCCTCCTTGCTCACAGAGGGACACCGCACTGACTGCCTTCCAGACACAAACCAGTGTCAACCTATGCCTAGTTGTCGGCTCTCCCCTGGGTTTATTTGAACCTTACATGCGTTTTCAAAGGTGATAGTATTGTTCTATTAGGGTTGGTACATCTGCTGTAGCAGGGCTGAAATGTGGAGACTGGGGACAGCAGCGTTCGTACCCAACGCTTGGATGACAGTCCTTGTGGCACAAACAGCAGTCCAGACTTGTGCCTTGTATTGATTACATCAGCAATGTGCCTGGATAATCAGTGTGTGGACAGGACAAAGGGAATGTATCCTCTCCTCCTCTGCTCTCCAGCCTGAAGTCCCGCAGCATCCTTCTAATGTCACTTCTAATGTTGGTGGGTTTTAACTCAGTAGTTAAATCTGCCCTGGGAAATCATCAGCAAACTGTCCAGCGTAAACTGGGGACCTTGTTCATTGCTGTCTTCCCAACACAGAGATTTTTGGATGTCCTTCTTCCTCTAATACAGATATAAAAGGATGCTGTTTTGCATAACCTTATGGATCTGCCAACAAGGTAGAGAAGAAACCCAATACAACCCAAATTTTCTCACCTCCTCTCCAGGCAGAAATTAATTTACCAGAGAGGCAGAAGAGGGATCTCTTTGGATTCTTTTGTGGTTTTTTTTTTTCTTTTTTGTTTGCCAAGGTTTTCATGAGGTTTAAAAAAAATGACAGAGAAGGTACAAAGCTGTCCATGCCCCTCCAGAGTGTAAGGCAGGGTAGGCTCAAGGGGAGCTCTGTCCCTCTGAGTGTGCCAGGGGTCTTATTTCTCCATCTGGGGCAGCTTGGGGAGTGCTCAGCCATGGGACCTGTGCTGTCCTTATACTCCATGTCTCCAAGTCTCCATGTCAAGGACAAGGCGGCTCATGAGACTGGTGCTGGGATAGAGGGCAGGATTTTGGAAAAGATGTTGTGGGGGGAATCTTTCCAAACCTCATCTGGGGTCCAGCCAGCATCCTAGGGAGGGATGCTGAGCACAAGTCCAATGGATGGTCAAGGGAGAGTGACAGAGAGGGATGGCTGCTGCTGGTGGCTCATCCATCAGAGCCAAGTGTCTGGCAAGAGGCAAGTGGTACTTTGGGGAGAGCAGGAGCTGGGATGTCCCCTGTGGTCCCACTGGAAGACACCCTGGACCCAGTGCTCCCAGGTTTGCCCCTCTTCACAGCAGGCAGGGCACTGAGGCTGGCATGGGGTCCCCTCTTTCCCACCCAGAGCCCTTTGCTAAATACCTGGATGCAGCACATTCACCATCAGAGTAAAAACTAATGCTAACTCATAGCAAATACTGCATACTGTCACAGAGAAAGGTTGTGTTGTGACAAGCTTTTATTAGCAGAGTAGTTATATTTTTGCCCCTTGCTGGTGTGGTGGGAAGGCTGTTCCATGCCCTTGCCTGTGCTGTTGAATTACGCTGCTTATGGAATATAAAGCCCTTCCAGTGATTTTGCTGTGGTGTTACTGTATAAAAATCCCGTGAGGCAGTGGTCTCTGGGATGCAGTTGTGATCCAGCTTGTGTCCTTGTGAAACAGAAGCATTTCTACCTGCGAATAGAAATAGGCATATAGTGAAAGAAATGCACATGTACAGGCACATGTTCATAAACGTGACTCCAAGCGATTACAGGGTTAATAATCTGTGTGAATATATATGCATCTGTTTGAAAATAAGCTGTATGAATTCTCTATATGAACATCTGCTTTATATCTTATGGAATGCAGTGATTTGTCCAATGGTAGAAGGTGGGATATTTATTATTTCAATTGAGTTCTTAAAAATACAGGGCAGAAATTAAACCAAGAGCAGAAGTAGAATTTTCTGAGGGCTTGCAGAGATCAGAAAGATTTATTCGTTTCACTTTTGTAGTGTAGACAGTCTTCCACTTTTGTCCTGTTTATCTTTCTGGTACATGTAGAACTATATACTGAGTGAAGCCAAACTACAGGAATTTAATTTGTCAATTAAGTTGATATTTCAGAAAAAAAATTTGCTTTATTTTTGTTTATGGAATGTGGAAAGCAATAAGGTTCACTAGATTTCTTTTTAATGACATTATAACTCGCCTTAGTGATCTCAGTCCCTGTCTTCTAACCTCAGCCATATAAACACATATAAAATCTCTATCAGGATACAACTAGGCCTAAATACTTTGAACTTTCAGAGGTTGTGATCAGTCCTGGAACAGCTGTCAGCTGAGCAGTGAGAGAGGGAGCTCTGGGGGCTTTCCTGGCCTTTTGTGCTGGTGTAGGTGAGACGACAGTAATCTCTGAGGTAGTGGTTCTTTGTGCATAGATGAAGGGTGAGTCACAGAGCAGGCTGAGCAGTTCATCTCCATGAGGTTTGTGGCTGAGCTTAATTTATGTCTCTGTGCTCCAAAACAGTCTTCGAAGTACTAGGCTGTCCCAAATATCTGTGTGGTGCCAAACCCTGGACTATTAGAAGCTATAACCTATGTAGTCACAAGTGTTACTTATAAGCACTGTATTTCTGTGGGTGCTATGGTCAAAACAAAGTGCCTTCATGGCCGCTCGGTGCATCTCAGCATTTTTGGCAAATGCCACACCAGAAGCGGCGAGTTCCTGGCTGAAGAGGCTCTTCCCTCCCATGAGGGCAAGGCAACATTTCTGGACAAGCAAATGCCCACCACCTTTGCTGTAGCATGGTGGTGTCAGCTTCATCAGGAGGATTGCATCTTTCTGCCTTTGCTGCCTTGAAAAAAGGCTGCACCAGATGGTGGGCATGACTGAGCCAGTGGCACTCAGACGGAGCCTACTCTTAGCAGACGGATGCCTGCTGAGAGTGAGGAGCTCAGTCAGAGCTGGATGTGGCTCACAGCTCAACCCAGCTCCTCTTTCCACTACCCATGGAGGCCTGGTACTGGTCCTCAGCATGTGTTCTACACGGGTATTCGCTAAACAGCAGCTTCTGCCCCTTGTCTCATCAGTGTTGGCCATGAGAAAGCGTCTTGTGCAGCTTTGTGCGGTGGCTGACACAGGTGCGCTTGTGTAGAGCTTCTGTTGTGGCAGTAAATCTGTTGCCTGTCCACACAGGGTACTTCACGCTCTTTGCTCTTTCTCAAAAAGATGTGTGTCTCTCCCTTTTTCTTCTAGTCCAAACCAAGATTTTTAATGGGAGTGTAGATCTGATCTTTTCCCCTTACACTACAAGTTGGAATTCGAGAGTAAAACAAATCTACCATGACAAGAACAGTCCTTAAAATAACAGTTTTCTTTAACTGATAGCAAACCCTGTGTGTATATATTTAGTAGTTATATATAATAGTATCAAGGTGGGGATGGCAATTGCTTTTCAGACAACTCCCCATTTCCTCATGACCCTTCTGCTTGGGGACCCCATGGCAAACTACACTCTGCCACCATCAGTTCCTGCTCCCACCCCTGCCCCCACTGCATTCATGTTGCATGTCCATTCTTACAAACACAAGCTTGGGGTGCAAATGGCCAGGGGGTGAAATCAGCAGGGCAGACCCCTTACACAGTCTGCTACATGGCACATCAGCCCACTGTGGCCTGCGGCACCTGGAGCAAGAAGACTACAGAGCATGGGAAGTGGAGAACAATGTGATTAATTACTCTGGTTACTTAGCAGCTAAATGTTATGGTGATTATTAAATAATGTTAAAAAAGAGGCCCTGGTGATTCGGCTGCTGGATCCTCTGCTTGCCTGGGCTGTGTGTAAGCTGGGAGGGCACACTCATCTTATACTAGGCCCAGATTAGCTACAAACTTCATATGGAAAATAGAGGAAAGAGATGTCATATTTGTATGGATGTGTGGTTCTAAGAATGAATGACAGTTGCCAGGCTCAGATTCTGCAGATGGCAATGGTAACACCCAATTCCTTGGAACAGAATTCGGGATCAGTACATGTAAGCAGATTGAGTTGACATCTTTGAATGAATGGGGCATAGACATCATCTTAATCTCCCCGAGGCACATCTAGTCCATGTTCTGTAGTGGTTTTATAGGTGACTGTCTGCTGTTGTGCATATGCAGCTACTGCTGATTAAGAAGGATCAGCTCCATTCCAGTGATACCTGCCTTAGCCAAAGTGACAAATGGGGACCAGGTCAAGGTAGGCATACCACTTTTAGAGAAGTCACTGGATGAAAGTTGATCCTGGCCAGAGTTCAGCTGTGCTTTAACAGGCCTGTTGGGGAATGGGATGTGTGCTTTGGATGTTTCATCTAGTTAGTATTGGTCTTTTTTGTGGAATTTACAGTGTCTTAAATGAAAATTCTAGGTTCCACCCCCACTGCCTCCCCACCCCCCCATATTCTAGCCAGTTATTGAAAGCAGCCAACTTGCCTTTGGGGGAAAAAAACCCATTGTATTTATGAGACTGATCATCAATCAGGCAAAGAAAGAAAGAAGAAGAAAAACCCAACGACCATGGAAAGCAAATGTTGATGAAGATCCTGGATAAAGTAACTTCTCTCAGTGGGCAACAAGTCTGATGGACTGAAATGTAAAGTCCTTCTCATTGATTTCACTGGAAAAAGTAATTGACTTTGAACTCTTTGAGTAAGTTGCAATCTGTATTTAATTTCTTGTTCAAGGAAGAGAATGTCATTTTGTTTTTCTTGTGGCTCCTATTACCTTTAATGTCAGTTATACAGCTGAATCCTTTGCATCAAGCTCCAAATTTACCCCTGATGTCAGTATGCTTAGGACTGAAACAAAATTCAGCCTTTCATCTCTCAGTTGCTTAAAGGATCATGCCATAATACCACATTTATTAATTCAAAATCTCTCTTGTCTGTACCTGCACAAATGGAGCTCAGCATTCAGAGGAAAGGGAGAGAAAGTGTAAAGACTGTAATTTAACTTTTAGACATTAATGCAGCCTATTAACTGGAAATTTTCTTACAGTTCTAGCAAGTTTTTGCCCTTGCACTGGCTGAATGGAGAGATTCAGCACTACAGCATGCTGTCAAGGTCACAGACCCAAACGACTGGCTTTCTTACAGGACCACGTTACCTACTGAATAGCATACATATGGCATGAGATTTGTCATCATCAGTTCCAGCATGGGAGGTGGGGTCTGCATCTACCTGGCCCCTGAGGATGCCCCAGTGAAGTTTCCTCATGTGGATGAGTTTGGTTGAGATCCTGTTTGTCTCATAATGGAACAACCCTCTGCAGACAAAGCAGGGGTGCTTGGGTTTGTGTGCCATGTTTTGCCTGTTCCTGTGTAAAGGATATGATCTGACCCCACAGAGCTTCCTGAAATGAGTACCTTACACAGCCACTTGCTGTCCACATTACCCAGGGTTCTGCACGCTGCCTGTAAAACCTCCTGTCTTCTTTACTTGTCACGTCGACTTGTTTAGCCAAAGATTACATGGAGGAGAAAACAGTTTTCATAATTAAACTCTAATGATTTACACTGGCAGTTTGGGGACATTACACTTTCAATCACAAACACAAACAAGAAGATCAGAAAGCTCATCTAGAAAGACATTTTTATGGAGAAATAATGAGTCTTGTTAAGTCAGGGCTCCAGATAGCAGACTGTGCTGAAAAGGCACAGTGAATGTTAAACGTGAACCCCCTTGAAAGATCTTTTAAAATTCCGGAAAAGGGTAAACAGACCATTGTGTGAATGAGGATTGAGACTCGTTCATTTGCATTTATTAGTCTGTGTTCTGAACATTAAGGGACAAAGGCAGCCACATCTATTTTTTTTTTTTTTAATGTTCTGGTAGGGAGAAGCCATGAGCTTGAGGTGTGGGCAGGAGGTGCGGCCATGCCTGGGTCTCCTGTGAGGCATTTCCTTTGCATAGGACAGATAGTTTATTTGCATAGTTTCACAATTATAAAAGCCTAAGGGAAGCGGAAAACTGGATGATAAATCTATTTTCAAATGATACTATACTGATTTTAAATGCCTCTCCTTTTTGAGAGAAAGAAAAGTAAGAAATGTAATCCAAATACATCTTCCCAAGAGCATATGACTCTGTCTTGTTATGTGCAGAGTAGAGAATCAGGAGGAAACACTTCTTTTCCCAGAAGTGTTGTTACTTTGCTGTTTCTATCTTGTGTTTTTCTGATAACAACAGAAGGCAGGCCAAAGTATTGGTGTACCCCAGTGTGTAACATGGGGTTAGTGTACCCAGAGGAACCCAGTCTGTACTCTGACCAAGCTGCAGGATCAGCCTGGATGTAGGTGTTTGTGTCCGACTATGTGCAGCCCGACATTCTGCGCCGTTCTTCATTGTGTTTTTATCTTGTTCTTTCATGACAACAGACATGCAGATTTGCCCCACTAGCTTAGAGTTCATGTTGTTTCTAGAAGGACATTCATGTACCACTGGAGTCCCAGTTCTGCTCTTGCCTCTTAATGTTTTCTTCCTGGTTCATACACTCTTATTTGATGGGGGTTGCATGTTCAATCTATCCAATTTAATAATCATGTTTATATGAAAGCTGTTTTTGTCTATTTTCCTGGGCTTATCCCAGGGACTTCCAAGAACTTCTTTTCCATAGTCTCACTGAAGGTTTTACAAACGACTTTGTACCAAGTTCTGGTACAGGTTAATGGAATTTTTATTTTCACTAATTACAGACCTCTTATTTGTCTTTTGGTAGCATAAGCTGTCACAGACTGTTTATTTGAGACCATGACTCATCCCTAACCATGACAACAATTTTGCTGTCAATGTCACAACCCTGTGAAGGTCACAGCAAAAAGGGCACTCTGAGAAGTTGCAGAGATGCTCCTTATAGGTCGAGCCTATATGTACCGCACTGGATGGACTATGTACTGCACTGTAAGGGCTCAGAATAACCTCTCTGGGTAAATGAGTAATGAACTAAATATGGAGGTAGTTTTCAGACACAAATGTCCAGAGCAGTGTGCCTGAGCTTGCTTTTGACCAGCATTACCAGTTTTTTCTTGAGGATCATTCAGGCTGCTTAGAACACCATGGCCATCCAGCATCTCTTGTCTTTCACAACAAGCCTTAAACCTTCCCCCAGAGCTAAGGCAAATTTGGACCAAGACATTTTGGTAAGCAGATACAACTTGCCAGAAAGTTGCATCTTACCTTCGTGGTAAGTCTGGGCAATCCTCCACAACAAAGGCACCTGCCTGACTATGAGATGTCATCAGAGGTCATGATATAAAGTTAGTTCTGTTGTGAATAGCTCCCTGTGCACTGTTGCTTCTGTGTAACTGGCTACAGGCACCAGGCAGGTTTAACTATTCCGCTTTAGGTCATGGTTAACATCTTGTATGAAGCTTTTGATGCTGTTGACTGAGCACTGTTGCTTTGACAGCAACAATACTAGTGGGTTGTGGGCAGATGATACTAGTGGGTTGTGGGCTTAGTCCATTTGCGAGAAAGCTGTGGAAACATCTGGCTGTATATTGCTAGGCTGATGTACTGTACCTTGAAGTCTGACCTGCATTCTGTCTTTGTCAGTGTATTAACGGGCTATTTCCTTCTAAAGGCACATATGTTACCAGAGTATCTCAGTACTTCATCAGCTGAGCTGATTTTATCCTTACAACCTGCCATGAATAGGGAGGAATTTTTATCTTTACCTCTTTTTAAGATTGAACAATTCCCAAGATGATATTGACTTGCTTAAGATCACAAAGCTAATGCAGGCCGGGAAATCCTAACTCGGTGTTGGGTTGACCCAGACTGGACATCAGATGCCCACCAAAGCCATTCTATCAGTGCCCTATCACTGCCCTCCTCAACTGGACGTCAAAGAGAAGATATAATGAAAGGCCTGTGGGTTGAGATAAGGATAAGGAGAGATCACTCACAAATTACTGTCATGGGCAACTCAGGAAAATGAATTTAATTTATTACCAAGCAAAACACCCAATTTTCCCTACCTCCTTCTCTGCAGCAGCACATGGGACAGAGAATGGGGGCTGTGCTCAGTTCATCATGTCATGTCTACTGCTCCTTCCTCCTCAAGGGCAGGACTCCTCACACTCTTCCTCTGCTCCAGTGTGGGGTTCCTTCCACAGGAGACAGACCTCCACCATCTTCTTGAACATGAGTCCTTCACAAGGGCTGCAGTTCTTCATGAACTGCTTCAGCATGGGTCCCTTCCATGGGGTGGAGACCTTCAGGAACAGACTGCTCCAGTGTGTTTCCCCCATGGGACCATAGGTCCTGCCAGGACCTTCTTCACTGTGCACTTACTATGGGGTCACAGCCTCCTATGGGCATATACCTGCTTCAGTGTGGGGTTCTCCATTGACTACAGGTAGATACCTGCTCCAGCATTATACCTCCATGGCTGCAGGGGGACAGCCTGCCTCACAGTGGTCTAATCCACAGGCTGCAGAGGAATCTCTGCTCTGGTGCCTGGAGTACCTCCTGACCCTGCTTCTTCATCGACCTGTGTGTCTGCAGAGTTGTTCTTCTCACAACTTCTCACTCATCTCTCTGGCTACAATTGCTGTTGGTGTTTTTAACTCTCCTTCTTCATTATGTTATACTACAGGTGCTACCACTGTGGTGGATGGGCTTGGTCTTGGTCATCTTGGAGCCAAGTGTCTTTATTGGACATGGGGAAAGCTTCTGGAAGCTCCTCACAAAAAACACACCCATAGCCCCACCCCTCAGCTACCAAAACCTTGTCATGCAAACCCAATACATTCCAACACTCCTATGGTAACAATTATACTATTCTTCCTTTGAGATTGTAAAGATACACCTTCTCTTTAGCAGCAAGGGCCAGTCTTACTAACAGGCTGATAACATATGAATGTGTTTTCCAGGTGGGCCCACTGTGACTTGGCAGAGCCCTTGAGCAGTGGTTGTAGCTGGAAGTATGTCTTTGGAGACTTTGCTCTCGAACTGAGCCATGCAGTGGAAACCTGTGTTTTCTCCATGTTTCTGCTCCTGAGAAAATGTGGTTGGAGGCACCAAGCAGCAACAAGGGCTTTAATGTGTTTTCACTAGAATATATGTAGTCATAGGTCTGAGGTGTAGACATTTTCTGTGCATTGCATCATGTTTGCTGATTGCACTTTTATTGTCTCCTGATGACCCTGAAGCAGCAAACAAAAGTATGCTTGTTCGCCCCTCTCTTCTTAGGAAGCAGCAGAAGTGGTCACTGATTTGAACAGTTACAAACATCTGATTTCCAGAGCTGATTTCAGAAAACAGGCCTCTAACCAACATTTTCTAAGAGTCTCCTTGGATAAGAGGACACATTTTCCCGTGTGGCCTGGCCGCAAAGATGAAGCACATGCCGGTGGTTGACTTGGCGCTTTATGAAAGTTTTCCAATCCACCACCTTTTATCTTTTCCTTTTTAATATTTGGAAAGCTGATGGACTGGCAATGGACTGATAGGCTTGGAGGAGTGGTTGGCCATGGGGAAGCATTATGGAATTGGAGAGACTGTAATGCTGAGATCTGTCCTAAACCTCATGTTATTCAACACTGTTACTGATAACCCTTTTTCCAAACATAAAATAGCTTCTCTTTTAAATTTTACGCCAGCACAAGGATTAACAATTACTGCTGAGAAGAGCACACTTAGAAGAACTGCAGCCCTTTAAACCAAGTAAATGTCAGTGTATTAAAACTAAGTCATACACTAAAGACAGAGAGGACTGCTTTCCTTTCTTTCCAAATGGGACACCTTGGAATACCAGCTTTGAGCTGGGCAAAGTTAAGGAGCTAACCCCCAGCCAAGGAATTTCATCCTCTCAAAAGGAGGTTATGAAGAAGCTGCTTCTGCCAGGCTCACCTTGCTTTAATGTAAGCAGAATGGGGTATTAAAGCATTTAATGTCTTTGGTATCTATCAGAGAGATGATTTACTTATGGTGGGTTAAATTTCTGTGGGGAGAGAGGAGTAGATACTAAGAAAATGCTTAATGCAGTGAAGAAGGGCATAACTGGCTGAAACTGTGGTGCAGGGAGGGTTGTATTTCTGAAGTACATACACCATGGAAGCAGAGAGAGGGAGTTTCTATTTCCTGAAGTTTTCATACCAAGGCTGGATGCTCAGACACGTGAGAACGTCTCAGTCAGACCAAAACCAGCTGACCTTTGGCCAGATGCAGTTGTGGGAGCAGCGAAGCCAAGTGTAGGATTTGCCACCTTGAGGGTCTCGGGGACTCATCAGGAAATGAAATTAATCCTGCCCAACATCCTCTGTAAAGAAGATGAACCATGCTAAGTTGGTGCAACACTTTCTATAAACTGAGTTGCCCAACTCAGAGACATCCTCTGAAGGATGATGGCTCTGTTTGCATCTCAGCAGCTGCTCAAATGTCCCGTTGGCCAGATGTGGCGGCCACAGGCAGCTGTGCTGCCACCCTGCCTAGTACACTGCAGAGACCCCCCTGCAGGTGACATCTCACTGTGCTGGTCTGCTGAGTCTGCCACGCTGCTTCCAACTTTGAAGTGAGCTTTCTCTAAAAATAATTTGGTATCTTTATCAGTTAAACTTGTTATGTTTGTGATTTAATGAAGACCATTTTGAGACTGGCATATATGAGGTCATTTTCTTTAATCACTTTTATTTCTAAGAAACATGTGCATTAGTAGCATCAAGTAAGAGATTTCTTTTACACCTGTCCTTATACACAGATAGCTAGAAAACAATAATTGAGAAATAAACAAGCCCATATGGATAATGCAAACAAAATCTATGCTGCAGGCAACCAATCATTCACAAAAGAAGCTGTTTTAAATATCCCGTTGCCTGATAATTAGAGGAGATTAATAAACATACATCAGGAGCCAGCCCATCAGCTAGCAATCAATGAGACCTTCCAGAAGACTTCTTCCTGAAAGGAAGAGCTGGGAATGTAACCGGAGGGGTTGGGGCGAGCACAGGCTGATGGCTGTGCCCCGTGCGTGCAGGCGTGAGACAGCTCGGTGTGCAGGTCCAGCAGGCTCACTGCCCTCTGCGAGGAGGAGGAGGAGGGCTGCTGAGGATGTGGTGACGCTGGCACCGAGGCTGGTGCAAGGGAAATGCCACTGCGTTTGACAAGAGCAAGAGATAAGACAGACACATAATCCAACGCAATTTCAGTCTGGCATTTACTTAAGTGATTTACTTTCTGCAATTATGCCTGACACTGCTGGTCACCTGGGGCTGTGTGGGAGGCTGGCGATGCTCCAGTCCTTGGGGGCACTGAGAGACACCTGTGTTTTCATGTTGCGCCTGCAGACCTGAGTGCCAGCAGGTAAAAGCAGAGCTGTCCAGGAGGGTGGGCAGGAGGTGCTGTGGGCTTGCAGGGTGCAGCATCACAGTTGTGATGGCTGTGGGGAGCGCTGACCCCTGCCAAGCCACCCTGCCCTGCCACCTTGACACCAGTGACAGTTGCAAGCTGAATGCCAGAAGGACGTTGCTGTGCTCCTGCAGCATCTTTCTCCTTGAGATAATTCTTCCGTGGTGAGAGGTTTCATTTAGCTGTCCCTCTCTCAGGAGTTTTAATGATCTCTAGTGTAGGCAGTTTTTCTGGACCACAAGTTGGTATTTAAATTTGTGTTGGTGTGGCAGCTTCACCCTCATGTTCACCCTTCTGTGAAAACCTTGTCCTGTCCACTTCCTGAGGTGTGTTTGGCTTTGTCAGTCCACTGAGTATTTCCCTCACTCTTCCCAGCAGGTATAGCAAATGGGCACTGAGGGACTCTTGAGGCATCTGTCATTGCCATGGACAATTTATTTGTTCCTGCACAGCCTCTGGCTTTGCAAAGATCACAGGCAAGAGCTTCTTCTCTCCTAGAAAAGGTGTCCAAGGAGTGACACTCTCAGAGAGAGGGCAGTTATTCTCATGTATTTTCTGATGACATGGAAAGCCTGGAGCATCTCTTTCCTTCTCTGAAACAAAATGGTCCAGGTGTGGTGAATGGTGCAGTGCATTCTCAGGCCCTTCATAGGGCACATGCAGGGGCCTGTGCCCAGATCCCCACCTGAAATATTACAGCAGACTTCCCACTTCTGCAGGCTGCCCAGAGGTGCTTTTCCCTGACTGGGGCACGGAGAGGCTAGTGGGAAGCTTCCCACCACCTTTGCAGCCATGGCCTGTGGATATGACTCTGCTTCTCTCAGCGAGGTGGCACAGAGCAGCAGCACCCTGAAGGCTGCCTTTTGAATAAGGCTTATCAATCATTTCATGATGGATATTCCCATCTGTGTAAAGCGAGGAGTGATATTTATTCTCTTTTTACTGGTGCCTTTAACTTTTAAATAGAATGGAAGAGATTTTGGGTTTATATGGCTCCTTTTGCACTTCCTTATTCCAAAGCACTTTTAGGGAGCAGTTAAGTTAGTGCTGGCAATGCAGTGGCTGGGGAAACAGGGCTGACTGAACTGCATTGCATATCACTGCATTCACCTGCGCTGGATGTGACGTGCATGCCATTGGACCTTTTTAATAGCGATCCTGTACCTGCCCTTGATTTTGACCGACTAAATCCAAGCTATTAAACCTGTTCCTCAGTACTTTTTTTTAAAGACCTTTTTAAAAGGGAATTTAGTGCTTGTAAAAGTTGCCAGATTAAGGTAGGTTTATGGAATATGCAGTTTTATCCCCTAATACTGACACTGAGGCGTTCAGAGCTTCAGGGGGATTGTAAGAAGCATCAAATCAGCCACCAAATGCTCCTGACCTACATCTGTCTGTGTGGCTTCTCTGGGAAGACCATCATGATTTGGTGTCTTTTTCTTGCAAATACTGCTATTCCCAGTGATAAAGAAGTGTGCCTTTTCCTTGTGTGAGGTAACTTTTGAAAACAAATGATGACTGCCTTTCCTTACAGACAACTTTATGTGTAAAATGCTGTGACTCTCATGTGTTGGGGAGGCATGCTGTTGATTGCTGGTGCCCCACGGGGAACCCTGCATTGCTGTTCCTTCCTGGAGCAGCTTCCCAGTGCCTCAACCAGCCAGACTCAGGAGAGGCAAACATAGTTTTACTTGTCTTTGTAACCTGTTCAGTGCTTCAGAGCAGCAGGTGGTGCCTTCACCTGAAACATGAGCCAAGACTGCTCAGCTTTGAGATGCTATTCATACAGAAATACTGCCATATGAGTTTATTAATAGCCATATACTCCTAAAGACACTGCTCCATACCGGGCTGTATGGCTCTTGTGGTCATTCATTTTCCATCCTTCCATTTTTGTCTCTGAAAGTGAAATAGTAAATAGTTATTTCTGTACCGCAGAGTATTCCCATTAGTCTTCATTAATGATTATTTCTGTCACTTTCAAACTGGTTCTGTAAAAATTACACATGTATAATTGACCAAACCCCTCTCTCATTTCCTCTTAGGCAACATTATTGATGTCTGTAATATATCTGAATACCACTGAAGTGGGAGTAAGGGCTGAATTTGGCTCAAAGACCGTACTTTTTTGTACTAAAAACTTTTCTGCTCTATTATAGGTTGCAACCAATATTTTAACTGGAAGAAAGAATTAAGTCATAAAACGTGGTATTCTACCTCTGAAAAACCATCAGAAGAACATGTAACTGCTATAGTTGAAAGAAAAAAATAATTAATAGTTTGTTTTTTTTTTTTTTTTTTTCTTTAAGCAAACTCAAAAGTCTTTAGGGGTGCTACACAGTGAGAACTACACTGTATTTCAGTGCAAGCCACTAATGGTTAAATTCTTCTCTAAGACTCTCATAAATCCGAGTAGCCCCACTGACTTTAATAGAGTTATGCTGAAATAACACTGGTGTAGTCTGCTCATTTTGGCCCTACAAACTTGGCATTTGTCATTGTAAATCTGATCCAAACCCCATGGAACCCCTTGGGAATCTTTGTGTTCAGATAATGGGATATGGATCGGTTGGTATAAGTTTAACATGAATCATAATTAGCTCAATTTGGTATTTGTATGGCTCATAATATGCAGGAGAGACATGTGAGCCAGCTGGAGCATGTGTCTTGTTGCTTAGGAATGGAAGTGAAACCATGAAGTCTTTCACTTAGTCCACCTAATTGCAATCAGATGGTAACTACTTTAAGTAATTACCAAACCAGAACAAGCTTGGGGCACTGGCCTCATATGATGGGTTTTGTCTCCTGGTGCCAGGTCTCCAGAGAAGTGATTCTCCTCTTTCACTTCTCGTAAATCTTGGCCATTCACAACACTCATCTCATAATGTTGATGTTGTTAATTGCTTTTAATGCTTAGTATGCTATAGGAGTTGCATTGTACTATGTCTACGATGTTTGCTTAGTTCATTATGGTCTATGCACGCAGTGCGCAAGGGGACCCAGAGGTCACGAAGCCTGTGTCTGACCTCATTTACGCTGAAGTTGCATCAACAGAATTTGATGAACTTTAATGAAATTATTCTTGATTTGTAGCAGCACTGCATAGCTACAAGGCTGAGATCTACTGTAATACTGTCAATTTGCTAGAATGACATCGCTCTCAGTGAGGATGAGAGGGAGCTGTGGTCGATGGGTATAAATATATATATGTGTGCATTTGCATAATGATTCTTTAAAACGGCTGTTCATGTTCAAAAGGCAAAAATTATTCTGTGTTCATCAGGGATTTTCTGGAGATGTTACACTGGTGTCAACAGCAGCAAAATTTAGCCCAGTGTATTGCATGCTTGGAAGCGAAATGACATGCAAGCAATACACGCATCCCTTTTCAAAAGATCTTGCTGTAGAGGATGTCTGTCGCTTTCTGTATTGATGAAAGGAAAACAGCTAACTGACAATTTGTATAAGGGGAAGAAGCCTTTCTTCCAGTCTTCATCTAAGAAACAAGCAGATGAGGGGAAAGGACGCGTTTGTATCAATATCACATAAAGGGTAATGAAACTGGAAATAGATTCATGATTTATTGTTCCTCCAGCAACACACTTAAGTATATGGGGAAATTGGCTTTTGGTATATACTGTAGCTGCTTACATAGCATGACTGCAGAAAGGCCCTGTGAATATGAAAGGCCCCAGATGAATGAGGCCTGAAATGGGAAACCTCTATTGCTGTAGCAGACAGGGTTGTGTGGCTTTAACGTGCCTTGCTAGGGATTTGCCAACATTTATATCTGATCTTTGCCTAGCAGAGGCATTGATTTAGTAGGCTGTAAAGGCCCCTTTCTCCACCAGTCATTTAAACCAATAAAAATCACTACATTGCCACTATTGTCATCCTTTTCTAGCCCTCTCTTTTTGTCAGGTTGGGTGGCAACTGGCTCCCCAAGACCCTGGTGCTTGTGACTCAGGACAGGAAAGTAACTGAAGACTTGAAATGCTGCATGAGACTTGAAAGCCGTCTTTCTAAACCCGGTTTGAGACAGTGCCAGCCTGCTTGAGATGTGGTCTCTCTATGACAATGTGCCTGATGGAGGAATGGGCTTGGTTACAGAAAGCACACGTGCCCTTTGTGAGGCCCCAGCTTCTAACCAGGTGTGCGGTGCAATTTCTTTTCCACATTAATATTCCTTGGGCAGGCTGTGGAACTGTATCTGTTTCTTAGATCTCGCCAGTTAATGAAATGGCCAAATACAATTGTCTGGCAATAGAATCGCACTTCAGCAATACAAACAAAAAGGCCCTAATTTATATTTGTGCCAATACCATTAATGTAAATTGGTTATTAGCTATTTATGCTAAAGGGCTGTAATAAAAAGCGTAAAGGTAGTTTTATAAACTACTTTTGCCCTGTGAAATCCATGCTTGAAGGCACACTTTGCAATCAGTGATTTTCTTTTCTCAGGCAATATGACATTTGCTCCACCTAACATATTCATAAACAAATTGCTACCTCCTTTTCTGCAGTCTGCATTTTATAACACATCACTGCTATGAAGTTAATAGGACAGCCCGGCACAACATTTTTGTAATTCAATTGCAATGTTGATTGTTCTTTACCCTATCATTCTCATGTATATGTAGGAAGGGGTAATTAAAGAAAAAATGGCATTTACAAACAATTAAAATGCACAGATAACAAGGAGGTAAATGGTTTTCAATCATTGCTTTTTAATAGAGATGTGGGGAGGGATGGGGATAGCAGGGAAACAGCAGCACCTGATCTGCCATACTGGGTTTAGTCTCTTCATGCATCTGGGAGATTTTTCTGGGGTGCATGGGCAGTTTCTGTTATGTGGTGCCACAAGGCCTGTCGTAATGGAAGGGAGAGCAGGACTGGAACTGGCAACTGCCTGCACATATAAAATGTCAGCTCCTTGATTTCTAGCATGGCAGTTTGAGAATCATCCTCCACTGTCTGGTTGCTTCCCTGAGCGTCCCTATAGCACTTGCTCAAGCACTGTGTGTCCTGCCCCACTGGTCAGGCACGCAGGCATCGATGGCAAGAGGAAGATTCTATGAATCTATGAAGACTGCTGGGAAGAGGAGAAGGGAGGTGGGAGATGGCACAGTATTTGAAGAGAAGCCCAGAGATTGAGAGTATGCATGCAAAGAGGATCCTCTTCCTTGCCTTCACCACCATCCCCACCCCATCCCCAGTGTTGCTGTAAGCATCTATGTAAAGTGGCAATGTGGATTAAAGTGTTGCATGAGGTGCCTGGACCCAGATATCCCAATTGATGGCATCACTGAGGCTACAATTGTACAAGGCTTTCTTTTTACAGCAGAGCCAGCTCAGCAGCACTGACCTGTTCTCCTTGCCCTTAGCCAGCAGATAGTCACAAAGACAGCCTCTTCCCAGAGCCCAGCAGAACTAAACAGTGTAATGCAGGTTGGTGCTCACCCCGATGAGCCAGCCTGGTACAGCATGTGAAGGCTGAGACCCTCAGTGGGAGTAAGAAGAGGGAGGAAAGAGAAAGGAGTGGCTGGGACCACCACTGGCGCTGGGAGCTGCAGTCTACAAGTTAGATAGAAATTACTTTTACTGCTCACTATAAGTGATGGACAGGTGCAGTGATGCTTGGACCAGAGGGAGGTCACAGATTCTAGGGCACCTGAGCATTCATGGACATTGCAAAACTGCGTGTCAATATGAGCAGGAGGGGGACACATGGGGAGGTCCGAGAGCTGGGCTGAGCATGGCTACTTGCTGGAACCCTCCCAGGCCGGGGTGGTGGGAGGATGGGTGCTCAGGTCTCTGTGCTGCTGGGCACAGCCCCTTCTGTATGGCGAGACAGCAAGCCTGAGTGAGCACCAGTGTGAGGCCTCCTCTCTGCCCTGTCACTGTGGCAGGCATCCATGGCCGTGGCTCTGCTCCATTTCTCCAACAGAAACAGCCACATTTGAGAACTGTGTGTCAGTTCCTTGGTGTGTGAGCAGCACCAGGATGTGTTGGACCTGGGGAGTGATTTTGAGCAAACAAATGGTGCTGGGGTGTGATTTGAGGTTATCAGATGAGCCTGTCTTTGTCACCTGCCTCTTTCAGGAGTAGCAGCATTTCAGGGCTCCAAACCACATGTTCTGGCTTGGTTTCACCACCATGTAGGCGCAGTTTCAATGAGGTCTTCTTTGTTCCTTGCTCACCACCACCGTCCCTTTGACTGAAGCTCCTTTGGAGAAGGCAGATACGAAAGAGATGAAGGATGAATGCTTTCCCATTTCTAGAAATTAAAAGAGTTTTTAATTCAAACAAACCTGCAATATCCCTGATAACAACTGAATTTGGAGGTCATTTGTATTACTTATTTCTGTAAAGAACACATTCTGAAGAAAGAAAATAACTTCAGTTTTATGAATTCACACATTCCAGTGGAATTTCAATCTTTCACACTGGTATTAAATTTTAGCATTAAATGATATTTTAAAATGATACTGCCATCTAACCCAGCTATATCTGATCTTAACAGGCTGATGTTAGTTATTTTAAGGTGAATTAGCCAATTTGGAAAAGAGGGAGGTTGTGACTAAATAATAGCTAGCAACTAGCTTCTGTGCGTAGGAATATTTTTAACCCCAGGAACACTTGCATTCTCCCTGCAAGGATGTATATGGGAGTCTGAGCATATATATTCCATGACACTGAATAGCCTGATGCAGCAGTTATGCGCATAAGGAAAAGCACTAGACTATTTTCTGTTGCGAGTCAATATCAGAGGGTCTTCAGTTGTTTGTGTTTGGTGACCCTGCAGCAGGCTGTTCTTAGCGGGTTGGGTTGTTGTTGGTAGCTGGCAAAGGAGTGCCATGCTCCTCCCTGGCCACCTGGTTGGCAGTCATAACACTGGTGGCTCTGTCTGCAGAGCAGAGCGTGAAAAACAAGTTAATAATTGACCTATGCACCTTGTTTTTCATTCCTAGGACTACAGACATAGAAACGATAACATCTGTATTTTAAAAGACTTTATCAAAGCGAATGTTTTTTACATCTCATAGTAAAAACAACAACAGAAGTGGTAGGTCAAGGGATGGGTGATGTGCTGTCTATTTTTAACATGTGCTCTTTAAAGAAGGGGAGATCAGATACTGCTAGGGGAGATCATGCAGCATTCAGAAAACTTTGTGAATCACCCGCGACAGGCTGAGGCTGCCATTCTTTGTATGACTTCCCAAGTTCACATAAAGGTTACATGGCTACCAAGATGAAAAGCAGCCTCATCTGTTTTTTTCTTCCACAGCCTTTTTCCATTACTAAAAATGAGGATTGTGATGAATCATGTCTTCAGCTGAACATCAAACACAAGTCTGTAGTCTTCAGTGAGCATTAAATATAGATGTGAATATAAATAGAGAAGAGGAGGTTATTATGTAGGAAGGAGAAGGATAATAGCAAGGCACAAGTCAGCTATTTAACATGTGCTTTCTGTCCCCTTGCTATCCTGTGCTTTTTTATGTGGGGAGAAGATGGCAATGGGTTAGCAGGGTTAGCCCTGTCACAAACTATAGGCTCTTGGCTATAGTCACTATCATCCACAAATCAGTCAAGGTTCTGCTTTATCCTTGTAAATATCTGAATGGGTATTTCACCCAACTTTGTATTCACATGGCTTCCTCCAGCAGTTTTTTTGTGTCAGAAACAGCACACATGGCACAGAGGAGCCCGTTTCTCTTAAGTTAAGGGATCTGGTTGCCTGCAGTTGAAATTCCCATCAGCATCTCTACTCATGATCTCAAGGCTCTTGCTCTTCCCTCCAAGCCCTGTGGCAACCAGCTACACGCAGTCATCTACTCTCCCTCACTTAACTGGGAGTGCAAGCAGGTTCTGTCTTCCGATGCATGGTTTTTTAAGCATGTCTGTTTAAAAACTTGCCACTACAGTCTTCAACACTGCAGCATTTGGCTTGGCAGGGGACTCCTGCCCATGTCTTGTTTGGAGACTGTGCCTCCAAATGCCTCATCTCTCAGCCTGCATGCTGGATTTCAAGGCTGCCACAACCAAAAATGATGATTTCTCTCTCCATGTATATTTTCTGGATATAAATGCTGAGACCACTGCCTTGGCTGCACCCTTAACTGCCTGGCTTGTGCAGATCCTAATGAAAGGTGTGGACTGTAATTACCCTTTTGTAGTTTGGATCAGCTCCACCATCTCTCCCAATGTCACCTGTGGTTGTTGCACATCAAGGGATGCAACACCCTGACTGTACACTGCCTTCTCTTGTCTGAACTCCTTTCTCTGAAGGCCTTTCTTTCAGAGAAATACAGTTGGGCAGGACATCCAACACATGGAATGAATACTAGTATAGGCTGAAAATGGAATGGGCTGCTCGTTGTCTATGAGTGGCTTGAGGGCAGAACCTAAGAGGTGTGTTAGAGAAGGGAAATGAAGAGGTACATGGTGCAGGTAATCTTTTTGACCAGGTTGAGGTCAGACCTATCGCCAACTAGCTTTCTCTTGGTATGAAGATGCTGGTCACCCATCCGCTCTCAGACAAGTCTTACTGTATTTCAGTCTGTATGAGATCACCGTGTCATTTCAATCATCCCTCTTCTCCTGTTGAGAAAGTGCCAAATGCCCTTGATCACCCTTGTCCATTAAGCCATCCATGCTAGGTACTTTAATTTACAGGTTACCCGAATTATACTGTACTGAAATAACAACACATTTGTACCTTTGGTGGATGGAGCTGGGACAGTCTTCCGTGTGACTACGTGAAGTTCTTGGATACAAAGTTTTAAAGGTCTGATTCATCTGATTGTTCAAAATTAGAAACTTAACAGTGAGATATAATGGGTCAGTCTTCAATGATTACAAGTACCTTGTAACTTTGGGTTAAGACATGAAACTTTTTTTACAACCATTTAGCACTTAGGAAATAGAATCAAAAGTCACAATTCAAATACAGCTCCTTTAATTAATTCATCCAAAGATAAAAAAGGGTCCTCTAGAAAGCGTATGAAGATATTACTAGCAGAAAAAAAGTCATATCTACTTTTCATGTACATGTCTTCAGTGGATCTCTTCATTGAGCAGAAGAGCCCTTAATGATTTGGCTTAATTGTTACTCATCAACACCACTGCACCATCTGTCCTGAAGTGGTAATTTTCTGTGATAGCTACATAATACCACAACATCAGTACTCTTCAAATATCAGGATATTGAATTAATCATGAAGGGGTTTTCATTAGCACCGGAAAAAAACTCCCTCAATTAAGAAGATTTTCTTCAAAAAATATCTGGTCAAGGATAATTTCAACATTTCAAGGAAACCAAAATGCATGTGATAAACTCAGCAAGACTGCTGTGCCTGGTGCTTGTCCCGACCCCTCTGGGAACTCCTATCAACACTGCCCCTGGCCTTTCTTTGGGAGTCCTTTTTGCTTTAAACGTCTTGTTTTCTCCCATATTTCAGCCTTGAGGTAGGACACAGCATTCCCTCCAGGCTCTTTGCTTGGCTCTAGCTGCTTATAAAGTTAAATCTCAAGTATGTTTTGCCACAAAATGTTTTTTGCTGTTTACTTTCCAAAACCTTGCCACTTGATTGACTTTGATAATGACCAATACTCTTTATCAAAAGATGGAAGCTTCTTATTGAAAAGAGGTGCCAGTAGGTTTCAGAGGTGACTCTGTTAATCTGTAGGGGAGTACAGGAAAAACATACTGACAGATGTCTTCAGTAGAATTGAACTGAAGAATCGAATTGAAGAATAGTCCTGATTGGAAGGAGCCTTCAAGGCCATCAAGTCAAATTGCCACCCTAACTTGCCCATTTTACCACTAAACCATGTCTCTAAGCATGACATCTGTATGTCTTTTAAATCCCTCCGGGGGTGATGAGCCCAACACCTCCCCGGTCAGTCTGTTCTGATGCCTAACAACCCTCCCTGTGAAGAAACTTTTCCTATCATCCAATCTAAACCTCCCCTGGGACAACTTGAGGCCATTTCCTCCTGCCAAACGTTTGAAGTTGCTTGCCCTTAGAGTCCAAGCTAGCTGAAGCCTCAGGGAACACAGAAGAGCACAGAAGGAGGGACCTAGTAACTTCTCAAAGACTAGAGAAAATGAGTATTTCAGCATATTACTAGGAGGCAGAGGTACAGCATAATCCTTCCAGGTATGCAGCCATCTGAGGGATGCTGAAGTCATGCACATGCATTCTGGAAAACTTCTCTGAGATAATCTTTGTGTTTCTGACCTGATTTAAAGAAGATGTATCTAACTATTAACATGGTGTAGGTCTTACATCTGTATGTTTTTTCTGCTTGTGGAACATGTGAAAACTTGCAAGACTGGAAAGACCCTCCAGGAGCTAACCAAGTTCATCTCCTTCTGCTGTGACAAGATGGGTTACTTTTGTTAGCATCCCTGCACACCAGGCTTTGCAGGCAGCCTTTGCAGGTGAGTTGTTCCAGGGCTCTGCTATTCTCACCCCTGGAGAGCTGCTCAGGGTGTCTAGCTCGCATCCAGCTAGTTTGCTGCAGTACGCCCACTCTGTCTGGTCTGTTCCACCACGGGCATGGGGACAGCCAGCTTGTTTCCCCTGTGCTGTAACCTTTTATGTACTTAAATTTGAATTGCCTGCAGACGCATTCTTGATCAGTGTTTTGGAGATAACATTCTCCACAAGTTTGATGCTCCAAGGCTTTCAGAAAGTCAGTGGAAAGCAACAGCTGTCTAAACTCTTCCAGCCACTGCCAATAAACTTCCCACTCTCTGCCCTGAGCCGTCTGATGGCACATGCCGTGAAATGTCAGAGATGGAAAGCCCCTTTGGCACAGAGCCCATCTTTTCCTTGGATGGATGAGAATGTCCAACTGTGAATCTGTCTGGGCTGCTGTAGGGATGCTAAGTGTGGCTCTGCTTAGTACTGCTGCCCAAACAGCAGCCCACGCAAGCCTGCAATTTTCCTTTTACCCGGTGTCTGAACGCACGGCCGCGAATCGTGTCCAAAATGGCTATTTATGGTCTAATTATCGCTCCCCGTTGGACCTCAGCATTACTATTGAGAGTCAGCTATCAGCATGTTGAATTCCAATTTGCCCAGGAATTGTAACAGACTTTTTCTCTTGTCTTATCTTTTCATGCATATGGTGCGAGATGTAACAACATGTTCCACACACAGGAGAGATCAGCACCGCTACAGAAAGTGGGCTGAAAGCAGTTGGGCCACCCCGTGTGCACTTACAGGCACCAGGATGAATGCTAAGCATTGTCAGCAGACAAAATGACCTTATTACAGTGATTCCTTATTCAAAGTCTTAATTTTCAAATGCTTCTTTGTTCTGTAGTTGGAATTATTTACACTAACAGTACGAGCTAATTGCTTCTGCCCTGTTGATGAGAGCCAGAGTTGAACCCAGGAATAAATCCACAGATGGTGAGATCACCTAGCTGCTGACAGATTCCATAACGATTTTTGTGCTATATAGAGGAAGATGCTGGCATAGCTTGGCCAGGGAGGACACAGCCACAGCTTCTCTGGGCAACCTGTTTCAGGGTCTCACCACTCTCACAGGGAAGAGCTGCTTCCTGATATCTCACCTAAATCTGCCCTCTTTTAGTTTAATGCCCCTTCTCCTATCACTACACTCCCTGAAAAACAGTCCCTGTCCAGCTTTCCTGTAGGTCCCTTCAGATACTGGAAGGCTGCTGTCAGGTCTCCCTGGAGTCTTCTCTCTCAGCTCAACTCTCTCAGCCTGTCTTCATAGCAGAGGTGCTCCAGCCCTCTCATCATTTTAGTGGTCCTCCTCTGGACTCACTCGAACAGCTCCATGTCAGTCTTCTACTGGGGTCCCCAAAGCTGGACACAGCACTTCAGGTGGGGTCTCAGAAGAGCAGAGTAGAGGGGCAAAATTTCCTCCCTCAACCTGCTGGCCATGCTGCTGTTGATGCAGCCCAGGATACAGTTGGCTTTCTAGGCTGCAACCACACATTGCTGACTCATGTTGAGATGTTCACCCGCCAACACCAAGTCCTTTTCCTCAGGGCTGCTCTCAATCCATTCTCTGCTCAGACTTTAGTTGTGTTTGGGATTGCCCTGACCCAGGTGTATGACCTTGCACTTGGTCTTGTTGAGCTTCATGAGGTTCACACAGGCCCACCTCTCAATCCTGTCAAGTTCCCTCTGGATGGCACTCCTTCCCTCCAGCATGTATTTTGTGATACTACACTGTTAAAAATGAGATTTAAAGCCATGCAAATTCAATACCTACAGGATTATAATTTCAGTGGCATTTGAAATTAGTGGGGTTTCATGTACAGCCTTGTTATTTCAGCATGTAATGCTAAGTGTAAGAGTTTAGCCTGTAGAGGGTTCTCTGGAAGATGCCCAGTTTCCAGTTGCTGAGGAAGCTGTAATGCTATAGAGGTTGAGGCTGGTGTGGAGTACAAAATCCTTGGGTATGTAATTCTCTCCTGACCTTCTACAGTACTCTTCTCAATGCCTTCCCAAAAATACTTCACCAAGTGCAGTGCTGGGCATATGTATTGCATCTTAAAGTCCTATTTCTGCAGTGCTGCCAGTGAAGGGGAATGATGGGGTGAGGGCACAACTCACCCACTTCTGATCCGGGTTATACAGTGTTTCTTCCTGTCTGTGTCAGAAGCACCAAACAGGGTGGTCCTTTCCTCTGATATTCTTGCTTTGCTACTAGGAGCAGGGCTGTGAAGATGCATGGCCACCAGTGTCATGTTGTCTGAATACAGATTCTACTCCACCTGTGAAGCCACACAGAAGACACTAGAAAAAAGTCACTTTGTCTCTTGTTCTACTGGTCTGTGAAGCTCTTTCCAGACTTAAAGTGCAGCATAAGGAAGGAATAGCCAGGAATCTGCTTGCTTTTTAGTAGAACTTCCCTGCTGCTGCTTCATATTGCTAAGAATTTTCTCTGAGGATGGGGTTTGGGGGAAACAAAGAACTCATGTCTTTCTCTGAGAAGTTGTGATAGGGCAAGGAAATACAGATGACATGATTATTTTCAGTATCTCTACCTATGTTCCTGGTGTTAGTCAGTGAGAGCTTACATCTGTTCATTGCCAGTGGAGGTCATGAGAAGGGGGTGAGCATGGAAAAACAGGAATGCAAAGAAAAATTCCCAGGGATCACACTATTTCTGTCTTTTCTTTTTATCCACACTAGCACACATGGACTGACATTGGAAGTGCTGCTTTCTAGAAAAGACACAGATCAGTTTGGCCTCTACCATTTTTTGTCCTACAGGAGAACACATGAGGTTGTGTAGGGCAGGGAAATGTGGGAGAAAGTAGGATGGTCAGATGTCCTTGTCAGTGGAGAGCAAAGCAGTAGGAAGTCAGAGGACCAAGGTCAGTGTGGAAGGAGTTGGAATGAGCCAGAGAAAAGCCCAGGCCTAAAATGTGGCTACAACTGGAGCAAACTACTTGATGGAGTCTTAGTCTGAACTTATGTATGGCTACCAATGACCATACAGCTGCAGACACTGCTGTCTACAGCTGTATGGTTGTATTTTTTCAGCTGTGGTCTCTGGTGGACCCAGGAGAATACTTCATTTTTCCTGGCTGAATATATCCTGCAGGGATTTATTCTGAATATTTAAAGAACTACCTTGTGTGGCAGTGATCAGATTGTTATTTATCTTGACTGCTGCTGTGTTCTTGATCTCTTAATATTTATTCTTCATAAGTGTCAATGAAGAATAGGCCTCGTGCCCAGGCGGTTACATTCTCACTCTATGTTGCCAGTCTGGCACACAACATGATACACTGAGGAGTCATTTTTATCTTTCGAAGTCTAGTTAATTTTTGCTAGAGATGTAATAGCAAAAACATCTCCAAATGATGTAATTTCTAAAGCCTGCCCTAGAGGTTCCACTTTGCTCAGGCACTTGCAATATTTATTTTCAGCATTCCAGCTCACATTGTGGGTCTTAAAGTTTGAGTTTTAAGAAGCCCAAAGTTAAGGAACAGTTTAAGGGTATAATCTGATATTCAGCTAGTCTGAAATGGGGCTTTCAGTGGGGTCTCCTCTGTCTGACCTCAGACCGACTTACAACCCAATTCAACTCGAAAAGGTTGTAAAGCTCTGTTAATTTGTCAGGGAGCTGGGATAAGATTTGTGTTCATAATCACACTTGACAAGCCATGGTAATCTATCCTGCAAATGCTCAGGTGTGAGCTTAAATTTAGCCATTGTTTTTAGTGCAGCTACTTGTGTATTTGAAGTTCAGCAGGAACTAATGTGTTTTTGAGAACTAGATCCTAATTAGCTTCCGAATTTCATACAGCTCAAATAATTTCAGAAATAATATGTGAAAGCAGCTGTGTATCATGTTCTAAATGAGAATACACCTTTAAGCTTTCCTCTGTCGAGCGGGACCCTGTGGTACAAAACAGTCACATCTGTCTGTTTGCTAGCATTCTCTGTGACATCTTAATGAAAATTAAGAGATACATATTTTGTGTGCCAGCATCACTCTGGCATTTATTAACTGGCTAAGCCAAAAAACTAACCTTAGGTAGAAATAATGAAAACATGAATCCAATATGACTTGATGTTCTCTATAGTTAATGGTCTCATTAGTGATGCCACTGTTTTAAATGATGGTAGAATAACTCAATATGCACATTAATGTAAGACGTTGATAGATTATTAATTATCCAAATGCTGAACTAAATTAATCCCTTATATAATTCCAGGGAAGTCACATCATGCTGGAAATAAAACTAATCCACGTTATTCTAGGTATGATTGTTATGACTAAATTAATGCTGATTTACTATCTAACTATCTGATAAAAGCCCAGACAGACTTTCTACACAGTCAGAAAACTATAAAATAAGTATCAGGAGCTTTTTAGGGCTGTTGAGCTGGAGGGCCTCAAGAGGTTCTGCAGCCCATTTCCTGGCTGGAGCACGGGAGCAATGATTTTCAGGTCATTCCTGGCAGCTGTTTGTCTAATCTGCTCTGAAGAAATCTTGAATGATGAAGATTCCACAATATCTCACGGCAATTTATTCCCCTGCTTGACATCTGTAGTGTACATAAATCACAGGACATTCAGAAGTGCTGAAAGGTGGCCTGCCTCTTGTACCAATCAAAAGATATTAGGGACTTAGTGTTGATGATTTGGATATTTGTGACCCCGATTTTTATTTATTACATTTCTACAGGTCTATTTGTTAATCAGGTATATTGAGGTAAAGCCAAAATCACATTGTCTAGCGTGACCCACTGTATAATGATGTTATGATGTTAATATACAAGCCCATCCAGAGGGTTGGTAGATATCCTAACTTGTTAGGCAGGTATGTACTGGGTCTTTGTGAATGCCTCTGACCTGATGCTGATGGCATCACTGAAGAACTCATACTTAGAAAAAAACCCTTTATCCAGCTAGACAAAGATTCAGAGGTCTGATTTTATCAGAATTCCATAGTTGGAATAAATTAATTTTCTCAGTACCCATTAGGGGACTAGTATTGTGGTGCTTTAATGATATATCCACATGAGTCAATATTTTACACAGAATTGCCTTGACTTTCACAAATATTGAGAGTGCCTAGCTCATTGTCAGACTCCTTAAGTAGCATTGATTTTACTGCTGCAATATTCAGAGGATGAGGTAATTGCATCCTATCAACTTATTGAAAAAGGCTTGTTAAAGAAGTCAATGGCCACGGACTTATCCAGCTTCCTTATTTCTCTTTGGTTGTCTCATGTTTCCCTTCCCTTCCCTTCCCTTCCCTTCCCTTCCCTTCCCTTCCCTTCCCTTCCCTTCCCTTCCCTTCCCTTCCCTTCCCTTCCCTTCCCTTCCCTTCCCTTCCCTTCCCTTCCCTTCCCTTCCCTTCCCTTCCCTTCCCTTCCCTTCCCTTCCCTTCCCTTCCCTTCCCTTCCCTTCCCTTCCCTTCCCTTCCCTTCCCTTCCCTTCCCTTCCCTTCCCTTCCCTTCCCTTCCCTTCCCTTCCCTTCCCTTCCCTTCCCTTCCCTTCCCTTCCTTCATCTGAGTTGCACAGTGTGGGGTGGAGGTCATGACATCATTCTGTGTCCACGGATATCTCAAAGTTACCCCTGTTGATTCCCATTCTTGGCAAGGATAGCAGCCTGCAATGAGGCTGTTGACAAACTCAGACCTTCAGTGGTGGTCACCACGTCAGACAGAGGAAGACAACAAAAGTTTGTCTCAGGGGAGAACTTGCACACATAGGTAAGTGTTAGGTTGACCATGTGGAGGTGGTATAGTACCTGCATGACAGTCATTTATGCTGATGGCCTTTGCAGTAAAAGGGGAGTCATCACCAGTATGAAAACATAGTTTGCTTCGTGCTGTGAAACTGCACTGCCTTCTGGTGCTTGCACTGGCAGGAATGGAATTAAACACCACATTGCCTGGGGGTAATTCAAATGGGAACATCTGAAGGCATCCACAACTCTGTGTGCGGTCCGCAAGACCCTCACCCCAATCTGAGCTGTGCTGCGTCTTCACAAGGACCTTCTGTATTTCTAGAGCACTCCAGCAATCACCTATTGATCACCAGCTGCAAGAAACTTTAATCCGATTACAGGCAGTAAAACTGGTTTCTATCTCTGGCGCCTGACTCAGGTTTCAGAGCAAGGGAAAAAGTATGACATCACCCCTGCTTGCATCTGTGTTGGGTAGCTAATGAAATTACATGAAGGGTTTGAAGACCATTAAAGTCAATGTTGATCCTTATTATTATTAAGAGCACTTTCAAATTTACTGCACCACAGGGCAGGCTTGAAAGCATCATTTTTCAAAGGTGTGTGCATTGCATTGGATTGCAGCAAAGAGCCCTGCTGGCTGTAGAGGATGCTGGCAGCAGAGAGAATCAATTCTGAAATTAATTGGCTAAAAGTCCACACAGCTCCTTTTCTGCACAGACCCACACATCCCATTACTTGGTGATAATGGGCGCAATAGTGACCCTGGGGTAAGAAAACCCCAGGTGGGCTCCTGCGTGTGAGAATGGCAGTTAGCAGAGGTCATGGTTTGCAGAGGTTTCCTCTTGCAGCCCGTTGCAGCTCTGGGGCTGATAGGGGTCTTCTCTGTCCTGTGGGTGCTGCTGCGCTCTGTGCAGGGACACAAACACTTCTCATTAATCCCAACATAAGCCTCTAAGTCCTCCCTTTACCTGCTCCACCAGGATGGTTGGGAGTTTTTTTCTTCCAAAAGTTGGTACTGACATTTTGAGGCTCAGCCCAAAGATACTCAGGTGCTTGATGCCCACTTAACATGCAGTGCCTCTGGTCCTCAGTGCTTTCCCTTCTGTAGCTACTTGAGCGTCTCTGGTTTAGATGAAGGTGAATCCAAATGGAATGTGACAAATTGCCATACTGCCAAATCAAAGAGATATTTTGTACTGATGTCTTTGTCCTGTTGAAGGGTTTAAATCTCAGGACATTGTTTCTTCGGTCCACAGCCAGCAAGTTTTACTCCAAATGGTGTAGATTTTTCATTGGATTTTTGGACAGACGAAGCTGCTCTGTGTATTTTAGAACTCTAAAAGAGTGTATATGGAAGGAAGAGGTCTTTGCACTGGTTTTGGTATGAGCAGGGTGAGCCTCTGTGGATCCCTGGATTTTGCCTAGGACAAGGTGTCCCTGATCAGGCTCAAGTTATGAATAAGGGTTTTTCTAGACAATGACAAAAATAAAAACTGCTTATGTCATATGTAAGGTTTCAAATTCAGCTCAGGAAGATGGCTTAAAAAGTAACTTGAGCAAGCACAAAAAGGTTTCCTTAGCATAGGAACCTGCAGGCCAAACCAGGCTATGAAGGATGCAGGTGTCTCATCTTCAGGGTTTTTTGGGGTGGATCTGCAGAGCAGTTTGACTACAGTTGTGTTTGCTCCTTTAGTACATTTATCACATGATAAATGGTGTCTCCAGCACAGGGGAACAAACAGGAGTAGATTGAAGATGCCTCTACCATATCCTGGCTTGTTGCTTCATCTCCTCAGCATCTGTTCTCTTTTGAACAGGTTGACTTTATTCAGGCAAAGGCAGATCCCAAGTGCAGAGAGAGGAAAAGTGGTGAAAAGAGTCTTAGAGATGCTTTCCTGCCAATCACCTGCTCTTCAGACCAACACTGTGAGCTTCTCTGTGAGTCTGGCACTGGCTTTGTATCTCTGTTAGATACCTTCTGGGCAGGAATCAGCCCTGGCCTTGGGATGTATGTTCATAAACAGGTCTGAGGTAAGCTCACAGGAGCACTAGGGCTTGGAGCAAAACATTGTAATTTGCAAATCCAACAGTTTGCTGGTGGAGCTGAAATGACCATCCATGCATGTCCTGGGGAAAACACATCCATGGGAATTCTCAAAACCAGTTACTTCTAGCTTTCAGGTTTGCACTGCCTTGTCCCAGCAGGCTCACAAGTAGTCTGTAGTGCCTAAGAAGTGGCTGTGGGAATGGTGTGCTTCCTAGCGTGGCCAATGGTGCTTGGTTTTCCAAAGAGAGGCCATTTTTGGAGGCCATTTTTGGTGGTGGAAATAGTGTAATCAGGTCAAGCGCATAATTTGAATATTTTCTAATTGCGCCCCCGTGTTGAATTCCATTTTTATTTGAAATGATGTACAGCACCAGCCACAGCATGACAGACCAGCATCAATTCATAATGATCAGGTAAGGAACTGCATAAACAGATGGGACAGGCAGAGATGTCTCCAAATAAAAGAACGACTTCCAACCCACACACAGGCTAGTTTGGGGAGCTACTGAGAGGCCTGCCTCTCATAAAAAAATACAAACCCTTTCCTACAGACATCACAACTTCACAGTTGCTAAATACAAAAAGAGGAAGGGATAGATGTAAAATTTCAAAATAATATGTGGTGTCCCTCAGAAATATTTCTGTTATCTGTAACAGCATCCTGGCTTATGATGGGTTTTCTTACCAGATGCGTGCCATGTTGGAACCTGGAGGCTCTGTCCCTGGCACAGTAGGTCCTAAAACAATCAATCAGCCCGGTCAAAAGCACTTTTCTGGATAGCAGCTGTAGATTTTTACTTTTTTTTATGTTGGAATTCCACTATGGGGGCATTAAACACTACGACTGCAGTAATATTAGAGCCAACGTTCTGAAAAATCAGAAATTCCAGTGAAATGATGTACTATATAAGGTATTTTCCACCCCTCTGCACCACCACTGAAGCCTTGCATATATTTTCCTCCTTCATTTTCATACATATTGTATTGCCCATCAGTGTGCTGCTGTGTGTTGCAGACCAGTGGGAGCCTGTGGCACAGTGTTTGGAGGTAGAGATCAGACAGCAAGCATTTGCTCTGCACTTAGAGCTGGTGGCTGTGAAACAGGGAAGTTCTCTTTGGAAACTGCAAAAAACTATTATTCCTATTTTAGGTAAACATCTGCTGAGGTATTGCTCAGTCCACTGATGTACCACTTCAGTGGTGCCTGCAAATCTGAAGGAAAACCACCCTTTTCCACTGAGAAATAAAAAATGGCCCCATTCCTTCCTTTAAAATAACCACAAACAACAAACCCACCAAAAATCCGAAACAAACCTGCAAGGTCCTCAGGTTAGAGAAGGCACAGGCTACTGCAAAGAAGTCATAGCAATATGCTATCCAAAACCATAGCATGTAAGTTACCTGGGCACTTGGGGCAAATTTCTGACAAACCTGAATAAAAATGCTAAAAGCAAGAGCGCTTAAAGTAGGTAATTAGAAGAACAGTTGGTGCTAGCTTAAAGCCCAACCAAGCATAGCCTGACAGTGAAGTCTTTTTAGGCTTTGAGGTGTAGGGAACCCAATAGTGTGAGGGCAGGTTCTTGGATATCCTTTCGTGTGAAAAAAATATTTCAGGGAAATTCAGGAGGGTGAGGGAGGTGACTGTGCCTTTTTTTGATGGTTTCACTGCTCACCTTCCTTAATTAAGGAAAAAATTAGCCCACGTGGGCAGCCTCCTCATGTGAGCAACCAAGACAGTGCATGTGGCAAGGGCAAAAATCTTGATCCAAGATCAGCTACCAGCTGTAGTAGGGTACAGCAGCTCAAAGATATTTGTCTGTGCCTATCTTTCTCTATCAGACCTAGTTCTTGGGTCAAGTGAAGAGGGATGAACCATATGTCCCAACAGAACCCCAGGAAAATCAGCTACTCTGATATTGTGAATATAATAAAAAGATGAGGAATAAAACTTACAGGGCAGGGTTTACTCAAAGAGGAGTCTACGTGGTCTGGTACAGAGATATCCTATGATGGGTAGTGTCTACCTCAGCTCCTGCCCCCTATAGCTGCCACTCTCAGTGGTGCCCAGCAGAAACATTTAGGAAATTGCTTTAAAATGGCATCCACAGCAGGGGAGAACAACCATCTAAAGGCAAGTTTGCTGTCACCAAGGGAGCTTATGAGTAATACCTATAGTAGACCTAGTTATCATCCTATATAATGGAGTCTACAGGTTTCACTTCCAGCAGACTTTGAGATATTAAGGTGTGTTTTGATGTGAGCCACTGTGAAGATTTATGCTTGTTTAAGGCTTAAGCAAAAAAGGCACAAGATGTGATTCAACCACTTTTCCTAGTCAGCAGGTTGGTGTTAGCCAGGCCAAGGGACCACCTGCTATTTTCTCTTCTTTCCTCACATTCCTCTTCACCTACCTGTTCACCTATCTATCATTGATCATAAAGTCAATATTGGTCCCCCTGCTAGCTGGCAAGATTGCATTGGTAGAGTTTTGTTTTAAAGGTCTTGTGCAATAAATCTGTATCAGGACTTGTTTGGTTTGTTTAGGTTTTTTTTAATTGCCAGCTGAAGCCTTTTCAAAATGCAAGAAATTTTCCTTTCCATATTATTGTTATAGTGTAGTTGAGTGAAAAAAAGACCAAAAAAAATTCATAGTAATCTGTGGGTATATAGGAAAACACAATTTCTTCTCCACTGATGCTGTTTGCATGTCAAGATTTTGGAGTCAGGTTCCTGCTTCATGTTGATCAGCTTGTGGGCTGTAGAATCACACTTTGACCACAGCACAACCAAGTGCAAAATTTTGTCACAGGTTACACTAAAGAGCTCAACAAATTTACAGGCTAAACTGTGGTATTTCACTAGCCTTCCATGTTTCAACATTTGTTTCAGAATCATTTACTGCCTATATATTGGATGTTCTATCTATACAAAACCATATTGCAGGCTGTCAGCTTATGAGAGACAGGAGAGTGAGAAAATATTCTAATTTCTCATCAGTGTAAGAAAAAACAAGGAAAAATATTAACACACTGAATAATAGCATCCTGAATAGAGTTTGATGAGTTAGCTAGAGAGGAGTCCTAGGCGCTCATCCTGGCCTTTGATAGATCTAGAATAAATTTCCCGCAGTCAGTATAACACATTATTCCCAACTTTGGGAAGAATACCTTTTTATGAGGCAATTCGTACAGTCTAGATTCTGCTTTGATCTGCATGACCATGGATCTGCCTTAGAGTGTTAGTGGTGTCTCTGGCTTTGCATGAGTGTTGCTGAATCAGAACCATGGGGCAGGAACCAACTACTGTCATGGAATCATAGAATGGTTTGGGTTAGAAACGACCTTAAAGGTTCCAAAACCCCTGCCATGGGCAGGGACACCCTCCAGTAGACCAGGTTGCCCAAAGCCTCATCCAACCTGGCCTTGAACACCTCAAGGGAGAGGGCAGCCATGGCTTCTCTGGGAAACATCTTCCAGTGTCTCACCACCTTTTGTTACAATCTGGTTGTACATTTCATAATGACATTGAATTGGTATATGGGGACCTAATAAAAAGCGACATATAATCAGTACAGAAAGCTTCATAAAAATGCAAAAAAATGCATGTTGGCATTGTTGTTACACTGCTTGCAATAATACCTGAGCTTCCTTAGCTAAATAAGCTGCCTTGGGGTGTGTTTGTAGGTTGTATCATGACAGTGCTGTCTGCTGTATAGACACATGCCTGGCACCTCAGAGTCTAGGCTCCTCTGCTGCTGTCCTCTTTCACCTGCCTGTCTCCTCCCAGTAAGCACCAGCCCAGCACCACGGCACCCTGGGCAGTGTGGGATGGCTTTAGTCAAGCCAACGGTGGCCAAATGTTGGAGGGGGAGGTGTTGACATAAATATATCTTTGTGTGTGGGTGGGTTGCGTAAGGAAGAGCTGCCTGAGCAAACCTAAGGAGACTGGCTGAATTTCTGCAAGGGACAACCTTTAATTGTCCAGGGTTTCAAGTGCATTGGAGCATAATACACTGTTTCACTGCTGTAATCCTTCTGTGGAAAGAGTGACTGTTATCCCTGTTTCACAGAGACGCTGATGCATCTGAGAGAATGGATTTACCAAGACAGTAATTTTTGAATGCTGGAAAATATATTTCTCCTTTAACTCTGCATTTACATGCTTTGGTCTTGAACTTTTTATTTTAGAAAGGTGACAGAGGTCACAAAGGAAGTAATCTGAAATTACTCAGAGTTACTTCTTCTTTGGTTTAATTGTCCATTTCAGTTTTTAATGAGAAGACTGTTGGTCCTTTATATTTCTTGGTCAATTGAACTATGTGAAAAGTTACTGCAGGAAAGCTTGTAGGCATCTGCCTAGCTTTGGGAAAGTCAGAATTTCTTTAATACACAATGGACAAGGCAGGCACCAGTGCAGCAGAAATGAATTCTGATGGAAACATTCAGTTTATAGCCTGCACACCTTCTTTTGCACAGTGACCCTTCGTAACGTTTGTCAGGTTGCTGCTGGCAAAGGCTGGCTCAATCTCTGACTGACAGGTCAGAGTACAACAGGTGGTAATGGAAGTATAGATGGAAAAGTGTCCTTCTTCCCTCAGGAATTACTTTTCTTCATTTAAAAAAAAAAAAAAAAAAAAGAAAAGAGAGAGACAATGGAAAAAACAGGATTTTTTTTTTCCCCTAAGTACGTTCTGCTCAATACCCAGCAAGCATTTTGAAATCTCTGGCACTTTTCATCTTTGAATTCGGAGAACCTTTGTCTGAGGTAGTAAAATCATTGTCCAGCTAAGCTCTTATCTAGTGGAAAAAGATTAGTTTTCTTTTGATTACAGGAATGACCTTATAGAGCGCATTTCAGAGAGGCATGTTTTCCCTGCCATCACCCATGCTTTCCACCATTAATCTGCTTACCCCGCAGATGAGATTTTATTTACTTGTTTTCTCAGAAGACATACGAAAATCATTTTAGAACTTAGTTCTCCTTGGGTTTGCATTAAAACCTTCCATGGAATTTCAGAGGATTAGACTGAAGCATCTTTTTGGTTTAGACTGGAGAAGCACAAAGGACTCTTTACGATAAAGAAGAGAAAGTGGGGGTTTCTTACTGCAGTACAATGTGCTCTCTGAGCTTGCTTCTGACCTCTCCCACTCCAGATTAAAATCCAAGGTCTTCAGGAGAGTCTGATTTTCTAACATCTGTGTAAAGGAGTTTCTGGCCCCTATGCCAGGCAATGTGAATTATCTCTCTCACTTAGACTCCTAAATAGAGCCAAGGGAATTAACAACTTCTTATCTGCCTACAGTTTCCCAAACTTTGACATCTGAGTGCAGATCCCTCTCTTTACATTGCTCACTTGAGGCTCACACACAAGCAGGGAAGGTGAGCGCACCTTCTGAGACTATGATTCATGCCATCTTGAAGCACAAGCATAGATGAGCTCAGATCAATAGTAGCTGGTGTCTCTCCTCAGACTACACTGGATGCTTCAGGTGTTCGGCCCAAATGTTGATGTCACACTGCATAAGTTCCCTCAAGGTTCTCACAGCCCTGAGGACTTGGCCCAAGGGCATCCCCCAACCCTGCTCACAGGGATGAGAAAGGGGTTCTGGCCATCCCCTCTGGTGGAGAGCAGCAGTTGTGGACACAGGTTAGCAAGATGGGTTCCCTGTTAGGAGCTGGAATAGGATGCCTGTGGTCAGGAGCTGCAACCCTGACAGTACAGATGGCGGCTGAGATGCCGTGGTGGAGACCCTTCCCTGGCCTTCCAGCCCTTCTCAGAGGGTTTGTGGGAGCCTGACCTGAGCCTATGGCTGTCAGGACAGGCTGTCAGGACAGGCTGTCAGGACAGGCTAGGAGGAGACACCTGTGCTGCTGTGCCTCTGAGGGACTGTAGATTCTGTAGAACAATGAAGATTCTGCAGAAAAGCTGTAAATACTAAATCTGCAGAAGAAGCCTAAATTTGCTCCTCTAGACCTGTCTATTTTGGCTGGTTCCCCACTGCCCCTTGCTCTTGCTGAGCTGTGGTATAACCTATTACTGCATCCCCAGTATCACACTGTGCAGAGCACTGTCACACCTTGAACATAAAAGATGCTATAAAAATGTAATTATATTCTGTACATGATGTTAATATCATATTCTCTCAACTAATGGAGGACTTTGCAGTGTCCATTTAATTTCTCTAATGTTAACTTTCTAGAAAAATTTAGCTATGGTACAGAGGGTTTATGTGGAGCAGGATTTTTCCTTTTAATTTCCTTCCTGTTCTTCCCTTCAAGCTGAAGGTCTGATTCTGTAGTGCACTTTGTTCTCCTGACTGAATTCAGGTTGAATTCAGCAAAAATGTCAATAAGCTGCAAGAGTGACAGGGCCAACTGCCTCCCACCTTGACCCTTGTTGCAAGACTGCATTGTTTTGAAGCTGGAATATTCACACTCTGGGATACTGGTAACTGTAGAGAAACAAATAGTAATTTTCTTCAACAATCCAGTATGATGGAGAAACTTATTTGCAGTGCATTACTTGAAATCTATTTAGCCAGTTGTTAAGCCCTACCTTAAAGTTTATTGTAAGAATTATGAAGTGTTTACCTACTCCAGCTTGACCATCTGAGGGCAGTGTCACCTAATACTTGCTGGAAGTGATACGACTGGTCACCGCGTACTCTGTGCACTGCACTCACCCTCTAAGGATGTTGTCTGAAACTCACGGATATCAAAAAGAGCCTTTCCACACATCTTAACTGCTTCTTACATTTGGATATATTGCACTCACTCTCTGGGCCACAGTGTCTATCAGGGTAAACCTTTCATGGCAGTGGATCCAGTTTGGGGCATTCCATCCAATGGATTTGTAGACCTGGAACTAAATGGGACCATGATTGACCTTCAGGTCAGACCTCTTGCAGACACTCAATGTAGATTGCTATGAAAATCCTTTATATAAAGCAGTTTATTCTTGGCAAGAACATGATGTTCAGAAGACTCTCTGGTCTTATTTTGAAGACCTCAAGTGATAATCTACATCAGTCTTTGATAAATTGTTCCCTAGATAATCAAGCTTACTGTTAAAAGCATCCAACCTATCTTACACTAATATGCTTAAGTTCGCATTCCACCAGGAACTCACTTACTCAGAATAAGTTGTCCTTCAATTAATTTGCCTTTATTGCTAATGCAAACCACCAGACCTTCTTGAGGGTCTTTTTATTAATTATATGCAAACAGCTCTTTTCCTTTATATTCCATCTCATCTTGAAAGAGACCCTTCTGCCCGTGGTCAAAGCAGGTGTTGATGGGTAGGAAGAGGTGGGAAATCCTATGGAAGGAACATTAATGGGAAAGGAATTATAGGGCTTCTGGAATGGGCAGAATTTCCTAGATTTCCTCCTCTAGACTTAAGGTGAGTAGGACGAGGATGATGGGAAAACATAGAAGACAACAGAATGATGATGGATAATATCACCTGAGAACCTGACCTCATGCTTATGCTTTATGCAGGCTAGTTGTGGGCAACTGAATAGTGGCATGGCTGTTTCAACTCAGATACAAATGAGGTGACATAGGATAGAAGGTACATTTATATAAAGGCATACCTCAAATATAGTCCTTCCTGTTTAGCCTGGAGTACTGAAGTGAAGACCACACAGTTACGAGTTCCTCTTTAAACTGTGATGAAAACGATTGCAATGTGATCTCATCTGGTGGGTAATGGCAGACTAAGAGGACACAATGAAAGAGATAAAATAATGAGGCAGTACCCCTTGGTCCTTCTCTAGTGACAAAAGTATTAGATGGCCAAGTTCTGGTTCAATGTCAAATAATCAGGGAAATTAAAAAGGGTAATTTTGGCAGAGAGGTATAAAAACCCAGGGGCTGGGATGCAATCACGCACAGCAGGCCCAGTGCGTTATGAGTTCAACCTAAACCTGTTATAATCTGAAACCATTTTAAATGTAAGGGATTCTTCTTTCATATTTTCCACATGACTAGGGCTGAGAAAACTGGATGTTAGCAGCAGAAGCAGACTGGTAAATACAAAACATTGAAATACACTTATTTAATTAACCACCAGTGTATCAAATGAATGTTAGTGCTGTTTAGGCACTAGTAACAAGCTTTGGCACTAATTGTGATTCTAAACACACTGGAGAACAGTTCTGGATATAGAAGAAACTTGTTGGAGGTGTCTGGATTGTGGGATGTTGGCTCAGCCCTTTCTCTTTCCTTCACACATTCTTGAAGATCTTATATAATGTGAAAACACAATGTTGAACTGAAGTCAGAAAAGTCTAGTTTAGGGTGGTACAGGGAAGAGGTAAGGGAGTTCTGTCATTCTGACCAGACCTGTTTCTGAATTACAGATAGCTCCAGAACTCCCCGTTAAAATGCACTGCAGCTCCCCACTGTTGTGGCTTCCTCTCTGGGGAGCCTTCCGGTAACTGCTCATTTTGGCAGGAGCTTCTTCCATTGACTTCCTTGCCTTGACTTATTCAAACCCAGAAATTCTTGCCTGTGTGAGGAGGAGCAACCTCTTAACAATTGCCCAGCTCAGGCTGGGAATTGACACGCAGGAAACAGAAGAAGGGTTTTGCTTCCCATACTCAGTTTTTCTTCTCTCTGTCCTGGGTAATCTGTAAGCCCAGATAGTTGTACAGTTTTCCTCTGTCAGTTTTCCAGTACTCTCTCAGTACTCCTCCTACATCCTCTGTCTTCTCGAACTCCAGGTCTGCCATAACCAGACCACTTCTCTTCAGTCTGTGGTGTGTCAGTGACCATCTTTCTTATCCAGCTTTGGTTCAGGGAATGAGGAGCTGCCTGCTTCGTGGACATAGCTAGTAGGGTATAGGATCTGCAGAACAAAAATACGAAGCTTTTACTTCAATATGTGCAACTTGGGCTTTATGGCTACTTAGGGCTTTGGCGGGCATGAGTTACACCCACTTAGAGAAAGCCCTAGAAATCCCCAAGTGCTTTAGAGAACGGCCTTTTCACAATTAGTTTGAAACCCAACTCAGGACAACTCATGCAGGCACAGTGACTTGGGTTGCACGAGACACATGACTAGGACTGAAAACGGCCTGCACAAAGCCGTGTGTCTTGACTGCAGCCTGTATGTGTCTGCCTTCTAAGCTGCTTCCACCTGCTTTAACAAACGCTGCTATAAATAGCTGTCTGGGTCCTACATCTGACCTAGCTTTATTTCACATTACTAGTCCCATCACTAAGAACAACTCCCTCATTGCATATTCCTAATCTGTAGCTTCTTGGTTTTCCCACCACAGTACTGCTGCACTTACTGTTTAGCCTGATCCCTAGAAGATAAGCAGTCAGATGCAATACTGGCTCAGAAAATGAAGGTTTTAAACTCATTAACTTGAGTAAGGACCCACACTAGCCATAAAAGGCCGAAGAAAACCTCAGGTGATGGTATCCTCCTATCAGATGATTTATGTTTTTTTAAAAAAAGAAAAGAAAAGAAAAAGAAAATTAATGATGAAACACATTCCCAAAGGACATACTGAAACACTGTGCACAGACTGTGGCCCACAAAGAATAAGATGTATACACCAATGTGAACCACCGAGCTATGGCAACTTCACACTATCTTGCTTGCAGATTTTCATATTGTCTGCAAGAGAAACAGAAGAGGTGGGAGGACATTAGGCAGAGGCCATTGGCACAAAGAAGAGCAGGCTCAGACATGGTGCTGGAGCAAGATAGGAGAGCAATATTTCTTCTGTGACTGTCATAGAGAGTTTCAAACCCAAAATTGTGGAATAGAGTCGTGAGTTGGCCAGATGGAAACATGTCTTCACTCCATGGTACATGGAAAAACAAGTTCATCATGTTCTGTCTTAACTCTGAGCCATTCTTGGCAACTTCAGCCACATCCTGGAAAGAGTGGAGGGGAGGAAGTGCACAGGGGAGCCAGTAGGCAAGTGGGTCATGGGGTTCGGTTTCTACTGTGCCTAGGGAAGCTGTTCAGCTTTGAAGGAAAAAATCTGATTGCTGAGAGACAGCATACAACATAATTGTGCTTATTCTTTAAAACCTCATCACTGCTTCTCAGTATTTCTTTCACCACTGTTTTTCTGCAGAGCACAGTGACAATAATCCTTCCTAGATGATGGTATAATGGTTGCGGCTTGATCTGTCACCAACTAATGCAGCAGGAGGGGCAATCTAAGCAGTTAGGAAACAGAACCACTTTCCTCATTGTGGTCAGAAGTTAAAACACAATCAGCTCTATTTTTGTTGTCACAGGTCTTAGTTTTTATTGTTGTTTATACATGTAGTCGCCTCCAAAAATAACTTTGGTTCATTGTTTCCTTTTTTGGACGACACGGTATTTAGTTATTCAGTTCACTGATGTCCCAGCAAACAACCAGAAAATTTTAAAAATAAATGTTCTCTTTGAGTTTGCATATTTTTCCTTCTGTTCACTTCTGGGTCTGGGAAATGGAAAGAGACCTCAGAAGCAGCCCAAGTTTATTTTCCAAGCAGAAATATATATTTGCTCTTCTTTTTATTATTATTTTTTTTCTCCCTGCACCACAGTCCTGTTCTCTCCATTTTATTGTCTCAGAGTTGATACCAAATGTTATTTTTTTAGGGCACGCTTTGGATTATCAGGACTTCTTAAGCACCCTTTTTCTGCATCATAGAAATCAGAATCCATTTACTGCAATACGACTAATGGTCACCCATGCTGCTTAGCAGGATGGTTACTAGATTTGGTTACTTGCTGGATGGTTACTAGCTGGATGGTTACTATATATTTGATGTACAATGTCCTAGCAGAACCTTTCTTCTCCCTCCTTCTCTCTCTCTCTCTTTCTTTGTCTCATTTCCCCATTGTTTACTCTGCTTTCCTGGGCAGACAGAGCTGATGTAGCCTCAGCCTCTGTCAGTCACGCTGTTGACTTTTGAACTAGTTTGTCAATTTAAATCAAATTTGCAGGAGGTCAAGAGGGAGGTTCCTGCACATTTGATGGAAGTAGGAGATCTATTAATGGATGGCTGCACTAACAGCATTGGTGATGCTCCTGTGCCCGCCTTCATGCCTTGTGCAGCTCCAGGCGCAAGGAATGGATGCGGTCCTCTGAGCTGAATCCCATGGTGACTCTGAGCTGGTTGAAATGCAATGGCAGTGGCCACATACTTTGTCCTGTGCCATCAGTGCAAGTGCAGTCTCCTGCCTTGGGCTGTGGCTACCACAGAGGAGAAGCGCTGTGTAGAAGGAGAAGAAATTTTGGGGAGAACATGCAGGGCACCACCAGCTGGCACTGCACTGGATCTGAGCAGACAGATGATGTTACTGTCTGCCGTGTCCATGCCAGCTTTCTAGCCGCTGACAGAGGTAGCGGAGCCTTCCTTGTGGAGCAGTCAATTTCCCTTACAGGAACTGCAAGGAGGATGGTATGACATTACAAGGAGCCTTTTTTAAAAAGAGAATGGCAAGAGTGCCTACCTAGAAAGCTCTTCAGCACGTATGTATTTCAGAAAAGTCTTAAAGCCACTTTGAAGCAGAATATGACACTGTGCATGCCTTGGGTATACAGTCACAGATACTCTAATACACCTTCAGTCAAAGGTCAGATGGCTGGAGGGGACATGTGAGGCAGCTCTGCGCTCCTCAGTCCTTGGGAGACAGTCTTGTTGAATTAGCTCTGAACATCTCTAATCTCCCTGATACCTTTAAAGAAGCACATCCTCATGTGGGGGGGGGGCATGCTGCTCTGTGCTCAGTGCTGATTGGAAAAGCCATCCTCATCTCAACGCCTGTTGAGCATGGGGTGTGCTGCCTGTGGATGCCTGAGCCCAGGATGTTGGGGAGACCTGTGTGCCTGGCGGCCCCAGGCTTGCAGGAAAGATAGGTGTGACAGACCACTCACTCCTTCAGCCCACACCTGGCCGGCCTAACTTGGGCATCCGCTTTAGGGCTCAACTTGCAGTTACATTTTCATGCCTAGTGAAGCAGTGCTGCTGAAGTGTCTGTGCTTCCTGCCTGCAGTGTGGGCAGAGACAGGAATCCCTACCTTGGCTGGCAGGATATTCCTGGAGGTTTTCAGAAGCCCTGTTCTGTTTTCTCCACAGAGAATGGGTATTTACTTCCAGATTCTCCTTTGTTGGGCACTTTACATTTGATGGGCTGGTAGGTTGGGAGACTTGGATGTTGCTGTCTTTGTTCACATGTTACTTTTTTTCTGTGGTTATTTTTTGTTAATAAACTTGGCTGTGAGCACATATCCACAGGGTGCCTGCGCGCTGCTGCGCCCGGAGGAGTGCCTCATTGCGCATCTACAAAGGCACTCACTGCTGAAGGCATTACTATACATTTGGGTGAAACGTGCTTTGTCATCACAGGCAGTCTTTCCTTTCACTGCTCCCAAAGCTATGCCTTTGCTGGGATGTAAGGAAGACTTCAATGTCTTGACTCATCCCAAAGTTTATTTAATAAAGGGAAGGCAGTGTACATTTGCATGGCTCCAGGTATGGCTGGCAGGGGTCTGTCTGCTCAGGAGGTTTTATTTATTCCTAAAAAGTAGAAATAAACTGTAACATTTCAGCTGATTTTCTTATTTTAGATGTCATCACACCAATATGAACAAGAGGGGTTGAAAAAACACACATAACTAGCAGTGAGATGAGCTTATCTCTGATACTCTTGCTGAGATTTTATGATGTGTTTTTTAATCTTGATTATACACCTTGAGGCAGAAAACTGGCTAAAGCAGATTTTTTAATCAAATTTGCAATGAACTTTAGATTATTTCCTTGCTCCTATTGCTATTTTTTTTTCCAGAGGAAATTAAAAAGGAAAAAGTGATTTTTAGGGCCTATCATTTAGCAGATAGCTTTGCCTAGTAAAATGGTCTTATCTGCTGTGGTTTCTGGATCTTTGGCATTCATTGCTAGAAATATTACCATATATTTTTCGTTGTAAAACCCTCTTGCTATGAAAGACAGAGCACATCTTCTTAATTTCTAGTTTGGGAAAGATATAACTGTGGATTCATAGATACAGAAACACACAAAGTTGAACATCTGTTCAATTTTTTTAGGAATTCCCTTTTATGAATCAGAACAGTTAATTTAACTCTGCAGTTTTTAATGTATATGTGGGTACTGCAGTTTGATGAATATGTAACGAATGAAGTCACTAGCAGTGTTTTCTCTCTGCTTTATGTCACCTGATGACCAAAGAGAAAAAACCTGGAAAAGCAGTTTTAGCCAGTATTTGTTGGAGGTTGGTCGAGTGAGTCTGGGTAAAAATCATTAGCTACTGATAACCTGAAACTGCAATCTAACCTACTATTCAGTTTAGGCTGCAGAAAATGCTAAAAAATAAAAAAAATAGACTCATCTCACAAGAATACAAGTTATTGTCTGTAAAATATGTTGAAACAGGAAAGTACAAATCAAAATTTAGTTTGGGTTTTGTTTTTTTTTTTAAAAAATATTAAAAATCCCTTTATTGGGCCAGCAGAAAAGTATGATAAAACAAAAAGTAGACCAGACTCAGAATTCCTCTTATAGAAACGATAGAAAAGAATATAAGATATGGATCACTGCCTTGTTTTTGTGAAAACGAAGCAGAGACAGACCTGGCTTATGGAAGGCAATGATCAGGAAAGCTGGACCATGAGGATGCTCAGACTGGCTTAATTTTTCTACTGGTTTTACAAATTAATATCTTCACAAGTGGCAGTACCTCCCTGTATTCTGCATTTCTCACTACATATTCATAGAATCATCACAGTCATAGAATGGTTAGGGTTGGAAGGGACCTTAAAGATCATCAAGTTCCAACCCCTCTGCCATGGGCAGGGACACCTGTCACTAGACCAGGATGCTCAAGGCCCCATCCAACCTGGCCTTGAACCTGTTCCAGTGCCTCACCACCCTCATAGTGAAGAATTTCTTCCTAATATCCAATCTAAATCTACACCCTTCCAATTTAAAACCATTATCCTTTGTTGTATCACTTCATGCCATTCTAGAAAGTCCCTCCCCAGCTTTCTTGTTAGGCCTCTTCAGGTACTGGAAGGCCACTGTAAGATCTCCCTGGAGCCTTCTCTTCTCCAGGCTGAACAAGCCCAACTCTCTCGGCCTATCTTCATAGGAGAGGTGCTCCAGCCCTCTAATCATCTTTGTGGCCCTCCTCTGGAGCTGTTTCAACAGTTCCATGTCCTTCTTACGTTGCGGACTCCAGAACTGGACACAATACTTGAGATGGAGTCTCATGAGAGCGGAGTAGAGGGGCAGAATCTGTTCCCTTGACCCACTGACCATGTTCCTTTTGATGCAGCCCAGGATATGGTTGTCCTTCTGGGCTGCAAGTGTGCACTGTTGAAGCTTATGTTGAGCTTCTCATCCACCAGCACCCCTAAGTCCTCTGCAGGGCTGCTCTCTGTCACATCTCCCAGCCTGTATTGCTGACAAGGATTGCCCTGACCCAGGTGCAGGACCTTGAACTCGTTCTTGTTGAACCTCATGAGGTTCACACAGGCCCACTTCTCCAGCTTCTCCAGGTCCCTCTGGATGGCATCCTGTCCTTCTGGCATGTCAACTGTACCACTCAGCTTGGTGTCATCTGCAGACTTGCTGAGGTTGCACTCAGCCTCACTGTCAATGTCCTTGATGAAGATATTAAATAATACTGGTCCCAGTACGGCCCCCTGAGGGACACCACCTGTCACAAATCTCCATCTGGCCATTGACAACGACTCTCTGGATGTGACCATCCAACCAATTCCTTATCCACCGAACAGTCCACCCATCAAATCCATATCTCCCTAATTTAGAGAGAAGGATGTTGCGGGGGACTGTGTCAAAGGCTTTACAGAAGTCCAGATAGATTACATCCATCACCCTTCCCGTGTCCACTGATGCTGTCACCCCATCATAGAAAGTCACTAGGCTAGTCAGGTAGGACTTGCCCCTAGTAAAGCCATGCTGTCTGTATCGAATCACCTCCCTGTTTTCCATGCGCCTTATCACAGCTCAGGGAGGATCAGTGAGCCTGAAAGATCAGTAGTTCCCCAGGTCATCCTTTTTACCTTTTTTAAAAATGGGCACAATGCTGCCCTTCTTCCAGTCACCAGGGACTTCCCCTGACCACCATGACTTTTCATGTATGATGGTGAGTGGCTTGGCAACCAGTTCCCTCAGGACTCTGTATTATTTAGTATATTAAAAGACTGAAAAATTTAAATGTCTCAGTTCTTGAGTTTTGCCAAAAGTTCAAAAAATAATGAACACAGGGGAGTTGCAGGATATACTGCCTGTCCATCACTTCTCTGTATAAGCACTTAGGTATGACAGTGGCTCTGTGGCCATCTTCTATCCTTAGAGAGAAATAATCTCTTAAAGTGGAACCTGCTCCATAGAGAAAAATACCTCCCATTTTGATCCCTGGATCAATCTGCTCACACTGAGAAGACACAAAGGAATGGTCCCTACATAAATAATGAAATGATCAGAGGCTGCTGTTCCTTTTTTTTTTTCCTTTTGCTCCTTCACACTGTTGCCACCTTCGTTGCACAGCAGTGGCAACACTGGGGAAGCGATAAACAGCTCTGGCTGCCTGATGCTAACCTGAGGCTCCATCATGCAGAACAAAAAAAAAATGAAAGGTAAGGACAAATTCAAAGGGAATGCAGGGTGCAGTGCAGGGGAAAGCTGCTAAGTGAATGTTTGTAAGTGGGACAGTTCTTCAATGTGCGTAAGCACACTAGAAAAACAATGTAAGCTCGGAGGCCCTTGTCTTTTCAGAGAAGAGCCTGAAAATTCACTTTTTGCTCACGGCATTTTTACCGCAAGGATATCTTTAGACAAGAGAGAAGAGTTGGAAGGGTACAGAGCAATAGATGACAAGTATGAAATAGTGATAAATAGGAGTAAAAAAAAGGAGGGGGGGGGGGAGAAATACAAAGATTATACTTAAAGCCCACACTGTTAATTGGAATCGAGTCACAGCGCTTTCTTTCTTGGAAAAAGAATAGTAATTTGTCTTCGCTTTGGCAGAAGAACAGCATGCATAAGAGCAAATAATATTTGAAAGTAGAACAAGCCGACATGGTACCAAGTGAGATAAATGCTTATCTCATAATCATTAACTCCTGGCCTAGCTAATGCTTTGCATTGCCAAAAATTCAGGATTTGGAGAGAAATTACATAGGCTATAAATAATAGTTCCAAGGACCACTGTCAGAAAATAGTTGCAACTGTATCTGCCAGTGATGATTAAAGTACTCTAAAAACACAGAAACAAAGAACATCTCATCTTGGTGGTCCTAAATCACAGATGTGGTGTAGCTCCTAATTTTTGTTGCAGAAGTATCTAATGTCTATGTTACTCATGAACTGAGTGCCTGCTTATGTTGGACAATCTTTTCCATCATTACCTGCCTGAACATGAAAGCCCCGCTGTTCCTAGAAGGGAGGGAAAGTGGTTGCAGCAGCTTCTAGATGACAGATCAAAAGTGTTCTGGACTCCTGCCTCAGCATGAAGCTGATCTACTGTGTTAAGCCATCTATTTAGCAAGATAACCATCTGTCCAGACTAGGCTTGATGAGGTAATGGTTTTATTAATTTATCATAATAAGTAACATGAGCAGATGAGGCTGCCTGTGCATTCAGATATGGGTATTTGACCTTTACAAAATCCTCTGCCTTCCTTTCTGGTGCAAAACCTGATGGTTTTCAGTATATCAGAGGGGTTAGCAGATGAATTTTTCCAGGGCTTTGCATCAAACATGAGAAGATGTCAGGGGGGTAGGTCTGAACAGGTTTTTTTGTATCTGCAGAATAGGCCCTTTCTAATCACCGAGGCTAAAGCAGGAAAAGGCTATTTCCTCCAGACTTTTCTACTTTCTCTGAATTGTAGGATGTTTCATGCTATCCACATGTTCTGCTAACTCTGTTAGGTGAAACTAAACTTTCTGAAAAGCTACCTGCTCATGATTAGAAGAAGTTATCCCTTTCCTTGAAAAAAAAAAAGTTGAAGCCACACTGTTTAAAAATGGTGACCTGTTCCTTAGCTGCATTTCCTTCTTAAATTTCCACCCACCAGTTTTGCCTGTGTCTTTCTCCTTGAGCTTAAAAGGAGCTCTAGGACTTAGCACTTTTGCTGCCTAAAGGAGTCACAGCAGAGCACTTTGCTTTCCTAAAATGTGCAAATCAAACTCCTGAAGCCTTTCCCCTCACCACTTTTCTTCCAGTGCTAAAATATGGCTTTTAGCAGCAGTATCTTCAGGTTTTCAGCAACTTTTTAGAAATGTGGATACCAAAGGTGGAAAGAACTGCACGGTGAGAAAAATGTTTATATTCATGGAACAATAACAGAACAATATTTTAGATTTTGGAAGAGAGTTTGAGCTAAGTTCAGACTCCAGTGTAAGCAGTAGCTAAGCAATGCAAGGTAAGGAGAAAGAGGCATGTTGGACTTTAGGAGGTAACACATAGAGAGGCATGGTCATAAATCACGAAGAGCACTACTTGCACATAGAAAGTGGCAAATGCTTAAAATGCTGCAGGAAAATGATACAAGGATATCCCCTTCTTTTATCTGCTAGAAGAAACTAGTAACGTAGTCCAATATCTCCAAGGATTATCATAAAGACATGTCTGCTGGTGCCTGTAGCTTCCTGCACAGAATAGCCAACACAGACTGGCTCAGTGACATGTGTGTTTTGTCTACCTGTGTGTTCACTTTACCTCCACCACCTCATCACCCTGCGCTTTTTGTATTAAAGGCTTAATTCTCCATTTCACTCTATCCCTCTGGTCTTCCACTGGAATTTGTGCTGGAAAGAACGAAACCCAAATGCAGCTGACCTGGGTGAGCAGTGGGCATCAATGAACACTGAAATTGAGGGGAACGAGGTCCTCCTGGACTTCAAAGAGCTCAGCTGGTTGCTTCTGATTGTCATCAGTAAATTACTGCGGCAGCGTTTTTGGCTGATTCTCAGTAGCTGCAGGGACATGTCTGAGAAGTTGTGAGCGATCCCCATATAGGTTATTCTCCTTCACCTCTGCCACCCAAGGCTCAGCAAAGCCAGAAGCTGTTAGAAGCTTCCAGAGAGGTCAGTGCTGTGGTGAGTCATTTCACATAGAATGGGGAAAAGGACCAGGGGAATGTTTAGCCAAAGGGGCACACAGCAGAAATAGTTGTAGGAGGGTGCCAGGCTAGCACTACAGAGGCAGCACAGCCATCAGAGACCTCTTGTGTTAGAGACCTTCTTCCAGAACAGCTGAAAGCATTAATGACAGTGGAGAGGATAGGCACATTTGTGAAAAACTATTTAAAGAACTAGCTCAGGAAAGTAGTACTTATGTTCTTCTGAACAAGCTGACTGAGACAATGAGCTTAAAGCTGCTAGGTCAAAATACAGTGTATCTACACTGCCATGGTGAGTTAAAGGGTGAGGAGAAATGGTGGGCCTCACTACAGAGATGGTCTGAGAAGACCCCTGGCTGTCATGTGGATAACCCCTTGTTTTGCTGCTGCAGGGACCTTTTCTGCAGGATGCTTGGAGGGGGGAAGGTGGGGATTGTTTTTGCTTTTTGAGCATGTCCCATGGGAATCTCAGGGGTAAGAGAGGAGTCCAAGAGTCCATGTCAGGAACAAATTATTTACTCCCCTCCCTCCCCCCACCCTCCAGCATCAGCTGCCTGGTCCCCAGAAGGCCAAATTCACAAATAACCATGTCCTGCCTCTCTAATACCTTCAAGGAGAACAGATGTTCTTTTCCCTCCTTCCTTCCCAGCTGCAGCAGTCAAGTGCTGCTTCCAGGAGCTGCTTTTTGCAGTTTCTGTGCATGACCTTGCACATCCCCCTGGAAGCAGTGACTGTCCTTGGAAATAAAGCAAGCTGCCAAGCTGGCCAGGGGTCAGCCCAGCATGCTCCTGTCAGGTGATCGCCCATCCCACCAAGCCCTTCTCTGGTGGATTCTGGAGGAAAGCACCTTGTGGACCCTCACCACCTCTCCCTTATCAGACTTTTGAGTTTATCATTTCTGTGTGTCTGAGGCCTCCCCTGACTTTCTTTTATTCCATGCTTGAAGGAGAAACCATCCCTGTGTGGAGGCTGAGCCCCTCCACCATCCTTGGGTGGAGGCTGAGCTCCTCTACCTATTGCCCCAAAGGCAGTAGGGTGGGCTTGTACCTCCTGTTAAACACCTCATGAGGTGGTGGTGGACAATATCGGTCAACTTCTGTAGCCACTTAAATTTAACCCTAAAATCTCCACTTGCCTTCACTGCCTTAGCTGGCCACAGAGGTGGCATGGTCCAGACAGCCTTATGGGATGGCCTAGCATGGAGGTGGGTGCCCAGACCCCTGGGAGCCACCCTGGCCAGGGCAGCCAGACACGTGTGCGTGGTGGGGGCAGCATGTGCCTTCCCTGGGCAGTGCAGAGATTGAATGTCTTACAGGTGTCAAGCACCCAGTGACCATCCTCAGATGCCCAGGCGCGATGAGCAGGGTCAGCTAACGGCAGAAGTGTCTCAGGCTGGCTTGCACCTAGGCTGTGAGATATCTGATAAGTTATCTCGTGTTTCTCTGCTGGGAACCACCCCCCACCCCCATCAGTTTCTGTCTCACCAATGCTGTCGGACAGGCAACCACAGAGAGGAGCTGCTCTGTAACCTCAGATGTAAACATAGGTGCAGCTGACCTCTCTAGCTCTGAGTTTAATCAAAATCACATAGCATGCATCTCTTTGCAGCCCTAAGGATCCGCTGTTGGTTTGGTTTTTCTAATAAGGATAACAAAGGCAATGCTCATGCAACAAGGGACTAGTCCTTAGGAAAGGCATGCTTATGAATTAGTAACAGAATCCATTCATGCTTGGACAAAGTTAAAACAGTTTTAAAATAGCACAGATCAGTTCTTGGGGACATGATTATAAATGCCTCATCAACTGCAAGGTAAAACCAAGAGAGAGGGACTTACTCTTTTTTTTTTTTCCTGTATATGTTTCTAAAGAATCTTCCTCTTCTTTTACAGTAAATTTCAGCCCTTCGTTTCAGTCTTTTACTGTTTTTTGCAAAGGAACTCCTAACTTACCAACACTGAGTTTGCTCTGTTGCAGTCTTTGAAGAATATGCCCTGATTGCTTAGTTTCTGGTGGGAGATGGATATTTTATCTGTAGATGATGAAATGTATCTAATTACAATATCACATTTGTGGTATGAATTTTCCATTGGCAAGTTTTAATGGTCTGGTGTAGTTATTGCTTGTGATGTAACTCCATTAGAAGTTCTCTTTAAATTTTATGTGATATTTTTCAGCAGGAAGATGTAACGTGAAGGTGGTTTCAGTAAAGCTCACTCTAACCATGCATATTTCAGGGGATTTATACTGTCTACTGTTCTGAAAAACAAGTAGCCAGAATATGGGAAAGGCAGAAATTTATCTGTTCACTGATCACTATGGAAATTATTTGCATGACAAAAGTGTGTGTAGTTGCTAGAATACCTGAACAGGAGGAGACAAAGTCATCCTTCTTGAAAAAAAAGAGATATATATCCTTTCCAAATTGCTTTTTAAATATGAAAGTAAAATGTTAATGTGAATAACGCTAAGTCAGCCTGCTCCAACTGAGGATTTGCCCCATCTAGTCATACTCAGAGGGATGGCTATTAATCTATTATTCAACTGCACAAAGTTCAGTAGAATAACTGTTCTCACTAATTGCTAATGGGTGAAATTGCTGGTGCTTATAGGGAGATATTCTGGTAACAGATAATTAAGCAACTAAGTAGTTGAAAATGTCAGGAGAGAAAAATGATCTTTTCACCTCACTGAGTTCATTTTTAAAAATGTGTCAGCCAAGCTCACTCAGCTCCCATACAGCCAGCCTGCAGCTTTGCTGGGAAGATGCTCTGTGAGCACACAGAGAGGTAAATGAAGGGAAAACCCCTTTTTTTGATCCTCCTCCTGCAGCTGCCCATGCTCAAGGAGGAGCTGTGAATCTCCAGCAACTGCAACCTATGGCTCTTGCTTGCATTGACTTTTAGAGCCAGGCCTTGATCATCACTTGCTTCACGGCTGAAGAGAGTTCCTACTGACAAGCCCTGTCCCTGTGCTACTGCATCCAGACAACTTTCCTCTGGCTCTGTGGTTCAGATGCATTCCTGGAGCCTCTTGGTTTTGGGAGGTGCCAGAGCAAGGATGGGCAGATTGTTGGCTGGGAAGAGGAAGAGAAAGCAGAAGGGCACCTCTCTGCCACCAGCAACATGGGTTGGAGGGAGAAGACAATTCAGCCAGCAAGCAAAGCCAAGAGCCATAACTTAATATTTTGACCCATCCACCATCTTTGAAATTAATCTCTTCCTCTCCCTGGAGAGGGCAAGGGAGAAATCCCTGAACCCTTGGAGCTTCAAAGCAATGCAGTGTGTTCCTGACCTCCTGGCATTTTGGCAACCCCTGGGGCTGCAGTGTGGGACGTGGGCACCCGGGCAAGGCCATCCCAGGCAGTGCTTCAAAAGCTGACATATCACCCCAAAGCCTTAGCACCTGCTTCAAATCTGGCACCCTTTTTGGGGCAGAGTGTAGCTGGGAACTCCTTCTGCTCTCTTTCTTTGCCCTCCCCACCCCATGTGGCCCTGGGAAGACTCTGCATATGGAACGCTGGCTGCCCGCCGAGCTCGCAGCTTTGCTGCCAGCAACAGAGTCTAAATATCACTGCACTTCGGTAGCTATTTCTGCACATCATGAGGATGCCCTCAACCCTCCTCTCTCTCAGGTGGGAGCCTGTCCCTGCTTGCACCTGTTAGGGGTATGACCCAATATCGCCTTGCAATTCCCCGAAACCCAGATAGGGAAGAGTGGAGAGTATTTCCCATGTTTTGCTGCTGACCACAGACAGCTATTTCTAGTTGTGCATTCATGAGTTTCTAGTGAAGAGCAATGTTCCCAATGAACAGGCCTTGCATCAGTAGGTCCAAGGTGCCGTCCCTCTGGGTATCACCCAAATTCACCTCTCCCTGCAGCCCTGGTTGCCCACACTGTGCCAACAGAAAGCTTATGTGATGAGGAGCACGTCCACTTAAAGGTGACTATTACAGTGAAATATAATATTGCAGCAACTTTTGTCTTCAGGATGGCCACAGAAATGCTAGCACAGCCTTGTCTGTATGCTCAGGTCATGCTGAACAGACAGCAGTGCCACTCAGCCTTGTGGCCGGGTTCGAAAGCAGTTTGGATGACTGGACTGCATTAGCTCTCAGCTGGAGTGAATTTTCCTCAGTAGTCTGAAAGTCAAAAGTCTGTAAGCTACAAGGCTATAAAATGAGTGACAGATGTAGTCCATTACAGGTACCCTTACAAAAATTTCTATTTTGCTCACGTACAGCCACCTTACGCTCACCCTCACTGAGAGTCAAGAAACTCGACAAAAAGGAGCCCTCTCCCAAAACGCCCGTCTGCAGCAATGCTTCAGCAGAGCAGATGGGAGCCTGCTCTTCACAACAGGCTCAGTGCAAAGCTGGCTGAGGCTGACATAAATGCTGCAGTGGGCTTTGACTCAGACCAATGCTGAATCACAAATGAATAAAAACACAAGGCAGGTGTTCTCCATGAAAGACCACCAGTGACTTCACACAGCTCCCCTACACCATCAGGGCTAACTACACGGGAGCTGGATTTCTTTTATAAATAGTACTGTTTGGAAATAAATCAATGGCTAAAGAGGAGAACCCATAAGGCAGTGGACACAGGATCTACACTGCAGCAGAATGGGGCATAACAAAACTTAAACAAATAGCTAAATACATATATGTCCACCAGATGAGAAAAATGAAGCCATTAGAGACAATTCTGCCTGATTACCTATGAGACTAGATGAGGGATGAGGGAACATGTGGGTTCCTTGGGATCCAGGGCATGGCTGGTATACAGTGTGTCCATGAGACTGCACAGGAAGCCAAAAGCTGTGGGTAGAGCAAAAATGGATTTCTTTGTCCTTGGTCAGGTAACCTATTGCAATGAATGAGGAAGCACTGTGAGGGCTTGGGCTTCTGTTGTGTCCTATAGTTTTCAGCCCAGAGTGGGCATGATGAAACAATGCCTGTCTGCCTATGACCTGTGTGGTGCAGCAGAGTGAAGATCCAGCTTTGTAATCTGTGGATAATCAAACCCAAAAATAAGAAAGCTTGCAGAATTTAATTGAATTTATGTCCAAATGCTGGCTGACCTGTTAAAGACATTTTGTTTTCATTTTGGCATTGCTTAATGCTCTCCAAAACACTTTTCCCCTTTTGGGGTGGAGGTGGTGGTGTGGTGGGGGGGATGGGGACCTGCATCAGTTTTTCAGTTTCGGAGAGTGGTTTTTCAAAAATGAGGACTGGAAGAATTTTGTTCTTCCACATTCAATGAAAACGGTGCAGCATTTCTAAAACAAATTACCAAATGTCAAAACCCACAAAAATCTTGAGCTTTGATATACTTTTTCCATTTCTTTCCCCTTAGAAACTTATCAAGTTTGACCCAATTCCTTCAAAAATCGCTATTTAACAGATTCATTCGTCCCTTGACAAAAAAGACTCCTTCCCTATCTACTCTAGAGTTAAAGCTGTGAGCTTCTGCCCTGAGAGTTAAGGCTTCCTTGTTGGGGCTGTAGCAGGCTGGTGTCTTCTCCTAACATAAATTCACCAGTGAGCCTCATAACTCAGGGAAGTGTAAAATTGGTTGAGCTACACAGCTGTAAAACCAGAGCCATGCAGCAGGGAATCAGGTGTAGGCTGCCTATTTCATACTGTTGGAGGAAAAAAAAAGGAAGAGTCTAAAGTTAATTAAAATCAAAAGAATCCCTCTGTAAATTATGTCTGAAGATGTTGGATTGAAAGGGAGAGAAGGTAAATGAATATTTAAGGTGGGGAATTTAACTAGCTCCGGTATGGCTCACTTTTGGTCTCACTGTCTTTCTTGTGGCTAAGGAGATGCATGCAGGGTCCCGAGCCCTCCATCCCTCCATGGCAAGAAGTCACTGCTGAGTTTGTGGTTGCCTCAGGTTAGGTGCTGGAGAGGACTCCTACAGCAGGAAATGCATATGGGAGCAGGTGGAACTGCTGGGGAGAGGAATGGGGGTTGGAGAGACCTACCTCTGCAAGGAAGTTGCAGCTTAGAGCATCCCTTCCCATGGCCCCCCTCCTCCTTACCTTCTCCCAACACACAGGTGCTGTTTTCCTGCCAGAACTATGTCATCCAGCACTGGCCACCATCCAGAATCTTCTACTTGAGGTGGGCTTCCTGGCACAGCCTGAAGGATGAGTCTTCCCTAACAAGCTCAGTCTGGTAATAATCCATCGCTTGGCACCATTGGCCAAATTATGCTCTTGTTTAAACCTACACAAAACTGAAGTAGTTCCACCAGAGTCTGAAGCATAATGCAGATCTATGCCACACTGATTAGGAGCAGAGTTTGATCCTGTTATTTTATAATGCCATGACTGCAGTTTTACTAGTCCTTGGGGGGCAGAGCAAAAGTATTTGTGTTTACTTGCTCTGAATGTTAAGTGCATTTTACTGTGATACTTTAACTAAAGCATCTTTCAGAAGTGTGGATCTCTCAGATCAATATATTCTCATCTGCTGGTGAATTGTGGCCTAATGTCCCAAGCCATGTTGGACCCATAAAATACCGGTCTGTAATAGCATTTCAACTCAGCGAATCTAGCTGCTCCCACCATGTTATATACAGCATCAGTCCCTGACCTTTTAAAGGGCTCATCAGCCAGTAAACCCACCTGCCTATGGGCTACCTGGTAGTTCAGGTAGCGGGTAACTCACTGTCTTGTCATGACATACACGTTTTCCTTGGGTAAGGTACTGTAGTACTTCATCACCTTTTCCTTATGAATGGAATCATTGGTGGAAATCCTATGGGTCTATTTTTGGTGAAAATATAACGAAACCTACTTTTTCCACCTCTTGTGGTAGGTTCCTTCTTAAACAAGCTGGGTTTTCCCTCCTGTAGGGTAGCAGGTTTACATCTAACGAGGCATTACCTGCAAACCCTTGTCACAATGGCAAAATGTACTGGGACTGGGGACTTGCCATGTGTGTCCTCTTTGGCAACATGAAGTATTAAAAGCACTTGGCCTGCAAACCATAAGACTCCTACCTGTGAAAGTAGACTTCTAGGGCCAGAGAAGTCACCTTGCAAGCACGGAGATGGGGACAGCAGGTGTCAAATACAAGTGAGGACTTGTTCTGCTTTCTAATCCTTTGTTCTTCATACTCTGTAATCCAAGAGGAAAAGGAGGAAAGGAAAAGCTTTCTGTCCAAGTGGGAGGGAGATCTCCAGCAGGATGAAATGATGTCATACCTCCCTAGTTCTAGTTATGCCGCTAATCTGTGACAGAAACAGTTGCCATTGCAATTGCTCTAGAAAATACACTAGAACAGTAGCAAAGAGCCTTAAAGCACCAAAATGTGAAAACTCACTGAAATACACAATCTAAGTAAAAAATGGAGCAGAGAAATTAAAGCCCTCAATGAATAGCATTAGTTTATAACAAGAAAGGGAATTGTAATTTAGTCACGGTTGAACGTTTCCCATTTTCTTTTAGCAGTCACAGCTCCTTTTTATTATTGTGCTTTTGTGGAGAGAGAGAAGTGTTAGGATTCTCTGAGGTTTAGGGAATATCCTTGCTTTATCTTGAAAGCACCTGCCTGTTCCCTCCATGACACAGCCTCTAATCCTGCCCTGGATGCAGTGAGACAAAAGGGGCTTTTAATTTCATGGTTGAAGTCAGAAGAGATAATATCTGCTTGGGTCCCTGCATAAAAATTGCTCTCTAACAATTCTCTTGGAATTCTGCTTTTGTGTTTTCAAAAGGATTGGGATGTGAGGATCTGTCTGGGTGTGCATGATCTCTGAATGTGCTGAAAAGAAGAGTATCAGGGTTCCTCAATACTATGTAAAATTTTAATAAGACTTGAGTCACATAAAGATTTTCACTGGTTGCCCCTTTTATTCTTAATAAACGTTCTAGCGGTGTCTGTAGAATATAGCTTGTCAGTGTACATAGGTACAATCTGATTCATGTTGACATCTTGTAAAGACTGGGGAGGTGTTATTCAGGCAGCTGCAAGGGCAGTTCTTGGAGAGTAGGAAGAAAAACTGTATTATATTATTCCCCCTCTGATGCGAGTTTTTAAAGGTTACTTCATTTGTGCTTGTGTGTTCAGAGGCTTCAAAACCAAACCCCAGTAAGAAGCAGAGTCAGGAGAGGGTTAAGGAAGTCAGTGATGCCTGATGTTAACATCTTTCCTCTTTTTCAGCTTTGTAAAAGATAAACGTTTCAGATTTCAATCTGTGGTTCCCAGCAGTGCTTTGGGAACACTGCAGTAGGCCCGCAAAAATCGCTAATGCTGGGCCAAGCCGAGATAATGCGTCTCAGCAGGAATGACATAATGCCCTAAAAGAAGACTATGATGTAATGCATATCTCACAAATCAGAGCCAATTTCTGCTAGAAAACCTTGAAGCCTAGCATTAATACTGCAATATGTAAAATTAGGGGGGGATAGATTTTTTTTTTTAAAGAATAATTTTGTAAGGCTTACAGCCCCTGCACAGTCCGTCTCGGTTACTACAAAACCTTCGCTCTCGTTCCACACTTTCTTGCAATTCAGGTGCTTACTTAAAGCCGTTAAGCGTTTCACCTTGGTTGAGGTGCCTGCAGTATGTTAATACAAATGCTGTAATTTATAGCATTAACATGGCTGTTTATGCAGGTGAGACATAAAGCGTATATAGCATATTACAGTAAATCCCGCTTAATGAAGGCGTTATGCGGGGATTTATTAAACTCACTAATGTCTCATGGAAAAGTTAAGTAGCATTTGTGCTAAGCTCAGCTTGGGCTTCAGCCAGTGCAGTTCCTCAGTTCTTGGTGGAGTTGCTACCCTGAGTAAGGTAAGCCAGATTTGGACCCTTATATTTTATTAACCATCCCAGTTAGTTTTCCTCTCTTTTATTAATTACCATGCTGTCAGAGCTCCTGTGGTGCACGAGCCAGCGGGACTAGTGTGCTCAGAGCTGCTGCAGCATTTATTTCCCAGAACGACATCTCTAACTGGGGAACGTCCTGCAGGCCCTCACGGTCTCCTTGGCTTGTTCATATCTTGCAACAAGGAGACCATTGTGATTCCCAGGCACAGGCTGCCTTTGGCTCTGTGGCCTCTCACCCTTTGCACACCCTTTTGGGGGCAAGGGCAGGAGCTGCTTCCATTGGATGGCATTGCCTCTTGGAGGTCTGGGTCTGCAGCTGGGGAATACCGCCGTGGTTCCTGGTGTAGGAGCGGGTGGAAGTAGCCCTCACAGGGCAGGGTCTGGCCTTGGATACCCATGTGGCCACATCACTCTACAGCTGTAACATGGCAATGTATACCCTTTCACTGTCTTTTCATCTCACAGATGTCCTATCATTGGAAACTGACCTCATACGCTTTTGAAATACCTCCAGTTCTCCAGAAGCATCCCTGCCTAGGGTTGCACATCCAGATCCTTGGCTGGTACCAGGGACTAGGTGCTTTTCAGAGACCCTATCCTGGTCAGAGCAGGGATCTTAGGAACAGAGCCTGTTCTTCCAGGAAAGGAGAATTGTATTGCAGCCTCTCAAGTCAGCCCACAGGGACGTTCCCAAGGATGTACCAGTTCCTGAACTTGGGTCACAGCAGCCCCCTGCAATATTACAGGCTTGGGGAAGAGTGGCTGGAAAGCTGCCTGGCAGAAAAAGGACCTAGGGGGTGTTGTTTGATGGGTGGCTGAACATGAACCAGCAGTGTGCCCATGTGGCCAAGAAGGCCAATGGCATCCTGGCTTGTATCAGAAATGGTCTTGCCATCAGGACTAGGGGAGTGATTGTACCCCTATACTCAGCACTGGTGAGGCCAGACCTTGAGTTCTGTGTTCAGTTTTGGGTCCCTCTCAATAAGAAGGACATTGAGGTGCTGGATGACATCTAAAGAAGGGCAATGAAGCCAGTGAAGGGTCTAGAGCAGAAGTCTTATGAGGAGCAGCTGAGGGACCTGGGGTTGTTTAACCTGGAGAAAAGGAGACTGAGAGGAGACCTTGCTCTTCTACTACTACCTGACAGGGGATTGTAGACAGGTGGATATTGGCTTCGTCTCCCTAGTAACAAGTATTAGAACAAGAGGAAATGGCCTTAAGTTGTGCCAGGGGATGTTTAGATCAGATATTAGGAAAACTTTCTTCACTAAAAGAATTGTCAAGCTCTGGAACAGGCTGCCCTGAGAAGTGGCTGAATCACCATCCTTGGAGTTATTTAAAAGATGTATAGACGTGTCGCTTAGGGACAGGGTTTAGTGGTGGACTTGGCAGTGGTAGGTTAACGGTTAGATTTGATGGCCTTAGCGATCTTTTCCAACCTAAATGATTCTGTGACTCTCTGTGTTCTGAACAGAAGAGTTGGTTCAAAATCATTTACACTGGAAACCAGAATCTTTTAAAAATGACAGATGAAGGAGTTCATGCACTGTAGCCCGCCACTGTGGCAGGCAGCTGCCAGCATGATTTTGACTGCTGTGGCCTCTATGACAGAGAGCTGATCTGCACTAATCAAACCATCTCAGCTCAAGCAACTGAGGTATTAATATGTAACCTCAGCTGGCTCTTGTAAATTTGAGGTTTACATTTTTGCTTCTCTGTGTCAAGAAACATTGGGAGTGTCAGATATTGAAGGCTTGTGTTTACTTGCCTACAAGATGCGAGGTCGCTAACTGAGATTCAGCAGGCAAATAAACTTGTGACCTTGTTCTAAAAATTAATAAACCACCATCAGCACTGCAAAGAGTGGGGGAAGCTAGCATCTGCTCCTATTAGTTCAAGCCTGGACCTGCTTTTCATTCAGAATGACCTGACTGCAAATGGAGGCTGCTGTATTTTATGTTACATGCTGCCTTCTAAAGGAGACTGACCCAAGATGCATGGCATCATTAAATTTGGGATGATGTCGGACATGCACCGCAACCACACAAGTGAAAGGTGAGTTGCTGCCTCAAATTGTTTTAAAAACTCATTATCGTTAATAAATACCAAGCTGTGTTACGTGCACCATTTCATTAAAAGAGGATAGCCAGAAGGAAAGCTTAATTATCTTGCTGTAGCAAAAAGCTCTAGGGGCAACAGGGGAATGTATAATTATAGTGTCAATATGGCCTGCCAGCTTGCTGGTGGGCCAGCAAGACGTGGGCCTGTCTCTCTAATCCTGACCTTGCCTCTGCCGTATGTGACTGCTGGGACAAGTCATTTAACCTTCTTTCTAACATGGGAGAAACCCTCAAACTTCCAGAGCTAAGTAATCAAGGTGCCCCGAAGACTAATTTTATATAAGGGCTGGAACATTTGTAGCCTATTTTGGTTTCTCCTATTTGTCTTTATGCATACTGGGATAACCTACTCACCTTGTCCCAGATGACTTGAACTCAATAACCAGAATTACATGGCAAAGGGGGCATTGTGTGATTTTAAGACCGTGGCAGACAGCGCCCAGTTACATTATGACATTTCCCCACATCAGTTGTCCTGGAGCCATGTGGAAAACAGCGTAGCTGCTAGTGTCAACCACTTGTGACCAATTTTGGTTAGAGCTGAGGAAAGAGAAGTTCAGGATCAGGTTTCTGGTATATCTACAGCTACTAACTGAGTGCAATGGGTTGTACATCTAATCAGCACAGAGGGAGTCAGGGTGTAACAAAATGGCGTTTGTACACTGCAAACCAGCTCAGGATATGCAGGGGCCTTGAGTATCCAGTGATACTGCTGGCCTCTTCACCTACATCCATATCTTTGCAGCTACCACTCCATCCAAAAGGCTGCTGCCACATGGACCTATTCAGCCATCTTCTGTCCCAGGGGTGTACTTACGTGCAACCAGTTTAGTGCTCGCAGCCTGACAACTGGCTGTCAGCAGCAAATCCATTGCTTTGTGAACCTAATTAATGTCAACAGCTACATTACACAGTACTAAACAAACCATCTTGCCCAGTGTAGAAGTGCCTTGGGTTTACAAATGTCCCCTGGCATTGGAATGGTGTGATAAGGAAGCTTGCCTCTCACTGCGACCTGTTATTTGGCATAGGCTGATCTCTGTTGGGCTAGTAGATGATGGACAATAACATCCCCAGTGCCGTACAGTGCTAGTGAGGTGAACTGCCTAGCCTTGGGTAAATTGGCCCAGGCAGAGCAGCACAGCAGCATGCCTGCTAGCTCTGCTGCCAAAGCTTGCTTTGAGCTACCTGGGGTCTCTCTGTACCAGTGCTGCAGAGAGGTACTGACGTGACTTTGCTCTTGTGGTAGCACTGCATGGAGGAGAGCTAGGGGCTCAGTTCTGCCATTCTGCTTTTCTACATGAACATTTACTGTGCTTCTAGCACTTCTCATTTCTGCATCTCAAAGGCTGCACATGGCTGAGTCTCTCATTTCCACTTTGAAGGGCAGTAAGACCTGGGAGCCACTTAACCCTTCCTTAAAGGTACAGTGAGATCTACTAAAGAAAAGGAACTACTTTGGCTGGAGGTATGAAACTGCAAGAGCCATGGCCAGAGAGGCTTTTCCCCAGCTGACCAACATGCTGAGTTAAAAAGCATTTGAGCAAGATATTCTCAATTCTGAAGGGCACAGTGAGAATTCATCAGCTCCTCCCTTCTGAACCCTATCCCACAGTATGAGAACAATAGGTCTCTATGACATTAAAAGCAATAAATTTAGAAGGAATTACAAAGGATATTGCTTTGCACACTGAATAGACAGCCTGTAGTCTTCACTAATGCAGACATTCAATGTCAAGCACGTATGGGTGGATTTTTGAAAGCGTTGGCTAATTTAATCATCACCATCTACCACAGGTAGTACTAAAATAATCCAGGGCTGGATTTCACCCTAGAGTGTTGCAACGGACTACCTCTGGCGTACTTGTGTCCCTGCGTGGGAGAACTGCACAACTGGATGAGTGTGTCCAAGCTTTTTTCTTCCTCTCAGTCTTTATTTATAATATCTCCAGAGACATAAAGCTGAAAAGAATGAAATAACATTGGAATGAGAATGTCCAAAGCTAAAAGACTCAAAAATGAAACCAAGTGTCAAACTCTTTGTTTTTTGCACATCCAACCTGGCATTGAACTCAGTACAAAGTTGTAAGGTGTCTAAATGCCTTGATAGGTCTGATCCTATTGATTAGTGTAAAAGCTGTGAAATGGGTGTATTTCGCAAAACTGAGACAGAAAGTAAAGTGATTCCCATCATCTTTGCTCCCTGGGAACTCAGAATGTTGTCTATGATGAATTTGAAGGCACCTTGCGAGCTGCTCCCAGGTGCTTCCAACGCAGCTGAAATCTCTACTGTTTTTTGTGAGCTGTGCCCGAGCATGCAGGTGATTTTGCTGTGCCACTGGGATGAAACCGATTGTGTCCCCACTACCTGTAGTGCCACTACCCCCCCGGACCTGTGTTTCATCTCTCCAGAACTCTTGATTCTCTGGATGAGACCATCTGAGAGCAAGCCAGCTGTGCAGTAACATGGTGGTATAGATAACCTCTGAGAAAGGTGGAGGATTACTGGGGTGCAGGAATGTGCTGTTCCCTGCCTCTCCACACACCCGCTGCAATGTAGAGGGTGGTGAGGCAGCCCTGGGGGGTTGTGCTTGGTCAGGAGATCCTCCTTCTGAGATGTAGAGAGCTGGTTTTGCTCCCTTGCAGTGCCTGAGTGTAACTGAGCGTAACTCACAACAGTGGTACAGCAACCCACCGACCCTCAGTGGCTGCCACACACCACGGAGTGTTGGGAGCTCTGTGTCACTGCTGTCAGAGCCTCTGGACATGATGCAATGTCTGTGTTCCCATTGCTGCCCCAGCAGCTTCCAGTTTTCCGCTGCTGAGGCAAGAATGATTCACAGCTGAACACTGTGCACCCAGTGGCATCCGGAGAGGGGCTTGCCTGTGAGGTGGTTGCATTTTCCACTGAAATGCTGGCTTCTGGATGCTCCTTCAGAGCAGTGGAGACCTCCTGGGTGTACCTGGGCACAGCTGAGCACAGGCCTGGCCTCTCACTCCTCTGCTGTTTTGCAGGGTGACTCATCCACCCCCAGCTCTGTAAAAAAAAAAAAATAATCACAGCTGTGGCTTAAAATGTGATGCTGAGTGCAGCAGCGCCAGCACTGAGAGGAACACAGCCTCCTGAGACCCCATGTCCTGGGCAGGCAGGATTCAGTGAGAGGAGCAGCTCAAGATGCCTTTGGGCACCCCTTTAATTTCACAAAGCATAACCTTTTTCTTGGTCCCGTGGCAATGCTCTGACAAGCTAAGTTTTCATTTCACATTTCTGGAGGGTGCTCAAAGCAGTTGAATGTTCCCAAGCTGCAGGATGCTGCAATGCAAGCAGCTGCAGGTGAAGCAGAAGATGTGTCAACCCCGCTGTACAACACCAAGGAGAAACATATGTTTCCAAGTCCCTGGCACAGACTGGAGCCGTTGAGGGCACTGTGGCTCTCAGCAGCATGTCAGTGATCAAATAAATGCTCTGGATGTCTTCAGATGAGTGGAAGCTGTGCTGCTCACTGCTGCTGCAGGCTGGGGAGGTTTGTTGCCTGGAGTGGTGGGTGGCTGCAGCAGCCAACCCTTGGGCATCACCAGGGCAGCGGTGCCCAGACCTCCCTATCCAAAACCACCACCTGGTGGTAGTACCCTGACACCCCATCAGGGCACCCACCACCTGTCTATTCCCCATCAGGCATTGTACCACCAGTGCTGTGAAACTCCAGTTAGATGCAAGGGCTGAAATGAGTTATTTGTGGCTTCAGGCAGAGCTGGTGGCCTCTCCAGTTCAGAGGCCTGCACGATATTTTCCTTGGTAAGAATCTGTTTCTAGTTCTTTTCTTTTTACCAAGCATATCTGCCTTAAGATGCAGTTTTAGTTAAATTTAATCTAAACCAGTCATGGTTTCTGAAAGTGAGGGCAGTGGAAAATACTTTATTTTAATTCAAACACAAATGGTTGTGGTGGTTTAGCCCTGGCTGAAGACCAGATGCCCACCAAAGTCATTCTATTACTCCCCTTCTTAGTTGGACAGGGGAGAAAATACATATTAAGAGGCTCAGGAGTCAAAATAAGGACAGGGAGAGATCACGATGTCATCAACAACGTGGGCAAAACAGACTCAACACAGAGTGAAGAAAAGAGAAACTACCTGATTTATTACACTACACAACAACTACAAAGAAGGAAAAAAAAACAGTCCGGAGTCAGGAGCGTGACCAGATCTTAAAACAAACATAACCAGATCTTAAAACACTTTTCCCCCACCACTCCCTTCTTAGCAGACTTTAGTCAGGTTTTTACTCCCTTCTTCCCCCCCCTGTTCACTGTACGGGGGGGCAGGGACTGCGGAAAATGGGGTTCTCGGTAGCACCTTCCCACCTCCCATTCTAAGCAGACTTCCCTTTAGCCATGATCTTGCTCCCTTCTTCCCCCTGCTCACAGTACAAGGGGGCAGGGACTGGGAAAAAATGGGGTTCTCCATTACTTCATGAGCTGTTTTCCTCTTTCAGATCTTGAAACACCTCTAACCTCCCTCCCCGCTCCCTTCTTAGCAGACTTCACTCTAGTCATGATTTCACTCCCTTCTTCACCCTGATCGCAGCACAAGGGGGACAGGGACTGGGAGATGGGGCTTTGGTCAGTCCCTTGCAAGTTGGTTTCCCTCTCGGCTGGGGCGGGGGGGGAAGGGGTGGGGGCATTCATTCCACACTCTCCCCCTGCTGCACCGTGGGGTCTCACCCACAGGACAGAGTCCTCCACGAACTTCTCCAACGTGAATCCTTTCCCCAGGGCTTTATCTATTCACCAGCTGCCCTGGCGTGGGTCACTGCTATGGCGGGCAGTCATAAATCACAGTGTCTCTCAGTTCCAGTCCTCTGTGGGGTCACCAGCCTCCCCCTGTTCCGGTACAAATCTCTCTCTCACTCATCTCTGTGTCTCTGAGTCTCCTCATGGCTTCAAGTGCTGGCAGGGGCTTGTTCTAATGTAGGGTCACCGCATCTTCTCTAATGTCTCCACCTGCTCCATCCAGCATGTAGCCCCTCCACGGGCTGCAGGTGGGGTCTTAGCCTTTTCCATGGGTTTCTCCAGGGGCTGCAGGGGCATCTTTCTCTCCAGCACCTGGGCCACCTCCTCCCCCACCCTCCTCCGGCCTTGGTGGCTGCACAGCTCATTACATCTTCTCACTCCTTTCTCTGGTGGCGAAATGCAGCTGTTTCTGGGTTGTTTTCTCCTACACGTGATTCTCAGAGGTGCTGTGACTGTCTCTCGGGCTGCGACTTTGGCCTTGAATTGCTCATTGTTTATAATTTAGGCTGGCAGAAAACTCTAACTGCTGCTGAAAAAAATCGTCTCAGCAGCAAAGCCTCACAAAACTGCAATAATGGTATATACATATATACATAAAATCTGACAGTACATTTGTATTGTGCAGTCTGGAATGGGAGAGCAGACAATGAGCATGGGCAACTTCACCTTTTCATAGAATTGTAGGTGTTGGAAGGGACCTCGAGAGATCATCGGGTCCAACCCCCCTGCCAAAGCAGCTCCCCAGGACATATCACTCAGATAGGTGTCCAGGCGGGTCATTCAATATCTCCAGTGCAAACAACCCCAAGCTGCAAGCCCTGTTCACTCTGGCTCGGTGAGGATGTCTCCAGCTGCCATGAGCATGCCACCTGTGGCTTGGCAGGAAAGGTGAGGAGCATGGCACAGCCCCTTTGTTCTTGCCAGATCCAGCTGACAGTCCCCCTGCCTTGGTTACCCCTTGTCCTTCCTGTGAGCAGTCGGTGCACAGCTATGAGCCACGCGTCTCTACCCCAAACCCAGACACAGATCAGGCACCAGCAGGGACTGAAAATGGTGAAGAAGACTTTGAAAGGGAGTTAAAATCAGAGGGAAAAAGTGCGGCTGGGGCTTTGCTGCAGGTTGTCCACCCATGGGGAACCTGGGCCTCTGGGTCCCACGGCTCGCAGAGGCGCTTCTTGAAGCACACACGAATTTTCCCTACCTTTGTCTGACCAGTGTGGGAGCAAGAGAGCACTTGATGGAATGTGAGAGTGTGACTCAGGGAAGATGGAAAGGAGGGAAAAATATCTGGCTCCTCTAATTCTGAAAATTATTTGTATAAGGATACTTGCTTAGTTCAATGTTAAGGATCCGGGGACAGGTTTTCTTTGAAAGGGATGAATGTCCTGGATGTAAGTGATGCCTGCATGTAAGATATGTGTGGTGTCCCTGGAGTGTCTGTGCTAAGAATTTTTCAAACAGTGCATCGATGGGGTGAATGCAACAGCAGTTGCCCAGAATCCTGTTTTTGAAGATTTGCAAAGTTGTAGGTCTCTTCTGTGCCATTCTGAAGCTCAATTTGTTTCACCTAAAGTCTATAACGTATCTTATGTGTGTGACACATCTGCATGACCAAAAGGCAGCTACCTCTAGGTCTGTAACTGGGGAGTAAGCATTGCCCCCCCAGCTGGGAATTAGGGCCATCACTGCAATAAGACAGGAACCTCTAGCCACATGTATGTCCAGCACCTAACAAAATTAGGTTTATTCCAATACTGGACTTCTAGTCAGCCAGAAGTTGAAGTAATAAAAGAGTAATAGTATAAAAATCAGTAATTTTAGAGGGTACATTTTAGTAACATCTCATATGAAACTGACACAGGAATCCACAAGTGTGCACAGCAGATATTTCTTGTGTCGCACTGCCCCACCCCCCACCCTCACCCCACCCCCTGAAGCCTAAACCATCATTCATCTTCTAGCAGCTGAAGGGCAAAGCCAGTCTTAATGGTAATAGCTCCAGGACTCCAAGATTACCTACACCCAACGCAAGTTTATGCTGTAGTATCCTATGACCTGGTGGCCATGGAAGCACAATACATTTCAAGGAAAGGGTTTTGAAGGGAAGAAACTGGACATATATGTATTTTATATGTGTATAAACTGCATGCAGACATATTCAAGGTGAAGGTCTGGACCCTTTCACCATGAATGCTTTATGTGCAGAAGTCATTACTCCCACGAGCCAATTCCCCCAGAAATCAGGACAAGATGAGCAGTGCATTCTCCTCAAGGGCAGCTGGTTCAACTGCAGTGCTGCTGGCCAGGGCTAGCAGCTCCTTCCTCAGTGCAGCTCTGTGTATACTGAAGCCACTTGCTGGCCTGGGGAAGGAAACCTGCAAGTCAGACTCAGTTGGATCTGGAAGCAGAGAGATATGATGGAACATTATTTGCTGGCAGTGGCTCTGGTCTCTTCAGTCCTAGGTTTTGCAAGATCTGTTTTGCTCCTCTGGACTCTGGAGACTTCATCAGACCTGCCTCCTTCTGCAGGGAATCTGCAGTCTTTTGACTATTTCATAATTTTTTGCAATCTTGCATCTATTTTGCCATGTTGTCTCCCTCTCTGCTGTTACACCACCTAGCAAGCACAAGGAGCTCCAGACCTCTCATAGGCTTAAAAATATAGTTAGTCCCTTCTGCTTGCTTTTGTAAACTGCAGTGCCTTACACTATACTGACTTCGGGGAAATATGCTGCCTAAGGAATGTTGCCATGAGGAATGGTCTTACTGGATTGCATGCATTAGTGAAACTAATGCTTTGCTTTGGTGATGAGCGGGTTCTCAGCAGGCAGTGGTGCAGCTGTGCTCTCCAGGGCTTTCCAAAACTTATGCTTTACTGATTGTACTTACCAACCTATACATAAAATTAGGATTTATTTTAGGGTACAGGATACGTCTTTGCTTTGGAAATCCTCTTCCAACACATTCCTGGCATGAAGCCAATGGTTGATCCCTGATGGAGGCAGACTGGGGACATTAAATGGAGAAGTCCAGTGGGGTCTGGGAGGCTCTGCTGCAGGCAGCAGACTGTGGTGGCCTGGGGCAATTACCAACACCACAGCATATGTGCTCCACTGTGTGCCAGAGGAATTTTGGCAGCTGAGTACCTTGCTAGGCATCCTGATGAGGAAATCTATCTACACTCCAGAACAGCTACTGAAATGTGAAGTCTTTCCTTTAGCAAATGATTGCCTGGAGCTACAGCTGGACTACAGGCAGAGAAGTAAAATGTCATATTACCAGTCCCACCCCATGCAGTTGGGGTGCTGTGGTGTGCTACTAGTACTGTTCAGAGGAATGGCAGCTGCCTCAACAACTCCTTTACTTTCCCTGTTAGTATTCTTTGGGCTAAGGTGTGTGGAGAGCTGTGCTCTAGCATTTCCTCACAATTGAGTCTGTAACTCCTTGGCTGGACTTCCTTTGGTTCTTTGGAGACGAGCACACTTCCTCCGTTAGGTAAATGTTGGTCTGTTTTTAATTTAAATATTAATTTGAGCTGGCACAATGAGGTGTGTAATATCACTGCTCTCTGTGAGGATTAGAGTGATTAGGAGTCTCAGAATTCACTTTAATCAGTCAGTTCAATACTGCTGAGATTTGCAGTCTACCCTCTCCCATGCAACAGCCAGAGTCTTTCAGCATGCTAACAAAATTGAAATGAGTTCCTTCATCTTAGACAAGGATAATTAATCTTCAAACACTGTTTATCTTAGCCCAAAAATCCCCAGAATTCAGAACCAAATTAATTTAAAGTCTAAATCTGCTTTAACTAGTAATTGGTTAATCAACAGGCTCGATGTGTAATTATATTCTTTGTTCACACTCCTTACAGGCTTGAAAAGACCATCTAATTCCTATGTTGCTTTCATTCCTATAATTAGACCATGTGACATACAATGCTGTATGTATGGTGAACAAATTCTTTCCTGGAATAATTTCCCTGATACTGTTCCCTACAGATGAATTTAAGTTTTGGGGTTTTTTTTGTTGTTGTTGTTTTGGTTTGGCTTTTGTTGTTTTTGGTTTCTTTTTTAACTTAAAAAACTTTCGTATGATTTCTTGTTTATTTTGGGTTTCTCTAACTCATTTAGAGATTGTCCAAAGTTTTAAGCTTTGAATCTCTTCTCTTTGCCTGCTGCTGAGGAAATCTACACTGTGTTTTTATTTCCCTCACTTGCACTTAACACAGCTTTAATAGTTGAGGGATCCTTGCTTCCTCTGAATATTGATAGGAAGTGGCAAATTCAAGACATTGTCTACCTTATTATCTTCCAGAACAGACCAGCCACAAAAAGTATTTGCTGGTGTTATTCTTGTGGATGGGAATTGTTGTTGCTATTAGGAATAGAAGATCTGAGAATAAATTGGAGAAGGAAATTGTGGTCTTTTAAACACAGAGTTGAGGGTCATCTCTACTTAGTGGATACTGCCATAACCTCATTGTGGTCAGTGGTCTGGCCAATGGTTTTCATATTTCTGTTCACAGAATTCCCTATTTCCATCGCTTATATACCCATACATATTGATATCCTCTCCTCTTCAATAATGTCTCCTTGCTGAAACCTAATACAGCCCAATGTCTATTTAACTCTATGCATACCCAACTGTATTCTCATCTCTCGTTCTTGTTAATGACATATAGATTATAGTTTCAAGAAACTAGTTGAGGACATTCTCCTTCTGATGTGTGAGATGCAGGAGGGTTTGTCTGCCAACACCATACTGATATGAGCACTTAGAGGATGGGATTTTAAGTGGATCAGTGCGGATTCATCCTGCCATTTTGCAGTGCCCTTTAAAAGTGGAGCATTTAGGTTATCTGCAAAGCATTTAGAGCCTTTGTGTCCTTTCTTCTTCCACCCACCTAGGAACTTCAGCAGCAGAGAGGAAAAATAAAAGCGGAGAGATGAGAGACTTGAGATGAGAGACTTCAGATGAGCTGTACTGGAAGTGAAGGGGAGGCAGCAAGGGAATCTTCTCCAATCCCAGTAGCCAGAGAGCTGCAACACACACATTTGTCCTTGGTCCCAGCAGTGTGGGGCATGTCAACTGTCTGGAGCTCTCAGGGGTGATGGAGGGCCTGGAACAGGAATCGCCACTGTGGGGGGTTAGGAGATGCTGTTAAAGGCACTTCATGGCTACTACCTCTCGGATTATGATGATAAGTGGAGCTGATGAATCATCAAGGTGTACCTCAGAAAAATTTCATACTCTGTTCAACATCGGATCAAGAAATATGCACTGAGCTGCAGCCTGGGGGTTGTTATCCTGGGTGTAGCCCACTGCCTGAACCCATCTCTGGTTGGACAGTGACAGGGTCATTTTTCTCTGGAGGAAGCACAAAGTTAGGCTTAACAAAGGCATCATCAGAAAGTGTCACACCCTCCATGAATCAATATCTTGTAAGATCTTTATCTTTTAAAAGATTTCCTAGTGTTAGATTTTCAATGGCAGTGTCAAAGTATGTCATGGGTCAAGAAAGCAATTGCAGCAATCATTTAAAACCATGGACCTGAAGAGCTTCCCTCTATACCAACCTCTATGAAACCTCCTCTGACCATTTGCTATTCTTGGTATTCTTGCTAAGCAGACAGTTCTTCCTGTTTGCATTGACTGCTTTGTATCTCCTTGCTCCTGGTTTAGGTTACAGTCCAGGTTTCTCTCACCTGTCTTTGCTGAAAACCATAATGTTCAGAGGATTTCTCACCTCCCCACCCAGACAGGTAGCACTTCTGTCGAACATCTTTGTTGACAACATGGACAGGGGGATTGAGTGCACCTTCAGCAAGTTTGCTGATGACATCAAACTGTGTGGTGTGGTTAAAACACTGGAGGGAAAGGATGCCATCCAGAGGTAACTTGACAGGATTGAGAGGTGGGCCTGTGTGAACCTCATGAAGCTCAACAAGACCAAGTGCAAGGTCATACACCTGGGTCAGGGTAATCCCAAGCACAACTACAGGCTGAGCAGAGAATGGATTGAGAGCAGCGCTGAGCAGAAGGACTTGGGGGTGTTGGTGGATGAGAAGCTCAACATGAGCCAGTGATGTACAGTGTCCTGGGCTGTATCAAGAACAGCGTGGCCAGCATGTTGAGGAAGGTTACATTGCACCTCTACTCTGCTCTTCTGAGACCCCACCTGGAGTGCTGTGTCCAGCTCTGGGGTCCCCAGTACAAGAAGGAGATGGAACTGTTGGACTGACTGCAGAGTAGGGCCACAAAGATGATTGGAGTTTGGAGCACCTCTCCTATGTAGACAGGCTGAGAGAGTTGGGCTTCTTCAGCCTGGAGAAGGCTCCGGTGAGACCTGACAGCAGCCTTCCAGTATCTGAAAGGACCTACAGCCAAGCTGGAGAGGGACTGCTCTACAAGTGCATGGAGTGACAGAACAAGCCTTAAGCTGAAGTAGTGTAGACTTAGATTTGGTATTAGGAAGAAATTCTTCCATGTGAGGGTGGTGAGGCCCTGACACAGGTTGCCCAGTGAGGCTGTTGCTGCCCCTTCCCTGGCAGTGTTCAAGGCCAGGTTGAATGGGTCTTTAGGCAGCCTGGTCTAGTGGAAGGTGTCCTTGCCATGTCAGGGGGGATGGAGCTATATGGTCTCTTCCAAATTGATGATCCCTTGGGTTGGTGCCTTCCAAAACAAACCATTCTGTGATTCTATGATTCTGCCCTTATGCTGAGTCTGATGGAAGACCCTGGAAAAGGTTTTCAATAAACCACCCCTTTAACTTCTGTGCAGTGTTACAACTAGGAGTTGAGAGGTTTAGGCAGAGAAGTGAGCAATTGTCCATCTGTCCTTCCTAGAGGTCCCCTCTACAGCCAAAGTGTAGAACCAACAAATACCCAGCAGCCCTGAGGGACTCCTCACCAGGCATGCAGCTGAGGGGAGCTTGTCAGGCTCCCCTCTCTACTCTGCAATGGTGATGTTACAGGATCATTGCATGTGGTGGCAATAAGAAGTAAGTGAAAGTCAGTTTTAAGGCTCAGTGTGTAAAAACTGCAGGAACAACAAATCTTTGCTTTTCTGACCACAGGACAGAAGTTCTACTCATGTTTATGGAAAAGTGAAATATGGAGAAAGAAATATGAGTATTTGTTTTGGAAGTGCTTGGCTTAGTTGTGGCCCTCAGTTTGTGGCCTCTCGGCTCTGGGAGCCCAATCCCCTGGGATGGCTTTGTGTCAGCATCTCAGGACACAGTTGGCCACTACACTGGACTGCAAAATGGAGCTCAAGCTAGATTCCCAAATGCAAAAAACCAGACTCCTACTCTCCCGTCCCACCACAGGCTTTGCAATAACGGAGCTGTAAATCTGTATTTCCTTTTATTTAATTGCCGGATTCTGAGCCTCTGTGAGTTACATTTTCAAACTCTTCTTAATAAATATGGGGATAAAAAACATTGAATATCTACGTCTCTTGAAAGACAAAGCAAAACCCAGATGAAATTGGAGTTCTGCTGTGATTTCCTGCTGTGGGTAGAGACTTTAAGAATATAAACCATAGGAAGATGTGATAAGATTCTGGAAACTGGGGATGGTGGAAAAATGATACTTTGGGTTTCATGAGTACACAGGAGTCCCATTCAAGCCTTTGGGGAGGTAGAAGGAAGAAACATTTTGAAGTTTCTGAATTATTTCTATAAGGAAACAGTTGAAACAAACTTGTTTTGAAATGTGTATCACTTCAGATTTTTAATAAGATGTTACTGGAACCTTTCTTAGAAGGTTTATAGATCAGTTTAGTTAGTGACAACCTTTTATTCCAGAACCTAATCAAGTTGCTGAGACTATCAGTAATGACTTCATATTTATACAGCAGAAAATGTTGACAAATACTTCACTTAGAATTTGTAAAGAGGAAAAAGTGTCTCTCTCCTCTTTTCATCTTGAAAAAAAGTGATCTTGACTCAAGAACCCTTACACCTTGAAAAATGGTGTCCAGAATTGCTTTAATCATGGCTTTCCAGGAGACCTGGGATTTCATTACCTAGTTTTCACTGTACCTTTTCACAGACAACCCCAGAGCGACTGAGGAAGAAAGTCTTCCTTTTTTACCTCAGGTACAACATCCAGACACTGTAGAGCTGCAACTTTCGATTGGTTTCCTGTGATATAAAAGGTAATTAAAAGGAGAAAAAGAGTTAACCTCCTATTGTTTACAGGACAAGAGTGTTCAAATATACCTGCTCTGTGTAGGCTAAATGCCACAAAGGTGCACTTGGAGACTTAATCCGGCTCCCATCCAAACCATAGAGCAAGGAGAGATGACACAGGGCAGATAGATGTAAAATCAAGCCCCTTGGTGAGAGGCAATGCAAAAGAAACCTGACAATGCATTGTTGCATTAACAGATACAAGGGTCCTTCCCTCTGCCTTGCCCTGAAACACTCAGTAGTTGGAATATTTCTGTAATATGTATGGAAGCTTGAGTTGCTCAGAGACTTCTGAAGTCCTTATTCTTCCTTACCAACATAGGGGTTTAAAACTCCCATGAACAGGCTGTCTTTCCAAGGCTCCATGTGTTGGGCAGGGAGATGCTCTGAGGACAACCTTCCCTGTGCTCTTTAGTGCTCCTCTTCCTCTGTTCCACTTAGACACAGATGAGAAGTTGCAAGATCTCAGCATAGGTAGCACCGTGGTGGTTTTGGACAAGTTTGTGAATCTCAGGGTGTTGCATTCTGTCATCACTTAGCTCTTGCTACCCAGAAATCACTCCTCTCTCTTCAAAACTGATTCAGAATCTCCTGAGTCAGCCAGTTCTCCAGCCCAGTTTGAAATCGCCTTCCTTGCTCTACACTCCTTTCTCCTTCATGGCAGTAGCTGTTTGAGAGGTTGGGTCTTGCCCTGTGATCTCAGCATGACTCATACAAGCTCTTCCACATCTCCTGCCTTCAGTATTGCTCTCTTTTACAGCTCTGGTTTTGGGAGGTCTTATACCCTGCAGGAAACATGCTTCTGGTGTACAGCATCTCCACAAACTGCTACTTAGAGCAGACAAAAAGCCTGCAGGAGAATTCAGACATACAATAGTAAATTTCATGCTGAAAAAGAATTACCCCAAATTTCTATTTCAACAGCCATTGAGCATCTCCAAGACCATATTCCTTGGGGATCATTACATTTCTGGCATGGCTGAAATTTCTTAGCCTCCAGTCTTTTGTAGGTCTCTGCGTGAAGACCCTCCTCAGAAATGCAGTGGTGTTTCTGCTTAATTATACAAACATCCTCTGGAAAGTGTTATTTCTTTCCTTTGCAAGTTTAGCCTCATCATAGGTCTAAATTTGCAGATAGAGGCAAGTACATTATAATGGCGATGACTGATAGCTGAAGATTTCTTGGGTTCAGAGTGTTCCCTAATGTAGGCCATTTTTCATCATCTAGAGTTGCCTGATAATGATGTCATTTCCATTGCTTGAATGTGGAAGTACCAGCCACATATCATGGAGTTAAAATGACTGTTTATAGGGCAGCTAAATTGTGTTGTTATCAGTTTAGGGCAGTGTTTGCTTTGCTTCTGGGGATAAAATGACAATTTGACTTTCCTAAAACTCATCAAACAGGATGAGAATGCCAAGAATACAAATCTGCACTGTAGTCAAGCTGGGGGTGGGGAAAAGGGAGAGAAGAAAAAAAGAGAGCTATTTTTGTGTGAAGATGTGATGACCATCAGATAAAAATGACAAAGTTGTACTTGTCAGAAAATAAGTCACATTGCTGATCGCTGGATAACTTTGATGTAATATTCCACAATCATTTAACTGAGATTTCACGGCAAGATTAACGGTGAAGTTTTTAAAACATGCATGAAGAAGAGCTTTCTTCTAATATCCAGCTGTCAGACAGCCTTTATCTGGGGCTTATGTTGATTGATTATGATTGGGATTGAACTAGAATGTGACCTCTAAATAAAAAAAGAAAATTATGCAGATTTGAAAGCAAAGCTTTTGGCTCTTTCATAAACATTTCAAGGCCCCCATTTAGGGCCTCATATGGTTATATATACATACGTACCCCATATGCATATGTGTCTTGGCAGGTTTAGCCCCTTTAACGTGAAAAATCAGAGAGGAAAAATCTCACCAAACTCCCCTGTGTCACAAAATGCTGTGAATAAGGTTTAATACAAAATTTCTAACATACAGAACTCATGTTGGAATGAGTTGTTTACGTGATACTTGGTGATTGTAAGCAGTGCACGGATTTTGAGTAAAAGCAGACAAATTTTCTGTGGAAAAAATGCTAGTTTCTAGTGTATGACTTTGAATGAATTGTTATACATACTTTGGAATGGATGGTGACCATAAATCTTATTTTTGACACTTCATGAAATATTTGCAGTGTATTTTAAACTAGTTTAGTGGTGCCAGTTCTTATCTAATGCTTTCTGCCTACCTTGTGTTTTCATGGGAGACTTTGACTACAATGAAAGAAAGTTTGGGTGGTGCTGGCCAGGCACAGTGCCTACCAGGCTACAGGCTACTGGAGACACCTTTTCTTCAAGAGTCTCTTCTCTGCAGCTGAACACTGAAGAAAGGCAGCAGGAATTTTCAGTTTTGCCCTCTGTAGCTTCCCTGACAAATCAAGGAGGTTCACAGCACTGTTGTGTTTGACCTGACCAGCCATCAAAACTGGAGGCATATGGAAAGCAGCTGGGAGATGTTAAGCTCAGCCAAGGAAGCTCTAAAGGCCACCTCATCCCAAGCAAAGTGATTAGGTGAGATAGAACGTGTCGTCCACCCTTGTATTGTATTGTTTGGTACAACACAGCCCTGTAGCTCTGGCTGATGATGCCACATGCAGGTCACAGCATGCCCACAAGTTGGTGGGACCAGTGTGCACGGGTCCTACCTTTCGTGTGCCCTTACCAACACTGCATTTCTGTTTGTGCACCATCCTCTCTGGATTTTGTCTAAACCAGACATTTTTAACTGTTCCTCTGACCCATCACACAACAGGGAATTTATGGAGCTTGCTTGTCCCTGGGGTGAAGTCCTGCACCATTATGTTGATCCCTTAATTGAAAAGCATAGCCTAATGAGAAAGATGAAAGAGGAGACAAACATGACTGCTCAGTCTCCTTGAGAAACTGCTCTGGTTTCCTGAGAATGGAAAACAAGGGTGTTCTCCCTTGCCGTGGAGTGAAGCTGCAGGTGCCTCCAAGCCTCTTGCTGAGGTGAGCTGCAAGACAGATAGCAGATGCACTTCTGAAGAGCAGTCATGCCTCATCCATCACATCTGTGTTTGAAAAACCTGCTTGTGCAACCACTGAAAAACAAAGAAGTGCTAAATCAATGCATGGATGATCCCCTCTCTCTAAAACAGGGGGGACAATCGAAGTGGAATGTGACAGGACTCAAAATATGAAATTAATTTGCATTTATTTGTAAAGGAAAACCACTGTGGCAACATCCCATCAGATGGCCGGTGGTTTATTTCAGAAGGATACCCTTGGACTCACAGGGGACTGAGAAATGCTGCTTGGTGACTGTGCTGCTTTCCTAACTTGCTTTATGCGCCTGTTCTGCAGCTGGGCAATGTTGAGCTCTGCAGCATGTAGAGAACAGTTTGCAAGAAGATGTCCACCTTAAAGAAACAGACTTTGCTTTCCCTGTTCCTCACCTTTTTCCAGTGGCCAGTTACAGGAAGGGGAGAGGAGATGGAGAAGCAGAAGAAATGCTTCCCTCAGTTTTCCCCAAGAAAAAAATGCAGGACTAACCAAAGTAGATCTCCACCCTGCCTTCTAAAAGTCTTCTCTTCTCAGACACAGTGGGTTTGGGGGCACACGTTTTCTTTCCCTTGTGCAATAAACCTTGACATTCTTAAGAGATCATATTTAGTGAAAAGATTTGTCCCCCCAACAGATTTTTTAGGGAAGGGTTTTCAGAATAGAAAAAGAAAATTATTCATTGTCTCTTCTTTCTTCTGGATTATATTCAGGCTTCTGATTTGCATCTTGTTTTTACATGGGATAAGTCTAAAGAAGATACTAAAGGGGGTTAACAAGACTCCAGGATTTATAGCTGAATGAGAAGCATCTAGGTAGGAGATGCTGCCAAGAGCTTGATTTTCAACAGGGAACGTAGAGGGAACAGACATGGAGCCCTGACACTTCCCTGTGACCCTAAGAGAGGAGGCTGTGCTGCAGATTAGATTACTGACATGTGGGACACAGGTAAAGGTGGCACAATGATCCAAATGCCCGAGCTTTATAGATGTTGACATTGATAAGGATGTCCGTGCCATTTGCTCTTAACAGTTTTATAAATCATATCTTAGGCTTTTGGAATGGCGTAAAAGAATCTGACTTGGAAAATTAAGTAATGTTCAATCATTCAAAATGAAATGGAAACTTGCTTTTCTTTTTCTTTTTTTTTTTAGTTAATTATCTAGAGACCAGAATCATGTTATGCCTGCAATCTGGGAAAACATGAAAAACATCTCTTTAAAGCAATATCTCCAGTTTGCTTTCGAATATTGTAAACGATGCTGTAACAGGGGTGTCATGAGTTTTAATGGCACAGGGAGGCATGATAGCACAGATTTATATCAAAGCCTATTATAGCAGAGAGTCTTATAACAAGAGCAGAATGTATTTATGTCATACTCAAAATGTCATCTCAGTCACAGACAAGACTGATGAGGAAAAATGATTAGACACAGAGATTTGATTTATCTTTCTTTTCCAGAACGGGGACTTTTGATGATCTCCCTTTAGGTTGCAACGCTTAAAACCCAAAATTCCAGTAGTAAAGCAAAATCTTTTGGTCCTATTTTCTAGTAGAGGAAGCTGAAAATACTCCCATCCCATTATGCTACTGTACTTCCTTGCTTAGTTATGGCCTGAACATGGAAATAAATCCTCTTACCCTCAGCCCTACAGACAAGAGGTTTTGCTTGAGGGAGTCCTCCAGCCCAACTCCTCCAGCTCTGCATCCTTGTCCCACATCACTGCAAGCAGCTGACACCACTACCAAGGCCTATACCATAGGCACTGTATTCCTAGTGAATTTAAGGGATTTCAGAGCAGCATTCAGAGATATTAATCTGTTATCAGCACTCGTTACACTCACTAGAGGAGTTCAAAGGTCCCAACCCCATACATATTTCCATCTTTTTTGATAAAATAAATTTCTGAGGGTGGATGCACAAAGGGAAGAATTGTGAGTTTTCATAAAGAGACTTTGGACCCTACAGGTGAGATCCAGCCATCCTTGTTTTATTAGTCAGCTTATAATTATTATTGGAAAATCACTATCAGAATTTAATCAAAGTTTAAAACAAAACAGCTGTAGTTATGTTCTTTAGTGGGAAAAAAAAGGAAAGCAAATGAAAAGTTTACTTTTCTTGTATTTGCTTTATTCAGAACATGTGGCATTTAATGAATTTGTCCAATTTTAAGATCAGGACTAAGTGGGTTCAGGTAGCAAAAAACGCCATCCACACCCTAAACCCCAAATGACCACATATTTAATCCAAAACCAGGCTGTTGCAAGTAGTTGGATTTACCTTGTACAACTTTGTGTGTGCATTTTTTTTCCTTTCAGGGAGAGGCTATACACAATCCTTTGAATGTTACAGGGTACCTCAATCCCAGTGAGATAAATCTTTTGTCTTTGCTGAAGAGCTGTCTGCCAGCATGTCCTGGGCTGAGTTGCAGTGGTTGGCCTCATGATTCCTGCACAGGTACATACTTGCTGCTGCCCACTGCTTCCTAGGTAGGTAAAATGTGTCCTCCTCCTCCTCCCCAGGCATCATTTAATGACTGACAGCTTTAGGTAGGGGGAAACAATCAAGCTGCAATAATTTGATGTCATGCTTTTGACACTGCTAATGAACTCATAGCATGGGACATGCTTATATCCAGCTTCTGTCCAGCTTCTCCAGTTTACGTTGCGTCCTGTGTGCAGGCTCACTAACCACAAAGTATCAGCCAGACAAAATGCTGTCCCATAATTTAATGTACAAGTACACTAATGGAGATTCAGAGCAATAGAAAAGGAGCTTCTATTCATCACTCATCAACATCTTCCCACTGTTCAGAGACTAAACATGCGCAAAACCAGTAGGAGGTTGTTATATTCCTGTTAGCAGCTACTGTACAGGAAAAGAAAATCCTGATGTGAATTGTGCTGGCTGTCAAACCCAGAAACATCGCACAACTCTCACAGCCCTCCTCTGTGTTAAATTCAAGTATCTACAGCCACACAGTTCAGAAGGTGCAATGGAAACAGCAGCTCAGGAGCTGATAAAAATATGCCTAAGCTTTACTATCAATACAGCCACATGGCACAGATGTAACGCACTGCAGTATTTCTGCTCCATGATGCCCCTTCTGTTGCTTTATGGATTCTGTAGATATGACCAGGAACCTTTACATTTGGTTATACTTTTTTGACTTTTTTGAATTATAAGGTGTTAAATTCATTGCATGTCTTTCTTCCTTTCATTTCATTTTGCAAAATTGATTTCAGTTTCATACCAGCACTTATTAAAGGACAGATTTCTTGCGAGTTTGAAGTCCCTTCGGAGGGTAAATCACCCCGACATGAAGGCTGTTTCTCAGCACATCCTTGCCTCACTACACAGTGAATCTCATGGAGAAGTGCAAATGCACCAGCTGGCCAGAGAATCATAGAACCAGATAATATCCTGAGTTGGAAGGGACCCGTAAGGATCATTGAGTCCAACTATTGGATCCACACAGGGACAGCTGAGTTAGACCATGTGACTGCTCTAGTCCAGACACTTCTCGAACTCAGTCAAACTGGGTGCTGTGACCACTTCCTTGGGGAGCCTGTGCCAGCGCCCGACCATGCACTCAAAAATAGACACAAATTAAAGATTTCCTCCCAGGAAGTGAAAGGAGTCTGAATGACCCAGTAACTACCTTGGCTTTAGCTTATTTAAACCCAACAGTGAGGTATTGTAACTGGACCAGCTACACACTTCAGTCATGTTCAAGTATGCTCTTTAAATTAAAGATTATGACAACGTTGAGAGACTGTAAGAAACAATCAGAAGATAAACAGAAAATGTTTATGTTTTAGAAGATGCTACTTGAAGTTTGTGTATTTGCTGTGCTTTAGCTTCTTGTGCAGTGTTACAAGCTTAAGACACCTAATCCCTTTCCCCTTCAGAAAAACTGCTGTCCTCACTGCTGTGCCAAAAATTCTCCACGAGGAGAATTTCCAGTGCTGTTAGAGAATGGAATCGTGCTCTACGTGAGAGACCATGACCTACAGAAGGACTGTACCCAAAGGTGGTGCTGGCTGATCTCAACTGTGGCCACGATGGGGGAGGTGCCCAACAACTGCAAAAATGCTAATGTCATGCCAATTTCCAAGAAAAGCCAGGAGATTGTGTTACTTTCTGTAGAAAAGATGTAGATGGACATGCGGTATTTGTTACAGGTACATGCAGTTCGGTGTTCCTGGGAGTTTCTCCTCTCAGTTGCACATAGTTGCACATAGGATTAGAAACATGGCTGGAGAATTCAGGTATTTTTCACACACCCACGTCAGCAAAGAGCAGCATTTTTTCTGTGTCATCAAAAGGAGTTACTTCTCCTTTTGCAGACCTTTGTCTAATGCATTTAGCAGGGCCAGAGGGAGACAAAAAAGGTCCTCGGGTTTATTTTTTCAAAATTTTAGGCTTTTTTGTCTGGCAATGACAACATAAGGCAACATCTTTCTGAAACTAGATGCAGCCTCCTGCCTGGTGGTGCTCAGTGCAGTCAGCAGTAACAGAAGCGGAGAACCTGAACTGGCAACTGCAAGAAAACACATTTGTCTATTAGATCGAAATGGGTTTGCAAAAAAGAACCAACCTCACTGCTCCACACTCCTCTTAGCCCTGGTATAAAATTTCAGGGTGGCCAGTAAGGTTGTCTAATACTACAGCCAAAGACCACATGGGTTAAAATGTGCAGCTGGAGATTCAGAGAGAGATCATGTAGCAGAGAACGGAGGAGTAAGAGATGTACAGTGCCTTGAAGGAGACACAACTAAGTATGAATTTAATGCAGATTAAAGAGAACAACAGTTGCATTATACATTCCTGAAAGTCTCTACATACAACAGGATGCGCAGGTTTTCTGTTGGTGCTGGTATAGAATGCACATGTTTTTCTGTGCAGCATATAATTGCCTCCAAACTAGAAAACATTCATTTCTACACAGGCAGCAGAGGTCCAAATTTATGGTCTTCCCATGCATATGCTCTATAATTTGTAAGGTCAGATAATTGGCTTTGCCAGGAAAGGTCATGAAAACATATTTTACCAGGGGCTCCAAGATTCAGAGTAATTCTGAATAATAACAACAGCAACAACAATACCACTGCCACCAAAAGCTCTTCTAAGAGCAATTTTGTTTTTTACCAGGAGAAGGTTTTAATACACCACAGCGATGTAAATGTGAGGCCATGTCACCGACTTCCAAAATCTGCACGGAAGCCGTGTTTACATTCCCAATACAGCAATGCTCTTTTGTACAGCAAGTTTTTCTTCTAAACTGTTCACAAACTTTGCATCCAAAGAAGTAATTTTTAATACTGTCACCTGGTATTATTGTGTATTTCTAAGCAACTCATTTTGTTGCACAGCTGCTTGAGCCAAGTGCAAACCTTCGATGTCTAGGTGGCTGTGAAGACTGAAGGTCCCAAGATAGAATATCTTTGAGAATACTGAATGTGTCATTAGGGATGGCTTTCAAAACCTTGTAAATGACAGTCTAACTGCACATGAAATGTAGGTGAACAAAGCAGGAAGAAAAATAAGACACCCATACAGCGAAGTATCTGGCAGATTTAGAGTGGAAGGTTTTGAAACTCAGATGACTTAATCCAGTGCACATCCTGGCTTCACTTGCATACAGAAGAGTCCTATGTGGGAATGTTAGTGGTATTTTTCCCACTAAGATTATGATTATATGGAGTGGATAGAAATATTCTGTCCGAAGTATGAATAGTGTGATCCAGATGCACTGCAAAGTGTCTTAAAAGAGCTTTAGCTGGAGTGCTTCATCCACTTCATCTCACCAGCCCGTATTTTTACAAAGAGGGAACATCTGGAAGTCCAGTAGCCACAATGAAAACATTATCTTTGTGACCAATACTATTCATATTAAAGAAGATACTCTTTTAAAAAATATAAGCTCACCAAAGACAGCTTAAAATCAGTCTCCCTCAAATACTGCAGGGAGATGGAAGAAATCTCATTAGAAATTGTAAGAAATATCCCAGTACTGCCTTTTTAGAAATAAAAAATTGGTCAATAGGGTTTTTTGGGTTTGGGGATTTAAAAAAAACCCAAAGCAGCAAACTTTTGGCCTTCTTCATCTTGCTGCAATGAATTCGAAGGCAATGGGATGTTGAGTCAATGAATGCTTTTGGAAACCTCACTCCAAGAACATAGCTAAGAATAATTTTTTTTTCGGAAGGTGAACAGTGGTAGCTGTGAATTCAAGAAGCCACCTGTGCCAGACAGTTAGCCTGCAAAAGCACTGTAAATTCGCTTCTGATCTGTATCTTCCAGTTAAACCCTCTGTTAAGCTGAGGAAGTCAAGGCTTGTCTTTTTTCATTTGCCTCCTCAGCACATTTGTCCTATGATCTGGGGTTCCTTGGTTACTCCACAGTCGCTTGAACCTCCCCACTAGCTTTGAAATGAAGCTGAAGATCAGGCATGTAGACCCAGGCACCACTTTCTGATAGCCACAGCAACTGAATAAAGCTGGCTACATGTCTTGCTAAACTGAGGTATTTTTTCTCCTCTGGATTCATGCAAAATAATGAGTTGGATGGTAGGTTTTTTCCCCCATAGTAAATGTAACATTCAGGTAATACCCTGTACTTCAGCAGCTACTTTCAAGAAAGCTGGAGTGTGGAGAAATGGTACAGCAAATTGCAGCTTTGGTGTTAGTATCAGTGCGAGATGTAGAAAAGACTACAGGTATGACTGCTGGCCTCGGGCAGCAGAGCATAAGGCAGGGTTGTGAGCCCTGGGGGTCTGACTCTGACCAGTTTTTCCCCTTTTTGCCTTCTCAATTTCTATTTAAAACTTGCATGGGATTTTTTTTTATCCAGACGTGCCTAAATTAATTGGCAGAAGTCCCCTTGCCCAGTCAAACACCCAAGCGAAATGGTATATTTTTACACATCCAGCACATTTAGATGCTATTTTGAGGACCTGGGCAGCATGTGGGCTGAGCAGTCAGGACACGCAATTTTCTACATTTAGTTTACTGGTTACCAGCCAGCCCAGGTTGATGAAGACTGACATTTCTTCCCAGTGCCTTGTGACAGCTTATGTGAACGCAGCAGCTGATCTGAAGTGGGTATCAGTATCAAAACAGTCAATCAATATAGGCAATAAGTGGTAGCTTTAGTGCAAACCCTCCAGGCTGAGAGACTAAGGCTTGGGGAATACGTTGACTACTTGGCCCTCATCTCTTAAACACACACAGCATGGCTGTGATGGCAACCTGGATCTGGTGGTGGATGACACTAGCTGCATCCCAGAAGCTTGTCCCTTCTGGCTGGGCTAACAGTGTTGATGGGGGCTTGGTGGCTCTCCCCAGGGCAGGACTGAAGCTGAGCAATGTGGTCGACCCTGCTCCCACAACGACAGTGAGCAAGAACTACTTCATCAAAAGAGGCAGTGACATTTGTAAGGAAGGGAGGGGAAAAAAGTATTCCTGGATAGCCAAAGTGCAGATGGCAGTGACATTTAAGGGAAGACACGTATGACCTGTGTCTTTCAAAATCCAATAGTCATTTATAGTTATAGACAGGCCTGTCAAAGCAACTAAACCTTGCGAGTACTTTAATAATAGTTGTGTGACTAAAGATACGGCAACTGCTATGCAAGGCACCAGCTACAGGGAAAAGACGTCTTTTTGAGATGGGGCTGCTAATGCCAGATGATCCTGGGACACTTTATTAAGTAACAATCAGGTAACAATGTGTCTGGAGAAGGAAACCTGAAAACTTGTGACTGTAAAAATGAATAGGGAAGGACAGCAGAGGACAATTACTTCACAGTTAACAGACAGCGTTCACAATGATATATCCTGGCTAACGCTGTATTACTCGTTCTAGTTTCTGAGACATTTAGGATTACTCCACAGAACACATAGAGTTACAAGGAGTAATGACGAAGTGGAAAGCTGTAAGTCAGTGGAGTTGCTAGTTGCCTATGGTCAAAGAGATCTCATTTTTTGGCATGGGTGCATGCAGCTCTCTGGCTTCGGTTCCTAAGGGGATTGAAGAAACTAATGTCCAAGTAACGGGATGTAGGATTTTTTTTAAGGCTTTTCAAAGTACTAAAATGAATGAGTGATGTTGTCAGCAGCATAGCTTTACCCTGTTGTACCCACTGGGAAAGATATTTGTCTCCAAAAACCTATATATGCTGTAACATGAAGAGGGCAACACATCACAAGATGATTTGCCAATCTACCACATTCATTTAAGTATCTTTTTGAACAGACATATTTTTAACTACACAATAGACTCATCCAAGGTATTACTATATCACAGTCTTGTACAGATTGTGCTCATCAGTGTTTGAATTTAGAGGTGAAATGAGTGTGGAGGAGGAGAAGGGAAATTCCAGCATGTGTTACAAGCTGTACAAGCAAGCTATTTTGAGGAGCAGACTCATACATCCTTGACACATGGCAAAAAACCCCTAAAAAAAGTTATTTAACTTTTATACTCTGAGAATGTTGTGGCTAAAGTTTCCACTTTTGCTATCTCTGTGATTTGTTCAGAGGGAACATTTCTCTTCCAGATAACTTTAGCAAGGAAAATGCTCTTACATTTTCATGGGAAACTGCAATATTAATTCTGGCTTATTAAACTGTTCCAGTGAAGGTTGTCATAGCTTCGCAGAGATGTTAAATTTCAAGTGTCTACGTACTGTATCCCATACTTTGCTAATGGCTAACTATTCCCTATGCCATGCACAGTGTGTTGTAACCCATGCTTATTTGACCCAAGGGACCGGGCTTGCCATTAGTAATGATTGATGATTTTTTTTTCCGACCAGTGTTCAGTCTCCATTTTCTTCTACTTCATGTTCACCAATATTAAGTTGCCTCTCCTTGGTAAAGCCCCATGCACAGCAGAACTTCCTGCGATGTCATTAGCACATGCTTAGTATATCATAGAATCCTAGAATGGTCTGGGTTGGAAGGGACCCCAAGGATCATAGAGTTCCATGCCCCCTGCCACAGGCAGGGCCACCAACCTCCAGCCATGATCTACACAAGGTTGCTCAGGGCCCCATCTAACATGGCCTTGAATACTTCCAATGATGGGGCATCCACCACCTTTCTGGGCAGCCTGTTCCAGCACATCTCTCTTTAAAAAACTTCCCTCTAAGATCTAATCTAAACCTTCCCTCCTTTAACTTCAACCCATTCCCCCTTGTACTGCCATTGTCTACCCTTTTAAAAAGTTGATTCCCCTCCTGTTTATATGCTTCCTTCAGGTAATGGAAGGCAGCAATGAGGTCCTCCCTCCAGCCTTCTCTTCTCTAGGCTGAACAAGCCCAGCTCCCTCAGACTCTCTTTGTAGGGCAGGTGCTCCAGCCCTCTAATAATTTTTGTGGCCTTCTCTGAACCCTCTCCAACAGTTCTACATCTTTCTTGTATTGTGGGCCGCAGATCTGGACACAGAACTCCAGATGGGGCCTCACAAGGGCAGAGTAAAGAGGGACAATCACCTCCCTGTCCCTGCTGGCCACCCCTTTTCTGTTGGAGCCCAGGATACCATTGGCCTTGTGAGCTGCAAGAGCACACTGCTGGCTCAAGTTTCTCATCCACCATGACACCCAGGTCCTTCTCAGCAGGGCTACTCTCAAGAAGCTCTTCTCCCAGTCTGTATCTATGTCTGGGATTCTTCCGGCCCAAGTGCAAGACCTTACACTTGGCAGTGTTGAACCTCTTTAGGTTCCCTCGGGCCCACCTTTCCAGCCTGTCAAGATCCCCCTGGATGGCTTCCTTTCCTTCTGTTGTGTCAACCACACCACTCAGCTTGGTGTCATCTGCAAACTTGCTGAGGGTGCACTCAATGCCATCATCGATGTCATTGGTAAGGATGTTAAAGAGGACTGGTCCTGAAACAGACCCCTGGGGAACACTGCTTTGCATCCTTAAAAAGCAGTATACTTGACCTGATGAAAACACCAAGTTCACCTGGAAGAGAAAATTAAATTTAGCGTGGCAAGGTCTGTGTGCCACAGCAGGGCAGAGCCAGCTGGAGCTGAGGACATCACTGAAGATGCATCACCAACTGCTCCCATGGGACAGAAACACTGAATTCCACTTCCTGTTGACTTGTAAAACTCTAAGTAAACCACAAAAATGTCAACATGCTCTGTATCAAAGTCATTGCTTTGTCCAGGAGAAATCATGCTTTTGCATGTTAATTTCAGTGGGAAAAAATATAAATATACTTTGGTCAAGCCAGATGTAATTTCTTGTCTTGCCCAATGAACAAAAAAAAATTGTTCATCTAATACCTCTATTTAAACTCTAACATACTTAAAGAGTTGTCTTACTCCCCAAGCGTAGCTTCTCTGTGATTAGTATTTCTTCCTTTATTCAGTCCTTTATTGCCTCTGGCTGAAGAGGGATGAAACTCTAGGATCTGACCTGAGATTCCTACTGTTCTAGTGAGTATCAGACAAACAAGGCGATCAGAAATTTCAATTTTGAAAAAAATACTTTTAATTTTGAAAAAAAAATCAATTAAAATTGTTGCAGTCTGAAAAGGTGTAATTAATGTGTCAATGAGCTGGAAGAGTTTCTCAGACTGATTTTGACATTGATTGAATAATGCACATCCTGGGGCACATAAAATTTATTTTACTAATTAATGAAAATTGTAACTAAATTAATGCAGTTTTAAGCATATCAACATACTGCTCTCTTGTCTCAGGAAATAGTCATTGGAAGCTGAGACATGTGGAGGAGAAGCTTTAGTTTAAGTTCTTTACTTTTCCTGAAGATCTGATTTTCTCATGGACTGACAGGCACGCCTAACCTGCATTCATACCTCCTGGATTCATGCCAGCATTCCCACAGAGTTCAAAGGTGCCAGGTCCCTGACTTGGTTCTGTATCATTAAAATATTAAAAAGATTTTCGCAGCCCCTGCTTGCAGCTAGGTGGGACTGGGAGGGAGGGGATGCCATAAACAGGGATGGACAAAGAAAGAAGGCCCTGCCCTTTTGGTGGTGGACCTGCATTTGTGGAAGACAAAGTGGGTATCTCTGTGCTCTCTGTGCTGCCTCAGAGCCATGATTTGATTCTCTAGATGCTGAATGACAAGGGAATGCTTCTAGCAATAGCTGGTGAATTCTGTGGCAATTATCATCTGCTCTGGAGACTGCTATGAGATCATCAGAAATGCTGAGTGTTGTGTCTGGAGATCTGGGCTGCAGGGGACAAAAAATATCTGATCTTATTGGAAAACCTAATAGAGGAATAAGATGTGGGAGGGGCAGAGAGGAAGGAGATGAAGAATCTAAGTATGTTATTTCAATCTTGTCTTAATTTTATTTATTTTTTGATATTCACGTGACTCTTTGTCTCAGCTCTTCCATAGGACATAACATGACCTCCATGGCCATTTGACCTGTGGAGGGACAACATTGTTTTCCATGTGCAATGTTGCTTTCTCATCACAGGAGACCCCACATCAATGGGGAAAAAAAGATACTCCATTTTCTTTCCCTTCCAACTGATTGTGGGAGAGCAAGCATGCTACCTGGGACTCCATGAAGCCACCCAGCAGCTACAACCCTGAGATCGGGACTCCCCTGTTTTCAAGGCATTTCTTTCTAGCCAGAGCATGGGGATGGGAGTGTTGCAGGAAGGGACCCCTCTGTAGGGACCCATGGTGGCCACCCAGATACAGGTTATCTGGGCTGTTAAAGACGGTGTGACAAATTATACTGGCTGCTGCAAGGAGATCATAGAATCGTAGAATCATAGGGGTTGGAAGGGACCTTGAGAGATCATCGGGTCCAACCCCCATAAGGTGCATGTAAAGACTGAGATTTTAGCAACATTTCCTTGGCTTTCCAAGTGAAATCTCTCTGCCTTCTCTCTCCCTCTTGCTCGTCAGTAGCTGCGAACAGCCAAGGCACCATGTTTTGCTGTATTTCAAGTGCTAACATTGAGGTTTTGCTTTTGGGTTAAGAAACAGAGAATGTGCCAGAAAAACATGGCAATGAAATGCAGTGAAGAAAGGTAATGTCTCTGTGGTAGCAAAGGGCTCACAGGCAAGTCAGTGGTTATTGGATTATAATAATAATCAGATTTCATAGGAAGTGTATGCTACTGTGGAAGGGAAGGGAGAGAAAGTTAGGAGCCCTGCCCTCGAGCAGTGGCTGATGCTGCTGCTGGCACTGATGGGTCTGGGGGGAAATCGTGAGGGTTGCAGGGAGACGTCAGCACTGGTAGCTGGGGCCAGATCCAGCCTGCTCCGATCACAGGGAGGTGGAAAAGACATCGGAGGCACTAAATTAAGCTGAGGTGCTGCCATGCAGCCAACTTCTCACATGCTGAGCAGCATCGGCGTCTGCTGAGCAGCACCCCGCTGACCCTGCTTCTTGCCTTCACAGGTACTTAATATTTTGTAGGGGGGCTGGTTGTATGCACCAGGGCTTGGATTTCCAGTTTATACCATCACATTCCCATCGGTAGACAGACTGTGTGCTGGAGGCACCCGGCACTGCTGCCGGGGGTGATGCAGGGTGGTGGCTGAGGGCACTCCTCTGGTACCTCCTGAGGTAATTCCATGTGGGAAGATGCAGGGTTGTAAACGCTTCTGTTCTGTTGGTGCCAAAGGGGATTTGGATGTAATTACATTTTTTACAGATCAGAGCAGCATTGGCTTGAACAGCTTGTCCTTTAGGTCTGTTTTAGGAAAATAAATATATATAACTGCTTCCTCCCACGTCACAGCCGTCATAGCTCTCACTGCATTAAAAATGGCTCCCCATTTAGCTGTGCTATTCAGAGGGAAGATCTGCGGGCTTGACTTGAGTGAGGATTTAGATGAGACACCAGAATAGCAAACTCTAGGAACCAAATGGCTTTGAAAACCCAGTGCACAATCCTATTGTCACCAGCATGTGGGAAAAGCTGTGGCTCTGGAGCAGAGTATGAAACAATCACAGTTGTTTTGAGAGAAGCTGAGCTCATCCCTTGCCTCCACTACCTTCACAGGGCACAACCACAAGCAGGGACCAAACCCAGCCTGTTCTTCCCCTCTGGTTAACCACATGGTGTGTCCTGCTTGGAGCAAGAGGAGTCCCTGTATGTCAGAGGTGGAAACAACATTACCTGAAAACAAGAATTAACTGAGAAAAATGTTGAGCATTCAATGCAGGGCTGAGCAGGGAAGCCTGGGCCAGCTCAGTTCACCAGTGGTTGCTCCAGAAAGCTCAGTACTGCAGTAAAGAAGAAACCAGAGTTATTAAAGACCTGCTGTGTGCTGGGGTCTCAAGTTCAGAAGTGGGAGACACCACTCTCTCAGTCAGTAACGTGCAGAATGGGCCTTTCCTTCCATGAAACATGTGCAACTCCATAGTCTCTACCTCCCCATCACTCATAACAACCCTTCTCATTCTTCTTGATTTTCTAGGCAAAAAGCCTAGAAATCATGACACTTGTGATGCCTGCTTTGGATGTATCTCCAGCAGAGGATCCAGCTCCTGGCTGCCAGACACCGGACTGGACCCTGGCAGGACCAGCCTTCTCTTTCCTGAGTGTGCAGGAATGAGATCAGACAGTGACTGCCATTTATAATGGTCTTTATCAATGTAGGAAGCTCCTGTATCCCTTTTGCCCTACAAATCAGCATTGCAGAAAATGAGCTGCTTGATGTTCTTCAGGAGAATGCAGGCAGGTGAGCTAGTGCTCCTGTGGGAGGGGTACCAGAGGTCTGTTTGAAGAGTGTTTTGACTGCTATCTTCCTCCTGCAGTTGGCCACATCTTTATGAACAAGCAGACTTTTCCTGTCATTTTCTTCTGTGTGAGACTTTTCCACATCATCACCGAACATGGGGGCATGAGGTCTGGGTATATTGGGCTGCTTCATCTTATGACCAACTACAGCAATTTCTGTACAGTTAACGTGACTTTGGTGGGGTTGTCCACTAACCACACTGTTCATCCAACAAAGGCTGAAGTACCTGAATTGCAGCCATAAAATATTAAACTGAAACAGCATCCTCAGTAGCACATCTCATATTAATAATATGGAATGTTACTTTACGGTCTAGATTAACAGTCTTCCGCCTTCCTTTTCCTAAAGTTATAGCTGACAAGTAGGTGAAAGATCACAAAACATCTCCCTTGAACTTTCCATCTGCCCCTGCTGCTTGTCAGCAGCTGGCAGGGCTGGGAAAAGCAAGGAGGCTCAGGGCAGCATGTGCGTGGCCGGGGACGCGGCGTCTCACATGCCTGCCCTCGCCCTGCGGTATGCCGCAAGTCGGACCATGTCAATGCGAGCTCGCAGCATGCTGCGGCTGTAAAGCAGGTGCGTGGGATGCCTTTCACTCCGGCGGCGAGCACTACGGATGCCATACCCCTCGCTCTGTGTGTGCGGCAAGGGTTCTTCCTCTGCTGCCCCCTCCCTCGCACGGAGCCCCGGAGCCTTGCCAGTGGCGTGAAAGCTATAAGAAGACCTGTTAATGAGGCACACCTCCGTGTCAGCTCCTTGCTGTGTGGTGTTTTCCAATCCGTATTCAACCTGATGCACACATAAATTCGGAATTTTCAAGCGGAATTAAAACTTTATAGCGGGAATTTTAGAATGCACTGCAATAAATTGTGGCATTTCTTGTTCTTTGTGATTCTGCTTGTGAGACCAAACCACAGTTTAACTGGTAGGAAAAAAACCTTGGAAGATATAAATACTCTGGAAGAAGCCCAAAGCAAGTGCCAGAGAGGGCAATCAGCAAAATTATGCAAGCAGGGAAAAACAAAAACATCAAACAGAAATTGTGACTTGGTACTATCCTAAACCTGTATGCAGTACTATGGGGGTCTCACTGTGGGGTGTGAGAAGAGAAAAAGGAGAGATTAAGAGGTGAAAAAAGATGCAGTGAAACAAAACTTTGGGGTGTTTTTCCAGTACTGATTTCTCTCCCTCATTCCTTGAAATAGTTGTTAAATAAACTTCACCTCTGCAGAAAATTCAGGGTTCATCATTGTTAAAAGAAGGGTCTTAACAGACACCCTTTTTTCTGATATGTAGCTTTACATTATCTATTTAAAAAGGACTTCCCTAAAAAAATCTTTTCTAAGTTAGAGTCACGGGGACAATTCACAGTGAATAATTTATTCATCACATTTTGTCTCATTTTCTGTTCCCAGATTGTCCAGGAGGCAATTGTGATTCCTTCAAATATATTGGAGTTTATTCTCAAAATGCTTTAAGGGTATTATTTTTAGACTGGATTAATGACTGAATTTGATACATGCTATTTGATCACTGTTGGCTGGTTATTATTAGAGGCCAGCAACTATTCACAGTTGAACTAGACACAACTTATTTTAAAAATGCAGTCTAATTTCTTGTTTGCAAGTTATCTCCAGTGAAGTCAGGTTTTTGTGGGGTCGTTTATGTTTCACCTCCTACAAGAAATACATGCAAACAGACAGAACCAAGAAGGGCCTCCAAAGAGAGGAAAGTGTGAATATTTGGTATTCATTTCTTCCCATTTCAGCAGCATGGCACTGCATCTCTTCCTGAGCAGATGATGAGCATCACATACAGCCTGTTTACATTCATGAATTATAAGCTAATACTCATAAACTTTCAATTAATTTACAATTCAGACAGTAAATAGAAGGCCATTTTTTGTGCAAATGCCCCTGCAAAAATTTACTGACTGCTCTGCATCAACATCTTGTGAACATCCCCACAAATATAATTAATTTATGTGCATATTTCAATCATTCTGATGAAAGGAAGAACTGATACGAAACTGGTGAATCACAAGTTTTGCATGCAAACATCTCTGGTCTTTAGCAGGGCATGCTGTTGAGATGTGACATATAGCTGCATTGGCCATATAACTAATGAGGTATTGCTCCTGTTCCCTGGGAAGTCAGTAATATCATTGTCTTATTTGGGAAGATGCAGAGGATAGTTACTACCTGCAGACACTGGGGTCTTCCTCAACTCTGCTCCAGGGCCCTCCTGTGCCCAGGAAAAGCCTCTCACGGGGTCCTTAATTCCTGCTCATAAACTGAAGATTGGTCATGGAGCTGGGAGAAGATAAATGTCAGTTCCAAGGCAACCTTCTGGTGGCCTCACATGAGATTGGGGAAAGGTTTTTTTCGCCTCCTCATTCTCAGCTTTTCTGTTATTCACATTAGCCCAGGCTGTTTTGGAGGTAAATATTTTCTCTGAAGTACTTTTAATTATGTTTCTGAGAAAAGACTAAGCACATTCAGAAAAAAACCTCTCTGGAGCTATCAGAGCAGCAGTAAAGCTGGCAGGAATAAATGTTTTGGCCGAGCAGTGCCTAGAACATCAAGGACAGAGTCTTCTGTTGAAAGGAAAAGGTGGATGCTTGTAAAAATGGCAGACCCATGAAAGTATAAAGGTTCCAGATACTTTATAGTGAATGCCAGCTCGCTTCAGGATGTAACTCAAAAAGCTGCATGCAGTCAGTGACAGACCCAGTGCTTTCGGCTTCAGGTGACTGCCACTGCAGCTTCTGTTGCTCTACCCATGCGCAGAGACACCACTGCTGTGGGCTGCCCTCACCTGACATGTCACTGCTAAACATTTTAGAGAGGCTCCTTGTGCTTCTTGCCCATGTGGTGATGCTTGGCCTAGCCATTAGGCTGGCTAGAGCAACTTCCCTGCCACCAAAGAGAAATACTGGGCTTATCCTGAGATGAGAAAGTGGAGGAAAATGTTTTCTGGTGGTGGTTCAGCATGGAACTTCACCAAATATCAACATTTACTCAAGTTCTGGTTTCAGAAATGTGTTAGGAGGTTGTTATTGGCCAAATCTCCATGAAAACCATCCACTGCCACTACTTGCAGTGGAGCAGTACCTGGGGTACATCCACCCTGCACATCTTCCTCAGCAGCTGAGACATTGGATGGTGTTGGTGAACAGCATATACACCCAGGGCTTCACCCCTGAGCCTTGCAGGCAGGTGTATAAACAGGACTGTGTGCAACTGAACATATTTTTGTATTTCCCCATGTCTTTCATTTACAAGAAGCCCAGCAACCTGCTGTCAGTCAAACTTTCAGCCATTGCCTCACTTAATAGTGTAATTATTCACAAAAAGAGTGAATTTTGTATGGAACCAGAACAACATTTCATGCTGAGTTCAGTAACATAATCGGGCTCACATTTGCTTTTGTTTCCCCCTAGTTACCCATTCTATATATAGCCTACAGCTATAATAGCTTTGTTAAGATATCTGGCTTAGGCTCTATTAGTGCCACTATCACCCTCAAAGACATGTCATGGTTTGCTTTCTCGTTTAGAAGTTGAGCAACATTTTTACATCTTTTACACACTCCTTTTCTCCTTGTAATTGGTGGGTGAAACTGAGAGCACTTCACCTTGCTGTCCCCTGGAAAAAAGTCACAAATTTCTTGGTAGCTCAGTTTTACAACCTGTATGGCACAAGAACTTTTCTAATTAACACTGTATTTCTCAAAGAGAAATGTTCTCAGTAGAACAAAAACCTCCTGCCTGTTCAAAAATTACTCTATAAAGTCAAGCAGAATGACAAGCTAAATGAAGTTTTGGTAGGAGCAGGTGCCTTGCCACAATGGCAGAGCTTTTTAATTGCTTCTGTTGAAATACTACTTCTGTTGAAGAAATAGATCTGCTTAAGTAAGTAGAAGTATAGTAATTTCCCTGGCTAAACTGCACTTAGTGACAAGATACCTACTTCAGCCTAGTGCAGCAGTGAACATGAGGTTGAGCAGCAGGCTTTTCAGGAGGCAAACTGCAGAGAAACTTTTTAATGAAAACACGGACTGACATCCTTTCAGAGATGCTTCTGTCTTAGTGAAGCTCTCCTTCTTGTCATCAGAATGTAGTTATTCTAATAGTCCAAGCCAGAGTGAAGGTTCAGCTCAGGAAGGCCCATGTCTTGTCCTACAAGGGTGATGTTAAGTGCTGGGGTGGGGGGATCCTAAGTGGTGAGCTGTGGTCACATTGTGCCCCCGACCTCGCCCTGAGCTCCTGCTCATTATTAACGAAGTCCTGAATTCAGCTGAAGCCTTGTCAAAATTGAATTGTACTTCTGGCTGAATGCTTACAGCTTTTTCCGTGGTCTCAGGGTTGACGATGTCCTGCTACTCTGGTCCCATGGAACTGAGCAAGGAGCTTGGGTTGTGGGCTGAGAGATGGAGTCAGGTAGCCAGTTCCCAAGGTGCTAGCTGTCCCTCTGGCTTGTGAGTACCCTGTTTGTCCCAAAGTGCCCCAAGCCATTTGCCACACCAAAATTATTCATGGGAAGACTTTGCCTTGAGGGAACTGCAAGCTCTATTTCTTTAATGATTTTAACGGTCAGAATCGTGCCAGGTCAAGCCAATTAACTGTGTATTTAATTAGTCATCTGTATGCATGCAACTTAAAGGCGTTCAGCTGTGCTATTTTATAGGGATTAACTAAGTGGGCCCTAAATCATCTATGCCAGCAATAAAAATATTTATAGCAGTACTCTTTTTTTTTTTTTTTTTTTAAACTAATATTGCTGCATTGTTTGTACTGGTAGAGGTCTGCATAAGAAAAGTTCTGGTCTAAGATGGGGCAAACGTGGTTTGGGGTTTTGACTGACATCCACTAGAAAAAAGGGGGCAACACAGAAGGAGCTGAAATGTGAAGTTCACAGCCAGACAGGCCCAAAAGTTATTGCCAGCTGCAGGCTTGCTGGGTTAAAGAAAATAAACACGCAAGCAACTTGGCCCTGTGGAAGCTCATAATTTAAAGAGGAACAGGAGAAGAAATATGACCTGAAATGGTAGGTAGTAGTTCTCTGGCTTGAATAAATCTTAAGAGTATTTGGCTGCTAACAGTTCACAAGTTTGCACTGGCAAAATACTGCCTGGAATCAGTGCAGTTAGCCTCCCAGTCCTGCTTGCTCTGTGAGTGAACAAACCATTTTCTGCATAAGTGCCATTGAAGTGCTTCAAGGAATTATGGGACCATGATCCTGCACAGATAAAACGGGCGTTTTGAAGCAGGCCAATTCTTTTTGTACCTACATCACACTGAGACCATCCTAAACAGAAGCAGTGTGCTTGTCCTTAGTTTTGCATACATGTTTTCTGTGCTGCCTTTCCCCATAAATCTTTTGGGAGAACACTGGCAGTTTATAACGAGCACTGACCTGTGAAGAAGAGGAAAAAAGATATTGTTAAAAACCTTGGCTCAGTGAGTTGGAGGTCATGTGACAGGGCCAGGTAACGTTTGAAGTGGTGCATGGGGAGGTGTTTGCATGATACAAGCTGCAATAACAACACAACTGACCTAAGTGTGTAAGCCTCTTTGCACAACTTGGCATGTTTAGCCCAATAAATAACATCATGAGACACCCATTCCCATCGCATTGTTCACCACAGTCCTGCCACCCTCAGCTCTGATGGAAGAAAACAGCAGTTGACGTATTTTTTGATCACAACTTTTCAAGAGCTTCCTGACCTCTAAACTTCTCCCTTGTCATTTATCAAGGCCAAGTGCTTGCTTGCGGCCTGCTCCCGTGTTCTTCTGCCACTCCCGCGACAGGCACCCAAACGCATGTTACATAGGATGCCAGCACAGTATGCAGCCTGAGGGTATGTAGTTGGCTTCTGCCCAGACATCACTGCCCATGTGCCCTCTGTGGGTGCTGTGCCTCGTCCCTGCACGGGGTGCAAGTATGTGCAGAGGTGCTGCAAAAGGTGCTTCTGGCTTCCTGGGCTGCTGGGAACTTAAAATTGCTGCCACGGCCAGCAGGAGGGACAAGTGCCCTGGACTTGTGCTGTTGTGGGAGATGGTCAGGTCCAGGTCTTGTGCAAGTCTGATAAGTTAAACTGGGACGTTATTACTGTCCTTCAGCCATAACTCAAAAAAAAAAAATCACTCAGTTATAAGTAGGGTAAAGAGCTTGGTAAATTTGGGTTATGTTTGGCAAATACTTCCATCCAAGTAGCTAATCCAGAACAGGGAGATAGGTTTTCTGAAACTGTGCTGTTATTTTCTTTGTTAACAAAAAGGAAAACAGGTCTTCAGGAGTAGTTTTTCCTATTTTGAACAAAAAATATGTTTGGTTGAACAAACCATGTTCTTTGCCCTGAAAGAAATGAAACAATTCCTTGCAGGTAATGGAACAAATAGCTGATGGTCAGCCCCAGTCTCACGTGCCTGTGGGCAATCCCTTTTTCCCTGCTCTCCAGCTTCCTTTCTGGTTCTATTTGCATTAATTTGTGTGTCGTCCTCCACACCCCCACCCCTCACCCCCCAAGCTGAGCCATTCTCTACTGTGTTTGCTCTTTCTCCCGATTAAATTGATTGACTGAACCAATCTGTTCTTCTACCCAACAGAGGAGTGCCCTCTCCCGCACCATCCCTCAGTCACTTGTCTCAGACCTCTGCTCAGAGGGCCTCCATGGGTGGAGGTGTGGGTGAGCAACACAGTTGCTGGCCAGGAGGGGTACACTAGATTTTACTTCTCAGCCGTGTGCCAGCTGGGATAGGAAAATGCTCTTGGACAGATCCATTGATGTGCTGCTCCGCTGGTGGCTCCTAGATGTAGCTTCAGACACCTGCTTTACTTCTCATCCCCTGCCCAAACAGCCTGTCCTTTGGAAACGTAGGACTCTTTCCTCTGGTCAACACTGCGCGAGCTCTTTTGTCCTTCTGCACAACTGCACAGGATCAAACCAGAAAGGATGAGAGCTTTCCACTTCCCCCAAAGCCCTTGGAAGCCCTTGCTGGCTCTTGCTGTGCTCGCTCGCCGCCAGCCCCGGCAGGAGCTCTGTTTGCTCTTCCTGCGACTGCAATTACCGGCGCTCCCCTTGGCAGCTCTCCCGCCCTGGTACATTCCTTTTTGTTATGCTAATAGACTTATAACCAGCTCCAGCTTCTGAGACTGTAATACACCCCTTTTGATTCTCTAATCTACTTCTCTCCATGCATTAGGGCAGAGAGCGGTTTGCCAAAGGCCCGGCAGAACGTGTTTAGCTGACTGATTCTAGTTGTTCCTATTAGATCCTGGCATGCTTCTGAGATTTGTCACTTCCACACAAATCACACTCCTAATCCTGGGGTTTAGCAAAGTTTGGATGGATTTGGATACTACTATGTCTTTTTGAGGGGAGATGATAATGCTCTCTGATGAAAGATCTCTGGATGGAAAGCCTCTGTGCTAAGTACAAGCATAGAAAGAACATCTTTCAGTCCAACACTCTCTTTTTTTAGCCTAAGGATGTGTGCCCATGTCGAGATGGCAGTCTGAGTGCATTGAGACTCTGAACTTGTACTTGATACCTTGGGGGTGAAGATGTGATTTACAGTTGCCGAAGAGGCATGTACAAACATGGACATAACTTAGATCCTGCATTCCGCAATGTGGCCCTCACTGAGCTGATTGCTCAAATTACATTCCCAGGGAGCTGTGCTTCCTGGTGGAAACCCTTTGAAGTGCTCAAGCCTCATGGGTCTGCCTTTCCTGAGAACAAAACATGAGTATTTTCCTAGGTCTTGAACAAGACTATATGACTAAAAGTGTTCCTCTGTCATTGCAAGGATGGTTGACCTCTGAAGTGCCAGTCTTTAGCATTTGTACCACTGGACCATTTCACTACTGCTTGGTTTTTTTCCTTTTAAAATTTTTTTCCCCACAGTGATGCTCCCCCAGGAGCACTGGGATTTATGGCATTATGTCTAAAGGTCACATAACAGCCAGTTCACTGTATGAACTTTGGACTGCAATATCACGTGAGGGGTATTATGCTGTTCCACATCTAAGCAAGGCATATATCCTACCATAAACACCTATAAAGGGTGGGAAAATGTAGCCCAACATGCAAGACAGTCAGGGAATTGCAGTGTGAAACACAACAAATGCAGTTCTGCCAACAAATGCAAAGAGGTTGGGCAGGTGTTTGGATATAAGTGTTCTTAAATTCTTCTTCTAAAGTAAAGCCCTCACCCTTGGTTAACAATTTCAGTTTCCATGACAATTGCTGATGGGGCTGTGGTTTGAACCTTACTGAGAAATTATTTGGGGATGAAGAAGTTGGAAGGGAAAGGTTCCCACAGGGTGTCTAACTTTGCAGGCATATACATCAACAAAAATTCACGTGCAATTATTTTTTGTGTGTCAGAAGCCGAGTGTCAGGTCTGCGGTGGCTGGTGTAAACAGATGCGTGTGAGGGCATCACATGTGAACACATGGGAGGGAAGTGGGATGGTTTTAGTAGCATGAGCAGGGGTGACATGGCATGACTGGCATAGGATGTCTTCTGGAAGACAGACTCCTGCTGCCTCTGCACAGATTGCCAGGCTCTCCCTGGGGTTTAGTTTGTTTGTTTAACCTCTCTCTGATAGTAAATATGTCTTGGAAGAGCTTCAAGTTCTGGGATAACATAGGGTTTGACTTGGTACAAAATAGGACACCTTTCAATGCTAGCTGGCCGAAGCTGAGGAACCCTTCCACACAGTGGGTCTTCCCATCCACCTCTCAGGATGTGAGCACTGATGTTTATCTTATCCATTTCTCAGGGGGGTATGATATCTTTTGCCTGTAGGAAATCCTTCCTTTATCTCTGTCTAAAAGAAAGATTTGGCAATGTTGCCCTCTGAAACCTGCAGCAGGAAGCCGTTTTTCACTGCCTCCCCCACTGCCCCCCGGCGCTCCCCAGTAAAATGTCACTGGGATTATATTTAGTGTGCTTGATGGCCTAACGAGAAACTTTTACTATGCAAGAATTAGATGTGTTTCATGTTTAGAAATTTGCTTTGTTGTTGTTGCATTGGTCCTAACTCGCCTCTGAGAAGGCAGCTGCTCCCTGCTCCTGCCCTTAACATTGCAGAGGTCTGCTCACTCCCAACTGCTACACCACTTCGTGCAGTCAGGGAAGAAAAACATCTGCCTGACAGACTGTTGGCAGGACAAGGCTTTCTCACTAGGCATCCTGCCCCCATTATTTTTATTTTAACAGCACAGCAATTTCAAAGAAAAAAATTATCTGCACAAAAAGGACGCAGCACAAAGGTCTGTACGATGGTCCTGACACGTGTTCAGACATCAGGGACTATTTGTGCCCCTGGTCTCAGTAATCCCCCAGTAAGTATTAGAGTAACGAGGTAGGGAGCAAATCAGGTTTTGAAGAGAGGCTCATTGGAAAGACTTTGGCCAGAGTAGTCCTGCTACTCCATGAAATCAGGCTACCAGAACTGATATACTGGGATTTCCAGCTCTGCTCTCTCCACCATGCAGGGATGAAGCTGGGGCAACATGCACGGCACTGAGCCTCTCCCTGCCCTCTCCCATGGCACTGTGGCCCTCTGCAGCCCTGTTTTGTTTTACTGATGATGGAAATCTCTGTGGTTTAATATTCACCTCATTTGTGCATGTAATCAATTACTTCACTTGGCCAGAACGACATGTCTGTGTGCACGTGGTGGGTATAATCACCATGCTAATTGGCATACTGATTGCAGTCAGTTTTCAGTCGGTGGTTACATCATGCCTTCTATTTTTTGTTTTTAGACAATGCAGTCAGGCTATGCTGCAGGTGGGGCTTAGGTTTATGGCAGTACTGTCTTTTATAAAATAAAAGCATTAGCAATCCCCAATTTTTAAAATGTGGTAATTGCAGCAGGGAAGACAATCCAGCTCGGAATATTCAGAAAACTAACAGCAACAGGGAAATGTAAACCATGCTTTTATCTGCTCTTCCGAGGAGCCTGAACTCTGCTTGGCCCGATACAAAGCAGCCCTGATGGATGCATACTGCCTCGGTAGTCCCAGCTGAGCTATTTCCAGCATAAGCAAGAAGTGATTAGAGCAGTAAAAAGCCCCCTCCTGTAATTTTTTTTTAATGGTACTGTGGGGGGCATGGGCAACCCTACAGTGTAAGGACTAAGGGAACAGAGGTTAATTTTATTTCTCCATGAGGAAAAACACACAGTCATAATCACATAAAATTCTGCACATTAGCCACTTTTCTTTTGCAGTAAAACTTCTCTTCAAGAGAGACAAAAATGGAGAACATGGCTTAAGCCATGATGACCTCATAAACCATTACTGCTAAGGAATACACTTAGTTCCCTTCTCTGATAAATGTGGAATTGATCTTGCAGTTGTGCCCTCTTTTTAACAACAGCAGCATGGCTGCAGCTTCAGGGCCACGAAATGACCATTGCATGGATGGCAGTTTTGGTGTTGATACTGCACTTCCTTTTATGAATACCCTAATTTCATTTTCTATTTCTCCCTTCCTAGCACTCCGTCCTGCACCCTGGATGTTGACACAGGGCAGCTGACTACCATGGCTTGCCTGATGGCAAGTGGCACCTGCATTTTGGAAGAGCTCCGACCATAAAGTCCATGTCCCCTTGTGTTTGGGGAGATGTGTTCAGTGGGAAGGAAGGAGGCTGAGGATGTGGAAGAGTTCCATGCTTGAGACAACCCATTTACTGCATGGGTGGGAAGCAACGCTGCTTCCCCAGTATGGAGGAACCCCTTCCTGTGCCAGAGACAAGGGGATACTGTGACCAAGTCTGCAGAAATCCAACCCAGTAGAGGTGCGTGTCAGCCCTCACGGATGGTGTGTCTTGCCTAGCCTTCCTCCCAGCCACTGCACTTAGGGGTGGTGTCTGGAAACCATCCAAGCATCTCATGTTCCTGCAACCATGGGCAACACTGACTGGGCTGGCTTTTTGAAGCCCTATGTTAGTGATACTGTGTCCATAAACCAAGGTGGCATGGCACCAGGAATACAGATTATGGCATAATTTGCAAGCAAAATCTTCACATCAGAGCAGGAGAGCTGTGTGCCGTTCGTCCCAAGCCTCCTCGCAGCGGGTGGGCTGAAGGAATGCACCCTCACAGGGCACAGGGGCTGTCCAGCTTGGTGCAGGAAAAGACTTGCCTTTCTTCTTGGGCATAGAGAGTGTCCGCACCCAAACCCTGGCACAGAACATGATTGCATTGCCTCATGCACCATCCAACTGCAGATTAAGCCCCAATTAGACCATACAGAGTGGGGACCTAAGCAGGAATACAGCTGGAGACACCAGTGGGGACCAGAGGAAGTCATGAGGTGGCATGGCCAGCCTGCATGGCTACAGTGGCTGCAGAGCTGGGCTGAAGAGCTCAGTTGCCTTTTTAACATCGCAAAGGAAAACTTCATGGAAAGTTTAAAGAAGGATAATACGTCAGCTTTGGGTACGTATATCTACAGGGTGTTGCTGCCAAGATTAAGTGCAGCAGGAGAGAAAGCACATTTGAACCTTTGTGAGGCAGACAGTTAAGGCAAGCATCACTGACACTGCTGTGGTCAGCACACCTGTGCCAAACAGGCAGTGATGAGCCTAAGAGGAAGGGTACAATACTATCCCCTCCGAAACCACTCTTCACAAGCTGAACCCTCAGCTGGTACAAACTTCTCGCTGCATGTGCCAGCTCTTGCCTAGTATCACAGGGCTCCTTATTAGCCTCCAAAGTGATGTTAAGGAGTGCCTGAGATAATGACGCAGATCAAAAAGGATAGGTTTGTTTAAACAGCATGTTCACAGGCAATACACTGTTCCAGTGGGTAACAACATCTAACACACAGAAACTTGTGTGAAGGTGCCCGACAAAGCTTGGCTTTCATCCTCTGCATTTGAAATAAATGATTACATGGGCAATATTATAAATCAAGTGGGAACACCCAGGCACACTGGAACTTGAATGCTGGAGCAAAATTCTGGCATTGCTACAGTCAAATCATGCACTGACCATGCTGAGGCTGGGATTTTTTGCAAGTATCTAATGAATAAATGGGACAAATGCAGTTTTCAGCTGTTACTCAGACCAACATGAGTCATTTAAAGATTCCGGTGGCTCATCTGAAGCCCACTGAGTTGCAGCTTGGAAAAGTAAAGTGCTGATATAGGCAATTAATGACATACAGCCTTAATTTTACTTGTGGGGCGAAATCAGTGCAATCATTAACCTGTTTGAAGTGCTTTGCTGAGTTAGGAGCTGAGACTTCGTAAGAAGATGAATGCGGATTGAACTCCAATAGAATTTTGCTTAAACTTGATAAAGCTTGGAAAAGTAGCTTTTCTAGCTGACAAAAATGTCCAGGCTTGTGGAACAAAAGTAACGCTTGGAATATCTGCATAGGTCACCTCTTGAGTATTGGAAAGGCATGCTTTAATGTGCTTCCTTCCATTAATGAATGCAGCCGCTCGCGGGGTGAAATCTAGGAAAGCGCTGAACTAAGCACAGCAACAGCACCCAATAACTCAAAGGAAGGAAAATAAAGATGACAAATTGCAGGGAACTCTAAGCTTAGTCTTCTGAATATAAGAGCCAAGATACAGATTTTGTTCTGGACACCTTGATTAGTGTCTCCTACTGTCACGTAAGGTACCACGGGACCTTTTATAGAGCACTTTCTTTTACAGAGCCTCTGTACAGAACAGCTCTTCCTAATCATCTGCTGCAGCAGGATTTCAGTATTGACTTGGAAAAATACACTAAATCACCAAACTATTTTCTGGAACAACTCATTTTTATTTTGGTGATCTTCTATCCAAGTAATAGCATAGGCCAACATTTTATGACAATAGCCTTATTTCTTTTCTGTATTCAGTTTTGTTCCTAATATATTTGCAGTTTTGCCATCAAAGCAGATTAATTTTCTCTCTTGGTTCACTGATGAAGGCATCCCGTTATACCACAGAAAAACCACTGTTTGTGCATGTCTGTGGGAGAGCACACGTGAGGTTGTGCATAGCAGAGATATTAAGAAATTGGAACACTTGCCTGTTTTTTGATTGTGAGGAAAAATAAGTCAACTTTAATTTGTTCTTGATTTCTCCCGCCAGACTGTTGTGCAAGCTAAGATAACAGCTGCCCTTGGTCTAAAAGCCCCTGTGCCTGTTTTCAATCTCCTTCTGTGGACACCAGCCTGTCTTTTGTGCTGATGATGCATTGCCTCGCATCATGACCCGCATCCAGCCACAGGAAGAGGAGACAGAAGCACACGGGCACGGCCAGAAGCAGAAATCACCAGCAGTATATGGCCTCAGCACTGGTGGACATGATCAGTAGCAGTTAGTGATGCAGCTGCCACCTTATAAGAGGATACTCTAATAGACTGGATAAGAGAGCTGCAGTTCCTTTCCAACAAATCTCCATTTCACTGAATGATTAGAGTGCTAAAGTCGGTGGAAGTCAGCAAGAAAATTGCTCTATATACCATGCATCTGAAATAGGCTGTATGAGGCTTCAGGTTTTAATTGTGTATCTTTTATTCTCTATTCTGATTGGGTAGGAGAAATCTGATTTCTCCTTTTCCTCATTTTGGATACTTATGTACCTTTTTTCTAGTGGATTAACCCCATTCTCCATCTGGATGCCTGGGATTGCACCATATTTTCTTTGCTTTTACAGTCAGCTGGAAAATCTCCAGCCCCAAATGGGGCTGTACGCCCTTGACTTTGACATTTGGTTTCTAGTCTCTGCTAATAATCAGGGTTAATTCCTTTGCTTTCCCAATGATTTGTGGACTTTGAATTGCCCTAATTTATACAATGCTTCTGTCTCTGCTCCAATGCCCCCCCCACCCCCTGCCTGCCCTATGGCTGGCACTCCAGCAGTGCTGGGAATGTGAGAAGCACATCCTAAATTAGGCACCTCTCTGCTTTGCATTTCTCTCCTATGGGGAGGACAAGACTGTGCAGTGTGTATACACGCTGGCTACCTGGTTTTATGTCTCCTCTTCTTCCAGAGCTCAGCCTCTCACCTTCCTCCTCAAACTGGACCTTGACTTCTCCTGTGAAAACCAGAGAAAGTTACTGGCTTCACATTTCTTATAGCTTTAGTGTGCATATAGCTTTCTTTTCTCTCACAGCTTCCCTGTACAGTCTGGGAAGTGTGGAAAAAAGGAAAAATTGCATGTTCCGGCAGCACTCCAAAGTTTTATTTGGGCCTGAACCTCCCTCTTCCCCCTCAGATCTTATTCATGTCTAAAGAGAGACACCTGTCCCAGCATAACTAGCTTGGAACAGATCAGATTTTGCCACACTGGAATTACAGAATCACAGGATGGTTTGGGTTGGAAGGGACCTCAAAGACCAAGCCCCCTGCCATGGGCAGAGACACTCTCCACTAGACCAGGTTGTCCAAAGGCCCATCCAGCCTCGTGCTGAACGCTGCCAGGGATGGGGTATAAAGATGGAATCAGAAAGTTAAATGATAAGAGTATTAAAAAGCCAGAGATACCAGGGTAAATAATAGACACAAATTGCTTGCTCTCTGGAGTAATAGGCTGAGTGTGTCACCTCTGCCAAGAAGACCATTTAAGAAGCATAGGAAAAGGAGAAGGGAGCTGCATCATGGTAAACTGAGGAAGATGATACGGGAAGTCATCTCTCAGGTCTCTTTTACAGGAGATCAGATGACTGGTACCAGCTGATGTATCATAGAGCTACTCGGAAAATGCAGTGGGTGGTAGATCCTCCAGATCTCCCCTAGAGTCTTCCACTGGGACAAGACATTACTCATTCAGCAACCCTAAAATAAACTAAATAGATAATACACTGAAAGTAAGAATTATAAATTCTCTTATTCACCAGTCCAATTTGGTCTCTGTAACAGGACCCCAGAAGGGCTGTAAATTATTTTAAAATCCTTTTATTCTGACAGCACCCTGCCAAGCTATGTTCTTGCAAATGAGGATCAGGTGCATGACGTTGTTCTGAGGAGAGGGCAGCAGCATGTACCTGTGGCAGAGGGGTACAAGCGGCAATCCCGCAGGATGGGGTAGTGTATCTACAGAGAAGCCAACAAAATCTCACTTGCATTATGCTTCATGCATTCAAGCACATGCTACCAAGCACTCTTTGTATGAAGCAGAATGCTGTTGGGGTTTGCTGGAGGATATGCTCAGAAGCATCATCATTTGCTCAGATCAGTGAGCTTTTGGTAAGAACCCCCAGTGAGTGATACATGGAAGCAAGTAACTGACCAAAGAGGTGAAAGTCCTTTGCTGGTTAATATCTGGGTCAGCAACAGGAAAAGAAAGGATCCCAGGGCTTGATACTATTTGTGGTGAGATATTACAACCGAGGGATGACTCAGGGAGGTATGAATATTTGAAGTTTATGAGATTTAACATATTTATGGTGAAAAAGGAGCCACTATTTTAGTGTATCTTACATCTGTGAACAATCATGTACTTCACTGAAGATGGTAGATACCATATCTAAGGATTAAATGAGAGAACAGTTCAAGCTCCCCCAATTTAAGTGACAGTTTATCTGATAGATGCTACCCACAGAATTGAAGGGGGTGTGAGATGAAAGAAAAAGCCAAGGGGCATTAAGTCTTCTGAGCCGTTTTGCCCAGCAAGAGACTTAGAGGGGTAAGCAGGGGAATATCCCCACCCCGGCATGGGGGGGGGGGAGGGGAACAGGACATTGGCCAGTGCTTTGTAAGAAAAATCAGGTTGTGCTGGAGAAAATCTTGACTAAAACATAAATTTCTCCTCTTCATGGAAGCAATCTGCAGCACCCAGAATTGAGGTTAAGCGTTTGGGCTAATCGCTTTGCAATATCCTACTGAGCAGGGAGAATTAAAAATGGTGACCCAGGGAAGCTGGCTGAGAATATTAAGTTGCTTTAAGCAGTAACAAGGGTATGCTATGATTATTTTTTTTTCCTCCTTCTCTTTTACCCCTTAATTTCTAGCTTCCATGTTTTGCTGCTCTGGAATGTCCTGTCAGCAGAAAGAAAGAGGGAAAGCCTTTGTTGCCCCTTTGTTTATGGAAGGTCTTGCATACCTCCACCATTGCTTCTGGTGGAGGAGGACTGTATTCTGCAGGACAGGCAGCGTTTTCCAATCCTTTGCTCCTATATAAAACTACCTAGAAATACACCCTTTGGAAAATGGGGTAGGAGCTAAAAATACCTAGTTTAAATAGGAAACCATACATCAGAATATCTCCCTGATGCCCACAGCCTAGGGCTGAGCACTGAGCACACTTTACTTGAAGGAAGGGAACCAACCAAGCAAGGCATTATTAGTGCATTTGGAATAGGTTTCCCATTTAATAGTAAGGCTTACATGTGTTTTCTGTGAACTTTAACTGGGAGAAGAGACAAATTAATGCCTTGTCAGGAGACCTTGGGGCAATTTTTAAGATGTCATATGTCCTTTTGGTCAGGCGCTCCTACCCTTCAGCTATGCAGGCTGAAAAGAGCAGAAGTTGTCCCTGGGGATGAAACTTGCTCTTTCTCATCTCTAATATAAACATTTTAGTCATATAACCAGTAGATCAAAATGGAGTAGTCACTGGGTAGCTGTCCATAGAAAAATTATTGCTTCTGAACTGTCTAGAGCACAAGTTTAGAGTTCCAGTTTGATTTTTTTAGGGATAGGAGAAATGGATTTTCTAAAGCAGAAGAGAACATTTTCCTGAAGTTCAGAATGGTTTTGAGTGGGACTGTAAAACCATTCTGTTCGTTTTCCTCTCCAGTTTCTGGTTGGTGGTACTCCAAGCTTTCATTCCATTCTAGATACCGAACTATCTATTTCTACCACTTAATGAATTAAACTCGCCAAACATCTTGAGAAAAAAACTCAAAAATATTAGATTTACTGTTCTTCTTTGTCATCAGGTATTTGGTATTCTCTGTTTTATAAGCTAGAGGTTTAAGTTCCTGGCATATACGAGGAAGAAAATGCAGCCAGAACCAGCAAGCAGCCAAAGATCTCTTGTTCCTGAGATTCTCTCATTATTTTCTGGTCCTCAAATACATGCCAGAGACCTCAGGGTTGGTTTTACCAGCCCAGCCCAAGGCCAGTGGATAAAAGAACGCTGTTTGAGCAGCACTGTAACATTTACCCTTGTTCTGTGCTCGCGTTTAATATCGTAGCTTATTAAGAGCACCTTGCCCTGTGATCAGCCTACCATACAGCTGGGAACTTCCCAGGAGCTTGCAGTTTGAAATCTCTAAAAACCCTGCTACAGAAAGCTTAAATTATTGCCTCTGCAGTCACGGGAAGAGGAGTACACTGAGCTTCTGCAGCTGTTTGGGGTTGGGCTCCTCATGACAAGTCCCAGCTCAGAGGCCATGGTGGCCCCCCTCCTGGCAGGGCACTGCTTTCATCCTGCTGCACTCTGAAATGCATGTCTCCTGCTTTTCTGTTTTTCTAAGATTACTTGGAAACCAAGCTACAGGGGTGTTTCTAGCCGGGGTAGCTGGCTGTATCCTGGGATGCAAATCTGGGGCAGGTAGACATAGTGAGACATTTATCTTTCTGGGGTGGATTTGCACATAGATGGCTTTGGGCTCCAAATTTAGCCTTTGCTGTGGCCTTTTGTCTCCCTCCCTCATGGATGGCAGAGGACTCCTGGGCAAGGACACAGGGTGAGTGGCCCTGAGCTGGGGCAGTCCTGGCCCAGACCCATGTAAGGGTGTGTGAAGGGAAAGGGAGACATTCCTCAGAGCAGAGCCTGGGCTGGGATTATACCCAAATAGCCTCTGTGCTACAGAAGACATCACCAGAAGATGTCTGCCCTGGGCCCAGGTATTCCCCCCATTACCTTTGCTTTCTATCTCTCCTGCCAGTGCTTTACACATGTACAGAAAACTTATGGGGAAGCCCCATGGGGAGACAAGCCAGCAAGGAGGATGTTTCTGCACTAGCCCCACAACACTGATGCTCTGGGCACCTGGAGTACCATCCCCATCCCTGGCCCACACAGAGCCTGCAAAAAGGTATTTTCTGGACCCATAGGTCACTATCCCATTGCTCACTGATGGTCCATTGCAGAGCTTTGGGTAACTTAAACAAAGATGTCTTTTATCAGAGTTGATATTCAGCAGAAAGCAAGTTACACGTGCAGATGCATTTTGCCCAGGTTTTCCCACCTTGTCCCAGTCCAGGCTGGCAGCACCCTCTGCCAGCTGCTCTGCCTTCAGGCAGTAGGGCCTGCCAGCATGTGCACCATCCATGTCTTACCACATATTGCTCTACATGGACCAGAAAAGCCAGGAAAGCTCTGGCAGTGGACCCCACCTGATTGATACCACTTAAATGACCGTGTTCCCCTTCTCCAGTGAGCACAACCCCAGGGCATGCCCCAAGGTGTAGCATGGGTCAGGGATGTTCCTGAAAGACAGTTTGAGGTGGACCACTGTTCTGTGGAGGACATTTGTGAACCTTGCAATGAAAACCAGAGAATGCCTGTTTTATCTGTTAATTACATTTATTTATTCATTTTCTTTATTAGTCCAGACATAGCTATAGGTGGCCAGAAGAGCCCCATGAAGGGATTTCAAAGTAGGCTGCATGTGTCTGGGAAAGGGCAATTTGTGCAAGCAAGAAGGGAGGTTTGTAGACTACAGATCTCATGGATTTCATGCTAAGAGAGAAAGAGGGTAGGCAGATCCCACTGCTGTTGCTGTGGGAGCAAAGAGTGCAGCGTGGCTGGATTATCCAGAGGAGACCAGGTGGAATTTTCCTAAGATTTAGGCAGCACAACGCACTGGGACTGCGAAAGACTGGAGGCAAGTGATTCATTGCGTTAAGTACCGTAAAGCCAAGGAAACAGATGTCCTGGCTGGACCGAGGACAGAAAAACACATTGTATTTAGGAGATATATCAATAAGAAAATGAATATTTTGTTCAGATTGTTCTAAGTTGGTTTTGGTTTCTTTTTAATGTCCTAAAACATTATAACTAGATAGAGCATGAAACCCTCCAATAACAGTTACCAAAATCCTTTTTAGACCGAAACATTAACAGCATGAAAACTAAGACTTTAAGTCTGAACATACTGAGATTATACCCAGCACTGGGCAGCTGATTCATACCCATACATTGCTATCGATACCAGTGGGATTGAGTGGATCACAGTAGATTAAATATACGGCCCAGTGATTTTCTGTTAATGTAGAAAGCAACAGGCTAAATTTAAGGTTGACACTGGCTGGAACAAAAGGCTCTTTTCTGGTGTTATATGTATAAAAAATGCCATATGCTTAGGGAAGGTGTGCAATGTTTGCATTAATATTTTTACTCCGAAGACTGATAGGACTGCCTATACACATGGACATAGTCTGGCCCAGCAAGTTTACAGCCCTGTTAAAGGTTATGAAGTGGCACCTTTAAACAGGCATGCTTTACACAGGTGCTTTCCCAAAGGACTCTGTCTGCTGTTGTCATCCCACAAAATAGACGGAAATCTTTATTTTTCAGTTAGCGACACATGCTTAAGTCCTTCTTTCCAGAACCATCTCTGCTACTATAGTGCCCAGCTTCTCAGATGGGGTACAGATGTCTCCCGGAGGAGCCATCAGAGCCTTTCTGCTGCCCTTTGAAACTACCAAGCATACTCTGAGTAGTGGGAGACAAGAAGGATTGGTCCTACATATGAAGCTTTTTAGGAAGTCTCCTAAGCAAAATGCCCTGCAAGACATGCTAAATCAAGGCCACTGTGAAATAGCCTGTGGGATCCACTTAGACTGTACCGACTGCTGGTGGGCTTACCTCTTGCTGCCTGCATCAGAAGGACTTTCCCTAAGGAAAGAAGTACACCTCGCACACTTGTTTTACAGAATCACAGAATCATGGAATTCTCTTCGTTGGAAGGTACCTTTCAAATCATCAAATCCAACCATCAACCTAACCTGCTTAGCTTTCTATCTTTAAATACCAAGTAGTTGACAGGTTTTGATGTAAGGACATTTAAACATTAATATTCTTTCACTTTAAGTAACAAGCTTCCACAAATATCACCATTTTATGAACACTATTGCTGCCACATGTTCTAACGACAGTAGAAGAAGGAAATGCAAGCCTGTGAAGCTTGCTTTTGTCTTGGGTAGGTAGTTACTTTAATTGCACAGCACATATGGAGTTCCGTCCTTTCTGCTCTGCTCATGCTCATCCATTACTGCATAACTGGGAGGTCTGTCTGAACAAGGGTATGATAGCTGTGCTCTTTCTCTGGTCAGAAACTGGAGTCAAATCAGTACAGCAATAGCAATGATTAAATAATAAAGAGGAAGAAATGCAGATGATCAAGTTTTTGGGAGGTGGATGGGGAAGTAACAATGGCCAAAGAAGACTGTGCATTAATCACTCCATAATACTCCTGAAAGTATTTTACCAAGGCAGGAATTTTAACCTTTAAAGGTTGAACAATTGCTGCAGGGTGCATTTAACTTTTCACCTCCGATGGAGTGGCGCATTTCAGAGTTAAAGATATTCCTGTAATATCCTTTCCATGGAATCTCACTCTGTTTCATCCGTGCAGTGCACTGTGCAGTTAGGTCAGCTTGGGGGAAAGAAAGAAGTAAAAAAAGAGGTAAAAAAAGGGGGGGGGGGGGTGCGGCAAAAGTAATAATTAGTATCATGAGTTGTTTTTCCCACTTGAAAGGAGATCTTTGCCCCTTTCATGATTCTATGCATTTTATAAAACCCACTCCCTCCACAAGGCATTTGGGCTGCAACAAAGGAGCTACAACTCTATTTCATCCGCACCAAACAAGGGCAACTTGTTCAAATGCCTTCCCTGTCCCAGAGAAGCTTGTCACTGAGACTGCCTAAAGACATGTCAAATTGGGTTAACTGCTGTCTTGTTATTATTGTAAATTGCACTGTCTGATAATCAGAGTGTTTGAGATAAGCTAGTCTACTGAACAGGCAAAGCACTGGGAAATCCCACTTCGTGACAGATTATAGCAAAGCAAGGCATTGTTTCAAATCAAAGTCTCCAGATGGGATACTGGCAACTGTAGGGGACATGACTGACAATACCCAAGATGGTCTGATTGTCGGCATCACACAGCATTGTTTTCTGCCTGTCTCAAGAGTTCCCGAATGTGATTGAGAATCTCCCTCCTGCAAGGCAAGCGGTTGCCACCAGTATTTGGAAGATTAGGATCTGCCAACCGCAAGCCATTTTAATTCCCTTGTAGAGAGATCAAAGCAGAGAGGCCATGCAAAAGCCCAAGTTCCAGTGGCCCAAAATAGCATGAAGATTTTGGGTTAGGATTAGCATCACAGACTGCTCGATACAGCTAATATGTTTTGGGAGCTGATCCTTATTTATGCTTTCTCCTTCGTGCCTGGTTTGGGCTGAATATCCAGGAGTGCTTTGCTGCCATTTGAGATGCTCAGGTAAGGGCCTAGGTTTCCAGGAGGGGTCGTTCACTGTTGTGTAGTGTCTACCACATGCCTTTGAAAAACCTTCTGGAATACATGGGCCACAAAGTGTGGGGCAGCAGGTGTGGAGAGTGGCAACTTGAGAGGATTTGCAGTGAAGAGTATGTGAGGACCTGGACCTACTTTTTCCATTCACTTTAAAAAGAAATACTCTCTCGATGACAAGATGGGACGTCACTTCCAAAAAAAAATAACACTTCAAAGACAGCAACCAAAAAAGGCACCTACGAATCCTGAGACACAAAACCATGCAATTTCTTTGTACTTAGGGAAGAAAACACTTTTTCCATTAGGACCCATCACATTATTGTGGAAACTATCACTTTCAGCTGGAGTGCCTCTCCTCTGCAGTGAGTAGGGAATAATGGAGAGCAGCAGCAGCAGCCCTTTCTTCTGGCCTTGCTGTGCCTGCAGATGCTTCCTCAGGTGCTGTAGGATTAGGTGGGTGGGAGATGTTCTCTTGTCCTCTTCCAAGTGGTCTTCTGTCACCCTTGGGGCCTACCTGCATACAGTCTGCCCTGACTCTTGAGAAAAAACCAAAATGCAAATACTTTGTCATTTAACTGCTGTGCTCTATGACCTAGCAGCCCCTGAAGCAGGAGGTTTAGCAGAGGACAGGATAGCAGCGAGCTGGTACCTCTACACCGCATGTGTGCAGGGTTTGTTTCTGATGCCCTCCATTCTGTGTGTGATGAACATGAGATTCCTGGAGCAGGCTGTGAAGGTGACAAAGAACTGTGCCCACAGTGGCCATGGCTTCCTGTCCATGAGCCATACAGGTGTTCATCACAGCTGGAAAACCTCTGCATTAGTTTCCATCTTCATATGGTTCTGTTGTCTGAGGCAGCTACTAGTCCTGATGTCCAGAAAGCCCCATCTGTGCTGGTGTCCCCACATGTGATTTCCCTTGTGCTGCAGTTTGACACCTGTGGTCATGAACATCTGAACTACCTGCCTGCTCAGGGCACCGAATTCTAGTTACTAAAGGACCTCTGGACTGGCTGTGAACAACAAAACTTTTAGTTGGTAGCCAAGGACTTATTTCCATGCAAGACTACTGTGAAAGATTAAACACCCACTTGCTCTGTTAAAGAAAGAGGACTCCAGCCCTTTGCATTTCTTACAGATAAAACACAACAACAAACCCAGAATATTTTGGCATATTCCCCATATTCCCTGTGCATGGGAATGTTCTAGCTGCTCCCTGGGACCAAAGGTTTGGCAAGGAATAAATTCAGATCATTGCCTTCATGCAACAGGGGACTTTCCTCTGCTGTCTTTATTTAGAAAGAAGCACAGAAAAATTTTGAAGATATATGTGGAGATAAACTGCAGAGTAAATAAGAGAGAGAAAGAGAGAAACTGGGAAAAAGCACGTTTGGCTGGGATGTTGAAACAATCAGAAGAGTAGACCTAAATTTATTCTCAAGTGCATATGGCCGACATGGTGTGCCACTAAGCATCACTGCTGTCAGCATGGGTACAAAAAAGAGCTACAAAGACGGTGAAGGGACAAGAATGTCTCTCTTATGATGAGATGCTGAGGGACTTGGGACTTTTTAGCCCAGAGAAGAGAAGACTGAGGTGGGATTTATCAGTGCTTATAAATACGTGGGTGGATGTCAGGAGGATGGGGTCAGTCTGTTTTCAGATTGGATACTGCTTTGTGCAACCAGCTCTAAATGATTCTGCTCTGGCATGGAGGGTCAACTGAATGAGGTCCCTTCCAACCCCTATCATTCTGTGATTCCATGGTATCTGTCTTTTGCACCCACCTGGGTTCTTCTTTGCCTGGGGCTGGACCCTCAGGGCACTCAAGCAGCACACCCCCCACCCCCCCGCACCTCCCCCCCCCCCACCCCCCCCGGGGAAGAAATGTCCCCAGGCAATGTGCAAACCTTCCAAGCATGGAAAAGTGATTTGCTACATTGAATGGATTAACTTCAGTCTGCCAGATATACCCTTTCTGATCTAGTCACTAGGGGGTATATTGCTTCTTTGTGTGAACACACTGTATCAGTATTAGTAAGAATGACATGTGTTTGCACCAAGAGAACAACACACCTCTAAGAATTACAAATGGCCCTGAAGTTTTTCACTGCATCACCACTGTAACTTCCAGAAACCTAATAGTCTCTCAAAGCTTGGAAAAACATGTTTACACAGGTATACTGGATGCAGTAAGGGGCTCAAGACTCAGAGTTTGGACGGTTTTTTGCTTGGTGAAATGCCAGTGCCAGTTTCCCCCACTGCAGTGATTGAAGCTCAGGTCTGTAGCAGAAGGTTTGGGCTGGGGTCTCTTTGACTTCGCAGTCCCTCTGGAAGAGCACACTGGAACAACTTTGAAATATGGAAGCCTCAGCCCTTCAAAGTGGGGAGCTAAGCAGTCCAGAGATTTCAGAAATGCCATGGAATTTATTTGTAAAAAATAATAATGTTCCCAGAATAGGGTCACCCAGAGGATCTTAAATCAGTTTGCCTTCTCCTCTTCAGTGGACATCTACCTCTCTGTTCAAACTAATGCTTTATCTGCAAAGGCAGCGATTCCTTAGCCAGGAGACATAGTTACAGTCTGACTTACCAAACCAGGCTAAACTGTAGTAAATACAGAAGATTTTTTTTCTTCTCCTCTTTCTGCCCTACAGCAAAGTTGGCAGCTCAGCCTCAGGACCTACAGTAGAGGAGCAGGGGAAACCTGCTAGTTCTTTTCACTGAATATTACACTGAAAAATGCAATCCAAGCCCACAGTTGAATAAAACATACAAGCAAGTGCATGGTTAGCTATTTTCCGTCAAGGTCTCCAGGCTGGTACACACCCATCTCCCTGTAGTATCTCCACTCAACAAAGGGACCTGGACAGATCAGAGTGCTGTTAGCTCTGACGTGGCACCCTGTAGACATATCTGTGCTACTGATCTTACCTGAACTACCTGCATCCAGCTCACTCATCTCTGTTCTCCCCGCTCCACCGCTTGCAGCTCCTGGATGAGCGCTGGCAGAGCACCACCCTGATCTCTGTGCCCCCCTGGCTGCAGCACGGCCCAATACCATCTCTCGTGGAGCCACCGCAAGTCCAGGCATGTGCTTAGTTGGTTGAAGGGAAGGTTTGTACTGTTTTTACTCCCTCCTCCATGTCAGTCAGTGGCAGTCTACCTTCTATTTTGATATGATGCCTATTCCCCATTTAGATCAGGACATGTTTTAATCTTTTGTTTGTTTTTTTTTCTCAAAGCCTCCCTGGATGTGCACTGGTGATGGCTCCCAAATTCATTGAGGAAACATTTGACCCTATGGTACATGCAAAAGGTACAAACTAGAGGCTCAAAATCAGTAACAAAAAACACTGCATTTATGAGAATTTTGAAGTCAGCCTCGTGATTCTGACTCATGAGGCCTAGATATTTGGGGCTGGCGATGTATGCAAGCCTCTTTCTGTGCCCTCCACCCCTTGCCTTTCACTCCTTCTCTGGCCCCAGTTTAACAGCTGCATCAGGAATTTACCACTTGGGTTCTCTGTTGTTGTTGCAATCACTGTTAGCTGATTTGGGCGGGGAGCAGGGGGATAGTGGTCTGGGTACAAATTTCCATGGCTATTTTTAAGCTGCATGAATTGCCAACAAACTAATAGATGGTGATTTCTGAGTTGCTGATTTGTCTGCATGTTCATAAGCAGGAACGCAAACTGGCTCCATTTTTCCAATTCAATTTTGCATGCTCTTATCCTCTGATGTGGACTAGGGGCCCTGCTATAACTCAATTTAATTTGAAACAGCCAGCCCATTAGGACTGGAAAGCTGACTACTGAGTCACTTACGTTCAGAACATTTTAAAATGCTACTCCGTCCTGGTACTAACCCTCATGATGGCTTCGTGCCACCCACTGGCAAGATGCAGCAGGCAACAGGGGTAAACATAATGTGTTTTTTTAACATGAGATGTGCTCCCTAAGGGAATTTGGGTTAGATTCTGACCTTAACAGAATCTGGTCTATCTCTGTAGGTTTTTCATGGCATCATTCTGAAATTATTTGTCAGCAGTGGAGTGGAAAAAAAATTTTTTGGAGAGGGAGTTGTGGCCCTAGAAGTTATCTTTTTTTGTTACAGGAGGTGCAACTCATCCCAGCTCAGGAGGTTTGTGCAGCTGCATGGGGCAGTGAGGAATGGCTTCAGAGGCAGCAAGCCGGTATTCTGGCAGGCATAATACTGGGGTAAATGGACCTCTATTGTAAGTGTGGGTACTTTCTATTCTCCTGAGAAAAAGAGATTCAGATGGAAAGGTGATCTTCCTGTATGCCTCATAGTGAACTTTAGTAGTATCAGAGCTAACTAATCTTTAAATTACTGCACCTATTTTTGAATATTTAAAATTAATTTTTAGAATTAAAGGTGATTTTTAAAATTACACAAAAATTCATTTAGGTCCCAGCTTAAAAATGCAGGATCACTTTCATGGGTATGTTTCTTAAACAGTGGAATATTTTTTCACTGAAAGAATATGTTTTAAATGAAAGTTTTTGTTAAGGAAACAACTTCTCTAACTTTGGAAAAGTTTCGGGCTTTGTCCAGAAAGCCACCAGGCATCATGCCCAGGTGCATGTCTTACTCCATAGATATGCTATATCATAACCTCTTTGGAGAGAGCTCTTGCAAATAGATCTGTGTGGATCTAAATGTTAGCCCAGACTCTGGGTTATCCTGATCACTACCATAAAGAATATTCATTCTTTCTCCTCTAATGCCCTATCTAGAGAAATTTTCCATGGACCCAGAATGACACCCTCCTGTTTGGCTTCTGTGGGAGTTAGACCTTGGTAAAGACTTAAGGGGTGAGGTCGTAGACTTAAATGGCCTTTTACTGGCAGAAGTGATTTTCCTAAGTGATTTTAGTCTGATACAATTCCTTCCAAGGAATGGGGAGGATCCCTTCAGGTTTTGGTGTAGTTAAAGTTCCCTTTAGTGTGAAGATTATGAGGGATTTCAAAAGCTAAATGGTAAATTATACCACATTCTCATTGGCGGGTGAATAAAAGAGAGTTTGGCATCCTTTTCTGTTTTTCAGTCTTTGCTGAACTTAATTACCTGTAAATTATACAACCCCAGGGCAGGTTGGACAATAGAGAGGAAACCAAGTTAATACACATACACTTCTCTGTTAGCAATCACTACAGTGATCAAGGAGCCCGATTAATTTTGACTTGGCATCAGGCTGCAGCTGGCATTTTAGCTTCTCCAGCTTGTTTTCATCATGCCTCTGTGACTCAGACCTACTGCATTGCCTGCCTTTCCATTCAACCGTCCACAGTAAGGACTGAATAATCCTTCTCCAGAGCAGGGGGGAGAGCAAAGAATGGGCAGCGCATACTGTGCTCACTCTGTGCTGCCTGGAGAGGATGGGGGATCCTTGTCCTAGTAACGCCGGCAGTGGCACAGGTGTCACTGCCAATTAGGAGTGGGACTCAGCATGGCACAGGGACTGATGTGCTGACTCCTTGTTGCTGTCAAAATACCAGCCAGGTCTTAGCCCTGCATGGGCTCCCCCAAACTCTAGTCAGGAAATATAACCATCATCACTCCTATAATAAACCTCCATTCTCCCTGCACCCATTTCCCATGGACTCAGAGCCATGAGATCTGCCACAGTGCTTCCTGCTTACCACAAAACATGAACAAGTGTGTTGATCTGATCCCCAGGTTTGAAATAATCTGTTCTAAACAATGGAGCATTAAACATTTACAGAATTCAGAAGAGATAGAAACTCATGCCTTCTCTGTCTGGAGAGCTGGGAGCCTTCCCACCTTCTCCCCTGGTTAATATAAGACATTTATTTCAAGTCCTGGCTGGGCATGGGCCCTAGACTCACACTGGTGAGTGGATAGGAAGACTGGTTTATATTACTTCTAGAGCTCTCAATTTTTTCCCAAATTTTTCTTCTTCCCTCACGTGTCTACTAGGAATCCCTTGGTACTGAAGCAGTTAAGCTTTGGGTGAATATAAAGATATATGGAGAATATTCATGTTGATGTATAACTTCTCCTGAAGGTGTGGTGTAAATACTGTCCGTGTCAGTTTGCGATAGTGTGACTGTAGTTCTGGGCCAGAGCAGTGAATTACCCGGCTGGTGCATGCTGATGAGCAATGTGCACTGCAGTGTCTCCCTTTCCTCCCTATGGTCTCTGCTGCTGTGGTCCACCAGCCCCAATTCTGTGCTCCTCTTAAACATGCTTCTTTCTGAGCCTTCAGCTTTGCCTTGCTGTTGCAGGAAGGCACCAGGTACTGGAGGTGTCTGGGGGGGGGGAAAAAATAATCACTGCTTCAGAGCAGGCAGTGATGAGTTGAGTGCTCAGTTCTGCCTCAGCAGATCAATCCAGTGGTTTGCAGCTGGAAAATGAATTCTGCTTCTCCCCTGCATGCTGTGCCCAAGGAGGTGATTGTATTGGAGTTCACAGGAGCTCAGCTGTGATATCTCCCATGTGAAGGACTGTTCTCAGGACAGGGAGTTTGGCTTTCAACTCCACAAACCACCCCAGTCCTTACATCAAGAGGAGCATCCTCTTGCATTTCTTTTCAGTGTCTCTCAAAAGCAGCAGTCCAGATGCAGAGCCTGGCAGCAAGGCCAGGGAGCTGGCTGGTAGCACACCCAGACACTGTGATGGCTGGGGTTGACTCCAGGACAGTCAGCTGCTGCTGGCCCACCTAGAGCTGCTTCCCTCCGTTTTCTGCTCCAGTCACATACACCAGCAGCAATCTGGCACTGTGTCTACTCGCAGCAGTAGCCAGGGCCTCAGTGTGGTCCCCCTGCACCTGCAGCACCCTGGGCAGGTGGCTGGCCTTGGCCAGGAGAAATGGAATTCTCAAATATCTGGTTTCCTGCCAGGGTGGGCCCCTTTCCATTGACATGAGGGCACTGTGCCCTTGACAAATACTATTTTTTTAAATGCATTTAAACAAACTGGCCCAGCAAAGTTTTCCAAGCACCTGACTCCTCTCCAAAAAACATGGTGGGACAAAAGCAGTGTTGACATATTTCTTCCTTTGCATCCTTAAAGATCTTGTCCCTTTGACAAAGGGGCCCCTTGCAGCAGGTGGTGGAGAAGAGGTCTGTGGTACACTGTGAGGAAGGGTGGACTGGATGGCCAGAGATGGAAACAGGGGTCTGGGAGAAGAATACATGCACAGTATAGAAACAGAGATCAGACTGTTTATGGAAAAGAGCTATGGAAACCCAGCATGAATATAGAGAACCAGATGCTCAGCCTGCCATTACCCCGTGCCAGCCTGGGAGAGCATGACAGCTGGAGCACTGGTGTTGCAAGGAGCCTGCTGCGACACAAGGGCGGATGCATGCACAGACTGTACAAAGTGCCTTCACTCTCTAGTCTTGCTGACCACAGTTTGACCCAATCAAAGATCAAATATCCTGAATCATTGCAGAGGACTGCCTTGTCACTGACGACTTTATCCCTGTGGTTTATTGCAGGTAGCAGTGCTCTCGCCTACTGAGTTGATGCCCAGTTGAATTCAGGGACGTGGTTCACCTGTTACAGAAGAGTAGATATGTTGGTAGTTCAGATTAGGAAATGAAGGATCTGTCCAACACCTCTGAATGATGACTGGGCTGTTTCAGGACACACAAGGCAAGGGGCTGGTCCTGTATTTCAGTGTTTCTACTCTTCTGGTGGTTCTTTTCTTTAGTGCCACTTCCTCTATAAGCATGACAGCCTTAAGCATCATGAACATACCTAAGACATGCCAAAATCATGCAGTTTGCTTTGAAATAATCAGAGAAAAAAATCACCTGTCCTCCTTTATTTACTTTTTAGTAAATAAATGTGGGTTTGTTGGGTTTTTTTAATTTCAGGCATTCTGAGAGCATGTTCAGGACCTTTTTTCTCCTCTCCCATACCTTCTTTTCTAAGAAATGTAGAGATGCACAGGTATCTTTATTTCTGACTACAGAATATGGTGCTTTTCTCAATATACAAAAATACTGCAGAGACCTGTGGCCAGACTGTGAGACATAAGAATGTCAGCTTTCTTATGCTGTGCTTTGAGGGTTACCACCAAGGGTCCTTAAGATGGCATGCCTTGTCCCTTCAGAGCACAAAAACTTGACATTATAAGCAGCCAGGGTCCACAGCATGCAGACAGGTATGCTGAGATGTGATGAAACCTACAGCTGGGAGGACACCTGGTACCCTCCTTGCCTAGACAGGAAGTCAACGGGCTGCTCTGGAAGTCCTCAGGTGTTTCCCTTTGATTTCAAAGATGAGTGTAGGTCTACCCATCCAAATAGAGCAGCATCTTAAAGCTAAAAAGGTCAGTTAGTTTGAAATACTCAGTAGAGAGGTGATGAGGTCGGAGAGTGGGCACTATGCTTGAACCAAGAATAATATATCCAGCAAATATTTAATACTCTTTCTAACTAAGAGGAAAGTGAGGGAATGTGCTCTGGAGGAATTTTGCAGGAAGCATGCTGAGCTTTTGCAGTGGTCCAGCATCAAGTGCCGGCAGCAGCCAGGCAGCTTGGCTCTTCCAACACATACTCTTCTGGCTGGAGCTGGGGCACAACGACCTTAGCATGCATGGAACAGAGTTGATGGCAGTGTGGGGTGACACAGGCAGACTCCTTTCCTGGAAGTGGGTTTGAGGACATCTATAAACTATATGCTGCAATTTGTTGATTCAAAATAAACCCAGACTGTGTGTGTAAAGTTACAGGGAGGTGTTGAAAAGCAAATGCCAACATCTGTGTCCTAAAGAAAGTGTTGCTTGTCAGTAGAGACCTTGCAAACTATCCTCCAGTGTGCAATGGCCGAGCTGGGATCTGGAGTCAACGCAAGATGATACACGTGTGGATAATAAAAGAAGTCATCTCTCAGTGCCTCAGTGACCCTGGGGCCTCAGCTGGCAGACTGTGCTGCCAGGAGGGAGGCTGAAGGCTGCACAGGGCTGTGCAGAGCAGAACTGCACTGGTCACTTTGAAAAGAGGTGCACCACCTAAATGTGCTGTTTCCTGCAGGGAAGCATAAGGGACCCTAGATACTGGCCACTGCTGCTGCAAGACTTGTCTCTGAGCCTGCTGTGCTAGGTTGTCCTTCCAGATTTTGCAGGTTCAGCATTTTCATTTTTCTTTGGTGCTTGCCAGTCACAAATAATTAATAATGATGAAGATTTTTGTGTAAACTAATCCCAGCTCAAGAAAACAATGAATGCAGAGCCCATCTCGGAAGCGAAGAACTCTGGCAAAGTACTTAAGGCAGATTTAATATGGAGCACATGTGCAGTCCTGCTGAAATAAAATAAAACTTATTAAAGGCTTTTCTGCAGCACAGCCAGCTGATCTGCTCAGGTACACAGTGCAAAGGCAATGGGAATTACTCACATGCTTAGAATTAAGCAGTGTGCTTTGTCCTCTGGTGGATTAGGGCCTATGTGCTCTATTTACAGAAAAGTGGTTTCAGAAACAGCTTGTGCAAATGTTCTGTGCTGTCTCCAGGTGCTCTGACTTGCACACATGGTCTGGGTAAATGCATATGCAGATGCTTCGGCCTTTTGCACAGGAAACATAATCTTTATGCAGGTACCAGCTTAAAATGGACCTTAAGGTGGAATTACATGTCCTAGGCTCGTTTTCCTTATGAAGTGATCCTACTTCCATATTTACAAAGCAACAGCTAATCCCATAGCACAATACAGAACACACGGTAGCAGGAGGCAGAAAAGCACTTTAAAAGAGCCAAAAAGAGTCTCCATGAAAGAAGATGAGATGTCTGTGAATAGCAACGAGTGTATCCTCAGACTATTTTTTCTTTTACATTTCAGTTATAAAAATGAATCCAGATTTTCGGTGATTTTTTTCATTCTGCTCCCAGAAGATATTCACCACTCCCTGTTAAATCTGTTATGTCCCTGAAGGTTGTCACAAGTTGTCACTCTGCCCAATCTGTACCATCCTCGGCTGCCTGAATGACAGCTTAATCCCTGTGGCACGCATCCTGGCTTACTGTGCTGCAGACGATACGTTAAGTCTTGAAGCACCATTAAATGCTGTAGGCCATATACAGCCGTCCGGAATCAGGCAAAAATGGTACAAGTACAATTTAAATTCTGACATATGTCCTGTAAAAAAAATAATGTGGGCGTTTGAAAGATTTATCGACTCTAAAGATTTGGGACTGCACGGGGTTGATGGCTGTGGTGGAGCTCTGTGCCTGTTTGGGATTCACCATGCTGAAGGAGTGCTCACTTTTGTGGGTGGAAACCTCTCAGCTCAGGATGTGGTCGCGGAAAACAGTCAGGACATTCCACTGCGGCCAGGCAGTGGAAATGGGTACGTCTGCCTATGGGTATGTCTACCCTGGCTCCCCACCCATGAGCACAGGTGGCCCCAGTTCAGGTGCTCTGTCTGTGCCAAGCAATCGCAAAAGGAACAGGGCTGGGGCTGAGCACGCCCTCCCAATGCAGGGATTTCTGAGGCTTTGGTTTCATTAGCCATGAGAGGAAAAACCGTGTTATCTCCTCAAATGGCACAAAGCAATCGGGTTAATTTGAAAAATGTTCAAGCCTCTATCTTATCTCATCTTGCAGCTCCTTCTGCCCATATTTTATTGTCTGCTTCATGCAGGCACACTGGAATTAAAAGAGAAAAATAATTGATTAGCGTAATAGCATGGAGCTTACTTAAACTCAGGCGGCTGAGAGCTAAGGATGAAATTCTGTCTTTGGGGTACTTGTGATTTTGCCCAGATAAAGTGGTAAAGTAGCCACTTCAGATCAGATGGGCCAAGCCTTCTCATAGTGCATTTCATGGTGCAAATCAGTTTTGTACCATTTGTTCCTCTTCGTGGTACAAGTTGAAGATCTGATCTGTACTCCCCAGGAATGGAGCTGAGAAAGAAAGAAAAAACCAAAAAGCTGATGACACAGCTATACTGAAGTCATGACACGGAGTTTGAATCCCACACAGCTCTGCAAGGAGTGCCATGAGGTTCCCTGCCATGGTGTGGGGCACTGTAACACAAATACCAAGAACATCGCCTTCCCCCCAGACATGAGCCATCATCCACATGGCTTAGAAACATGAAGGTCCACTGGAGTGCAGATCCTCTTGCACACAGTGCAACAGGGATCGCCCCTGTGGAGCCAAATTCATGTGCAGCCCTGAGTTTTCAGATTGCCAGCACTGAAGTTACATCAAAATCCTATTCCTTCAAAAGGCAGAAATGCAGCCAGTGACCTTTTTCTTCCCTCAGAACAGCAGAATGAGTTATTAATATTAAGTGCAAGTATTTGTTATGCACTGCTAATTGGGGATTGGGTCAAAGAAAGCAAATGTCAACAGCACCGAGAAGCTGCGTTCAAACAAGTGCAAAGCCGCTTGTTTCATGCAGATGAGGGTGAAGGTAGAAATCAACTTGCTTTTGATGTTTGCATCTTGAGAATAGTTCAAGACAACAAAGATTGTTAACATGAATAAACTCAGCCCTCTGGTACTGAGTGCAATACTTCTTGGATTTTTCAGCCTGGTAATTATCTGTATGTCCAGCATGGTTTTGTCGTGCAGCATAGGCAAGGTCTTTTCTATGAGTAGGCAGAGACAAATATTAACAAAGATAGTTGTCCATTGAAGAGACCATTACAAGTAGGCCTGGAGTCTTGTGGGAGTAACACAGTAGTTGCAAATTATAGAAGAAAAGCCCCTGCAAATCAGCAGCAGTTAGTTATTTCTTCTGCATTTACATGAAAGTGGATTCATTGTGCCACTTGCACACAGTGAAATTAATGAACTACAGACCAGCACCACAAAACCATCTATTTTTTAAGTTCTCTTTAGAGTGTAAACTTCTAGCCATTTTATTTCTTAAAGTCTCAAGTATATATTAAGTCCCGTAATGAACAGAAGCTTGGATACAATAATCAGCATTTCCAGAAATTGACACAATTTTGCATGCTCGATTTCCAGGCATTCAGGGTCAGATTTTCACAGGTAATTCTATCCTGTATTTTGAACATGGGACTGAGCTTGGACATAATATGTGCATAGCTGTGGGCGTTAGCAAACTTTGGGGCAGAGTGTATGGGAAAGAGGGGTAAGTTAGGATCTCACCATCTGTTGGCACAGTCCTAGATGTACATCTGCCTGGCTTGGTATATGCAAAAGCAGTTTGCCACTTTACTGGCCAGTGAGAAAGAAAGTGGCCACTATGTGTCTCTTGGAAGAGCTGTGCCACAGGGGTAGTTGGGGACCTGGTGTGGGGCACCTGGAGGAAGACCTGAGGACTGTGTTGGCTTTAAATGTGCTCTCTGGTGCACTTTCCTAAGGAGAATACAGGCATTTAGAACGAGATCTAAATCTGAACATGTAGAGTCAGTCAGCACTTTTCCCTCATTTACACTTTTGACTGTGGTGTCCATCCAGGGTTTTCTTTCTTTCATCATGTTGTTGCATCATCATGACCTTCATCCTGCTGAGGGCTGCTGTTAGGGAATGGGAAAGGGATGGACAGACTGACCACAGTGATGGCACTTCAGTTCTTCTAGTTCCAAGAGATGGTCTCTGTTGTCAGCTGGATGCTACCAATGTAGGTAATGCTAGTCCAGAAAGGCAGATCAACTGTTTACATGATAAAGTTATAAAGTACATTAATCCATGAGTGGTTGGGAATTGACAGTGTCACAAATGCAGAGATAAGACCATGCTGCTTCAAGGAGTGGCTGGATGCTGAAGGCTGTGGACTTCCTTCACCTGGATGCTGAGCTGCAGAACAAATACCACAGGGGAGACAAAGTCAGTTCTGGGAAGTCCGGACTAGAACCAGGCAGGATCCAGGAAGTCCCCCAGCTTTGTTGATATCCAAATACCAGCAAAAGCAAACTTGTTCAAACTGGGCCCAGATTTTTATACACACTAAAACATTTTTCTGTGTCCTTTGAAGGAGTGCAGACAGTGGGCCTCCATTCCTGTATGTTATGGAGTTAGGGATCAATTTTTTGTCTGCATCTGAAAAGTAGGAACCTCATTACCCTCAATGTCTGCTTCAAATGAAATGTAGCCATCTTAAACAGTTGACTAGATAGTGAAACCAAAGGATGGACATTGATTTCAGGTTGATACCTCTATAGGAGTGTTTGGTATTTTCACAATTCTGGAGAATGAACGAACAGATCCTCAAGCCAAAACAGGGGGATGTGGGGAGGAGGGAAATCAAAAGGAAAGAATGCCTAATTTCCCTGGAAAACTTCTATTTCGGTGCCTCCAGTCATGTTCCAAAGCAACTAGACATTATTTAAAAATTCTTCATTCTGACAAGGCTGGATTCTCCCCTGAGCTGAGCTGCATTCTTTAGGCAGGGTAGGGGGGTGGGGGGAAGAAAAAAAAAGAAATTGTAAAAGGGGTTGTTTTAATGCATTAGTGGACAAAAGGAAACTAGGTCCACATGAGACTGGTGGTCTGTTTTACAAAGAACTATGAAGTGCTCCTGTCCCCCTGAGATGGTTGGGCATTACTGGAAAGAAGAACCTCAGTGCTGAGAGGGAGATCCTGTCCCTCAAGAATTTCCTTTTACAGGAAGAGAAAATATTTTCCCCATTGCTCTATCTGTCATCTGATAGTGAACCAAGATGTTTGAAGTAGCCATTTTGTACCCATGACCCACTGCCCTCAGCTTCCTCTAGCCCTGGGAAAGCCCTAGTCATCTTCTTTGCAAAACCTTTGTGAGTAATTACTTGTTCCACAGCTTTCTTGCATTATGTGGGCTGGAATCCATCAGAAACAGAACCTCTACACCAAAAGAAAGTTCAGCACCATAGTCCTACCTTTTGTCTTTGCTCCATGTCAAAACTCAAAAGGGTGGTATTTACAACAAAGTGAAGTTCCAATTAATTTAATTAAATATTCTCTTTGGTAAAGGACGCTCCCTATGCCTTATTTTGATTAACCTAAGATGTCTTGGTCTGACTTCTGTATTATTTAACTTTTATCTAAAGGCATAACACAACTTAAATCATAGAGGCTTATCATGTAACAGGCATCGCTAGTTTTGTGTTGAAAACTATAACCAGTGACCAAGCCATCTCTCTGTTGGCCTCTTTATTTTAGCAGATCGGTGCTTTCTGAATTAAAAAAAAACCACCTGGAAAATTTCCAGCCATCATTACTGGAAACAATGTTTGTTCTGCCATGTCCATCTCCTTTGAGGTCAGCAGGCTGGTTATTTATCGGCCGGTATGTGTAACAATGAATATGCCCTTATGTAAGTCAGCAATTTCAGCTATTTCAAAATCAGCACAGTGTATTTAGCACAGACACGACATCCAAATCTAAGCAGAGTATAACCCTGCCCAGGCTGTGGTGACTATGATAAACATCGCTAGGCTGGCTTGTCTACAGAACTAGGTGGAAAGGGTTTGCTGAAGTGGAGGATCCTTAACTATCACGGAGCAGCGTGGCACAGTGGTGCCGGGAGCGTGTGGTTGTTTTAGTTGCTGGCTGGGTTAAACCATGGCATCAAGGAATATGTGTGTGGACCAAGAGTCCATTGCTGTTGACTCTTTGGTTTAAACTGAAGCACAGTTTAGACCTGTAAAATATTCTGCTAAAATGAGGCTTTAATGAATATAGATTAAAGTGTATAAATAACAGGGAAATGGTATATTTTCATCAGCTTCAACAGAAGAGTAAGAAATCCTGGAGGGCAAATCTTATGAGGAGTGGCTGAGGGAGCTGGGGCTGTTTAGCTTGGAGGGGAGACCTTATCACCATCTACAACTACCTGAAGGGAGGTTGTAGAGAGGTGGGTGATGGTCTCTTCAGCCAGGTGACAGGAGATAGGACAAGGGAAAATGGCATGAAGCTGAGCCAGGGCAGGTTTAGATTGGATATTAGAAAAAAATAATTTACTGAAAGAGTTGTCAGGGCCTGGAACAGGCTGCCCAGGGAGAGGGTTGAGTCACCTTCCCTGGATGTGTTCAAAAAAAAGGTTGATGAGGTACTTAGGGATATGGTTTAGCATAGGATGGGAATGGTTGGACTTGATGATCTTCAAAGGTTTCTTACAACCTTGTGATTCTGTGATTCTGTGAAATAAAAAGACGAGATAGGCTGACTTTGGTGGTGATGTATCTGCTGCTGAATCCCACCTTGCGCTCCTCATTAATCACCTCTATACAGTGATATTGTAGATACTGTATAGCAACACTAGTTCCCACTAGTGTGGTGCCTGCACTGGCTGCAGCTTTGCCACGAGCCATGGGTTGGGCACCTCTCAAAATGCTGCCTTACGATCACACTAGAAGTACCTCTGAGAATTGATCTGAAGGAAAACTGGGGGAGCTTGCAGTCATGAGCTATGGGTCCACACGCTACCAACACATCCCACAGTATCTCTCTCATGCAGACAAGGTGTGAGGATGCAAAGCACATTTCTTCCCAGCGTCAGAAGCACAGAGAACACCACTAATGCACCATGTCCTGCATTGTCCTCATGCATGCTGTGGAGCAGACCAGTCCTAAACTGGTATCAAGCTTGCAAGGACAAATTACTCTTTCACAGACTTTTTTTGAACAAACATGAGTGGGTAAAACAAGTCTGTACCAGTTCAGAGCTCTGCAGCCCTGTGAAGGTGATTGATTTGAAGTAAGGGACCAGCAAAACAGGTTTGGCATCTCAAACTTCACAGCCAGCATCAGCTGGTTATTCCTAAACAGACACAGGCACAAATGCCATTACAGATCTCAGCACTTAAAGTCATTTGGTTACATATTTCCTATGTGGCCACAAGGCATGAAGGCCAGTTGCTTGTTTTTTTATTTACACATACATATGAATATATCATAGAATCACAGAATGTGTTAGATTGACCTTTAAAGTTCATCTAGTGAAACCCCCTGCAATAAGCAGGTACATCTTCAGGTTGCTCAGCGCCATCAAGCCTGACCTTGAATATCTCCAGGGATGGGGCCTCCAATACCTCTCTGGGTAACCTGTTCCAGTGGTCTACCATCTTCATACTGAAGAACTTTTTCCTAATATCCAACCCACATATACCATTTTCTAGTTTAAAACCATTACCCCTCATCCTGTTGCTACATGTCCTCGTGAACAGTCCTGCCTCACCTTTTTTATAGGTGCCTTTCAGGTATTGGAAAAACCTCTATAAGGTCCCCCTGGAGCCTCCTCTTCTCCAGGTTGAACATCCCCAACTCTCTCAGACTGTCTTCAAATGAGAGGTGCTACAGCCCTTTGATCACTTTTGTGGCACTCATCTGGATGCACTCCAACAGGTCCATGTCTTTCTTGTGCTGAGGGCTCCAAAGCTGGACACAAAATTCTAGGTGACGTCTCACTAGAGCAGAGTAGAGGGGCGGAATCATCCCCCTCAATCTGCTGGCCACACTTCTTTTGATGCAGCCCAAGATGTGGTTGGTCTTCTGGGCTGCAGATGCACATTTGTGGCTCATGTCCAGCTTCTCATCCATGAGTACCTCCAAGTCCTTTTCTCAGGGCTGCTTTCTAGCACATCATCTCCTAACCTGTATGGATAACAGGGAGTGTCCCAACCCAGGTGCAGGACCCTGCACTTGGCTTTTTTGAACGTCATAAGGTTGACCTGGGCCCTCAGGATGTCATCCCATCCCTCTGGCATGTTAATTGTACCACCCACCTAGGTGTCATCAGTATACCTGCTGAGGGAGCTCTCAATCCCACTGTCAATATCATTAATAAAGATATTAAACAGCACTGGTTCCGATACTGACCCTTGAGGAACACTACTTGTCACCATCTTCCATCTAGATATTGAGCCACTGACCATCACCCTCTGGATATGACCATTCAGCCAATTTCTTATCCACTGAACAATCCACCCATCAAATCCATATCTCTTCAAATTAGTCAGAAGAATGTTGTGGGGGACCATGTCAAAGGCCTTGCAGAAATCCAGGTAGATGACATGCATATTTCTTCCCTTGCCTACTGATTTCTTCCCTTGTCTACTGATGTCTACTCCATTGCAGAACGCCACTATACTGGCTGTCTCAAATCACCTCCCTGTCCTCTATATGCCTCAGCATAGCTTCTAGGAGGATCTGTAACATGATCTTCCCAGGCACAGAGGTGAGGCTGGCAGGTCGGTAGTTCCCTGGGTCCTCCTTCCTACCCTTTTAAAAAATGGGTTCAATGTTTCCTCTCTCCCGGTCACCAGGGACTTCACCTGACTGCAATGACTTTTCAAATATCATGGAGATACCAGCCAATTCCTCCTCGAATCTGGGATGCATCTCATCAAGTCCCATGGGCTTGTGTGCATTCAGGTTCCTCAGATGGTCACAAACCTTATCTTCACGTAAAAGGGAGGGACTTTGTCTTCCTGGTCCATGTCTTATGGGCTGTCAACTTGAGAGTGGTGAGGAGCGAGGTTTCCAATGAAGACTGAGGCAAAAAAGTTGTTGAGAAGCTCAGCCTTTTCCTGATCTGTTGTTACCAGTTCACCATTGTTGCTCACTGGGGGGTATGATTTCTTTAACAATCCTTTTCTGGTTTATATATCTGTAGAAGCCATATCTATGAAAATATGTAAGAATATATATACACATATATATATATACTCTCCCCAGATAAAGGGATTTCTCATATATATATGAAATCACTTTATCTGGGAGGAATCAGCCCTTTGCTTGCTAATATACCATTGTATTAGTTTTCCTTGGCTGAGAGAAAGTTTTTCTCTTGAATGCTGAAGAAATCCAGTGTTCAAGAGAAAAACAGACTATTCAGTGTCCCAAGAGCTATGACTGAAAGCACAGGGAAAAGCAGTAATGCTTTTGTATGCTAATGCATCAGCCTTGTGCTGACAGTTTTATACCCAGGCCTCATGTCCCACTTGTCTGCCTGGGACAGTCTGTGTCTTTGCCTTGCACTTTGCAGGGCACTTCATGCCCGTAGGTTGGCAAGTTTCCTCCTACATCATACTGTTCTGATGTGGGAGCAAGTGATCCCACCATATCAGTGCTAAAATATGTATGGAGAGGTGTGCATGTGTGTGCAGAGCACCAACAGTGCTTTATTTGGATTCATTACCCCACTTCAGTAATTTTCTCCATTACTCCCCCCTTCTGCCTTGCTTGCCTGTCTCTGAACAGGCTTCAGGGGCAAAATAAACAAGATTCTTGTTAATGTAGGCCAAGTGTCAGGCTTTTTATTGCAAGATTAGAAATAAATAAAGTACAATGTAAATAACACACACACACACAGAGCTTGTTAGTTACTGCTGCCCAATATATGCCATTTAATGCTTGTGGCTGTCGGATCTGCATATGATGCATACTAAGTAGTACCAATAGTATATGAAGACTTAACTATGTGTGTATGAAAGTTGTGAGCTGTGGCGTGTTACCAGCCTCCTAGAGAGACCACACAAGGTGCACGGACAATGTGAGAAAATTATTTGTGTAGTCCATGTCTTACCCACCAGTAATAATTAGCATGAAGACCTTGGTTTCACAGTTGGGAAAAAAAGTTGAGTATAGATATTTTTCCACTGAAAAATTACACTCTGATATGTTTAGATGAAATATTGGATGCAATTAGGTAAAATATGTCTCTGTCAATAAGTTTGCATTCAGAAAAATTAAAATTAATTGCTTAGCTTCCATTTTTACCTTATCACAATGGAACATTTCCATATTTCATTTTATATTACTTAGCTTTGAATTAACACGTTACAAATTATAAAAGTTTGTTACTTATGTTTTCATGGAATTCAGGTCTTGTCAGAGAAAGGTAAGAATCTTTTTTGACGTGATTATGGGTCTGATTGTCATAGGTAATTGTACTGATATGGGAGTTAAAATCTTTAAGGCATCCCGCACAATAATTTTATTAGAACATTTGAATTATGTAATTTATGGGGGATCATGCTAGATGGATTAAAAATCATCTTACTGATGTGTCTCAAAATGCATCTGTCACTGAGTAAGTATCAAAGAACATAGATAGGACCGATTCTGGGAGTCCTCGTACATCTGTTCATTCTCATCAAGTGTTTTAGAATCCATGTATAGGCATAACCTTGTTACAGAGTCATCATAAAATTATGAAGATCAACGAATGCTCCAGGTATTGACATTATGAGGGACATGTTGGAATGCTTAACTGCATATTTAGATCATTATTTTTGAAGGATGAATTAATCTTCTGGATTGAGGCTGGTATGACTTCATGTTTGCAGGAGTTTGGGATGTTTTTTAATAAATAGTTGTGTGAGTCTGCTTGTAAAGAAACAGCATTGCCCTGGACACATCTGAGTCATATGAAAGGGCAAGGCACCTGCCAAGGAAGTTTTAACTTCAGTGCGATTAAACCACTTTCCATAAGAACCGTTGTCAGTACTTCCAACAGGTACAGGTGAAGGGCCATCTCTAGATTGTATCAGTCACCCTGTGGCTTGTAAATCTAGTTTCATTTTTGCTAAAAGAAAAAAAAAAGTTGAGAAGAAGTTTTCTTACTGTTTTCTTGCTAAATACAGCACTGATTACAGTGCGTGTTGCTTCTGACTTTTGCGTGATTACATCTGCACACTGTTGAGGGTCACAGAATGAAGCTCCAGTGCCTGGCTCTGTGAGGGCAGTAATCCAGGTCCCCCATCAGCCTCAGTCTGGTGATAAGAGCAACTGCAATGACCTGCTTCTGAGTTATCACTGCAGTTCCCAGCGGCATTTCAGTTTAATGAACACACTCACACTTGTTGCCTCTACACCTCAAATCGCTTCCCTGAATATTTATGTATGGAAAATATGTCATCCGAAAGTGCTCCTTACCCTCCAAAGAACTGTTCTTGTGTAATTTCCAAATAATGATTAAGGAGTAGCCAACAGACAAACTGGAAAGCTAAAATCTGTCACTTGTTCATTCTCCAGAGGTTCCTCATTAAAACCTGTATAATAAGGGAAAGAACAAATCCCCACTGTGACTGAGCCTCACACAGGACCTACACATAGGAATTCTGTATAATGGACACAAACATACATGAAAAAGCATTACAGCTGCAGTGTCAGCTTTTTTTCCTGCCTTTCATTTGTACAAGACCATATGCTGCCTTTGGATACCCAACTATGTGTTCTACTTTCATTATTAAGAGATACGGACATGGATATCTCCATTAATCTTCATTATAAAGTCACCAGGTTCTGGCTAATGCACTGAAAATATGCCTTCAACAAGCTGGCAAGAATACCCTCACTACTGGTATCTTGGTCTTCTCTAGTCTAGCACTTGCCATCATGCAGCTTGACTAGATTCATAGTCACACTTATTTTCTTGGGAGATTTGTGGCTCAAAGAATTGTGTCTTCCAGTGATCTAGAAGCTGAAAACATTTATATGAGATGATACACTCACTAGCTGGAACAGAGCTGTGGCATTTCCATTCCAGATTTGGGTCTGGTTGTTGAAGGTGGGGTTTGACCACAATGATCTCTGGTGGGCGCATGCCATTGACAGTGACAATGACAAAGAACAAGACAGCTCTCAAGCTATTCTCTCTTTGCAAAGAAAGAACCCTTCAATTCACGTGGCTGGAGCCAACAAAATTGTGTCTACAGAAACAAAATTGTCTTTTTGCTTTTCCATGAAAACCTACTATCCAAGGACCAGGGTGAGGCAGTTGGAAGGAATTAGTGAGATTTGTACTGGCAGATCTTGCAACATTCACCCCAGAGATATTAACTCCTTCTTTTGGAGATCATATATCATTCCTGGCTTACCAAAACCTGTCTACTCACACAAGAGAAAGGCAGATCTTTGTATTTGCTTTTTCTTTCAGCACAAGGTGTTAACTAGCACCATAAAGTTTTAATCAATACAGTCACGTACATCATACCTGCATGTATATCATATATGGATTTACAGAGTTATCATGGAAGCCACATGCTATTTAGAACTCCATCCCCAGTTGAAATTCAAGACATAAATTATGTGCAATTCTCTCCCTCCCAAAAAAGTTTAGGCAGAAGATTACAGCTTTGGGTGGTCTTGAAACATCTTTAAGAATCCAAAGGGACCCTCAGAAGAATAGAGACGCAGGTAGGGATTAGGCTGGCACAAGGGCTACTGCACAGATGTAAGGTCAAGAGTGCCTCAAGAAAAGGTCAAGTAGGAATAAATACAATACAGGAGTTTCAAAAATAGCACAGTTTGTGGCTTACCCTTCAAGTCTTTCTCTGAGGTTTTCTCACAGTAAATAACAAGACAACTCCCATATAGAACTTCCTACAAAAGACTTCAGAGATGTACATTTACAAGCACAAAACAACTCTTCTCTTTATGACAGAAGTGCTTCTGGTGTTAGGTCATGTCAACATAGATCCTTTGCCATTTTAGCCAGTTTTATCAGCTAGGTTTCTCTTCATTAGGAACATTTATTATCAGTGGCAGAGTTATTGGGAGGTTTCTTTTTAAGTTTATAGTACTTTGTTATCTTTTCAGGAGTATCTATTATATTTGAAGTAAAAGAGCTGAATCCAGCAGCAAGCTGAAAGCAGTCAAGTGCCTTTAAGAGGTTGGTTTTACATCAAAGGCACATTAAAACAGATGGATGTGAGTCTGGGACCTTGGCTTCTTATTTTCTTATCTAAATTTATTACATATATTTTCTGTCTACTATGCATATTCTTATGTCCAAAGCTGTAGATCAAACTCAGATGCTATAAAGTGCTCCACTCTATAAAGATGCAGAGGAAGTAATAAATTTAATTTTCCAAGGAGTTACAAAACCCTACAACTTTCAGTACCCTGTTCCTCCTCTCTTTCCCATTGGGAATTTCCTTCACAGCACAAGAAGACTCTTTGATCCTAGCCTGGGGGATGGGGATCTCACATTGGATGACCCGAAGGACTGAAGGCATACAAATAAGCAAATAGATGTTTCCTGAGATGACTCATTGGTGTCTTGCCTGTGGCATTACAGAGCAGGTCCTACTGCTGCTAGAGTCCTCCTGGATAATTGTCTTTTTACTGGAGAACTGTGGTGTGGCCAGGGGAAAGCAGTAATGCAGAAGGATTGTGGGAGGTCCACTTTTTATTGTCAAGGCAGGGGACACAAAGACCGGTCCTGCTTCCCTGAGACAGTACTCCCATGGAGGTACCAGACACACAGTAGGAGCATTTCACCTTGTAACACAGCAGCTCTGAAGTTGGGACCTTGCTGATGTCCAAAGCTGGTGTAAAACACACAGCTCTTGCACCTGGTATCTCTTGCATAGCTGGGAACAAAAACCACAGAGGTTCTAGTAACGTCTACCTTTAACAAAGCAGTTGCACTGAGTCTATTTCCTATGAAGTACTGGTTAAGGCAGGATCAGCTCTGACTGACCTGTGGTCTGGTGTCTCATAGAAGAGTTGTCATGGCCATCAGACATTTTAAAATCACGTCTCTAGTTGGTTGGCCTTCATTGAACTTTTGTAAAAGGGGAGACAAAATTACCACACAATATATGGATAACTAGAGACCAGAAGGACCACTGATTCTGGGACACTGAACTTTCTCCAGGACTGAGAGAAAGCAAGGCTTGTGTGACTTAATCTCTGTGAATGAAGGCAAGATACCACCAGGCAAAAGTCTCATCTGATTATGTTGGGAGACGTGACATTGCAAATAGGGAACTGGCACTGGATAAAAAAGTGATGGAAGCTGCTTCCTGGCACCAGATGGTTTGGTCTGAGCTAGTGCAGGTTAAAGTGAGATTTTTCACAGGCAACATTTATTCTAATGAGCCATGGCTGTGTCCTGTGCTTGGGGTCTTGTTACCGGAAATGTCAAAAGCTAAAGTTTAGCTGCTTGTGAATCCCTGAGCACCTGAGAGTTTTCCAGTTACTGTTTTGACCAGGCCTCCAGAATGGGCAAGCACAGATACAGAAAAGGCCCATGAAGAAGTCTCCTGTGCGGGGCAGCATGTGCTGCATCGGAAGGGTTCACGGAGACAATCCTGGAGAATCAACCACCAACTGTCAAATATTCTGCAGGGGAGGTTGTGTGCCTGACAGCTTGAGTTTAGGAGAAAAGAGAATGACGTATTTGCAAGAGCAGTGTCAAGTGGGTGAACCACAGCACTGTCCTACAAGGTGTTTTGAAGAAAAATTTACTGCTGGCCACAGACCTAATGTGTTATGTCCAGGTTAAACAGAAGAACAACAATTGTCTGTGAGTAGGATGCAACACTATCTTCACCCAGAGCTCCCACACAACCCACTGCACTGAGCACTGTGACTTCCCTCCAGCTGTAGAGCTGCTGCACGAGAGGAAACCAATAAAGCATCATCTCAAACGTTTAGACACTTTGAGGTTGTGCTCTGCCCACTCAGGATTAAGGCACAGATCTCAGTCCTTGGGAGAAACAAGTTCATGTGCGTCAGCTGAGCCACAGTTGTGAACTATTTTTTATTTTCAGCGTAAAAGGTGGTAGCTTAAGCATCTGACCTCATGCATTTCAGGCTAAAAGTGTGCATGACCATGATGTACTTAGCGCAGAAGACCTCCTCCAGAATGGGAGCTCAGCTATACCTGAGGTCTCTCCCACCTAGTGGGCAGTAGCAGCTGTCAGAAAGATCATAAATGAAAGACTGAGTTATAAAACTGTCATTCTGTCACTGCAGCATGTCCATGTGGAGAGCTACAATGTTCAGCAGGGAGAGCAGAAAAATTGGCTTTTGGAGTCACTGGGGCACTTCCTTTGTGGAGGATGCCACAGAAATGTGGTTCTCTGCTGTGGTTGGGAAGCAAACAGCAGATGAGGACATTCATCTCCTGGTGCAACAGGCACCTCAGTACAACTCTGCAGCAGTGTGCACTTTTACACAGACAAGTCCTTTCCACATCTCTGCTTGCCATGAAGGGGACAACCTGCATCCCCTGACAACTACCAGGAAGTTTTAGCGGTCTGAAACGCCAGCCTCTCCTGCGTCCTCCCCCAGCCCCTTTCTCCTTGGCTGCTAAAGGGAAGGTCAGATGTGCATGATGATCCTAGCTCTTGTGAAACTCCTCTTGCCTGTTGCATGCTGGACACCTACCACAGGCAGTTCAATTAGAGTGTAGCAACAGCTTTAGTGTCCACTCATAAGGGTGTTTAAGAGCTTCCAGCTTGTGATAACTGTTGCTTCACTTCATAGAAATATTTGCAACTGGTGACTGTACCAAAAGACAGATGAAAACTGAGCTGCAGAGACCAGACCTTGTTCTCTCACATGTGCTGCTACACACCACACTACAGACAGGAGCCTTAACTCATCTTTTTTTTTTTTTTTAAAGAGTTCTTGCTAGTGCATCAGTCCCATAATACTGTTATCAATGTATCCCTTCCACAGAATACTGAAACAAGGTCGCTGCAATGTGTATTATATATTATGTTCAAAACTCACAGAAAAGAAACACACATGCTCACATTCAGGCTGGGGGTCAAACCCACCCAACACAGGCACTGTTTAGATCCTCTAGGTTTATACTTGAAAACAGAGAAGCTCTCTCAAAGTGACAGGACTATGCTGCTCGTCTAAAAATACAAATGAGAAAGTGTCTCAGAGGTTGTTCAGGCTGTCTGAAGGTCCGTTAGACATTAGATATGTTTGCTCTGACCTAATATTACATTTCTCTCTGGAATGTCCCTAAAGAATGATGTTGTCATAAGAACAGAACTGTCAGGACACTTGTCATGACATTTAAGGAGGACCATTGTCATGGGATGGTGTCATGTGTCCCCTCCAGCATGTGCTGTGTTGTCTGGCACATAATGCTGTTGAGGTACCTCAGTCACATTGGAGGTGTCAAGCCTTATGAAGGGCAAACAGGATGTGGTTCCTCCTTCAAAAATGTCAATGTCTAGTAGAGTGGAAAATGACTAGAAAATAAAAATAAATTTTCCACCAACTATTATTTTGTGTGTGAGAGAACTCACACAAGCAAGAGCCCTTCTGATCTGCAGAGGTCCCTTAACTGCAAAATAACCATCCCGTATAGAGCTATTGGCAGTTTATCATTATTTGTTATTAAAAGAGAATGAATGAGTAATGGCAGCTGTAACTTTCTTTACCAGGGCATTTACTCCCCTCTTCATAATTTAATTAATTTCTTATTTCAATAATTCTTTGGGAAGAGGCTTGTACTGGGTACATTTTCTCCCCCTGTACTATTCCTTTTTGCCAATTTAGCAGTTATTTGTTAACCATTTTTCATCAGGATGCTTACATTCATCATGCTACCTAGCTACTGTTCTTATCCAGCAGCTGATATTCCTTCAGTAATTTGTGTTATATCAGTTCTTCAACAAATATGATACTGGTCCTTCAAACAAATGGTCTTTCTGAATGTAATGTCACCAATGTCTTCCTATATGATACACTGAAGAGCAAAATTAATTCTTAAAAACTTTTAATCTCCAATTCTACATACAGTTTAAAGTCCAGTTATTGCAAAGTACATTTATAAAGATTCCATAGCTATTAAAACTTCATGTAACTTGTCATGAAGATTAAGGTTTAAAGTCTGCAGTGGCAGATGAAATAAGTTTCTAACAATAGATTTTATTTTTTTTTCAGTGTCTTCATTCCTCATTGGGTTGCTATGAAACAGAATTGGACTATACAGACATGCAAACCATACTCGATCTTCCTTGCTTTTCTCCTGAGTTCAATTCTAAGCCTACTCTTGACCTTTGCTTTGGGTGAAAAAAATTTGAACATTTCTATTGTTTTTTTCCTGTCTCTAAAGTTTACTGTTCTTAATATATGATAGAATTTGACTTTAGATTTTTTGCTGGAGAGTTGTAAACATGGCAGTAAAGCATCAAGGATGGGTCAAGCTGACACTTTAACAGGTTTAGAGTTGTAGAGGTTTGTGATTTGAAGACCTGCCATGAACCCATTGCTAACTCAGGGCAGCTGGGTGGTCTGATTGGCACCTTATTCCCTTGAAATGCTCTCGTCCAGTAGTTTTACTGCTGAGAGAAGGGAGAACAAAATTCCCCACTAATTTATTACTTAGTTCCAATAATCTTTTAAACTTGATTATTGTCATATAACTTATTTTAGAGGTAAAAGTTCAGCTTTCTTCTCTAGATGTAATATATTATCTTGCACATCTTAAGTGCAGTAAGGAACAAAAAGTATAGTCACAGACCGCAGAGTATAGTGAATTGGAGAGAAAGTATATTTAAAGAAAACCACCCTAGAATAATGAGACTTGCAGTCAGGAGTCACTGGCTATCAGATAACATCAAGAAACAGTGGGCACTACAATTTCAGCTTTACAGTTCAGCTCTCTAATCTGAAAGAGCTTTTCAAATAAGGGATACATTGCATTTAGCCTCTGTTTATGATGCCGTATAGGGCCCTCCTGATACCAGTCGGCAAGGGGAGCTGCCCTGGTGCTAGCCCGACCTGCAGCAAAGTAGCAGCACCAGGGGAAACACCAGGGGAGTAGAGAGAGCCTCCAGGAGCTGGCAGCTTACATGGGAGAAGCTGAAGTGACCTGGGCATTGCCAAAGCAACTGCGACCACCCCTCAGCTATAAAAAACAGGAGCACTGTGAACAGATAGTGGCACATCAACCATGGTGTGACACAGTCATTTGTGTATGGCTGGGCTAAGTCACCCTACCAGCTCAAATGGTCTTTGTCACAGTGATTGGCACTTTACCATGATGTCTGATACTTCCACCTAGACAGAGCTGGTAAGGAAGAAAACTCCAGTACAGACTAGAGATTGCAATGAGTTCCCAGATGCTTCTCCTGGAGAAAAGGTATGCACTGGCAAAAGCTATACACAGGCAAATGATCTGTTGTGTCAGGTGGCTGAGTTGCAGAAAACAGTTAAAAGGCTGTGTAGTACACAGGGGGCCAAGAAAGATGTAGATAAGTGGTTTCAGAATCATGCTTCTGTGGCAGACAACAGAGAGGATGAGGCATCTTGGACCCTGGTGACCCACAAAAGCATGATCAGCTTCAGTCCCCACCCTCCAGCATTGCAACCGATATGTTACTGATAAAACAGATACGCAGCTTTAACAGTTGCCCACATGCACAAGCAAGGCCTGCATGGAAAAACTGTACCAGCAGCACATGGTGGATACTACAGAAAGAAATGTGTGCTTGTAGTGGGTGACTCTCTGTTGAGGGGCATTGAGGTGCCCATCTCGTGACCTAACAGAGAGTCATGAGAAATATGCTACCTTCTGGGAGCTAAGGTCCAAGATGTTGCTGAGAGGGTACTGCAACTTGTCAAGAGCATGGACTACGTACTATCCATTGCTACTCTTTCACATGGGCATGAATTTCACAAGCCAGAAAATGTGAAGAATCAAGGAAGACTACAAAGCCCTGAAAATAAAAGTGAAAAGTATTGCTGCCAAATTTATCTTTTCTTCCATTTTACCACTAGAGGAAAGAGTGCAGCCAAAAATAGATGTATAATGCAAATGAGGTTATGGCTTTGTGGCTGATGACATTGAGAGTGTTTTGTCTTTTACAGCAATGAGATATTCTTTAATTACTACAGCCTGGTAGGGAGGGATGGGATCCACCTGCCAAGGTGCAAGGGAATCTTTGGCAGAAAGCTGATCAACCTGATGAGGTGGGCTTTAAACTAAAGGACTCAGAGGACAGGATCCAAAGTGCCAATGCTCACCAACTGCAACCAAATGGGGAGCCTGCCAGGCCTACCAGACCAATTACAGATGTTCCTTAGTTGCCTCCTAAGATGTGAAGAAGAAGGCCAACCACCTCAAGTGTATGCATGCCTCTGCAGCCTAGGGAATTAACAGGAGGAACTGGAGCTCCATGCCCAATCAGAAAATTATGGTGCCATAGGAATAACTGAAAAATAGTGGGACAACTCACATGACTAGAGGATTGTGATGGATGGCTATAGACTGTTTCATAAAGACAAGCCGGGAAGAAGATTGCCCTTGCAATTGATGGGCCCCAAGATTACCCACCAAGGGTGTTAAGAGAGCCTTGTTGCAAGGCTGGTCTCCATAATCTTTGAGAAGTTGAGGAGATCAGGGGACATCCCAGAAGACTGGAAGAAAAATAATGTCACTCCCGTCTACAAGAGTTTAAAGGAGGATCCAGGAATTTATGGGCCCAGCAGTCTTGTGAGTCCCTGGGAAAGCTATGGAATGAATCCTCCTGGTGGCTATCACAAGTGAAATGAAGCATGTGATCAGGAAAAGCCAGCACAGATTCATCAAGGGCAAATTGTGCATCAAAAACCTGATCATCTTTTGCGACAAAGTAATCTGCTTAGTTGATGTTGGGCAAGCAGTGGAAATTGTGGATGTCGGAGGCTTTGGATACAGTTTCCCACAGCCTTCTCCTAGAAAAACAAATGTCTTATATACTAGACACAAGGTCTGTAAGGTGGTGGCTGACAGGATGCATGCAGAAGGAGATCTTGTTTGATCTAGCAATGTGTCACAGGTGTGGCCCCTCAGGGATTGAAACTGGGCCCAATACTGTTTAATATCTGCAAAAGTCATCTGGATGATAGGATTAAGTGCACCCTGATGAAGCTCGTGAATGATATCAAACTGAGTGGGAAAGGGAGAGCCATCCTGCAGGAAGGCCTAGACAGGCTGGAAGAATGGACTAACAAGAACCTTATGAAATTCAACACAGACAAGTGTAAGGTCTTTCACCGGAGAAAACAAAATGCAGGAGTTCAGTACAGGCTGTGATCCACCTGGCAGGGGAGTAGCTTTGTGGAAAGGGACCTGGGGTCCTGGTGATAAACAGGATCAGTATGAGTGAAGGGTGTGCTGCTGTGGCAGAGGAAACCAGCAGGATGTTGGGCTGCATCAACAAGGGCATCACCAGCAGACATAAAGAAGACATTATTCCAATCTACTCAGCATTTGTCAGGCCACACCTGGAATAGTGTGCTTGCCAATATGCAAAAAAAAAAAAAAAATTTAAAAAAAAAAAATTGTGGATAGGCTGAAAAGTGTCCAGAGGAGGGGGACCAGGATGACCAAAGGACTGGGAGACTTGCCATATGAGAAGTGACTGAGAGAATTGTACTTGTTCAGCATGGAGAAAATAAGGCTTAGGGGTGACATCACTATGTGCCAGTACTTAAAGGGTGGCTACAAAGAAGATGGAGACTCCCTTTTTACAAGGCATCACATGGAAAAAACAAGGTTTAAAGGGTGCGAGTTACTTCTGGGGACATTCTAATTGGACACAAGAGGAAAAATTTGTCACAGTGAGAATAATCAACCATTGGCTTAATCTCTCCAGGGAGTAGTGGGTTTCCCAACATTGGACACTTTTACAATTCAGCTGGACAGGGTACTGGGTCATCTTGTCTAAATTGTGCTTTTGTCTTGATGAGTTTTGCTAAGGTTGGACTAGATGATCCTTCCAGTCCCATTCAACCTGGTATTCCATGATTCAATGACTTAAAGTATCTTTTCTCAGATGGGAAGCAAGAAGATGATCAGGATCACTCATGGGATTTCTGTATATTGTCTTACTGACTGACAGTTTCTGCCTTTGGGGACGGGAGTATGTGCAAGGCAGAGCAGGTAAGTGTTTTGTGTTTGTTCTGCAACATTGCTACGAGGGATGAAATCACTGAAATGGGTAGTTCTGTTACCATTCCTAATGCCTGTGGCAGTATTTTCCATGGCATGATTTAGTGTTACATTGATTTCCACATCAATTTGGCTAAGTTTTATTTGTCCAATACATCTGTGCTTGCAACTTGAAAAGGAATTCTGCAAAAATACTGTTTGGCTGATGGCTGCATCTTCCTCCCATGTCACACTTGTCAGGACAGATGACTGTTTCACACTAGATTTTAGTAACTCCTCCCTGCAGAACCACTGAGGCTGCTGGAGACCCTGTTCTGTTACAAGGCATACTCCATCTCCGCACAACACCAGTAAAATTTTCTTTCTTAATCACATGCTGCTGACAAAGGTTCATAAAATCCCAGGAGTGCTGCTTGATATTAAGATAAAGACTGAGGTTCTGGTGTGCGAAAATCCAGGCCTACGTTTTGGAAGACACGCAGAGTACCTGCAGAGATGTTATTTTCAAGCCAGACTTCATGCATGAAGCAAATGTGACAGTGCTATTACATGATGTTACAGGCAGGAGATAAAAGATAGGGAAGAATTGGTGATATAAGGGTTCTACAGTTTCGGCAGCAGGCTCCTGCTCTCTTGTGTCTAGGTTTCCCCATCACAATCAGCAGTTTGCATGCTTCAGGCAAGCAAAGTTACATTGCTGTGGTTGTACTGGGTCTGGCAGGAGTAGGGTTGACCTTCCTCATAGCAGCTCATACCAGACTTGTACCTAAAACCGTGTTGATAGCACACCAGTGCGCTGACCATTGCTGAACAGTGCTTGTGCAGTGCCATTTCTCCCTCTCCACCCACAGCAATTAGGCTGGGGGTTGGTTAGAACTTGGGAAGGGACACAGCCAGGACAGCAGACCCCAACTGACCGAGACGATATTACATCCCATTACATTATGTCATACTGAGCAATAAGTACTCAACGAGAGGATGAAAAGGTGATGTTTGTGGTTATGGTGCTTGTCTCTATCAGAAAGCCTGACACCTGCTGAGGCCCTGCTTTTTGGGAAGTGGCAGGACATCCATCTGCCAGTGGAAAGCAGTGAATTAATTCCTGATTTTGCTTGGCTTGTGCACATGGCTTTTATTTTCCATAATAAAAAGTCATTATCTTGATCTAAGTCTCCTCACCTTCTGTTTTCTCCCCATCTTTTAGGAGAGGGAAGTGAGAGATCATCTGGGTGGGAGTTTGGTTGTTGGCCAGGGTCAGCCCACTGCAGTGGTGGTAGTTTTTTTCCTTGCATGTGGTTATTATCACATCAAGATCTCAGAAATTACATTTCTTAATGCAGTGATGTACAATGAAGCAGACAGCAAGCACTGAAATATGTGGAAAATTACTTTCAACTGGCTTGTCCGGGGAGTAATTGGTAGGCTTATTTAGCATTGCAAAGCTGTCCACACTTAATGTCAAAAATGGTTTTTTACATGATGGTCCACCTTTTAATCCAGTAGTTTCACAGAAGAGAATCTAAAGTTCAAATATAAAACAAGAACAGATTGTTCAACTTGTGAATACTGTATTTCAATTAAAATATTTCTTCTCCCTGTAGTAGTTTTGATGTACTGGGGCTTTAGCTAAGGGTGGAGGGAGAAAAAGACTTCAGATTTTTCCAGCCCATGTGTACTTTTCAGGTTAAGTAGTTTTGGTGATTATTATTCTTTAAACATTGATAATAGTAGATCTGCCAGGCACACATGTTCCAAAATTCCCCACAGATATTTATTGAGAGTCATCCCCACTCTCTCAATGCATGTTAGTTATCATTTTGGCCAACAAACCCACAGGCCCTATGTGAGAACCTGATGGCTCACAGAACACTGCCAGTTGCATAAAGCCATCTGACCCACAGAAAATCCTTCTGAGGAAACTGTCTTTTCACATGATTTCTGTATTTACAAGTACTTCAGTTGTAATTGACATTTCTAACCTCTACAGAGAGGTGAGTGATGTCTATTGCGACCATCTGGCTCCCTCGGTATTCGTGACACTAACATTCAATATGTGCAAGTGCTCGTGGAAAATGAGTACAAAAGTCAAAGGTGACTGAATATAAATGAGTTTTCAAACAGGTTGCTCTTTTTCTTGGTGTGGGGTTGCAGTGCTGAGACAGAGGGAGCCCAGTGAATGTGCTGTCCTCTGGGAACTGCAGGAACAGCTTAACCAATAGCAATGGAAAACCAGCTTTTTTCTTAGAAACTTCTACACCCAAAATTTATTTTCATTTCTTTTCAGAAATACAATTATGTTCAAATCTCATCTGAAATGTGAAGCCTAAATTAATTTTCTCTTGCATTATTTATTTTTTCTAAATTGAGTATCTTTTAATTTATTTGCATATGTACTTTGTTGCATAATGCTATGTACAACTTGTGAAGAAATACAGAAGTAAAGCAATAAAAAAGGTTTTAAAATATTGAGCTAACAAGATGATTGCAAACAAATTCTATCTTGAGAATGTTATTTGGAAAATTATCACATTTAATTTCAAAGTGTTTTCCCTCTGCTGAATTTTGCTACACTTTAAACATTTTATGGGGGAAAAAAAAGACATTTCCATATGGAATAATCTTCTAGACAAAAAAGCCTCTGATCAGTTGCTACCTGATAAGTGGACTGGATTCTATGAAGGTGATCTTTCCTAATTTTTGCCATTACCTTATGATTGAGGGGTAATTCAGGTTCCTTTCTGATCACATAACGCGTAATGAAATACTTGCTTTCCCTGTCAGTCAGTGAACCATTGGCGTTTGGTATGATAGTTCTGTATTACAATTTTTATTTTTTTTTTAAACAGCTACTTACATTTTATGAGCAGTCAGCAAAGTACACATGCACTTTTGGCAGTGGAGTGCTTTTGACTTTGATCTGAAGTGACTTACACTTTGAGTTCTCACTGAGTTAGTTAGGCTGAACTGTCTTTCACATGTAGAAACTCCTGGCTGTCAACAACGCAGTAGTTTTTAGCTGAAAGTGTGAATTATTTACAAAGCATGCATTTTAAGCATGGTGCAGCAGCGGCTTCCAGTGAAAGAAATGTGGTTTTTCCTTAAAATTATTTTTCAGGCGGCACTCTGTGCCTATTATGATAGGCTGAGTAGCTGTTGAAGTTCAAATGAAGTTACAAGTATTTTCCATGCACTTCATGGCTCCATTTTCAACTTCTCTGTTATCACTGTAACTGTTGCTTATGACTATTGATGTTCTTTTTCAAAGTCTTTGTATGAAAGAAGTCAGAGAAGTTAATCTGCATGCTTACCTGGATTTTGTTGCCAGTTGTAGAGCGTGAGTTTGGTTGCAAGGAGGATTGCAGCAACATGCTGCCAACTGCAGTGAGCCAAGGACAGTACTTACCAAGTCCTATATATTACAGCTGTAGTGGCACCGCTGTGATTTCAAACCAGTCACTCACCCACCAATAAAGGTACAGTAACACAGTTATGAAACAGCTTTCCATAAAAATCATATATCCATTCACACATTTCCTAAAAAAAAAATTGCTTATTCTTAAAAGTTTGTAAGATTTGTGTGGTGCAGTTTTCATGGCTGAGTGTTTTTGTTTCATTTCTTGTTTCTTCTCCTGTTTCATTTGATAGTTTGAGGTTTTTTGGGGGTGGGGGGGTATTCTTTTGGGTCTTTTTGTGGGGCTTGGGGTTTTTTAATCCAAGTTATATGTTTCAGAAAGAAAAGATTATAAAATGATGGTATCATCCTCACAGCTGAGTAGTGATTTGGCAATCGTCTGTCTCACCTCCCTTGTTTGAACAAAATACTGTCCATGCTCAGCACACATTTGCTTCCTCATTTTTGAATCTAGCATCTCCCTGGGAGTAACAGAATTTCCAGTTGCAAATGAAGGACTCCCAGAAATACACTGCCTTTTGGTGAGAGCTGGTTTGCTAAGCATTAAATGGCAATAAGATATTCTATCCTGCAAGAATAACAGTACAGATGCTGACAAAGTTTTTCCCAGTTCTGACTGACTGTGAAACAATTCTTAGAAAAAAAATTAAGACTTGGCTATGACCTTAGTCATTTCAAGTGTAAAGCAAAAGACAGTTTAATGAGTTATTCCTAAACTAACCTATGTAATACACACCAGAACGGAGGGCCTTGCCAAAAGATTTTTGATATCTGTCATCTCCTGTCAAAGTAGGTTTGTTTCTTCTCTGCTGAACTGTAAAACCCCTTCAACTTTTAACATTAAGTACTCTAGTACAGATATAAGTAAATTTAAACATGTTCTTACTACTTTATGATCATTAGCTGGTCTCAGTTGCAGTTTTCTTGCCTTTTCTTAACAACCTACCTGACCAGATTAATTTTTCATAAGGTGACAAACTGTCAAAGCACTGCCATTCGCTGACATGGGCTTGAAACAGGATGCCATGTTAGATTACCGATGCCTGGAGGCATCTTCTTTTTCTTTGTGAGGTGGGACATCTGATGAATCTTTAGGCGAAAAGCTGAGGCCAAAAGCGATATTGAGACTGATAAAATGACAGCTGTAATTTAGGAACAAATTTGAGTGCATCTCACAGAAGAGAAGAGCCCTGTACCTTCTGCCCATGAGTCCTCATTCTTCAGAGATGATCACACACCAAGGTTAGCATTCCTGCCGAATTTCCCTTCCCTACCATGTCATTCTACCTGAACTGAACTTTTGTGGGACCCTGACTTTCATAAGGAGGTTAATCAGTGTTTTCCTCACTACCGAAGTCCTGGCTACCTTCACATCCCCAGCGCCAAAGAATTCCATAAACTGAAGTGCAAAGTTTAAAAAGAACGAAAAGGAGCAAAGCAGATAGAAATCTGCAAAACCAACATTGTTCCTAAGTTTATCTTTTGTAAAAATTAACAAATAAATCAGACACAATCCCCTCCCAATGCACAACTCCCCTGGGCAGTAGTGGCAGCCAGTTAAAGGGCAACTTGTACACGTTTCCGAAAGCACTTTGTAAAAATAATACCTGATTTCTGCTGAAGGAACAAAACTGGACTGGTTCTCTGACCCTAGCATCAGCTGCAAGAGGGCTCCCCCAGCTTCCAATGGAACAGGGTTTTTTGCAAATAAAAATTCTGAAGATAAATGTAAGACTTTAGGGAAGAATGCAGTTTCAAACGGTCCCTTCACAGGAATGTAAAGGTGTAACTGGACCAACAGTTCTCTGATAACCACGGTTACTTACAAAATGCACAAACACAATAAAGACCACAATTTGAATGTTAGCCCACATGGCATGAAGTGCTCAAGATGATGCTGTATTTGCAAACAGGGTATTAGGTAGATTAGCATGATACAACGCAATCCAATTAGAGACAGTGTGACCTTTTACTGGCTATGCTCAAAACCAGTGGAAGGAGCCTCGCCTATAATGAATATTTAGCTATCTCTGCTTCATGTCTGTTTGCTAGCATTGTCTAAATGAGCATGTCTTTTCTATATTGCAGATGAATTTGGATGTCTGCAGCCTTTCAATGGGGAGGTTTCCCTTTCTCAGCTCAATGTTCTGAGTATTGCCAATGAGGTCATACATATGTTCTCAGTTAATGTAACGGTAGCTTCAGTTAAATCATCAAGATACTGATTTCACCCTTGGGGAACAACCAAGCTGGGCATCACTAAAATAGCATGTGCTACTCCACAGTGATTGCAGTTATGCAGTATCTTCTCTGGTGCACCCGAGAACAGCAATTGCCCCATTACTGTCCTTCACATGGTAGAAGTTGAGTGTTAAGCGCTGCCTGGTGCATGTTATAAGAGTGTTGCGTGCACATACCTCACCCCAGTACATTTGTAATAAAAATTACAAGCTAGGCAAAGATGTGGTTTCTCCAAGAAACAAAGTAAAAGTCATTAAAAAACCCTAGTGACTGCACCTAAGAAAAATAACTATCATTTATACGTCAAAACTAATGAGTACCATGTGATCAAGATCTCAATTTTATCTCTTTTTTGTATGATAAAGTGCTATGACCCCTCCACATCATGCTGGTAAATTGGCTCAATAATGACTCAGAAAATGCCACCTGCACATCCCACCCAGCAGCTGACTTTTACTACAAGTCCTTTAATTGGAAATACAATTTTCCAGCTAGGCTTTCTTTTTTAAAGAAGTTATTGTTCTCGCATCTGAATACCTTGTACTTGCTTTGTTTTAAAATGTAATGCTTTGCACATGCAGTATGTGATTCTGAATAATATCCTCCAATATAGCAAATACAGCCAAGAGTATAGTGTCTGGAAATGGTTTGTTATGGGCAGGAGCCTGCTTTAGTTAACACAGGGGAAAGGCACCTTGCTGTGCAGCAATGGATAGTCTTCAGGCACAGCTTCTTGACTCCAGAGCAGCTCTGAATGCTGTGAGTGAAATGTCGAGAAGAAATTAGATAGGGCATTTAATTACAGGAAAGTAAAAGTGCAGGGGATGGGAAGCGGCCCTGGGAAGGGTCTGTGGTTAGTGGCATGTTCAATCAGGCTGTGTCAGTCACCTGTATTTCTGGGAACTTCATCAACTGCCAGAAAGCCTGGACAGTGAAGAAGCACCTCTGCCAAGCTGCCCTCACTGCAGCAGTTAGTGTGGAGGGGGTTAATGAGTGACCCTGATCCCAGCTGGATGGGCAGCAGGAATGCAGCTGAGTCAGGGGGGAAACCATGAACTCACTGGGCAGGCTCACCAGAGAGACTGAAAGGAAAACTCTCTGTCCTCCTGGAAATCCCCACCTGAATGTGGCTCTGGGGTGGGGGGTGGGGGATGTGCTTCTGCTAGCTCTCCAGGACAAGAAGTGCATTGTCTTGAGATCATCAGTAAGAGGAGTATTTCCATCCCACTGCTCACAAAAGTATGTTCAAAGCAGTATTAGATAACCTTTTTTATTTTTTTTTTTTTTTTTTTGACTGAGAGAGGGGTAGCTTGTGAGGGAATGGAGACTAGATTTTCATGGGGGGGTGAAGGGTACTAAAGAAGGCACTTCCCCATGGGCTCTTCTGGACCTTGGTTCCTTCAGTCCTGCATGACGATTACCCACCCAGCACATATGCTAGTTTACCCCTGAGCTTCTTCCTCGCAAGAAGAAACAAGGAACTGGTGGGATGGAACTTTGCTCCAGTATCTGCACCACAGATCCAGTCAGAATGTAGGCTGTGCAAGGATTCACTGCTCAGCTCACCTGTTTTTCAACATCTGTATAAGTCTTGGGCTTCCCTACATCCCATGTGTGCATTACACCCCGAGACAAAACCAGCATGCTTGTGGATTGCCAAGGCTCTCTATTTAGGTATCTCTCATCTTGAATTGGTATGCAAGGACACTAGCATGTTGCAGAGGCACAGAGTGGCAAGCTGGGGATGAAGAGATCAAAGGCATCCCAGATGCCTTCTACACTCCATCAGCTAGACAGCTTCCACAAGATGGCATGGTAGCTTGGCACAGCAAAATACAGCCACTGTGCTGAGCTGTGCCAGCTTGCATTTCTCCACCCTTTTCCAAGGTTAGAGATGCCACTAGAAGGTCTGGTGCAACTTTATGTAATATGCAAGCAGCACTGTCTTTGGTGAGGTCTTCATTGGCCTGCCTCTCCTCCAATAAGTTCAGTGTCTTTCTGGTCTGTGACTGAGGCTCAGTCTACCATTGTTATGTCCTAGACTCTCAGTGCTAAGGATGAGGAACCAGAGGAAGAACCACCTCACTGCTGGATCTTCATCCCTCATGACCCTGGGGAGATCATGATCTAGAGAGAGGTCAAACTTCTGAGACCAGGTGAGGGCTGGCACTGGGTGACTCAGGCTCAGGGGTTATTTGTTGCAGTTACACATGCACAGGTGGCAATAAGCACTTGCCTCTTATCCAAAAGACACATTCACAAATGGTCCTTGTGACTGCGCTTGTATAAACCAGTTAGCACTCTCCTTCTATAGCTCACTGGATGGAATATGGATGAGGAGCTTAGCAGCAGCTTCTCCCCAAAAGCAGGTTACCATGACTGTGCAGTGTGGACCATGTGGTTGTATATTTGCTTCTGACTGGCACTGCAAACATCTATCACCTGTGTGACCACAATGAATTATTTTAAGTCCTTAAATCAATGACTCTGTTAAGTCTGTCACCTTTTCTACAGGAATGGCTGTGAAGTGAGGTGATGTGGCTTCAAGGAGGCTTTCAGTTCCCAGACAGGCACCTTAGAGGTGGCATTCCATCTTTCTGAGTTTTCCATTCTGGGCTGGTAATCTCACATGGTTAGTCCCAATGGTGGAAGACACTAAATAACCCCCAAACCTTCCCCCTACAAGGGAAGGACTGCCCTAGGTTGCAATCGAAAAAGGAAGTTGGTTAGCATGTAGGACTGTGTTGGGGAAAGCTAAAAGCAAGCCTGGTCTGAAGGTCTAGAAGCCAGAGTTGTACCCTATCTGGTGGTACCCTCACTCAAATCATCAAACTGCACTATCCCCGGATGATGCCATCCCCATGAAGGTCTTCTGCCATCATGTGCCAAAAAGCCACGTGTGTGAATGGAGATTGGAGAGGCTGAAGATCAGGTTTGCCAGGGAGTAAGAATAAAGGTATGCTGCCTTCTTTTTTGTGTGCTCCCTGTGGCCCTGTGCAGAGCATAGCAGAGATGATGAGGGGTGAAGCTGCAGGGGCACATTGTTGAATGAATGTGAAGAGCTCTGTGACTGTGACAAGGTTTGTTCTGAGTTTCACTGCAGTTGATCTGCTGGGGGGGGGGGGGGGTGGGGGTGGGGGGGGGGGGGGGTGGGGGCGCGGGGCTGATCATGAGGAGCATGAGCATGAGTCATTCCTCACCAGCTGATCAGAGGTCCCAGACTCCCTTCATGGATCATAAAGGCTGCAGAAATGTAGCCTAAATGTCTCTGTAAGGATTCAGAACTCAACTGTCAGGCACCACTATTAGTCACAACTTGTCATTTGACAGGGTGAGTTCTTCTGAATCTGGTTTTCCAATAAAAGCTTCTAAATCTGTGCACATTTTTTTTTGCCCTTTTTTTTTCCTGGCGGGTAGACATCCAAATGATAGTGCTGTCCAGGGAAAAACTCATGACTAAGTCTTCCTGGAATTCACAAAATGTACATCCTCCTACTTACTCTACTTTGCAGCTCATTGTCACACATGTACCCTGAGCCTACTAAACACAAAGGATGTGTGGAAAGGAGGAAGAGAGACTGATTGGAATATTGCCTCAGCAGCAGGGGATGATTCAATGATGCTGCTGAGCACCTCCTCAGAAAGGCACAGGAACAGGGTGTGCTCACATCTGGAGTGCCCCAGGGTCTAGGCTGGAGCACTCATCACAGTCAGGAGCCTGTACCTTGCTAGTTACCTCACTGCTGCCTCAGTTACTGTCCAGGTGAATACCCTAATCCCTGGGATGCCTTGATAGAAAGGCTCTTGCCTGTCCCCTTGCAATACAGGAATGATGGCTTTTCTCCACATTAGTCATTTGAAAGGAGTTTAGATTGCTAAAATCAGGACAGTGCTCAGGAGTCAATAAATTTCCAAAAAAAAGCTTTAATTTAAAAAACCACACACAAACAAACACCAAACCCCTCTTTCCCTACCAATTCAAATATAGATTAACATACAATATCAATTAATATAATCAATATTGTAAAGTAATCCCTCCAAATTCATGTTTCTCTATTAAATATAGGTCTGACCAGTGCCAATTTTGTGACAAAAATGTACACCAGGATTGCTGTAGATAGCTTGTATTTGATTTAAGTTGGTCTGAACTACCCTATAAATTTTTTGGGGAAAGCCATGCTTTGTAGTGTTGTTACAGGCAGGTAGAAGGAGAGGAGAGGCAGGCGAGAGCTAAAAAAGGAGTACGTAGATTTGCCATACTAAAAACACTGGAGGCAGTTTCCTGGCCTTCTGGGCTCTCTGGAGCAGAAGGGGAAGTCTCATGAGTGTTAAGCAGTTTGAGTGAATAGGAACGAAGACTGTGGATTTTTTAACAAAAGCTTTCTTATTTTCATCTGTTAATTAGTAACTGATGTTACCCAGGTGTTAATAAAAACAAACGAAAGACAAAGAGCTTTGAAAAGGCCGGCTTGAAATCCTATCACTCCCACCTGTTCATGCTGAAGAATTTTTGCCCTACATAATCTCACCCTTCTATTAGCTCTTTGCCCATCTTCATCTCCCTGCTCTGCTGGGTTTTCTGGCCCGCATTCCTGATGAAAACCAGATAGACAATCCCTGGAGAAGGGACCGTCTTCTGCCATCCACTAAGGCAAAGCCTGGCTCAGTCAACTGGGATCCTAATCTTGGAGCAGGACATGTAGCTACTGGGCTGGCAGCAGCGACACGAAGGGCAAAAGAGCCACCCTTTTCTCTGGGTCCAGACTCTACATGACACTGTGTACCTCTCTCATGTCTGTTGTGCTGCAAGCACTCACAAGCAGATAGTATCACAGCGACAACCATCAGCCTCTCCTCACCGAGGTCTCCGTGACTCCACAGGTGCTGAAGAGTCACCTCTTAACAGAAGACTTTCATTCTTACTTCACAGCCACAGATCTGAGCGGCTGCATCTCAGCCCCCATGGGGAGGGCTCACATGCAGGAGCTCCGAAAAAATGCCACTGCAATGTAAACAAAAAGAAATGTTGCTGTTCATACTCCCACTCCTTATCACTATGAAAAGTCAGGCCTGTTGATATGCAAAGGCAAACATTAATGATGTATACTTATTAATTATTCTTTTGTTCACTTTTCCTTTTGTTGGAAATATTTTTATAGTTCTATGTTATTGCTCTCGATAACGTTTGGTGAGAAACTGGATAGGGACCTACGTTATCACTTGTATAATTCACGCTTCATCTTTCTTCACACAGTGACATTAATTCTCCATTGCAGAAGAACATAGTATACTTACCTTTTCAAACACTTAAATGACCTTTCACTTTGGTTTTGAAGGCGTTTTTTAAAGTGTTGTTAGAGCTTTCAATGGGAGACAAACTTTCAGTCTAAACCCACATGTTAGACCAACTATGTTCTTTTCATGCTCCTTCTTTTCCAGGTAAACTCTACCTGGAATCTTTTAGGTCTCCAGCAGTGGAAAAATGCTGAGTAAAACTGTGTCTGAGATGAGTCTCATGACCAGCCCTTCAATGGTTAACTAAAGGTAACTCTTCAGTCCTCCTGACCTCATCCCTTTGGGGTTTTTCCATCCCCTCAGATATGTGGTACATGCTGTCTTTCCTTTTTCTGATGCAATGCAGCCTACATTATTGAAACACTCCATTGCTGATTTACTAATTAGCCTTTATTACCAGAATTGGTCTGACCTTATCTACCTTCAGTACTGTTCTTCCTGGCTCTGTTCCTCCAGAGCATTCTCATCTATTCCCATGTACCATGCACATTCAGGAGCTTGTTTGGGTTATGAGTCAGAAGATAAGCCTGGTCTCCCAGTCTGCAGCTGTATCTGTAAGGCTCCTGAGGCTTAGCTGTAATCTCCAATATTCTTTACAGTAATTGCTATTTTCTTTACAGAGTAGATTTGAGGATCAATATCTAAAAGCAGTAGAGATATTATTATAATTTGCCTGGCATTTGTAATCCAGACTATAGAGAAAACTTTACAGGCAAAGAAGTGCATGCCCTGAATATCACAATACTTTTTCTTCCCCCTGCTTTTAAGTGGAGAGGGAGTGTTAAGAGAGTCCAGCATGGGGTGAACAGCTTTCCAGAGGCTTGGTGAGGTTTGTTCCACCGTGTGCTTCTTGCTCTGACAGGGATGACTGGGTTGGTGGGAACCTGTTGTCCTAACTCCTCCTTCCTGAGCAGCTGTACCAACAGTGCCATGACATACATACCCAAAACAGCACTAATTTAAAACAAACACTTATCAACCCAGAAAAGTTATCTCTGTTGGAGTAGCTGGCTGTACACCTCAGTCTCCCACACACATGCTTATCTGCTCACCAGGCTTAAGTGGTGCATAGGAACTGGGGGGCTGATTCAGTAGCAACCAGAAAGATTACAACAGATTACAGTCAAGTTTTAGCTGAAAGGTTAGGGTGGCTGCAAGAAGCTGATGAGTTTAGCCCCAACCAGAACCTGGGTGCTATCATAGAGTTACATACAGAGCACATGGGACATTGCTGGTACTTGGAGTTTCATACAGGCAAAGGAGATGGAGAGTTTCTCTGAGAGGCTCTGTTGAGCTGTTGATTCCATAAAACTTGTCGAATCCTTCAGACCCCTGAGCCCACTGCCTTCAGTAGAGCAGCAGCACCCTACAACAGTTGGGGAACTAAGTGTGAGGGATTGCATGCTGTTAAACAGCTATTCGTACCCTGCACTTTAGGAATGTCACACAACACATGCACGGCAGCCTTAACGTTTCAGTAACCAGATGAAATGTAGGAGGAATTCCCCACGTTACATGAATGTGACTCCATCGCTCGAATCAGAACATGATTTATCATAAAGATTTGGGAAAGAATTTCTCTAAAACATATTTTTGCCCTGCAAATGGAACCATCTCCCGCAAAGTGAGAAGCACGTCTTAAGGAAGGCACTCAGCCTTTTGCTCCCTGTTACCAAACAGATGCAGTTTATACTATTTTTTAAATTATTCTTAGCATATTTTTAAGCACAATGCATAGTGCTTCTAGAAGAATACTCTGGATAAACCTGTTGTGCAATGCTGTCCCGCACATTCATAATACAGACTGTACAGATAGCTGGTACATGGACAATAATGTAGGCAAAGGGACGAAACTGTTTCCTTGTAAGGCATTGTTAAATTACTGACAGCATAGAATTGCCAGTTATGAGCAGGTTAGAGCACACTGTAGTGTTTGGAATAATACCTGCAATTTTCCCCGTAGGTATTGTCCTAAGAGAAGATGGTACAGTCATTATTCATTCTCTTTATAAAGCTATAGCAATTAGGCACTCAGTCCCTTGGTTGAGGAGAAGAAGGGGACTGTGGTCTTTATTCAGGCATAGCCATTTTTCAAGAAAATGCATCTGACAATGACAGAAGGCTTCCCAATAGAGAACACAAATCAGGGACAGAAAAAACCAAAGAAACCCCCAAAACCCAAAGTGCTCCCAACAGTGCCAGCAGCCCTCAAAGAAACAAAGAAAATGGTTCTTTTGGTAGCAACCAATTTCCTGTTCCCAAGCAGATGTTCATGAAAAGGGATGATTTTACGAATTCTTTTGGCAAAACTATTTTCTTTTGATTGTGCTGGAACAATTTGAAGATTGCAAGAGGCTGGCAGAAAAACAAAGGAAAATTAAGAACTAGCTATGATATTAGCATGGTTGGTAAGGCCACCGCCTGCATCAGCAGCATCCAGCAGCGTCAGACTGTGAGGCTCCATCCAAAATCCTACAAATGCTCAAAAAGCATACTAAACTCCTCAAAGGCGTAAACCCTTTCAGTGGGAGTACTCACAAAGAGGGAGAACAAGAAACTAAGGAGCAGCTCATGAAAGGTGAGGCAGTCTGTGCTACATTCATAATCAGGATGAGAAGCCATGGCATTCAAAGGAGTATGGCCGAAGCAGCCATGTAACTCCACCAGGATTGACAGTCCTGGGCAAGGCTAATGGGCAGTCTTCCATCCAAAGACAAAGCAAAGATGGGATAGGCAAAGGGGGCAGCTGCCAGAAAATGTGGTGGCATAAACAGGGAAGGCATGCCCAAATACAGAGGAGACAAACTACAGAGAAAACCCTCTGAATGCCGTGATGAAAAAAGTGTACAGACAAGGGAAACAAAGGAACAAAATCACAGAAACAAGCAGGCGTCCAAAGGGTGAGTGTTTGCACATACATGAGCTCAGCCCAGCACAAAATAGCAAAAGAAACCACCAACCACAAAACACACAAATGAACAGAGGACGTCTGTAAAGCTCTGTGGAGTACCAGATGCAAGAGAAGGGCCTGAGCCAGGAATAAATGAGGCGCTAAAAGACGAACAGGCACCGGGATAGAGACTGGCATTTTATGTCACAAAGACCTGTGTCACCATGAGCCTTTTGCAAGGGAGGAAAGTGAAACTGCAGCAAAACAAAGCAAGTTAAAATCATAGGATGGCACGCTCACAAAACCAGAACCATAGTGTAAATTAAAAGCAGGGTGAGGGGAAGGAGGAAGGCTGGGATTTCAGGTAGAGAACAAAGACAACAAAGAAGCCTCTGCTCCTGTTAAAATATATGATCCTAACATCCCCAAAGCCAAAAGAAATGTTCCTCTTGTAGGCAAACAGCAAACTGAAGGTGTAGCAGGAGGAACTAAATCTTCTGTTCCATCAAGACAGCCAGAAGGCTGGTAAATTACCATCATGTTATTTTTTTGATGGACTGGGATGTCTTCCAGACTTGTTACATGTGATAATAGATAAAACAGTTTGGCTATTGTAGGAGCTGACTCCCAGAAAATCAATTCCATTACAAGAGCAAAACAACTAATAATGGGAGCTGCAAAGAGAATGGAAAAGGAGATAGTATTGTCACAGAAGCCAAGAGTTGGATGAGCAGCATGGTACTTGCTTAGAAACCAGACAAGCTATTTGCCAGAAACCCTTAGCGCTTCAAACAAAGCGCTAAAAAGAGCTCAACATCAAAGGCCCCTAAAAGGAGAGATATAAACTGACTTGACATCAGCAAAACATGTTAGCAACCAGTGCCAATGATGGATATTAATAAATGTCATCAGAGCTACTTCACCATATTTGGGATGACATCGGGTTGATAGAAATGGCAAAGAATGACATTTGGGGTAAAAACTAAGGGCAAGAGTTTCAGTGTTACCAAAAAGATGTACAAACAAGATTCTTAGGAAGTTGTGTCATATCAGATGGTGTTCTGGTGGCACAGATACAAGCAGCCCATGGAAGGCTGCTGTGGCAGAAATCCCCAGTCTTCTGGAACCATCCAGGGATGCAGGACTAACAGCTAGAAGTGGTGTCACATACAGGAGTCCACTGATCATACAAGGTCCATGACCTGGCCATGGGAAGGCAGAGTATCCACATGACAGGGCTTCAGTCAGTTCATAGACTGTAAGCCCTAGTAAACTAGCTATACATTCCCCACCCACACCCCCAGAATGTTTAGGTAAGTACTTTCATGATTACTGTTACACATATAGAGCATAAAGTTACCTCAACATGACTGTGATGGGTTGACCTTGGCTGGACACCAGGTGTCCACCAAGATGATCTATCACCCACCCCTCCTCAGCTGGACAAGTTGAGGAGAAAGCCAAGATGGAAAAACCTTGCTGGTAAAGATAAAGGAAGTTTAATAAAGCAGAATAAAAACTCAGTGTATGGAAAAAAAGGAAAAACAGAAGATTTATTCTCTACATCCCATCAGCAAGTGAGTTCCAGACACTTGCCAGGAAGCAGGGCTTCAGTACGCATAGTCGTTGTTCCAGAAGACAAGTGCTGTAAACAACAAATATCCTCCCTTCCTCCTCCTTTCTCTTAGTTTTTATTACTGAGCAAACATCACATGTTATGGAATAACCCTTTGGGCAGTTTGGGTCAGCTGTCCTAGCTGTTTCCCTGCCCAAGATCTTGACAACCTCCCAGCTTACTGGTGTGTGGGAGGGGGATGATGGAGGGACAACTCTGATGCTGTGCCAGCACTCCTGAACAATACCTAAAACCCTGGTGTGTTATCAATACCTTGATTACTACCAATACCCAGCACAGCACTACGAAGACTGCTGTGGGGGGAACTAACTCCATCTGAGCCAGACACAACACAATGGAATCACTGTCCCCTACCTCAGAGACTGCTCACCCTTCCCAAAATATTAAGAACTGCACAGGAAGAAGAGATAGAACCTGCAGAAGTGGCTATAAGAGACCCCAGTGTTGAAGGCCATGCTGAAGTAGGGGCTGGCAGGGCTGTGTACATGTGAAAAATAGATGGGAAATACATTGAATGTGTACAGAAGTGGGACAGCTTCGAAGAGCAGGAGACTATGAATGACTAGATAGCTTTCAAAAAGTCCTTACTATCAGCTTCCGGAAGCTTTCATCACCTGCTACTGGTATGATACTCTATGCCAATAACCAGTTGGAGTGCATGGAGCTCTTCCTGGGGAAGGATGAGGAGCTGAGCAAGAACTTATGGATCAGGATTAAAGAGAGGGTAGGAACAGGGAACACTGTAGCGGGGGTCTGCAACATGTCACTTGACCAGGAAGACCAAATGGATGAGGCATTAGGTAAACAGACAGGAGTGGTCTCATGTTCAGAAACCCTGGTCCTCATGGGGGACTTCAACCACCCCAATATCGATGTAGGGTCAAACAGCAGGGCATAAGCAATCCAGGAGGTTCCTGGAATGTGCTGATGACAACTTACTTCTCCAAGTGATAGAGAAGCATAACAAGGAGAGGTCATAGAATCCCAGATTCATAGAATGGTTTGGGTTGGAAGGAACCTCAAAGATCGCCTAGTTCCAATCCCCTGCCATGGGCAGGGACACCCTCACTAGACCAGTTGCCCAAAGCCCCACCCAACCTGGTCTTGAACACTTCCCAGGAAAGGGCATTCACAACTTCTCTAGGCATACTGGTGACATGCTGGACTTGTTTTCAGTACAAGGAGGGGCTGGTGGGGAATGTGAAGGTCATGGGGAGCCTTGGCTGCAGTCATTATGAAATGGTGGAGTTCAAGATCCTCAGAACAGCAAGGATAGTCACAGCAAGCTCACTACCCTGGACTTCAGGAGAGTAGCCGTTGGCCTCTCCAGGCATCTTCTTGGTAGAGTAGCATAGGATAAAACCCTGGGGGGAAGAGTCAGCCAAGGAAGCTATTTAATATTCAAGGATCACCTCCTCCAAGCTCAGGAGTGTGGCATCCCAGCAAAGAGATATAGAACACCTGTGAACAAGGAATTTGTGAGCAAACTCAAATACAGAAAGAAAAGCTACAGAGGGTGGAAGCAAGGGAAGTTAGCTTGGAAAGAATACAGAGAAAATGTCTGAGCAGCCAGGGACCAGGTTAGGAAAGCTAAAGCCCTGTTCAAGGACAAGAAAAACTTCTGTAGGTATGTCAGTGATAAAAGGTAGACTAGGGAAAATGTGTGCCCTCTCCAGAATGAAAAGACCTGTCTACCTGGGATATGGAGATGGCTGAGGTACTCAATGACAGCATGATCCAGCAATGTGTGCATGCAGCAGAGAAAGCCAATGGTATCCCAGGCTGCATCAAAACCGGCATGACCAACAGGTTGAGAGAGGTGGTTCTGATCCTTTACTTTGCCCGGGTGAGAATCCACCTGGAGTACTGTGTACAGTTCTGGGGTGTCCAATAAAAGATAGATATGGAGCTGTTGGAGCAAGTCCAGAGGAGGGTCACAAAGATGATGAGACGACTGAAGCACCTCTACTATGAAGATGGGCTGAAAGAATTGGGCTTGTTCAGCCTGGAGAGGAAAAGGCTTCAGGGAGGGTGCTGCAAGAAAGCTGAAAGGGGGCAGTTTACAAGGGCATGAAGAGATGGGACAAGCAGTAAAGGCTTTAAACTGACGGAGGGTAGATTTAGATTAGCTATTAGGAAGAAATTCTTCCCTGTGAGGGTGGTGAGGCACTGGCACAGGTTGCCCAGAGCAGCTGTGACTGTCCCCTCCCTGGCAGTGCTCAAGGCCAGGTTGGATGGGGCTTTGGGCAACCTGGTCTAGTGGAGGGTGTCCGTGCCCATGGCAGGGGCTTGGAACTAGATGGTCTTTGAGGTCCCTTCCAACACAAACCATTGTACAACTGTATGATTCTATGATATTGCAGAGTTGGCTTTTAAATATGTATGCTTCAGGATACTGAGATATATGCCTAGTTGCCTGCTTTTCCGAAGGGGAATTGTAACATGAATCATGGCAGTTCACCAAAAAAAAATTACATCATTAACTTGAAAGAAATACAGGCAACTGAATGACACAGAAAACATCAATCAAGGTAGTTATGAGGTGATTTCAAGACAGAGATTAGGAAGAGTCTGAGAACAAGCTACATAAACCAACAAATTACAAGTGTTCATGCCAGTCATTCTGTTGGGAGGGTGAACAATCAGAGTGAGGCATGAGCTGCCTCTGAACACTGGTGAGATTGGATGAGTGGACCATGACAACCTCATGTGTAAAAGCAGTCATATCACAGCAGAAGTTTTCTTCAGGACATATTTGAGCCAGACTGGAATAAAAGCTAGGAAAGCAGATATGCCATAGCCAGCTGACCACAAGACCCTGTTGTCACTTCTGATATGTGCGGGGAAATTCAAATGCAGTTAATATAAACCCCTTTCCTAACAGACTTGGTGGCATTGCAGGAGTAGAACTTTTCATGGTAGTAACCAAGTATGCATCCAACAAAATTGCTGCTCAGACTCCTAGGGACCAGAGATATGGACAACACAATCTCAGCATCTGTCCTGGGCAGCACCAAGAAGACGTGGTGGGCCTGCAATCTCATGATGTGGAGAATCCAGGCTATGCAAAGCTTCATTCAAGTTGCCTGTATCTGGGAAGTCAGTTGTATCAGGTCACCGCCAGCACAAAGCGGCTAGAAATGTTTGTCATGCCTAGCAGAAAGTTGTGTGGTCACCACAGTTTGCCACTTCCGCAGCAAAATTTACTCAAGGCATTTCATGCTCTTTGTGAATACACCAGGCAAAACCCACACATGTAAAAGGGGGAATCTGCAATCCAAAGATGGGGGCTCCCAGTCTTGAGTGTGGTGGATTCAGGGTTCAAGTTCTTGAACCAGCAGGGAGAAGGATTTTCCACCCGTGTCTTCCATATTGCAGAAGAGCATTTTTAACCAGAAACATTCTCTGTGATGACATCACTTCAATTTACTCTTCAGTTTCTTTTCCTTTAATCCTCCCTGTTTCTGTTCTTTATTTTGGGAAATGAGGGGAGGGAACAGTTATTTTTGCAAAGGATAGGCTACAGAAAATCAATGGGAGCCATGTCTGTAGGGGAGTGGCAGGCCGTATGATATTCCCCAGCCTCTCTCCCATCCTTGACTACTTCAGCTCAGGGGATAGCCTGACTTAGATGTGCCTCTGTTTTTTTTTGGGTACTTGTCCAGTGTCCCCTTGAGCCCCTGTTAACCTTCAGTAGTTACTGCTTTGTTACGCTCTTGTTTTATGCTCATGCACTGAGCACAGCCTTAAGCTTCTGCTTGATTCCTCTATGTGGAGAGTTATAAAACAGCCTTTTCAGTAAAGAAAATCCTTGAAGTGGCAGAAGGCTCGTGGTCTGTAGCTATATTAATTTATAGAAAAGTCCTTGTTGAAGGCAAGAAAAATAAAACACTCTAGATTTTTCATTCTATCACATCATTATAGCAGCAGCAGCGCTTCCAAGTTAGATCCTGTCCTCACTAAAGATAGCTTTAAAACTTTATATATGAGTGGAAAGTTACATTCAATAAGATTTATAATTAAATCACATCAGTAAAAACCTGATAGACCCAAAAGGCCTTTGTACAGTGTTTCCATCAATAGATTCCCTTTCCAGACCTGCTGGATTGGTGGCTCCCAGCAGCGACACACAGCTTGTGTACCGCAGATATACAACATACCACATAATGTGGGCACAGGAAAAACAGCGTGGCACCCCTTCAGCATTGCTCTAGCTCCCCCATTGCCTTCAAGATGGATGGGGAAGTGCCAGAATTCAATGTTAGGGTGGTGCACGTCAGGGATGGGCAGCTATCACTTCAAACACAAAAGGGAACTATGGTGCTTGCACGCAAGGCTGCTGGGCTAACTGCAGCAGCACGTGCTCTCATCTCCCAGCTCAGTCTTCAGCAGAGTGTTCATCTATTTACACAGAACTGTTTATCTACCTTTTTTAAAACCTCACACACAAGGTTTCAGCAATTTAAGATGTTTTAAACAATTTCCACCTCCTCGTTTCATTCCGATGTTTAAAGAACAGATACCTCATATGTATTATTGAGCACCAAAGATGGGGATAGAATTGAAAAAGTCAAGCTAAAGCTAAAGAAAATATACTTGGTAGTGTATCTCTCATGCTGAAAAAGACCCAGCCGAAATTGCCCCGTGATACCCAACCCCTGCTATGTACCATGTAGAAATCAGTACCTAAGGAAGATCTTTGGCAATGTTTTGTGAGCAGATAAGCCAGCTAAACATTAACCTCCTTTTTTGCAATCCCTAATCAGAGGTTTCCATTCATACGACTGCTCTGTACTCTGAACCTCGAGTTAATGTGTCTCTGTTTTACAGGAAAGCTTTGCTCATGTCGCTTTTGGGCTCCACAGACTTCACAATGTGACCTCCTGCTGCCGGCTCAGGAGGGAACATGATGCTGCCTCTGCTTAGGTCACGTTAGTTAACGAGTTCACATCAGGTCCAATGTTTAGCTTGCTAAGCACGACTTGTGGTTTCTGAATGAAGCACACCATCCTGCAAGCAGAATTCCACAGACAGAGAGAAAGCACTATGATTTGGAAATTCACATTACATGGACTGAAATATTTCCAAATCCCAGGACAGAGGCGAAGCAAGCGTGACACAGATTGCTCTCCTGGGAAAGCAGACCTTGCCAGCAGAGCACCTACAGGCCCTCAAGATTATCCTTCCATGAAAAAAATCACACAGAAGACTAGACATCTTGGTATTTCTGGGTAGTGTATCAGTGTGGTCTATTTTTAAAACACAAATAAGATACTAGCTCAATGTTGCCTTATATCAGTACTAAGTATTAAAAAGGAAATAGAGAAAGGGATCATAATATCAGTGGAAGTGTTGGATTTGCACAGTGAAGGCTGGATTTTCACTTTGGTAATTTAGGATTGTTTTTTGATTTCTCATTAGCGTGGAGCTAATGTAGAACCTGCAACCTCAACTGGTTGCAGGTCAGATGCAGAGTCCTGGGGTAAAAATGTTCCCCAGGTAAAAACATTCTCCACCACAGACCAGGGAGCTCAACAACTCCCCAGTCCATGATGGAGACTGGGGTGAGGAAGACTGGAGGATCAGAAGATGAGAAAGTGTCTGATATTATCATCTGTCTGTCCTGGCTTGACCAGAATCTGGGAGTGTTTTGTGGGCAGTGCTAGGCCAGCATTCCCTGCGCAAAGGGGATGCGTCCCCTTGTCCCCTCCCAGGCTCTGCAGCTCTAGAACTTGCTAGGCTGCAGCAAGAACTTGGGGCAAGTTTTGGTCTCAGTATCCTGGACACCAGGATACTGTGTTCAACAGTGTCACTGCAGACTTAGTCTGCCTCTTCTGTGTGCTGTGAACCTAGTTTTGAAACACTTTTCTTCAGCTCCTACTTAGACATTTTATTTTCTACACAAGAAATATGGCTGGGTCACAATTCAGTAAACCATCCCTATCCCACACAACACTTCATCACATACTTAACTGTAACTTTAGCGCTGACCTGAAGGGGATGTGAGCACATACTCATCTTGCTATCCATGCTGAATTATTTTCCTGAGCAAGGACTGGCAGAAGGATCAATCCTGAGCTGAACTGGGGCCTTGCCAAGTTTTATTTGTTAGAGCTCAGCTGTTTTTTGCTGTTGTTTAGCTTAAAAAAACCCAACAGCATTGCAAGAATTTATTTTATGACACAAGAAAAGATATATTTCTTATACCATGCCATAACTCAATAACAACTGAAGGGATAAATTTCACTAAAATAATTTCTTTCTGGCCAGAAAACAGAGATGAATATTCTCAGCTCAAAAAGTGAGTGCTATTCAGACTCACAAAAAGTGAGAACTCAGGGTGATAGCTAAGACTGCCTTGTGGTCTTGCTGCAGCCTTCATGCAAAAGCTCCTGGGTGAGTTCTTACACGCAGTTTGAGGCAGTAAAATTTTTTGTAGAGGTCCTTGAAGTATTGCAAAGCAGTCGTGAGCGCTGATCTTATGTACAGGGATTGTGTTTATTTTTCCAGTTGTGCACCTCCAAGCACACTCTGACATTAAACAAGTAAGGGACAGTAGCAGGATGGAGGGTCAAATACAGCCCCACACTAAAAATGCAACACTGGTGATTACATTATCATTGGATTTGAGCACAGATAAAGCAAGCATTTCCTGACTGCATTACAGCTGTGGCCAGGACAATCTCTCCACCATCTCTCAGCAGCCACAGATGTTGCCTGAGGACCTAAATTTTAGGCACATGCAACAGTGAGCAGTACAGCAGAAGCCTGCCTTCTCTCCACATCCTTTACATGTGCTCCACACTGTTCAGGCACAGTGGTTGCAGCAGGAGGGGTAGCAAGCTGTCTAAAAGTACGTGGAGCCCTGCTCCTATTCTGGGTGTGAATGCTGACAGGACAGGCCCAGTCCCACGGGGTGCAGGGGGTAAGAGAGAGCCTGCTGCTGCCCCACCGCCCTGCTGAGCTGCCTCTCCAGGCCTAACATGCCACCTCTGCCCAGGTTTTTCCCAGTGGTATTGAGGTCCTTCGGCATCCCTTCTGCCATGGCACTGCTGCAACTAGCTCTCTCCTGAGCATTCTTTTCCTCCACACCTCTAGAAAGCCTTCCTGAAGCCTGTATCATCTCACTGAGGTGGATCCACTTCCCTCCAGGATCTTTCTGCCCTCATTTAAGAGACTGGGGAAATAATTTCTGCCTAAGAAATCGTATACAGCTTTACTTGTAAATCCTCTGTGACTCACTACCCTCATGAGCAGATTTCTTTTACCATTTTTGATGTCAGATACAATCTAAATTATATTTACATGTGTCCCAGGCTTCTGCTATGCAAAGGATTTCCAACATATTGAAGCAAAGCCTGATAACTTCTTAGGACTAAGCAGTATTATCTGGTGGTGGGGTTTTTTTTAGTGCTTCAAGAATAGTAATCATACATTACTCTGCAGTAAAGCCATTATATAATGATTCATCTGTGGAAGAAAAAATCCCATGAAGCAAGTGGAAAACTGACAACCTGCTTTATCTGTCTATCACTTCATACAGAACACTCCTGTATTGTCCAAAACTACCTCTCCAGGAAGGCTGGTGAGGAGAAACCCATGGGTGGAGACTGGTTTGCTTGAATAGCATTTAGTATGGATAGGTTTCATTGTGATAAATATCTGTATCTGTTTAGATTTACCTCTGCGGTCACTGAGGGATAGCAGAAGCATGTAGTGTCATGTGCAATTACAGACTCCATCCCTCTCCTTTTGGGAGGAGGCAGCACAGCTTTCATTAAACATCTTTTTATCTCAAGCTAAGAACAGTACACAACTGATCAATAAACTGGAAAGTAAAATATATCTTTTATTCAAATTAATAAAAACTCAAAGTGAAGTATAAGCACAAAGGGTCAGACTGTGATGTCCTTATGGGCAGACAACAGCACTAAATGTGGTTTGGGGGAAGCAAATAGTGAATGCAAGGGAGCTAAGAGGTTAGCTGGTGTCAGTAAAGCAGCACAGTCAGAGAAAAGCACAAGGAGAGGAAAGAGAGATGGGTGCACAGGAGAAGTCAGATACAGTACAGAGGAGCTGTATGGAACTGGGTCGGTTTTCCTCTGCAGAAGTGTGTGAGAAACATTTCCAGATGTTCAATTCTGTGGTGTTCTGATGCTCCCCACAACAGATCTTCACAAAGTTGTCATGTTTCAGATGAACCCGTCTGAAGCTGTATGATAAGTTGCTATATACACTTGTTATGTACATGCATGCTATGTATAGCTGTGAGTTACATACTAGAGAGTATATATATACTTGATGTGAGGTGTTCGTTGATTTGGCTGTCCTTCCAGGTGATCACAAGATTTCAGTTTGCTTGTTTCAAGGGGTGTTTTTGTTTTGTAGTTTCTCTCTTTTGGTTTGTAGGTATGATTTATAGCTTGCTTTGTTTTCACGCAAGAGCAATTATTCATTTCCTTTCTGCATGAAAACTTTCATCTGCTCTTTTGTGGCTGCTTTCCTCTTCGGCATTTCAGATCCAAGAAGTCCCAGCAATAACAGTTAAAACCGTCATCTGCTGGTCAGCAGTTTGAAGACACGGCACACTAAGGCTAGAGGCAAGCTTTGGTGCTGATGGGGAAAACAGCTGGATAAACAATGCAAACCATGCCCTGCTTGCTGCTATGCGAGTCAGACACATACACAGGGGCAGGGAGGGCTGATTGGTGCATCTCTCCCTGGATGTGCATCTTCCCAGGGAGAAGGCCGTGCAGTGGTTATTTGCAGGACTTGGTAAGCCTTCATCTGTTTGAGGAGCTATCCTCTTTAACCAAGAGAAGATGTTAAGGCAGGTCCTCGGTACACAACCAGTAAATTATGCTAATCTCTCCTGCACTTGTTTTACACCAACTGACTGCCTTCATTTTGTATGTCAGAGAGATATCCTCCTTTCCTCCCCAGCTTGGTATGCACCACCAGCAGCTGCCAGCATTGCCCCTGAAGGTGACTGATTCATTGAGAAGTCTTGAAACCGAGTCCCACAAGCTTTCTCCTTTGCCACTACGCATAAACTCTGATTTATCTTCATGACCATGCACAACTGCAAATATAATTGCCTGTGACAAAAATAAACTCCTACCACTCAGCCCCAGCTTTTAACTCTGTATCCGTTTCTGAAGTGTGAGCCAGGCGTATTTGCAGTTCTGCTTCTGAAAGGTGGGGGTGTGGAGGTCACTACGTCCTTCTTGGTTACAGCATATACAGCCCAGAAGGACTGAAAATTTTATCCTCTCATAAGACAAAAGTCCCCAAGTGAAAAAAGGCATCCAGAGAACTAAAAACACAGAACTGAAATTCAGCTGAAGTCCATTTTGCCTCTTGTGGCTCCAGAAGCATGCCTCACTCTTGTAAGCCAACGGAAAGCGTTTATGGATGCCAAAGGTGGTGGTTGGTTAGGGGTATGGTACCAGCAGCTGTGCAGAATGGATCTGTACGTTCATGCCGTGCAGATCCCCGTTCTGCTGCTTACAATGCACTGCGCTAAACTCGCACCCGCAGCGCCTCTCCACATGAACAGGATTTCTCCTCTTACCACGGATGAGGAAATTGCATCACAGAGAGGTCGAATGATTGTCCCTCAGTCACACAAAGTCAGAGACAGGCTTCAGGGACATGTGATTCATCTTCCTGCCTAGAACCATCACATGACACGTCCATGGGATGAAGAAAACAGGCAGCTTTTCCAATAGCAGGTCGGAACTGCTCCACCACAGAGAAGATGGTTAAGGTGGTGTTTGTAACGATTAAGGGCATGATTTTAAGGGGCTAATAAAATGTGAACCATCATTATGAAATGCTTCTTTCTGTTCTTCTTGGTGCTGGCATTATCACAGCAATCCTCTGTGTCTTTCTGAAACCATGCCATTTTTCTCCTTCTTCTTACTCTGACTTCTCCTCCAGGCTCTGTAGATAGATCTGCTATTTTAGATAAATGGTTTTGTGAGCGGTCTCACAGAACAAATGCAGTGGTCAAATCCTGCTGCCATTATGTGTGTTTCCAGGACTTCCATAAATTATCACAATAGTGTGCTGACTCCTGGCAAAGACCAACATTCGACTAACCAAGATCTTTGATAAATTTTGAGAGAGATTGCACAGGATATGGTATCATCCTTCTTTCCCTAAGTGTTCAGTCTGAGTCATATTTAAATGAAAGGGGGAGGGGGGCGGGAATAAAGGAAAAATTCCCAAATTGATGACCTAAATAAGGAAATAAAGATAAATGAGAGGAGCAAGGAAAGTTTTTAATAAAACTTAAACACATCTTAATTGCAATAAAGCCTTTTATTCACGTGTGCACACGTAAACCCTGGTGATTTCTCCAGTGTAAGATAAATGAGAAGAGCAAGAAAAGTTTTAAATAATGCAGTGATACAGTTCTTCAAGTAGAAAGAAGTTGAATCAATTTTAAAATATTTAAACTAGGAAATCTATTGGAGGAAACATTTCAGATAAGTCATTCATTCATTTATTAAAAAAAAATTTACCAGAGATGTGCATGTGACAGAAAGCTGGAATGATTCGAACCCAGGATGGTGAGGGATTCATAGCAGGCTCCTGGTTATTATCTGGGCCAATCCACTCTATCCTTTCCCAAATTCAACTTATTCCTGATTCTGTTGCCAGCTGCACTGCAAGCATTAAGATTGAACATTTCCATTTCTGGGACACTCTCCCCTCTTCACTTTTTGCTTTTATTTCTCATTGAGCATGCTAAGAAGGAAAACGTTTGACCACAGCTTAATTGCAATAATGCCTTTTATTCACGTGTGCACACGTAAACCCTGATGATTTCTCCAGTGTAAGATAAAGAAACTTGGTCAAGGTTCTAAGGTAGTAAAAGGAGTACAGTTTGTACCATTGGAATAACTGGAAAATCATCCAAAGTATAACTTTCCTGAAGGAAGGTTTTTTCTGCCCTCTTACAACTTCCTGTAGGTTCTTCTGTGGAAAGTCTTGGGACTACAAGGAAAAACATTTTTAAGGAAGCACAAAAGAAAGAAAACTTATCAGACAAATGTAGTGCCATTTATCTTGTAATCACTGTATTTGGGCGCCTTCTTGCTCACTAAAAATTTCTGCTGGCTTCAGTTATTTTGGAGGATGAAGTCATCTACATTAGGCATAGGCAAAATGATTAAGTCATCTAGATTTCCCTGAACCTTTTGCTTCACCACCCTGTGGCACATCTGCTGCATGGTGAGGCAGCGAAGAACAGTCAGCGCAAGTGGAATGAAAGTCTCATGTGTGCTGTCATAGGATTGTTTCCTCTTGCTTGCTTCCAGATGTGGGGTGTTAGATGCATTTTGGGGTTGCTATTAGAAGCTAAGCACTCTGGTCTCACAGCTTTTTGGCTGAATTTAATGCTCATCTAATGCTCAGTCTTTAGGTCAGGCAAAACAGCCCGGAGGAATTAGACACCCTGGTGAATTGTAATCTATTCTGGTGTTGTGGAATCAAACTCCTTTGATGTAGAGGCATGTCATGGGGGGGGGGGGGGAGTTGCCCTTCTACCATGTTTGTTACTCAGGTATTTTTTATTATTTCCATTTGTTCTTTGCCCAGAGTCCACCCCTTTCCTATTATTTTGGTGCTAATCAGAACCAATCTCTTTCAAAAGCTTCTTCCTCAACCCCTTGAACAATTTCTGAACTGAGGTGTGTATCAAATCCCATGAGCAAGCACAGATGTTTTTTCTATAGGTAGATGCTAAACTGAAAGTGTTACCAAATGTTTTGTGATACCATGAGTTAATCTCTGGGGCTTGCCTGGTGGTCAAAAGCTGTTAAAGAAGATATTTCTCTGGTTACTTCATAACCCTGTTACTCAGAAGTGCCTTGGAGCCAAGCATAATTTATAGGATCAATCAGGGCTAAAAAGTGTTCCCAGGAGATGCCAAGCTTTGGTTTAGGAGAACCAGTGAGCCACCTTCGTCATGGCAGTGTTGACACACTCTGTCAGTAATGGTGTTCATAGGTATTTTTCATCAGCTATGGCTGGAATGGGTTTGATTTACATGTGGTGACTCTGATTTCTTTCAGCACTTCTTTGATGCCTGGCTCTGTTAATGTGCTGAAATCTGGAAGAAGGGGAAACATATCCTCTCATGTGCTCTCGCTGTGGTTGTTCTTACATGGAAAGAGCTTCTGCAGTGCCAGGGATGCCTGACGCATGTGTCTACCAGTCCCTGACATTGTGCAAAGCTGATTTCTGTAGAGACTGGGGAGCACTGAGGGATGACAAGTGGACGTAGAGGTTTGGACAGTCTGGAGCATGTGGGAAGGAATTTAGCTGCTGCAAAGGCAGAGCTGAGAAAACTCCCTGCCTTTGACACATTCATTTGGTGGTCTGGGGAATGTTTGGAGGAGGTCTGAATCTAATAATCTTTTCCATGCCTTCCGTTTTAGTTTCCTTTTTCATGTTCAAGCCTGATTTTTCCTGCAGGGAAGATTTTGGGACAGCGTGAATTCCAGTGACAGCAAACCTCATTGGATTAAGGTATAAATTCTTCATTGAGTTTTAGGTGCCCCAAGGAGGGGGCAGCAGTCCCGTGGGGTACACTTCAGCTGTGATACCACGAAGGGGTTTGTGGTAGGCTGAAGAAGGAAGAGGAGGTTAACACACAGAAAAGATGTGTTACTCTGTTGAGTTTCAAGGTACAAAAGGAATAGCACTATATCATAAAATGAATTTACATCCCTTCATTCATTCATTCTCCCTGTAGTACAAAATATCCTGAATGTCTCTGTGCTTCTCCTCCTATTGGCAAGTATATAAAGAAGAATAACAAACAACGGAAAGAGCCCTAGCGCACTAAATAAATAAATAATAAAACAAAACAAACAAACAAATAAAAAGGAAAAATCTAACACACTAGAATTGTTTTGTGATAAACCAAATTAATTCTTTGGTGTGATGCACTGATGTGTGAGGTTCTTAGCTTATCTGCTGTTAGGAGATTTTATGATGCCTGCCCCATCATTATGCATACCAATCCTTCCAGAGCACCAAGAGGACGGCTGGTTACTTACTTGTTCAAGCAGTTACAGAGCAACAAGCTTCTGGGTTTGGCTGGATACTTGGGTGCTTCAGTCTTCCGATTCATAGACTGAAGAGAGCCATACGTGCATCCTGAGAGTTCAGTGAAGAAATAAAAGGGTGGACACACACATAAACATGGTGAGATTTGCATCTTACTTAGGGCTGAGAGTATCCAGGTAGAAAATATGGACAAGCACACTGGCTGCAGGTGATGAGTTTGTGTTTCTCCTCATAATTGCAGGCTTTCAAACACCTTTCACTAAAGAGCAGCGTTCACAGCAATGCCCTTCATCCCACTATTCTCTTGCTTTTCTAGTGGAGGCTACAAAATGTAGTTCATCTCTCTTGGGCCTGGTCAAGCCTTTAGCACATGCACTAAAACCTCCAAAACACAATTACCCCCTTCCACCTGACCCAAATGTAGTCCTTTCCCACAAGATTAGCTCAGTCCTCCTTTAGGAGACTTGCCTTTGGTCTGTTCACCCTGTGTCCCTTCTCTCTGGAACAGCACTTGGCTTCCTGCAATGCAGGTGAGTTAGAAGTCATATATCTCAGTGACCCAGTGTAACTGGTCCTGAATACTTCCCTCAGTAATCAATATCTGCCAATAAGGCAACAGATTTGTTCATTCAATATCAATTTCAGACAGAAGACTCTATTTAAAATTAATTAAAATGTAATAATTCCATCATGAATTTCCATTAAAACACAGTCTGTACTTTGGAGACTCAAGGTCCCTAACGAGGCTATATGATAGCAAAGAAGAATATCCAGACCACACCTGTGATAGCAAAGGGGGCTGTTGGCCATAGGACTCATTGAAAAGGTGGAGCAGCCTGAGTGTTATCAGGCTGAGCGATTCAGAGGTGAACTATCCATAACTGTGATTTGGAGATGAGAGAATCACCCTGTTATTACAATGCCTCGCTACTTTAAAGAGGAGGAATGGTTTCATCAGGAGCTTCCAGGAAAAAATAAAATCACAGGAGTAACTTCTCTCTGAAGGTCTACATGCGGCTTGGGCAGACATGTGAGGGTTTAGCATTCACCAGGAAGAAGGAAAGATGGCTCTTTCAACACTGGGTTTAGCAGACCCAGTGCTCTGTCTGAGCAGTGTTGGGGGGAGGAATATAGTAATACAGGTAAAAGACCTAATGAAGAATTGGCCTGTAGAGAGCTGTAGGCATGGGGTTTGGAAGAGCAATTCAAATATGTTGGGAGGAAAGGCAGTTTCTGGAAGGAAATACCAGGTTCAGGAGGAGCATAGAAAGCACTGGAGAAAAGTGGCAAAGGAATGTCTCCCTCAGCACCGGCACAGCAAGCAGTGAGCAAGCAGACAGGAACTGTGCAATGAGCTTTGGGTAATAACTCCAACAGCAACCTCTGTGTGTGATGACAGCCAAACCATTTTACCTTTCCTGTGCTTTTCTTTTTTCCTTCCCACTATGGAAATGTCTCTTGCTCCAGCTTTGCATGGTTCTAATACAGGACAGCCTCAGGTTTTCTTGGACTTTTCAGGCACCATGGCAACAAAATATTACCTAATTATAACAGAAGTAATAGAAAAGAGGCCAGGACCAAGCACAAGCCTAGAAAATGAAAGTAGTCACACAGAGAGAAAACCCAAAATGTCCATCATCTTTACTGGGGAAGAGGACTGCTCATCAGCTTTGAAATCTGTGGGTCTCATTCCCTCTGTCCATCCCTTTCACTCCTGCCATTCCTTTTGCATCAAGCCTTCATTTTTATAGCTATCAGACAACATCTAGCAGCTAAAATCTACATGTGTCATTCCCAACCATAGCTTGCACATTGCTACAAACTGCCTCTTTAGCCCTGTTTCCATGGAAATGGAAGCTAGAAGCGCGACAATAAAATAGGAGAAAATCATCAAAAGAGAGCAGTCCAACACTGTATCTTACTTCTGCTTAATAGTAGCAACAAGGCAAATACTTTCCATCTAGAGCCATTTTGAGTGGTAGATCTCAAAGTGCTTTCCACATGCAACTGTAGTTAGTCCCAAAACATCCCCGAGGCCAACAGTACTCTGGGCTCATAATGGGCAAATAGACTTTTTATATGTGAGGCTCTCCTCCCCAGTACGTACAGAGTCCTTGTTTTATACTCGGGCTTTAGGCACTGCATAACACTGCCACATAGCATGGGAGGACATGACAGGACCATGATAATATTTTCACGAACAGATACCAGGGCTGCCCACTGCATCCCTTTCCCCCAGGAACAGGCTTCTTCCTAGCTGCAGAAGGAAGTAAAAAGGTCTTTCCTGACTTCCTGGGATTACAGATTCAAATTAAATACCACAAAAAATAACAAAAAGTGTCTGTCTTTTCCACTTCCCTTCTCAGAAAAAAAAAAGACAGATCAGAGAATAGCGATGCCTTTCAAGCACCTTTAAAACAATTGCCTATACCATATGCCTGACCTTCTCACTCCCATTTCCATGGAAACGGCAGGAAAAAAATTGCAGTAGAATGGGACAGAGGACAGTTACGCAAGTGTGTGTAATCGCTTTCACTAAGAGACTCTAGTTTCAGGTTGGGTGCATTTTAAGCAGGGAAATTTAAAATCTGATAGATAGCTGAAGGGCAATCTCTCCCCATTAGAAATCTTCACCAGCTACCCAGATCTCTTCTTTCTTAGTGTTCATATCACAATAAAATTCAGTGCAGCTCGGTTGTTGGCTGCACCAGATTTTGCTTCACCATCCTCTGGAACAGATGTATTAGACCAAATACACACAAATATCAGCCTTAAACGCACACTGAAAATAAATCTTTCTGTCTGTCCACCCACCTTTGCATCACCTGTGTTTCTGCTGGGCCAGGCATGTAAAACTGATTTTATATGCCAGCTGCCATGCTGTCATCTTTGCTTTCTGGGGTGGTACCAGCATGGTAATGAATTGTATTATTCATTCTGGGCAGTACCACAGCTTAGTGGGAACACAGCAGCACTTTCCCTGTATTTGTTTCACCTGCCTTCAATGAAAATCTGTATGTGCATCAGCAAGTCTAAGGGAGGCAGCACACTTAGGTTGTAGGTTCCTGGGGCAGAAGGCTTCCAACTTTCTCCTTTCTTTGGCAGAGAGATGAGACAAAATGGTGGTGATGGGTTCACACAATTGCATATTTTGTGCCACTGACAGAAATGATGACAGAAAAGTCCAGAGCAACCAGCAATATACAGCTGAAATACTTTAAATGGATCAGACTGACATTTGGAAAAAAGGAAAAGGTTTCCAGAGCTATATTCTGTCATCCTGGCATGGCGGTGGTCCTGCATGTGCATGAGTGGGACACTTCTGCATGGACCGATTGCTACAGACGTCTGTCTGTGCTCAGAAGTTTGCCCACAGGCATCAGTTTGCAGGATATATCAGCCAGGAAACTTCCAGTACACCCTAAACAAGATGTATCTGCTGGGAAAGCACCCATTCATATGGAGAAAGGACTTTGCTTTCAGGAAAGACTCTTCGAGCAAGAAGCCTGTATGGCCTTAAAAATTTTCAAAGATGCTGTAATTCTTCATTGGAACAGTTTCTGGACTGCACTCACTATAGAGAATTCAGTCAGAAAATAGGGAAAAAAAATGCCCCAAGGCCAGTAGCAGCCAACTACTGAAGGCTCTGGTTAAAATACCCCAAGGAGCTCTGAAGAGGTGACTGAGGAATTAATTTCATTGTGCAAAGGGGAGTCACTGAGGACCAGAGAGGGGGAGAGACTCTTGAGGGAAAGAAGGGCCATTTAAAGGTGTCCTGCTGGCAGGAAGGGGGACTGGGGGGAGGCAGGTCATAGGATATAATCAGTCTTGTAACAATTGGGAAAATACAAATAAAGAGTAAATGAGGGGAGTATTGTGGTATTCTCCTGCATATTCTGGAGAAAAATAGGCTGACTTAATTGGATAAGTTATTAACCGTGAATTATTCATTCCACCTGGATGATTAGCAAGTCTGTTTATTCTTGTAGCCCATTTTGTATTTCTTCATAGATCTTGCAGGTAAATGCTAAACTGGTTACTGGGGTAAGGCACTTTGATAAAGGAACAAGGTAAACTAGTCAACTTGCTTACAGTGGCTCCCTGCCCAAGGGCACTTGACACAGATTACATTTCACAAAGAAATAATTCAGATGTGACTGAAACAACCACATGACTTGCACTGAACCTTTATTAGAAACCTTCTAATTGTTTACATGTGCAATTAAAAAGGTCTGTACCTCATTTTGGTGTGAATGGAGACAGTTCAATTCTCCTTGAACTTTACTAAAAAAAGCCTGAATTTAGACCAAGTAAAGCAGATGTACCTTTATCCACAAAGCGAAGATATTTTGGCAAGGTTGACTTGAACTGTAGAAAGCTGTTAGGTGATGGTGTCCTTCCATTCCAGCAAAGAAAAACAGGAACTGCTTTACTCACTGGCTAATTTATTTATCTTCAGATATTGCATGGAAAAAGAATTGCCCTCCTGGGAGAGCTGTACCTTTTCTAGTGCTAGGAAACAGTCAGGGCGAGCTTGGTCAGAAAAACAAAAATAAGGTGCAGCATTAAAATCCATCTCCTCTTTTGAACTGCTTGAAAAACATTTGCTTTCTGACCACTTTACTTTTCAGTAAAGTGAGATCATAGCAAGTCTGACAGATACTTACCTATAAGCCAGGGCGCCCAGAGCAGTTTGCTTCTGAGAGAGGAAGGACAAAGTTCTGCTCTTGGTCTGATTGCCATGGACATGTGTCACGGGCCTGCTAGACCTGTCTGTACTTCTGTGACTGCACAACTCACCCCGAAACACCTCTTAAGATCCAGATTGTGCTTGAGGCTTCACATGGCCTTGAAGCCTCCATAGCGCCTGGTAGTCCTCCTTCCATTACTGTAGCTCTCCAGATGTGCTTTCTTTGTTCCTGTAGCCCACAGAGAATGGCCTCTTTACTATGTAGGTTCCATCACCAACAGTGACAGGATTTTTAATTTGTTTTTCAGAATATTTTGGGTCTGGTACCAAAGATCTTCACACATGAAAGATGAAGGTGGATGGCTGATGATAGCTCCTCTGTCTCCCAGCTTCCTCACTGCTTGCTCTACTTCCATCTTTCCATTAAACACTTGTTTGTTTTGTAGACCAGTGGTTCTTTCCAGGTCAGTTGTCTCCCCGCTGCCTTAGGAGGAATGTGCAAGTGCCCAGGCACTGCAGGAGAGAATGTCCACCCTTGGGAACTCACTTCCATTGTGGTCCTGCTATTGCACAGGTGCAATGTTACCTGCAGATCTGGACAGCAATGTTTCTGCTCTGTTTTAGGGGAACATGGCCTCTTCTGTGCAGAACTCGGAGCCAGTCCTGCGGGGAAGGGGTGTCCTGCAAAGAGTCTGTCTTGAGTTCAGCTAGGGCTCAATACTGTTCTCATCCTAAATCCCAAACACAGCACTACACTAGCTACTAGGCAGAAAATTAATTCTGTCCTAGCTGAATCCAGGACAGGGTCCTGTGCCCCACAGCGAGGCCCACGAGGTCACCCTAAATCTGTGCTGTATGCACGCTTCTGGGGGCCAGGGACAGGTCCCTTCCTTAGCAGATTCTCAAACCTAATCTCTGGCTTTCTTCCATGACCTGAAATTGATACACCAATATGGAAAAGAAGGCATATGGTGGAGTGAGTTATGGTAAGCCCAAAGATATTATTGATTGACTCTCTCTGGGAATCTGTGACCTGTTTACTGGAAATCATTTGGGTCTTTGGCAGAGGGAGTCACTTACAGTGACAGTCCTGCTCATCCCTGGTTTTCAGGAACAGTATTTCTGTTATTCAAAGGACCTCAGTTCTAACTCCTCCACACAGCAGTGCCTCCAGCATTATGTATAGCTAGGAGGTGGCCCCAGGAATGCCCTAGGGTATGGCCCAGACATTAGGAAGAATGCAAGTGTGGGCCATCCATCTCCTTAAAGAGAGCCTTTTTGCTTTGCCTTTCCTGCTCATGAGGTTGGGAATGTAACCTTGGAAATGCACTTCAATCTTGCAAATATTACCTTTTGCTTCCAAACATTCTTCAAGAATCTTATCAGCAATGCTGAACGGTTTTTGCATTGAGCTAAACTGCTGAAATTGCTACTTAGTTGGGTTGTGACTCAAAAGATCTGGCATCTGTTCAATGCTCTGCTACCCAATTCATCTGCAGCCAGAAGCAGATGCCTTCTTCTGGCTGTAATGCAGAGGGGTGAACTAACAGCGAAGTGGGGTGATTTAATTAGCTAATGCTTTCCTGGTTCAGATGCAAAAATTCTCATGGCTCCATGACATGTGAAGAAAGAAGACAGTAAGTGAAAACCACTGATAAGCTCTGCACAGCCTCAGCACAGCACCCAAAAGCAAAGGAAGAAACAAGGTTCTAGAAAGTTCCAGCCAGCCCTGCAGCTACCTGGAGCCTCTGGAAATGTTTTAGCATTTATCAGGTCAGAGTGTTTATCAGGCTAATATGTGAGTTTATTTGGGGGGAAAAAAAAAAGCAGGTGTGTATTTCTGTATGTAGTGTGTATATATGCACAGTCATATAATTGTAATTATAAATGTAGGTTACAGTTGCATAGATAAAGCTATGTAGTTTTTATATCGAAATCTACACATACATAACTAGAAAATCATATATACTTGCATGTACATTTTTTTTTTTGCCTTAAAGAGAATGAAAACCACTCCCATTATAACAAGCATCTCTCCTGAAAAAAAAAAAAAACCAAACAAAATCAGCTCAAGTCTATGCCCCTGCCCTTCTAAGTGTGGTAGAAACCAACCACTCAAAAGATAATGTAAGACAGCAGATGAACAACATAGTCTTCATTGCCTTAGAAAACCAGGCCAAAAATCGAGCTTAGAGTCTGGAAGGGTTTCTGTAGTCCTCACACTATTACGACTTGAATAAGCAGAAATAATTCTTTTTGAATGTCCTCACAGAGAAAATATTTTATCAACTTGTTTACTTTTTTTATATTCTAATTTCACTGGGTTATTTACTGTGTTTTTCAGACTTGTGTCCCATTTTCTGCCCTTTTTTCCTGTTGGAAGCAAATTACAGAACAGCCAGAAGAGAAAGCCTGCATAGCCTCAGACTCAGTGATAACTTTACATCAGCTCCTCTCTACTCAGCAGCTTTATCTTGGCCTACAAGGAATTTTTAAACTATGGTTATCCACTTGGCTGGTGGCAACCAGTGCAAAAGGTTCCTTTAAGTCACCATGGCCTTTAAGTCCACCCAGACACGAGTTCCCTTCCTTTCCTCTCTCCACCTCTGTGATTATCAGACACTGTTTAATCTTCCAGGGCTTCTCCCTCAACAGCCATATTTCCAGGAACAGAGGACATTGTCACAGACTCCTGCCATGACCATTTACTAAGCCCTACATGCTGGCACTGGTTATGTTCTGGAAGGTTGCTTTCAAGCTGAGCAGTTCTGGCTTTTGGTCACACCTATATCCTGTTCCAGTAGCCTTTGTGCTGCCTGCCCTGCCTGTTCCTCTTTCTAACTACTCCACTAGCCTGCCTCAACTGTGGTTAACACTGTCTAATGACATAAAACATAGCAGTTGGTTACAAATATTTACATAAAAGCACAATCTACTGTGGAACATGATGGCCACTGGAAAGCCCCAAGTATTTTACTTATTTTCTTTCTATCATATTTATTTACTTCTTCCCACTTTTTCAATTAAATTTGTAAGCTTGCAAGGACCAAGATGGCTTTTTCCTTCTGGTTTTGGAACTTGCTGATCTCATGGTGGACTGTGCAATAATCGTATACTAAATTCTAGTGAGATGGCAATGGTTATGGACATAGTAGGTCACAAGGAAGAAAAATGCACCAGCCTTAAATAAGCATCATGGGTTTTGAAGCATAGTGGCAGTCTCTTATTCAAATCATTAATTGATTAGAAACACCAGAATAAGTGAATTATCAGATTTTGTGCACTGCTTAGTTCTGCACTAGATGTTCTGTCAACTGCAGAAAATAAACTTTCACCTGAAGGTACTCACTTGCATAAATAACCTATCAAGCAGGCTGGGCTAAGGCCAAACATTCATGAGAGGAGGGCCATGAAGATGATTAGAGAGCTGGAGCACCTGCCCTACAAAGAGAGGCTGAGGGAGCTGGGCTTGTTCAGCCTGGAGAAGAGAAGGCTGCGGGGGGACCTCATTGCAGCCTTCCAGTCCCTGAAGGGAACATACAAACAGGAGGGGAATCAGCTTTTTAAAAGGGTAGACAATGGCAGGACAAGGGGGAATGGATTAAAACTAAAGGAAGGAAGGTTTAGATAAGATATTAGGGGGAAGTTTTTTACAGAGGGAGTGGTGAGGTGCTGGAACAGGCTGCTCAGAGAGGTGTTGGGTACCCCATCCCTGGAAGTGTTCAAGACCAGGCTGGATGGGGCCCTGAGCAACCTTGTGTAGATCCAGACCTGGAGTTTGGTGGTCCTGCCTGTGGCAGGGGTGTTGGAATTCTATAATCCATGGGGTTTCTTCCAACCCAGACCATTCTAGTATTCTACGTGACACTTCATTTTTGAGAGTATGTCTTTCTTTCATTCTTTGTGGCTGTATTACCAGTCCTGGGTACAACTACTGGTTTGGGATTTTTTACATCCAGTCACAAGGGATAAAGCAAGGATATTTTTGCATCTATTCCATGCAATGCAGTGAATTACTTTGCTATAATCCTGTTTCTTTTACTAGCTGCTCTCATTCTGCTTGTGAGCACACAAGAAGTTAGGAAAAACCCCAGTGATCTCCAGATTCAGTTACAGCCTCTCCTATGATTTTCTGATGGGAGTCACAGTTCAGGGCCCCTCTTCTTTAGCTAGGAGTGCTGGGGGGGATGTATGTGTGTGGGGTGGAATTCTCCTAGAAAAATGTTTTTGTAATGCTGTGTACTATTAGAAGGGTTTAGGTTCACAATATTTCATTAAATCAAAACCATCAGATCAGCTTTTCTTGACAGAGAATGAGAGAGGGGAGGCAAGGATGGCTTAACTTAGTGAAACACATGAAATATCTCAAGTACTGGGTGGAATAACACTCCATGGACTGAGCGTGCTGTTGAAGGTTATTTTTTGGAGTGCAAACTTAGCCTAAATACACACTCCCTTTTGCTGTAATCTGTATTGGTTGGCCACAGATTCCTCAAAGAAGATGAAACACTGTTCTCTCCTGAATTTCACGTTTATTAAAAGATTTCATCTTCTCCTGTGTAATGTTTGCATCACAACACAAATCATCAGCTTGCTTTGACCCTGACACCATTTTATAGGCTTAATAATAATAAATCTATGTCCTGAAATAGTTTCTGCAGATTACAGCAATCAATCAAAATTCAGGGAGCCTTAAACCATTAATGTCATCGGCAATGATCCAGCACCCTGGGAATCCATCTAAATCAGCCATTATTACTGAAAATGCTCCTTAAGAGCCTTAAGATAAAGGTAGTATTTGGGAGCATAAATTGCAGTTCTATTTTTATCAGCCATTGAGAGATGGTTTTCACAGTGATTTTTTTGTATCTGTTTTAAACAAGACAAAGCCATAACGATTCTTTCTTTTGCCTCATGCAGCTGTTTTGGTTATTGTAATAGAAAAATAGAAGCCAATACAGAGCAGATTATTTCAGAGTGAAACTGAAGTATTTGTTATATAAAGGAATCTCCAGATTTTCTGAAGGAAAAGGAAAGAGCTGCCATCACTAGTCCTTAGTGCACTTTATGTTGAAACATTTCTAGTTCTGGTTCAAGGCAATGCTCCTAAGAGAAGCTGTGCCCACTTTATTGGACTACAGATACCTGCAGGTTTGGTAATTTCACACTCTGGAGTTTTGTGATGTGGAGAAACAATGCAAGAGTTCAGGACAAAGCAGTACCTTCACTGAGAGATGCATCTACAACTCTTTGTCTTGGGATTTTCTGTAGCCATCCATTAATAGAGTACCTGAAAGCCTATCAGGTAAAATCAATGGCAATAGTGAATTGTCGCAGAACTCAAATACTTTCTTCCTTTGTGGGTAAAACTCTGTTTACTTTATCGTTTGTGTGTTTATTTTTAAGATTAGCTTTCTTTAACTGTTTTAATTTCTGTGTGATTTTTAAAATTTTATTTTTTGCTTAGCTGCTGGGGATTGAATTATACTAGTGAAACAGACTGCTTTGGGGTTGGGTCTTTTGAAAGTGTCTAAACCATGTCCTGCTGATTATGGTGCCTCATGTGCTCTGAGAGTTTGTTCCTACCCAGCTGTGAGCACACAGTACATCTCAAACATATCAATGCAGGCTCTGAGATCAGCCTTGTCCTGAGAACAGCCATCATGTTAAAAAGATCAGGGCTCCATCACTAATGGGAGTGGATTCAAGATGCCATTGAAGACTAGGTCTGGCCTCCCAGATTTGCTAGAAGCTATCTGATCCTCCAGCAGCCTAAACCCAAAGTATAGTGCTGACACAGTCCAGTAGTCTCCCCCAATCAGCAATCAGTACCTCCACAGAGATCCAGACAGATAGCTAAAAAACATGCCAGTAAACGCAAAGTCAGAGGAAAAATGTTTAAGTCATCTTACTATGGATAGGAATGTAGATCAGTTAATCTGACATCACAAAGCATCTCTGAAAAGGCAGAATTTTTTCCCAGTGGTCTAATTTATCCACTTTATCCACAGTTATAGCCACTGTTGTGTGTTGTTCCTGCCTTGATTTTTTTCCCCCAGAATAGAGCAAAGGAACTGCATGCATTATTTTGAATCTTACCAGCTCAAAAAGAAAAGGACACGGGTGAAAGTCTGTCTCAGAAAAGCATGTTGTGTGAGACCTGCTGCAAAGCAGCTTACATTTTGATCTAATTCAAAGGAAATATATCTACAGACAGATTTTATTTTGCTTCCCATTTCACACTGAAAAGTGGGATTTGTAAGAGAATATTGTTCTGGTACCCGACTTGTGAGAAGCACTCTCCTCTCACCTGGTGACTCCCTCTTTCTGCAACTGCTATAATTCCCTGATAAGAGATTAACTGGTGTTCTGCACTTGAACTATGACATCGGCATTGTCTGTTACTGGTTCCAACCAAGCTTCAGGTGTCTAGGGAAAATGATTTCCACAACTGACTCATTCCTGGTGAGAAATCTCTGAACTTTGTTCCCCGTCACCACAGAAGTCTATAAAATTCTTGTCTCACCAGAGGCATGCCAAGTTCCTTTACCTGAAGCTGGATTATACCCTGCCGAGTCTATGCAGTAGAGACAGGTGTAAGGGGAAAACAAACAGCTATTGTTCTTTCTCATCTGTTCTGTGAGTTAATGGAAGAGTAATCAATGAAAATCATAACCTAAGGAACTGGCAGCTAAATCACCTTCTCTTGTCCTCCCTTAACCTTGTACTTCCTAAAATGATACACTTGACCTTTTACGTCTTTTAAATTTGATAGCAGTATCTTTCAAAAACAGACAGGCAATTGTGGCCTCGACAATGTCAAATAATTTTATCTACCATTAGATGCCAGTCCTTCTCATTTAACTGATTTGCATTCGGGGCTGCAATTCTCCCTGAGCTAGGTGGCTGTTAATGGGGCCTGCTGCTGTGGTTGGTGATGCAATGAGCTATAAATGCAACCTTTTATTTTAGCTTTTACTATGCAAGTAAAACCAGTTACTGTAAAAGCTGTTTGGGAAAATGGGTGACAAAACCCATCAGTTGAATAATGCAGCCCATTCTGTGTCTGAAACTTTGCTACAGACTGAGGGTGGGGATCAGAAAGGCCCCAAGGCCAAGATTTTGAGATGGATAAGTACTACTTTAATGGAGTAAAAGGAACAAGCAGCAAAGTTTTTATTACGGTATTTCTGGGGAGAGTTTCCCAGATGTACTGAACAAAGTTTCTGGCTAAAAAGGAAAACCATGTGAGAAGGAGCTATGCCATTTCTCGGGATTCATGAAAGTCCCCAGTGTCATGATTTTGAAGTGTAGGCTCCATCTCATGTCTGCTACCCACACAGTAGGCAGGAGAAATACATATTCCTCTGGGTTCTTCCTCTTTTGCACCTCTGTGTTTCACACCTATCAGGCTGCATGGGATTGCTTCAGTCTCTGCTCTACAGCTCTAACAAACGGTTGTGAGATCAGTGTAAAGCAGTGCTATGGTGTAGGAGTGAGCCATAACAGATCCCCAGACAATGATGAAACCCACGGACCTGGGCAGTAACACAGCTCAGGGATGTGCCAGATAATGACCTAATCCTCAATTGAGGATAAAACCAGCTTCTTTCTGAGTTGTATTTTATCTTCAGCAGAACAAGCAAAGGTTAATGAAATACCTATATTCTCCAAACAGGTTTGGAAAGATTTAAATCCCTGGAAGCTTTTGGGAAGAACATTTGGACTCTGAACAGCTAACTCCTGACACAGTATCCCTGCTCTCAAAGGAGTGTTATCTTATCTGAGAGAAGTGCTAATTTGCACTGAGTTGTATTTCTATGCAATCTAAACAGGAAGAGAGCATTTCAGAACTGAGATGTCTGGTGCGTGTGGACTCCCTGTACATATGAACATTCAGTCTTTTGCTTAACTTTTGACCTTCCAGTTTTGACTGTCTGGTTCTGGAAATCTCATCTTTCACCTAAACTGCAAATTGAGACATTGGTATCAGCACAGCAAGGGAAAAAAGACCAGCAGGATCACCTGCATGCATGGTGTGTGATACGGCACAGACAGTCCTTCCAGCAACTAACTCCATCCCAGAGGTTTCTAACTCTCTCTTGGTCCTTTTGAGGAGCAGCCCAGATTCTGTCACATTGTACTCTGGTGAAAGTACATAAAGGAGATTTGTTGCATCGGTGACAGTGCTTATACTACTGTATATAAATTAGATCATAATCTTACAAATCTACCTCTGATTTTTACAAACACATGTATTCAATAGATAGCTCACTGCATTTAGTTAACTATATGCATAAAATGTGTCTAAGAGATGAACCTTAATTATTGAATGGATTTCATCCTGTTCTACATTGTCTTGGATTTATACCATAAAGAAGAAATCAGTGGAAAGCTTGCAATAGTGTGACCTTCCTGGGGATTAATGAAGCCAAATTAGTATAGAAAGACCTGGCTTAAAAGTATAGATGTCTTGCTGAATAAATCCAACATGATCTTTCTGACTTTGGATTAGTTTAATCTTAGCATATTTCAGTTTCCTAATTTCCAAGTTCCACACTCAAGGGATTCAGAATTGTTGTGCTGGTCCAAGTAGCTCTGTGGACCTCAGTTTTGCCAGTCGCAGCACTATGGAGAAGCTATGCCATAAAGCACCCCTTCCTTCAAAGTGTACAGCACAGGCCTACATTTAGCAAAGGTTAAGAAGCTCCAAAGGAACATCAAGCACATTCTGTAGGGGCTGTTAGAGATGTGAGGTTTGAGGAACTTGAAGCAAAGAGTATAGTTCAGAATTGACACCAGTGTACTCAGCCATTATTCCTGCCAACAGGCACCAGGCCCTTCAGATTTGCTATAGCTGTAAGATAAAGCAATCCAGCCCACAAGTTGGTAGGGTGTGCTGAAGGGAAGAAATGGAGAGTGGGCAAAAAGATAAGCACAGTCATACAAAAATGTACATAGAAAAGTCTTCAAAACTTCTGGAGGCTTTTTGGCTCCAAAGTCTGAAAACCTAAGTCTCTTCCTCAATGAACTGGTTCTCCCAATACCTGGCTCCATTCTTCTGGGTATTTCCTCACTGGATGATGATCATCGGAGAGAAAAAGCAGTAGGTGAAGGCATGCTGGTGACTTGGGAGAGACCAGTACTTGGACTCTTGGTTTTATTGAGAGGATGACTTATTGCTTATTAGGCTATTTCTAAAGCTAAAGGTGGAGGGAAGGATTATTATTTTAATTATGATTCTGCTGAGCATCTAATAGAGGCATTTAACAGTCTCCAAACTGTCTATGAGGAAGTGCTGGTTCTTCCTGTATTTTCAGGAGATTAGGCAGGCTATCTGGTGTCTCATGCTCCACAGATACAAGTGAAGAGAGAAGTAACTACAGTAATGAATATCGGAATTTTTCCAGAAAAAAAAAGAAAAAGATCTTGCATTAAAAATTGTTAAAAGTATCTCAGTTTTCCACTTTGATGTAGACATGTGCTGTCTTTCTTACAGGGCTGAGGTAGAATCTGGACAATGAGAACAGAAAGCTGAGAGTACAAAACAGTGTTGTCAGCACAGTTGTGTAGTAATGGTCCACAGTCAGAAAATCTTTTAAGCATTTAAACTTGATGTTGTGATGAGGATCAGTGTACCCAAGGCCTAATGAGGCCTACAGAACAGATTTGCCACAATAGAGAAGCAGCTTTCACCATCTCTTTATTTAATCCCCATTATTCTAGATACAATGGGAAGCAACCTCAAGGAGTAAAAGCTCTGAAGTGTCTACTAGAACTTCTTAGTCACAGAATTTGAAATGTGAAGCTTTTCCTTCTTTGAGATGAAATGTCAAGTGGAAGAGTTGTCTGTGTTGTGGATGATGAATTCTCAGTGCAGTGAGGGAACAGAGAGCTGACAACTACACAGTGGAAGGTTTCTGAAAACTACCTGTAGTTTTGAGTCACTTATTGTACAGCAAACCCATGCATCTCCTGATATTATGCACAGCTATTAGCAGAGATGTTACAGAGAAATACATCCTATTCAGTATTTCCTCCTTTATGGCTTACCAAACATTGTGTAATTCCCAGTAATGTATGTTCTTGAATCCCAAGAAGTCAAAAGGATCAGTAGGTATTCAGAACCTCTCCTCTGTGAGAGCTGAGCCAAGAGGCTCATTGCAAATCAGGTCCCAGAGCAGTGCAGGTAGGGAAGTGCTGGTGGGCAGTGGTTGAAAAGTCTATAATCCCCAGATCAACATCAACCCAGACAGCTGAGCTAACTGAAGCTCAAATTCAATCCTGGGGTAACGCAGCAGCTTGGTTTTGTGTAACAGAGAGCTGGACTTGGCTAGACAAGGAGTGCCTGATTGAGGTCTTGTCCATCATGGTGGTGGTCTTATGCATGTCTGCTACAAAACAGTAGATTTCCATGCTTCCCTGAACTGCAGCATTACAAAGTGTTTTGTTCTTCACTGACAGTGTAAGGATATGCTTGAGTTCAGGATTAGAAACCCCCCTAGGTAGAGTGAAGAGCAAGTAGCTTTTGCAGCACACCTATACCACAGCTGTGACAACATTCACAACCATTAAGGCTGTTGTCTGTATAAACAAGGCAAACATTTTTTGCTGGGCAGAAAAAACCCACAATCCTCAGCATAAGCTTATCCTTTTGTTTTGAACGCTCTCCCTGCTTCCTCAGAGATCCTTTATAGTAGGGTGAAACTCGACATTTTTCACTCATGTTAGCTCAGGCAATGCAACTCATGCAGCTCAAAAACTACGTTAGGCTGCAGGATAATATGCTTAAACACTTGTTAGCTGCCCATATTTGGCCCAAGGGGGAATCTAGGCTACGTTGCATTGAGTAATGCACCTTCAAATTTTTCTTTGTTCTCAACATAATACAAATAAAGCCAGGAAGCCATATGGGTAAATTGGATTCCAAAGAGACACATCCATCACTGGTATGTATGCAGATAGATATACATACAGCCTTACTATCTAACTTCTCTAGCAGGTTTCTAATGGCATTCACAATAGTGAAACGGAAGCCTGCAGAAAAGCTACCAGATTAGAAAGATACTAACACTTTTGTAAGTTGCAACTATGCACTGTGCTGGGTTTTTTGACCATCTGAAGTTAACTTAGTGGCACCTTTTCTAATTCCCAAATAACGATCAAACACACACTATCAAAGATACATTTTCTGTATCCCTGACGTGGTGAATGAGACTTCTCTGACTGAAGAGTCAAGCTAAATGAGCATAATTCTGTTTTATTAGAATAAATTTGTACAAGAAATATATTCTCCCATGGCAGGTTGATGTGGGCAAATTCATGTGGAGGTTTCCACTGTGGGCTGCTGATTTCAAGCCCAGACTGAAAACCAAACCACAGCTTTTCCACGGATTTAGATTCAGTTCGAGAAAGAGATGAGGTCATTGTGGATCGTTACTAGTTCAGACCTGGTATCTAAACACACAGGTGGACTGGTGTGTTTTTCCTGCTGCAAGCGCTTCCCAAGCATACAGAACAATGTGGGTTTTCTGCCACCTGAAGCCTTCTGGAAGATTATAATGTTTGCTGTTGCAGCGGTTCGGTTTCTGTTCGAGGCAAACAGCAACCAAAATACATCGCTAAACCGAAGAAAAACTAATCCATACTGGAATAACATCTCATCTGTACAGGGCATTTCCTAAGCCATACCGCACCACACATCCACAAGAGAGACGCCGTTTGGGGCCTGTTACCCCTGCCCTGTGCTCACATGGCTTCCTCCTCCACACAGCCTACACCACTGGCAAATCTTCTTGAATGCCGTCTTTGAAAATCTAGCAAAAAAACCCACCCTGAGCACTCTCCCAGTCTTTCCTATTACTCATAGCTTTAAAATATCTAAGCAGTTTATTTTAAGCCACTCCTTCATCTAATTCCATGTCTCTAATCAAATTATCCTGCTGTTAGCTGTTCTCCCAGTAATCCTCACAAAATTGTTTCTCAGCTAAGCTGATTTGTTACAAAGTCTCTTCCAGAAGCTCAGTTCTGGGGCCAGAGCTCTTGTTCCCTCCACTCTGACCCCGAGCTTTTAAACCCTTGACTGTTTCATTTTAGGGCTGTTTTGCCTGAACAGAGATGAGACAAGGTGCTGCCATGCAGATGAAGAGCTCCTCAAGCAAAGGCGATTTCTGGTGACTTCAAAGTCCATTTGCAACCGTCCCTGGCTTCCACCTATACTCTAGAAACTGCTGAAAAGGTATCAGCCCAGCCGCAGTGACCTGCCAGCTGGGATGCAGGTTTTTTGCTGCATCAGTGGCAGGCAACAGTCGTCTTCTTTCATGCAAGTAAATGAAATATAAATAATATTACTGGTGGGAGTAAACCCAAAGAGAAGGGAGACCAGTCTTTTGCTCACCAGAATGGCTAATTGCTAATGAGCCTCTGTCTCTGAGTCAGTTTAAGAATAAAAAAGCATCTTTTTCCCAATGTAGTGGAGTACTCTCACTGTGATGCTAATAGGTATTTGGAACAAGATTTTTCCAAGTGAGATCTCTTGTTAGTGCTATTAAAGTAGATAAATAGTGTCTATTAGAGTATATAAATAACTAAATGGATGCCAGAGTAGGATCTTGAACCTTGTTCTCCTGTATCCCCTGGTGAGACATCTAGCCACTGGGCCATCACAGCCCTCCTAATTGCCTATGTTTGCTCTGGGCCTGTGTGTGTTTAATTATTTCTATGGAAAGGAATAACTTCCACAAAAGAGATTGGTATTGATAGAGTCTGGTAGCGATACTGTTTTGCTGAACTTCATGTGTGGTTATAATATCATAATGCTCTTCCAGAAGTGCAATGTCCTTGGTTATTTCTCCCAGACATTAAATGTTGATGCTTGGCAATTACAGAGCCTTTGCAAATTGCCTCAGTTAACTTTTAGAGGGCTTTTTTCCTTTTTTTTGTGTGTGTGCCTAGTTTTTCACTTTTCATTTTGTGTGGATTGAATGTTCTCTCATGTCTTTCCTTCCCACCTCAACGAAGCTTGTGGCAGAAAGCTGAGAGATAAGGCTTTGCTGAAACAGAGAAAAAGAAGAAATGTGACCAATTGCAATGACAAGCCTGCACTGCATAATTTAGTACACACTCAAATGGATTCTTGGTTGCCTAATACACTGTATTAGTCAGTGTAGCAGTCAGATGGCCACAAGAACAGACAAAAGAAAAGGAAAAGGAAAGAATCTGAAGAGGGAAGAACCCACCCATATTCCCAGGGAGGGATTAACACATTTTTGGTACGTGAATATTTTAGCTGTCCACTTGTCCCCAGGGTCATCTAGTTTGAAGAAGCAAGCCGATGAGTGTCATCAGTGGGGTTCCCATGAACAACCTGGTCTGAAAGACAGAGGCTTTGGGCAGCCTCCTGCCATTTAGGTCCTGTCCTTAGACAAGACCACAAATGAATTAAAATGGCTATGAGGCTACTGAGAGAAACTGAGGAATCAAAGAATAGGACAAAGTTTCTGAGGAATCAAAGAATAGGACAAAGTTTATCAGACCCATGTTACATAGTCTCTCCTATGACAGAGAGTGCCTGGAATGAACTCCAGATGTTCCTTCATGTACTACCGAAGAGGAGAAATTGGGATTTTTGCCTTGAAAATTATTCAGAATGATATCGTTTGGTACTGGCATGACTCTCTATCTAAAAGCTGGAGGGAAAAATTCATATGTCATTGTCTTAATCTGAAAAAGGCTTTTTAAAATTTGTTTTGCTTTTTGTATTTGCAGTGTTTGGAAATAAAAAGAAATTCCATTTTACTAGTACTTTGTTAAAGTAATCGAGAATAAAAAAATAGACAAATGGCAGGAGGGAGCACAATTTTAGAAATGCATTGGGTGGAAAAGCAGTGACATAATTCAGGGATGAATGAATCTGTTATGATCCTATGGCTTTTGTTTTACTTCCACTCCAAGGCAAAACTTTCCCTTATGGTTAAACACTAGGTAAAATTAAAAACAATTAAAAAATTCTTTCAGATTTTTATCCTTTTTGGTGACGGTGTTCCAGAATGGAAAGGAGGAGGAAACCTTATCTGAATGAATGGAAATTAGAAGGACTAAATGATCAGGAAAATGTTTCTAACAACGAAAATGTTATTTTCATGCGATATGAGTTCTGAATATACACGGGCAGGCAATTATCCAATCTATTATAGGCCACTGCATATTGGATGGCAGCTACTGAACTCTTGGCTTCAACATGTTTGGATAGAGCAGTACCTTCATTCTTCTTCCACTGTCTGTTAATGGGAAGAACAGCAGCTGGGATGAACATTTGCTGTGAGCAGAGTGTAGATTGCATTAAGGATCAAACATTTAAGCAGAACATTTCAACAGGGATGCAGAACCCATTTAGATTTCAGCTGTGAACATGTTCAATCTTGTTTAAATCTGAGCCTCTTAGAATGCCTCTGAAAAAGCTGAGAAATACTAGAAATTAAGCTTGCATTTACCTCTGAAGCAAAAGGTCACAAGAACGCAGAATGAATATCCCCTTATTTGTTTATGTGGAAAAATACTTGGTGTAATTTTAGTATGTGTAGCCTTGGTACTATACAACCCAGAATTTGACAGTGAGTCTCACATACTCTTGTGGAGATGAAATTCTGACAGATTTTTTCCAAAACTTTTATTAGACGAGTAAGGATCTCCTGGAAACTTGAAACAAAAAACTAAACAAAGCAAAAAAAAAAAAATACCCAACCCAGAAATATTCATGAGACACAAATTTCTATCATGATTCTGAAAAAAAGCTAAAGCATAGCACCACCCCACATTTTTGAAAGTAGAAGTGTAAATAACTATGTAAAGCTGAAAATTGCAGATAAAGTTATAATAAACCTAACCCCTTGAATCCTTAACAAATTTGGAATCCCAGTCAGAATGATCTCAATAACTTTTTCAGTTACTTTTTTTTTTTTCCCAGATACTTGATTAGCATCTAGATAATACCTTCCTTGGCTTGTCGTTGCTTTAGTTCTACCTGCAGTCTAAGGATTTTACTGCCTGGCAGTTGTAGCAGGTTTTTCTATTCAGGATTTGACTGCCATGAAATTGTCCAGTAACTCTTCAGTATTCACAGTTTCCCAGATCAAATAATTTTGCAGTTCACCTATGTGTTATTTCTATTCATTTGTTTTACATCAACCACCTGTTAAGTTCATGTGATGCTCTTGGACCTCATATTCTGAGAAGCAGTAATTAAATTTTCTGTTTGCCTTCTCTGTCTTTCAGAAGTGGTTGTATCCATCACACCTCCTCATCAGCCTCTTTTCCAAACAAAAGCACCCTAGTCTAGCTAGCTCCCCTCTTAGTGAAGCTGCTCCTCACCTTCAACCATCTTTGCTGTTCTACTTGGTACTTTTGCTTGGTTTATTATCTGCTTTTCTAGATGAGGGACACCACAGACATATGTAGTCTAAGGTTGCCACTATCTTCGAAACAGCTGACTTGCTTACTGATTTACAAAAGGATTTTTTTTTTTTAGGTGGGTACTATATAAAGGCTTTCTCACAGATTTGGGTTTGATAAGGCAAGAGACTGAGTTGTGAATTTCCACTGCAAAGCTGAGAAAAAAAGTATGTGACTTCTGGCTGATTGTGCTTACGGTGCAAGCCGGTACTACAGCAGTGACAATTACTTGCTGATTTGTCCTATATGCCTGTCTATGCTATCCCCCCGTGTCTCACCCCCACCCCCTCAAAAAAAAAAAAAACCCCAACCCAAAACCCTTAGCAGCTTTATACATTGCACTTCTAGAAGAGGAAATGTACACCTCCCTTTGCCTTATCTCTAACAAAAAAACCACTTCCTTGCGCCACCTCCCAGCTGTCTCCACAATAAAACAGAAAAACTTGAACCTTACAGATTCAGGTGACCAGTATCTTTCACCAGCCCCTGTCAATGTGCTGTCATATCAACTGTTTATCCCATGCTGACGGCTGATGATGAGGTAAGCAAAGCATCTGATCAGACTGACAATTTGCCCTCCACTAAGTTTATGTTTTAGGCAGGGAGGTGAACATACCAAAATTGAAAGCAGAAATTCTCCCTGTGGGAGCAATATTTAAGAAAGTTTGTAGTTCAGATTCAATGGACAAAGCACTCAAGAAACTTGTGTTTAATTGGGACCAGTATTAATTAATATCTTCATTGATGGTAAGGCTGAGTGCACCCTCAGCAAGTCTGCAGATGACACCAAGCTGAGTGGTACAGTTGACATGCCAGAAGGACAGGATGCCATCCAGAGGGACCTGGAGAAGCTGGAGAAGTGGGTCTGTGTGAACCTTATGAGGTTCAACAAGAACAAGTTCAAGGTCCTGCAACTGGGTCAGGGCAATCCTTGTCAGCAATACAGGCTGGGAGATGTGACAGAGAGCAGCCCTGCAGAGAAGGACTTAGGGGTGCTGGTGGATGAGAAGCTCAAAATGAGCTGTCAGTGCACGCTTGCAGCCCAGAAGGACAACCATATCCTGGGCTGCATCAAAAGGAGTGTGGCCAGCAGGTCAAGGGAGCAGATTCTGACCCTCTATCCACTGTCATGAGACCCCCACCTCAAGTATTGTGTCCAGTTCTGGAGTCCCCAACATAAGAAGGACATGGAACTGTTGGAACAGCTCCAGAGGAGGGCCACAAAGATGATTAGAGGGCTGGAGCACCTCTCCTATGAAGACAGGCTGAGGGAGTTGAGCTTGTTCAGCCTGGAGAAGAGAAGGCTCCAGGGAGATCTTATAGTGCCTGAAGGGGCCTAACAAGAAAGCTAGCGAGAGACTTTATAGAAGGGCATGGAGTGATAGGATGAGGGGGAATGGTTTTAAATCAGAAGGGTGTAGATTTAGATTGGATACTAGGAAAAAATTCTTCACTATGAGGGTGGTGAGGCACTGGAACAGGTTGCCCAAGGAGGTGGTGGATGCTCCCTACATGGAGGTGCTCCAGGCTGTGTTGGATGGGGCCTTGAGCATCCTGGTCTAGTGATAGGTGTCCCTGCCCATGGTAGAGGGGTTGAAACTTGATGATCTTAAAGATCCATTCCTGCCCAAACCATTCTATGATTCTATGATTCTACGAAGAATGGTCAAGCTCTCCAATTTGGAAATACAAGTTCTATTTCCCATGACAAATAACATTCAGGTATACCAGGTGCATGCAGTCAGGTGCACAGGGGGAACAGGTTTCTATGGCACTAGTACAAAAGCACTCCATGTGAGCTTGTGGCAGCAAAACTAAAAGAGATTGATAATTTATACTTCTTCAAGTATAAATGTAGTATCATCAGTGGTAGATAAACTATTGAAAAGTTGTCAAATGAATTGCCTAGTGGATATGATCACCATTTTGCTGGTTGAACAGCATTTCAACTCCAGTACCCTCCAAGAGGGATTATTTGAGTGAAGTTTTAATGTGATTCTTCTACTGAACTTTCTTTAATAAATACCCTTGGTGTAATTCTATTACCCACTAAGAATTTCTGCACTTTGGTATGGCTCCCATGACAATAATTGGAGGAAACTTCTCCTTTACCAGACCATGCATGTCTTCAAGGCTAAGATGCCTGACCAGCAATTTCTGTTCAGTCACATTTAAAAATGTTGGTAAAGAAAGCAGAAACCATTTTAAAGTATTTTAGCTCAGCAAGTAGGCAGGGTTAATCACTTTAACAGTAAAAATAGTTACCTGAATGGCAGCCAAATCTATCTATAGGGAATGAAGATAATGAAGGAGAGATTCTTGTGCTGGGATTAGATGGGAGTCAGTGAACCTAAAGAGATTTTTGGCATACACCCTGTCATGTATAGTTGTCCATTTCTAGCTTGTATGAGTTTGCGTTGGGATTGGAGCAGTCCAGAGGGAAGCAGTTTGAAACAATGGCCCGAGGGTCTTTTCTGTCTTGGAGCTTCCAATCAGTTAACTGTTAGTTATGCTGTGGTACATTTTTAGAGCCATAGCTTCTAACACATTCATTGGCCTTTTTGTTACTGCTGTGTTCAAATGTTCATGTTTCTCATCCAAAAGACTAAACAATATTGAGCTTTTCAGTAAAAATGAGCCAAATCAAAATTGATGATCTAAAATACCTTTGATTTCTGGGTGGAGAAGTACAGTTATGCAAACACCAGTCCAGTCTGGTTTTGTGTCATACTCAGTCTGGCTGGGTTTGGTTTCCTGTTCTGGTTTAAAGTTATATCTCTTCAAAGCAGAATGCATGAAATAGTTTCTCATGGTGGCAAAGCCTCCTAGGTTTTGGTCCTTTAGAATCCAAAGCCAGACTCACACTGCAGACCAATTAGGCCTTAAAATGTCAGTATTGATTTAAAAGCAGTTCTGACCTAGATGTCACTTCTTGATCTGCAATGGGAAAGAAACAGAAATGAAACTGCTTTGAGAAAAACACCACCATCTTTATAGCTATAAAATTACCTTTCTCAGGCTAAGCCTGCTTAGCTTTCAAGAAGCTTGAGACTTTGTGCTGTACGCCTGGAGTAACCACTGAAGAAGGAATGTGAATTTAGTCTTTCCTTGTCTCTGGTGAGTGCCATAATGACTGGGCACTCTAAAGAGTTTTCTTTATCCAAATTAATGTTTCTATTTATATGGAGTAAAACCACCAGTGGATTGAAGCTAACTCTTTAGTCTGGTGGGAAAAGCATTCACCTAGGATGCCTCATCTCTGACTAGAGCCTCTGCTAATTGGAGACTCTTCCTAGACCTCATGTATGCTAAGTGACTACTAGCATGGTCAGTGTTGACTAACAGACTATATTAGATAGAAAATGGAGTCCTGCTTTTAATTTCAAACACTGAAAAAGTTCTGCTGAATCCATAACCCATGTCAGGATTTTATATCAAACAAGTGAAGTTTTTTAAATGAAAGTTGTCCTTGCAGAACTATTCTCAATCAACTCCAGTATGTGCACGCTAAGCCTTACATTCCTAGCCTCTTTAAAGGTCCATGACTAGATTAATTTCTAGGAAAGGACAACATCTTGTTGCTGAGCAGGCCATTTATCTGACACAGGAATGTAGCCTTGGATTATCAAATGCATCATCACTAACAAATGAATTAGTAACTTTAATTTAAAAGATGCTATGCCGGAAAGTTTCACCCTTAATGATCTACAGAGCAAATGAAAAAGATAAGTAAATCCAAAGTTTTAGAAGACTATTTGAACAGAAAAGCTAGTCATTTGCAATCCTCTCATACTTTTCTGTCTTGTCCCTTCCCCTTGTATTCAAGTAAATCTCCCAGGAAATTGATCCACTGAAAATGAGTAGCCAATACTCATTACAGAAAATACTGTAAGAAAAGCTTTTTTCTGGGTCTCATGATCCTTCTCTCTGAGGGAGACAGTGCTCAAACCTCCAAAGCCAGGTCTTCTTCAGAAGCTACAGAGATGAAAGTGTACAGAGACTTCAGATGTGAAGTATCTGCTGAGACTGATACTCACATGTACCCGTTACTGTTCTCGAGGGGAGCCTACAGTCATCCATTTCAGCTCAAGATGGTACAGCGTGGACCTGACATTTAAAAAAAAAAAAAAACAAAACAAAAACAATCACTCAGAAGAAATCAGCTGCCTAAGTTGTAACAACGCTTTTCATGACCTACAAAGCTTTGAAGAAGGTCAGGGAAGAAAACATACATGTTGTATCAGGCACAGACATGTGTCATTCAAGGCCTACATATGCATTATTAGATATGGAAGGAGTTTCCTTGAGTTTCTGAGATCGGCCATGCTTCTTCCTTTATGAGGAAAGGCTGAGTAAGTTGGGACTGTTTAGTCTTGAGAAGAGAAGACTAAGGGGGGACCTAATTGAAGTTTATAATTATCTTAAGCAGGGGATGCAGGGGGAAAGGGCCAGCCCCTTTTCAGTGGTCTGTGGAGAGAGGACAAGGGGCAACGGCTGCAAGTTGGAGCACAGGAAGTTCTGCACCAACATGCAGAAGAACTTTTTCCCAGTGAGGGTGACAGAGCCCTGGGACAGGCTGCCCAGGGAGGTGGTGGAGTCTCCGTCTCTGGAGATATTTAAGACCCGCCTGGACACCCATCTGAGTGATATGTCCTAGGGAGCTGCTTTGGCAGGGGGGTTGGACCCGATGATCTCTCAAGGTCCCTTCCAACCCCTACAATTCTATGAATCTATGATTCTCAGAGGCATCCTGATTTCATACCAGGTCATAACCTAGCCACCACATTCCTTTGCAGCCACATTTGCCAAAGAAAAGGATCCAGGTGTGTGGGTGGGAGCAGCTTTGGCCTGCTTCAGCTGGTTCCCCTGTCAATGGCTGGAATATTAAGATTTGAGGAGAATAAAAAAGACCACAGTCTTGGATTTTTTTGACTGGAGATGAATCCATCTCCAGTCTAGATATATGCATCTAGAAATCATAGATGCATACAGTAAGGATCTAGGATGCAGTGATGCAGCTGTGATAGACTCACTTTCCGAGCTCCAGAACATCTTTTCTGGAAAACTCCTACGATAGTCTTTTTCACTTGTGCAATCTGGTTACTTTACTGAGGCACTGATATGGATTTCTCAGGATTGTCAAGACACTTTTCATCAATTTTATACCCTTTTCAAGGGATAGATGAATTTTAAAATCAGGGGAGTTTGGCAATTTGAAATAAGGACTATTCATTGGCACAACATGGCTAAGAAGCTCAATACATGCTCAATTATTCAGCTTGTCTTCAGACCTGAGGGCATGTTACCAGATGTATTCAGTTAAAGAATAGCAGGTGAGCCCATGTGTACCTGCAGGTATGTAGTGACAGTGATGCATAGACATGCTGAGGGAGCATGTGCATTCATATTGCTAGAGAGGATCTGAAAATAAGGGGTGGGGGGAAACCCGCTCATCTACTTGACACAAATAACCACCTTCCTCAGTAAAAGGAGCTTCTCTGAACCATCTTAGTAGAGGATGTGCTCTTCTGTATGTGACATCAAAAGGAAGACTCTTGTGAAAAAAAAAAAAACCTAACAGCCAACCTTTATGAAGACTTAATAGCAATCTCCTTCCCTTCCCCTCTGCTCCCTTCCTCAGCAGATGGCTGTTTTGACCCAGCATTACCCAGAAGCTGCCACATGCCGCTGGCCAGAGGAGTGCACAGGCACCCGAGTGACGCGTGCTAACGGAAGACAGCGTGGGTCCAGCCTCTGTCCACACCCCTCTGGAAGCCCATGTGGTCCAGCCAGATAAGAGGCGTTTTCTCCACTGGAGAACTGTGGACAAGAGCTTGCTCGCCTGTGCCTGACAAGATTACAGTGGGGAATGGGCAGACTGTGACAAGATTACAGTTTTAGGAACACTATTATCGATAATAAAGATGAAGACATTTTGGAAACATTATTATCATTTCATTGTATTTGTACACCAGTTGGCTTTGAAAAAAAATATTTTTAAATATTTTAAAATTTTTTTAATCAGTCTCCCCTCTCACCCTCTCTGAAATACTCAATACTCAAAGCCCTGCAGAAAAGGAGTTGCACACATCTATTCACCTGCTAGGTCAGTCTGCCTTCACATAGGACCATTATTCTTTTGTCTGGAAACCTACAGTGCTTGTACCATAAAAGGTGCAATTTTGTGAGCCCATTCTGAGGATCTCATTCACATACCCTGATGACTCCTAGGGCTCATGGGATGTTTGACAGTCCATGGCTCTCTTGTTTACATTGCCTGTTATCAGTGGAGCAACAGCTGTTTGCATAACAGCTTCTACCCTTTCATCTCAAATCCCCTGATGCTTCTCCCAAAAACATCGTTCCTGCCTTAGACCTGTCACTGTGTCTGCTGTAGCCATTGAGGATGTGAAAGGGCAGACCTTCCATTTCTCTGGACAGGGAATCTCCCCATGCAGTATGTAGACTCTTCTCAACAGAGCATTCTCCACTGAGAGGTTTGTTTTAACTGGGGTAGCTATGCATATACTCCCGTACCCAAAAAATATTGTCAAGCCTGCCAGCTTCTTCCGTTTTCCATGTAGTAGATGCATGGAGAACTTCACACAGCTCTCCTGCCCTGAGGTAGAGCTTAGTCTGACTGGTAGATAATTTGACTGATGTCCTTCCTACCTACCTTACTTTCATTGTCACAATAAAATGTGTTCTTGGCTAAGGATGATCTGTAAGAAAAAAAAAGTAAAATTCCATGAGTTTCCCTTGGATAAGAGAGGAAATACAGATGTGGTGACTAAAAAACTGATCTCACTTGGAAAAAACAGCAGCATCTTCTTCATCCACGTCTTTTCAGCTGACCGCATGGTTGGCATGAGACCAAATTATTCCCAAAAAGACAGGTCTATGGCTTTCACATAGACAGGGAGGCACCAATCAGCCCGTCCTGAGACAGCTCCAGAGGTTTTCTTCCAGAGCAGGCAGAGAAGCTGCCAGTGCCCTGACATTGCTGCTTATCCACATTCCTCTGTGTTACAGAGAATATGGCCCAGCATCTTTTGAACATTTCTGCTACCTTTCAAATTATTATGAAAGAACCAAAAATCTATAAACCAACTGAACTTCGTGCCCCAAACTAATGGTCCTACATCGTTATGGCTAAGAGCAACAGACATTGCAGCAAGTTCTGGAAAGATTAGAACTGTCAGCAGGGAAGAGACTGAGTTCATCTAACCTTAGGCATCCTAAAGCTGCACATCTAACATAAATCGTCTGCCTGGGCTCCCCTCTAGTCAGTGGAGCAACTCCAGAGCATGATTCACTGCACCCTAAGAATAGCGCTCGAGGTAGGTGGGGTGAATCACCCTGGGGAATTGCCTGGCTCTCTGTGAAGAGAGTTTATCCAGATAGCTTTGATAACAAGCCTTTCTTTTAGGTGCTTAAAATTAAATAAATCTCACCTCAAAATGTTCAACCTCACTGTTTTCCTGAAAACAGGGAAGCGCTGCAAATTGCATGAGCCTGCAAAGAGACGCTGTTTTTAAGTGGCAGTCTTTACCCACAGGATAACAATCCTGCTTGGATTTCACCTCCATGTAGCAAGCGGAAGGCACCTGAGGCCCCAGCCCTAGCACAGTGCAGGCTGCGTCCTTGCCCAGAGGGTGTGTCCTTGCCCAGAGGGTGCAAGGCCATTGCCTTTACCTCTGCCTCCCAGCATGGCATGGCTGCTTCCAGCTCTGGCAGCTGCTGGATCTTTATTCATCTCCTATTTCCAAGTCATGTTCTTTCAGGTCTGTACTCCCATTCAGCCTCAAGCTGCTAAGAGTTGCTATACCCACCGTTTACATAGGTAAACCTGGTGCCTCACCCCCCTGTGTGCAGTGAGAGGTCTGAGGGCACATGAAAGTATGCATCAGCATGAAGCACTGTGGAAGGTACTATACAGGCTGGTGTGATGGACCCTCTGTGTTATTCCCTGCAGGGAGGTCACCAAATGTTGACTCTTGGTGTATCTGTTTCACCTAACACCCCGTGGACAAACCTGCTGAAGGACTTTGGGTGGTTGCAACATCTGAAAAAAAAAAAAGAAAAAAAGGATTAATCCAGCAACCTTCACAGAATGTTCGTTTTAGACCAAGCACAAGATCTGTGGAGAAATGAAGTAAACCATGTAGGAAGTAAGCATTTATAGAGAAGGAAATGCTCTCAGGTATAAATGAATTATCTTTCTTGTCAGGCTACAGTCTTCTAATGAGTTAGGAATACCAGATACATGACAGTGAAATGTTCCTCCAAGATAACTATATTCGTATCCAGTTTTATCCATGTTGTTTGTTCAAAGACCTGAAGATGGCAAGTTTTAGAACCTTTTGCTTGCTGTTAATTTTTTCTCCTGGAAATATTCCCACATTTTTAAATCAGTGGCCTAAACTACTCCTTTTTTTAGTATGCCAAGGTAATTTCTTCATACAAGAAAGAACGATGCAGCAAGAGGTGTCCTTGCAATGCCATGGATAAAAACCTGCTTTTTCAAAGAATTGTCAGTACGTTTCTGGTTATCTGATTGCTGTCCAGAGGTTAAAGTGCTGGTTCCTGCAAAGGTTATCCAAAGTTTGAACAGTGACTGATCAATTAATACCTGTTTACCCAGAAGGTCTCTACAGAGTTTCTATTTTTGGTAGTCTATGTATTTGAGGACTTAGATCCTCAAAGGGATTTAAAAAAAAAGAGAGAGAGCAGCACTATGTCCTCAGCAGCACTCACACAGCTCATGCTTTTTGTTGTTTCAGAGGTGATAGGAAAGGACTTTTGTACAGCCCACGTCTGTTGGGAAGCATGTCTGATCCTGCTCCCCTGCGTGCTGTCCTGCAAGGAAAGCAGAGCTGCTTAATTTTATCCATCTTTTCAGCCAGGGACACTGGAAGCATCTCACCTTTTGATGTTTCCTCAGTTTCCACCCTCTAAATGAGGTCCCCTGTGGGGTATGAGGGCCCTGGGGTAAACATTAGGTGTACCCTAAACATGATAATCACAAAAGGTCCCTGTGTAAACAAGAGGGGCTCTTCCCTGTGACGTAAGGGAGGGCCGCCTCTACAGGAGGCCATTACAGGCAGCCAGAGGCAGCCCGGCGCCTCACCGGGGCTATGCCTCAGGGCTGTCCTCACTCCCTGCCATGTTGTGCTCTGCTCCTCCTGCCTGGAGTGGCTGTGCTTGTTCATACAGAGCCATCCATGGGCACTCACTCCAGCTCTGCTTTCCCCCTGCTTGGTCTGCTTCCTTTACAGGGACCTCTGCCCGCCAAAGCCAGCCTTGCGTACTGTCCAGCTCATCAGCACTGGCTGAATACAGCGGGACAGCTGGGTTGGGGTAAGGAAGCTGCCCCTGGGCAGCAGTGAAGCCTGTGGAGCCGTGCGAGATGCATGCAGGAGGCTGACGTCTGAGGGGAGGAAACACCACCTGTCCCTTCAGGGAAAGCCTGGAGAAGGCAACAGTGAGAAGTTTTTAAAATCTTCTCTTCCCTTTATGGCTTTGCAGCTCTGACAAAGGGATTTGTATGAAGTTACTCGCAGATGACTTTGCACGAGTCAAGAGGCTTGGGGACAAAAAAAACCAGAACACGACGAGCATTCCCAAGCCTTTAAAAATATCACGCCCACTTGTAGCTGCACAAAGATAGATTTAAGCAGTTTTTCATATTCCCTATGAAAAATGACCATCAGGCCTTAGCAAAAAGCAGAGAGGGAAAGTGGGGGTGTGTTTGTCTGCAGATAGCAAAAATAGAATGACATTTTTGCAAACTATTTTTCCAGTCTGCCAAGGGTGATTTCTATTCAATATATGATACAGGCAAGAAATCTGCTGGTCTGTAGATTTCTACACTTTATGATCCGCCAGTCGCAATTTCTTTCAATAGCTGATGATGGACAATGCGTGATTTATGACCTAGCTGCTAACCTGATTTTTAAATGTGGAGCTACATGGCTGCAGAAGAGTTTGTGTTGCTCAACATCGGTTCAGTGAGGAGGAACAAGATAAACCCAGTGTCTGTTTAAAAGGATCAGCTTACTATATGAGAAAAACTGCAACAGGTAAGTTTATGGGAGATTTGGCCCCACTTGCTATTAAGTAGGCTAAAAATACAATAGGCTTTAATCTGTGTTTCTTATAAGAACCTCTAAGGGCCAATGGCAATGTGATTAATAGTTATTATTTCAAACCTGTGCTACCCAAGTATTGTGTGGCTGCTGTGAGCAAAACGTGTGCAGATTTAGGAATGGACCTTGCACGCATTGGGAATAGGTATCTTTCTACTTCCAGAGCAGCTGACTTCCCTGCAGGACCTCTCCTGGCACAAAATAGGGATGGGTTCAAAAATGGCAGATACCACATACCAATAACGAGGGGGGAAAAACTGCTTAGAAATGGTCTTGCCCAATCTCTCCCTTATTTCCTCCCTTTTCTTCATACTCATGTGGGCTTTTCACAATTAGATGCAGCCACAAAGCTGGAAAATGATTTCTGGGTACAAAGGCTGATGGGCTGGCTTCATGGATGTCAGTGACAAACTTGACATGGATTTCACAGAATTACAAAATCACAGAACATTGGGGATTGGAAGAGACCTTCAAAGATCATCAATGCCACCCGCCCCTGCCAGAGCAGGATCACCTAGAGGTCACACAGGAACACGTCCAGGCAGGTTTAGAACATCTTCAGCGAGGGAGACTCCACAACCTCTTTGGCCAGTCTGTTCCAGTGCTCTGGCACCCTCACAGTGAAAAAGTTCTTCCTTACATTTACATGGAACCTCCTATGCTCCAGCTTGCACCCACTGCCCCCTGTGTCCTATCATTGGCTATCACTGAGGAGAGGCCGGCTGCTTCCTCCTGACACTCGCCCTTTACATATTTATAGACATTAATAAAGTCACCCCTCAGTCTCCTCCAAGCTAAAGACCCAGCTCCTTCAGCCTTTCCTCATAAGGAGTTCTGCTCCCTTAATCATCTTGGTGGCCTGGTGCTGGACTCTTTCAAGTATTGCCCTGTCCTTGAACTGAGGGGCCAGAACTGAACACAATATTCCAGGTGCAATCTCACCAGGGCAGAGGGGGAGGAGAACCTCTCTTGACCTAATACCATATCCCTTCTAATACACCCCAGGATGCCGTTGGCCTTGGCTGAGAGGGCACATTGCTGGCTCATGGTCATCCTGCTGTCCACCAGGATCCCCCTGGTCCCTCTCACCTATGCTGCTTTCCAAAAGGGATGTAATCTGCAGTGTCAAAGGCAGCAGACAGATCCCAAATATCGTACTGCTTTTGTAAGAGTATGAGGTGAGCAGAACTGCTGTTTTGGCACTGTTTGACATGGGGCTGTTGTGGAGCTACTCAACTGCTCCGGTCAGTTCAATACATAGGATGGCTGTGAGTAAGCCAAAATTTTTTGCCCCCTGGTTCCCTCTAATACTGTAAGCATTTGGGTCTTATTATTAGTACAGAAAGGAAGAGTCAGCCAAGGATGCTGGTAGACAGACATCTCAGTCCTTACTAAAACCTCAACAACAGAAATGCAGTTTCAAAACAACCTTTATTCTGCTTGAAGACTTATTACAATTTTTAAAGCAACTTAAAAACAAGACACAGCTCCATCAACTCTATAGCTTGAACAAAATTTCAAGGAGGCATGTTTCCATTCTTGCCTTGTAAAGGCAGTTTACAACCCACTTTACCCTCTACCTCCTCAAAGACCATTTTAAAACGAAGTAATCTTAATGTTTTAAAGACATTTAACAGAACAGAACTTTATTTTTAAAAACAAGAATTAAAAAAAAATAGCAGCATCTTGGGCAGCTAATGCAGTCTCATTAGGACAAGTGCAATGTAACTTCACCAACTTCCACAGTCCAGTTTAGTCTTAACTGCAGTAAATACAACATGACTCCTACACAAAATGCATTTTGGAAACTTGTCCCATGGGAGGCATTGTGCTTTGAGCTGCCCATTTCTAAAGTGACCCTGAAAAGGAAAAATCAGGATTCACTTTCCCAACTTAATACATGCATAGCAAAAGCACTGTGTGAAAATCGGCACAAGTTTTCCCCATTAGAAGCATCTGAATGTTTTCCCAAGCATTATTAATTCATTGCCAATTACAAGACAAAGCCATTTCTTCACTACAGAACAGTTGACACCAATAGAAAATTTGAAGATTTGGTTTTACAGATTGCTTGACAAGATTTCTTAGATAACCGAACCATACAGACAAGCTTTTTTTTTATTTTTATTTTTTTTTAAAAAATGAAAAATATCCAGCAACACAGAAACTCAGTTTTCTAACTGTATTTGGAAACATGCTGCACCCACAAAGGTCTAGTGTGCATGGGTGTGTGTGTCTTTAAATAAAGTTAATGATATCACTTACAGAATTCAGAAAAATTATGCTTGGTAAAAATGCACCTATGCTGGGATCTATTTGTACAGAAACATAGCAACTGTGCACACATATGCACATATATATATCCCCAAAATTGTAAATTCAACTTTCAAGTTAAGGAAACCAGAAACTTTGCTTGTGGGTTTTGGTTCTCTGTTAAGTCTCATATCTTTAAAAAGGCCTTGTTAAAGTGCTGCTGCAGTGCAGCGTAACTCAGAGATTTAAAATAAAACAAAAAACTCACCTAACGAGAAAAAAAAACCCACAAGCCCTCCCTTGAATCATAGTAGATGGAACAACTATGTGTCAATAGAAATACAGAAAAGCACTGCCTTACTTCAGTTATATCCACGTGCTTTTTTTTTTTTTTTCTGTGTGTATTTGTCTGTTCAAATCAAAACTGGAGTGAACAATATGGTACATTAAGGACAAACTGCAGTGAACAGGGCCTTTGGCAGGACGTAGCTCTGTGCATTAAGGAGGGAGGGAAATGCAGAGGCCACACAACATGTAAGTACCAAAGAAAACCCACTCATGCCAATTTGAGGGTGTAAGTGAACCCTTGCAAATTGCACAGACCCTCTGTAGGCAGAACATCCCCATAGGAAGTTGTAAGCACTATCTCGCAACATAGTGCTTATTTCTCATTGTTGCTTGTGCAAGAAAAGCAAGTGCCAAATTTGCACACAATTTCTTTTCTCTGCTGCAACCATGAAGAGAAGTTGTACAGCACAACAAGAACAAATTATATCCCATACTGGGCTGGGCATGCTAAGGATATGGCCCACTGACATAGCAGAGGTTTTCTTAATATGAGGAAAATTAGATCCAAATGCCTTAACTAAGATAAAATTTCTTGACAGATGCTATGTGAAACATCAATTCAGATTACATATATTTTGCTTATAGAGAAAAAAAAATACAATTTTACTCTTAAAATACTTAACATTCAAAAATTAATATATGTCCAAATAATATCTTGGATTGCTACAAGTGTTAAATTGTTGTATACTGAACTAATTTGTAACTTCAAGGCCAGTAGTATAACTGGTGTGCTAGAGTAATTGTTGGTGCTTTTCATAGTACAAACCAGTTATCCATAAACAAAATTTACATGGTCCTACAGGCCTGAAAAAAGTGTGGAATGAGGAAGGGAAGGGATGAAGACTAAAATTCTATTCTATAATTTTATAAGTGGTGACTATCCTGAAACACTAATGTTGGTTGAATCTTGTTTCCTGATATAAATTCTAGTAAGAAAATACATCTATAGGAAAGCAAAGACAATTCACCAAAAAAAGAAAATAAAATCAAAATAAATTCAAAAGCCTTACAGCCTCAGGAATGAAGGAATAATGCAAAGATTAAAAGTTAATATAAGAACTACTGGAGACTGGCTAATTTCTTCTCACTATTTCCAACAACGTAATAAGCACTGCGTACTTTCAATTAAAATGCATGTATTTCTAAAACAGAGCTCTTATGAGAGAACTCCATGGGTGTTACTCTTTTGATTGTGTGTGCAACTCCCTTTAATAGTAATGGGTCTTGCCATAGCATCTTGGAGGAAGAATAAATTCTCATGTTCACTCAGTGAAAACTTCTTCAAGATTTCTCAGAACTTCATTATGTTATCGGTTTGCAAAGTGTGAATTTCCTCAGTGGTCAGGATAATAAATAACCATTGCAAACCACCCAAGTGATTTGTCCCAGAATGCCTAGTAAATTTGGTCTAGTAGGATTTTAACTAAACCATAATTTTGTAAGTCTGTGGTGCATGAAGTTATAGAAGCTTTTTCAATACTGCCTCAGCCTACACTCTTACAAAAATAAAATCCAAACATGATAGCCTAATAATTTTCAAAACAGATATTTTTCCAGTCTTAATTAGCTCTACATTGTATCCAAACATTCTCAGTAAAGGTGGGAGATTTTTTTTTCACAATACTAATACAAAAAAAGAACCTAAACAACAGATTAGAGAAACTTCCTTCATATGAAATGAAAATACCTTTACATGCTGACGAAATTTCTGCCACAGTAGGTCAAGAAGTCATTTATTTACTGTGAAGAGTTAAGTCATTCTGAAATCCAAGCCATCTACTCCAGTAGACAAGTTCCCCATTTTTTCTGCAATCACTATCAGAGAAGGATACACAATTTTTTGTCTTCTGAATACAAAGACAATCATGATATAAGTTTGAAATGCTTCAAGAAGCAAACATAGCATGGTACCGTATTCTGAAGTTATCTCTGAAACAATATTGTTGGACTCAGTGATATTTTGTCTATTCATACATTTTTTTACTGAATAAAGCAGCTTTGAAGCTTATCAGGCACTGCCCAACAAAGTATTTAGTCAAAAAAAAATTACGAACTTTTTAAACTTTGAGCCAGAAGCTCAATGTTCTATACAAAGAAAATTGTGAAATATTTCATAGTTTTAATTCTGAAGCCAAATCTTGCTGGCCTCCTATACATTAAAAAAAAACCCACAACAACTAACCAAACAAGAAAATTAGTAACAAAAAAAAAAATCATCAGAAAAAATATCTGCAGGCAAAAAAAAGAAAAAAGAAGACAAAGAAACAAGGAAGGAAAACAAGCTTAACCTGTAGATATGCTGGAGAGAATACTACAGCCTAAAGAAAATACAGTATTGGATAAGACAGTCTAAGAATTCAGCTTTCAGCAAACAGAAAAGGAAAAAGAGAAGCAGTTTGGTATTGATAGTTTCTATCAGTGATAGTTAGTCATCCCATACTATGTACATTATTATATACTGTATAGCATTAAAAGTCCTGTTTTCATCAGTCTTAAATATATTCTTAAAACAGGACTTTTAAACATCTAAACAAAACACTTCCTGGCACTTTGCTATTACAATTACTCTGAACAACGTACTGTAACTGAAGTCCTTTTAAAGTGTCCCCTAGAAATGAAAGTGCCATTCTGCTACATATCATTCACCAGAAACCAAAAAATCCACGATGCTGTGTGTCTGAATCCACTGAGTGCAGCAACACCAAATCCAAGCCTGGTCGTGACCATGAAATTCCAATAACCAAATGGCAAAGACCTCTTACATCTTGTGTCCGGAGAACCCAATGTTCTAGCTGGTAAAGCTTCAGAAGTGGTCGTAAACAAGCACCATGGTTAAAGGCCTCTATGTCCCTGCATGGAGATCAGGTTAGGATTTCTCTCTCTTGTGTTTTTCTTTTCTTAATTAGAAAAAAAAGCATTTCAGATTAGACATATAGGTTCACAGCTTAATACTGTGATGTCTCCCACTGCAGTTCTGAAGAAAAGCTCTAGTCCCATCTGAAGACAGACAGCTTTGATACTGCAGCTCAAATTCTTGAGTAAGACTGAAAGGAACCTTCTCTCTCCAGAGGCCTCAATGTTGTCATATCTTTTCTTTAGAAAAAAAACAAACAACCCAGAGTATGAAAATCTTCATCGCCTCTGCTGTGCATATACTGGGTAGGCTAGTGTGACGTTGAGAGAGTCATTGTGCTGCACGAGTGATGTGTGTTGATAATGTAGCACCAGTTCTTTGAGCGAGTTGTACAAGTTATATGGCTCTGCAAATCCGTACCCAGTAGGTGTTTTGTTTATCACACAGTGCTTTACTTCTCCATCCACCCTAAAGAGGAAAAAAAGAACAGTTTTTAGTTTGTCAGTTCAGTGAAGTTAAGCTAGAAAATGAGGTATAGGCAGTAAATCTGAAGGTGCTAGTCACTACACAGAACCACTGTCTTCTGGTGGGATAATGACAAAAGCCCAGGTTTAACCCAAATTCCTAGCTTAGGGAGGCAGGAGATAGGCAGAACTTAGTGGCTACACATAAAGGATTGCATCCATGTTTTGATTTCTCTTCTGTTGCATGAGACTCATCTGTGGGACCAGCACAGGTTTGAGCTGTGTAGGAAATGCAAGAGCAGGAAGGATGGCCTCAGGACCCAAAAGGCTCCAGGCACATGCAAGCATCTGTCTGTGCCTAGCTCAAAGGAGATGCCTCGAAAGTTGGTTACATCATTCACAAATCAGGGTACGTACACCACAGAGCAGGCATAGCAGCCTTGTTTGCTGCTCTCTCGAACAAGGAATGTTCCATCTCGCTTTCCCCGCAGCAGATTCTCAGCTTGGCTTCTATTGATATTTCCCACATTCCACGTTCTCTCATCATGATGGGGCAAGTCCTCATCATCTTCAACCATAGAGTATTGGCTGTTGAAATAGGACAAAATGTGTTTGTGAAACACACAGCAAAGCAAAATACATTAATGAAGTAGTTCCCTCTCATATTACCTGAAAAAAGTCAGTCAGTGGTTAATAGGATGCCTCCTTGATAAAACTTGGGATGTAGACTATGTAAAACTGCACTGTTTAAACTTCTAAATAAAAATAGAAGTTCTGTTTTTGCTTCTTTTAAAAACGCTCATGTAAATCTGAAGATGGATAGAAAAGGGTGCTGTCTTATCTTTCAGAATCTGCTGTGAGTGCTTCAGTACTTCTACCGTTGCTCAGTGTTTTGGTAAATAGTAAGGCCAATGAAATCAATGCCTTCTGAGTCAGCTTCATTTCCGAAGATCAGAACACTTGGTCAGCAATGAAAAATCATGCAATGTATCAACGACAGCTGCTGCTTGGGAAAGCTATGAGCTGTTGTACAGGTAGACAGATTAATTATTTATAGGGGTGATGGCTTTGTGGAAAGGGTGGAAGAGTAGGAGTGCTGCTATCTCTTTATAACCAGGTTATGAGGAGCATGAAATACAGGGTGTTCTCTACCAGTCAGTCACCAACAATAAAGCTGATGCAGACTTGGAGAGACCCTCTGAGCTGAAGTCCACCGTGAAAGAAGGTGGTTCAGCGGTGTGGACATCACTTTGATAATCTGAGTTGCAGAACTCCCTGCTTCCCCCATCACCTGCACTGGTGGTCCCCATCTCTCCTGCTCAGCTTGCAGACACTCCGTGTTTGACTAATGTATTTATTCTTTCTGTAATAGGTTTTTAATCATTTTTCCTTGGTCTAAGACATGACATCACTCATCCACAGTTCTGTCTTTCTGAAGATTCTCAGATTACTTTGCAGAACTAGCAATCTCATGCAGAATTCAATTTTTCAGAAGGAAGTGATCTTTTCTTTCAGACGACACTGTCTCTAGGACCCTTATTCCATTGTAGTCCTGCATGTTATTCAAATGCATTCAGCAGTGGCTCTATTTTCAACTTTGCACCTACAGAAAGCAATTCCTGTTTTTCCTGCAGCTCATTATATTACCTTTTTTTTTTTCATTACAACTTTTTTCCTCAAGTAACATTCTGAAAGTTTAATTTTTCATCAGAAACCCGAGCTCTTATCAGACCTAAGAGTGGCCAAGAGTCACAGAGTGAGAGAAAAGCAAGATTTTCTTTAAAACAGTTTCACTTGCTATTTGGATGCTTTGTTAAAACTATGGCCTGGCACTGTTCTTTGTCTACTGTTTAACTGATCGGAGTACTACTGGAAACAGATGCCTACATACTCTCTCTCCATCCTGTCTACTTTGAGCTGTGTTAACACTGAGTGAACAATACAGCTTTAAAATGTGTATGCCATTTTTATCCCCTGCTTCTACCAGTGCAGCCACAGCAGAGATGCACAATTTCCAGGGTAACGGTAGGAAACTCAATGAACCAAGACAAATTAAAATAGATGTGGGCAAGGCTAGAATCTAAGTCCACGGAACAGTTGTTGTCAATCTGCTGCTTTTGTTCTGTGTTAAGCCCAGGCAGTGTAAAAGGCACACACAGGAAACTACATAGTCACGAAATGTTGATATGAGTATTATTTAGACAATTTTGCTTTTCTGTTTGTTCATTCTTCACTGTTACTACACTTCTGATATTATTTTGTGGCTTGCTCTTGTCTAAATTTGGCCTACATTCACAGCACTCAGGTGCTTTTTTGCTTATTTTCCCAGGAATGAAGTGAAACATGCTCAATAGCCAAGCCCCTGTCAGAATTTAGTAAGCTGAACTGCTGAAATGACAGAATACTATCCCGCCATTTCCCAGAAACATTAACCAGACCACAAAAACAGAGAAGGACTACTCTTCAGCATTTTACCATCTTCAACAGCAGCAGGATATACTGATGTGCGTACCACTATATTACATACTACCATAGTACAAACACCCGAAATTTGGAAAAAGCCTGCCCATGCCTGGGACCTGAACAACTTATCCATCCATGTGGCATTTCTGTAAGATCTACGTTTTGCTGGTAAGAACAAAGACACGGGTTAAATTCCAGCATTTTGCTACTCTAACTTGGTGAGGCACTTCCCTGAATAATGGAGAAAAGGGTGTGTGACAGTCGTTTCTGATACTTGCATGATGTAGGCTGCCATGTGTTAACAGTGTGTGTTGTTACTGGAGACCTGGATTACCTCTGTGTATTGAACCAGCAATTAAATATGCTTTATCTCACTTCTGTGTGAGATGATTTGAAATGCCAGAAAGATTTAAATCTTTTAATACTCACTCTTCTGTATTTTCATTTCCAAGCCATTCATTTAGCTTCTTTTGCCGAACACCTTTTTGAGTCAGCCACCTGGATAATAATTGCAAATAAAATTATTAGTCACAGAAGTTGGATACCACAAAACAAACAAACAAAACTTTAGAAAAACATTAAACAAATTTGTTAAGTCACGCTGATACTCACATCAAGTACTGATCTCTTGTCTTCCTCAGCTGTATGAGGTCTGGCTTAATGCTGTTCATACGCTTGTCTATCTCTCTATATTCAGCTGCTTGCTTCTTTAAATCCTCTTCCAATCTACGTCTGCTGTCCACAATTTCACTTATTCGAGATTTCAGTTTTTCGTAGTTGTGCATAATTCTGCATGGAATAATGTGGTAGGTTACACTCAGATGATGTCTTATTCATAACTTTATAATCTGCTATTTAGCAGTGCACACACTTAAGAGGACAGATAATTGATGTAGCTACACATTTTGTCAGTTCGATTCTACTGCATGCGAAGCTTGCTTTGCTTACAAGTGAACAACTTTAACTTGTCATCTTGCTTTAGTTTTCAGAAGATCTATACTTGGCATTGTTTCTTTCTTAAGAAAAAATCACACAATTTGAAATGCAAATAGAAATACCCACCTTTGTATCTCTTTCTCATTCCCTTCTCTTTTAAATTTTTCAATGTATTCCTTACTGTATCTTTCTTGTGTTTGGCACTGCTCTTCAAATATTTTTATTGTTTCATTAAATGCTTCGATAGCAGTTCTTTTCATTTGAATTTCCTGAAAAAGAAATAAATTGTTATTACAGTTGTTATCACAGAGGGGATGATTTATTGACTTGTATCACATAAACACTTCAGTATATTGTAACAGAAGACTTCAATATCCCTTTACCAGAACCCGTTCTGTCTGCAGAGCCTTGTAACACAGAGAGAACAGGCCTGTGTAAAAGGCTACCATGATGAGGTGTTACATGATAAAGTTTTCCAGGAAGAAAGCCCTGCTAGACAAAGAGCTAGCTACAATCTTTGATTTCTATAACTATGTTTCATTCGTGATGACTAATGCCGAATGGCAATGCATTATTTGCACTTCGTATCAACTAGTGACCTTAGAGGCACATCTAGCTTTTTGGAATGCAAGTGTGAGGTACTGGCCTCAAGAGGTCATCTAGTCTGTCCTCCTGCCCCGACATAGCTAGTCGCTAGCTAAGTCTTTTAAGTCATTAGTTCAAGCTGCCTGCACCTGTCTTCAATTATTTTTAGGTGTATTTTAAGAAGCAGTGTTGATTCTGGGTCTGTTCAACAGTACTAATTCACTGGCACTTCAAGACTTAGCTAGTAATTAAGTTGAAAGAAGGATAGAGGCAGCTTTTCATTCCTGCACTGTATCTTCACTTATCACCTCTCTACCCTGTACAGATGAAACCAGACCCTTCAAACACTAGTCATAAAACATAATGCTTTCCTGCAAATGTGTCTTGAAGACTGTAACTTGGTTTGATGAAGTCAGTATGCAGAAGTGTTGGTAAATCAAGATAGTTCTGTGATTGCTTTGGATGCAGGTGTCAGACTTGGGCCAAGGGTGGGTTAGGTTACAGGTGGTGACTCTTCAAACATGAGTAAGCAATTCTACTATACTGAGCAAGCACATCAGGTATTTTTCCTCTTTCTGGGCAGTGGTAGTGGTAGCAGAAGGGGATGGAGGAAGACGGCTGGATGAATTTACAGTAATTTTCTTCTGAATCTACTGAAGTCTTCCACTCTCCCTTTGGTTTCAAAACTCGCTCACCTGAGATGTTCTTGTATAGTCTTCATAGAGTCTGTCATACTCTCGGCTTTTTTCTTGGAACTGGGTATTATATTCATGTAGTTTCTTTCCCACTGCTTCAATGCTGTCCTCTTTCACAACTTGATCCTGGAAAAATGACGCGAAGGAAAGATATTCCATAAAGAAATTATTCCATTGCACTGTTTTTCAGGATAAAACTGCTTAAAAAATGCCTAGATAGTCACATGACAAATGTGACAGCTCTTTCATCAATATGGAGATATAATAGACTATATGCATAATATGCAAATGAGAATTTAAAGACAAAATGCAACTTTGCATTGCAAGTTCAGCTTTATACTGAAAACTATATTTAATCATTAATGAGTGGGATGTTTATTAATGTAAGTTTATTTCTTAATCATATATCTGCAGTACTTAAGGTTTTAATTATTTATACATAAACTGTGGAGTTTGTTTTAAACAAAAATATGTATTTTTAAACCCACTTTGTTTTTTCAGATATTAACAGAGCTGAAGTGCTTCATGACAAATGGCTCCCCGGTCTGCAGTACTTTTTCTGTATTTAAGTGAAACACAAAAAACAGACCAAATTACCTGCTGGTACTTAGAGACTGGATACAGCAATTTTACATCCAGTTTAGGATTATACTGGGCTAGAGATTCATTCCGGTAGTGGTTTATTAGCTCGACCACAGAGTTGAAAGTTAATGGGTCAGAAAAGCCGTATTTTCCATCTCGATGAAATATTTTGATTAATTTGTTATTTCCTCCTTTCCTGCAAATAAAGTTGTTGAAAAGTTAAGCATACTTCAAGTACCACTTCCTAAAGACCACTGTGTTTTAAATGCTGTATTGCATTTTACTGCCAAGTAATACAGACCTAGTGCAACTGCTCTTACCTTAGCGTCAGTGTGTAGTCCCCATGCATTTTGGTTGAAGCATCTCGTACCAAAAAGGTACCATCAGCAGTGTCTCGAAGCTTCTCATTGACTTCTTCTCTAAAATGAAAGCAAAAGTAACCCATCATTTCGGCTACTTCTTCATGTATCCTCTCACTGTGCTCTAAATTCTTCTGTTTCACAATAAGTAGCTTTTATAAGCCTTCTTGATCTCCATATTAATAAATACAGTTATTTAATAACTTATTTAACATTGCTGAAGAACAACTGGGATACAAAAATGGTATATCCTATGTCCTCACGCTGCTGGACAAAATTATATTAATGCAAAGGTCTTTCTGCTTGTTCATACAAGCCTGCACAATTGGAGCAGCCAGTGCTGGTCTAGTGTACCTATATATAGTGCAGTTACAAATGTTGCTAATATATGGCACTTGTTAGTCTGGCTTGTTAACTATTGTGCCTACAGTTGAAGGTCTGGATGAAAGGCAGGAAGAAAATGCTTATTTTGTTGTGTTGTCTTTTCATGCTAGCATTTCTTGCAGTTGTCTCAAAGTAACAACAATCATTTCACATACTACGTTCTAACTGACTGCCAATAACTTTTTATTCCACGTTTGGAATTAAACCAATATGTTTGTGTTGGAAAATACCCTAAAAATGGCTCTTAGAATGCTAATTTTTCTACACTTAAGCATAACACATACACACAGAACAGCATCACAAGAACATAAAGCCAAACGTAAGAAATACCCATCTTGAGCTGACTTACCTTGAGATATCTCCCCAGTACCATTCAGCATCTTGCAGTGACATGTTGTTATTCATGCCGTTGTTAGTTACAGTATTAGGTTTCGGTGGCTTAGGAGGCAGTGCTGCAGATGAAAGGGGGAAAAAAGTTTATTGTAACTCGCTGAAAACGTGACTATATATTCCTTGAAATGACACATTATTACATGAATGAGGGGAAAAAAAGAAAATAGTTACAAAATAGAGATTTCCATCACGAACGGTCGTCAAAAGGTATTAGAGAAATAAGGATATTTTACTGAAAAAGTAGTAATTCAACAAGAAAGATATACTGTTTCAAAAAAGTACTTTACTTTTGCAATAATACATTTTAAGCAAAATATAACAATACTCATTTCCTCCCCTGTGAAGAAAAAAAAAATCAGAAGTTTGCTTTTACCTTCTTCCACTGCCTTAAAGTGAATATATATAATAAAACATGTAAAATATCTCCCTCCCCCCCAACACTACTGTGTAATGATCTTAGAGGAATGTTGCTGCTTCCTCACCTAGAAGCTGAGTAACAGAAGATGCAAACCCACACCAATACTGTGTATTTTAAGAAGAATTGGCTTTTTGTGATCCTCAGCATTCTGTGCAATGATCTGCCAAAAAACCACTTTAAGAAACCCATCTGTGACCCAAATATCCCTTGTGTTAATCTTAGTGTTCTACAGAATAAATTGTGTTCCAAATGCCAGGACTGATTAAAAACCACATCCCCCTTTTCTCAATGTCAAAGCTGCATACGTACACCAGTGAGTGCCAGAGAAGATACTGCAGCACTCCTGACTTAGTAGCAAGGGGGACTACAACGGAATCAGGATTAAAAACCAACCCAGCTCTTTTAGTTCTCCAGTAAGTAGAACACTCATTATGAATGTCCCTGTCCCGTATATTATAACTTGCTACAAAAGATGATGCTTATAAAGTCACAATGAATATCAAGACAGCATAATATTTATATGATGTGAAAAAATAATGCAATATCAGGTACTCAATTAATATTGCTAGATTTTAAAATCTGTTCTTCCTCAAGCAATCCAAGCAGGGATTTATAATGACTGTTTCAGGAAATAAAAGTGCTATTACAGCTATTACAGCATCTCCACAGTGTGGACCAGAGATAGCAAAAATAATAATTAAAGAAATACAATTTTTTTTTTATGATAGAATAGCAGAACTAGAATTACATCTGACAGAATAAAATCAGAAACAGGTCAAAACAGTAAAAATTCAATTAAGTAAGCAGACATGTATTTCTACAGGTTATGATTCTAATTACTATAACCATGCACTAAACCACAATTTAATTATAATTTATGAGAAAAAGGAAAAACTATTCGTATCAATGACAAAGTAAAGAAAGCCTACATATCCACTATAAATTTTTCAGCAGCTACTGTAAAGACCAAAATGAATTAACTCTTCCGTAATAAGACTGCAGTTTTACCTGGTGGATCCATTTCTATGTAAAACATCAAGTCTGTGCCACAATTTATATCTGTCTTAGGATATTCTATATCCAGTTCTTCCATATTCCAGACAGTATTGTACATTTGTATGAGTTTCACTGAGTAAGCTCAGATACAAGAAAAGAGTCAGGCTTTCTTTGTAATGGTGTCTTGGAATTCATTTTAAAACCTATAAGGGGCTGCACTGTAACCTATTACATCATAATCCTCAGCCAATCATGTCAAAATAATGTCACCAGACCACTCCTGTTTCATCATTTTGTTCTACATTAATCTTAAAACAATTTCAGTTTCAGAAAGAACCTACATTTAGCAAAACTGCAATATAAACCTGGTATTACAAACAAAAAGAGCGAGCGGGCTCTCCTCGCCCGCACTCCCAGCTCCTCTTCCTGACTTTGCAGCATGGTACAGTCCAATCCTGGCAGGATGACAAAAGGCTGATATGCTGCAGCACGTAGCTCTTACACACAGGCGCACACAGCACGCACTCTCACACACAGGGCAGCTCCCTTTAGAAGTCGGTCACTCACATCTCAGTTGCACTCGACCGCTCGGATGCCTGAAGTTTACGATTCAGAAAAGTTTTAAAAGCCTTCTGGACCTACGGTACGTACTACAGATGCAGAAGGGAAAAGAGCATGACTCTGCGTGTCTGTTACACACCCATTTTACACATAGATGCACACACAGACCTACGTATCTCCACATAATGAAATACAGATCATGTTTTTAAACTGTGCAGATTTCTGATATTTTAATAGACACACAGGTCTGATATACTTGGTATTATTAATTTAAAACGTGCTTACTGCAGAGGTGTCTTCCCCTGAAATCTAAACCCCACATGTTATACATTTATACTCCGCAGACGTTCCTAAACCACTAAATAAAGTCAAAACTGAGCAAGACCTTGAAAAATTACTTTGCTGAACATAAAAAAGCCAATCTGTCAGGATACAAGAAGATTTAGTCTGCCTTTTCACATTGTTTCTCTACCCTGTTCTCATTGAGATATTTATCAAGTTAATTGTTTTTAAAAGCAAGACTCCCTTGTCAGTGTCTCCTTCCTCACTTGACTTTAAGTCATCAGTATCCTCCTACCATTTAAAAATATTCTTTCTTAAACTCCCCCAATCCTCCACTTCTCCCCGCTCTCCCCCACCCCGCACCCCCTGCCCCCACCGCTGACAGTAACTCTCTCAGACCTCTTGAAAGAAACATGCACAGAACACACTATTAATTCCAGAGCTGAATGCTATGTAAAGCAATTTGAGTGTTTTATTCTTGCTATAATCTACAGGGGCAGAAATCCAGATACCAAAAACAACCACAGAAAAGAGTAGCTGTAGCAACTATCTGTGACTACATCATAAGAAATCCTGGTGCATCTGTAATGTGCTCTATCTTACAAGTACTCAAAAAAAAATTAACAAAATTTACATCCTTCCTAAATATTTCAAATGTGTCTACTCCCACCCTGTGCCCTTCAGCAGCTTACCTCATTTAGACAAGCATTCACATACAAGAACCTCTCTGGAGTACCAACAGATACAAAAATATGTGTGCTAGTATGCTTTATACATTAATAAGCTTAAATTCATTCTGAAGTTGACTACCCCCTCCCTGTTCAGGTAAACATGCTCCAAAGATTCCTTCCATTTCCAAAATGAAATAGGATACTTAAAATCATCCCAGACACAAGTCCAAACACTAAACTTGGAGGTTTAGCCCACTTGCTACCCAAACAGTTGAGTTGCCAAGGTAATTATTTAAATCAGGTTATAAAGACATCCTGTAAAGACAACATCGCTGCATTTAGGTCTCATGTCGGATCAGTAAGAGGTTATTATTTATTCTGTTGAATAAAGGCTTTCAGGAAAAAATACTTCTCTGGGGTTTTACTAGTGGCCAAATTCTGGACTACCCACACTTGTACAATCAGGTTAGTGCTCATCTTAGACTAGTCTAGCTTGCAGGCAAGAAAAGACAGGAGGCAGATAGGCAATTCTCCACTCCTCCTATAACCGAAGTACTCAACTTTCATTCACTTCAGACCACTCAGTAATCTACTCAGTAATCAGTTACAGTAACATACTTCCAAGTGATGAAGAAAACACATACAGAAATTCAAAATCACTTACTTTGTAAATTATGCATCACAATGCTTGCCCTTGTATCACAGCCTGTAAATAGAATCCAATAACTTGAAAAAATAATTGGTTTCCTCTTATAAAAATCTTGCTTTAAAAAACCCCAAAAAACTCCTCTGAATAGGGAGCTTCTCTGAAGCAAAGAAGAAAAGAAAAAATTCTGAAAAAAGAGATTGCTCTGATTTCCAACCAATGTTCCATAAAAATCCCTAGAAAAGCTGGAACATGCAGTGAAAAAATCCAAGCTTTCTCTCTCTTCTTAACTGCTTAAAGCTCTGTGGTCTGCAGAAGGTATCCACTTACTCTGGTTCATCATTAAAAAGTGAACCTGACTTTAGTACTGTAAAAAAAAAAAAAAAAAAAAAAAAGAAAAGAAAAAGAAACCACCACCCTCAGTAGCTTGCACGTCTCTGGCAGATAAAGATCTCAGTTTCATGATTAACTTGGGCAGGTTCAAATATTTGCTGAGCCAGGGATTTCAGGTGGGGGAGGGGGAGCCAGATTCAAAGTAAAAGTTGTCATCAGCTAACAAGTGGCCAATGCAGGACTAACTTTCTCATTTTAGCTAAGTAAATGAGAAGACCATTGTAAGACTCCTTAAAATAGTCTCTGTCACTTGCTGCTGAGTGCAGCATTAAAAGTTGAGAAAATATCATGAGCAGCCAAATGCAGGAAGTGGCTAACTAACTTACTGCACAAAAAAAACCCAAAACAGAATCAAAATCTTCCTTGAAAAGAGCAACATCTCTCAGAGCAGCCCTGTGCAAGCCAGATAGCCTACTTGCAAGCACAGCATCACCTCCTACACACTCACGCTGGATCAGAGATATAGGTGCTGCTTGACGACCCCCCCCCGCCCCAGCATGACACTGCAAGGTATTTCATCAATTTCCTATAAATTGGAAACTGTAGGAAAAACGCCTGTCCGTATCCATGGTGTTTTCCAGTACAGGATTGTTTATTTCTTGGGTGGGCAGGCAGATGGGAAAAGGGACCATACAGAAAGGGACCAGTTTTGGTCAAGTTTATTTTTGCTGCCTTAGTGCTTGTTGGAGATCAGACATGCTAAAAGAAGAGAGCAGCAACTATAGAGCCTGCTCTCCTTTGCCTGCCGGGTTAACTTCCTTGCCAGCTATACTTCTACAAGGAAATAAATTCAAAGTGAAAGGAGAAGCAGACCACAAGATTTGATTCAGAGAAAGAAGTGGATTAGTATTTTCCTCCCACTTGTTGGAAAGAGTGAGAACTTCTAGTAGCTGTGTTCCTTGAGATCAGCTTGTGCTCCTCATGGGAGTCGAATGGCCCTGAAAAGTTTTCACCTCCCAAACACTCCACCTACCAAAATCCTCCTATGCTACAGAACACCAAACCCACTTGTACCTCATAATGAAGTCACAAATATCTGCAGTACATTTTTGATTTTTTTACAGATGATTGATTAGCTTCACCTATAACAGCCCCTTGCTTTTCTAGTTTTAGCCTTTGCCTACTTGAACAAGTGTCATTTCTCTGCATAATTTAAAGCAGCATAGTAATAAGGGTACAGCCTACTTCAAATTGAGATGGTAATGTGTTTCTGAACTAATCCAACTTCAGACAGTAACTGATATGTCTCCTCTTTACTGTTAGAATTACAGAAGAGGTTGACAACACTTGTTTTATAGGGCCACAATATAGAAACATATTCTGAAAGGAAAAAATTAAAATCTGTTTTTTTGTTTAGCATTTTATAAAGCACAGAGATAAAATTACAGCTTTGCTCCAAAGTAATTTTTTTTTATTCCAGAGCGTTGTACAAAAAATAATCATCCTGCAGAAGGGAATCTAGTGTCTTGTCCAAAAAAAGACACTGGCATGGGTACACCTGCATTTTCACACAATTGCCCTATCTTAACTCTTAAATTTAAATTTCAAAACCTTGAGTAGTGCCCAATGAATTTACAGATTTCTATTTGCAGAAAGTCAGCACCCTGCTGTTTTTCTGCAGTAATACTCACAATGTTCTTCTATAGAGGAAAGCAATAGTTTTTTCTAAAAGATTATGTATGAAGCAGGCTGAGAACTGATTAGGTCCGACAGGCTTCCGCGTGTCCTACACATAACTGCATGCACACACACACGCACATATCCATCTGTAAAACATTCCTGTAACATCATACACGTTGCTTCCGTTTTAGCGAACACCTCCGATTAGCTATTCAGAAACACAGAGAAGAGACTGGTGTAAGAATCTAACCCCAGCACGCACCGTCCCTCGGCACGCTGATGAACAAAGCCGCTCGCTCCCCGCTACATCAGGCTGGCGGGAAGGAGAGCTCCTATTAGCTTAGAAGGGGAGCCCTCTGCTGGGCGAGGCAGGGCCGCGCCGCATCCCTCCCCGGGGCACCGGCTGCCTTCCCGGCCGCCTTCCCCGCTGGCCTTCGCGGCGCAGGAAAAGTCCTGATAGGGGACGGCGTTCCTACACATTTCTGTCCGCAAGAAACCAAGGACACGGCTGCGGGATGAAGCTGACCGCCGCAGCCGTGCCGAGGAGCTCGGAGTCCAATTCCCTTTCATGCTGCCCTGCTCTGGCTGTTAGGCCGCCAGGCTTACTAGTATTCTGTGCAGCTCCAAGTGAAGTGTCTGCAGCTTGGTGATACTGCCAGGGCTATCACCTCATCCCCAGCAAGTAAGCAGTTACATGCGGGGCCGTTTCATTACCTCATTCACTTTTAGCTACGACACCATGAGTAGTAAAACCCCACCTCTTCACGCTTAAAACTGCAGTATTTCATGGCTCGAGCCATTATTTATGATGCTATTTACAAGCTTGGGAAACAGAAATAAACTGGGATAGAAAGTCTAGATGAAGCAGCTATGCTCCAGTTAGTGCACAGGCCTCGAGAGGCATCAGCTCATCCGTACAGGATGGCAGCTCCTTCCTGCTGCTGCAGTAGCTCTTCCTCTTCACCCTCACCAGCCCGTCTGCTTGCAATGCCGCCAGTTCCCCACAGCCCCTCGGTCTCCCGCCATGTCCCACTTACTGTTCACCCTCCTGCAATGAGACACACTCCTCTGAATCTCACACACCCACTCCTGAACACCTACTGACCACAAGATGAAACCCTTCCCCCTCAGTTTCCCCTGAAAATGCACACCCCGCCCCCTGCCCCAAACTCTCCTGCCACCCTACCTTCCTCTGTAAAAACCTGTCTTCCCAGCTACAAGCTCCAACCACCTGCTCTGACCACCCACTGGGCCCCATGAACAGTTTTGGGGCCTGCATCCACAGCAGGCCTCCTCCTGGTGGGAAAGCCAAGAGCCTTTATGATCCCTGAAAAACATCCAGTCTTCTAGACCTACAAATACTGGCTTTTTTTAATATTTACACGTAAAGGCACATGTGCCTCCACACCTCTGTATGATGTGTGAGTTCCCATGAGACATAAGCAGCTATGATCTGCTACAATGAAGGTATTTTCTAATATTACTGGTTTGAATAGCATATTTTGAGATATGAACTTTGTTTCTGACTGTAAAATCAGCATTACTCTTTTTTATTAAAGAATGTGTTGCTGTCCTTCCAAGTTGGAGTGCTAAAATGGGGTGCTAAATCACCTACCCACTAACACCATCTTTTGCCTCTCCTACTGATAAACTTAAAGAACAAGATAGGCATCAGAAAATGGATCTGGTTACAAATTATTCAAAACAACAACTATTTCTCCAGTCTTACTTCTCCAGCAACATCACTTTGTCTTCCATCTACTACACACATAGGCACAACAGGTTACTTTAACTTCAGTATTTTAGCTTTTGGGGGGGGGGGGCTAAACACTATTCTAATTCACAAAATGAAACACATAGTTTGCTGTTGAATACTGTGACAGAGAAAAAACCCCACAAAACCAAAACAGTCCAGAATGGTTATGTGGTAAAAAAAATAATCAAATAATACCCTGGTTTTGCTTTGCAGTGTGCAAAATATCACTCTAGCTATAAGATGTCCAATTAAAGATGCCTAATTTAAGATATATTAAGATATAATGTCCAATTGCATACTTTCTATTGCTTTGAGGCAAGAAGGCTAATTAGTGGGTGATGCGATAAGAAAAAAAACCCCATAGTTGTGCAAAGATCTCCTCCCTATCTAAATCCATTACCTCCAACACTACATTTAATGTATCTACGTACTGCTTGAGATACCATTACAACTTTATGTACAGCTTGTTTTAGACACAATGTTTCCACACAAGCTTAAGAATAACAGAAAGAAAAGAGAAAGGAGGAAGCTATCATTCCAGCCTGTGAAAAAGTGAAGTAAACTGGCAGCATGGGCTTCCTTGTTAGGACTTCTTGTGTTATTTTCAACAAGTAAGACTCTTTCTGCTTAAAACCTCTCCTGCCTTTTTGCAATTCTATTGTAGATTGTCATTCTCAGAACACTTAAATGACAAATACATTATCTTTTCTATGAATTTTTCTTTTATTACAATGTCTGCATACAATTTTTATGGAAACGCAAGCCATTGCAAACAATAATCTTGAAGATGGTTAATTCTGAAAAATACATCATCAAGTCTTCTATGAGCAGTATAAAAACAGAGCACTTCAGATGATCAGGTTACTAAGTGATTTTGGTGTTCTAAGTCTGTAAATGTACATAATATTCTACTAAAAATCAACTTTTGAAAATTACTCAAGCGCTTTACAGTCCTAAAATCAGAGGCTAGCTAACCATAGACTACACAGCTTGAAAATTTGTATCTGAGGTCTGGGGGGTTTTTTTCAGCATATTAATAAATGCGCAGATGTTCTACTAGAAAACATTCCACTGTCCAGGATGGACTTTGAAATGCCAAGGGAGGAATTCTATTTTTGTAAGAGATCATATGAAAAATCCCAGGAGGATCATGAAAATAAACTATTGCATTACACAATATTAATCAATACAGAAGCAATATTAAAAACAAGCAGATTTTAGATTATAATTATTAATGTAGTGCAAGTAATGTAGTGTCTAACACTATAGATCTGGTGGATGCAGCCACATTTCTTCAAATGCTCTAATGATACTCTCAAGATGACTAAACTTCTTGTCCTCATTAGCACTTCTAACATCACCACATTTCACTTTTATACTTCCCTCATACAGAGTAACTCAGGATGATGTACAACCAAGCAATCTTATGTGCAACTGAAGAAACTCTCACTGTTGACCCTACCTTTGTAACCTCCTAAAGAATGCCTCTAGCCATACAAATTTACATACTCGAAAGCATTTGCAAACATATCATCTTAAAAAATGCTGTTAGCAAACACCTCAGAATCTTAGAGGATTCAATAATGTGTTTTTGAGGTTTATAACAGGTGGCAGAAAAATATTTTTTTTAACAATTAGTAGTTATTTGCTAATTCCTAGTAAAAAGGGACAAATAGTGTTTAGAATTTTGGACTCTCATTGTTTTGGTGAACCATTAGGAAAAAAAAAAATACACAGTGTTTCTGGAAATGCCTGCCTAAGTTTTTTTGAGAAAATTGAACAAAACCAAACAGGTATAAACCAACTGAAAACAGATGTACACTTAAATGTTAGGGAAAGGTCCCTAACTAATAGAGCCGGCAAAGTTGGTAAAGCCTTCCAATCAAAGCAGCAGAAATAAAAAATCTTAGCATTTTAAATGAATCTTCATTAGTTGATGATACAATATGCCTACCTGAAATATGAGAAATAAGGCATTTTTCTGCTGCTGTGTTCCAGCTCAAGTCTTACGCAGCCCTACAAATCCTATTGCCATGAACTCTTAATTTATACTTTAAATAGAGAAGTGGGAGAACTAAAGCTGCCCAATGTTCTGTTCACCATCACCCTATCCTTTGTTCAGATACCCTGTTAATAAACTGTAAAAGGAATTACTTTAAGCTAACATCTGAAGTTCCCCTGTGTTAGTAATTTCCTCTGCACATAGCTACTCCTGCCTTGCTCCTACCAAATATGCAATTTAAAAATGGGGATTTTTGCATACGTTAAGAGATGGGGTTTACTGTTTAGTGAGAAAATCAGATGCTGACAGAATCACTACAAGTATAATGTAACTCTCCTGAATAGAGTTTTAATACTTTTGGTGTATTGGTTTTGAATCAATTTTTGGAGTCTCTGGGTTAAAAAAATGCTTATAAGGGGGAAACCTTACTTTCATCCAATTGTAATTCTAAGCACTGCCTGAGAGTAGACTGAGACTTAAATACAATCTCCAGAATTTGCAACGCCACCTCTGTATGACGTGCATTCCATTGGTTTACTGGTCTTAAAAATTCACAAATTCCTATTTACTGTTTATTGGGAGAGAAATTAAAGTCCCAAGGTTGTACGAAGTATGGGTACTAAAATAATTTTAATAAAGAATACAATTTCTTGTAAAACAAATCTTTCATACCAGTATAGCATATATGAACAACTTCTATGTATTCTGTAACTCTGCAATTTTTCATTAAGCTTGATTAAAAAGGAAAAACAAGAATTTACTGTCCTGAAGTTGAATAGTTAAGAAAACAATGGTATATTTTTTTTAAAATGAAAAACATTTTTTTACCTGGTACAGGCTGTCTCTCATTCCATTCACTTGTGATTAAAACCTCTAGGATTTTTATGTGGTATTCAGTATTATCAGAGCTGGAAGAGATGGATTAGGCAGTAAGAACAAGGAAAAATGTAAAACTTTACAATTAAAAAAACATTGGATAACTTTACAGTAGTGCCCTCCACATTAGAAGTAAGGTCAGAAATTTAGTTCATTACACTTACTTTTGTATATAACTAACCCACAATTATAGCACAAAATATAATAAAGATGACCCACGTACCTTGCTATCTGGAATTTGAAAAGCAGAGGGCTGAAAATTTCAGCCAGAGACCTCGCATTCAAGAGATTTTTGCTGGAGGCTTGACAAACTCTGAGGAAATGTTTGAGCAAATACTGGAGTGTGAGCCAATACTGAGGCGGTATATTTGGAGATCTGATGAGTTTCTTCAGCAACTGAGCATACTCCTCAGAGCTCTGCACTTCTGCAAGCAAAGAGATAAAAGGCTCTTGATATCAGCATGGGAACATTCAATAAGTAAAATGAAACTACATATGACTCCTTTGGAAGCATCGGTTTTACGGGAAAAAAATAAAAATTCTGTCCATCATTAGTCCTGTAAGACTTCTCTCATCTTGAAAAAAGCAAAATGCTCAGGGAAGAGTAAAGAACGACTATTTAAAAGTCAAATGGAAACAGATATGCATTTTGGTGAAAACCACAATGTGTTCAGAGTGTACTGGCAGAAGTCTGTCTTGTGTTTAGCGTCACACATGATTGGGTAATTCTGAGATGCACTAGATAAGTCTCACAGGTGCTGTTCTAAGTTTGAAGGTTACCAGTAACAATATCCTGTCCTGAGATATATAACAGAATACTTGGCCCATGTGCTAAGAGCATATAAGCTGTATTTTTTTGAAATGACCACTGTAGATGCTGAATCTTGCATGCATGGATTTCTCACTTCATAATCTGCAACTTCCAATGTACCACAGAACACCATGACCTCTAATACATTTACTTTGTCAGCACTGATAAAAAGTTAAAAATTAGCTTTCTGCATACAGATAAGTCCTTGATATCCCCCCTCAGTTTTTCTATAGTCATTCTACTTATTAAAATGAAGAAAACTGTTTTATCCCTTATATTTCCCATCATGTTTACCAAAATAGGTAAATAAATAATACATGTCTAGACCTGAATTGAAACAGCTTTCATTAAAAGTGGTGGAGGTACGTATGTTTTCTGAGATGCTGCTAGGTTGTGTGGAGTCTGTTCTGTGGGTGACAGCTGGACCACTGGATGCACAGAATCCTAATAAAACGCTTTTTTGTTTGATATTTGAAATAATGTGATAATCATACCTTGAGCTACAGAAATCATGTCACTATAAACAGCTGCTGGAATGATGGGATTTGGCAGGTCCAGGAGATACCTCTTGAGGGCATCTGATAAAGTGTGGACATCAAATGTCTCTAAATCCAATGAAGAGGCATCTGAGAGGAAAAAGCAACATACTTTTTATATGTTAGAAACTGGAAAACATATACAGGCTCATGATATCAGGGCTTCATGTGAATCGAAACCTCCTGACTTTTATCTGGTTTAAGGGGGAACAACTTGTAAGAAAGAATGAAAGACAGCAAGAAATTTTCTTGGAGATGAAGAACATACAGTGCTCCACACCTTGCCTAAGCCTTTGGCATGTGAAAAACAAATGGCTTGCATGTCTGTGAGTGGTTTTCTGTCATACAGAGTCAAGCCTGAACTCAGAATAACGGTAGTGACTTGCTGCATGTTGGCAGTGTTATGGAACATCAGAATATTTTTAACAGGTCTCTGTTTTACCTGTAAATATTTTGTGTAAGAGGTAAATATTAATCAGGGGTTTGGGCAAATGCAGCTTCTCAACTGGTAGCTACTTCTAGTATGTCTCTAAGTTTGGTTAACAACCTGGGTCTCCGAGACTGTAAATATTTATGTGAGCAAGTCAAAACAAACATACATGTGCAGAACTGAGTGCTTGCTGTTTTATGTAGCTGTTAGGATTTGTCTTGTAAAATCTGATATCCATCCAGGATAGTTATGACTTGGGATAAGGTTTGGGGGTATCACATAAAGGACTACTTGTTATCATTGGAACGGTAAAAATAGGAATATTTTTCCTAAGAATAGGAAGGTGCAGAAATGCTTACTTAGTAAATGAGAGATTAGGGGTCATCGTAAAACACGAAACACTGATGCAGTGAGGTCATCAATGTTTACAAATATCCATGTTTACAAAAATTTAGATGTATGAATGCTGACCAACATCCTAGGCTAGCCAGACCCCCTCTAAAATGATTCCTGAACCTACTTCAGCCAGTTTAACCCCAATTTAACAGATAGAGAAATCAGACATGTGGTGTGTCTACATGTACTGTGAAAGAAGGCAGTCAGGTGGGATAGTGAGAACCTTAGCGCTCCTCCAGGTCCTTTCTGTTTTCCCAAAAAGGACAGCTTGCAGTATGAGCTCAATTCTTATCAGACACCAAAGAATTTACATCAGAAAAAAGACGGTATAAATTTTATCAGATGATAAAAATCTTACAGTATGGGCATGAATTGTGCAACATCACTTATGTGTCAGAAAATCCAACCACAAATTCAGGAGAAATAGTTTTCATTGGTTTTTTTGTTTGTAGGATGCTTTTTGTTTCATAGATCAAGTTAAATCCTGGTTCTTTCAGTGTTGATCCATTCTCTGAAGTATATCCCCAATTATTACAATGAATACATGACTAAGAATGAACTTGTGGTACCCTGCAACTCTTTGGGTGTAATATCATAAACAGACTTGAACTCTTCCATCTGCTGAACTGGCCAGATGTAACTCAGCTTTGATTTTGGAGTGAGATAGCACTGTGTTGAAGCTAACAGGCAGTTATCCAATTAATATGGAGTGCATTTTAACCATAAGCAGAACAGCACACTACTGCGGTTCACAACTTTGAGACCAAAGCCAACATTGTTTTCTAAATTAGCACCTAATGAATTCAAAGACAGTAGGCGGAGCAGAAGAGATCTGTCTGTATCCATGTATCTGGACACCCAGGGCATCTGCTCTGTCCTGAAAAATTTCTGATCCTATCTTAAAGAGAACTTGGAAAGATACACTGTTACTAAAATCTAGTACTGTTTTTCTTTTCTCAAACCTAACTACATTTTAAATCAGAATATATAAAAACCACAAGTTCTTGATCTCAGGAGATAGATGAACTTTCATAAAGGTACACCTCTGTTCAGATACTTAAAAAGAGGTTCAGATAAATCAAGAGATACAGTTATATTGGTGCTATAGAAAATCTGGATTTAGCTGAACTAAAAAATATAATTACAATACTATAAATATCCCTTAGGCTGCTAGCATCATATGCTTATCTCCTCTCCCTGCTTGCTGCACTTGTATACTTCTTCACTCCCATCAAAATCAGCAGAGGACAGGATGCTCTTTCGATTTGAAGGAACAGACAACTCATAGTATCATCTCTTGTTCACTTTTGTAACACTTGCAATTGCTAAAAAATGAAGAGACCTAAATTCACAGTTTGAGTTTGCTTTCCTTTGTCGCTTTGGCAACATGGTGTGTAACCAGTTTCACTTTCTAACCCATTTATTTTTGTGCTCTTTTGTGCAAGTGGAAGCTCACACCCCGCACTGTGCTCCATCATGCCAAGGCGTGGCCAAGCACTCTTCTTACAGTAGCTCCTGATCTCTCACAGTGCAACTGAGTGATGCCATGCCAGTATAATTGGGCCTGAAGTAGAAATAACAAGTACCAAAAAGAGATGGAAATATATTTCAGGAAACTCGAACAGCTATGTGATGTTAGTGGTGTAGCTGCATTTTACTGTCTGAAACCTGAGAATCCAGCCTCCTGCAGCAACATTAACTTAATTCTGTCTTTCAGGCATCACCTCTGTAGCAGGCAGGGAATGTGCAACTATCCCCCCTCCACCTACTGGAGACGCATGGAACTGTATCGAAACTAACAGCCATTTGTTTACAAAATAAGAACCTGCAGCCTTACAAGAATAGTGTATCTTTATGTTGCTTCTGAACAAAACATCTTGTTTTGGTGCGCACAGATAGCTTGTAGGTCCTTGAAAAAGCAAGTGACCCCAGAACAAGCAAGTGACCAAGATACATTAAAAATAATTATTCTTGGGGAAAAAACGTGCTCTGGAGCCAAGAGAAAAAGACAAACTCTAACAGTGAAAAACACCTTTCACATTAAGCGCAAAAGTTAGAAGTATTTTAAATTTTGTCTTTTTTATGTCATATTGTTCGGAACTAGCATACATACGTAAGCTGGTGAGAGGAACAAAGAAAAGAGGAACACTCTTGACCACAAAATCAGTCTAGTGCTTTAAGGAAGAAAACTCTACTTACCACACTCAAGAATTTGTCTTAATTCTGCTGAGCTACTTGAGCCTTGTGTTCCATACAAAGTTGAGCACTCCAGACCTTCAAAACAAAAATCGATGGGATACATTGATATTCCAGTGACTGCTGACATGACACAAGCATAGTTCTGTTTCCTTCAAATAAGTACTTACAGTACAAATTAGCAACGTTCTCCCACCACCACCCACCTACCACACTGTGGAATGCGATTGCTTCTTACGGCTGTAAGACATGTCTTTGTACCTGCAAACTCCTGGGTCTGTGGAAGCAGCTGGCCAGGGAAGATCAGACCTGACAGCAGTCTTAACACCTATTCTGTACAGTCTCCATGGGCTGGCTGTAGGCAGCCAGCACTAGGAAATGGATTCACACATCCCAGGGAAGAAAACAGCTTGCTGGAGCAACAAGAGAGCCAGATCTTCCTTTACCCTCTCTATGCCACCTGAAAATGCCGGGTGTTCCAGGAAGATAAGTGAGCAATCTGAGTCTGGCCACCCCACAGGAATGGAACAGGGACATGACAAAAGCTCTGACACAACCTAACTAGCTGTAATGATTTAACTGAGACTTTTAAGTTACAAGTGTGCCCAACCTTTGGTACGGTATGCAGTCAACAGAGACAGAGAACCCCTTCTACAGGGCTGGTAACCCCTTAGGTCACCTTCAACTATCCAGAACCCATAACCTCACAGTGTATGCTGGGTGAGTGCTACATCACTGATGTGACAAAAATGTTTGAAGGTCTGAATAAAAGACATTCTTAGAGCGTTTTCATGTAAAAGATACTGTTTACAACTCCCTATTTCAGAGAAGATAGGGAATAAGGAAAGAGACATTACCCAGGGATGCAGTGCACCAACAGTTAATAATATCAGCGGCGTCTCCTGGAAGCAGTGGTTCCTTATGCAAACTGTTGCTAAACACTGGCCCTTCTCATTGGTATTAGCAAGTTCCTACTCAGGCTTATGCTGTCTTAAAGTCTCAGGACAGTATGGGAGAACCTACATCCTCAAATACAGCAGCCTGACTGATGAAGGTACCACTCTTCCTCTCACTCCCTGGCTGTAGGGCAAGTGAACAAAGAGGACCCAGTGAGCTACTCCTTACCTCATCGAGACTATGAAGGGGACAGAGGAAAAGCCAGGAGGACAGAAATAGGGCAAAAGAGGCAGGACATAGAAGAAAGGGGAAAACCTCAAAAGGATGTAAAGACATCAACATGGGAAAGTGGGAGAGCAAAATATCATAAAAATAACCCTGGCTGGCTCAGCAGACAGCACCAATAAAGAAGTGGCTCATCAAGCTTGAAAACAGTTCTTTTAAATTTTCATATTTTATTTTCTCCTGCTTTGGTGCTAAATGTAACTTATTCAGCTATGTATCCAACTCAGTCTTACAATGTCATTTCAACCAACTTAGGGTGCTTATTGGTTAGAAAACACAAATCAGTACCAAACTGTCCTTCCTTATCTCTCAATAATACTTATATTAGTTGAGTTATTAAATGTCATTTGAGGTGTGCTTTGGTTTTGCTCCTACAGTCCAAGTAGCCTCTACTGAGCAGAAGCCAATGCATCTTCAGCTTACCTTTCTTTTCAATTGCCTCCACTATCTTGATAAGAATTGGTGGAGCAATATCAGGAGGTGCAAACTGCTCCATAAGGTCTGGGAGTGAAAAAGCTGTAAAAGAAAAAGAAGGAAGATAAGCCAGGCTCCAGCTGAATGCAGTTTCTGTTTATGAAAGTCATTACATATAATGTGACCAGTTCATTTTTAAGTATGGAACAAACACCTCACTTGTCAGGCCTAAACGAGGACACGCCGTAAGTACTCAGAAAGCTGAACAAAAATTATGATAGTTGAATTTTTATAGCATTTTCTTTTAGGGACCTCTGTCAGTCCTAGAATCACTTTCCACGATGCCTAGGAAAATAAAACACAATAAAAGTTTGCAGTCTATGGATGGGCAGAAATACAATGCAAGGAAGACAAGAAAAAAAAATATTTTGCATCCAGTGTGCACCAGATGAGGTAGCTCAGCACATCACCATCTGGGAATTGCTGATCCCCTGGGTAAAACAGACTTACAAAGGCCTGAAGGAGCAGTAGAAACAAGTATTTCACACTTGAACTGAAGTTCAATAACTTCTGTTTACTTTCAATTTTCAAGCTATTAAGTGTGTAGTTTTCTTGAAAGAAGGATTTTCTTTTCTACAACAACTGGTTGAGAATAGATAGTGGTATAAGCAGAGAGAGACATTTTGCAGATTCAAACAAACCTGATTTTATACAGAGTCAGTTTTCAGGCAATCCAGTTTCTTCATCGAGAGAACATACTGTATAAAAGAATGTTCTGGCTCTGTGATGTGAGGCATGATCTATCTCTAAACGCACTATTTTTGCCAAAAGAGTAATTCAAAAGTTTTAGAGTGGTCCTGTTTAACTCTTGGAAAGCAAGAATGTTTACATAGAGATATTATTAAACTACTGCCAGAAACATCTGGCATAGTTTGATGGATTATGATTGATAAACAAAACTTAATCACTCAAGTAAAAGTTGCCAGTTGCCTAAGTGATGGTGATGATCTCTGCCTGATTAAACTCAACACAGACAAATAGGCAGCAATTCTGAAACGCATATGCACATATGTGCTTGCTTGCATAGGTATACATACACGCATGTACATGCACATACCTTATTTCAAGAAGACTGAAACTGAACAGAATTATGGGGATAACTAAGTAGTAGGAGAAAGAGAAAATAACCTGCAACATTAAAATATAAATAGAGAATTTTTAATAAAAAGCTTTGAAATAGTAAAAAAATTAAATAGACCACAACGGAGAAACAGAGAGAACGTAATTTTTGATGAGAATTCACCCTATTTTGGGAGCAACAATTATATAACTTTAGCATGGACGGTACAGAAGAAGTTCGGCAGTGCAGAAAACTGAGGAGAAATTAAAGATAATAACTGTTTACGAACTAGTAACAGAAGTGGAGAATACTGGGACACTGAGAGTTGTCGCTTGCAAAAAGAAGCAGAATGCTCATATGATAATGATGGAATACTTTCCAGTCCATTCATAACTGAGAAGGACATTAGAAAAACATCTGTTAGTCATAACATTTTAACTTAGGAGGCCCAGAAAATGAGCATTTGGGAATCCCAAAAGAGTTGCCTAAGCAGATCTCTGGCCTGCTGATATTACTTCTTAATGACTTATGGAAAATCAGAGCAATTCCTGGGGATCAAAAGACTTCCAATGCCCAATCTGCACTCTGAAAGAAGATGACTACAAACTAGTTACAGATTACCACTTCTGGGCAAAATAAAGGAAAACCTGATACTAGACTCATAGGATAAAGCAATAAAAGACACCACTGTAACTAAGGATTGTCAGCATAGCTTTTTAGAGGAGAAAAAGCATACCTTTTTTTTCCTCTGTTGAAAACCACTCTACTTCATTCCATAGTTAGCTGAAAAATGCCAGTAAGTGGACATAGTAAACTCTGAAGTTTTGTCAGCTTAACATCATATCTGCTTTATCAAACACAAGTTGAGCTCAGATGGAGGATGCTGCGCTCCAAGCAGCCTCTCCCGAGGCATGCTGAAATACATACCATTTGATTTGTAATACTCAGTTCAAACAGTTCCTTTTGACCCTAAACTATGAAGTTATGCCATGATGAGGGCAAATCCATTGAAAGAATAAATGAAAGGTCTGATCAGTGTGATATCAAAGGATATGTTATAGAAATACTCGAACTCTGAGATGCTAACAGGCTCACAAAATGCAGAGGGCTTAAAATGCATCCTTTTATGTAGCAGCAGAGGAAGAACAGGTTCTAAGAACACAGTTTACATGATTTTCACTTATGAGAGTAACTTTCCACTCCCTTAGGTAGCTAGTTAAATTAAGTACTTTTCTCCCTCTTGCACTGCAGCAATGAAATTGCATCATCTCTGAACAAAATTTTCACCTCACAATTCCAGCTGGAGGCAGCATTCAGCAAAAGAGTCTAAACTGAAACTGAGGAAAAAAACAGAGAGGCGAAGAAGGCCAAATAGAGACAGAGGACAGAAGTCAAACCTGGCAGACATTTGAGACATTTCAGTTGACAGCTCAGCAGTTCAGGGATGGTCCATCCAGGCTACTGAGCAGCAAAGAGAATGATGCTTTCTTGGATTAACCAAAGTGTGCCTTGAAATAATGGCAAGAGATACACTCTAAGTACCTAAAACCAAGGTGTATTTAGAAAAATAATTCAATTTCTCACTAGATTTACATCTAGGGATGGGGTTCAGGCAAAGCAAAAGAGAGAACTAAGTGTCAGAGGAAGACTTCAGTTCATGGGAAGAAGCCTTTGCGGGGTGAAGAAAGACACTGCAGAAAACAGCTTGTATCCATGGGACATAAAGAATGGGGTGAATATAGACCTTATCAAGATTACCTAAACAAAAAAAACGCCTCTTTCTGCAAGCCACCTCATTCTCCACACTTTTCCTATATACTTTGAGCAGGATCTTATCTCATAAACTGTTGTAGTCTGTTACTGAGTATCTTTGCTGTACAGTATTCTTGGATCAATAATATCCAAGAAAGGCTTTTAAGAAGTACATATTTATCTTTACGCAAAATCCATAATATGTCTATAGAACACATATATGTAAAGTAAATATCACGCTGGTTAAAAGGAAAGATTTCCAACCCTCCTCTGCTACCCTAAAATATGCCACTGGAAAAATATTAAAATTTCAGGAGTTGAGAGGATTTCTGATATATTTTCCTCCTTATACTCTATTCCTTTTCCCCTAAACTGGAAACTTCTATCTACTGCAGACAGTATTGAAATTTTTAGATATGAAGAGAACCTTTCAAATCATGACAATCTGTTCCATATAAACTGTGAAATACTTGTATATTTGACCAAAACCTCAAGATATTCACCTTTTTTTTAGTATTATGCACTCATGGGTGAGTATTAGCTCTACAACAAAAATACAAAACAACACACAACGGCAGGCACAAAACCTGCAGTAACCTTCAACTCAGCACTGACTGAAGAATACATCTTAGTCACAGAGTTTACAGTGCTCAGCAGCATTCATCAGCATGTAGGATATGGCAACAGTTCTGGGGTTTCCTACTCACTCTGCCATCTCCAAGATAATTAATTTATAGCATCATACTGACTTTTAATCCCCAGCTTTTGCACAGAATATAAATTTATGGGCATTTAAAAGTGAAAAAGCTTCGAAACATCCATCTGTCCGAAAAAAAAAAAAAAACCCAAACCAACTTAACAGTACTTATAGAACTGAATCCAGTTTGTAACGTTTACACAGAAGACAGAGGAATTTGGGAACAGTGCTTTTCAGCTTCAAAGTGCTGAGAGGAAATGACAGTGGCTAAAGTGAAGAAAACTACACCTACTTTTGGAAGAAAACAAATTGACTCCCAGAGCCAGAATACAAGATACCCTTGAATAAATGCAGATTCTAGATTAGGTGTTCTACAAGAAAACTCAGCATCCACTTTAAGATCTACAGAGGGAAAGGAAAACTTTTCAGATGCCAGAGTTTTAGTAAAAGGGAAAAAAACAAAAGCCCACATGCAACTTTCATTTAGTACCTGATTTCAAAAGTTTCCTTTGCTTTGAAGCATGCTGCAGCACAGAACAGAGGTTTGGAGAACCAAATCCACTCTTAAGAATCTGAGCAACTTTGTAGATCCCTTTGCTACAATCCAGTATCATTTTTTCACTTAAAGCAATCATTTTCCCCACAAATTCCTGTAATTTTTTTGAAATTCCACAGTCTCCAAAATATTAAGGTTCTGAAAAGCTGTCATACAGTTTTCGTGTCTTCTTTCTAGTCACAAGTCTGGTAGTGGGTCTCCAGATAGTAAGGAAGCTTCTGATGACACATGATAAAACCTGGATTTTCCACTAGCTCTATTTTTACCTTGCCAGAGAGTGAGAACCAATGAGATGAACCACAAGCCAGGGTTCACTCCAATCTGCAAACTCTTCCCTCTCCCTGATACAGACAGGCCTGAACAGCTCTAAGGCAATGGCAACGTGTGGGAGATGAGAGCATACCTTACGTTCAAGGGTTGCCAACACTGCTACAAAGTGCAAGATGAAACCAGCACACAGCTGCACCTTTTGGAAAGGTTCTCCATAAAAAGAGATACTTCAGAGTTAGTACCTGGCAAGGACAAGTGGAAATTTAAAGCTAGAATTTGACTTCAAACGCTTCTGAGCCAAGTCTTTCATTACTGCTAGAAGGAGAATGAAAATTAATATAAAAAAAAAAAAAAAAGAGAAGAATATGACTTAAAATGTACCAGTGCACACCATGGAAAGTAGTTTAATTTCTAAATATTTTACAGGATCTATATACTAACATTACTTGAATTTAGCTTTGAGTCAAAATTACTCCATACATGTTGTTCCTTTTTCAGAAATGGCATTTAAGTTTGTGCATACATATTGCATTTGATGACAACACTGCTCTACATAGAAGTAATTTTTGAGAGGTCAGGTCTTTAAGATAATCAGAACTAGCTTATGTGCAAGCATAAATGCTGTTTATGCATGCAACTGTATTTAATAACATTGTGAATTATGCATTCATAGATTTACACATATCCTTGTTTGAAAGTCATGCAGTATGTCCAAGTATGAATGGTTTGGGCAGCACTGAAATTACCTGTAATAAATATAAGCATATTAATTAATGCAGAATAAGAAAAGAAAAAGTAAGGATCATTGGTAAGTATGTTGTGATAATGCTTCCAGCAAGATTAGTCATCAAACTATGAAGAAACAATGGTTGATTGAGCACTTGAAACAAGTTCTGCCACTGGCACCACAGGTGGCATAATGCATGACAAGTAGTGGACAAGATAGGGTTTTCTACAAAATCCAACACCCACCCTGCTACTGAAAAATTCTGGGAAATGTGCGAGCTTGCTTTCTTGATTGAAATGCTGCTATTCAGTAGTTATGTACTCCATTACAGAATTCAAAAAAGTTTCACTATTATTACCCATCTTCCTTGAAACAGAATCTGAATTTCAATCAGGACCCATAATGTCTGAATTTAATCACTTGTCAAATGCAAGCAAAGATGCATTGCAAAGGAGGGCAGTTTGGCATTCCTGCCCAGCCTTTCAGGCAGCGGTATGAACCACGGCAGTGCCGTGGACTCCTGTGTGCTGAGAGCTCACGATCCCCACAGAAGATCCCAGGAGGCTGCACTGAGAGTACACCCAGAGCCACGCCTGCAGCAATGATCTGAACACCAGTTCAGATCCTGTAACGCTGCAAAGGACCAGGAGGTACGACCGCACGGGTGACAGCACGGCCTGATGCCTCCCACGGCCTGGTGGTGGCAGCTGGTCCAGATGCAGAGCCCCAGCCATTGCGGCCCTGTCAGCACCTGCTTTCCTCAGCTGGGGAGAAAAGCCACACAACCTGTTAAGAGAGTGAAATGACTTTTACAGACACAAACCCTCAAACTTTAAGTGAGAGGCCATTTTATGGTCCATTTCTTTATAGTCTTAAGAAGCAGTGAGGACCTGCAGAACCTCTCAGCAGAGCGCTATGAAAGATTAAAAAAACCTAAACCCTATGAAGAACTCTCCATTGAGATCTGTGCTTTGGGTTCAATGCCAGACCAACCCAGAAAAAGCTGACCCTGGTATTACGAATAAGTATTAAAGAGAAATTCACTCTGAGGTTTGAGGACTGTAACCTAGCCTTGGCATTTGTAATTTCAGAGCGTAATTGCATTTACCAAAAGAACAGGAAAATAGAGCGTTCAACACTGTCCATCTTCTATTAGCAAATGGTTTTCACTGAACCAGGAGGAAAGACAGACCAGAGCTAGGATGAAGAAGTTTATTCTTCAGATAAATTGAAGACTGCAATAGGTACTAAGTTGCAACTGTTGGAAGAGAAAAATATCACTCCTTAGGGCCTACCTAACCTGAGATTATTTTGTTGGCCGTAGTTAAATTCTCCTAGAATCTGAAAACATCACTGAAAACGGCAGAAGCTGTTCAACCACCTTCTCCAGTACTGGTTTCACTAGAAAGATTTTAAAAGGCAACGCTATTCATGGAAAAATATTAAAGTGATTTAAGCATCAGTGAATTTGACACATCATTACAAGTGGCTTAATAAGTCTGTCTACTATTACTTGTCATTTATTTTTATCAGATGTCGTCAAACAGGACTCAGAATACCACAGAAGCCTTGGCAGCCAAAGGAGACTAGATCCAGGAGAAATTAAGAGGTGTAGACTATCCCAGCACTAGAAAAAGAAATGGTCTGGCCCACCAACACTATCAGCCGTCAGGCTTACAAGAAGCCCATTTTTATGGAGGCAGAAAAATGCCTGTGAGTCAAGATTTATTGCAATATGAATGACCCCAGGGCTATGAAAAGGAACAGGGAAATGATGTTTGCTGGTGACCTTACGTGACTGAAGTACAACCATGAAGCTGGACGGAAACACTAAAACTCCTTCAATACTGTGTGGCCAGCAAGTCTACTTCTTCCATCGTTCAGTAGGTGTTGGGTATAAACTAGGGGATGAGGTGACGACTTCAGATGTTCTCTGCTAATGGTATGCTGAAGATTTTAGACACAGAAGGAAATACAGATCTGTGCTGAAATAATGGTTTATCACCTCAACTGCACTTCTCTTTTTCCTTCATCTTCAACGGAAAAACACCTGAATAAAGCAGAACGGTAGGGCATCTCAATGACAACATTTAACCCCCATGAATAAACATGAATAATATGGTTCCGGACTTCAAACAGCTTTTTAAAGCATCCGTATTTCTGCTGTGATCCTACATCAGTAATACAGAGTAACAAGAACTTTTCCAAGGACCTTATTCCAAAGGATGATGACTGCAAGAGTTCTTAACCAGCGGGACCTTCTGAAGTGCAGTCAGTCCCAGTGTACTGCCCAAAAGGCAAAGTCAGCAACTCCAGAATCATCTGTGAGAGGTAGGTACTAGCAACATTGCCTATAAGCTTCAAAAGGGCATTTCAAATTGACTTCTGTAGAAAAATGTACACAACTTGTTATAATGTATGTGGCATTTAAAAGAGTATGGTCCAGCAGTCATTTTTCCAGGAGGACAAATATATGTATATTATAATCAGTCCATTTATAGTCCAACCCACTGAGTCTAGGAGGATTGGAATAAAAACTGAACATTAGTTCATTTTACCCTGGCTGCATTTAACATGTCAAGAAAGACGCAGTCACCTGTATAAATCAATGCTGTAACTGAGACAAGTCAAATCCTTTGCCGAGATATTTTCCAGGGTTATCAGCACATATATACTAGCAATGATCTGACTGATAAAATATCGTGTGCATGGTGATTATGCAGGACATTTGGGGGGGCAGGAAAACTAATTCCTCTTCATCTCAATTTATATTGCATCAGCAACTCTCAGGTTTACAGAGAATAAGGGGCAACTATGGGAACGGAAAGGGAAGTCCAGGCAAATACAGATTAATGCAAGAAAATCATCTACAAACAATCGATGACAGAACTAGACAGAATAAGCCTTTGATTTAATACAGAAAGTTGTACTATACAATGCATTGATTGCCCCCCCAAAAATCTGAGCTCTCTTTACCTTTCCCCGACACAAAAAAAGAACACTTTTCACAGAACTGCTGTCTTAATCAACAAATAATTCCTCAAAGAAAGAAAGAAAAAAGAAAGAAGGCAGTGTCTGGCTCGGGGAAAGTTCAGCTGCACAAGAAAGTGGAAAAATAAACCCACCAATCAACATAGTGTAAAGTACTATATTCCTTTATAATGGTTTAATCCTTCTAATAGTGGCTGCTAATCATGTTTCACACTTATTAATTTAATGTTTCATAAAGCCCTGTTTCTATCATCTGTTGAAAGGGAAGTGATACTGCCTGTACTAGGAAGGAATTCTGTTCATAATATTCTATCAGATTAAACCTCTGTAACCATATGAATTATGAGCTGTCAGGTACTTTTATCATCTGCTACAGAATATACTTCTTAGAAACAGGAGCTATAAATAAGACAACAGATGTTCTTTGCTGGCTTCAACTGAAGCACAGTTAAGTTTTTAAAAGCAGCCAGTAGTTAAAGCCAGTTTAGGACTATTGTAAAGACAGTATTATGCTTCCCTCTATGGGTGAACTTTCGAAAAACTCCTTTTCAAACTAGAACTGAATTTACGATTCGAAATGGATGCAACTATTTACTATTAGAATTAACAGAAAAACGAGCAGCCCCGTTCTGAGGAAAAATTGCGAGGAATATGAAAAATACATTAACTAATTGGAATATTCTGGCATACAGCCCCCTGCATTACAATGCTATACATAACACACAAAATGTTTTTCAAAAGAAATCTCGCCAAAAAGACCAAGGGAAAAAACACCTGCTTATTCAACTTTTCTTTCAAAGAGATGGAGATAAGCAGAAATAGTAGAATGATAAATAAGCAAGAATGTATTAAAATATGCCTTTCTGCTCCTAAGTAGAGAAGGGCACTGAATAAGCTGAGGAGGGCACAGGACAGTCACCGCTGGAGCTAACTCCCAAGAAGGCTCCTATGGAGGCTTTGTTATGGCTGGTCTTGGGGAGAGGTGCATCTCACCTCCTTCCCATGGCCTGGAGCCCAGCAAGTGGTTTCTCATGCTTTTGTCAGGGGTAGCAGACTGATGTGTAGTTCCCTCGCACCCCTCATTCTCAGGGATGACCCCAAGTCCTGTGTGATGTGCAGGAGCACAGCTGATAGCAGTGTTCTCACAGTCCCAAGGAGCATCGCTTTAAATGTAAGAGCAGGTTAATGTCCCTAAACAGAACAACTGAACATCATTCCAGCTTCCAGCAGTGGTTTGACATCAAACCATACATGGTATCAAGAAGGAAAATATATGACACTGAATATTCAAAGGTAGTGTGTGGATAGTGCAGGTCTAAGGACAAAGCAGCATGTTCCACTGGCTGCATCTTGTGACCTACTTCTCAGGTTCCCTTCAGGGTTATTGTTGTCATCAAACATCCAGATTGCAGTAATAGTACCTCGAAGACCTTACCAAATCGGAACAAACTCGTGGTAGTTCTCTACAAATAAAACCTCCCTTACTGGTCTTATGATTAAGAAGTCTCCTAGAATTGATGCCTTCCCACAAACTGTATCCCATCTTTCCCAGGCTGTGATATTCTATTAACTTCTGCACTCTAGACTTTTGTTTTAAAAGGAACAGTGAAACTAGTAAAAGCATGATTTGTTTTAAAGAGGCTATACGTAAGTTAATACGTTTACATAGTGTTTTACTGCAGTCACTGTACAAGAAATTTGCAGCAAAGGCCCCTCTGTCTGATGCCTGCTATAGTACATACATAAAACTACATTAAAAGAGCATCAAGATCACAAGGTCAAGCACTCAAAACTTAAGACAGGAAAGAACTAAAGCTGCATGAGCAATTTCAGTTCTTCCTTTTGCCTCTTTCCACATAACGACATCACATTTTTCCTGTTAAATTTCAGGACAACAAGTCTAGAGCTTCCAAGGAGCAGAACCCAGATGAAAAGCTGGGGTATCTACTACCTGGAGCATCATCCAGATTGTGCTGGACAACAACATATGGTTGTGCAGCAGGTTCCTATTCTCCCATTTACTCTTCTCTTCAAGCCTGAATTTTCTACTATCTCGACTCAGCTTCCCATGCAAGACTACTTTGCTTCATAACTTGTTCTCAAGCAAGAGCAACTGGGGAAGGAAGTACATACTCAGTTGTTCTGGAAACCTCTGTCACAAGAGAGAGACAGCTGCCTGTCTTTTAAGGGAAGGAATGATGAAGTGCATCTCAAGATTTTGGTTGAGGCCAGCCAGTGTGGGCTCATGGTGAGCTGATTTGAATGACATTCGTCAGGTAACACTTCACAGGTAGAGTTAGTTCCCGTGCTGGAACTACTTTACCTAAAAAGCAGTGACATGTAGTTTCTTCTGATCAGTTTGGCACCAACCAACCTCAATTCCCTTTCCACATAACTATGGTGATGACTAGTAAGGGTGCTCCTGCAGCACCTGTCTGCTCTTTGCAACCAGGGTAGGACTGCTGGAGGGACATGCACTGTGAGATGCTTGGGATACTGGAACTTCCTCCAGAATGATCTGTCCTATCTGTACAGGATCCCTGTTCCATCCTGCTGTTTCCTTTTTCTTTGTACCATGATACTGTTTCTTATGCAAGGCCATGACTAGTTTGTGATAATCTATCTGCTTGAGAAGCATATTTTAAAACATTCTGCTTTTATTCAATAATTATAATACATGAAAATTCAGGACAATATGTTGTTTTGCTTTGAAAGAATACTTCATTTTGCTACCTTTTTGCTGTGGAGAAATTAATGGGGGGAAGAAACAAGAACAAATCCTCCTCAAACTATCCATAGGCAAGCAATCTACAGGAAAAGAATAAGCTCTTCAGTACTGCAAGAAAAAGTGTGATTACTGTGCTTGAGAAGTCAAGTTGTTTAGATCTGGAAGATTTACATAAAAAGTACTAGCAAAAGCTGCTGACAGATAAAAGCCAAAACAGCTCCTTCATCTTTTGGGGAAACATTTTTAAGTACACAGAAAGTTAAAAATAATCACTGTATAGCAGTCACACAGAAAAAAAAATTCAACAATGGCAATAGCAATACAGCATCAGAAGGGCTTTATTTGTTCCAGAAACTAAAGTATTTCAAAGCAAGACTTTTTCCTCCTCTAATACAAAAAACCCCCAACACCCAAAACTAAAACCAACAAAAAGCCCAAAAGCTTAGGGCTTTAGTTCTAACTACACAAAAATACAGCACTGCTGAAAGGGAATCTTACACGAAAGTAAAACTAGGTTAATCTTCACAGCCACTAAACCATGGGCTGATATGACATAGATACAGAAACAAAAACATTGCTAGGAAATTCCTGAATTGGATCTATACAGACTTAATCTCACCATCGTCTTTAATTTCAGAAGAAGAAAACTCTTAAGTCCCTATGAATATGATTTTTTGACCCGTATCATACACCTGTCAAGATTTCTCTGCATAGCAGTGTCAGGGTTGATTCCTCATTCCAATGTATTTCACACTATTGAGATACTGTATCATCATGGAATATGAAGCACATGTACTTAATGCATGAATCTGAAGACCTCTCTTCCATAAACCTCCGTTTGTTCTCACTCCACTGTTGAAGCAACTTTAATTCAGACCTTAAGACGTAAAGTAGTGAATGATTTTCACAGACCTTTACTAAGCAATCTCAACAGTCTGGTTAACTGCAGCTGGAGAGAAACCTTTACTTCGGTACTATCACACTCTGTTGCAGAAATTCATACACTGCAAAATCTTTTTAGAGGAAGTGTAAAATAAGAATTGAAAATAATAACAAACATGGTGCTAATTAAAAGGTAGCATGAAAAAACGGCTGGTTTTACATCACCATCTGCAAGCCAAAGATTAAATGAAGTAAGGGTAATGAGGTATGGCAGAGGACTTCAGTCTACATTGGGAATATTCATTTGGAAAGAGACTAGAAGCAAGAGGCAAAGCCTCTCCTCAAGAAATCCCAAGCACAATTCTAAGCACTTCAACTCAGAGAAATCTTTTTGCAACCTCCATGTAACCCTACAGTAGTAAAGAGTTTCTTGAGATCTAAAACAATGAAAAATACACCCCTCGATTTCAAGTAGTGTATTGTGAAGCAGTGAGGCTGAGCAGAAGAGGCTGAAGTAACTGAAAAAAGTATTTCTGTAAGTGGTCTTGGAAAGCTTAAACTGCAGAGGGGTTGTGCAAACTACAAAAAGATACTCATCTGGTTAAGAACTGACAACATGTTCCCTGATTGTTAATTCATGTGGATCAAATGAAAACTGCTCTTCCAGGGAAGAAGCCGGGAACAGCTCATTTGATGTCGTGTACAAAGACTCAACAAGTAAGCAAGAAGCACTCTGACCTGCTGCTTCACTTCCTTGCCTCTACCACTGGGAAGCTGCCCTACACTGGCCTATTCTAGCACAGGAGAACATGCTGTGGATGTTCTTTGAATTCCCTGTAGAAAATTCACAGAGAGCAAAACAATCCTCAAGTGACTGCCTCTGAACTTAAGAGGAATACTGGTTGTACAAATGAGTACACCAAGGAACACTAGTCTGCTTAATATTAGGCTCTAAAATGGCTGCAACTATTTACAATTAGTATTAACATAATTAGAGAAACAAGCAGCCCTGTGCTACAACTGTATGGTGCTTCTGCAGGTCATACACACACAAAAAGCCCCAGTTTCTCTACCACCCTGTTCCTGCCAAGAAAGCTAGTTAGTCTAACTAACCCACCTCCATCTGAAAATGTAATGGGTATTATCTATTTATGTCTATTTCCAGATGTGTACAAAGAGAGCTTAAAGCTACAATAACTCAGTTTTTTCAGAATGTTGATTATAGGATGCAATAAAGGAGTGAAAATATGTCCCTGACTTGCACAAAATATGATCAGACATGTGAAAAGATCTTAAAGCTATGACACACTAAGAAATGAGTGGAGGTTTGTGAGGCTGAAAGGCTGCTGCCTGGAAGGAGTAAGCCTTCTTCCACACTGGCCAGTAAGGACTATGAATTGGCAGCTATTCTGTTAAAAGTCCGGGTATATCCTCATTGTTTTCCTGCTAATCTACCAGGAGTGGGGGGAATTTGAAAAAAGGAAAAAAATAAAAAAAAGGAAGTCTTATATGTCTGGTTTTGCTATTGTGCTGCAGAGGAATCCCTTGATCATTTTGCCAAAAGAAAGAACTAGTTACCTTTATTTGACCCTAGCAGAAGAGAACACCTCTTACTTGTTTCATTTTACTTTCTTAAAACATTTTATTTATTTATTTTAATGTGGGCCATGCCAAGAAGGGAAAGGATGTCTCACTTGACTCCCAGATGGAGAATCTTTCCAGAAAACCAGTTCCCTGTCGAGAACAGAAGGAAGAGGAATGCATTAAACTGACCTGATTTTTTCTAAACAGGCTTAAGACTCCCTGTTTTTAAGCATAGTTCGCATGAACTGCCTGCTACATCAGAACAAGCATCTTTCTACCTAACTCTGCTTCTCATTTAGCCTTCCAAACTTGTGCGTGAAGCTGGAAAAGCCTGTATCCTAATTAGCTCAGTCGTGGCATCTTCAGAGCACTTTACTGGGGTTTTTACAAGATAAAACTCCTCAAAAGTGGCTGATGCAGCAGACAGCTGCTGTAACTCATGTAAGCTTCTGTTATGCTACCACCAGGTTCCTGATTCTTGCAGTACTCAGAACTGCTGAACAGGAACTTGCCACCTCCCAAACAGTTCTAATACTTCATGGAAAAATGTACCACTAATACCCTCTTTTAGAGAGATCACGAGCAATCATGTAAATCTTGCTCTTGTTTTAAGAGAAACAGGTTTTTGATTGCTCTTTTTTGTTTGTTTGTTCGGTTTTGTTTGGGTTTTTTTAAGGCCTATTTCTTGATCTCTCAGGGGACACAGCCCTTCTGCTTCTCTTGTGTTTCACTGCATCAGTCAACTTTGCACCAGTCAGCTTCCCACATTTCAAACCTTGCTCTCAAACTGAGAAATCTTAGGAGACAAGAGGAAGGCAGCTGGTAATTCTAATGGCATTCAGCTAGGAATAAATAATGTAAAGGATCAAGAGAATGTTCTAATCTGTGCTGCCTGGCATTGCAAAGTGAGGAAGCGTGAGGCCACAGGTATAGAACTCCTTAGACACACTCAAATTGTTTGGCAGCTGCTTCCAAAACCTTTCAGGATTGTTTAGTTCTAAACTACTATGTATAAAGACTGGCTTGGGTTTTTTTGTTTGTTGAGTGGGTTTTTTTGCCCCCAAATAGCTACAAATTACGTCTCAGCAAATTACATACAGAAATTTAACATGCACTGGGAGTCAATACTGTATGTAGCCTTGCAACAAGCTAATCCAGACCAAGAACAAAGTTTCAGAGCCTCTTAGGGAGCATCCATGCGTGCCATGGCCTGATGGTGCTTTGTACAGCTTCAAAGCAAGCTTTTTCTTTTTTTAAAATTTCAATCAGGAAAACAAGCACAATATAAGAATTTCTGACAGGCTGCAAACAGGTGACCAAATCATACTTAACTTGACAGAAAACTCTGCATTTTCCAAACCATGAAATTCATACTGAAGTAAGGGAACTTCATGCTTTTACTGCTGCATGGCTATCAGCTTGAGCCCAACAGAACAAATTGGAAGCACATTTAAGTCTACTTTTTCCTGCTGGCTCTATAGCTTCCCCAAGCTTTTGCAAATTACACGTTCTCTCTCTCAGCATTTGGTCTCTTTCTCCTTCTGGCATTCTGTAATTTTGCCAGCCAAAGTGCTTTGCTTTTAATAAGCAGATCTGCCAACTTAAACACCAGTCTCTTAAGGCAATCAAATAATGAAACACACATGTATGTACTTGCACGTAATCTGTCAAATGCCTCTCTAGCCCACTACAAACGATTCTTACAATTTGGGGTTTTCATAGGAGCATGCATTCATGCACTCTCAGTTTTCAAAGATCAAATGCCATGGTTCTTCAGAGTCTGGTGTCTTGCTTGTTCTTAGAAATGCAATGATCCTGTAATTTCCATATCAGTGTCTAGAATACATGGAATATTAAAAACCCCAAAACACAAAGGTTGTGTAGACAACTTCATATGAAGTAAGCATATCCTTCAGATTCTCAACCTTGGTGTAAAGGTCTGGTGTGAGACAGCAGAGATTCCTCCATGTCAGAAAACTCTTCCCATGTTTCTAGTGTGTCTGTAAAGTTAATGAGTAACTATTCCAGGTGTCAAGAGTATTTTTCATACCTCCCACATTACTCATCTATCATCCACACTGGAGCTGCCTTGATTTCCGCTTTCTAAACTACTATTTCCCAAAAGAGAAATCTAATCTCTGATGCTAGTAACAGTCATCCAGGAAAAAAAAACATTGTCTGTCATACTGAGATGAAGGTGTACTGCCACACCTCTTGACTAAATAATGTTGCCGTTTCCAACATGGCACAATAAAGATGGTAAAAAAAAAAAAAGCATCTTTGAAGCAAAAGTAAGCAAGTTACTGATTGATATTAGAAAACTAAAATCAACTTTAAAGGATTGTAATTTACTAATAATTGACAAGAATGCCTGCATTGTGAATCACAACTACAATACAGTGAAAAGAAAGCAAAACTCCTAGAGATGCACCATAATAACATAAAGCAAGGTTATTTAAAACATGCAATGTTCCTGAAGTGCATATTGGTATTGTAAGACATATTTTACATCTACAACAAAGTACTGAGAACTCGCAAGGGTATGTTACAGTACCTGCTGAATCTGTGCACTGAACATTCTAAAAATTCTTTTGCTTTTGCCGCTTATATTTGGATTTCAGCTGGTGAAGCTGGATGATGCAGGCAGAGGTATGCCAGGAAGATCTGTTCTGCAAGAAACCATCTCAGACACCCAGTCCTCAGTAACTGAAGCCAGCTGCAGAGCGAGCAGATTGTTCTCGCTCCTCGTGACAGGTAAAGCCTTACACTGTCAAACTTAATGCAGTTCTGGTTCCGGGTTTCAGTTATCTCAATGAACATTTAAGTGTTAGAGTTAAGCTATCTACGTTAAGAGTTCTGTCACCAGATTCAACTTTTTGAAGTGTTTTTCTCCATGTGATGTTCCCATTAAAAAGTAACCTTCAACGGTCTTAAGCCAGTAATTTTTAAAATTGTCTTTTTGTTCTACCTCATGCCTCACAGGAATCATGATAGCATCTCTGCTCACAACAGTGTCCTAAAGATGACTTAATATTTGTGAAGGTAAAGCTCTATCAAGCTGCTATTGGCCATGTCACTGGAAAGAGCAGAAGAGGCAAAAAAGAAACCTGTTTCCAGAGAGGAGCCTTGAGGCTGGAAAGGTGGCTTAAGACCATAAAATAAACAACTAGAATGAACTAATTCTCATTCAGGGAAGACCTTGACAATGAACAAAGCAAGGATGAGCAGGAAAAGGGGTCAGGCAACTATGTAATTAAAATACTCTATCAGATGGCATACACTACAACAAGGTGTAATTACATGTACAAACACAAGTTTTAGACACGTAGTTTTGCAATCTTAATAATGGTCTCCTACTACCCTGTGTAATTCATTGTATATATGCACACGCATCAAGGTAATTAAACTCTGTATTTACAGTATGTGTAATAATTTGTTACAATAACGGAATGTACAATTAAAAACTGTCACCATCTCATTTCCTCCACTTTAAGAAACTCTTGTCACTGCCACACTAGTTACTCAAACAGGCAGCCCTAAAAAAAACCCAAACCAACAAACCAAAACAAAAAAACCCCAGTCTTGCCAGTATATCTAGAAGCATGGAACTAATTTTTCATACGTGTTAGTGAAGAGGACTGAATACAATGGAAGACAAGAACTTGGTGAAAGTAAGTAATCTCTATACTGTCATCACGAACTACAGTTAAATGTTGTAGTGTGCCTCCCCCCCCCCCCCCCCCCCACCCAGATGAAGCCATTTTTACTACTAAACTTGCAATTTTACTATACAATGGACATACAAATGGTTAAAAAGCCTTTACGTATATACTAAGGGGAAGAGTTTAGACTAATTAGGGACATGCTTTAAATGTGTCTAGAAGTTATGAGCTCAATACAGGAATACTAAGTGAAACCGCATGCCCTGCATTAGCCCTCGACTTCAGAAGAGATGATCCTAACAGCGTTTCTTTTCTGTGTCTTCAAAATCAATGGAAGAAGTGTCAGACACTGTCCTTTACATCAGTGTTCATCATGCAGTATTTCATGCACATCCACATCATAGGCAGTCCCAGTGCTGCCAAACTTTGACTATAGGTCTGATCCCATTCCTTTGACGTCAAAATGGGGTTTGCCACCAATATAAGGGAAAGTAGAATAGGAGGCTGCTACTTCTTGCATGAACAAGTCTTTTAAAAAATCAACCAAACCCCAATCATGTATATTTTCAAGAACATCAGTGTTTTAAAATAATCATGCTTTTACTTTGCATCCAAAGGGATTCTGAATGAAGCATTTTAATAGTCTGTTTAGAAAAGAGCAGTTCACATTAACAAGCACGGGCATGTTCCATCTGAACTACCAGACAACTTACCACAGCATTTGATTGTCTATTTAGATCAGACAATGAAATGCAAAAAAACCAAAACAAAACACCAACTCAATCGTTCTCATCTTATTGCTGTGTTCTTACTGTGACATAATAAAACCCTAGATATTTGTCTTAGAGGAAACATCTGGAGACAAAGTGTAACAGTTGGTAACTCTCTTCCCCTTTTCTGCTAAACTGTACATGCAGCTCAAAAGTCCTGCATCTTCAATCACTGGGGAATGCACCCACAGCCCACTGTCCTTTCAGTGCAAGGTTTAATAACAAAGATTGAAGAGACTACAAGACTAGTTCAATGCAATGATTGGTATTACAAACAGTCAAGCACCAAATGTTCCTCTAGTAGACCATCAAAATTCTCCCCAAAGCAAGAAAGAAGCTCAAAAGAAGTGAGACTTTGTGCTACTAGCTCTGGAGTAAACATTGTTAAATCACTGATTTAGTATAACCCCCAAAAAGTGTCCTGATAATAACGTGACTGTGAAAATTTCTTGTTCCATGTACAGGGCTGCAGATTTCACAGACTACCAGAAGGGTCTTGGAGTTGTCAGCACTACGTTTGACCCAGAGAAAGTCTGAAAAACATGAAAGCAGTGGGGAATGCATGCTAATCATTCAACCAACAGTAATAAATTCTAAATACAGCAGAGCAAAGAGAATTCAAACATTCATTCCACTGTGCCCTTGAGGACCCCTCACTGAGTGAACAGAGGTCTTTTATTTCCAGATATTTGAGATGAAGTTTCTGCTACTTGCTGTTTGGAATATGTGTTCCTTAACACTTTCTTTATTGGCAGGCCAGATTGCAAGGACCACTAAAAAAACCCTCTTTATTCTCAGAACTTACATTGGAACAAAAGGCCTCCCTAAATCTTTCTCTCCCTAAAAAAATTGCTTATGTAGGCTAACTACTAGCTACACTATTCTGGCCTCAGAACAATGGAGTACATTTGGACTGGGAAAAATATCTTCTACACTATACTGTACAGACTCAACTCCAAAGTACCCAAAATAACTTTCTTCAAAATGTCAAGGGATGACATTTTCTGACGTTTCTCCCAAGGCAATGACTGTATTGCAAACGGTGCAATACACACCAAATGAAGAATTTAAGACTGCACTACAGTAAGAAGCACAAAGCCCGGTTAGCCAAGAGCATCCTCTTCCAGAGGAACTCTCAAAGGGTGCTGACCCCTCACAGAAGATCCATGTATCAGTGGAGATGGGGAGGTCACTGAAGCAGAACATGCCACGCTGCACCCCATGGTGCCCTGGAGCCTCACAGCCCTTTGCAGACCACAGCAGGGCAGACGCCCCTTAAAGTGTGCACCAGTCAACTATGAAATGATGGAGGGCTCTGCCATTGTCTCTGTTGCTCCTCATCTGTGACAAGCAGCTGTGTCTTGCTGAGGAGACAATTCAAGGCAAAGTTCATAAACACAACAGACACTTTCACATCTCCATCCCAGCACAGCACATGAAAACTTAGCAATAGAGGGCTGGAATGTGTGGTCACAGGGTTGAATGCCACGTGTATATAGGAAAAGGACTGCAAATTGTTGCCTTTAACTGCTCATTTCTGGAATGTTCCTGGACAGAAAGATAATGAAACCAGACACAGCTCTTGAGCCTTATCTACCATTGTGCACAATTAGTGGTTTCTTTCATTAATTCCTAATTTAAGTGCCTTGGTCTACTTCCAACCAAAAACAGCTTAGGAAGGGGCTGAGGAATTGAAAGTAACATCACAAACTAAAAGTCTCTCCTTTGTGACACACTGCTGCAGAAGCTGTAACATGCTTTCAAACATGGGTCTGTAGTGTCTGATACCATTTAAAAATTTATTCACCAAGAATAATCTTTCATGCTTACCTGCTACCTACCAATCTTGTCCCAGTGGGATAAAAAGATCTAGGGAGATATCAATGACAGCACTACAGTTTTCTCTCCTAACCCCAACAAATAAATTCCATTGTTGTAGCTGTAAACAGTACATGCAAAACTGATGTAGTCATGCCTCCTGGGAGGTGCATTCCCTCACCAGACTACAGATCTCAGGTTGTGCTCTTCTCCCTTCCCAGATGGTGAGCAGGAGGCTACAGCACAGGAGTGCACACACATGCTGCATCCAACAAATTCAGTCGCACAGGGGACAAAGAACAAGGAAAAGACCCATTGAATTATACCAATCTGATGTGCTGAAGTGGAGGACTTTAGCTTTTGTCCAATATCATTACATTTTTAAGCGTGCATTTTTTTAAAAGGAAGCATCAAAATTTATAGGAAAATTTTGTCTGGTTTTCCAATATATAGAAACTCAAACCCAAAACAAAATCACAAAGAAACCACAAAGAAGAGGGGAAAAAAAATCAGTGTGGTCTACACCTTGCCTGTTTGCCTGTTTACTGAAAAATGCAATAGCTGCTCAAGAGCTTCGGGAAGTTGAGTGGACCAGAAATAACTACTTGTCCTGCAGCAAATCTGCCTTCTGCAGTGTATCTTCCCATCCCAGACACCACTGAGTGATCTGCCAGCATGGGTGCAGACTGGCATGTCCAGACCTGCCAAGGGTAGATCTCACATCTTGCCCTCAACATCCACAATCTCTAGTGAAGAAATTATCTCAGACATTAACCTCTGGGAAATGCTCTAACGCAGCAAATGATGCCAAGCATATACAAACAGATCCAGTGGATTATACAAGCAAATTGTCTGACAGCTAACTGAACTGTTGAAGACCTTTTTCATCATTCATGCCACAGCTTACATAGTATTTTTGAAGTACAAGTTAGTCTTAAAAAGTATTTTTTAAGTGTAGAAGCCATATGCAATTGCATCTTTCCCTCACTTAGGGCAGTAATGTGTTTTCTGAAATTCTGTCCTGAGGGTTTTGATTATAGATCCTTATTACCTCAAAAGGCATCAGCTTAAATATTATTTTTAAATGCTTTCTAACACGTAAACTCTTTTATAAAGTGGTTCAATATATATATAAAAAAAGAATAGTATTTGGGCGCTATTGTTATGGACTGCTGCATACAGTATTCATAATAGACTGAACAGAAAGTAGTCAAATTAGTATAAAATGTTACACTTGCTAACACTTTTACCAAAAGACCTCAGCTAAGCTCCAAGGATGCAGACTTTTTTATAACAAAGAACAAAAAATGCAATATATAACAAAAATGGAAAAAAAATTCTTCCATTAGTGGAACCACAAAATAGGATTATATTTTAGACATATATTTTGCTGAAAGCATTTTCAGAAGTTAGCAAGTATTACCCACAGGGTTGTTTTTTTCTTTTTTTTTGGGGGGGGAGAGACGGGATTTTTTGGTTTTTTTAAAGCAAAATATTCTCAGGGCTTAAAATCCTTCTCCAGTTAAAATAAATATTTCTTTTAAATCCTGTAATTCCCCTTGTCATTCTTAGCTATGAAAATAAAGCAGTTCTTTGTATTCTAGCCTTCAGATTGATTTCACGGATGTTCATCATGGAAAGCAGCTTTGGAGCAAGACGCAGATGTGAAAGAGTGCACAGCCAGCTGCAGTTACAACACCTGTGTTCTTTCACACAAGAAAATCTGGATGTGTATATGGCATCGCAGAACTATTTAAGTGGGCATGGTTATTTGCTCCGGGTGCAGAATGATCCATTCTTGGCAAATAGTACCATATGTTGCTGAACCCCACAAACTGATCTTATCATATGCAAGCCTAAGGAAAAACTATTCACTAACAGTGCTTTTTTTCAGATGTTCCTGGATCATAGCTACAGCAACAGATCAAAGTGATTCCAAGGGAGAGGAGCTGGTTACTTCACCTTTGCCTTGGTTTAAATCTGCCCCAGCAGCATTCACACCAGCAGGACTTATTAACAGAGTGCATCAGTATCGCAGAATGCCAAAGAAAGGCAAGCAGTGCCACTGAACATAATGTCACTGCTGTAACTATAGACAGGCATACTAAAATCAGTGCAACACAAACTTGACAATTATTTCTTACAGCATCAAAATCATTGTCTCTTATTCTTTCAGTTTCTGAGAGCAAAATGCGTAACAAAAGGTAGTATTTACCTTACACTGGCTGACACAGCTCAAGAAAAAGAGACATGCCTTTCTGCATCTGGAGTCATCTTTGTGGATCAAAAGGGGGGGTTGTGTGCCCTAAGTAACATATTTTTCCCAGTCTCTCACTCTTTTCCCGTGATGGTCACAACGCGACATGGAAGATGCTGGCTTTAAAGCTCCTTTCTCTGCCTTGCTACCTTCCTTCTCTACCAGCAGGTGGGGCCACGCATCAACCATGAACTTGCCCAGGTCGGCTGTTGATGTGCGATTTGTACTACTACTTGGCAAGCCTGTGTCCCTGTGCTCTCTTATGGTGCTTACAGACTTTTTTTAGTTACTATCATCCTGATTTTATCATTGTGAAAAAACCCAACCCAAACCAAACAACAACGCTCTGCCACACTTCAACGCAGCTTGCAAAATCTTTGTTTTCTTTAGTGATAAAGCAGGTGGCAAGAACTTTGTTTTCAGATGCCTTAACTCATCCGGCAGCTGGAAATTTGAATTGTACACTGAGAAACATGACCACAAGTAGCTGGGGAGGCTTTCTGGCAGAAACCTGCACCATTTCTCAAGCAACCGACTTGTGAAGTTCATGACTGCAGGACAGTTCTGACAACTGCAGCAGGACAAAGGTTTTTCCTCAAACGGAGCTTTTTAGAATGAACCAAGGGTTCCAGCTCAAACAGTAAAGACATTTACCAAATGAGATAGTGACTCATCACTTCACCCCGTAATTTCCTTTTTCTATATGCCTAAATCAGGAGAGATGATGATTGTTTTCTTCCCAATGGAGTGCATTCCACTCACCCTTATGCCCCCTAATTTACAAATGTAAATAATTCTCAGTAATGCAATGGCTCTATCAGCTTTACAGCAAAATTAGAGAAGTAAATCCTACAGCATATTCAATTCAAGTATGCACGAACGGTTTTATGCTCTCTGTCAGTTCGGATCTTTGTCAGACATTGCATAACCTGGTTTCTGAAAGGAAAGAGTTTCCAAATGTTCCATGCCACTATCTTTGTGTAATTTGCTGATCTGTATCTGTTCTAGAAGAGCATAAAGAAAGGTGGGGTTTTAAAAAGAAAAAAAAAAAATAAAAAAAAAACGAGGTCTGTGTTATAGTTTCATCACAAGAAGGAAGAGTTTAGGATTATTTTTAGGCTGTAGACCAGCTGAAATGGTACAAAGTGTCAACAAACACAACCCTTTTAAGTTACAGAGGAAGCTGCAGGAAGCACTAAAACAACAAAACAGACTAAATATTCATATAAAATGGTCTGCCCTTCTGAAATCTGATCTTCATTTTGAAGTGGTAATTTTGCATTCCTAGTTAAATTTTAAAGTATTTCTGTCCATCAATCAAAGTGTCATGCTCCAAAGTCTACTTAAAATCAGCCTTCACAAAAATGGAGAAATAATACTGTACGAACCAACTGTAAATGTAGGCAGCTGTACCATGTGAATTCAAGTTCAGAAAACTCAGCTACACTCAGTAGAGCTTAGGTATTTTTAATTTTCAAAGACATGGGTAAGACAGGGCTAAGTGAAAGAAATGAGCCCTATGTAGACCCAAGTATAAAAAGAAAGCATTTCAAGAAAAAAAAAAAAAGTTGAATCTTTACTGCTTCATGTAAAACCCTATGCTGGGTGTCTACTGTTCCAAGTGCCTTGATACCTCCCAGCACCAGCCACTCATCCTTGTCTGACAGGAGAGGAAACCTGGAGAAAAGGCAGGTTGGGATAGTGAGAGCCTCACACAAGCAACAGGCATTAAATCTGCCTTGCCATAGGTCTGACCTGTATCAGGCCTGAAAAAAACCACCTTCAGAGTACATAATTAAGTATTAAAGAATATCAAAATTATTGAAATGTATTTTCTTTTTTAAAAATTAAAATATATATATATGTGGTAAAATTAAAAGAGCTCCTATGATTATACTTATATTCTTTAAAAGCACCAATTAAGTTTCTGATACTCTTATTCAACACATACACAACGGGGGTACATACTGGATTCACTCTACAGAACGGAAAAAGAATATGGATTACAAATAACTGAGGTTCATTTTAGAAGCCTGCTTCCAGTTCCCAATTAGTTTGTCATTTTGATCCACAGCAGTTTCAAATCATCTGTAAACTTGACTGTATTTGGTCAAGCAAGTTTCATGCTATGGATTAATTTATTTCAAACGCTCTTTAGGGGTGTGGAGAAAAGTATCATCCTGGGAAGAATCTTCTGGCCCACTGCCCATTACACCGGCTGCAGGACAGTATTAACTGTGCTGCTCCCTGCACCAAATCCCATACACAAAAATAGTGAAGTCACCTGAACTGCATTATTTTTTACCTGAACTGCCTGCACCCCTGGTTTCACCATAGGTATCATTCTGCTTAAAAATTTAAACATTGGTGGGTTTTATTTTTATAATACTCTTTCACTGCGACATTTCTCAAACTTGTTTCCTAAGATTTAAAGCATTCTCTGCCTTAGTTCTTTACAATAAAATGATCACTTACTACTTTTCTCAGTTTCTTTTAAAGTAAGCATATGTTATCTTAAACGTAATTAAATCTAAGTCTTGAACTCTCTGGAGTCCAAATTTCGATGTTTCCTATAATTCTGCTGAAGGTGCTGTCTAATTCTCATTACTAAAGGTGCCCAGCCTATTACATGAAGCTTAAAACCTCTAACTCAAAAGCAGTTAAGGAAGCCTGCCTTATTTTTTTTTTTAATCATAAAAACACAAGGCTGGATTGCAAGATGATTCTTAAACATTCTGGAGAGTATGGCAGGATACTATGTGCAGACCTTTGAGATTAAGATTCCCAGTTAAATTAGCACATTTCCTTGTTTCACATCCCCACAGTCCCAAGCTATTAAAAATAGCCATATTGTATGTAAATAGTATGGTCTCTAGGGGCAATAAACTTCAGTTTATGATAGATCTAGTCACAGAGGCTTGGGGCACTGTCTCATCGCAAGGAAGATGGGAAAACCTACATTTAAGCAGAGCCCTCCTCAAATCAGCAGCAGAATTTCCCAGAGTGACTCCCAGAAGCCAAAACTCCTGTAAATGTCTGTCACAAACGCAGTCCAAGGCCAAGCTTGGAAACTGCAAGATTAACACCAGGACTTCCCAGCACCGTGCTGTAGCCCACATGCAATACAGAACTGTGAACAGCAGCATCAAGCAAGCACCAGTACAGTGACCAAGCAAGTTACAAAGTGCTACTTTAAGTTTAAAGCAATAAATACACTATAGCCTGGGATGCCAGTTACTTCACCACAGTATTCACATGTAAAGAATGAAATTTTCTTTCCACCCTCCATCTCTCACAATGATCTGTCAGCTTTGAGGTGTCAAACCAAAGAACGATGTTTATTCTGCAGTTACATATGATGGAGATAACCATCTCTGCAGGTGATTATGGAAAAAGTCCATATGTTACCTGTTCAACACTTATTAATAACCAATACATGGAATGATATAAGAAGTAACAGTGGTTTCTTTCAAAAGCCAATACCCTATTTTCAGAATCAACTTAATGAGAAAAATTGATGCTCTTAATGACTAGAAGCTGAGAATTCAAGGACTTAATAGGGATAGCATAAACTAAAGTGCCACTACATTCCTATCTGCCCCTACTTTCACTCTAACAGTGAGGTATATATCTAGGCATTACACACTTACATGCAATTCTAGAGAGCTTAAGGACACTGATATACAAACCAGTTCAGATTCACTCTTTATTAAGACCCCATCAACCTAGAAATGATTCTGCTAAGTTTCCACTTGGGTGCCCCATATGGTTTTTCGTATTTCTGTTCTTATCTTTGATGATTATTAACACAAGTGGATATAAACTCCTAACAGCCACAGTATGATGGAAGCTGATGAACTGATGCTTGCACTTTGCATGATGCTGCAAATATTTCTATGGAGGCAGAGGCAATGATACTATACAGGCCTATGGTGTCACTGTCAGAATCAGGATCACATGCTGAAACTTTTATTTCCTACAGCTAAAAAAAAAATTGAGAAGCTGAAACAATATAAGCCATTCGGGACTTTTGGTAAGTGAAAGAGCACTGCAAAAATCTATCTTAAAATTTTTCAAATAGCCTAAATATCTGAATGCTAGATATGGAAGTTACTGGGTTTTTTTACCTCAACATTTTTCCAATTAAAGAAAGAGAAGGTGCTTTCTTCCCTTAACAGTTCTGATCAAATTCTGAGTTCTGCCCAACATGCTGTTGCAAATGTGGGTTAGAAAGCAACTTACAAACAAAGGAAGACATTTACTTTGCTTAAACATACGAGTTCTGTTTGTTCTACTGCATGGTCTACCCCAAAAAAACATTAAATTTTGATTTCTCTTTATCATCATTCCACTGCTCTCTTCTAAATACCTGCTTTTACTTTTAATGTCACAGGTAAACCTGCATGACAAAGTACTTATTTTTTGCTGCTAGCAGGAGATTAATGATAGGAACACAGTGTTTATTTGGAAATCGTTCTGTCAGATTCACCAAGAAGTTTCCCAACAGTGAGTTTGATGAACCACAGAGGGAAACACTTCTACCAGCTTCTTAAGATACCTAAAATAAATGCTACCCTGCTTATTCTCCATTTAAGTCTTCACAGTTGTGAATTATAAGCATACTTTCCAACCTGTGAGATGTGTCTCACTAAGTTATTGGTCTCTTTGGTGCCTGAGACAAAGCACATTATGTTACAAAGCGTGTGAGCTAAATATGATGAACCAGAAACACTTCTCAATTGACTGAACGGAGCCATGTGCTAAAAAAGCTGACCAGCAGGTGTTACACACATAAATGAAATCAGACAAGTCTATGAAACGTAAATATCAGAAAAACAGGGGAAACACGCGCCTTCTGTACTGACCTTGTTGCTCACTCTCTGCTTCAACTTTTGCAGAACTTGGTGCTACAGGAAGGGGTCGAGGAGGACGAGGCTTCGGAGTTGGGGGGGATATCTTTTTTCTTCCAATGTACTCAACGTAAGTTCCTGGGAAATCCCCCCTCTCCCCTGTGGTTTCATTAAAGCCATTTAACCAACCAATCTCCTCAGGCTTTGCTTCTTCCCCTTCACTGAATCCAAGTGCTAGTAAGGTACCTTTATTCACAGTTAATATATCATCTAAGTGCAAGTCAATGTCTTCTTCTCGCTCTTTTTTGTAGTCATATAAAGCTCTGTATTGATATCCTTCAGCACTCATCTTGGCAAACAATTTAACATTCAAAAGTGTTATTAAACAGTATCAAAATGCTATTGTCCAGTTATAGCTTTATGTACAGAGAGATTCAAGATGCATTAAATGGGATAATGAAAATGTCAATAGCAATGTCTAAGTAATACAATCCACCAGAGAATCAAAAAGCACCAGGGTCTGTCACTTCACTGCTGACGTTTTTACTGATGCATTTATTCTGAGTCAGTGATTGTTGCAGAAGTATGGGTTCCTTCTACGTCCAGCAATATTCTTCCAATTAGTTCTTTTTCTGGGCTTGCTGGCACTTCTGGGTCTCCATACTCAAGCTCAGCTGATTCTTGTAGGCAAGAAGTACACGTTCTTCAGTTATACTTGCCACAGATTGCCCACGTACCTTAAATATTCTGCCACTGAACTCTGCACACATGCTCCTCCTGGAAAGAGAGGAGAAAACTGGTGAAATAATTTCAAATTCTCTTGGCAATTGTGAACTTGTGATTCCATATACGTCTTACAGTTTCTACAACCCTGGCAGAAGGGTGCAGAAAAGAGCCCGAAACAGTATTAAATACCTCACAAAAAAAAAATCTGCCAGATAATGCTTACATTTTTATAAAGAATGTGCATCTAATTACTTGAACCAAATTTGTACCCCTGCAGTATGAGGCATGCTTCCTTCTCTGTGGCTTATGGCTACTGAAGTGTCAGAGATGGCTAAGCCCTGGAGCTATCCCCGTAGTGCCGTATCTATCCTGGCAGCAAGATTTTACATGTTATCTCCCTGAAGACACACAGCCACAGCCCTTCCCCACAAGAAGGGGAGGAGCCTACTGTAATTAGCACCTATGACACTCACCACTGGGATATTCAATCTCCTGCTGTCTATGCAAAGGGTGAGGATGGACAACAGTCACCAGCCCAAAGCCTATAATTCCAAAATCCTGCTGGAGAGAGGGGACTGGAGTACCAAAGTATCTGAAATGCTTTTACTTGACCAGCATCCAATTTCTGTTTTCTTAAGAAGAATGGCTTCCTCATTCTGCCATCTTCCAAAATGATTTTTGATGTGTTTACGGTATAATATTAGTAAAAACAATCAGCAACTGAAACAGGCACACCCAGACCACCTAAGCAGCACTAGCAGGAGAAAAGTATCAGGGTGTATGCTTAAATTACACTAAAGGCAAGAGAATACAGGCCTGAGCACTTGATTCAAGGTTGCCCGACCATTAAGTAAAAAGAAAAATATGACTAAAAAAATCAATATAAACAACAGTAGCTCAAAGACATATAGAACAGTGAAAGTCTTCTAAACGTTGCTTCAACTGTTACTCATTTTCATCTACTCAAAAGACAAGCCAGATCATCATTTGAAACGCTACACTGAGAACCAGAAAGTGCTAACTACTCAAAGTTGCACTGAGACTCCTAAACTACACCTGAAGGAAAGATGGGGAGGGGGAGGTTGGGGAGTGTGGAGTGGTAGGGGAGCTATGTAATAATCTAGGTAAAATACTGTGTACTCAGTGTACAGAAAACAGCTTTTTTTTTTTTTTTTTAGAAACCCTCCCTTTTACATTGTAAAGGGACACCAGTATACAGGGATGGAACAGAGAACCTCTGACAGCTCTTTTCCACGCCACTTTCTTTACTGTCTCAGCCATCAAGTCCCTGAAACACAACTAATTGACAAGTTAAAAAGCATTTATAAGAATATATATCAGCTTCCTTTGCCAGTGAATGACCCTGATCCCAAACTTGCACACAGCTCCTCTTCAGTCCAATCGGGTCTAAATATAATTCCGTGCCGCTTATTGCGCAACACTTCTTGTAACAGAACACAGAAGAAAATCTTCAAAAGTTCTCGAAGAACTTCCTTATCATCCCTTGCAACCAACTTCTGCTGCAGGAAAGAATTATCTGAGCCTGAATTACACTTCTCATTTCAAAAAGCTTACACACATTTATTTTATTAACCTGCACACCTATCTACATGGATTAGGCATCCAGCTCCCACCAAAATTTTAATGAGACATTTCTGCAGCCACTTCTGAAAAACCAAACTATGCTCCTTAGCTCATACTACCAAACATCACAGACTTTGCAATTAATGTAAGGAGTTTCACTGATCATTTCATTTTGCCTCTTCCACCAGAAGAAAGCATATGGATAAGAACTAGAGAAAAAATAATCTAAAGCTCAACTATCAATTAAATTGTACAGAAGCCTTTTCAAAAGCCTGGGTTCCTCCCATTTCATATAACAAGGGAAAAAATTCACTTACACCTTAGATCTAAATGTTGGAGCTAGTCTAAAGTTTCTAATCAAAATCAACTATGTACAGCAAAACCTGCTAGAAAATTACCACTTCGATTACATTAAATATTCTTGGGTTTGGTTTTGCTTTTTTTTTTTTATTTTAAAGAAGGGTCCAACAAGTGCTCTGCTACAACTACTCATTTCACTCCTATTGCCTACAGGCATTTTGGCATTCAACGAATTAAGTCTCCCAAACACTGCATAATTTAACTGACTTGACCTACTCCTCTGATCTTTTATTGTCAAATGTATCACAGCAACTTTATGGCCAGATATTTAAAATGAGTACTGGTGTCTCTTATGCTTGGTCTGACAATACAGAACTGCAAACAATGGAATAACATAGACATTGCTGACTGCTTAAGCACACTTTAAAAGCGAAAACCTGAATTGATAGGACAAAAGGTCCTATTAACTTGCATTCTACACACTTAGAACAATACAGCTCAAAGTAGCAAGGTTTCCCTAAATCCAGTTTGCCTGGGGCTCAGAGCTGCGGTACTAACCGGTTCATACTCACTCCTCAGCACTGTTCGCCAAACACGGCCCCCAGTATCCTATCTCCTGCCTGATCTACGGTTGGTGTACCTGGAGACACTCCCATGGGCGAGCCTTGCTGAATTTCCTGGATTTATGCCTTTTCTATTCTCAGTATCTGAAAGGGTTTATCGATGGAGTTAAGCTCAGGCTCCAAGAACCTTGCAGGCAACCTAATGCAAGGAGAGACACCAGTTTGCCACAGGGGCCCAATAAGACTGCAGCTTCTCTGAAAAGCCCTCTTCAACAGTTTTTTACTTACTGCTCTAAGTTCCAGTACAAACAAATTCTCTTAACTCCAAGTGAAGTTACATAGCTTCTACACTCAAACATTTTGACTCAAACTGACTTAAGCCGGTTAGTCTTAAAATAAATAGCTTGGAGACCATCTCAAGTAGTACAGGGGGAAACAAAACACAACACTAAACCAAACAGGCAAGAAACATTGTTATATTTGAGATGATGTATTACTGGATTTCCATTTGGCCGGTGGAATGGAAAAGGAGGAAGAAGTATTGTAAGACAATCAAACACTCATTTGTTTTTTATTTACTGTCTAAGAGCTTGATCCCAATGAAAGATTCTTGAGTTCAAGCAGAACTCTGGTCTCTCAGAAGAACGGCTTATGTTGGGCATTTCAACAGCTACAAAAAAAAAATGAAATTCAACACAAAGATGCAAGTGATTCTTGTAAAATCTAAGTGGAAAAGGAATGGGACACAAAAGCTGCCCATCCACTGCCACTTCTCTGAGTATTAAAAACGATGTCTGACTCCCCTGGTACCCAAACATTTCCTCCCACACTAGCTAGCATTCTTTTGGTAACCAAAACCAAAAACTTCTACTCTGCAAATCTACGTTACTACCAGCCCAAACAGAAACGTCCCAGTGTGCTGCTGATACAGCACCCCTATACAAGACATAAGGGTGAACAAAATCTTTGCTATTTACATGCTTAATAACCACATCTCCTCGTGCTGCCACCTCCCCCTCATACTTATTCCAAAAACCCATAGGGAAGGAAGCAGCACCTAACACAAAGTTCCCTTCCATTCCAATTATGAGCCCCACCAACGGAAGAGCAGCCTAGCGTGCTCGGGCGGGGGGGCATCGAAATAAGGGGAGTTGAGGTGTAAGCGGGGAAGGCGCCTGCAGACGGGCTCTTCTCCCCACTAGGTGTCCACACACCTGTAACTAGAGGTGCGGTTATCTCTGCACGAGGAGTAGGGACCTGCTGCTTGCTGCTGCTCGCTACCTGGAGATGACCACGCGGAGCACCGCACCACTACTCTTGTTTTCTGCAAGAAAGCGAGATCCGTGACATAAGGCAAAGAAGCAGGTGCACGCATACAGAGTAGCTTTATCCCGCTTCCAGTTTTTGAAAAGAGTGACCTGGAGCCTGCGGAGATCCTACTGCCGAACAAGTTCAAATAGGCATGCAGGGAAGAAGTACATCGACCTCACCGTGTACCCTGTAAAGCGTGCCCCATTCTGAAACATCTGAAAGACTTTACAGAGGCTGCGAACGTACGGAAGAAGGCACAGGGGGGCACTGAGACCACTTAGGAAATACCATTACGAAAATAGTAATAATAAAAAACCTCCAGGAAAGCAGTACCAGCAGAGCTCCCATCCTGCCAAGAGGCCGGCAGGTTAACCCCTCCCCAGGTCCTATGCCCGGACATGCACCCGGACGGTGGTCCCGGACGCCAAGCAGCCGCTCTGCGGCGGCCAAACCTCGGTCCCTGCGTCCCGGTCCCGCTCGAGGGGGCGCACAGCTCCCCCACCGCCGGGGCAGCGCTGCCCAGAGACGACGCTTCCCAGCGCTGCCCGAAGACTGTCGCGGAGCCGCCAGGACCGCCCTCGACGGAGACCCGGGGACAGGGAGGCTCGACGCCTCACCGCCCGCGCCCCCTCCACCCCCCGGCGACGGCCGCCTCGACGCTTCCTACGGACACCCCTCCCGCCGCCCCGGGGACGCCAGCCGGGCGTGGGCACCAGCCTGGCTCCCCACGCCGCGCGGCGGGGACGGGACTCCCGGCCAGCCCCGCTGTCGCCGGGCCTCGCCGCCAGCACGACGCGCCGTCCGTCCTGCCCAACCAGGAAGCGCCGAGTCGGGGCGACCCCGGCCGCAGCGGGGAGAAGCTCCACCGCCCCCGGGGCTCGGCGCCGGCCGCAGCGGGCGGCCAGCCCGGGCCTGCCACGCCGGAGGGCTTCGCGGCGCCATAGCCTGCCCCGGATGGGAGAAAAAGTTGCACGGGGAGGCGGCGCTCCCGCTCGGCCTGTCACCCCGCAGGAGCCGCCGGTGCCGAGTCCCGAGCGGCCGCGCCGCACCGCCCTGCTCCCCTGCCTAAGCGGTTGCCCGCGGGGCAGCAGCCAGATGGGGCGGCCGCAGCGGCGATCACTTTACCTCAGCAGCGGCAGCGCCGCCACCGTCTCCCTCCAGTCGCCGGACAGCTACCGCCTCTCTCCTCCTCACGTCCGCTCGGCAGCTCGACCGGACCCGTTTCCCCCGGTCGCGCTCGCCGCCCCAGAACCTCATCAGCGCCGGGCCCGCCGCCGGCACTGCCCCCGCCCCGCCCCCCGGCGCGTCCGCCAACCGGCGCCGCCGCCGCTGCCTCCGCCCCGCCCTGCCCGCTGACTGACGGCGGCCGCGGGGCGGTGCCCGCTGCCGTCCTCCCGCCCCCCGCCCCGGCCGGCGACTCACTACACGCCGGTCCGCGGGGTTGGCAGGCGACGGAGGTGTCCGGTTGCCCGCAGCTCCCGCGCGCGGCTCATGGGGTCCGGGTCGCCGCCCTCAGGCGCCAAGCTCGGCGGTGCCGGCGAAGCCCGGCCGCCCCCCGGGCCGCCCCTGCGGCCGCGCCAGGCCAGGCAAGGCCGGGGAGCGGCGGTGAGAGGAACACGTGCTCCTGCCTAGTTCCTCTTTGGGGATTTTTCTCCTTTTTTCCCTTCCCTAGCCCCCAAATTGACGTAATATGTTACGTCGGTGGAATGTGCCCAGAACAAAACAGCCGCCCCCCCCGGTACTCGGGTCGTGGGTGTCCGGGTGAGTCCGGAGCAGGATAGCGCCGTGCGGCCAGGCGGTGACAGCCCGCCGTGCCTCGCCGGGCTGCAGGGGGTACCAGACCCGGGCTTGCTCTCTCGGGAGCAGCCGGGCGGGGCCTTGCCTGCGGCGGGGTGCCACGAACCGCGGCCCTCACCGTCTTCACGGTCCTCCTTGGTCGGCCCCGTCCAGCCCTGCGCCGTACCCAACGCCCCTGAGCACCAGCTTAGCCAGAGCTGCCTTGCAGCAGGCGCAGCCGAACAGGTGGAGGTGGTAGCTGTCAGCAGGAGCAGAGATCTGAAGTTGATACCATTAATTAATGTTGCAGGGTGCCGGAGTTTGCTAGTCTCCGTGCAGTGCAGAGTAAAATGACATATTCCCTGCCCCAAGGAGCGCACAATCTCCAGTGAATCTGACAACATGAGGGTGTGACACAACACCATGAGGTTGCAGCAAGAGTCCTGCTTCTGAGGTATGTCTGCTGTGTTTGAACAGGTCTCTGTTTATCTTTAGATACTAAATATGCGTACATATGTTACCGTGACTCAGTCCTTGTAGGTGTCGCTGTGAAAGAGGAGAAAGTGGTTTGAGCAAAGGTACAACGCAACTGGGCTGGCAGGGAATGGCTGTGAGGGCAGCTGCGCAAGGAGCAAGCCGAAGGTTCATTGAGAGCCTTGTTGTGAATTCAAGTGCGGGGGCTTGACCTGATTAAAAACAGCGAAATGAGAGATACACAGAACATCCAAAGCAAGGACAAGTTGTTCGTGTGGACTGGGCGTAAAGACCTGGCCTTGTAACTGCCTGTGTGTGAAACTAGGACTGGCAAAGAAAAGCAGCCTGAAGTGTTTTGATCCAAAGAAGAGTACATGTTGTCTGGGGGAAAGGGAAGAGTCCACCTTGCTTTAATTTGGCATTTTGGCGTTCTGAAACAGAACATGAGCTTGATCATGGACAACTGAGGGAAAAAGCAAAACAGACGTACTACGAGTTTTAATTAGTTTTTGCCAAGTGCAGTAGCTCAGAGCATGGTGTTGGAGTCGTTAGACTTTTTGGCATATTCTTCCTGAAAAATGTTTGAAACCAAGAAATTTGGTTGTACTGATTATGGGGAGAAAGTGGAAATCTCTTATCAACCTTAATTTCTTTAAAAGATGCCTTTCCATGGCCTCTGAGGCTTTGGAGAAGATTTTAATTTTTTATTTCCTCATTGAGGTCCTAACTTTGCAAGCTTCCAACAGATGCTAGAAGGATGTTTCCTGACACCTGTTAACCGTTTCTGCATTGATTAATTAGGACTCTTCACTTCACGACCACAGATGAGCTCCTGTGGCTTCTTGGGATGACAACATGGACTTGACCCCACAGGGGTGTGACAGAGCACTGCGAGGCTGCAGCTTCGAGTTACAGGATCCAGTCCTCAGAAAATGCTAAAAAAACCCCTCATTAACCTATCTGCAGATCTGAACACACAAAGTTGCTTTTAAACGAACACTCCTTTTGGAACAGAGACTGGTGTTTGTACGTAAGCAAAGCATTGCTGTAATTTAAATATTAAATAGTAAAATTGTTGAGGGAAATGCCAGCTCTCGTCTCATACCTTTTTTTTTTTTTTTTTGTGGGATTGAAAATGGAGGCAGAAGGAGAGTTAAGAAAGAATGTTCCATTTCTTCTGTCCAGACTGCTGTCTCTGGCATTTGCTGTTGCTGAGGGCAAAAACAGCATGGATTTTGAAGGGGATTAGACAGACTGGCTGGTTGGAATGCCAGTCCTGGGCACTGGCCTGACAATGGGTATTTAAGGGAACTAAAAACCTACTGAGTAATGGTTCCCAACTGATGAGGCTAGACTTGTCCCACAGGTGTAATACAGCATAAGAGTCAATGTCTGTGCTCCCTCCCTGCTGGCATGGTGTTCTTCACAGACGGGAAAAATTTTCAGGGCAGGGTCCAGGACCTCCTTTCTGCCTCCACTCTGTAGTAACTGAGCATCTCAGTCACTGCATTCTTTACCAGTTTTCTTCCCTGAACTTTTGAGTTCACCTTGAACATCTCACTTGCTGGTTTCCCTGTTGGTCAAGGAGAAAGGGGGACCCTAAAGAGGGAAAGCAGGCAACAGCAGCAGATTGCTTTATTGCACCCCTTGATGGCTTTATTGTCAGGTTTGCTGTGACATTTCAAGGTCACTCCAGCTCTCTCACCTCCATTTCCCTCAAGACCCCAGCATTATGCCAGTGTCGCCATCCATCATTTCCTATGTCCAATCTTGGTAGGTGAAGGCTGTGTGACAAGGTTTGCTTTAGGAACATTGTGAAGCAGTACTTTAGGAACATTGTGAAGCAGTACTTTTGTGTAAAGCTTGATAAGGAGGAGGTGGAGGTACAAGTTGGAATCCTGTGTTCCTTCTTCAATCAGCTGCTTTTCAGGTCTTAAGGACTGCATAAAGCTTTTACACATAAAGCTTACAGTGGGTGTAACGCATGTAGACATGTTTGATTAGGTCTAGATTTATTTAGAAGGATGCAAACAGGAGGGATTGTCAAGGTAAAAGTGGAAAGAAGAAAAGATGTAAGGGTGAAATATGGATAGAGGGCAGAATTATCAAGGTACAAGCCATACACACTTGTTCTTGCTAAGGAAGACAACTGTAGTCTCCATCTGTCAGGAGATCTCTTGAGAATTTCTGCCAGAAGCTGCTGAGGGGAATGCAATAAAAACAGGGGAGCAGGTCTTTTGTTCAGTCCTAGTAGCAGTCAGGTGATTTGAGCCTTTTCATCTGACCTCCGGGTAAGCTTTCTGTGGTAAAGGTCAGGCAGCACTGGAGAGAATCTACCCTGGAAGTTCCCTTTCCTCTGGCAAAAAAAGTTCAGCTTCATCTTAGAAAGGAAATTTTACAGTATGGAAACTGAGAGGAAAAAACATACTCAGCAGAGGATCTGTGGGGAAAGAGAGTTACCAGAGCATCAGAGCCCTTCCACTACAACTGACAAAGTCCATTTTTCTTCTTTACTGGCACGTTTTAAGCAAGATTTCCTTCTCTTGTCTTCTAAGATGTCAAGGCAAATCCCTTTGTAAAATAAGGTACCTAGATTAGTGGATTTTATCAGTGCTGAATCTGATCTCTTGGGCAAAGCTTGAGGAAGCTGTGCAGGGGGGGTTTATTGGAATATACCTTAGGTGTCATGAATGCTAACGGCATATGTAATTTATTAAGTTCAGAACAGAGTCCTGTGATTCATGGCATAATGTTGTACCATCCTGCAGCAGTGGGGTTTCAGTCAGCTGATTTGAAGCCTGAAGTTGAAAGAGAATCAATGCTTAGATTATTTCTTACTCCCAAAGGTAAAAAATAATTCATACAGTTTAGCTATGCTTTTCTACTAGTAGACATTGCTAAATAACTCATGTAAAACTCCCAAAGGAGTGGCCATAGTGGGGAGTCAGGAAAGCAACAGGAAAAACTGTCCATAGTTATTGTAGACATGAAATAAATACAAAACAAATAAAATGGATCACAAGAAGACCAAGCATCAAAGACTCTGATGGTGATGTTTTCCTGTCATATCTAGGACAAAGAAAATATTGTGGCCAAAAAATATGGGTTTAAGTATCTTTCGGAAGACAAAACAGTAGCGTGAAAATCAAGCTCCTTCACTGCTTAAAAGCATTTTAGTGTGTAAAGGAAAATAATGAGCTAAAAATAAGATACAGAAATCTAGGAAAGAAAGATTCAAAGCTTGCTGTCATATTAAGAATCAGAGAAGAAAGGCTGACAACCTTCACGTAAAAACTGGAAGGAAGCTGATTAGCAATGTACCAGTCATGCTGGGCATCACATTGTTATTAGATTTGAATTTAGTTCTGTAGAAAGGATAGAAAGGCATCCACCCGTCCAAAGACCTGACATTATCAATAAATCTTGGTATCTCAGCTCATCAGACAAATCTCCCTTTATTACTATACATTTCTAGTATATGGTATGTTTTATGCTATAGTGGCTACCTGAGGCTTTTTTCCATTCTTCAATATACAAGGAGACTGAGGAGGTGGTGGAATCTCCATCACTGGAGGTTTTTAGGAAGCCTGGTCAAAACAGCTGTCTGGCAGAGATACTGGTTGTCCTGCCTTGGATGCCTTTTATGGTTCTGTAAGTGCATGTATATATGAAGACGCAAACTCTCAGAAACCATATTTTCCCTTAATTAGCATTTTCTACGAGAAGCAAAGTGGCACCAAAATTGCTCCCCTGCTCCTACCCAGTATCTGAGAACCAGATGACTGTCACTGTAAAAGCAGAGGTCCTTATGTCTGCAGTATGACCTGTTAGCAAGGAGTTTCTCCAGTTTGCTTTGGAGCACATTTCTAAAATGCGAAACTAGTGGAAAACAAGATTTCTGTGTGCAAATCTCATCCAGAAAACACTTTGTGTTCACGAAAAGTCTTTTTTGTTTAAAAAACCCAACCTATTTCTAGTCACCTGAAAATTGACTTTTTATGTAAGTTTCTTCTCTAGTCTCACAATTTTGACTAGCTAAATGTATGAAAATTTACATTTTGTCAAGAATCCTTTTAAAATCTCTAAGAATTGTTTTTGATCTATAAACTATTAAGACAAATAAAAAGACAATGCTTTTGCATGTCTGAAGCAAGCATAATTGATAAAATAATGTTATAAATATCATATCTGCAAATACAACATCTGTGTTTATCTTTCAACCATATAAAATTACATAAACATAGATTCTGCTTTTTATGAAATCTATGAGTAATTCCTCCTCTGCTCTTTCAGTGCTTGTATGCTAAGTGATAGAAAAGTCTAGGCTTGACAGCCATGCAAGACTCACGTATTCTGTGTAGAGAAGTGGTTCACCATGGACAGAAATTTTTCTCTTGTGATCAATTGTGCACCCAGCATCTACCAGCACCATCACATTAGACCACCAGGAGTGATAAGACCCCCATGAGTAATAATGTGTCTAATTTTCTGGGGTCATCTGTAGATGTGTTTTCTATTGAGACTGTTTCCCTAGAGATGCCTTCTGTAGGTTTTGGTATTGACATCTGATCGAAGGGAAATTTGCATCCTGTGGTAGTGATATCTTCAGAGAAGAAGATGCAGTTTACTTGAGGTTGAGACAATGTAGCCATTTCATATCGGTTTGTATAAAGTAACAGTTGTCTAGTTTCTTCCAGTAACATTGAGATGGAAGAGGTCACATCTCATTACCAATTGTCTGAGATATCCTGGACCTTCAGTCAATTATTCATAGGAGTCACTCATCGCAGTAAGTCTCAGTATGGGTACTTGATAGATTTGCTTCCTTTCACTTGCAAAGTGCATAAGATGCAAGACCAAGCCTTGGAAATCTTGCCAATTTAGATGTGTTTTTGTAGAGCCTGCGAAATTCACTGCAATATGGGCATGAATAATCTAAATTCTGCCAGGCAGGAACATGTGCTGTTGCTCCTACATAAAAAACATCTTGAGTGACATCTCTAACAATTACAGTACTAGGAAGCTAATACAAAATTAGGGCTCATCCTGTGAAGCTAGTAGGAGTTCAGGGCCAGAAGAAAAATTTATTTAGTTTTCTTTTGCTGCCTGGGCTAGAAAACTAGTTCTTTTTTATTGCAGCAAAATATGAATGAATCTTTGCGGTTTAGTCTGATGGGCCAGTGCTATCATTTTTATAAACGTTGAGACAAATTTGCAACATGATTAATTGTGTCAGTGTATTCTGTTGCTTACTAATGGCACATCAACAAGGCTTCTACCTGTTTGTTGCAAACATGATGGCTGTCATTCTAGCAAGTCCAAAATTATAATGCAGGGTCTGTGAGCAGCACCTTAGAAAGTCAGACTTCCTTAAATCTCAGCTGAGAAAGCTGAGAACATTCGCCTCTCACTTTTTCAAGGGGAAATGCAAATTGCCTTTATTGTTTCTACCTACTTCTCTTCCTTGGTAGGAACAGCAACTGGAACTAACAGTGCTGGTTCCACCTTGCAGCTATAGGGCAGGATGGTAGGCTCAAATTCAGTGAGTTACAGAAAGCAAAGATTGTTGTAATCAGTGTAAAGTGTTCTATGTGGTGGGTCAAACCTGAAGACCACATTGTGAGACCCCACCTGGAATACTGCATCCAGCTCTGGAGCTCCCAACATAAGGAGGACATGGAGCTCCTGGCGTGAGTCCAGAGGAGGGCCACAAAGATGAACAGAGAGCAGGAGTACCTTTCCTGGGAGGACAGGCTGAGAGAGTTGGGCTTGTTCAGACTGAAAAGGAGAAAGCTCCAGGAAGTGACCTCCCAGTACCTGAAGGGGGCCTAACAGAAAAGCTTGAGAGGCACTGTTTACAAGGGCATGGAGTGATAGGATGAGAGGTGATGGCTTTAAACTAAAAGAGGGTAGATTCAGATTAGATGTAAGGAAGAAGTTCTTCCCTGTGAGGCTGGTGAGGCCCTGGCACAGGTTTCCCAGAGAAGCTGTGGCTGCCCCCTCCATGGCAGTGTTCAAGGCCAGGTTGGATGGGGCTTTGGGCACCCTGGTCTGGTGGAGGGTGTTCCTGTCCATGGCAGGGTTGGAACCAGGTGATCTTTGAGGTGCCTTCCAACCCAAACCAGTCTGTGATTCTGTGATATGTCTCCTCTGTGTGCACACTTAAACAGGTGCACATGTAATTAATTCTTAACTGTGCTTGTCATCTGAATTGGGTGATTGTTTCGTTTATAAAGGCAATGATGGAAATTGCATCTTATTGTAAAAATGCTAGGAAATTATTATATTAATTTCTGTGTAAACTGAGCAATTATACAAGCAGTTCGTGTTTGGAACCCTTTTTTGTTTGCATGATCGAACTTTGAAGCCAGTTCTGCATGGAACAAGCTGGTGAGGCTGGACTTAATGGCCATCAGAGGTCCTTTTCAGCCTGAATTATTCTTTGAGTCTGTGACTCTGTGAACTTTCAATTGCTTTTATTTTCACTTGGAAATTTGGTAATTTCATTTGGTATATGCCACTAGGACACCTTTTTAATTAAATGAAAAATAGGGTTTGGCAAATGCATGTGAGCTAGTATATTTCAGTGTAAACTGAATAATTGCTTAGAAACTACTTTACTTGCAAAAATAAAAAAATAGGGAAAAGAAGAATGTTATATTGGGCAAATGGTGGAGAGCTCGTATCAAAAGAATTGCATCAGGAATTTACTAAACTGAAAACCCAACCAAAGAAGCCCTCTGTTACTAGCAGAATAAGAAAATGCTATCCTTGGTGTTCAGTTGTCATGTTCATACTATCAGTGAGCCTCAGAATAACAGAATAATTTAATGTTTTTACATGAAGCAAAAGTGGTGAAACCTCCTCCCATTCTGACTTTATCTGTTAAACCACAAAGAAAAGGGGAGGGGAGTGGAGGAAACCACAATTTTAAAGTAAGGTTTGGGGTCTAAGGAAAAGAACAGAAATTCAAAGATAAGGATGGTAGTGTCTGCCCATTACCCACCAATGTGTACACTGTTGTTGCAAGTTTCATATAAGAACTTCTGTGTGAGTTTAGAAATTAAATCCATTTTGAAAAAGGAGTGCCTCCCAATGACCTTTACAAAGAGTGAAATGGACACAGAACAGAGCCATGTAGTCTCCAGCAGTCTTTTCTTTGTTAATGGTGTAGGGCATTGAAGTTTTTATATATATATATACATATATATATATGTATGTATGTATATATATATATATATATGTATTTCATGATGAACAAAAATCAGTGGCTGGTGTAAAGATAACCATGATCCCCTCAGATCGTGATGAGATGAGCTACATTGTCTGGAATAGAGTTTGGTCTCTTGCTGCGCTAGTTTGACTATTCTGGCTGCCTGAAGCAGAAACTATGTTGTAAGAGCAATTTATTCATGCAGTTTGCTACTGAAGAGAGATCCCTTGATGTGATGCAACTGTGGCTTATGGTAGGGTCACCAGCTTAAGAGACAGGACTTCCCTCTAGCCTGTTTCCTGAAGCATCACTTTTTAAAGTAAAGGAATTTGGGGAACTTATAGTTCATCAACTGTGTCATATCATAAGTGGGATCTCGTGACAGCCTTGAAGATGTAAGAAATAGCTGAACTCAGTAAAGAAATGCATTGAGACAGTAGTCAACCTAAAAAGTCTTGAATGTTGCAGAAAAACATTTCCCAAGTCCTGCTAAAGAGAAAGCAGTCTTCGAAGCAGCAGAAGATGCTGATGGAGGAAAAAGAAGCAAAATACATAGACTGTGAGAACAGAGTGATATGGTGAGGCACACTGTGAGAAGAAACATCATGGTTAAATGCAGGACAGGAGAATTGCTAGTGCAGCAAACATTTTCTTGGAAGCTGATGAGAGGAAGTCCTATTAAAGCAGTGTGATGTGTACTGAAACTGTGGCTGTTCTTATATGTGACTGAATTCAAAACTGCCAAGAGGCTGGACTGTGGGAAGCAAAGCCCCTATTTCAGATTGCCCTGCAGCACCTGAGGACTGTGATCTGTTTCTTTGAAAGGCCAGAAAGCAGAAGATAGTGGTCCAGGGAGTACCTGTATCCCTCCCTGCAGGGTTGGCTTCTCTCAGTGGTTGCACAACACTCAGCACAGAGGCTTTTAGATATTTAGATAATAAATATAATTTAAATATTCATCACTGAAGTGTCACCCAGATAAACTCCAAGGTGGGTGAGCCTATGATGTGCTTTGCCCAAGTTATGTGCCTTAGTCTAGCCACAGCTGGCTCTCAGTAACTTGTAGTAACGGCAAAATGGAAGAAGATGGAGACCAAAAATATTGCTAATATAAGCTACATGGAAATTGACTTACAGGTACATGCATGGTAGAGTCACCTGTGAAAAATGTTGTAAATGGTTGTTCTTGGAGAGAATTTCTGCTTTCGCTAGAGTGAAGCAAGGGACATCTGTGTGAACAGTGGGTGTTACATTGAACTTGCTGCCCCATGGTGCTACATTCAGAGAAGCCAGGGAAAGACAAGGCCTGTTTGAGTTCACAGCATCTCACTTTTAAATCCCAGAAAGCTTCCTATATGTCTTTTTTATTATTTTATTTGTGTGCGGTTGCTGACAGTCTACAAAATGATGCAGAGAGTGCTTAGAATAGCATTTTAGTGATGGAGTAGTGAACTAAAAAAACCCCCCTTATTCAAAAGAAAAGTCAAGGAGCTGATAGTCTACAGATATTCTTCGCTGTGGGCTTGGAGTCATGCCTTACTTTGAGTTGGAGAGTATCGTATTCTGGAGTTTTAATAAAGCATTGCAATTCTCCATAAGGACTGTGATCATATAATATAAGCTTGATTTTCTTCCACCACTTGTAGTGGGAACAGGGACAGGCTGGATGGATGCCTGATCTATGTATCTGGGTCCCATAAAGTAATGTAACAGCTAAAATGGGAATTAAGTAATTCCAGTATGCCTGGTGAGCTTGTTTCCTACACAGTGCTATATTTCATATCATATCAGCACTGCATGGAATCTTAGTGAGCCTTGGCAAGAAAAAAGCTGAAGTGAGACAATTTTTGGAGGTACTCTGAAATAGATTTCACTTCTCATGCCAGTATTCATTCTGAAGCTTCAGTATTTCTTAGAGAGTCCTCCCTCCCTCCACAAAGACAGCAGGATATTGAGTGTGTTGCCCTGGCTGTGTCACTCAGAGACCTCCGTGGATAGCTTATGCTGGGCAGTGAGGCCAGTGTGACTATAGAAAAAGGAGAAAACATACCTCCTGTTACCATTTCAAATTTAAAAGACAGAATCCTTCAGTAGTTTTGCTGCAGCAGTGTCTTCACAGCCACAGATGCAATCCATAGTTTGCTCTTTCTGTTGGCTTATGCGCTGTGGATAGAGGTACCAGTGGGATCCAAGAGCTAGCTGTGCTTATCTTTGGAGCAGCCATTGCAAAAACAGGCCAACTTTGGAGACCTGTGTGATGAGAGGTAGGTAAACGGCTTCCATCAACCAATATCTCCCTCTGTGCTCAGTAAAGAAGTTGCCCATGCCCATGCCCAATCCTGGAAGCTGCTGCAGTGCTGTTTCTGTTGGAGGATTTGTTCTCCCTGAAAACAAATGTTGGGGTTGACTTGCACTGTCCTTGGTGCAGTGGTGCAGTGAGGGAGAGCAGGGAAGCATGGTCACCTTCAAGGGTTGTTGCTGTGAGTGAACAGTCAGGATTAGGGTCAAGCTGAGAACTCCCCGAACAAAGCCTGAGTCTTGATGCTTTCCCTGGAGTTAGATGCCGGCTCTTGCCAGTAAGTTCTGTTCCATGTTGCATCAGGCAACACACAGATCCACTGGAGGAGAGCTGTGCAAAAGCTGAGACCTGCTAGGAGTCTGCATAGCCTGGTCTGTGGCAAGTGAGCTCACACTTTGTATGTTAAGTTTATTCTGCACCTGGTTTATAGCAGCAGAATAAATGTACAACTTCATTCTTCCCATATGTGCCCATGGAACCTAAGCCTGGGGTGGTGGATCTACACCCTTGCCAATTTAGCAGTCCTGGCTTCTCACTAGCCTCTGTTTACAATATAGTCCAAGCAAAAATTAAGAAGTTCTGTGGTTGCACTCTGTTCCGTCCAGCTCACCAGGCCAGGAGCAGAAGAGCTGGACAAGATCCTGGTGGGGTGCTGTGATCATTCACCAACTCAGTCCAATGGGAGCTTGGTACATCAACAAGAAAGAAAAAAGAACATATAATGTTGGAATGTAGTTTTTAATTTCTAGAACTGAAGCTTTAGGAGGTAGGTACAACCCTCTGTCATGCCAGAAAATTGCTGACTGGTATTTTATTTACTTATGTCCACTACCTTGCATGATAACTCTAGGTGGAACAAATTCCACTGAATATTCCTTATAATTTCAGGACATACCCTCCCTGTGTGAAAATATATTTTATCCTTTAGAAAACCCTTTTCATATCTAGTCCCACAAAGGAACCAAACCCGATAGTCCCGCAACCTCGTGTTGAGCCCTGTTGGAGCCTGCTTGTCAATCCTCACCTGAGGTGAACTAGCATGTATTTGTTTATGCCACTGGGTTATTTATGTGTCTGGGTTCATTGCTAGTAAAAGGGTGTGACGTAGACGGATCCATTTAAATGATTTGCTTTCTGGAATGTTATGAAGTTGAAGTGTTAAATATTATTTATTATTTATCGTTATTCATCTTGTCAACAGATAAGATTTCACTGGATTTTGTCATTGTTACCACACAGGTTTCTTAAATAGTCACAAGTGCATGTAACCATATTTCTGTGTTTACCAATAATAAAGTGATCTCCAGATAGGAGGGAAAACAATACAGTCTTAGTTATAAATGATACATAGCACAGAAATAGTATCCTAAATACCTTGATCCATTTTTATACTACCATGTAGGAAAATGTAGTCTTCAGCCAATCTTTTTTGTATTAAGAGTTACTCCTATGAAGAATTATTCTCCAAATCTCCCTGCTAAGTGGTAATATTGTTCCTGATAGAATTCACTTTATATACTTGAGTGCTAATGTTTACAGTACATTTTCTCATTTGTTTTTAAGCCATGCTCAAATTAGCAATTAACTAAAATAGTTGCTTTTGTAAATGGAATATAGGAATAGTTAATAATTTATATTTTTCTGATTCTGGAGTGCAGCAGTGTGAAAATGAATGACTAATTTCTTGTTGATATGGGAAGGAATTTTAATCTTTTATGAGAATGTCTTGGCTGTGGGTATGATTATCTCTGAGAAAGAGAGCTGGAATACTTCAGTGGGCTATGTATGAATATTATCTGAGGCGGCGTTGAAAGTAAAAATAATTAAGCAAGGAACTAGTAACAATTTCCTCTTCTGTGTCTAAGATTTTTATCATGCTTTCCAAGCAAATTGTTAGCCCATATGGAACCAAGTATTATTTCAGAAACATAACCATTCATTTATTAATTGAGCATTTATCTGCTTCTGTTACATGATTCAAAAGTCCGTTGTAACAAATAAGCTAGGAGAGAATTTTGGCTCTGTTTTATTAAATATTCCTAATAAGGGGATTTCATGATCATTGTGTCACTGCTACTTCAGTTAGGATGTCAGAAGAGTCTGTTGTCTTGTTGCATTCTGGGGCCATTTCCCTTTGTTCTGCAGTTCTGTTCATGCTTCCATGGAAGATCAGAGGTGTGACTGGAAGTGCAGACATGTTGACTGTAGGGGCAAATCAAAGCTCTGTCCTCACCACTGGCACTTGTGGCTGTGACAACTGGAAGATGTATTTATGCAGCCTTCCTTTTCATGGCTGTCATTTGTAGACAGGAAAGAAGAATGAAACCCTGGTCAGCTCCAGTCATCTCAGATCTCCATTTGTGGGGTGCTCAGCACAGAACCAAGCTCACACATGTGTATTTCAAAGAAGTAAGTGAAGCCTGTTGGTACTGGGTCTACTACCTAACTCACCTGGTGAAACACAGTCTACAGGGGCTAATTAATTTAAAGTTCCTCTTCTTGTAGTGTTTTGGTACTACTGTTGATGATATATTGACCAGTAAAGAAGTACAGGGAACAGCAAAGAAACCCTCCTGGTGAAAGCCAAGGAAGATGACATGATTTCCTCTTCACACATGTGCACACAACCCACACTACCTGCATCGCTTTCATACTCTGCAATTCTCATGGTAAGTTCTTCCCCTGTGTGAGGCACCTTTTTTGTCCAGACAAGGAGGTGAAAAGAGTAAATGAGCTGCTAGGCTCAGGGGCAGCATCAGGTGTCTATGAGAAGTGGTCATTATTGTCCTAGGCAGAAATAGTCACCTGAAACCTGTTTCTCAGAGCCTGTCTTTGGTGTGTGCGCTAGCTGCTGCCTCCCTGATCTTCTCTTTCACCTCACTGGTTACCAGATCCTCAAGACACTAATTTTAACTTATGATTCCTGCCCTGAGGAGAGGGTGCCTTTCTTTGTGCTTACATAGAACCCAAGATTACAAAACTTCGGTCCGCACAAACCTGAATGATACTGTAGTATAAATAATGACTGCTACCATAGCTAGCCACTGGACTGACTCCAGTAGCTGAGGCAGATTTCTGTTCTTTTCATGGTTTGCATTCCTGGTATGGCAACAAAATGCAGACTTTTGCAGATCCTCACATGTTCATGAAAAGTCCTTTCTTGGTCCTTCTCATATTGTAATCTCCTTTTGTCTGGCTGGACAAGGGGCAGGAATGAAGATGAGTGTATTTGGAACAGGGAAAGTGAAGGCAAAGTAAAGGAAAGGGAAAGTAGATTTAACATCCTTGTATGATTCTAATCTGCCTCAGGAGATACTTGTGCAGGGGTCTTGAGCTATTGTGTTTTCTAGATCTGGCCTTCTCCTTTTACTTGAGGTAGCATGATCTTACTGGATTTCTGTAAATGATTTCCTTGTTTTCACTTTGGGAAACAATGCAACTAGAAATTAAAACTATTTTAAAGAGGAAGCTATCAAGTGTTAACTTTTGCAGTGACATAGATTTTTATTCTTCCCTTGTTCATATTTTGGAGGAAAGTCTGTTCTTGCTTTCTTCGTGCAGTCTGACATTGCTTCTTCCATAATTTTTTGGGTTTTGATTTAGTGCTTGACTGATTTAAAAGCATTTTCCTTCTCTTAACAAAAATGTAGGAAAACATTGTGTATCTTTTACCAGTTTTTCTAACATTGTACTTCTAGTTATCTTAGATGGTGCAGAAAGTGGACATGGAAAAAAGCTCTTATAGTCCATGCTTTTCATACTAAAATTGTTCCATATAGCCTATTCTCAAATGTCTCGAGCAATAGCATTGCAAGTGGTTGTCCCACTCTTCTCTTTGGTGTAGTATTTCATGTCCCTTAGACAGCACTACTACAAACTTTTCTCGATATCTCACCACTTCAGACATGTCATGTGGCTTTCTGCCTGCAGTAGGCAACTTTCTCTTTTTTTTTTTTTTTTCAGGAATCTTACTCCAATAACTTTCTGTAGTGAATAGTCCAGTGCCAAATAGCATGCATGAAGACATAGCAATTCAAGGAATCTGGGGTCACAAGCAATCCTGAATTCAGATACCAGAAAGTAATGAGGGTGAAACTTCAACCATGCCGGAATTATTAGGTTCTTGTGTTGTTTCACCAAAAGTATAGGAGAGGAAGAGGTATGTGCCAACTCTTATACAGGATACATATTCTTTTATTTTCTTGTAACAATTTATCTTTTTAATTTCTATCTCTTCCCTGAGTTTCCTTATAATGACTCTAGAGATGGAGGATGACACAGAGATGGGGAGAGATATGTGGGGTGCCAAAAAGTCCGATTCTTTCAGCAAATAGGCTGTCTTGGCTCCTTTGTTCATCCCTATGTATACCATACTGATATCATGCTGCTTCAGGTTGCAGAAAATAATTTCCCTAGCAACTGGGAAAAAGAATTATTCAGCTTCATTTTCTTTCATTTCCCCCCAGTAGTTTTGTGACTGGAATAAAAAGCCCTAGACTGTCCAGTTGTGGGGTTTTTGTTTGTTTGTTTGTTTGTTTGTTTTCTTTTCGCACACACCAGAAAAATGGCATCAGAGCATGTATCATATATGAGCTTTTTGTGCTTGTATACTAACAGACATATACAAGTATGTATATGAACATTCCTGCTGCCCCATTGGTTTTTTGCTGCAGAGTGGATGCTAATGCTGTCTGCAGACTGAAATGTCATCTGGGTTTAGAGTCTTCCAGCTTATGATTTCATCTTTGAAAATACCGATTTTCAGAAGTCTACACTGTGAACCGAAATGTTCAGACTGAAATAGTTTCAGGCATTGAACTCTAATCAAAACATTTTGTGGTTGAATTGTTCCTGCTTCCACTGTTACAAAATTTCGGCTAGTAAAATCACATCACGGTATTTTTGATTAGAAGCCTAACGCTTCCTTGTTCCTGCGCTTCCTTCACCCAGCCAGGCCACCATGTTCAGAGAGCAGGACTTGGGACGCTAAAAGGTGCATATTCTTTCTGGAGCAAATCAATGAAAATAATGCCTTTACTATTATCATTTCCATGAGAGGCTTAACGTTGGGGAATTTGTTAGTTTAAGTCAGTTGCCACCTTTAATTTGGTAGCTACTGTTGCAGATCATGTAATTGCTTTAATTCCAGGATAAATGCCATTATACAACATTACAGAATGGGGGTCGGTGATCTTTTGAATGTCTCAGTGGGCAAAATAGGTGACAGGAAACAGTTCTGCCCACTTAGAGATTCATCCAAGTCCTGCTATAAGGACTGGAAAGACACCCATTGACTTCACTGGGAACTGGATGAGGCTCTAAACGTCAATAAAATCAAAGAAGTCTCACAGTGAATCGGCCTATCTGGCACACATTTAAAAAAACGATTGTAAATTTTGAAAATGAGTCTTCTTGCAACGTAGGCCAATTGGTCAGCTGCAAACTTGGCACGTCTGTGAAGCATGTGTCCTGGGCAGTCTGCAGGAACATGATGTTCTTTTTCACTTCTGAGAGCTTTGGAGACTGAAAAAAAAAAAAAAAAAGAGGACTCAACCCAATGCTGAAGACTAAATGCTGAAATAATGGAGCTAGATACAGAAATCAACAAATACTTTACAAAGGTAACACTTCTCTTGGAGGAAAAGAAATTAACAAATGCACCAGAAGTTGAAACATTTTTAAGGCAAGTGTACTGCTTCGTTCTGTGTCCTGGAAAAAAGAACAAAATTCGGAGAATTCTCTGGCAGAAGCTGATGGAATTTGACCTTTATATCAATGCACTGTAGAAATCAGGCAGAATTCCTGAAAAAAAAAATACTAAGCATGTAATTTTCATCCTTCAACCATCTGCGGGGGGAGTGAAACTCATCCAAAGAGAGGAGAAGCTACTGAGCCCTAGGCATCCAAACTGCTGTGTGGAAATGTTGCTGCTCTGTCTTCAAGTAGAAGTATGATTTTGCAGCACAGACTCCTAGTTGTTGCTTTTAAAGCCTTGTGCAGTGGGTACAAACTCCAGAAAGAATATGCAGACTTTTAACTGCATACAAAGACGCAAGAGCAAAAAAGACAATTGAACACTGTGGTTGATGTGATGTGCAAATAGAGCACAACACATGCACACTTAGGCTTGAAAGCAGTCACTGCAAAACTGGTTTTGATTGCCCTGATTTCCCACAAAGGAAGCTTCTCATGCTTAGAAAGCAGGAGTAATGTCATTAATGGCAATGGAGCTTCACCACAATAAAAGAAATGTGAGGTTCAATATCTCTACCATGCTGCTAAACCATAATCTCAAGAGGCCTCAAGTCTAGCGTTCTTACAGCTCAGCATTCTGCAATTACATAGCAAAAGATACTTTGGAATTCCTTCTTTCATGTCTTTGGGGGTAGACTGCACTGGTAAAGCAGCATATCACAGTGTATATGATTGGTAACTAAATATCCCCATGACCTAGATAGTTGCTTCTCTCCTGTAATTGTACCTGAAAATTAATTCCTGAAGGCCATAGTTGCAGATGTTAAAGGGACTTGAGAATTTGCTTTTCAAACGAAGATATTTAAAAGTCACTGTTGAAAAGTGAGTCTATGCAATTTTATATTAACATTTTAATTTTGGGGCTTTAGAACCCCAAAGTTTCATCTGCCTTTTGTCTTGCTTTTTACCTCCAGCTATTGCATGTGATGTGGAGTTCTCATCCTCCTATCTCCTCTGCTTCCCTGCTGGCTCCGAGGGTCTGTGTGACTCTGTTCTACAGTAACCCAGCCTGACAAGTACAGAAAAATACATTAAAAGTTTTGGGATTTTTTAAAGGATCATTTTAAAACTCCCATTTTCCCTAATTCAAGCTCTTTTTTCAATGACAGAAATTGACCACTAGTAGCTTAAATTGACTCATGGATGTTAATGGTCCATTTCCACCTCTGTTTCTGTGGAAATGGATGTCAGCCTGGAGAGGATGGAATGGTTTTAAACATATAATTCATAAAAGCTGTCACCTAGCTGATGTTCTTTTTCACTAAAACTTGACTTAGAAAGGTTTCTGGTAGCAAAACCAAAGCACTGTTGACTGGCTTCAGCTGCTAGGTGGGGGCCAAGCACCTAAATGCTTTTGTCAAACATATAGAAAAGAAAATCCCAAGTCCATGGCTTCTAGATACTGATTTGTCATTGTCTTGCATCCTGTGAGGTAATTCACCGTATCAGAAAGTGCGTATGAAACACTATGAAAGTAGGATGGGAGAATAAAGCATTACGAAAGTGGGATAAGGTCATTTTGTTCCTGCATTCAGTGTTCCTGTAAAGAACATGACAAGATGTGAAGGAAAGAGGGAAGAAAAAAATGGCAGATTTTAATTATCTCCTCCTAAAGGGAGCATGGGCATTGTCAGGCGCTTTGGCTCTCCAGAGAGGTTTTGCAAGTATAGTCTAATGCAGCACTTCTTTCTAAAAGATGTTGATTTGCAACAACATTTCCTTAAGAAGAGTAATTTTTTTTTTTTCAAATTCATGGATAAAATTATGTTTGGTTCCACAGATACCAATATTTAGGAAAAAAAGAGCAAAATTTGTCCTAAGTATATAGATAAAGTGTAAAAGGTGTTTTTTTCCTTCTTTTTTCTTTTTTTCTTCCCCCATCAGAAGACTGAAAGAAAATAAAACTGATTATGCTTCACTGAAAAAGTCCCATCGATGTCTCTGATCTGTGTGTACATGTGCACACATGATCTCGGCCTCATATGAAATACTGAGGAAGGATAACATGGATTACAGAGATTAAGATGACAAATAGAAGTCACTCTTCCACTTTTCTAATTAACTCTGGCACCGTGTGCGGAGGCAGAGAACACCTGTCCTGGCATGTGTGCTATTTGAGCAGATTTTGGAAAATTGCCACACTCTTGTTTTCATGACTCTCTGATGGCTTCTCCCATTGGCGATCACCTGTGTTTAGGTTATTTGAGTCAGATGTAATCTAACATGCAGCATGCATGTTTGATATCTCTGGCTGGGCATACTAGAGATTCACCCTGATAGATTTAGCATACTGAGCATTTTGCATAGTGCGCGACCCATAGATTCCGTATCCCATTCTCATTGTCTGAGGTCCTGCCTTTCATGCCTCTCTTACTGCATTCTTTGTCCATCCACTCCATTGATCAAATGACAGCATACTCCATTGGCAACAGAACACAGACTGGTTTGTACCTGGATGAGCAGCTGACCTTACATTGATCTTAATGCAAAGAAATCTTCTTTAAAATTTGCCACAATAGTTTTCTCTGGAAAAGACCTTTGTCCTGGAATGGCTCCCTCCTGGGAGAATGATGCAACATGAAGTGGCAAATTCGGATTTTTGCATTCACTGGAGTGGACTAGAGAGAAAATTAGTTCCATGTTGCATTTTTAAAAATGCTTTTGGAAGTGGGGTAAGAAAAAGAACCCTGATTTTTTGCCCCCCCCCCAGTTGCTGTGATGTTATCTGAGGTCACGTTTCTTTTTGTAAGCTACAGTCCCTCAAGAGATCATGCTCCTTCTGCTGAGCCGCTAGAATGTGTCACAGGGACCCCAGGTCAGAGTACCATAGAGAAAACTGAAGTCCTAGGGCATGAACAAGCTTATCATATATCGAATCAATCAAATTTGGCAATGGTAAGAAAGGATCCAGCTGAAAACCAACAGTGTATTTAACATTACGTTGAAAAAATGTATTAGTGAAAAAAACCAGTTTTCTGTGGAAATGAAGTTGGGACAAAAAAACCCCTCTTAACCAGTCATATCTGAAAGGCTAACACTCTGCTGATGGCAAAGTATTTGGTTGCTACTTTTGTACAGATGGCTGCATAACATTCACAGAAGGAATGATTCTAGAAGCCAGTTTTTCAAATGTCATCTTCTACATATGTAAGTGCAAATGGGTCCCTGCATATCACTTGTGCATGCAAATGATAGACCTAGCATTTGCACATCAAGCACAGAGCAGCTTTGGGCATTATCCTACAGATGGACAGATAAGGTGTGAATTGCATTTATTCAAAGAAAGGCAAGCTACAAATCTCTTTAAGAAAGGTGGTCTCTGGGTTTGTCTACTCCCAGAAACATAGGGCTGCTGAGGTAAACGGTTATTCCTACTCATTTTTGTGTAATTCTTTTTTTTTTTTTTTCCACATCCTTTTGGTTTGCTCTTATTACCCTTACAAGTTTTCCAAAGATCTGGTACCATTTGGTGAGTCTTTGCACTGCAGCAACCAAGGCAGTTTTTTAATTTGATATTGGCATAGGCTGTCAATAATTATCCACTTACCTCTGCACAAAAACTGGCAGAAAGAAAAAAATATGCTGTGTCCATAGTAGGAGAGTGGATTATTTAAAAACATTTCGTGATATTCTTGTCTCTGTTATTAATGATGCATCTTTGGCTGGGAAGTTACCTTATTTATGCTTCTGTTTAAATTTAGTCATTGCGTGATGTAAAGGGTTTTTTTTTTTCAGTTTACTTGTTGCTGAGAATAGATTTCTTACCAGAATAGCTAAGACTAAGAAAATTTGGGCCAGGCTTTCAGAAAGTCTAAACTGAGACTGACTTCTATACCAGTTATTCAGTCACAGGCTGAAAATAAACAGCTTCATTGCATCTCATAGTAAATTGGAGTAGTATTATACTGCTAATAGGCTGCTATATATAGATGTGCAACTACAAATGTGTTAGTTGGACATGCATCAGATATCACATTGAAAATTTTATCACTGCTTCACTGAGTACTAGAGAAGTAGTGAGGTTTCACTCTTACTTACTGGGAGTAGCAGCAGTTCTTCAAATAGTATCACTTTAAATTCATAACATGCAATAAATTCCTTTTTGCCTGACTGATTTTACTATTTCTATAGAATTTCTATTTCAATGGAAAATGTCACAAACCTTTTCTCAGCCTAAGCACAACTCTTTCCATGCCTTCTTTCTGAATTTAATGAGGAAAGGGGGAAGAATATATAATTATTAGGTTTTATAGATAAGTATTGTTAGCCTTGGTGCAATATTCTTAATACTTTTTAAGTCACTCGGTTAATTGTGCCATATTAGTTCATGTGCCAGCTATTTGACACCAATAATGTTAACACAGGTGAAATAAAGTTCATGGCAAGGATTGTATTTCCAAAAAACAGACAGCCTAGCAAGTTCTCTGCCAGACCAGGCATATGACAAGTGGGGACTTATTATGACACATTTGGTTTTCCTATTAGAGGTAAACATTATAATAAGAAATGGGCTATCCAACTGTTACAGTACTGCATTTTTGATACAGGACCATAAACATGTTTGTTGGCATTCAGATAAACAGTATAAACAATTAAAACATATATAATCACCCATGAAGAACAAGAAGAATTAAGTGCAACTTTTGTTTGGATTCGGTGAGAGCACAACTCAGATGAGTATTAGCTTTCTGATTAAAGGCAACAGAATTGTTTATACTACTTTTAGTTCCTTGCATGTGTGTGGCTAGCTTTAAAAAGACAACATCAGAGAGAAAACTTTCAGAAGGTTTGGTGCATTATAATTTTTTTTTAAATAGTGATGAAATTGTAGTGCTTAATGTAGGGTGTGGAAGATACTGAAGGAAACCTACTTCTGAGCCCAGGGAGAAGGACACAAAACCCCAAAATAGTAGTCAGTGAGTGAAGCTTTCCTAGTAACGTGTTGAACAATGAAGCATGCTGCTATCAAGCTAGATGTAGCAGTAGCTAATGTAACAGTCTTCTGAAGGCAAGAGATGAAATTAATAAAATTAACATTTCTTTTCAGTCCTTCGGAACATTTCTTTCCAGGTCTTGGGACATTCTTCTTACCCTTTAATCTTAAATCCTCAAGGACTATTTTTTTCTGACTTTCAATTCCTGTAGTCATCTGTATAGCAAATATAGCATCATCTTTGCTGAGAAAACTGAAAGAAGTTGAGAAACTGGGCTTCATCTTAATAATTAATAATTTTGAGTGGGAAAGAAATGGACAAAAGAAGAACTGCAAGACAGTTAGTGTTAAGAAACGGGCTTCATGTTTCACGATATAGTATTCTCCACAGAGTGGAATTTGTAGTGGAGTGAATCCTGTAATTCAGTTCTTAGACATCATCTGAGAAGAATGTTTCTTTGTGCCATTCTCCCTAACATCTTATCCCACCATGCCTTTTATGAACATCAAAGACAAGCACCTGACATGAACAATGAAAGCATGTTTCTTCAGTTCTTCAGAAAACTATTGGACTAGATAATCTCTTGAGATCCCTTTCCTATCTTGTTTCCATTGACTGTATTGTTTCAGGCAACTTCCCAGTGATTATACTGCTTTCATTGAATGATGGAATGGCAAAACAACAATTCATGAAAATTAAAGTCCTATCTAATTTTCATTCAGAAATTCACTAGTCAGAAAGTAAAATGCAGTCGGAAAGAAAATGGTCCCTGTCTCTGCTTGGATCAATGTTACTCTATCATCAACAATTTAATTCCTTGATATAGAAATGAAGTTTATTCTTTCTCCACTGAAAATTCTAGTTCAGTGCTCTTTAGCTCTCTCTTGCCATAGGTGATTGATAAATTGATATTTGATATATTTGCAGTTAAGTACATTCAAGACCCATTTGGACTGTAACATGGAACTATGTTGCTTACCTGAATTCTGTGCTGGGCATATAGTTTTCAAGAGAAGACATTTCAGTTTGTTTAGTCTACCTTTTGATTATGGAATATAAGCATCTTCTTGAAAAGCTTCTGAAAAAAAAAAAAAAAGGAACTGTATCCAAGAGCTGGCAGCTATTCAGAGGGGACACCAAGCTATCATAAATTAATCTTGAAGTTACCAAATGCCAAGACAAGTTATTGTAAATCTTGCCAAATGTACTGGATGCTTAATACATGTAGACACAAACCAGGAAGCATTCTGCAGACAGACATGCCCTTAGAGTGCAAAGGCTGCTACTCCTCTTTCCAGTGCTGTTGCTCTGTATAGTGGCTGTAGGAACACTGAAGTTTCTGTGGCATTTCTTTGTGCATAGCCTTTCCTCATACTGCCAAGTGCCAGGTTTCTTACAGACAATTTTTGAAATGGAAGGTATCCTAGATCGGTAGTTACAATCCATATTTCTTGATTTCAAGTTCTTTGATTCCCAAGTGGCTATTAAAGGCTTCAGGACAATTTCAGCAGGAAACATTTGTAGTAAGGTATGGGAGAATGACATTCTGAGATAAATGTGACATAGCTCCTGAAAAAAGGTAGGTATGTGTCTATAGATTGTTCTTTCAAGCAGCAGTTACAACATCCTTGACACCAATCTTCAAATAGGAGAAATGTTGTAGCCTGAAAGTTTGAGGTGAGCAAAATAAGAAGCAGTTATTTTTTTCCTTGTTAGGTAAGGAATTCTACCATTCTGCTCTTTGTACTCTGTACTGAGAAGCAAATGCAAGCATGGAAATTTTACAGTTGGCTCAGGTATGGAAATATGACAGAGGAGAGACTAGATAATTCTTTCCATCTTTTATATTTTCAATATGTCTTGAAGGTAGAAGGAAAATGTCATGGGTTTTTGTTGAATTGTTAGGTGGATTTCAGTACAGAGTTGAGAGAGACAATAGCCAAAAGATTTAGGTAACTGCTGGGATCAATGTCACACCATACTAAGAATGACAGTAAATGCCATTTCCTAAGGTTTCAGCATTCTTTTTTTACCACCTGACTTCTGTGACTTACCTCTCTCATTCCAACCCTAGTTTTGAGGATTACATAGGCCTTCACCCTTCTCTCATATATATTTTGCTGCATTATGCCTCTAATTGCAAAATAAAGAGCTCTTTCCTATACCTGACACCATTTCATCCTTCAGAGGATGTCACTTCTCATTCAGTGGCACAACTTTATGGCCTCTATAAGTAGCCTCAGAACAGCCATCTCCTTCATGTTTTTCAGATCTTCCAGTTATGGACCAGGAACTGTCATTTAGGAACTGCTGTATTCCTCATTTGCTAATTGCTGTTCCACAGCACTTTATTCTTAGAAGCCAGTTTATGGCTTTGGAAATGGTAGAAAGAGGTCAAACTGCAGATACAGTGATCACTGAGTCATAAGCAGATTTTTTAAGTGCACTGTATGTTGAACAAAGTGAAAGACTCTCTATTTCTAATAAGATGACAACCTTTTTGTCCTAAATTTATATCAAGGCTGGGGGTTTTTTGTTCTGGCTGGGCTTTTTGGTTGGTTTTTTGGTTTTTTTTTTTTGGTTTTGTGTTTTTTTTTTTTGTTTGGGGATTTTTTTGGGGGGTGGGAGGTTCCATTTGTGGGTGGCTTTTTTTTGGGAGGGGGAGGTTGTTCTGTTTATTTAAATTTGTCATCTGTTTTAAGTCAGAAATGTCAAATTATCAGTCTAATCAGTTTAGTTTGCCTTTCTAAACATGGTTTTACATTCTGTTGTTGGATATCAGGTGTTTGTGATCCTGTTGTAGGGCATACATAAGGCAGAAGGAAGCCTTTGGATTTGGGGGGGTGGTGACCTGTACATGTCCCCCACTGTGTAGGTTGCATGCCAGGCAGGTTTCAGGGCATACTGAAAGACATAAATCCCATGCCCGTTCGCTTAGGTTTTGTGTGCAAGGGGATGTATTTTTATTAAAAGCAGATGTTTGCTGTAATCTGAATTGTTCAGTGCACCTCACTGCAGCTTCAAAAAACCACAGGGCCTTCCTTATGTTTCTGCAGCAATGGAAACTCCCGAAACCTCAGCACTTGCTACCAAGCACTGCACAGCTTAGTCTGCTGCTGACCGTGTTTCTGCCTTGGCTCTGCTACTGTTTCTTAAGTAGCTACTTCTCTGTTTAGATTTTTTTCCCCTCTGGCTTTGATCCCATCACCAGGAGTTTCCATTTTCAGTCTGTAGCAGAAGGCTGCAGCAAAATATGTTCAGTTTTCAGGACACGTCAAATGTGTGAATCTATTGAGCTTGTCAGATGGAAAAAGGGGGCTTTGGTAGGTTTCAGTAGATGCTTGTGGTGGATTGACCCAGGCTGGGGGCGTGGGGCCCGCTAAAGTTGCTCTGTCACTCCCCTTCTCTGGACAGGGCAGAGAAAATATAACAGAAGGCATGTGGTTGAGCAAAGGACAGACAGCACTCAGCAGTTTCTGTCATGGGCAGACTCAATTTGGGGAAAAAAATATTTACCTTATTACTAATCAAATCGGAGTAGGATAAGGAGAACACCTCCCCCCCTCCCCTCCCCCCCCCTCCAAATCTTGAAACACCTTTCCCCCACCCATTCCTTCTTCCCAGGTTTGACTTCGCTCCCGATTTTCTCTACCTCCTTCCCCCCAAGGGGGATTGAGAATGGAAGTTCAGTTCATCACACATTCTCTCTGCCACTTCTTTCCCCTCAGAGATGGGATTCCATGCACTCTTCCTTTGCTCCATTGTTGAGTCCCTCCCACAGGGTATAGTCCTCCAGCAACTTCTTCATCATGAGTCTTTCCCCTAGGTTTCAGTTCTTCACAAACTGCTTTGTGTGGTCCCCCATGGGGTGACAAGTCCTACCAGGATCCTGTTCTGGCACAGACTTCTTCGGGCATCCACCTGCTCTGGCATGGGGAACTCCACTGACTGCAGGTAGGTGTACGCTCCACTGTGGACATCCATGGGCTGCAGAGTTACAGCCTGCCTCACCATGAACTTCTCCACAGGCTGCAGAGGAATCTCTGCTCTGCTCCCTGGAGCTACTCCTGCCCCACCTTCTTCACTGACCTGGCTGTCTGCAGAGGTGTTCCTTTCACATCTTCTCACTTCTCTTTTCTGACTGCTGTAATTGCTGTTCAGGTTAGCTGTTTTTTTCCTCCTTCTTAACTATGTTGCCCCAGAGGCACAACCACCATGTCTGATGGGCTTGGCCTTGGCCAACAGCTGGTCCATCTTGGATCCGTCTGGCATTGCCTCTGCTGAAAACTGGGGAAGGTTCTGGCAGTTTCTCACAGAAGCCACCCTTGTAACCCCCCCATTAAAACCTTGCCATACAAATAAAAAACATTGCTGTAAATACTACTCACAAAAACAGCTGCTCATATTTTAAAAGTTTGTTAGAAAAATGTCTGTGCTTTACTGGCACTGAAAAATAAAATTAATGTAGAATTAGAATTTCAAAATTGTCGCTTGTTCCTTTCTGCAGCTGGGGAACTGTAAGTTTATGGAGTTTTGTTCACTGAAGAAACATATGACAAGACAAGATGTAGTAACCAACCAGCTAGAAGATAGCTTTTCACATGCTGACTCTCTAATTAAGTTTGGAAACATCCCCAATAAAAATATGATGGCCGGTGGCCAGAAGTACAGCTCATCAAGAGGGGTGGGAATCAGTCTGTGGAATGAAATGAGGCAAAACACGTAAAATGTCCTGTGAAGTGAATTCTTAAACCCAAAAGGGTTGGTTTTATCACTGTGTTAATTTCAGTATTATTGCAATGATTCACTATAATTCGGATTTTTTTTTTCCTAAATAGAGAACAGGACGCTTAACACAAAATCCAGTTGTACAGTAGAAAACTGCAGAAACACAGTGAACTCCAAGTGAATGCTTCTGTTTAATTGGCATGTTCGACAGATAATAAATCAGAGAGGAAGTTTCACATCTTCTGTAATAGCCACTGTACTAGGAATAATTTTTGTCTTATGTTCCCTCAAAGCCAGAAGACATGGAAGTGGCCTCCTGTTTAACATGTCTCCTTTTTTCTGGATCAGACTACTTGGAAGTATTTGCATTAGCGAATATCAAGCTCCAAAAGCAGAACTTCTTTCACTTAATTTTATAAATTGATTTCTACCTTAGCTGAAGTAACTTTTGAAAGTCAAGCTGTCTGTGCTTTTAAAAGGCCTTCCATCACTAAACTATTACTGATATCACTAACACAGTACAAAATTGATGCAGATGGTGAGACATTGCTTCAACAATTCCAAGCACTAGGCCTCTAAACTGCTGTGGTTTTTGTAGCACTGTAGTTACCCCATGTAGCAAGAAGTATCAGAAGCAATTGCTTCCAGAATTAAGTTGTTCTACGACAAATATCGCTTTGTAGTTCTGTATCTGTCCGATGCCTGAAACACTGTTTGTGAAGGCAAGACAACTCCCATTATCTGCAAGGCATGGTATATTTCTCTTCCCTTTACAAATTAATTTGAATGGTGGATAAAAAGTATATCATTTCCAATATTTGGAAAAATGAATAGTCATTGAGAACCTGACTAATTCATTTGTAGGTAGAGCTCATAAATGCAACTGCAGAAATTGGAGCTGGAGAATGGAGATTCAGGGTCCAGTCCCCACCCAAGTCATTGGCAAGTATCCCATTGCTGTTGGAGAGAGTACAACTAGACACCATCTAGCACACTTTGTATCATATTTAACTTTCCCAACTGAATGAGTAACAATGAATGGCTTGAGTCCCTGGCTTAGTCAGTTCTGAGGTAATGTCCAAAATTAGCTTGCTCTTCCTGCCTGCCCATAAATAATTAAAGAACAGCTACATCAAATTCAGTCACCATGAACAACTCCTTGGGGGTTGAATCTACAGGACCTACATTACTAAATGGACAAATCTGGCTATACATCTTGTACAAAATCCCGAATTCCAGATTCTTACATAAATTACCATCACCTCTATCAGTGTGAAATATTTCTGGGTGTCCAGTCAGAAGTCATCTAAAATGAGAAGTACATATTACTTTAATATTTGCCCATCTTCTTACCCTTGATCCAATTAGAAAAGACACCTTTGTAACCTCCATGGAGATAACTGAACCCATCTAGCAGTCTGACTTATGAAATCCTTTGTTGACTCAGGCACAAATCCACATCAACTTCTTTTTCCCTGGTTGAATCATAGAATCATAGAATGGTTTGGGTTGGAAGAGACCTCAAAGATCACCTAGTTCCAACCTCCTGCCATAAGCAAAGACACCCTCCACTAGACCAGGTTGCCCAAAGCCCCATCCAGCCTGGCCTTGAACACTGCCAGGGAGGGAGCAGCCACAGCTTCTCTGGGCAACCTGTGCCAGGGCCTTACTGCTCTCACAGGGAAGAATTTCTTCCTTGTATCTCATCTAAATCTACCCTCCTTCATCTTAAGGCCATTACTGCTTGTCCTATCACTCCATGCCCTTGTAGAGTTCCTCTTCAGCTCTGCTGTAGGTCCTGTCAGGTACTGGAAGGCTGCTCTCAGGTCTTCCTGGAGCCTTCTCTCCAGGCTGAACAACCCCAGCTCACACAGCCGGTCTTCACAGGAGAGGTGCTCCATCCCTCTAATCATCTTTGTGGCTCACTTCTGGACTCACTCAAACAGCTCCATCTCTGTCTTGTACTTGAAAGCCCCAGAGCTGGTCTCAGTACTCCAGGTGGAGTTTCACCAGAGCAGAGCCGAGGGTCAGAATGACCTTCCTTGACCTGCTGGTCATGCTGCTTTTGATGCAGCCTGGGATACCATTGGCTTTCTGGGCTGCATGCGCACATTGCTGGCTCATGCCAAACTTCTCACCCATCAACACCCTAAAATCCTTTTTCTTAAGGCTTGGGATTGCCCTGACCTATGTGCACTTGGACATGATGTTTTCATAGCCCCATCTCTTGGTCCTGTCAAGGTCCCTCTGGATGGCATCCCTTCCCTCCAGCATCTTGACTGCACTGCACAGTTTGGTGTCATCAGCAAGCTTTCTTGCTGACAATGCACTAAATTCCACTGTCCATGTCACTGACAGAGATGTTAAATGGTGCTGGTCCCAGTACTGACCCCTGAGGAAAACCACTTGTCACTAATCTCTACTTGGACGTTGAGCTATTGGTCTCAATTCTTTGAATGTGACTGTCCATCCAATTCCTTTTGCACCAAGAAGTCCATCCATCTAATCTATGTCTCTCAAATTTAGAGACAAGGGTGTTGTGTGGGGCAGTGTCAAATGCCTTATACCAGTCCAGATAGGTGACAGCAGTGGCTTTTCCCTTATCCACCAGTGCTGTAAGCCCATTGTAGAATGCCACCAAAGTTGTCAGGCACGGTTTGTGTTTCGTGAAGCCAAGTTGGCTGTCACCAATCACCTTATTTTTCATGGGCCTGATCACAGTTGCCAGGATGATCTGCTCTATGATCTTACTGGGCACAGAGGTGAGACTGGTTGGTGTAAAAGCTGGATTTAAAAAATAGAGTTTCTGAAAAATGCAATGAAGTTTATTGGCCATTAGAAATGCTTAGCATTCATTTTAGCAGGGAGCAGGATGACAACGTGAGAATTGTTCATGCAGAAACTGATGGAATACAAAATGTTCTTCCTCACCTCATGTCACACATAAGTTATTAACATTCCTAAAAATTTCTCTCTCCCTCAGTCATCTCCTGTTAATGCAAGACGACTTATATTTTTTTCTAATGCCTTCCTTTTATGCAGTCCACAGTAAGGGACTTAGCTGTCAAAGGGGATGGATTGTGCCAGCAGTTAATTGCAAGTACAATAAAGGTCCTTGCTTTGAAGAATGACCCTGGTTCTCCAAGCTCTTCTATACTGCATAATGTCAATTCTGCTACCTAACTCGGTAAAGTAAAAACAATGCCCTAATCCTGAACCTTCAACTAAGCATAAACCACCCTTTCGTGCTCCTTTCTCCTCTTTCCCACTCAATTCTTCCTCCCCGTGCCCAACCCCCTGAATAAATATATATGTATATTGAAGGGGGAAAGGTATATTGCTTTTTCTCTATCATCAGCAGGCACCAGTGACAAACACAGGTAGAGTGTGCATCATTACCCCTTGGCATCTTGTACATGGGAGAATGCTTACCTAGTACAGCTATCAGTGGCAGGTCCATGTGGTTGAGAAGAAGCCTGCTGTGGGGTGAGGCTTTCCAAGCTGGCTGTATACCCAACAGTACTTGCTAAGCAGAGTGTAAAACCTGTCTGATACTGCATAGTGAATGCTTTTGCCCTGAACTAGGAACTGTCTTCCACGTTCAGGTCATGATTTACTTTACCTTACCCTACCTGGAATTTTCCTTGCTGCTTTCAAGGCTAATTACATGCAGTGTAGTTAAGAGGCAGCTTGAGATGACACTTAAAAACCTAAGAATTAGTCTCTTTGTATATGGAGTATATAAATTACACTAAGTTCCTTCATAAGGAACTTGGACTTGTTGGATGAAAACCTCTAGAGAGAGCTGGAACTCCCATGTGGAACTGGCCTCAGGTGTATACTCCTAAAGCCAGGTCTATTCTGGATTTAATCATTCCTCCTAAAATTCAGTGTGATATTTGACAGCATACTGTACAGAGACTAAAGCGCTATCCTCCTCCTTGAGATGTTTTGATGTTCTGCTGGTTCACACTGCACTGCTGCTTGGCACAGAAGGGAACTCCCTGTGTGCCAGCCATGATGATATCTGAGCAGCAACACTTCTCATTTTGCGGGTTTCCTATCAACAGCCAGCAGTTGCCCACTGGCCTCAGAACACACCTCACCAGTACTCAGCTACATGTCTCCATGCGAATACTGCTGCTTATCTCCGATGGCAGCAACGGCAGCTGGTTTCCCAATCCAGCTGCAATCAAATAGGTCGTTGATCAGGTATTATAATCACAAATGTGGCAGTTAATGGCTGACAGACCCTGCAGATGCTGCTGCTTTTATCCTCCTTTTGTAGCTGTGTCATAGGGCAAGGTGGTTTTTTTCCCCCCCAAACTCTGTGAATCCCCTCGCACACAGCTCTGACCTGCTTTCTGCACTTCCTGCTGCTTCCCTGGGCATCCACCTGCCCTCTGGATAGTTCTTCCCCTGTTTACCTTTGCTGTTGTTCCACACCAGTAAGAGTTATTCCTTGATCCTTTTCCTCAGCTGTCCTCATTCCTTGAAAGCTGCCTATGAGATTTAATGTATTTCTTGCAGTCTGCCCTGTAAGGAAAATTAATTAGTTCCCCAAACAATCTGATCTTTAAATAAGAAGCTGTTCATGTCTCTGAAGTCAGGCACAGAAACCAGGTTTTCCCACCTGACTAAAATTTATCTTTCTTTTTGGGTTTCACATGAATTGTACAGGTCTCTCTGCACTGCCTGTCTGTCCAGGATCACAGTATGCAGCCAGCCAGCCACATTGTCTCTGCCACAGGCTGAGGCCTAGTGGCAGGGCCGCAGGCATTGCACACTCCCAAGTCTCTCAGCAAGATAATAAAAACATTTGATTCTTACTTTTCACCTTTCATCTACATCCCTCAGCTCGTCGTGTAGACAAGCTCTGACGTTGGTTCATGTGCCTGCAGAATCTCATGCTGAGGGCTCAAGGTAGCCACTGAAGCTTTTGCTGAAGTGTTTGTTTAGGGATAGTAAACTTAGAGTCAGAAAAGCATCCTGGATTCCTAAAGGGGTATATAAGAAGGACCTGTATTTGTGGAGGTGGGTGCAGGCTGCGTATGTAGGATGTTTTGGTTTTGATAAGGAGGTTGCACACTGGTTCTGCTGTAATTATTCCAGGCAGAACTGCAATAAAAGCATAGTCCCAACAATATATTACATCTTACAGAAATAGTTGCAGATATTTTTTTACAACTGCATCTGTGCTAACAGAGTCAGGAACAGTTTCCAGTTCATGTCTCTCAGCCCTCTTTTAATCCCATATCAAGGCAACACACAGACTTTGATGGGGACAACCCTTCCCTTCCCTTCCCTTCCCTTCCCTTCCCTTCCCTTCCCTTCCCTTCCCTTCCCTTCCCTTCCCTTCCCTTCCCTTCCCTTCCCTTCCCTTCCCTTCCCTTCCCTTCCCTTCCCTTCCCTTCCCTTCCCTTCCCTTCCCTTCCCTTCCCTTCCCTTCCCTTCCCTTCCCTTCCCTTCCCTTCCCTTCCCTTCCCTTCCCTTCCCTTCCCTTCCCTTCCCTTCCCTTCCCTTCCCTTCCCTTCCCTTCCCTTCCCTTCCCTTCCCTTCCCTTCCCTTCCCTTCCCTTCCCTTCCCTTCCCTTCCCTTCCCTTCCCTTCCCTTCCCTTCCCTTCTCTTCCCCTCTTCCAGTTCTTAGAGTGTACCTCAGGCAGGAGCTATGGTGTGCTCCAGGCAGATGCCAGCCTCTGGCATTTATCAAAATATGTGTTCCCTTATAATTTACTTGGTGTCATGATGAGGTTGAATGACAAGCATGACATGCCTTTCCTCCAGCCGGGTACAAAGCTAGCTGAAGCAGGCTGCCAAGATGCAATACAACTGTCATGCTAAGGGGTTTATCAGGCTCCCACTTGCAGTGATAGCATGATGTGACTTGCTGCAGACCTGTGCTGCATGCTAGCTAAAAGCAAGTTGCTGCTAATTAATCAAACTCTTTCATGGAATTACAATCTCCGATTTTTTTTGCCCTACCGATGTCTCAGGCAGAATTCAGGTTCCTTCATCTGCTCTTAGGAAATGTCTTCATCCACCCTCTGCTTAAGAAATCACCCCCAAAACTCAGCTTCCACACCAAATCTAGAAACAGTCCACTAGCACCTTCAGTCTTCAGGGAGGAAAATAAACAGTCTGCTTCTTTGAAGATCCACAGCATGTCATCTGTAACAAACTAGTCTTGAAAATATAATTGCTACATGCTACCTCCCATATCCATTTAACCGTAACTGTGAATATTTTTGAGTTTTCTTCCATTCAGCTTGGAGACATTGCAGAGTAATGATCCAAAACTTGTAGCATCCCATCTATTTTCCTGTCCATATAGAAAACCAGTTCCCCATCTTCTTTGCCACTGAGTACTTAGAGACCCACAGAAAGAACATATTTTACATCTAGGAATAATATGGAACAACAACAAAAAAATAGTCTGTAGAAACCCTTCATTACAACCTAAGATCAAACACTACCCTTTGAATTTCACAAGGAGCTGCCTTCCCCTTTCTCTCCTTTTCTGTGTCTGCAGGCTGCTTCCTAGGAGGCTAATGAGCTGCTGGTGACTGTGACCTTTACCAACTGACCTTTGCCTCTCCAGCCTGTAGCCCTAAGACCTTTCAACCTGGTCATGCCCTGGCAATAGACCTTGCCACATGTAGTTAACTCATCAATCCTATACTTCCAGTGACTGAACTATAGGTGCACTTTAAATTAATATCTGTGATGTTAAATGCAAGAGTTTGATTATTCATGGAGTAAGAACATACAAGGCTTGCAAATGCAGCTGAGAAATTAGTTAATGAGTTGTAATAATATATTGGTGGAAAAGGTTTCTGTTGCTTGTGTTGCATTAGACATTGTGGAGTATTATAATATCCTTCCTATATCACATATAGTAGCCATAATGTGCTGGAAGAGGGCTGTACCTATTTTGATCATCTTTTGCCCTTCGCAGTTCTCAAGGTGACACCAAATTATTCTTCTGATCATATGGATTCCTGTGGAACTGCTATTCAAACACAGATCTAAGACACGTGAGAAGAGTTTCTCTTGAAGTAGTATTGCCAGACAGCATATGGAAGTTAGTCTAAATGTAGCTCAGCTTTACCCTATGGAATCAGATTCATTAAGGGATTATCCAGAAACCTTAAGTATCTGAGTTGCAGGTGTTTGAGCTCCATTGTGTCCATATTATGATTACATATGGCCAGCCACCTTCCTTCACAGAAAGCAAAGGCATTTCTGAGTGAAAGTGCACATTGTCTTGAGAGTATCTCCAGTTAATATTTTCAGAAAACAGACTGGTGTACCTGGTGTGACCTCAGAGGAAGCACATGTTAGAGCAGATCTTACTACCTCTCAGAGGTCATCCATGACAAATAATAGGAGGCATACACATTTTGCCCAAAATATATTTTAGAGTAGGGAGGAGTTTCAACAAAAATGAGGTAAAATTTTCAGCTCAAAATAAGTGTCAGATGAAAACCCACATATCTGGCAGCAGTCCGTTTGGTGTTTCACATGTATTCAGTATGAGGTTTGTCAGGGGACAGTTAGGAAGCTTGAGGCTGCTGGTATAAGGTGAAGGTTACTAGAAGAGCTGCATTATTGTGAAAAGACAGCACACACTGATGTGCCACTGATGTCACATTGTTAGTCACCAATGATAACATGTTGATAAATAGTTTATCAGGACTCCAAGGCGACCTTGGCCTTTTAGTAATGCTGGTTAGTGTTGAGCACTGCTCTACATAGCCCATTGGACAGCAGTCAGCTGAGAGCTACATCTTCCCTAATTAGGTAGCTCTGAATATGTTTTTAGCACTGCTTGAACAGGATGTATGTAAAACTGGCTGCTGTAACATACCGATGTGAGGTGAATGTTCCTTTCCTAGAGAATATTAAAACTTATTCACAACAGAAAGGGAGGTTAGTACTTACAAGAAGCAGAGGAATTTGGAAGATTAGTGAGGGAAAGAGCATTAGCTGGTAAAGACCAAGCAAATGGATGCCATGTGAAGGATCTGACTTGGAACTCAAGCTCAATATGACCTGTGAGCTGAGAGATCTGTAAGGTAACAGGATCCAATAGGTTGTTTACAATGAAAATTAATTCACCCAAACAAAAATCAAGGGAATATGAGATAAAAAGAAATGGGAATAATCCATGATTTTATGTAACCAATTTTACTAGAACTGCTCAGAAATTTCCAAATTGATATTTCCATATTCAAACATGTGAAATAAATGTCATTAAATCAGCTCACAGGAAAATACTGATCTGGAAAATACTGATCTGGAAATCCAGGGACAGACTGGGAAGCTTTTCTACAAGGAAAGCTGCAAAAATTGCATGCCAGACAGAGTTCTATCAGACATTTGCCAGTTAGCTCTACTGTATGCTTGGCCACCCACCTGTAATGCAGACTCAGGTTCATGGCCTAACTTTTAGTAGGTTGACATCCCTGGAAACTCCCATCCTGTGTGCTGCCCTAGAGATACGCGGTCCAGGGTTTTTCAGATTTGATGACTGCAGCTAAGCAGCACCTAAGAAGTGTGGTTGCTTCTGTTGTTTGTAGAAGCCTGATTTAAAATGTCTGAAACGAAATGCTTTTCCTGATTTCAAAATGGAATGTGGGAATTTCTCCTTCCCAAAGCAGCTCTGAAATTTCTGAAGATATCTTTGAGCTACGTGGAATATCTTTCTCTTCCAATTTCGTTATACCTGATGGAAGGGAAATTCTTACTTTCATCAGTTCTAGAAGTTTTGTAGCAGGACAGACAGCACTCCTTCACTCACTTACTTTAGCAGCAAAGTGGAGTTGTATAAGAAGATAAACTTGGCAGGGTTAGCAACACAGGCCATGCTTGACTTCACATAGCTTGCCTTATGGTATTTTGTTTCCACTTTTCACTTCATTTTTTCCTTAAATTGCATTAGTCATGTCAGATTAAAAACCTTCTCCCTGAAAAGTGAATGCATAGCCACTGGCAAGCAATTAGCAAACACAAGAAAGACAAAGGCACCAGAATGGGAAAGAGGTGAGTTAGTCAGCATGTATGTAGGCCAGGAAAAGAATATGCTTTTGAAAGGATGCTATGATGGTTTATCAAACTTAAAATTTCTGTCCATTACCTGCTATTTTTTTTAAACTCTAATGAACCTCAGAATTTTTCTGGATGGGGAGAGGGAAGGGATAAATATTAGACCACATGAGTTCTATAGAAAAACCCTACAACCAAAAGCACAGATCGAAATACTAAACCTTGAAGTAAAGAAGGGAAGCAAGCAAAATGTATAGTAAACAAAACTACAGCTGGAAGCCCATCCCCTAAATCATATAGTCAGTCAAATTACCTATTTTTGCTGGGATAACAGAAACCTTTGAAAAATATTATAGTTCTGTGTGGGAAAAGAATTCAATTAGTATCATAACATGGTATGTACTGATCATTCATTAATGCATTAAGGTTCCAGCTACATTAATGCTAGGTTGTTTTCCGTTTGTATATCTGCCGAGGATCAGGGAAAGGTCCCTGTCGTTTGAACATCCCCTCTGGTAGGTTGGACATCTGACTTGACACGTCTGATAAAATTATTACTCAGTGATATTAGAGAGTGCCCACAAAGATACTTTGCTTCTGGTTTGCAATCTTTAGCAATGCATTTTACTGCAATACAGAATGTAGATCACAGCCACGATGGCTTTACATCCTCCCTGGCTGTAAAAAAATGTTAGAAAGACAGTCTAAAGGTTGTAGGTCTAAGAGATACCATTCTTCTTCAAAGTAAAATGAAATCATAGGTCACTAATAAAATCAATAGCCTTTCAAGATCAGCCTGTTTCATATCCTTTCTGTTTGCCAAACAGTACCTTCTTAGATTCACAAAGTAGAGGTAATCTCTGTTGCTAAAATTCATGCTTTGTCCAAAGAAGATGATTATCGTTTCACAGTAAGAAGGCAATTCAGATACTCATCTCTTTCATATCATCACTGGTAATATTGAAAATTAAGTCATGAGGTTGCCAGAAATACAAATATTTGTAATCTTCATTCTTTTAATGAACCTGAAAAACCAGGAGTTTCAACTGTCTGTGAAAATAGATTTACTCTGTATTACCTGTGCAAGAATTTTTATGTTCTGTGTCACTTGTTTATGATGCTGGAAACACAGGGCTTATTGCCTAGCTTTTGATGGAGAGCTGTATTAGTATTCTGTAATTCTGGACTCGCAGTTGGAAGTAGAAGAAAAAGGCTGGAGCTGTTACCATCTCTAGTCCTTTGTTGTTTTCAGCTTCAAGGAAAACAAATCCAGTGTCACTGTACACTGATGAAATAAGATTCACAGGCTAATAAATGCTTTTGTTCGCTATTGCAGTCAGCCACTGAGCACTCCTGTAGGACAGTGCAAATATAGGCTCAGTGTCATATTATTGGCTTTCAAGGCACGAGTATAGGATTCCTCATAGTGTTAAAGCCTTTCACAGTAAATGTCTACGCTATAAATTTTGATGTGCTTCCCAGCTGAATGGATGCTTTGAGTGGAGACAGACTGGCTGGAGCTAAAGTAGTTAGCTGTGATTTACCTCTTCTCTATTATTCAGTGCTATTGAGAATTTGGAGTAGTGATATCAAGGCATGTTGATTTGCTTTAGTTTATAGATTGAAATAAAATGAGTGCTATTTAACCTTGGTCAATACCATGCAACCTTATAATGATATTAGTGGGATGAAGTAATGTGTGGGTTTGTAAGATGGAGACAATGAAGCATGATGTTTGCAAATAAATCCATTGACAGATGAGTTCTCCCTATTAATCATTCAGTGTGTGCGCTTTTTGTGCAAATCCTTGAGGGGTTTCCAAAATTAGAGAAGTACTTCTGAGGAGTCAGTGTGTGTGCACCATTTCTTAAGCACCGTTTATATTTAGTCTGATTTGTAATGTTTGGTTTGCATATGTTGGCCATATTCATGCAGCGCATCTCAGCTGCTGCTTTTCCTAAAGCTAAAACAGTTCCTGCTCTCCAGCCTTCGGGTATTCCTCCTCACTTGAGTTTGTTAGCTGAGTTAGTTATTCCTGGGCCTCAAGTGGGTAGTTTAAATGAAGTGATCCATCTTCTAAATCCTGTTTTGACACTCTAGGGTCTCTCAGGTACATGGGTGCTTCTGATACTTCTTCTCAGATGAAATTGTAGATATTTTTGGGGTCGAGTAGTTTTCTCACTAGTTCTATCTAGCGTCCTAGCTAAGAAGCAAAGTGTGTTTTTTCTTTTCTTCTGGAATCAACCAGCAATATCAGGGTTACTTTCCAGATAATTATTAATGAAATTGATTAACAGTTTTCAAGTCATTAGTCCTGTCCAAAGCTACTCTGTTCTGCTACAAATCATAGGTGAATTTTAAGAGGCTATCAATACTGACAGTTAAAGAACTACTCAATAAAAAGGGCAAGTACTGGTGGGAAAAGAAGACAGACATGTAACTCTCCTGAGAAAGATCAGTGGTCCTAAAATTGAGTAAGTTCTTGCCAGCAGGATTTCGGGGATAATGTGTGTTAGCTCTGTGCAAGTCCGTAGGGGTCTTCTGAACGGGAATGCCTGTCAACTGTGGCAGCCATAAGTTATAGTCCTCCAAGCGCATACTCGGTCCTCTGCATATTTGTCATGCAGCCTGGTGGCCCAAGGTTAAGCCAGAATTAGGATATTTATATCCTGAATATTATTGTCACCAACCCACACCAGAGTTAGACACACTTACGCCGTATTTGGCCATTGCATTAGACACTGTGGACTCGAGGGAAATTTCCAAAAAGAAGAGGGGACGAGCTGAGTGGTATCAGTTATTACCATGAAGCAATGTGACAATTAAATGCTTCATGTGTATAATTCTGGTTAATCTCTATGTATGTAGAAATCTGACCAGCTCCCACAGAAGTATCTGTTGTTACTGTGCACGGTGCCATGCTGTTCTTCCTCAAGCAAAACTGCCAGTGGCTGTACACAGAATAGTGATCCCATGCTCTCAGGCCTTACTTTTTACTCTCTGCGCCCTAGAAATAAACTAATGTAAACAAGGTGAAGTATGGAATCCTTATGGCCTTTCATTAAAATAGAGGTCTATAAATGAATCTTAGCTTACCCTTTCTTGTCTCTGTCCATATTCTCAGGCCCACCCTTCCCGTAGACTGACAAAAATGCTTAGCATTTAACTGCAGAGCTATATCAGTCTCCAGCTGAATTTGAAATAGTAGCAACCCTCAAGCCTCCTGGTCTTCCAGAGACTATGAAAATCCAAAGAGTGTGTGCAACACAGACCCTGCAGACAGACTGTAGCCGCAGCCGGCGATTTGATCTGTCTCGTGTGTCCTGAAGGCTAACGTATTCAGATTCATAATTGGCCTTTTATTGCAAATGCAGGAGACAGATGTGAATAAGGAGAGGTCTGCTAACAACTGGAAGTTTACGGAGTAGAACCAGATATAGCCCATTGAGCTATCAAAAGATCATGGTTCCCATCCGTTAGTTATAATAGATGGGAATTCCCTTTTAGAAGACCAGTAGTGCAAGCTTTATGAGATTTACTCTGATTGGCTGGTTCTCTATTTGGGATGCTTTATGTAATGCTGAATAGAATATTCTAAGAAGCTACTTAAAAGAAAAAAAATACAACAACAACCCACAGGTATAATTGTGTCTTTTCTGTAAAAGATTCACACGTGAAAAGCCACACAGCCAGGTTGCAGTGTGCACCAACAGAGAGTGTTCGGAGAAGGTGAGGAGAAGAGAGAGTCCTCACAGATGCAGTTCCACAGATGTAAAACCAAGAGGTGTGCGCCTGACCACATCCTTTGAAGTGGTTTCTGAACCAAATCAGCTTGAAAGAGCCTGGAAACTGCTTTCATCATCTATCTTCTTGGTGCCCTTCCTTGATTAGTGTCAATGAGCCTGAGAGTGAGGGCTGAAAAAGGCTTGCCTGCACACCACTCCTTGTTCTGTCCCGCAGGCAGGATTCAGAGAAACACAGGCAGTGAATCTTCCTTATTTTTAAGTATTTTGCATGTGAGACTACTATTACCACCTGTGCAATTTGCTATATACAACGCATAAAATATATGTGTGGTTGTGTTGCAACTGACATAATTAATGTGTTGGCAAAGTGCCAGTACAGAGTGTAATTTGAATATCCTGGACTATTAGCGCTATGCAGTAGCTTGTCTCTGGGCAGACTAACCGTGCCGATATTTTTAAGTAGTTCCTGCTGCAATACTAAGTTTTAAATCTAAGATGGTCCTGTTTTACTCAGCAAGGTAGGTCTAGGTGAACGTAGTTCACTTAACATCTTCAGAATGAATGATAACTATTCAGGAAGGCAGTTCTCATTTCTTGGCGTGCCGCTGAATCACTTGGAATTACTGAACCATCTTGGAATTACCAAGTCATGCTGCTATAGAATTAAAAAACCCCTAAACTATGACTCCCTCTTTATGGCCGTATATTGATAAAGCATGCTCAGATACTTGCATGCATTTTGCATTTTATGGTATCACTGACTAATATAATACATTCTCTCCTTGGTCAGTTTTGTCTTTCAAGGGGTCTTATTCTAAAATCCCTTCATGATTGGACTGAGTAGTCATAGCTGGTTATAATCAGTCACTTATTATGGTTTCTCTACATTTACACTAGCGCTGCGGTTCAGTAGCTTTAGTAATAAAAACACGAATCTCACAGAAGTAGCTTGCTGGGCAATTCCCAGTTCCATTTGCCCAAATACCCATCCATTCAAACCAAAATTGATAGTAAAACTGGGTTTTTTTTTTAAAAAAAAACCTCCTGATTCATAAATTGGCCAAAACAGGCTCAGATGTCAAAGTTAAAGGAACGCGGGTTTTGGTTTAGAATTTTTTTCCATTTCAGAATTTTTGTCAAATTGCAATAAGAGGGAGGGGAGGAGGATGAAACTAAACAAAGCTGTCAAATGAGCAGATATAAATCAACATGAATTCAACTAAGCTAAGAAATAGGAGGAACTTCTCATCCAGCAAGGGTATAAACAATCTAAGGCTTCATACACCAAATTAATACATCAAATAGCTGCTTAAAATCAGTGGGCTAACATCACTTATGCTCTGTGCTGTGACAATCAGGAATAGCAAAAGTGCTTTCTGGTACCTTGCACCACCAAGAAGATTTTCTTGGAGATTCCCAGGATTTGTCCTGATGTGTGTCAGCCTCTTGGAAGCCTATCAACCGGCATTTGGGATCCATGTCCATGTAGTAAAAGTATGTTGAGATGCAAAGAGACCTGCAACTCAGGGGGAAACTAGCAGACTCATTGCCTTCCACAAATAACGCAAGGCATTCTTGAGAAACTGCTGTCTGGCTGTCCGGAAGCATATAAACTCCAGCGTTTTTCTTTTGTGTCCTTTCACTGCTGCTGTAACATACTGTTGATTAGCTTTTCTGTTATCAAGACTTATCTTTGGATTGTTTTGGACTACTCTCTTGAAGGATGTGCTTTCTAATCACCATTAATTCTTCTGTGTCCGTGATCTATTCTAATACTGAGTCATTTACTGATATGCACTATAACCATAGTGTTATCAAGAGAAAAATATCATATTATATCATACTGAGTCACTAAGTGCTTCGTTTTTAGTGGCCTTGCATTCCAGAACAATGCCAGTGGGCTACTTACTGGGTATATTTGTGTATATTTTTCTAATTCTGTCACCACGTTTCTGAGACAGTTCTTACTGCACTTTCAAAAATTTGCTCTAAATGACGAAAGTCCTGCAAACTGAACAAGATATTCTGAAGTCAATGATAATTACACACCACTTTTTACAAATTTCAGGCTCCAGGGTCTCTCTTAAGAAGCTAACAACTACATCAGAATCTCATCCTTCACTAAAAAACCCACCATACGCATATAAATAACACTCTTCAAACTCTCCTGTTGGGCAAAACACAAACCAGGAGCACTCCAGGTTCAAATATCTTTAGGTAAATAAACTGCCCCTGGCATGTATTTTTATTTAAAATCTCACTGTCGTTAAACCAGCATCTTCAACTTATTGTGACCTAGTTTTTTGGGGTTTTTTTTGATTTGTTTTTCTTTTTCCCCATTTTTGATCAGTTGGTGCTGGCAAGTACACAATGCTGTTCCATGGCAATAAACTCTAAAATGATTCCAAGTCTCTAGTTTTATCACTGAAAACATGTCATCTGATAGAAAGATTTAGATTCCCACGTACCTCGCACAAGCCTGTTTCTAGAACATTTTACCATTAAGCATTTTACTACTTAACAATCATTATGTTTCTTTTATATTTGATGGAGAAACAGAAGCTGACGAGTACAGATGAATTTTGGTAAGCAAATATATAGGGATACATATACCTGCAACAGAATGTATCAGAAATACGTAAAGTAAGAGCAGTTTTCATTTCCAAGACAAATGCAAAAAGTTTCAGTACACAAATTTCAATTTCTGTTTACAAAATACATATTTTTTCTGCAGTGTGCTTTTGTGCAGAATGTTAGCTACTGCCATGTTCCTTGGCATGGGATTTTTAGTTTAAAGTAACATTGTTTTACTATGGGCAATTCTGAAAACCAGACAAGTACTGCAGCCTTTCTAGTTTGGCAAAGCGACCTCTCAGTGCAATGGTATTAAAAATACAACCGTAGAGGTTCTCCTGTGATGTGGAAGAAGTAGTGCACCACATTTTCTCTGCATTACAGTTAAGAATTTTGCAAAACTTATACCCAAGGCAATTCTGTGCAGTTGGTAGCAAGTCTAATGTCAGTCATCAGAAAGAATAGGATAGGATGAAGGATCAGTGCTAAGGGTAAAAAATGCTTTTATGAATTTACTTTAAGGTTTTACATTTAGAGAACTAAACTTTAGGAGGCTCTTCTGAAATTCCTTAAATTCATTAGTAGTTCAAATTGGATGGTTTTTTCAGAACATCCCTGATATTTTTGGTGCTGACTCAGAGGCAAAAAGATCCAAGAGAATGATATGCAATTAGAAATACCAACAATGTGATATGAAATAGAATTTTTATTAGCACAACTGTGCAGTACTTTCTGTGTATGGCAAAGTCGTAGCACCTCATGCTGTCATGGACACCGCAATGAAACTACTCCACATTTTTAGGAGAAAAAGCATTTTTTTGCCCAATAGCAATTCTTTGTACTTAGATTATGAAGAATTTGACCCTGTAGTGACTCATAACAAAAGCCTCAGCTGGATGTGACTTCTGAGGAGTAAATCTTAGTATGAAGTTGAGCAAAGAACAGGTATAAGATGCCAATGCGATGCAGTCAGAAAGGCAAATATGATACTCATATGTATTGGGAGAAATACTTCCAGCAGAAATGGGGTACTGTTACAGTCAAAGTACCAATAATGCAATTAAATTCAAACTTGGGTGTCATATTTGAGAAAGATTAGTTCAGCCTATAAAGTGTGAGAAGAGTGGGGAGAGAAGATTAGAGAAGACCACAAGACAGTAGAGGAACTTAATTCACTTTACATCATAAAACACAAACTATGAAGGTACATAGTAGTTTTCTAAAGCAGGGAGGAAGAAGAGTTGCATATAACAGCAGAATACACTGGCAGAACCACAAGTATAGCCATGGCTCATAACTGTTAAATTAAAGAATCTTTTCAATCAGAACAGTGGAGCAAATTGCCTATGTAATCCATAAATTGGTCACCAGTACGGTACATGCGGTGATAGAAGTCTGGGTTTCAGCTCTTATGAGGTCAAATCCAACGTGTCCTATATGAAGACCAAACAGGGAGACAAGACCTGATTCAGAGTTGGTTTGCTTGGGGTTTTTTTCAGTGAAATCTGTTTCTTGTGGAAAAAACAATTTATAAAACAGCAAAAAAAAAAAAAAAAAATCCCATTATGGTTTGGAATTTCTTTTTACTCTGAAAATTTCAATTATTTTTATTCCTCCCTTCCCCCTTCCTCCCCACCCCCACACAAGATTTCATTCTTCACCCTGGTAGGGTTTAAACATTTTCTTTTGAGACAGGGATACCCTTTCCTTTGGGGGTTCATTAGCAGCCATACTTACACATCACCTGACTGCACTGATAGGTACTGATTCACATCTCTGCTCCATTTGCTCTGCGCAAGATCTTCATTCTGCTTCCCAGAAAGTAGAGCACTGCTTCCTGGGCTCTTTGCAAAAGCAAATACATATTTTCTGCTTCATTCTGACTCTAAGCCAAAATATGTTGAAGAGTCAGATGACATCAACATCTTTGTGCTACAGGCATTTGATCGGTGATGATAGGATTTTCAATACTCAACCTTCAGAAAATAATAAAAATCAACACAGTATCTGACAGAGCGAATAGGTTTAGAAATTTACCCAAGAAAAAGATTGAAAGAAAGGCAACATGGATACTTTTCTACTGTAAGGAAGACTGTCCCTCATTCAAGAAAGAGTAATACTGGACATGTTATCACTGAAAGCCATTTTTGGGAATGTAAAACGCGTGTTTTAGTTTAGGTGATCTAAGTAATTTTCTTTCCCAGCTTCAGTCGCCATTTTAATCCATTTTAATCTGAAAGACTAAAGAACTCTTCCAAGGATGATAAATGGGGTAGTGTATAGGATGGATCCAATCCAGACTTTAGAAGTGCTGGAGATGAGTGTAGTCCAAACACTGGCGCTGTCCTATAGCTGCTAACACTATAAGCCCTGGACTTCTACATTTTTGGCACAGAATCAGAGAGTCTAGGTCCTGAAATTCCTGGTCCTAAGGAAGCATTATGGCAAGGATGTCCAACTGCCCTGCACTGCCATTCCCTAGGCACAGTCTGGTGGTGGTTATGGTACCCCATCCTGTCAGCAGAATCCGAGGTCTTCAGAATCCAACTGGATGTGCTGAAAGGAGATTCTTTGAAAATCTGAATTATTTGAAAATCCTATGTATGAAATGTGTCCGTTCTGTATTTCTATAAAATGTCTTGGGTTGGGATCTTTCCTGACAGCAGTGTTAATTAAGATAGTTCTCCACCTGACTGGAGAATGGAAGGACATCAGGATGCCCTAGTGCAAAGCAATAACACATTACACACAGTGCATAACTCTATGGTTTTGTCCTTGCCCGGTTCCTCCGTGCTCTCCTGGAAGACTTGTTGTGTTGTGACCATCCAGATCTCAACTGCGTGGCAGCATTTCCTCTCCCTGAGTCCCAGGGAAGTGCTGCATGTGCAGCAGCAGGGCAGCCAGAGTGATGGTCAAAGAAGCAGCACAGCCCTAAGGCTTAGAACAATTTGGAAAATAATCATCCTTTCCGTAGCCAAAGTGACCAGAGGTGGCAAGTTGCAGACAAGTGGTCAGGAAGAAAATATTTGTAGAAATGTTTAAAAGCTTTTCTAACATTTTTCATGTCAACTTGTCAAATGAAGCTGCCAGTGAGAAGGGGGCTATTTCAACAAGTCTTTTAATTCAGAACCTATCCTGAATTTCCAAATGTATTGGAAGTTACTAACACCTTTCTCAAACATTTAAAACACACAAGTTTCAATCTACCCCTTAATTTTACATTTTCCCTTAAAACTTTTAGCTCACTTATAATAATAAATAATCACATTAGAAGGACCGCAATGAAGGTGGAAGATTTCTAACATGATTACATAAAATGACACAGTTCATCTGGTCCAAATTATTTTCTCCCAGCATATTCGTTTATGACATTTTCCTACCCTTCAATTCCTCTGACCATTTCAGCATGGGAAAAAAGTTGCAAAATCTCAAAAGCTCTTATGGAATGGGAGGATAATTTTCCATTTGTATTTGGAGAACAGATATAACATGAATAATATTTTCTCTTATTTTGCCTGTTCCTTAGTTTCCCTTCAGTTGCATGAACAGGATAAAGCTATTACAATATAAAGTGTGAGAGTTTACTGGCTCTCGGACAGAAGACATATATCTTCCTGCTGTATGGTGAGAATAACCTTCTGATGCCGTTTCTCGACTAAATACCTGTGATTACAGCACGTGAAGAACTCTAAAAGTAAAAAAAAAAGGAGTGAAGATCTGGGAACACGACTAAATATAATGCTCTGTTCAGTCCCAGAATGGCACATTTGAAATGGCATCTCACCGCATCACTCATGCTTTTTGTTATATCTGAGGACTCTTGGTTAACATAAATGGCTGTGCAGCTATTGAAACTGGTATTCATGAAACAAAAAATTAATTCACGATCTGAAAGAAGAGAAAGCTACTGCATTTTTCTCCTCTGACTAAACTGAAAGTTGTTGTTGTATTTACAATATGCAGTATTCTGGAGAGAGAAGGAGGTTTGTGTGGGACTGGCCTCCCAGAAAGATCAAGCAGCAATGGCAACAACAACTTTGTTGTTTAGTGGTTTTCAGAGGCACATTCAAAGCCCTTACAGTAAGAGTACATAAAAACCCTTTAAAGAAACACAGCCAAATATTACATTTAAAGCAGAAGTAAAAACATCGTTTAAAATAGACTAGGAAACACATTCCAAGAGACACCCTTCCAGGCTCTTGAATGATGCTAGAAAAGATCTCTGCAAGTTAGAGGTGAGAGTGGTCTTGACAGTAAAACAATCAAACATCACAAAAGTAGTTCTAAGAACCATTTTTAGAAATAATTTTTTCCAGTTTTGCATAACACTAAGAACTTCTGTACAGTGCTAGAGCACAGTATAGTTGCTAATTAAAGGTTCTTTCTAAATCTTGTAAGAATAGCCACATTGGCTGCATTTACAATGCTAAATAAACAGGGTCCCGGAAGCATGCAATGAGAGCTGGACTCCTGACTGATGAGGCAAATTGATTACTAACTCTCTCCTTTGCTCTACTTAGGCCACTCTGACTGCCCTTGCCCAAGGTGAAGTTTTTTTGGCTAACAATATAGGAGCAGGAGAATAAGAACATGCAAACCAATCAGAGACTGATACTTCTCTTCTTATGCCTAATACTTTGCAAGGATTTTTCTGAGGTAGAGATTGTTTACTTCTGTGTAATAGCTTCTAAGATGTGAATACGTGTCAATAGTTACAAGAAACTGAGCATGAACTTTGATTTGCCTAAATATGTGCAAATGATACTCCAGCCCTATTTCACACCCTTATTGTAATAATTTTTTTTAAAAAAAAGTTTTTAACTGCTTCTACAATGTTGAGCCTCAAGAGTTTGTTTTGAAGGTAACCTCCACTGCCATGAACACCACAGTTTTTTATTTTGTGGAACTAAAAGCTCTACTTCTCATGCAGTCACTTGACTCTTGCAACAAAGGCTTTAGGAAGCTAATTGAGCTATCATGAGACTTGGCCACAGTGAGAAGGCCACAGAGCATCTGACCATAGGACCAGGATTCAGAAGTTTCTTATTCAGCACTGTACATTTTCTGCTATTTTTTCAGCAAACATTCTCTAGGGTTTCAGGGGCTTTAAAAACAAAATAGTATCTTATAATCAACTGCCTTTGATAGTTTATGAAAAGTACTATAATCTCTAAAAACTGTCATTACTTTCTTCCATGAAATGCTAACACTGGCAAGAGCATTTAAAGCAAGTTGAAGCCTGTTTATCGTCTCTCTTGGAAATGCCTAAGTCAGGGCAATGTGGTAATCTATTCTGGAGAAATGCTGTTCTTAGAATTACACTTGGATGCAGATGAAGAAATTGAATTTATGAAAGCATTTTGTGTCAATGAGTTTAATCTTTGTCCAATCTAGCAATCTTAACAGGCAATGACAATCAAAATCAATACATTTTTTATATTTAAGGGCAACAAGAAAATATCAGTGCAATTCAGAAAAAACAACAAAAAAAATCACTCCTGTTTTGTTTTAGTTTGTCTGTCACAATCATTTGCCTGTTTCAGTCTGGGTAACACTTTGTCTCTTTGTCGCGCACCCAACCTGGATGGAGTATGTCTTTGTTTCCCTATCTAAGATTGAAAACACACACACGCTCTTAAATATTCTGTGTGTTATTATAACTCATACAGATGTTGTGGATGAATATTGAAATTACAGACTGTAACTCTACAACCTGTAAATATGCCAAAGGTGTAACTATATGACTGTGATGGTCCCTTCTGGTTTTAAAATTTCTGACAAAATGTGTATTACTAGCAGACTGTTCATTGATGCACTGGAAGTAGAAAGGTGAATTCTGCATATTTTTCCTAAGTGAGAAACAGCTAGCCTCAAAAGGTAAATTAAGTCACCATTAAACCAAGCTAAAGCCCCACAGAGTGGAGCATCCCCACAGACCAGGTGCTGATTACAAAATCAATTTGATGCTTCTTGGGAACGGTGTAAGAAATGGCTGAGGAGATTCCTTTAAACCACAAGAAAGGTTTTGTTTGCATTATTTTCCCTTGCTGGATCCAGGTTTAGACTGGTTCTCATTTTATCTGCACCCTGTTCCCCACCTTCACATGACTACACACAAAGCGGGGGCTTCAAAGCTGACAGCACTGGCCTAACTCTGTTCTCATTAAAAGCATTGGCAAAACTCCCAGTGGCTTCAACTGCAACAGGATTAGGCCAACTGTGAGTGCTTTGAAAAACTCACCCAAGGCAATAAATCTAGCATTAATTATCAGAAATGAAAGCAAATAAAGAAGGTATGAAGAGAGGGAAAAGGAGAATCTTCATTGAGTTACTCAAAGTCCTTTAACAGAAAAGCACCCGTCGTTATATGCTGCTGTGTAGGGTCTCTGTGGCTAGTACATGAGCATTCGCACTGGAGACTTACTTGGCTGCTTAAGCCTGTGCAGGATGGCCAAAGGAGTGAGGGGTCCTTCCCCTGATCACCCTGTGCAGAAACTGCAGGTAATCATGCTGTTTACATGGTCTGAAAGCGAGGAGAGTGCCAAACTGCCAGACCTGGCTCACTGGGCGGCAGAGCTGGGCTGGCTGGGGACAGCACAACTTCACCCTTTCCAATGGCAAAGCATTGCTGCTCTGGCCTACAGTTTCCTGAGGCACTTCGCTGTCATCTGTTGGACATGGCTGTGTACACTTGTTCTCAACTCACCTCACACATCATCTCCTTAACTGCTCTAATAAGTACCACGAGTGTCTGCAACAGACTGCTTCCGTTCTGCTGGTGCTTTCCTTGCACAGAGATAAATTACACGAACTTTGCCCATAGTGGGGAGCACACAGGAAACCATTCAGATGGCACCTCTCAGTTTCAGGTTATTTCTCTTTTGTGTATGACTTGGTATCCTCATTTTATCTCGTGCATACCACATGCATGGAATAGTGAAGCCAGAAGGTTACAATGTTTGGTTTTTTTGTTTGCTTTGGTGGTTGTTTTTATTTTTTTCGCTAGAGAATGTTGGCGAATGCTGGGATAAAATCTCCTGTGAAAATTTGCAAGTATCACTGACGACACTCAAAGATGCAAAAAGGCAGGTGTCCTTCAGGTGAAATATCCTGGTGTCAGAACTGTGCACTTCTTGTGGTACATGCCCCATCCCTGGGAGTGTTCAAGGCCAGGTTGGATGGGGCCTTAAGCCTATTGTTCTAGTGAGAGCTGTCCCCACCCATGGCAGGGGGGTTGGAACTTGATCTTTAAGGTCCCTTCCAACCCAAAGCATTTTATGATTCTATGATTCTATGAATGAAAGATGTCAGAGCGCAGACCTAGGAGTTCATTATCTGCTTTGCTGAAGATAGCATTGCTTCCCATGGGGTGGTAGCAATACACAGCTCTGAAGTACCTTTCTAGGTTTTGAAGCTACAGTTTCTGCAAAGTGGGATTCATGTTGCTTGTACATCTTGTCCCAGTCATTCTCATTAACTTTTTTTTTTTAATATGAAGAGGATTGGCAAGGTTTCATCTACCTTTGAGGAAAAGAATTAAATTGGGCTGTTAAGTTCTTGGCAGTTCCAGGCAGGTGTTGCCTTGACTTATGAGAATAAAAAACATTTTGTACCAGTAGCTTAAAAATGGGTCAAACAAAATTTGTGGGTAAACTTGATATCTTTATAACTCTGACAAAGACAGAGCCATTGCTGTAAATCTGGTATTTTTAAAACTGTAAATCTGATCTTTTTGAGAATAAGACAGCAAGGAATTATTTTTCAAGTATTTTCATCACTGATAATTCTTTGAAAGAGGATTCAATGAGCTCTGGGGAAGGCATAGCACTTAGTGTTGCTGGTTAATTGTATTTGTCTGTGTGTTACTTACCCACTATGGGAGAAAAACATTTACTATGCACTGAGAATGATTTTCTATAGCTTTCGTTACAAATGATTAAGTGATTATCCTGTGCTTGGCAAAAGACCAGTGTGTTTTGGGAACACGAACACATTTTTATCCAAAGTATTGTGTTACAGGCCATGGATGTTTGCAGTGCTTTGCTTTCTGTTGCGGTGGGAAAATAATTTGGGTTTGAACTCAGCAGGACTGGGGTTTTGTTACCATTTGCACTGACTAGCACAATCTCCATCTGAGTTTCTCTTTTCTGCCACCCTGGTATCTCAGGAGGCTTTACGATCTTCTCCAGCTATGTAAAGAGCAGCAGATTCAGGTCTGCTCTGTCATGAAGTGAGAAATGCTCAAAGCATTATTTCAATGCTTGTTCATGAAAAGGTAATTTTGAAAATTATCCAGAACCTTCAAAATTCCCGCAGATGCTCATGATTTCTCACCTTTCACAAGGCAACTTTCCTCTCACAAATGCTGACTTCATGGCTGGTGTAGAAAGGTGGTATTTCCCTCTTCACTGCCCATGAACTCCCTCTGCTGCCCTGGAAAACTGAAATGCTTTTACATAGGTCCATGGCACCCTGGTATCTTTGTACACGGGTTTATCCTGATTCTCAGAGGAGGAGAGTATGATTCAATGAAATGTACTCATGCTGAATAGATTGATATAGATGTAGTTTAAGAGACAATTAATGTAACATTAATATAAGAATTTTCATGGTTTTAAGAATAGATTAGTTTAAGAGAAAGCTGTAACTGTGTAAGCTGCTTGTGAAAGCAGCTGCAAAACTTAACCATAACAATGCACTAGTAAGTGTCTTGAACATAAAGAAGTAAGAATTTGTGTGTTTTTAGGAATAGATTAGTTTTGGATTTTAGCAGAATTTGGCTGTAATCACATAAGCTGTTTCATGAAAGCGGCTACAAAACATAACCACAACAGTGTAACAGCCTTCAAACTAGAGGAAGTAGAAGGTAGGGGAGTTATAAATATTGAGACTAGTGACCAATTAAGAGACAGAGTATATCTTGTTTTCAGAAAAAAACTAACTAGTTGGTGCAGGTGTTGGGAGCTGCATGGAGAGGAGACATGGCAAGTGTACGCGAAGAGCAAGGAGGAACACTGAGGGACCCCTGCGTGTCACTGACCATGCTCTATCTGTGGGGAATTAATATAAATGACTTCTTAGAAATAATTTGTATAATTCTGCCTTTTCCTAGAAATTATAATGAATATGTATAGTTAATCTGTATAAATATGAGACATTTGGCTTTAATGGGGGCACACATTCGGAGGAGCGATCCCCTGTGTGCCCAGCGCTGCAGTAAATGATACCTGCTTAATAGTCACCAAGGCTACTGAGTTTTGAATCTGGCTTTCTGGGGTATCAAGTGCTCGTATCTCCTGCTGCCATCTGACAGGAGAACAAGGATTTTATGTAATAGAGATGTTAGTACATATCTTGCCTCAGGCACCTAATTGTCCATGATTTTTAATTGAACTGATATTACCATGATAATCCCAACAAATTTAATTTGCAACTTCTTCCATTCACCCTTTATATCAAGAGGAGATGGGTTTGAAGGAGCAAAACAGAAGTGGAAGATTATGGCATCCCCTTTAAGACACTGTGGCCTTACATTGTAGATGGAAAGACAGATACTCCTTTTTTGGCCTCCTGTTAGCACAGTTTCATGACCATGATCTGTATCTTTGTACATTTGAATGCGAAAGCAAAACTACTGATGCATGGTAAGCACAAACAGAGCGTTTTGAAGAACAGTCACTTGAAAGCATACCACTCATTTATCTGCAAATCACCTAGAAGTTTGTCACTCACACAAAAATCAGAGCTGGTGTTTTTGCCAAAGAAATGCTGCTAACTAGACGTCTGTATCCAGAGCTGGGCAAATAATTGATTTGCGGGGGCTCACTGGCCACTCTGCAAGAATTCATTTTGCATTAACCTGGAGTGAAGTGCTCAGCCAAATAGAAAGTAAGACCAATAATAAATTTTGATCAAGGTTTTGGGAAGGGTTAACTGTTGTTCATTCCTTCATACAACTGAAGTTGATTTTGAAGTGCTTTGAACTAAAAAATCAAAATATCTCAAAACTAAAACGCTGACATTTTTTCCAGTTCTAAGACTTTTTATTTTTCCTTTAGCAGCCTAGAAAACAAAACAAAACAAAAGATGACATAATTGAAATCTGTTACTTGGGGAAATTGTTTTGGCTTTAAAAAAAGCATGGCATTGCTCTAGCTGTGTATCAGATGTCTCCTCTTGGTGCATCTCCACTTTTTTTAATATGCAGTGGGAACACACTGAAATACAAAACTTAGTGCAATTTCAGTAGAACTATGCAAAAGGGCAAGTTGGCACAGGAGACAAAAGGAACTATAATGCTCAGCTTTTAGTTAAAGCTATTAAGCCAGTGGATATTAATGTTCACATCAACCTTATTTAAACCATACAAGACTGCATAATTCCCCCCCACTTACCCCACTCCCTTATTCCCCCCTCCACCTCCCTCTTTCTTTTAGTACACCCTGGGATACTTCTGACACATCTGCTTCTCTGTATGCTCAAAAGTCAATTGTGGTCGGAGAGGGAAAAGATGAATGTCATTAGAACAGGAAATCACACATGATATAAAATAAACGCATTGTCATTTTTATATTTCATTTGCAACTCATGATTCATATTGGCGACTCATTAAAAAAATAAAATGTGACCTTATTCTCTGAATAAATTAGATGGCAGATTGGATCAAATACAGATTTAAGTATCCATAACGTTCAATGAAAACAACAAAAGCCACATAATCTTTCCAATTCTTAATGTGCACTTCAGATTTTACCTCTTTTTTTCAGTGGCCAAATTTGTCCAGATGAATACTCTTGAAAGTAGTGATTTTTGAAGATTCAGAGAGTAAATTTCAGATTAATCATAATGATAAGCTGCACTGAAAACATAGTGCATTGTTTATTGTTGCGTCACATTATTGTTATTATTATTATTCCATCAGTGAACACGATTTACGTTAAACTGAAGCAGCCTGAGGTTTTAACAGTGCCTGCATACAAAGCTACAAACGACAATATCTGTTGGCTAACGCAATGGCTAAGAAAACAGAGATGAATGATGACGAGAGAATGAATTTGAGGAAGTTCTATTTTGTTTGCTGTGGTGTCCTGGTCACTTTTATGGCAAGAGTGACAGACTAACTGGTAATTATATAAAGTGGTTCCATGCTTTGGAGGATCACTCGGGTTGGTGATAAGTTTTCCAGTACCTTCACTAGACTAGGCCTTAAGGTAGAAGCTGTAGCAGCTAGAAAATTTATGGGCGACCCTACTTTGCAATGGAGGTTCAAATCTAGCCTTTGTCATGCAAATGGCTTGTTACATGGACACATCAGAGCTGCTTTACTGCATTTCTGCTTTCTGTAGTCTTCAGAAAAAAATCAAAGCATTCCAAATGGTGGCATAAGATAGTCTCTCAAGCCTGATGCTGACAGTAGCCTGAAATAGCTGCAGTGCCCAGAACCTTGTTGAAAACCAACAGCACACTGTGCTGTTGAGCACAGAGGTGAGATCTGAGCAGTAGGACAAACAGCATGGGATCTAGTGTCTGTTGCAGCTGGGAGAGAGGAACAGTGAGTACCAGTAGAAAAGGCTGATGTGTCAGTACTTGGTTTCTTTCTTGATCTGGGAAAAATTCACTGGTCAGAAAGGTGAGTGGACGCTACTGTGACTTCCATAGGTTTGGCTTACCAAGATACTGCTGATCAGTTGTTGGGGTGTAGATGATAATTTCTTTGGGGGAAAAAAAAAGGAGATTCCCTTTCAGAGATTCAAGCAAAATGAAATGTTATTTTCTGCTCTTGCATTTGGATTGTGATAGAAAAAGGTATGAAAGTTTGGCAAAACCTGATATGCTCTGGGCTCATTCCTCTGCCATCTCCCATGAGATCTGAAGCTGACTTTTGATTCTCCAGACACTATAGAGTATGTCAATCCAGGAAAAACATATTTGAAAACTATACTACATTCCTTTTCCAGAACTGAACTTGGTTTTCTGCTGAAGTGGCTTGAAGTAGGCTCTTAGCCAGTGCATATCTCAGCCCTTGACTTCTGAGCGCGAAGCACGCAATCAGAAAACCCCGAGCTGAACTGTGATAACATTCCGTCCTGGGGCACTGGCAGATAAAAATGGTTGAGTCTGGTGTTTCCTGGCTTCATATGAACAGCAAGAAAAAAGCTGAAGTTTAGAAGTTTTGAGCTAAGGATGAAGTATGTAGGCTAAAGACCAATATGATGCTGAGAAGTAGACTCTTCTTTAATGATAACTTTAAAAAGCCTTGAACAATCCTGGCTTTCACTGCCATTATGGAGCAATCTCAGAAACATCCAGAAGAACAACGTGATCTCCATGTCTGTGTGTGTCCTGTACACTCTGGTATCTTGCAGGCAACAGGAACTTTGTGTAAGCCCCTAAAAAAGTAGTTGCAATGCACTACCTCACTAGGTGAGGTCTGGAATAAGCAGCACCGCATCCCTTTGAGAGCAGCCTATGCCCATACTTCAGACACTGATTTGTGTTGAATGCCTGGAGAGAGTATATGGGCTGCAGAATGTCCTAGAAATGCCCTTCACACAGTACTCTAGCCATATCCCTTTGAGCTTTCTTATATTTTTATGCACCTAGTTTGTATTTCCTAACTTCAAGCAAGTTTTGGGCCTGGAAAAAGCACAAAATCATTTTCTTCACAGTGAAAGGGAGTTCAGACATGTATGCTGCAATTTTAAAACAAAGTATTCATTTCATAAAGTGGTTGAGTGACTACCTGGCACGTATTTGAGCTCTGGCTGATAACTGTAGCATTTAGTTTTATGTTTTCCTGCTTCTAAGTCTGCACACTCTGATGAAGTCCTGACCACTTCATAAAAAGCAAAGGATGGAATTAATATTGCCAGTGGGAGGGTGTAAACCACAGCCATTTGAAAAAAAACTACATGTCTCTTTTTAGCTAAGCCTCCCACCGAGGGCTGATTGCTAGGGAAGAGAGAGGTGGGAATTAGCCACTTCTGTTACAAATGTCAAGGTTCTTGGAAGGTTCGAGTAACAAGAGGTGCTGCAAAGTATGGCAACCAAATCCCCACCTCCTGACACTAAGCTTGTCAATTCTGTGACATTCTTGGCCTCTTCTAACCCAGTGTCTGGGAATTTGAGACTTAATCTTTGGTCTACCACATGTTGGCGCAGAATATAGCTGCTGCAAAATGAGACCAACCTACAAATGGGGAAAAGATCTATTTTAAAATGAAAAATCCCAGCCCCCTCAGTCTTCCTAAGCACAGGCTTTTTTAGAACCAAATTTCAGTCTCATACTGGCCACTTAATACTGCCCGGGCTGTGTTTCTCACTCCAGACAGGCAGGAATGTTTTGCTGTTTGTCTTGACAGCCAGCATGCATGCCTTTGCTGGGAGCACCTACTAATACAACAGTATCCGCTTCGTATTCCTCACATCAGGAAAACTCTTATCTACATTCATTTAAATAGTAGATTGTATAGGAAATAACATATCATCATGGTAAATACCATTTCATCACAGTAGCCAAGACTTCCAAATTCTGTTGCTTAGTTTTGTGAGATCATAGTTCAGGGCCTGAGTAGGTGATGACCTCCCTTGTGTTCCCTATTGACTTCCCGTTTGGTCTGCACTGCTGAGAGCTTAGACAGGGTGGAGATCCTGAGTGGTGGCATGTCCTTCATTCACAGTCTGTGAATGGTGGGACTGTGATCAGGGCAATACTGCTGCTGTCCCCTAAGGTTCCTTAGCTTTTGGGAGCCTGTAGTGCTCTGGAGAAGTTGCCAGCCTCTTCTCAGTACTGCGGCTGTAAGGCATGAGGAGGTGGCTGTTCCAGCATAACAGTAGCATTCCATTCCATAATACCTGACACATTTGCAGTGTTGCTGGGTAACGGTTTCAGATGTTATATCTTTTTTATTATTAATGAAGTATATCATACTCTCAGCACAAGATATCTTCCTGGAGGTTTTAGTGTAACTCTTTGAGGTAAAGCCCAGGAGCATGCCTTTTCCAGCTTGCTCAGAAATAAAGCTCATAGCCTCTAATATCAAAACGCAGGCTGTTCTCTTGAAGGTTGAGATACTGACAAAGAAATGTGAAGCAACCAGGGTTCACCTCAGGCCTGCTCTTCAAGCTCTGCCTGCCCCTGACGGCTCTGCTCTAAGACGGCTCTGTCTAGAACATCTCCTTCAATAGCTGACCCCCTGGGACTCCCTTGCCCTTTCCAGATTGTCCTACCCACCTCACTGAGGGCGGAAAACAGGGTGTAATGAATCTGTCCAGGGATAGATGTCTGTGACTTTACTCTTGCTTTTCTCACAGTCTTGAAGAGTTCTTATTTACCCAACAGATCTTTGCTTCCCTTTCCCAAATTGTCCCTCTTCCTTTCTTGTAAAGAGCGGCACCTACATAGAGGTAGAGACCACAACAAGTGTAGATAGAGGACAAATATTGGCACTCTAGTGTGTAAGGTACTTGTGCTCAAAAAACAAGTTTCCATCTTTGCAAAATGCATCACCAGCATGCAGGATTTCACTCTCATGCATACTGTGGGGGACAAGGGCTCGGCTTGTTGCCCCTCATCTGGCAGAGTGCTCTTGGAGTGGCTGGGACTGCTCTCCACCAGAATGACCTAATTCTGTATATATCCATATTGATCTGATCTGCGTCATCATCAGTTCAGCATTCATTAATGCAATTGGGTGCAGAAAGCTTTCAGGGGAAATAGATGAAGAAAAAGAACAATATATGCTTTCCTCTTAGAGTGGGAGTGGAATTAGATTATTTTCGTGCACTTCAGTTGAAACCTACTCAGTGACATTTTACAAAGGCTGCATGCAAAGGCCCGGCCTCCCTCCCTCCCTCCCTCGGCTGCCACAGCCGCACAAGGCCGTTGTGATAGGGGCACAGTGTGGGGGGTGCCTCCCCCGTGCTTCGGGCTGCCAGCATACAGATTCTGCTGTGGGCAGACAGCAAAAACCTCCCTGTTGTGGATCAGGTTTGCATTCAAATTTGGCAAGACTGTTGGGGCCACAGCTTCTCCCAGTGGGGATACAGGTCAGTGTGGAGGCAGAGTTCTTCCCCTGATTACACCCCTGTAACTGCAGTGGACCCGTTCCCAGTTGTTATCTGTGCAAATGAAAGAGAGCACAAATGATGAATTAATCGCTCTGTGTATGGTCCACAGAGCAGGAGCAACCTTTTTGACTCTTGAGAGGCTGTATTTGCTTACCTTCTGCTTCATGAGGAAACAACTTGTCCTTTCCTGTTACGTTTCTGATTAGAGTCAGAACTGCTGCATTTGTTCACTTTAGAGGAGGTATGTGGGTGCAGAGCAGTTCTGATGAACATGAATAGTTAATGAGATTGCTTTGTGTTAGAGGCACCAAGAGCTGTACACTTCCAACTGGTACGGACACTGCACACTTCTTAGTCGAAGGCAGACCACATAAGGAATGCATGATAGGGTGATGTGAAAGCTCTATGGGTCTTTAGCTGAGAACGTACACTGTATGTAACAAATTATATCACTCTGCATTTTTAAAACTGGTAGGAGATAGCACAAAGAAACATGGTCTGAGACTCAGTGCAGAGCTTTCCTGGATGCTTACCTTGCTTGATCTTTATTCAAACTCCCTGTTATACCTCCAGACGGGCACTGTCTGGCCACTGCCACATCCATCACATGACAGCTGAAATATAGCAGCAGGATATGTAAAGAGTAGACAATACACTGAAATTAGGGAGGTGCAAACTACTTACAAATATTTGGTTTGGCCACAATACAGCAGTTATTTTCTTGTGTGGTATTAATATCCGTATAGAGACAGCCTTGGTTTTATTACCTTGCTTCTGAGTGCAAGAGGACAGTGTAACAAAGGTGAGGCAGGACTGTAGCTTACATAAAGGACACTCTTCGTAAAACAAAACCTGAGAAAAACCTGAGGGGAACTGTTACACAGTTCCAACACACAATCAGTGCTGTGCACAGCCATACTCAAAGCGTAGTAAAAATTATACAGATTTTTGAGTGCCCTGTCATAGCTGCCATTTGGTGGATGTATGAGAACAGCAAGCTCTCTGATGCATATTCCTGTCCCTCTCTTGGGTATCTGCCTTGCATGGTTAGTTATTCCAGCTTGCAGTTGCCGTGAGGGATACCTGACCCCTCAGTCACACTGATTCCCTCCCTAAGTGGGCATACTATTATTAACAGAAAAAAAACTGTTCCAGGACAGAAGGAAGGAAGGAAAGTTGTATCACGCTGACTTTTAGGAAATGGAGGAGAACAATTGCATAGCCCTGTCTTATGTGTTTCTGTATTAATATACTGTGATAGTCTTGAATACTTTATGCAATTTAGAAATGTTCTGAGACAAATTCTTTTGCTGAAGCTTCTATTTTTGGCATTGAGGCTGTTCAGTTTACTGAACAATGGGGAAAATGTGTGGTGGGGGGTAGAGAGGAAAGTACTTCGTAGGTGCTGTGATCAATTTACCAATGCAGCTGACATGAATGTGTCCTAAGTCCCACTTGATCTTCTTAAGACAATGTAATCCTTAATTATCTATTTTGACACCTAATGAGCACACACACATGTGTGCACTCCCAAGGCATGTATCTGTCTTGCCTTTCTAATCCCTTTATCCAGGCTGTGCCTCTGCTAACTCCGCTGCTGTGAATGACTCACAGATGTAGTGTCTCTCTGTGCTGCTGTATCTCTGCCATGTAATCATAATAATTACTCTCCATTGCGAGGAAGGTCTGGAAACAGTAAAATCTTCCACCTGTTGACATACAGTGAAGTCTGTGCATGTTTTTAATACAGGGTATAGTTTGTCAGGCTGGTGTTGAATTTAAGAGGCTGTTGCAGACTTTTAATGATATTGATGTTCTTGCTGTGAAGAGGCAACTAAGCACTGCTCTATTTGACACAGCATGGAGCTGGCATTAGGGTGGCAGGAAGGACAGATGGTACTTACTCATGAGCAATCAGGCAAGATTTTTCCTTGAAGAGAAAGAGAAACAATCCTTTCCTTAATGCCTGATGTTGCCAGGCTGTTCTACCTGAACAGCAGAGGGGTTGTAGTCTGGCCAAGTGTCCTGCAGCAGCACACTGAGTGAGCAGTCCCTGCATCTCCTCAAGCACAGAAGCAGATTCAGAGATTTATCCTTCTTAGATTACTTGTTCTGTGAGAGTTGAATTTAATAAAAATTAAAATCAGTATAAAAACTAGGGAATTAACCATCTTTTGGGGTTTTTTAAAAACACTTTTTATTAAATGTCTTAGCTCAGGAAGTTAAGACGTGATGATTGTAACTAAAATCTCTGCATCATTCATGTCTAGGTGGCTGACAATATCACCACCTAATTTGCTACATTCCCACTGAACTGAATACTAGGATGAATTTAGTAATGCTGACATTGGTGGAGTACAGGGTAACTTTCAGCACCTAGCAGAACCTGGGATAATTCAGAGGGATAACTAACCTTTTATGCAAGACAGCATAGCTCTTAAATAACTATGTGATGAACCGTTTCTCTGGCTCCACTGGGAACAAGATGAGCAAACCTTGGTAAGAGCAGTAGACATCCTGTTTATGTCTCCAGTAGAATCACACAGAATCACAAAAGGTTAGGGGTTAGAAGGGACCTTGAAAGACCATCTAGTCCAGACCTCCCACCAGAGCAGGATCACTGAGACTAAATCACACCAGAATGCATACAGGCAAGTTTTGAGTGTCTCCAGAGAAGGAGACTCCACAACCTCTCTGGGCAGTCTGTCCCAGTGCTCTGCCACCCTCACAGTGAAAACGTTCTTCCTTATGTTTACATGGAACCTCCTGTGCTCCAGCTTGCATCCATTGCCCCTTGTCCTGTTATTGACCATCACTGAGAAGAGCTTGTCTTTGTCCTCCTGACACTCCCCCTTTACATATTTATAGACATTAATAAGGTCACCCTTCAGTCTCCTCCAAGCTAAAGACCCAGCTCCTTCAGCCTCTCCTCATAAGGAAGATGTTCCACTCCCTTTATCAAGCCCTCCATTTCAAGACCAGAAGGTGGCAGTTCAAAGCTCATGAATTTGGGTTAGTGCTCAACACAAATCTAACTTTGAGTCCATCAGAGTGAGCATAACTTTTGTCACCCGGCAGGAACAGCATTAAGACAAAGCGTGGTGTCACTGAGGGAGTGCTAATGGCCTCCTGGGGACAGGCTTGAGACAGTGGTGGCTGCTACAGCACATTGACAGTCTCATGGAATGTGCTGTCATTTGTGATGATGTGCCTGACATAGGTGTAGCCTCCTAAATGCAGGAGGCACACCCATCTTCACTAAAATGTCCACTCTTAGGAGTTACTCCCAGAGATGTTTGGGGTGTGTGGACCCATTGCAATGGAAGCTGTGTGAGCGGTTCCACAAGCAGTCCTGGAAATGGGTGTGTTTTCTGTTCTTGGTCTAACATGCAGCCCTTTCTTGGCAGTTACTGTGTTTGATCTTAGTTTGAAAATTTCTGCACTGTGTTCTAACACACAATGTAGACAGGCCCCTGGACATCAGAGTCGCCCCTGACCAAGATATGGATGAAAATAGTGGCACTTCCACAATGCTGCTGTGTTTGCAGATAACTCAGTGTGGAGCCTCTCTTTGGTTTGAGCACTGAAATGTTCCTACTCTGCTACTGGGAAGTTACCGTGGACCCTCTGGAAGTCTTGGTTTGCAGTTTGATGAATGCTGAAATCAGGCACTTCTCTGGGTGTTACAGTAAAGTCACATCTTTTCAGAACTTTTATGAGGAGAGATTATAAAGATCCTAGTATGAGTAGGTGATGATATTCCCTATCAAGTTTATTCACCTCATTAATTAAGCACAGCTTGGATGCAACCTGGGTTTCTAACTCATCAGCCATGCATGGCTTTGATGCTGCTCTGACACTCACCCTTTCCAATTGCTGCGGATTTCCGGGAGCCAAGGGCTAGGAGAGAGACCACCCTGATGGACAACTGCAAGTTCCTGGGTGCTGTCTAGACGGCAGATGGGGTCTATGCAAATCACACAGAGACTCAAGCTAAGATGCGGTGGCTAACAGCTAAGAGGCGGAAAGCAGGAGGGGTGACACCGTCTTCATACACCACCCAGCCTCTACAGCTGATCTTGTGAGTGGGCCAAATGCATTTTGGGACAAAGGTGGTCAGGTTAATTCACACCACTCCCCTGTTGTGGGTAAGGTCACCCTTTGACTTTGGACTGAAGCGGGAGAGAAGTGCTCACGCTAAACTGCTTCAGCTGAGCGGTGGTAGCCAGCAGCTGGGAGCTTGAGCAACATCCCCCATCCAGCCAGTTCTGGAAGAGCCGCAAGGGTCTGCCCAAGGGCAAGTCACTTCTGCAGGGCAGATCTCAGTAGTTACAGCTGCACAGGAGTGGCCGATCTGGGATGTACTTCAGAGTTATGCCGTGGACATAAGGGCTATTTTACCATAGTTTTTAGAGATCCAGAAATAATTGCATAAGGTAATAAAATGCAGGGTTAAATTATAGCAAAATACTGACAGCAAGCTTTGCTGCACCAAGCGATAGGTTCCCTAAACCTGCAGTAAAAGCCTTTATTCTGCTGACATTTACTTCTGGTTATTTTTAGGATTCACAGGGTGTTCTGAACTGGACAAGACAACAGTAGGTGTGAAAGAGATTCATTTGCAGGAAGAGGGGCTATATGACCTTTAGTTATTAGTAATCACAGAGACACAAAAGCTTTCTAGATGTCTCTTGAGATAAAAATACATGATGCATATCCTGTAAACCTACATGCTTTGAATGGCCATTGAAGGGAATAACAAGCTAGTTATGAACTGCAGGGAAAAAAAAGACAGACAAAGTGGAGGTTATAAAATAAGAATATGGTAAAACCATGGCAATAGCCTCTTTCTGTTATGATGAAACATACACTTTAAGATACAATGGGTTTGTTTTATTATGGAACCAAGTAAATGAGTCTTAAGAGTCAGGTAAACAATAAGTGGCTGCATAGAAATAAAACAGGTCTGGAAGAGGAGCTTAAATTAGGAGAGTAGAAGGCATGGCATGGCCTGGCATGCCAAATCAGGAGGGGCATTCCAAGCATAAGGCTCAGAGAAGGCTTCCATTTCTAGACTCTGTGGTACTGTTAGACCTATCTCAGTGGTGATGACCCTTATTTCCCATTCAGATGTCTAATCCTTTTTTGAAGCTTACAAAGACAGCCTCAGAAGCAATCCCATGGCAAAGATTTCTTCCCACTAGCTATACCCTCTGAGAAGAGTTGTTAAGCTGGGATGGTTTTCAGTAGCATTAAAATAGGAAGCAGAGTGTACCATTTTTGCACAGCAAAAATATATACGATTTTTGTATGGCATGTTTGCTTTTGAGAGTTTTTTTGGATACATTTCAAGGAGAATGTAAATTGCAAGAGTGTTTTCATCATTCAGAGCCATGTGCTGCTTGGGGTTCTGATGGTCAGGTTTTGAGGCGTTACTAGCCCTATCCACGGAAGTGTTTTACCCCATGTGTTGTGCATTGTGTTGCTACAGTTCAGGAAGGTGCTGCTGCTGGGCACTGGGAGGATGAAAGCATGAGGGCTTTTGTCTGAGGAAATGTTAAGGGTCAAGATGTGAAGGCAGGGACAGGGCTGGCTATCGATGGTAGTGAGCTGAGAGTTATGAAACAAAAAGATCCATGTGTCTGAGGAGCTGCTCCTTGTTACTGTCATTTGTTGCTGTCCCGTGGCTCAAATAAGCTTTTTGCCATCACCAAGATGAGGAGGAGAGCTTAAGAGAATGTGCAGGGCAACAGATCCCAGCCCAGCCCAGACACAACCATCCTGTCCATGCAACTGCAGCTGCGATGCTGAGGGCCTGGTGCAGCACTGCTGTGTCTCTGGATAACCCCTTCACCGATCCCAAGTTTGTTGAATAGGACTGTGTTCAGTGAGAGCATGGCACTGCAGAATTACAGCTCGACTCAGATTTATGTCTAAACCACATTACACCATTATGGCAGTGCCAGCAGGTCAATCAACTGGGTATAAATGGGAGTCAGCATCTGAGGCAGCTCTAAAAGAACAAGGAAAGCTCTGGCAGCTGAGCACCGAGTATTTGGGCTGCAGTATTTTCTTTTATTTATTTTCATTGGCACATTGTGTAATTTATATGGCAGCTTGAGTGTTTGTGGTGCTTTGTAACAGATAAAACATTCTACTAACCATGAAGGGAAATAGGACGTGAAGAGACAGAGAACTGTGCAGGTGGAGAGGATGCTTCAAACTTATAGAAAAGAAGAAAAAAAAAGAAAGCCACTGAAGAAATTAAAGAAGGTATTCAGTGGCGTGGGAAATAGAAAGGCAGCAACACTGGGACGGGCTTACAGAGAGAGGTGCAAGAGGGGAAGGACTTTAAACAAAGAAGTATTATCTTGGTGGCAGACATTGAAAAAGAGAGGGAAATTCAGGGTAGCAAATAATTTGGGAGGCAATTGGCAGCAGTGGTTGCCAACACTAAGGAGAAGCTGTCAGTGTTGGGCAAGTATGTGCTGCTTAAGTCTGGTTCAAACCCACCAGTGCCACAGGAAATAATTTTCTGGACATAAATATGGTCCATGCTGCGGATCTGGTAGAGCCTGGACACTCTTGAAGAAGCAGGTTGGCCAGAGGATCACAGGATGCAGGGGTCTGTGTCTGCTCAGGCAGAGTGAACAAAAGGAAAGACTGTCATTCTACAACTCGACAAAACAAAAAAGGGATGGAGAATATGTGAGAATAAAAGCCCAGAAAGAAGATTATTTTTTAAATTATTATTTTCTCACCAATAACTAGCATTCTCTCATGTGCCTGAAACAAAAATTCATACTGTAGAAAGTCTGCAAAGTCCAAACTGTCCTGATGTGCTAACCCTGTGCTGCAATGAGGAACAATGTAGAAAGCAGACTTTTCTAAGGAAAGTGAAGGCTGCAAGCGAGTATTATGTATATGGCCTCATTGGTGTGGAGCCAAAGTCCTGGTGTCATCCAGTTTAGTGGGAGTGGGCACCACTGAGACATAATAATTTAGGATTTCCTTGTCTTGAATGCATTTGTATAACTTTTGGTAGCTGGTGTCCAGCCAGTATGGTAAGAAAGGATACTCCTATGAACATTTACAATGGAAAATTATGATGGCTAATTGTAGTGTGATGTTTACACAACTCTCTACAGATCAGTTTTGGTTTTGTATTAATTCACTGCTTAATATAATTTGAAGTTCACATGGCATAGAGTGCTGTTTATTTGGAACAAAATTTGGATTTTTGTTGTATGCCTCATCCTCTCAGATCCATTCTGAGCGGGTTGCCATTGTTCCTTGTTTAGTTTTAAGGGAAATAAGTCTGGTTTTGATCAGCTTTCTCCCTGTTCTGCTGGGGATTTCTGATTGACAGCTACATTCTTTTTTCTGATGAGTATGAATGAAAGATCATCTTAATGCATTAAAGTTAGATACAGATTGAGGATAGCTCCACCCACGTTCAAAACACAGAGATGTTCAATCAACTCTTTTTCAACAGGATTGAAAATACTCTGCTTCTATCAGGGTGACTCAGTTCACTTTTTCAAAAGAGACTGAAGAGGCTCAAAGCATTTTATTTAACATCGCTTACTTTGCTGAGACTTTGCTGATCAAAATTAATTATTTCTGGCTTGTACATCTAGGTTAACTTCACATTTTCTCAGCTTTAAATCCCCCTTGAAGAAACCACACTGAATCAATTCGAAGTAGGTAAGATATGCACATGGGCTATTCATGTATCAAAATGTGTTCTTTCCAAGCGATGGCCATTTGCTTATCAGGGGAAAATCATAACTGCTTGTCACCTGAATGTAGCAAAGAAAATGTGTTCAGCTTAACAAGGAACAGAAAGTATGTGTTTGTGATCTGTTTCATTCTTTTAAAATCTGTTTGATTAGATCTTCTTTTAATTCTAACAAACCAAACAAAACAAGACTGAACGTTTCCTGAAGCAAGCCATACTCATATCTGCTCTCAGCTTTGCTCTCCTATGGCATGTTGACGCTGGAGGCTTGGGAATTGTTCGTACATTTTGGTAATTTTTTTTTTTCTGTACGAGAGGCAATATTACTCTATATGTATTTTTGAAGTTGTAAAACATGGAATATTCATAAACCACTTCCCTGCATTCATCATCATGCTAGTTGAATATTCAAAGATGCAAAATTATAACAATTGCCAAATAAGGACCAGTTAACTTCATTCCACTCTGCATCTCTTACCTCTTCTGATGGGTGAGATAATTAATTCATTAACTCTCAAAGGGTGAAGGTTATAGTATACTTAGACTCATGGCCTGCATGATGGAATATGCAACTTGATCTCTGTTGTAAAGTGCATAAGGCAAGTCAAACTTACACCGTCTGAGAGATGTTAAGGTTGAAATCCATGGCTAAGAGAAAATGATGGAGGGCAACATTGATCACTGCTGACTTGCTCCTTGAATGTCTCCAAAGGTTCTAAATCACAGCATGTCTTCTGGGTCCTCCCCGCCCCACTTAACATTTATGTGACAGACGGTACTGCATCAAATTTACAGCGTGCTGTCACAGCTTTTTCCTTCGGTGTAGGATGGGATGAGGTTTAAGGAAAAAGCAAAGAGAAACTCATACTGTCTCAGCTGTATGCTAAAGAGTTGTAAGTTTATGTCTTTAATGTTAACAGTAACTTTGGTTAATGCCATGAACATAGCTTCCTGTGTCATCTCAAATGGTTATACCTGAGAGGTAGGGGCACTGCCCCTTCACCTTCTCTTCGCGTTTTCTCTACTGTGCCTGCCCTTCTACATCTTACCTCAGTGTCGTGGTTTAGTAGCCCTGGCCAGCAACTGAGCCCCATGCAGCTGCTCGCTCACTTTCTCCTGATGGGATAGGGAAAAGGTCAGAAAAGTGAAAGTGAGAGAACTCATGGGTTGAGATAAAAGCAGTTTAATAGGACACACATAAAATGAATAATATATCCACAAAACACAGTTTCTCTCCACTCAAAGCCAATACTGCACAAGACTCCCAGCTGCCACACCATTTAACCAGGGTTAAATATACACAATCCTAATATTATGTCTGTTCTTAAGTCTGAATATATTTAAGCTTTCATGTAGGTTGGCATAATTTCACACTTAATTTTAATTGCACATTTTTAGAGGAGAAAAAACTACAATTTAATTACACATCACATTTAAGAATAAAATATTTTTTCCTCAAAAAGAAGTCATCCACTTTCACTGCCTTAACACTCGTTCAAAACACATGGTTCTTATGCTACTTTAAACTACAGGTGAAAAAATACAGGAAAGGCCCATTACTGCCTGCACACTAGTGCTATCAGATATGGGAATGTGTTGATAGTTAACTTTTAAGAAAGCGAATTGTTCCAGTAACAGTCAATTTTGGTGTGCAGGTGGTAAATAACAAATTGGTTTTGTTTCATTCCAGTGGATGATCACTGTGCTTCTTGTCAAATTTCACATCGTCACATTATGCCCCTTGGAGACTGCTTCCCAGCCCTCACTGCTTAATTCAGGGCAGCACCTGCTTTCTCTCTGACATTCTCAGTGAACAGAAAACCATGTGCTGTGGGCATCCTCTTTCCAGTCATCCTGGAAGTACCTCTCACACTGGGGAAAAATGTTACACCCTCTGCACTTGCTGAACACCAAAGCCCCCAAAGCACTGCCGCAGACTCCTTGAATCCCGTGAGATGGAGGAAGGTTGTAACTGTTCACAGGACTTGCTGGCCAGGTGTAGTTGCCATTTCAAGGAGATTTGCACTAACTTAAGTACCATTCCAAGGCTTTTGCTGTGATCTTTTAGTGCACGTATTGGATTTACGTGCTGGAGACAGGCTTGAGCATCATTTACAAAATGTCAGGGTTTTCTTTCTTTTAACAACCAAACTGTCATCAGTCCTTTAACAATTGTCTCTTTTAATCCAAAACTTTTCATTTTAGAGCTACATATTTCATAGGCTCCTTTTGCACATTATCTGGAACTCATGGCTCTTTTTCTACTACCCTCAGCAATAGCATCTTCCAGTTTCATCCTACCATCCTGGAAGAATTTCACATTATTACAACATTAGAATTTGAAGAGGCAGTTATGCTTGGTTTTTATGTGCTTTCCATCATCACATCATCATCATCATAAACAGAAGCAAACGAGCTGTTGGATGTGTGCTGAGGGCAAATATGTTCTTTCGATGGAGTTTTATTTTGCTGAAGCATACTGCAGCATTGGCCACTTTAATTTCTGCAGGGTGATGAATCTGATATACTCGAGCAAACACCCTTGTCCTTGGGCCAGGCATCTCTTGTCATTGTCTGAAGACTTGGGTATGTTTTGAGGATTTCTGCACTCCCTCTCTGTGTATTTCTGAGGAAGAAAACCACAGCCACAACAAAAAACTGAACAAAAAATAAGAACCAGTGGATCCAAGAGAAACTAACCACTTCATCCTGTGCACTGAAACCTGAGGGGATGGAGTGTGCTAGGATGACCCAAAGTGTCTTCTTCACCTTGAAGAGCAGAGACATGTGCCCAGGGCAGTCCCTTACCTATGCAGTGTACACAGAGAATTTCTTCAAACGCTTGTCTTTCATGTGCCCATCAGGGGCTGCATCTCACCCCATCACCTTAATGTGTCTCTCTCCTGGTCACCTTCCCAGTAATTTGAAGAATGGTTTGGTTAGGTGGCAGAGGGGCTGTAAGTGCATTTCTAGTTGTGAGCTTTGTGGTCCCCCTTTGCATGAGAGAGTAGTTGTGTTGTTTAGCTTTGAGAGTGTGAAAAGCCATGTGAACACAAGTTTTGTGTTTCGTTCTGAAAGTAGTTAGTTCCACATTGTCTGTCTTGCAAAAGCCAGTGCCGTATGATGCAACGACTGCCACAGCTCTGCCCCAGAATGTCCCCCACCCTGGCACATGGGTGAGCTCCTGAGCTTCCATGACTCATGGTTCTTCACCAGTGCCTGAAAACCCTTCAGTACTGTGTCAGTCTATGGGTTACAAAAATAGGTGGACTACTGAAACAAGCAGCAGACAGTTGACGTAAACATAAAAGACAAGGCAGCTTGGCCCACGGAGGAGCAGAGTGGAAAGGAACTACAGAGAAGTCTCTTTCTTTGTTCATATTATCTAGAATTTGTACCACCAGCCTTCCTTCACACTGAATACTTTCTTTGCTGGTTCATATGTAATTCTATTTCTGTTCTCTTTTCACATCAGCTGCCAAAATCTCCACTCATGTAGCAACCTTAAAATGCACATTTCCCATTTAAACATTGCTTGTGATTTTTGAGTGGTCCCTTGTGGTGCATGCTCACTGGTCTCTATGGAACAAAAGTTCCTTGCAAGTTAGCAACAAAGCTCAAGAAAAGGATGCATAAAACTAAGTGGAAATCTAATATTCATAAGAGGATGCTCTCCTGCTGGGAGATGGGGAGATGTAGCCAGTGACACGCTCAGGTACCAATTCAGATTTAGATTGATTGGACAGTGTGGGTGTCTTCTGCGTTCAGAGAGCTAGTCCTAGGTAGGAGGTATAGATGAAAGACCTAGCAGGAACTGGAGTCAGAAAGATATTCCTAGCATTGGGGCTGCTCTTTCTTTACCTCCACCAAGTGTGAAGCTAAGACCAATAGGAATCTTAATGTTTGCTGCTTCCCTGTTACTGTCCTCCTTTTATTTGACCCGTATTTAGATTTTAATTTTGCTCCTGGTGTTTCTGACCTGAAGAGAAGGTTTTGGGCCTTGCAAGCTTGGTCTGCTTTTTTCAGCTGTACTGGTTGGTCTGTTAAAAGAAATTCTCTCCTCTCCCACAGACTTCTCACTCCCTTCATCTGCTCCCTCAGACCATCGCAGCGACTGCAACACTGTAATTACAACTGCAACAGGTACGTGAAAATGCGTTCAACAATGACAGACAAGGCAGGTTTTTACAAGGTGACTGTCACCTTTTTAATAACTTAGAAAATCACACAGTAGATAAGAAATTACGACTCTGAGATGTCCGGAGCAAACCTTATTCTATTGCACTGTTCAAATGGTAGTGGAAAAAGATTTATGGTAAGTTACATGGTAAATGAACAGGAGAACACACATGAAAACTGTGTCACAATATTGACCAAAATTATCTTTTATGCCTGTTACACCAGACTTAGTATAAAAAGTGGCTCACAAGTTGTACAGAGAACTGTTTCAGTGACCTGTAAACTGTCCTCTGGATTCTTCGGTTTTTTGTTTCCTTGTGAAAAACATGTTTAAATTTCTCCTTGTTCGACATTAATCTTGGGCTGTGTTTTGTTCTGATCTTCCAGTTCATGTACGTGAAGAGACGTGAAATGCCTGTGTTTCCATGATATGAAGAGGTTTTGCACTTTTTTAAAGAATTGATGTAAACAGCCTCCGTGGTGCTGTACATTTTTTGTTCCCATCAAAGCTTGTCCTTTAACTGACCTTTGAGAATTCTCCCACAGATTGGTTACAGGCCTAATTAACGTTTCTAAAAATCTGGGCAAAATGTGCAAAGAGCAGTGAGTGTTTCTGATGTTGGATTAGGAAATGCCACATCCAAGAAATCTGAAAAGGTGTTAGCTGTCTTTCTGTTACAGTTGTACTCCTACTAGCATCATTCATGAGCTCAACACTTTCTATATGTGTGCTGGAATAGCACAAACCCCCAGAATATGAGGGAGAGTTGCCTAGTTACTTGTTATTTTAGCCCTATTTCAGCTGAAATATACCCAGATGCAAACTGTGGCATGCAGTGACATTTGCAAAGCTCTCTTGACTACGGAGTCTGGAAAAGCAGACAGTTTGCCATTGTCTGTGGTCAGTTACATCTTAGGGCAGAAGAGACACAAGGGCTATTCTTGCTTCATGCACCTCAAGGCAGACGGTGGGTGCAGGAAGCTACAGATGTTCTTCTCTCCATCGGATTCTTCAGTTTCCTAGGAAGAACTGTATGATGGAAGTTACTTCTGTAAGAGCGGAGAGGAGCCTGCCTTTTATTATGACGTGCTGTATTTCTCAGTAAGGGGGAAAGTATTTCACGCTTTGTTGTTTTGACCAAGGCATGACAGCTAATCTGTGGTATGTAGCAGTCAGACAACCAGCTTGTTATATGCCTATCACTTCACTGTGGAGCATGCCGGGCAACAAAGATACCCTGACTGAAAAATATTACAAGGACTACTTCTCAGCAATGCAATACTTCTGGTCCATCTTTAACTTAAGACTGCAACAGCTGAAAGTAGCATGTAAGACATGCAAATACGCATCATAAATACCCTGGTAAAGTAACAAAGCCTATAAAGGAAAGTCTATTATTAACAACAAATTATTAGACTACTGTAGCTGTTAGAGGTATGGAAATAACCCTGCTTCCTTTCTCACTGACCTCAAAAGCTGCATTTACATTCAAGGTTCTTGAATGATCCTATATGCCACCTCCCAGTTTACCAGGCAGCAGATTGGGGAAAGGAAAACAAGAGGGGTCAGCATGCAGGGAGTGATGAAATAATGGACCAAGCAGCAATGCTAATGTTACTCTCTGTGAAGTTCAAGAACACCTCTCTTACCTCAGGGAGAGCTCCACCATGTCAACTTAAAAATAACTTACCTTTTGCTTAGTTTCAGCCAGTCTCTCTAACATTTCCTGGACATGTCCTGGACATTTCCACTCTCATTGACCATATGCCTGCCTATTTTTTCTGGCATTTCTCCCTCTCTCCATCCCAATGACTGTTCACAGATTTCAAGCAACAGCAGTACAGAAGGAGACATTTGGAAAGTCTGCACAGGCCATCCTACAGGATTTCCAGAACTCACTGCCTGTGTGGAAGAAAGAGAATCAGAGGAATACTCCATGGTGGACAGAACTTTGCTGTTATACATTGCTTTTGGCAATGTCTGTCTGGGTTACAACACCTGCTGCCCTTCATGGCATGGAGGACAAGGTGGAAGAGGAGAAGTGGTTTGTAGGGACCTGTGTTTATTTCAAGGAAGCTTCCTGAGGGAAGGGTTATGGGACAACACATAAAAATCCTTAGAAGACGAAGCTTGCTTAGTTCTAGTTTTCATATCGCAGTTCTTTTCATTTCCTCAAGTCATTTTAGATGATGTATATACTTTCTTCTTTAATCTTGCTCCTATTTTCTCAGCTTGTGTTCAGGGAGCCTTTTGAATCTGCTTTGAATGTAAGTTTGATTACATCAAAAGTAAGTTCTTACAAGTAAAACTTGCATTATGCAGGAACATATTTGTAAAAAAATGCATTTACATTGCAGGAGAGTGAAATACAGCTGCAGTCAGATAGGGTTGCTCCTTGTTCCAGCTGTAATTTCCAGGATTTCACCGGCAGTTACATGCCTAGCTAACTAATGGCAGTGTTCTTTCATCATGGCTAAAGGGAAGTTTGACTCAAAGCTTATTAATTAGGATGACTCTTTATTTTAATTACAGGGAAAATAGCATAAGGAACTGAGAAAGATCGCTGTGTCTCCTCTCCATCAGGCTGCAAGCTCTCTTGCAGCTATGGCTTCAAATGAATGCTTTAGTCTCTTAAAGGGCTTGTTACTCACAGACTGATCATCACCATAACAGGGAGCCTAAGACTTTCATTGAAAAATCACCCATAAAAGGCGATACTGATAGGAAATGGAACATTTCATGAGCTTTCCCTCCAAATCAATGACAAATTCATTCTTGGCTTCTTTCAGACATCATACAAACCACTTACGTGGCATGCTAAACTTCTGTCCACATTACCGGCAGGATTTGGTTTGGAGATACACTGCATCAGCCCAACAGTTTCACAATGTAGTGGCTGAAGTTGGCATTCTTAGCTCACTGGAGATCTGATTCTCTCTAGAGGTTCTTGGAAGATCAAGTATGGTTACTGTATGCACTCAAACTGCAAATAAATGGCAAGCATGTTGGACATGTGTTCTGACTGACTCTCAAGCAGTAGCAGAATATCCCTGTCTGCTTCCTGGTGCTTTGTCACATATATGAACCAGTTCCCGGGGATGAGCAAACATCCTTGTCACTAGCAATTTACCTAGCTCAGCAGATTTTCCTTGACTGTAACTGAAAGGGATCAGCAGAGATTCTGCCTGGCCTTTCAGAAGGTTTATCCCACTTTGCCATCTGACCTTGTCAGGTACACGTCCCCTCCTCCTTACCGGTGTGCCACATAAGTGCTGCTGATTGAAGGTTGTACGAGGCACAGCTACACCAATGGGTTTCAAAGCTGGAGCTAGGTTTTGAATCACCACTCATCACACAAGCAGATGCTTTTCTGTCCCTCTCAGTGTGTAATATCATCGTGCTTTTTCTTATTCAGGTGGCGTGCAAAAGTCCAGAACGGTGTCAAGGTACAATCATGCTGGGAGCAGTTAAATCACAGGCTTAGACACAGTCTGTGCTGCTATCTAGGTGAGAAAGAAATGGTGAGTCTGAGTTGTTGCTACCATCTGTGTTTTGTAAAGCATGATACAAGGAACAGAAGGGTCAAAATGCCAGTCCAAGAAAACACATAGTGCCTCGCACTTTTGTGCCACACTGTATTCCTGGAGCAGGACTCCAGTCCCAGCACTGGGCACCTAGCTGAGGAAAACTCTTTTCTCCCAGCCATGGCACACACACTGGTTCCCTTTGTGGTGATCAAGGGTGACCAGGTCTCGCCCTGATACGAGAAAGGGATGTGGCTGAGTCATCCATTGGCATCTCAGAATTAGGAATTTTTCCTAGATCAGATGTAGCTGTTGATATTGAGGTCAGTTGGATGGAGAAGTGTCCTGCAGATAGACCTGCTGAGGTCCATGTAAATGGCAGCTCAGCTGAGGGGATCCTGTCAAGTCTAAATTGACCAGTCAAGCTTTGGATTGCAGTGTTGGAGAAACGTCCTCCCACATTATTTTTAATAATGCAAGATGTTTTTCAGACCCAGTCCTGCACCCAAGACACAGATGTGGTTTCCAGCATCCTGCTTTACTGCATGAACCAAAGATCATCTGCCTTCCTTTCCTCATACATATTCCAGCTGTCCCTGGAGGATGCAACTGCTGGGATGTCAGACCCACTTGGTGAGGGGCACTAAAAAGTGCCCCTTGGTGAAGATCGGCAGCACAGCCTTCTGCCTGAGCAAGGCCTTGTGGGTCTTGTTAATTCCCCCTCTGTATAGGATCCTGCTCTTAAGCCAGTTAGGCAGTTACAGACGTATATAGAAGACAAGTAGAAGCCTTAAAGATAAATAAATAATTTTAATTTTTATGAAAGTGAGTAGCCAGATAAAAGAGAGAGCAAAATTAGTGATCTCAGAGTTAAAATAGAACAAGTCCCCTTAAGCACTTGGACCTAACCAGTTTGTGGACCAGTGAGCCTTCAGCACCACTCCAACTGGTGTGCATTCACATGTGGCCAGGGCCGGCTTGGACCAAGCTCTGAGCTTGCTCTTTGTCATTAAGCCTGGGAGGAACTGGTTTGCTTTGGTAGTAGATGAAGATTTAGGGTACAAAAGCCAGAGAGAGACCTGCAGGATGACAGACTGAAGTAGCTGCACTGAGCAGTGCACCTTAAATATGAAGAACTAAGGGCATCATGACAAGCTGAAGTCTTATTTTTTTGCTGGCACCTCCTGTGGTCACCTGTGTACAGTAAGCACCATGGTAAGTCCGACTCTCAACAAAATCTACCCAAATTTCAGAAGCTGTTCTTTATTATTTCCTCTTTGCAAAGCTGGAGTTGCTAAAAGAAGGAAATAATAAAAGAATGAAATAATTATGTCTTACACAGTGCTCGCAAATACCAACTTTTCAGGTGACTTCTATGTGGTGTGTGTATTTATAACATCTTCCCTTCCATCAGCTGTTGCCATGGTACACAATGTAGTACCTGCCTGCCAAACACACTTCTTAAGACAATAAAATACAACATGATCTCATCTCAATCCATAGAGCACCCGATTCAGCTTGCTTTTTAAAATGCTTTGCAGAACGCAATAGTAATCCTTGATTTACAGCCTGAAAAACAGTGGAGTGAGGAAAGCAATTCATTGTCGAGGAAAGGGCATGCAGATAACCTCCTAGAGCTGAGCGCTGCGGGACTTGGCGGAGTGGAGGGTGATGGGTCCAGATGGCTCAGGCGAGCGAGCTGGCGGTGGCTGGCTCAACAAGGGGAGATTGTGCTTCAGCACAGAGAGGAGGCTGGTACTGCACGAGCAGGAGGAGTGGGGCAAGGGCAAGCATAACGGAGCCCAGTGTGTAATGAAAGCAAGTCCTCAAAGGGTTTAAAAGCGTGGACGGATGGGGATTTTGATACCGGTCTGGAAATGAAAGAGGGAGGCTAGTGGACTAGCCAGAGGGATAGATGTAAGTGGTGCAGGGGAGAAGGGGGAGGAGGAAGGCTGGAAATGACTTTTACAAAATTAGAAAATACAGCCAAGCCTGCCAAGTATCCAAACTAAGCAGCCAGACAACTTGCAGAGAGACATTAGCTTCCACGAATGACAGATAGCTGCGGCAGGAAATAAAGACAATGTGAACTGGAAGTTGTTTTTCTAACTTGCAGCAGAAATGACTGTCAAATTATATATAGCATAGGCTAAATGTGCCTTAGGGCAACAAGGAAGTATTTTCTTGCTCACACAAGGAACAGTCTCAGTGTGAGTCGGGTGTTGCCATCAGCTGAGCAGGGGAAGAAGGGGGTTATGATGCAGAACTTGCAGACTTTCTTATGAGCCTGACACCTGCTTCCTTGACCAGCTGCCTGGAAAAACACATTTCAGTGTGTTTTTTTTTTCTCAGATGAGGAAGGAAGTCTATACTGCTTCACTTTCCCAGGGGAAATCGCTACTGGCAGAGTATCTGTCAACAGCATACTTTAGCAATGTATTAAACTCGAAAATGTCCTTCTGGATTAAAAGGGGAGTTCTAACCATACGTCTTTCTTTAATAACAGTAAGGATTTTTTTTCTCTCTCATAAAACACACTGGCAGTAGGGATTTTGGAAGAGAAAAAATATTTTTAAAGAACCTCCTTAGGCACTTACTTAACATCAGGTCATGTTTCTCCTTGAACAAATGCCAGCAGATTATTCTGAAATATACTTTATCAGCTACAGACTTCTGTCAATTAGTAGCTGTCTTTTCAAAAGTGGAAATCTTTGGAGGAGCATTTGGAACTTTGAGACACTGAAGGAAAAAGAAAAACTAAGTTAGGACAAATCAGTTGCTCTTTAGTGATGGAGCTGTGGCTGCACAGGGGCTGCAGGATTTGCCCCCCATCACCCCCCGCCTCTGTTTGCGGAGTCCACAGCAGCAGCAGCTGCTGGTGCCGCTCACTTGAGAGGTGCTCTGTGCCAGGGTTCCCGCTATCAATGCCTGGCTTCAGAAACGAACCGTGAAAAACCAGTCTGGTGTGAAGGCAAGAAGCCTTTGTTTAAGCATTATTGTCTTCTTCTAAAGCTGACTTCCTCTGACTGCAGTAAATAGCTCTGCAATATTCATATGAACAGGAATTAGCAGACTGCCATCATAGGCATAGGAGAGCTGCGCCTCCCTCCTCTCGCTCACTTCTCTTTCCGTCAGCTGTTGTGCCACTGGACTTGTGAGAATGCAGGGGCACGCAGAAAGCTGTCAGGCTGTGGGTGTCGGGTTCAGGAGAAGGGCTCTGCCATCGCTTCGCGCTGGCAGGCACCACTTTCGAAGTTTACCTGTTGGTCTTACCTGCACCAATACAGCCTCCCTGGGTTGGTTTGAAGGCTTGGAGTAAGAGCAGACAGAGCTCGCCTTTGCCTGTGCTACCCCGCGTAAGCACACAGTCTTGCAAAAAGGCTTATTTCCGTGCAGTGTGGGCCGAGCTCATGCGGGACACACTTGCTTAGGTTGCAGCACTGGATGCCTTGCTTTGTGAAGAAACAAAGATATTTACAGTTTCTACTGACAACTATATAATATTTTTCTCTGCTTAAGCACAGCAGAATTTCTTACCCGCTTATATAGACTCCATTACCATAATAACTGTATGTGTTAGAGTAATTAACAGGCTTAACTTAAGAGCACCCTTGAGACATAAGGCCTATTTATTTTTCTTTTATAGCTGAGAAACTGAGGTGGAGGGATCGAAGTGGCTTAAGGTCACTAAAGAGGCAGCAAGGTCCTGAACACTTTACTACAGCTTCATGACTTCACCTGGAAGTTCTACGAGGTCTTGTCTTGGTTCCCACTCTGGACATCAGAGAAACATGCAAATGCAATTCTGTGCAGAAACCTCCAAGCTTGTGGAGTCCCCCTGAGCGTCACACCTGCCCACTCTCAGGCAGCCACATCAGGCCACAGGTTCAGAACTAGGGACTTCTGTCCCAACCACTTTGTCACTACACAGCTAGTGTTTAATCTCTTTTTTTTTTCCCCCTTCTAGAGAAAGTGGGGGATGTATCCCTTTTTCTCAGTCAGCTGGCTTCAGAGGACACGGGGGTTCATGAGTGTCCTTCCCAGCTTTCCCTGGATCATCTCTGGTCTCCCATCACCTTGGTTGCACTGTGGTCCAGAAGCCCCAGGGATTGGAACACTAGGCAGGTGATGGCAGCAGCTGCAGGAAGATAGGACAGCCACAGGGAACTTAGAGTGCCTGTATGGGTTTTTTCCCCCATAAATTTCCCTCTAGCAACTACACTGCCTTTTTCTTTCTAGGTCACATTCCTGGATCTCCCAGGCCAAGAACTGTCATTTTGATCTGGAGCCTGATCTGAAGGAACACAATGACACACGGCTTTCTGAGGGGTTTGTGTTTCCTTGGGCAAAACACAGCTAGTTCCAACACACATTCATTTGGAGGCATTCAGAGCCAGGTAAGCAGCTTTTTAAACACTGCTTCTCTTCTGTTGCCATCTCCATCCCAGGCACTTGGACCTGGCTTCCCATTAGCTGCCAGCTCCAGACCATGCAGGTGTGGGGGGTTTGAGGCAAGACCTTGCCTGCCTGGGAGCATAGGGGTTGCAGAGGGGCTGCGGCACCTCTTCTCTGCCAAGAGAGCAAGGAATTTTTTGCATCCTGTTGGGGACAAAGTGTGCTTTACCTGACAATGAACAACTTTCTTCCTAACTCAGCATCCAGGCAGGCACCTTCTGTCTAAACTTAGCCTTCTGCACATACATATGCACTCGTGCACATAGGCATGCATGCACACGTATCCTCGGGACTGGGTACTAGCCTATCAGACCTCTGTGGGATGCCAGGTATGGGCACAAACAGGTACTGCTGCTGCCTGAAAGGGGCCATGGGAATGACATCTTGGAGAACTGGTGTCTGTCTTGCATTCCCTCTCCTTCTCTTTATACCCACCCCCTTCTTCTTTCTTCTCTTTTTTCCTTTCTTCTTTTTCCTTTTTTTTTTTTTTTAATTTTTATTTCATTCTTTTCCTTCCCCCCCCCCCCCCTTTTTTTTTCTATCAGAAACAAACCACAGCACCTTGTGGGACAGAAGTGGGAAAGCTGCTTACAGTACAGACTCTCAGATGCTGCAGATGCGCCTTAAGGGCCTGCAGGAGGGAGGAAGGAAGAGCATTACAGCCCCAGGGTGGACCTGCAGAGCAAGCCCAAAAAAGCAGTGCAGATGGGACCAGCAGGTATACAGCAGTCTGTCTGCTTTATGCCTTCCTATGCTTTCTTATTTTGCCCAAAACTAGTGTATTAGCGTGGTTTGTGTCTGCAGGTGATGGATGACTGATGTTTTATTAAAAGGTGGGGTGAACGAGCTGTATTGGTTGTCCTGGCTTTGAAGGAATCTAAGCTTGAATTTTGGCCTGGATGGCAGTCTGGTGAGCCTGTAAAGACCTTTCTTAGTCTACTCGGAAACATTCTCTGGCACAGAAAATTTAAGCCAGCTGGAGAAACATATTTCAGACAGGAATCCGTACTGGCCATGGAAGATGCAGTTTAGCCTAGAGGCTCAATTCACAGAAGGCTTAATTTAACTCTGGGGGCTTTTATGTTAGTTGTGTGCCATTTTATTAAGAAGTTGCTGTAGGAATGCTTATGGATTGTTTCAGTTTCTATGGGGTGTTACTACCAGAAAAAAAAAAGTAATATTCATAATACATCTTCTCTTCCCTGCTCTTGCTCCTCTGATACTGGAACCAGCACTCCTGTTTCAGTACAGAAAACTGATGTGTGACAGCTTGCCTCGCCATGATTGCTCAGGCCAAGTAAGTGACAACATCTATCCAGATTCCTCTACTTGGTTCTTTGCTGACTCTGACTACATTTGGAAGTAGAGCTCAGTTTCCACATTTTCTATAATAATTGCGTATTAAGAATCTCTCCTTTGAGAGATTCTCCTCTGAGTTTTCTGCAGCTTCTTTTCACCTTTTTGTGAGTTTCTGTATGATCCTAACCATGCACCCTACATAATGACCTAAGCTGCCCTTGTTCCCTAAAATGAGGATGCGCTCATGCCTCCTGGCAATCTTAGAAAACCCTGTTATCTTCCAAATAGTGTGTGTCAAGTAAAGGTCAGAAGAAATCTGGGAAGGAGGGAAAACCACTGAAAACCAAGCTAGTTGATGTGAGGAACAAATTGCATTTTTACTTCATTCCCTTGCTTCCCTTCCCCCACCCCCTATGATTTTTTCCTTTCTTTTTCCAGCCAGTTTTATTTTTCTAAATAATGTTGCTGAGCACATGCCTCCACCCATCAAGCAGCTTCATGCTGTTCTTCCACACATGTGCTCACATGCATTGTTTCATTCATCCCTGTCAGGATCCCGATGTCTACAGGTCTAAAAATCTGCTTTTCCGCTTCTACTGATCATCTAGCCTTTCTGCTTACTATTGGGCAATGGTATGTTGAGAAACCAAGGTAATTACTTACCTTCCTAAACTTCTTTCTTACTTTGTACCTAAGAACTACCAAATGCCAGAGGGAACATCTGTCACTCCATTAGAAATGGTGGGATAATAAGAGCCAAAATCACAGATCTAATTTTGCATATATATAATAAAAGAAAGCCAGATGTGGCAAAAGCAGATCAGCAAGGAAATCAGACTGGCCTTATGGCCTGTCTTCCTTTTGGGAAGTCACATGCTGTCAGAACATACAATACCTTATTCCCTTTAGTGTATGTTCTGCACTGGTGTTTTCCCTAAGAGAAAGAATGGAGGAGATTTATGCCATACAGAACTTTTGCCAGCAAATAATTAACTGACATACATTACATATAGTTGTACAATAGGACATGTAATTGAGACTCCAGACACAGCACGTAGGTAAAACTAGAATTGGATTGTGGGAATAAAGCTAAGTCCAGCCTCTGTTAATAAACATGTAGAGGCTGAGGACATCTTACCCAGGGATAATTAAGAGAACTGTGAACAGAACTGCATTGAGAAATCAGATGTGCATACAGAGACATAGGAAGATTACTTGTTTAAAACCATAGTTATAAAATAATATATTGAGATAATTAAAAAATAAGTTAACTGGAAATGTGAAAAAAATAATCACAGATGCAGATACTAATTCTGCAGGTAGTATGGTAGATCTAGAGGTAGACATGAAATTAAGCAAATGTTGCTGCCTAAAAATTAGCTGTCATAGTACTGAATACCCAGTGTTGTCTTGTAAACTGGGGGTGGGAAATGATAATTTTTACAGATCTCTGCCATACAGGATAAAATTTAATTTAATCAAAATAAATTTTTAAAAGTCCTATTGAATATGAAGGGGATGAGATTTTACCCTTATCTGCTTTTGGACAGAAAGGAAAAATAAAATAATTTTGGATCTTAGATGTGATTTAAGAGGGAAGATTAAATATATGCAATTATTTTAGAGATAACAAAAAGGAATGCTACTTACATTCAAAAGCTGTAAAGCTCAAGTTTGAATCAAATGATAATCGTCACATGAAATAGCAAGGTGAATGAAATTAAGGGTGTAAGTGTTTTGAGTATCAGTAAAATCTTTGTACCTGAGCAGTGCCATGTGGTAAGCTCATTTTTAGGATCTGCTGTGGGATGCAGCCTGGCGTGCCAGCTGTGCTGAGGAGTGATGCTGTGGGAAGGATGATGTGCCGCAGGGTAGCTGAGGGTGCAAAGGGCTCTCCAGTTCATCTGGTTCAGCCCCTTGGTTCAAGGAGGTCTTATTTCAAAGCCAGATCACTTTGCTCAGGAATTTGTTCAATCACATCTTGACACTCTCCAAGGATGGATATTGCACTGCGTTTCTGGGCAACCTATCCTGGTCTTAAACCACGCACATAGGAAGATATTTTTTCCCTTATATCCAACTGAAATTTCCCTTGCTGCATCATGCGACTGCTGCCTCTTTTCCCTCTGCTGTGTGATTGATCTAATACAACTCTTTTGTCTCTTAACTTTCACAAGATCCACTTTCTAAGATTCCTGTGACCTCTGACAGAAAGGAAATTTTCTGTGTAGGATACTAGAAGCTTCACACAGATGTAACAGTGGAATATAATTTGCTAGAAAGCTGTATGCCAAGGAAGGGGAGCAGCTGAAAGCTGTATGATCATGAGATGCTTCCTTCCAGTTCTCAAAATATGCTCAGAGCGTGTCCTTGTTAGGGACATAGTTTTGCAGGTCACAAGTAGAAGCTCTTAAAAAAAAAATCACAGGAAGAATACTTCACAGCTCTGAAAGAGGCACCAGGGAGCTTGTGGGAATTACCACAGCCACGTGAGTTCCTGTTCCTTGTGCTTGCACCAGTGAAATATGATCGTGGCACTGCAAGCCAGGTAAGGAGCATCGGCAGCGTGGGCTTGCAGAGCCATACAAGCAGAGTGGTTAAACTGCCTGGGCAGCTGGGGTTGTGAAAGACTGAGGTTGTGGATATTTTCATTATTTAATGATCAAATACCCAGCATCTTTAGAAGTTTAGTTGAGACAACCTCAGGTTGTGCGTGCTGGTATGCTGCCTGTGGTATTTTTTCCCCTTGCTGTTGTCTCTCCTGGGGATCCTTTTGGCTGGAACTATGCTTTTTTGTGTGCAAGGGAGGTCTGTTTTTAGAATACACAATTCCTCTCCTCTTCTAAGTGCCATCCCACAAGTGGCAGCTCTGTAGGAGGGAAGCAGAAGTATCACACTAAGTTTCTATGAGACAGTTCTATGAATGTCCTGAGACCTTTGCCTACTGCAATGTTGCTGCAGGTTTAGTTACTTAATGAAGAGACAGACTGGTTGAAACTTTTTTATTCTGGTACCCTGACCTGAACAAGCAGATTTTTGCCATAAAGCTTGTGAGCTTTGTCAAGGCCTGAATTCATTGTTTCAGACTGTCGTTACATAGGCTGTGCCATGCACATTTTTTGAAGCACCTGAAAGTTAAATCCTCCTCTGAGATACAAGTCCATAAGATTTCCACTGCTTTCCACTAAGAATAAAAACACAAAATTGGATATCTTTATGACCTTCTTACTCTACTCTGAAAGACATAGACAATATTTTTGCAAAAGGTATTGCAAGACATGAAACTGGAAATTTTGAGTGTCGCCTTCTGTGTCTATAGTCAAAAGTGAAAACAGTTTGACAGGCAGACATGACTAATTTCTCTATTGCTTCTATTTGTCCGTTTCAGCATTCACATTAGGAATCTGTTATCTGAAACTTCAGTTTACACTATATTTCTGCATGACAAAAAAATTAAAAACTGTAATGGAACTTTTGTAACTGCAAGATATTAATCAGTTAGGTAGAATTTATTTTAAAAGGTTTTTTCCATGTGGATTCATGAAACTAATGGTTGTTAGCAAAGACAAACTGCTATGTGGTTGTAAAAACAGAACACTATTATTTTTGTAGGTGTAGTGCAAAGCACAAGGTCACTTCGGCAGCTCTCATAGTTTCATTTTAGTTTAAAAATATATAAAACTCTCTTGAAATACAGACAACTTAAAATTGTGAAGTTTCAGAACATGAAAACTATTCATAACTTATTGCTGGGCATAACTTACTGCTCTTTAGATGTCAGTGGAATGGAAACATTTTTCTTCTGTCTTAACTTGCTGCTGTTTACTTAGCAAAACATGTTGCTGCTAAAACTTTTCCATCACATACACGTGCATGGATGGAACAGGATTCCAGGGTCTTAAGGAAGAACTTTCAAATCAAATCCCATCTTTGCTTTGCCCTGTTCTTTGCATTGGAATTTCTGTGCAGCATTGAGTGGTAACAGCTTTCCAGGTTTACAGAGGAGTGTTTCCTTTTGATTTTCATTGAGGCATAGATGAGGCTTAGCTGTCTCTCTTCTTGGTTTCAAAAGAGTGCCAGAACGGTATGCCAGGCAGGAAAAAAGTCAGCTTTTGGCAGATACTAGCTAAACCTCCATAAGCCATCGATCATACCACACTGTTGGCATTGTGTGTGTTGTGCTGCCTACACCTCTCTAATTAGGAAATAAAGTCTGATAACTATTTCAGAGATCATTGCTGTATCACCAAAAAAGAGTCTGATTGTGGAGCTAGAATGAAAGCCAATAATAGCTTTAGGAAAAACAGGGCAGCAATCTCTGGAGAAGGATACCTGAGGGAGAGCCAGGAGAAAGGAGTCATGGCCTGCGAGGAACGGACGGCCTCTGTGAACAAGACTGATTGGTTGCAGCAATGCTGTGCTGTTTGTGGGGGCAGGAGGTCTGATTTTGTGCTGTAACTCTGGGATTCTATTTAACTCCGTGTTAGCTGTTTTAAGATAGGCAGAAATCTATTGCTTTGGATGATCCTTCTTCAGTGGTGTTTCCAACCCCTCCCCATTCTGTCATTCCGTTGGTGAATAAACAAAGCACCCTGTTTTCATCACAGCTGTAAGAAACAAGTGCAAACTCTACACCCTAGCAAGCTGTGGAAATCACTTAGCTGCCTGGCATGTGCTTCATGCACTATGGTGCTCCAAGGAACTAGAGCATTCATGCGTTCCCCCAGTGAAGAAGTGATACTAAAATGACCGCTTCTTGTTTTCCTTTAAGCCAGATAATGGGACTGATAGCAAGTGGGTCAGAGTCTACAGTGTGCTGTTACTTGATGTCTGTTGAGTTGAGCAGTCTTAGTCAATCTCGACAGTTTTAAATTATCTCCAAAGACAACACATGACCTAGGTCTTTGGAACAGACTGTTTTTGAGTTTTGTCTAGGATAAAGCGTTAGGCAAATGATTACTCACATTTTAGACAAAATTCTTCTTAACAACAAAGGTAGCCTGAACTTTAAATTACAAATCAGTTAGTGAGGGGTAGAAGTCCATTCTGCCATCCTGAACTGAGTAAGTCAGAGGGCAAAAGGATATATGCAGCAGAATAATCCTTTGGTCTTAGCTTTTCCATACAGTCCCATCATCAGCAAACAAAATGGATCTCTGCATCATCTCCAGGCTGCAACCTCTTCCATCTCCAATCCCTCCCCTTGTCTCCCCCAGCCTCACTGCTTCCCCCACTCCTTCTCACCAGGTCCAAGGACCAGAAAATTAAAAAAAAAAGAAAGCCTAAACTTTCATCTTAAAAGCTAAGAAACTGAACAACAAGGACAGAGGAAGTGTTTCTTGCCTTCCTTGGGAAGAACATGGTGTTGAGTCTGTGAGCCACAGCAAATCAGTGTAAACTGTTGGAGGAATTAAAAGTTCGTTGCTGATTATTCCTAAAGATCAAAGTTTATTCATGTGTCGTCCATCCCCATCCCCCCCTCAGATGGATTTTGCAGTCTGGCTAAATATAAAAATAAATAAACAAACTGTGCATCCTTGATCTTGGGAGAGAGCCCAGATTAAGTGAATGGCGCAGTGACATCCAGTGTGCTCTGTCATGACAGGAGCTCTTCCTGAGGAGATTGCACGTAATGAAATTGCATGAAATGATGAAGCGATGGAGGATTAAGAGGTAATCCCAGATTAAAACCTGAGTGCAAGTTGAATCCATTTAAATCCAGTCAAGTTGCAAAAGCAGCTGCCCAAGGTTAGCTGTCTGACATGTAGCTTTTAATGTAATTAAAATTATCACTGTACTTGCTGTCCCTTTAAAATGGATAAAAGGGTCATTCCCAATTGTATTGTGCTCTTCCGGCTTGCAGGCAAAATGACCAGAGTGCAGTCCTCAAAAGGCTCAGCAGCTGTTTCGGCCTCTTTTGGTCTTGCTGGTCACAGAACATCCCACCTCAAATTTCACAGCTCCTAGTGCCACAAGTGGGGAAAGACTGCCTTGAGTACCCCATTGCTGGGAGGTGCCATGAGGCTGGCAATGGCTTAGCTAGCACTAGTGTGCAAGCTGGCCTCCTGGTCACTGTATCACCAGCTCAGCTAGGTCCATGAAGAGACTGTCTTCAGGCAGCTACTGAGGCAGGAAGAGTCAAATCCCCATCTTTTTTACATCTGATAAGGAGCCCTGAAGATGTAGGCAGTGTTCAAGGCCTGTGATCCATCGCCTTTGTCTGCAGAGCAGCAGCCCCATAGTCAGGCAGAGAGTTACTCCTGGGCTGGGATCACAATGTGAAATGCAGGAACAGAAGCTGTGGAGGTCATACAGGGTTTATTTTGACACAGGTTCATAAATAGCTCAAATGGCAAAAGAGAAGAAAAAAGCGCTTAGCAAAAATGTCTGAAGGAGGCAGGAAGACTGGGGTAAAGTAGTTCTTGCTACCCTTCCAGTGATGTCCTTCTCCATTCTCTGCTTTACAGATTCAACAATGGAGCTGTGCATGGTGGTCCCAAAAACCATGTCCTGAAAGATTCTATCTCTGCAGCAAGTGTGTAAAACCCATTAACATCCCCATGTTTTGACCACATACAAAAGCTTCCTTGCCTCTCAGTGTCAGCAGTGGGGCTGAGGTACTCTGCTTTGGGCAGATTTCATTCAGACTGGTATGATTAAAAGGCATTTTGCCACCAGCGGTCTTCCTGGATCAATGGGGTGTTGGTGGAATTTTTTATTCCCTCAATGAACTCACTTGTTCTCTTTTCTGGTGTCCTTGAAAGCCCCTGAAGAGAAGGCAGGATGTACTGGCAATGCTTTTCTCTTTGTCTGTGCTTGCCATGGGTTCTTTGCTTGATCTATTCATCTCTGCATGTTTTAACACCCTATTTTACCCTTGCTTTTGGAAAGCTATCAGGAGTTTCTTGTGCCATCTTGAGTTCTCTTTTTAGCCAGGCAGCATGTGTAGTCTTGACTTTGCTTTCTTCCAAAGCTTTTCTGCTTTTTTCTTGTTGGGGTTTTCTTTCTCTTTTTTCCTTATTTGCCCTTGTTTTTTTGGGAGGGAACAGGTTTGGATTTTTGTTTCTTTTGTGCCTTCATTTTCAAATGTTGTACAGAGGGCAAGCTGATAGTATTGGGAAAATGCAAGCAAAGCCTTTACATCTAGTTGTATTTCCTGGAACAGTGCTCAGATGCTATCACTTTTTTTGGAGACGGTGCCTGGCTGGGCTATGTCTATAATGTTGGGTTGGTTTATACCCTGTTTTGCTTCTCAGTCCTAATCTTCACACTTCTCTCAGAATGCATGCTTTTTTGCCTTGACCACCCCCAAACACAAATTCTCCTTTGTAAAGGCAAAGTTCTGTCATGCACAAGTTGATTGTAAAGTATGGTCGGCTTGTATGATGATACACCATCTGTGTGCTTGCTGTTACTATCTTTGTGTCTTCTGTACTTTGTGGACCATTTTTCAGCAAAAGTTGCTGGCTCACAAGGACATGCTCTCCAGCACTTCTTCAATAAACCTCTTTGAATTATTCACAGTCAAATAACTGCAGAGTAACTAGCCAGTATCTATCACCTCTAATGTTTACTGTACCTGCCCAAGCTCTGATGCTCTACCTGTTGCCTTCTGGCTTTGGAACAATGCAATTCCCTCAATGCTATCTCTATGTCAGTTTTGATTTACTGTTAAGTGGATCTGCTTTTACCTCTCACCTGAGAGTAGCATGACTGCACTGCTTCTTTCAACTGCCTGTTTCAAAGGGAAACACTTTCGTAAATAACCCCCTGGATTTCTGATGAGTTTCTGACCTCAGTACTCAGCCTGTTTATTTTTTTTTTAATGTGCTGAGAAGCCACATCTCCCAAAGAAAATCACGTGACCTTGAAGATGCACAACTTAAAAAAAAATCAGGAAAATTGTCTTTCAGCAGGATTTTCAACTTGCACTCAAGCATGTAGTTTCACCAAAAGCTGAAGTCTAATTTTAGTCAAAAATGTTGGCATATATGTAGATCCAACAGATTTCTGAAACTGGTTATGTATATTTTTATAGTAGATTGTCTGCTTAATCCTGAAGAATATCAAAAGCTGGAGATGCAAGCTGTTACATAGTTGTTTCCTCTTTCTGCAGCTCTACTCTTTCTTCCCCTTTTTACATAAGGTTTTTTTCCAATTTTTTTCTTCTTACTCATAACTCAGTATAGGCTCTTACTATGGATGAGATGAGATCATAGAGTCATAGACTATCTCATGTTGGAAGGAACCCATAAGAATAACCAACTCCAACTCCCTGCTCCTCATAGGACTAGCTACATCGAAATCATATAAGACCTCCATCCAGACACTCCTTAAACTCTCACAGGCTTGGTAGCATGACATGACCAACCACCCTCTCAGTGAAGAACCTTTTCCTAATGCCCAGTCTGAACTTCCCCTGATGCAGCTTCATTCTATCTCCTCATGTCCTGTCGTTGCTGGTTACCAGAGAGAGGAAATCAGCACCTGCCCTTCCCCTGCCCCCTGTATCACAGTTGTAGACTGTGATATAGTCACCCCTCAGCCATCTCTTCTCTGAAATGAAAAAAACAAGTGACCTCAGCCAATCCTCATAAATCTTGCCCTCAAAACCTTTCCCATCTTGGTCTTCCTCTTTTAGACACACTCTGAGTTGACTGTCCTTCTTATATTGAGGTGCCCAATACGCCACATTGTACTCAAGGTGGAGCTACACCAGTGTAGTGTAGATCGTGACAATCTCCACCCTTGACCAGCTGGCTATGCTGGTCTTCAATCAGCCCAGGACACAGTTGGTCCTTTTAGCTGCCAAGGCACACTGTTGACTTGCCCCTGCCCCCAATCTCTTCCTGTGGGTCTGTTCCCCAGCCTCTCATCCCCCAGTTTGTACATATGAGCAGGATGACCCCATCCCAGGTGGACAATCCGACACCTGCTCTTGTTAAAGTTTGCAGAATCACAGCATGTTACATGTTAGAAGGGACCTTGAAAAGATCATCTTGAAAGATCATCTAGTCCAACCTGCCTTCCAGAGTAGGATCACCTAGAGCAGGTCACACAGGAACATGTCCGGGTGGGTTTTGAATATCTCTGGAATTCATACAGTTCATGATTGCCAAGTTGTGGCCTATCCAGATGTCTCCATCTTCATGAAGTCTGCAGCTCCCTCTGGTCTACTATCACTGACAAACTAAATGTACATTCAATTCCTGTGTTCAGATCATTTCTAAAAACATTTTTGAACACTGGACCGAAAAATGGTCCATGGGGAACCCCACTGGTGACTGGCCACTATCATGATGTAACTCCATTTACTATATACCTCTTTGAGCCCAATCCATCAGATAATTCCTCAAATAATGCATTATGGACCTGCCTAGTGGTGCGCTTTTTTCTAGGATACTATGAGAGACAGTATCCAAAGCTTTGCTAAAGTCCAAAACCACATGGTCTGTCTTCCTTTGGTCAACTAGATGGGGAACCTTGTCATAAATTAGACACCTGCTTATCAATGGGGCCAGATGGGATCCACCCAAGGGTACTGAAAGAGCTGGCAGATGTGTTTGCCAAATCCCTTTCCATCATCTCTCAGCAATCCTGGCAGACTGGGGAAGTTCCACTCAACTGGAGACTGGCAGATGTTACACCCATATACAAGAAGGGTCGGAAGGAAGATCCGGGGAACTACAGGCCTGTCAGTCTGACCTCAGTCCCGGGGAAGATCATGGAGAGGGTCATCTTGGGTGCTATCATGCAGCACATACATGATGGCCAGGGGCTCAGGCCTAGTCAGCATGGGTTTACAAAAGGTAGATCCTGTCAAAGTAACCTGATCACCTTCTATCAAAAGGTGACCTGCTTAATGGACGAGGGGAAGGCTATGGATGTGGTCTACCTGGACTTCAGTAAAGCCTTTGACATGGTTTCTCACTGCATTATGATTGAGAAACTGGCTGCCACTGGCCTGGACAGGTGGACCCTTGGCTGGATGGCCGGGCCCAAAGGGTGGTAGTTAATGGAGCCAAATCCAGCTGGCTGAGGGAGCTGGGGATGTTTAAGCTGGAGAAGAGGAGGCTGAGGGGAAACCTTATGACTGCCTACAACTAACTGGAGGGACGTTGTAGAGGGGTGGGCGATGGTCTCTTCAGCCAGGTGACAGGTGATAGGACAAGGGGAAATGGCATGAAACTGCACTAGGGCAGGTTCAGATTAGATGTTAGGAAAACATTTTTCACTGAAATTGCTGTCAGGGCCTGGAACAGGCTGCCCAGGGATGTGGTTGAGTCACCATCCTTGGATGTGTTCAAAAAAAGGGTAGATGAGGTACTTAGGGATATGGTTTAGCATAGGACAGGAACAGTTGGACTTCATAATATTAAAAGGCTTTTCCAACCTTGTGATTCTGTGAAAAGGAAATTAAGTTGGTTATGCAGGACTTTCACCTCATGAACCCATGCTGGCCATGACCAATGTCTGTGTTTTCTCTCAAGTGTTCTGCAGCAACTCCCAGAATAACCTTCTCCGTAATTTTGCCAGGCACTGAAGTGAGACTGACAGGCCTGTAATCACGAGAGATGATCTGTGGTAGCCCTGGCAATCTGGCCCTGCCTTACCTACTTCACAACCCAGTGTTTTTGCTCACAGAAAAACTATCCCTGTGGGATAGAAAAGTGCTGTTGTCCCCAGTAAATGAGGAACTGAAGCACAGATAGCAGAGTGATAATGGGAACTGAATGCTGGAATTTCTACGCATGAAACCCCCCCAAGTTTCCAAGAAAATTTATTTTCAAAAGAAATCCAGATTATTTTTTTTCTGAAGAGATATTTCAAAATTAGTGATTTTTAAATGGATTTTTTTTTTTTTTTTTACAATTTCTAGCTGATTTTTTGCCAGGAATTGAAAGTTCCTGACAGGAACCCAGACAAGTTGCTGAGGACCCCAGGCTTCTTGTTATGCTGGCAGAAATAGTTTCATGAGCTTCTGAGTCTCATGCTTTTGACTTGGAGCTGAACCCCTGGACATCCCACAGTAAGATGTTGCTTTTTTTTCCCCAGATGTGCATTATTCTCACAGGTCAATGCAAAACTGAAATAATCAGGAGTCCAATGTGGATTTCCAAATTATATGCAAAGATTAAACTGTCTGCTACAAAATTAAAGGTGTTCATAGGCCAGATTAAATATCTGGAAAAATAATTTTCAAAAGTATTACTAGAACTAAAAGAATTTTAATGATTATAACGCAGCATAGAATATTTTTTTCTATATTCAACATCACAATTCTGTTATCAATAGAAACTTCATTATGTTGTTATTCTCTCTTCCTGAAAAGAGAAAATGCTTCGAAATATTTTTCTTTTTTAACTGTAAAAATAGTCTAAACAATCAGTGAGACAAACTATTGAAAAAGTTCGCAGTAAGGAGTATGGTTAATGCAGCATCATGTATCGTATTGCACAATGCAAGTGCGATATACAAGCCCACCTTGCCTCTTTTCCTTAAACAAATTATGTAAATATTGTAGAAAGTACAGTACATCTTTAAGAGTTTTCTCCATTATACCTTCATTATCTGTGTAAATATGACAGTCTGTCTTCAGGTTTTCTGACGAAGATAATCACTTGCAAGGCTGGGAAGTTCTTTCTCCCCAGTTCCTCAAGTGAATGATATTTTCAGGGGAATGCACAGGACTAAATTTTCTCTGCCTCATCATAAACTTATCAAAAATTGGAGATAGGTTAAAAAAAAATAAACAAAAAACCCTGACAAACAAAACAGTATTCAAGCCATGTGAATAACTGATTTTACGGTTTGTGGCTGTACTTCGAACAGCTGGGGAAAAAATCAGCCTAAGTCAACAACAAATATTTTTTTCAACCCCTTCAACAAGCTGAAACATTGCAGAAAATGTTTTTGTTGTAGTTTGAACTCACAAGAGCTAATGTGTTGCTAATATTTCACACAATATTGCATTCCAGTTGTTTTTAAAAATGTTTTTCAGAATTAAACAAAACATTGGATGGAATTTCCTGGGAAAATACCAGTGAACAGAAAATCAAATCCCTTCTACAAGCAAAAATGAATACAACCACCATTTTTAAATTTCTCTTTCCGTGCTCAACTCCTTCTTCCTGGATTGTGATATAAACAAGTTACCTTCTTTGAAATCCATTTTAAATGTTGAAAATATCGTGCATTTTCTACCAGAAAGGGTTTGGCACACTATCTTGCCTGGTTCTCCTCAGGCTATGGATGGAATATGATTGGCAAGTGCTTTTAAGAATCTGTCCAGACATGTCAGACTGGAAGCTGTTATGGGCAGAGCAAACCTGAATAGGCGCTTAACTCATGTGCCTGGTCGGAAGCAGAGGTTTGAAAATTTGGCCACAGAGATACTCATTACTTGGAAACCAGGACACAACCGTTGAGTACATGAAACTATTGCTATAAGCTGTCATGCCATTCGAGCCAGATGGCCTATGAAGATTTATAGTTTTTCACACATCTCCAATGTTCTTAGCGCTGTATAATAAACAGAAAAAGAAGACATGGTCCTGCCCCTGTTTTTCCTGGAAGTCTGTATTTGAAATGGCGTGTCATATTCAGAGATGTCCACCTGATCACACTGCCTGTCACCTGAGAATGCTAGTAGATTTTTTTATTCTGCTCTTGTTTCTAAATTTATTACAGGAACATAACTTCCAAGGGTACACTTTATTTTTGAACCGAACTTCTATTTAAAGCCCTTCTTTTCTAAATTTGATCTTCCCTGCATCCTGGTTGAGAGTGCGGTGTACTCAAAAATGCTGTAGCACGGTAGCTTTATGTTGTGAACTTCAGGCTAATGGATGCTGCTGTCACAATGCTATTTTTGAGTGTGAAATTTCTCCTGCAGCTTATCTTTTTACTGAGCCATCTGGCAGATTTAGGATGCTAACCAACGGAGCTGTACTTTTCCGTGTATTAATATGTATCTCATGAATCACTCAACAGGTCAGATTTAGAAAAACAAGACTTTTGCAGCAGACTTCACTAAAAATGCAATGTCTGGCTAATTAACAGATCCCCTCCCTGCCAAAATGTGCAAAAGGAGTACAGGGGTAATGCCTCATTAGAATAAAATAGAGAGATGGGAATAATAAGGGCGTGTGGCTATTTAAGGGAGGTGGTGTTGCAATACAACTGTCAAGAGTGTTGCTGCCTTTCACTTCAAAGGTCCTCAGTGCAAAATCACTCATGATGAAATGCGCTGTGCGAGGAGTTAAAGATGCCAAAGGGCAACTGGAGTTCCTAGCTGGTAAAGATACCATGTACAAGCAAACACTCCCTTTGCACTGTCTGCCCTATCTAGTCTTTCTTCGATTCCTCTGGTCCAGGACAGCTATGGAAAGAGGAGCTGAGCCTCTGTTTAACTGCTGGGCCAGGAGCAGGCAGCAGCCTCAGAGTCTGGGAAAGGGAAGGGAAATGTACTGCAAGTAGCTGCTCTAGACATGGCTGAGCGGAGCTGCTCCTTCATGAGAGGCACAATGAAACCATGGCTGGGTTTTTTCTGGTCAGTGAAACTACCTCTGTGCTCTTTCACAGAACTAAGACCACTGTAAATACCCAAGTAACTACAGGGAAATACTTTGAGATGTCAGTCATGATTGCCTGTTCCTGTTGAGAAACTGGCCCAAAATCCCCTGTGTTTACTGATGGGAGGCAAAAAAAAAAGAGAAAACAAATCTTGGATCCTGCCCACCCCTCCCCTCCTCTTGCTCTGGAAAACATCAAACACTCCAAAAGCCTCCAAATTTAGGAAGAGAAGGACTCAAGTTAAGATTGTGGTCAACATCTTTTCCATCCCTTCTTCCAACAAAACAGGATGGCTTATAATGCTGATGCTTTTTTGCAGCTCTAGGGTTTTGCAATGGGGCCAGCATTTCTCCCTCCCTGGTACAGGCAGGGTGGTGAAGCAATGGCATCGCCACCACCCCGTCCTCTCTGCTCGGTGACAGAAGAAAATCCCTTTCCAACTCCCATACATGATGAGCTGAGGAATGACTGCTCCTGTGTCACCCTAAGGAGTATGGGTCATGAAACTGTCCCAACAAAACTTGTATTATCAGCTGCCTCAGCATACTTCGGTAGTTAACCATAAGAACGGGAATAACTCATTCTTTTAATCCATTTCACATTTAGAACTGTTATCAATTGAATAATATAATGCTCACTTTTTTATCCTCCTCCATCCAGGAAAGTGGCAAAACAAGATGTTTTTATAGTGTTGAAATACCTTAAATGAGGCCTTTTTGCCCCTTTTCAAAGTTTTCATTTCTCTCTTGTCCCTCCTTATAGTTTGTTCCTCTGCTTTTGAGTGGGTTTTTTGTATAGACTATTTTGTAGCATGTCTATACATAATCATATCCATAGTCATCTGCATGTCCATATGGATTTAGACAGTTTTATGTATTTTACGGATAGCCAGAGTAGCTGTTGGACCATGGCCCTTCCTCCCAGGAGAACAGCAATGCCCCATTGAGTTCATAAGTGGCTCAAACACCACAGTATCTTTTTGTCCACTTCTTCCTTTTTAGTGGGCAATGACAGTGAGCATGAGCTCTTCCTTGGCTCTCACACAGCCTCTAGGAAACCATCCAAGATACTTGGTAGGAGTATGGAAATTAATATGAATGTTGACATACCAAGAAACTCCATACTAAAGAGAACTGGTGGGATTTTTTTTCCCCTCCAAAACCATGTGAGGGCTCAGGATGATTCTCCCTCTCCTATGTGAAAACCTCTCTTTGCCTGTGTAGGTGCATGAGTTAGAGCCTTTCCGGAGGTACTCCGAATGCAAGTTGTATTTCCAGAAACCTGAGAAAATGGTAACACCCTTGGAGGATGAAGAAGCCATTCAGAAGTTGCATTTCCCAGGAGGGAGTACATACTCTGTAAAATCTTTCAGTATAATAAAACCAGGTAATGGAAATGCCACATTGGGCTGTCTCTTTTTGATGTTAAGCAATTGCCTAATGAATGGTGTCATAAACTAGCTTTTTAACTTGGGGTTTTATGCCTTCTGCATGACTTCTTATTAATTATCAACCTAAGCTCTTCAGTTGCAGCAAAGTCTCTCTCATATGAGAGAGGCTCAACAGCCATCCAGAAGGTTGTATTTGATGGTCCTGAGGCTCCCATTGCTGTCACTCCCCGTACCTGGGCAGGCAGTGTGGGCAGAGGCTGTTTCTGCCTCTTTGCAAAGGGACTGCATGGGCTGTCTGTTGTGCTTGCATCTCTCCCACCTGCTCTGGTCTGAGTGTCCTCTTGGACTTACCCAATCCCTTCTCCAACAAACCTGACCATTTCTGCTGCTCGAGGGTACATAAGTCACCTTCCATGTTACCCTGAGGGCCCATTCTTCCCTGCACAGTGGATTTAACTCTCTTTTTCCCTGGATATTTGTAGTCAATGAAGGTTGTTAGCATCTCTGCAAGATCAGTAGCTTCCAAAAAGTTACAAATGGTGGTTCCTTCCCTACAGACCAATGTGCTGGTAGCTATTAAAACAAGGAAGGTAAGAACAGAAATGAGGTGAGAGCAAAGAGAAAGAGATAACATATGAACCAAGGACAGCGTAGTTGCCTTTGGGTGGCTGAGCACACAACTCAACATATGCCTTTTTTGCCCACATCTGTGGGCAATGGAAGAAATAAACCGTACTATTAACTCCTAATCCTGCTCTTTCATTAAACGCCACATGATTTGGTTTTGCAATGTGCAAACAAGACTGAATCAAAAGGAAATAACTTTGCAGTGGCTGGCTTGCTTATCAGAAATTGGCTTGTGCTGCCTTTAAACAAGCTTGTGATTTATTGTGTTTATCTAGCAGATAGTAAGTTGAAGCAACTTAAAGCAGTTAGCCAAGAAAATCCCCAGCATATTGTACTTCCCTGTGAGTGGAGAAGACATGTGCAAACATGAATGAACATCACTTACGGCCTTCTTACTGATCTTGTGCATTCCTGCAGAGTCGCTCTGCTTAACATGTAGTTGAGCTGAATAAATGGCCTGTCTTGGATTACGTTTTGGGAAAGCTGGGTGTGTAATGTATCCAGCCAGCTTTGGTGTTCATGACTGTCACTTGTATAACTGAGCAGCATGTTTCTTAGGCATTGCCAGGTTCAGAGACATCTCACCAGGATTATCTGTTCTCACAAACAAATAAGAAATGTGATGGAGGAAGATGACCAGGAGGAGTGAAATCAGTGCTGGATAGACATATTGTCTGCATTATATAAGCATTTCTGTTCTGAGGGTAAAATAAGGGAAATCCGTTCAGGTTCTGATTGTCTTCTTTGTCTCTTCAAAACATTCTGTGATGGTAACGAAGGGCAGAAATCATTGTACTATTCTGTCATCCTTGGATTACTTCCTGTTCTAAGACTCAAGAGAATGGAGTAGCTTACCATCTCTACCACTCCTTCCCCCAAAATGTTTCTGTTTCATAGTGGCAATGAGTAATATCCTCATTCTTTGCATGAACTAGACCAGAGTGTCCTTCTCCCACCTTTGCAATAACACTGTCTGGCACCAGGAGTGCTGGCAGCTGCTCTTCAAGCATTAGAAGCCACAGCCCAAGCACATCAAAATATCGGAGTATGGTGACTGTAGGTTGTCATGGTTTGCAGTGATTTCCCCCATTCAAGCCAAGACCAACAGACCAATAGGTCTAGCAGGAGAATACAGAAAGGCTGTACCTAAAGCAAGTTACAGACCTATGAGTGCACCCACAGCAAGTTTGCTGATGACACCAAGCCGGGTGGTGAGGTTATTGTGCCAGAGGGATGGGATGCCATCCAGTGGGACTCGGGCAGGCTGGAGAAGTGGGTCCAGGTAAACCGTATGAGCTTCAAGAAAGCCAAGTGCAGGGTCCTGCACCTGGGTCAGGACAATCTTTGTTATCAATACAGTTTAGGAGTTAATGTACTGGAAAACACCTTTAAGGGAAAGGACTTGGGGGTGCTCATGGATGAAAAGCTGGACACAAGCCACCAATGTGCATCTGCAGCCCAGAAGGCCAACTACATCCTGGGCTGCTTCAAAAAAAGAGGTGATTCTGCCCCCTACTCTGCTCTGGTGAGATCTCACCTGGAATACTGCATCCAGCATTGGAGCACTCAACCAAAGAAGGATTTGGACCTGTTGGAGTGCATCCAGAGAAGGCTCACAAAAATGATCAAAGGACTGGAGCACCTCTCCTAAGAAGATAGGCCAAGAGGCTTGGGGTTGTTCAGCTTGGAGAAGAGGAGGCTCCAGAGAGACCTTATAGAGGCCTTCCAATACCTGAAAGATGCTGATAAGAAAGCTGGGGGAGAGCTGTTCACACGGGCATGTGCAGTAGGATGAGGGGTGATGGTTTTAAACTAGAAAAGGGGAGATTTAGGTTGGGTATTAGGAAAAAGTTCTTCACTATGAGAGTGGTAGATCACTGGAACAGATTTCCCAGAGAGCCAGTGGAGGCCCCATCCTTGGAGATATTCAAGGTCAGGCTTGATGGGGCTCTGAGTGACCTGGTCTAGTGAAGATGTCCCTGCTTAGTGCAGGGAGTTTGGACTAGATGACCTCTAAAGGTGCCTTCCAACTCAAGACATTCTATGATTCTATGATTCTACAGCATCAAAACTTGTTCCACACAGCAAGTGTCTCCCAATTCCCTCTCCAGTCCTGTCCTCTTTGCTCAGGTCTCACAACTGTGCATCTGGTTTGGCAAGATTTCTCCTTTTGCTGTTCCCAAACCACTCCAGATCTTCTCTGCCTTATCTCACCACTCAGAAGGGTATTACTGGAGGTTGCAGCTATTATCTTCAGGGGTTTTTATCATATTAAACCACCTCTCTTCGTCCTGGTGCATTGGAAAGGGCAAAAGCAGTGGTCTGTCTTCTCCCAGCAAAAGGCCAAGAGCACAGAGTTGAGTCCTTCATAAGGGCGAGCAAGTCTTTCCATGCACTGTGATTTCTTTAAAAAAGGCTGTGGTGTCAGAGTCAGGGCTGGCATACTAAAGAATCTTTTGCCTTACATGAAATCAAGCTTATTTCTGTCAGTGCTTAAGTCTCAGCAAGGTTTAGTTTCCATGGAAAGTGTGAGTTAAAAAAGGAGATGGATAGACAAGAATAGAGAGAATGAAAATGTCCCCTGCTTTAGGTCTAAGATCTGTACTTCACGTAAAAACTAACCTTTCACTGCTCCTTGTTCTTTAATGCATTTCAAGGTACATCTGCTCATGTCCGTAGGCAGTGTTCCAATACCCAAACACAGACCAGATGCACTTACATATACTGAGATGAAAAGCCTTAAGACAAAGCTGGTGATTCTGTTTTGGCTGTTTTGACCTCCTCTGTGGTGTCTGCCTGTCACTTTGTTCCCTAATGTGATGCTTTTGGGAGACCTTTGACCTAACCTGCAGATGACTTTGTACTTTATTGCACAACAGTATTTTCAGCTATGTAGCTGGTTCTTAAAAATGAGATGAATGCAAGTGCAGAATCCATGAAAGAACCACAGGAAATTTGTACCACATTTTCTTGGAACATTTGCAAAACCACCATGAAGAAGGCCAAAACCAATCACTTTTAAGTCTCACTGTGTGCCACAGCAATCAGTAGAACCCACACTGCGTATTCAGTCCTTTCCTTCATACCACAGAGGGTCTGGGACTCTGATTTCACAGGTAATAACCATAAAGTATCTTCTTCACTGAAGAACTCATTAGAAAGAGTGATGGGCATGCAGGCAGTTTGGCATGGCAAGGAATGATAAGGTTTATTCTCTGTGTGACAGGAGTGAGAGTGAGGACATTCCTGAACTGGTCTCTTTTTGGTGAGTGATCTGACTGATTTCATAGGAAAATGAACGTACTGCCAAGCAAAGTTGCTTTAGCACAAAAGCTTACTGCAGCACATAGGCCTCAGAAGCTACAGTGCAGTTCCCAACACTTCCTAACACTACAAAAATGGAAAATTAGAAGTTGGAAATTTGAAATGGCATAAATGCACTGGAATAAAGCGGTAGCATTGTTTAGCTTATTACTCACTCCTGGCATTGTGCTTTTGCTAAACAATAGTGCAATTGCTTTTTTAAAGGCCTGTGCAAATTGCTTGTACAGTTGAGGATTAGGGGATGGAAAGCATTAAGGAAGAAGCCCAGGGAGGAACTCTGAGGTGTTACTCCCAACTTCTCTGACCTGTTCTGTGTAATACATCGCAAAGCCCTGCTACAAAACATGATGAGCCTTCAAACTGCACTGAGAAAAGAGCTAAAGTAAATGAACACAATGAAAAATTTATATTTGAAACAACCAAATTTACCCTGCCTCTCTCACATGTGACTGTCTAAATGGAGGATCAAAGTCCTTTGATTCACATCTTACCAGCTAGTGGCTTGCAGCCCTTACACACCAACTCAATTTAGCTGTGCATTAGGCTTTTTCATAATGCTCCAGCTGCCTGCATTAACGTGTCACACATTATTCTTTGAACAGGAGACACTAGCCACAGATAACTTTATTTCTCTTTTCTTTGTCTTTTATTTTTTCTTTCTTTTGGCCAGGGCATCTCAAAACTAACATCAGCAGGTGAAAACAATCCTCCCTGTATTTGTGCTTGTAGGAACATACTTCAACTTTTACCGAGAGTGAGGCAAACCTACTTTGCTGGCACAGTATTTTTCCTCCTAGCATGATGAGAAAAAGCCAATGCTATCAGCATGTTGAGGTACACTCAGATAAGGCACAGAAATGCTTACATGTTGCTTTGCTGTTGTATGTGCATTACTGCTTGGCCAGCGATGCTACAAACAACAAGGTATTTGTAGCAGTTCCAGTTTCCTCTGTTTTCAGGGTAAATCTTGACATTCCTGGAAGACAGTCTGTTTCATTAGGTGGATCTGTCCCACTCTTGAGAAATGTGGGGAGAGTGTGGGGGTGGAGATTTTTTTTGTTTCCCTGCGAGGAGCAGATCTCGGCAGTCACTGGTACATGAGGCTGCTTGGCACAGCTGCCATGCTCAGCTCTGCCCCAAGCCATGCCTGCACTTGGGCCATGCTGACAGTACATATTGTTCTCATTTAGATATCCACTGATTCTGCAGGCAGAGAACAAAATGGAAAGAAGGGTTTTTTTGCTTTGATTCCAGGTTTCTCTCCTTGTGGCCCAAAGCAGAAGTGTTTTCATTAGTTTTTCAGTAGCCTTCTGACTGGTTTTTCCCTGCAAGGGTTGAAAGGGCTAGACAAGCCTGGCTTTCACTGATGTTTAACTGCTTGTGGCTGCCGTGCAGAGATGCTGTTTCATATGGATAGAGAAAGCAGTGTGAGGGTGACTGCACCTTCAATGGAGATAAGTGAGCACATCTACTATTCCTACATGGCCCTTGCCAACACTGGCCCATTCCATAATGTCTTGTCATTCCAGGAGTCCCTGAGAGGCCATGAAGACAATGAGGGGACTAGAATGTCTCTCCTATGAAGAGATTCTGTGGTACTTGGGACTTTTTAGCCTGGAGAAGACTGACGGGGGAACTTATAAGTGCTTTTAAATACTTGAGGGGTGGGTGTCAGGGAGATGGGGTCAGTCTTTTTTCAGTGGTGCCCAGTGACAGGATAAGAGGCAATGGGTATAAACCTGAATATAGGAAGTTCCACCTAAGCATGAGGAGGAACTTCTTTACTTTGAGGGTGGCTGGCACAGCCTGCCCAAAGAGCTTGTGGAGTCTCATCTCTGGAGATACTCAAAACCCTCCTGGACTCTGTCCTGTGCAGCCTGCTCAAGGTGATCTTGCTCTGTCAGGGGCGGTCAGAGTAGATGTTCTCCAGAGGCCCCTAGCAATCCTTGCCATCCTGTGGTTCTGTGAGGGCGAATATTCCCACTGGTGCAACCCTGCCACTGAGGGTGCCTTCTCAACAAGTCCAGTATTTTCTCCAGGTTGGGGTACTGACCTAAGTATTTCGTGGGTATCAGTATCAGGTTCCTTTCATTGAAGTGTATCAGAAGAAGGCATAGGAAATATTGAAGCAGGAAAGCAGATGGAGACACGCAGAGACACAGATTACAGCAGATTCACAATAGGTGTGTGTAACAATAGGTGCAGAGCCTAATGGACAAAGCTATAGCTAGGACAAAAATAAAGAATAAAGCCAGCAACAGAAAAATCTAAAAATACCTGGAAAGGGAGGATTGTGACCAACTGTATTTTTGGAGAAGCTTCTCATTTCTCTACCCTTAAACCTTTTGATAACTGCTACCTGTAAGTAGTTCTGCGTAAGTGATGAACGGTAATGTATTTTTACGTACTCAAAGCCCATAGTGAACAATCACACAAACAATAATCAGATAATCAGTCTGCATAGCAGGCCTCCAAGTCAGGAAAACTTAGGCTGCAAGAACCACTACCAAATGCACATTCTGTCATTCAGAGCTCTCCTTGTCACGGGCCAAGACCGCACTGCCAACTGTCCTCAAGGCTCATCATGTCCGTATCTTACCCACTGGTTAGAGGACAATGGCAGCCTTTCCCTGAGGAAGGTACCTTGCTGGTCCCAGCACTGCCTGCCTGAAACCATGGCTACAAGATCTTTGCCATACTCTGCAGGGTTGAATCTAGGAGCACAAGGCAAGAACACCATGGAGATGTCATGACAAGATGCAGGGAAAGGTGTGGGGGGTCTTAGCTAAATCTCAGGCCATGCTGAACTTCCAATAGAGCTAACAACCCAGGCAGAACTGGAAAGTAATGCAGAGATTTGAACAAACATGGAGTCAATGATGTTAACTACATGGAATATGCTGCTAATTGGAGATAAGACCTAATAAATGAATGAGCAAATGTATTTGAAGAAGCGGGGGGAAGGTTAAAGCCACAGTGATAGGGAAGTCATTTGTGCAAAAGTTAGCACATGGGCACCCAGACATTTGGCAATGATTTGCGGCATAAGTGTATTCAAACTTGTCAAAAAAGTCAATTTGAAAAAGTTTTGGTAGCTCATATCTTCTAGTTAGACATTTGCAGTCAGAGCTGGCTTTAAGGAAAGGTCTGAAATCGCACAGAAGAGCAGCCTTAAATGACACCTCTGGAAAGCTGTATATTCAAAAAGGACAGAGTGAAGAAAATGTGAAGGTACCTTTTTTGCAACAGGTCAGATGGACATGGGAGACTGATGTCACTGCAGGGGTGGGGTAATATGATAACAGAAGAACAGGATGACTTCTTGTAGTATAAGTGGTATTAAAGGTAAAGTCTGAAAATTTGAACCTGAGAAGCTAGAAGAGGGTTACAAAGAGAAGGTTTATTTTCTCAGAAAGACAAGGCTGGAAGATGATCTCAGAAACTTCTTTATATGTCTGATGTGTTTTTTAGATCCCCAGCAGAATGCTGTAGTGGGCATGTGTGAAGATGAAGATCTGAAGTTTTAGGAATATGAGCAGAAAAAGAGAGCTGAATGCTGATGATGGTATGTAGGAGTGAGCGTCAGCACTTTCACACTGTTTAGATGTTAAAGTGATTGGAAGGAACATTGTGAATCTATCAAGAGGTAAAGAGTAGGAACAGATAAAAAATTAGTAGGGAAGTGAAAGGACTGAGTTTTGACAGTACTAGGTCATATCTTCAAAGAGTGTTTAATGGTGAAACTTCACTGATGTCAGCAGAGCTCATCATTTCCCACAAGCTGGGGATCTTAGACTGGCTAAAAGATGTGTTGGTTAGAATGTGGAGACTGCAAGGACAGGCAAAAACTGGAGTAGCTTGCCAAGGCGAGCTGTGGCCTCTCCAATGTCAGAGGACTTAGAGAACAGGTTAGGCAAACCAGTGCCAGGATTGATAGATGTAGGTGTGGCTCAGCCTGCCATGGGACAAGAGTGCGGACAGAAGTTCCCACTCATGTGACTTGAAGAAATAGGATACAAGTGGGGATGAGGACATAGTGTCTCAGTTTAGCACTAGATGACTTAGAGTCCTGCTCTTTCTGAGCACAGTGTGGATACTTCATGGCAAAGTAATCACTAGGCTGAAGACTATAACCTGAACAAAAAGTTCTCCTATGGACCCTGACCTGTGGGCATCATCTCTCTTGCCTGCATTTTGCTCTGCAGTGACTAAGAGCTGGTAATAAATTCCTGTCTTCTCATTGGACACTAAAATCTTCCTGCAAACAAAGAAAATCTACATGAATTAGACTGCTAACGACTCAAAACAATTTCTTGTGGTTGTGAAGTTACATCTGAGACTGACTGGAAAAGCGAATGTGACAGAGACTAGAACAATAGCGACATTCAGGTGGAAGTCCACCAGTTGCATCCCTTCAACCTAACAGATTTTGTGAAGGGGTCCTTTCAAAGGCAGTCCACATGCACACGAATCATTTGGAGGTATCATTTACAGTCATGTGGAATGGATTTTTTTTTTTTTTAATGCAGGAGTTTGTATTGCTTCAGAGAAATCCATTTCCTTTTATAAAGCAGGAGAAATCAAGCTGCTTTTTTTCCTGAAGTCTATTCTGCCTGCATGATACCACTGGTTCCAAGTGAATTGTAAGGACTAGAGGGGGAACAGAAAAGCTTAATCTTTTTCATAGACGTGCACAAGTTCAGACACATGGAGTTCAGAATAGGTAGCAGGATTTCAAGCGTAACTGTGTCCCAATTCTGACAATAAAATATTTGTACGAAGTTGTCAAAGTATAAAATACACACCCTGTGGAAAAATTCTGTTACCAAGGACAGCTAAGGCAGATGTTGAGGAAGTAACTTGGAGCAAAAAGGAAAACAGCCAGTTTTCTGAATTGATTTATTCTGTTTTAATACATTTACTTCCAGGGATCCTGACCATACAGGCCTGGCTTTACTATGTAATTTTTTTCATCATAAAAAAGCATACAGTGAGCCACAAAGACTTGAGCCACACAAGTTGGATCAGGATCAAACGTTCCACAAAACTCCAGGAGTTTTCTGATCCAAGGCTTTTCTTTGTCCTGTTTAATACAGAACAGCTAGATTTGGGTTCCAGGTCTGACTTTCATCTACAGGGAAATCTGTGGCTGAATGGTTTTCCTAGTGTCTTCTCCCAAGATATCACCAAAAGAAATTTATGACATGTTATCAGAGATAAAACAAAACCATAGGAAATATTTGGATATTTAGTTGAGACTGAACTTTATGAGTGCATATAATTCAAACCCTCATTATTGATACTGGTTTTGTCTAAGATATTTTGCTGCTTTATTCTGCCAAGTCCTAATCTGGGAGTAAGAGGAGAGGACACCCACATGTACGAGTGGAGAGGACTCCAACAGTTCGGCTAAATGCAGTCTGCTGAGTGAACAGTCAAGCTCTGGAAAAGTATGGGGATTACTTAGCAGGCCAGGAGTGTTTTGGAGAGAAACAGGGTAACCCTGGACCTTCCCAGAGAGTTTGGTAGTTCAGAGACCTTTCCTTTGGGCAGTTAGTTCAAGAGCTGGACCACAGATACCAGTGCATGCTACCCCTCTTCTCTGTCTTTACCCAGGCTTAGGTGGTGTGTGCTGTGGGCCCTGGTTCTACTGCCTGTGGTCATGTTGCCATCCCATTCCTCTGCCCAACTTTTGGAGTGAAGATCTGCTGGCAAGATCAGCGCCAATGTGCCAACACAGGTGGAGAATAGGTCTTGCATTTGCTGCTTGGAGAGCTGCTCCTTGCTCACCAATACCAGCAAAGAGAACCCATAGTTCCTCCATTCACATCCTGAGCTGCCACAGGGCATGCTTCTGTAAGGCTTTGAAACTCCAAGAGAAACTCCAAGACCTACATGGTTTTAAATTGAGGAAAGACAAAAAAGCCTTCAAAAAGTTTGGGTAATGTAGAAAAGAGGAGCATTTCTGTTGGTTGGGAGCCCTGATCTCTCCAATCAGCACTGGAAAGAGAGAGCAGCACAACATAACCTGCAAAGGTGGGATCTAGGGGTCTCCTTCACCTCAGACACATTTCCACATCTCTGCAGCACTACACTGCAGTGGGTTTAGGTGGGCAGCAAGGGAAAAGCTTTGCGTTGATTCTTTTGTTCCCTTCTCTTGGGCTGTGCAATATGACAGTGATATTTCCCTTCCCTGCTTGTGATAAAGAGCACATCTCTACCAATGCTAGCCCAAATCCCCACCACGTGCTTCTTGCAACCAGTACTAATTAACCAGTGTGGAAGGAATGCTAAATATCAGGAGGGCTCCTAGGCTAACAACACATGCACAGAGTAAGAAAAACCATGAAGAACTGAAAAAAGAGATTCCCTGCCTTCAATAGAGCATTACTCAGTCACAAGCTATGTACTTCTGAGCATCTTCTGCTCCTCTGCCAAGACCCAGAGAGGGAAAATCAGGACAGATATGTAAAAAGAAAAGATTAATATATTAAAAAAAATAAAGACCCACCACATCTTATATCAAACTTATTTTCCCCCCGCTGCTGTTTACATGTCTGACATTTTGTAGTGAAGGCAATAGGAACTATATGCTTAAATTGTATTTCAAAAAATTGACAGCTTCGGAGCATCTCCGTTTTCTCCCCTTGCCTTGTCCTGTTGTGTAACTGCATATCAGGCCAGCAGCCAGAGCTGACATCACATTGTGGAGGACTGCCCTGGGTCTTGCATAACCTTAATAGGACAGCCACTTGGAAAGTGTTTATGTGCCTTTAGAGTGGTTGCTCTTCTAGCCACTCTACTGCATTAGAGGAGCAGAGTCATTATAGACCAGGCAGAGTATTAATTGCATTTGCATCACTGATGCCCATGATGAGGTATTTCAGTGGGGCCCAGTACTTCAGGTCCTGTTCTCTTCCCCCCGGGAGCAAAGCTCTAGCAGTGCTAAGTGGTTGCAACTGACTGCACCACTGTTGCATTTTTGTCCCAAGAGGGTTTGTTACCTCAGAATGGTTTACAATTACTCCACGGGCATATCACCAGAAGACACTGGGCAGGCTGCAGGCAGGTTCAGGGTCCGTGCCCAACATCGTATGGTTTAGGTCTCTGAATAGCAGCATCCCTGTTTGCCAGTGATATGCTTACTGGGTCCAAAACTTCTAAGATGCTTGTTCTGGCTGGCTGTTACCTGTGTTGCAATAGGTGGTAGCAGCCTGCAGAAATGCGAGTGTGAGGGAACTAGAGAGGGAGTCGAATTCATGCAGTTCTGCTTTAAAAATATGTCCTTTTCCTCCTGCTTCCCACTGTAACACTGAGATCCAAGTTCCAGCCATGTAATAGACAAGTCCAGGTGGACAATGGCTATAGCACATGTTGCTTTCTTTACCTCACTGCTGGGATGAGTCCTGAAGCGTGTTGAGGTTATTAAATCCTGATGTAAATTAACGGTCACCAGCCTATATCTGTCCTTAGTACTGCCTTTCCCCATGAAGGGAAGGGCTCAGGGTGGCTGTGCTACTTCCTCTGAAGGCGACATGCAGCTTCCCCTGGCTCTGCTGTCACTAGCTCTTACCATCCCTGCCTGTACATGTTTCACGGTGATGGGACACACGCACCTTCTCATGTGTCTTTGGAAGATAAGATGCTATTCAGTGGGAGAGGGAGGAAGAAAGAAAGGGGGAAAAGGTAACAGAGAATCCACCAACAACTGAGATGAAGTTCAAGCCTCTACATCCTGCACTGCAGTTTAATCTCCCTGTACAGGTACAGATGAACTCACTCTAAATAGTATCAAGAGAAAACTAAATGCCTGTTTTTCTTCCAAGTGTTGCATTATGTCCCTTCTTATTTAGCAGGGTGATGAAGTTATTTTTAGGGTATTAAACAAGATGTAACACTTCTCTGTCTCATTCTCCTCCTGTATTGTATCTAAACAATTTTAAAGATGACAGCTACCAACATTCATTAAGTGAAGATTTGTTTTGGTAAATTTGTTCCTGACATAATTATGCTGACAAGCCCTCAAAAGAAAGATCTCTTCGAAAACTTTGAGTGAGATGCTTTGATTGTACTTTTAGGCTGAGTGAGAGGAATTCTGCTTTACTGCAGAAGCCTTTAATATCCTGCAGGCTGTTGCCATTCTGCTTCCATATGGTCCCAGCAATTCTCACTTTCTTAGCAGAGCAAGTTGGGGCAAAGAAAAATATTGGGCAACGTATTCTCCAGCATTTCCCCACATTTTCTCTTTTTTGGCCACAACATTTCTTATTTGGCAGGAGCAATCAGAATGCTTTTAAAATGGATGAATTACCACACCACAAGAAATCAGTTCACAGCAGAACAGTTTACCTCATGGATCCCGATGATTTTATAACCATCTGGGTCACTATAAAAGGTCATACTACCAAAAAAGCCAAACAAGCCCACAATAGTTTTGGCGTAAAGAGCTCTACCTTTAGCGGGTTACCCACAATGGTGTACAGGATTTACAAGGGCATTAAGTATCTAAACAAAGTACTCCAGGCTCAGTAATTTTCAAATAACAGCTGACTTCAATTTTTTATTTGGCATTCATACACACATCCTATTGCAAGCTTGATTCATTTCTTTTTGCACTGGAAAAAATGTTAAAGCTGGAATGGGAAGTCAAGAATGTGGGAATTCATACATTGCGTGCATATGTGGTTTAGTGGTGTGTGCCATTTGTACACATCACTTACTGGGGAAGTTAAATCACTTTTGGATACAAATTTCAGCAACTGCTTCCAAAACTCCATCGAATTCAAAACTTTGAAGTTACATTCTCCACAACCTGTTATTGAAATATTTCTTGCCAGCACAAAGCAAGCACCATTTTCTGAAGCACAGATTTTTCTTTTGCTCCGCAGGCTGCAAAGTGATACTCTTTACTTGCACTTACAGCCTGGCTCCTCCAAACTGGAACTGACTGTCTTCTCTCTGTCAGGAACACAGCGGCTCTTGTGTACTGAAGGTTTTTGTTCTTCTTTTTTTTTTTTAACTTCTCAGACTTCCTTCATCATCACTGATGAAAATGAATGCAGTGCTCTTCCATGTGCAAACAGGACTTCATTCATCTATGCAGTTATTAAGGAAGCTTCGGAGTTGTGGACATGCACACAAGGCTCTGATGGTCTCAGCAAACTACTGTTCCTTTGTGGTGGGTGCCTAATGCAGTAGTGACACAGAATTTACATGACAAAGGAATTAAAAAGTATCTTTAGTGCTGGCTTCCAGATGACTGAAGAGCAGGTTTCAATAAAAGGAGTCATGACTCACGCACCAGTTTGCAAAACTGACTCGCTGTCACCAGGAGGAATAGCTTTCTGGTTGCTCCTTTTGGGCTGTTCCCTAAACTGGGGGACAGAATGGCCACCATAGGATCTGGTGGTCTTTGCATTGAGAAGCTGTAGCTCACCAGTGTTTCAGATGTGGGTCCACTACAGTTGTCCTGGCCACTGGTGGTACCTCATCCTGCTGGGCTTAGCAGCCCCCATACCATATGCACTAACAACTTTCGGCAGGGTCAGTGCAGCCTTGTGGTGGTGGGGCCAGCCAGGTTCCTGTGCTGGTGTGAGTTTGGAGGGTGCTTGGCACCCCAGAGCAGACTTCTCTGAGCTCACTGAGCTTCTTGGCCTCCTCAGCACACAAAAAGTGCTTCTCCAGAGAGGTTGCTCACACCAGCAGCTCAGTTAGTGAAGATTAATTTAAAAGCTTATCTCCTTTCCCCATGTTGGTGCCACTCCGGCGGTGTCCATCCTCCCTTGCCCCATGCCTCCACAGCTCTTGCCAAACATTCAGGCTTTTAGTGCATTTCCCCTCTTTCCCATTATCAAAAAATCCAGCTGATGCAAAGAGTGCCTCTCTAGGGGAACTCATCTTTGCTCGGCAATCATTGTCGCTGTAACCTTCCCAATGGAGTTTAATTATGTGCTTGCGATTAAGCAATTATGCATTATCAGGAACAGAGTAAATCAAGCCTTTTATCTCCACTAACAGGATATTTCCTGTGAGCATTCCTGCCAAAAGAACCTAGGGGAAAGATGGGATGGTTTTGCATGTTATGTAAGCATGTTTATTTCAGGAGCTCACAGCCCTGGATGCAGCCACCTCTGCTCCAGCTCCAGCGCAGTCTCCTGACTCCCACCCTGCAGGGCCAGAGGACCAGACCCACACAGTAGCGAGCGGTTGGGTGACTCTGAACAGCAGCAGCTTCTACGGCACGTGGCCGAGCCCTGCTCAGCAGCAAGAAAATAAGTTTCAGAGATGCAATGCACTCGCTGATAAGATTCCTTGGGCTCAGTCAGACAGTTGCCTTGTCTGAAGGTGCTTTACTTGCAGAAAGGGGGGATCTTGGGGCTGCTGCAAACTTCGCCATGCAGATAAAAGAGGAAAGAGGCCACCCATGCTCTCGCTTGCTCTGCATTCAATTAGCCTGCTCACTGATGGGCTAGCAGTGCAGAATGGATTTTCCCACTGATTGATCTCTTAATGTAAATGAGCTCTGGTTTTAATTTCAAACCATATGTACTTTTTTTCCCCCTTGGAGCTGTTCTTCCCTTGTATTGTGCTCAGCATTTACTTTCCCTCTAGCTAGGATCTGTGGCACCATTGCAGTTGAGGGCCTGCATTATCACTATTTATATAAATGGCCATGAGATGGCCATTTGCCTAAAAATGTCTATATTTATTTATTCTTTTTCTTGTCTGCCCTCTTTTGCTATTTGATGAGACTCTGAAAACTTGTCCCATTCAGTGCTTTCCTTCAGGCTTTTTGCACGGGAGTAATTAAAATGTGTGATTTTTTTCCATGTATGCCTACATACATGGAAGAATCATGACTAGCCAATAATAGCAATGTTTTCAGCAAACTGAGATTTATTCATGTATTATAACATTTAGGTTCAAATGAGAGCTTGTACTTTTTTTGGTGCAACAAATGTATCTGGTTTGGAATATTGCTCTTCTCTAATGATTCACATGTTCCCTATTGGTTTTTCAGACCTTGACCAGGACCTCTACCTTTGATAAAGTTTCCATTTCTGACTGGAGGAATAATTATTTAATGCCTAGTAGCTCAATTCTTCAGAGCGAAAATGTCACCTGAACAGAGCCTTTGGTATCTGCAACAGTAAAAAAAGCAATAATTACAGTACATGCCATTATTAACAGTGATAAAAGCTACTGGTAAAGGTAAAGCAGGTTTAGGTTCTTTTGCACAATTCATTGGCAACAGCTATACTTAAGAAAATTAATCCAATATTTGAGCAGAATAATCTGTAACATGATTATGCCTACCTTCCAAAGTAGATTGGGTCAGTACTTCAGTCCAAAACCTCTCCACCAAAGTCTAATTACAGTGTGCACAGAGAAACAAAACAGATAGATAACATGTTAGAAAGGCGTCAATTCTTTAGAAACTTAGAGTTGCCACTTTAAAAAAAAAGAAAAGGCAAATACAACTTTTTAAACTTGCTATTGTCATAAACCCTAAATTTTCCTAAGCCAAGTGTGGTATTTCAGAACACTGCTATTTAACAACTAATCACATTCAAATGGGAACTTCATAATAAATATTTATGAAGACAGTAACTCATGAGTTTTGAGATTATTTCTATAAAAAGCAACATAATAACTCTGTCACTTTTGGTTTCTGTATGAAATCTGGCAAGAAAATCCCTCAGGTATGACTGAAGACATCGTGAATTCTTTCTTTCAAGAATAAGTCAAATAGCATTTGGCATATAGGTTTTAAAATAATAATCAGGATTGTTAAGATTAAAATTATTCTTCGGTGAATTGAACATCTACTTATGCTACTTTATACCTTGCTTTCATTTTCATAGCCACAGACGGTGTTTGGAAATAATTAAATAACCCCAAATTACTGAAAAATATTTTCTAGAAAGATTTGGTGTAAATATGAGGTGCCACAGGCTGCAGCGGGATCTCATCTGCAGTGCGGTCTGTGGGCTGTTAGGCAAGTTGGTGGTCACAAGCAGAACTGTCACTCCTGTTCAGAGCTGACTGCATCACCCATGCAGCATTCCCCATGATGCCCGGGGGTATCACTGCTTCAAGACATGATTTAGGACCTTTTGTAAGTTTTGAGGGCAATGGGTCAGTAATCTGATGCTTATTTAAGACACCAGTGTTGCGCCTGGATTGCTTCTTGAAGAACACTAAAAGTTAAGGAGAGAAAAAAAAAAAATCTTTAGTATGATCCTAAGATGTCTTGTGACAGAAATCCTTGGGCTTTGCTTAAAAATATCAGGCTGGCCAGATGGTACTTCCAGAGGCATCTGTGGCGATTCAGGATAGATGCGCATTGACCAAAATCAGAAGTGGCACAGAGAAAGAAGCTCTGCCAATGATGTTCGTCAGCCCCATGGGGCAGAAAGTCGATGCACATGTCCACACAGAGGGTCTGAGAGCTGTCAGTTCCTGTCCAGCACTCTTCTGCTCAGTCCTCCTGGAGCTGAGTGTGAGCTTAATGGAAACAAGTCTGGCATGAGGGGAAGGGGAGGAGCAACCAGAGAACTAGCAAAGGGGAAGCTTCCCTCTTGTCCATGCGGCAGGACATTCCTCGTGTCAAATGCCCTTTTGTCCCAGAGCTCACTCACCCGCGTTGTCCACCCGCAGCCACCTCCTGCCAGGGCTCCACTTCAGTGTGCCTTCCTGTTGCCTGTGACCCTCCGGAGCTGAGCCTGTGGTTCCTCTGCAACAGCTGGATGGAGTCCCAGGACCTCGCGGACATCCCCACTCCTCCTTAGTGACACCCACAGGGGCGAAAAGTCATAGAAGTTGAGAGTCAGCATCCGCAGTGCTGAGTTGTTTGATTTCTTTTGCAGCAGTGCTCATTCCCATGGCTCCAGTCTGTCCCACAGCCCGAAATAACTGTAAGGCCACGCATACTGCATGTGTGGTGAAACAACATCTCACCCTACCCAGGCCCAGACCTAGAAGCTTTTCTGCAGCATCAGGATGATTGGGATCACGGCTGCGAGCTGCGACAGGCTGCCTGCACTCAACAGCCACAGAGGTGAAGTCAGTTCTGCACTCCCAAGTGGGGATTTTTAGCAAATTTTGTGTTAGGTCAAGAAATGTTTATGTGCAAGAGCCCTGCGATATTGTTACTTTAATCAATAAAGTGTTACCACGAATTTATACAAAAGTCATCATCTTCTTAAAGTGGCTCTTGGTTACTGGTTAATTTTGGTTATTCCAAATTTCAGAGCCTGTTGTCTGATATCTATTTGCCCTCTGGATTGCAGATGGAAAATCTGCTCTGTTTACAAACTGCTGGAGATTCAGTGCCTCATCTAAACACAGAAACCGCAGTACTTCGAGTCTCTTGGGGCTGTTCACTTGCCCTTTGGAGGCATTTATTGCATCTTTTAGTTTCTCTCTTTTTCCTTCCTCCTACAGTTTGAATTCAAATATTTACTCTAATACAAATATTTAAAGAAATGTAGTTCTCCTGAACTCTGGGAGCGGTGAAATCAACAAATGAGGGAGAAGTCTGAAGTGAATGAAAGAATAAAAACTTAGAAGTTGCAGCAAAGACATACTTACAACTGACTTTTTTTTCTGTAGACAGTAATGCTTCCTCTTATAAAAAGCAAAATAAAAATTTAATTGGTCCTTTCAAGATAAAAATAAAAGAAAAATGCAAACACTTCAGTGAAGAATAATAACAGAATTAGGCAGTTATTAAGAATATATAATTCTAATTTATCAAGAAAACACACTTAGAAGGATGGAACTTCAAGCAAGCTTCTTGCACAAGAAAACGGTAGTGTTCTTAATTATAAGCTGCAGTATCAGGGAGTTGTTGACCAGAAATGCTAGGAAAATCCACTGTGTTTATTATACACTCTCCCATGACTCATATAGCACATTATCTTCTAGCAACACACAATGAACACACCAGATTTTCTCAGGATCCATTACATGTGTATCCCAGTGGAAGGGTGGGACAACATCTATGAGAAGAGCAGTCAGTTGGGCAGATATAGATCATGTAGAAGTGTGTTTTCCATTTTATTCCTATACTTATTCTTTCCAAATTTCTATCTCCTTCAGATCAAGATTTGTAAAGATTTCAGCAGCATGCCATGTGTTCAGCAGTTCAGACATCAAGGGCATAGGTAACTGATTTTCATGTTAAATTTTTGTTTTCTGCACTCAGAGCAGCTTCAGGGGAAGCTGTCCACCCAGAGCAGAGAGGAGGGAGGTTTCTCACAAAATTTGCCTTGCATGCTCTCAGGTTGGAAATAAATATGTCAAAAATGGAACCTCTGTTTTTGAGACTGGATCAATAAAGTAATTTTATGCCTTCTAAAGGCATAAAACTGGTCCCATCTAAGCAGCGATATCCTGGTAACTTGAATATTTAATCAGAAGGGAGTACTTGACTTCTAAGGCTGTTGTGAAGTAGATCCAATTTCCTGAGCTCCCATCATTGCAGACACACTAGCAAAGGCTGAAGTCAAAGCTGTATCTTTTTTGTCCTGCAAGTAGATGAGCCAGTGTTGAGGGGGTGGGAGGCATGGGATGGCTTTTCCTCTTTTGGGGGATTACTGGGAAGTGAAGTGATGGTAAGGGCCAAGGTGCACCTGGTGCTGGCTTTTATTCTGTGGCCAGGCTTGTGCTAAAACAGTTTTCAGCCTTTGGGAATGACCATACACAATAATGTGGAGGAATCAGGGGTATCCTGCTTGAGATCACAGATTAAAGAAAATTTAAAAAGAAAGCAGAGATGTTTTCACTCAGATATGATGAATTACTTAATTTAGCTTGAAAAGTTTTAGCAAACTATTTTGCTATTTTAGCCCCAGCTATTTTGACAGTTCTAATTCCATTAAAAAGTTTGGTATGGCTTCTTGTCCAGACGCATGAAAAAAAGCCTGACAGTACAGATGCAGTGTCAAAATGTCATGCATAAGAAGATCTGATTTTGACCATCCCTACTGGAATACAGCACTTGATGATTAAAAAAAAAAAAAAAAAAGAAAAAAAAAAAGGTGACATTTCTGTGTTGCCCCAAGAGACTGCAATTCCTTTACAGCAGCATAGCAATGTCCCCCAGTGTGTGATCTTGGGACTTTCTGGTTGTTGAGCAGTCCAAAATTTTCATACATGATCTTTTTCCCATCTTTCTCATGCCAAAAATGCATGCTAGGATCCTTCTCTCTGCGTCACGCTTCTGCTGGCTGCTGGGATCATTCCATTTGGGGTCCCATTGCCTTTGTACATGGGCAGAGGGGTAGTGGACATGTCAAAGTGTAACTGGTACTAAATGACACTGCCGGATCCTTGGTTTTTGCTAAAACATTCAGGGCAAATTTTAATAGCTGGATAGCTAGGAGCTGTATCTGAGCTAGTGACCTACAAGGTGAAAGGTTACCTATTTCCTGAATTACCTAAACCTCTCATCATGCAAGAAATTATTGCAGCTTTGTAACAGCGGCAAAAACTCTTGGAGTCACAAGCCCGGCAAAAGCTCCACATATGCTGGGTTTCTGTGCTGTACCTTGGTTATCCACACTTCCCACAAGCCAGACTCCTTCCTCCTGGTTTGACTGTGATGGCTTTTATTGAGCTCTCTCTAACACCTTCACAGATCATTACATAGCCAGGTAAGTATGAATCCCTTTGATCACTAGCACCAAATCCTCTCCTTCAGAAAAAATAACTTCATAGTTAAAAAGCTTGCAAAGATGCACAACTTCATGGCACCCTTTCAATTTACTGTTGCTGTTGCTGCAGAGCTGTGTGGGGAAAGCAGTCTGGTGCCCTAGAGTTCAAATCTACAGCAGTGCATTCAAGAAGTCTGAGCTCTTGAGAGCATTTGCTGGTATAGTGAATTAAATTTAGAGCTGTGTAAATCCGGCTTTGGATTTAGATTAGTGAGATTCACCTTTGACCTGGCTTTGGATAGAGATTTACATGCCTGTCCTGTGCAAATATGTGGGCAGCATGTGTTTTGTGCTACCTTTCAGCACACTGAAAGGATATAATTTCTATGTGGAGTATTTTACCTATTAGTTACCATTTCAGGCTGTGGAATATGCTAATGGATATATCCCCTCCGTTCTGTAGAATCAGGCTTTAAGGTGTCCGTGATAATAATTTCAATTGAATTGCCTTGATACGAACAGCAAACTGGTAGAATACTGTCAAACATTGTTACGTTATAGACAAAGATCTGAGTAAGTACATTAATGTATAGACTGCATGTAAACCATAATAGTCAGTCAGCTGTTAAGACAAGAAGACAGATGTAACTAATCAGGGAAGGTTAGGTTTGCACTGTGCTGGTTTTTGTGTTTTCCATTTCTTTTGTGATGACAGAGGAACGTAGAGAAGAGGAGAAGGTTCTTGGGGGTCCAGAAAGATGCTAGAAAACACCATGTCAGGAAAAACCTTTCCTGGGATGTTTTAACCATTAAGAACTGAACCTAGCCTTGTGACAAGAGATGTCTCACAGACCGAGAGAACTTCTCTGTGTCCTATATGTGGCTGGAACCCCGCAGCTAGTCCTTCCTCCCTGTAATTAGCACCCAGACATGGGCATCGATGTCAAAAGCTGCATCTCTTTCCTAATCCGGTTTCATAATACTCCACCATCTCAGCCATCCAGACTTCCTGTGCTAATGGCTGTCATGACAGGAATTCTCTCTTTGATCCCTTTTTGGGGACACCCTTCCATCTGCAGCAGTGATTGCACCAGTCACAACTTCCTGCTGAGTCCTGGCTGTCTGCTAATAGGAAAATAGAAAGAAAAATGGAAAGACAGCCAAAGCCTTTGCCATACTTAATACAGAGTAGCACCATACATGACAGAAAGAAAGAAAGAAAGAAAGAAAGAAAGAAAGAAAGAAAGAAAGAAAGAAAGAAAGAAAGAAAGAAAGAAAGAAAGAAAGAAAGAAAGAAAGAAAGAAAGAAAGAAAGAAAGAAAGAAAGAAAGAAAGAAAGAAAGAAAGAAAGAAAGAAAGAAAGAAAGAAAGAAAGAAAGAAAGAAAGAAAGAAAGAAAGAAAGAAAGAAAGAAAGAAAATAAGCAAATAAATAAATAGAAAAACCCAAAGTAAAATAAAATGTAGTGAAGTAAAGCAAAGCAAACAAATAAAATAAATAAAATAAAATAAACCCAAGATGCTAGAAACTAATCCTGTCCTTGTAAAAAAGACAAGAATGGTAATAATGTAGTTTTTCAGCTTGTATCTACATCATAGACTGTGAGCAGTAAATTCACCTTGTTGAATTTAAGATGTTGAATGAAGATGTATTATTAGCCTCTGATCTCGATTTGAGAAGAAAACCCATGGGGCAAAAACCTAAAAATGTTGTCCACCGACAGAAAGTTTCTCGGACATTAGGAGGTAAAAGGCACCTCCTGCAGCCGACCAGGCCCCATGAGCTGCCAGCACCCCTATGCTTAGTGCCCACCCATGGCTGCCGCACAGAACAGGGGGTTCATCATGCCACCACTGTTACCTGAGCGGACAGGCACCTCCCTTGCATGCACCAGCACAGTGGCCTTTCTTGAAGTCATCTGCCATTTTCCCAGTCTGAGCTGAGATCCTGAGCATTGGCAGGTCTCCGTGGTGGCTTTGCACCTGCACAAAGGCCCTTCTAACAGATTAAGGGGAGTGAAGATTCTTGATACCTTTGTCTGCTCAAACCCCACAGCCCTGGCACACGGGCCTCTCAACCCTCCTCATACGGTCTTTTCTGTTTTGTGGCTTTGCCTACACATTGTCACACTGTTGTAGAATATTTTCTGTATATTGTTATAGTAAAACACCGTAATTATAGGCTCCAGGTCAGGCTGCTGTTAAACAAAAACCACCACAGAGACTGCCAGGATCCTCTGCGACTCTGCAGAGTGCAATCCATGTATCTTGGAGAAACACAGAAGGAGAAGGTGGTAATTAAGTCATACAAATAGGCATTTTGGTAGCTTTGCTGCAGACAGAGAGCTCTGTGGATTCACTTTGGCTGGAGATCTGGATGGGGTTCAGCCAGAAAATGAGACAGGAAAAGGGGAAAACAAAAAGTGTGTGAAAAGAGCAGCTCATTGAAATTATATCCCTGTCCACATATGACGTACAAAGGGACAATGCCAAATTCAAGACCAGGTTCCCTTGCCTCTTTCTCCCTTTCCCAAAACCGATTTGAGTGTGTCCCCCAGCCCCAGGAAGGAATGCAGAGCTGGAGAGGATGTGGAAAGCATTCACTGAGCTGGTCCAAGTGGAAAACTGGAAGACATGCACTCACTGTGATTCCCAGGCATTATAGGCTCACAGAGGCATACATACAACTGTAGGTAAGAAGACAGCTTTTTGGCATGCTGAAGGTTGCAAATGCCTGTCTGAGCTTCCCAATTCTACCAAAAGCTCTGTTGCTTTTGAGTCTGCTTTTTCCATGCTGCTTCTCCCTTCCCTTGGGGTTTTTTCTGCCCCTTTTGTCTGTGTAAATACCCTGCCAAGGGAACAGGTATAGGCTCATGGAGGGTGGTAACTGCAGCTACTTCCTCTGTGGACTTAGCACTTCCTTCTGTCTTCCTCTTCCACCAGCTGCACGTTTTCATGTGGGTTTGGATACCCAGGGCTGTCTTTGCTTCCAAGCGTAGTGGTGTAACAGCTCATAAGGAAATATTCTAATCGGAGCTTGCTGAGAACTCAAAACAGAAGATGATGTAATGCACATAAAAATTGTGGAACTGAATGAAGAATTTAGAATGGATTTTGGGTATCGTGATGGCCCACTAAAATGCCAAGAGCAATATAAAATAAAGCAACAACTGTGAAAATGAGAGGAAGAAACGTACATTTTCCTTTCTTCCTGATAGACTTGGTTTTGGACTCTTCAGTGACAGTCTATTCATTTTCTGTGTGTTTTGGCATCAAAAACCTTATGAACACACAGAGACATATATTCTGCTGAATCTTAAAGCTTAGTTTTAATGTTAAAAAGTCAAGGGCTTTCACATCAACAGCTCTTTGCACACACTGTAAAAATATAGATATTTTAAAACGTCCTTAAAGCTCAAGCTATTACCATCCCCATCTGGATTCCCCGCAGTGAAGCAGAAATGCAAGCACTCATCATCACACATCCACGCTGGTCGAATCATCTTGCCAGAGGGAGATTCTGGGGAACACTATGGATTCACACAAGACGGGGCAGACACAGTGGCTCTGCTGGATTTTGAACTGTCATTCAACCACCCCCTCCCTTAGACCAAGGGCCACATGTTCTGTTCTTGTGGCATGCTACAGCCAAAGCTTAAACAAGCTCCCTGAGAGCTCCTCCTTTACTCCCTGAGGTTTGAATTTAGGATTGACCCTGCTGCTGAAGATGGGCTGGTGGCTCCCCCAGAGTGCCTTTTCTTCTGCTTTGCTTTGGCTACTGCATCCTGCAGGCGCTTGGGCTTCCCCTCTGCCGCCTCGCTTGCACTCACATCTTGGCTCCCTGAGAGGGTGTTAAGCCCTCGTGTCCATGCTCTGTTGTTTCCTCATGTGCTCTGCTGATCTGTACATGATTTCCGTTTGTTTGCTGAAGCATTTTCTGCTGTCCCTGTGAAGCCTGCCTGCTGAGCCGATGCCACTACCCGCGGAGCTCGGCCACCTCGCCCCCTCCATTCCCACATGGTGCAGAGAGCAGCAAGCCTGATGTCTGAGCAGGGCGGCGACGGACCGTCCGGCGTCTGCTGTGGTGGCTCTTGTGAGGCCAGGGGAGCTGCTCTTCCCACGGCTGGGCGTGCTGTCTGCGCTGCGCCTGGGGCCTGTGATGGCGTTGCCCAACGCACCTGCCCCAGGCACAGTTCGCCATGCCTTAGTTAGCAGACTTGCACAACCCTCCCTGAAGTGCCATGGAGGGCATGCCATACCTGCACTGAGCAGGCAAGAAAGCTGGCGTGGCTCAGGATGGCAGGGCGCTGGGGAGTGGGGCAGCCAGATGAGCCATGTAGTGACAGTCTGTAAGAAACTATGACTTCCAGAGCACTGGCTTTGCCCTGGATACTGCATGGGGAAGGGAATGCAACCCATACTTATGCTGCAGAAATACCCGAAGACCTCACTCAAGTTCAGACTGATCCTTGTCATGGCTCACTAGTGATCTGAGGACAGTGATGAATAGGCCTGCAGTCAAACACACCTTTCACAGACCTACCTTTGTTTGCTGTTTTGCTTGGTAGTCTGACATCTCTTCCTGGCTACACTTAGACGTGTTAGCAAACGCAGATTGCTTTTAGATCCTATCATCCGGTCTTGATATGGAATAAGATTGCCTATTCACCTCACAGAGCAACCTGGGGACAATCTTTTGTGCATAGGAACCACTGTGAAAGAAGAGGCAGACATCAGATCTTCTTTGGGAAAACAAAGGTCCCTTGTGTTATATTCTCCAAGTACTCTATACCTCAAAATAAGGCAAGTGCCGCCTTCTTCACCAGTAGCTAGCTGCAAGACAGTCATCGAAATCTGGCAGGCAGCAGGGGGTGGGATGCCACCGTGGGTAGTGGTGGGCGCCTCCAGGAAGGGCTTACCTCCCCCTAAGCGAAGTGGGACTCTCCACCTGGACTGCATGACTCCCTTTTCGAGGGCTGAAGTCCCATGCCCCAGAGCCCACACAGAGGGCTTTTGGAGTGAGGCACAGTGTCCTCCAGTGCCATTACTACAGGCAGTTCACGCAGACGTCGGTTTTGCTTCAGCGAGCAAAGGCAGGAAAACAACTGTCAAAGTAGAAATATAGTCAAGAACAAATGCAAGTAATTTCCAGTTTGGGCAGTGCTGTGTTTACCTATTTTTCATATATGTGCTTTCTTTATCACCTAAAAAATCTCTGTTCAAAAAGTTGCTTCCAACCTCCTAAATCTCATAAAAATATTTGTTTCACGTCCATTTTCCAGCCCATTTTATTACCTGCCTTCTACGGAGACATTTTACAGCTGTAATCAATCAGATGTCCTATCGCTTATTTCCCTATATAAAATCCCACGTACAAAAAAACCCTTATTAGGAGCTGGACTGTAGTATGTGCTCATTTAGTGGAAAGCCAGTCTTTGAAAAATGTAGTCATGACTTCCAGCTACTGCAAAACATGTCTCCAGGTCTGCCAGTTGGTAAGTCTGTGTGTTCAACCTGTGAATCTGAGGGTCCTTAAAGAACTATCAGACCTGTTCAATAAACTGTGATGATCTTTTCATCTTCCTGATTTCCTGAGTCATCCCAGCTCTGGACCTCAGCTGCCATATGGAATCCTGCTTTGTAATACAATCTGAAACACACTTTCAGTTCACAAATGTGTTTGTGTTTAGAACTACAAAGGACACTTCCTGGCTGTTCAGTAGGATTATTTTTTTATAACATATATATTTATGAATTAAAATGTCAAGCTACTTTTCATGCTATTGTGTTCATACCAGTTTGATTCTCATGTGATTTCTTATGAATAGTAATGAAAGTGCTGCTTTAAATAGAATATGCACCCTGATCCTCACTTAGAAATCACTTTTAATGTCTTATTTTCTAGATAATGCTTTGCTAAATACATTTTCCTGCTACTTTTAAGAGAAATTTTCAAACCTTTAAAATGTGTGCTACTGCATCACACTGCAAGTTTAAAGAAACCAAACAACAAAACAGCTGCCAATTCATGTGTCTCATTCCCAACATTGGTTTTGTACAAGATTTTTTTTTCTTCTTAGGCTCCACCTCTTTTTTTGCATCTTCTAGCAACACCAAAACGCTGTTTTTCATTAGTCAACTATAGCTGATTGCATATTGGTGCCTTCAGCGTGGAGTGGGAGACCGCATCTGCGTTGCTTGCATATCTCAGTGACTGCAGCTTGGACTTCAGGGAATAATTTGAAAATTGCACACATAGATCTAACTTATGTTGCTTCTTTTTTTTCTAAAACATTTAAGGGCCTTCTGAAGTCACCTCTGAAAGCTCAGTTTATTTTCTCTATTCTGTTGTACATCCCAGAGATCATGAGAAGTGGAGAAGGGAAACTCAGTGCATACTATATGCACAACAAAGCAAGCTCTTAAAATCTTGATTTGTAATACTGCGGGGAGGCCCAGGAGGTTTCTGATGCTCCTCAGTCCAGCTCTGGCCACAGCTTGTCAGATCTGAGGCAGTACTGAAGCACATCACAGGACTCAGTGCTGATGCTACCTGCTCAGGAGCATCCAGCCAGCTACAGAACCTGTCTGGATGGCAGCAGGGACATGTGCCAAGGACTTTCAGCCCCTGTCTGCCATAAAAATAGACTCAGAAGAGAAATTACCTCCCCTGCAGACAGGCAGCAGGGAGTACTGTGGGATGGGAAGACACACAGAGAAACGCCTGAGCACCAGAAATGCTGTCCAATGCCCAGCCTCACTGTCCCTGGCTGGGCACAATACTGGGACTGTAGCCAAGGAGGCAGATATGTCCCCAGCAGCGTTCCCAAGCCTTCAATGAGCACCTGTTTCTTTCCTAGGTGACTGCATCAAGTAGTTCAGAAACTTGCTTATCCTTCTCTGAGATGATGCCAGCAGTTTGCTTCTGTCTGTTGCTTCTGAGGGACCAGCTGGGTTGCTGCAGGGAGCAAACAGGGATCCCATCTCTCTCTGGAGGTTTTCCGGAAAATCAGAGGGGCCATGCTGTGGGCAGGGTGGTTGTGCAAGGAGCTGAGGTCTCCTTCTAGCGGGAAACTGGAGCAGGCACCTGGGTGGGAGTGAAATAGGTGCTGCCCTGGACGGGTCTTTCTGACTCCATCCTGCCCCACTGCCTGTGGCCTCCCCCACCACTGTGGGTGCCACGGCATATCATGGAGGTGCTGGGCTTCTGTAGCGCAGATGTGGTGTCGTACCGCCTTGGACCCACAAAGCGTGGAAGGACATCAAAAGACCATATGCCTCAGCAACGGCCCTTTCCAGCAGCCAGCTGTCCTGCCTACTCAGAGCCATATGCCTACCCAGCCCCCCAGGCCCTTCTGGAAAGAAGCTTTATTTGAACTGGGATGGGCTGGGCACAAAGGTGCAGCTTGCTCTCCCGGCACACTGTGCTGCCTGTGCCTTTGCACCAGATGAGTTAATAGAACGGCAGCAGTGGATACAGCTGTAAAAATCGGGCAGTGGGTGGGTTCATTTGCACCTTGGAATCAACACAGAGGAAGGAAGATGGGGTGGTCAGAGGTGAGGAGTGGTTAGCAGTTAGAGAGAGGTTAAACAAAGGACTTTGTGCCTGGAAGAGAAGCAGCACAGAGGTGGTGTGGCAGAGCCTCAGTTATAGTGGAACGGAAGAATGGGGATCACTTAATTCATCGTGGCTCATAGCACAAATCCTTAGTGGCAAAAAGGATGAGCAAAAAAACCCCAGAGCAAATCCCCTTCCGGCCAGCACCGAGTCAAACCCTGAAACTCATTGTCAGAGGATGATCTGCCAAAAGGCATAAACAGAGCGAAAAGGTGTTAGACAAAGGAGACGTAAAGCAAAGACTATGCAGTCTTAATCCCAGGATGTCTTGAAGATCTCAGATACTAGGGACAGGTACTCCATTGTTTCTCACTTTTATAAGCATCCAGTACTGTTAGAAACAGGGCAATAGACTAAACAGATCTGTGTACTGATTCAGTACAGCCGTTTTCTTGGCATGAGCACAGAACAGTTGCAAGATTATTTAATATTTGCTATGAATTATTTTATATTTCCAAACCATATTTTTTGTATAAAGGAACTAATTCACTACTGTAAAAGCAAGCAATGATCATGTGTTTGAAATCATTGTGAAGTTAACAAGACGTCTATTTCTCATTATATCAGGATGAGGAGAGAAGAAAACAAACAAAAATGCAAAAGGATCTAATTGCCAAGGAGGCAACAAATCACAGCATGTTTGGGTTTTTTTTGGGTTTTTATTCCTGATGAAGTAATGCTATTTAAATGCAGTTAGGATAACAACCCCCAAAATGTCATGCAGTAGGAAATAATCAGTTTTATTCTAGATTATATATATCTTGTTCCTAAACTGTAGCTTTGAAGCTCCAAAACCTGGAAAGACGGGAAGCGGATATAAGGATGTGCTGGTCAGTTGGTGACAAGTGGTGCAGTTTATGAGGGTTTGTCACACTGAAGGAATGGAAACCATCCTGGAGAGCTTTGTGAGGCACAGAGTTTTGAGCGAGGGAGAGGATCTGCATTTCTGTTAAACCGAGTGGTGAAAGCCCCGCACACTCTGACCAGACTTTAATTAATTCCTGTGATCTGAAACTGTTTCAGCACAGTTTCCGCTTTCATCAGTTTTCTTCTTTTTTGCTCATTAAAAAAGTGATGTGTCAGTGTGGATTATTCACTAGTGGCAAATACATCTGAAGCCACACAGGAGGTGGGGAATAGTAATCAGCTGGGTTGTGCATTTGATACCTCAAACTGCTGGTAGTGGTAACGTTAGGTAAAGGTGCTAAATAAATCTACCTACTATGAAATGGCTCTGATCTTTGTAGCAGGGTTAGCATCACATATCAATGCTTACTCAAGTCTAATCAGGCAGTCGTGTGTCAGAAAACTGTTCCTCTGAACAATGTACTCTGCTGAGTAACGTGGTGCTGTATGAAACTTTTGATTTCTGATAAAATATGGGTCAGCAATCTGAAGTCTGTGATCCCTGCATTTCCTCTCTGCATTCCTGGTCACAGCATCCCCACCAGCCAGGTTACCCACTAGAGGACCTGGCTGAAGGCTTTTCAGACTGGCTCTGGCTGATGAAACCATAAGTTGGGACAAGTTGAAAACCAGTATCAATTTTTGCTCTGTGCTTTCTTGGCAGTCCCAGGGCAGTTGTCAGGGTAACCTGCAAAGGAAAAAGGCAGGATTTTGAAGAAGGCATGTGGGAACAGTGCCTCAGCCAGACCTGCCTAGTGTGCTCCTGGCACCAGGCCCTCTCCTGCCACCACTCAGCCTGCAAGGGCTGCCAGAAGCATCCTTTGAAACACACCTGCCAAGGTAACCTCCATGGCCAGATGTGGTGACATTTGAACATAGTGTCTGTGTGTCCTGGTGTAGTTATAGAGCAGTGTCCTGGGGAAAGGTGGCTTGTCTAAATGCTATTCCTCTGTGTATGGCATTAAAGCAACTGCACAGAAGAGGCTACAATGTAATTGCCCATTTCCTTGCCACCACTGAAGAGGTCCCATTAATCCACATTTTAAGGAGCAAAATATAGTTTTATGACTTGTTCCTGGGCTTGACCTTGCTTTGAAGCAGTTTCATACATCACCCATGTCGACTTTTGTGTATCTGAGGCAGGACTAGAGCACAGTGTATCTGCACTGAAGCTGCACAGATATTATTTTTCCTGGGGGAAAAAAAAAATCAGCATGAGCAATTTTTCATTGTCAGAATGCTGAGCAAAATATCTGACACTTGAATGTTTTTTCTGAGGACCAAAATCTCTTTGGCTTTGGGATGCCCATTTGAATGGAAATTAAGCAGATGCTCTGGGGGAGTGGACAGTTCCTGCGAATCGCTGCTTTCGTGAAATATGGCTTCATACTGAAACACGATTAGCCATAACATTTATCGACCAAGTGTCCAGGACCATATATTTTAGAGTGAATTTCAGAGATGTCTTACAGGTCCAAACAGTATGGCCAGCACATGACTCAAAGGGGCAGCAATCCCCCAGCTGTGAACTGAGCTCTAATCTTACTACAGACAGGTTGTCCAAACTAAGCCGCAGCTATAAGCCTTGGGAACATTTTCTATTTCTCAACTTGAAATCATTTCCTGTAAAGCAAAGGGTGGCACTTTATTTGTGCGAGAAATGGCAAATCTCTAGCTGCAGTTCATTAATTAAGGAAAAGGTTCGTACTTCCAGACAGATAAAAGAATCTGCAAACAGATAGCAAATATATTCGGCTGGAATAATACCCTCTGTAATTCACCACTCTGACACACCACATTTGCAAATCAAGTTGGAAGGAGGAATTGAAGGGACGCTATTCTGTGCATTACACACAAAATAAATCCATCTGTACAGGCAGCTCACCAAAATAGGTCATAACTCTTTACAGACTTGTAAAGAATCGCAGTTTGAGTACATTTTATTATCTCCATAGAGATCCTTGAGCTTGGCTTTCCCACAGTGGGAAAATGCTAAGCTTTTTGAGTTCATCTCCTTCCTTTCCCCACTGGGGCTTGGATGCCCTACTGAGTAATTTAAATCTTTTTCTTGAAAAAAAATCCCTTAGAATCATAGAATATCTCAAGTTGGAAGGGTCCCATAAGGATAATCAAGTCCAACTCCCTACTCCTCATAGAACTACCTAAAAGGAAATTATGTAAGACCCTCATCCAGACAGTCCTCAAACTCTCACAGGCTTGGTAGCACAACACTTCCCGGGGGAGCCTGTCCCAGTAACCAACCACCCTCTCAGTGAAGAACCTTTTCCCAGTGTCCAATATGAACTTGCCCTGATGCAGTTTCATTCCATCTCCTCATGTCCTGTCATTGCTGGTTACCAGAGAGAGGAAGTCAGCACCTCCTCCTCCCCTGTCCCCTTTGAGGAAGTTGAAGACTGTGATGAGGTCACCCCTGAGCCTTCTCCTCTCGTCTCGTCTCGTCTCATCTCCTCTCCTCTCCTCTCCTCAAGCAGTGACCTCAGCCAATCCTCCTAAATCTTGCCCTCAAAATGTTTTCCCGTCTTGGTCATCCTCATCAAGACCCACTCTAAGAGTTGTGTATCCTTCTTATATTGAGGTGTTCGAAACTGCACACTAAAGATGAGGTGGGGCTGCAACAGTGCAGTGTAGAGTGGGACAATCACCTCCCTCAACCAGCAGGAATCAGCCCAGGACACAGCTGGTCCTTTTGGCTACCAGGGCACACTGTTGACTCTTCTTTAACTTCCTATGCACTCAATCCCCCAGATCCCTTTCTGTGGGTCCTTTCTCCAGCATCTCATCCCCTGATTTGTACATATAACCAGGATGATCCCATCCCAGGTGGACAATCCAAAACTTGCTCTTGTTAAATTTCATATAGTTTGTTATTGTTCAGTCTAGCCTATTCATATTTCTCTGTCTCAATGAAGTCCACAGTCTGAAATTACCAGGGTTTTCTTTCTTGTCCTTCTTGAAAACTGGGACAACACTCACTAGATTCCAATTGTCTGGGGACTCTCCAGACTCCCAAAACTGTTGAAAGATAATGGAGAGAGTTCCCAAGGTAACATTGCACAGTTCTTTCTGTTCTCTGGGATTAATCCCATCAGACCCCATATGCACCCAACTGAAGCAGCAAGTCTTGAACAACTTCAGAGTCAGCTGTGAGTTTATCATCCCCTCATGATCGTGGCCTTCCATTGGGCTCTAGGAGTTCCAGGTCCCATCATTTGTGATGAAGACAGAGGTGAAAAAAGCATTAAACATCACTGCTTTGCCTACATCCCTGTTTATGAGGTGACTGTCTTCATCAAGAAGATGCCCCACCTACCTTACTTCAGACACATTGGAATTGTACACTCCTGTGCTCTTAAGAGATGGAACTTAAAATGTGACCATCATTCATGTACTCCATTACCTTAAAAAACACATTCCCAAGGGACCTGTTTAAGTAGCTTCTTCAGCATCCTGAAGTTTGGTCTCCCCATATCAAGGGTCAACATTTTTGCTGGCATTTTTTCTTGTATCACCAACTATTTGAAGCTCAGATACTTCATGGTTACTGTGACCAAGATAACCACCAATCAACACTTCACTCATGAGTCCTCTGTTTTCAAACAACAATTCCAGGAGGCACTTTCCCTTGTTGGGCCCCTTAGTACCTGCTCTAAGAAGTAATCTTCAACATTCTTCAGAAATTTCCTGGACCTCTTTGTATCTGCTGTACAATATTCCCAGTTGATGTCTGTTAAGTTAATATCACCTATAAGGACAAGGGCAGTTGATCCCTTAATTCCTTGACACACTCATCTGTGTCATCATCCTGGGTGGGTGGTCAATAGTAAACTCCCAATGTAATATCTGCTTCATGTGCTTTGCCCTTCATCCTTACCCAGAGGCTATCAACTGTGTCATCGCCAATGGTAAGCGCTATGCAATCTGTCCCCTCCCTTACATACAGCACCACTCTCCTGCCTCACCTGCCCTGCTTATGCCTTCTGAAGAACTTATAACTGTCCATCATGGCACCCCAGTCATGGGACTCATACATCCACATTTTGCTTATGTCGTAGTTCTGGGATTGGGCCAAAGTTTATAGCTCCTATTATTTAATCCTGATGCTGCAGTTATTAGGATAAAGACATTTAAAATGTGCTCCACGATACTCAGCACATCGTGGAGCAAACCAAAGGACCTTGCTAGCACACTGTCCCTCAAACACTGGCATGCTGTAACCAAGCTTATCTCTAGTGAGCCTGGTTTTATCCCATTGCCCCTTCAAACCTAGTGTAAAGCTCTTTGGTAAGCCCTGATAACTCTGGTGCAAAGACCCTCCTGCCTCATTGAGACAGGGGTACGCTGTCTGTTGCTAGCAGGCCTGGTGTTCTGTAAATCAACCCATGACCAAAACCTCAAAATTCTGCCAGTGAAACCAGTCTCAGAAACAGGTATTGATCTGATGTCTCTTACCATTTCTTTCCTCATCATTCCCTGTAATTGGAATAGTGGGGGAGAACACTACTTGTACTCCTTGGGACCAGTCATCCCAAGGTCCTGAAGTCTCTGTTAGCTTAAGCCTGTAGTTTATACAGACATGGTTGCCCTTAGACTTCTTATTTCAACCTCAGTGTTGGCTACATGGAATATCAAAAATGGATAGTAACCTGAGGGCTCTATCAGGGTTGAAAGCTTTCTCTTCATATCTTTAACCTGGGCTCCAGGGAGGCAGCAGACTTCCCTAAGAAGTAAGTTCTGCTACGTAGACCTTAGTAGGTCTGCTTATTGGGCCTTCTGTTCCCCTCAGAAGAGTATCCTATGATAATAACCCAACTTTTTCAATTTATAGAAGTGGTTTTGATGCAGGCCATAGGCCAATTTAGTCTTGAAAACACATCCAACCTCGATGAACCATCATCTTTTTTATTATTCAGTTACACTTGCAGGGCCTTGTGCTTATTATGCAAAGGCACCTGGGAAGGTGGGGTAGTCATGGAGAAGATGTGCTTCCTGGGCTGGATTTTGTCACTATTTTTCTCAATCCCTTAAGTCACCATGTTCTGTTGGGTGGAGAGAGGATAGGGAATCTTCCGTATCACCCAAACTACCGGAGATCTTTCACACTGCACCCATTCATTGTGCTCAAATGATCACTTGATTTTAACACACTTTAAAGCTATTGGCAAAGAAACAATTTTAAATTTTATATAAATTACTGCTGTACTAAGATGTAAAAAAGTGTTTTCAGTTGAAGTTCACAAAACTTCATGGTCATGAGTATGCTCTTGAGACAATATATCCTCTACAGAAATAGTGTATCTATTCTTTTAAAGATGTCTCTAGATGCTGCAGAGCCAATGAAGAGACCCAAGTATTCTTAGAACAAGAGGATAAACCCACAATTTGTGAAGGATGTGACAGCTCCTCCTGCCTTGACAGCAGAGTGACCTGGAGAAAGCTCCTTTCTCTGTAAATGTAAGATTAACTCATTTGAAATAAGCTAATTAACAGAAAACAGTGACCTTCACAAGATATGTATTTTGAGCTGTCAAAGATGCATATTTTGCCATGGGGATTTCAAGGCAATATTGGTTGGTTTAGCCTCTCCTCGTGAGGTTTGGGGTTTATCCTTCATTATTATTTGTGAGCCTTCTTTTCTTCAGAGAAACATAAACCAGTGCTGAAAGGTAAAAATCTTTACCTTTTATTTCCAAATTCAACTGCAGCAAAGGACTAGAGAGGCAGAAAACAGCAGCAACTGCAAGGGAATAAACTGATTAGGATTGGCAAAGTGCTGTTGTGGGTACATCTGTTCGTGCCTCTGCATGCAGATACAGACTCATGTCATTGGGCAGCACCTGACCTCATGCTCTGGTTCAACCAGGACAAACCCATTAGTTAATCTGTTGGGCATTTTTTTCTAGTTTCATCAGGAATCTGTGCTCTTTTATACCATGGTCACAATTGGTAGGCACCAATCAAAGGCAATTTGTTGCTTGCCTCTCTGTACCTATTACTTGTCTGTGTTTATACAGGCATGGTTGCCACAGAAGCAAAAAGAGGTATTTCCACTTTTGAAATGTAATCAATGTTCATTGTCTGTGCTCTTTTTTCTTCCACCAATACTATACCTTTAAAGGTCCCACCTCTCCCACTGCTTCTCCTGGGATTTCTTCTCTTTGTTCCACTGTCCCCTGCACTAGTCATCTCCTTTCCTACATAAAAATGGCAGAAGTACTCAGCAATGACTATGTTGTTGTTTCCAGGAGGAAATGCTGATAAGGGACACTTATCAGAACACAAGCTATGTGTTCTTCATACAAACATAACAGTTCTTTTCAGCAGCTGCATAATGCTAGGTCATTGGCTATTTGGGGAGATCAATAAAGAAATTTGGGGGGGGGGGGGGGGGGGGTGTCTTTCTCCAAACACAGAGTTTGAGCAGTCTTGGGAAGTTCCACAACATGTGCGAAGTACCACCTTAGCAAAAAGGGGATGGCTGGATAGCAGCACTAACTCAGTTGAGATCAGCACAAGCCCGGGGGATGAGCGAGCTGGGATGTAGGTTTTTTTTTGTCTTTCCTCTACTGTTTCATTTGAGTTTTCTGAAGCCTAGTCCAAAATTACAGATTACAAATAGTCTGAAAAGCCAGAACTTCAGACCACTAAAAGTCCCAAACTTTCTAGGACACCAGAAAAGGGCAATAGAGATGGGTGTTGCAAGACGGAAGGCAACTCAGGTGCTGAGACTGAGTTTTTTGGTGGGTGAACAGTTTCACTCTATTTTAGCTCTGCTGTGGGCATTGCTGTCAGTATTTTCTTTTCTTAAACTCACAAGAAATGAAGGAAATCTCAGCGGAAAGCTTTTACCTTTATTTTTTTCTCTCTCTCTGTGCCCTGTGCCTTCCTCATGCACGTTGAACTACTTTTCCGTTGTTATCCTTCCCCTCGAATGGAAAGATTCAAGTATGTGAGTCTTAGGGCCAGTTTCTCAGCAAGGCGTCGAACCAGGCTGACGAACTTCTGTGGAGTATCCCCAAGCCAACCACACGCTGGCTTTGGCTCTCCAGAGCCTGCAGCCATAAACAAATTCTTGCAGAGAACCTTTGTTACATTGCATTTGATTTATGTTTCCAGTCAAAGTAGACTTTTTTAGCTCATTTCCCAGCTTGGCTTTACTGCTGTTTACATGCCATCTCTATTTCCCAGTTGCATTTAATAAGCAGGTTACTTTTTAAGGATGTCTTTTTCTTTTGTGGACTCTGGCTCAGATTCCAAGATGTGGGACAGAATTGATACTTCTAGAGCTCCTCAATGCTTTGCTTTTAGGGCATGAGGAAAGCTTGGCCCAATTCATTTGGCTGCACTTAAGGAGCAGACTTCTCTATTAACAACTCCAAAGAAACCTCTTTGTGCTGCACATTTCTATTGTTTCTTCAAAAGGTCTTATGCACTCCATTCACCCCAGAGTTCCCACAAAATGCCTCATGATGTATTTCACAATACTCGAGTAATAATCAGTATCATGATTGTGTCTTTTGTTAATGAACAGAATTCTTCACATATACACACAGTATTAGCCGTAGCAGCAATATAATTATCATCTGACTTGTTGAGTCAAAGAACTGGTCTTTCAGGAATCCTCTCCTGCTAAAGCAGCAGCAAAGCCTCACCCTTCTCATGGCCAAGTGTTTCTTCAGGAATTTTCCAAGCCAGCCTCTACACAGGTAGATAGCAGGGGACAGACCTATGTCAAAGACATCTCCTGGTATAGGTGCTTCATAAATTTCCCACTGCAAATTTCCTGACTACTGTTCTGTAAACTGCCGATGATGTTAAATAAAAAATTAAGAAAGAAGGTCATCACTAGGGATAATTAGACTGTTAAAGATTCATGTAGAGGTGCTTAGGCTGCAGATAACACAAGATTACTGTCTCCAACTACTTTATAAAAGATCACTGCACAGCAGTTGCCAATAAACCATTTTCCAGATGTACCAGAAAGAGCTCAGGAAGTGAAAGCTTTAGACTGCAGCAAAGGAAGTTTAGGTTGAGAGCAGTTCTCCTTTTCTATACCTGTAAGGAGAGAGAAGTAGGGCACCACCTTGTCTAGGAAGGTCATGAGATCCCATCTGTGAGAACTTTCCAAGAACTGGTTAGACAAGCATCTGTCAGAAATGATGTAAGTGTAATTGTTTGTGCCTACTGGGCTGGGGGAAAGGACTGAATGACCTCTCAAGACCCATTCTGGCCCCTCTGTGTTTCTGGATGTTCAGTTCTGCCAATTAAAGAACTGCTTCACCCTGGAGTGGTACAGGATTCACTTATTGAAAGCACCTCAATGTGTGAATAAAGCTATACCAGTTTTAGCACAGAAATCACTTCTGCTCTTATTAGGTCATTTCAAGTGCCGCAGAAACATAAGAAACCTGACTTGCAGTTCTATGCAGAAACAGAAAGCTATAAGAATAACAACAATAACAAGAACAACAGCATAATAATAATAATAATAATAATAATAATAATAATAATAATTCATTCGTTCATCTTTTGTGTTTGCTTATCTGTACATCCTTCTCCATGCATGATTAAAGAGAAAAAGGACTGTGACTTCCATGTGTACTTCCATGAAGCCATGTCACCTCTCCATCAGCCATCCCAACACTCTCAGCTCCTGGTCTCTCTGCCAGTTTGTGTTGGTCTGGCGTTTTCCTGGGAGGAAAGCCCTTTTTCCCAGGGAAAGCCCTTCTTGCTCTCATCAGGGTCTCTGTGTCTGCCCTGCTTCACATCTCCTGCAAACTATGTGGCTGTCTGAAGAGGTAGGCCTGGGTTAGTTTAAGGAGGGATGGAGATTCTTACATTTGTTGTCATTAAATCTGCATCTTTGATCTGCTGTTGAGTGTACCCTACTCATTGGCATGACAACAGCTAACGACATTTACACAATGTGTGTCCTTTTTATTCTCAGCTGCAGTGTCTGAGAGTTCCAAAGGAGATCATGGAGGAGCGATGGGTATGACAGGGAAGGAAAGTCAGAAGAAGCGAGACATTGGGACACACTAGTTTCTTTAAGGACTGCAGCTGTAGCTTCTCTATCTACCTACTGTTTATCAGACAGGAGAAATTCACTGCTACCTGCTCATGACCTGCATTGCAGGGAAAATCCAGCTGCTCCCTGCTTTATGCCTGAATCCTCTCCAGGACCACACACTAGTGAAAAAGCCTCCCTTTGTTCCTGCAAAGCCTCCGTGGATGGAAATCTCACAGATGTGCTTCACTTGCTCTGGCTACTCATTAGCAGCTGCAGGCTACAACTCATTTTATCTTTCAGGTTTGAACACTGTTCACCAAGGTGCAGAATATGAGACAAGAAACATAATGAAAATCATATGGCACTTCCCTGTGATCTGGATTGGCTAATCTTACTTCGGGCTGTGAGCAGGATCAGTTTATCTCAGTTGATTAGAAACTAGTTCCTCTGAGAAAGAGGCTGTAAGTGAAATAACCTGATCCATCTGGAGAGACTTGAGTTTAAAAACAAAAACAACAAAAAAAAAAGAAAGAAAGAAAACAATGTTGTCCTTTGAGTCAGCATCTTTCTAACACAGACAGACAATGTCCTGAAACATAGAGTGCCTGCTGTAATTCTTGTAATTCCTCCTGGTATTACAAGAGAAAATTAATTTATTTCCTGATATCGAAGTTCTCTCATGCTATTTGACAGGCCTAAATTATCTCTGGACAGGGGCATATGCATAACAGACACTTTTTTCAGAAATTCCCATTGGTGTGAAGTTGCTTAATATCATCGTTTGCGTGTTACGCTTTTTTCACATTCACAAGGACAGTAACCAGTACTTTTAATGGGATTCTAGTGCCTTACCAATAAATAGCATCTTACTCATGAGAAAAGACTACACTCTAGTGCAACAGGTTTCTTATTTAGCCATTTCATATTTGAAACACAAATTTTGCATAGGGCTTATTTGAATATTTGAATATGACTTTTTCTTTGTTAGACCTTATTTATCTACCCTGGAACTCAAAGTTGTGTTGTAACAACTGTGTTTAATGAACATTCAGCAAACAAAAACCAGGAATGCAGAAAGTAACACTCTAAAAAGAGAGAAACATGAAGTCTAGCTTGAGCCAAACATAGCAAGAATGCACATGGCTTTGCCTTTGCCACTTTGGTTGTTCCCCTTCATATTGCTCTGTGGATTTCAGGCCTGGAGCCTAGTTTTGGGTGAGAGGTAGGATCCTCTCCCCCTTCTCTGGAAAACCACATGCCACTTCTCTCTGCCAAGTCACAGGATCTAAGCTCCAACTGTGGCATGAATACAGGGCAGCTCTAGGCAAAGTGTGCACATATGTCAACTCTACAGGCTTGCAATGCAAAGCCAGAAAGCTGCAACCAGCCCAATAGAAACCTTTTGCACCATAGAAAGTCTAAATGCCGCATTCATCTTTGCAACATGGACTGTCCCTCTTTGACTTGCAGGTTTTCCCTAAAACCACAAATATCTACATCACTTAGTGGCTTGAAATGTCTTTTTTGAAGTATTGTTCTTTCAGACTCCTGCTGGCACTGGTATGCCAAAAGCATGAGTTTAACACATGTTGGGAGCACATAAAATCACCGTAGCAGAAAAGCAAACGTATGTGCAATGGTGGCACTGAGAAGCATCATATGTCAGCCCTGGCATCAGTAGGATCAGAGTATCAAAGCCCATACATACAGTATATGAAAAGAGAAATAAACTGCTTCTGTCATTCTCTTGCAAAAGGCAGCTTCATATAAGACTACTCCTGAAATAAATGGTATTTCTTTCCCCTCCTCCTGCAAGGTCTAGTAAAAATTAACACTTTGAATGCAAACTCAGCTTCTAAGGCGGCATCAGTATTCATGGCTGGGAATGAAAAAGTGAATTACAGCTGAGTGCATTCAGTATGCCAGCTGGTGAATAAAGAAAAACAGCTGCTGGTGGCCGCCAACTGTGAAGCTCATGCGGACAATGTTATGTTCAGAACATAAAATGAACAAGTTGCATGCTGGCATGGAGTCTGTTGCAACAAAAGTGCCCAATGCCTTGTAAAACTTTACAAATGAAGTCCAACTGTATGGACTCAGAGTCTTTTAGAAGCAATGTGGGAAGAAATATCGCAGCTATTGCTACACAAATGCTGCAGCTAGCATGGGCCTTGTCTTGCAGCATATGCCGGATCCAAACATGAGCTGTACTATTCCACTGTAGGGTTTAAATCTGATTCTTGAGAGCCTGGTAAAAAGGATACACAGAACTGGCGAGCTGTGAAACCACCCTTCAATATGTCTTAGCTGAGCACAAGAGGCGTTAATTCACGGTGACACTTTCACAGGGCTTTCTTGTTTCAGAACACTTTACATCAGAACTGGCACGCATAGTTTGGTGTAAAAACATGAGTCCACATTAAGGACACCCAATACTCTGTTCTCCAGCATAAGGATATGAACAGGCAATCAAGAGACTTGGAAGCTTTGTTCCCAGTGACTCGCTGACCAGCTCTGTCACCTGGGCAATTTCCATCTCCAAATTATGATGTGGCTTTTACCACGCTGTGCTCTTTAAAATGGAGCCTGTGGTCCACAGAGGTACCAGGGATGTCCTGCAAGTTCAGATCTTCTATGGTCTGTGCAGGAAATGTGGAAGTCCATGTGACCACATCTCCAACATGGTGGTAGTCTACGGGAGGATGAAGCCACTTGACAAGTATATCTTGTCATAGGTGACTGAGGCAGACGCATCCCTTCTTCTGTTTGTCGCACAGCCCTTTTTAAGTCAGAGATGTGTCTTCTCCAGGAACAAACCATTACTCAGCATCTTTTATCCTTGTCATCTGCTGCTGTTACCACAGCCCTCAACGTATGTAAGCCCATAGCACTCTCCTGAGGGTGGGAGGCTGTGAGCCTCGCAAGCTGTGCAGAAGGCAAGTTGTCCGAAAGGTACATCACTTGCATAGGACAACACCTCACTTCTTCCATACTTACATGATAAACATTTCTGCCTGGTATTTCTTTTGTCTCTCCTCCAGGTGATGGGAGCTCTTGCTAAACTTTTCCCTGCAGCCTGCTGCAGGGTGGACATTTCTGAGTACTTTGTTGTTTCTCCCTGTTCCCATTTCCTGAATATAATCCCTTTCATCCTCAGAAGGCCATTTATTAAACTACTTTGGACATTTTCTGCCTTTAATGCAGCAGTCACCTATGAGACGGAAATGTGGATGCTGTGCACATTTCTCTCTGTGCATACAAGATGCATTTTCAATAGACACCTCCTCCAGACACCTCCTCCAAAGACTGCACTTTGAAAGCTCCTCCCACCTGGGACATTTTCACTCATTAAAGAGGTATTCCCCATTTTAAGTACCACAGATATGTCCCACCAGAGCCCTTGTGGAGATTCATATGGTATTTGTGACTGTAACTTCTGCACCTGTCTCTGTGGGAGGACTCCAGGACTGTTACACAAACTTAAGAATGGAGGTGCTGAAAGGCTAATGGTGGGACTGAACTCACCTCACTTTACCTACCCCCAAAATCAGGCATCTAATCAGAGCTAGTCATCTAGGCTCTCTCCACAGTCAATGAAGAAAGACAGGTACATCTACAGCATGATTCATTCCTCCTTTCTTGGACAACTATCCTAAAATAGGTTGAATCGTACTCTGGAGATGCCTGTCTGGCTGGCTGAATGATAGAGGAGACATAAATAACTAGCTTTGCTGAGATACCTATCTGCAGGATGGCTTCAGCTAAGCACTGGGCTCCTGCTCTGAGTGACACATCCAGGTTCAAGTGCAGAGTCTTGGGCAGAGGCAGGAGTCAGACTCTTTCAGCCTCCTTCCAGGCACTTGCCCATTTGGAGAGTCCTTCTTCTTCAGAGAGACATTCTTTAAAGCAGGAAAAAGTTAAGAACTTTTTCCCTGTGCGTCTGACATCACATCTCTGATACCATAATTGTCCCATCCAAATCCTTTTGAAATCCAAAAGCTACCATGAAGACACAGATGAAGAGTTTTTCCACTGCCTTTTTGTTCTTTCTTTAAAACAGCAACAACAACAATAAAAAACCACAAGCAGGAAAATTCAGGAAGAAAAGGCTCAAGGCTAAGGCATGGTTTCTATCTAATTTGAATTCAAATAAGTTTTTCATTATTTTTAAATTTAATTATAGCCTTCAAATGTATAAAATTGCATGTGAAAATAGTACACAGACCTTAAATATACCCTAGAACACCAGACAGTATCATGGACACTGCTAATTTTCAGGCACGCTGTTGTCTTTATCAGCTTAACATCACGATACCTTCCTTTGTTTTCTCAGCCTGACCAGGCAGACAGAGAAGTATCTTTTATATACCATACAAATGTATATAAATATGGCCCTATCTGAGGTTCAGCAAGCAGATTTGACCTTTGGAGAGGATGCTGGGACTCCTTCTCAGTTACAAAGTGCCCTGGAGAGTGTAACTGGAACCTGTAATTTTCCAGAAGTACTGTTTAACTAACCATAATTATTCTTATATCACATATATAATTTCCCAGCAAATGCTATTGGAGATTTGCAGAACTCTCTGTATCTCATCATTAAAACACAGTGCAATATCTCAGAGGCCTTTTGGCAACAACCCCTTTCAGTTCTGTCGAACCCGCCTTGCTCATTCCCATTACGTTCTCAGCAATATTATTCATAGGAATAAGGGCCCAGGACATCATCCAAGCACAGTGGCTTTTGGTTCTCCTTTGTGTACAGAGAAATCTTTTTCTCAGAGAACACAAATAAGAGTGGGGGGTAATAGTGAATTGGAGCAGGATTTTTTTTCTTTACGACTCCTGAAAAGTATTTCATGCAACAAATTAAAGGTAGCTTTCACTCACAGCCTTTCAAGGTCTTTTGAGAGTAGTAAAGATGTCAGAACCTCTTCATAAAGTCTTTAAATGTATTATCTTTGAAGTATTAAGCAACTTAATTCAATGGGTTATTAATAGGTCTCACAAAAACACACCAGTTATAATGAGCAGTTATGGAGCTGAATGTGGAAGTTCACATCTTTCCAAAGACCTGCACTTTAGTTTGTTTTGCTTGAAGTGAGACAGACCTGCAGGGCCCTGAAATAGACCCAATATTTAACTGGTAACCAGAAAGGCGGAAAATGTACAACTGCTTCTACTTTCAATTTTTTTTTTTTGTTTTAGCAATGGGAGTTCAGATTTTAGTTCTGGTCTACCCTACAGCACTTTTGCCAAAAATTTAATGATGGATTGCAGATTAATTCAAACTTCAAGTCTGGGCCATCTCATACTAAGAAAATGGGTGTATGTGACAAGTGCGGGTGTGTGCATTCTGCCTCTAGTTCAGTGTTGATTTCATTTTTATTGTCACAAATATTTCAATTATTGTGTGCAAGATTGTGTATAACACACACCACCTCCAGTGACAGTTTGCACATATAATTTCTGCTTGTCCCTTGGTACTCAAACATCAGAATTTCTCACATCATTCTGGTATGGATGCGTACAGCACTGGTCATGGGGATTACAACAGGAGTTTGGGCTCAGAAAAGGACATAAGCAGATTTTTGCTGCAGTGACCAATGTGCACAACATATTTTTCATCTAATTGTCAAAGAAAAATGTAGTATGTAATACATTAATTGTAAAATTACAGCAGTACACTGGAAAATTAAGGAAGTGCAGTGTGCTATCACCACGAGGAAGAGAAATGTCTTGCTTACAAAAACAAAGAAAGAATGTGAGGTCTCAATACCCACACCTCTGGGCATAGAGAGTTGAGCATGGCTCCCATTGGAGCTGCTCCTAACCTGTGGGGCCAGCTGCTGCTCACCAGAGTCATGACTTTTCTGGTCTCTATGTCAGATCCTTACCCAGCCAGTGCCAGCCTGGCTCCTCGCTGCTGCATCCCATCCCAGCAGGGTCAGACACCAGCCGCTGAAGTGGTGAGGAGCTACCCAAGTGCCCTCCCACTACATGGGGCTTGTAGACACCCTGTCCAGCCAACTCAGTGCAAAACAGAAACAAAAAAAGGTGCATGAGTCTCCCCCATACTGGTATGACGTTGCACTAACATATTGGTGGCCTGACCATTCTGGATTCACACTGTCTGTCAGAACATTTCCTCTTTTGTGTGCTTGGGATTTTGGTTTCATCTTTCAAAAAACATCTCCAACCTACACACGATGTGCTCCATCCTCCATTAGTAAAGTTTGTGATAACTTGGCTTCATTCCCACTTGGAAAACCTCCTCTGCACTAACAAGCCACTGGCCAAATTTCTCCCTGGGCAGCATGAAACCTGCCAGACAGAAATGAGATCTGTAAAACTGAGCTGACAGCACGAGGTCTATATAGACTTTTCCAGGCCATTTGCCAGGCCCTAGTGGCCTAGTTTTAGAAAGACAAATTGAAGCCATAACGAGCTAGCTAAGCTCTCCTCAAACCCTTTTAGAGTGACAAAACTCTGCCCTTGCCAGGCCTAACCCCTGGTACTGAAATAGTGACAGCAACTCTAAAAAGACAGCAAAAGTAGTCAGGGAAATTCAATAGGAGCGAATTTGAGAGACCTTCCGGCCACTTCTCTCCCTGCATGAGGCTGCCCAGAGGGATGGGGCAGCGGCAGGTTCTGCAACGTCCTTGTGTGTGTCCTGGAGGGTATCTGCTGGGTACCACCAAAAGGTTAAAAAACAAGCCTTCAGGATCCAGCAGCAGTACAAGTGCATGCCACAGCACAAGAGAAAAACTAACTGAGTCTGCTGTCCTCCTGCAGTCCTGCAGCTTGATCCTTCTCCCCAAGTCACCCTTCTCTCAGCAGCACCCACCACCTGTGCTGCCTCTCACATCCCATGGGCTCTTTAGGGCTCTATCTTGCCTAGGGACTGGTTTTCAAAAGCTAGGACTTCTAATAGGCTGTATATTATCCACAGCCTATTTAGTGTGCATGAAAATCTATGTAGGATGCAAGCCTACAACAGTTTTTAGGCATGGATCTTAAGTACCACTTGGAGGTGACAAAATATTTGGGCATAAGTAAAAAATATTTGGGCTTACCATGTCCTTTCAAGAGTGAAAAAGACAATGCAACTGCTTGACATTAATGTGTTCTATTATTCTTTGGAATGAACAAATGCAAAGGAATTAGTAGGGTCAGAGAGTGAGGTTTTTTAGGTGGTAGCACTTAGCACTCTTCTGTTGTTAATGTTCTATATTTCTTGTAAACTTATTGTGGAACAAAGGGGTAGTACAAGTACTTTATGTGCTCAAATATTAGTGGATGTGAAACAGAAAAGTGCATGAGATCTGGTGTTTGCAAAAGCAAACTATGCTTATGAGATATACAAATGACTACAGAGCCCAGCGCTCTGAAGACTTAATGCATTTATTTATAGCTGACTGATTTGGGACTAAAATATTGGAACACATTCACATGTTCTTGTTTCTCCTGCCTCAGCTTATAGTTGTTTTATAATTTTTTGCCAGCAACCAAAGGAAAGAGAACCTTTTTTAACCACAGCACTTGTCTCTTTTCCAAGGCATAAAAAAATAAATAAACGTTTACTAAGCACAACCCACAAGTCGAGGGGAGGATCTTTTCTATCCAGCAGTCTTTCATCCTGGAAAACTAAACAATAATATTGACTCTCACTTATACAGAACTCCAATGCACTATAGAAATCTTTCAGTAGGAAGACGGAAAGGCAGCAGAAAAGAAAACAGTCATGGCATCTTAAGGGAGAGAAAAAGACCTTGATTCTTCAGTGTTCAGTGCAGTAGCCCAGCTTGGAACAGAAAGGCTTGGGAGCAGAGGAGTAAAATAATACGTGCTCCCTGGACAGCTTCCTTACCTTAACCACAGTTCCCCAGCCCACAGTTTTATACTCTTGAACTCTTGCCGTGTTCCCTGGTGCATAAAACATGTGTGTGTCATTAGTATTTTTAATGCAATCAGAAAAACGTTCTCAATGTTGATTTTGATGTCAGTCTGTGATATTTGGGCACATGTAGCTACATACCTCGAAAAATCCCTGGCATGGAAGTAATCATGGTTTTTAATAGGCTAATCTGCATATTACCTAGTTTGGTAGAGAGCCTCACATAGATCTTTTCCTGTATGTCGAGGTTTGCATTTTGGATAGATTATCCTTCCCTGATTTTTGACAAAGCTTTGCAGTGTATCAGAAGATGAGGCTGTTTCTCAAGAGTACACTTTGTGCTATGTATAAAACAACATTAGTGACAGGGTGTGCTTTTTTCAGTTGGAACTGACATTTGATGCATTAGCCAAATGGGGACAGCAGCCAGATCATAATTGGATATGTATTTTCAACATCCTCAGCCCTTCAGCCAATTGGCTGAGACTCCAGGAGGCTTATTAGTAGAAATGCAGCTTTATCTTTTTGCTAATCTGACTAAAGTGAAACCATCAAAGAAGGAGCCAAAATGAGGGAAAGAGGGAAAGATAGAAATACCAGACCTTAGGCAGCAAGCTGCAGTTCAAGTAAATTATGGCTCGTTAGGCTTCACAGGTGATGGCAATGTGCAGAAAAGGTAACACAGAATGGCTTTAAGATGAAGAATATTTTCAAGCTGTACGTATCTGCCATAACCAAACACTTAATGGCCTAAAGGAGGATTCCATAGAGGAGCATTGTCCAAAACCTGGAGACCTTCATTCTGTTTTCATTTGCTGTCAAAGCAGGTTGAAAAAAAAAAAGGCTGCCATTGAATGCATTTGCAAAATCACACCAAACCTTTTTCAGGCACATAATTTTGTGAAATATTTGCCACCGCGCATCTGGAAGGACAGTTTATATGTATGATGCCACACAGAGAAGAAATTGTTTAATTTAGGTTTAATCCACCACTGTCATTGGCTGTGTTGAAACTGAAGTAAAATCCTTTTCTCTTCCATGGTTCACCTTGATGAGGAGTTTAGTTCTTTTAAGCAGGCAGGAATGACCATGATAAAGTGGTGGCAGGAACTGGGCAAATGGCTGCAGGAATTGGTCAATTGATGGTTGCAAACGTGGTGGAACAGAAGTTTTGCAGGCAGATGTGAACCATGTGCAAATTCTAAGTACAGTGTGCTTTCACATACCTCCTTCCAGCTGCTATCAGCTGACGCCTTTGCCACATGTGAGCCAGTAGGTTCGGCACTGACTTGACACATGAACTTCAGCAGTGAGTCAGAGGTTATGAGTGGTAAAAGTGGAAGCTGTAATGGACGTGGAAGTGACAATCAGCTGTCATTCACTGATGGACAATAGTATGAATACTAAAAAGGAAGATTGTCACCCAAAAATTTTCCATGAACAGTTCAGCTACCATAATATGGAAAGGCTTAGAAAAAGTTTTTCTGGACTTTTTTATTTTAAGCAAAGCAAAAATTATAAGACCCAGATCAGACAGCAGTTTAAATGGCTTAGTATTTTGTACTGACAATGATCAGTACCAGATGCTATCTAGAAGCATTAGGATTTGACTACCCTCCTAGGTTTTCTTCTTAAGTGGTTAGAGTTAATATAACAGTAGAGAGAGATATGACTGAGCACTTAATTTTAAAGCCAGTGAGACATCCATCTCTTAGCCCACAGCACAAGGGAGGTAATTTAAACTAGCTTAGCAAAACACTCAAAGAATCAGTCATGCAAGTTGAGCTTCACCTCCCATGTACCGTGAGGTTTAGCCACACGGTAGGCATTGGGGGTGAGGGGAGATGAAGTGTTGTCAATTGTTCTTCTCTAGTGTTTTTCTCATGTCTGAAACACATGTGGAGGAACAGGGAAGGTCCATCTGATGGTCTCTCACAGCACTGCAGACAGTGGGGTGCCCAGTTTCCTCTGAACCACAGCTCTGCGATGAGAAATTACAGTCCTCAGGGTTTTACCCCTTAAGGAAAATTCACCTGGTGATGGCTGCTTGGTCTCTATCTGAAATGTTCCTTCCACTTCCTGAGATATTCTTGATGTATAAGCAAGACATTGAAGGGATGTTTTTAAACCAAAGCAAATTCACATCTAACAACGAAATCCCCTACAAAGCCCCACCGTGCTTCCCATAGTATAGTGCCTGTGAAACCAGCAGATAACCTCACTCTCCACGGTCAGGGCTTTCTGGTTTGCCATGCTGCATTGCCTCCTGGATCCCTGGCCACAGAGCTATCACACCCCTGGGGGAAGAGGACCCTTCCCAAACATTGTATTTCCACTTCTCATGGGGGATAAAAGTCCAGAACTTCGGCCACTTTCACGGTTTAAATAACAAGCTTACCTTCACAACTAGGGTGGGCTAAAACCAGGGAAGCAGCAATTTGATCACTTGCAATCATCTGACCATACCCTTGGCTAATTTTTAATCCATAACAGCATATTAACCAGCCAGATAATATTTTCAGTTTTTCATTAGCTCTGGAGATGAGGTAATGAGAATGTGGGGCTAGAGTCCAAAATAAATACAGAATTCACTCTTTTGCCTATATTCACAAGTAATTCAAACAAGCCTTTAGCTTTAAGCACACAGGGTCTTTAGAAGGTAGGGATTTAAATGTGCACAGAACCGACTTTTTTCAAAATATAGCTGTTTCTTTCTGCAGTGCTCCTGATGTATCCTTACATGCTGCCCCTTTTTATGACAGATAAAAACATTATTTAAGCATGTCTACTGAAAATCATTCTCTTAAAGGGTACAGGTGACGGACTGAACATCATGTCTGGTAAAATATGCGTACAACTGTGTGCTGTCAAAGAGTGTTGCTGTTTACACTGCAGCAGTACGAAGCCAGGACTGGCTAAAGCCACAGAGGTCATAGTTGTCAAAGCTGAATATACTTCTAACAGATTTTCCAGGCTAAAACTCAGTGAGTCACAAGTTGTCTAAATTTGCTACAGTGAAATATCTTCTTTAATTGGTTATTTTGTTAATAGTCTTCAGGAATATTAAGTTTATCTTTTCTGTCTCCTACAGATGATTTTTGTTCTAATGGTCATTTGCCTGACCTTGTTATTCATCTCATCTAGTGAAGATACTTGAGAGCAGAGGTGATAGATAGCAAATCCAAACCACACTCTTCAGATAAGAAGTCTCAGGTGGCTAATTCATCACACTCAAATACATGAAACTTCTGAGATATGTAAAAATCATTCATGATCACTTTGTTACTGAGCTGCAGATAACGCAGACCAACTATTAGCAGTTAAGGACGTATGTGCAAGTCAGAATTACTTTCAGGAAGCCAAAGAAATGAGGGCAATGAAATACCATCTTGACAAAGAGTGTAGTATATGATGAAATAATTTACTGTGGGTCAACTTTGTAAATACAGGCCGGCAAACACATCCTGGAAGCAAACCCTTGTATGGCTGCCTCATTCCATGTTAAAAGTTAACTTCTTAACTCTGTTTCTGAGCCTGTGAAATAGAAGTGTTGTGAACAAGCACAGCACAAGGGGCACTGCACATGAATGATGATGCCTGTGGCCAAGTGGAGTCATTGTGGAGTTGTACCATACTTTAGTGGCATATGCACTGCAACAACTGCAAGCTCATTTTGCTAAATGTACTTTGAAACTGCATGGTGAATTAATTCCAGTGCCACTGAGTTAAACCCAAATCAGACAAGTAAGCCATGGTGTATTTCTCTGTTTAGCTGATACTCCAACCAGGCCCGAGATGGTATCTTCAAATAGTTGTGGGGGGTATCTAGTGAATTATGCCTTCTTTTCCAAAAATTGTCTATCTGCCTATCTTTGCTCTGTTGTGGATCCCATTACTAGCAGAGCTGGAAAATTCCCAATATGATGAAGAGTTTTTATTCAATACAAAGCATATTTAATTATCTTTGGCTTGCCTTAAAAGCAAAGGTGTTTAGTCAGGTGAACTGCTGTTGACTATAGCTGCAGTTTGCAAAAATCCTTCAGATATAATGGATCTTTGTCCAAAGAAAAATGCAGGAAGCAAATCTAAAATCTCCAGGAACAGCCCTCAGGATTTAATCTTTTGCCATTATCATAGGTCTAGACCAAAGAAAGCTGTCTAAATGAATATTGAATCATAGAATAATTTGGGTTTAAAGGGACCTCAAAGGTCAGGTCATTGAGTGCAGCTCCCCTGCAGTGAGCAGGGACATCTTCATCTAGATCAGGTTTCTCAGAGCCCCATTCAGCCTGGTCTTGAATGTTTCCAGGGATGGGTCATTTCCCACATCTCTGGGAAACTTCTTCCAGTGTTTCACCATCCTCAGCATAAAAAATATTCCTCCTTATACCTTGCCTGAATCTACTTTCCTTTAGTTTATATCTATTACTCCTTGTCTTATCACTACCGGCCCTTCTAAAAAAATCTGTCCCCATCTTTCTTATAAGTTCCCTTTAAGTATGTAGAGACTGCAGTAAGGTCTCCCTGGACCCTCCTCTCCTCCAGGCTGAAAAAGCCCATCTCTTAAAGCTTGTCCTTATAGGGCAGGTTCTCCAACCTTCTCACCATCTTTGTGCCCCTCCTCCAGACTTGCTCCATCAGGTCCACATCTGTCTTGTACTGGGGACCCCAGAGCTGGACGCAGCACTCCAGGTGGGGTTTCACCAGAGCAGAGTAGAGGGGCAGAATCCCCTCCTTGAACCGGCTGGTCACACTGCTTTTGATGCAGCCCAGCCTGGGACTTGGTTGGCTTTCTGGGCTGCAAGCACACATTGCTGAGACATGTCCAACTTTTCATCTGCCAGTACCCCCAAGTCCTGCTCCACAGGGCTGTTTTCCATCCCTTCATCCCCCAGCTGGTATTGCTCTCAGGGGTTGCCCCAGCCCATATGCAGGATCTTGTGCCTGGCCTTGCTGAACCTCATGAGGTTCACACAGGCCCACTTCTTGAGCTTGCCCAAATCCCTCTGGATGACATGCTGTCCCTCAGGTGTGTTAACCACACCACACAGCTTGGTGTCATCTGCAGACTTGCTGAGAGTGCACTCCATCACATTGTCTGTGTCACCGATGGAGATATTAAACAGTACCTGTCCTAGTACAGACCACTGATGGTCCATACACAGATAAGCAGCACTGGAATGCAGGTGCCCACTGCTGTCTGCTAATGTGAAACACGAGGAGGAAAACTACAGCACATCAGCTTGCTGAAACACATTGGAACATGCCAGCTTTTTTGCCTTGAAGCTGTTTGGTGTGTCAAGCAACCTGGTTTTAGCCATTAAAATGATTGCATGCTAGATTGCAAAGCACTGTGAGCTGGCTGCACGCAACCAAAGGGAAGGCAAAATCCATAGGATTGTTGCCATAGGCTGAACCCTACGGGCCAGACAAGGGTAGTAGGAATGAGGCCTCAGCTATGCCAAGGAGTCAGGAAGTCCCCGGGCTGTTCTGTACCATGGTGCCTCAAGGAAAGTCTGTGATGTGGGCTGTACTCGTGTAGTGAGCTGGCCCAGAGGGCTGTGTCCCTCACACTTGTACAGCAAGAGGGAGAGGAGGGAGACGACAGGCAGCTGTGCACACTCTAGGGAAAGGATCACTGATGTGAAGCCCAGGCAGGAGCACTGATTTTGGTGCTGTTCATTCAGATTTGGCTGGAGGCTGAAAGGTCAGACAAGCCCTGCGGTCCCAGCAAAGATGAGCAAAATAAAAGTGATGGGGAAAGGCGGAGGAATATGGAGATGTTTCCCATGTGCATTCAGGGGTCTGTGATGTTCCCAGCTCCTTTTGAAAACCAACATGGGAACATGCCACTGGGAGTGAGGGAACAATGCTTTTTCTAGGACCCTTAGGCACGGTGTTCCAGCCCAATTTGCGCATGTGGTCTGGAGGAGCTTGGCTGAACGGTCTGGCTCCAGAGCCTTTCCAAAATGCCATGCTGAGGACCCAGGCAGACACAAGGGTGCAAAGCCCTGTCTAACTCTCTGAAAGACAGAACAGGGGAACAATCCCATTGTCAGCTCTGCTGGTGCTTGTCACGTGCTTTAAATCAAGCACATTCTTGCTTGTTCTGCTTGTTTGCAGTCAGATTCCTCTCCTACAGACCCACAAAGCAGAGGAGAAGGTGCTGCTTGGACAGGTTCAGAAACGCAAGGCTGCAGGACTCGGTGGAAGGCTGAGAAAACACCACCCAGTCCCCCAAAGCACATGTACCAGTCCTAGACCAGAATCCCGCTGAGAGCTGTGGACTCAGTTCTGGCTGAAGGACTGACTGCCAAGTTTACAACCTAATTAAGAAGTAGAAAGAGGCTGTGGAAAAACATCACAGCCACTTCAAAGTACCTGGTGAGCAAGATACTGTGAGCTTGGCAGTTGACATCTCCATGAAGCAAGCACTCCTGCCAGGAGCTGTCCTGCTGCAGCACAGCACATGCTAGGGTTAGGACAATGCCCTGAGAGCAGAGCTGGCAGAGCAGCTGGAAAAGATGCACACTGACTGATTGCACCAGCCACAAACCCATGCTCAGGGCATGATGCTGAGGGCCGTAGAGAGCTACAGTGGCCTTGCACCGCTGAACCATTTCCCCCTGCTCTGCCCCCATCCACCGCACAAAAACAGCCACCACACATGACTCTTGCTTCGGCATGTTGTGTTACTTGATGTCTTGTGTGCTACAACAGAATTTAGGCTATATCAAGATGAAAACATAATTGTTCTCAACTGCAGTATAACTCTAATAGCTGCCTCCAGGAGCAACCCCTCTGTATGTGAGGTTTATGCCAGAGACTCAGGAAATCACACATCTGGTTTGCTTTATCTCCCTTCTGCAGGCTCGCTGAGGACCAGGCTGTGGATTTACCTTCTAGCCCAGAGCAAAGGACATTTTACTCCCCAGGACAAGCAAGAGACTGAATTGCAATTCAGCTACTGTCTGAACTATGTTTCTATGTGGCTGAATGCCCAGCCCAGCCTCCTGCTCGCACAGTATGACCCTGGGAGTTGACAGGGACACCAGCACACTGCGCGGGAGCCACAAGGTTCAGTCCTTCCCTGAGGCCTGTGCCTACAGCCCCTGCCCAGCATGGGCTTCTGGGAGCATCACTGGAGCATCAGAGATCTTCACAGCAGATGGGCAGAGGCGGGAGGTCCATGCAGTGGAGGGAAGACTGACTTTTTACCTGTACTAGAGGTACAGAACAGGCTCAACCTCCAGTGCTTCATTATAATTATTGCCCACTGCGGGTAGCGGGTTGTGGAACAGCTGCTGCTGCCCAAGGGAAGGGACATGGTGCCAACCAGCACGTGGCACCACCGCCAGTCGCTGAGCAGCTGGGTGCTGCCTGACAGAGGCAGTCCCTCCTCCTCCTCCCCCTTCTCCTCTTCCTCCTCCTCCTCCTGGGACAGGCAGCAGGAACACGGACAGCACTGGGACTTTTGCCAGTCAGGGTCCCACGGAAGAAGGCTGAGCACCTTGGGTGGTGTTAAGAGTGTGGTAGTGCAACAGCAGGGCCCTCCCTGTTTTGACTGTGTGAACACCACTGTTGACCTCAGTTCTCCATTTCCATGAAAGAAAATAACTTTGATGAAACATGAGTATGAAAGAGAGAAGTGCTTTCACTAAAAATGAAGAGTTCATGGAAAGTAGCAAGGGTTTGGAAACTCAAATTGTTCTCTTTAAAGGCAGCAGCCCTGCAGAGAAGGAGGTTAATGAACACTGATTTTCAGTGTTACTTTGTTACAAACACGGGTTCCCATGCGCTCCCAAAGCCAGCTTACTTCTGCCCTAATGAGCAAGCTGAAACATAGCCTCGTGTGCGCTGCCGAAGGCAGAGCCAGAATACTCCAGCACAATAAAAATTCTCCATTGCCCTTAAGCCTCCGTTGAAAATTGTATCCAAACCTGAACTGAATTATTTCTGAAAGAGTAATTATTTCTTGATTACTTTTTACCAACCTCTAGGCTCCCAGGCTCTGGGCAAAAGTCAAACTGTCAGATGTCGAAAGGGAGAGAGAGGGAGAGAAAGAAAATGTTAGTACGACTCCAGCCCAGCTGGAAGAAAGAAGCACAATAAATCTTTTCTTGTGGGAGCTCCAGAGCACTTTCCAGAGGCTGTGTTTCTTCTGATACAATTCTGATAAGCCTCCAAACCCTGACAGGACACTGATTTGCCCTTGCTGCATGGCACAGGAGCAGAGGGGAGAGCTTAGCACAGGTGATGCCCCACACAGGTCAGAGCATACGAAGGGCAAACCATCTCTGCTGAGTTGTTGTTTGGACCCTGGTGGAGGTGGGCTAGGAAGAGGTCTGGTCTTTCTGTCCCACCCCAACCGAAAGACAGCACAGACACCCTGCAAAGTGCTGCTTGCCACCAGCATGATGCCTGGTGCTGTTGCTAGTGCAGCACAGAAGGGAATGTGGGTGCGCTCCCTTTGTCAGGTGTTACCTGTCAGGCCTCAGCCAGACCAGGGGACATTTGCAAACTCTCCCTCCTCTCCAGTCTCACTCCTCAAAGCAAACATTTTGAGAGACAGCTTGAATTCTTCCCTATTTGGCTCTGTCTTGCCTGGGCATGGCAGCAACCTTGCACGCTGCCTGGCCAATTTTCCACATCGTCCTGCACAGCACACAAGCTACCCGCATGCAGACATCCCTGCTGGGGCCGGATGAGAGTTCATGCAGGCTGGGGATTGTGTAGCCAAGCACATCACCTTTCCAAGGCAGGGAGTCCTATTGATCATTCTCTCTACCTAGAAGCCACTTCTTATTCCTAAATATTCCTTATCACTTTTCTTTTGACCTTTTCCTTTTTGAGCAGAGGCATTCTCGGCATAAGGATGTTTCTGCTTTCTATGGTGCCATGTGATGCTTTGTCTTGCTTGTTACTCCTTTTAATAGATCCTCACATCCAACTTTCTTAGCATGGAGGGGTGTTAGTGAAGAATTGTCTTTTGTGATTCCAGTCTTCCTGGATTTCTTCTTGAGAGACATTTGTTCCTTTGGAGCCTACCCATATCTAGGTAAGGTTAGGGTTATTTTTCCCTGTATGCATAATGCACAAGGCTCTTTTTAATTCATCATGGAATTTTATCACCCAGTCATTCCTTGTTGCTGAACACTGAGAAAGTAATTTTTCCCCAGCAAAGCTAATGGAATTATGCATGGCTTTTCCTCTGTGGAGCAAATGTCACCAGTACTGCAGCCCTTGACCAGATGTGTTGGTTATAGCTGCTGTAGTTGAGTGAAGAATGCTGCGAGAAACATGAAGCCTCATTCTCAAAAGAAAAAGTCTGATCCCAAACATCTTTTATTCCTTTAAGTGTTTTAAATGATGGCTTCCTTCCTTCAGTTCTCTTTGATTCAACAGATGCTATGTAGCATCAGGACTAGTTTGAGTAATATTTCATACAAAGTCACCATGCACTGCTTGGGTTAGATTTATTTCCATAGGTTCCTTCAACCACAATGCTACCATACATTTTATATTCCTCAATATATCAAAGCCCAGTGGCAGGATGTGAAGTTTCTGTCTGCCTGGGGGGGAGTGGGGGGGAGGGGGGTGGGGTGGTCTTGAGTCCGTTTCTAAGATGAGAAAAAAAGAAAGAGGGGACACAGCACATTTGTGGGACCTAAGGTTTCCACGTTACACATCAGCTGCATCATCTCAAAGAGGCTTTGGGGATGAACCCCAAAATTACATTTTCATGGAACAGTGGAACAAAACCAGGCTTGGTTGGGGGAAAGCGATGCTCCTGTACTTCTGGAGAAAGCCAAAGCCAAGGAGGAAGCTCAAAGGACATCTGTGTTGTGCTCTTGAAGAAGCAGTCGATCCAATTTCAATTAAAAAATGTTAATTTGGATTTTAATCCAGGTTTCTCGTATCTGGGTGAGGGTTGGCAGACAATTCAGCCTGCTCATGGATCCAGAATGGCAGTAGTGTGTAATTAACAGGAGTAATTATTATTACTAACTCTGAAACACCCAAAACCTACAAGAAACATGTGTAGCTCAAAGAGATGCCCATCATGAAACCACAACATTTTAATTTGCCCTGAATAACGGGTGTATGGGCAAGCAGGAATTCAAATAACAGAAAATCATAGGAAATAGAAAAGTGCAGATTTGACCAGAAAATTATGATATTCCATGGCTTCCAGTTCATGTACTTGTATTCTAGTGCTGTCAAAGTATTTTGTGGTGGTGTCATCACATATTTCTTTGGTCACTGATTTTCCTTCTCAGTCTAGGCAGCTATTCTGTTCAAATTACTTCTTATTTTTTGAATAATTTAAAGACCTATCGTCTCACAGCAGGTTATTCCTGTAAAGATGATACATGACTGAAAAATTCATAGCTAGCTTGTTTACCAAGTATCTCAACATCCATTTTTGAGTGCTTAATCCCTTTATATTTCAAAGGAGATCTGTAAGACCTTTGATGACTGTTTTTCATACTCCTAATTAATTTCATTTAGAAATAGTTAAAATCTGTAAAATACACTAATAAGTGAGTATTCACACAGAATGGAAATGCAGGAAGAAAGAAACCATGTTGAAAAGCTTAAACTAATATTTTATTTTAATCAGGCCTCTTATTTTTCCCTCAAAGGGTAATAAAAATACACACAGTCAGCACGGTTTCATTTCCTCAGGAGCTGCACAGACCATATTGTGTCAGGTGCTACAGGGCGGTTTCTTTCTTTGTCCTTTATACCTCATCAGGCAACAAGTGAAATCCGAGTAACTTCTTGAGACACGACCTGTAAGTTTTTCCCCTTCGGTTTTAAACTGGGGCTGGGTGGAGGCATAAAATGTTGGTGCCTGTGGGGAGAAAGCCAGCAGAATAGGAGAGGGCGAGGAAGGAGGTTTGTAAATCAACCCCTAGCGCGAGTCAGACTGGGACCCCAAAGCTTGTGGCAGCAGGGGCAGGCTCCATGACAAGGCTCTGATTTCAGCCATCTCCATTTTGATGAGAAATGGGCAGAAATAGGAATAAATTTGATTTAGCAACACCTCTCTGGCCAGTTGCTTAACTCAAGTGGGTTGGATCAGGGAGCTGCTTTATTAAAACCAACCACGTTTGCCTGGGTGCGTGTTTCAGATAGCTGGCTCTGGTTTGGACTCATTTTCATGTGCAGCCACAGGCTCACGCTCCCTCGCTGGCTCCTTTTTTGCAGCTCTCTCTGCCTTGGGCTGTGGCTGCTAAAAGAGTGTTTCATTGTTAGAAAACCAGGGAACTGGGTTTATTTACTGGGAGTGACCAAGTTAGAGCAGAAACAGGAGGACAGGGGGTGGGGGGAACATATCTAATATGGTTTATAATTTTGAATAAGCACTGAAACAACTGCTAGCCATCCCCTGCATACTTTACTTCTTGGATCAACAGAGGAGCGCTGCCAGACGTCAGATTATATATTCCACAGCTGAAGTGTTTGCATAACTTTTCAGTGGCTACCATTTAAAGAAAGAAAACCACTGATGGGCCTTTTCTTAATATATTCCCCCAAGTTTGACATGTTCACGGTGTACTGCCAGCAATCATTTTGTACTTGGAAGGCAAAGTTACTCATATCTCTGCCATGGCCCTCGTGCCAGCTAGCAAGACAGGACTGGCCTTCCCCGTTTTCACAACCTCAGCGCTCGACTGTGGGCAGCACCGGACGCACTCAGCCCTCTGCACCCACAGGGCGTCCTGCCTCCCAGCCAGGAGAGTGTGGACTTGTTAGTGGAGTGCCAGTCGTGTGTTATTGATAATGATATCTAGAAAACATTTGTTTGGCCATTTTGGTTGGTTGCCCAGAGACTCAAAAGAAATTGTCTGGTATTTCTCTTTGGAGGAAAGGAAAACGTGACTATGTCCAATTTCAACATTGGCTTTTGCAGCATTTCTATCACTGCCCAGATTTTGTCTTTGCTAAGGAATTATCCAAGAAACAGATTTCCTTTTCTGAGCAGAAAGTGCTCAGATAAGCCTTCCCATTCTGCGGCTATTGAGCACATGCTTTAATGTAGCTATGCTTCCTCTGAACCCTGAGGGGTTTTGAACTCCTCTGGGCCTTTTTTGCTAGCCATCGCCCTCCTTGGGTTGCTCCAATTACAGTTTGGCCAAATCTAAGCGGTCCACATACCTTCCCCTCATACCAGTGGGCTGGTGCTTGGGCAGCCTCGTCCGCTCTCCCACTGGCAAGAGTGATGTGAGCTTTTCCCATCAGAGAAGGGCATTTTTTATTTTTGCTGCAAGCCAAAACTACCAAGTAACATCTCTCAAATGGCAGGCTGTGTGCCAAATGAGAATTCACAAACAAACCCTGTAATTAGATAATGCATTACAACCAGTGGAAAAAAAATGAGTTTGGGAAGATAATTATCACTCTGTTTAACTGTTTTTGATTGCCCTGTTAAAGGGCAGAGTGAGACCTTTGATATGCTTCCATAGCTGAGAAATACTAAGGCCATGTGTACCAGCTTACACTTGAAGACTCTACAGAGATTTGGGTTTTTTTCTCTCTCCATTTCTCTTCTGTTCCATAAAAGAAAACAGGGCCCAGAGTTACAAGAAAATAGTAAGTTTTCCTATAGATTTTCTTAGAAAACTGCCCTTTTTTCAGGGAAAAAGATAGCCTCATGATGCAATTTAGATATAATGAACAATGAGATGGCACAGAGTAGAGAGAGGTGAACAGTTTATGAAGAAGAGAAATTGCATGTGTTTTTAGCACCTGTTAAACTTGTGTGAAGTTTCTCTACACACTGTTTACAATTAACAGCATTTCACCCCAGCAGTACCAGGAATGTCTGGTAGTGGATGTAGTCATTTATGCACATGCATTGTAGAATTCTTGGCTCCTAAGAAATGGAATGCTGTCATACAAATGCTGGATGTTATTTATGTCTGGTGACAGAAACTGAACCTCCTGTGTGGAGCGGGATGTTAGATAAAATGATCTCCAGATTTCTCTTATAACTGAATTTTTTCTACAATTTTCATTAGCTGAAAAACTCATTCTGTACCTGCCATTAGTGTCAGTTGATACCTTCAGACAAGCTATTGCATTTTGCTACATTTTTCTTGTCCTGGCTATTCAGACACAAGCACATTTTTCTCCTTTCATTTGCATCTTAATACAGACACTATGGACGTGGACTGCAAGATCACACTGTACAGAAACACACTTTAATGCCCAAGAGATCCATCATTCCTAATACGGGATGCTTCTCTGAAAGTAGCAGGCTTTCGGCTACTTTCAGGTTCACCCATTCCTGACCCCTGCAATATTGATTCTCTCCCATCTCCAGCACAATAAATTCTGGGTTAGGAGAGTGCTATGAAAGGGTTAGTTGTTATGCAACAGCGCTAGGGATGCTTGTGCAGGGAACCAGAAAAAGTTGGTACCCCACTGAATGGTCATCTAACAGAGCAGCAATCCAGCTCCACCTCCTTCTTGTTGATTGACTTACCAGCGTATTCTGTGGCAAATGAGCCTTCCTGTGTGATGAGCTTTGTTTCCATGCCAGTTTCCCCAACTGGCTGTTTTTCCACTGGCTTTCCAACACCTGAAGCAGAGGAGGAGCAGTGCACCTCTACCACAGGTTGAAGCCTGAAGTCTGCCATTGTACCCAAATTCAGCAACTGCTTGACAGGCAGAAGAGTCCCCAGGCACCCCTCTGCTCTGTAAAAGACAAAGGGAATCTCAACATGAGGTTTCTAAAGTCTTTGCAGGTTCCATGTAGGGTAGGGCAGATCACAGGAACAGATCTAGCTGGTTTATGTCTGTGGAAAGGTATGAGCAAAGTCTAACTTTAGGTAAGAAGTCAGTTGAACTCCATGTACACTGTCTGTAGGTACCATGCAAAAAGTCAAAGCCCTGCAGCATATATGGGGTTGGGATTGAGAATCCTTCCCCTTCAATTGCAAAGTGTGCTTCAAAGCGAGTTTTTTTTTAGGTTAAACCATCTAACTTTGGCTGTGCTCCATTTTTTTTTTGGCTGTACAGTATTTCACTGGATTCCTTTTCACATGTGGTTTAACAACACCCCCACAAGAGCTCTTAAGTGCTGAAGAAATCAGGGAGTGGAACAGCACAGACAAGGGTGGACAATGTGAGGGAGGGAGAGCTTGCAGAAGGGTTTTTGTAGAGGCAAATGCCAGGTAAATATAGATTCCTGTTAACTTCTTTCAAGAAAAATATAAAAATAAAAACTCTAAATATAGAGCATTATATAGCCTAGATGAACCTACCAGCTTCATCAGTTCTCATTATCAGTGGCCTCCATCACTTTGTTAACATCTATGCAAGCACTGCTTTTATGAAATGTTATTTTTCTCAGGGGCCATGTGACATCTGCCTTCCGTAAACAGACACCCTTTACACACAGGTACATATATGCCATTTAAGTGGGACATATTTACAAGTTTTTTCCTCAGAGGATTACTGTTGAGATCATCATTTGCCTGGCAAAGCAGTACTTTGTACTGCTAGGTTATTTGCTAAGAAGTGTGCCTTTAAAATATTCTTGAGAACACACTTTTTTCTCAGGGTTAAGTTCTCTCACACTCTTCCTAAAAAGAAAACTTCACAAAGGAAGGAAGGAGGGAGGGACTCAGTGCACAAACTCAGAAGAGACATGCTGAGGCAAGCAGAGCTGTGGTCACTGCTGTGTCATTGTGGCCTGTGACTCTTCAAACTCCATGCAGACTTCTGCAGAACCGCTGGCCCATCCATTTGAAACAGCCAGGGGTCAGAAAATATACACAATTTGCCAAAGGGCCATAGGCTGTTTTCTGGAGACCCACTTTAAGTGCCAATTGATAAATTAGAAGTCCAGGGCCAGCTCATTATCCCATGGTGGTGCTCCACTGATGATTTGAGGAAAAACAAAATGCAGGCTTAGAAACAGTAAGAATTGTAAAAATGGTGACACTCTGTTGTATCAAAACCTTTGGTTCTGGCCTGGGCGCAAACCACAACAGGAACATACCCTTGCTGGGAAGCAGTATCTGCTTCTCTCTGCTGGGCCATGCTTCAGCAGTGCTGGATAATAGGCAGAGGGTGTTAGCATCATGCATCGTCCTCTCGGAGATAAAATACTCCAGCTGCTGTGGCAACTGAGTCAGGCAGCTATTCTAGCCCTTAGCTGACTAGAGGCAGCAATCAGAAAGAGAAAAGTCAGTTCAATAATCAGTTGTGCTCCTAGATGATTTTCAAAGGTGCTTGAGACCACCGATGCATGCCTAAAGAGACAGAAAACAACTGCCTTTCCAGGGTAATCAGCTTTAATTTCTGTAGAGCAAACAGGAGAAAAGGCATCTTAAATTTAAACTTCTAAAATAGTGATGAGAAAAGCTTGAAAAATCTAAATCTATATGCAAATTTAAACCTATAAATATAGATTATATGTGTAATGTTCTGAACAGTGTCTCACAGTAGTTAACCAATAAGCTTACTGAATCACGAGCAGCATCACTGGAAAAAACTGGGTTCACAGGTCTTCCCCATTTTGTCACACTCAGAGACCTTTAGGCCAGCTGTCACCACCGTCACTAGCGTTGAGTCATCTGTCACTTCAGCTGTGGTCTTATTGAAAATGAACAGAAACACAGTGAAATCAGCCAGCTTTTTTTTTTTTTTTTTTTGATAAGGAGTTCACCTTGTGCCTACTGAAAAAGGCAAAATTGCTTTTGCATCTAAATATACTTGAAGATACGTACCTAGCATTAGGTTTTTGACTTTGGTTTTCTGAAAACTGGTCACTAGTTGGTATGTATGAAGCTTCCAAACTTAGTTTCACTCTAAGAGTTGGCACGTGCTGCGTTTTTCTGATATTTCTTGTGGCGGAGATCACTGCTTTATTCATCTGCAGGAAGGAAAGGAAGACTGGCACCTGCAAGTCTGCCTCTGAATCGGCAAGGTATTAAAAACAATTAACAAATAAATGCTCTGTTTTCCAAGCAGAACAATTAAATTGCTGCCATCTAGATAAGAAATTGTTTTTCAAGTCCATCCTCTTGATGGCTAACCTCGCAAAAGACAGGCGGAGGGAGCCCTTGATTATCTGATGGGTAGATGTTGAGGTTGACCTGACAAAGGAGGTTGGAAGTTATAAAAAGACAAAATCTGCTGAGACATGCCATGAAGGCAAGACCAAACAGGATGGAGAAAGTGAGTGAATGTAGGAGCTTCATCACCTTCCCACACATCTATTACCTCCTGGGGTGAAAAACAAACTGGGGAAGGGGTGCGTGGGGTTGTGTTGGGTTTCTGGTGCCTCTCAGGCGCCATCTGCATGCAAAGTGCAAACAACTCACATTACTTCTTTGCACTGTCTATGCACTCCTGCTTCAGCCACCTCACACTGCTCAGAGGCGCAGACAGGGGGGCAGGTTTGGGACATCTAGTCAGTGAGGCCAGTGCCCTTTGGAGGCCTGGGCTTGGTGTGGGGAGTCCCAGAGGGCATCGGGCTTGCAGGCTGCTGTGAGAGGGGCCAGAGCTGGTGAGCAGGGGAAAAAGTCCGTTCAAGTCTAGAGGCTGGTAAAGCAGATTAGCTTCAAGATACCAATTTGAACACAGTCACCTAGAATAGCTGGTCTGGCCTGAGACAATGAGTCATTAATCTCCAAGAGCAGCCCTGGCTAGTAACGAGGCTGGGCTGGGCATGGCTACATGCAACCCATGGCTTCGTGCTGCAGCTGCACCCAGGCTTCCTCTCTAGTGGGACACAGCCATGCCAGCCAGGACCAGCAGCAGCAAGCAGCTGCTCTGCAGAGTCAGGGGAGGCCCACAGCCCTTTGGTTGTCCTGTGGCCAGGTCAGCAGGCACCTCTTGACACCTTCTTAGCTTACTTTGTGTCTCTCTCTACCATGATACAAAGAAAACCTTCAGGGACAGGGAGTGAAATGCTGCTTCCATTTTCTACGGATTCTTAGTATGCACACAGGCACCCCATGAGCATCTGTGTATGTCCTGGGGCTTGTCCCAGGAGCTCCTGCTGCCTCTTTCTCAAGGGAACAGTGTGCCCACAACACGGCTCCTGGTTCTGTGTGTCCAAGAAGGCAGCAGGGTACTTCATTAGCTGGGGCACCACAGCCAAGGGAGGCTGTTCCAGACACGTGTCTTAACCCCAGTCTTTTTTCATGTCCACTGTTTATGTTTGTATTAATTTTGTTGCTTAATTTCCACTGAAACTCTCATGTAAGAGGGCATTGAACAGCCTTCTCCTTCACTAGCTGCCTTACCAGTACATCTGTATAGCAGGACAAGGCAATTGCTCTTTGCAGTGTTATCCTTTATAAGGCAATGTGAAACACACCCCTTCATCTGAGCTCTCTGCATCTTGAAGTGGATAAATACATAGTGTATAAGCATCTTCTGAATGGCCTGAACGTTCTCAGTTCCTACTTTCACCTGACTTTAAGGTCTTTCCTGCTGACATGTTTTTTACTGCTGTCTTGAATTCCTGTCTTCTGGAGACCATCACATCCTGCTCCACTCATCCCCTGGTCTGGTGGGAGGCAGAGACATCTGTCCCAGTATCACCAGTGACAACAGACTGACAAGGTCCAGCCAGCTCTGCACAGAAGGGCACTGTGAGATTCCAGCCCCAACACTCAGCAGAGCATGATGGGGATAGGAAAACCTATTTTAATGGGAAACACCACTACATCTGCCATGGATGTGACAGGGAAAACAAAACAGTTACATAGAACAATGTCTTCCACAGTAAGCCACAGAGAGAGCATGGACTATGGACAGAAAAACCATCCTTTGTCCTGGATGGCTGGGGCTGGCACAGCACTGGTGCTTGGCACAGCATGTTTGACATACCCACTGCGAGTGTGGCAGGAACTGGAACTTCACCAGGGATGTCCATAATCCCATCACACAAGATGAGGCTATCCAGGCATGAATGTAAGTGACTGGGAGACCCCAGGTCTGCTGGTGTCTGAGCTCTCACTGCTTTGCTTGATCCAAGCAAAATAGATATGCTTGACCAGATCTATTCTCCAAGTGACACCTCCAAGCTCTCGTGCTCTGCCAGAAGCAATCTGCTTCAGACATTGCTGATTAATATCATCACTTCTATGTTGGGTTTCACCATTGCACCTCTATCTGTGTCAAGCAGGATCCCACAGTCAGGGAGAAAGGACCAGAGTGGTTTCGATCTGCCCCTCAGCTTTTCTGCAGCTGCAAACGCTCTATGCAGTCTGGTTTTGCAATGATGTCTCAGTGATGCCAACGTTTTCTGAAGGTGAACTATAACTTTGGGAAGTAACATATACTTCCCATAATGTGTTCCAATTAAGTGCCATAGCACAGCAGCCACATCCCATGGACTGTTGTCCACCCTCAATTAATATGATCTATGCATCATAGCTAGATTTCCAGGTTTGTCACTTCTTCCCGAGCTACCATTGAATTAATCTCAAATGTCATCAATTGAAAAAATAATCTTTTTCAGAAGAATGTATCTGTGAGGTACAGCAAAGCTCTGTATGTGCTGCTGTTTGGCTATTTGACATCCATGGTCCCAATGCAGTCAACACTGGTGGCTTACTTCTCCCCTCCCCTCCCCTCCCCTCCCCTCCCCTCCCCTCCCCTCCCCTCCCCTCCCCTCCCCTCCCCTCCCCTCCCCTCCCCTCCCCTCCCCTCCCCTCCCCTCCCCTCCCCTCCCCTCCCCTCCCCTCCCCTCCCCTCCCCTCCCCTCCCCTCCCCTCCCCTCCCCTCCCTTCTCCTTCCCTTTCCTCGCCTTCCCTTCCCTTTCCTCGCCTTCCCTCCCCTTCCCTCTCCTTCCCCCACTGTAGAATTTACTGGCAGCACATTTTGGAAGAGAAGTTAATTTGAATTAATCCTGACAGAACTTTTACTAAGTTAATTATAAGCTCATAATTGTACCTGTGTGCAGCCAAAATCTTATTTTAGGACTTACACAGCAAGACAGAAGAAACATTCTTATGCATTACTTTGTTTCTAGTTAAGTGTTGCTAATATACTTCAAATGTCAAATGCTTGGAACAAGCAGTTCACAATCACCAGGCCAATAATTTTTTGTAGGATCTGATATCTTCTCTAACTGATTTTGAATAGAAAATGCTATTCAGTAAAACCACAAGCATGAAAGGCAGATAAAATTGGAATAAATTGCAGGTTGTATCTCATTTGTTAAACTATGCATAATTGCATTTTTTGCAGTGCATGTCAAAAGCACAAATGGTGCCGGTAAAACAGAAGTGCCTGGTCTACAGGTGAGAGATTTCCAGCTCTACAGACATCCTCCTGGGATGGAGTAGCTGTTCCCACAGCGCCAAGAGCAATGCTACTGCTGTTCACCTGCTGCCACCTTTCCTTTTCCAAATGTGCAGTATCTGAAGCAGGAGTACAGCATGTCTGACCCCCTGCCCCAAATGCAGGGATGCAGGGCTACCTGACAGCCCTCCTCAGGGGCACACCAGCTGTCATCATAAGAAAGCAGACTCAGGACCATTAAAATAAAAAAAAAGAAGATAAAGAACACACCAGGCTGACACCCTGGGGACCCACAGCATACAGCAGATGTGTGGCAGGAGCCCACAGGTCCATCACTCCTCTTCGGCACAGGGCACGTATCAGGATGCTGGGAAGGCAGAAGCCCTTCCTGGGACTGGCATAAGTGGACCTGCCCCTCAGTAACTCAGATCCCGAAATCAGCAGGATTTGGTACTCAGTGGGAGTTAACACAGGTGCCTACGTGCACAGCCATGACGTGGCCAGCACCCTGCATGGCTGAGCCCAGGCTACTGCTTCCCGTGGTGGCACCCAATGAAAGGCAAGTGCATACGAAGCTGTGCACCCACCAAAACGCGTGCAGCAGCTCGGTATCCCAAGATAACTGCTTATATATTTTGAGTAATATATATTGGGTGGGGAGGGGCATAAAAAGATTTCACGTGTAGGATGGCCCTTTTAGGTCCTAGAGATACAAAAGTGCAGCAAAGTTAATGTTTGTGCTCAGCTGCCGTGGCAGCCACAAATACTCTTCGCTCCTTGTAGCCTTTGCCTTTCATGTATGCACACACAGACATGCAGACACAGACACACACATATATAGATACACACATACTTGTATGTGTATAATACTTTCACACTACTAGCTTGCAAGGCTAGCCCTGAATATTTGTGTGGGAGTAGGTCAATGGGGTTGGAGCTCAACTTTCTGCTCCGGCAGAGTCCCCAGGGGAATCCACTGGAGATCCACTGGGCAGAAGAGAGGAAGCAGCCACGTGCTGCCTCTCCTGCAGCCAGCCAAGTCAGTCCCCCAGCACAGCGCTATATCGCTCCAATTCTGCCCAGGGCTGCCCAACAGGTGGTCTGAATGTCTTTCTGTTACATTTCTGACATTATATGCCCTGATTGCGGCTTAAAAATGACCGAGCAATCTTTATTTCAAATGCAGGAAGTGCATTTCATTTGCATAGCTCTGGTGGGATTAAAGGAGGCATAAGAGTAATTAAGGTCAGAGGGGTTTGCCATTTACTAAATCCCTAAATCCACCTCCTCTCCAACATAATTTAGTAATATCATGGGACAAAAGGTCACTGCAACAATTTATGCCTGTCTAGCCTTCCATCACAAGCAGATAAACCCTTTTATGGACAAAGAGCTTTTTTGGACAAGACACGTGTACATTATTTTCAACACAAGCATCACAAGAAAGTGCCTCAGCTACCATCTGAATTGATTGACTGCCCTACACCTCAAGTTTGTTCTTTTCTGGTTTTGAATAGGGAAAGTATTAATTTCTTTTATGCACATGAACTTAAATGGTTCAATTTTTTAAAAAGCCCAGCTGATACAGATCTTAAATATGCATTCCAATAAACTTCTTCCCAAATTTAAAATACTAAGACACCCCTCTGTTAAAATGAGAATAATAAATGCACAGAGAACATTTGGAAGATAATGTATTATTGAATATTGTATGTTCTTATTAGTGACCTCACAGCAGTTACTACCTGTAAATAAATGTACATGCCTTTGACACTGCTGAAGGCTTTAACTCCCAAGACTTCATTGTCACCTGTAATCCAAAGCTTCTCCATTCAATTGAAAGAGCCCTGGAACAGAGTAAGCCTGAGGAAAGCTGCTCCAGGGACTGACACGTATCCAGCTATCGCTTTCTGCATGTTCAGTTAGGTTCAGGCCAAGCAGGTAGCACTGGGTGTCCTTCTCCACTCGCAGCCTTTAGGGCAGATGCACTGTAAACTTTGTCACGCTAAACCAGTCCCAGGCTTCAGCCATGCTATCAGAAAGCTGTCAACTTTCAGTTATTGGAAAGTTGTTGGATTTTCTGGAGACATCTCTGGTGACACACATCAGTGACCCGTGCAACTCCGCCACTCCAGCCCTGCATCTGACAGAGCGTGTAGTGGTACCAGTAGTGGGGCAGCATGTACAAGTGGGAATTAAACCTCAAGCAACAAATTTCATGCCAGAGATAATGAAGAGTTAGAAGAGGTTATTTTGCTTCTAAGCAATGAGGGGCAGGTGAACTGCAGTAGCAGGCCCCAGTCCATGGCTAGGTACTGCAGCACAGCTACATGCAAAGAAACAAATTGGCGGGTTCTCTAGTAATGGAGTCACTGTGTCACCCCTGTACAGCTCTTCCCCAAACACGATGCTTTTCTTCAGCTTTCCACGTGCAGGAATGCCTCCTTACTCCTGGCAGATTCACGCCTGGCTCTTGTGCAGGGGACTCTGCAGTGTGTGAGTGCTCACACGTGTCCCACCACTCACTCTCAGCAGAGGCTGGTACAACACTGACTTCAGGAGAAGCCCCTCTGGCAGAAACTGACCCTGCCTCACTGGTCAAGGGAGCATTGGACAAAAAAGGCCAACATGGTGAGAAGACACAACCAAGCCAATGTGGCAGATGATGCCATCCTGCTGGTGTCAGGCTGTGCTGGTGTTTCACCCCATTGGCACAAGGCAAATGTGTGCCCTGCCCATGGTGAAGGAGCCCCACACGGCTGCACAAGTTCTGGATGCAAACAATGGCTGGACCTGCAGACAGTTGGATAGTGATGCCCAGGATGCCCCTCCACATAGCAGCTTCCCCATGCTTCTGTCCTCAGAAGGATGCCACTGTTCCCTCAGCAGTGGCATCTAAAGGTGGGGGTAGCTCTGCCAAGGGTGCTCTGGGTGTGACTCACTGTGCTGTAGGGATCTGGTGAGATTGAACTATCCTGACCACATTATTGCAACATTTTCTCCACCCAAGAAGCCAAAGAGAAAGGTATTTGGGGGTTATTTTTCTTTAAAATAAATCTAGAAGTGAATAAAGAAGAAAGAATCTGCTTGATGTCCAAAAGGATGTAACTTCACAAAGACAACATAAACAAAGAGAGAAAAGCATGCTGTGAAGCATAGAATGCTTGAACACTTCTCTTAATGAGAGGGACCAAGGTGGCTTCTTGACCACTGACTGTTCCCAGCATCGCTAAAACTGTAGATGAGACGTCTGTGCTAAGTAAACAGCATCTGCCATCTCCATGGGCTGTTTGAAAGTGCTGACTAGCTGGTGAAGAGATTAGCACTGTCTGACTCCTCTACTAATAACTGATTTGTTACCCGGGCTTGGCAGTGCCTCCCTAATTGTCAGTTAGAACTGCTGACATTCCTGAATATCGCTCTTCTGATGTAAATAATATTTATTTGAGGGTACTGTGGTCTCTGTTTTGATCCTGCAAGTTCAGGTGAGTTCACTCACCTGAAAGGACCAAAACAAGTTTTACCTCGGATGGTACATCCATTCCATAATTAACGTGTCATTATAATTGTCACCCTTACATGGGCATATTTCAAATAGTATTCCTGAAATTTTGGTAAGTGTCTTGAGTTGGTCTGGGATGGGTACCCTTGAAGCATTTTTATCCAAGCACTGAAGACTGATGTTTGAGTAGTTGTGTCTAGGCAGGACTAGAAATAGGCCCTGACTAGAAATAGTGTCTACAGGGGCAAAAATGTAGACGAATCCACATTCTTATCTGAAAAAAATCAAATGTTGAAAGGACAAGGCTATGTTTTGTCTATGATTTGTTTATACAGATTATGTACAGACTTTTCTGAAATTCTCATTAGGGTTATTCATGCCACTGTCCTTTAAAATAGTCTGGGGAAAAGGTTCTTCTGAAAACACAGGCATATAGATTTTTTAAGTGCAAAATATGAAGTAACCAAAGCAGTGTGTGTTTTTATTCTGCTTTCTCCTATTTTAATTTCTTTATGCTTTTTTACTACAGCTCTGCTGAACAGATGGCTGCTAGCTCCTGACAACAATACTTCACTAGTCTTGGCAGGATGATGATGGTTCAATCACCCATTAATCCCATGGCAGATAATGGCTGAAAGCACCAGAACAGGTCACTCTTGTTGACCAGATTGTGCAAATCTATACACGGGGTGTTTTTCACTGATTCCTCTGAAAGCTTTTTAATTTGAATGTGCAACATTCATGTGCCAGTCATTTTGAGTCTCATCACAAATCCTCGCCCTGTCCTCCTGTGATCCTCCCATCTGGTGAAAAAGCCTTCACATTTTTCACCTGCAAAATAAAAATCATTCCCAGAAATGACAGGTTTCTAATACAAATCACTCCTGTGAGACAGTCTTGCCGGCAGATGCGATATCTGATCTCAATTCTCACTGGGAGGCCAAGATACAGCTCACCACGGAGACCGACCCTCACCAGCAGGTGCTGCTCACCCCTGAGCCCTGGGCAGAGGAGAACAGGCAGTCAGTCCCACTGGTATCATGCAGAGGGGACGGGAGTCACACTGCAGTTTGCTCCCACTGCACCTGGTATGCAGCTCTGAAATGTCCCCATTTTCTACACACCATCATTCCTAGCAGTTTCTCTATTTAAAAGAAGTAATTAATGAGAAATGGAAGCAGTTAACCACCGATCAACACTGCTATTTTAATTGCTCTTTAAATGAGAAAAATACAGAATAATTTTCCATGCCTTAATTCCTTTCCGGCCTGCTTGCGTTTTACCCTTTTCCTATGATCATGTGGACACTGGGCAATCTGTCTCTCTAATGAATATAGACTGTGGTGGTAGGTGGGGAATTGCTTGTTTGCATCCTTTGTACCTCTTTGTGAAATTAATTACCGGATTATGTTACGCTGAAAGGCTCTTGGAAGGTGGTCAAAACACTTGCAAACCAACTCTGTCACAGCCTGATGAATATAACATGCAGGTCTGAACTGCGGAGTTGTTATTCAACCCTTACCTGCCAAAACTCCCCACACAGCCAATAGCCAGGAAGAGGTTGAGGTCTGCAAGGATAGATGTTGAGCCGGGAGCCATCCCCTTCAACAGCAGCATCTGTGGCTCCTACAGCTGGTTAAGAAATGCCCAGAGTTAGGAATTGCCCCAAAGAGATGAGTGAACAGGCACTTCAACAGACGTGCAGGTGAAGAGACAGTGGAAAAGCATTTCTGAGTGTGGTGGAAGACTCGCAACACTTCCAGGGAAGCCGAAGGCTGATGTTAGCAGCAGGCAGAGGAGGCTGCGGCAGGCAGCAGCAGCCAGAGCTCTTCCCAGCTAATCAGTTCTCTGGAGTCACTACCCTTATCTGGCCTGGCTGCTGTCAGCACCTGAGGAAACAACAGGAAAACACAACAAAAAGGCCAAACAAACAAACAACAATAACAAAAAGCCCCCAAAAATCAGAGGTTTAGCTGTGCATGGAAAACCTACACAACCTCAGGGCTTGCTGCATAGTGAGGGCATAGGAGACAAGCCTTCCTCCAGAATGCACTAGCCACAGAGGCCCTTCCCCAGACAGTGCAAAAGAAGTGGCCAAAAGTTTGACGTCCCTCTGCTCTGGGACAGAGTGGAAGAAAAAAAAGTGCCTTCCCATTTCCCCCTGGGAGGCAGAAGAGGATGAAATATTACACCATTTATCAGCTGTGTGCTGCCTGTCTTTAGTCCAGAAGTTTTTCATCAGGCCTGTATGTCATCTTGCAGGTTTTGATGACCCATCATCAAATGAGTAGTGACTTTGTTCTTAAACTCTTCTGGGTGCTCATGGAGGAGTCAGCAAAGTCCCAACACTGGAAGTACAGCTTTGTGGAATAGCAAAGATTGCATGACTAGGACTTCTTCAAAGTTCAAAGCTGTTGGGCCCCAGGTCTGGAACAAGCCTCTTCTCTTTCTTCTTTTAAGATATCCTGCTAACATATATGTCCCTTCTGAAATACCCAATCCCACCAAAAGCCTGCCTAAATTGAGTCAAGATCAGATATTTTCCAAATATTTTTCATGAGCACAACAAACAGGCATCTCCCACAATGCCTGGGATCCATCCAGCAAAGCTTCCACTGGTGTCCTGTAGCCGTGACACAAGCACAAGCCTTTGGCATCACCCTGACAAGAGCGGCATCACCACCAGACCTACCATGAGTCAACCACCCCAAAGGGGACACACTAACCAGCCTAGGTCACCCCCAGCCCAGCCGGTGGTCTGACATGGGATGTTCAGATGGATGTTTATGGAACAAAAGGCATCCCTCCTCTGCCCCGCTGCTGAAGGTCCCTCTTACTTGACATGTTTGTAAATAAACTTATATTTCCCAGGAGGCAGTTTCCTGTTAGACCCTAATAAACACTGCTCCTGGTGCCCCGGCTTCCTGTGTTTGAAAGAACCGAACGCTGTTTGTCATTTCACCGTATCTAAATCCCCTAACAGAGGCAAAGGCTCACTCACAGCCATGTGAAACAGATGTAAACAATGACAAATACACTCACAATAACAACCGCGAGGAGAGATGACCAGAGGGGTTTGGTTACAGGAACGGACCAGACCAGTGCCATCGTGGGGGCCGGGACACGTCTGCAGAACCAGTGTTTCAGTGCTGAGAAAAGACTGAAAGGAATGGCGTGGAAATATTTTCCTTCCACAGATTCAAAAATGTTTGGATAGCTATCCTAGCACCCTTCATAGAGGACAACGTGCATGAAAAAGTTAATAAAACACATCTCAGTAAAAATCATTACAAATTAGCAAGCCATAAGGGTACTACCTAAGGTACAATCTTCTTTTTCTGTGACCGTTATTTTCTCCCTCCTACTCCCAGATAGCTTTACTCTCCTCTATATGATTTGCACTTTCTGCATGAGGGGATGTGTTTTTCAGCACAATACACAGACGGAGCAGCAACTTGGTTTTTCCTCGTAAACTTTTCCATACCATTTCTTACAAAGGCTTTTCCATAAAGCTTTTCTAAGAGATTTCTAAAACCACACCAGTGAACTGTTGCCTCGCCTGCAACTTTTCAATGTCATCACCATCCACTCATCGGGTTTAGGTTCTATTGGTCAGAAGTTCACACTGTACAGAAGAAGGTACAAGTATCGTGTGGCACATGACATAATTTTGGTATCAAGTCAGACAAATCCAAATACTTCACTTGGGTGAAAGAACATCCTGTGACATGCTTACCCATGTGATCTGTGAGTATTTATAATTAATTTGTAGCCCCAAAACAATTTCTTGTTGAAATTCATGCCGGGGTTAGAACAGGAGTGAAATTCAAATACTTTACAATGTGTTTACAAGCAATCCACAAACAGTAAGAAGGGCCAAAGTAATGTGTGTATCCATTGCAATCAGCTCACAATTAGTATCTGTACACTGGACAGGCCAAGATTGCTTTAAATGTAGTTTACAAAAAAATCACCACCTTCAAGGCTAGAATTACTTTCCACCAGTTTTCCACTGAATAGTTATGTTGACAAGGATCAAGTAGATTGAAAATGTCATTGCCTCATATAACCAATGAATAAAATAATCATTGCATAAAATATGCTTACATGGAAAAATCAGTCTGCTTTGCTCTGATTCAATTACTTCCATCATGCATAAATGTTCGGGTCATTGTGAGTTTTCCCACTGACTTCAATGGGGCTCAGGATTTCCTCCTAAGAATTGATTAGTGGGAAGGTCAGGTTTTGTACAGAAGATTAAATACAGACTTTACATGTTGGCTTTATGAACTCTTCCATATCGTTGAATGACTGAGATTTTGCACCATATTTCTTTTCAATGCTGTGCGACCATGCTTACCTGTTCGGACCTTTAGAACAAATAGTAAGGTGTGAGCGAAGTTAAGTTAAATATTAAAGCAGTTCATCACAAGTCCAGGGGCATTTATTACTAGGCCCAGGAATTAATAGCTGTAATAATGTGTGTGAAGTGTCATGAAGGTGGTTATAGATATGTCTCTCTCTCTCTTTTTTTTTTTTTTTTTTTTTTTTTTTGAGAGAGAGAATGTGTGGAAACTTAGATTTGCACAAGTTATCAGATTTCTTTTTCCATCCAATACAGATCATTTTACTTTCCACCTTGTGCAGCTACTGCTTCTCAGGAGATACAAGAGTGCATATTACACTAACAGAAACAGTTTTCTGTCTTCTACAAGCATTTAAGGTATCAGTAAAATTATCTTATGTGTGAAGTATTAGAAATATCTCTAGAAGCCCCCAATTCCTTTCCTTGTCTTCTGCTGTTCTTTCTGTCCAAATGTGTTAACCCACATGAGGTGGTCTTTCCTTAGAAGCAGCACCTTTCTAAATTTCATCTCACTGTAAAATGAGGAAAACTTCAACAGGCATCTTGGAGTACAAACTTGTTGAGGATACTGTTCCAGAAAACATGTTTCTTACTAAATGCTTGTATCTTTAGCACCTATGTGACAAGCAGCAGGGAAAGGGCAGGGAATCTTCCATTTTTATGCTTTGGTTTTCCAGAAGTAAGGTTGCAGCTGGCCTTTTCTGGTGAAAGCTTAAGTGGATTCAGTTCCAGAAATGTCCTGGCTCAAGAACTGTTCTTACAGGGATTGCTTCTGGGTTATTAGTGTACTATAAGTGACGTTACGCTCAAGTAACCGATGAACGATAATAGAGAGGGACGCTGTGCCAGAAGGGCTTCTGAACAGAAATAACAGTTGGAGCTACTTGTTGCTCCTTAAAATAAAAACAACAATAAAAAACACCCCTTGTACTCACGGTCACCCTTCTCCAAGCAGACAAGCAGAATACAGTTTTAAGAATTGCAATCATTACATTAACTTGTGATGGCACTACAATTCTGAAGACAGGTTGGCAGGTCTAGAAAAGAGGGATGTGAGATTTACCAGGCAGGAAAACGGGCAGTGAGTGGAGACCTCTTATCAACAGCAAGTACGTAGGATCTTGCCCAGAATATCACTCTGGTTAAAAATTGTTTCTGGAGTGCTCGCATCTGCAAGGAGATTGTCGTACAGGCAAAGGCCACAGCTTTCTTCCAGTCATGTTCGTGCTATGTGCTACGGCACGTGGCTAGAGAAGGCGATGCTGTTTCCTGACCTGTAGATGCTTTCCTCCTTGCACTTCTGGGCTGAGTGCTCCTGGGGAATCCAGGATGGAATCCAAAAGCAAGAACATTTTCTAGCAGCCCTTTATGATTTGTGGTGCAACAAAACTTTCCAATTAGCAATTGTTAGAGCAAGAAAGAAACCAAGCAATTGAAAAGAACATAATCACAAGGATCCCAGGTTTCATTACATGCAAATGCCATTCTATGCAATATAAGAGTAAGTGAATATGAAAAATACAAAGTATTTGAAGGCAAATTCAGAACTGATCTCTGACAGGGTTTAATTTTTCACAGGAAATCCTGTGAGTTGCTACTGGCCTTCTACAAGGGCTGATGTCGATAGCATCTTTTTTTATACCTGCTTCTAAAGGTATAAAAAAAGATTGTTTCTCTGCAATTTCCCTTGCCAATAGGAAGCTGTAATTGAACCCAAATGCAGACATCTCTTTTTCAATTCTGCCTAATTCATTTCCATGCAAGCAGGAGCTCCACATGCAGAGAGGCTCCCAGCCCCAGGTCCCCCCATCACCCTGAGCCCCATGGTGCAATCAACGTGTCTGAACCTGCCATGGCTTGCGAAGGTATAATCTTGCCATGAACTCCCTGCATCAGGAGATCTCTTAGCTCTGCCAGAACAGCTGCAAGGTGCAGGAGAAACTTGAGCAGATAAGATTGCTATCAAGAAGGTATTTCTAGTTCAGCAGCTTCACCACAGACTCACAGCTTTCTCTCTTGAGCAGGAGAGCAAAGCCATTTTTCTCATGTTCTTACAGCTACAGATGTGGTATGTTTCTGAGAGTTTATTTTGATTTGAGCATTGCCCTGAATCATTCTGTCTGCATCAGCAAATGCAGACAGCCTTCTTTCTGTCCCTTTTTCCAGAAAATACTTTCGTTCAAGTGCATTTTGCTGGAAAAGTTGGATCTAATATAGTGTATTCATTCCATACGCATTCTTCTCCCCAGCCTGTATGCGAGTTCAAGCACTCTTATGTTTCAATTATTTCCCGCAGATTTTCAGATAACCTCATTTTTCATCTGTATTTCATTTGAAAGCCCTTCTGACTTAGACTTCATACCCCCATCCCCACCCCAGGATCTTCTCCAGATATCTACAGCATTCTCACTTTTCTATATTACTTTTTACAGCTTAAGTCCAGCAAAGTTATCACTGTTCCCCTTCTCTGTTGTGAGCAGCCTCCGACCATGGAGCACTACACTGCTCTCAGGTTACAGATCCAGCCCAGAACTGTAGACTCAGTTTCTTGGACCCCTGTTGAGCAATGTTATTGCCATCATTCCCACCTCTTTCTAGAACAGTGACACAGTGGACAGCCCATTCAGTTGAGAAAATTCCAGTTTAGAAGTCCTCAATTAATTTGCCATTAAAGTACAAGTTTTCCCAGGTTCACCTGCCTTTAGCTATGATCTGACAAAGTTGGCACTTAAAAAATCTGCAATTGCCACATGGACCAACATCTGTTTCTCAGTCACTTGCAATAACAGCAACTCTTAACATTAGGCTGAAAATAGATGAAAGCCAGCATTGGCTGGAAAGTAGCCCTCCCCCTGCCCACAAAGGCCATGCTCTCTGTGCTCCTTTTGCTGTGTTAACAGTCCTTTCCTTCTCTTTGTCTAACCATCAGGAGCAAGGGGAGGAGTGCCACTCTGCATCGCAGCCCCTGCAGCAAGCCCCGCTGGGTGTAACCTGCACCCCGCACCTTGTGGGAAGAGCTTTTCTGCATGCATTCTGAGGAATAATTTCACTTCTGCAAAGTGGAGTTCTTCATTCAGAATTTATAGGAAAGAAGAAATACATAGCAGGCCAGGTCATTTTAAAAAAAACGGGGGGAGGGGTGGTGAGAGGAGGAAGGTTTAAGTGCTGTTCTGTTTGCAATAGAAGACACGGAGATGTTATGCCAAGACGTAAAGTGAACTTCTAAGTGCCCAGTGTTTCCCAGTCAAAAGCTTCAGGGCTGCTGTCTTCAAGGTAAAGATGGCCAGGCTCCTCAGTTCCTGGGAGCCCAGGGATCCTGGGCCCAGCAAGACACTGCTGGAGGAGTACATCTTGAGGGCACAGTGAGGGCCACATCTGGCTAGTGCCCGGCACTGTCTTTATGAGAGAACAGATCTGGCGCTGAGATACTCCAGGTTTGGTGAATGCTGAGGTGGGAGAAAAATGCCAAAGCATTTGTTAATTCTAGCTGGAGAGATGTTCTATCACTTCCCCGTGCCTGTGAAAAAAAATAAAATAACAATGAAGTCCTACATAGAAAAAACTGCAAAAGCGGGGCAGAACGCAACTCAGCAGTATCCTTGTTAGCACACTCAGCACTGTAGCCTGGGAACATTTCTCTGGGGAGGGAAGCAGCTTTCATCCTCTGAGCTACTGGCCTATAAAACTCTCATTACCATCATTGTATGGAAGTTTGTATCCAAGGCTAAAGTTCAGCCAATGATGTCTAGCAAAATTGCAGCACTCTTTAAACATCAAGAATGCCAACTCCAACACTTTTTACTTAGAGGTTTTTGTGTTGTAACATAGCAGTCCTTGCTACCAGAGAACTCTGAGCACAGGCCCAGTTTGTACACATGGATACGTACGTATACATGTGTTTAGTTTCACGTGCTCCTCCTAGGCATGCGGGCTGGGAACTGGCCACATAATGACTTCTTGGCAGCAGGCAGTGTAAGAGGGTTCTGGGTGTGCAAGGTCGCTCAGACTATGAAGGCCTGTTCTCTAATTCATTTTGTACAGCCTCCGAAATCTTTACCACAATCTCTATCTCATGTTAGCCTATGCTCCTAGAAGCTTTAATTAGCAGAGGATGTTGCTGGGTGAAGGGATGCAACAGCAACTCTCCTCACTGAGATGTCAGCCAGGATGCCCTTTTCCCCAGCATGCATCCAGCGAGCCCGTACATGGGGAAAGCATGCCTCTCCAGCAAAGTGGCACCTCTCTAGGCCCTCAGCAGACCTGTTTTTATCACAGGAGGGTGTGCTGGTACTTCTCAGCTGGATTCCTCCTCCAGAAGAGAGGCACTGGTGAGAACATCAGAAGCAAACTAATGTCTGTTTCTGTTAGTCCAGAAGAGCTGGACCAACAGATGCACTGTGCTTCTCTTCCTCAGACACAGCCTTCCTGCTTTTCCTGGACCCAGCTAGATCCTGCAGCATTTTCTGCTTCATTTCCAACCCCTTTGTGGTACCCAGGCCTGTCTGACCCTGCAATCTCTTGCCATAGAAGTGCATAATCTACCCCCCACAGTGTAAGTCATGAAAGTAGAGAAAGGCAGTGATCATTCTCCCTAAAAGCCAGTCACACATTTTCACCCTACCCTGCATGCCTGTGGGATGTCAGACTCTATTTATTAAGTTTTTACATGCATGTGGTCAAATTTAATCTCGCTAGCACCACTCAACCGAAGGCAATGTCGCCAAACCCCTGGCTCAGGGCTGGGAGCTGGCATTTAGACCATAAGCCAATGAAACATTTCACGGTACTAAATGCCTTGTGTAACCCAGTGATGCAACAAATGACATTGTAATGTACAGACAAGCAGAGCCCCTAATACCTCCCCATTCAAGACAAGTTTATGTTGTTGTGCTACTACATCTCTAGGAGAGCAACTCTTAGGCTATGTCCATGGAAATGAGCTTTGGGTTACACACCCTTTCTCTTGCAGCCTTCCCTTGAGTTATCCCTATGGTTCAAGATAGAGAAAATGCCCTTTCAGTCTGGTGTCTCCTTTTCCCTGGCCCTGAGTCAGATGTTAGTGTCACTTATCTCAGTGTGTTGCAACTTGAGGAAATGGGCCCAAGGTGTTCCGTAACTAGCAGAAAACTGTATTTATTGATGCCAACATACCTTTGTTCTCTGGACCTCCAGGTTTATGCACTCAGTGAAGTGAGATTTTTTACAAATATGATGAGAAAATGTCAACCTTTTCCATCCAGCAATGTTATTTGTTGATGGGTGTCAGGGAGGACTTTGGCACAAATCCATATAGTCCAATGTGACTATTTCATTTTGGGCAGATCTTAACCCCACTGTCCTGGGTGTTGCACAGTTCTGAAACACTTTTATGTATAAAAATGGCTTCTTCCAACCTATTTATTAATTATCCCTAGTCTCAGATCAAGAAGCGCTCTGACCTTAGTTCTTCAGGAGTACTACAGTGCAGGGAAAACAGTAGCAAATCCAAACTAGAAACATATTTGTCACCTTGTCAGCTGTGCAACAGGAGATGAAGCAGGAAGGAGATGGGAACATCCCAAGGGCTCCATCCATCTCTCTGCCAATAGCTAGGTAAATCACATTCCAGCTGGTTGACCTGGCTCCTGAGGGCTGGTCACACATGCATACACACAGTATCATATAAGACTAATAAAAGAAGGAAATCAAATAGCCCTTCCAGGAAGATCCCTCCAAGTGCTAGAAATGTGTATCAGTTGTTTCATCTCAGAGCAAATTGAAAAATACCCATCTTTCAAAACCTGTATCTGAAGACAAGATGGGAGGCCCACTCTCTCAGGATCCAACACTAAGGTGGAGATGCTCTCTCCAGTGGAGCGTGTATCTTCCTGGAGGCACTCAGTGCATTTTATAGGTGCTGCTGGGGCAGGAGGAAAGATTTGGTTCATGAATGACCTCATTTGCTTCATAAAGCCTGTAGAGGGCAAAGCAGCTGGGGAAAGACAGTGGATAAAGTGTTGGAAGCATCAGAATAAGTAGCAGATGAAAACTCAAACTGCTGGAAGGGATGCTCCATCAGACCCCAAGCAGGTGCCTGCTGCCGTAAGCCCTCGGCAACAAGCCCTTGGCTCTAGCCAACAAGCCAGGCTGCTTTCATACACTTTGCCAAAGACCTGGGAGGGTATGCACTCCCCAGGAAACACAAGGAAAAGTGAAGGGAATTGGCAAAATTCTTGGATTATAAAGACTGCTAGGATATAATGCAAAAACACTGGAACAAACAGGGATGGAATTGGCATCCCAGCCTCACAAAATGTGCCAGCATTTCTATGACTTGGCTGCCTGAACTTTCGCCCTGATTGCAAACTTCCATATAACTATGGTAATGAGTATTTTTCAGGCCAGTAACAATAGCTCATGGGATAAAGAGGAGCATTTCCCCATGCAGACTATCTTAATCTCCAGTGCAGCGCTGGGTATGTTTTTGTAGGAATGGAGCAATGTGTTAGCTTTCTAGCCTCAAACTCTACATACACATTACTGCAAAAGGTTTGTTTGCACATGTTTTTTATAGCTTGCATGCTTAATTACTTAATGATTTATGGCTGTGATTAAACACTGCTGCTCTGTGTTCAAGAGGCTCCAGGAGCAAATGGAAGTGACTTGGAATAGCTTCTCTTTGCCTGGTGAAGAACAGAGATGTTCGGAGGCAGAGGTGTTCATCAACATCCTTATTGTCTGCCCATGGGCATCAGTGGAGCCAACACTCTGTCAGAGTGCAAGTGAGCAAGGACAGACAGACCACAGGCACGAAAGGCAGCTGCCCGAAACCTGCATTCATGTGCACCATCCCTTCACTCACACCTCCCCTTGGTGCTGCTCATTCCAACAGCAAACTTCCACCTGAGAGAGAGCAATGCTCAGTCCTGCAAGCTGCTGTGGGCAGGCTTTGGGGAAGGGGAGAGGCAAACCTCGGGCAGTCTCTGGCATGAGCTCGCCCCTGGACAGGCAGTGTACAGCTTTGCCAGTGCCATGTCATGCCCACATGGGCCCCGTGGAAGATCACCACGGGGTTGGTGTCCCTCAGCGAGAGGTCTCGGAAGACATGCTAGGTGTCTCTTCAACAGAGGCAGTGAAGCATGAGATACTTGAAGGCTCATGCAAGGTCAGAGAGCTCATTCATGGAGTGTTGGGTGGTTGTTCTTTTCCCTGCTGCACACTGCAAATGTTCTCAGTCTATTAAATGCTAAAAGCAGCTCTCTTTCTGTGGTCCACACCTCAGGGACACTTTGACAGAAGAACTCCTCATTCCTACTGAACACACTGCTGCAGCAAATCAGCATTTGGTGTCTTTGAGGTTGAGCAGGCGGGATGTTTTAGAGCAATCTGGCCATGAAAAGTAGCTGCATAGGTGCACAGGGCAGGAGAAATCTAACAGAACATGCCGTGTCAAGTGACCCCAGACTAAATTTATCTTCTGGCTCTGCTAAGGCATAGCAACTTTCAGTACAGATCGAGCATGTGCGTGGGTTTCAGAGCCAGTTGAAACATTGGCTCTGAGAACAACAACTTTGCTCTCAGGGCCAAAGCATGACGAGAAGCCCTTGTATCTTGCAGGTGGAAAGTTAGCAATGCTGCAATTCATATCCCCAGAGCTGCCAGCAACCCCCAGCTGTCCATAAACCATGTGCTGTTTCACATGCAACCCTAATTTCCTTGATGCTGTCACCTTAATCCAGAGAGATCCTATCTGTATACCCATTATTTTTTCTAGTATTACTTCCCTGACGGTCCTTGGGTGTCAACCACCATATCATACCAAACACCAAACTCCAAGTAGATGACCTGATAACAGCTTGGAGAGGATCAGAGCCTCAGTGTGATATCCAGATGTGTGCAACAAGTAAATGAAGTAGCAGCAGTAACATTTGGATGGCACATGACTTGAAATTTTAAGAAGGAGTTGCATCTCAGGAGTTTCTTGCTCAAATTACCTCAAATTTGGCCTCTAATCCACACTTGGAGAGCAACTTTCAAGGGAATTCTGGTATTCAGATTAATTATTTGGGTATGTCCTCATTGCACAATGCAATGTACTGCAGAGCTCCTCAGCCTAACACTGGATCAGCTGGCTCCCAAACCAGAAACAGCACAGCTGCCCCAAACAGGAGGGATGCTGCCAATATTCAAACTTATTTCCAAATATGCTGTCTCATTGACGTGAAGGTTCAGAGCTTGCTCAGACCCAGCAAAACACCATACCACCCTGTACAGACATGCCTTCAGAATACAGACAATAGTGTAAAATAGTACAACAGCTTTAGTCTGGCTTCCTAAAGCAACTAGGCTTCTGTAACAATGGTGTTTATGTCTGTCAATTCTCCATCGCTCTCAAAAGGTTTTGACCCTTTTGGCTTCCTTGCCAGATAAACTGGATAGAGATAGAGGCAATGTGTAATGGCGTGAGGTGGCTGCAGGAAAAGAAAGAAACCCAAATGAATATTCTTGGTGAGGGGAGAGTTGCAATGTGCTCTGGTTCTGGAGAGCAGGGAGGGTGCATGAAGAGACACGCAGTAAACCAGGCTGGTGGTGCACCAGGACAGCTCAGGATAGAGTGTGATGCCAGTCCTGGAGAACAGAAGTGGGGACCTTTGAGGATACCCTCCTCCAATACATTTTAACATGCTTCAGCATCCAATGGTATCACCTAAGATAACAACATTAAAAGGCAGGGGCTTTTCAGTACTTACCTTGCAAAGTAGATGTATTTTTCACATTGCTCTCACACAGTGCAGAAAAGTTGGGAGAGTCCAGTTCCCCAACTGCCATCACAAGCTACTTGGTGTCTCTGGTGCTCGTGCCGCAGCAGCTGGGGCCCAGTTCTGTGGCGACCTACACTCGTGCAGAAACCTTAAACTAAATAAACAAAATTCAGGGGTTGAGGGAGGAGGAATGGCAATTTTGTGAAATCATGCATGCCTTCATACAGAAGGCAGAGTTTAGTTTGCCTGATTTATGAGTGCCCAGGCCATTCCTGCCAGGCTGGGACAGGAAAGGCTGGATTGTCTCAGGCAGCTGCTTCATAAAAAATCCAGCAAAATTCCTACGGGCCATTTCTAACAACCTCCTAGCAAGTGAGAGGGGCATGGGGAAGCAGGGCTGGCCAGGCACAAGCCAACATGGATCTGGGAAGTCTCATTAGCCTGGCTTCAGCACCTCTCAAACGGTGTGATTGCAGCTCAGTTCAGAGGCACGCCTCTGCAGCTGTGAACAGGCACCCTCAGGCTCCAGAAAGATGGAGAGAGAAAAACAGGAGTGTAATTTATGCCACATCTTCTTACCTCCTCTTATCACCACCAGGATGCAAATTAGTCATAGCTTGAATAAGTGATTGCATAAGCATCATATTAATTTTGTTCATATTTCCACAAAGAAATCAGCAAATTGTTAGCACAACTTGGGACTCACAGATTTATTTTTCCAGGCACCATGGACTATTGGCAACTGAGGTGAAGTAATTTATCATTTCACAACGAAGATAATCTGGTTAACAAACCAAATTTCTTCCAAAAGAAAGAAGCAACAGCAAGCAAATATGCAGTGACAATCAAAAGCCACGAGAGGGTTTGGAGGAGAAAGCAAATCTGTTTCAGCCCATTGTTTTTTGCACTGCATTCTCTAGAGCTGCCTGAAGATTAATTTGCTCTCATCCAGAATATTCTGTTATACAAAGCATTATTCACAAACAGAGGGAGAGGCTGCACATTCACAGATGGAAAAGCTCTCGAGGGAGTTCAGCATACAAAAGCCCAAGCCCCTCAATCCTGTGAGCCTTCAATGGCCCCAGAAAACCCATCAGGGTGCACACCTCCCACTAACTGCCACCTCGTGTGACTCTTACTGCATGATACGCACACGACAGTTTCACTGGAAGGAAAAAGAGGTTTGATGAGAAAATTTGCTGCTGCATCTGTTTTCTGAGTGCAACAATAGTACAGAGGGAAGGAGCTCTGGCAGGGCGTGTGAAATCCCCTTAGCACAGCTTAGAATGACTCAAAGTGTGCCAGTGAAGTAGATCCACAGGGCCTTTGGCCAGCCCTGGCTCCGCTCCTCCTCATTACTAAGTGCCCTCCTGGGAAGAAGTAGCTCCTTGAATTCTTGCTTGAGCCGAGGCAGGACCTGCCTGATGCTTCTTGAAGCACTGGGCTTCTCCTGGCTGCAAACCTGGGGCCCAGAGTTGGTTGAAGGCCAACACTCATAACGCTTGTCTTAAACCTGGGAGCAGGAACAGGGCTCGTTCTGTAAATAAAGTGAGATTCTTTTATCTTCACAAGGAATATTTTCAGCCATGAGCACTCTGCCTGGGGACAGGCTGATAAATACCAGGAATCTTAAACTGACAGTTTTATTATTTGTTTCTTGCAGCAGACAGCCTAACACACAGAGTGGACAAAAGACAATGTCTGATCATAGGGCTGCCAAAGGTGTCCAGCACATAGCCTCTGCCCGTAAGCACTAAGCAAATACAGACCCACACAAGCTCCTCCATCTTCTTTGCATGAACTTGTCACCCTCATGCTGAAAGACGCCATCTTATGGTTTCCTTGCAGAGATAAGCAGCTGCAACAGTCCTGACAAGGTTCCTGCATGATAGGCCCACTGCTGAAATACCCTTTGCCATGGGGTGCCTGCTGAGGAGGGTGGCAAGCACCCAACAGCCATCCGTTTCCCTCGCCCACTATCAGAGACATGCTGGTCCAGCATGTTTCCAGCACCTCTGGGGTACCCAGCCCTTCCTGGTGACTTCCTCTGCTCTGCTCTTCGGGTTCCCAAAAGTGCTTCTGCAACCACCTCACACCCCACAGGCACCAGGATGGAACAGACTATGCTAAAAAACATGAGGAATGTATATTTACTCCTGGGGGTGCCCAGAGAGAGTCAGGCATCTGAAAAACAAAGCTAAGCAATAAGTGAGAGTATGCTTTACACCCTACTAGTCCCAGCAAGACCAGCCCCACAGAAAGCTGTCCTCAGGCTTTGTCTTGAGGTAACATAATCATTACAAAATAAGAGAAAAAAGGGAGGGGTAAAAAAAAGCACTTTCAAACCAAGTAACTGGAGCAAAAATATGCTTTTCTGCTACTCTGTGGCCAAACAGTCAGAGCACTTGCTTGGAGCCAGAGAAACTATGGCCAGGTCCCTCCTCATCTTGATGCAGTTCACCCCTAAAGCTCCTTGCAAAGAATCATAGAATCATAGAATTGTAGGGGTTGGAAGGGACCTCGAGAGATCATTGGGTCCAACCCCCCTGCCAAAGCAGCTCCCTAGGACATATCACTCAGGCGTCCAGGCGGGTCTTGAATATCTCCAGTGAAGGAGACTCCACCACCTCCCTGGGCAGCCTGTCCCAGGGCTCTGACACCCTCACTGGGAAAAAGTTTTTCCACATGTTGGTGCAGAACTTCCTGTGCTCCAACTTGCAGCCATTGCCCCTTGTCCTGTCTCCACAGACCACTGAAAAGGGGCTGGACATTTCCACCTGCATCCCATACTTCAGATAATTATAGACTTTAATTAGATCCCCCCTTAGTCTTCTCAAGGCTGAACAGTCCCAGCTCACTCAGCCTTTTCTCATAGGCAAGATGCTCCAGGCCCTTAATCATCTTCCTAGCCCTTCTCTGGACTCTTTCCAGGAGATCCCTGTCCTTCTTATACCAAGGAGCCCAGAACTGGACACAATACTCCAGGTAGGGCCTGACCAGGGCAGAGTAGAGGGGGAAGATCACCTCCTTCAACCTGCTGGCCACACTCCTCCTGATGCACCCCAGGATCCCATTGGCTCTCTTAGCCACCGAGGCACACTGCTGGCTCATGGCCAACCTGTCATCAACCAGGACCTCCATGTCTTTCTCCACTGAGCTCTTCTCCAGGAGGTCATCCCCCAGCCTGTACTGATACAAACAGTTGTTCCTTCCCAGGTGCAAGACTTTACACTTGCTTTTGTTGAACTTCATCCAGTTTCTAACTGCCCAGCTCTCCAGCCTGTCCAGGTCTGAAGTGTCCTGGTGTGTACAGGAGAGCTCTGCCCCTCCTTCAATGCTATCCCAAAAGAGTGTTGAAAGACATAGACAGATGTCTGCACACACCTGGGAACACTGTATCCCACAACACCATGCTGCCTGCACACCAGGTCTGTGTTCTCCCAGGTGTAGTTTCCAACAGGAGTTCCCCGAGCCCTCTCAGCGTGCAGGGTACCACCAGCAAGTGCTGGGGATGATGGAGTTGTGGCTGTGTTTTCCCCCATGCTTGCTGGAGGGCATCATCCCACGGGTGCCTGCTGCACTAAACCCTGTGGAAGGGGTGTGGTAAAGTAGGTGCTGCATCCTCTGGGCTGGGGCAGAGCCACCCATGGAAGAGGACAATCTAATGCCAAGGATCAGGAAAAGCTGGAAAGCTCATGTGCCCCTGGGCTTCAGGCAGCCCCCTAACTCAGAGGATGGTTTGTACATCAAAAGGCCAGAACTGGGAGCTGCCTGTGGCACCAGGTGCTTCATCTTTCTCCAGGTGAGGCAGCCCTTCGCTGCAGACGTACTGGAGACTGTGACATTTCTTACAAGTTGTCTGATGGCCGTCAGCTGGAGGCAGCACCATCACTGCTAGCCTGAGATGTGTGTGATCCACATACAGGATTTCAGATACCAAACAGCTATAGATGAATGCAGTAAGGAATATTTCTCCACTGGTGAGATGATGAGCACAGGACCTCAGCTAACACTTCTTCTCCTTAACTTTTAATTACCCTACACCCAAGAAGTTGCTGCAACTGCCAAAACTGTATTCCGTGGAGCTAGAATGATTTCAGCATTAAGTCAAGAGCCCCAGTAGACCTCCTAGAGCATACTTGGCCTCTGCCTGTTTTGGAGGGTTTCAGTCCCTCCTCTCCACTGATCTGAGGAGTTTAAATCCAGAGACATTTAAGGCCTAATGCAGCAAAGCACTTTGCCATGTGCTTGTACCTAACAGCACAAGTAGTTCTGCTGGAGCCAGTAGTAAGAGAAGCCAATCTCTGAGTTTTATTCTATTTAGTAGATATTCAGTTGATGCAGTTGGAGAAACCAACAATTAAAAGAACTATAAACTTCTTTCACTCTATATATCTAGATTATATTACAGTAACATTCATATCTATATATTCAACTACACTGGCCATTTTACTGCTCAAGCCTGCAATTTGGAGGCTAGCTACATCTAGGATGCTTTGGTGCAAGGGGAGGTTTGTTTAAAAATGCCTGAAGCAATTTCATTAACATAAGATAGTATTTTCCACTTCATCATATAAACTGTGGTTGCTGTATGGTGAAGCGGCTCAAGAGCAGCTGCTTTTCATTGATAGGTGAATTGTTTCTCTTAAATTATGGAGAGATAATGGACTAAATATAAGCACCCTTTAGATTATATTTTTAAGAGCAGAAGCATAACGTACTTTTAAATAACTCCTAACCTCCAGCCAACTGGATTTCTTTGCAATTTTGTACAAATGATGATTTGTTTCCAAGCTGAGATTCGATATACTGAGTTCCAGCCCTGAGCACAATTCTGAAGCCAAGCTTGAACTTCCTGAACATAAAAAGTCATTATGAAACATAAACAAGTCTTTAACCATGACATGGAGAATGGGAACAAGAGGTGAAATCATTCTGATGTGATAAGAATAATTTTTCTCTGCAGTTGAATTGTTGTTCTAGACCGAATGTGTAAAAAGAATTAGGTTACCCTTACCTTCCCTGTCTTAGGTTTGGACAAATGATTTAAAAGCTAACAGAAGGTAGATTAAAATTAGCTCAAAATGCCACTGCCATATGATAACCCAGAAACAAAACCCACAGGCTTGTCCATTCTGATTTAAATCTAAACCAGAATGGGACTAGACATAAAATGGTTTCCATTGTGTTAACTGCGGGTCTGTCTGCTCAACTTGCCCACCTTCTTCCATCCTCTGGAGGAAGCCTTTCCCAGAAGTCATCTCCTCCAGGATCACAGTTCCCAAATTTTACCCACAGGTTTTCATAGTCCTACAAAGACTCAGCTGCTGTCTGTCAAAGGTACTGACCCCATCGCTGCCATTCTCAGCAGCTCCCACTGGTGTTGCAGCTCCCAGTCCAGCATCCCAGCTTTGACCAAGGGACATGCCCAGGCTATTCTCTAGGTGGCAAGAGAGTGACTTGCCTCGTTGGGGCATGTAAAGATGCTGGTTGTGGGAGCTTGCCTCTTTCCACTGGGCACAGCAGGGTGCCACCAGCACCTTCTCACAGACAGGTCACACGTCTGCCTGCCTAGATACCTCCAGAGAGAGGGAATGCTGCCTCCAACAGCTTTGACTTCAGGGATGTGACTGCAGTTTGTGACAGTGGCTTCAAATGCAGAGCCAAGACAACTTCCTGTCTTTGGCACAAGCAGGGGGGCTCCACCAGTGCTGAGTTCCAGCTTTGCAGTGATGACCAGGTGTCAACAGCTTTATCCTGAAGATGCAGACAAGAAGTCTGAAAATGACCCTACAAACAAGGGGGACTCAGACTCTCTTTGGTGCATATGTGCCCATGGATGCTTACTTAGACCCTGACAGCAAGCTGGGACAAATCACAAGCATGGAGTGGCCTGGAGAGGTGGCCTGCCACTACCATCAGCAGTGGGGATGGGACCCTGTGACAGAGTGTCCTGGGCCAGTGCAGCCCCCAGCAGCAAAGGGGCTGCACCTCCAGGCACCATTGCAGCCCAGCACTGCCCATCACTTGGTCCACTGCTACCCAGACGTGAACAAGGATCAAGCACCAAGAACATGCCTGTGTGCAGCTTTCTAGGCCATTTACCAGTCAGCAACCAAGCAGACCCCTTCTCACCTACCTTGACAAGTGGCAGAAACCAGGGTCTAACAGGTGTTTTTTTCCTAGCAGGGAAGTGAGCATCAGGCAGGCAGGAAGGCATGCGCAGAGCAGACCAGAGTGTGCTGGCTGCCTGCGCTCGCTCATACCCACTCATCCTCCCACAGTCGAACAGGAATAGTGCCTGATCACGTTGCACATGTGGCTTGGCTTCCCCTGATAAAAGCACTGCAACTTTCAGCACAAATAATGCTTTGAAACCCTTGTTCAAGCCCCACAAATGGCAGGCCCCTGCATTCATGAGCAGTCAGTTCATTCCTCAACAGCAGCCAGCAGAACCAGTGTGTACCCAATAGATTCTTCTTCAGGGCTGTGAACACATAACTCAGCTGCCTTTTTGCTATGTAGGCTAGATCTAGAGGTGCCTGTGGGATAGCAGACAATAGGACTCCCTCAATTCTGCATCTCCCTCAGCGCACCAGGCCCTGTGTGGGACCCTCAATCCATGTTGCCCTTCCCTTTGGCATCCTTTCCCTTCAGGGTCATCACTATGCTTTGAAGGAGACACTTCTGGGTACTTGCTACTTGTAGCTCTGGTGATGTCAGTTCAGAAATATCTGGTACTCAAACTCTTATGCTACAGATGGAAACCCCACAGGAATCCCATGTTGTGTTTCTTGCCTGCAAGATAGAGTATCTTTTGGCTTCCCAGAAACCACAGTTTGGGTGTGCAGTTACTGCACTGCTTCTAGCACTGGTAAAAGAACAAGGCCAAGGAGAAGATACACAAGCCTTTGCAAGATTTCACAGGGCCCCAGAAGGGTGGAAAGAGAGCACAGTATGCCCCCTGGAGCTGAAAGAATCATGAAGACATGTTCAGGAGGGGAAGAACCCACATAGCACTCTGCAGTCACGATTCACAGAAAGCATCAACATTGATCTGTGTGGATGAGGGATGGACACATGCTTAAAAGAGTTGCAAAATTAGCCAGTCTTGCTTAATAGTCTCCATTTCATGCCCTCCTTATTTACCTTGCATCTCTTCCCTCAGACGTGCTCTTCTTGCACATCCTTAAGAGTCAGCATTACCTGTGCATTGCTGAGCTGCAGTCCCAAATCATCCTTCAGTCCTGTGAAGAATCTTCCCAGGCATGGCAAGCAGTGTTCAGCAAGCTGCAGCTGCACAAGTCCAGTTGCCCTTGTGTCTTCCTCTTCCTCTCATCTTTTTGTCAGCCAAGAAATTTCACCCCCGGCAGGCACATGGAGGCATGAAGACAGTATGAGCCAGACCCAGAGCTTGTGGTTGCTTCAGAGCAGTCAGAGTGCTGGTGCATCTGCACTGCTTTGGCTGCCGAGGATTTTGTATGCTGCTCCTTATAGAGGATTTTGACACCACCCCCCCCCCCCCTTTTGTTCCATTTTGTTTGATTTATTTGCTCTTTTGCCCCATGGTTTTACATTTTCCTTTCATGACTTACTGCACATTTTTACTTCAAAACCTGAAAAATTTTATGTTTGTCCCACTGAAGAACACAAACACTGGCATAGTCTCTCTGCTTATTGCCCTGGTATATCTGTGGAGTGTCTGTTACTTAAACACATCTGCAGCTTGCTGATCATCTGAGAACCATGCAGCTTGGCCAAATACCCATTTTACAGTTATGTCTGCTTCCCGGGCAGCAGCCCATACTGCTGCTTTGCTAACTCTGAGCTGGTTTGTGGGAAAGCACAGGCACCTTGAGGAGCTGTGTGCACTAGTCCATGTCTTCTCCACATTCAACACAGATATGGAGTTAGATCAGCATTTGTCCAAGGATTTTCTGATACTCCTTTGATGGATGATCATCGCCTCTGTCTTTCTCATGGGCCCAGAATAGTGCTAGCAGTGCAGAGGAACCAGATTCCACAGCGTGTCATCATCCTTGTCCTGTGGCAGAATTGGATCTTGCTCTGCCTGGCTTCTATGTAGATCAGGCAAGCTAAATTGGTGGGCACCTCATTGCACCTATGCTGTAGTGTATGGAGCTGAGGCTCAAAATGAGAACATGAGCCTCACAGCAGCAGGAAATAAGTTCAAATGCAGTATCTCTGATAGTCTTGTGTAGCATATGTGTTTGCATGCTAGTAAAAGTCCATGTTACTGGCTGATCACTCAGGGACTCTTTTGAACCCCCTTTGAGGTTAACATTGGAAAGAGAAAGCCGAGGTTTCCAGCTCAGCTTTATTCCTGCTATGAGTTTGGACTTCACAGACCACATGAATTCCTGGCATGAGTTTGCCTGGAAGAAGGCAATACTACCAATTTCCATGTTAACACTTTATTCACTTAAAATTTACAGCTTTTTGGAGGATCATGTTTGCTGATCATCTGTTTTATACCCACAGAAATTTGGGGCTTTGTTTTTATTTACACAAAAGCTGCTTCTGATAAACTGGGAAATGCCTGCATTATCTTGTGAGAGATAGAGGGTATTGAAGTATGTCTGATTTTCATCCTTGTTTGCTGTGGATAAAGAGTGTTAACAGAACCAAGCACAAAAGGTAGTACATGATCTCAGATAAGGAGCATCCATAGCAGACACCAAGAAGCAGGATTATGGCCTTAAAGAGAAAACTCTTTCACCCCAAGCTCCCATGATATGGCTGGTTTACCAACTATGAAGAAATAGGAATCAAACAAAAGTGAAAAATATCCCAGACCTGCACATGTGGAAAGGGAGGAGGATTGACCCCAGTGGGAAAAGATGGCCAGGAGGTGCTGGCCAAAACAGACAGATTGATGAAGGAGGACAAAGCTCACAGGGTCACTTCTCTTGGCTAGTGGTGGGGCTGTCGAGCTACAAACACCTGAGATGCTCAGAACCAGGGCCCAGCTCTGGACCACAGGCTACATTTGCGCCACCAGCTGAGATGTCACAGAGCCATTATGTGAGCATCTGACCCCCAAACCAGGAACATCTCCCACATCCCAAGTCAGATGCTTGTACCTCAGCCGAGTAGTTTAAAGAGGTCTCTCTGTGACATTTACATGGGTGCTTCTAGGAAGTCCTCTTCAGGCCAGCAATGAAAAGGGGCTGGTGTCCTGCATATACTGGCAGCAGATCAGAGCTGCTCAGTGCCCTCTGCACTGCACTGCTTTTTGTACCAAACAGCATGAGGGGACGACAGTCCCTGAGGCACTATCAGCAGTGTAAGCAATAGTTCATGGTGTTTAAAAGGGCACTTTTCAAATTCTTTATTATCTCTGAGACCTTGGATATGTAAGAGTTGGGTTGAGCTTGGCCAGTCTCTGCTATGTCCCTGTGCAGATAGGCAGACACATGCCGATACCTGTTGGAGTACTACAAAACCAGAAACCATCACCCAGATCAGCACATTGCCTGGATGTGCCTCAGTTCCCAAAGTTTGTGGTCCTTTTTCCAGTATGTGGAAACCATTGATTAGTTTTGGAAGGGAAAGAGAAGGACATCTGTGTGTGATGAGATGGCTGGGGCACACACATGGGACATGCTCTCACTTGCTGGTATAAAGACCTAGAAATAGGTAATGCCCAGCAAATTTACTGGGTGGCAGTTTCCCACTTGGCAAGTGCTGGGTAATATAGAGACAATGGTTAATATATTCTCATCAGATCCTCTACAAATCATGAGGAGGGGGTCTGTAGGGGAGCTTGGACTCTAACAGGGTTTGGATGTCTCTGCTCTGCTGGGTCCTAACATATTCAGAAAATCAGCCATGCTCACTGCCAAACTGCCAGAGCCCTGTCCAGCCCAGAGGTGCCCAGTGAATTCTGCATCTCCTGGCCAGGTCCTGCTGACCAAAGTCAGAGTTCAGTCAGTATGCTCAGCTGGTGCCAGCACAGAATGGACCCCAGGGCTCCTTTGAAGGAGTATGAGAAAAAGCCATTGTTTGCAGATGGCCCTTTCACTTGTGCTGGCTGGCATGGGGGACAATACTGAACATCAGCATGGGAGCTTGCATAGGAAATACAGCCCATCGCACGTTGTCACTGGCTTGGGGTATAGGAAGCACAGTAAAGCCACCCCCACTGACCACAGCAGGAGAGGGGAGAGGAAAGAGAGGAGAGGGACCATGGCTGTCTAAAAGACACACCACGTGATGCAGCTAAACGTCTCCATCTCTCACCTACTCCCCATCACTTAGGGCTTCTCCTTCACTAGGAACGAAGTAAAGAGTCAGGCCACAGTGCCTCAATGCCTTAATTCTCTACCTGTAACATCTACATGGATATCCCTTTCTGAAATGCAAATCACATGGCTCTTAAAGCAAGTTCTTTGATTCTCTTAAGTGCGTTTAGTGCATGACTCTTAAATCGTAGACTCCTGCACCTGCAAATAACTTCCAACACAATTACTGGGTGCAAATGAGGATATAGTCTGCAAATGATCAATTACTTGATTGCAGCAAATCACACTGGTAGATGTCTGTGTAGTCTCACTTGAATCCACAAGGAGCTGCAGGTCCAATTATTGGACATATTAAAATTATAACATGCAAAACAGGAAGCAAAGTAAAGGATGCTTAAAATTTGGTGGCAGCATCCTCTAGCCAGTGAACCAAGTCTGCTTTCCTCTTCATACCTACATGTAGCAATGATTACTATAGGTCATTAAGATACTGGCTAATACTTGGATTTCTTTGTCTTTGCACTTTTCCCTTTGTAAACACACAAAATAAAACTGTTGCATAGTTAATTAACTGTACATTTTGTTTGTTTGTTTCAATGTAATTGTGGTTGCCTTTGAAGACAGTGATATTTACTAGATATGACTATCTTACAGCTAAACTCTTCCTTTGTACATGTTCCTTCAGCACACAGTATCCTCAAATACTTACACAACCCACCAGTTAAGGATGAAGCATGTCTCAACTTGTAGATACTTACCTTACGCACAATAGCACTGAACCAAAGAGCCTTTAAAAACTCTCAAAAAATGCCACTCCGACAGTATATAAGCAAGACACAAAGCACCATTCCCCGTGTCCTGAGCCGAAGCGTGAGACTTCACAGTTACAGGCCTTACAGAATGATCTTTTTTGGAAGAACCCGATTGCTTTGTGCCGTTCCTCGTCCATTTTTTTGTGCTGGAGTGTCTTGGACATATGAAGAGTTCTCTGTTTCTTTTAAAAACCACAGTAGCACACAGGAGAATCAAATACTCCAAGTGAGGACTGGCTTATGAAAAGATAGTAATTACTTCTTTCCAAAATATTTTTTTGGGGGAAAAAATCCAAAGGTCAGAAGTTTACCTCTGAGTACAGCTTTTCTGGCCAAGGACAGCATGGATTTGATCCACAGGGATTATCACATTATGCGTCGTGTCAGTGCCAAGCCCAGGAACAATGCCACACCAGTCTGACTCCTACTCACGGTGCTGCAGGCAGAGCTGAGCCCTTTGCATGAAGGAAGAAACTGGCACAGTGAGGAACACACTGTTCAGCATCGCTCCTGCAACAGGAGTTCACTGAGGCCTCCGAGGCTCTTAGACATAACGATTAGGAGGTATTTACAGAAATGAGAGGTAGGCATGTCACTCAGACTTCAGCTCCTAACAGCAGCTCTCTGTAAAGAGCTGCCGAGGAGAAACCACGTCATGCTGCAGCCGTAATAACCAGCACACAGAAAACCCCAAGTCCAGCCATGGAAATGCCAGGGAAGTCTTAGACTGCTGATTTCAAAGAACAGGAGGGACACCTTTTGAACAACCACACTGACTACAGTGTTAAGCAAATAATGTTTCATTTCTTTCCCAGCAGTTAACTAACCCTGGACCCCAAGCAGTGCACCAGCACATTCTGCTTCAACTCCAGGGAGCAAGTGTGCAGCCTCCCTGATGGCTTCCCCAACCATGCTGCCCTCCCACAGGATTTTCTGCAAGTAATTATTCTCCAGAAAAGTTACCATTAAAAGAAAAGACAGTATGTGTGTGTAACCTCCTTGCTAGAGACTTGTGCCATTGGACCCGAGACATTAAGCAATCCTGGCTCTAGAGATTGAGTACAAAGATGGCAATAATGCACTTTGCCAGGGTTTAATGTCTTTTTGTAACTGGGGGAAGGCATGAAGTGGCAAAATGAGCTTGTTTCACACTTGGTTTGGACTTCCATATGTGCCTAAGGGTTTTCCTTGCTCTGGATAATGCAGTCATTCCCACATGAGCAGAATGAACAGAGTTCCTGTTCTACACAGGGATGACTCTCCCTTTCCCTCTCCCTTTTGCACTTTGCCTTAACAGGCAGATAATCAACAGCTTGGCAGGTCAGTATTTTGATGAAATTATCTTCCACCCTCTGAATCCTGATGGTTAATGACAATTTACTGGCAACCTCTGCCTTCAGTGCAAACAAAGCTCCATTTTTACACCAGGATAGCTAGCACATAATAAAAAATTGTCCATTAGCCATTTTTCTATTATAGCTAGTCCAACAAAAACTAAGAGTGTGAATGAATTTGCAACAAATTTTTACAGGAAGAACATGGTAAAGAGCTGGAAATGATTGCCCAGAGACTCTCTTGAGCCTCCATCCTTGTAGATTGTAAAGTTAGACAAAGCCATGGCTGACCTAGTCTAGTGTGGGATGATACTCCTATTTTAAGCAGCAGTTTTAACTGGAAGAGATCCCTTCCAAGCCGTATTTCTAAGCCCTTAAGAATTTATGTGCATACATGTACATCATCTCTAGAAGTCGCTATTAGTTATCTTGACATAAAACCCAAAACATTTATTTTGAGTGGAGATAAACTTGGGCAAGAATAATCAGCAGCAGAATGATTAATACAGCATGATGGTGAATGAATAATTGCACCAACTTTGTAGTCCTGTTCTATCTATGGAGATATTTGATTGTTTTCTAATGACTTTTTAATCAGCTTACGTGAAATAAATTATAAGCAAGAAACCTCAATAGGACCCCCAGCAATAAAACAGGAAGAGATGCATATCTGCATCTCAGTTTTGCAAAAGAATTTAGCTTGATTTAATGGATGTTACTTCCAACATATGCAAGTGCAAAGTGGGGGCAAAGGAAGTGTAAAATCTGGACATTTCCACCCAGAGCTACCCAGGGCGGAACACTGCATCCATCCACATCAACCATGGGAAAGCACAGTTTTCCCCAAAGCTGCATATTTCCTGAGTCTGCCCCATGCCAGGCTGACCTGCAAGGCTGCTCTGGCTAGAGGGAAGGGCTGCAATACAAAGACTGTAGCCAAGGACACTTTTACTGGTTTCTTAAAAAAGCACAGATAAATCATCTCAGACTGCTCTGGCATGAATTTATCCTTCTCTACAGTCAAAACTATTATTGGAGATTAGCTGTTGAGGAAAAATCCCAAATGAAAGAGGCTTGAAAAGTGCATGGGTTTGGAAAATAAGTCCAAAAAAAAAAAAAAAAATCCTCCAGGTAGGCTTCATAAACAACCAAAAAACTCTGTATTGCTCCAATTCCACATAGCACTGAGGACCCATTTTCCTTTCTGCCCGTCTGAGGGTTGCAGTGTAACTGGAAAAAAGTTCTTTGCCACTCAAGACAAGTAAAAGATCTTTTTCTACCTCCACCTCTAAGAATAACATTTACAATAAAGCACATACAAAGAAACTGCCTATAAATATAACACTAAAGACAATATTTAGTCAGTCATTGAGAAATGAACGAAGAATTTTCCACTCATGTTATTGTAGCTGGTAAAGGTTTACATTCTGGTTCTTATAAAAGGATTTATATAGTGCTTTAAATTTACAAAGCACTTTCCAAACACAGATAAGACATATTCCCTGTCAAAAACGTCATGGAAGACAAATGCAAGAGGAGATGCAGGAGGAATCCTTAGAAAGAATCAGGGGCAACAGAGTCTTGAAAGCATGTTTTAAGTGGATATCAGTGCTCTGGAAGACATGCGTCCTGATTCTTCAGCTTCTTGCAACAGCTCATATAGGCACAAATCAGTGTCTTGAGGGACTTATTTCTGCTCAACAACAGCAAAAGCAGAAAGATCCCGTTTCTTTCATTCTGGCACCAAAAAATTTATTTAGAAATTAGCAGCAGGTGGAAATCTGACATCTGGGTTTGAACCATAGATTCAATACTGGATATGTTCAAAACCAAAGAAAAATCTTAAATATACTGAACCAAACCCCAAAACCTAATTCTGTGACAAAGACCATTTCTAAAATGGGCTTTTTCTACAATTAAAAATCAAACCATCCTGAAGAGATTAAATCTTGAGTCCAGTTTTGGATCCAGGCTTCTGACCTAGAGCAAATACACTAAAGAGATTTAAGGATGGCTTCCACACTGTCCCATGGTTGATGAGACTTGGGAGCTCAGGGCTGATCGAAGTCACTGAGCTAGCACAAAACACTTGCAGCATTCTGCAGAATTAACACTGAAAATGTTTGTTAGAGCAATTCTGTTCAAGCTATATAATTTCTGTCTTCTTGCTGGATTTTGCTGCTATAGCAGTTCTTCTTTGAAACGCTCCATTTAATTTTAGATGAGTCAATGAACCAGTAAAACTCCATTCCATGAAAGCTTGTTTAAAAGTCTCAGCTTCAAAATCTCTAAAAGACTGCTGTTAAGCTCTACGACTTATTCCCAGGGCCTGGGATTGGGCCTTTGGCTGGGAAACCTTTTGTCCAACTCTGTTACTTTAAATATGAAACTCTGCTTGTGCAATCACAGTATCTTCCAACAACAGAGAAGGAAAAGAAAGTGCTTCAAACAAGCAAGCAAATAAACAAAGACTGAAAGGGAGATTAAGAGGGAAGGAATGCCCTGAATGTGTCTTTTCTGCATCCAAATCATGATCTGGAAACCACAGTTCAGTTTAAAGCAACCTTTGCACAACTCTCACACAATTTCCAAACTGGCATCAGCAACCTATGGCAAGGATCACATCCATTTTCTGGTGCATCAGTATTTGCTGAGATGCTGAAGGTTAAAATGCAAGTCTGTGTGGTAGATAAAAAAAATTATAATAAACATTGTCAGAGCCCTTTGGATAGCTCATTTCCTTTATTAACCTTTCTGTCAGCAGGAGCCTTGGCCAGATTTCTGTAAAGGAAAAGATTCAGAATTTCTCTTGGGAAAAATGTTGGCTTTTCTGACAATATTAAGAAACAATATTAATATAATAATAATTCAAAGCTGCACATTGCAGCCAAGGTCTTTTTCAGCTCTGTAGTGATCTCTGAGCTCCTCAGACCCCACAATTTCAGTTTCATGAAGCAAACACCTGCGGGGTTTTGGCACTCTGCCCTGGTGAAGTGTGGAAAGTTGAAAGACTTCCAGGGTGCAAAGCCATGGCCTCATCTTTTCCTTATCACATGCCTCCTTCACACATCCTATTTCTGAGTTCTCCTGATGTTATTGCTACTTCCTTCAACATCTGTAGAGTCTCACAAAGAAGAGGCTAACAGTGATGCCACTTGCCTTCCCATCCACTGTACCTCCTACATATTACACCTAAGCTGCAGTCCCACCACCTCAACAGTGTGGAGAAGTGGATTAAGCATTCATGTCTACTTTTTAGGGATTTACCTAGCATGGACAGTCCAGGCCAGTCAATGGCATGGTTTGCTTCAGTCCAGACAGTATGATTTTAGCCTTGCCTTTCTTCTGAACCTGTTCAGAAAAACTAGAGGAAAATGTTAGAGGGATGAGATAAGTAGAGGATAACTAGCTGGGGCTCAAATTTAGACATTTAAAGATGGAGAAGATCCTGGCTCACATAGAAAAGCAAAATGAAATAATCAGAGCAATAACACTCCAACAGTGCTGGAGCAGCGGATATCAGGTTGTGAAACTGAAGTATCTGATGAAACTAGTACGTCAATTTATAGTAAATAACTTTGTCATCACCTGTAGCCCCCTATTTCCCCTGGAATCCTTCTGTAGTATACTGATTTAACTAAAAATAGTCTCTAGTCTAGCAGTATTAAATAACAAATACAATTAGTATACATTCATTAGAATTATAGAATAACAGAATAGTTTGTGTTGGAAGGGACCTTAAAGGTCATCTAGTCCAACCCCTGTGGAGAGAGCTGGAACATGTTCAACTAGATCAGGCTTCTCAGAGTACTATCTAACCTGACCTTGAACGTTGCCAGGGGTGGAGCATCTGCCACCTCTCTGGGCCACATCTTCTAGTGCTTCAGAAACCTCACCATCAAAAAAAATGTCCTCCTTATAGGTCATCTGAATCTACCTTCCTTTAGTTTAAAACCATTACACTTTGTCTTTTTGCTATGCCCTTCTAAAACATCTGTTCCCATATCTCTTATAAGTCCCTTTTAGGTACTTCAACGTTGCTATCAAGTGTCGCCAGAGCGTCCTCTTCTCCAGGCTGAATAAGCCCAACTCTCTCAGCCTGTCCCACAGGAGAGGTGCTCCAGCCCTCTCACCATCTTTGTGGCCCTCCTCTAGACTCGCTTCAACATCTCCATGTCTTTCCCCAGAGCTGGACGCAGCATTCCAGGTGGGGTCTCATGAGAGTGGAGTGGAGTAGAGGGACAGAATCACCTCCCTCCACCTGCTGGCCACAAAATTACCACTGATGCATTTGTAGCCAAGATACAGCTAATGTTAAATGTAGGGTGGAGAATTCAAAGACGGAGTTCAGGCTGCAAGGTTGACTCACTGTCTGTACAAGTGAAGGCGGTAATTATCCAAACTTGCTCAAACTTTTGCAGCTGAAAATGACACTTTTCATAGTACTCTATAGCAAAACAGGAGCAGCAAGAATAGTCTCAAAACCAAACCCTGCCAATTTTTTTTGACGAAGTTCACTTAACATTCAAGGTGCCTGCAGTGTTCCTAAGCCAGCCTTCACAAACAGGAGCTGCTGTGCAGAATCTAAGCCAGTTTTCAAAGGCATTTTTGTATCTGAAGATACAGGGAGCAATCTAGAAGGGCTTATAAATGTGGAAGTGACTAATTCAAACTGCAATTGAGGATTAATGGCATATACCTGATAGGGTGCTTTTAAAATTCCGTGAAGATGTTTTATTTTAAGACAACAAGGTTAATTTAAAAACCTGGACTTATCACTGTCTTGTGAGATGCTCAGTTTAGCAGAGCCTGAGACCAGCACCCATATATTCCTGGGGACCCGAGGTTGCAGACTCGAACTCTGGCTGCACAAAATGCCCAAGGAACCTCCAAGATGACATAAAATTACCTTTGGTGCTAGTTTCCAGATAGTATTAATTTCCTCTTGCTAATGAGTCTTGTAAATGAGTTCCATAAATGAGTCCTAACTAGGCATAGAAGACACACGAACATGCTATTTGTTCTGCTGTATCTAGAGTTAGATTGTGGTTTGATAATTGTGCGTTTATCATATTGACAATCAAAGAAAGTAGTTGTTTTCCTGCAAATCCAGCAACATAAAACAAATAATTTTAGAAATATTAAGAACCAAAAAGCATGCTTGAAAAAAGTCTTTCCAAATGAGTTGTCTTGCTGTTTTTCCTATGATTCCCCCAACCCCCACCCTGGGTTTCCCTGAGGCCTTCATAAAGAAAGCCCGTTCTGTTTGGGATTAGCTGACAAGGCTGCTGGATAACATTTAGTGGTCAGATTCACGTTCCTCTATGGTGCCACTGAAGCTAAGTGTGCTCCTTTAGGTTGATTTTGACCCTAGGCCAATTATGAGAATCCTTCAAGTTTGACAAAAAAGACACTTGTTCCTCTCTGGAAACACTTTTTACAAAGCCCAAATGACCCTCCAAGCTGCAGTCGGTTTGTATTATTTACCCAGATCATTGCATGAAACCACACTTTTTATTCATCTCTTTAGCCACAAAACCTTTATTTTTACATGATGCTACAGGGGAGAGATCTTTCTTCCTCAGCTCCTACAGCCTAGCCTGCAAAAACACCACGCAGCAGAGCCTTTACATACATATTGCTATTGAAGACGGACCAAGATTGATCACCATTTGAACATCAACACTGGGGAAATGCAAAACCAAAACCAAAACACCCAACAACACTGAAAAACAAAAACACAGAAGCTTTCCACATTCATCTTTTGACAAAGGTGTACTAGTGCACCCATTTACAGTCATCCTGACTTATCTTTTTATAATCATCTTCAGTTGTCCCAGTGGTAGAAGGCATAAACCTGCAGCCATCCTCACAGCAAACTTTGGTACCTCTAGTTGCTATGCCCAGCACTGGGCACTTGATTAATGAGTTGCAGCAAGTCACATACATATCATATCTTTCCTCTGCATTCACGCCTTTGGACAGAAACCACCAATTAGGAGAGCAATTTTTACACTGTGGGCTGTAAGTATTAATGCCTTGTCCAATTACATGAGCCTGGCTTTCCTCCCTGTCCCCAGATGCTAAAATTCTATTAGAAAATATCTGTAATGCGCAGAAAAATTTCCTCAATGTTATTTCGTCCTTGAAGCTAATGACAGTGTTCTCAGGAGAAAATAGCTGAGAATGGAAGAAGAAAACCAGTTTTCATGGAAAGATATTCCTAACCTTTGGAGGTGTTGAACCTGGCTCTTACAAAGTCAGTCTCAGGATTTCAGTCTGGTGTATCTCAAATTTCTTTTCTCAGTTCTTTTATTTTGTGATATTTAGTACTGGTTAAGTACATGCTATGTACCTTATAGCTGTGCATGGGATCATGTAGGCAGGATAACTCATCTGTGAGGCCACTGAGCCATCACCACCTTGCTACTGCATCCACTAATTCTATTATAAATGTATAAACAATTTTGTGACCAGAATTGGAATCACAATGTCTTCCCTCCCAGCTGGTAACCATACCCTCCTCCCTTTGCACACCTCTCTCTATCACTCGCCTATTGTATTCTTGAATAAGTAGTTGCTGTAACTCTTTTTTATGAGAAGATTAATCCTTTTGATGCAAGTTAGGTGTGCCCTGGGAACATCTTCTGGACTGAGCTCTCCTATTTGCAAAGACACCTAGTTCTTTGTTCTATTAGGGCTGGGTATCGGTTCAGCTTTCAATCTTTCTGCCCTGCTGCAGTTAGGACACATTAGGCACAAAATGAAGCAAAAGATGAGGCATCTAGGAAAGCTTCCATTAAAAAGTGAGATGCCAGTGGAGTCCAGGTGAGCAGGGCATTTCAAAATGTTTTGGGATTATGAATCTAAATTATGCTTAAATCCAAGATGAAATGTGTATGTCTAAGCCTGGATGTAGCTGTTAGGACTATGGGAAAATCTATGGGTCTCAGCTTTCATGCGTGTAGATGCTGGGCACCTCTGGATTAGACAGCAACCTGATGAGCAGGAAAAATACTTTAAGAATAAATTTCAGTGCCCAAAGAGACAGTTAGATATGAGCTGTCAGCGAGGCTTTTTGTATCTAAATATTTCCCCATCTGCAGCTCAGAACCCTTATGGCTTATCACAGCTCACACTAAAAAAACATTCCACACAGTCTGTTTTTCAGAACAGTGCTGCCACAGTTGCATTGTGGTTGACTGCTTCAAAACAGTAGTAGTAAACATTTACTTACCTATATGGAGAGATAAACACACAGATACACATACACAAATACATACACATGAGCACTGCCACATTAAAAGAGTAACAAATACTACTACACCATATTTTTCAGCCTGATGTTCAACAACAATTAGGAAAAAAAAAAAACCAACCCAAGTTGTGGAATGGTGAAAGAATCAAGTCAAATTAACAAGCTAAACTCTTAAGTAAGATGAAGGTTGGGTCAGCATATTTAAAATTAAGTAAAATTTCTGGGAAAATGTTGAGTATCATATTATTCTTCCAAGTTTTCCAAGTAATAAAGTTCAAACATATTCCTCATAATGGATAACTAAGATTGTGAACAGCGCCTCATTTAATTTCTTTTACTTTTCTGATCTACTCTATACTTGCATTATCTCTGCTTCTCCCCCATTCCACCTGGCAGTCTTGGTCTACTGATAATTCCTGTTCTAGTAAACATAGATGTATTTACAATTTAGCAGTACTTAAAATCTCAATGGCAAGTTCATACCTATTTCAGTACACTCTTCAGCATATTAATATGCCAAATATGTCTATGTCTACACCAGCAATACAGCTTGCTCTCTGATTCCCAAAAGCATGATAAATTGCCCTGCATCCTTACGCAAAATTTGCCTGTTCCCTGAAAACTTGAGAAAGACTCTTGTGCGCTCTGGGGATATGTGCTCAAGACCAATGTCCTTGTACTCCTGACTTCCTTTCCTTTCTTTCCTTATTTTACAGAGAAAAGGGTAAAGTTATTTTCCTGCCCTTACATTGTAGATCTGACTGCCACCTTTGACCATCTAAAACATTTTACTGCAACCTTAAAGGAATGAAGAAAGCACCTGCATCCACTTTACTGCTATTTATCAAATTGCACAGGCACACTGTCGAAACATTTGGGATGCTGTAGACTTCTATGTGTAATACCATCAGTAACACTGCTTCAATTGAATAATTACGTAAACAAAGACAGAAAGTGTTTTGTGTGACCCCTATTTTACTTGGGCCACAAATAAAGTCTTACACAAGTTATGATCACTATAAAATGGAAAAACCTAAGCATTAGAACAAGTCACAAAGCACACAGTGTTCCAAAGAATAAGCCAAAGTCCCAATTACAACATGAAAGGAACACATAATTTGCCCATACAGAAAGGAATGCTTGCTCCCGAAATTTGTGTAGTAGCATAAATACATGGAGCATCACACAGACCAGATACAAAGAATATCCTTCATGCGATCAGTGGAAAGCCAAGAGGAGAAAAAAATCAAGTACAGTTATTGGCCACAGGAACTGTGACCTTTTTTTTTTTTTTCTAATTCCTTCTTTCACCTTTTCAGAAAAATTTCTGTTTCCACATGCAGAATATGCTAACTCTTCTCTTTGAGTTTTACACAAACTTCACTGCTATGGCATCTTCTGGATAGGAACTACAAATAGCTTCTCTGGTACCTGATTATTTTAAGATTTTTATTAGATCGCAGAGTTTAGTAAAGCCAAAAAAAAAGAGGCATTGATTCCATTTTGGCCAGTCAGGGATTATATCCGCTGTTCAACATGGTTGTTTATTATGGTTATTATGGAGTACAGGAATAATTCACAAGTCAATGCTTCCATTCAAAAAGAAATTTCTTGGATGGATAAGCTCCCACATTATCATCAACTGAGCAACAGGTCATTGGAGATCCAACACCTTTTTTGAGGAGCAGTATATTGATTTCTCCATGAACATCTATGAAAAACACACTTGAACGAGTTTGTGCAGAACAGTGATAGAAGTCACAGATGCAGAGGAGATTCTTTTTTTTAGTGTTATGACCAATGGTCCCCCAGTAAGATGAGAACCTCGATCTTTCTTGCCCTCCTCTTTTTGTCTTTCCAGCCATTCAGCTTCCTGCTACCCTTTCTCCATTTCTGCCAAATGATATCTGGAGGATTTTCTGCTTACCCAAGGAACACTTGAAAGAACACAGAAAAAAACATATGCTTTAGCTTGCAAATAGATCTGGTTGAGAGAGTGCCTTTTAGCATTTCCAACACCTTTTCATGATGCTGTCCTCAGGCCTTCTATGCCCCCTTCTCTGCACACTTCATGTTATTTTTTTCTAGTTTCGTGGTTTAACCCCAGGCAGCAGCTAAGCACCACAGTGATTCACTCACTTTCCCACATCCTATCAGCAGGTTCAGCCATCTTCAGGAAAGCAGGGCTCCACCACACATAATGGTTACAAACATCATCACTCTGAATGTTCCTCCCCTTCCTTCTCCTTCCCTCAGCTTTACGTGCTGAGCATAATGTCATATGGTATGGGATATCCCTTGGGTCAGTTGGGGTCAGCTGTCCTAGCTGTGTCCCCTCCCAGCTCCTCACCGGTGGGGTGAGAAGCAGAGCAGACCTGTCTCTGTGTAAGCACTGCTCAGCAGTAATGAAAGCATTCCTGTATTATCAAAACTGTTTCCAGCACCAATCCAAACCACAGCCCCATATTAGCTAATGTGTTCTATTGCAGCCAAAACCAGCATATTAGTTCTTAATAATGCCCAGTCTGCCGATCCATCCCTCTCTCTCTGCTCCTTCCAACATATTGTCTCACTCCTATGTTTCCTCTTCCTTGGGAAATTACTCCAGCAATATTAGACACATAGGAAGTGGTGATGACTGCTTGCAGTCACAACTGATCTAACCGATCATCTTCCTCTGTAGCTGCAGCTTATAATGAACATATAAAGCAACTTCCAGATGCTCTCCTCAGACAAGAAGCAGAAAGCATGGAAAAAAAAGGAGTCAGAGATGTGTCCTGCCAGCTCCCTGCAGACAAGAAGTAACTGCTTTAGGAACTAGAGTGGAACGAGGAACCATAGCCTGAGCCTTAGCAGGACTCCAGTACTTCCTGTTACATACTGGGTTTCCCACACAAAAAATTGCTGTTCCTGTTGAGGCAGCAAGATGTTTAGAAGACAATTTTTATCACACCTTATCTTTAATCACCCTTAGCCAAGTGCCTATATTTAATTCCTGGAAATATTCCCCATTATCCTCTTCCCCCAGTGCTTAAATATTTTGTGGTTCCTTTAATAGTACAAAAGGAAATATAATCAAAGTAAATGGAGTAAAGTAGAACTGATGTCCTGGTTTCAACTGGGATAGAGTTAATTTTATTCCTGGTAGTGGGTATAGTCTGTGTTCTAGATTTAGGGTGAGAACAATGTTGATAACATGCTGATGTTTTAGTTGTTGCTAGGCAATGTCTGCACTGAGTCAAAGCCTTTGGGGCTTCTCATACTGCCCTTCCAGCAAGGAGGATGGGGATGCCCAAGAAGCTAGGAGGGGACACAGCCAGGACAGCTCTCCCAAACTGGCCAAAGGGATATTCCACACCATATCATGTCATGTTCTGTATATAACTTGAGGGAAGCTGGCAATGTGTTTAGGCCTAAGGAACTAGATGGGCATGGTTGGTCAGCAGGGTTTGAGCAATTGTGCTGTGCATTGTTTGTTTTGTATATCATTATCAACATCATCATTGTTGTCATCTTCCTTTTATGTCGTATTTATATCTTTATCTCAGTCCTAGATTTTTACGTTTGGGGTTTTTTTTCCTGATTCTCTGCTCCATACTACTGAAGAGGGAGTGAGTGAACATCTGTGTGGTTTTTTTAGCTGCCTGTCAGGTTAAACCATGACAGCTGACTTCAAAAAGTCCAGATGTTTGGAAGGTATACAAATGTCTAGATCAAAATCAATTTTTTGTCTACAAGTCAATCTAAAAAAGCATGCCAAGAATATTAACAAAGCTAATTTTTGTAGTTTTTCTGATTTTATCTCTCTTGGAAATGGTAGAAAAGCAGCCTTTGACATTTCCATTTGGAGTCCACAAAAATCAAGGAAGTAGAAAGGCAGCGGAAACAATAAAAGTCATTGGTTGATTCGTTTGAGGTTTGGGAAGAGAACTACAGCAATTTATATCTTTGTCCACTTGCTCATCCCTAATTTAGGACTCCTGTCAAGCTCAGGGTTTTTTTAAAGCACAGCCTCTAGTCAGCTCTTAGCCTCTCCATGATACCTGTGGTGATAAGCAGTAGCCAGCTAAAGATTAACTGGGACACTTGGGCTTTTATTTGTCCCAGTCCTGTTTTTTGGCTGGGATAGAGTTAATTTTCATGAGAAGCTGGGAAGGGACACAGCCAGAACAGGTGACACAAACTAGCCAAAGGGATATTCACAGAATCACAGAATGTTAGGGGGTGGAAGGGACCTCGAAAGATCATCTAGTTCAATCCCCTGCCAGAGCAGGGTCACCTAGAGTAGGTCACACAGGAACACATTCAGGTGGGTTTTGAATGTCCCCAGAGAAGGAGACTCCACAACCCCTCTGAGCAGCCTGTGCCAGTGCTCTGCCACCCTCACAGTGAAAAAGTTTCTCCTTATGTTCACATGGATCTTCCTATGCTCCAGCTTGCACCCATTCCTCCTTGTCCTAAATGCCATGCCATTTGACATCATGCTCAGTATATAGAGGGGTTGGCCAGGGACGAGGGGTCACTGCTCAAGAATCACTGGGCATTGTGCTCTAGGGGGGAGGAAATAGCATTGTGTATCATCTACTTCGTGTACTCCTATTGACCTCTTATTTCCCCTTCCCTGTACTGTCCTGGTAAACTGCCCTCATCCCAACCCACAGGGTTTTCCTTTGTCTCCCTATTCTCCTCTGTGTCCCACTGGAGGAGTGGGTGAGTGAGTGACCTACCTCACAGTGCTCAGCTGCTTGCTGGGGTTAAACCATGACAGTCCCCTCACGCCCTCTCTCCTCCCAGGTGTTTCCATGGAGCAGCTCCAGTCCTGTTTGACGCCTCATATAGCTGAGAGCAACACCTTCAACCCAGGGACACTGCTCAGTCCAGAGGACATCAAAATCTTCCAGCTGTCTGCACCCAGCTTACCTGACACTGAATCCTACCTCCAGGAGCACATTTTCCAACCAGAAATTTTGCTTTTCCTTCCATATTTTACTTTCTGCCAGACAACTTGCCTAAGAAAATAAGCATGGCATTATCTCCTCACATTTCTTTGAATACTGCCTTAAAGCTTGACTTTGCTCTGAAACCCACAAAAATCCTGGCACTGGCTAGATTGCCTGTTTGCAGACACCACAGCCATTTTTGATGCACAGAGTACAGCAGAGAGGAAAAGGAGGCCAACCCTCATTTTGTGAGAGACAGGGCTGGTGGGTGAGATACTAGCACAGGCAAAACACAGGCTTCCTCCCCCTCACCTTTCTCTCCTTACCCAGGCCAGGCACCCGCAGCAGTAGCATCTTTTCCAGAGCCTGTGAGGCACAAGGGTGGTAGGAGATGGCAGCAGCACAGCCTGCAAAGCTGGGACATGCCCTGCACAGCAGAGCCATGGCTCAGGCCTCACCCTACACTGTGGTCAACGCTTAGAAGTCACCCCAACCCCTTTGATTTCCACAAGCCCTTTTTTCTTTATCCTTGCCTGATTTTTCCATCCAGCTCTTCCTTAAGAACAGAGAGAGGTTAAAAATGTATGTCAGAGAGGTTTCTGATAATCTGATCTGAAGCCCACTGGAATTTCTCTACTGATCTCAGATAGGATTTTTGCAGGGGACCACAAATAATTTGCTGCCCCTGGAGATCCCATAAGGAGTTTTGCTCAGGGCATTAACATAAATCACCATGAACGTGGCTTCCACTGAGCTTGTACGTATATCATTCCTAGTGAGCAGGAATTTAAAAAAAAACATTTACAATATCTTTAGTTTGGGCAAATTTACATGTCAGGTGCAAGGCAGTCACACTTAGAGACAACGGAGAGTATACATTTCAATTTTATGCAGTTATAAATGTATGTCAGTATAAATTAAATAAAAAAAAAGAAGAAATCTGTATCCTTTTTGGTTTGACACCCTCATGTTTAAAAGCCACGCAGTGTCCCCAGACTGAGAGGTGACTCTGTATTAACAAAGACATAGAGCAACTCAAACAGAAGTTTTAGGCTTTTCAGGGATACTTTACTGTTGACTGGACAGTGTGGTGGCCATTTGTGACAATCCCTAGATTCACAGATATCAGTAACTGTGCATTAGAAATAAATTGTTTCTCATTCATCATGATCTGTGCTTCACAGACACCAGAACTTCACTCTCATCTCCCTTTTCTGAACTGCCGCCTGGAATTTATTTTCTTTAGTCTAGAGGCAGATGGTTGCTCTTAGACTCCTGAAGCCCTTATGTGAACGCCCCACTGATTTCCACAGGGGATCTCCCTGGATGGAAAGCACGGGCTTTGATCTGCCACAAGCAATGGGAAAGGGCAGAATCAATTACAAATTGTTTCCCTCTGCTTTACTAACCTCTAAACTTTGGGGTTGGAGGTGAGGGGCGTGGGGGGGACACCAGCAGCCATCTGCAACAGCTATCATTCCCCTTCTGCAGCAAGACAGAAATGCAGGCTGAGCCTCTCATGGACTGCAAGCTTGCAATTGCTCCATGAGAGGTGTTGGGGATGCCCCAGCCGTGCAAAACATATCACCTAAACAAAATGCATCCCCAAAGGTTTCACAGAGGTCGCTACTGCACCTATGAACCTGGTAAAAAACACAAATTGCTTCAGGGGACTTACAGTCCCAGGCTGAGCAGGGAGCTGCATTCAATTCTTGGTTCTGGCAACCCCCAAGGACTTGGGACTAGTTGCCACCCTCTCTTTGCCATACTTCTTCCATCAGTGAAACTAATTTCCATTGTTTTTCCATTAAACAGGAGAAGAAGGTGAGGCACTTTTGATAGGTAAAAATACATAATCATAGTCTGTGACAGTCAGAAAACTATGGATTTAATTAATTGTTTAACTCAGACAACTCTTTCTTGAGCAAGAAACATTTAATTTCAACATCCTATAAATGCATGCCTTTGACTTCATAGAAATCCTTTGTTTAGGTGTTTGTATAGAGTTTATATTTTGAAATGGTTAAAGGAAAAGAAATAGGCTATATTTTCTGCTGAAGCAAAACGAATTGTCTGCTGTGCTTGACATGACTTTATTGTCACCTTTTTGTTTCTATTCATACAAAAAAACCACCTGCAGACCAGCTCACAGCGAATATGCCTCTTCCCTCCTTAGCTGTACCAGCTAAGGCAACAAGTGGCAGAAGCAGCAGCAGCACAGTGCTCCAAGAGCCATCAGCCAGGTGAACACAGTCCTTGCACAAACACGAGCAAAACACAGCTCTCGGGGCTTGACAAACAAAAATAAAACCAAAAAAATACTAAACACAACCCACAAAAATACAACCAAACAAAAATTCACATCCACAAATAAAATCAACAACGTATGCTTCATGGGAACAGTGGGGGAGAGAAAAGCATCATTGTAAAGGAACAAGGTTTTCTGACTAACATTTGGCATTGGGATCTAAAAGAATCAACCTAGCAGCTAGCAATAAAAAGACTAAACTAAAATGAGCATGAAATAGTGGTTCCAAGGTCACTAATATAAAGCAAAATGGTAAAAAAGGGTGCAGAAATTCAGTGTTTCTCATTTTATGCTTTTAGTCTAAATTGAAAATATTGGATTACTACACAAATCGACAATTGTGTATTTTATTTCTTAATGATCTCGGGCAATACATAACTTACACAACTGTAGGAAAGGTACAGAGCTCACAAGCTTAAAAGAGGGTAAAATGAAAAGTAAGAAGAAAGGATAAAGCACAGCACACCAAGTGAGCAAGAGAGGGTGAAGGGAAACGTAGATTTTCTGTCTATTGCTTTTCCCACTTATAATTTAAACAACTAATCATGTTTCCTCAAAAGTTAGGGAATTCATAGTTTCTAGCTGGTTTATCTTGAGACTATAAATAAAGCAATTTTCAGGAAAAAATTCTCTTTATTATATAACTTTGTATCTGTGAAAAGATGTTTTCAATCCTGAACTCTATTTTTGAAAGACATGGAAAGACATGAAAACTAATAATCCCTGATATTGGTATTCTACAAGTCCTATACTTGTGAGATTTCCCCCCCGCCCCTGTAGGGCTACGCCTCTGTTTTGAAACCTCCAAGCCCTTTCCTACCTACCTTTGAGCACAGTAGATATGTGATTGTGTGTTTATTTTGGCCTATGGCTACACAGAAAGGAAATTAAAAGTTTTATTGAAAAATCTCTCTTATAATAGTGCCATTTTAGGGGATTTATTTTTCCTTTTCATTCGATAATCTGATCTATTTGATGGCGAAGACTTTCTGCTGGAAAAGCCTGAGACAGTGCATGGGACAGCATCTGTATTGATTAGCTAAAGGTAAGGAAAACCTCCAAGTTTTTCTGCAAGCTACAGCCAGGTTTTTCATGCACTCTACTTTGAATAGCAGCTTTTAAAAGATTAGCGTGCACTGTTGCAGAGTTTGTACTAAGCTAAGCCTGTGGGAATACTCAATGCATAATTCAAGTCCCCATTGCCTTCCCAAGCAAACGAGCTGGTGCTTCTATCCAGCACTGGATCCTGCACCCTGGGGTGCCCAGTGGGGTGCTCCACTTCAGCACAGTGTGCACGTATGCCTGGGGATGGCAGGGAAGGCAGGGGTATGCAGTGGCTCCTTTCCACTTGCCACGGCTGGTGCTACAGTGGGATGCACGGATGAGGATGTGGGACAGTATGGGGAGGATGGGGGTTTCAGTCATAAAGAGAGCACCTGTTGCAAACACATGCACACAGGAATACCATGAAACAGGCTGTCCGGGGAATTTTGCCTTTAGTTTCATGTTTTAAAGAACAAGAGACATTATCTGAACGGGTTTAAGTAACAACACAGCTGTGAACTCAGTATGCTCCAGAGGCTTAAGTAATATAAACCTACAACATGACATTCACAGTGACCCTCTAAATAATTTTCAGTTCATAGCAATTAATTCACAGGTGTCAGGCATTTGCTAATGTAAATGGGTTTCAAGTAATTAAAGACCACAGTTCAATATTTGAGCTCAGTAGAGCAATTATGGTCATAACGGCACAGACAAAATCCTGACTGCAGAGAAAAAAAGCCTTTGCAGTGTTTTATTCTGCATAAACCAAACCCAGGGCCATGGCATGCACAGGCAAAAGATAATCCAACAAAACACCGGAGATACCCTGACTCATCAGTTGGTAGCTCTGCTCCACCATGGAGACAGCATTTAGCAGGGCCTGGGGTCTCCATTGCTGTGATTAGCAGTACCCTGTTCCCCACACATGTTGCCTCCCATGGGTGCATTTGCCGTGCTGGGGAATGGGCTGCCTCTTTAGCCTGGGCCTGCACAGGTGCAGGGGTCCCCTTGTAGCGGTGAAGCCCAAGGGCAGCATGTGGTGTTGATAGCATGGTCCCTGCTCTGCCAGCTCAACCCAGCGTTTCCCCAGGGCTCAGAGACACTGTGCTGACACTGGCTCCTGCCAAGAGGGGTGGCTCTGGCCCACTACTCCCACCTCCTGCTTGTGCCAGGGCTACCAGTCCAGTGGCTGTGCCCGTAGTCACAGCAGGGAGCTGATCTGGCAGAAAAGTAACTGGGAGTGAAACCAAAGCTTCATTTTCAACCAAACTGGGTCTCAAACCCAGTCTGTTAGGGAATGGTATGAATACAGTGCCAAACAAATGAGGCAATGACAACTGGGGTAAAGGAAGGAACACTTTCTGAAGCAGCAGCACCATAACATCAGCATAAAGTGATTGTTAGGTTATTCATAGAGATAGGGACAAATGCTTATCTAACCTCACTCTGCAGTATATGGATGGATCATGAAGTGTAAGAGCAACCAGGCAGCAACATTAGGGGTGTTTTGATGGGCTCCCTAACGATCTGGGTTCTGTTCCTGGCTGTTCTCCACCTCACTGCAATGGATCAAGCTGCCCAGGGCCTTTAAGCATCTCCAAGGCTGGGGATGCCAGCCCTCTCTGGCAGAGGTTCTGACAGAGACACTTCAACTATCATAAATCCCTCCAAATGCCAAAGGGGCTAGGAACGTAGAGAGCTCTGGGACAAAATTTGGAGTTTAAACACATAAACCAGGGCTGGCAATGGAGTCTTAATCCAGCTTGGTGCCAGCCAGTATGCAGGAAGTCAACTGTGCCTGTCAAAATCTGAGAAATCTGATTTTCCAACCAGATATGGTTTCTGTTTGCTGACGGTACAGTGTGAGGCCTGGAGCTCCCTCCCTCTCTCTCCCTTCTCAACCCCAGGCCATATGCCTGAAGTCAGCATTAAGCCTGAGCAGATGGTGGTCTCACCTGCTTGGCCCTTTCCCTTCCACCCCAAAACATCACCTGTGAGCAGAGTACCATGCTACAGCCACTGGCCCAGACATGGGGTAGAAACCTGCTGGCTTTTGCCTTTTCCTGCTGAAACCTTTCCAGAAGAGCAGCTGGTAGCACACAATGGCAGCTCCTCACACCCTGAAGAGACACTTCTTTGCCCAGCAAAGAAACCCACAAGGGGGATTCCTTTTTTTTTTTTTTTAAGAAGGTTCATTTAGAACATTTAGAACATGTTTCAAAAGGGGCACCAAAATGCTGGGCTTCACATGGGCATGATACAAGAAGATGTCAGAAAAGACCACTGAAAATGCAGAAGAAACCAAGAATTAAGAAAACAGAGTAGATTCTGAGGGTGAACAGGTTTATTTCTACCTAAGTAAACAGGGACCATGTTGTTGGCTTCAGAGAATCCAGACTTTCATCCAAGCACTGGTGGTGCCAGGGGAAGGGACAGCAAAAAGATTTAATTATCCAAATAAACAAGGTGATCCAGTTTCTTAATTTACTTCAAACTAGAGGCCAACATTCAAATAATTAAAAGGCTGTTATGCATCGGTCATCATGATCTGTAGCTCATATTTTTCACAGTTCAATCAAGCTGCTTTTAAATCAGTCAACAGACTTCTTCCTGGCTCCTGGAGCATGTCAGGGGTCCCTACGTGTTTCAAGAGAACATTTTACCCTGCTTTCATCTACAAGGTCTCTTAATGCAACTTCTACTGCAAACCTACCCCAACTGCTTCTAAGTATTCATAAAGGAGAACAACATTTATGGTAGCAACAAGATATTAAAAAAGGAATTAGAAACAAGTGACTGCCTCTGTAACTCTCTATGGCTCCCTTGTCTCCTCCAGCGGTGGGAAGCTTTCTGAGGGGTCTATTTCAATCTGAGCAACAGCTGCCTTATAGAGGCTGAACACAGTAACACAAAGGTAGTTTTCCTTTTACTAACAGAAGAGAGATTTCAAAATTGTTGCTTCTGCAAGTAGCAGTCCTCTGACCTTCAAAAAAACCTAAGTAAAATTGCTGCAAATTCTTTTCCCAGGTACACATCTAAGGGGGTAGATTTTCAAAGCGAGGAAAGCTTTGGGCTGTAATGTAGTGCAGTGAGAACTGCTGCAAACTGTCACCTGAGATGTATTCAGCACCGTACATACACAACGGGTTTCCGAGAAAAATGTTTGCTATTAAATGTAATTAATACCTGCCTAATCATTAATGCATAATAACTCTCACCATATAATAGCAATCCTAGATTTCTCATCATTAATTAGCCTACAGAAGGGACGACTAGGAGATATCACTGATGTCAACAATTTAATGTGATTCAAATACACATGAATAATGAGAATGTTCACAATAATATTGTACAATAAGCTTTTTCATATGAATCAGGGGAAAAAAGAGAAAAAAAACCCCAGGACTATTTTTGTAGCATCAACCATGTATTTGGTAACAGGGGTTAATCAGAAGCTTCCCAGCTGGCTGGCTGTTTCCTGACCGTCCATTACAGATTTATTTTTCCCTCTTCCCTCCAAGGTGCTGGCCTCTCCACTCCGGACTGCTGTGCTGGACAGACCAGTTAAGATATTTGGCAATTTCCAAGTGACTATTAAATTACCCATGCATATTTTTCACCGAGTTATAAAATACAGTTGCTGGGCAATATCCAGCAGAACACAGAAGACTGATAATAAATTGCAGATCCTGTGTCACTAGTTCAAAAATCCAACCCTGGCAGTAAGTTAGGCTAATTTTCTGACAGTTGTTTTCACAGCCTTTTTAACCCAAAGGAGCAGGGAGCAGCAGAGCATGCATCCCTGTGCTGGAGCTGGGCAAGTAGGCTGCCCTGTTGGCACAGGGGCTGCCGGCTCCACAGCACCACTGAAGGCAATGGAAAAGTCTTTGAACACTCTCTAAGAAATGGGAGAATTCTGCATCCACTGGGAATGGGGTTGGAGTTCAGAAAGAAAGGATTGTTGGGGTTTTTTTGGGGGGGGAGAATATTTTTGCAAATGTTGTTGCTCTATTTGACATTATCCAAATACTGACAGTTTTTCACTAACTTTGGAGGGTTTGGTTGTTGGGGGTTTTTTGTACTCACATCTTTATCTTTCCACAAGCAAAGTTCAAAGAAAGGAGAGGTGGAGAACTGAAGCAACAAGGGTTTTTTTAATTTATTTGAAAGAAAAACCCAACATTCCCAGCAAAATCTTTTGTTTTCCTCAAAAACTGCTGTATGAACTTCATTGGCAGCTCTTCTTACAACTATTGGATTCCCCCAAAAAAGAAGAAAGCCAGAGCTTATTGCTGTACCAAAAGCAGTAGGGCACTAGTCTCTGACCTAGCAATTTCACCATCACCAGGGCATCCTGATGTGTCCGTTGCTACAGCTTGACTTTATCATGGGCACGGTGATGCCAAGACCCATGTTTTACCATCCTGCTGTGAAACGTAACTCCTGATAGCAAAACCCCTGCTAGCAAAAAGCAGTGCAACCTCCCATTCAAACACTGCTATTACTTTTGCCAAGCATGAACATGAATATTTGCTCTGAGTTCTACCCTGTCTGCCCTGTAATTCTTTTTCTGCTGTGCATGAAATTCAGAATTCATTTTCTGTGTGGCCCATATTGTGTCCCATGTTCCCCTTTCCAGTGAGGATGGCGCAGCCTGAGCCCAGCATGATAGCCCAGCCCACTTCAGCAAGCACCAGGTGAGACAGCAGACCCCCTTCCCAATGGCAAATGACCTCCTCCCATGAGGGAATGGTCCCGCTGCAGTCAGCATGGCTTTTATCAGTGAAAACAGTCACCATGCTCTGGGCTTACTGCTTCGCCATTGTGCCATGGTGTAGACAGCACTGCTGAGCAGTGAGAAGTGTGAGTACCGCTACCGCTGAGAGCCCCATCTGATGGGTTTTCATTGCCATTAAAAAGACTAAAATGTTGACTATGTGTAGATTTCTGTGAAGTTTGAGACCCAAGTCACACCAATTCTGCCACAAGCATGGGGCAGCAGAAAGAAGGCAAACAAGGGAGTAGGGAGAGGGTCCATAAAAAGGAAAAGAGATGGCAAAGGCAAGCATTAATAAAGATTTCTACATACAGACTTTGCACCCATTCAGGCTAGCTAATATGATACTGTGTATGAACACTCTTTCTCCAGTTTAAAAGTGTCTTTGTCCACTTTAAGCTTAAACCTGTTCCAAATCAGCTAATGCAAAGCTGAGATAAACCTGGATTAAATCAAGACTGGAATGTACGGAGGACTACTTGGAAATTGTGTCCCAAGGCACACGCTTACTTCAGCTGGCTGAAGTACTGATTTATATGATGGTGTTTCAGAATGGAAAGTACATATTAATAGAAAAGGCATATCAACATTTAATTGAATCTACAGGACATTTTGGAAGACCTTTCTTCAGTTGTTTTTTATAAAGCTTTTCATGAGATTGCAATCCTTGAGAAATGCTAGGAGCAAGAAAAATACAAAATGATACTAAAATGATGGCAATAGTTGTTGTATCTGTATGAGAACAAAGAGCTGCATGCAACCTGAATGGTAGAGGATTAAAAAAATGGACCTGATTTTTTTTGTAATTTTCGTGCCAAAAAAGCCCCAGATATTTTTCCCCTTAATAACCAGCACTTATAATAAAAAGAACATGCCTGGGAAAGAAAATACCCTGGAGTGCTATGGGTGGCTTTACAAAACCTGAAAGAACAGATAATGACTTGTAGCTTGGCAGCTGGGGAAACAAGACAGACATTCTGGACCCTCTGCCATGGACCCATGACCATTCACACCAATGCCCATAATGTTCAGGGTCTTGGTGCAGGGTGCCCAGCTGCCTGGTCTGAGGAAGGTGGCTTCAACTCAGCTCTGATTTGCAGCAGTCATGACCTATGTACGATGAACTTAATGCCCTAATTTCAACTGCAAATGGAGTTGTGCTGTCTGGGTTACAAAACATGCTTCCATTTATGTTGGAAGGTTTATCAGAGAGATTAGTTGAATAGCCAAAGACTGGCTTTATCATCTTTTCACAGAGTGTACCCTTCCCTGCTGGGAGCACGGTGACAAGGAAACAGAAGAGGTTTGCACTTTCTGTTCTAATACTGTAAAAAAAAACCTCCAGGGGAAGGACTGAGGCAAACAACCCCCCTTGGTCTCCTTCAGATGAGGAGACAGAAAGGTCAATCTAGATTATATTGAGCTTCATTTCAGGGCTGCAAGACATGCTGTTCATATCATTAATTCTGCATGTCTCTTTCTATGCCCCAGACCTACTTGGTATTCATTCCACTTGCAAAGGATAACCATAATTTTAAGCCAAGACACACAAATCACAACTATTAGTTACCTTATTTCAAGTTAACGTTGTTCCAGAGTTAATAATCTTTTATCTGGATATTTATAAAATTGCCAGTAATAACGCTACCAATAGACTTCAGCATTTTAACATCCAATTCTCAGAGTACCACTAAGCGAGATTCCTGCGAGAAAATAACCTGTAATTAGGTTGGTGAGGCAAAATTGCGGGGAAATCTACAACATCATGATCTAGTTGATGTCTGTGGCCTCATGCCACTGTGCTAGAGTAGCAGTGAGAAGATTTGAAGAATTTGGACATTTCCTGTCTTTAGCAATGTCCCGCTCCATCTACACAACAAGCTGCCATCCACTGAGTCCACCAGAATTTTGAAATGAACAAATGTATGCGAGAGAAAAATCTGGGACTGGTTAAAAGTTCAAGGAAAGCAATTATAAGGGACTTGTTGGTAACTTCAGCCTTGGTTACCTTCGAACTCCACATGTGTACTTCTAGGAGAGGGTATGTAGTTGTTCTATTTCCAGCTCCTGAAGCTATTTCACAATTTTTGATTTGCAAAATTAGAAATTAATGAAGTATGCTGGCATTAGGAGGAGTCTTAAAGAGAAAAATCCAGCAATAAAAGACTGGTAATTGCCACTGAACAAGGAACTGATGGATAGCACACCACGCTGGTTGCTGGTAGGTAGGCAAAGTGACTCATGAAGTAGGCTATATAAAGGGATGAGTAATCAATGAAAAACAGAGTGAAAGAACAAATTGTCTCGCATGAGAAAGGCAGCTGCTGCCAAAGATCACCCATCTAGGGGACAGAAGCAGTAATGAAAAAAATGGTTGGAGCAGAATAAAGAAAGATAATGAAGAAAGCAACAGAGCAGCAGTTCCCAGTCACAATTTGTTCAAGAACTAGCACCACTCGCAGCTGCCGCAGCACTTCCTCTCCATGGGCAGGGGAGAAGGCAGTCAGTTCTTTGAGCAACATGCTCTGACCCATCTTTCACATCCACACCAGCATGCGTAGGGCTTGGGGACAAAGAGCCCACTGCAGATGGTAGCTGGAGGTGCATCTGTTCCAGGCCCATGGGTAATGCCAATCAGATGGTGCAGACTGGGAAGTCAAGGTGAGAACAGAGTATTTTGAGTCATAAATACTGTCATGGTGCTGGGATGTTAAAGCACAAACATCCATGTCGTCAGCTGTCCGCACGGAGGGCAGCAGAGCTCAGAGGTACTGAGGAGGTTCTTCCCAGACCCCAGTAAAGCAGCCATGTGCTCCAGTGCCATTTCCCCTGCTCCACGAAGCCCCACTGCCCTGCTGCACTTCCCTGGCTGCACACTCAGCAGCAGGAGAGCCTGCCGTTCCCTCTGTGCACACCCGGAGCTGGGGGAAGATGAAGCTGGTCTGCCTGATAAGGGAGATCCCACACAGTGCTGGGACGGGCCAGCACACGCACACGGATCCCGGAGCAGTTGCATCCCACTGTGAGATACGACGTGCTGAGACTTTTCCCTTATTTGGATAGGTATGGTCCATTTACACGTTAAATGAAAGCCAGACCATCTCTCTTCTGACTGTGATGATTGAATCGCAGTCAATAACAGAGAAGGAGGATACTCTGGCACTTCAGCCCTCTGGTATGTTGTTTACCCAATTCTCTCAGACTCTGCTACATCTGAAGCTATCCCCCCACCCCTATCCACACACACACACACAGAGTTAGTTTTTGTGTATTTTAACTATATATTCAAGCAAGACTTTGGAGCTGATCATGATGTCAGCCATTGGGACTGAACAGGAATGGGGTGGATTTGTCCTTGTTCTCAGATGGGATAAGCCTACCCATTAGGAGAAATTTTCCTGCTTCATGCTCTCAGATTTGAAAAATGAAACTCCGTATCTGCGCTATCCTTGCTTATACTACGATACCATAAACACTCTCACTAAACATTTGAAAGAGGAACCACAGCCAAATCCTACTACATTATAGTGAGCAACAATACTGTTGCAGAACATTTATGTTTTCTGCATGTTCCACTGGGAGAAAGATCCCTTTAAAGCTTTCAATATGATTTAAGCACAAATGTTTTTTATATAGGTCAGGAAAGAGAAATGTAATTTCCCTTAGTTTTGTTTGGTTGAAGTTCTCTGTTCTAGCACTTAATTAATGACTCTGGTGAAATGTTTTGAAAGCAGCAATGTTTCTAACCCCAACTGCATTGCCAAATTGAGTACTTCCTGCTCATTGTCTATTTTGGAGAGAAGGCTGAACTCACATCCATGCGCTGCTAATAAAACCAAGGAAACTATTTTTATGGCTATGGAAAAAAAGGTATTTCTTCCTCAGTACCCACCTCTGTCAGTTATAGCTGCAGGAAAGAGAGAGAGGTGATGTAAGAAATATGGAAAGCAAGGAAGAGGAGGGAAGGGAACCCACAGGGACACAGCAGCATTACCTGAGTTGGAGCAGTCAGGTTCACAGGCTGACTTTCACAGATAGCTTTCTTATACATTCACCCCTGAAACCCAAGCATTATGAGGAGACTCCATGTAAAGACATACGCATTCACAGTGGAAATTAGGCAGAACAGCATCCAGAACACAATCCTCAAACCTTTACCTAATCCAATGAATACCTGGCTTGGTTAGGATTATTTTTTTAAAGCCAGTAAATTTCCCCAGGTTTTTAAGGTTTCATGTCTCTTACAGCCTCGGGACCCAGGCACTGCTACCCAAAGGGCTTGCACCAGTATGATTAAAGGTCCCCTAAGGTGTGTCCCCCGATGTCACTACAAACACCATCAGACACCTGCCCAGAAAAGAAGGTGACACACTTCTATTGCACCATGGCCTGATGATGGCTTCTCCCAGCAGCTAGATGTAAAAATACCTGTCTGCAGTGTGAAGGGTTCAAGAGCAGATCCATTCCACCTAGGGGGCTTTACACTACAGTGAGGTAGGAATAGTGAAAAACAGGGACTTAGAGCAAACGTGGCAGCCCTATTGGTTTGCCCTCCTTGCTGAGCATGGAGGGAGCCTAGGAAAACAGTTCCTGCCACTCTGCAGCAGCAGCAGGATGTGCAGGCAGAGCAGGGATGGCCCAGAGCTCAGGTCCAGCAACCTCTTGACTCACAGCGCACATTGCACTCTCTCCATCACCCCCTCCACTTCCAGTTGCTCTGATGAAGGAGGAGCACCCATGACCTGGGCAACCAGCAGTACTCAGGAACTCACCGACCTGCCGGGTGCAGGATGAGACTAGTTGGATCTGCTGCCTTTTCCTCCACAGGCAGATGGTGACAGAGGTTTCTTTTTTCTGCCTACGTGAACTTTTCTCATAAAAACTGCAGCAACTTAGGCCACTTCTGTTTTGCAGTCATATTTGGTTGGCAAATGGAGAACAATTTGGTTCTTAAATGGAAAAAAAGCTTTTTCAGAAGGAATGGGAGACAGTCAGAGCTGTCACATGAATCTCAATCCCTCAGACAGCTGTACAACATTGGAGCATCTCCTGAGTCAAAGATGGTGATTTCCATTTGGTCAGCTACAAACAAGGGTGTCCTCTCAGACGGCCATCCTGCTTTTCCCAAGAACTGCTGCATCCATATGTGGGTGGAGTGAAGAACAGACATGTCTACTTTGAGAGATTCGGGAAGAGGAAGAGTAAACTAATACAAATTGCTATGTGTTGGCCAAAGTCTCTCTGTCTTAGAGCTCTCTAATGTTTCAAGGCAAAACCATATCACTAACTGTCTATCTATTTGTGGAAAAAAAATAGAATTAAATATTAGCTGTTATAAAATACACTAAGTCTGCAATGTGTTACTTCTTGGAGACAGCTTAAACAATACAGGAGACTTTAAAGCACTGAAAGCATTGTTCCTTTGCAGACACTACCACTCCTGACACTTTCCACTCATCATAGTTCCTGACTGCTACAATCCCAAGTCTTCGTGCTCTCAGACAGACTGATGGGTCTGCCTTGTCCCTGAGCAAAGCCAGATTTAGCATCCTGCCTCTTCTGCTCTTTTATTACTGGACATAGAGCTCAACAGTGGAGAAAAGGTCACCAGTAAAAACCCTTCATTTTTTGGAGTATGGACCTTGCATGCCTGTGCTGCACCATGATATCACTCAAACAAACAGGCATTGATGGATGAGGCCTCAGTGGGAAACACTGGTTCCAAGGTCAAAAGATCCTAAGGAAAACACCAAAGATACTAAAAAATCTTAAGAGCTACAGGCACATCTTTATTGGGAAAAGAAACAGTAGAAGCTTGTCAGGGCTGTAACCAGGGAAGACTGAATCTGCATGGCAGGCAAAGCACAAACAGCACCCAGACTAAATTTCTTTTGGGTGACTGGAATAAGTCCCCATCCCAACACTTTTCCTGATGTAGGGAGTGTTGATAGGAGTGATGGCAATGATCAGGTGATGCCATGGCAAACAGCTAAGAAAATTTCACAGCTAAGTGAGGACAGCAATGATTTTGGTTCTGATGCAATAAGACAGCCTTCCCTGAAATAAGGGTGAAATAGCAGATCTGTGCATGAGAGGCAACTATGTAGATATTGGAATCTCAGACAAGGGTAATGATATGGACATCAGTTAATGAGCAAGCCATAAAACTGCTATTGAGGTATGCATTGTGTGCTTTGCCTATCTTTACCAGGAGGCCAGCACAAACACTGCTCGCTTAATGTTGTTCCACAGACTCACATCATCTGACAAAATAAATGACTGCCCTGGACTTCTTATTTGGCATTTCTGCTTTCTGCTGGAACACAATCATATTGGCTAAACATGTGTTTTGTAAACATTTGCCTGCAGTGTTCTTGCTTTGTATATTTACACAGCTCATGTTAATTTTGTGCTTTACTTTTGACAGAGAAAACCTTCGGTGACTTTTTATGTTTAATGCATTCATTCTGAAGCTGTTGCTTCACCTACTGCCAATATGGTGGGGATTTTTTCTAAAGAACATTAGAACACATTAAATAAACATATTTGCACACATAACCCTCACACTGCCGTTACTTGCACTGCAAGTTTCAGTTGCCAGGAAAGTAATATATGCCCAGGTTTTGGAATAGTGAGGTTTTTCTGCATCATCAAAGTGACCTGGGAAGGCCAAGAGAGCAGAGCTCAAAAGATCCCACATGTGAGCATGCCAGCCTGGGAATAAAGAAGACAAGGCAATGCAAAGTCACAAATATTGAATTTGCAAAGCTGGATGGTGTACTAGCAGGAGGTGCAACGAATGAATGAAGAGGAGAATGTCCCAAAGGCTTTCTCTTAAAAGCAACTTGCAACAGCTCAGGAGAAAAGTGAATGGACTACCACTCTGGAAGTTAATATCTTCATTTTAAACTGGGTGTAAACTTTAAGGGCATTGATGGCATTTCTGGAGAAAAAAAGCAAGCCATAGAAGATAACAGCGAAATGAAACAGAGGACTTGCAATGCTAGTTGCTCCTCATTAGAGGGACATAAGAACTAAAGTTACTACAAATATTTACAAAAATAAGCAGCCAAGGGTTGTAGAAGAGGTATTAAAATACCCATTGTTTTAAAAACAGATCACACATGGATCTCATCAAGCTGACACCTCTAGGAAGAACAGGTCATCCATGCAATTAGGGAAGAGTCTGAGGGCACTTGGGAATGAAGAAGTTGATAATAAAAACAGGCTAGGGCTGAAGGAGCCCAACTTGTAATGACTCAATAATTTTTTCACTGTCTTAGAAGCAGAAACAGGAGTTTGTTTCTCAGAGAATCATGGAGTAAGTAGAGCCACTATCTCAGATGGTTAAAATAGCAAAAAGGGCTTTAGTGTGAAATGAGTTATGCCTTTTTTAAGGAAACTCATTATTAACCAAAATTGATCTTAAACCAAAGATTGCATTTTCCAAAAGGGACCTTACAAATATTTTCCTGCCTGAAAATAAAAAACCACAGACCCTATTTGTAACTTCAAGCATCCAATCTACAAAGCAGATATAATTTTTGGAAAGTATAACTGCTTTTCTGGATGGAACAATCAGAGAAGCAAAGTCCAGAAGTAGAATTTCAGTCTGATTTAGAGAAGAAACCTGTACAATCGCAGGCAGATTTAGACTGGGATTGCCAAGGCTTATGGAGGTCTCCCACAGAAAGAAAGCCAACACAAATAGCAGCTCTCCAAGCTTCTACTGAGAAGATAAAAAGAGAGATTGGACTCCCAGTACTAGCTAGGGGCTTTTTTAAAAGATATTTTCAGGATTTACAGAATGTCAACCCCTTCACTGCTCTCTGTTAGCTTTACCATTACTTATCTTCCTATCTGTAAAGCAGAACTACATTCTGTTTCTTTCTGCAGTGTTTTGGAGTTCTTTTAGTGGCTGGAAAAGCTAAAACCAACAATGATAATGATAATAATAATAAAATTTAAAAAGGCCAGAGATCATTTATGCTGCTTCAAAAGGAAAGGAGTTTGAGGAAACTGTTAATTTTTGTGTGTGTGCATCTCAAAAATGCAGCTTAAATCAGGCAGAGTCCCAGCAGTAGCATGGAGAGAAGCAGACCTTGCTGTGAAGCAGATGTGAAAATTCATGTCCCAGACTAGGTACTTCTCCTCTCCAGGGCAATCTCAGCAAACACAAGTAGGTGAGCACTGAAAAGCTCACACCACTGGTTCGCACCGGTGATGGACCAGCGGGCAGAGGAACAGGGCCTGACCAAGCTCCCTAGATAGCAGGCAGGAATTAGAGCAGTCAGCTGCAGTATTCAAATGTAGATATGTCAGTAATAGACTTAATCCTTAGTCTAGGGGGATGGTGGGAAACAGGGTCAAAACCAGCAAAGCCTGCAAGTAGTGCCTCAGCTCAGGCACGTCTGAGAACAAAGACAAAAATCTTCACTAATACAAAGCCTCATAAGAACAAAGAGTGTGTGAAAAGGGAATACATAAACATGTTCACCAGGAACAGCTACTGCCAAATATTTTTCTGTGCTTCAAGTGTCAGCTGGTCTGACAGGTGCCTTTGGAAAAATAGCAAGTCAAAACAGTAACTAATGGCTCCCCAACTCCCCACTGTCAGGCACTGTCAGGATAGCCATTTACACACTTCTCCTTTCTGATGGCTGAAGGAGAACCACATCTTCCCAAGACACAAAGCCTTGCTCATCTCCTAAGTAAACATTAAAGTCCCACACCCCCTCATGGGCTGAGATGCTCAGATCAGGATGCAAGCACTGCTCCTCTGTGTTGAACACTCTGCTCCTCCTGCCTCCCACCATTACCCCGGGCTTTTCATCACCGGAACAATTTGGCCAAGTTGTACTTTCTCCTGTCCCACGTGTCTGATATTCAGCTGGTTTGGGTTGGTTGTTGTTATTGTTTTTAAGAGTTAATTCCCTCATCTGCCACATTTCTGAGATCCAGTGCAAATAACTTCTCTCCTTTTGGAGTAACAGAGTGCCTTCTGGCAGAAAAGGACCTGGGGGTGTTGATCAACAGCCGGCTGAATGTGAACCAGCAGTGTGCCCAGGTAGCCAAGAAGCCAACAGCATCGTGACTTGTATCAGAAATGGTGTGGCCAGCAGGATTAGGGAAGTGATCATCCCCTTGTACTCAGCACTGGTGAGGCTGTACCTTGAGTTCTGGGTTCAGTTTTGGGCCACTGACTACAAGAAGGACATTGAGGTGCCAGAACATATCCAAAGGACAATGATTCTGGTGAAGGGTTTGGAGTACAAGTCTTATGAGGAGTGTCTGAAGGAACTGGGATTCAGCCTGGAAAAGGGGAAGCTGAGGGGAGACCTTGCTCTCTACAACCACCTAAAAGGAGGTTGAGTGAGGTGTGTGTTCATCCTTTCTCTCCAGTAACTAGGAGTAGACATGAGGAAATGTTTTCAAGCCGTGTCAGTGGAGGTACATTGGATATTAGGAGAAATTTCTTCACTGAAAGAGTGGTCACTATTTGGAACAGGCTTCACAGAGAGGTGGTGAAGTGACCATCCCGGGACGTGTTCAAAAACATGTAGACATAGCACTCCAGGATATGCTTTAGTTGACATGGTGCTGTTGGACAGATGGTTGGACTTGATGATCTTAAAAGTTTTTTGCAACCTTACAGATTATATGATTCTAGTATTCTATGATTCCATGCTATTGCATACTATCACCCTCAGATCCTTGGTGTATGCAAAGCTGCTACATGGGGGAAAGAAAGGGGCTGTAGAAAAATGTTACCTACGTGTAACATAGATTCCTGTCTGCCACTTTTGTTTCCCAGCCTGATGAGTTTGAACCACTTCTGCCACATTAAGATCCCACAATAAAATCAACATACACCCACCAACAGGATGGACTAAATTTTCATCAAAATAATAGCACTACCATGAAATACTGATTCTGAGGTAACCATTTGCCATTGGTAGAAAAAAAGAATTTAAACTGGTGGCTTCAAAGGCCTGAAAATATTTTACTAATCTTTGGTCGGTAGCTGGATTGGACAAGATAACACCAGCTTTTATTTTGATGCACTTGCTTTCTAGAATCAATGCTGGTATGGTGTCTACAGAAATACGGATTAGGGGAGGTTGATCTTGCTGTGCAGAAAGCAATTTTTGAAAACAAAAGTATGAAGTAAGCAACTCATTGGGGTCAAGAAAGGAGGAGAAGCAATGGAACAAATGACTGATGAATGAGAAAATTATTATAAGCAGCTTAGCTAGACTTCCAGAACACCAACTGGGGAAGGAAAGATGGCAAGAGAACAAATTTGGTGCACACTGAGTCAGGGATAAAAAAACACATTAAATAATCACTGTATTTTTGCAAATTATGCTGATCCCTTGCAAATAACTCGTGCAAAATTAAGGGTTGATTTTAGTGCCAAAAATGTCCATAGACTTTTGACACAGAGGCTAGCAGAAACAGAATTTGGCACATGGATAATGTAAGAAAAACAGAACCAAGGCAAAGATTATTTTCTTTTCATTGGCTGAGATTTTTAAAGGGAACTACAGATTTACTATGTTCACCACAACAGAAAACATCTATAACAGTTCTGGTTTTTGGACAGCAGTTTTCCAGTACTCCCCCAAAAAATCAGGATTCCTTAAAAAATATCTCAAGTTACTACTGAAGAACATTTGAAACAAAAAATCACCAGTCTTTTCTGGAGATTTCATTAAAAGAACAGCTGTGTAAAAGTAAAGCCTAGTTGTTTCCCCTTGCAAGGTGGCAAGTTTTGTACTTGATTTGGCAATTTGTACCTCTTAGGTGCTCAGTAGGTGGCTGAAAACATAATTATATGTCTCATCTGATTAAGCTTGTGAAAATTAAAAAGAAGAGTTAAAATTCACAGTTTTCACTGCATATGTCTAAAGGCCAAAACTAAAAGCACACATTTGACTACATCAGACTTCAGTGAAGTTAATTTCTTATATCTGTCTGGACCCCAAAATACTTGGGTTTTGCTCGTCTTCTGTTGACTTGTCATGGTTTACAGGGAAGGAAAAATAAAGAAAATCAGTGCTTTTGAAGCCTGAATAAATACATGAAGAAGGAAATACAAGTCATTTAAATTAAAGATGTATGAAAACATACAACATCTATTAGCCATAATACCTACTTGGAGAGCTGCTAAGTTTATGGTGGTGTTTTACTATTTCAACAACACTAAGAAACTCACCTCCTGTACATGTTCATTAGTATCCTACTACCTATAAACCGCAAGTTTCAGTTTACCTTTCTATCTGTTTTTACTAGGCTGTGTAAGAGTTAGGACCTGATATTCCCAGAACCTCCGCCACTTGAGAGGGATTCTCTTACTTAGCTGTGTTTATCACTAGCTTTAAATAAACCTGTGAATGACATGAAACATGGCAATATACCTCCACCTCCAGCTCAGCCAAATGTAGTTTTTCAGTGGAACAGATCCCAGGACTTCATTTTAAAACATCTGGCTAACTTTGGCGTGATGCTTGCCCAGCTATTGTGGTGTGATGCGACTATTGTGCATGAGGCCGACGGCATGACCCCTCTGCGAGCGAGCCCTTTGGGAGCCCCTAGGATTAGTTATCCCCATCAGTCACTGTATTGCAGGTGTGATGCTGCTGAATTATAACCTTCTGCAGGAGGTGGCCCATTATCCCCACTGTAATGCTTCACAGGTGCTACACACTGTGGTGGGATGGCAGCAGCGTGCCATATGCAACAGTAAGACAATAACACTGGGTTGTCCCTTATTGCACCTTTTATCCAAAAATAGGTGAATGTTTAGGGGTTTTTTATTGTTTTGAGGTTTTTAGCTTAGAAAGGAGTGCTCCATCTGACGATCTGAAGTTGTCTGCTGCTGTTGAGATCCAGAAAGTGGGCTGCATCTGCTGTCACTCCCATATGACCTGAACTATCCAGAAGAAGCCTTCTTCTGCCTCCATAGACAGGCATATGTGCAAAAAGACCATTTCCTGAAAACCATGATCACATAGCACAGCTGAAAACCTGGGAAGGGCCAAAGACAGGTGAAACAATGCTACAGCACAGCCTGAAGGCTGTAAAACAACACCAAGGCACCAGGAAGCAGCCCAGCTCTGTTTGAGGGCCTGCTGGGGAGAGGAGGTAGGGCTGGCAGGTGCGGGGGCACATCTCCCCACTCCAGTGGAACCACAGTGGTGGAGCAGACCCCCACCATGGGACATGCCAGAGCACTGACAATGACAGCCCAAGCCTGCTAAGCACAACAAGGCCACGTTAGAACATGACACAGTCGTGAGGGTCTTCTCCATTTCTTCTTTATTTTGCATGCAAATATTACCATATATTAAGTGTAAGATTTCACAATCAAGCATGGAAAGCATGCTACTTGCAGGGCTTGGCTTTAGATATCTCTTGGCCACTGAGCACCCTTGACCATCACCTGGGAACATCCCTTGACTGTTTAAAGCACAGCAAAAAACCTGAAGAGATCCACACTGAAATTACAGTGTTTACATGCATGTACACACTAGATGAAATCAGAAACCTAAAGCAGGCTGGAAATACTCATCACTTTACAGCGGTAAGAAAATATGCTGTAAGGAAGAGGAGACAGAGAGATCCAGGCTATCTGAGCTGCCAAAGAACTGAAGAAGAGGTTTTATAATCTTTTCAATCTATTAATCTATTAACTGGGAAAACTCTTTAGACACTGCAAGAATGATACGCAGCTATTAAAAGACAACCTTTTCCTCTTCCTTGAACTGACATGCCCAGGTGTCTGTTCGATTAATAGGCAGGGAAGCAGCTCAAAGCATGTTCATCTCTATAGAAAACCAGAGTCCCCCTGCACAACATCCAGAGGTTTAGTAACACAGGGATCCAGCTCTGGGATTTTGTTTCTGGAGCCTTCAGCCTTCCCACTTCAGATTTAATCAGAAATAATTGGCCCTTTTGAACAGCAGGAAAATTGGCTGCTATGGAAGCCATGCTACACTGCCAAGGTCTGTGTGTCCAGCAGGAGCTGCAGTCCTGCTGCATGGAAGTGGCTCACAGTCCTCCAGGACAGCCTTCTCCTCCTATGGGGGATACAAATCCCAGCAGTCCCCTTAGGACCTGAAAGGAAAGCAGTGCCCACTTCCACTGCATGTAATTGAAAAAAGAGGGTGGCATGCAGCAGAAGAACAGGAGAACATCAATGTTGCATCAGCTCTGTAAGGGAGGTCTCCTGGCTCTAAAGTGTCGGGGTCAAAGGACATCCCATGTGGATCTTCAGGCTCTGAGAGCTGTCTCACCCTCAGGCTTTATTGGCTGTTTTCATGCAATGAGCCCTGCATTAAACTGTGCAAAACGAGTATGCCCTTTAAAAAGTTTCAGCGGTGCTATTAAGTGTGCTCACACAGAGATCAGGTGGTGTGCTGGTGGCAAAGCATCACTGACGAAAGGCCACAAACTCTGACGTCAGGCTTATGCCAGGGATGGTATCAGCTTCCAGGAAAAACGCCAAGAGCCTTTCCCAAATATGAGCACACAATTAGGAGATGACAGGGAATGCCTTTCAAAATGATACACGGTGCTTTTGTACCAGCGAGGGTCTTGTGCAAGAGGTCTCAACGTTGCAGAAATCACAGATAATGGGAAAGAGGATGAAAGGCAACTTGTGCAAACATTGTCTGGAGCACAGGAATGACAAATGCCCTGGGGAAAGATCCTTTAACCACTCCAACAAACTATTATAATCAAGGTGTAGGCAAATAAAAGGCCATTGTATTCACAAGTGAATCAAAAGAACTTTTGAAATGCTAAGAGGATTGGGGGGGGTTGAAGGGGGGTGTGGAAAAACTGGGAAATTTTAAGGCCAGGCAAGACTCTCTTTGCATATGGTTGACAACTAGCTTTTGTAGTGGGAACACGGACAGAAATTATTCCATTTCTTAAGGTGGTGCTTCCAGTCAAATATCATTGTCAAAGCCAGATGTACTAATGTGGCAACTGCCCTGACCCAAACTCTCCTAATAGTAAGGAGGTTCAGACATGTTTTCTGGTATCAGAGGAACAGAAAATATATCTGCAAAACACAAAGGAAAGACTTTTAACATGTTGACTGGGGGAAAAAAAAAAACCAGTCTGAGAAAAAGATTTCTCTTTGGGTTTCCCAAGACCTGGCTAGGGTATCTCACTCTTGTGTGTGGTTGAGTCAGTCTGGCCAAAAAAACTGGGTGAAAGTAAGACCTACCAGTGTAGTCAAATAAATAAAGGCAAATTATTTTCTCATCCCGGGAACCAGCCTCAGCACACAGCTGAAGCTGGATAAAATGAGATGGATGAGAGACCTATGTAGGTTACAACTTGCAGCAAACTAGCCACAAACGAACAATCTCTTGAAGATCAAAGCTATGTTAAAAAGTGCTTTTTGTTCCACATTGAGACCGTGTTTCTTTTGACTTGTCTTCCATTTCCATTTCTTGGCTAACATGACCAACAGTGTAAACTGACAAAAACCTTATGACTGAAGCAACAGTTACGATTTTATGCTGTATAATTTTAACTTTGCATTGTTCCCCGTGACCTCATTGTGTTGTACCTTATCTGATGTACACTGAAATTGCCTCTGGGCAGGGGCAATAATAAATTACATAGACATTCTGTAAGTACAAAGGACTCCAAAGGAACCAGTGAAATTAGCAATAAAGATATAAGCACAGCAGTCATTAATCCAAAGAAAAAGTTCTAGTTGCTGTTCTTACAAAAAGTTCAATTTGTCACAAAACATTTGCAAAATATTCCACTCTCAAATTGCTTTGGCAATTGCAGTGGAAAAATCTCTGGGGTCAGAGTCTCTGCTAAACTGGGCAGAGAAGCCGAGCCAAGGCAGAAACATACTTGAGGTTGGGATACAATCTTTTGACAATTCCTGTAAGGAATTATCCTTCTTTTTTGCACAAGGGAACCTCCTGCAGTAGGGTTTTGCAACAGTCGTTTTTCCTTAGACCTGGATATCAGAAGAGGAGTCAAGCATACACTGGAATGACTCTGAGACTGCAGCCTGAGACTAAACAACAGGTAATGTTTCTCAATTAGACATGCTAATCCTCCTTACAAAAGCCAGACAAGTATGCCGCGCATTCATAGATTTAGCCGAAGGGCTCGCTAATGCAACCTTCTTATGGCAAATAGCTGAGACAACCCAGCTGTGTCCCGGCCTGAAGGGATCCTAGGTAATAAATGAAAAGTAATCCTTTTATATTCATACAGGGAGATTATAGACACGTAGCCCCTGCAAGCCGCTTAGCTTCCTCTAGAAGTGGTAGCAGGCTGGTGGTAGGATGGGTGAGTGGGCAAGACGAGAAAAACGGAGGTATTTAGTTTTGCCAAAAGAAGTGAAGGCTGACAGGCAGGGGAGTGTGCTCTTAGCCGGGAATGGTCAAATCCATTTGGGTCTTTATTCTTCAGAGGTGCTCATTGGATCTTCATCCAGTGTGCTCCTGTATTTAAGAAGCCCAGGGCCAGATTTCAAATGTCACAAATACTGTGGGGTCTGACTGCAGAATGGAGCTGCAGGACTAGGAGCAGAGTGGAGAGAAAGTGAGAGCCAAACGCAGCATGGATTTGGTTACTCTGGTAAAGGGAGAAGCTGCATCGCTCTCCCCTACGTCTGTACAGCATGCTCCAGCCACCTTGCCTTCACATGAATTTGTGATGACATCCTGCCCCAGCCAGACTTCAGAGAGCCTGGAAGGGCAGCATTTAGGTATTCATTCAGTCTAATTGAAGTACTTTGCATTCACGGTCATTTAAATGTTTCTAGCAGCTGATAGGTCATCAAAATAAATTTCTTCTAGTAACTTCTTTTACCTGCCTGAGAGCCACAGAAATAGTAATCAGTATTAAAAAAGCAGTTTCTCTCTTAAAATCAAATTGCAGGAAAATATTTGAATTAAAGGGTACATTTGAGAAATGATAACAGCTTTTCACTGAACCATGCAAATAACAGGAGACATTTAAGCCCTATTGAAATATAATTTGAGATATGTTCACCTCAAAAATTACTTTAAAGAACTGAGATTTCCTAATGCCATTCAATAACCCCCCTTGGAACCTATTATGAATCTTTTCAATAACATTTTACAACTATTAAGTTTTGGACCTTTTTTTTTTTTTCCTGTTGGCTTGGTACATGTTCTTGAGAGCAAAAGGTCCCAGTGCCATTGTGTTAGTTTTGGGGAAAAAATCCAGTGCTATAAGCAAATACAAACTCTCTTTTGTTTTCCCTCATTACCCAACAGAATAAGAATAGGAGTGTAATTGAACAAGTGACCTCACATTTGGATACACATAGGAAAGAATGAAATGTATGTTATTGTAAGTTCTCCAGAGTCCACATAAGCAAACCTCTCCAGATATTGCACTAAATGTCAGATCCTGCTTCTTATGAAGTCAGCAGGAGGTTTGCCATTGTCTTCTGTGTCAGCAGGATGGAGCCTCTAGTATTTGTCTTCAGATGTGGTGACTTGTCCATGTCCGCCAATGTCAGTAGAGCTCTGGCTACTCAAATTAGTTGAAGATCTGCCAAGACATGTTTATACTCTATGGCTATTGAAATCACAGCATGCAGGAATTTAAAACAAAGCAAAACAAAAAACCCAAACAACAAACAAACCAAGCCTCTCTTTTAAAGGAAGTCCTGGAGGACTGTCCTGAACCTTCAGGAAAGGATTGCGCATGCACGGAGCTGAAGAACATGGAAAATATTTGGGTACGGTAGCAGCCGGAGCGGGGAAGCTGCTGTGTGGAGCATGTGCTTCCTTTGCTCCCTCCTAGTAGCACACTAGTTGCAGCTTTTTGCAGATGGGTAGTCAGAGCTGGAAGGAAGGATGCTGCCACCTCCTTCTCCTGGAGCCCCACCAGGCAGAGGAGGGAGAGGGAAGGTGTGAGCACCAGGCATCATCCGGGGATGAGGAATGCCAGCTGGACCTCAGGGGATGGAGGCACTACCCCAAAATTCATGCTACCAGAAAAGCCAATGAGACTGTTGGAAGCAGGGCCTGGTTGGCAAGGCCAGCACAGGCAGGGAAGGGAACTGTATATGCACCTTTCAATTTTCTTTCTTTTTTTTCCTTCTATTCTATCTGCCCCAGTCACTTTGAGTCTCCTCTACTAGAAAGCCTCAATATTCTCAAATTTAATTTTCCATTTAAAAGCTTTCCAGCTTTCCTGGAGAAACCCATTGCACAGGAAAGGCTTGGCAGATCTGCCTCAAGCCTCTGGTCACTGGAGTTCTGTCAGAAGTACCAAGAGATATCATGTGCAAAGAACGGCTCATGGAATTCAAGTTATTTTTTTTAGTCTGTTTTATTTAAGCAAAGCCATTCCCTTTGCTATAACTTTAGCTGGAGACCAAATACAGTCTTTTTTTTAATTTCAGTGCACCACTATTTGGTTTGAATATAGCTCTTGGGGGGGTGGGGGGGGTGGAGGGGTGTGGAAATCCTGCTGTTCTTTACATATTGCTAAGCCAGTGCTAGGATACAAGCAGATAGGGTTCAGTGCTTAAAAAGGACAATAACCACACTTTATTTTGGAGCCAGCCCACTACAGAGAAAAGACAAAGTCCAAGCATCTGCGATGAGACCCATATTCATAAGGAACCTCCAACAATGTTTCCACTGCTGTAATGACATCTGCTTGAAGAATACACTCAGCATCCCAGTGATATAGAATAAAAATACTCACAGTGGAAAAGGGAGACATTAAGTGACTTTCCTGAGGTCACAAGATTTGCATGTGATATAGCCACCAGCCCTACCGTCCAGACCAGAGCTTAACCAGAAGACCAAGCTTCCCCATTATCTGCTTAATGACAGTACCAGTGACAGGGAAGCCCAGGACTGCTGTGACAACAGAATATGAAGCTGTTCATGATTATAGGTGTTTCTGCTGACCCCTCACATGAGAGTGAGCTGGTGACTAGTGGCACTGGATCCTGGAGCTGCCATCACCATAGTGATGAGGGGGTCAGAATTCATTGCCATTAATACTGCCACAGCTTCAGAAATGGTAATAGTCTTAAATTTTCTGTGTTTTATCTCATTCTGTATAAAATCCCAAAGTAGCACAATAGGAGCTGAAACATAACTCACTCCACTGAAACCACCTATACTTAGCTAACCTGATGATGGAGCAATACATGAAGCCCAAAGGGCTTCTAGCTGACCACAGGGGAAGAAGAGGCACCCTGTGCATCCAGCCACCAAGAAGGAGACCACGTGGGTGTGCAACCAGGATGCTCCATGTGATCATGCAAGCAATTCACACGTCTCTGCCTGGGGAGGACCATCCATATCCTCTAGAGGTCTGAAGGAAGATAAAACCATTTTCCTTACCCTGGGGCAGCCCAAGCCCTTCCAGTTGTGACCCACTTCCAGGAACACATCTCAGCTCTGGTAACACAGGCAGTGGCCTTCCTGAAGGTTCCCATCCCAGCTGCCATGGTTGCAGCTGTGCTCATGGCTGGCACTGTGGGAACCAGTCCCCAAAGTAGAGCTGGCTCAGCAGCTAAAGTCACCCAACCTATGGCCTGACAAACACTGGGGAGCTGGCAGCCACCTAAGTGGCAATGTTTACTTCCTCTGTTGAAAGGACCCAAACCAATGATGGCAGTGACCCAGACCATCCTCAAAGAAAACTGCTGAGCAGACAACAGAGGACCTTCACTTCACCAGGACGTATTCAGGACTGTCAGGGCACAAGGTCAGTGTGTTAGCCCCAGCATCTCTAGCTTTGGGGAAAAGGGCTGAAAGCCACAGAAAGACAATATGAAGACAAGGATATTGTTGTGACAAAGGACAGAGCTGAAGTCAGGGAGAGACAGAAACATGTCATTTCTCCATTTATTTTTTGTTTCCTCATACAAATGATGGAGATCCTGCAATAACTCTTAAACAGATTATTGTTAACAATGCGAGGGTGTTTCCTGCTCATGCAGTAACTCATTGCCAGGCCAATAAATTCCTTGGCTTTTGGCCTCGCAGTATTTATTTACACTTCTGCACTTTTCGGGCATCAGGCAGCTGATTTACTTGGGATGACTTTTTCATGCAAGATGTGCTGTGTCTGCCCACTAATTACAAAGAGAGCTTCAAGTAGAGCAGGTCAGCCGCAGCCATCCATGCTCAGATGATGGACCCTGCCTGGCAGGAAAGAGGGTACTTGGCTTCCTGAGGTGTCCCTGACATTTTTCCACCTGGGGTAGGGAGGAGAAGAAAAACAGGGTCTGTCCTTTAAGTTCACAGTGACTTCTGTGAACCATGTTATTTTAAAAGCAACACCTGCTATGCATAAGCCTTTCACTTCAACCAAGTTCACAGATTTTCCTGGAAAGGGAAATGAGTTATTGCTCAGCATAACCACTAGGAAACACAGAGATTCCTTTCCTGTGGAGCCCTCTAACTAATACCATCTTGAAGTAGGGATTACATAGGTCTCAAACCCTCTGAGAAAATGAGAAATACAACTACAGGTTCAGAGCTTCGCTATCAGATGTATAAAGGGTTAATCCAAACAATGTACGGTATACTGCAGTGCCATCATGGCCATAATTTATAAATAACTGACTTCAGCTTTGCTGGACAGAATGGTTGCAGTACTATGAAACCTGTGCAGACACTGACTATACTGTACTTGACTTGAACAGTTTATTGTGGGTGGGCTGCTGCTTTCACTGGTACAGTTCGTCTTTTGTCTGTTGTTAGCTCGAATTGTGACCAGTTTTCCTAAATCATCTGAATAAAAGCAGTGTTTTCCATCTGTTTCAGGGAGTCAATAGTTCATAAACACCTTAACTATTGGATGTACAGCTGCAAAATTTGCATGTGAATGCCTCCAATGATGAATTAATGCAGGACAGGTTTTAGTTGGTTTAAACTCCCATCCACTAAATGAAATGGCCTCATATAAATCAGTTTGATGATTTCATGCTTGCACACTTCAATGCCTTGTTTTTTAAGGAGCCAATCTCACTCACAGTCTTTGAGGTGAATTAAATTTTTGAAATCCTGCAAGCAGGACATGTTCTCCCCACCGAAAGATGAGCCTTTGCAAAGGCATTCCTCCACTACTGGAGGAGCTGGCATTTGCAAATAGCTTTGTGCCATTTTGCTGTACTTTGAAGAAGTTACTCCTGCAAAGCAAAGACACTCAGTCACATCAGAAAAGTAGATAGCTACTAAAAATATGCTTGTAATTAAGGCCCGGAGTCAGAAAAACCTCCCTATGCAGAAAGGTTAGTTAAGCATGTGTTTAAATTTAAGCACATGTTTGAGCCACAAGAAAGGAAGTCATGCTTCAGCATTTCTCCTTGCACTGTCATATCCGCTCTCTACTGGAGAAATGACTGGTTCATGCAATGAACTGAACACTGTGCCTGTATTTCCTGAGAGAAAAGCTGCCATATGCTTTTGGATATTTTGCTAGGTAAGGGTAGGATTTCAATGCACGCTCCAGTGAGTTTTCCTAGGTATAAAGTCAGAAAAGATGAAGAAATATAAAATGAGTTAGCCATCTCTCCCGAAGAAAAGACCCTTCTTTTGAAAACAGGCCACATTTTTCAGGGAATCACTGTTCTCCATAGTTCTGAAACAGCTGGGCTCCAGCTGGTAAGATTTAGTTTGAGTAAAGTCAATGGCTGCCACCTGATAAAATACACTCATTTCCCAGCATGAAAAATTAGCAGCCTGCACAGTGTTGGGTTTGGTGTAAATAAAACGCTATGTGATTTCAAAACCACCTACTAATTTGTTTTAAATTGGCACAATAATAATTATGACAATGAAACAGCTCCCGGGTTTTGATAAAAACTTCTTTTTTCCACTATGGGCTCTATTTTTACCAATTTTTTTTTAATAAGCATATCCCCACTTAATTAGGTGTATCAATTGCTTTGCTTTGCAAAATGTAGACCTATGATCAAATTTTGATGGATTACAATAATAAAGATCATGCTGTTTTATAAGGGACTTTCAACAACTCCAGTTTAAAGTCTGCTTTACAGTGGTGTTTGCTCAACTTATAATCTTCCCATAAAGTTTTTCTACCCAAAACATTTATTTCTTTCCTTGGTTTGTATTTAATTGCCACAAATCAGTGAGCTGTAAGAATTCTGAAGATAGAGGGATTGATTCCATTTGCTTACACTTTATGCAACTATGACTCCACTAACTTTAGCCATATTGTTCAGTTCACCACCACACACAGGCATCCTTCTTTACCAATTTTAGAAATGCTCAAGATTTCTTTTTTCTCCCTATTTTGACCAAAGCATAAGTAAATTTGTGAACAAAGTTAAACTTTTCACATGTTTTTTCTTTTAAAACCATCTCATTCTTTTGACAACTAGAAGGGATAAAAGATCTGTCATACAAATATGTCCCTAAAGTATGAGAATTAGCTAATAATATAGTTGATTAGTTAATTTTACTGCTAATGTTTGCAAAACCAGCGTGTATGAGAAGTTATTTCTGTATTCAGATGGATACCATATTTCCATTTTATTTGTCCCAAGACTCAGAAAGTGAAACAGAAAACACGCAGACGAGGTTTGCTGAGCACAGTATAATATCAACATCTGGTCTGAAAAAACCACATTCATGTGATTTGTACATACAGATGAAATAGTCTAAGGCTCACCCTGATGCTTGCCCAAAATATCATGACTAAGAGAACATAGTCACAGATACACGAGTGCAGAAATAGCCCTTTATCAGCAACTTCTTCCACAGCATGCTTTGCAAACCTCATCACATGGTGCACGAGCAGATTTTGAGACTGTCCTTCTCAGTACTGCACTTGTTCCTATTCCCTGACAGGTCTTCTGTGCAGAGCCCACAACTAATGTGGGGTTTAAGCAGTTTCTTGCAGTAGCCTGCAGCACACCAGCATCCCAAGGATGATTTGACCCCAGTGGGCTGAAAGCTGAGGAGATGCATACAGTGGAAGGAGGATAGGAAGCAAGGCATCAGAAGCAGACAGCTGATTTTTCTCACCAAGTACCAAAAACAGATAGAAAGATGAAAAGCTGATAGGTCAGATTATTTCCAAAAGCATGATCTGACCTGTTGCTGTTGCTTGTGGGTTTTTAGTGGTGATAAATATGGCCTAGCAAGTACGCCAAAGTCTCTGCAGGAACCTCTGTGCAGACTTCTGGGTCTGACTATAGCAATCCCATCCTCTGACTTAACAAACAAAGTGTTAAAAGTTTTCTCTGGATGATGCACAACTTGTTTGCTCCTCGGAGTTTTGGTCTATGTTAGGACAGTAATTCAGCCCATACTGCTCTCATTTAAAGCCAATCAGAATTATATTTAATATGGAAAAAATAAGGCAGAAAATCCAAGTCAAACTTACTTCCAAAGACCAATCTAATTTCGTCTGCTGTGAGTGGCAGTCAGATCAGCACTGCTCAAAGGACACCCAAACCTTATAAATGGGAGTTAAAGGTTTTTGCCTGAGCCAGCTCTTCCCAGATGCAGCATCTGTTTTTCAGCTTGTAAACAAACTTGTAGTTTGGTTTATTAGAGCGTAGGGAGGTCAAGTGACCTACCAGAGGTCTCCCAGTGAGCAGTGCATAGCACTGGGTTTGAACCCTGGTTCCACCTGGTTCCCAAATTTCTATTCTCTTCGTATGCTTCCCATCCATCAATGCTGCTCCTCCCTGTCCACTCCCCAGCCAACAAACCAACCAGACCTTTTTCCAGACCAAATGTACAGGTGTTTGGGGTTTTTTAACATTCATCCAGCATGGATTGAATCTGGTGGATTCAGTAAAACCTGACTCTGTAGTGAAAATCTGTTTTCAACGCACTGGAGTGGGGGGAGAGTAACAAAACCCCTTTTACAATGCACCTTCCCCACTTAGCACACTTACGCTCATGGACAGGAAAACTTCTGTAGTGCCTAACCAAGGGATGTCCAGAGCTGGTAATGGAAAGGAGGATGACTGCTCCCCGAACATGCTAAGTCTGGGGTGAGCCCAAGCCCTATATAATGCTGAAGAAGTACACATTTCCTGTTTCTCTTGGGCACCTTCTTTCCCTGTTGCACTTGCAAACATTCATTAGCTGAACACTTGCTTCATGGAAGTGGCACCTCTTTGAACTGCCCATCACTACCTGGCTCCAACCTGCATCCCAGCGTTTCCTTGCTCCTTGGAGCCATGAGTTAGATCACCACAGGCCCACCCTGAATTGCTTTTGAAATCAGTAGGTGCTTTTAAGATAGTAAATTCAAAGGAAGTGATTAAGGAACAAAATTGGTGGTGGTTTTATTTGTAGATTTAACAGTAAAATACACCTGTTTCCCCATCATACAGCCCAGGTTCTTAGTAGAGTTGTGCTCTGGGGTTTTGCTCAGCCCAAAGTAATACATTTCTCTCTGGAAATGTAGAAATTTTTGCTCTCTTGGCAGTGGACATAGATTCAGACTGAGAATCAAAGAAGTCCAAGGGTTACTATTAAACCACTTCGTAGTGTTGGGTAATTCACAGCATTTCTCTTCAGTTCCTTATCCTGCAAAGTAGCGCTCCTGAAAAATGTCAGCCTTCTCCAAGCAGTGGATAATGAGGACCATACAAGGTATAAATGTTCTGAAAGTTTACAGGGTTTGAAGCCCTTCTTCAAAGTTGAAATTATGTTCCATGAGTGGTTTTTTAAAATGTCTAGTGAATGACCTGAATGTGTAGGTGCCCAGAGAGAAAAGCAAACACAAATGTTAATAAAATGAACGTGAGCATGGGCACAAGAAGAAGGTATTGTTCTCTGCAGGGAGCAGTAGAGCATGAAGCTGTGGAGAGCTCTGCCTGGCCTCCACCGCCATCACCGCAGCTGTGTGTAAGGCTGGACTCTGACGCCGTCCGGGGAGCTGAGCCAGCTTGGAAAACAAACCTACAGATCCAGTTTTGCTAAAGAGCTCATCTGAGCCAGGAAACAGAAGATAGGAGTTTACCACAGAACAAAAGGACTGACATTTGCTAAGTAAGCATGTTGTGCACCATATGGCTTTCTACTCAACCTGCATCTTCAGACCCCTGGGTGGGGATGGGCACTTACAGGGAAAACACCAGTGCAAAACTCTTTGCAAAACACTGCCTGGGACCACTTTTGTGACTGACAGTTGATTTGAAACATATCAAGCATGGGCATGTGGCTTTCGAGATTCCTCCTGAAAAGCCACCAGAGTTGCTGTTAATGATCCCCTGCTGTTACCTGTGGTTGTGTTCACTCTTTTGTCTAAAGCACCTTCTAACAAATGCCCTTTTACAAATGGTGCACTGCAAAAGCAGAAAAGAAGACCTTAGGGTAGTTCTATATCCTAGTATGATACTCAATCTAAGTGAAGCCTGTGCTGCTAATTGTGCCCAAAACAGTCATCCTTACAGCCCCACATGCCAATCAATTTACATCAACATGCTCTTTCCTTGACAATCCTAATTTGAAAGTGCCTCTTGTGTGACAATGCATGCAAGCCATCTAATTCATCTATGCCTACTATGAACAATTATTTTACTTTCTAAAAAAATAAACTCAAAACAACAACTATACAAACCCCTCCCCCTCCCAAATTAAATTGCTGAGGTTTGTTTTCTCGGTTACACCCTACTACGTTCACGCTAAAAAGAAAGGTCTTGTCCTATTTTGTCACAAAGGACATTCCATTCCTTCAAGGTCACAGGGCAACCGCCACTTTTCTTAGCCCCCACTCAGCATGAGCTATAGCTCCCAGAAGAGCTCTGCCAGGTGAAGCATCCACCTGAACACCCTTGTTTCAGTCCCCATGGGTCACGCAGCCAGCAGCAAGCAGTCCTCTCCATACTGAGAAGTGCTTCCATCAGATTATTCAGGACAAAAGAACTCCCAATTTGGATTACACAGCAGGGGAAAAAAGGATGATGATTTCATGGCAGCTTTCACTCTGGCATACGCTGGGACCCTGCATGAAGGAGCAATGGTGTTCTGCTGACCCATGCTAGGAAGGTGGATGGCTGTGGCAAACGGGTCTTGTTAGCAGCCATACACAGTTTAAAAAGGGGTTTGTGTCCTCCCTTTGAAATAGGCACGTTTAAAGTGTAAAACATCTTGTAAAGATGTGAAGCCTTAGAAAGTTGTCTAAAAAGGCTCAGTGTTTGACATTGCTTAGTTTTAGATTATGAATAAAAAAATCCCCGTCTCTCTCCAGCTCAGAAAGCAGAAGCTTTGCACATGCCTTTGCCCGTATCTCCACACTCGCCGCATCAGGGGAGTTACGTGATGCAAGGCCTCGCATTGCTCGTAACTGTCTCCAGCTTTAGGTTTGGTTTAGGCTGGGTTTTTTTAAAAAAAGAATAGGTACATTTCTCCTGAGTTCAGTTCTGGACTTTTAAATACATTTTTAGATGAGAATGAAATACATTCCTTTCCTAACTACACCATATTTTTCTCTGTGGAGGAAGTGAACATTAGCCAAAACCCAAAAATATAATCCATGAGTTCCTGTATTTTAACTGTCTCTCATCATGAAGCAATAAACAAAGGTTAATCAAATACTTACTAGCTGAGTAAATATTTTTGCTCATATGTATAAACCAACCTAGGTCAGATTCTTATGTTTTGGCTCTGCATTAATACATCTTTGAAAAAGCTTTTCAAGGTTGGTATATTCAAAATTAGTTTTTTCCATCTTAACTCCATATGCTAAATAGAGGAACTATGCATATATATATATAGATAGATAGATACACACACATACATATGTATATATTCTCTATATATATTGGTCTTTACAGACCCTCCAAGAACTGTTTCTTTTTCCTCTAAACAAAGCCCATCAGTACGTTCATGAAAGTGTCGCTAAGGAACTCTGTAATAAAAAAATCAAAATGCATTTGACAGAGGTCAGCATGTTCCAGCAAGGTAACACAATCCAGCTGCCTACAAACTAGATGGAAGGATCTTTCCAGCCTACCTTACATTTGGTGGGGACGTGCCAAAATCTCCATTTAGGCAACATGCATGTTCACACTTATCAGGGTTTCAGCAAGCCCAGGACCTGTATCTCTCCTACCACATTGCCACATGCCAGCACAAGAGAGCCCCATGCCATGGACACCATCAGAATTAATAATTTGCTCCAGGCCTGCAAAGGTTGTAGTTTCATCCCTTAACTTAGTTTTAACCAACCTTTCAAATTTTTCCAGTTCCCTGAAAACTATGGTGAAGGTCCCAAAGGTCATGCCCCGCCCCCTCCCCCCCCCCCCCCCCCCCCAGCCCCACCATTCTCCCCAAAAGCTGTAAAGAAGAGAATGGAGAATTAACTGCTTGTTCTCTGAGAGGCTTCTAAAAGACTCCTGACCTGCCAGAGAGCAGACACCCTGCTACTGACCTACCTGAAGACAGCACCAGACAATGATAATGTCTAGTAGCATCTGCCATCATGATTATCTCCACTTTCCAAAGCTGTGTTGCTCAGTCTTCTGAAATCTGTGGCCATGCTTCAAAAGATTCCCTTTCTAAGGGCAATAGCTTCAGGTTTATTCCATGCTCGTTCCACACTTTGGCACTGTGGTTGACCTGAACTGCTTTCAGCTAACATTTCTGCTGCAACCTCTGCTTCTGACAATTGCTTTATGTCCTGAAAAATACATATCAGGCTAGACATTACTTCTGGGAACCATAACTGCCTCCTGATCCTCATTTCCTCATGGGAAAGAAAAAAAGGTGAGCGGTTATAGGCCAAAAGGAGAAGTCTTTCCCATTCCCTACAACCACTGGTAAGAGGTATAGCACTACTGTAGGCAGCTATAGCCTTCAGTTTCCCTAGCAAACATCAAGAACAAAACATGAAGCTCTGCTTGAACCTGTTTTTAGGGGAGGTGTTATAACATGTATTCCCTAAATATGGTATGTTTTATGGAAACTGCCACCATTTCCCCCAATTAACTTAGCTTGCTGAGGACCACAGCCTTGCAATACTGTTCCGACGCTCCTATGGCAAGTGAGTGGCCCTGAGCCCTACCTGAATCAGTGACTTTGGATCCTCAAAGGAAAAATGCACAGCAAGTATTATCATACCAGTCATCCAATCCCAGCCCGTAGACAAAAACCTCTTGGTAAGACATTTCGAACACAAGACCTTCTTCTCATTTACCTCTGTGGGGTATTGTGCCAAATCCATGGGTCTGACACACTGGCATCTAGGGCATGACCTCACAAGCCAAGGCTCCCTCCGGGAAAGGAGGGACGTTTTTCATCCAGGAGCTAGCTATGCTCTTTCAGTGAAGAAGAGAAAGCATGTGCTGTCTCACAAACTATTAAAACATTTTAAAATGGAAGGCTACACCCCAGATAGTATTCTGGTATTTATAAGATATGAGTCTTTATAAGATATGAGTCAGATCAGACAAAACAGACTGATGACAATCTCATGTTTTCCAATAACCACCAATAATTTGGGGCTGAGATGAAAAGCTCGTGCAGTTGCCTTGTTCCTTCCTCATCCATTAGGTTCTGCTCCTCCTCCATGGGCATATTTGCCCCAAGAGACCCAGAACCCAAAATTCCCTGCAGCTGTTTTTACTAGACTAACCTTTCATGGATCCATGCCAGACCACAAGGAAGCAAGCCACAGGCATCTGCCCATTTTATGCCTTACCCTGGAAAGATATAACATTGCAAGTCTTTGTTAGCAGTGGTCTAGCTTGGCTCTATCCCCAGTCAGGGATTTACCCAAAAGCCACTCCTGGGAAACCCTCACGTGACTTCTCTTCACAGGAATTTCAATTTGAGCCAGCTTTCCCCAGATTTCTTTCCCCCTTTATTTATCCACCTATTGCTTTTGCTGGGTTTTTAAAAACCTTCTGAGTTCCCACTTTCTGACCATACTTTTAGGAAGACATGACTGCACCTCATCAGTCATGAGAACTGAGTTCTAACTGCTGCCTTCTCTGAAGGGATACCCCACCACTGAGACTGAACCCTTTCCCTCCTGTACCTTGTTTTACAAGCTCCAACCCTAGTTCAATCTTTAGCCATATTTAAAGAATCCATATGTATATCAGTGACATTCTAGTTGTTTCTCTGGGCCTCAGTAAGTCAAGCTGTAGTGGCCTACATGTAGAGCAGTCTAACTTGGCTTTGGTGGTAAATAGTTCTAGAACGGAGAAGACAACATGTGTGAACCAAATGACAAAATGAATGTGTATTGCCTTCTCCTCTTCCCCTATCTCCATATTCTACTTCTCCCAAGCTCAGTTTCTGCTTCCCTCATCCCTCCTCAAACCTCCTGGTTCTCAGCTACAATCTGCCATTACAGATCTCAAGCAGGGGAGCAGGGTTAGGGCACTATCATCACTACTCACCATGGGTGATAGAAGGACATTTAAGACCTTTACAAGGATACTGTTGGGGTATGAGTTGCAGGTCTTTGAGCATGTGTTGCAGGGGAGTATTTCCACAAGGGGTGCCTTCAGCAACCGCCAACGTCCACTTGACACAACACTGTTGTCCCACACCTTAGGAAGCCAGTCAACTATTGCATTTTTACATCTTTCCTACTCTTCTGTCAACTTTCAAGACTTCTTTTTTTCTTACTGACTCCTTTGACTAATTTTGGGTTGGGTTTTTTCTGTTGTGGTCACATTATGGGAAAGTGTGGTTGCAGAGTGTGCCAGTCCCAGTATCTTAATTGGCTGCCACAGCTCAGTGGGAGAGCTTGTTTCTGACCTTTACACAGTCCCTTTGTAAGTACATCCCTACAACACTAACATCACAGGCCACTACTCTTTCTATAAGAGTGAGCTGCTTTTTCTCCAGTGGTTCTTCCAGCACTTTCTAAAGAAGCTGAGCTGCTATTAGACACATAGCCCTTCAGGGAGATACGCAACCAGGAGACATTTGCAGTGGGATAGTGTAACATTTTCAAAACAAACAGGCATCTATTAGCCAATGTTAATCTATTTCCAGCAAGCCCGTATCAGTCATGTTATTTGTCCCCTCTCAAAAATGGCAAAAAAAAATGTATTTGTATCAGATTAATAAGGAAGCAGTTTTCATTCTCCAGTCCTGACACTTCTGTCTGATTCCATGCTCCAGTTATGCTATTTGAACTGTTTCCGAACCCCTCTGCTGGTAAGCAGGATGTGTGGACATAGGTTTTCCACTATAAACAATTCAAAGGCCTTCAATCATTAATAACTTGACTTAGGTATTGAATTTCCACCAGATCCACCTGGACAGCAACTCTGGTGGACCCACCCAAGCCCATATGCTGAAGCTGGCACAGTGTCACCACATGGGGGCACAGCATAACAGCACGGACATGGGATGGGGCAGGGCACGGCCTGCTAGCTCACACACCCAGGCCATGCCACCCATGCCTCCAACAGCCCCTCCATGAAGGTATCGCAGCTCCACCACCCAGTTACAGATTCAGAGAGGAACCTGCTGTCCAGTACTGTAATTTTCAACAGTAGTGGAACAGCAACATCAGGGACATGGTTTTACACCCGCCTAGGTGGCAAACTTTGACATGCAGGAATGGTGGTGGTGGCAGGGGCTTGCTGGCCTTCTTTCCAGCAATTTGCCAGATTTGTAAAAGTTCTGAAAAGTTTGTTGTAAAGAACCATCTTTCTGGAGAAAGCTCAAAGACAACTTGAATTCTGTACCTCCTGGATCCATTGTCCTCACCATGCCCATAAGAAGCCCCCATCACACCTTTCAGAATCAGTAACTGTTACAAACACATTGTTGAATTGAGGAGCTTCTGGTAACTGGATGGACATAGCTCTGGCTGAACACTTGGGTGTATCCACCTGACCTAGCTCAACCCTGGAGGCTGTAGGTGCTTCCTCACTCATGATCAGCCACTCAGAAGACAGATCCACTTCAAGCAGAAGGACAAGGACATCTGGAGACTGTATGGTTCAGAAGTCTCATTTCCGTAGGAATGAAAAATCTTTCCATGAATTTCCAGTTTGTTTCCATCAGTATTTGAGTGACAGACATTGCCACAGGACCTGGATCAGAGGCCATTGGGTATATATCACCAATTGTCCCTTTTAGGATGTATGTTCATTATGGCTCTACAACCGTTCTACACTCACAGCTCCTCTCTTGTTCCATATGTATGCCTTTCTCCTTCCCCAGCTTGAAAAGAGAAGCTCTACTCTGAGGTATGTCAAGCAATAAAAGCAGTTAGAGGAGCAGTCAGTAATTAAATTTAGATGTGCAAGAAAAGACTTAGATTCAAGGCACCAATGGTAGCTAATTTCAAAATGCTTTCAGTTACCTATTCAGAGCTATCTCTGCAGGACCTCCTCTGAGTTCTACTGTATGGCTGAGAAGATTTTCTTCTGTTGTTGCTAATTAAAATGATAATCGACAGAAACTTGTGTACAGATTTGCAATCAAGCAGTTTATATCTGTCTCACCTAGAGATTTCCTGGGGCATGTTTTAGTTTAGGTATTTCTCTGGTAGTGAGGTGACACTTCTTTCCACACAGTCCCCTCACATATATCTCCCTTAATAAACCTCTTAGATCCTTGTTACCTTTCAGTTGTCTGCCTTCATCCCTTGAAATTCTCTTTATATGGCCTCTTTATGTAGATTTCCTGAAACGACGAGAAGGCTTTTCTTGCCAGATAAAGGCTTGGAAAGAAGCAGTGTTCTTCACCTCAACAAGGTTTAACATAGCCCTCCTTGCACTACAGCCCCCACTTTGGTGAATGCTGAAGCATCATTGTCTTGAACCAGGTTGTAAGTAGTGTATGTGGCATGCTGAGTAGCCAAAACCTCATTTCCTCAGCTTCATCCTCTCTCCAGCTTCCTTTCCCCAAGCTTTCAGCCAGTGCAGCTTGGAGTTATGCCTACAGAGGCTTACTTTAGACCCTAAACACAGAGGGAGAGCTTCCAGAGGGCAATGCTGGCCAAACTGGTCAGAGGACACATCCATTCCACTGAGATACCTCAACACCGGCATCTTTCACTTGCTGTCAAAAAAGGACATATTCTATGAGGTTTGCAGTGATTAATATGAAGCAGTATCAGCCTCTAAAAGAATACTAAATCAATCTCAATACAGTGTTGAAAGTGAATGGAAATAATAGATCCAGCCTGTATCCAGCAGATGCAAGTAGCAGAACTCCATTTTGCTCTGCCTGATGCCCAAGATGCCTTTGCTTGACAATATAGTCTGTAAAACTAACCTTTGTCATTTGGCACATTCAGATACGTTTTAGCCACAGAAAAACAAACAGCAAAGACTGCTGTGAGAGCATGGAATATGAACATAGAAAGCAATATAAAATTATATTCTTCTTTAGCTGGCTTTATTCCTGAGCTTTTACCAGACAGCCAAACAAGATGCCATTTGCCCTCTGCAAACATATGGATTATAAAGTTCTACAAGCATGAAGCATGCAATTATAGCAGGATTTTGCATACAGATCGCAAAGGAGAGTGATGTGGTTTCTGACAGCTTCCCTTCTGCATTTCTGCTGGAATCAGGCCCTTCCAATCAGGGGACTACTGAGCACAGCAGTAAGAAATAGCCTGATTTGGTCAAGTAGGAGGTCCTGCCACTGTTTCGCAGTAAGGAACATGGCGCTGTGGCTGAGCTGCTTGGCTAACAGCAATGGCCCATGTGGAAAGCAAAAATGCATGCAGCCAGCTCCCAGGAGAGTTTCAGCTGCAGTGGCTTCTCCGCAGCGGGTGTGCATCACCTTCAATGCATGTATCAAACGCTATTCATGCTGCCCCCAAAACACACTTTTCCTTTTCAGAAAGATAAAAATAGTAAGTAACAGCACTGGCATAAAAATGATCAAGATGATCTTCAGAGACAGCTGTTTGATATGTAAGCCTGAATATAGACATAGTCCACATCTGTACAGCTTAAGAGACCATGTTTCAGCCCTGTAGAATCTATGGATAGTGACTGAGTTCCAAAAGGCCATGTTTAGTAATTGTGTACACATATCTACTGGAGAAGAGGAGAAGACAACGATTCACAGGGCTTAGAGGCAGGAAAGACCTCCTACAGAAATAAGGTCTAGAATCAAACTGCCTTAAGAGTTATGCCTAGCAGAAATGAAGACAGAGCTAATGTACAGTAATTGACAAAGAGATCAGAAACGAAGACAGATAAGAAAGCAGGAGAACTCAGAAAACACTGTTAATATTGAAGCAAAGTGCCCTTTAGAGCCATTACAAAAATAGTACATACTACGCTTATATTTAGACTTTACATTGAAACACTAGAGAGTCATCTGCAAAACCATCATAATAAAAATACTCAAGTGTTTTAATTCATTGGCTTGGTTCTCAAAAATGTATTTCATTGAAAATTACAAAGAAAGAGAAATTGAAATAAGCTCTGCAGAGGGTACTGCTCTAATAAAATAAATATAATAGAATCTTAGAATCATAGAATGTGTAAGGTTGGAAGGGACTTTTAGAGGTCATCTAGTCCAACCGCCCTGCAGTAAGCAGAGACATCTTCACTACACCAGGTCTCTCAGAGCCCCATCAAGCCTGACCTTGAATATCTCCAGGGATGGGGCCTCCACTACATCTCTGTAGAACCTGTTCCAGTGATCTACTACCCTCATAGTGAAGAATTTCTTCCTAATATCCAACCTAAATCTCCCCTTTTCATGTTCAAAACCATTATCTCTCATCCTATTACTACATGTCCTTGTGAACGTTTGGTTCTTCCTCAGCTTTCTTGTAGGCACCATTCAGGTACTGGACAGCTGCTATAAGGTTCCCTCGGAACCTTCTCTTCTCCAAGCTGAACAAGCCCAACTCTCTCAGCCTGTCTTCACAGGGGAGGTGCTCCAGCCCCTTCATCATTTTTGTGGCCCTCCTCTGGACACATTCCAACAGGTCCATGTCCTTCTTGTGCTGAGGGCTCCAAAACTGGACACAGTATTCCAGGTGAGGTCTCACCAGAGCAGAGTGGAGGGGTGTGACCAAGAATCACACCTCTCAATCTGCTGGCCACACTTCTTTTTGTGCAACCCAGGATGTGGTTGGCCTTCTGGGCTGCAGATGCGCATTGGTGGCTCATGTCCAGCTTGATAAGATGAGCAAGAGTTACTGTCATTTTGGAGTTTGATTGTGATGTTTCAGGTTCACAGTGAGCATAAAGAAATTGCCCATTAGATTACGCTCAAAGGACTTTTCCTTCTCATGATAGCTGCAAACAGTATGTCAAGCTGCAAACCCTGACTAAGAGAGGGAAAAGCATACTGTGTGACTCAAACACACACTGCTTGCTACAAGAAACCCAACAGTGTTATTAGATCTAAAGCAAGCAAAGGCAGCTTGTGAAAAACAACAGAGTGTGACAACTTGCCCACCCATTAATTGTTAAAGTTGGGATGCCCCACCCCAAAAAGCCTGAGAAAATCCTCATCTAGATCCAAACCATTCCAGTGGCTCCCACATCTATCTGTTCAAGTCAAACCCTATGACTCAGAATTGAGTCTTGAGAGAGACTGGATTTCCTAGTTTGGGTCCAGGGTTTAGCTGCAGAGGCTCACCACTGCTGCTGGGAAGTTCGGATCAAAACCACATGCCAAATCCGCCATGACAACTCGAGGGGAGAGGATGGAGGAGTTGCTCAGAGGATTTCATGTGATAGGAGCAAAACAGCAATTTTGCACAGGAGCACAAAACCCGTAGCCCCATGCTGTGCAGGTCCCTGGGTGCTGGGAGTTGTGCTGCACCCAGGTACCATCTGCCACTGCCACTACCACCACTGTCACCACTGAAAGCACTGCCAAGGCCACAGCCAGGCCCCAGCACAGTCCTTAACAAGCAGAATTAAAACAAGCCTGGGACGGAACTGGCTGCATCGGGCATTCAGAAGCACCCTCCAGCTGCTATTGCCAAGGGCTGTAGGGCAATTTTAAACGAGGCTCAGCTGTTTTGGGGTATTTCCTTTCTTTTTCCCCTTTTTGGCTGGCTGATAGGGCAAGTGACAGGAGCCAGGCCAAGCTCAGTGGATCCAAAGCCACCCCTCACTCCCAGCCAGCCAACTTTGGAGCTTTCCTGGTGGCAGGTGCAGTCAGTCTTTTGTGCTCTGACAGCGAGGTGCTGTGTGGGTCCAACCTGTGGGAGGAATGGGTGCTCCTAAACCTTTTTATCCTCCAACTCACTTACTTTTTGTAACAGGTTTAAACCACTTTTTTTTTACCACTGAAATGCCTGGCTAGTGAACTTTTTAGCTGCCAGTACTCTTTTTTTGACGTGTACTTTTCAGCTAAACTGGTTTTCTGCCCTTGTCCTTACGTTGTTGTGAGTTGTGCTTACTACATGGTTACTTGGTCCCAGATGATACTGACTAATCAACGACAGTTTTACACTGCTATGCTGTCAAGTCTGCCCTGTGTTATGCTGGTAAACTCTCATCGCCCACCATACTGTCCTAACCCAACACACTCTTCAGATTTACATGGGGAAAGACTTCTTTTTTTTTTTGAAACCTTTCTGTTTCACTTCCTGAAACCTGCAAAAAATGCGGAAGGAGAAGCAAAAGTTGCAAGAAGGAGAAGCTGAACGCAGGCCCGAGGAGCCCACATGGAGGGGAGGGCTTCGGCGCCAAGTTCAGTTACAGTATCTTGTAACCGCTTTAATGAGGAGTCAGTTAATTTATGCAAACAAGGAATCATATTGCAACATTGTTATTATTAAACACGCCAGAACTGATAGATCCCCTTCAGGCCTTCAGAGGGATCTGCCCGTCTACTTTTGATAATGGAGAGCAGCCAAGCAGATCTCTAAGCAGGTCTCTCTCCTGCACGGCAGAACAGCAGGAGGACTCTTGCAGGGCTCTGTGCCAGCTGGCAGTGCTTCAATCTAATAATCCCATACAGCACTTTCCTACAGCGCACTGCAGGGTGTTGTAAGGCTTCATTAGCTAAGGCTTGTAAAGCATTGTGAGCACTTAAATAAGAGGGACCGGATTAATGTTAAATATTACGAGGATGGTTGGTTTCTTGGGGTTTTTTTTTCGCTGTGCAAAACTTACAGTCCCAGCCTGGAGAAGTTAGCCCTCACCCTGCCCTCCACTCTGGTACAGAGAGACATCTGTCACCAGCAACAGTGTCGTCATCACTGTCAGTGAACGGAATTGTTTGGGGTGGCCTGAAGGCAACAGTGGTTACACTGCTTTCTTTCACGGCTAAAGGAACATCTCATTGATTTCTTAAAAGAAATCTTAATTTTCTCCATTGACAATGCTAGAACTATTGGCAATTAAAATTACAGGACAGTTGTGGTTTTTTAACAGGACATCTTATTAAATTACATTAAAAACCTTTATAAAGAGTCATAAAAAAAGTAACAAAAGGGTGGTAAGGCAGCTGTGTTTCAGCATAAGTGAAAACTATTGCCATTACTATTAGCAGAACAGTTCACACCGAACAGCAGTAAGCTTTTACGGGTGCATTAAATAAATAAATGACAGTTTAAATTAAAACATTTAATCAACTGCTAGCCTTTGCAAACTGTCCCACAATTTGTCATCAGGACTATGTACCTATAGACAACAAGGGCCTTTTTGTCCAGAAAATCAGTTCTGAAGAGCAGAGGAAGTGGCCCACTGACTGTGACCCTAACAAATGGTCGTGCTGTATTGTACTCTCAAAAGGAAAAAAAAAAAAAAAAGGAGCCCAGGTTATTTACAGGAGGTAGATCATAAAATTAAGAGAATCATTCTAGCACCAAAGAAGAACCATTCATTTTACTGTCATTTAAATGTGTTAGATTATAAAGGACAAGAGTCAGTTTTCTTGTTCATTTTATCAACTTAAGTCCATCCGTTTCTCAACAGTCACCAAAGTACACCGTATTTGCTCCCCATAACATAAACCCCTGTAAGCTTAGAAAGCCAAGCTTGATACAGGGGTGGAGACAAGATCTTCCTCAGAAAGGAAGGGTGACGTGAGCATGGCTGGACACCCAGGTTGGGCCAGGGAACTGTAGGAGCAGGGCTGCTCCATGCTGCAGGGTTGGAGCAATGCACAGCACCATATGCAGAAAGCACTATTTTGAGGAGCAGGGGTGTGGCAAGTTTCCATTTCCCACGGGCCTCTCTGCTTCTTTGCACCTACTTGATAGCTGGTATGTACATATTAGTAGCTTGTGTCTGCCTTTGTCAGGCCCCACCTGGAGTATTGTGTCCAGTTCTGGGCTCCCTGGTATAAAAAAGACAGGGATCTCCTGGAAAGAGTCCAGAGGAGGGCTACAAAGATGATTAAGGGCCTGGAGCATCTCCCCTGTGAGGAAAGGCTGAAGTGAGCAGGGACTGTTCAGCCTTGAGAAAAGAAGACTGAGAGGGGATCTTAAGAATGTTTCTAAATATCTTAAGTGTGGGACATAGGGGGAAATAGCTGTGCTCTTTTCAGCTCTGTGGAGACAGGACAAGGGGCAATGGTCTCAATTTGGAGCACAGGAAATTCCGCACCAACATGTGGAAGAACTTTTTCACAGTGAGGGTGACAGAGCCCTGGGACAGGCTGCCCAGGGGGGTTGTGGAGTCTCGTTCACTGGAAATATTCAAGACCTGTCTGGACACCTACCTGTGTGATCTGTCCTAAGGAACCTGCTGTGGCAGGGGGGTTGGACCCAATGATCTCTTGAGGTCCTTTCCAACCCCTGTGATACTGTGATTCCTCACAAACTGCATCATTAACTGCATGAACTAAGTTTCCTCTCCCCCTTTCAATGCCCAACAGCTCTTTAAGAGATAGAAAAGTGCTGTAGCCAGCATTTTGGTTACCCCTGATATTCTTAAAAACTTGTCTGTCAAAGAGGGAAGAAACACCAGTTTGTTCACATTTATGGCCCACACAGGAGCCAGGATGGCTTCCCATAAGCACTGTCTGGGATGAGTTAAGTCCAGACAAACTGTAAGGTCGGCCTCATAACCCAACTTTTAGGAGCTTTCATGCGGCAGCTGAAAACACTGCCCACTTTGTCTCCCTCTGTCCGTTGGGTTGCCTCCTCCTTCCTTACACTCAGACTTTTCACTTCATTTTGTCCCAAACACTTTTATCATGGTTTTATATAGCATGAGCATGTCAAACAGAGTAGTCATTACATAATTACTCGATATCTAAATCAGAGAGGTTAGTCAAACATCTCAAGTTTTCTTAATTATAGCCAACTTTATATAAACATCTGCTAGCAAACACCAGACTCACAGGCTTGCAGGAAGTACACCACAAATGATGGGAAGGCTTGGGAGAATAACCTGGGGTAACAAAATAAACACAGTGGTTCATCTCAACTTGCTAATCTTCTGAATATTTTCCTTCTTGAGTGATTTTTTTTTCTTACAAGCTTTTTTGAAATTCAACCAGAAGTCTATGTTTCATTGGAGTGTTCTACTTTGCTACTACAACAGCACAAGGACTGAGGCAGTATTTTTATCTTACATCATACCGTTCCTTCTTCCATAAAGCATAGCTAGCAAGGTAGAAAAAATGTATGCAGAATCGCAGCATGGTAGGGGTTGGAAGGTCCCTGTGGACATCATCTAGTCCACATCCCATGCTAGAGCAGAATCACCTACAGCAGGTTGCACAGGATCGCATCCAGACAGTGTTTGAATATGAGTATCAACCTCCTGGCACTTCCTGTGGACAAAATCAGTCTTTTTAAATGCAAAAGAAACCTTGTCCTCTAGCCTCTCTAAGATGCTGAAGATCTCTACCCAGCTCTTCCTTGCTGACTTTTCTCTGCAAGAATAGCCCTGAGATTCCAGCATTAATGGGTGGTAAAGCTGTTCTGTCACCTCCAGCCTCTGCAAAAGCTCCAATTCTAATTGGAAAGACCTAAAGTTTGGTCCCTCTCACACGCTTTGGTCACCACAGGACATCTAGAAGTTACGTGACCCACACAACTGAAGTCATGCTGCTGGAGAAACTGGGTGCCAGCGGTGAGGGATTGCGGTCAGACCTCACACAGGACTCGCTAGAAGTGTGCCAGAACAGAAAGCATGTTACCAGCTTAACTTCTGTGTTATGGTATGCTTTCTAGCAGCACTAATAAAGAAATTATGTTATCAATCCTTTTCATCAACCCAAAGATTTTCTCAGGGTATCTTCATGCCTTTTTCTATTTTCGTTTTTCTTTTTTTTTTTTTTTTAGTAAGAGGCTGCTGTACATCATTAATCCATATTTTAATTTTCAGTCTGTGAACATTAGTGCCATCTCAGCTCCTTGTAGCTGGTTACCCTGCAGTCAGCTATGTTTCTGAATGCACTGGCTGGCATTTTGCCTTGTAGCACATGTATCCTGTGGAAATCCTTCATTGTTCATGGATGGCTCAGTCCTGCTTCTCCTCAAGGAAACTCTTTCCTGTGGCAATAGAAGGTAGGTATTTCTATGCCTGTTAAATTTTGGATCAAATAGTCCTCTTATTATCTTTAGTGGAGAAGGCTATAGGCATGAAATCATAGTATCATAGAATATCCTGAGTTGGAAGGGGCCCACAAGGATCATTGGGTCCAACTCCTGGCTCCACACAGGGCCAGCCAAGTCAGAGCATGGGACTGAGTGCACGTACAGGCACTTCTTGAACTCAGTCAAGCTGGGTGCTGTGACCACTTCCCTGGGGAGCCTGTTCCAGTGCCCGACCACCCTCTCAGTAAAGAATCTCCTCCTAATATCCAACCTAAACCTCCTCTGTCACAGCTTCATGCCGTTCCCTTGGGTTCTATCACTCCCTCTCATCAGGAAGCCATAGACCACAATGAGGCCTCCCCTCAGTCTCCTTTTCTCCAGGCTGAACAAGCCAAGGGATTTCAGTTTCTCCTCATATGACTCCCCCTGCAGACCCTTCACCATCCTTGTTGCCCTCCTCTGGGCACTCTCCAATATTTTTGTGTCCCTCTTGTATTGTGGTGCCCAAAACTGCGCACGGTGCTTGAGGTGAGGCTGCACCAGCACAGTGTAGAGCAGGACAATCACCTGCCCTGGCTGGCAACACCGTGCTGGATGCACCCCAGGACATGGCTGGCTCTCCTGGCTGCCTGGGCACACTGTTGGCTTACAGGTAACTTGCTGTCGACCAAGACCAAACCCCTCTCAGCATGGCTGGCCTCCAGCATCTAATCCCCCAGTCTGTATGTGTAGCCAGAGTTTCCCCTTCTCAGGTGCAGGGTCTGGCACTTGCCCTTGTTAAACTGCATGCTGTTGGTGATTGCCCAGATCTCCAATCTGCCCAGGTCCCTCCACCCTCAATGGAGGAGTCAACAGCTCCTCTCAATTTGGTGTCATCTGCAAATTTCCTTAAGACACCCTGTAGTCCTGAACATGGTGTTTCCAACCACTGGAGGTGCTCAGGTTCCTCAGAGATCCAGATGGCAACTGAGCCTTTTGCCCAGTGTGCCACAGCATCTGGACAAGACCATCTCTGTGCCTAAGCAGGGGAAGAAAGACACATGAGAGTCCTCATTACTCCTTGTCCTGACCTATTCATTTCCCATTTTAAAGTTTTACATGAAAGTAATTGACTTTCTGCAACCTACATCATAAAGATCTGTTAGGAGTTAGGAGTTACAGAAAATTACACAGTTGTACTTAGTAAGTGCATGAATGGCAATACACAGCACCATATAGTATTTAACTCTGACATATCCAACTGTTTCTAACAGCATTACATGATGTCCCAAGGAAGACCAGTCGCTGCACATGCAATTCTCACTCTGGTGTAATCTGACTCTGGTCACCGTGGCCTGGGTAACATCTCATAGTATTTTGCCTGGTACAATTATGGTATTAACCATCTAGAAAATGATTAAAAACAAAAAAAAAAAAACAAAACAAAAGCAATCTTGCAAAGTAAAACCTACACCATTACCCACTGTTTTTAGAGTCACTTAAATTACCCACAGGAGAGAAACTTTTGCTTGTTTGGCAATGATGGCCCCAGAAAAGAACTACTTAATCTAATGCTAGGAAACCTTATGTGTAATATTAAGCATGACATTATTGGCTGTAAAAGATTAAACCCCCCCCTTTTTTTTTTCAAATTATTATGCTACTTTTCTTACTGTTGATCAATTTATGCTGACACAGGTCTGACCTACCTACATAATCTTATAAAATTTACATTTATATAGCTTTTTCCATGCTTGATCATCAGCAATTACCTTAACAAAAGAATTCTTTACGGAGGTGAAGAGAGACATTTTTATAATCACACAGAAGGCAACCAATCTGTAGAAACAAATAGGTAAATATAAAGCAAAATTTTAAATTCATTAGGTCTGCTATGTCCATAGTGCTCCAATGTGGAAGAGAAATCAATTCGGTCTCCTAGACTTGCATGTACTCCACCTGCTCTGGGTGAAGAGAGAGATTTTATTGTGGAAAGTAAGCAAACATGTAAGAAAAAGAGTTGAATATCTCCACTAAGACTTGATTTTTCCCCTGAAGTCTCCTTTAATTGGCTTGAAGAGGTTTTGCTGTATGGCCACTCCCTGCTATTACCTGTCAGTAAGCTTAAACTGCTTCTTAGAACATTGTCTTGAATAAATGAACCTATAGATTAAATCACTGTGATGGACATGTAAGCAGACATGCAGAGGAAGAACTGCAAGTACGCTCATAAAATTTATGTCTCACATCTTGGGAATTCCTTAATGTTTCAAGGATTTGTCCATTAGTACAGCATCAGAAGTGGGAACCTCAGTCCTTTCCCTCTTCTACAGTGGAAAAAACAATTATTTGATAACAAATCAGCTAGCCAATTATTTTTCTTTCTGTGAAACTTGCCAAACATTGCTGCCAGCTTGAGTTACATTCATGTAAGTAATGGGGCCTTGAGCAACCTGGTCTAGTGGGAGGTGTCCTTGCACATAGCAGGGGGGTTGGAACAAGATGATCTCTAAGGTCCCTTCCAACCCAAACTGTTCTGTGATATGATTTATCAGCTTATTGTAAATTAGGTAATTTCCTTCTATAAAAAGTGCCAAAGTCATATTGAAGACATAAATAGAAATGTATAAGGTAGGTAAAGGAAGGCATGAGTCCGAAATTGATGATTGCAAAGCACATAAAATCCTTAAAGAACTTTTCTGGCCTCCATATTGTGAAGGACAGAAAGAATAAATAGCCCAAACACTCTCCTTACTAAGAGAGAAAGACCTTTCCAACCTAGGTTTTTATTTTTATTAATACTTTAACATATCAATCTAGTGTTAAACTATCAACCACTGGTCAATAATTTATTACATTGGCAAATGCACTTAACTGTTAAACTATCTGCGGCAGACTCCTTATCCAGAGCATTAAAGCTCTGAAATTAAAAGGCAGCAGGGCTGCTGGTTGTGTCAGAAGCCCAGAAGACTCCAGATTTTCTGACAAAAACTGTAGAAAGCTAGTAGAGTCTAATCCCAATATGTTATATTTAATAAAATACATGTTGCAAGTGAGGTGGTCATCTTATGGCAACATGCAGAGGCTCAACCCACTTGGTTAAAAAAAAAAATACTTCCAAGAAAGCAGGGGAGAAAGAACAGGAAAAAAAAAACCCAAAAAACCAAAAGAAAGATGATTCTGCTCCCAAAACCTATGTTCAGCTTTGCTCAGTCTAAGAGCCAACACTAAGAGCCAACATAACCAGAGGTACCACTAGAACAAATCCTTCTGCCAGGGTGAGCACCTACACCGTGAGTATGTCAGAGTATCAGCCACGACAGAATAAGCGTAACATGTGGCTGTTCAAAACCAAAGTGCTCTCTGTCACAGTCGTATTACAGTTTGACATGAAAGGAAAACACTTTAACTTTCATGTGACAGATCTTAGGAGGAAGGAAAAATGACATGGTTCTGAAATGCAAAGCTAAACTGCCTGGATTTTTCTTTTTTTTCTTTTTTCTTCCTAGTTTAGGCAATGAAACTCTATGACCCCCTTCTTCCCCCAAATCACTTACACAGACTCACTCTTCCTCAGGAATTAATTTTGTGACAGTAGAAAGGAGAGCAGAATGTTATGCTTTTGGGTTCAGAGCCTCCTGATATGTCACAGACATTTGAGACAAGTTGCCAGTAACATTTTCAGACTTAATTTTATACCACTTTTTTTGTGAGCTTATTTAGGGAATCTGGGGAGAAGAGGATGCTGTATGAGGCTAAAGTGTCCCTTTGCTGACCTCCTCCAGAGCTGCATCTCCTTGGGAAGCCTGGTTAGTGTAAGGGTGTGCTTGGATGACTACAGCTTTGATGTAAAGTCAGTTTTCACAAATGGTTTCTTCTCATTAGTTTTCCCATTACCACTGAGATAAAGTTGAATCCTGGTTTCTGATGCTATTTCAGGCATCAAGATCAGTTAGATATGTACCTCTTAAAAACAAGGAAATGAAGAGACCAAATCTCTGGTATAGCTCCACAAGTACTTAACCCATCCATCCATTTCTAGCAATGGAGGCTTCATTTTCAAAACAGCTGGACCAAATTCCTTAGCCAGCGTGGAAGGTCTCTCTGTATCAGTAAGGCTGATTATTAAATATTATAAAACCTCTGACTTTTAAGTGGAAAATATTCAAGTAGTTTTCCAATCTGACATCAGTTTACCAGAGGTTTCTCAGGATTTCATCAAAAAGGAGAGTCTAAAAGTACAGTGAATACCAGTCAACATGTTGTCATGGACAATAGGGTCCATGAAACTTTTGTTCTTTTCAAAAAATATACATTTTGACTAGTCTGTGTTGATGCAAGTATTTTTCTTACTATCACACAGCATTTTGACTGAAAAGCTTACGTTGTCTGGAATTAGTGAGATTTCCTATGGATCTGAAAGTGGCTCGCTGGTAACTCCCCAAACTGGGATGTTAATGAGAAGATATCAAGAAGCAGGGCACGAGAAAAGAGAGATTCCCAAGAAAATGTCTTTGGTCCAATGTTAGTTGTCATCAGTGATAGGGGAGTCCAGAATGGCAGGATAAAATTCTTGTCAAGTAAATACATGGGCATCAAAAAGACTGATGGGATGGCAAATAACAAGAATGGATTGGTCATCTGGACTGACCTGAATCACTTCACTTTACAGTCTCTACACCATTAGTAAATATATGTATGGATAAAATTGCACAGCATTGTGTTGAGAAAAATTTTGAGAGATGGTCTGTTAATTACATGCCCAGGCAAGTGCTTCCAGGAAGAAAACAGGCAAAGGAGAAGGGTTTACCTGGGTTTAAAATTTACAGATGAGGGCTGAACATAGAGAAATGTGACCCTGCAATAAGATACTGCTTCACAGTAGTGAAGGTAATTAAAAGGTAGCGGAAATTACTGGAAGAATCAGTAGACTTCCAGGCAATCTTTAAAATGAGATTACCTACTTTTCTAGAGGACTTGCATGCTTTAACCCTTTCTGGAGAAATTAAATGGCCACTATGCAAAGCAGGTCAAGAGTAGATGGACATATTTGTTCCTTGGGGCCTGCGAATACTTAATTGACAAGTTAGCTGTTAAGTTTACAACACAGGAGAGAGGGAAAAAAACAGCTTGGCTTTGGGCAGCATCCATAAAATGAACAGGGTCTCTTTAGACATCTCTAAACACCAATTCAGGCCACCTCCTCTCCAAAAAGACTGTCACTAAAATAAAGTTCAGAGAGGAACAACAAAAGCCATCCTGACAAGGAATGACGTTTTGAGCAGAAATTCTGGTGTGACCAGATTGGACACAGTGCCACTATAATACCAGTCCTAGGGGGATGCAGAAGTGTTTCAAGCACTTTTACAACAAGAAATACTGTAATGAAGAAAAGCAAAGTGTTAAGGACTGGCAGATTTTGCTGTGGACTTGTAAAACTGCTTTAAAACATGGCAGGAAAAGAAGTCCTGCATTTCAAGGACACAAACTCAGAATTTTAACAAGATGCTGTCTATAACTTGCTTAATAAATGCGCCCTTTACAGCGCTTCCAAAGCCCCCAGATTTCAGCAGCACTCCCCACATCACGTTGACTGCACTACACGTTACACCACCAGATAATAATGAGTACAGCCATGGCCCTTGAGTCCTGCTCTCTGATACTGGAAATACAAAGTGACCTCACTGCCTCTTCACAGCCCTCTAACAAACCAAATCTCTAAGAATAAATGACAGCCGAGGCAGAGTAGGGGCCTTTGAATGAGAGACACTGTTCAAATTCAAAGAAGTGTAAAACAGAAAAATAGGGGATGATGTGCCACTGAAAGGGAGGCAGAGAAACACAATACATGAGCCTTCAATAAAAATGAAAAACTAATGACATTATACTGAGGCTGTGGATAGAACATTTCATCCCCTTTTTTGTATTCTGATCAGTCAGGCAGGCATAAAAATGACCTTTCTTGCATGCATGTTTTCAGAAACCTGTTTCCAGCAGATGTTTATTTTATCTGACTGGATCTTAGCTGGCCTTCAGCACTGATGACACCAGATGTTTTCTATTTAAGGATTGTTTTCTGAAAAGTTCAGCCTGTACGGCAGGTGTCTGTGTGCAAGTGCTTCAGCTTCTGCATCCCTGGGATCGTTCAGTGCCTCGTGACTTCAGTGGAGGCTGCTGGTAAGCAGGAAAGCTGCTTGTTCCATGGCCACTGTTTGACATGAATTGCCTGGGAGCTCTGAGTATGAATCAAAGGGTCCTGTACTGGTCCCAGTCCCCTACCAAGCAGCATCAGATGTGGCCTCTGACACCTTGTTGCTGTGGCCTTCCAGTGGTGCCATCCCACCGGCCTTTGAGCCATCCCTTTCTCCTATTAAAGCAAGGTTTTCTCAACAAAGAACTGGGGGTGGAAACCAAGGGTATTTCCTTCCTTTCAGCCTAACTGCAACCAACTCTAGACACCTTTCCCAACATGTTTTGTCTGGAGTTCAAAGCCAGAGAAAGCTGCCTGCTGGAAGTCAAAGGATAAAAGACCATCTCTTGCTATTTAGCTTACTGAATGCAATGTGTGAGACACCCTGAAATGGGCCATACCAAAAGGTCTTTCTGGTCCAATATCTTCTCTCTGGCAGTGGCCAAAAGCAAGCATCCATGCAAAGGTGGCAGATAAGGGTGCACCAGTAGGGTAATTTACTCAAATAATATCCCAACATCTGGTACCGTGTGGCTGAGGGCCACCGTGAGTTTGGGACGGCTCCTGTATATTGGTTAAGCCCCAGTGCATTTATCAGTCATTAACATCGCCAACCTCCACACACGAACTTGGGCATCTACAGTATCGTGTAGCAAAGAGTACATGGTTGAGCTGCACATCCCTTGAGCAGATGAACTGTGAGAGGTGAATGTTCACATTGTGGGAATCACTTCCTGTCTGTGTTATGCCTATCACCTGTTCATGAGGGGGTCTCTCAAATAAAGTTCTTGGCAAAGAGAAGAATGTACACCAAAAGGTGGAACCCAACAACAAAAAAAAAGCAGCAAATTAAGTACTACCTTTGATACATTGCCGGTCTCTCACTTGGCATTTCGTCATAACTGAGAGGTATTGGAAGGGCAGTAAGGTAAAGTTTGCATATTGGGTTTTTTATTATTATTGTTGTTATTGTTATTTCTTCCACACCAAGAAATATCTGCTTAGTTTGGATTAAAACCCTTGGACATAACTGTACTAAGCATGCCAGCTACTATAACTTCATTTAATTAGGTGGCATCTTGCACATTTTCTTGAAGAAAAGGTACTAATTTTGTTAGGAAAGTTTAAGTTTAGGATTACAACATACATGGAGGAAACAGGAAGATATCCAAGAGAAGTGGAACATTTGAAAATTGAGAACGACGGGCTAACTGGAGAACATAAATTCCTAAAATCACAAGGATTTTGATGAAACCTGAAATAGGTGACAGTTATCACATTGAAGCTGCTGTTTCTTTTGTATGTTGAAAGATACTATGTCTTACTGTAACTACCTGCCTGTAAACCTACAGCTGTCCTAGCAACAAAACACCAGCAAGCGGAAAGGTGGAATGAAGGAGGCGCTTTGCTGACTTCTAATAAGTCTATGGAAGAAGAGTGCTAGAGAGACATCTGCCAGTCTTAATCTACTTATCAGCCAGGATTTCAACTTTGAGGAGATTTCTTAGTCTGGACAGACAGAAAGGAAAGTGAAGAAGAATTAAAAGATGTCTGTTCACTCAATCACTTTGTTATGTGTCTGAAGGATTTGACTGGAGGAATACACTTGGACTTAGGTTTTTTCCATTATAAATATCTTGATTTGTTCATGGAAAATTAAAGAGCACAGTTCAAGGAGCAGTCAAATTTCCTTGCACAAGTCGTTGGGGATTGTAAGGTTGTTTTCAAGACATTCATAGCCCTCTGGAGTTTTCCAGGCACAACCCACATCTTCATATGAGTCATTACTGCTGCCATATCTGAGAGCCTGTAGGCAAAACCGAGTGCAGACTAATACATCCAGACTCGGTTTGCATGCTTGCAAAGGAGCATACAGACAGATGCATAATCAAGGGACAAAAATAACTTTCAAAAGACATTACTGCTGTCCCTAAGAGACAGTTGGCTCCTAAACAAGATCTTTCCACCAGTATATTCCAGGATTTAATTACATTACTATGGATGACAGGAAGTCATCCTCCTTCATCCATGTGGGGATATAGAGATTACTGAAGGATAGCTAAAGAGCTGAATGTATTAAAGCATTAGAACTGGTTTATGCCCCATTAATGAAACTAGTTTTAAGAAAATAAAAAGGAAAAACTTTTGATCATGCATTGGTATTGAAAGATAGTCGCACTAAGGGGAACTCACACATCCCCGTTGGCTCATAATTGAAAAAAGCAAGCAAAACAAAGCTATCAAAAAATCTCAAGTTATCTCAATAAATACTGTGCAAAGAGCTCAAATGCTTTTTCACATGATTTCTGTAAAACTTCTTTGGCTTGCAACATGCCACTGCATTTACCAGTTCTAGTAAGAAACCATATACTTTCACATCAGTTACCAGATGTCAAAATAACTGGGGCAGTTGCATAAGAGCTACTGCAGCAGAGAGGAAAAAAAATGGTGTTTGTTGGGGGGGGGAGGCTTGGGGAAGTACACAATATGGAGCAGAAGGCCTATTTGTGTTGAATTTCTATAATAATGTGGAAGGATTTTAATGTTTCAGAGTACTTTTTCCCAGTTTGTTAAGGCTACTTTTCTACTCCTGTGCCGATTCCTGTAATTTGCTGACAGATTAATTCTTAGGCAGGCAGTCCTCAATACAAGACCGGGGCACATTTCTTCTGATCAGCACTAAATCATGAGCCAGATGCAACAACCACTCACTCTGTCCCACATTCAGCAGGTCAGATTGGGAGTCGGATGGTCCCTTTGGGCCTGACCTGGAGGGTGCAATTAATGCCACCCTCACAGCACATTGAGCTCAGGTCACCTTCACGTGAAAATACTTTTTTACTCTTAGCTTGCAAAGAGTACCTCCAAAACCTAAAACACCCTTGAAAACAAGGGTAGCACCGCTGACTAGCTTCACAAGGACTTACCATGTGCTTGCAATTTTACTCACCGATACTGCAATCCATGTTCAACTTTTTATAACCAGACATAAGAAGTAGCTTATTTTAAGTTCCTGAAGTAACATCCCATTCCCTAGAAATGTTACTTGTTCTACAGATTATGTACTGCATGAAACTACTGTGCTGACCTGGGGCATGTACGTGACTATTTCCACACCCTTTTCTGCACAAAACACACAGCAAAAGTCCAGAGTTTAAATTCTATTAAGAAGTTTACTCCAGAAGTACAATCATTTAATAGGATCATGAAATTGCTTAAAATACACACTGAACTTCATCATTAAGAGAGCACGGATTTTTTTAATGCAAACACATATTTGTTATGTTTCTGGATTTATTAGACGTTTCAAAAAGGAACTATAAATCTATCTCAATAATATCCTGTATGGAATTTTTAATATTTATTTTTTAAAAAAACAGATTTATCAAAGATAACAATGCTTTCTGCAAGTATCAGAGCACAGAATTACTTCCATGTCTAGCTGCCCTGAAAATAGGGCAGTAATCCCTGGTAATCCCTAGGTATTTAAGATTACCACGGAATAACACCAGAAATAGCTTAGCAAATGATTTAAGAATGCCTCAGACTGTAATTATGTGCAGATAAAGGTCACTGGGTAGAATATTCTCGGTGTGGTTTGGAGTTCATAAAACAGTGAGGGTCTTATTCTAATGGTCTTTTAATTCCATTCTGCATAATTGAGGTAGGAAAGTAGCAGCACGACAGTATCTGACTTAATTTCTAGGTAATTGGTACACTTCTAATAGGATTTTTCCACTGAACAATAGGATAGGCAGGCAGTATGTGAAGCAAGGGTCATGAAAAGAGAAAGAAGGAAAGTGAGAGTTTGGAAAGCTCTGTTCAAAAAATGGAGAAGGCAGAAACTTTCACCAAACCATGAGGTTTGTGCTCATCCTTACTACACGTTTTCTCCTCTTACCGTAAGCCCTTCCCTCCTGCAGCTCGTACCCACTGGCGAGTTCCTTCTGGAAAACAGGTATCAAAAAAGCTGTTCCCTCCCTTTGCAAAATTGAGACTTGTCTTGTTATTAAGACACTGGCTGAGGACACTGGGATTCTACTTTCCTGACACTGGCTTCACGCAAAGGAGAATTGGTGTGCAGTCCCTGCATCCCCAGTTCAGAGAAGGAGATGCATGGTGGCCATGAGCCTGCAGAGCATCACTGGTTTGGAGCAAGTGGGATGGTTGTCCGTATCTGCGTGCACAGCCAGCCCAGGATGTGGCATGTTGGTGCATTTGTAATAGCACATCATTGTCAGAGAGAAACAGCTTATGCTTGGTTATACATGGTGGCATGCCCAGTTTTCCTCACCTTTACACAGTAGTGGTCACTGTGGGCTGCACACCAATGCCACAGGTTGCTGCTCGCTTTCATTGCAACACACATCCTGTTACTATCTATTTAAGCACATAGAATCATGAGTCTTTAAGGTTGGAAAACACCTCTAAGGTCATCAAGGCCAACCATCAGTCCAACACTACAATGTCTGCTAAACCATGTCCTGAATCGTAAAATCACAGAATGCATTAGGTTGGAAGGGATGTTTAAAGGTCATCTAGTCCAATCCCCCTGCAGTAAGCAGGGACATCTTCACTAGATCAAGCCCCACCTTGAGTATCTCCAGGGATGGGGCTTCCACTACTTCTCTGGGCAACCTGTTCCAATGGTCTACCACCCTCATAGTGAAAAATTTCTTCCTAATATCCAACCTAAATCTCCCCTTTTCAGCCATTACCTCTCATCCTGTTGCTACATGTCCTCATGAACAGTTCTTTCCCAGCTTTCTTATAGGCACCTTTCAGGTATTGGAAGGCTGCTATAAGATCATAGAATCACAGAATACTTTGGGTTGGAAAGAACCTCAAAGATCATCTAGTTCCAACCCCCTGCCATGGGCAGGAACACCCTCACTAGACCAAGTTGCCCAAAGACCCATCTAACATGGTGTGGTGGTTTAGCCCTGGCTGGAGGCCTGATGCCCACCAAAGTTGGTCTATCACTCCCCTTTCTAGTTGAACAGGAAAGAAAATATATATTGAGAGGCTTAGGAGTCAAGATAAGGACAGGGAGAGATCATCTAGTAATCAATGTCATGAGCAAAAAAGACTCAACACAGAGTGAAGGAAAGAAAACTATCTAATTTATTACACTACAGTACATACACAGTGAAACCAGAGTCAGGTAATGAGAAGCACAACCACATCTTAAGGCACCTTCCCCCCCACCCCTCCCTTCTTAGCAGACTTCCCTTTAGTTACGATTTTGCTCCCTTCTTCCCCACATTGTAGCATGTGGGGGGTGGGGGTGGGGTGAGGAGGGGCAGGTACTGGGGAAATGGGGTTCTTGGTCATTTCTTCATGAGCTGTTTTCCTTTTTCCAGATCTTAAAACACCTCTACCTCCCCCTCACCCCTCCCTTCTTTGCAGAAGTCACTTTAGTCATGATTTCACTCCCTTCTTCCCCCTCATTGTGGCACAGGGAGGGGTAGGGACTAGGAAAATGGGAGCTTTGGTCAGTTCCTTGCAAGTTGGTTTCCTTCTTGGCTGGGGTGGGGGAGCATTCATTCCACACCCTTCCCCTGCTGCACTGTGGGGTCCCACCCATAGGACACAGTCCTCCACGAACTTCTCCAACATGATTCCTTTCCCACAGGGCTTTTTCTCTTAATTCAGCTGCCTCGACGTGGGACACTGCTATGGCGGGCAGCAATAAATCACAATGTTTCTCAGTCCCAGTCCTCCACGGCGTCACCAGCCTCTCCCCCAGCAAACATGCTCCAGCATGGATCTCTCCCTCATTCATTTCTGTGTCTCTGTCTCACTCCATGGGTTGCAAGTGCTGGCAGGGGCTCGCTCCAACGCGTGTCACAGCATCTTCTGTATGTCTCCACCTGCTCCAGCCTGGGGCCTCTCCATGGGCTGCAGGGGCATCTTTCTTTCCAGCCCCTAGGGCACCTTCTCCAACCCACCCCTGGCCTTGGTGTGTCCACAGCTCATTATATCTCTTCACTCCCTTCTCCAGTGGCAAAATGCAGCTGCTTCCAGGGTTTATTTCTCCTATATGTGATTCACAGAGGCGCTGTGACCATTGCTGATTGGCTTGGCCTTGGTTAGCAGCAACACTGGGCTTGAATTGGCTGATGTTTACTCTTCAGGCCCTGCAGAGAGCTTCTAGCTACTTCTTACAGCAGCCATTTTCTGCAGCCCCCATTCTCTCCCAGCACCCAGCTATGCAAAACTGCAACACCTGGCCTTAAGCGCTTCTAAGGATGGGGCTTCCACAGCCTCTCTGGGAAACCTGTTCCACTGCCTCAGCACCTTCATAGTAAAGAATTTCCTCCTCTAGCCTAATCCTACCCTCTTTCAGCTCAAAGCCATTGCCCCTTGTCCTATAGCTGCCTTCCCTGGTGAACAGTCCTTCACACTTTCCTGTAGGAACCCTTTAAGTATTGGCAGGCTGCAACTAGGTCACCCCAGAGCCTTCTCTTCTCCAGACCAGACAAGCCCAAGTCTTGCAGCCTGTCTTCACAGGAGAGGTGCTCCAGACCCTTGATTGTCTTAGTGACCCTCCTTTGGACTCGCTCCAACAGCTGTACTTCTTTCCCGATCTGGAGACACCATAGCTGGATGCAGTACTCCAGGTGAGGTCTCACAAGAGCAGAGGGGCAAAATCACCTCCCTCAACCTGCTGGCCATGCTGTTCTTGATGTGGCCCAGGACATGGTTGGCCTTCTATGCTGCTAGCACACACTGCAGGCTTATCTTGAGCTGCACCCACAAATTCTTCTCCTCAGGGCTCCTCTCAGTCCATTCTCTGTGCCCGTGGTTGCGCTTGGGATTGCTGTGACCCACATGCAGGATCTTGCCCTTGGCCTTGTTGAACTCCATGCAATTTACACAGGCCCATCTCTCCAGCCTGTCAAGGTTCCTCTAGATGGCATCCCTTCCCTCCAGCACGTTGACCTCATCTCCCAGCTGAACAAGCCCATGTCTGCAAATTTTTTGAACACTTCCAGGGATGCTGACTCCACCACTTCTCTGAGCAGCCTATTCCAATGCCTGACCACTCTTTCAGGGAAGAAAATTTTCACTAATATCCAATGTAAACCTCTCCTGGAGAAACTTGAGATAATTTCCTCTCATTTTAACATAACTTGGCAATCGCTTTTTTCAACTAATGGGAACAGATTTGCAGGTACAGTTAGTCACAAAGATGATGCTTCAGAAAAGCTTGGTTATAGATATGATGTTGAGAAAAATCCACACTTCTTTAAATAAAAATCCCACATGGGCATGCAAAGACGGAGTCTCTCATGGTAACCTTTGCTATTTGTTGTTGTTAGCAAGCACATGGGGCTTCAGCATGGTCCTGATGAGGTCAGCCACCCCCACCCCAAACACACAGCATGCCAGCATTCAGGCTACGTGACCACAAAATCACCCTAGAAAAGCTACAGAGGGAAGGTGAAGAAAACACAGGCAGCCTGCCATCTAAAAGTGCCCCACTGATGGCAGCCTCTTCCTCCCTCTTCCCACAATAATTGTAGCACAGGAACCAGAAAGAGAGAAGTTGCTTGCAAACAATTTATGAACCACAGGAAAGGTAAAAATATCAATGAACATGGTGTTCACAAGTCAGCTGAACAAGCTTTCATTATTAGAAAACACCTACTGTCACTGTGATCAAGATTTGGAACAAAGCTATAATTATAGCATTACCTTTCATTCCCAAAAGACTAATGAATCAGGCAACTGACATTTAGAGTGATACTTCATTTTTTTTACACAAAAACAATGGCATGTCAAATTTGCCTTTTTTCAAGCCATAGTTTCACTAACATCCATGGTTTCTCCAGAAAAGAACTTTTCTATAATATGTTATAAAAAATTAAATAATTTCTATATTTTCTTAAAATGTATTAAAATCTAGATTAATCTGGACTTATTATAAGGAAAAAATATTCATTATAGTAAAAATAATGTTTGGAGAAGTTGCATATAAATTATGTTTTGCCAGGAAGCCCAAACTGACAATTGAATAAAAATGCCCTGAATAGTCATTACGGTAGCACAGATGTTCCTTTGCTACATTTCACTTCAACTCTTTCTATTCAAGTTGCTCTAAAATAGATAATTGAAAAAGAGGCTGTAACAACAGCCTACAGACCTTTCTGTCCAACTGGAGTCACAGATTGTTCTTTTCCAGCTTTATTCATAAACCTGTTATTGCCGGGCTGTACGTCCTCAATATTGAACGTGGCAAATGCTATTTTAAAAGAAACATGTTTTGCAGAAATACAAGCTCTGCAGCTGTTACGGTGCCTGTTTTTTAAGCCCTCTGCACTGCATACCATTAGCATTTCATAGAATTTGACTGAGAAGTTCAAAACAAGGGCAAATGTGCAGTTCTCAGAAGATCAACTAATTCAATGGCTTGGAGAGAGTAAGTGCTCCAAGAAATCACATTAAAAACTGTTGAAAGTGCTGAGTCAACAGCAAACTTTGCATACAGGGTCTGTTAACTGGTTTCACAGAAAATTTATGCCTGTGCCTATGAAACCCTGCTTTTAGTTCAAAAGAGCTATTAAGGATTTTTTTTTTCAAATGGGACTTTGGAGATCAGACCTCTGCAGACCTTCTGAAAGTCCCCAAGAGCCTGGTGCCACCATTTGCTTAGGAGTCATATGATTAATTGATTTTGTCAGTTTGTTGTGCTAACTCAAAAACCACCCCAAGAACCCAAAACCTAAACAAACCTGAGACATCAACTCCCTCATCAAAGCAAGAACTGGTAAAATATCATGATCCATCAACAGAAGCATTTCCCATTGTCCAAGCTGGAAAGTTGCATTTTTAAAATTCAACACAAGCAAATATCACAGCCAAGGGTTGTCGGCATCACTACTATTAATATTTCATCCTTTTTCACATGAACCCTTTCATTAAAAACTATTTAACAACTCTGTGATTACTTTCAAACTTTCACAAATTGACTCCGAGTTACTTTACCCTGCCAGGAAACCCTGTACCTGGCAAATTTAAACTATCTTACTTGGGGCCCTTTGGAACACCCACACCAAGTTCTGCCTCCATATAAATACTACCCTCAAATATTGCTTCAGGATAGAACATGCTAATTTTACTTGGACTCTCAAAACTTTTTGTGGCTGTTAGAGCAGACCTCTACCCTTCCATATCAGTGTAACTTCAAGCATGTAAATCTCTTTGAGAAGTAAACCTCTGTACTAAAAACAACCCATGGCATGGTTCTCTGTCCCATGCCCTGACACAGAACCCAAAAAAGGGTACAGTTCATGGCTGGGGGAGGGGGCACGCAGCCCCCCAAGGCATTACACACCCCAGACTTGCTCTCCACAGCCCAGGCAAGACTGAGCTCCTCCATTTCTACCACAGACAGATAAATTGATAGCAGTGTCCTCATTCTCCTGAGGTGATGTTGCTCCTTGCCACATGCTCAATCAAGACCAACAAACAGAAAAGGGCGACTTTTGCATATACTCATCCACCCCACACAACCTCATATCAGGAAGTTAATAATGTGCGTGACCATCCTCAGCCTCGAGTCACAGCCCACAGAAGTCACATCCATAGCCACAGATGCATGGCTCTGCAGGGAGTATTGCACCAAAACCCATTTGGGAGTACAGGCTGAGTCTATTATTTCTAAGGGCTATACAACAATTTGTTCTCAATCTCCGAGACCTTAAAATGAGAAAACTTTCCTCTTCCAGTAATTTCGGTTTTAGATATACAGTCCCTTACAAAAATGCTCTCAGATTCATTATTTCTGCTCTTTCTTCCTTTAATTGGAGGAGCTCCTGGTGGCTGAAAGCATTTGAGCTCAGTGGATTAAATGGGGTAGCATTTTACTTGCCAGCACTTCAGTGTGGAAAAAAAGAAAGTAACAACAATAAAAGTTTGAAAGGCCAAACTATGCCATGGGTTGTTCTTAGGACAGAGGTTTAGTTCTGAACAGTTCCTGGTACTATATGTTTCAAAATTTCACTCACAGCTCTTTAGTTTGGTTTTTTTAAAAATTTTATTTTATTTTACTTTCCTCCTGAGATTGATCCAAGTCCCAGCATTGCCCCTTGTACTTGAGCAAGGAGCACTGAGACTCCAGCAGACGTCTTATCTGAGGAGAACTCAGGCTAAGTCCTAAAAAACTCATTTGGACCTTCCTTGCCTGAAAAGCAGAACATCTGAGGAGTCTGCCAGGAGGCAAAGGCAGAATTTGGGCTATAAGACACAATTCTTTTGGAAACAAGCTGCATCCTCTAAAAATAGTAGAGCAACGTGTTGACGGTACAGACCTAGCCTGCCTATCCTACACATCAAAAATACAATTTCCCTCAACTCTGTACATGTAGTTTTCTGCTTTTTACAAAAGGATTGAAGGAGAGCTTCCCAATCAGTGAAGCTGTGTAAGATTTCCAATCTAAAGGACTTCTAGGGATAGCTGGGGAATGTTTTCCTGCTCCATCTGAGAAATGTGCATTCCACACAGATGGCTGCTGTAAGGAGAGCAGTTTCCTATGCTTCCTCCCATGATTTATGCCTCTAGATTTCCACGGTCTGGGTGAGGGGCTTGTGGGTGAGGGGTTCTTTGATAGTAGCTACTTGTGAATGCAGAGGACTTCATGCACAGCACTCCTCACTGCTTTTTGCCTGCAAGCAGCTGTGCTTTTTTAGTATTTGCCAAAGTGAGAATTTTAAGGGTTCTCTACAGCAGTGAGGCTGTCACATTCTGGCCCGAAGGTCTCTGATCTGCTAGGCAGATAGCTGACCACTTTTCCTCTCACATTTCATTACCAAACTACCTCCGGATACCACAATTCTCAGCATATTTCCTGCCAAAAGTAACTGCAACCCAGACTTCCTAGAGCACGTAGGTATGTGCTTTTCTGTGACCCATTTCAGCCTGTGCACCTTTCAGGAGAGATATCAGGGAAAGACATACTCAAAAGGCTGCTTCCTACCTCAGTGCCCTTATTTTATAACCCACAGCTGCCACTGTAAACTAGCAAATCTGCATTCTAGGTGTGACTAGGAGCTTTGTTTCCCAGCTGGGAGCATACCCACTGCAAAACAGCTAGACTTTCAGTATTTTTCTCCCCTGGTACTCTCCTGCAGAGCAATCCAAGTCCTCAGCCTGTGGACCTTATTGCTAACAGGGATAAATTGCAGAATCTAGCAGCCACATGGCATCAAATAAAACCACCCTTCACCTTCCTACACATGATTGTTAGAAGCAGCACTGGCCCACGCCAGACATCAGTGAGGCTCAGGGACCAGGACGCTATGCAGAGGGCAGCACCTCCCCAGCACACAGCCTTGGCCAGCTGGAGCTCACATCCAGGCTCTCACATTTGCCTATCTGCCATGGGCTCGACTAACCCTTTTTGTGACCCCATTCATACTTTTGGCCTCCCAAACATGCTGTGATGGCAAGTTCCGCAGTTTAAGCAATGATTGTGCTGAGGTCTTCCTCCTTGTTTTAAACGCACTGCCTGCTCTTTCCACTGGGTGTCTCAGGCTGTGAGATCACAGCAAAGGATTAGTCTCTGGCTATCTTCTCTATGCCATGCATGGGCTTTTTAAAAAACTCTCACTGCCCATACAGTTCCCCCCCATGCTGAACACAGCTCACCTGGACCAGAGACAAGCGCTCAAAAGCCTCATTCAATTAAACAAAAGCCCTTGTGTTCTTTTATTTCTGCTTTGTCCACGCAGATTTCCAAGTCATTCCTTGCCCTCAGCTAAACACAACAAAGTTGAAAAATACGAGGGCAGCAGTGGCCACACTTGCATCTTCAGTTGCATTAGCAGGACCGATGCATGTGTAACAGATGGGACCAAGGATTTCCAAACCAAAGCCTGATGAATCCCCGTGCACACATACACAGGGACCACATTGCTTTGAAGTGCTCAGTGCTTTCATGCAGGCCCAGACACCCTGAAAGGTCAGCAGCAACTTAACAGTGGTAACAAAAACATCTCACCACAGCCATGGGGCAGAAAGAGAGGCATGCCCCACCAAGCAGGAACAACAGGGGAATTCAGGTAGATGTGGCATAATCAGGAGACATTACTGTTTTTACGAGAACTATGGTAGGCCTTTTAGTGCTAGACATGTATTTGAAGCTGAGCTTTGCACTAGTTTCTCTGTTTCTTCTGATTGATCTCATTGAAAAGTCTGAAATATTATGATCTTGATCTCATTTTATGCTAGTAAGTGCCATCAAAAGCTCGGTACAGCATTACTGCAAGAGCAAGACTCTTGTGTGTGTAGTGTATGTTTGTATGTATTAAGGTTAAGAGAGAAAAATCCACTTAAAATAATTTAAGAACCTTACAAACATCAAATAGTAAGAGGAAAATAGTGTGTCCACTGAACAGGATTTAAACTGGGAGCAAAAAGTAGCAGGCTATTTTCAAACTATAACTGTGCCATTTTGAGCCCAACAAATTGAGGTGATACCCAAAGGATAGTTAAGCTAGACAGTCTGTTTAAACACAGATGAGTAGTACATCTTGTGTTAATTGTTAAAAGTGCAGCTCATTCAGCCATCACAGTATTTCCAGCCAGGAATCCCCAGCTGTTTTATTTCCCCTTTTTTTTGTACATTTGCCAGATCATTGCTGTACTCAGCACCGCGCTTCCTCCTCTCAAGGGCATATCCTCCCTGAAAATAAGCAGCAGTGATCCCCTCAACAGAACTGTTGGAGTCACTGAATGAGACATGTGAGGCTGGTGGCAATGCCATGGGGAGAAGCCTCTGGTTGGGCTTCTGCCCACAGTGCTGGCACTGCTGCAGGAGTGTTGTCACAGGCCAGGATGGGAGGTGTTGGCACTGGTAGGTGACAGCACTGCTGAGAGCACCGCTGGTAAATGTGCCCCTCACCATGCTCATCTCACTGCCTTGCAGAGCGGCCCCTCCAACACATTGTCACCCGTCAAAGTGATCTGCTACCCAGGGGAGGGAAGGAGATGGGTTAACTCATCTGCCTGGAGAAAAGAAGCGTCGCTCCCCGTATGCCAGCAGACACTGGAATATATCGAAGTGGCATTTTACAGCACCAGGATTGGCAGAAAAGGGGGAGGGTATGGAAGAGCCCAGGTGCAGCCACACAGTGCCCATGGCTGGCTGGGATGCCCTTGCTAATCTGTTACCTGGAGGAGGGTCTTGCTGAGGAGCCCTTCCTGTCCTCTCTGCTTGGCCGAGCAGGGTTGCCCAAGCAGGTCACAGACTGGTGATGAAGCACCCATGGCAGTGGCAGGTTCCTGCAGGTTCACTGTCACTGCTATAGGATCGTACTGTGACACTGGCATAGGCATTTATTTTGAAAGAGATTATCCTCCGTTTCACCTCTAACACTTAATAACAACCTAGCTAAAGTTATGAATATGGCAAAGCAGAGAAGATCGCTATGCAGATCAGATACCCATCATTAACTTAGAGAGCGATAATGAATAAGGTTAATAGCACTGCTGAGCTGAGAGAGTTCAATGTGCTGAATGTAGATGAGATCTACAGCCAAACTTCACAAAGATTTTGCTGGGGGAAGCACCTTTCCTTCATGCACAGGGGAGAGGAACCTGCATCACTGCTCCAGACTGTATCCAGTTGAACCTATCATTAGAACAAGTATTCTTCAGTTTCGATCCTTCTCCTCCACTGCCCCTGTATGCTTTTACTCTTCAGTATCCAGGCACTTTCCTCTCCAGGGGAGTTTTATAACACACACACACACATCGGAAGCTCTTAAAACATTTCCTATTGCTTCGGCGCGTAGCAGAATAGATTAATCTCCCCAAGATAGGACTTGCAATGAAACTAGCAGACCAAGGTAACATAAATGCCAGAGCGGTGAGTAGGGAAGGTGCATATCACAGTCTACTGATTTATGATTACACTGGTTGATCTTGCTAAGATTTTCTTGAAATATTTGTCAGTTTAGGCAAATCTTAACCTGTCTGCTGGCCAAAATGTCCCTCTCAGGCCAGCAGGTCTAAACAGGCATTATTTACTACTGTTTGATTCCCAGTGAATCATTCAGTGTAATTTCCAAATGTGCATTAATGATGTTTTGGACTAAAGTAATAACTCCCTGTGGATACCATGGAAATAAAGTGCTTTTCAGTTCTATCCCACCTTCTACCCAGAAAGCAACCAGTGCTTTATGCACTCGTGAATTTAGCCTCACTGCCTGTGATGCCTGAGTTGTAAAGATTCATCTCGAACACAGAACTGTAACCGCCCTGCAAAAATATAATATAAACGTATTTTAAAACAGATTTCTTTTTCCCACAGGGATTTTCCATTACTCTTTCCCTCATCACTAATTTTAATTGCAAAATACATTCCAGGTTGACAAGATAAGTTTTGGTAGTGAAGAGGCTCAATAAAACTGATCTTAACAGAGCCCTGAGTCACCTTGATCCTTCTCCAAAGATAGGGCATACTGTATCTAGAGTAATATTCCCACTTCCACAATGTGTTTCAAGTTATTCCCTGCAAAGCCATTAAAATAGATGTATATAGCATTACGTGACATGAAACAGTAATTCTGCAGAAGCTTAAACATAAGTAATTTCTCCTTCCAAGGAGAAACCATAGTTCAGCTGCCTTTGGGTCAGTGAACATCCTGAACATCTTAATATCCAAATGATAAGCACCATGGTTCAAGAAATGAAAAAAAAATCTCAGATAGAAACCTGTTTGCCTTCCAGTAGGTGCCTGAAAGAGATTTAAATCATTCCTACCAAAGTGATCAGTATTCCACATGACACTTCACAAAGGAATGAAAGAAAATCAATTTCCTTCAGACCTTCCTATTTCTGAGCTTTTTTATGAGTCAATGACAGCTGAAGTGTTTGCATCATTAATGAGGTCTCTCAGCACATAATACCTCAAACGCTGCACAAGGGCTCTCTCGGGATGGATAAAGCAAACTTGCTAGTTCTGATGTCCGGACTTCAGAGCAAGAAATCAGGAAGCGCAGCTCTATTACACCTCTCATACGTGCACACACATATATTCTTTTTAAACTAGCTCATATTATGCAGGATAAAATTTTCTGCTAGCTTTCTGAGCCCAGCTGCATTCATATGAAATACCCCAGGGTCCACAGGTATCGAGAAAAGCAAAGGCACGACTACGTGCTGTAAATCTCAAATCCTGGAGGCAGAGCCTGTAAGAATAAAGGTAGTTCTTCAGTGTTTTCCAGAAACACTGTGAATTGCAAGGTATTGTGGCTGTTCTTTTCCTCTGTACTATGTTTACATCTAAATTGGAAGGTTTTGCTTGGGAGATCTGCAGTCTAAAATTATCATTTAACACAGTAGTCATTAGCAAATTTCACAGCAGTGAAATGCAGAGGGAAGAAGAAAAAAGTTAAAAAAAAAAAAGACAGTTACTGGTGCTAGCCATTTCAGAAAACCTCTCAGAGATCAACTCCTGGTGGGACCAATGCCCGCAGGGCAGCCCAGCCAGCTCAGCAGCATCTCCCACAGCAGCAGTAGTTTCCTGCTGACTGACAGGCATGAGAGTCTCAGACCATCTTTAAATTCCCTGTTAATAACAGGGAGGAAGCTAAGTTGTACTCGCATCCACTCTGCAGCCTCCAACTCTCCATGGGGTTGGAATTCAGGACCCTCTTCTTGCTTATGGCATCCTGCACATGGCTCCAATTCCTGCAAACTACTCTTTCACTTCAGTTTTTGAAGACAGCTTGCCATATTCTGGATTAGTTTGCCAATCAGAAGTTCACTGTCTATTTTCTTGGAAAATATCCCTTTTAGGGTTTCTCTTCTTTCAAACATCCTAGTCTTTAAGAAGCCCTGTACCAACTCCAGTGCTTTCTACATCACTGGGGTAATTTCTAATATTTAAGCCTTAAGGCTCTGATGAAAATTCCCTTGACAACTTTACCTGCTCTGCAGCGGGTGCACAGTTTGCTCTGCTGGTAATTTTTCACCCTGTCTGCCAGCTGATGTGGTGGTGCCATGCCCTCAGCCCCATTCCTTGGCCCAGGGTGTGCATGATAGGAGCATGGCAAAAGGGGTGGGAAACACTTCAACTTGCAGGGAGTTCAAACTACATTCATCCCATGTATCCAAAACTTCTCCAGCACAGGGAGTCACCCCAGTGAGCACAGCCCTGCTCTGATCCGTAGTGTTCTGCTCCCCCAAGTTCAGTCACAGGGCAGGTTCCCCGTAGGGTGGTCACCTGCAGGTTCACACCAGTAATTCCCTTTGCAGGACCTAGGCAAGTCCTACTCTCACGCCATCTGTTCTGACATAGATACCACCTTGAGTGAAGGTTTCCATCGAGCTTATCTTGTCTCAGCTGAACTCACACTTTCTGGACCCAATTCATTGCACTTTTCTACCCACACTGTGGACAGAAATGCCACACAGATATGCAGGGCTGGTGAAGAAAAAAAAAAAGGCCCTCCAGACCCAACAGAAATCAAATCCGCATGTGGGGATATCACCTCTGCCTCAATGTTTGGTGTTTCAATCCCTGATAAACAGCAATGAAAACAAAGACATCACTGGTTAAAAACCCCAAACAACCCTAAGGCCTGCAGCATAAAGCAAACTGCAGGCCTTAGGGCTGTTAGGGTGTTGGATTTTTTAAAGAAACATAAAATGAAAGAATATTTATGTAAATCCCATTTTACTGAAGGAAAGGCTGTCACCAACAACGGCAGCAACAACAGGCAAGAACGTACAATGGGAGCTTTACAATACAAATACTTTTTAGATAAAGACTCATGTTTAGGGAAAAAGCCCTTGCTTGCTGATGCTTGAGCTAATGCACTTCATTACAAGAGCCTGACCATCCCGTTAATTGGCTAGATGATGTAGTCATTAAAATAAATGAGCTACACTTTTGCACAGTTAGCAATTCAGCAATCCATACTACTCTATTATCTTACAGTGAATAACTGACTGTAAATAATGCAGACGTGTAATTAAGCTGATTAAACACTAGAAGAAAAAGAAGACATGAATTCTAAGGATTCTCTCGGTTTTCCCCTTCTGCCAAAAGTTGTTACCTCTCAGATATCCCCAACAAGCCCTCCAGAAAGACCTGCTTGAAAGGAGTCAAACATCCTAATTAGTTAGATTAAAGGTTTTAATGCATTTTCCTCACAAGGTGACCAAAATAAAGGCATGTCTAAGGGAACACAGACATTCCTGCACAAGAATCTCCTACCATCTTTACAGTTCGATTATCACCTGGCTGCTGTAAAAAGGAGGTGGGGAGGGCTGGAAGCTTACAGGGCAGTCTATGTAATTTCAGAGATGCCTGACATTCACAACGTGTAGTGAAAGATGCAAACCTAACATAAATCTACAGTAAATTCAAAATTGGGGTGGGGGGGGTGGGGGGTGGGGAGAAGCTATGTTCAAGTCTCAGTTTTGTGTGTACAGTTCGAAAGAATGTGTACTAAAACAACACATAATGTGTACTCTGTGCTGGGTGTTTCTTCAGGCTAGCCCAGCTGCAGGCCCACAGCGTCGCCCCTCCACCACCCAGCAAAAAAGGATGTTAGGCTCTATCTCTACAGGTCCAGTTCATCACTGAGGCAGAGCAAAGGCTAAAGGGTAAGGAAATGCTCTGTTCTTCCAGAGGACATATTTGCCTACCAGTTAGTTACATACTTGCTGGCATCAGCTAGGACTAACTGGGCTCAAATCAGCAACTTCAGCCCAAAAGCCCCTACTACCCAAGCTGAAAGATAGTAAGTAGTTAGAACCATCTGCCAAAGAGGTATGTATTTGGACAAGAACTGGTTATGATGTATTTTATTCACAAAAATTTCACACAGTAAAAGAAACCTGACTCTTAGTACAAACAACTCAGTTCGAGGAATATGACTCCAGTGAGAACATACTGCTTCAGAATTTGGCTCTGACCTTCTAGTCCTGAATAAGCCTTTTCCTTCTTCTTAACTAGACAAAGGGCAGATCAAGGAGATGTGTGCTATTGGGGAAGATAACAAGATATTAGCTCTCTGGCTAATAGAAAACGCTCTGAATGAAGTACTTGAGGCAATGTGTGCATGTCTAGGAAATGATGGGCAAGCATATAAATATGCATAAGTGTATATTCAGATTTCATTTCTCATATCCTGTGGCTGAGCGCTACCAGCCGTGGGGTGGGAGGAGGAGGGGGAAGAGAGGGAATAAAACCAAAAACACCCAGGGGTCTGAGGATCCTTTTTTGCTGCCCTAATATTCAGTACCTCTTCTGCCCTGAAGGAGAGACATCCAGTCTGTGTTCCAAGAAGCACCTGATCCAAAGCCAGGAATAACGTATATATTTGAGAGCAATAACCCACCCTGAAATGTTCTTGCCTCTCTTAATAAATGGCAATTACCCATATGCCATCTATTGCAAATTAAAAGAGAAAAAAAGAAAAAAAGGCCTACATAATGAGGCATGTAATAATCTCAAAAGTCTTCTGGGAAGTATCAGAAATACACGTCGCATCCCTGAATTCTGGGAAAATACGTAAGTCTGATTTAGCTGAAATTTCTCTAACAATATATGGAGGCAAGTGCCTCCCAATTGAAAGCACATTGAAAGATCACAGCGACTTATTTATTCCAGCAGAGGTCAGGAACAAATTGTATTCCAAAACACGTTCCCTACCTGCTTATTTCATGGCTTATGGCTAGCTGACATGCACAGCTACAACCTCTCACTTCCAGTCAAAAGGAACCTCATTTACAGAGCAAACCTCATTTTTAGGTCTTTAAGCACAAGCAAGTTGGACAAGCATGTCTCTGCTAATTTATTTTGTGGAAAGGCAGCGATGTCCTGGAGGCTACACAAGATTTTACACAGAAATTACTGATCAAGCCCTTAGACATGTAGAGTATGGCATTTTTTGATAGCATTTCCTGAAAGATCCTAATGGCTGCCAGGAGGGGAATTTCAGAACCAAAGACAGTAGCAGTCCTCATTAAAACACTGGGTTTGCCACACTCATTTTAGATTCAGTTGAAAGAGCAAAGGAACTACTTTCTATATAATAAAAAACAATTTAGAGCTGCCTCGCAAGGCATCAAATTGCAAAAGAGGTCAGGGCTAAGCCATTTTGCCTGAGAGTTTCCACTCATTGCGAAAGAAGTTTTGCAGGATTTGGACTTTGGAGACACAAAGTCAGGTGAAAGCATTTGGAGAGGAAATTGGAGAGAGACGGGGCTTTCTGAATGCATAACTCCTTGGAGTTACAGTCTTTGGGTATACTCAGAGCTGTGCTCAGCATGTACTTTTTCTATTTTGTTAAAGGAAAAATATCTTTTTCGTTAACTGAGAGGGTAAAAACCAATGAGCCAAATTCACAACCTCAGCCTCCATATGCATTATTCATAACCCCGTAAATTCTCTCCTTTACAGGCTGTAAATCCTCAGTGTCACCCAAATTTCTGAAAAAGTTGACTGGAGTTTCCAACTCTGCACAAAACAAAAGCCCAGCACTTCCAGGAATTTACAGAAAATCACATGGCAATGACATGACAAAAAAACCCCAAAAAACAACCCATCAATGAGCCTGCAAGACTCCTGAGACTGTTGTTTCTGGTTTTGTTCTGGTTCTAAAAAAGTGTGATCAGTAACTGAGAGACTAAAAACCCTTGAGGATGAGAAGACATGGCAAAGCTTCAGCAAAATGGAGGAAAAATCTATTTATACATAATATACAGATAAATTTCTGTTCTGGTAGGGCATGCAAGTAATACTAAGGATAATTAAACCCATCTTTTAAATCAGGCCTCTGACAGTTAAACAAAGTATCACACTCCTCTTGTGTGTCATTCAGGAACTGAGGAAAAGGATAGGAACAGATGAATAAACATCACCTTTCAATTGACTTCCACTGGAACAGCACTGGACCATTGCTGCAATAAGTAGCCTTAAAAATAACAAAAAAAAAAATTAAAAAATTAATAAAGGAAGATTAGCAAGATTTAAAGATTCATCCTTCTGTTCTGATGAAACTGCTCATCTTTGCTGCTTCTCTGTCTACCTGTTCCCTGCTCCTCATCATAACTCACCCTTTCTCCTCTTTCTTTGAATTGATTTTTTCAATAATTTTTGTAGATTATGAACGAAGCTGGTTATTTTCATTTGTCCACTAAATGCTTCATGTTACCCTCTGAAATCCCTGGCAACCCATTCGCTCCCTGCTTTTCTATTTATAAATTCATGTGCGAAGATCTGGAATTTTCATTTGCATTTTTGCATTTCAGGGCTTGGGAGTATGAAGTGGGGATTATTTTGGAGTGGTTTTCTGTTTGTTTTCAAAACCACAGGACACCTTGCAGCTAGACTATTTGTTGTTTTTCCACTAAATCCTTCCATGCTTTTTAGTTGAGTGTTATTTTCCCTGTCTGAGGGGCTGCACTGTTCTGCTCTTGGATTGGAACATGCTATCATGTTCTCTTCAGGATCTTGTAAGAATATCTCAGGGTTAAGTTAGATGATAGTCCAGGCAAAGGCACTATTCTTTTTGCTATGATTACAGCTGGTAAGCAGTTATCAAGGATTCTTTCTTCTTTTTGTTTCAGGAAATATGTATTTCTGCTTTCAATATATCCTAATCAGGTAGAGGTGTGACTTAAACACATCTGCTCTGGGCAGTTGGACATTGCACTTCAGAGTATCTCCAAATAGTAGTCTGTGTGCTTACTTTTCAAAACCTTGGTTTTAAAATCCATTCCATATGTGGGGGGTGGGGGGTGGGGGGGAAGGCAATGAAATGGACAATATTTTATATCAGACTGAATACCTTTGTGGAGCTATTGACAGAGGTCATGCCATTAAATGAAATGTGCTCCCCAAATAATAAATCAGATCAGCAGCTGAAGGTGTAGGAAGGTGCTGATAAACCTCAGGAGCCCTCTAGCTGACTGCTGCTTCTATGCAAGATTTTTACTCCTTGAGCAGGAGTTAACTATCCAATTACCCAAAACTTAAAATGGGAACATCCTGATACACACATACGGTAAGATGCAGACCCATGTAGCATCAGTAATCAGACTGCCAGCACATCATCTTCACAAGAGGAATCATCTGCTACCTCAGGAAAAACGTCACACCAATTCCATCCAAGGAAAAAAGTCCCAAGTCAGCTCTGCTGCATGCAGTAGCTGTGGCTTGTTCTTATTCTGAAACTCTCCCCTTGCATGAAAAACCCAATGTAAAACAAAAACCCTCAACAAGGTTAGGATACAGCTTTGTTCTCATTAATAACGTTTGTGGTAAAAACTAGTCTCTGTGAGGCTATGGAATATGAGCATTAGAAAGACTAGATACAGTAGTCATATGGGAGATGCATCCACATCAGGCACATAAGCATGCCCTCCCCATAGCTGTTGTTTCTCCTGCTGGTCCTTTCCACCACCTGGCCTTTGCAATGCTGGTGGAGTTGCTGCAGACAGCCCCACAGCTGGTGGGATCCTGGGACCTTGCACAACTGTCTGCAAAGACGGGGAGAGAGAGACAGAAAGTACATGGTCTAAAATAACCACATTTAGTCTGGCTTGTACAGACTGAAGTGGTAACCTACACTGATTGTGAAAGTAACATAGGTTTTAACATAAATTATTATTCATAATATTAACAGTATAAAAATGTGAGATATGAAAAATATTAAGACAGTGGAATCATTATTGTAGGCTGGCAATAAAATCCTATGATTGGCAATACTTACTTCATTTTAAGTGGCCCCTGTTACACATTAAGGAAACCTACATTATAACACAGACCCCATCTGACTATGACACCAAGGTGAAAGGCATACAGATCATCCACCCTCTGAAAAATTAGTTAACCACAACACTCACTGAGTCTTAGCAAAGGAAGTCCAGCCAGTCCCTCCATGAAAGAGTCAGTGGCTGATAAAGGCAGAAAAATATTCCAGTCCAAAACATTCTTATACCTACTAGAAGACAAAAAGCCAAGGGTCCCAGACTTGCTGTCTTCCATCACAACCCTTACTGATGTCTTGAGCTCACAGGATACCTGGGAAGTCAGTCCTGTGAGACTGGGGCGCAGCATGAAGTCTGCTGGAGAGGTTGTTCAACACCATGTGCAATGTGTGAAAACACGGCATTTGCAAAGAGGCTTCACTTCAGATACAAACGAGTTACATTCTCCCACTTTTACACTATCTCCATGTTGCGTGTGCTTCAGCACACACACAGAGCTGTGGGATGTAGAAGTCTCCAGAGAAGTCAGCTGGCATAATAACATAAAGATCAAATTCACACCCAAGAATGGCTGAAGAGAAAGGATTGTTGTCGTTTCACTGGGAATATCAGAAAGGCCTGGGGCAGCTCAAAATGTGAGATCAGAGCCACCAGGGAACAATAACATAAGCCTAAGAAACTGGAGAAGGAAGACAGAAGTGGCTTAGGGTATACTTGAGGCAGTAGATCAAAGAGATGACTTGTGAATGAAAAAAGTCAGATCCAAAACTAATTTAGTAAAGGGAAGAGCAGACAGACACAAAGACTGAAGCAAGTCTGGTTTCCTTTACTATCTTCTGTTCGATCTGGACTGTGCTTACAGTACTTACCATGATTATCTTGGGGATATTACAAGTAAGACACTGGAGGAGATGGTGGCATTAACACACAGAGTGTATCAGATGACTTTTTCTTAGACTAAGCTGTATCCTCTGCAACTGAAATGGTACTGTTGCTACACCCCTATTCTCTTTCCCTGTTCTAATAATACTTAGGCAGGGACTACAAGAGGAGGAGCCCAGGATCTTTGAACCTGAGATGCTTTGCTTTGTCTTGTATGCAGGGAGTTGGAGGTCACTCACTGGGGGCATTCGAAGGAAGATGTTCCACGGGACACTGACCTGGAAAGGGGCCAAGGAGACTTCCAGACGCTTCACAACATAAAATTGTCTCTAAGATTTAAACCACTGAGAAGTGGGTCTCTATAAAAGCAAAGCTGTTTCATCCAGATCTTTTCAGTTTTGACACACAGTTACATAAATCATGACAAGAGATGAAGCAGCATCCAATACCAGGGCCTCTTTTTCCTGTTGCACATGAGGAAGGGAGGGGGGCTGGGGAGGTGGGCAGGGAGGGTGTGTGAACAAAGACTATTATTTTAGTTCCTAAAACCTTTTTTCCTCAACATCCTGCTCATGCCTTTCCCTAGTCATCTTTAATTGTGGTGTAGAAATAATTTGTCTTAACTATCAGAAGAAAAGCCAATTTAAGCAGCAAACTATTTACAAAACACAGCAATAAAATAGTGATAAAAGAAACAAAATATCAGGGCTTCCAATTTAGGCTAGACTAAGAGAGATTTGTAACAAGATCTTAGCTGAGTGTGAAGCACATTGTTCAGACTCCTCACGTGCCTGAAATCAGGAACGTGCTTGCACATCTGGCTAAATGGTGCTGCTGGTGAGAATTATGAAATTACAGGGCCAGGTGTCTCCCAGGCAGATTCATCACAAAAACTGTAGCAATGGGCAAACATTATGGTACTGACTGATCCAAACCAAGAAAGACAAAAGCAGGCAGTCTACACTGTGGAGTATGTTAGGAAACACCTTTTTTCCATCTCACTTGATCTTCCTGTCTCCCTCCACCAGCTCTGCAATAAACACTACCACACAGACATCCTCTGGGTGACATTTTTATCCATAAAAGTCCTACAAGTTGACTGACAGGCTTCTCATATACCACACACCCTGCCCCATCTCATCACAGCAGGAAGACAGAAATAGGTATGTCATTACAGCTGCGTCTCGGCCCTATCAATCAACTCAGCAGCGATGATGGGGCCAAATGAAGTCTTTCCACTCATTAGATTCCTGTGGTCAACGATGTGCCAAGAGTTTGACCACAATTCCTTGGCGTATGTAGATGGCTTCTGTGATTCCCAGGTGGTCTCTCATCAACATTTATCCTAGGCCTGGTTCTGGTTAGCTTCCCAGAACAGATGAGACTGATGCAGCCATGGGCTCCAAAGATAATTACTTCTTGAAAAATACACAGTTTTTGTTGCAGGAACAAAGGTCAGCAAACAACAACCACTTGCGATGATAAGAAGTCATAGCAAATCTGAAGAGACAGGGTTATCTACCCCATTTTGTTTGGGAACAGCAGAAAAGGAAAGCTTCTGTTGTCTTTTTTCTTAACCAAAACAGTACTTTAAAAATGAGACATTAAAAAGTAAGAATTTTCTTTATTTGAAAATAAGAGATCCTATCACATTCTCATACAGCCTAAGCACCAGCAGCTCTGCTCTGTCCGTCCTCTGTTCTGGCCAGCTCTGCGCTGACACCCCTCAGGCCGAGCTGACTGCAGAATTAAGCCAGTAATTCTCACTGTGACAGTGACATAAATTTCTATGTTTTACAAAAGCCCCTTTTCAGTGGAATTTGATACCATTTTATGATTTGATTCTGCAAGAAGAGCACCCCGCTGATCCCCAAATCAATACAGAACTCATTAAATGACCTGAGCACTGGCTTGATCTCTAGGCCAAACAGATCTCTCTCTCTTTCCCTCCCCTTTTACCACACCATCAGCACATGAAAAAAGTATGAAACGTGCAGGGAAGGTTTAATAAATCATTAGCAGGACTTTTAGCTCTTCCCTTTTTTTCTTTATTTTTTTTTTTAAGGAGAGATGAAATATAGGAAAAGGACCACAACAAGCCAGGAGGGAGAACTAGAGAAAGGCAGCAGATGTTGTAAAATCTACTTTCATGTTCCCTGTGCACTAGAAACGTGTGGACGTACGTTGGCAGAGCTACAGTCGGAGTCCATAGTGAGGCTGCATCTTACACATCTGGAAGCTATTTGGTAGGGTGTAGAGTTCAAATGTTTTCTTCTTCAGCTGGTTTTAGACATACCTTTTGGTGCCGGGATGAGCTCGCGACAGCTCAACCTACAGACTCATTAAAGAAGGCGTTCACTGCAGCTTCAGGGAGCTCGCTTTGGCTGTTGTCAAAAGCAGGCATGGGGCTGGGCTCTGCTCTCCCCCCTTTGGCTGCAGGGTGCCAGTAACACTCCGCAATAAGAATGATACTAGAGGAACAGGGAGGAGAGCAGGGAGAAGAAAACGGCACCACAACTCAGCAAAGCCTGGCCTCATATCAAGAAACAAAATGTACTTGGACAAAATCCAGGGTGTGAGTTAACTTGAGTGCATAGCAAACCATTCAGGAAATAAGGTCCGTGCTGCACAGGAACACAGAAGGGTCACATTAGAACCCATGTGCTTTTTTTTCAGAAATCCTTCTGTTTTAACAAATAAATAAATAGAAGCAGAAAGGAAAGGTTTTGTCTCTCTGCCCTAGAAGAAAAGCCATCTTAAGCCAGCAGGAAAGAGGAGGCATGTTGCTAGGTCCAGGGCTGCTGACATTGCACTGAGCTAGCATAGGAGCTCCCAGCAGTCACCAGAGGTTAGCTCTGCACTGTAAGAAGTGTTTCCCAACAGAGGTGCAGTTCTGGGGACCACCCTAGCTAGCCCGATCCAGTGCCCACAAGCTACCAGCTGTGGCTAGTGAGGAGAGAGCAAACCAACAGCATGGGACATCATTTACTTCATCATGGGGAGGGCCCCAGGTGAAGCACTGCTTGCAGTGACCAGCCTGCCCAGCAGGTCACCATGACCAGCTCTTTGCCCTACTACCCAAGGTCCTGATGATGGTGCACACCCAGCAGGTATGTAACAGCCAGCCAGCCAGAGACTTTGGCTGGTGAAGAATGATGAAGAGCCATCCTGGAATTAAAACCGGAAAGAGAGGAGGAATTGGATGAAAAAGCATCTAAAAGTAGTGTGCCAAGACATTATCACTGAGTAACACTGTTGGTGGCAGAAACATTTTGCAGCACAGCACCTCAAGTTCCCCCACCCTCACCTCACTATTTTTACTCAGATTCTGTGCTCTCTGATGATGCACATGCCCAGTTGCAGGCGATGTTGCACTTCTGCTTTCTTCATTCTGCTTTGAAACTTGGAAAGCAGCAATATTTATCTGCTCATGATGTGGCTAAGGGACCAGGCCCTAGTGGGGGTGACCCAGAGTGTGTGCACAGGGAATGATAGGCTGGAAGCCACTGTGCCATGATGTCTCCACATGGCCACTCCAGTAGTCTATACCCTTTGTCCAAGTGCCTGGCCATGTAGCCCTGGTATGGAAACCTCTGGAATCAGGGTCTGTGAGCTGGGCTTGTGCTCAGAGAGCGCTGCTCATCTGCCAGCTCAGCTTCGAGTCCTGCACTGACATTTTCCCTGGGTCAGCGTTTCCAAATGTTTTCTCAGGCAGACCCTATCACCTCTCTCCCCCAGCTCCTCCTTCCCTGGCCTCCCCATGCCATCTCCCCAGGCACCCTGACAGCTTCTCCAAACAAGCATCCACCCCCTCCCTGTCCCTCATCTACCCATGCCATGGCCCCAGGCACCCGTGGCCTTCCACCCCAGTACTGGTGCAGAGGAGCCGCTCTATTTCTTTAACTGACATAATGAGAAGGTCAGTGAGGGATGAGAAAAGCTTAAGAGAAACACTAAGATGTTTTATATCAACATCAAATGAACAGCAAGACAGGGCTTTCAAACCACTGGTCCCATATGTCAAAAACACAGGCAAGTTAGAGGAAGAAGCCGCACTCATGACATAACAAAAATTGAACCCTGGAACAAACTCAAAATATGTCTAATTATGGTGGCTGGAAAATCCCAGCTAACTGTGACCTAGATAATTAGTCTTTTCCCTACAGATAGCTCTACTGGAAAATACACATGAACTATAAATATCAAATTTGCTTCTTTTTTTCAACCTGGTGCACCTAGCTTAGCAATACCAACAAGGCATGGTTCTGTGGAGCTGGACTCTGCAATGGAGAAGGGCTTTAACTGCAATATCCAGCTGTGCTGCCTCCCCACAGCAGCTCACCTTCAGCGTTGCCAGCCTTAGGGTATAGAAGAATATTGTTTGGAAATGTGAGAACACACTCTGAAAGCACCTGCAGTACCTGTGTTTGTCTTATATGTAAATGCTATGAATTACAGAGCAAGATGCAAGTTGCCACCTGATGATTTTTAACTAAAAGAAGCAAATGCTCCTGGAGACCAGGGAACAAGCACTGGGCTTCTAGCCTTCCAGGCATAGGAAGGAACAAACAAACATCTCAGTCCAAGCTAGGGCCAGGACCTCTGGAACATGCAGCATGACCTCAGAAATGTGGGACCTTTCTGAAAGTCTGAAAAGGGGAAAGGGGAGGGGTGCTTCAGGCACTAAATCATCAGTTTTCCTCAAGGTCGCTTCTGAAAAACCTTCACCCTAGCAGTCTGGCACGCCTGAGCTCTTGGTCACCTTGCAGTTATCCCAGCTAGGCAATAGTGGTGGTGAAAACCATGAGGTGTAACGCTTTAAGAACATAAAGCAACAAGGTCTGTGGACAGAGGGTAATATCTGTTACTGGACTCACTAAAACAGTTAGAAAAAAAACAGACCAATTTTCAGCACACAATCTTTTTCTCAGGTCTGAAATGAAGTGTGCTATCCCAAGAGAGAACTGTGACCCATGAGGAGGACGGAACATCTGAGAAAATAACTAGATGCTGAGAGTCAGTGAAATATTCAGGCATATTTGAAATATTATGTAGTAGGTTGACTGTTGACTATCTGGGCGTTTGGCCAGGGTAAGGGGGCACCCAGCTGCCTTGCAGGCCTTCTCCAAAAGCCAGCTGGAAGCAGCCAGGCTGCCATAGGCTCAGCAGACCCTCCCACAGCTCACCAGGTTAAGACTGGGACTGGGAATCTGTGTGCCTGGGACACCAACCAAACCAGCAGCTGAGGAGCAAGTGCTGTCCAGGTTCCCAGGCTCCAAGGGGTTTTCCAAGAGCATGACCATGGCGGCACGTAGCTTCCCTCACAGCCCTGGTGAGCATCAGCATTTATCAGCAAAGCTGCCAGCCTTGGTGAGACTGCAAAGGCCCCACTTGTGTTAGGGCTGAGCCCAGAGCCTATAAGGAGTTGGTGCTGCAAAATGCACAGCCATGGGGCCCTTTGTGAGTTTTAGAATTCTGAAAAAAAAGAGGTTTACAAGAGATAATGTTGTTTTTTTCCAGCTGTTGACAAAACTTGCCACATCTCTACAGAGCAGATCCTTTGAAAGAGTATGAAAGCCCTACAGCCAGTCTCAAGTGCACCGAGAGAAATGAATGCTTTCTTCCTGCTGAGATAAAGGTCCAGTGGCAGATGAAGAGAAGCGTATGCTTCCTTGGAGACATGACAAAACCCAGTGTGTTAGTATTGTTCTGGTTGTGCAGAGGCCGCTGCAGCTGACCCACCTCATCTGCATTCACTTTCTTGTAGCCTTTCTTTGTATGAAAGGGAAAAATGATGAAAGCATAGCCCAGACCTGCTTCTGCAGTCAGAAGGCAAGCAAGGATATGGAAAGAGAGTTTGTGCCTGATTTTGAATGCCTGTTTGTTGAGAAAGAGATCTGCATGTGACAGAGTTTGAAAATAGTTGGTCTGGTAGAAATATGTAAGTGTCTATCCTTCAGATCAGGGACTGAAACGAATTAGAGGAGGAAGGGAGGACACAGCAGGTGGTAGGGTTGAACACATGGAAACTGGCAAAAGTGTTTGTCAGTGGCATTGAGTAGCTCCAGCTCCAGTACCGAATGGTGCTTTCTATCCTTCTTTGGTAGCAAGAGACATCTCAAGATTAGATAATCAGTTAGATGTAATATCTGAATTTCTAAGAGAATTCAGGAATGTGGATTTTTTTTTTAATTTATCAGGTGGCCCTGGAAAAGGAAGGGGAAAAGTTATACTGAGTGAAAGATGTACTGTAGAGTTGCGTGTCCTAATCTTTACCCATCATGTCTCCACAGTATGTTTTCTGCTGTAATTAAATACCGGGACCTGATGAAAAGGGGAGGCTGGCTTTCAAAACAAGTAACATAATGTGATTGCAGAGTGACTTGAAGTTCCAAGTGCTCAGTCACACTTGCAAAGCTCATTATCTCAGGCAGGAGTTACAGCTGACGCCTGTTTCTCTTTCACATATGAACCTTAAAAATCGTCTTTCTCTGTTCAGATCATGAGAAGCCAGTTTTCTGTTTTTAAAAATTATGTATCTGGTGTTAACCATATCACAAATAGAACCACTAACTGCCTTTAAGTCATGAGGCCTTCTTGGAAAACCAGAACATATCAAATGATCTTGCTGTCTATCTTTTGTCCTTCATCTTTCCTAGGATGCTATCAGTTGCAATGCTCAGTGGCACATCTTCCTCCAGAGAAAAAAAAAAAAAACAAACTGCCTCAGACTCAGTTCAGGAAGAAGATTGTCTGAGGTGCTGCCACAGATGCAACCATCCTCCTGCTTGATGAAAAATCAGGGAGAGATTGGAGCTCAGGTTTTGCTGCAGCCTTGCCTTTGGCAGTCAGTGCTCTGGCTAGCTGAGGCTTATCTTCAGGATTTTGTCAGCATAGGGTTGTTTTTCTGATAATGGAGCACTGACAACATGGCATTGATAACTGGTAATTTGCCATTGCTACATTAAGTGAATGCCCCAGAGAGAAATTGAGAAATAGGACATGTTGCTTTTTACAGGTTGCCAAAATCCATGTGGGAGAGAGATGTGGCTCTCTGCAGATCTCAGAGATGAAGAGGAGAGGCTTCTCTCAGCATGGAAAGCAAGTTCTCTCATCACAGCCAAGACAATGCAGCCAAGAGGTGTACTAAGGAGCAAAGGCAGCTGTGCCAAGCTTCAGTTGCCCCCAGCTGTTTGGATCTTCTGCCCTCTTAGGCTCAAAGAAATTCACGGTATGTTCCTTGTGGACTCAACCCATGATCACAACCTGACCTGAGTGACTGCAACAGAGGAGACACCTAGGAGGCTTCTACTTTCAGTGTTTGCTTCATATCCAGTGAAGTTCTGTTTTGCTACACAATTTTACCCTCTTGCTTCAGATGTGCTAAACCCTGCCTTTTCCTGTTCTGAAAGAAACAGCCTGAGCTTGGATTTGACATCATTGCAAAGGGGGCTTCCTTCACCATTATATTCCAGTACCTAGAATGTGCATTGGCACTCGGAAGATACCTAGAGAAAATGCAGGCCTTCAGAAGCCAGTATGACCCATGTTACCACAGGTTGCTATTCTCATCTAATAACCTAATCCTGTGTTACAAACATAACTGTAAAAGGGTTTAGCATCATAATCGGATGAAGCCTGCTCTGCCCTGCCTGGTGCTGGGTGCTGAGTGCGGAGTCGCAGGAGGGGCAGGACATGATGTCAAAACCCATGGAGCTGCCCAGTGTCCCATGCACTTAACTAATTGATGCCAGAACATTGGCCAGTGGTTTAAAGTTTACATATACTGTGTCTGGCAGATCATTTTCCTTGCAGTGTCATGGGAGCTGTTTCCATTTAAAGCATAGCCTGCTTTGCTATTGTTTAACTCAGTCCTCTGTACTATTACATTTTTCCACGTTAAATCATATTGCACTGAAGCATACAGGGAATCCTGCTGGTTTATCCCAACTGCTGACCATCATCTTATACACAGAGGATTTGCTTTGTAAAAGCAGATGGAGCAGCCAGAAAGTTTGCTGCAGAAGTACCTGAGTCTTTGCCAAGGACTGAGGACCACAAATCCTCCTTGAAACAGTGAAGCGAGATGACAGCAGCACTATGGCCTCATCTGGCTCAAAGAAAAGTCTATATGTCTTTATATCATTTCTACAGCGGAATCTCAATAGCATTGTAAATAATTGCAACCAGTCTTGCCATAGGCAGGCCTATTGCTTTTTTTACTTGTTTTGTTTCAGAGACCACAGGAACAAAGCTAATGGATGCAAGGGGTGGTTACAAATAGAGCTGCAACAAAATACGCAGTTTCGGAGAGGACCAACATTTTACTGTTCACAATTCAAGTCAAATTGTGTTAGTGAAACAAAGCTGGAAGAGAATTTTTAAATTAACTCTTTCAGTTCAGAGTGAAAAAAATAACCTCCTAAAAACATTCATTTGACATGAACTTGGTAGCTCCAAGGTAAAATTTTCCCTTTTATAACATCTCATTAGGAAAAAAAAAAGGACACTAACACTGTTTTTTCTCCTTTTTCATCTTCCTTTTTCTACTTCTGAAACATAGTTCAGTCCGAGCTTCATTACTCAGACCTTTCATATTTGTTGTCTACTATACCTTCTGTCTGCATTAGTATTTTGACAACAGCTATCATTTCTAACCAGGATGTAGTTTTCTCACCACATGGCTTTCAACAAATACATAAGATAACAAATGGGGACCATATAAAATTTGTTTTACTCACCAGCTTTACCAATAGTGGGAAAAACTGAAATCAAGAAATGGTGCTCTGACGAAGTTTTACTTATGTATTTCCGCATATGAATTATGACTTGATCAGTTGATAATGTTTTCTATGTAAGCTATGACCTCATTTGTCTTTATTTGTCTTTATCTGATATCTGCATCTTCATTGACATCTCGGAAGAGAGAGTCTTCAAGAGGAACTGAAAGCCATGCAGGTCCCTTCAACAGAGGGAGTGCATGCCTTCATTGTCCCACCATCTAGGATTGCCAGAGAAAGGAGAAATTAAAAAAAAATAAATTAAAATGCCACATATTTTAGGAAGCAGAAGCTACAGAGAATTACCCTACCTCATTAGTCATCAACACCTTTGCCTGACCACATCATCTCTATTTGCAAAGGAAACAAAACAGGAATGAGGCAAATGTGGAGGATTTCCCCCTATCTGAAATGTTAATTACTGACATGGAGCTTTCTGAGGCCCTGGTAGATATCTCTCTCTCTCTCTCACTCACCACAAAGCTGATCTGTAACCATATCTTGAATGACTTCTCCTGGGTGGCCAGGTAGGAATCCTATACCATTAAAATGTCAAACATTTTCATCCCATGTCAGAATGGAAACTAGACCTACAACATTTCTGAGAGAAAAGCACAGAATACTGCAGTCTGAACTTCTGCTTAAGTACTCATCAGAAAAGCAACGGGCTGAGGTTTAGGTCCTGTTTCTGCCTCATTCAGAAAAGGGTCTGAAACCCATATCTCCCACAGATTAAGTGAGTCCAGTGAGACACAAGCATACTAAGTTCCAGGCTTTGCAGACAAGAAATTCTGCCATGGCTGCTGCTGTTGAGGCATCCAGGTTTCAGGCTGCTTTGCAGCAAGCATGGTGCCAAGATTATAGGCCATGCTGCAAGACAGATACACCCAACCTCCTTCTTAGCCTCTGTGAAGCTGAAGAGCTTCAAACAGATATTCTTTGGGTGAGAGAGACTTTCAACACTTTTTTTTTCCGTTCAGAAAAAGTATTTCACTAAAACAGTCAACTGGCTGTAGCTGCCACAGAGAGCAGCCCTGCTTTCTGCTTGTGGTAGGTTGTGGTCCACACCACAGGGTGTATGGGTCTGAGTTCTTGTGTTTGAGCATCTGAGACATGAGGGTGGAAGTGCTGCTGCAAAGGGAGCCTAGAGCTTGCAGGCAGCTAGCTCTTCCTCTTACATTCCTATCTATCAAGGCTGCAGTCTTCAGACCTACTCCACTGCCTCCTTGTTCTTTCTGTGGGGAATAACCTGACCTTACGGTGCCCAGACCTGATCAGGGAGCCTGGAAGTTGCAGCTTGACTTTCAAATCTGCCAGGCTTCAACCTTGAGAAAAGAAGACTGAGAGGGGATCTTATGAATGTTTCTAAATATCATAAGTGTGGGAAACAGGGGGAAATAACCAGCCTCTTTTCAATGGTCTGTGGAGACAGGACAAGGGGCAATGGCCTCAAGTTGGAGCACAGGAAGTTCAGCACCAATATGCAGAAGAACTTTTTCACAGTGAGGGTGACAGAGCCCTGGGACAGGCTGCCCAGGGGAATTGTGGAGTCTCCTTCACTGGAAATATTCGAGACCCATCTGGACGCCTATCTGTGAGATCTGTCCTAGGGAACCTGCTGTGGCAGGGGAGGTGGGACTCAATGATCTCTTGAGGTCCCTTCCAACACTTCAATTATGTGATTGTGTGAAACAAAGTGCTAAGGTTAATGTGGGAGGTTGCAAGCAGCTGAAGACCTCTGGACATTTCTGCTTTATCTGGAGTGAAACAAATGGGAAGATATTAGCAGAACAAAACTCTCAGCCAGTTACATGGATACAAGCAACAGACAACACAGGCTTATGAAGAAATAATTGGTCAGAAAACTGCAGTTGTTTGATCAGCAGGACTGCAAACAGTGCAACATAGCAGACATAGCATGAAGATAGGTCCTAAATTTGGCTCAGTGCTTGGAAGCAAACAGGGGCCCTGATTTGTCCTGCTTAATGTCTTCAGCAGTCAGTTGCCAGCAAATGAAAGCTGTAATACCAGACTAAAGAAGGAAAACTGTGCAGGTGAATTAGATCATTGTCTTCTGGGACTTAGATGCACTCTCTTCAAATGTATGATGTGGTGAAACAGTAACTGTGTCAGTTCCACATAGCCCCTCTGATGGGGATCTACGGGCTGGAGCCAACTCCATGTAGTCGTTGAAGCAACTGAACGGTGATTTCCTCTATCAGCTTCACTGTAAATTCTTCTTAGGGAGGAGCTTATGGTTGCAAATGAACAGTTCAGTTAGTAAAGATGAGGAAGAAGTGGAAATGACATGCCACAACTGTCTACTAATCCTGTTATGGGACTGTTATTTTCAGGTTTAGCAGCCTGCACTAATCCCATCACTTCTCTGGGGAAGTGCTCCTTGAGCACAGCATGGGAACATGCTGAGTAACATCCGCAGCAGGAACTCTGCACAGCTCTTCTGCATTAAGCTCTGCACACAGCAGAGAAAAGGCATCACACAGACTCCACCACCTCAGGGTCAGATGTGTGTGTACAGAGGTTCCTGCTGTGTCTGATGAAATATTTTTGGGAGCTGTCTTGCAGTCTTCTACTGACCACTTTCAGTGAGGAATTGGAGGCAGTGGAGATGTCCCAAAGCAGTGCCAGAAGAACAGAGGGCAGCTGGAGGTGGAAACTTGTTTTTTAGATGGACCTAGCTGGTGGAGGCTTTGCAAAACTCCTCATCCATTTAGGCTTAGTGTCCTAACTGGTTCAGATCTGGCTTGCTAGGACAACTTTGGTTCTTCCCTTTGATCTTGATGGGGAAAAGCCTTGAAGTGAGGAATCTTCCAAGTAGAACTATGCAAGACCTGTCTTGCCCATATCAGGCTGGAGAACTCCCCTCAAGTTACCACTTGGCAAGTTCTTGCAGAAACATTCGGTTTCCAGTCATCTGAACATTCTGCAATCGACAAAATCAAAGCATCCCAATATTATTCTGACTTGTATTTATTGTACTGCAATATTCAATGTTCAGTTGCATGAAGGGTGGGGAGCTTGTTGGAACATTTAAAAATAATTCAAGTAGCACACCAGAAAAATTTTGAACTCTTTTACAGTTCTCTCTTCTTCATGAAATTCTGGGAAAATCTACCTGATTTTGTAGAACGCTTAAATTTTAACTGAAATGGTTGAAATTTCTCCTTCCAGTTGGATGCTTCCATGTCCCACCAAAAAAAAAAAAAAAAAATCTGAAATTCTTTGCCATGAAACTCTGGAAGAATTGCATAAATCTAGAAGTATCATATTTCATATGTTTATTTAACACATTTGACTTTAACCTTAGATAACTGCTTAAAATGAAATTACGGTGCACATACGAAAGAAGCAGCTCAGGAAAAACCTATCATCTGAGAAGGTAATTCCTGCTTCAGCTAGAGTACAAAGTTGGTTTTGGTGGTTAAGAGCTAGCAAATCCAGTCTACCTTTCCACATGCCCAAGCAGCTAGATCCCATCTGGAATTTTCAAGACTCATTATCTCTCTCCTCTATAGCCACCCGCCTTTTCTCCCCTTTTACGGGCTACATCTTGCTCATCTCTTTACTAAGAAAAACCACCATAGCCACATTCCTACTAATACTATTCTTAGCTTTTTGTTTCCCCTGTACAAGTCACAGTTCGTATGTTACCACAAAACAGACTTACAGAAATTTAATTGCCAAACCAGGCTGCAGCTTGAAACAAGTTCCCAACAAGCTGCATTTGATAGTTACCTTTGTTTAGCCAGGCTGCATACTGCGAAGGTTAGTATCACTTTGGCCGACAGACACATTAAAATGGGAGCTGATGGGGAGCTGTGACATTCAGAGTTCATGAGAAAGCTATGTCAGAAGCAGTGAGATTCCAAACATTCAGCCCATGTCAGAGTGCAGCCTCAATTGGTTGCAGAAGACATTCTTCCACAGAATGCAAACTTATTTTTTTCTTTTATTTGGCACCACCATTCCTAAGAGTAAGCCAAGCCACCTATTGCTGTGAAAAGCAAAGCCCTACCACCTGGCCCTAAGCATACCAAGCAAGAGAAAGCTGAAGCCAGGTTATATCTTCTTTTTCAGTTTTCTCCAGTGCCAGACGCTTTGAAATATTTGTGTTGTGGCATCACACAAACACATAGCTCAAAAGGATTTGAAAAGCTATGAACTTCCTACCACTGTCCCAAGGCAGAACCAGCTGTTCCAGTGTCATTACTGGGTGTATCTCCCAATTGTTCTGGAAAACTGGCATCCTTCACCATCATTACCATCAGAAAGTGTTTCCTCTTTTCAAAACAGAAACTTCTTCATTGCTATTTGCAAACTGCCATTCCCTGACTCCACAGCAGTGCTGCAGCACCAAAACTTCTCTTCACTTCTCAGTTTCACATTTTTTGGGCTGAAAAGCCCTCAGTTGTTCACCACCAGATATTATTTGTGGCATCCTTGAGTACTCTTCCAGCTGGTGCCAAACTCTCCTGCTGTCGACACAGCTCTTGAGCTGGCTTATCCAGTCACAGGCCACACACATCCTCCTACAGCTCCTGTTGCTATCCCTAATGGCACGTTTTCCCCTCTCCCATAGAATGGAGCATAACTATGCCCTCTTGTTCACCTTCTAACTAGCGACACCACCCAGATCCCTTTCTGCCAAACTCCTTCCCATTTAGCCCTTCCTTACCAGTGCCTATTCATCTCATTGCTTCTGAGAGCTCTGGACTTTTTATTGAGTTATGGCATCCTTTTCCAGCCCAAAACTTTAATTCACTGACAACCTTTAGAATTCAGGTTGCTCCTGAGAGGTGCTCACAGAGCTCCTACCTTGATGTAGAGCATGAACTGGAACATGGGAAGTTCTGTCAGAACATGAGGAAAAACTTCCTCACAGTGGGGGGTGACAGAGCACCGGCACAGGCACTCCAGAGAGATTGTGGGGTCTCCTCTGAACATACTTAAAACCCACCTGGATGTGATCCTCTGCAACCTGCTCTAGGTGATCTGGCTTTAGCAGGGATCGCCAGAGGTCCCTTGCAGCCCTTTCTGTTCTGCGATGTCACCTACAGATTTATCAATCTGTCTGTCTCTGCAAATGCTGAGTAGTGGTGGATGAAAACCAGCCTCAGCCAAACCTCTCACAATGGTCTTCACTGTTGATTCATTAATTTCCCAGTCTCCCCATTGACTAGTGGATTCACCTACACCTCTCCACTGATGATAAAATATCATTCCAGTCTGCCATATCTACTTGTGGTGAGAGTTAGAACTAAAGAGGTGTCACTAAAGAAGGATGAGATTTTCCCACACATGTGCCACTGTGCCTAACTGGAGAGAGCTCCAAAGACCTGTGCCAAAGGAATTGCAAACCCAAATGAAGGAACCTCAGATCAAAATGGATCAGTAGCCACTGTTTCAGCTTTCTTTCAGGGGACTAGCATATTTCATCTTCAATATTTTTAAGAAATCAAGCACTAAGGTACTCATGCAAAAGACAAAAAGCAAGGTAAGGGAAAGTTAAAGGTCATGAAAAGGTAAGATATCCCCCAACCACTGTAACAAAGTCTGTAAATTATTCTTTCAGGAAAATAGAGTTACTGGCACCCTGTTGTTTGATATTCACATTGTAAGTGGCATTTCTGGTTCGGGTTGGGCTTTTGTATTGTGCCAGGTGTTTAAGACCTGGCTCTCTCACAATTGTTCCCCTCTAATTTAGCATTACAACAGCTTCTTCACACAGTTAATTCCCTGAAGCATTAAACACAATTAAAAGCATTAAAAAGATCAATGTACATTTCTAAGGTAATCTTCTGATATTTCCCCACTGGCTGCCTTATCTCTGGCTTTTCCTCATACTATTCTTTTTGTCTGTGTAAAATCTGACAATAACTATGTATTTCAGAGTGTCTGGAAGATCAATGTCTCCAGAGAGAATAATTGAAACACTTAGTGAACATCCCCTCAGAGTGAAAACAATAAGAAAGCTAAAGCTACAGACATCTGATGTTTCAATAGATTATTTTGTTGTTGCTGTTTTTGTAATAGCAGATACTTTCTTGTCCCTTGGCCAGAGGCTTCTGGTCAGTAAGAGGTCACAATGCTGGCCAGGCTGGCTCCTGGCATGCCCCAAGCATCTATTCGCCTCACCACCAGGTGATCCAGATTAACTGCTGAAGCAAACTGGGCTCCTGCTGCCTGTGGCATGGCATGTCAAGGGTAAACGTCCCCACCTCAAGGGCAAATTTGCTCATCCTTACCATGGGTAGTGCAGCATTCATCCATTTCCCACAGTTCAGACTGGGACAGCAGAACAAGGTGTCCAGTCTGTCCTCATTTACTACCGCACCAATCTGGTCCTTACAATCTACTTTGAGGCAAGGCATGAAAGAGCATGAACAAAGGGAGGGAGGACAAATGGAAATTAAAAACGACCAGGGCAATGAAGATAAGATCAAGTAATGATGCATATCTGCCCTTGCCCAATTTAATGATTACAAATTGTCTTAAAAATCAGCTGACCTTCCAATAGGTTCAGGGTTAATTACATTGTGTGTGGTTCAGTTTTCCTGTTTTTAAACATACTTTTCTCTTTCCTCACGGTGTCCCAGCAGAAATAATTCTGAGCAGAAGCCTCCTGTAAAGGGCTGAAGCTTTTGACCCAGTTCAGAAATGGAAGTCTGAAAACAGCATGGGGAAGTTGAAGGGAAGAGTGGAAACATGTAGGGTACCAGCCCAAGGGAACAAAGCCAGAAAGGAGATCAGATTAGGAGCTGGTGCTCTAAGATACTTAGAGAACTGGAGATACAAATCCACTCCCATTTTTGCTGAGCAAGCAATGCACTCCTGTGCCAGGGCTTCACAGCTGCAAAAGGAGGGCAGAATTGTCTTTCTCTACCAGAGGTAGAAACCAGACAGATTAAAGAGGGTGATGTCTTCAAACATGGTGGTTGACAGTACAGTACAAGAATAAGGGCAAGAGCCTGGGGAAGAGGGCTAGTATCATGAATTTCTAAGTCCAGTACTGCATGGAGTCCACAGAGCTCTGGAAAGCTCTAATAAATAACAGGCTAGAAGCAAGAAAAGCTAGGAATTTAGAAAAGCCATGAGGTGACCCTGTCTGCTGTAACTCACCATTTAATAAAATTAATATTTAACCTTTTCTGTAGTTCCACGTGGATAAGCCACAGCTGTCTAATGCAGATAGAGCTCAGCAGATCTCTAGTATCATTTCTTGCTGTGAAATCTTATTATTCCAAATGCTTGACTTCATTACTATGGCAGACTGATCACTGCTGTTACAGTACCTTTTCATGCATGATACACACACCGTTCCTCCTCTGCTCTGTTTACTATACTTTTTCATTGTCTCCATCAGGCACAGAGTTACAAGAAACGCTACTGGTGTAATTTACTCAGTATGCTATTTTGCTAAAATATTTTTCTTTCATATGGCATTCCAAAAATAAATAAATACAAGAATATTACCATGGTTGAAAAATCAAGCTAGTTAGGTAATGTCAAATTGGCAGACATTCAACATCCTTCAATTACCCTCCTTGTACATATGCATTCTGGCATAGCCTTTAATTAACATGATAATGCCATTTTTTTTTTCGAGTGAAAACATGTCATTAAGTACCCAGGGTGAGTGAAGACCCAGTACAGAGCATTCTTCTTTCTCCTTAATGTTTAACAGGCTTATTTTTATAATCCTCAAAACCCTGCTCTGAAGACAGACTAATTAATTTCTGCCTGTTTTTCTCCCATGCCACTACCGTATGCAAGCGATTCAGAAAAAAAACTTGTTAATTTTCATGGCAGTCTGTGCACATGGACAAGGTGTAAGGAGGTGTGAGAGATAATAATTTATATTTTACAAGTGGCAAGCCAAGACTGTGATCCCCAGTGGGGACCAGACCCAAAGACTGCCCCCCCACCCCCACCCCCGCCCTGTTCCCATCCCACCCCAGAATGGAGAAGCATGAATCTCCCATCCCCAGGCTGGAGCTCAGTTCTAGGCTCTGTGGGACAGTACACACTTTGGTCAGTAAAAGAGGCACCAAGATGGTCTGGTGCAAGACCCAGGGTATGTGCCCCCACTGAAACGCCCTGAGGGATGCAGCGAGCTTGGGAAGCTCTGGTGATGGTGTGCACCAGGATTTATACCCACGGGATTTGTGCTCAGGAACGGCCAAGGTGATCTGGCTGAAGTTTTCCAGCAAAATCAGCTTAACTCAGAGATCTGGCAAAGAAGTACTCAAGGGCTCACACTTCATCAAAAGCTACAAAGTGACTGAAACCAGAATTTTACAATCAGAAGCACCAGATAACTGTAATAATAAGCTCTAATCCTCATAATGAGAAAAAAGTAGCATGCCTGGCCATATCCAAAATTGAGATTGATTTTGACAGTCTGACAGCATACTTTTAATTGGTGTTTATAGCACAGCACTTTTGTGTGCCCATATAATCAATTAGCAGAGCTGCCAGCAGCTAAACACAGCTGCATATACATACCAGCTTGGGGTGATGGACAGGAGTGGTCCTGCCCACTCTGGGCTGCAGACAGGCCAGCACTGCTCTGGCCATTGCCACCTTTACCCAGGGCCACCTCCTGCCCTCACTGAAGTCAGGGGCACAGCCACCAGGGTCACATCAACATACATATCTATATGTAGCTCAGGGCCACATCCAGCACTGGGGGCTTGCTGATGAAGAATTGAATCTGTAGGAGTTTGAAGGATTCCACTTTAATCTTGGCAGGTGAGCAGAGCAATGTGGGCACACCTTGTCCAGCCAGAGGTCAAGTGTGGCTGTGAAGATGAGGGAGCCTGGGCATGATGATCTTCCAGTCATCATGTGCTTAAACATTGCAGCCTGCCACAGGACACCCTCTTGGCACGGTGTGGTTACTAAACAGCACTAACAGTCACAGATCCCAGAGCACAATTTTCTAGGTACCGACTTGTGATCTTTACCCAGCTACCAAGAATAGAACACGTGACCGTCTCAAACGCAACTGCCCTAACAAAATTTAAAACAAATACATACGTGAAAAAACGACAGCTCAAGCACATGGTCAGGTGATCACCCCAGTCAGTTATACGTGGCAGATTGCACCAAAGACCATGTGCCAAGTGTAAAGCCCTCCTGCTGGGCCCAAGAGGCCTTTACGCTGAACCACATTAAAACTCTTGCATCAAGTGATGTTAACTCACAGCTACAAAGCTCAAAGGTTTCACAGTGCTACACCACTACTGCCACGTTTTACTACAGTAGCCAAAGACTGGGAGGACACTGAGACAAACCTTCATAGTAACATCTCTCAGAAACCTTCACGATACTTTCTCTAACCTAGCGACAGAGCCACCCCTCACCAGGCATAGAAGGTGCCTTGAGGACATACTATACTTCCTCTGAAAGAGAGAGGGGATCAGCATGCACTTCAGACAGCACCTCCTTTTCTTCCTGAATGAGGGACACATCCTTGTGAAAGTCAGTGGAAAATCAGAAGGTCCCCAATGCTGAAGATGTGCTGATAGGGCTGGATTGAAAAATATGCTTTGATGCTTTTCCCAGTTCATCCCTTTTGCTTAGGCTCATCACAGCTGCAGATAGAAGGCAGTTTTCGTTAAATCCTTGGCATCGATGAGAGATTCAATGTATCCTTAATTACAACACTGACTAGCACAGCCACAATATTTTCAAGGAGAATGCAAAGCTTTTACTTCTGCAGGACTGTACCAGCCCACACCAAGCAGTCCTGGGAATAGCACAGAGTGCCCTGTGAGGCACAGGTTAAGACAAACTGTTCCACATCACAGCCTACACCAGCATATTTTAATCTTGCTCTGAAACCAGCCAAATAAGAGACATTTCGCTTGAAGGAATTAATGCAACTAATTAGATTCAAAGTCCAAGGCAGCCCATCTGCAATTCTTACCCCAATTTGCTAGCTAACAGGTGACTGCTTGTGCTCTAGGCAAGCACAGACTTTACCTGAGTAGAAAAAAACCCCCAATTTTCTGAATATTCTCATGGTAAGCAATCGTTTTAAATTTGAAGACAAAGTAGAGACTTTCTTCAGAAGAATCTGTCTGCCATACTCTCTGAACACATGTGCCTTTTAAACAGGCTCAGACAAAGTATTTTTTATGTATTGATCAAGTGACACCAACAGGCTCAGTAAGATCTTCTACCTCTGCTTTTTATGAGCTGAGAATAAAGAAAGTTACATTTTGAAGGAGAGTAGCAAACCATGACTACTGATATTCAAATGACAAAAGCATCTGAGTGAATTCCAGATGTCAGCCATGTGTTACGGTTTAATAGTTCAGCTCTGAGTCACAAGCACAAAAACCTGTTACGAAACACATGCCTGCCCGTGTGTGCATGCACACACCAGTGTGAAGTACTTAAAAAAGAAAAGCCTTATTTTTAGTGCCATTAGTAGCACTGGGGAAAAGTGGTTAATCTGAGCTGAGAAAATTAGTGAGTTTGTCCTATGCCACAGACCAAGGGTGTCATAATTTATAGTTTTAACATTTACAAACAATGAGTTAAAACTGAAGAAAAATTAAACACCCACTTCACCAACAAGCATAGTCCTTTCAATTTTTGAAAGTCCAATCACACCCTTTTTCTTGAATAATCGCTAATCTAAATGGCCCACAGCCCTGCCATGTGAAACTCATGGAAGTACAAGTAATTCCTAGCCCAGATCTTTCAAACAGTAATATTTATATTGTGGTTTATTTGGTCCTTTTACTTTTTTTTTTCTTCTCACACAAAAGGAAGAAATATCTGTGGCACCGATATTTAGCAAGAGCTATCACATGCCTCGTTGTCTCTCTGGTGAAGAAACATAGAGGAGAACCATTCATCACTGTGTAGTTTGTGGCCATGAGCAGGCATCCCTCACCGGGTGATTTAGCCCTCGTGGCTCTGAGTGGTGGGCTTGGAGGGGGGTATGGCAAACAAGTTGCTACCTCTCTGCTGTGCTCCAGCTTGGCTGCCTGCCCAAAGCAAGGACCTGCACGCAGGTGGAATAATCTACTGCAGCTCATCAGATTCTCACTCATCCCTTTCACATGGAAGTAGCATTGCCAGTGCCACATTCCCATGTGCTGCAGTCAGCCTGCTTCCTCCCTTCCTCCCTCCATCTGGGCAGCCCTCCCACCAGCAGGACCAGGGACCTGGACCAGTTGGTCTCAGGGAATTTGCACAGTACTGAAATCCATAAGGCGCTGGGGACCTTTGCCACCCCCAAGAATTATGCCCTTGAACGCCCACAGGCTATTGCGTGTCGTGTGTTTTCTTGGCCAGTGTCAAAGGGCCATTTGTATTTGGACGTGCACGTAGCAGGTCTGAGCACCCACACATGAGTGTACAAACCCGAGCCAGATAGCCTGGCATGTCAGCTGCACGCACACACACCCCCCACATCAGCAGTAACTGCACTAGGCATGCACAAATGCACCCACATTTTGAATAAAATTAGGCCTTTGACTCTATGTTTAAATAAACTGCATTAACGACTCTGTGAAAGGGTAAGTGGGATAATGGCAACAAACTGGCACAAGCAATATCACTTCAAAGAAGATCACATTGGTAGACTGGAGATGGGAAGAAAGATGATCAAGCTTCAGCAGAGGGAACCACAGCAAGGTGCTCCCCAGCAGTGGAAATGTCTGATGTCTGCCTGCTCCTCGGGGCCTCCTCACTGCACTCCTCAGCTGCTGGAGGATGGTGATCAGGTGATCCTGCTTCTGTCACAGTCTTGAAAAGCAAGAGACAGGCAGTGCTTGCTAAGTACCTGTGCACCAAGGGAATCAAAGATTTCAGCCTGCCAGGGCAACAGGGGGATGAGGGCTTAGAGGAGTGCATGTGAAGAGGACACCCTGCTGCTTCAGAGCTCCTGGGATCGGTTTATATTTCCTCCAAAGCTCCCTCCACTGTAAAGCACAGGCTTGGGGGCAGGGAATGAAAGATGTTAAACCACACTGAGGGAAAAAAACCACAACCCAACACAAAAACCCACAAAAACCAACCACCAAATACATTTACGCTCCAGTCCTTGCAGATTGAGATTTCACGCGGGAATTGGGACAGGTGCACTGTTACCAGAGCTGGCAAATGGCAGCCTCTTGCCCTATGTAGCTGCCCCTTATTTATCTTGCTGTGGTTTCCACTTGGATGAGTCCCATGGCAGTAAGGATTTTGGACTGTGTGCAGCTGGGAAGCAGCAGACAGCTCTCTGCTGCGGCAGGCATGGGGAGCAAGTGGCCCCCAGCACTGGGCACTTGCTCGGGAGGGAAACCTCTGCCCACCAGCTCCACGCACGGTCACGCACTTGGGGCCCATGTGCCAGTTGCCAGTCACACCATGTCGCAGAGATACTGCTTATCTCCTGTGTGCATGTGGAGACCACCAGCTTCCCATGACAATGCCAGGACAGCCCTAAACAGCTTGAAGCACAAGCAGCAAGCAAGAGGTTTTCGGGATACCATCTTTTCAAGTATGACAAACATTGCTTTTCAACCTGGCCCTAATTTTGACAACCCCCGTAGAAATTCCCCATATAAAATACTCTTCCAGAATTTCTTGCCACTGTTTCTAGGGGCTGCAGTGGGAAATCATGCCCAAACGACAGGGCCAGGAGGAGCTTGGCTCCAAGGCCACAGCCTGGTCAAAGACCACATCGTGCCGTGAGGTTTGCAGGCATACATCACAGAACAACAGCATTTGCACGTTTTTTCACCTGCAGTGTGGTTCAATGGGAAGCAGGCTGATGGGGGCAAAGGGGAGGGAACAGGCAGGTGCTGCAGTGGGTGGAAGTTAGCATGTGGAAACAGACAGAAATAGATTAAAACACCAGATTAAAAAGGACAGAAATCACAGAAAGTTAGAGGTTGGAAGGGACCTCAAAAGATCATCTAGTCCAACCCCCATGCCAGAGCAGGATCACCTAGACTACATCACACAGGAATGCATCCAGGTAGGTTTTGAATGTCCCCAGAGAACGAGACTCCACAACCTCTCTGAGCATCTGTGCCAGTGCTCTGCCACCCTCGCAGTGAAAAAGTTTCTCCTTACATTCACATGGAACTTTCTGTGCTCCAGCTTGCACCCATTGCCCCGTGTCCTGTTGCTGGTCATCACTGAGAAGAGCCTGGCTCTGTCCTGACTCTTGCCCTTTACATATTTATAGACATTAAAAAGGTCACCCCTCAGTCTCCTCCAAGCTAATTGAGACCCAGCTCCCTCAGCCTTTCCTCATAAGGATGGTGTTCCACTCCCTTAATCATCTTGGTGGCCCTGTGCTGGACTCTTTCAAGGAGTTCTGTGTCCTTCTTGAACTGAGGGGCCCAGAACTGGACACAATATTCCAGGTGTGGTCTCACCAGGGCAGAGTAGAGGGGGAGAAAGGCCTCTCTTGACCTACTAAGCACACCCCAGGATGTCATTGTCCTTCTTAGCCATGAGGACACATTGCTGGCTCTTGGTCATCCTGCTGTCCACCAGGACACCCAGGTCCCTCTCACCTTCACTGCTCCCCAACAGGCCAGTCTCCAACCTATCTGGGGCCAGTCTCCAACCTATCTGGTTCTTCCCTAGATGCAAGACCCTACACGTGGTCTTGTTAAATCTCATCAACCTTCTCACCTAACTCTCCAGCCTGTCTAAGTCTTACTGAATGGCAGCACAACCCTCTGGGATGTCAGGCACCCCTCCCAGTTTTGTGTTGTCAGCAAATCTGCTGACTGTACACTCTATTCCCTCATCCAGCTCATCAATGAATATATTGAATAGTACAGGTCCCAGTACTGACCCCTGAGGGGCTCCACTAGATACAGGCCCCCAGCTAGACTCTGTCCCATTGCCAAAACTCACTGGCTCCTTCCCTCCAACCACCTCTCATTCTACAATGTCCATGAGGAGTGTCATCCCAACCCAGCAAAGGCAGGCAGCTGCCCCAGGCCAGGGGTGTGGGCGAGGTCAAAAGACCACCTCCCCAGGTATGTGCAGTCACAGGGCATTCAAGTTATCCTGAGCTGTGGCAAAATAAGCCTTTGGAGAGGGGTAGATGGATGCACACCCCACCAGCCACCCCAGTGAATGCTTCTCTGCACACCCCTGTATCCCCTGCGAGCAATTTTTTCAGAGCCCCTTGACAACACTGCCTGGCAAAATGCACATCAAGCTCCAGCGGTTTCTACTGGGTGGTTTGGGTTTGTTGTTTTGGGGTTGTTGTTGGGTTTTTGGGTTTTTTTTTTTAACGTAATTTTTCATAAAAGCCTACCCGCTTCAGAAAAATTAACGTGGAAATGGATAAAATACGTGGTAGCGCTGTTACCCGGGGTCTGCTGCCCGAGCCGCGTTAGAATAGCTCCATCTCGTGGAAATCAGCAGCAGAAGTTGGGGTAAACATCAGCAAACCGGGAGAAAAGCTGTAAGAAAACGTTGGCAATGCATGCCTTGGCTGCTTTGGGCCAGCGGTGGCTTTGATTCCCATCCACAGGGATTTTGCCAGCTCCATCCATCCCGGGCAAAATGAAAAATATCTTTGTGTAAAACTAACAGAAGTCATATAATTTATCTGGCTTTTGACATGTAAGTGTAATAATATTTACACTGCTATTGTATGACCGTACTCAGAGCTCACAGGAACGTTGAGGGTTGTGTGGTGGCTTCAAGTTCCACTTCAGCCCATCTCCCAAAGAGACCCCTTCTCCCTCCATTGCTCCCTGCCTCCGTCAGTTAATTTAGAGCTGCATCTGTACATTGCTCAGAATTTCTTTCTTGATTCTATCATCTATCTCATCTTCCTCTTTTCATTTGTGGCTTGTTCTAGGAGTGTCTGTATCCCTGCACATGTGCTCGTAAATCAGAAGGAACATCTGTACTGCAGAGTTCAAACACGTTCCTGTCTTTAAAGTGTTTCCAGTTTAGATAAGCAAACCTTTCAATCATGAATATGAGGCAAGTACACAGCATTAAACCCATGAGGCTACACTTTAAAATAATAATTGCTACGTCTTTCTTAATGTACTGTTGGATTTATTCTCCTGTTTATCCAGACTCCAAGTTCTACCCTTTGATAACAGAGCTTATCTTGCAAATCTATTTAATCGGTGTCCTGGGGGGCCGGGGAGACAAGAAGTGGATTTCGGCATCAAGGACATGTCCTTTTGGTTTTGCACTGTTACCATCACTTAGAACCACCTAACAAGATACCAAATCTTTCAGGTTGAAAGGTCTGACAAGCATCCCATGAGCCACACAGGACAGACAGCAATGAGCCGCCAGTGTAGATCACAGGCACAACGATCTCCTCGGGTGACGCTGCACTCACCAGCAAGGTGCACAAACACAGAAATCATGCTCAGGGCATGGGTCACCCCTGGGACTTCAGGGGAGCTCTGCATTACCTTGCCATGCTCAGGGTAGCCCAGAGTGCCTTAGCAAACAGTGCCCACAAGAGCTGGCGCTCATGCCCAGGAGATGCCAGCAGAAAGGCACAGCAGCATGCAGTGCAGAGGTCCCATACTGCTGGACATGATGAGGTCTAGGCGGATGACACTCTAGAAATGGGACGTAGAGAAAAAAAAGCCATGGAAAGGGCTCTTAACTGAAGATCTAGATATGGCCATGGTTAAAGGAAGGCTCCTCAGAGTAACAGATTTTCCTACAGCAGTAGGTAACTCACTAAATCCGTTAGAAACTCCAGCTCCTTCCCCTTCCCTCTGTCCTCTTCTCTATGGGCAAGAACCTCCCCAAGCCCCTGCTCACTCCAAAATGCTGGGCATGATTCTTCCACACTGGATAACGCAGGATTTGGTCCAGTAGCAAACCACACATAGCTGTCTATGCTGCTTAGGCAGCTGAAAACCCAAAGTGGTAAAACTAAATAAAAGGATTATACAAGAGGCAAGTTTTTCAAATATCATCTGGATCATGGCAATTTCATGTTCTGCCATTGTTCACCCCACCATCCTCCTCCAAAAAGTTATTTCTGCTCGTGTGTGAAAAGGACCATTTACACAGTGCTATAGGCCCCTGCCCCAGCCTGTGTTCTTCAGTCAGACCAGGCAACTCTGGCCAAGGTGGGTTTACTGCTCACAGGCAGCAGTGTAATGCAGGATGCTACTATTCCTGTCATACCAGCACAACATCAGGAACCACTCCTTTGTTCAATAAAATGTAAGGCTCAGTCCCTTGCACTTCTTTAATACCCACTCTTCTGTGATTTAGGGGGAAATATACATCCCATGGTGCATTGCAGACTGTCAGAGATATGTGTGTGTGTGCCTCCAGGCATGGGTCAGCATGGCAGTGTGACACACTACAATTCACACACCTCATGATAACACTTCTTTAAAGACGGTCTTGTCTTCACAAGCTGGATGTGACCAGCCCAACCAACAGCCACTGGAGCTGTACAGGCAGTGGAGCGATGCCATGGAGGAGACAGGGACTGCAGTGCCAATGAGCCCACAGATGCTACAGAAGATGTTAAGGGAAGGAAAGGGTCAATGGTTCTGGACAGTCAACAGCAAAATAAGTGACTAGTAAAGTTAGAGCAAGGAAAATACAATGACCAAGAGGAAAAAGCCTGGAATGGGTGGCGATTGTGATTAGGCAACAGGTCTCGGTGCCAAAGGCAGTGCTGGCTAGCAGCCGCCACCATCCCAGCAAGACTTCATGGTCATCACCTGGGAGAGGATGGAGCCCGGTTGTGGGAACCAACCTCACCACCCACTGCTGCTCACGTCCTTTTGGGCTGGGGACAACAGCCATCCCAGGCCTTCCCTGCTATGGGCTTAATAGCGGGGTAGTTTCTCGGCTGCTCCCAGCCACCCCACGAGAGCACAGAGCGCAGGCGTACGGTCTCTCGAGCATTTCACTGTTTTCTTACAGTTACTGCAAAAAGGAAGCAAAGGCTATTGCTTGCCTGTAGCTTTAATGTGAAAGCAATTCATATTTTCGAGGGATGGCAAAATGCAAAGACCAAGTCAAGCTGCAGTGTGGAGCTCTGATGTGCTTTCTCTGATGGCAGTGAAACCTTGCTGAAGACTGAGCTGTGGACAGAAGTGCTTTCAAAAGACTAATCAGCAACCAGCAGAGATTTACCTCTGCAGTGCATCTAGTGATCTTTCAGGAGTAAAACAGCATGCCTCTGACCCAGATCTGACAGATTCAAGTCTAAACGTTTGCAAAATTCTTCTCCTTGCACATACCTTTGCAAATGGGGACAAGGTATTCTCTGTGTGTGTGTGTGTGTGTAAATCACATAAGAAAAATGGTGTTAAAACAGGTGGGATTCCTGGAGTGAGTATCTGATGGATGAAATGACCTGTGGCTCCAGGACAACGGTGTCTGCCAAGGCCAGCAGGCAGAGGCAAAGCTCCACTGAGGACAGCAAAAGGATCACATCGCCCTGTACATGCAGGATCACTCACCTCACTTCCACGCCATTAGTCTATCTGAGTGGCAAGAGCTTCTCCTTTCAAAGCCACCTGATAGGAAAAGCTTATCTGTGGCTCCCAACAGCCTCACGGAAAGCAAAATCCTGTATTTTAGCAGTGAGGTTGGTTTGTTCTCCTATGATCAAACCAGATCAGTCAAGGATTCAAGCTGGGCAAGATTTCAGCAAGGATAGGTATAGGTGGCTCTCCACCTGCGCACAGTCTCACCAGTGGCTACAAACGGGTTCTAATCTACTTTGGACCCAGCTGTGGTGCCTGGGTCACAGATCCTCCTTACCAGCATTTCTTACTTGCAAGTGTGGGGAGAGGTTTCTCTCCTCTCTTCCTGGAGCTCTATACACGGCAATTAACGTTGCTTAGCAACAGGACTTCCTTTTAAGATGTTCTTTGTCATTTCAAAGCCTCTATGCCAAAAGTGCTTTAAATAGCCCGAACTCACACCGGCTCCCTCGGTTTGCCTCTTTCTCCATCTCTGCCCAGTTTCCTCCCGTGGCAGCCAAAGCAAACCAAACCCAACAAAGATGTGTTCTGCCACGGATCGGTCCAGCCCCTCCACGCAAGGGTTGGGAAGATCCTTTTCCTCGCAGCTGTGCCAAGTAACGCCCAGGAGAGACCAGCTGAGTAAAGGGGACACTCGGGCTGGGATTTAATCCTGCCTTTGTTTTTTTACTTGCTACTCGTGCAAGACACGCACAGCCCAGTTTGCCCGATTCCTGTTTTGCCCAGGCAGGGGAGGAATGGCTTGTCACTGATCACTGAAACCTGCGCTTCTGTCCTGGCTTTGTCGTGCTGCTCCAACCCACCAGGAGCAGGAACGTGAGTACTTCCCGTAGCAGGAAATAGAGGCTGCCGTTCTGAGCTGGGTGAAAGCCTTACAGCTGTTGTGCAGAGTCACAGGGGGCTCCAGCACTGAGAGCCTTAAAAAAATCTTCTGAATATTTGAAAAAAACCCTCACTTCTTAGGGAGGAAAACACAGTAGTTACACAGAAACAGTATCTGCAGGGGCAGGGCAGGAGATGTTGTGCTTTGCAGACAAAACATAGCTGCACATGAAGTAATTAATTGGTTGCTAATTCCTTTCAGCAGTTTCCTGCCTGCGTTGAGTCTTTTCACCTGACAATTTTCAGTCTGCGTTTGGTAGGACTTCACACAGCTTCACTCTCCCAACCATGGCAAACCCAGCTCCCTGGCTGGCAGGCAGAGCCCGGGATGCAGGCGTGGGGGCCCAGGACCTCAGCACCCCCCTGGCCTCTGCCAAGCCATGGTCATCAGCTGGGAGGTCATCCTGCCTCCTGAAAAGATAGCACTGATGTGTCCCTTTTGAAACCCAGGTGTTTCAGGACCCGGCCTAGCAGCACCCCAGCTGAGCACCTGCGCCATCAATCCTCCTAAAAGCTGTGCCTCAAATAAAATTCACATGAGAACAAGCCAGCCGTGGAGCCATGGCCAGAGGAGTGCCCACTGTATTTGTCTGGGGCATTTCTACACACGGTGCTCACATCACGTCCCTGGTCACACTCGTTTTCAAGGGGCATCTTGGTCGCTACATGTGCAACCTAGAAAGGTGGTTTGGTCCAGTCAAGGAGCAGGAGCAAAGAGGAGGAAGAGGAGTCCCGTGGGCAGGGGGATGCTGCAGCATCCCCACTGCTCGATGCACGCACTGGTCTCAGGAGGGGATCGCAGGCCGAGTGCTGCAGCTCCTGTCCCGGCCACCCCTGAAGGCAGACACAGGGACATGGCTGGCTGCTGTCCTGACCTCGCTTAGGGTTTCAGAAAAAGCAGGAGCTGCAGCACAAAGCAGAGGGGTTTCACATTAAGCCCAGTAAAGTGTGACATTTCTTAGGGCAGCTTTTTCTCTATGCAGGTGAATTATGATCTTGCTCCATCACCTGGTTTTAGGCTTGTCCTCAGAGCACAGGCTGCAGCACCTCCTGCACCGGTGCAGCAGAGCCTGTGCAGACTTCCCTGCTGGAAAAGCAGTCTGTGGTAGGGCAGGGCATCACGGTCGTCCTCAGCTGCCTTATTTCCTCTCAGGGCACCATGTGGCCGCAGTGAGGGAATGGTCATAGCCCAAATCCCACTGTCTTGAGGTGAACCACGATCCAGGTTCTTAACATCCAATACACAGAGTTCCTATCTTTTGTTCGATATGCCAAACAAAACAACAAATTTGGAAAATCTTCATATCCACACTTGAAGGAAATTACTAATAATTATTGTAATCCTTTGATATTGTATAAACTGGTATTTTGGAAGCCCTGCACTTTGAATTTCCAATCCCTTCTTCTTCAGCACTATGGAAGACCCACAGACTGACAGGATTTACCTCTTAAATAGTAGAGAATTCATGTCTATAGGAATTCTGAAGGTGTGAAATCCTGTTTACTACACATAGACAATACTTGGTACTTTTTCCCCCTCTCTTTTTTATTTTTAGTTTTAGTTCTTAGATTGGTTCCCACTTACCCCCCACAATCATTACACATTTTTTCTGAGGCAACCCTGCAAGAGAAGCAATTTTCCACATTCACCTACCATTAACACCCCTCACAGGACAGGATTTTTGGAAGTGCTGTGCTCGGTGCTCCGACCAGGAGCCTTTTCCGACATGAAGACCGGGCACAGGGCCAGCCAGGAGGGTTTGACCCTAGACAGGATTTCCCCTCGACCCGACCACCTATTCTTCCCGAGGAAGAGAGGTTCCTGCAGGACCCAAGATCCCACCCAGAAACCTGTCCAATCTTTCTTCAGAGGAGGCAGGAACTGGCTTCAGCATCATGTGAACAGCCAACGTGATGCCCACGTCTGTTGCCACTTGGCTGGGCTGAGGAACACACCAGCACTTCACCATTGTGGTTCCCACGAGGACCAATACCGTGTTGGTCGTGGTTTTTACATGGAAGCAGGGCCGCCACCGCCTGCGGACACGCTCCTTGGGTGACGCACTGCATCTTGGTGAGACTCATGAGCCGGTTCTCCTATCTACCTCAGAAATCAGTTAAAAATGGAGAACTTCAGGGTGGACGTACAGCCCTCTCGAGAGGAATTTTTCAGGGCAGCACAGCACAATTGGCTTGTAGGCAGTGCAGGACTGGAGGGTCCTGTGCAGGACTGGAGGCTCCTGTGATTTACTCGGCCATCAGCAGCATTCCGCGTCCCACGAGCGCTCAGTGACAAGTGCCACTGCACTAAGGCCAGTTATTACCACTGCTGTTCACAAGCTTAAATTCTTTGTCACCAGAGAGGGAAGAGTTTTGGCCAAGCACACAGAAAGTAGCATTAGGAAGAGAAAAATGCTGTTGAAGACACTCTCCCCCGTGGTCTGACAGCTGCCCTGAACACAGTGATGGAGAAGGGATCCACCCAGCACATGGGAAGAGCAGACACCGTCATTAAAAGCGGAAAGCATGGAGAAAAGGTCACAGAGGGGCTGCAGCCTGGCTGAGCCCAAACCTATGGCAGGTGCTTGCACCGAAAACCCCTCCGCTAACCACTGCCATAAACTTACCTTTCCCCATTCACTCCTTTATGAGCACAAGGAGCTAAATTAATCAGATAGGCATACCTAGTGAACTGTTCAGATACCTCTGGTCATTTACTAAGTTCAGGTCTTGCTTGTGCACGTGAGTGAGATGAGGAACTTCAGTCACCCAATGCCAATTTCATAATGAATTCTTCATTACTGAAAATTGAAGCAGGCCTCAGAATTCATTAGTTGCATCATGAAACTTCCTGTTTTCTAAAAAAACACCAGCACCCACACCCCTCCCCCCCCCAAAAAAAAAATCTCTGGATTCATTTAAACCCCTTTATGTCACACATACGTTCCACAACAAAGTCATATACTTGCGCTGCAGGAAGAGGCAGGATTAGCCTCAGCTGATATCCCTTCCTGCTTTAAAGGACTTTTCTTCCAAAACAACACATTCATCTTAAATCTGAGGTTTCTGGTGGGGGTGGTTTGAGGAAGCGCCTGTGCCACCAAGGCTCATAGCCTGCCAGAGACGAGAGACGGGATGTGGATGCGAGCCCAAGCTGCTGCCAGCCAGGGAAGCACCGCGGGGAGGGCAGGGGCACGCCGAGCCTTGGACTTTGAGCATTAGCATGGAAAATAGCAAATAAACAAGAAGCAAACATGCCCAGCAACAAATCCCCCTGAAATTTTTGCTACTGGCTGCAGGGGGAGTAGGTTTTCCAGCGAACGGGAAGCAGCAGAGCTGTTAGCGGGATGTGAGCTGAGACTTTAGCTCGTCATTCGGATAAGTTGTTTTACTTTAAATTTTTAGAAATTAAGGAGGGGAAAAATATTTGTGTGTGTATATATATAATAAATATATATATATATATATATTTTTTAAAAAAATTATTAAGTCCCCGCAGCTGATTCAGCTCAGCACAGAGGCATCCCAGCAGCAGGCAAATGCAGCAGCCGGGCACCAGTGTCTGTGGCCGCCTTGCCGGTCACAGCAGCCCATCAAAGAGGCGTGGACGAATATGAAAAAGGAGTTAGCTTTGCAGCAGATTTTAAGCTTTGGTCCTGCCACATCAGCTGCTCCCCTCTCCCCAGCCACCTGCAGGGATGAGTACAGCATGGCTCAGGTAAAACCCGACAGAAGCATCAACGCCAGTGTTTCAGAGCCGAAGCTGCTGATTTTGTGCATGCCCTTGGCACCAGAGAAGCCCAGATGTCTCCATCTTCCCGGGTGTCGAGCCTGATGCTCTCCAGATGGCATCTTGATTGCTTGAAGTTTCACTGATTGAGTTATCAGGAGCTGGATCTGTGCTTCTAGCCCACCCAGCCTCTCCCCATTGTGCTGGGGTCGTTACGTTTTCATCATGTCTTTCTCTAATAGATGGTGAAGAAAGAGTGTCATTTACATCTGCTGAAAACATAGTTATGAAGCTAATAACTTATCTGCTGAAGAAAGGAACAAAAAGGCAGGTTGAGCTGGCAGACTAGAGCCAGTGCTCAGCACAGTGAGGAGCAGGCACTCCCATGGGTAGCTAGCTGCCGCACACATGCCCGTCAGAAACTGTTCCCCTTCAGAAAAATAATCTTATCCTGTAATCCAAACACAAGAGGAAAAGCATTCACTTTCAGATTGAACTAAAGAAGCAGCATGATCCTCTTTGCAACAACACAGGTGCAAAACGCTTGCCCGTATTTCAGTTGTTTTATGAGTCCTTGTGACTTTCACAAGTCAAATTTTGTTTGACTCAAACTTTCCATTGCATTAAATGCTCCTGTGGTGAGACGCTGCAGTCTCATCTGCCCTTTTCTTTCTCTACCTCCTGTTCTACTCTGAATTAACTCCCCCGTACTCTGCAGACACATTTTGCTCTACACAACCATAAAGAACAATTTCCCTCACTTTCCATTAAAAAAAAAAAATTGAATAAATAAAAATCTGTGATGCCCCATAAAAGTAGCAGTTCACAGTCATTTGACTATATTTAAAGCAGGGGAGTTCCTCTTTCACATTAAAACTACCGTTTTGCTTGCTCACACGGAGCCTGGAGGGGTCAGCGAACACTTCTTTTCCTTACAACCTCCTATCTGGCTGACTCGCCCCCAGTTTGTCTGACCTTTGCTGCTCAGCTCCGCTTTCATTCTGGGAAGATATCACGAGATCATCCATTTTAACAAACTGCCTCCCTTTGTAATGGCCTGCAGTTGGTACCTGATGATTTTCACAGCGCTCGCCTGCCTTAGCTGCAAAGCATCTAGTGCCATGGACACAATGTGCACGGAGGTGAGTGACAGCCAACGGTCCCTCTCAAGATACGTAGCCGTGTAAGGGGATTGGTCTGCAGTGACCACTTGCCTGCTGATGTCTGTTTTCAGCTCCCGAGGGGTTTCCTTCAGGTGGAGCTGAAGTCCTTTATCAGAGAAACAAGGCAGGTGTCTGGAGAACTACTTGGGGACATAAATCCAGGGACATAAACCCTCCTCCTCCTCACACCTGTGCATCCTCACCCTTTCTCTTGCTGCTGCCAGGGACTTTGGTAGCCTGTCAAACCAGCACAGTGCTTCACCTCCCAGAGAGCTGGAAGGACAATGCAGTTTCACAGGGGTGCTTAGCAGACATCAGAGCCAGACAGAGAAAAAGATTTTTGTCTCATGCTTATGCTCTCCATACAGGAATTTGTACACAGTGGTGGGATGATGGCATCTCTATTTGTCATCTGGTTGACATGCAATACCGTATGAGAACAGAAAGAAAGTACCAGGGTTTTTTTCCAAGGGCAGGGGAAAACCTGGCTCATAAGATTTTTTTAAATTATTATTATTTTTTTTTAAAGTGGGAGACAAGGAAATAGAAGTAAGGACTTTGATTCTGGGAAGAAGCACTGTGGAAGCCCAGCCCCACTACGCAGTGCACATTTGGGGTGAACAGCAGGCTCCCTGCTGAATTACAAGTGCAATTCCCCGAGGACACAGAATTGCACACCGGGATCCCCCGGAGTTTGGTCCTCCTCAGCTCCCCGTAAGAACTGCTCCAACCCACCAAGCACACAGAGAGAGCTCGCTCACTAGTTTATTTGAACAGCAAAACACGGTGGCTGGTCTCATCTGCAGTGACAGCCCAACACTTACCATCTAACGCCCGTGCCACGGCAGTCAGCTGCACAGGTTCCTCTTTGCATATCACTACAGAACGTATCAGCTTTTCTACATTCTGCTGTTTCAGTAGTTAATGGTGCTGTGTTACTTCAGTGCTTCTAGACTGGACCCAGGTTCCCGTGCTACAGCAGGTACGATTGGCTTGTCCCACCCTGCTGATGCTGGACCCTGTGCCATGCCTTTGGTGCTGATCTCCAGCCACATCCCAGCACACCAAGGAGCAGAGGGACGGCGGAGGAGCCACACTCCCCACCCACATGGGGCATTTTGTTGACAGCGTCACTTTCCGCTCCCTCCCGGCTCTCTGTCCCTGCCTGACAGGCTGTGCTGCCTGCATCAGCCCCCTCACAGGACCATGGCGCTTCCCTGGCACCCTTACAGGGCTTGCAGCTATAAGAAAGGAAGGAAGTGTTTGCTGCCATGTCCAGCTTGTGGCTTGTACCAAATACTGCTCTTCCCTTCCAGCGAGATCACCAAGCACCTCCGTTGCCCACCTTCCCCTCCTAGGCCACAGACGGGCAGAGACATGGCTTGATCTCGCTCACAGCCCCATGTGGATGGAAAGACCTGAACCTTGCACACCATCCATGCATGAGCACCTTAACAAAACCCTGTCAAGACATAAGCTCCAGCCCCACAGGGTGCACACCTGCACTGCCCTCAGCTCGTCACAGATGCCAGGCTCCCCTACATGTCTCAGCAGACATCCCACCACCCACGCTTGCTTTCTCTGGGCTGACAGAAGAGCTTTGAACCTCATTAAAATGGTCAGATCAGCCAACTCTTCAATATGTGCTGTGACTTCCCTGCAAGCAGAACGTCTCTGAAGTTCCTGACAGGGTATTATTGCCAAGCTGCAGCTCCCATGCACCCCCAGGGACCCCATTCTCCTCAGGCTGGCCCTGTAACTACCCAGGGCTTTCCCTGGCAGCAGGGCTAGGCAAGGAGGCAGAGGAGTTACTTTCAGGCTGCATCCTTGCTCCCCATCACAGCTTGGCAGCTGGGATGAGCATCTCTGCTGCCCTGAGTGGCTATAGCAGGCCTTTCACTGCATGCCATAGTCCCAAACTCTGGTCAGCTTCCATGCAAACACTGAGTAAAGGCAGACCAAGCAGACTTAATGAATTTCCCCAGCATCCACGAAGTAAACTTCTCTACATAACAGACCAATTCATTTTCACTTTAAAATTTCTATGAAGGCTTTTCAGTTTAAGGCTCAGCGTATCAGCAATGATCTTTGTCTGGCCAGAGCTAAACCTTCCCACCATCCTCCTGCTGCAGCATGTAACTGCAGTTCTGATCCAACTTCTCTGGACACATCCCTCTAGAAATGTTCCCTGACCTGCTCTTTTTTACCTCCTCTCTGCAAGGTTTTCCTCAGACTTAGAGTAAGCTTTGTTACAAGACTCATGATACTCAGAATTTCAAACTACCTTTTTGGGAGATTCTTTCTTAGGGATTAATAATTCATCCAGAAGAGTAAACAGCACTCATAAGCACTACCTTCGATAAGAAAGTACTATAGGGGAGATGCACTTCAGATTAGTACAACAGAGATTCAAAGCATTACTTTTAAAAACACACTCTGCAAAAACCCAGGGCTGTGCATCGCAAGCCTACACTAAGGCTTCCTAGGGTTCTGGCTGCTATTTTTTTAAATTTTTTTAAAAAAAAACCCCAAACAACCCAAAACCAAACAGAATTTTGAATTAAGTGTCATGGTTTCCTATTTATACTCGCAGTACATACCTCTTGCAGTTTCATTGTGTGTTTTCCACAGATTGCAGTAAATAAAAGCTATACCTGCGAAGGCTTGGGACTGGGGGAGATTCCCAAAGAACTGCCTGTCACAACTGAAGTCCTTGACTTCAGCTTCAACATGCTCCCTTCCATCCTGAATTCAACCTTCTCTGAGCTGAAGTCTCTTCTCTACTTGGACTTGACAAGGTACAGTAGACGGTCCTCACTGCTCCACATCAAGGCTGGTCAAACCCCTGCCCGAAGGGATGCTCTGGAGCACACCAGAGCAGCATTCCCTGCCTTCCACAGGGAAACCACCAGTAGCACTTGCATACAGCTGTGAGTTATTTGGCTAAGCAGAGATTGATACACTTGGGCAATATTTAGGCTTCTCCTCTGGTGACTATCATTCACAGGACAGTGGGGCAATACAGGTTTTCCACATATAGCTGCAGCTAAGACAGTAGTGACAGCAAAGACAAAGAAGCTATTTTTTAATTCACTTTTCTATGAAGATATTGTTCCCTAAATCCTAGAGAAAGAGAGGCTTGATCCATGTAAATGTCCAGCTTTTTCTGTGGGGAAAAAGAAGTTTTCATGCTATTAAGTTGGACACTAAAAATGTGTTTTCCTGACTGGTAGAAATGCCTCCATGCACTCATCATTTCAGGGCAGGTTTTTCTCCTCATCAGGGCCCTGTATTTCAATGTGAGCTTACGAATACCGGGCAATCATCACCAGAAGGGACAGTCTTACCTTGGTGAAGGCAACTGATCTCGAATTCTTATAGATGTGAAGTGCATTTCAGGTTATCATGTGTACTGGGAAAGTTTCGCAAGACCAACCACTGATGCTGGTTTCTGTTGCTTTCTGAAGGTGCCAGATCAACTGGGTGTACGATGGTGCCTTTCACAGCAACAAGAAATTGGAGACAATCGTGTTGACCGGAAACCTGCTCATGTTTCTGTCTGACACAGCATTCGTAGGCCCACAGTCCCTGAAGCAGCTCATCTTAACGCAGACAGGAATAACCAGTATGTCTTTTATTCCAATGACAAATCTTGACAGCTTGGATACACTCGACTTGGGCAGCAACCACATCTCTTCACTGGAGTTCCCTCCTAACTTTCCCACTCAAAACCTCAAATATCTTGACTTTCAAATGAACAACATAAGAGCAATCACAGCAGAAGATGTCCGCATTCTGCAGAAGACCAGCAATATCTCTCTTATCTTTAAAGGCAATGACTTTCTACACATTGAACCTGGAGCTTTCCAATCCCATTTCTACACTTTGGACTTTGGGGCCTGCACTGACATCCCTGGGGTCCTGGCAGGGATACAGAACTCCACAGTCCAGACCCTTTGGCTGGGAACATTTCACAACATGGAAAAGGAGACCTACATAAGCCCAAGTGCTTTACAAGGCCTCTGCAGTATCTCTGTCAAGGATCTCTACCTGCAGCTACGGCACTTCAGTGACCTAAGCACAGACACGTTTCAGTGCCTGACCAGGCTCCGAAAGCTGGACCTAACACAGACCCACATCAGTGTGTTGCCCCCCGGCATCAGTGGCATGAGCTCACTAGCAGAGTTAGTTCTCAATGCAAACTCCTTCAAGCACCTCTGCAACATCAGCGCTGCGGCCTTCCCTTCCCTCACCCACCTCCACCTGAAGGGGAACATGGAGGTTCTGCAGCTGGGCTCTGGCTGTTTGGATAAACTGTCAAAGCTTCAACACCTTGATTTAAGTAAGAGTCATATTGAGAGCTCTGACTGCTGTAACAAAGCACTGAGCGGTTTGAGCAGTCTTCGGTACCTAAATCTGAGCCACAACATAAAGCTCCACCTTCAAGATGTGCTTGTTGAGGACAGTGCCAACCTGGAGCTCCTGGACCTTGCTTTCACTTCTCTTCACATCAACACTCTTGAAGGTGCTTTCCGAAATCTGCATGTCTTGCAAGTGCTGAATCTTTCTTCCTCCAACGTTAATACTAGCACTCAGAATCTCTTCCAGGGCCTGGAAAACCTCATGCTCTTGGACCTTAGTCAAAATAACTTTGAGTCGGGGATCATACCAAAGGACAAACAGTTCCAACCACTACCCAATTTAGAGGTGCTAATTTTATCATCCTGTGAACTGATGGCAATAGAGCGCCAAGCATTTCTCAGCCTCCAGAAGTTACGGCATGTTGATCTGAGCCACAACAAACTTACTGTGTTCAGCACAGATGCATTTTCAAATCTCAAGAGCATCTATCTCAATTTTGCCCACAACAGGATCCATATTGTGCCACATGAGAAGCTAGCCTCCCTAGCTGGCCACTGCATAATCAATTTAAGTTACAACCCTCTGGAATGCACCTGCTCCAACATTGGTTTAATCACCTGGTACAAGCAGAATCTGGATAAAATTGAAGACCCTGAAGGAACGACATGCTCTGAACCCAAATTGCTAGCTGGGGCTCAGCTGGCCACCATATCACTTTCCTGTGGGATCAGCACAGGAGGAATCATTGCAGTTGTCCTGGCTATTTTATCCTGTGGAGCCATCTTCCTTTGGGGTGCTCGCTATTTCAAGAGAAATTACCAGCAAATATAAGGTTCTGATGGGCATAGAGAAAACGTGAACAGCAACTATATTAAGACAAAGGACAGCTTAGTGGTTTTGTTTGTGACCTGTGTTTCCTTAGTTTTTGTAACACCCTCTCCATTTGTATGAGAACTTTTGGAAGAATAGTAAAAGCATTTTATTTGAGAGCTGGAAGAATAAACTATGACTTGAATCTTGAGCATGAAAATCTTCCCTTGTTGCAAAATTCCAGTTCAACTCGATGTTGGCCCTGGTGTCCCATCTACTACCACTAATGCACCTGTAAAGGGGGAATCCAAGGGCCAAAATACCAACTTTGATCTCTTTAAACAGAAAACTAAATCATCATCCTCCCAACCAAAAAGCCCCCAAACAACCAAACCCCTCACCCTCCATCAGATGCCCCTGAAAAATAACGTTTCAGAGCTGGCAGTAGTGTATCCTGCTCTCTCAAAAAGGAAAAAACCTTTCTGTGAGGAGCAGACATAACATTCAAGGTCATGTAAGACCCACTCCTGCGGGACTGATAGAAACAGCTCACATCATCTCTCAGATTTCTTTATAATATTTGTAATCATTAGAAAGTTCCTGGCCACTGAATTTCTGTCTGTCTACCCCTCATCCTGGGAAAAATACTATAGGAGACCCTGCTCCTATACTATTTTCCAGACTCCAGAGCAAGCAACAATTTCAGCTTTAACCATGAAACTTGTAGATTTGGTCAAGAATCTGCAGGTGCTTGGCACTACGCTTGCTTGCACAGGGCAAAAAAAGCAAAGCCAACAGCCATGATAATTCCCTGTGCCAGCCCAGAGCAGACTGTTTCCTCCAGCAGCAGCCCAGGAGGAAAAACTCCAGGCTGCAGAGCGGGTAGCATGGCAGGGAGCAGCAACCTCATCCCACAGGCACTCCTCATGCTGAGAGCTACCTCATGGTGCTTCTGGCACACATCCCTGGGGTGAGGTCAGTCCCGGCTTCAGCAGGACATGCAATAGCAGGGCCGGAAAAAAGACAGACTGATTAGTTACTTTGAACAACCAGATCCCTTCTTCTGCCATCAAACACGAACACACCCAGTGGCAAGACAGAGTACCTGCACTTACCAGCTTACCGGAGCTTGCCAGGCCTATTCATCTGCCCTTGTTGCTGTAGTGTGACTTATTTACTACTTCTTCAATAAGAGGTCAACCCCAACATACAGACACAACCTTTTCAGAGGTATGACCCTTTTATCTCCATGGTAAGCCAGCATGTGGAGTCTTACCTTGTCCCAGCAAGGCTCCCCAGAGCGTTAAGCTGGGAGCTGCAGTTGCTCACCAAGGTGTGGAAGGTGAGGTGCCTGCCAGTACTTTCCATGCAGGACTCCATACTCAGCTTCAGCTCCTGCCCCAACAGCATTTCCTCCACATTTTCCTTTGTAACATGTTAAGATGGATCTCTGCTGGACCAGGAAGTTTTTGCTCATTTCTGAAGACACGGCAGACAAGAATCCCTGATTGGTCTCCTCAGCTAAGCAATACTTCTTTGAAATGCCCCTTTTATCCCATTAGTAGATCTATCACGACATGGGTTCTTGCAGCTTTCAGATGCCTTCACATCCATCACACAGCCTGTGGTACCCTGCAGCTTCCCCTCCTCCTCTCTGTGTAGCCGCTGCTGTCCCAGGGGGCGCAGGGAGACACCTTTGATGCTTCTTTTCCAGTTACCTCCAAGCACACTGAGATTTTGGGTACCTCTGTAACTCTCTGTATTGCTGTTCTGTATTCCCCATTTCTGCAGCTTCTGACATGCTCTGTGCAGAGGTCTTCTCCTGACCTTGTCAGCAGGCATCGAGCTCCAGCGGCAGAGCCCCAGAGCTGCACAGGCTGCCTTCACCAGACAAGCCCTGCTGCAAGGGCCGGTCTAAAGGACAGAGATGTCACGGAGCAAGCCACACTGCCCAAAGCAAGGACTCCCGAGTCATCCTTGGGGGCAAGGCAGGGATGCTCCTGAAGTCAGCCTACAGGTCAAGGTGCATTTTCTCCTCCATCTACAAATCCAGCAGGTTAAACGAGTGACCCCTGATAAATGCCTTATCTGGCAATCCAGCACGAAGGCCAGCACATGCACCATCCGCAAGGCTGACCTACTTCCTCTGTGGTTTCCCTCTTAAATGTGTGGGTTCAGGAAAGCGATTGACAACAAGTAATGTTAAAAGGGAGGATGAAGCAGTTCATAGCTTGGGATAGGTGCAAATAAAATTGCTGCAAGTACCAGGCAGTAGCTGCAGGAGACTCAAAAACATCAGCAACTTGGGGTATAGCTGGATGTTGGGCTGATGCTTTCTGAAATCCCTCTTCATTTGGAGACACCACAGGATTTAAACACTACTAGTTCCTGAAAACTACCCAGTGTTAGGGTGTGAACTCATGAGTAGATGTTGTTTAAACATCAAAGGTGGCTGAAAAGGCAAAATGGTGAACATGTTCCTGTACAGTATGTATTCACACACAGAGTATTAGTGCAGACTTTCCTGTGTTTTTGTTTTCCTTTGAGCTACTTTACGGTCTCATCTCTGCCTGCTTCTTTGCCTGCAAAGTGCCATTCATATGGCACTGTGTAAATAACAGTGCTGAACAGGATACATCGAGTGTTTCAGGATATACCAACCCTAAATACAGGGATATATTCTGAAGGAAGATTTATGCACAGTTACAATACACTAAAGCTTCCAGATTATATATGAAAACTTTTTGAAGTCCAAAGATTCAGTCTTTTGGGGTTACTTAGCAAGGGTGTAAATGAAGAGGCAGTAGATTTCTTTTTCTTTACAGCATTTGCTTACCCAGTCAAGCTCTTAGCTGATGCAGGTCTGTGTTTCCAGCCAGTCCTTTTTCAATTTCAAAGGCAGCTGAGGAGCTGGCACACAGAGAGAGTCACCTGAGGTGAATGGTGCCTAGCAGCACTGACCTCACCACCACCCTGTCTCCCGGGCTACAGCTGTCACTGAAGTCACCCTACAACACGGAACTGCAAAATAGAATCTGTTACCAGTATTGACACAGAGAAGACACTTGAGCAGATCGTAGTCTCATTTCAGAGACTGGAAAGGACTTATCTTTATTTCAGCTGGACAAACAAAGCTGAGCGCCAAGTTCTTCCTTCCCCAACTGAGCGTAAACAAGATACTATCAATAAGATGCAACTGAATTTTGGAAAGAGGGTTTTACTCTGAAAGGGATGGCTAAAGAGGTCAATTTATAAACCTTATCAACTTAAAAAAAAATAACATTAATCCTAATGTCAGTAATGCATCTTTTGAGATCTTCAATTCAGTTGTCTTGTACCTGGAAAAAGAGCAGGACAGATCCCTTCCCAACCACTCACTCATGGGATACCTCCTTGCCTGGCAAATGCAATGGAAATTCCTCTTCCCCAGCACCAGACAACGTGCTTCTCCAGTGGTCTCTCAGCCAGCATCTAGGCACTGCATCCAATTCCCCCCCAGCATTCTGAAGCCCTGTAACTTACCTACATTTCTGTCACCTAACTGTCCCTTTCTCCATTCTTCTGATGCTCCCAACTCTTTGCAACTCGAACCATCACCTCTAGTCTCACTTCCTGGCCCCAGTTCATTCAAAAGCATTCTTAGCAGATGCCTGGGAGACTGGGCTGATCAACGCTAATCCAATACTGTAATGCTCAAATCTATGGCTATAGTCAGTGCAAAGAATCTTTAATCTAAGCCATGAACTGGGAGATACATCCATACAGCCTGTAGTATTCCTCTGTCCTGTGGTTTATTCTGAGTTGCCATTTGAGCTACCATCTAAATCCGAGTTTGACATCCCTGCTAAGTGTGACAAACAACGCAAGACAAAAATACCAGGTCCAAGGGAGAACAGCAGACTGGGATTGTAGTGCTTAGGGAGGGAGCTTGCATTTTTCTTGCAGATTGTAAAGGCATTCCCATTGTGGGTGAGGTGATGTCTCTTCTTACAAGTGCCAAGTGAGGATGCCAGGCCATGCCAGAAGTAATACTGGTAACCTTTCTCTCCCGACTTCTTCTGCAACACGAACCCCTTACACCACCCCTCTCCTCTGGCCTCCAAGACTGGACACTCACTCTGGGCATGCAGGCTTCTGTGCCTCCCCAGGCAGAGGTGACTGCTGCTGTCCACAGCCAGAGGCAGCACCACAGAAAGAGCAGTGGCATCCAGAATCAGTCCCCAAATACGGCTTGGTTTCCTTTCCCTAAATTGCCAGATCCCGCTCTCCCCTCAACTCATCACACCGCTTCCCAGTGCACCAGTTTTGCAAACTATCTGCCTTCTGCTGGGTGACAGCAAGTTGGAAAGTTTCTGGGTGATCTTCAGCTTCCCCTCGCTCACTGGTTTTAAGCAGAGAGCAAAGCAGCAGCAGTGAAGCTGTAACTGCTGCACTTGGTTGCGTACAGAGAAAACAATGTCAACAAAACCACCCCCCTGCCAGGCAAACAGCTCCTGGCACATGCAGACTGGCTGTGCAGAGCTGTGGGCAAGGCACCAGTGAAGATCCAGTGATTTTAACAAGTGATGCTCCTCTGCAAGAAGTGGAACAATGAGTATCAGGGGAGCAATAATCCTGCCCTGTTGCTCTTCATGCCAAAAGCATTTTTCTTCATCAAAGAGGCCACTGGATGCTACTGCTCTGTTTCATCTCCCCACCCTGGTTCACTGCAGCTATTTATCTTCTGGGATATGATGACATTCAAGCTGTAGAGATTTCAAAACTGAAGAAAACGTTGCACTTACACATGCTCCAGGAATTTGTTAAACTGAAAGTGTAGTGTGAATTACAACACCCAACCAAGACAAACTGGGTATTTAGAGAAGGTACTAAAACTCGTGCTGGCCTATTGAATGAATGACAGTAGGTGCTTTGGAGCGATTATTTAACACCACACTACCACCTGCTGCCATTGTTAGATACCATACCCTGGTACAGCCCCCCCTCCCTTCCTACCCAAACAGAGAGCTGCGGTTCCAGCCACTGCCGGGACAGGGACAAGACCTCGGCTGCAGACTGCCGCTGCCTCTGGACCACGCTGCAACAGGCAGGCAGCATGCACCCCAAGGGATGCTGAGCCGGCCCCACAGAATAAAACCAACCAACTGCCTGCCTTTGACTAGTGCAGAGGCGTGCCTTAGGCTACAGGAGTGGAAGCAGTTAAAGGAAAAATGCTAGCACAACAGCGTTTCATGCTGAATTTTTAATTAAATGTTATGCAACTGCATAAGTATAAATAATCGTGTTCAATATACAACAATTATAACATCCATAAAGAGTTTCTCAGAGAAAATAAGACTGCAAACACTTTATTGCACAGACCCTAACAAATTTTTTCTCTCTTTTTTTAAGATTTTAATTTTTTTTTATTGTGTAAGCTGAGGAATCTACAGCCAAACACATCAGGTCTACAATCACATAAAAGACTGACCAAGTAGAACACAGGCAGGAGGATCTCTAACACCTCACTGATAAGGTAAACACCAACAAACAGGTACTACATAAACACGAGCTTAAACACTGTTACACTTCCAAAATGCAAAGAACTTATGTCAGAAGTGATAATGAACTATACAAAAATATACATGAAGGTATACTGTAAACAAGGATAGATGTGCTTTAAAGGAAATAAGAGGATAGTTGAAAATAATGCAGAAAACTAAGTTAGGAAATACCTCCCAGACAGAAATGTTACTTCTAAGTGCTTTAGCACTGATTTTAGTTACTGCCAAAACACAGATGAACTGTAAATGTCGAGACCATTTTATCTTTAAAACTGCTCAAAAAGTATCACCCATTGCTCACTAGCTTCTCTGTGAACGCATCAAAAGCGGTACGAATGTTCTACTGCCACATGAAAAATCAGGAGCTGTTTGTGATGCTATCTTTCCATGACAGGTTTGCTGTAATCCAGCTCAACCAAGTTACCAGCATAATAAAGTTTTCAGTGGAGGGAAATGAATTCTGCACACTGTCAGTTGTCACACAAACCTCACAGTCAAGATTACACTGTGCATTTATGAACCATTTCCTACCTTTTGAGACAGAAAGACTATCTGTAAGCCCTGATGAAATAGGTAGGGGCCCTGTCTTCATTGTGAATACATGTAACAGACATAAGAGAAACCACCACCATCCTGATCCCAACCATTACAAAACCCACCTTTGCAAGGGGATTCCATAGTGCTTTTGCACGTTTCAGGTTTACCTTTCCTTCTTCAAAACAAACTGAATATCTCCACACTAAAATGACTGAAGTCTACATGTTCCACAGTATATAAAATTTAAATAAGGCCTAGCAAAAGTAAAAAGACAGTCACATTCTAGCACCAAATAGCTCCAACATATTCCTTTGTTACAAAACACTTCTTTTAGAATTTTTTTTTTGCATACAAATAAAAAGATGATGTAATGAAATGTATGGAGCTAATTAATGCATTTAGAAATGAAAGCGAAACCCAGAATTGCTTGCTAAAAACAGCAAGTTAAAAAGTCTACAACGTAAGGCCCCAGCTATGTATTAACATGTATCAGATGTCCTGAACAAGATACCGAAACTGGTTTGTTTTTTGTTTGGTTTTTTTTTTTTAGCTTTTTACCTTACCTGTCATAACGCATAAAATCCCCCTATTGCTGCATGACGCTCACTATGCAGACCTACATACCACAGTAATACCTACTCTCTAAATGTATTAGCAAACAGGGATGAACATACTAGTACTGCAAGTCATGTGCTTATACTTGTGCCTCAAACTGTAAGGATCCAAATTTAAAACAGCTCAAGGAACTCAAGAGGAGACCGCAGCAGAAACCAAGCACACTGCATGTGCTTTGGAGTCTCAGCCTTACCCGAAGGGAAGGCTACAGAACAAACTCCCTGCAGACATGATGAGAACCATTTCACCAGAGAACATGACTCCTGCTGGGATGCCCCAATAGCTGAGTGGTCTTCCCATGGCTTTAACAGCCCCTACTCTGAGAAAAACGCTCTGCATGGCTGGGAGATGTGGTTAGGTCTGGTGAAGCCGTCAGGCAGGTACAGTACTATCAAAACTGGATTATTAAAAATACAAGTACAAACTCACAATAAGTCGCCATATTTATTCTGCCCTAGTACTTTTTTAACCTCTAGCTAGGATCTTTAGTAAGTAAAAATGTGGCCTGCTTTTAATTTTCTTTCCTGTCGGACCAAGGCTTGTGCATGTCCACACCAGGTCTGAGTTTTAATTTCAGCTTCGTAGTTGACTATGGCAAATAAGTGGCAAAGCAACTATCTTAAAAAAGGGGAGAGAGTAAACAATGCAATCAGCAGCAAAGTATATATGCTACATTCAAACTCCAAACACATTGCTAAGTATTTACAGAGGAAATCTTTTCTTCAACAGCTCCTAGCTGCAAAGGTATTTTTATAGAAATACTATATGGTAACAGTTTTACCGGTTACAATTGGGAAGGCATTTTGAAAAAAAAAAAAAAAAGTCCTTTTCTTTACATATCCCCATCCTTTTTCTTCAGTGACATGAAAGCTTTGATGCACAAAGACATGACACAGTGCTGGTTTAAAGGCAGTCCAAATATATTGACATTGTTTCAGCTAGTCATGAGTTTGCATTTGACAGTTCTTGAAGTTAACAGGATTTTTTGTGAGGACTGCTCCGTGAAGCTTCCTTTCCTCGCCGCTGCCGAGACGAGTCTTTGTCGTTAGAAAGTGCGTTGGAGCGGTCAGGTGTGGTTGCTGACCTGCATACATCTTTACCTACATTCTGTTTTCTTGAAGCAGACTGCTGAGCTTGAGCAGCATCTTTTCCCTTTGCATCCACAGTGTTAGCAAAAGACGACTTCTCTTGATTTCCGGGTTTACCTCCAAGGTTTGAAGCAGGGTGGTGGGCTTCTACTACAGCAGCAGCGCTGTGCAGGGCCATCAGTGAAACACTTTTAGTGATTTCTGCCTTCCCGCTCCCCGTGGAAGAGGTGCTCTTCTTGCTTGGCTCCTTGCAGGTCGCAGGGAGTTCAGGCAAGCTGGCTTTAACCTTTGCTGAAGAGGTGTCACTTTTTGCTGAAGACGGAACAGGTATTTCTTGTCTACATTCAGAGAAGGTGGCTGAAGTGGTCAGCAGCTTTCCTGATGCTGCAGCCACACGACAAGAGCTCTGCCCGCTGGCAGCGGACACATGTTTTATTGCAATCTGCTTGTTTGAATCCTCTGGCTGTTTCTGATTAACTTGTCCTTTCCCTTTTGAATCTTGACAGCTCTTGCTACTTGCAGTCACTTTTTCTGCTCCTTTCCCTCTGGCATCACAGTTTGTGAGGCACAGGGTAGGCTCTACTTTCCCACTGTCAAGCTGGACATAAAGTGCATCAGTGCATATTTTTCCTTCAGGTCTTTTGTCTGCAGAGATCATCTGGTTATTGGGATTTTTCTCCGCCTGTTTGCTCAGCAAGAGGCAGTCTTTCACAGTGGAAAACTTTGGAGATGTGGTTTGTTTTTCACTGAGCTGTAGTTGCTTTTGATCGGTGGATTGCCCCAAGCCTGCTGGTTCTTGCCTTTGCATCTGCTTACAACTCTCTGGGGCTGCTGGTAGCAGGCTCACAGCAGAGGATTTGGGTTTCGTGTCAGGAATGATACTGCTCATTTGCAGGGTGGCTACTGAGCCATGCTCTGAACTCGTGGGCCTCTCAGCCTGCATGTGTTCATTGTTCATTTTTCTCACAGGGCCTGAAACAGAAGAAACAGGATCCAGCACATTTTTAGTGGCATGCCTCCCATCTTTCCGGGAGCTGGCAGACAGCTGGGCAACGGATTCCTTTTCTTTTGCGGTTGGAGTGTATGTTTTTTGTGACAATGTCTGTTTATCCAAGTACTTAGATTTAGGGGAACACGTGTCAGAAACTGTCCTGTGCTTATTACTGCTGCTTTCCACATAGGTGGCAGCAGGCTTCACATGTTCTTGAACACCCACATGAACATCTACAGCACAGCTTCTGCTGACAGTGTCTCTCGCAGCAGGGGAGCCTGAAGCACTGATCTGCTGCCGAGGAGCCTGGCTGGGCACATCTCTCTCAGTAATTTGAAGTTTTATGTCAGTGAACTGTTTCTGATCTTTCTTTCCTACATCTTTGGTGTTGTCCTTCTGCACAGAGGAAACCAGTACTGACTTTTCATTTTTAGGTTCACAATCTATCGAGGGTTGCGTGGCCCGTTTGGGTGGAAGAGCTTCAGTCTTTGACTCCACAATAGCCTTCTTAGCCTCGCTGAAAACTTTCTCCTTGGTTATGTCCTTCTCCACAAAACTGCCAGCAGCGCTGCTGTCGTCTTTGCCTAGCTGCTTCAGTGGTTCTCTGCCATCCTTAGGCTGTGCCTTGGGGCCAGCTGACTGCATTTTTCCTTGCATCTGAGGTGGAATGACAAAATCAGCACTATTTTTTTCATTGCTTTTGGAGTAGCTCATTATCGTGACATCTGATACCTTCAGAGACAACTCCCTTATCACTTCCACCTTAGCAGGCACAGGCTCACCACTTCTCTGGGCTACTGGCTGTTTGGCAGGCAACTCCTTTTGCATTTGCTTCTCTTTTCCTTTTTCAGGAGTACTTTGGACAGCAGAGAGTTTGGAGACCATCTGAGTTTTAATACTCTGACTTTGAATAACACAAGACTTTGCCTCCGCTGAATTGTCCTTCTGTTTTGAAGGGGAGATGTCTTTCTTTTGAACAGCTTCAGAAACAGAAATACTGCCTTTGGTAGGTGGACTAGAAACCTTTTTCTCTGTCACTACTTCTGCAGCTATAGGGATGACTGGTAGATTTGGAGAACTCTTGCTTGTCTGCACAATCTGAGGCTCTGATACATTGACTTTTGAAGAGGTTAACAGCTGCTCTTTCTGACAGGCCAGCTCTGCTTTTCCACTGCTCCCTTGAGGTGCTGGGCGTTTAGAAGATGCCCCATCACTGCTCTGTCCTTCAGGCAGCACACACAAGGGCAGTTCAGTCTTCGAAGCTTGTGGCCCAGAAAGTAAGGCAATGTCCAGGGTGCCTTCTATTGGCTTCAGACAAGAAACGGACCTCCCATCCAGTTTATATTCTGATGGACTTTTTCTGACAGGACTGTCAGTGGAGATAAGGGCTGATTTTTCCACACTCATGTCTGTTCGGCTGTTCAAGGTCTTCAGAGGAACAAAAGAAACAGAGTTGATCTGCGCAGCGTGTGCACTGCCAATAAATGCTCTGCTGTCGGCAACTGCAGCGGGGTCCTGCTGTATGTTTATGGGTCTGCTTGAGCTAAGTTGAAGGCATTCATGAATATTTGATGTCAACTTAGGTTTTAGTACTGGACAGACACTGTCATCTTTTTCCTCAATGGTCATTTTCTTTCTCAGATAATCAATATTTGCAAGTTTACCATCTAACCTTTCAAATTTAACAAATTCTTTTGTTGGTACATTTTTATCCATGCTTTCTCCCTTTCCGTTTAGCATCCTGTCAGAGGACTGAGGTAGCGTATCTTGCATTGTACATGGAGGGGAAATTCTTTTGAAGTCGTAAGAAATATGACTGAGTTCACTAGCTGGAGGCCCATGACACGACATCTGTGTATCTAAAGCAACACCATCATTTGATCTCAAGTTTGCATTCTTTTGAAGGGTGTCTCTGAGTATGCCGCCAGCTGACTGGGTCTCCAAAGCCACAATTTTTGTTTCAAACTGATTTGATCTTTCTAACACCTTCTGAAATGCTTTTTTGTCTCTTTCTTCCAGTCTTAAGGTATTGGGATTTTCTGGTTCACTGCTAGGTTCATGTACAGCAGTGTTTGTTTTTTCAGCAAAATCTTGCTTCTTCATAACTATCTTGACCTTCAGCTTCTCTCTGTCTAGCTCATCAATGGATTCTTGCCTACCTAGTTTTCGGGAAATGGGTCGTTTCAAGCAGCCCTGCTCTGCAGGCCTGACTCGCGTGAGTGATGGCATGTCGCATACATTCTCCTCCAAGCTCTGAAGAGTTACTTCTCTTTGGGATAATTCTCTGTTCACTTCTTCCTGGGTCACTTCCAGACTATGTTTTCGTGAACATAAGTGTTTCTTATCACTGCCATAAGAGGGTGCGAGCTTCTCTTCAGATTGGACTCTCTTTAATAGTGGAGATCTTGGTGGCTCTGCACTCTTTGGCCTAACAATATGCCTTACAATAGTTGGAGGGGAGTGCATTTTGCTAGGAAAGGACTGAGCTATTTTTGTATTTCCAATTGAATGTCCTAACAATGGTGATGGAGATCGCTGAGGGGATGTCGGCTGGGGTGTTGGAGAAGGCGTACGGGCAAGAGGAGAGAGAGGAATGCTGCCAGCTGATTTGCGTCTTCCCGATCTGTATCTCTGCCCACCAAGCTTTGGACCCAAGCCATGAAGAGTGCTGGGTCTTATGTGTCCCGAGCCAGCTGGAGAGTTGGGAGCACTTGAACTAGGGGAGCTACTCTGGGAAGAGTTAGTACCTACAAAAAGAAAAACCAAAACAAATGCAACATTAGTAAGATTTTTTAAATTCTTGTTTAAATGCTTGGCAAGACATGAACTTTCACCTGTCTGAAGGGCCTATATGCTGTTTGCTGCCACAATGTTCCAAAATTTGGAAGGTTTTGAGCAACTGGGCTGTAAACCCCTCACATCAGCACAATTATGTTGTTATTTCTCCCTCTCCCCCTCTTTTCCTTCATCCCAATTAAGTTATCTCTTCCTTCTTTTTAAATACAATAACCAACACTTTCTGCAACTTCAAAGCAATGACCAAGGCTTTCAAATTTACCTTTGCCTGGGGATTGTGTAACAGCAGTCACTTTTAGTATACACTAAAATCATGACAAAAGTAAAACATAAAACAGGCCAGGACTTTAGGAGCCAAAAAGATGCTTATTTCAGCACCCAGCCAATCTTTTTAGCAGCAATTCTCTCTTCATGAGTGCCCATGCTAGTTTGAATGTGTAACAACTTTTTCCCCAGTTTCATTCTTTCATCAACCAGCCTCTCCTAGGCAAGATTCAACCTTTTACTTCAAACCCGGATTGTTTGTTCCTCAACTTACAGACAGTGGACTCGGACTTAAACTCTGGGACTAACCTAGCAAGCAGTTCTCTTTTAGGTGTTTCTGTAACACAAAACTTGTTTTCTTTTCCAGATAGAAACCACCTGTTCAGTGATTAGGCTTGTTAGAGCTGACTACTCTTAGGAGAGCGTAACAGATCTGGGGGACTCAGAAGTGAAACAATACACTTTAAGTCCTTTCCCCCTGCCCTACACTCCTTCACACTCACCAGATGGAAAATCAGGAGTAGATCGGTAGCTTGGGGTAGGTGATCTAGGAGATAAGCTGTGGGTTGGAGACCCAGGCAAGCTCTCCCCTGATGAAAGTGATCGGTTCAGGCAGGAGAAACTTCTGCTGGTGTGAAGAAGGGGCGAAGTTTGCTTAGCCAGCTTTTTGAAGAGGGATCTTCTCCTAGTGTGAGGAAAACACAGCATTAAGATTCACAGAAGATAATGCTCTTGCAAACTCACATTGCTTCCCTTCTACACCCTCAGAAAAGCAAGTATTAAATCTGTTTACATGAAAGCAAACCACACTGCAGAGCACGGCACTTATATCCTGATTTCCTAAGAGGTGGGCTAGATATTGTTAACTAAATCCATTTGTACCAAAATCTACTCACTGTATTTCAGAAGGTTAGCTCCTTGTCAGTATAAATCGTTTTCTTAATTTAAGAGCCCACCAAGACTGAAAGACTACCTATAAAGCACTAGCAATGTAATTACAAAATACAAACTTACTTAACTAAAAATTCCTATAAACTCAGCACTAGAAAGTTCAATTCAACAAGTACAAAAAGACTCGTAGAAACCAAATTAAGATGCAACCTGTTATTAACTTTCTTCCCCATATCTATGTATGTGCCACACAAAATTTTTAGATTTAGATTAGGAAAAACGTGATTTGGAAGGACATGTCACAGCCATAGGCTCTGACAGAATGTGGTAAAAAGATGTAAAAGACAAGAGAAAGAACTGTGTTAAATTAGTATTTTATGTATACTCAAACACAAGGGAAACAAAATGATTAGTCACCTCTCTAAAGTCTCTTTCTTTTTGGTTTTCTTACTGCGCCTGACCATTCGGCTCCTGTAGCTATTTCGTCTGGCAGGTCCTGTTTTGATAGAAGTGTTTTCAAAAGGGGTTGTTGTTACTGAGACTTTGTTGCCACTCTGCCAAAAAAAGGAGAAGGAACCCTTTAGGTATGAGTAATATGGAAGGACTTTGCCCTGAATTGAAGCTTCACCACAAATGTGAATCAATGAGACATAACTCCAGCATCAGACTTAAGAGCTGGCAGTGTAGGAAGCCCAATGCAGATGCTGTCACAGTAATTTGTCAGATACACAATGATTAGAAAATCCTCAAATTCTGCCAGATTTCCTGAACTTCCTCCATTCCAACTTTCAAACAAAGAAATTCCAGGAACTGTAGCTAGACATGAGGAGACCAAGGACTGATCAAGACTCCAATTTTCAAAATGAAAACTTCTATGGAATCATCCTGATTTCCTCCAAAGAACTGTGTCCACTGCACAGCAGCCATTCATGTCTCAGGATACTGATTGTTACAATGATGAAACGGAGGAGCCTGATTCAATGACTTAATCATCGCTATCAATCTCAAAGAATCATTTTTATCTTTTTCAGAAGAGATAAAACACATTTAATTCACCTTTTTAGAACTGTCTGCATGAACAAGTGACTCAATAAGTAAAACCAACTGGAAAGATCTATAGATTAAACTCCATACCTCCTGTCCAGCACTTATGCCACTACAGTGAACTTTTTTCCAAAGGAATTTCAACACCTCAGGTTAATTTATGATACAGCCCACATGGATACACAAGAATCTCTCCTTTTGAGTTTACTCATGTAACTGTTGAGCAGGGTTGTCATGTTTCTCTTTGTATCTGGCACAGAAGACAACCACACAACCTAACTGCCTAAAATCACAAATTCTCTCATACGTTCTTGCAAAACTGGAGAACTCGGAATCACAGAATCACAAGGTTGGAAGAGACCTTTGAAGATCATCAAGTCCAACCATTCCCATCTTACGCTAAACCATATCCCTAAGTACCTCATCTACCCTTTTTTTGAACACATCCAGGGAAGGTGACTCAACCCCCTCCCTGGGCAGCCTGTTCCAGGCCCTGACAACTCTTTCAGTAAAAAATTTTTTTCTAATGTCCAATCTGAACCTGCCCTGGCACAGCTTCATGCCATTTCCCCTTGTCCTATCTCCTGTCACCTGGCTGAAGAGACCATCGCCCACCTCTCTACAACCTCCCTTCAGGTAGCTGTAGGTGGTGATAAGGTCTCCCCTCAGCCTCCTCTTCTCCAGGCTAAACAGCCCCAGCTCCCTCAGCCGCTCCTCATGTGATTTGCCCTCCTGCCCCTTCATCAGCCTGGTTGCCCTTCTCTGCACTCACTTGAGGACCTCAATGTCCTTTTTATGGTGGGGAGCCCAGAACTGGACACAGCACTTGAGGTGTGTCCTCACCAATGCCGAGTACAGGGGCACAATTACCTCCCTAGACCTACTGGCCACACTATTTTTGATACAAGCCAGGATGCCATTGGCCTTCCTGGCCGCCTGGGCACACTGCTGGCTCATATTCAGCCTGCAGTCAACCAACACCCCCAGGTCCTTCTCTTCCTGACAGCATTCCAGCCAGTCTCCCCCAAGCCTGTAGCGCTGCATGGGGTTGTTCTTCTTAGTTTCAGAAAAGCAAAAATTAAGACTTAGGAAAACAGTATTTTTGCATCTTCCCTCTGCTCTTTGTACTTCCCCATCACTTCAATGATTTCCAACCCTTTTTTATAACTGTGTACTCCCTTTGACAGGCAGATGAATGGTGAATAACGTAGGAAACCAATAGCTTTCCAAAGCAATACTGACCTATGTTAGTCTGTGCTTAAAAGATTTCCTAAAAACTGCAATACAATGAATGAGCTACAGTGAAAAGGTAAGGCACGACTGTGAGTTGGGGATTTTATTTGTTTTTATAGCAAATGTAATTTTCTAGTAGAACAGACCTCAGAAAACTCCACAAGAGAAAAATGTGATTATTCATAGAAGTCCAACTGTGGGATCAGAGCTTCCTTAAATAAAGAAGCTCTGTTGGACATGCCTGTCTATATACAAGGCAAAAACCTTTTGGGCCTTAAGATTATGAAAGGCAAATTCCTGTAGAGTAAGGGCAGAAAATATTTACTATTTTTTTGTTTACACTTTTCCTCATTAATTTCAGTTTAAAATGAAAAAACAAACATTATCATCAGAAAAACTTAACTGGCTAAGATGGGAGAATTCAAGTGAATGCTTTAAAATGTCAAAATATTTGAGACAGACATCTCTTTGTGTCAGTGCCTTGGATGTACTTAAACTGTATCAGTAGCAGTGCCTGTTTATTGCAGAGAAACTAACATCACAGCAGGATGTATGAAGTCGCTGACCTTTCCTCCGTATCTGTGCAACAGGAGCTTAAGAGTTTCACTTCAACGACCACAAAATCTGATAACTAATCTCTGAAGGGAACATACATAACCCCTCAATCCTTGGTGAAAACAGCTTTTGTGTCCAAATTGTCCAAGAGTTACCTTTAACAACAACTCAATGACTTCTGTATGAACAAGACCATGCACTGGCTCCCCGTTGATATGAGTGATCAGGTCTCCAGCTTTCAAACCCGCTTGGTAAGCCACACCACCTTCTTCCACATTCTAGAAGTTAGAGACAAAGAGCATATACACAAAATGAAATCCCGTTTAACTGCCATACTTTCAAGAGTAGGCTTTGTTTAACAAACTCTTTCTATAAAACCAGTTGGCAATGAAGAAAACTTAGTATCTTAAGTCATGTCTGGGAAGAAAAGAAGGAAAACCAGACCAGCCATTTCACTATCAAATGCTTACTCAAACTTTACACTTACTAGTGGTCCTTGAGTGATTTCAAAGTGCACTGAAACACTGCTTCTTGGCACTGGCATTAAGTAAACTCTGAATAGCAGGGCAGTTCTCATGCATAGTAAGGAAGGGGTGATTCACTCCCCACGGCACATTTTTAGAACTGGATGAAGATTTTCATCAACCAACAGTGAGAAATACTGATAATTATGGCAATGGTCACATGCAGTACCCCAGTCACACAAAAACCCCCGAACACCATATTGTTAAGGATTGTTTTACTTTGGTTCAAAGTCACCAGGCTGCCCATTAGAGGGAACAGTGCAGCACAAAGGTGACGAAAGCCCTAAGGAAACTGAATTGCAAATTATTTTGAAGTTGGCTTAAATAAGGTATTATATTTTAAAATGAACTTTTTAAGAATTTACATCATGCAGCCACTACTGAAGTCATTGATGTTTACTGAGGTAAAAAACCTAACAAACCTTTAACATTTGGGTCAAAAAAAAAAGGCCAACATTTCCCTTGTATTGCAGTGTACAATTTTTCCCCTTTCTTTCCCTACGATGCTATGCCAGTAGCAAGAAATCAATTTTTAAAATTTATTCCATTATCAAATGTACCTCCCTCTCCAGATTCAGTGTTCTTGGTGGATTATAAGGTAAACAACATGGACGAAAAAAAAGAGTAATATATTACCTCACTAGTAGCATTTCCTACTTCAAACACTATAATATATATTTACAACAAAGCATGAAGCTTTTGATATATCTGTAATCAATTTTTCAAAATTATTCAAGGTAACTGAAATATTTCGTTTTTGCTTATGGACACATAATATGTATATGTGTATGATACATAAACGACATAAAACATTTATCAACCTCAATTAAAAATTAAATGCATTTATAGAAATGTGTTTTTATTTTATGATAAAGGTGGTTGATACCCAGTGAAATGCACCACTGTATTTTCCTTTAGCCTGTCTCCCACTTAGTAGATCAAAAATACATGATTTATTCAAGACAGTCAGTCTTCTTCCTGTGCCATAGAATCCTCAAAGGTATTCACAATTCCAAGTGATTTGCACATTTCTACACAAAAGAAAGTCAGCACTCGAAATCAGCCTACTTGTGTCTAGTAAAATACTGTTGACTTTCTCAGGAATCCTTTAGCTGACGCAGTTTAATGAACTCCATGCATATTTCAACAATTTCTGTTTATCATCTCCTGGTTCTGCAGATCCTGCTCTCAAAGAGGAGCTGCACCAACACTTTTATTTTCTGTAATACAGTACTCCGAACTTAGACATGGCTATTCACAATCACCAGACACGCCAAAAGTGGCAGTGTTATGTTGGTACCACTAGTTCCAAGGTGGCTTGTGTTGTCCCTACAGCTAATGCTAGACTTGCATACGGGCACCGATTTCATTCAGAGTGTGGCACATCATCACGATTGACACAGGAACTGCTACCAAAGAGATACTGTAGGTACAAAAACCAAAACCAAAGACATCATTAGCTTTCTGTGGCTATATATTAGCAAAAAATCTTACCCAAACAATATGGTGCACAGTGTAGATATCGCTGTCACCCACGTAAACCCGGATTGCTCGAATGGTGAAGCCGTATTTTTTTCCTGAACTGTGGATCACTATTGGCTGATGAGGACTTGCAGCAGCAATTGATGAATCACGGCTGGGAGAGGAATCTCGGGAGGATGAAGGATCAGAGGATAGGGAATGAGGAGACATAGGACTTCCCAAAGGAGAAACGCCAAACACATCTGGAAGAAAAAAAAAACCCAAACAGATTGTCAGAGTACATTCATACATACAGGGAACAGGAAATCTGCTTAGTTTTATGACAACTTTGCATCAAAGCACATCATTGTCTTTGCATAAACTCTCTCTTCTTCAATCGGTTTGCATCACAGCAAATGGGGTATCTGGCCAACAAACAGAAGTAAATTTCTTTCCTGTAGCAAAAACTCTATTTTTTTTAATGCAAAAGCATTAAATCAAGAGTTTGGAAGCAGATGTTATTGTCAGTACACCCAAAACCAGCCCTCATACCACCCAGCACTGCTAAACAAAGCACTACTTCATGTTTTGTTTTCAGTTATGTACAAATACAGATTAAGACTGACTAAACCATAATATCATGTCAATACACAGAACAGTAACCCAATGCTTGTCTTGAACCTCTGTTTTCTATATTCTGGCAACAATATCAATTACAGCTTTATTTTATTTCATTGTTTTGAAAGCTTATGCAAATGTAAGCACCACTGCAGCAGCATAAACACACTTTGGTGACTGTAACAGGTTGACAGCTCTGCAAAGGAATGCAATGCAGAAATATTTCAGGTTTGGCATCCATGTCAAGCTGTATCATGTGAGGTCAGACACACTTTGACAGCAGAGGTGCTACTACTCCCTGGATGGGTATCACTAGGATAATGCTAAAATCCCACACAACGCCAAGTCCTGAGGGGGCAGTTAGGCACTGTCACCCTCTGACTCTGAAACACACCCAGATCCCCCACGCTCTACTTTCTGCTGCATGCAGGACACGTCTTGTGACTCTCAGCTACATGACTCAGTCAGGAACACTGGACATTCATTGCTGTATTTCAGTTTATATATAAACATGAATAAGGCAGGGTTTGGGGACAATATTAGGTACAGCTAACATATAACATTTTGGTTGGTATAGTTCCAATGACAGCATTTTTAGATGCAGGCAAAATGTTGGATTTTATAGACTGATGCTGAGATTAAACTGACAGGAAACTCTTGTTTAATGGGCACAGTAACTCAGTCTATATCATCTCTGAACTTAAGTGATTCTTGACAGCTGTGAAAGAAATACCACAATACAAACTGATGAATAACTCGAGTGTTAGTTGGCTATGTGTATATCATGCTCCTGTGATAGGTAGTTTCAATAATTACCATGCACTACAGGCCCTCTACAAGCAGAAAAAAATAACCATGGTGGTAAATGTTATAGGGATATTCAGAAAAACAGAAACCACTTAAGATACTTGGGAGACAAATACTGTTTGGAAGAAAGAGTATACACAAGGAACAAGCCTAGAGTGTTTGCAAGTCACTTGCAGTTTTCAATGCCAACACTGCCCTGAACAGTCTGAGCACTTGGTCACCATCTATCTTTCTCATTATATAAACACACTTTCATCTCTAATGCATGTTGCAAAAAAGATCATTCACGTTTGGACAGCATAACAGAAATGCTAAGTATTCTTCTCATTGTCACATAGTTGCCCTCGTTCAAGCAAGGGCAATTACTCCTCTTCAGTATTTTCCTCTTGACTTATCTCATTAAAACACCCTCACAGCTAGCTGTTGGAATCACAGGTACTGCACAGGAAGCCTGTGCTGTTCTTTGCACTGTATGGTGAAGGTTACAAAGCATGATGTGAAACAAATTCCTGCAGTAACAGATTGGATGGGCCTTTCACCTTTTCCAACAAACATGCACAATAGCACCAAGGTATTAAGGAGCACATACAGCACACGTGCTTTACGACCCAAAGATAGGAGAAGTCTGAGAGCCACCATCAATTCATCAACCCCATAAAATTCTCCACTAGCCTGAGTATGAGTACTCAAATCAACCAGCTGAAGTTAGTGCCAGGGCCACCTCTGCACAGATGGACAAGTGCAGGGCCATGCTGCCAGACCAGCAGATAGTTAAACACTACACCTGAGGTCTCAAAGCACCATATGGCCTGTGTGCAAAGTTGAGCTGTAATCCTACTTTTGCAAGAGAAATGCCTCAAAGTTTGGGGACTGATTCTGGCCAGTAAAAACCAAAACACCAATGCTTCATTTGGAAACACTCAATGTTACACTTATAGCAGGATTTCTGGCTTCCAATTTTCAGCACTCCATGTACACTAGTGTAGTACAAACAGGAGCCTACATAGTACTTCTATGCTTGTGAAACTTCTCTCTGGCTTATCAACTTTCCTTATGGGAGATGGGAGTAGTAGTCAGGCTCATGTGCTGCTGTAGCAAAGAGCTGTCCTTGGAACTATACATAGTGAGCTACTTTAAACTTAAGCTACACCTCTGCTGTAGGATGGGGCAAAGACTAATGCCTTTGTCACATCCTGCTGTGAACACACAGCCATACACAAAGTAATCACCACAAAGCTACACTTCTGCCTGTCAGAGGAGGTGCCTCAGCTGTACAGTGACCACTGTACCTCCTTCAGGAGACTGCATGATCTGGTAATGCATTTGAACAGGAGAACAAAAAGTGTGAAACAATCAAATCTGGACTCTTCAAAGTCTTGCATTTACATCATAAAACATCAAGTGTGCATAAATCATTACATTTCAAACAAAAAGATTTCTCTCTACCTCCTGGGATCATGAGGGACAAAGCACTTGCAGAAAGGGACTTTGTGACTTTTCCAGAGATCTTCTTTTTCTCTGTGCTTTCTAACCGCTGACGAGCCATGTGAGATGCAACCTCATTAGGCGGCTTTGAGGAGTTATCTGTACTGTCCACACTCTCACTTCTTCCATTTATCTGATCTAAGTGCTCTGAAAAACTGCCAACTGTGCAAAGAAGAAGAGATAAACGCATTGAGGGAAAACTGGGGGTTCAGGGAAGGGAAACGGTACAATTGAGAGATAGAAGTTTTTCTTTTATGAACTTAAGTTCATGAAACAACATTAGAGAAATCCAAGTAATTCTTCCAGCCTGACAGAATGCATAAACATTAACAAGATCAGTTGAAGCAACAGGGTTTTGTAGTCAGTGACTAAAGCAAGACACAAAAGCTGAAGCAAGTCTGGTATCTCAATATGCCGCACTCACCTGAGAGAATTTAATCATACACTTATTTTTCATGTGAACTCCTAAAGTAAACAAAAGACTCCAATCCAACGTATGTTGCTATCAGCTTAACAACTACTCACACTAAGTATAACTTTATTTTTAGTGATTATATTTTGCTTTTGTTCTTTGGTCAATTCTCTACCACGCAGGAGAAAGATATGTGGCACTACCAACCTCACCATTACAAACAGATGGGTACTGGCCTAACATAGGTAGCGAGCTTGGGCAATCCTGAATATAGAAAAGACAGCAGTGTTTGAAATAATGAAAAGAGCTCATGAAGGCTTTGTGTTACATGAACAAGCTGCATGGGACTTCTTCAACAACGTCACAGGAAAGCTTTACGACCTTATGAAACACACAGCAAGGGCAGGTTGGCTGTTTAAAGGAATAGCAGTAATTCCTAGTATTCCTTTAAGGTCACAGAATATAGTGTTGCTACCGGACCACAGAAAAATGAAATTACTCTCAAGTGCAGTAAGTGACAGAAAAGGATCAGATGCTGTGATTCACACCACTGTGACTGCTGTGTTAATGCCAAGACTAACATGACACTGGGGGGAGGGCAGAAGGCTTGGGGCACAGTACAGTCAAGGTTTGATACAAGAGAAGGAGATGGAAATGGTCTTACAGCTGCATGAACCTGAGGGAATTTATTCCCCCAGAAATGGCGAGGAGGAAGTGGGAAGGATAAAGTGGACTGTAAGGGAAATCAGGGCTATGGAAACAGAATGGGGTAGCCTGAGATAACTCAGTGTGGTACAAAATAAAAATAAGCTGAAGACAGGTAAATATGTAGGGAACTGGAACCTACAAACGAACAATTGTAAAACTGATACAGGCCTCGATCTGCATCAAGTCTTCCAACAGTCATACAAAACTCATCTGAAAGTAAAAAAAATCAGAAGACACTAGGGACCTGGATCCCACTGAAATGGGCACAGATTGAGCTGGGAGACACACACATAAAGGAAATAAATAACTTAAATAGGGAATGGTTTATGGCATTCCCTCCTAGATTCCTAATGACAAAAGTGATTTCCACAAGTCAGACAATGTGGCCAATTCCAAGAGGCACACACTGAATGTCTTAATTAAAAACACAGTGGTGCAGCACAGAGTGTCAGGGAACAGCAATATAGATCAGTTGGAATGACTCCAGTTTGATAGATCTATCATGAGATCTGCACCTTCAGTAAGGGAAGATACAAAAATAATGCTTTAAGTGTTTGAGGGATCTAAGACTCCTTTTCTCCACAGCAAAGGCTCTGTGGTCAAGTTGCTGTTTGCTTCACTTGCCTAGCAGTCCTCCAGAGTCAGTAGGGTGACACCAAACATTGGCATTTCCAGAGGCATTGAAGATTTCCCATACGTATTTTCACAGTATTTCATTAGCTTGAGCCTGAGCCCAAACCAATCCCCCTTCTGGGGACAGCTATTTTAAAAAGTAATTTCGAAATACAAGATTTCTAAATCCATGAAGACTTGGGCTAAACAAAGATGGTCCACAACTGTATCTACTGTCATCAGTGAAGAGACATGCTGCGAATTACCTGATAGTGTGGAGCTGCTGATGGTACTTGCTGGAGTGGTTACTTCAGGCTCATCTTGCACTATTTCCTCGCTCACAAACACAGGCTTTTCCTGTTCCTCACGGGGTCCCACCAAGCTGGTGGAATCATCCTGTTCTCCTTCAGCTGATATGGCTAACTTTGGAAGCAAACCGGAACTGTGTCGTTGCCTGCTACTCTCAGTGTCAGAGGAGATGGATGTAGATATCTGTTGTCTGTGTGAAAAAGAAGAAAATTCTCATGCAACTATTCAGACAAGGAGGCCAGCTATGTGGCAAGCAGGATGTGGACCACTTTCAGCATCTCTTTCTACTTACATTTCAGAATATTCTGAACTCCAGCTTAGGGATTCCACAGAAGGCAATGTTATATTTTTTGTTTTATCTCCTGTATCTTCCTTTTCTTCACCTTGTGTTTGAGTGACTCGATCTATGCTACTAAAAACCTATTACAGACAAAAAACCCACAAAAAACCTCATCATTGCCATATCTGATATAAAAAAACCCTCAGGAAAGCACATTTCAGGTTGTACTCTGCATGTTCTTAATGATTATACAGTATTTCAGCGTGCAAAGTTCAAACTTCTACAGCCTTTTTAAATTTTCCAGAGTTTGTGTTCTTAGGATGTTTTCCTATTTTGCTTTCTTGGTTCCTGATGTACAAGGTCACAAATAACATCTCATTATAAATTCATCAGCTTTCTTCCCATTTCACTGTGTGAACCAAGTGAGTACAAACAAAATCCATAGACTTGGGGTCTCTAGGTCACAGCATTAAGGCACATCTTGGATTAATTCACAAACAAAGCCAATGAAGGTGAAAAAGCACTAATCCAGGCATACGACACAGCACGTACCAGTCAGGTGCGCAACACAGAAAAAATTACGTGAATTGATTTTGCAGCTGTGAATAAATTACCTGGCTAAAGGGTTTAGAAAAAATAAACTGATCACTGAAAGTCTGTTGCCTACCAAGCTGACAAACAGCATGCAGAAATTGTCAGCTGTATATTCTACAGCCTGAGAGGCACAGTGAGCAATGCAATAACATAATGACATTAACAAACCAAACTATTACTACAGTACAGAGCTTTCAAAAGGACAGAATGTCACAGAATCGAAGAATGAGACTAGAAGGGACCTCTGCAAGTTGTACTGTCTAACTCCTCTGTACATGCAGGATGACCTAAAGCTGGCTTTTGAAGACCTCCAAGGATGGAGACTTCACAATTCTGTACAACCTGTGCCAGTTCCTACAGAATGAAGAAACAATGCTCTACACATTATCTTCCATACCTAACATTTCTAAACTCTGTGAAAGTAGCAAAATGTTTACATACCCAATACATACTAACATCACACAATTTTACTTACTTTTGAGAATCTGTGTGAACATGAAGAAAACTGCCTTATCTCCAAATTAAAATCTTCATCATTGGTATCATCTTCTTCCTCAGTTTCCATATGGTGGTATTTCTCAGAACGAGCTACACAGAAGGAAAATAAAGTACTTGAATTTCTGAGGAAGAATGGGTGCCCAGCTTTGATATTAGTTTTATTTCTGCTGAAACACTGAACCACCAGCAACACTGCAAGTTGCCAGTGGTTCTGATAAAGGACGTTTTCAAAACAGTCAGGAAAGTCCAATGCAGTGATTATTTAAACAAGGCACCTGACACATTTTTTTTAATATCATGAAACACATACTGTCAAAATAGCTTGTGTCATCTTCAGACTCCAACTGTGGAATAAATTCTGCTTTCTGCCTCAGCAGACTATTCCAGTCCAAGCTCCTGAAGAACTGATGCTGCTTTACTTCATATGCACCACCTGGGGGAGCCAGAGAAAAGCACTGAGCAAATTATACCAAACCCTCTGACACTAATTCAACTAAACCCCTGGGCAAAAAAAATCCAAATTGTCATGTGAAGGCACAGACATCACTGTAAGCTAAAACTCCTACTACTCGTTTCCACTAAAATCTCCTAATACTGCCAGAGCACCTCTCCATCCCTGCTTTGTTGTTCCAACTTACTCTAACAGTGCCAGCATTGCTTTTATCATCCGGAAGGAATGACATACACGTGATGAACTGACCACTACCCATATTCCTCGTGCCATTCTGGGGGAGGAGGTAGAGAAATCTAGAGTGAAGTTGAGCCAAGGAAGATGGAAAAGGTGTATGGAATGTGGGTTTCTTATTAACCTACTCCATTGTTAATTGGCAAATAATTAACTTCTCCAAGCTGAGTCTGTTTTGCCTGTGACAGTAACCACTCAGTGATCTCTCCCTGTGCTGATCGAAACCCATGAGCCTTTTGTCCTATTTCTCTCCCCTGTTTAGCTGAAGGGAGTGACAGAGCAGCTTGACAGGCACACGATGGCCAGTCAAAGTCAACCTACCACACTGACAGAGCACGTAAACTTCCCCTTTAGTCAAAGCTAAGTCAGGAGACAGCTGTAGTAAAAGTGCAAAGTCTGCACTGGTCTGTAAGTCAGAGCGTCAAGGTTTCTACGTTGGGTTCTTTGCTTTTCTGACTGAACCAGGGAAAAATTCATGAAAGACAAATCTTCCCAAAGGAAATCAAAATCATATCTCATTGTAATTCACTAGCCAAGGAGTGAACGTTTCTCTGAGCACAGTAATGGGATATTACGTCAGGATTGTATAAAACTTGATTGGAATCAGACACTTCAAACCCAAAGGGGTTTTTTATCTGTCATTTTCCTTCTTCAAAACAAGTATAGTACCTATCTCCCTTCCTTTGACTTGACTATGCCACTCAGGTCTCCCAAGCACATACACAATTACAATTTTCATGGAGTGTTATGCAGCTAGCTAATACGTATTAAATAGATAGGGCTGTCATTTGAAATGCATGGTGGAGCCTGGGATAAACCACACTGTTTTTCAGTGCCCCTGTGGGTCCTGTCACATTGCAGCCTCTGTTCCTGTGAGTTGCTTCTGACACTTGAAAAACCCTATTTTGTTGCAGTTTCTAAACATCCCTCTGTGCTTCAAAGAAATGGCTGTTCCATTTCCTTCTTCTGACTGGGAGCCCTTGAGAGATCATCAACAGTCGAAAGAAATGAGCCCATAAAGGAGCTGCACAGATGCTCCATGTGATGGACCTGACCATTACAGTAAAGCCAACCTCATCCTAGCCAATTCACTTTCTCAAACAGCTGTAGCAGAAGAGGCAGAATTTGCCATCTACTTCTGATCCAGCTTCTTGCAGGGTGACAGTCGTGAATTAGCGTTGTGTTTACTGGGAAAAAGCATCCACAGACAATGTAACAATGCCTGAAAGGAGTGTACTTAAAACAAGTGAATGGAACTAGTTATGGCTTCCATTTTGCCCTTGGCAGTGGTGCCCTCTGCAGCAGATGAAGGTGGTAGCCAAGTGGAGAAGCTGACTGGGGCATGACACCTCCCTCATTCTTAACTTGTTCAAGGCAGGACAAGGGACAGCATCAAACTTTGCTGGATGCTGCTTACTCCAGATCATCAGCTACAGTGATGTCTAAGGGCTGTTCACATAGTTCCCAGATGCTCAGGGAGCAAAGGACATGCACTTCACCCCTCTCAGTCACGTCATCATGTCCCAAAGAAAGTCCTGTCATTTGGCACTGTGTCACTGGTACGTGGGGTCTGGGTTATGCTGTGGTAAGACCTGTTACAAACTGATTCCTAAAGCTCCTTTTTATATTGGTCCCAAAAACAAGCAGCACAATCTGAGCACTGAATTCAGTTTTGCCAGCAATCTTACAAGTGTTCTTATGCTGACGCAACCTGCCACTTGGTTTCCTTAGTGTCCCCAGTACTATAGCCATGGCATACAGTGTTCACTATAAATAAGATTATAGCTTTATATGCAGGCTCTTATACAGGACACCTTTTTTTGCTGTGTTTGCATAATGGTTTGCTCAGTGGGACAGGGGTCTGTGACCAAGGTCCCAAACATTAACACTTTAAAAATCCTGTGCAGTATTACTGACTCTCACCCTAATTCCCAAATATGTCCTGCTCCATCAAGAAATAAACTCTATTACATGAACGCACAGTGCTTTCACTAGCCTGTGCAAGCTCACTGCTCCTAATACCACATGCCATGTTCTTCTCTGGAAATGGAACTGGCACAGCACTGCATGACCTCAGTGGCATAAGCTAGCAGCTCATGTTCTCACCGATCTCAATTTACTTCCTTAACATTTCCACTTCTGGTTTTATTCTTTTCCAAGCAAGGCAGTAGTGCTTGTTGAATGCGAATGACAAGATCTTTCACAATACAACCTCAGACAGTAATTTCTGAATAATTAGTTTGAGTACTCATCACCCACACTAAAGCCTGGAGGAACTAATCTGCCACACTAAGGTATTTCTGACAAAGGAAGCATCAGTTGTGCTTTATTCACCTTCTCTATTTCTGCATCTAGTTACTTAATACTGTATTCACGAAGGACCCCCACCCAATGGCTGAGCCTTTGAGAAAACAATTTGATGAATAAAACAGAAAAAGTAAACACAAGTGACCACATGTAAACAAGAAAAGGACAGTCATCATCCTGTTAAGCTCATATTACTGGTCTGAATTTATAAAATGCCCTGTGCTATAATGGCATGTTGTCATGCTACTTGCTATGACAGATGTTTCCCCACCAAAGCAAAGAGGTGAACAAAACCTCCCAATACCATATACAGAAGCTATTTATAGCACAGTAATAATTTAAATTAGTGCCTCCTAACCTGTTCCCAGTCTCTCCAAAGGATTCTGCCTGAGCAGCAGGGTAATCAGATCCTGGGCATCTGGAGGTGGCGCTTCATCCTTTTCAGGCCAGATTATTTCATCTAGCAAAACAGAAAGTTCTTAGTTATTACTGAAGCCTGATCTCAACATTCAGCACAAACTGTGAAAGCTCTTGTAGTGAGCTAGCAGAAAGTCAGACTTGAGATGATTTTTCCTAGTTGTGCTCTGTTGCACATCGATTACTTCTGATTTTTATACTCTCTATGTAGACTTCATAAGCACATTTTTATGTTCCCATTTTCCTGAGAAGTATCCTTTAACCCAATACAGTGTTTAACAATAGAACACAGGAATGCTTGGCTCATGGAAAACTATTGCAAAATACTGGCACAACTGGCATGCTGTCCCTTCTCCCTGCCCACCCCAATCATGGTTTTAATTTTAGTTCTGTTCCATGGAAATTGCTTTAAAGATGGACACTGCTGACCTGACTAAGCAGTCACTGCTCACATCTGTAATCCTTCCCTAACATTAGTAGACTCACTGAAGTCATTACTCCCATGACTAAGGGCCGATGTATCAGACTCTGCTCAGGAGAGATAAAAGCAACTGGAACTTCTTCCTCAGATGTCTTACACTTCAGAAGAAAAACATCTCATTCTACTGACTCTAGTACCACTAAGGCTTAGCAAGATGGAGGACCTGAACTGTACAATCACGATATTAAATGCTGCAGTAGTCAGGTAAGGTTGAATAAAAATTCCACCAGACAGAAAACTGTGCCAACATTTTCAATACGGATGTGAACTTTGTAACAACTTCCACAGCATGTTTGGTGCAAGTTTTAGCAGAAGCTGGCTCTGCAAATGTAATATACTGCAGGTCTATACAAAAGCCTGCAGAAGTTTTTTGGGAGGTACAAGGATAAACAGAACTCAGGAAATAAGAAGGCTGGTACGTTGGGTTTTTTTGTCATTATATTATCTAGAATTTCCTTCAAAATGATCATCATTAGAGAAATAATCATCAGAAGCTACACACAAACTTAATCTTTGTATTTCAGATGCTGACAGAATGATTTCAGAAAGCAAGGACACTTAAAGTAAGTGACAAGAAAACATCAAACCAAGAAACTAAGCTGACCAACAGCAAGAATAAATCAGGTTTGTACCATATACACTTTTACAAATAATTTCTGGAAAATAAATGTATACATTCAGACAGAAAAAGGTATATAAGTAAGTATCAGATATAACGTATGAAAATTTGTTTCACAAATTGTAAAATTAATGCCATGTGTAAAGAAAAGTCTCATGTGCAAATGTTGTCATTAATTTTAGACTATTCCCTCTCCTTCTCTCAAAGAGTGCAAAGACAAACACACATGTGCATGTGTCTCGAAATGCAATAAAACCATGAGTTATTTCTGTGTGTGCCTGCCTACAGCTTCCATGGCAGTTTAAATCTGATTTGCAAAATAAAGCATGAATATGCATTGCAGCCGTGAGGCATCCAGAACAAAGCCAGCATTTGCTGCTTGTGTTAATTAAACAGTTGATTCTCCTAGCCACTCGGGCCTCCGCATATCACATCAGAAAACAACATTGTTGTAAATCCACAAACATCTAGGATGTTGTATAAAGAGGTCATATACTCGAAGCAAGTCACAAATCCATTTCATTACAGTTTACAAATGAGTCTGGCTTTCAACTTCAGAGATAAGAGGAAAGCGAGATGATGACAGAGTGTCTCCTTAAGTACAAAAGAGGATTTGTGGCGTTCTCACAGAATAAGGAATCAGAGGTGTGGTTAGTTTTGCTTCTGTTGTGTTTTTTTTTTTGTGTGTGTGTGCTGGATTTTTTTTTGGTTTGTTTTTTGTTGTTTTTTTTTTTCCTAGCTACTGGACCTTTTAAGCAGACCATAAAAGAGACTGGAAATTATTCAGTAACAGAGGTGCCATTCTGTTAAATTTTTGGCATAAATAGAGGCCCTCTGTATTGATGCATCTGGGAAATTTATGGAAACAGCAGGTAGGATAGTAAACAATTCTGTTTAATTATCATTCAGTTTTGCCACAAGCCACATAACAATACTTAGGGTCAGCTCGCAGGTTAAGATCTAAAAGGTTATTGAATTTTAAATGGAAGAACAGCTGCTACAGAAATAACATTACACTACAACAATCACCAATGAAATCATTAACAATCTGTGAATAGAATTTGTTTCCTTCTCCTTCTCATTATTTATTATTTGAGACACATTTGTTTTAGGGTTTTATTGCATCTTTGTTAATTTCCTCATTGTGCCATGAGGTATTTTCCTATTTATGCAAATTTATTTAAACTGTTTCTCCTCTTACAATTTCTTTATACTAAAGACTGAAATCACCGTGCTGTTGTGTCATTGCTACTAATACTGCTTTTCTTTTTTGAACAGTGCAGCTTAACCATTGTACTTTACTGCATTTTTGTACTTAGCAACAATACACAGTAAGTTCAGCTTTTAATCAAAATGTATTCTTACTGCTTTGACAGCAAATTTTGTATTACAGTACTACAGTAATGACAGCCCTTTGAGCAAAACTAGCTTGAAATCCTAACAGATCAAAAAAGTTGTAAATATCTTTACTATTAATAGATATGAAGTGTTTCACAGCAAGCTAAAAAATCCGGGGATTTTTTTGTGATGATCCTCACCGCTTATTACTTGTCCAAACAGCTCTTCTGGTGTGTCTCCAAAGAATGGCACACAGCCAACAAGAAATTCATATAGGATAATTCCCATCGCCCACCAGTCCACTGGTTTTCCATAACCCTGCCTCAGTATCACTTCAGGAGCTATGTATTCAGGTGTACCGCAGACCTAAAAAGAAAGAAAACAAACATGATGGTAAAACAAGTCTAGTTAGGCTATGTCACATCATTTAACATGTTAAATAATATGGAAACATGGATCAATGGAATTCAGCATGTTTCAGACACCTACGTTTGCTCAACAGCTAATCCTTTCAGAATGACCTAGCTGCATTTACAAGCTTCAATATCAGCTTCTGTGTATCCATCATGCAAAGGACAGTTTGTATTTTGTACATGGGAGTCCATCACGGCAAATATTTTATTTAACTTAAACATACCCTTATCTTTACATGAAAGTTGTGATGGTTTTATCTTAAGTAACTTTTAAAGTGAACAGATTGTGAGCAATGGTAATGAGGCATGTTTAAAGGGAAATGGGCCATAGCAAGGATTTTAGCACCCTTGGTTGTACAATGCATCATGAGCTCCACAAGTACTCTGCTGAGACTTCTGAATTCCTTAAAAAAGACCAGCTTGCCATTTGTCTCTCTCAGATTCACTTGCATGCAATTAGGTTGTTCATCTTACTAATAGATCCTAATGTAGAAAGAAAAAAGCTTAGTATAATCTGCCAGGCATCAGTGAAAGCAACTGACATACGCAACTGGAACACCAGCACAGAAGTAACATTTATAGAGCGCTGTGCTACATTCTACTGATGAAACATCACTTTATTTGAACGCTCAATGTAAGAATGAAAAAGGCTGTGTCTTACTTGTTTGTCAAGGAATTCTCTGGCATCCTTCTCGATGTGACCCTCATACAGGTTGGTAGTCAAACTCATTAGGCCCACCTTTGACAGGCCAAAGTCTGTAAGCTTTATATGGCCCATGGAGGTTACCAATAAACTGAAAATTAGAAAAATCTCTAGTTACTGTGAAATAATTCAGCAATATGCAATAACACTTGGACAAAAATGTTTCATTAGCACTGCAGAAATACAGACGGCTTAATAATTTAAGCAAGTATAAAACAGGTTAAAAATCTGACAGTCCTAAATTTGTTACTCTTAGTAGATATAAATAAACTTTGTATATGCAATTGCACAACATCTTATAGAACCATGTTAGTGTTGGGAGCTGAATGCTGGATGCTCTGAAGAAAAAGAAGCACTATCATCTGAAAGACCTAGAACAGAATAGATGTCATTTTTGAAGTGAGGTGAGCATTTATTTACTGCCTGTAACCAGCTGGGTCATTACTTAGAAAAAAAAAGCCCTCAGGGATTAGGTTAGTTAGTAACTAGTACCACACTGTCCTGGGGTATCATGCCACGAAGGTATTTTCACTCAACAGACATGACTCCAACTTTTTTTGTTTGTTTTTTTAATGTGAAACAGAAAGATTTAAGGAGGTACAACAGCCATATGTTTTATGGCAGCTACTTGTTGGAATGTTATTTACAGGTATAGGACACATATAGTATTTCTCAATATTGGGAAAAAAAGCCCTATAAAATCATGCAACAGGAAAGATTCCCCAATCTACTCAATCTTGTCTTCATGTATACAAATGTCTGCAATTCAGTATTTCCAATACTTTGTATTAAACAGTGCTTTAAGCATATTTTGAAAGATCTTTTCCTTAGTGACCAAAGTTCACTTCCTACCACTTCAGCCAGAAAAGTACTTTTTTTTAGCTACTCTGATAGCCTCTTCCATCTTAAACACAGAAAATTTTCAAGAGCTTTTTTGAAAAAAAAAAACCAGAAAGCATTTTCCACAACTGCAGGTAATGACAATTCAAATACTGTGCAGAAATTGTGAATCTTTATACAAGTCACAATTAAACATTTCAAAACCACATAAAGCAACTTAATACCTTTTGTATTTTATCTAACAATTTAAAATTTCACTTTTGGTTATACTCTATATACATACTTGTCAGGTTTCAAATCCCTGTGTACAATTCCATAATTATGAAGGTATTCCAAGGCCAGAACAGTCTCTGCAAAGTACATCCTTGCCATGTCTACAGGTAAGGGACCCATATTCTTCATCAGAGTAGCACAGTCTCCACCTGGTGAAACAGGACAAATGTTCTAGATTACACTATACATTCTGAGGTGCAGCAGTATAATCTACATATGCTGCAGAAAAGGACACAAATGGTAGTCATAAATGTTTATTTTCCAGTGAAATGATTCAACCAAACATGTAACCACACCAACTACTGTACTGGAAACAGTGTGAAGCTGGGAAGGAGCAGCACAAAGGTTCAGCTGGAAGCCAATATAGTCTGTACTGCTACTTAAAAAAACCCAAACCGACTTAATATGAAAAGCAACCACTAACCAAGGAAAAGAAACCCCACATTGAAAATGCCACAAACACACAGGGGAAAAAAAGCCCTCACAACCATAGCCTGGGTATCTCATCTTGCACTGCCTCTGTCCACTGTGCTCCTTCAGCATCAATACCTTTGCAAATTGTCTCCCCCTCCCTCTTTCTTTGTAAAAATAACTATTACAGATATCCCACATGCGCTAATGAAAATTTAACTCCAGAAAAGCAAATAGCATTTCCACATGAACTGTGAATGCTAGGACACGGTCTATGAGGAACTTATTCAATGAGCAGTTATTTCCCATTATAGTTGGAGCATAAGCGTTTTACAAGCTCTCACCGGAGATAATGACTGGGAAAAAAGCCACCTTTTATTGGATTTAGATCCTAAATCTGTATTTAACTGAGGACACACAGAGGGCCTTTCTAATGCATGTACCATACAAGTTATTTTTCTTTCTTAGTATAAAAAAACCTCTCTTCTTCCTCTGTAAAAGAGAACAAACATTTTACCTTCTACGTATTCCATGACCATGCATAAGTGACGTCTGGTTTCAAAGGAGCAATACATGCTGACAACAAATGGGTTTTCTGCAAATGTCAGGATATCTCGCTCGACAAAGGCTTGTTGGATCTGATTTCGAAGGATGAGATTCTGCTTATTAATTTTCTTCATGGCAAATCTTTGTCTGGTTTCTTTGTGTCTCACAAAATAAACAGCACTGAGTAAGTTCAAATGGGAGAGAAAGAAAAATGTCAGAATAACTATAAAAATGTGGTTTAAAAGACTTTAACAACTTTTTAAAAAATGTATGTATTATATAAGACTTGGTTTTAAGTTAATGTAGTTGACCTGTTTTTCACATTAGAGAATGGCTACAAACCTCATCTTGTTTGACAACCAGAATAAGTCTCAGTCAACACAAATCTGTACACAAACTAAATCGAAACAAAAACCTTCCTGCCCCCTAAACCAAACAACAGATATTGCAAATGCTCCCCAGAGGCAGCAAATGCTGGGCTCAGAGAGACCTGGGCATTTCCACCGAAGTATTACATACAAAACCCAGCTATGGCACAGTGTTATAAATCATTCCAACAAATGCTTATTCTGTAAGTGTACTGTCAGGTAATTATGACTCAGACTCCATCCAGGGGATTTTAAAACATGTCACAGGTTTCTCATGAAGGTTGCTCAGAAGTTGCCTGATGGGGTGGTTCCCTCATTGCCAGGTGCAAAATCTTCTGTTAGTTGTTCAGTCCCTGACATCAGCATTGATCCATATCAGGCATAGGTCACCAGCAGGTAATCAGAAGCAAAGATCACTGCATTAACTACATGGTAATGTGGGATTAAGGTGTATCTTGGCATGCAGAATTGCCACTGGGGTACTGGGTACAAAGTTTTCTGCAGGCTTGGTTAGGTAAGGTCAAGGCAGCAAGGGAAGCAAAATGAAAGAAAACCTCACGTGGACAAACCTCCTTTCTTTCAAGGCTCAAGGGAAGGCATCACCCTGCTGTGCAACATTGACACGGGACATTACTGCTGCGTTTCTCAAAATCCCTTGATGTAAATCCTGAAAATGTTTGCCTTGCTTGAAATTTATTTTGTCGCATTTAATGCTTATAACATTTCTAGTATGTAATTATCACAATAGTGAGTGCTTATGGAAAGAAAGGACTAAAAGGAGAAAATAGAGGGGAGGGGGAAATGGGGCTCAATTATGTAGTTTTTAAATTCAATTTTTGTCCCCATGAGGTCCAATTATCAGCATACAATTATTTATTTAAACACAAAAAGCAATTCTTCCCTTTCTATTTCTATGAGATTTTCCCACAGCTACCAAAGTTACAGAGCACTGAAAAAAATCGATGTGTTTCTGATTTCCTTTGTGGAGGGGCTAATGTTTTCTAGACAAGAAAGTTTCTCTTACTGATTCCAAAATCTTTCATTAATCCCTTGTTCTCATCTGAGCGCCAGGAAGGTAGAAGACATTACACCATTATGAAAGCAGGGGGAAAGCACCTTGGGCAAAACCCAAGACAAACCCCACCCTCCATGCCTCCTACTAAGTCTCACTCCCTTCTGCCCCTCCCAAACTGGAATAAAGACCTAGTTATTCATCTCCAGCACTCCTTCCTGGCTGGCTTCATGCCTTTTGTCCTCTTGCACCTCTTTCTACCACTCCCTTCATACTAACTTCTCTCTCCACGCCTTCATTACAACACTCTTCCTTTGCTCTTCTTTCCCTTACACTCTGTTTTTCCTCTCTTTTTTGTTACTATCTCCTGTCAGTCAGTCTTAGCTTCTTTATCTCCTCTAATTTCATCTTTTCTTTTCCCTATTTCATTCCCCTGGTGCACTCCTGGCACGTAGAAAAGTGAGCCTTTCAGATGCCTGAAGCTGCAATCTTAAAAAAGGTTACATGAATGAACTGAGGAGTGCCCGAGGACTCAGCATGAAAATCTTTCTCAGTGCTTTAATTTGGGCAGTCTGCCAAGATGAACTCTTCCAAGACAGATACTACACAGAGCATATTATTAGAGCATCATAACAAAACCCCTCTGCAGATCATGTGGATCTGTAAGGTCTTTGCTACCATATTTAAAGATGAAGAACCAGGAACTTATAAAGACTAGTCCAGCAAGTATCTGGGACATGCTGGCTATGCTTGCCCAGTTTAGTAAGCTGCATCTCCAGTCTTACAGCCACAGGCAGAGAATTTTATACCTCTCCACTAGGATTCAGTTATCCACAGCTTTTCAGAAAAAACATGTTTAGTTCAAGCACACCCAGTTCACGAAACAACTGTAACAGTTGTGTCTCTCACATTCACACATGCATACACTGTTTATGCTATATAAAGTTCTTTTAAATGATCTTCAACATGTAACAATATCTATGATCACTCATCACATCCTCCCATCATAGTAACCTTAACAAACAGCATTTATGCTTTACGAAGAAAACTATGGACTAGTCAGCAGCATGTTCTTCCTGAAGAAGGCCTCCTTTCTTCCTCCAGGATGCTCACAGTCCCTAGCAGAGATGTCATTTCCTCACCCTACCAGTACACTACACTAATAAGCACAGCGCACTGCACCCAGGACCGCCTCTGACACCGGCGCTCTCAGCTGCCACAGCTCAAGACAGCATGTTAGAATTTGCCGAATTGTCAACAACACCCTAAATAGAAAGTGAAATCTTCCCAGGCAGAAACAGCTAATTTGGATTTACAGATTGCCTGGACATGGGAAATAAAAAGAGAAAGAAAAAGCGAAAGGAAAAAAGCCATGGAAATCTTAAATGTTTCTGCACATAAGTGCAACTTAATCTATATGGAAATCCTGGAGTCTCATCTGCTGAGACATGACTGCAAACTATGAGGTAAAATGATGCAAACAGCCACAGTGAGTTCTAGCACATAGCAGATTCGGTTTAGGTAATTTTGAACACTGATTTGCCACCCTTGAGTAAGCTTCTGTTCCTGTGTAACAACTTACTGTGTAGGTAGTGATGGCCTTTTAATTTCCATTTACTCTTTGAAGTTATGTTACTACTCCTAATCCTGGCATTGAACTCACCTCTTGTTTTTACCCCCCAGCCCCACCTATCCATATCTATCTCTATTCCTTGTTTTTCAGGTCAGATGGAAATTGATCTTTGTTTTCGATGTCCTCGTACCAGACAGCACAATACCTCCCTCCTGGTTTCTTGGCCTTCATCATTAAATGCTGCTCACGATTTTCAGTGTATTATAAAGAAAGTTGTAAATTTGGTAATTCCTTTACCACTAAAGCAACATATTAAGAATGCCCAGACCATCCGACTGCCCTGTCGATCCATTCTGTGACAGTGGTATAACCTGTCTGCCTGCAAAGCCTCTATCAGCTCACCAGGAGCTGCTATGTTTCATCTACACAAGCAATTTCCCGTGAAGAGACTGCTAAATTCTGTACTACCCTGGAATTATGGCTGATATTGCCTCCTGTGAAAAGGAGCCACTTCTGAGGCTGTGATTCATGGTTGAGCAACCCGGTTAAGTTTATGGATTGCTATTTAAGTCAGAATTTGTAATCAGCACTGTACCACATCCTTGCCAAGTGATCATAGAATCACAGAATGGTTTGCATTGGAAGGGACCTCAGAGATCATCTAGTTCCAACCCCCACCTGCCATGGGCAGGGACACCCTCTACTAGACAAGGCTGCCCAAAGCCCCATCCAACCTGGCTTTGAACACTGGCAGGAGGGGGCAGCCACAGCTTCTCTGGGCAGCCAGTACCTCATCACCCTCACAGGGAAGAATTTCTTCCTTGTGTCTAATCTAAATCTCCCCTCTTTCAGTTTAAAACCACTACCCTTCCTCCTATCACTACATGCCCACAACCAGATCATATTTATTTGGGGGCAGGAGGAAACACTGACTACAGCACTGCTAACACGCCTCCTCTCTGCAACACCTTCATATCTAACCCAGTCTGCTTAGAACCAAACATGAAGCTGGCCATTTGAAGAAGAGAATATGATGGCTGTGATCCTTCTCACAACTGGTTTGAGTCCTAGTTGTTTCTGTATGTCACAAATGTAACTAATAAAACAATTTCTATATACCTAACAGGAGCATTGTCTTGTATCTTTATGGCAGCTAGTAAACACAAGTGCATTACAATGAAGATACTGTCTAGATTTCCTATGGGTAACCTATATTTGCAAAAGAAACACTTGAGAAAATGAGCTCCTCGTCAGTTTGTATCATGATGCACATTCAGGAAGGATAGAATTCATGGTAGTAATAACCTTCCTCTACCACTGAGAGCATTGCATTAGCTGCCAATATTAAGATTCCTACACATACATTAGCTACAGAAGAAAGGTAAAGCATTTAGCCCATGTTACACTGGGAAAAGAAACTCACTCAAGGCCAATAAAACACCTGAGTTTGACGTTCGTTATTTTGAGGAAATCCAGAATGAATGATGAATCTTAGATCCATACCATAGAAATTGCCAGCGCCTGCTTGCTAAAATGTTCTTTAAAGCTGTGGGCTTCTAGGAATCAAAGCCTCTTGACTGCACAGACCAGTCAGAAAAGGAAGAACACATCTTATTACACACGTAGTCCATTTAGAGGTGGTGCTACCTAAGTGAACATACAAAACCACACTTCCACCTACCATCTTCTACTCCTGAACCGGTGGCTGCCAGACTGATGAATAATTAACCTGATTGACAGGGTGTTATTCTGCAGCTGCCTGATTTTCTTAGCTCCATTCCCAATGCAACTATACATGAGCAAGTACTCTCAACTGAGTGGGAAATGGACAGGAATGAGTACTCGCAGGTCAGGGGCAGCAGCTGCTCAGGCCAACACTGCCCCAGTTTATCAAGCAACACCATTAGCCAGTACGTCACGTACATATTGACATTACCATATTGGTAGAGGTAAAAGCATTCCAGGCAGGTGCAAAAGTGTTATCATGTATTTGCTTTAAGCAGATATACTTATATTAGTTCAGTTACTCTTCACTAATGTATCACTCACTTCCCTGAAATCCAATGTAAACCTAACTTGGTTGAGCTGGTTCAGGTAACCAGGCTGATGTCAACTGGAAGAGATGGACTATTGCTACCTGCTACCCCTCACAAGCTGGGATATGGAAAAAGTGTTGCTGTGATGGCAGTAAAAGTTTAAAATTTGGGAAGTATGGAAAGTTTTTGCTGGCTGACAGAAGTCACTGTAGACAGCTTGTGAAACAATTAGTGACTTGGACAGCATCCTACATGTTTACTGATTCACAGCTTGTTTAACTTCTTGTATATTCCTAGCCATTCCCAAAAGCCTGATACACCTCATCTACTATACAGTCATTTAATTGCAATACAAATGAGTTTACCCAATCAATTAAAAGCAGAGAACTCCTAAGATATTTACTCAAACCTTCACAAAACCAATAGTTTGTATTTAAACTCATCAAGTTTAACATATCTGACAAATCTCTGCTGCAGCATGCCAAGACCAACAATTACCCTGTCAAGAAGTCAAAGCTTTCCATTTCACTAATGAAGGCAAAAATACCACAGCCAAATCAAAGACAGCAGAATGTATGGGGTTTTTTTTAAACTAGTTCAGAATTAAACCCTCCATTATAGAATGAAAATAAAATATTATAATAGCATACTGCATCTTTAATAAGGAGAGCACAAAAACATACCTACTGACATATTTTTTGAGAATAAATCAATAAAGCACAGGCAGAATTTGCACATATTTAGGTTATTTAAAAAAACTAATGGCCTGGAAAAACACGGAAGGGGAAAAAATAATCCTTGCAGCATAACAACAGTAACTTTTATTTCAGCTGCTTATAGTTGTAAATAAACTGCAATAAATGCCTATGGGGCAGTTTATTATTTTGTATTCACAGATGGAGCAGGTATTACTGCTTTATTACACTCTATTTTGTAGATGGGTTAAAGACCATTTAGGTTATCATGATGTGTTTCCCTCTAAACTTGATCGTAACTTTTGAGTAAATTAACCACAAATGTATTGGTGCCAACAAAAAACCCCCACAAAACCCAACACATCATAAAGATAAAAAAATGGTCTGTCAATATTACAGACCCACTTATCTGACTGCTGTGGTTTAATCTGACAGGCAGCTAAAACAACCACACAGCAGTCTGCTCACCCCTCTTTGGCAGTGGGGAAAGAAGGTAAAACTCGCAGGTGGAGATCGACAGTTTAATATGACAGAGAGGGAAGACAGTAACAACCATCACAGAATACACAAAGAAGTGATGCATAGCACAATTGTTCATCATTGCCAGATCACCAATGCATAGGTAGTTCCTCAGCCATGCTTTAAACCTCTGCTCAGTTTCCCCCAAGTTATATATGGAACATGATGCCATATGGTATGGAACATCCTTTTGGCCAGTTTAGGTCCACTGCCTTGGCTGTGTCCCCTACCAACGTCTTAGGCACCCCCAGCCTCCTCGTCATCAGGACAGTTCCAGAAACTGAAAAGTCAATTGCAAAATCATAGAATATTTTGGGTTGGAAGGGACCAGACCTTCAAGGTCCCTAGCTCCAACACCCTGCCAAAGGCAGGGACACCCTCTATTAGACCAGACTGCCCAAAGCTCCATCCAAGCTGGCCCTGAACCCTGTCAGGGAGGGGGCAGCCACAGTTTCTCTGACCAAACTGTGCCAGGGCCTCATCACCCTCACAGGGAAGAATTTCTTCCTGACATCTCACCTAAATCTGCCCTTCTTCAGCTTAAAGCCAGTACCCCTTGTCCTATCCACTCCATGCCATTGTGAAAGACTCCCTCTCCAGCTTTCCTGTAGGTCCCTTTAGATACTAGAAGGCTGCTTTAAGTTCTTCTCTTTGCCAGGCTGAACAAGCCAAATTCTCTCAGCCTGTCTACGTAAGAGAGGTGTTTCAGCCCTCATCATTTTCATGGTTCTCCTCTGGACTTGCTCCAACGAGCTCCATGTCTCTCTTCTACTGGGGTCCCCAGAGCTGGACACAGCACTCCAGGTGAGGTCTCACAAGACCAGAGTAGAGGGGAGGAATTGCCTCCCTTGCCACGCTACTGTTGATGAAGCCCAGTTGGCTTTCTGGGCGGCAAGTGCACATTTGTGGCTTGTATTAAGCTCTGCATCCACAAATACCTCCAAGTCCTTCTCAGGGCTGGTCTCAACCCATTCTCCATCCAGCCTGTAGTTGTGCTTGGGACTGCCTTGACCCATATGCAGGACCATATACACTTGCAACTCTCCAGCCAATTCCTCGTCCAGTGAGAAGTCTGTCCATCAAATTCACGTCTCTCCAATTTAGAAACAAGGATATCATACAGAGCAATGTCAAAAGCATTGACAAAGTAAGTCAAATCCTTGACTAGTTACAACCAAACATCACCATGTTATCAATAGGATTCTCACTCTAAATCCAAAATACAGCTGTATACCCACTAGCAGGAAGAAAATTATCCCAGCTGAAACCAGGACACTGACATACCACAGTAGAGCTCCTCGAGCACAAAGACAGTTTGGGAAAATTGATATTCTAGAGAATTTAGCACAAGCCTCAACCTACAGTAGTGGAGAGGAAGTAACTCAGTTCACTGAATGTCTTTCTTTCCCTCTACATTAATTAGTATTCAGCAATACCTCTGTTTTCTTCCTTGTTCTTGATTTTTCTTCTAAGGAATAACCAACAAGACCTACTTCGTTAATGTTTGCTTAAGGATGGAAGCAGTAGCACTGTACTAATCTGTTGAGATTTTGCAATTTCCACTTCTAACAGTACCACAGTATAACCTGCCAGCCTACCCGTTTTAATCTTTGCTAAAGACAATAGTGATCCATGCATCTGTATACACTCCAAGCTGTTCACACTAACAGCTCTCCTCTTCCTCACAAATTTATCAGGGTCTCAATCAATTTTTATGACATTTACACTGCCAGTTTTGTGTATTACTGGCATTAAAAAAAACCCCAAAAACCAAACCAGTCCATAAACAATGATTTTCCTTGCCACAAACATCAGGAAAAAACCCAATCCTACATGCCTAAATCACAATGCCCTAAGAGCCATGGCTCTTTACCTTTTCTTTTCCAGCTTTTCAAATCCTTACTTGTTTCTAGTTTCAAATTGGCAGATGTCTTCAGTCTACATTCCTTAATGGGGTATCAAGGTTCCTTCTGACTGTAACATCTACAGAACAAGAGTCAGGGGACTACCAAACCTCTAGGTGGCCAACCTCATGCTGCTGGTTGCAGTCTTTATGTTGCTGCTCCCTTTTCTCCCTATTCTTCAGTATCCTAAAACTGCTGGGAAGCTGGGCAGGTCAAGTGACTCAGACACCCTTGTCTCGGATGGGAGATGAAAGGAGGAATAGAGGGGACTAAGGCATGTACCAAGGGAAGGAGAAAAGGATGCAGTCAGGGAGCGAAGCAGCAGCTACTGCTAACTGCTGGAAGAAAGGCTTTTGAAGTCTTGGGGTAGAGTGGGAGAAACTGGTACACGTTAAATAATGAGTTTGCCTAAGGAGAAATTCTAAGAAAAATGAGTTGTGTAGAGGGGTTGGCTATTGAGAAGTTGTACTTGGATATTTACATAACTTTAATGCAAATGATGTTATTTCCTGCAGGCTTTTTGATGAGCTACGTAAGCAAGTCTGGACACAGGTAATAGCATCCACACAAGCTATCATGACCAACAGTACTAGGCAGTAATAAATGCCCTCTGTCCCAGAGCTTAGGGTTACCTTTAACTAAATATGGTCAGAATATTATTTTGCCCATCAGCCTCAGACTATTAAAATGGCATGCAAAACTCCAGCACATTGACTGCAGGTGCCTCCTCTTTTATGCCTGAGGACTCTTGGGAGAGTGCACAGTCCTATCTGGTCACTGCTGCTTCCCGCCTCAATCAGAGGTAACACAGACAAGAGCCAGCGTAATGAGGTCTGTGCTGGAGGAGCAGTACAGCCATCTTCACTGCCAGGCTGTGGCATGGTCTCATTTGGCAATGGGCTCCGCACCTCAAGTCTGAAACCCCTCTTTTTGAGACAACCTATTCCTCCTGGTCCTGCAGGTTACATAGACCAACAGTTCCTGTCTTGATACATATCAGTGTAGAGCAGGAGCCAATCAAGAGTGTAAAGAGATGGTATCTCATCAGAAAAGGTGACTTCTGCCTACTGATTGACACAATACCTGCAGGGTACTTTCAGAAAACATTTCATTTTCATTTAAGGCTCAGGCTAATGTAATTCTCTCTTGGTCTTCTAGTATATCTCCAGATGACTCACACCACTAGGCAGTAAGCTGTGCACTTTCCAATTGCCCAGAAACTAACCAAGCTAACCACAATTCCTTAAAAGTTACCCGGTTAAAATTTGAGAAAAGTGTCCACAGAAAAGCAACAGAACAGTGCTGGCCTACTTAAGGAAATTTGTTTCTACTTCACCAGTATTTTTAGGTCAAGTAAGCACTCATTTTTAACAACCTGTCTCCCTACAGATGCAGTTTTATTTTGTTTCTCATTTGCATAAATACAGGCTGTTTCCAGCATTACAAAGGTGGCTTTAAATCCACCTTTTGATTTATTCATATTTCATCTTTGGCATTACAAGATGCCTACTTCTGAACAATCCTTGTGATATAATATTCAGTATTTTAATTTACTGCACCACACAGTAATTCATTATTGCCTAGCAGGCTTTCCAAAATGTTTTTTCTTGTGAACTTCAAATATTAGCAACGAAACAGGAAAGAATGAAAAGCTGCAGTGCAAACAAACTCCCTCAGATCAGCACCCCTGCAATATGAAATAAAGGGAAGTTGAGTAAAAATAAAATGCCAAAGAGCTGTTGTACTCACCCGTAAGCTCCATTACTGATCAGTTTAATTGTTTCAAAATCACTTTCACGAGGTTTCCTCTGCAGCTTCAGTGAGGTATTAGAGCTCTTTAAAGTAAAAGAGGAGAAAGAACAAAGTTCATCAGACTTCTCCGAAAATGAGGGAAAAAACCCATCAAACAAACAAATCCAGCTATCATCAGGCTGTCACCCCTTGACAAACTAGCCAGAAGCTCTTGCCAGTTAACCACCCAGCCAGCACCAAAGGGACTCCTGAAGCAAAGCTTCTTTTTCATCAAAAAGGTATCGGTTACAATGCAGCGATCTGTCCACTCATCTCCACACACAGGTTACAGCAGATGGCACGAAGGCCTCTTGTAAAGGAGTTACTGGCAATTCCATGAATCCCACCAGGCATTCTCAGCCACTGCCTTCCCAGTTTAGTACATGTGACTCTGGGAGCAAAGCCCGGTACTAACAAAATAAAGATGAGCTCTCATTCACTCAAATCAACTTTTGTACATTCTGAACTATTATTAGGATAGACCGTGGTACAACTTAGGACAGACTGTGAAGAGACACACAAAGTGAAAGAGAGAAAATAAAAATGCAGCAATTCTACGATTCCAGAGGTCACTTTCACCTACTTGTATGCCAGGATATTTTCAAAAATTGAATTATCCCAAACACTACACAGGCTTTTTTCTTGCATGAGTTTTTAATTGATCTTGAGGATGAAAATGCTCATTAGAATTTGGGTGCAGCCAGGGGAATGACAAGGCCAAATGAGTTCAAATTCAGTATTCCAAATCTACAAGATCCTTTTCAGTATGTTTTCCACACCTCCAAGTCCTGTGACCCCTATCCAGGCAGTATGGTAATTACAGCTAAAAGCAGACCTTTTCTACTATGTATTTGCTAAAGAAAATTCAGTAGTAGTAGTATGTCAATACAATGAATACATAGGAACAGAGAGAAACAATTGTTTAGCCCACTTGCCTTACAGTACAGGATTCTTCGTAATCGCATACGACTCTGAATGGTCCTGTGCTTTTAAAGTTACACATTTGTCACTTCCATGTGGATGTATTCCACAGCCATGCTTTGAGAAAATGTTTCCAAATATTCACGCTCTGTTTTCCTCTACTGATTTCATCACCTCCCCTACCTATGTTCCTTTATTACACCGCATTATCTTTCCTGTATTTCTTCAGTATTTGCACAACACAAGTAAATTCTTCACAACTGCAACTTCTTAGCTGCTGCTAAGCCACCTTTCACCTTAGAGTCTCCTAAGCACTTCAGAACTTTAAGTCCTCGAGTGAGTCTTTACATACTTTCTCCAATTTGTCAGTTTCCTTCCACTTGATACTCCTCAGGTCTAATGCAGTATTTTACATGTAGGTGACTGAAAGCAGCAGCAGCAGAAACCACCTTTATGTCACAATTCTGGTAGCCCTTATAGGTGGCATTTTGCCATGAAGTTAGAAATCACGTCAAGATAATATGACATGTACCAGAGAATAATGTCTTTTTTCGCAGCGTATCAGTATTAGTTTAACCCACACCCCATGCCACTGCTTTAAACTCTACTAAAATCTCTAAGTACCCAGAACATACCACTGAAACACCTATGCATCTGCGCTTGCTTTTTCTATGCACTTGCACTGAAAATAGGCACTAAATTGTTACAACTCGATTTACTCCGTTGACTGAAATCCAAGGTTTAAGAACTGTCTTTAAAAACCAAGAATTTAAATTGAGATCTTTTAAGCCCATAATATTCAGCTTGACCAACTCCTCCAACTTTTTTTTTTTCTCCTCAACCTGGCCAAGCACCTGAAAATATTGCTGTGAGACACCTGTTACTGTAGATAAATATTTTTAAACATGGATTCAGAAGAACAATGCATAATCTTGCAGACTACAAACTAGCTTTCTGAATTCAGTCTATTTGTAAACTTGACCACTTCTTCCTGGTTTAAAATCCCTCTAAAAGAAAAATCAATATATTAAAAAAGGAAAAAGGAAGCAGTAGTAGATTTTGTAGTACAGCAATTGCCACATGGTGAGCATTAGCTGTATGGAAGCTGAAGATACTGCAACAACCAGGGAAACAGGTAGGAAGTTTTGTTCTAATATTTTTTGTGAGTTTTCTGTTTGCTGAGCACCATGGTGTTAATCTTAAGGATTCACCTCTGATAGATTCAATCTGTTTACACATGCCAGGAGAAAATACAATGGGGCAGGGCTGGAAGAAACACAATTATACTTCATTGCTCAGATTCAGCAAAAGGAGCAACATAACAGGAAAACTTACATTTACTGATTCATCCACTTCAAGGTTCTCTGCTGTCCCACTGTCACAGCTAGCTAGCTGAGCTATTTCTGGAAACAAAGATTAGAAGCTCCATTTTAAACTACAGCAAATACAAAACCAAACAAAGCGCAGAAAACCTGAGAAGTGACACTTTTCTGGAATTCTTAATAAACATGCTGTCCGATCTGTGGTACTTGCCAAGTAACTTCTAGGGTACCTCCAAACACACACAAAAAAATTAACACCTGCTATTCAATGCCTGTGTAATCTTCCACTGTAGAATTCAAACAGCCACTAAGAAGTGAAAAGCGATATTGTTATCACTGCTGAGACAGGGGAATTCAGAGACAGACCAGGGTGTGATCTGAGCATTAAAGGGAAGGTAGCTAAAACTGACCTGCTAAAACTCCCAAGTATCACAGCCCCTGAGATTCTGGGAGTCTGTAACTTGACCTGGCTGTCCCTGGTCAGAGTCAGCATATGCTGCACAGCTCCTAAGCCTCTACTTCTGGGGCCCAGCAACTAAGAATTCATTTGGATATTAAAAACTAAACAGCACAGCTGGTAACCACAAGATCTTGGGAAGCTTAGTATTACTTTAATCATATAGACAGTTAATTACATACTCCACACAGCCAAAGACACATATTTTATCATAATTATGTGCTGGGGATCAGAGGCAAGACCACCTGAAATTTGGGAGGTGCATTAATGAACATGAAAAATAATGAATATTCACATAGAAAATATCTAAACTGGATGTTTTTCTATACAATAAGTGGCTACTACAAGTGAAATTCTGCATAACACTTACTGTAATCATTAAGAGCAAATTAACCAAAGAGGTAATTTTCTGTTAGAACAGCTAAAGATTTAAGCATTAACTATCACTTGTAATCACTACCCAAAACATATTTGTAGAGTTTAAGAATCAGAAGAAAAAGTCACTACAAAATACATCTTCAAAGTGTTAGAGAAGCCAAAAACATTCCAGAGCTTCTGCACATGAAGTCAATAAACAGTTAAAAATAGCTCCACTGAGAACAAAGAAAACTGGAAACTGGAGTGGATTTCCCTGGCAAAACTCAGTTTTGTGAACATTTTTTTTATAATAGAGGTCTCGATGGAACCTTTATTGTATGGGTGAGAACCAAGCAAGCTAGAAAAATATACTTTGACAGCCTTCTCACCTGAAATTATTTTCATAAATAGCAAATTAAAATGAGCTATTTTTAAACAGAACTTTTGCAAAACAGCCATTATCTGAAAAACACATATTATTTGCAAACAGTAGGTAGTAATGGAATGGAACCAAGAGTCAGCTGTCGAAACAGGGAGCTATGGAACCATTTTGCAATGCCTGAAGAGATTTTTAAAACTCATCTAAATACCATTAAACATCTGCCCTTTTTCTTTCATTGATTTAAACCATTTCTGAAGACTCATGATTCAAAAAGGTAAAGATGGTAATTTAAAAACCATGGGGAAAAATGTCTCCCTGGGGAACTCTTCAAAAATGCAGCCACCAGTCTCTGTTAAGTGATGAATCTGTTGTGGTATTGCTTTCAGTATAGTATAAATTTATCTAGCATTATCTCCAAGTAATGCACGCATCATTTCACCCAAAGAAAAGACACTACAGCTATGGCAGCAAACAAAGGAGGTAAGAAGAAAAAGGTCTAAAGGAGTAGGTTGCTTTTCTCTGCAGAGGAATCAGAATACAGGGCATGAGCATTTTTGATCATTGCGTGCAATTTAACAGCTCAGTTGAAAATACAATTCTGTGTTTCAGGATAAGAGCTGTTACTGAGATTCATTTTGCTTTTAAAGACTTGGTGGTTCTGCTACTAAATATTTTTTAAAAAGTTTTTATTTTTGGATACAAGAAATACTCTCTTCGGATGTTGATAATCAGGTTTTATTTTCAGTAGAAATGAATACACTGTTTCCAATTATTCCCTTTGTAAATGATTAATTCCAGGGCATAAACCTATCGTGTCATTCTTCTGTTTTTCCTTATGAAACATCCACATCTACAGACGCATCAATTTAACCCAAATTAGTAAATCATTGCACTGCAACTTATATGGCTTAAAAACATCACTTTTGTAGGGAGGCAGGAAAGTATTAATACAGATCAGGTGTCCTGAATTACTTGATCACACATTAACCTTTAAAATTCAATTTAACCCAAATCTCCAACTGAGCCAGAGATCAGTAATCCATACATCACAGTTCTCAGTATTTACTGACAAACCACATAGAACACTTTTCCCCCTCAGAAAAAACATTTCAATAACCACATTTCAATTATCCTGGAATGCTTCAGTGTTTATGCTATGTTCATTAATATTCAGTTTATGAAATGTAATCATGTGTCCTAGATGAAGTACACTCACATAAGAAAAACATTTATTGTGAGAAAGCACTGTCCTTATTTGCATGTAGTATTTGTCTCTAGACCTCTCTCTCAATAAATTGTTTAAAAGAATTCAAATACATCATTAAACTTAGGTAGTGTCAAGCTGAGGAACATTTTTATCCAAGTGGTCAGCAAGTCAGTCAGTAAGATAAAGTTCGAGTGGAAGAACCAGCATCAAAAATACTAAACCTTTAACACAAACTCCAAATTAAACCTTGCATACTTGAACTGAGAAGTATTTATGAATGACCAGTCTAAGCCAAACCAATAGGTCTCCAAATCCAGCAGACACCACTTTATCTTGCAGAAAATCCGGTTATTTCTTGATCTTTTCCAGTAGCATATGGAAAACAATATTTATGTTTATTTTCCCAACCTGTCTAGCATCCTTGCTGCATCACAAAACCAAGCAAAAAAGTGTCTAAGCTGCCTTAAACTGTATCTCAGACAAAAAAAAAATCTCTAAATTCAGATGAGGACGTTATCCTGTGATGACAGGAAGTGGACTAATAATAAGCTTGATTTCCTTAAATTAACAGAACACAAACACAATCTATAATAATATCCAATCTAATTGAATTAGATCTAACCAAATTCCTGACAACAGCTGGCAGTGCTGAACTTCACAAGCTGTTGAACAAAAAAGGAGTTTTCTTCTAACACACAAATATTACCCTTCAAAGAAATGTGATCTTGCATCAGGAGAACTGATCAAAAAAAGAAAGTTTATCGTCTTTTTTTCCCATTACTTTGTATTACCAAGTCTTCTCCAGGAGATCCTGTGCTCCTGGAGCATAACACAGAAGACAAGCTAAATGGCAGTAAAGCAGACATTTTCCATCACCATACTTCTGCCCATTTCTCCCGAGTAGCAGGATTAGCACTGACGCAATGAACCAATTTCTGTTTCCCACCAACAAAAGCATCTGCTCTCAGGATGGAAGAAAAGACAGCCTGCTTAGGAGACAGAATTCATTTTACTTTTCCTATCACTGTCCTTAGAAGAAAGATCAGGCAAATGAATACCTCCCTTGGAATCCTAGTTCTGTCTATGAAAGTCTTCAACATAGACACATAAATTACAGATTACCAGAAAGATGCACTTACCTTCCAGGGGATCTTTATTTAAGCCCAGCTGGCTAATGATGTATCTGGGGATGTCTGTTTTAATGCCTTGCCCCTCTTTAGCATGGCCTTCGGCTGCTTCCAATAGATAATAAAACTCTTCAGGATCAAATTCCTAGAGGAAAAACAATCACCATCATTCTCCTTGTAGAAACTGAAGTCTTAAAGCCAAACATAAGAAATTCCTTTGCTGCTTCTACTGCAAACAATTGACATTTCCCTTATTAAAAACAATACTTCTTTATTCTGTTACTAGTAGTATTACTATTCTTATGCAATGCAACAAGATGTAAACAACCAAATTTCATGCCATTATATCAGAGCACTACTTTTAAAAAAGATTAAGGTCTTTGCCCTTAAAACTTCTCATAATATTCAGAGTGAAATGACCCATAACCAGATTCCACAAACAAAAGACTATTTCCCTGAAGCCACTTACATATAAAAACTCACTACTGAAGTAAAGCAGCTGTAAACTTGTTCTCCACTTTACTTCTAAATGAAATTCTTAAGTGTTTTGTTTTATAGAAAGTACAGTTAAGTAAATCACTAACTTTAGAATTAAGCCAAAGTCCTAAGCTGCTGAAAACATTTGAACTATGTTGTCCCAAATCTAGAAAGGGAACATCCTCCTTTGGCAACCAACTATAGTACGACTACCACTTATACTATGTCTAAAAGGCAAGCCTCAAAGAGCAACAAAACAAACAGAAATGCAAAACCCTGCCTATTCAAGTCCCTTGGAAATACATTTATTTTACTACCTTCATAGATGGTAAAAACAGGAAAGCATTGAAATGAGTAACGTTATTAGGTGGTGGGTTTCTTTTTTTTTAAATAGACTTTATCTGCCAGTATGAATTCATACCAAAACCTCTCTTGCATAGCAATGGCATTCTTCAAGATGCTTGTGCCAACCGCATCCCACATCAGGTGCAATGCTTAATAGAGCGAGAGCCAGCCGTGACACATGCACAAGCAGACTTGTTGCTGCAGCAAGTCAGCTGTCTGAAACACGTGTGGAAGTTGGGCAGACTGCTGAGCTGGTTAGCTTCCCTGATGGCCATTTCGTCGCCTGACATAACTGCACAGGGCTTCAGTCTGTGTACTAGGTCACAAGGCTTATGTCCTGCCTCCTCAGGCTACCCAGGATTTGGGAACTGAATGCCCCAAACTGGAGCACAGCTTGAGAAATTAGGTATTGTTTTTCACTTGGAAGCCTCCAAACTGCTGCAGCTACCAGGAGGAGTTGCAGTGCATCTGAAATGAAATTTCTTTGGAAGTTTTAGTTTCGTTGAAACGATCTTGGTTCTTCCTTTGTTGTGAAATAATTTGCATCATCTCCAGCCTACTCCAAGGGATTTACCATAAAACCATGAACTGCCAAACTCTTATTTAGCTCAAAGTCTCAGGTTGCTCCAGAACTGCCTGAAGCTCTGAATTAAGAGTAAAAAAGCATTACATGAGGTTTTAACCTTAGTCTACTCATCTGACATGCTGTCTCCAGCAGTACGTCTTACATGCCTTGGCATGTGCCAAGTCTTCCTATCTACCTTCGTCATGAAATCATCATCATTTCTTTACCTTCTACAGTGGCAGACATACTAGCAAGAGGAGGAGAAGCTGTAAGTCAAGGTAATTTTAAAACAGATCCTTTTAATCATATGTGCACCCGTCCAAATAATCAGAAACAGCAAAGTTGTTTTCTGATCTTTACTTCCAACTCTGTATCATTTTCCATGCACAAATGGAGAAAAATCTTTCAGTATTAGTCAGCAGCTCTTTTCTACTGACTATGATGAAACTGCAAAAGCTTTATTCATACAATTATCAAGTGAGTAAAAATAGAAATTCACATACCATGAATACCTGAGCCAAGATCACCATAAGAAAACTGGCAGCATCACTCATGGTATCTGCAACTTCTCATAAAAAATCCCTGGATTTATTTCCCATGACACTATGAACTCCTTTACCGAGGCTGAAGTTTTCCATACCTACTATGTCATATAACATTCTAAAATATCAGCCATTATTATTCAAAAGTTTCCAGAGGGACACTATGGAAAAACAGCAGTATTTTTTTTTCTGTAAGATTACATTATTTCAGTGGCATTTATGAACTAGGCTTAACACCTTACATGAGAAATGTTTTGTGACAGTATACCTGCATTTGTTCAATGTCTCTGTAGAAACCTACTGTGCAGAGTGTTGCTACACTGCAGCTTAAATACCTTAAAGTAATAACACTTCAAGGAAGCTCTGCTGGCTTTCTCTGCAATTGCTCTTCTCAAAGTCTCAACTAAGAGACACAGACATCTCCTGGCCTGTGGAGATGTCCTTCCACTCACATCAGGAGGTCCAGCAAAAGGAGGGATACAGGATGCACTGCAGCTCTGCCTGAAGTATGATAAGGCTGAGCAAATAGCCTAGGATAAAATTCCAGGGGGCAGAAACTGGGAACTAAGTCAGTGGAGATTTGGACTACACAAGATAGAAAACTTAGCATTTAGGGAAAATGAACTGATGGGCAGATAGGTCACCAGGAGAAAACCTGAAGTAAAAAGCTGAAGAAAAGCAATGATGTTGGGGCCAGGGTGGAAAAGAGCCAGTGAACATGGAAAGGCAGGACAAAGCATCATAAAGAAGCCTTGGTCCATCAGCCCACAGGATGCATTTAAGGAAATTTTTGCATGTGTAATGATAGAGAAGGACACAGACCAGATGAAAAACAAGGCATTGCATGACAAATTGGGTGAAGAGGTGGAGAAAGATTTTATGAGCCCTAGAAATGCAGCAGGGAAGATCACACTAGATACGGAATGAGCATTTCAAGTTCAGAAGTAATGCAAATTTGTATTCAATGCCAGAAGCAAGGCATGGTAAGGTATCCTCTGCTCTAAAGCCTGCCTTTATTTATTTGGAAATTTTTTTTCAAACATCTCTTTCATGCTGATTCAGAACATATACCTTATTTTAGATTCCTTCTGAACTGCAAATCATGAACAAATTGGAACTGGGAGCACTGACACAGTGTTTCCAAACAAAAACAGAGGCAGCTCTCAAAATGCCCATGGCTGGACAAGCCATGTTGTGGATTAACTGTGTCACAGATGAAGAGACACAGCACAGAGCCAAGATCAGGTTGGAAAGACTTACTAGCTGAGATTCAGTGCCATGCAAATGCAGTTTCAACACTTTCAGGCATGACTTGAGTCTAGCAGCAGGTTAGTGGCTCCCACACAAGCTTTGCCAGCCTCAAATAGTCGTATGCGGCATCAAGACTGTGATCCTGGTATTGGCAAGCACAGTGGCTCAACAAAGTCAGCTCGGGCTGCCTGCCAGGCCTGTTGGACTCAGATGGGCTCTTACATGGTATTTGGGTGTCTATGCCATCCTCCTGAGTACACTGTGTTCTACGAGGTTTTATTAGTTCCCCTGAACGGCTGAAGCACATTGGCTCTGTGCGTAGGAGCGACTTCCCGCACCTGAGCCATCCCAGCTCCCACAGCATGGGCAGGCAAAGCAGAAACACACCCACATGGCCCTGCACAAGCTAGCCCAGGCTGGCAACATCAATACTACGCTCATGCATAAGTTAACTCCTTGTGGTCCCGAGATAACTCTGACTGTATATCCAGACACCCTATTCCCTCTGCTGATGTTCCCCCCAAGATCCTATACTGCACAGCTGACTGCAAGCTGCTTACCGCTCTGGCAGCTGTCAAGTGAAACAAAATCATGAAACCTTTAAGAACAACAACAGGAAAACCACCAAGCAATTACAATTCCGGAGCAGTCTTCCTAAGGAATAACAATGTCTAACAAAACCCCAGAAAAACCGATCTGGTTTCTGACTGGAGCCTTCTCAGTTGATGAAAAAGATTCTATAACATAGTATTTGCAACAGCAGGGAGCATGAAACAACTGCAGGAGGTCCTGGCCAGTCCCGTGTTCCTGAAATGAAAGCAGAAAGGATGCCACCAAGAATGAAGCCCTACCCCACTGTTCCATAGGTATCATAAAATGAATATAAAAGACCCTGAATACTAAAGCCACAAGTCTTCCTACACCAGCAAGTGAAAAGCCTACAGTAAGCACACCCTTACCAGGCATTCCAGTAAGCGAGCAGGGCGAGCGGTAACTATCAGGATTTTTCGGACAAGCTGTTTAATAAATGCCATTTCTTCACTCTCTGATCGCTCTTGAGCCTGAAAGATAAAAAAAGGTGGTAACCAAACAAACTGCATTTGATGCACTACTTGGGAAAGTATGTATGATATTTGGGACACCTTTGAGGGACTGAAGATGTATTTGAGACAAGCAACATGTCAATTTCAAGACACCAGCAGAAATAACAAGAATTTGAGCAACACAGTAATTTCGAATTGAAATAATTCCATTTGTACATTTCTAACACTGTAACAGGAAAACAGAGGTGTCTAAAATGCACATAATAGCTATAAAAAACCCACTCTACTTAATACTGTGGAAGTTGGTTTGGTTTTTTAGTCATCATCAGTTTTGCAAAAGGGACCTTTTAACACAGCATACATCTCTCTACATGTACAGTTATATCTGATTTTGTTAATAATTTTAGGTTTAATTGAAAACTGGCCTAAGGAATATAAAATATCATAAGCAACATCCATGCCAAATTGATACTGATTTTTCCTAAGATCATGTCGTACTACAATGACAATGGACACATATAGAACTATCCTTGCAAAAAGTGTCTGCATAAATGTACTTGCAGAAAGGAAGACAATGAAAACTTGAGTTCTACAAAGTTTACCAAGTTTGTGTGTATGACTACTACAAAAGAATACATGCAGAAAAAACCTTCCAGAACAGTTTATAACATTTACACAATGGACTGATCTGCATTTCAAATTTCTTTCAAATGTTCCCCTCCAAGAACAAATTACATAATTTAAGGATGCTAATGAATGCAAAGAAACCGTATCATTCTCCTTCTGATTAAAATATATGAATAGCCCTTCACTCAAATATCAAAGTATTTCTTTGTTCTGAACAGCAAAAATGATAGATTTACGTTTTTTAAAATCTCTTGCTTATTTAAAGCCACAAAGAAAATTAAGAAATGCACATTTAAAAGGTGATTAATAAGGACAACTACTTCCTATTTTTTGAAGTTATAAAAGTCCCTGAAAATACAAAGCTATGTATTGATTTTAATATAAGCACTACAGCTTTAAAAAACACCAAATACCTAAGAATTAATCTGTAATACTTCAAGTGGGGTGGGGGGAGAAGGTACAAATACTATCTTGCACTCTGCAATAGGTATTGGAAGAACAGAAGCATTGCTGTTCTGCACACTAGCAATCAAATCCAAAAAAACCACCTGCCTACTTTAACCACCCACAAAATTTAAAGTACCCAAGCTTGGTTTTGTGAACATTCAGGTTCACATGTGAACAAGACTCTATATGTTATCTTTAAAAGGGATAAAGCAGGAAAGCATTCAGGTCCACTTGACCTTAGAATTATAAAAATCTTGGTTGCACCAAGCTGCTCAAACCTCAAGGAGTCTTTTCCCTGGCTACGCAAAGTGGTGGCAACAAGCCAAGCAGCAGGAGGAGATGCAGCTTTCTACTGAATGTCGCAGCTGGGAATTGACAACAAATAAATCCCACGTCCAAAGCACAACTGAGTGCCCACAGCAGAGCTGTGCAAAGAGGAATTTTCTCACTGTCTTTATATGCTATTAACAGGCACTACACAATTGACACAAAAGTTAAGTCTATTTTAAGTTACTGTGTTTTTGCAAAACAGGAAATTTTTACATAATGAAGAATTAGCATCACAGGACATGACAAAAGAGTGGTGTTTTTATTAATGCACCACTTTATAAGCAGGTTAGAGAATAACTTAGTGGAGTATTCTTTTTAGTGGGTTTTAAGGGGTGATGTTAAGCAAATGAGTGAACATGTACTCTAAACGCCACTTACTGTGAGGCCATTTTAAGGGATATATTCTTAACAGTGATTAACTTTTAACAGTGGTTCAGTGAATCTTAGCTTAGACATGCTTCCTTGTATTTTGACATTATCACTAGCATAACATAACTCATAGTCAGATATCTACCATCAACTGGCCAACTCTTTCTGCACTTTGGCATCATAAAAATGTGAGCATTTCACAACAAGGTCACTAGTTCAAACTTCCTTTTGACTAGTAAGCGAGTTCTATGTGTTTTCTCTGTATAAAAAATAGTGTTTCAATAATCCAGAAAAAAAAAACAACCACTGATGCCTTAAATTTTGTATTTGTTTATGAAAAGTTCAAAACACAGTAGTTGTAGAAAACCTATTTACTGAATAGAAGTTAACAAAAAAGCTGGGGATGGTGGGGGTGAGGGGAAGGATATCAACCAAAACCAACTGCTCCTGCATTCAAAACAAAGCAGGAGAAAAGACAGACAGGGTATCTTACATATCAGTTGTATAATCTCAAGTCAACATCAAATCTGCTAGTCTGTCACACTAACTGGCTCACAATACACCATCAAATCCCACACAAATGAGTATGTTGCATGCTGTACTCATTGTTTTAAAACTGATACATTCATAAACTGCAGTGACTTAGACCACACTCATTTTTTCAAGTTCCAAATTCTTCTTAGTTCATTTAGCTGATGATTCTATGAAAGTTTCAACACTTTTGGAAATTACATTCTTTCTGTTAAGAAAGAGTTTTAATTATGAAAGGAATATTATAAATATTTAAATAATTAACTAATTTATAGCTAATGGAAAGCTAAGGGATGCTGTCTGCTTTCTCAACACAGCAGGCAATTAGTAGGGCTGATAAAGTGGAAAGTGCGTATGTTTCCTCATTTATCCACATTAAATGGAATTGCAAGCCTTCTCATTTAGGGCTTATGCACACACTTCTGTAAGCAGTTTGTAACTTGCACTGCATGACAAAATGCTGTTTCTGTGATCTTTACATCCCATACATTCCGGACTAGTACACAAGGATGCTTTATGGTCTTTGTAGTGGTTATTATATAGACTAAAATTGCTATGAACACCACTTTTAACAATTACTTGAGTGAACAGTCATGATTATTTCAAAACAACAATTCTCAAGCAAACAGATTTAAACAATTTTTCAAGCAAATGTAGCAGCAGCCTAATGGCTCATACCTCCTGTAGCAATTTGTCTAATTTCTGCTGCAATTCAAGGAAGTATCGTGATGTAATGAGACCCTGGCGGGATTTATCCAAACAATCTCGAGCCAGTTCTGTGATCTGATGGTGGGTAAAACTGAGCACTCCATCTGCCAGGGGAAGGACGTTGTCTGAGGAGTGATTTGTTATAATGTCCCGAAGTCTCTCTTCCATCTGAGCTGTGGCCTACAGACAAATTCATACATGATACATTAAATCAGCTGTACATGAAATTTAACAGCCTCAAAGCTTATTTCTCCTTCTGCAACATTTCAGTATGGCCTAAGAAGTTGAGTGAAATAATTGAAGCAAAAAAGCAAGAACAGAAAGTTAAAGTGACAGTTTTCCCACATCACCAGTCCAGAAAAGCAACAGCCTTACTGTTCTACTAGGCAGACCCTCCCCTTTGCCTGCCTCTGGTCATCAACTGTGCACTAACCTTGTGATCATCACTAAAAAGGACTAAGAGAACAGCCATGACTGAAACTTCAAGTCAAATAACAAAAAAACAAACAAAAAAGATAACTCACAGGAGTCTACTTTGTTCTGCTAAACCTGCAGACCAGAGTATCTTCCTTCCTTTCATACAGGTTATGCCACAAAAATGTTTCCCTGGGCAGAGTCTGAATGACCATGGACTGATGAAAAGCACTACAGACTTGCAGGTCCTGACAGATGTGTCTGCAGGATGCTAGCTGTGTTTTTTGGAGAACCAACTACCTGGTTCTATCACAACTGCACATGCTTAAAAAAAAATCCCTTAAGGATATTTTTATTATTAAAATGTAATTCTACACACCTTAGTTCACATCTCAAACACTGAAATGAGTGGGTGGTTCTAAACTTCAGATTCCTGCTCAATCACTCTGCAAATCTTGACAAATCTCTCCATATTTCTATTTAGAAATTTCTTTTTTTGGACGCTTTTTTGGCAGTATCAGCTTTACCTCCTTTCATTTTCCAGGTGTTATCAAAATCTCTGGAGCAACTGAGAGCCCAGTACACCAAGCTACACACTGCACCCAAGAACTTACTTGTGCCTCAGACCTCTGGACATGACAACAACATGCATCATCATCATCATCAAACACACACAACTGTACAGTGATCTTCACAATTAAAGTAAATACATTATGAGTGTGTGTGAAACAGGAGGAATTTGCAGGTTAATAATCTGCTCAAGACTTCAAAACTATTTTTGGTTTCAATATACGCCACCTATTGAAATCAAATGTACTATCAGTTCCCAATCAGCAGAATACATTATCATCCAATCAGCAGAAAATATTATCAGCATGATCCATTGCAAAAACAGTTCAGCAGCTTGGCCACAGCAATGTCCAGTTCTCAGCAGGGATTTTCCTTATTGTGATTTTATCTTCGTAAGAAGAGCTCTGTGATGCTTTATGAAAGCCATCATGGGGTTGGATCATTAGTTCCCATTACAAAAACACCACTTACTTAAAATCTATGTAGCCTATCAATTTAGAGACTGGGTATCTTAAATATAATTCATTACCTTTGGGAATCTTTCTTTGTAGACATGGTTCATCATAATTATTTCATTGTCACAGCAGGCCGGAGAACGTCCAGGGCTGCAAACAAAGTGAATTACCCCTTTAAACTTGTCTCAGCATGAACAACAATTAGTTACTATATTTTTTGTAAAGCATACTCATAACAAAGAGAGTCAACACAGGCTTCACTGGAAAGGTACCTTTTCTCACCAGTGCCACACTTCGTTCCTTTCTGCTATTTCTGATCAGGCCCCACAGGTAATTTTATGTACTTGACATCCAGCAGCTAGCCATGTTATTTTCTGACAACACTCCAGGATCCATGCAATATTGCAACACTTATGAACACCACCTTTTCCACAAAAGGGCAACGGAGATATATTCAACTGTTACTACACAGCTATACCTGCCCCTTTGAAGGTTACATACAAAACCTGACCAAGAACTCTGTTAGCTGCAAGTGAACAAGGAGAGCCTTTTTTAACCCTTTTTTTTTTTAGCAGATCATAAAAAAAATAATCAAACCCATCTATTTTCAATCTGACCAGCAGATAAAAGCAGCAACTTCCTATAAATGATGCCATATGTATGAGGTCCATCAATGGTGAGACACTGTGCCTGTAAGAAAAGCATGAGACTTGCAAGTAAACAATCCATAAGACGTATCCATGGCCTTGGCTAACCTATAAGACTGATTTTTGCTACCATGAGCCTCACTGTCCATTATAAATCCCAATGAAAATTGTCCACCTCATTTTCCTGGGTTGGTGACACTGTCCCAGTCAGTCTGGTCTAAAAGATGCAGAGTATGAGGAAAAAAAAACACAAAGGGGATGCTGTTGTACAGGAGTGACTTTATCATAACGTGTACAGAGGTTTCTTACATGAACAGAAGAACTGGCTTTTGGCTTTCTAAATCACCACTAAAACCTGTTCCAAGATATCACAAGGGTGGGTCCGTAACATGGACAGTCTGATGTGAACAGCCACAGGCAAATCCACTGAAGAGAAGGTAGGTATATGTTTTAATCACAACACTTCTGCAGCATTATCCCCTTACTGAAAACACTTGGCTTTTGTGTTCTGGAGCATTTGTTCATATTACATGAGATCAAATGGAGGACTTATTTAAAAAATGTTAAAGAAAAAAAAAATAAGGAAGTGGCAATAAGTATAATTTCAATCTGTAAATAAACGAGATTTTTTTCCTTAGGAATCATTGTGCAGATTCACGTAAGTAGCAGCTACGATCGTCACAAGCCTATATCGATTTTAAAATAATCAAAAAGCAAAGTTAAAGTATATTGTACTAAAAAAAAATCAATCCTTAAAGTCTGTATATTTCAAACTATTTTTAAGCTTTTGAAAGGATAAATACAATTAGAACTAGAATACTTCCTTTTTTTTCTTTCCAGTTACAGTGGGGGTTGGAAGTCCAAATCCCTGCTACAGCAGGATCACCTAGAGCAGGTTGCACAGGATCTCATCCAGACAGGTTCTGAATGTCTCCAGAGAAGGAGACCACCCCCAAGCTCTTTGGGTAGGTCTATGCCAGTGCTCTGTTCTTGAAAATTTATCAATAATATTCATTTTTGTTTCCCAAAACTGAACTACTCAAACAGTTTATAACTGTCTTGGATAAAACACACGTTAAACAAATGGTGACTGTAAATGAAATGCAGAGCTTTTATTCTTTGGGAAACAAGAAACTGAAGTTCATCTTTAAAGAAAATAAAAAAATGCATACCCCCCACTCCTCACCCGCCCATTTGTTCTTTATCACTTTTTTCCCCAGATAGTCCTAAGATAAAAATACAATTTGAGTGAGTTTTGCAAATACTGTATTTTGTGAACAGTTTTAACTTTGGAAGACATCAGTGCTAGTGTGAGAACAATGACTGGCTCATGGAGACAGTTCATGCAGCTTAGCTGTCTTTGTTAAGACCTACTGTAGAATGTTGACTACTTAAGACAGACATGATCAAACCCAGGAGGAAGAATTTAAAAGGATTATTTGCAATTCAGCTTCAGATGCATGCTTTTTGTGTTATACTTCAACTTCAAAAACAGAAAATGCCCTCAATGTATAAAAACATGATGTTCCAGAACATGTGAATTTAGCTCCAACCCTTATTTCCAGATAGACAAACTCACCTGAGACTTCGGGACCGAGGGCGCATTGCAGTGGTCCTGCACCTGTTATCACTGGCAATGCTCTCAGTGGTACAGAAATGTTTAGACAAAAAATGTAGTTCATCAGGTGTCGGTTGGTATGGTAACTGGTGTAGCTTCTCTTGGGATGAGCAGGATGACTACAAGAACAGAACAGAACACAAGCTTCTATCAGAGTGAAACACATTTTCAAGACCATATTCAGTGCTCATGAATAAAGCCATTTAATTTAAAAATTATAGTTACAGTTTCCCATGCCCGACACACAATTCGAAGAAGAAAGCAATTAGCCTCAATTTAATAATTTGGGCCACTTGTCCAGGCTGCATCCCCTCCCAGCTTCCTGGGTGCTCCCACCCATCTTCTCATTAGCAGTGATTCAATGAAATGTACTCATGCTGAATAGATTGATATAGGTGTAGCTTAAGAGACAATTAATATAATTTTAATATAAGAATTTTCATGGTTTTAAGAATAGATTAGTTTAAGAGAAAGCTGTAACTGTGTAAGCTGCTCTCACAAGCAGCTGCAAAACTTAACTATAACAATGCAATAGTAAGTGCCTTGAAGATAAGGAAGATTTTGTCTTGTTTTTAGGAATAGATTAGTTTTGGATTTTAGCAGAATTTGGCTGTAATCACATAAGCTGTTTCATGAAAGCGGCTACAAAACATAACCACAACAGTGTAACAGCCTTCAAACTAGAGGAAGGAGAAGGTAGGGGAATCATAAATAATGAGACTAGTGATCAACTAAGAGACAGCGTATATCTTGTTTTCAGCGAAAAACTAACTAGTTGGTGCAGGTGTTGGGAGCTGCATGGAGAGGAGATGTGGCAAGTGTACGCGAAGAGCAAGGAGGAACACCGAGGGACCCCTGGGTGTCACTGAGCATGCTCTATCTGTGGGGAATTAATATAAATGACTTCTTAGAAATGATTTGCATAACTCTGCCTTTTCCTAGAAATTATAATGAAAGTGTATAGTTAATCTGTATAAATATGAGACATTTGGCTTTAATGGGGGCACACATTCGGTGGAGCGATCCCCTGTGTGCCCAGCGCTGCAGTAAATGATACCTGCTTAATAGTCACCAAGGCTACTGAGTTTTGATTCTGGCTTTCCAAGGCATCAGCAGGGAAGTGTGAGACGCTGCAAAGTCCTTTACTGCTTGGCAACAACTAAAACCACAGGAGTGTTATCAACATTGCTCTCATCCTAACTCCCAAGCACAGCATTACACCAGCTATTAGAAAGAAAATTAACTCTATCCTTGCTGAACCGAGGACAGTATAAAAAAAAAAAAGCCTACTTCAGGCCTAGAAGATAATTTCAAAAGTTCAAATTTCCTCTAAGGCAAAGTGAGACCAAATGTCAATAATGCATAGCAATACATAAGAATAGTTAAAACAGGGTCTAAGGAAAATTAGTTGAGTAGGAAAGTTTAAGTATGGTAACTCTAGAGTGCAACTTAGTGCCACAACACAAATTGTAAACCTACCTAGTGAAGGTCCTTCATTAAGGATATTTAAGACACTGAAGCTTTTAAAAATAAAACTAAATATAATCTAAATTCCTGATGGAAAAAAATCATATGCTATTTTCTTACAAAGCCTTGTATATTGAAAGTGAAGTTAGGTAACTTAATACATTTCTCAAGACAGGTTCTATGGCTGACAAAAGTGAAAGGGATTACACTGAAACCATGCACTTAGTATAAAATTGAAAGATACAGACAGATTTGAAACTGGAAGTGCTACCATAATAGCAAGCCTTGTAAAACTGCATGTATAAAGCCACTCTGTATAAAGCAGTGCCGATGATCATACTCTCACATTTCTCCATCTTATGTAGCTTGGCTAGCTATCTGAGGCGCACCAATGTATGGAGGAAGAAGTCTAGAATTACTTCCCTGAGCCTGGGTTTCACGTACATGGAAAGAACACATATAGTTCAATGCATTAACAACCGGCCCTGCTAATCTGGACTGACAAGCGTAGACAGAGAAATGCTCTACTGCTTCTGGTATGGAAACTAGTTTCCAAGACAGCTTGTTCACAAATAACCTTGTATGACTGCACACAGCTGCTTGATACCATGCAGACATTCCCTTTATTTTACCTGTGGATGAGGTGAGTCAAAAAATTTTTATGTCTTTCTGGAGCAGTTCAGTCTTCAGCAGGCTTTTTCAAGAAAACCAGTTTGACATGAGAATGTCAATCTTCACATCCACATAAGATTAGACAAGATATATAAGAACATGATGGTTCTTATCCATGTTTTCAGATAGGACATAAAAGGATCCTGCCTGACCACTCTTTTATTGGAGGCCAACACACTAAGAGCTTCTTTGCTATATCTTTTCCAGTGAGGGGTATCAGTAAGGTTTCCTACATCGTTGCGGTCTGCAGGTAGTATACAGTAAGCACAGAAACTAGACGCTCCTCCTAATTTCCTGGCAACTTGTGTGGTAAAGGCTGAATACATCCAAATTCCTAGGAACTCAAAAAGAGATTACCTATCATGCTCTATCTTATGAAGTCATCTCTCAAAAGCAAAGAAGAAGCAGCCCCAGTGCTGAGAAAGGTTCACCTGCACAAACTGGTCTACGTACGAGAAAAAGTTAAAGTTTGCAAGACTGCCCTGCCTCACTTTGCTGCAGGCTAAGCAGCATGCACCACAAGAATGTAAATGATAGGTAGCAACCTGTTGAGTCACAGTAACTCATTTATGGATTTCAGCTGTAGCACATTACCATGCATAATTCAGCACACAGCATAGGTAAGTTCTTTCTTATCTCACACTATGGCAGCTAGTTGAAGTTAACCTTGCGGCGTTTTTCCTACTGCCACACTCCTTAAGAGGTAAGATACTCTAGCACAGCATTTCCCCAGTACAAACCTTCACAGGTGTCTACTCCCATAAAACCAATTTTTACTGCTTTGGCCTCAAGAGACTCTGGTAAGATCAGGAGGACAATAACCCATATAATACTTTCCCTCATATAAGGTATCACAGACTCTAGATCCAACAGGATTAAAATGAGAATCCTGCTTTTGCTACCTACTCTCAACTCGCACAGAGTGTTTTCTTGGAGATCTGAACTCTGATCTCTGTATGAACCCAAATCCTCAAAGAAAAATCCTTTTTTAAACAGAAGGTCTCCTGGCATTCTCTGACATACAGTCCAAAAATCATGTTAGTTTTAATGTATTTTAATATGCACAAAAGTGCATCATAGCAATGCAAGTTCTTCTTCCAACAGAGAAAAGCAAACTTGCAGCCAATACCTGCTAACATAACTGCAGATCTCTTTCCTCACGTCCTTATTTCCTCATCCAAATAAGCTTCCAAAAATACAATCTACGAGCAAAAATATGCAGCTGAGTTTTCTCTCAATCATTTTTATAGGCTTACTCTCCTAGAAGACACAAAGCCACCTCAACTGCATCTCATAACTATTAAGTTCTGATCCAACTTCACTAGAATACGACACACCAGGTGTTTCTTTTCAATTGAATAATGGTAGCAGGAGGTTTTGTCATTTAATTTCAACTTTGTTGTGAGAACTGGCATATGTGGAACTTATACCACTCCGAAGCCCATGAGCTTTTATTAGATCGGTAATTCCATTAATCTCTTCACTTTCACTGTTAGAAAGAAACAACCAAGGTAACAAGAAGTGGTGAGCTACACTCACCTGAGCATAACTGTGATTACCACAGACCTTTCTGACCCTGCCTTGCCTTTCAGTTGCTTGTGAAGATCAAAGTTGTGCTCTACTGAGACCACAAATAGTTTTTACACATCACCAGTTGATATATATCTGGGTGTGAATCTTACTTACACAGCACTGAGAAGGGTGCGTTTCTCTACATACACTTAGGTTATTGTATGTGAAGAATTTTTAAGAATGTGGAAGAGGTTGCACCATGCAAGCTGGCTGAGATTCTGAAAAAGTACATGAAATCAATTACATGAGCACACTTTTCACACAAGTTTTCATTTTCTGATTTATGTACATTGTCCAGTGGGTAAAGAAAGTTGAAAGCATCTTGATGAAGAAGCAAAGAAAGAATGGCTAGATTTAAAATTTGCAGCTTGTCTCAGTGCCTTCACATGGCTTATTAGCAGTAGAGGATTCTTGGGGACAACTAACCAGAAGAAATATATGGCATGATTTCTCTACTGATGGTTTCTTCAGCAAAATTAAAACTTTTTTTTTAAAAAAACAGGCTTCCTTACACAAGTCAGAAGCTGTTTGCTTAATGTTCGGGAAAACACCTATTTTAATATCTATCTGATGTGCTCCAGTCAGGAGATGGACTTGGCAGTGCTAGGTTAACAGTTGGACTTATGATATTAAACGTCTTCTCCGGTAAACCTAAGTGGGAAAGTTGTCAAAGACAAAGCGTATTAGTAGGGGCTGAAAATTAAAACAGTGCTTTGATATGTTTGACAGCTTTTCCTTTCTAGCACAAACCTGCTTCTTATAACAATGATGGGGTTGCTATGGCAATTACTTATTATCTGACATAACCTCCTTTACATCAATATATTTTAAGTGAAGAGCACAGCATATTTGAACCCGTTCCAGCAAGAGGTGTACAAACATGCACTAAGAGAAGTGGTTAGGGAATTAATGTAAAACCAAGCAATTTACTTGGCAAAAGTAAGATCTACACATAAAGGATAGCAGAGGTCAAAAATCAGTGCTGCAGAAGAACAGTTCTTAAGATACATGAAATCCCTGAACATCGTTTGAAGACTGGACTTTCCAAAAGCCTCTGCAGGCAAAAATAAACTAATAATTGATCATAACATGAAAGGGTTATGTTTCATCAGTGCACAGGATGTGGAACAAAACTACCACACAACAGAAAGAGAATGCACCCGGGGAAGAGAAAGTTTACTTAAGAGTGTAAAAGAAACATTTTGTTAAAATATTAGATCCAAGGTGTCCCATAATACGCATCATGCATAAAATGGTGGTTTTGTTAATGATACAACTCTAAGAGTACAAAACAAGGCTAAAGATACGAAACAATTTTTGAAGGGTCATAGCTGGATGTATAAGGACCAACCGCTACTGCAGAAGATGTAAACGTGTCAACATGCCAACTATTTGCTCTTTCCAAAGCAAGCTTCTTCCACAGCTCTATCTCCTCGGTCTCTCAGGTGTGACTATCCCAACAGACAGCTTAGTTCCAGGGTGTAGCAAGACCCAGTACTTCCTCTCCAGTACAGAGGTGTGTGAGATGTGCTAAAGTACAGATTCATACTTCTCCCACTCCTACGTACTGAAGCAGGATCTCACACACTGCCATGGTGCAAGTCAGCTGGTACACGCATGATTGGGGGCTGATAGGAGATGACATCAAAAAGATTGTTCTAACAGTCAAAAATTAACAAGTTAGACATACATTTATCCTCTTATGTATCCCAAAGGATTCTTCTAATTATAGTAATCTAAAATACTAAATATCTACCCTATTACCATGCACTAACATCTCACTACTGCCAAAGAGAAAAGACAGGCAAATGTGTGATTCATCCCACCTTTAGACAGCAGTCTAACCTAGGATGAAACAGAGTGGTTTCTCTTTCTTCGTTATCAAGGCAGCCTCATTTAAGACTTAAATACCTAACTACCACATGGATAAAAATAAGGCAGTATTTCTCCCCTCTACTGCCTCAACAGATCTGAAGGTTGCAGAAAACATCTCTAAGCAAAGCACAGACTGCCTAAAGTTTTCTATTTCAGTCAAGTGAAACAGTTCTGTATCCCATATTAATTCAAAGTCTATCACCAGTAGCAAAGCCTATATCCCTCTCCTACAAGAAGCAAGCTACATTTGAGAAGATGTGACATGTGATAGAAATCTATCAGCACAGGGAAGTGGATACTTACAGAAACAGTTGAGCTTGGTGTATTTGTACCATAGCCAGAAGAAGGGAGAGAAGCCAAAGACCAGCGTCGACCATCAGTCCTGTTGTGAAACCGAGGTTAGTCAAATGAACACTGCAGTATCCAAATACAGAAACATCTGTGTAAAACTGCATTCCAAAAGCATGACAGAAGCAAGGTTTTCAGTGAGTAAACTTTCACAAGGGACCACAAGAAACAAGCAATCAGCAACAAGGACTCACGCTTTTTAAAAAAAAAACAACCCTATTTTTCCAGTTAAAAATATGAGATGAAAAAAACAGAAAGTGAATGAGCAGCTCCACAGAATTGTCGTCTCACTAATACACACAGAAAAGTACCATAGAGAGTCTTCTCAGGTCTATCAGATGAAAATGAATGTGAAGCAAATCAAAACCTTGTTAAATGTTAGATATTTAAATCAGGAAAAAACAATTTTGCAACAAAAATCATGCTCACTCATGAAGAAAGAAAATAAAATCATTATCAAACCCAAGTTCTGTTCTTCACTGCTTGAAATGAGCTACACACAGACAGCATGGAACTTCAACATTCAAAGTAACAAACCAAAAATAACAGCTATGTGAGCCATGTTTGGGTTTTTGAAGAGGTAACATTTACCTGTCATTTCGATGCCCATGACTGGAGTACAATTGTATCAAATATGTTAAAAAAAGCAAAATAATTCATAAATAACAGAACAGGACAGGGTTTTATTAACAAACAATATTATAGAAGGGGAAAGGAAAATTGCCATTTTTTACAGTGAGTACACAGATCATCTCTCAAATCTGATTTACACAAGTAGTATAATTCCATAAAGGAGAACTGATGTCATGCCAAATGCGGAACTTGAACTCTGATGCATCTTCCCTACTCTTCAAGGTGACTGTCTAAAATCCCTTGTTTCGTTTCATTCTAACATGCTATACCTAAGTCTCTGGGACTTTGAACACATACAGTATAAGAAAAGAAACTACAGTATGTAATCAGTGTTAAAATATAAACTAAACACATGCTAGAGGGACTACCGACTAAATCAAAGACTGAATTCGAAGAAAAAACTTTCTCTTCCTTCTCCACAACTCATTAATACTCCATCCTTCTCCCCTTTCCCCAGGTATACTTGAGATGCCTCCAGGTGACTGAACAGCTCCTGAATGAATTTTCATTTTGGCTTAGCTGTGTAGCTATGTTCACAGCTGAATGAACAAGAACTTGGTAGGTACTTAAACATGGGCAAGACCCTTATCTTCTGCAACTGTGAGACAGAAACTACGAGCTTACTGTGTAACTCATACTGAACATCGTTCTTGCACCACACAGCAATTCTTACAAAGAAGGCACTGAGTGTGGGGATGGGATACCATGTAAAGTCATCAGGGAAGCAAACGTGGGAGGAGGCATCCACAAGGGAAAAGGGAGAAAAAGGTAGCAAGGTCCTACAGTGTTTTCTCCTGGAGTACTCATCCCTGCCCTACAGTGTCGTCCTACCCACCTCCAAGCCATTCCAGAAAGCAGGATTGGTCATGGGTTCATAAAGGCTGGACTTGCATGTACCAGTAGAAGAGGATAAAGCAGTGGCTTTTCCTGGGCACTGATTTACTGCACCAGATATAAGAGGATGAAGGTGGAAAGTCTGGCAAGTCTGGCAGCATGGCAGAGGGCCACCTTCCCACTGTACCTCCCCCTTGCTGCCGCTGCAGCATGGTGTGGACATTGGCTGGTGAGAAATGGCTATGCTGGGAAGCCTCCTTTTCCCACAAGAGGTTTCCAAAACATTTCCTTTGCCTTTACGTCTCTTCTTCACAGCTCCTCAGCTTTCCGGTATCACCACTGACTGGAGCAGTGGGTGGAAGAGGAATATCCATGCATCTCTACCACCTTGCCTCTGCTCCTTCATCCCTGATCTATCACACACGTGCTGTCTTTCCCTTCATTCCTATCATCATTACATTGACAGAACAATGAAAAAGACATTAAGTTGTAAGTCTGAGAACTGCTCTCATTAACCACATGTCATTTTATTACTAAAAGGCATCCTGTTGCAGGTCATATGAAGACAGTCACAACAGACATGTCAGATGCCTAAGAAAATTTTACATTAATGCTTTTTTAATCATCAATGCCATTAAGCATTTTTATTATAAACACAGAACAAAATCAGTTTCCATAGAAAATTGCTCTGAAGAAGTTTCTTGAAACCCACTGAAGTGGTGAAATATGTTGAAATCACAGAAACTTCTTGTGTTGGTACTCCTATTACTGAAGAATTTATTTAGAGCCCACCATAGAAGGCTCTAAAAATGGTCAAAATAAAATTGAAACGTTGGTAAACAAATTAGTTTCTTCCTCCATAATTTTCAGGTTTGTAACAACATAATGATTTAAACTTTCTGTTGATTATGGGTGGGAAAGGAAAACTATTTCCTGCCCATTGCATTTCTAAGTAGTGCTCAGACTTTCACATCTGCATTTTCCATTATAAGCTATTTCTGGTTTCAATGAATCTTTCTAAAAATACGCTCACAAACAAATGCAATTTCTGAAGAGATAGTATCTTTAAAGAAAGGAAAGCTATCAAGAGCTAGTAGATTCAAAAGAAATACTAGACTTCCTTATAAGGTGTTGATTAAAAAAGTGACATCATCTGCTATTAGAAAGATTGATAATATCTGTCACAGAGAATTATTCAGATAAAAGGAATATGTAAGTAAAGTTCTCTCTCCTTTTAAGTTTAAAAAAAAAAATAAGGGAAGACATTTTCCTTGAACTTTTGAGAGTTCGTGTCTGCTACCTTACTGAACTCCCAAAATGAGTGTAACTTCAGGGGTCAGGGCAGTCTCACTGTAACTGCAAGCTGCATGCCTGGCACTAGTTCACGACAACGATTAAATCACAGCATCAGCTTTCCAATTTCCCTTTTTGTGGATGTTTTCTTGTGTCAATATATAAACTCTACCTACTCTCCCAGGCACAGAGTTAATAAAGATATTATTTGAGGTAGGCTGACAAGGTGTTAGGTGATAGGGAACCACACTGCAACAAGCAGGCTGTCTCCCATGACATGCCGCCAACTTTCGTTAGAGTTTGTTCAATAATTACTCTGCTCATGTATCACTCCAAATTCACTTCATATCTTCAAAAATTCTACTAGCATGAACTAATCGTCACAACACTCCTATGCTATGACAGAGATGAGTGCCTCTGTGTTATAGACAGTGAACAGGTCAAAGTCAGGTATTAAAAAAATTTTTGATTGTATCACTGTCATTCAAATCAGGCCCTGAACTCAGAACCTTCATAACAGTGCACTTACATGCAATGCACTTCTTACACTGTTAAGAAAAAAGGTTAAAAAAAAACCCCCAAATGTAGTTTAAACTTTCCCTATATCTCAGTGGATGAGGAGAGAGTGTCTGAACTGAATCCATTACAATTAAGTCACTAATTTATGGGTTTTTTTTTTAAATTAAAAAAGGTATGACTGCACTGTATCAAACATCCAGCACAACTCCATTGCAACTGAGGTTTAGGGGAGTTTACATAGATAACACTTGTCATTCTAAGTGGCAGACTTGACAGATATGTTTGCAATCAACTTCTAATACCTGGGTACAACAACATGTACTCTATGCAAAATGCGTGCTGCAAAATACAAGCAACCTCTTACCTTCGCGCGAAAGAAAAGTGAGCTGAGGCACTGGGAGAGAAATTCCTAGGGCTATCTTGAGGACTGCTTCCTGTTGTGGGGGAGATGCACAGTATTAGATTAAAAAAAAGAAAAAAAAAAGACCTCCCACTAATAAAGGAGACATACTAATGTCTATTACAAGCATTTCCAGTCACATTAGAAACTACCATCAAAATTTCTTTTCTTGTGGCCTGTGAAAAAATAATCTCTGAAATAGAAATTTATTTCAGCTCCCATTTCATTTATATTTGATTTTTAGTTATTGGACTTGATAATTCACAGAAAGCCCTCTACATTTCCCTGTAATTTGAGAATTAAAGATTAAAACAAACCCAACAACAATGCTAGCTTAAAAGAAACATTTTTCATGTCAGAAACAGGGTATTATTTTTTTTTTTGAAGTTGCATAAAACACTTGAAAGACAGAGAAATCACAATCAGAGTGATTTTTGTCTTACACAATATCTCTACAGCATTTCCACAAGAGCTTTACTGTGGGTTTTTTTTCCATCACACACCAACACCTGTCCCCACATCCAGTCCTTCCAAAACAAGCAAGCAGACAAAACACACTCAATATTATTTATTTTCCCTTTAGTTCTGTTAGACACGGACATGGAAAGGCAGCTACCCTCTGTGATGAGAAGGAGCAACTACATATTGAACAGGTTGTAACTTTAGGGTCTGTTACTTCTTCATATTAAAGCACCTGTTCTCCCGCTGACCAGCATGAATGCAGAAAGGTGGCAGCTGCTGAGAGCTACTCCTGCCACCTCTGCCCTCAGCACCTACAACTAGAGGAGATACAGTATCTGAAGAAGAAATAAAGAAAAAAATCTGCAAGAAAACCACCAAAGGCTAAAAGGATTGCATTTAAAATAGCATTGGTATACACCTAGAAGTCAGTATTTCCTGAAATGGGAAAAAGACAGCAATAATAATACATAAAAGTAATGTGTTTCTTCTTACATTTTAATTTTGGACATAAACAAGACGACAAAATTAGGTGTCAGATAGAACCTAGTATTTAATTTTTGAGGAGAAAATTACCACATGCGTGTGAAAACGCCAGTATAATAGAGTCCTTAAACTCTTCAAGTGGCCTTGATTTCTACTCGAATTTTTGAATTAACATTGCATTTATCACACTGATGCCCGTAACAGAGCCCATTAATTCTGTATGAGAAAGCACAATCATGGAGTCATTCGGCAGCAGATGCAGAGAACACCCCATTCCCCATTCCACCTTTTTTTTTCTTTTTGCTAGAAGCAGATGCAAGATGCTTTTTGAGCTGTGCTTAAATCACATCTTCACAGCTGCTCTTACCGCAGTCCCGAGAGACAAGGATTCCACTCCCACTCGCCAACACGTCCAACTTTTTTATAATCCATTTATCTATCACAGATGAATTATGCCCTTCTGACATCTCTACACACACGCACCCTCCCTCCCTTCCCCTCCCCCCCCAAGACTCTATATCTTCTTCATTACTCTCCAGACACTTCTGAGGACCTCAAAAATTTCAAGGTGGCAATGATTTTCATTGCCTGAAGGGGAGGAGGGAAGCAGAGGGAAGCTGACATCACATGTTGCACAAATTTCAATCTTTACTTGGAGATCAACACCATTTATTACTGTCTTGCATGAAGTGCAAACACCAAATTACTGAGAGCAACAGTTTCACTTAACTGGATTTCCTTTGCTGTTACCAGACCTTATTAAATAAAGACAAGCTTAAAAAATAAATCAATTGTAACACTGTGCAGACAAAACTTGGTCACAAGCTTTAGCTACTGCACTAGAAAAAATTGGCTGTAATCTGCAGTGTGTCATGGACTTAGATAAAAGCCAAAAAAAGACAAAGCAGCTATCTTAAACTCTGGCAGAGAAGTAGTGAATTATGCTTAATGCACTGAGCCATAAACTAGCTGACAGACAATAATTTGACAAACTAGCATATGTGGGTTGTAAACAAATTCCTTTTTTAAAGTTATGTATGCATGTATTTAATGCAGGTCAAGGATATACCTAACTGTCTATCAGCTGTAACACATGTGCAAAGTTCACACAGAAGCAAAAAACATGGTGGAAGAATGCAGTGATTTTACAGCAATCACAGTGGATTTGAGGAGACTCAATGCTGCAAACTACCCCCCTAGAATCAACAAAGATCACTTCCTTATAGATGAAACCTGGAGAAGTCAAAGTTTTACTTAGGAAGAGCATCAGATCCTGTTACTAGGAAAATCAATTTGTAAGCACTTACAATTTGTAAGCTGTTACAATAACAATACTGATAAATCTGTAGACGCAATATCTGGATACTAAATCCTGTGGGTTTATCTAGAAGTCTAACAGCTCAGGAAAGCCTGGAAACAGAATGAAAATCCAAACCCCAAGTGACTGGAGAAACAGGTAGTGCTATTACAGGTTTATGGTGTTGTGTTCCAGAAAAGCAAGACAGGTTAGAAGCAGAGTCCTATGTATGACCTTCATCCATCACGGCATTCATCCACCCATCTGCAAGTCAATACCTGGGAGACTTTCAAACAAAAACCAGTGCCAGTTAATTCTCTGCCCATATGTGCAGTGCTTGCTTATTAGTCAAATCCCGCTGTTCTTTGGGATCTGCTGACTGTTTTATGTTTTAGTCCTAGGGTATGTCTATGCTGCTGAGATTACTCTTAATATTTTTGACCTGGTAAAGTAAACCTGACTGGTGGTCAGGCATTAGGTAAGTAATTAACTCCTGCATCTTCTGGGACACACAATGAATAGGCAATCAACATACCAAAACAATACTCTGACTCATGACAACATACAGGGTAGCTCATTTTGCAAGCAGCTATTGTTAAGAAAACTGTATTGAGACTAATTAAATTGTGATTGTTTTGTAAGTAGCTTCAAGAAATCCTCTTTGTCACAGAGGGAAGATGCTTTATATCTTTTAAAAAGGTGCATGTTACAGTCATTGTATGTTAATATTGTATTTTTAATAGCTGTCTACTTACAAAATGAAGAATTTCAGATGCAATGACTTTCTGTGAGGGAACTGCAGATTAATGATAATTGTTATCCTAAATTCCTGATGGATCAAAACCAAATCCAGTCTTGACGTCATTATTTGATAGTCTTTTGAAACAAATCACAGCACATCAGCACCACAGTAATAAAATAGAACCATGGGTCATATGTTCCTCTGTGTCAATTTACTTGGCGGTGAACCCAGGCTGCATAGTGAACACCACACAAGAAACCATCCACCAACAGCCACAGGTTGGACTCATATACAACAGCAAAGTGTCAGGCAGCAGAACAGGCAGTTCTGAATTGTTTTGAATACTTACGCAGGTGCTTTCACTGAGATCCACTCACAGTTGAGGAGCTGAAGCTATTTCAAAACCTGGATTAGTTATGCTTCACACCAGCAAACAACTTTATCCAGTAACAACCAAAAAAGGTTTGCACACTCCTTAAATCTGTTTGCCAGGATGCTTTGCATGTTCTGGCTCCTACTTTAGGTAATGGCTATGTTTTTAATGGGATTTAATTTAAACCTCAGTTGTATATGCATGAAGCTTACCACTTATATTGTTCTCTCTTGTCCATAAACTAGTAGACATTTTGAAATTGCTGTAATATTTCTACTCAAAAGAAAGACTAAGTAAAAAAAAATAGTTTAGTGAAGCCTTTTCTATTATTCTATGCAGGACAACAGTGAGAATAATGGAAATACTGTATTATTATCCTTTCTGTAAGTAGCGATTTTGTTTTTAAAAATTGTATTCGGAACCCTGCTTTAATCTTCACCTTTCTGCATTCCCATATTTTATCAGGAAGACACATGAAGGCTTCATTCACTTACAAATCTAGCCCTCCTTTCCCCAAAATCCTGTCAATGCAGTCCACAGCTGAAGCACAACAGCACAGAAGCTGCCTACGGGAAAGACTCTTCCTCGCTTCAAATACATTGTAGTAAGCCAGTACTCATTATCACCTACCCCTGACAAAACCCACAGGATTAAAGTCCAGGGAAACTAACTCTAAATATGATGCACACACACACAAACGCCTCCAGCATGAATCAAAGTCTAACACAACTAGAGTATATGGTACAAATGGCTTTGTTCATGACTATACTTCAATGTAGCTAGCTAAAATACATCTATCAAAAGAAATTCTCTGATGCAAACAGGAAGTCCTAATGCAGTGAGAGCAGAAGATTAGCAGTCAGCACTGTAACACTGTCTGCCCAGAAAAGGTCTAGGGCAGACCTTAAAAAACCCTAGAAAAAGGATTCCAAGTGAGGGCAAGACCTCCCTGGTCTTAAATTTTGCTTTAGAGAATTCCATCATGTAACCCCAATTCATTCATTCATTGAATCCAACCAGAAAGTTCAGGTTTATCCCTGCCATACCTAAGTGGATAATTCTTCAGGAACCCTACAATGTTCTGGTGTATATGGCCAGCATATATGTCTCTTGCCATCTCATAAAGACACCACCTCTAATTGATTTAGATGGCAATACAGGCTTTTCAGTCTTCCTGTTTCTAAGACAAGCAAGTAACAGTCTTTCAGTCTTACATAAAACACTCTCACATTTTACCCTACCAGCCTTTCTCCCCATGTGATCCCATCTGAACATGTATGACCATAAAAATACGCAGTATTCCAGATTAAATCCAACTACAGTAAATGTACAGCAGCATGACATTTGCCCAAATTCAATTGAAACTTTTTATACATCTTCAGAGCTTTGATTTTCGAAGCTATATTGGACTGGTCCTTGCAAACATTATGTGATTCAGAAAATGCAGTCAGGTCCTTCCCTAAATTCGCTATGATAGATGAGTCCACAGCTTACCATGGCCATTTCTGTTACTGGTCCTCCAGCACAAAATGCTGCATTTTGCTACGTAATGTCATACTTTTTTATTCCTGTCACTCAGTCACTTCAGCAGTTTCCCGGTTTCATCTCTCAAATTCACATCAGCTACAGTAATTTTATGCCAGTGTCATTTGTAAGATCAAAAAGGTTTGGCCACAAGACCAAACCCTGAAGACTCTACTGATAACCTCTGCTCTCACTTTGTTGTATTACTCGTTCTAGCACAACCCTCATCTTCTCCCTTTTTAACAAATTTCCTACATCATCCTGCAATTCTCGTTCCTAGTACCTGTCATCTTAGTGGAACTGCATGAAACATTTACTAAAATAGAGACAAGTAAGATTTGCAGCATTGCTCTTAACAGCTAAATTTTGTTCCTACAGCAGATATACAGTTAAACAGCACCACATGTGACTATTAATCATTAGGGCTTAGTATCACCCAGAGGAACAAGCTCCTGTGACTACCAAAGTTGGGACACCTAAATGCCCTGACTTGCTGAGATGACAATCATTCACTTTGCAGGCTGGGTGGTGCAGATGACCTGCCTACGCAGCAACAGGCAGTCAGCTGGAAAAGACCATTAACGACCAAGGCACCAGGTGTTGTCCAAGCCAATCCTGCAACCCTTCACTTCCCACAATTTTGAATGTACTACACAATTCATACAAAAATTAAAGTATTTTTTCAGCAGCAGGTTTAATGGCTTCCAGCCCAGATACTAAAGGCAAAGTATGTCTAAACTACCCTAAGACAGTTACTAATAACGATGAAGGGGTGAAATTACCTAGTATAGATTTGTTTTCCATTTTCATATGAAAAAGACTTTATGTAGTGAATGCTTATATTATTCTTAAAATCTTTTATGATCTTGACACATATGCATAAGGCATAGTGGGAGACTTCAACTGCAAATTAAAACCTGACTTTACACAAATGGTAACTGTCTCTACAGGTAGCTATAGGTCCCGCACAGAGGAAAATGGCTTTACATGTATTTTCTTAGTAATTAATGCGTAATACAGAGATACTATACATCCATTGTATGTGTTGTCTTTTTCCTATCCTTTTTAACCCTCAGTTTCAGACCTTATACCTCTCTGTGCAATCTGAAGCCTTGGATTACTTACTGCTCTTTCATAGAGGCCACAAGCCTTCAGGGTCACTGCTGCTTACAAATGAATCTGCCCCTTCTTTGCCAGGTGCTACTTGTGTGCTATCTGTGCCCTGCACAATAAACTGTCTTCATCAGCATGGTGCTGTCTCACTTGTCTCTTCCATACTACCACATGAATTTGAGAAAGATCAAGATGGCATGGCTAACAAACTTCACTGAAATATTCAGTGTTTGTCCAATTTGGCTTGCATCTGTAAAGTTTTAACAACATGCTCCTGTGTAGGAACAATCCTGTATTGCCTCCAGACCAAACAGAATTAGGGAAGAGGAGAGAAATTTGCTGAAATCCTCTATATGACTTTCTCCTATGGGACAATCATCAATATTCTAAACTTGGAACACTGGTCCTCCTCAGAGAATGTCCATCTCAGGTAGACAACAGGTAGTGCCTTCAGTTCACAATGCATCTTGGAGAAAAAGAGGACTACTAGGAAGACTGTGGGCATAAAATGTAGCTTGAAGAACTATGTTTTATAAGTTTTCCCTCTAAAACAGAGCAGTACTGCTCACATTCGGTCTGTTTTGGCTAACTCCATTCCAGACTGTTATGATAACATAGTTGCAACCTGAGCTCTTCAGAAGATGTGAAATAAGGCACAGTTTCCAAAGGTGCAGCCAGACCTCTGATTACTCTGCTAATGCCAATGATGAAAACATTCTTGAGCCTTAAGCAAAGGCACAGACACTGGCACAAGTGCTAACATGGTGCACTCCAAACAGCTCCATCTTAAGATACATAACATGCCTTCACACACCTGATTCAGTGGACACAGAGGATGCATACCACCTTTCTGCCCTCAGAGATGTGAGGTCTTGAGGCTGCTTAAACAGGTGGCCCAAATAAAATTCACCTCAGGTATGAGATGCAAGCAAAGGTAAGTAAGTATGTGTCTTGCCTATTCTTCCAACAAGCAATGAACTGCTGCAGAAGAGAACAGTTTGGCTGTAGATTCAAGGGTCTCCTCACAAAGGATGACAATACTGACTTCAGATAGCTCTGAGACACTCAGTTCTCAAGCAATACCACAATCTTATTAGGACTATATAAGAAGGGTCCAGGATGACACTGAATATTATCAGGATAATTAACAGAAACTGATCCCAGGTGGATTTTGAAGAGTCTGATAATCTTAATTTCTTTCAGCTTGATATAGCCTGTAATAAAGGGATAAGGCCCTGCAATAACAATTAAAATGCTACAAATATGAAGTTAAAAACATAGCCCACATAAGACAGATGACAACTGTCTGTTTGCCTTTTTCCACACACAGATGTTTTAAGAATTTAATAACACGGATATAAAAATCACCTGCATGAGCTGAGAGTGGCGAGTGAGGTCGAGGGAGAGCTGCAGACTGGCCATTGCCCATCAAACTCTTCCTATTGCTTGTTCTACAACTGTGGGCAAAAAGAGAAGAAAGAAGACATTAGCATCAGAAATACAGCATGTGCCATATATGGCCATTTTGAGATTCTGCTACTTTGTTCTTTCACTTCCCAGTCTCCTATTAAAAATCAGAGCTATTGTTTTTGTAGGCACGTCCAGGAAGTCTATGATCACACTGGATAATGGCAAAGACAGCAGTTTCCAATGAAAATGCACCATGGATGCTTTTCAGGCATGCACGTTTGCTGTTCTGCACAGAGACCAGCATTCCCCTGTAGAGTCATTTACAAAATGTTCTTCCCTGAGTGCAGCTTGTTTCTCTGCCATACACTTTTTTTATTATGAAGAAAAATATACAAACCTAATGAGAAAAACAGTCTCACAGTTGCAATCACCATTCAATGACTAAACCTATTTCTGTTGCATGAACTGTAGCTCCAAATCACATGCCATGAAGAGCAATGATTTATCAATCTGAGAATGATACAATAATTATAAATCTAATTATTGAGATAAATTTCACATCTGTGCCTTTTGTCAATGGAACAGATGATGCCTAAGAAGATGAATGCATTTTTTCACTCATACATTTTTCATCTCCAAAGCCAGTAATTTCCCAAATCACAAGATCATTAGGTGAGGTAAATAGTAAATTAACACATCTATTAAGCTTGGGGAAGGAGGTATTTTTCTTAAATACATCACTCAGGTTTAAAATATTTGTTGGCAGAAGTGTTTCCCCCCCCCCCCGCCTTCTACTATAATGACTCAAATGTAAATCCCCAACACTGCAAATGTTCACGAACAAGGAAAACAGTATCTCAGTCAAAAAGACATCAGCCATGTATAAACGCAGAGTGCAGACACTAACGTTCACAGCACTGCAAACAGATTTTTTTCCTGTAAGGGTTTAGAAAAACTTAAAACCACTAAAAGGGGTAAAACTCGTGTATATAAAACTGCGTTAACACAGTAGGTTGAAATGGAAGGAGATTTAGAACACATTTGTAGATGCCTCCAAATATTAATAACATTATGATCTCTATGTAACAGCCAGAAAGCAAGACTGAGTACTCTTGATATGATGTAAGACAAATAAAATGCAAAGGAAATGATGGAGTTTAATAGCATAAACAGCTAAGTAAAACATATTCAAAAGTAATCCAAAGTAATACTGAAAGCAAGGGGGAGAAAAGCAGAGGAAACCCAGAGTATCAAAGCAGTGTATTAGATGACAGAATCATGGAATCACAGAATGGTTTGGGTAGAAAGGGACCTTTAAGATCATCTAGTTGCAGTCTGCACTGGACCAGGTTGCCCAAAGCCCCCTCCAACCTGGCCTTGAACACTGCCAGGGAGGGAGGGCAGCCACAGTTTTTCTGTGCTGGGGCCTCACCACCTTCACAGGGAAGAATTTCTTCTTGGCATCTCATCTGAATCTACCCTCTTCTAGTTTAAAGCCATTACCCCTTATCCTATCACTCCATGCCCTTGTAAAGAGTCCCTCTTCCTGTAGGCTCCTTCAGGTACTGGAAGACTGCTTTAAGGTCTCCCTGGAGCCTTCTCTTTGCCAGGCTGAACACGCCCAACTCTCTCAGCCTGTCTTCATGGGAGAGGTGCTCCAGCCCTCTCATTGTCTTCATGGCCCTCATGTGGAATTGTTCCAACAGCTCCATGTCTCTCTTCTACTGTTTTCCCCAGAGCTGGACACAGTGCTCCAAGGGGGGTTTCAAGAGAGCACAGTAGAAGGGCAGAATCACCTCCTTTAGCTGGCCACACTGCTGTTGATACAGCCCAGGACACAGCTGGCCTTCTGGGCTGCAAATGCACGTTGCTTGAGCATGTTGAGCTTTGTATTAATCAACACCCCCAAGTGCTTCTACTCAGAGCTGTAGTTGTGATACGTGCAATATGCAAAAATATCAAACACTAAGGCTGGTCTTCCTCAGAAAAATGCTCTATGGGTTAATGCACAGTTCATTTGCATGAATTGCACAATGAATTAACACATCAATTATTATAATCACATAAATGATGAGTTAACTCATGAGTATATACTTTTCATTACTGCAGATCTATGTAAGCGCAAAAAATGATGCAAGATTCACATCTAGAGCACAGGAAAAATCAAAACAAAGCTATATACTGCAATTTCTAAGCTGAACAGACAAGAACATTTAAAATGTGAAATTATATACATGTGTTTCTGTGTCTAGATGAAGCACTTCTGCAAGTATTTTTAAAATTCTCTGCACTTAATTTTTAAATTATAGAACTTGAACAAATACTCCATATTTCATTAGACATAATTACTTTGGTTCCCCCCACCTTGAAAGTTTGTCCAGCTGAAAAGTGATATTCAACTCTTATCTAAAAATCATCCAAAGCTTTCCTCCAGGCTTCATGCAATGTCAATGTATTATTGGTATCTTTTTTTCTATTACACTATGACAAGCCTCACTTTATCTGCTATGCTTGTTTTTAAAAGCTGCCCTGCAATTCTCCAATATAAAACTGAAGCGAGTAGAAACTTTCGGTATTCAAAAGTAGATCTACTATTTAAAGCAGCTTTGCATGGCTAAAATTCAGGAACTAAAGCATCACCATATCTGTCACAGGGAGGGAATGCTTTTTAAGCATTTATATGCATGTGTGTGTTCTCAGCAAAACAAACATTACTTGAAACAAATTCTAGGCACCCTTCACTGATTTTGCCACAAATTCCAGATACAGGCTTATCAGTGTAACTTGCCTTTATCTGTAAAAATCCAGAGTTTTACCAGTTTTGCCAGGATTTCCTATGTAAATAGCATGACTGTCTTGTATTCACTTTTATATTAAAATGCAAACTTCACATTCTTCACATGAAATTAGTGCAACACTTTTCTCAAATCGTTATTGAAGAGATATCTAATTCATGTTACCTTGATTTTTTTGGCAATTAAGAATTACTTCTTAAGTAACTTAAAAATTACTTATTACCTTCAATATAAAGATCTTACATAATAAGAAAACTTTCCACCAGCTGTAATTTAAAAAAAAAAAAATCTTTGCTATTTGCTCAGACATGGCTGCAGCTGTATGGAAAATTTATCTTCTATCACACTCAAATGAAATACTGTATTGAGAAACCAAATATTAAAAATACAACATTTCCTCTATTTGTCTTTCCAGTAAGCAAAGATGTAAATCACTGCATGAAAGGACAAATCGGTCCTTGAGCTCCTGCTGTAGCTTTGGGGTTTTTCAGTTCTGTTTCACAAAGATTTTGAAACACTATTACCCACCCAGTATAATCTGTGAAACACAACTCCTTCCCCAGAATAATGCTATTATAGAAGCTCTTTGTAGGTAGAAAAAAAAATAATCTTCAGGGAACCTTGAAAGATGATCTACGCTGCTGGAACACCACAAATGGGAAAGCAGGGTCGCACTAAGGAAGTATCAAACCTTTACTTTCTGAATTGTATTTAGCCTTGAAATAGCAATCTTAGGTACACAAAAGAATTTCAGAAGTTAAAGCCGTTCTACAGACATTTTTTTTTCCCCTAGATCTCCGAACACATCAAGTAACATTCCTCTTCTATTATCTTCATAAACCTATTCTCCCATTCAAATCTGACAAGATAAACCAAGTGATAAGAGGCCCTACTGAAAGAAAGCCTCTTTGTCTGCAGGAAAGTTATAGCGGTGCAAAACAGTCTACAGGGACTGTAACTTAGGGAAACATAAACCGTGGTAAACCACAGAGCACTACACCCTCAAAATGCAATTCTCTAAGCCTTGGATTTCATGCTACGATCAGGTTGCATGGCACAGAGAAGAGACTAGTAAGCCAAGCAGCAGAAACCTCACAGGCTTTAGAGCACTGAACACAAGGGAGAAAAAAAAACATCCAAGAAGAAAGTAGGGGAGAAAAAAGAGAGTAGGAAAAACTCTGTCATGTTACTTCAGGGCACACAAAGCTTGAACATAATAAAACGTTTACATTTTTTTGCCCTTTGTCATCTTCTCTGCCCCAGGAAGACCCTTCCTGGACTTCAGTCTGATGCCCACCACTGAAAAGTGGCCGTCCCGCATGACTACCTATCTGAAAGAAGCTGGCACTGCACCCTACCAACACAGCCTGGACCAGTGGCTCTGCTCCTTACCTTGGAATTCAATCTGTAATTTCCTATTTTGTTTCCAAATCCCCCACAGTCAGGTTCTGCCTTACCTCCTGCTCTCTACCACTCACGCACCTGCCCACTCACACCTCTCCCTCCCTATCCTGACTTCTCACCACTTCTCACTGCTGGGGAATTCCTCCTTCGTGCCACTCCAGTTTCAGGCACAACGCGCTAACCTCTGAGTCACTCCTCCAGCTGCTACAGATGATCACTGCTTACCATGAGAAGTACTCATAATAAAACACAGGACACTACATAAAAAGTGCTTTGTGCTCAACTTTGCTTAAAGATACAACCCAGTTACATGAAACTTGATTACCTTGCTCCTTAAATAACCACAAGTTTTCCATATCAGCCAAAAACTGGGCAAAAGACAATGGGAACTGCTACACTGAAACCAGCAAAGCACAAGGCACAGCACTAATATGGAAATAAAACACTAAACAGAATAAAAAGTTGAAGCAGAAATCCACTTCTTTGAGGAGAGGCAGTACATCATCCAGAACTGAAATATTAAATGCAGTAATCAAGAAATGCAAAAATTGCAAGAGGTATTATGCACTGAAATCTAAGTTCCTCCTCAGAACAAGAGCTAATACATGCACAAATTGCTGGCAGTAAAGGTTAATTGCTTTTTTTTCCCTCCCCCAAAAAAGTAGGGAACGAAGGTTATATTGACAGAGATTACCACTTGCCATGCTTTTCATGGGAAATTTGGCATCTGCTTTAATCACTTATAATGATTTCATTTCAACATCCTCAATTATTAATATTTACACTTGTAATGAAGATGGATTTGGACTGTAAGCTATTATGGCAGTTCACCACCTTTCACAGGCTATGCTGAGCACAGCACTACTCCACAACACAGCTTCTTAATTTTGGTATCAGTGTGATACAATGGTTTAGCTGAAGGTAAAGATTAAGAGGGTACTCCTCCTATTGTAAGAGAGGCTGCAAACAGGCTAATTTATTTGCTCATGTAAGTGCAAAAACTTAAGCTGCTGCCGTACCCAGAATGCAAAGCCTTACCACGTAGACACAAGAGACTAATAATGCAAGTCCAGCACTCACACAAAGGCTCTAGGGATAGAAAAGGTGGCTATAATCTCTCTGGTGTTAAAACTACCTCAGGAGGAATACGCTGTCCCTAGCAAGACTTCAGATGTGGCCAAATTGTTTATATAGGAGAGCTAAATTTAAGTTATATTTCAGTTATATTTAACTTGTTATGAAGCGAGGTAACCTATGACTTAAGTTATTTACTGTCTTCAAGAACGGCAGCATTGAAGAGTCAACACACAGCACTGACTTTAGAAAAAGAATAAAGTGAGGAATTTAGTTTTGTTGGATTTCAGGAGTTTTTGGGTTTTTTTAAAGAAAATAGAAGCCTTTTGCATTAAAAATTACACTGGTGAGTATTTCCAAGCTCTCTGGAGTCCTGGGAAGTTCTGTGGAACATTAGCACAACCATATGCAAAAATCAGCTGCCGTGGAGAAATGATGCACACCAATACTGCAGCAGCTTCCATGTCAAAAGGAGTCTTTAAGCTTGTGTATGATGAAGCCTCTCCTAATCTATACAAAGTAACACATGGCCTGCAATTAATAGTATTTTCATACCTATATCATTTTTCTAAAGAAAATCAATCCATCAAGAATGTTCCTCTCTGAACACTGTGAACTCAGGGTTATGCGAGCAAAATCCAAAAGCTCCACTCAGTGCTATTGCTGCTGGATCACCTAATATTGTTTTCTGATATGTTTTTACTAGACTCTATGTCTGCATATACGTCTTCCAAAATTTGGTCCATGCATATGGATGTATGCGTGCGTATATATATGCATACACATATATAAATATTTACATCTATAAAAAGATACATATACACCCCCATATTTAAAACATTACACATACAGCCAGACATTCTATTTATTACATATCCCGCTATCTGTGAGGCATTATTCCATATCAATTTTTAATGAGCTGGGGAAAAAAAGGATCCTAGAATTTAAATTTGAACTGTTGTAATGCAGTGATTCAGGTTTTATTTTCTTGTATTTAAGATTTAGTCAACTTAAATGAGGCCAGTTTTAGCCTGAAGAAATGAGAGTGCTGTCAAAACATAATGAACATGACACACCAAGATGACGTACGCAGCTGCTGGCAGCCCTAGTTTGGCAGTTTGTCCTGAATCTTTGCAGCACTACAGTGAGCGTTACAGTTTCAGCTACTGGCCAGGTATGCATGGACAGGGAGCTCAGGGTCCTCTCCATCTAGTCACACATCTGTGCCCAGCACCTTTTTCCCTGCCATTACTACCACCATGCCACCAGACCTTCATGATTTGTTCACAAAGGCATGTAGCAATAGGACAAGAGGCAACAGTTTTTACACTAGGAGAGATTTAGGTCGGATATTGAGGAAAAAAAAGTTCTTCACTATGAGTGTAGTAGACCACTTGAACAGGTTTCCCAGAGCGGTAGTGGAGGCCCCATCCCTGGAGATATTCAAGGTCAGACTTGATGGGGCTGAGCAACATGATCTAGTAAAGATGTCCCTGCTTACTGTAGTGAGTTGGACTAGATGACCTTTAAAGCTCTTTCCAAGGCAATACATTCTATGATTCTATGATCTCTTCTCAACCATACAAAAGAGGAGACCTCAGACTTCATCTTTTTGAAAATATGTGCAGGGAAATTAAAACTTAAACCACAACCAAGTAGACACATTATCACCCTCTGCATGGACTGTCTAAAGGGTTCACTTGCATGCAAGACAGCACCACTGCAGAAGCATCTGCCAAATCTTTGTCAGTCTTCCTCAGGTTGGAACAGTAAAGACAGACTTCTTACGCTGCAGAAGGCCTCTCAACCTCCATTCCTCTACTGTATTACAAAGTAAATAAACAGGTCCTTCATTAAGCCTTCTCAACCGTACTTGAGATATGTGTTCTGTCTATTTAACTTCAGCGACTGTTCTCACTTTTACTCAAAGCAATTTTGATCCACAATTTTTCTTCTTACATAGAAAATCAATAGTGTTTAAAAACCTAAATTTCTTCTACAGACCTAAAAAGGTTTATTTCTATCTGTTCTCTTCCTTCCTGAAACAACTTACTCAGTTTTACCTTGGTATAGAGATAAATATTTATGTAACAAGAGTATTAAGCTAACTACTACTTCCATAGTTGTACAATATTCACACAATAGCTGAAGACAAGATAAAGCCTGTAATGTACACAAAATGAGCAAGCAGTGGAGAGCAGACAAAAAAGTGTGCTTAGGATCAGAAACCAATACACTACACAATTCTGTTTCATTATCCATAAAATGTAGTTTTTGCATCTTCATATCATACAACTTCAATGATACAACTTCTCAATACAACACTCTGATGGGATCAGTTAAATCCCAATGCTTCCTTTTACTCCTATTTGAATTCTGGGAAGGGACATAAAGCACACATTTGCTATCATACTGAGGTATTTAAATTGTTTGGTGCAAAAATACTACTCTTTCAAAACAAAAAGATAAGTAGGAAGCTAACATGAGAAGAGGAAAAATAAAGAAGGCATCACTAAGTATGATTTTTTCCGCATCTCCTGAATGATGTAGAACTAAAAAAAAAGGCAGAAGCACCTCACTGGAAAAAATTATCAGGAGACAGAGAGATAGGTTCGTAACATTTAACAAATGCTATCTTGAAAAAAGTAGTCATACATTGCACCTGTGAAGATCAAAGCATCAATACTTTGGAGAATTTAACTAAATGAAGTAGTGCCTTGATTTGCAGAATAGATAACCCTGCAGAAACTGTTTGCAATAGACAGGAAATACCCTATCAAAGCTATCAAGGGTGCAGCACAGACAGGAGGTTTAAAACACAGGTCTCACTCTGCTCTTTCCCATCCCCAGCATCTTTACATTAACACAGATCACTCCAGATTTCAATTCTAGACTACAAGCCCCTGCGCATCTCTTGGGACAAAAGGATACAGGCATTTCTTACCATGTTGTGGTGGTCAGGCTGGGGGAAGGATACTTATCTCTCTACCCCCTTGCTCACCACTACCAGCTTGGGAGAAACTGGGCAAGTGTGGGGAGCATAGGGAGGTAAGTTGTGACTGCTGGATGCCATTCACTGCTGCTGCTCTCTCCAGAACCTCCACCTCAGCCAGGCTGCAGTGTAGACACTGTCACAGGTGGTGCTTGCCACTGGCCCTGTCCCCAGTTTGGGATCTAGGGTGGTGCCCTATGGTTTCTGCTCACAACAGCAGTAAGTCACCACTCAGCCAAGGACGCAGCTGGGGTTTTTGTCCTCACCTTTCCACCCCCAGCTGAGTTTATATATGGAACGAGAGACTTTTCCATGCTTACACTGAACAGAATGGCCCATCTACTGGCAATTTTTACCCAGTCCGCCCCTTCAAAAAATACCCAAACAAAGCCAATAAACAGATGGGTCCTGTTACAGCCATATTTCCTTTGAACAAGATCCAACCAGACTTATGGCCTAAGCACAGCCAATTCCCCAGGCCACTCTGGTACCGCAAGGGAGGCAAGCATGTACCCAGAGCTTTCTGTAACTCCAGTTGAAACAGAGTCCAGCATAGTTCAGCATTAAGATAAAAGATGGGAGTGTCTCCAACTACAGACAGAAGACCTGTTTATCCAGATACCTACCACAGTGAAACCCGGCCCACCTTCTACTCAAGCTGCCTCATTCTGTTATCTCCTTAGGCCTACCACCTCTTGGCTTGCTTCGCTTGTTCCCCTGCTATAGGTTGTTCCTAACCACCACAGCTCAGAGCACCACTCTTCATAACTCACCACATATAATGGAATTACTGCGCCAGGACGATAAACCAGACAGACCTCCTCACGGCATTGAAAGCATTCCCCAAACAGCACACAGAGTAGTTTAAGGATAGTGATGGTCAAAAAGGATGTGCATGGTATCAATAAAGTCTCAATGGGTTAAGGTCTGCCACAGTGTGAAATTATCACATGGTTATGTAAGTGGACAGCCTAGAAAGTCTGGTGCCTTAGTACATGTCTGTGGGATACCGGAGAAACAACTGATCCGTTCGGGGGAAGGAAAGAAGAAACAATTTAGTCTGTTCCGCTTCTTGCTACAGAAGTTGTACTTCATCTTTGGTTCAAACTCCTCAGTTTGTACTTGTCAAAATGTTTTACATCGCCAAGAGTACTTTCACATAAAAAGAATCCGAAACTTATTAAAACAAACCTACATAGTATACCATTTTTCACATGAAATACCATCTCCATTGCACTGCAATCCAGAGACTCTCACCATGAGAAAAGCCACTAAGAGCAAGCTCCTAGAAATACAGTAATAATCATCATGAAGAAGTACAATTAAATTAATCATATCCTAAAACTCAAGGGTAGGAAATGGGAAGCTTCCTGGAGTAGGGAGATTTTACATGGTTTCACTTTTAAACCCAACAGTTCTCTTCTGGTTAAACACCTAAAATAATTTATACACAACTCCTTTCTCCTTTAATTAAATAGTAACAATTAATTTTTATTCACAGGGTAGTGAGACAAGACAGGGCTACTTCTTTCTGCCCTTGCTAAATTTAGTAGCTCTCAACGTCTCAAAACTATGAGGGAACACATGATGATTCTTTAAACTGTTAGCAAAATATTATCAAAGACTCACGGGGTAAATGGATAAGACAAGGGCAGTGTAATGAACCTGACGAAAAGATACCTACAGACTAACTACTAAATAGGTGTCCCTTGCTAGAAAGGATAGGAGACAAAGAAGTTGCTAAAAGCAGCCCACCTTTGTCTTCATTTTCCTGCCTTAAAAATATAACTGTTCAAATTATATCTTATATTGTATCTTAAAATATTTTTATTAATAACTCATTGCTGATGCATATTTCTAGGAGACTTCTGCTTTTTTAGTCATGACTACTCTGAAACTGGTAGACTTAACACTAAAAAGATAGATAGCTCATCTGAAAATAACCACACCCAGAAAGCAAGAGGTGTGTGTGCCTGTGTCTATGTAACTTTTACCTTCTGGTAGAAGGTGGTCTGCCACAGGAGAATGCTAGAACAGAAAACTGTAAGAAAACTCAAGTGAATGTGTGAAAAGTGTTAAATAAGCATTATTTCTTTACTCTGTACTTCACTGCAACTTTTTCACAGCACTACACAACCAGGACTAAACAGAGTAGAGTTATATAGCATAAAACCCTGAAAGAAATAGCAGGCTTTAACAGCAAGAGTCTCTAAAACTCACACACAGGAAAAGTAAAAAATCCACCCCAAACTCCCCAAAACCTTTCCATTGTCTTCTCTTATAAACATCCTGACCCCACCTTTTTGTCTTAAGAACAAGCCTAAGCAAATGACTCAATTACTGTTTGTTTTAAATTCCATTACTCAAAGGATCTTTGCCTTAAGACCCTGAAGATGCACATGCGATTTCTAACACAGACATTTTTGGGAAGGCAAGATCCTTAGTCCAGCTCTCAAATGACACTGCTTTGTTTGGAGATACTCTACTGGTGACCCTCCACCTTGGCTGGCAGAGATGGCAGACAGTGTATTAGAAAAAGCCCTTCGCGTCTCCTGTAAACGGTGCTGTAAGCCTACTGTGCAGCCCATATTTGCAATGTTCTTGAAAAAGTGGACAAATTTGTCCACAGTTCCAGCCAAGGTGTCCCTGACCATGCTGGACTCCTCACAAGGTTGCAGGAGAGCCATCTGTCAGTGAATTCCCATCGCTGCTCTTCATTGTGGTAGAACAGTCCAGCTACACGTCAGAGCATGGGGTGCCCCTGAGCTGGAAAGGCTCTGCCCCCATCACATGGAAAATCACTTGTGGACTAAGAAAGTTCATGAATACCAACCCAGCAAACTTGGATGACTCTTGCATTAAACCCCTTTTTCTATAAACTTCCCATCTTCAAGAGAAACGCAGTTACCGAAGATATGACACCCTACACATGCAAAATCATAAGCAGCGTTCACCTGCATTCACCACAATCACTTCTAGTCTCACCAAACCACAAAAGGCCTACCTACCACTACTTCAGATGCAAACGCTTCACACAGTTTTGCCACAGATTCAGGTATGCCAAGTGCCTCCTAGTGAAGTGGAACCTCAAAGCCCCCCCCCTCCAATGTATTCTTGACCAACTGCTGGGACCACACAGTCTTTAAAACCAGCTAGAATTATGGTAAAATAGTACAGCTGCACAAGCTACCACCTTAAGCAACTTAATTCAGCAGAAAGTTTCTGAAATTAGTTCCTGAACAACAAAACCAGACTTCCTTTTGTTGCAGCCCAGGAGGAAGAAAAAAAAAAAAACAACAACCCAGGGAAAAGCATTGAGGGATGTTAAGTTTCCAGCAGACACACTGTCCAAATAAGAGCGGAAAGTCCTCCGTGCTGCCATTATTTAACCTCTTGAGAACCAGAACTGAGGATACCTACCCACAGACTGAAAAGCCCTGCGATCATGAAGCAGAACTGCTTACTGAGCATTTGACATGCGAGGAAATAGGCTTCACCCCTTTTGAAGTACTTTGGCATTAACTGCAGTGGTTTCTCTTTCATCCTTTCCTCTTACGAGAGTTGCCAAAAATTTGCAACAAATACCTAATTTTAAACTAAGTAATATACATTTACACCCTTACAGTAAAGAAATTAAAGCAAGTAACAGGAAGATGTCTTGTTTGTTTCATTTCTGAACTCTAAAAAGGCAAGAAGCAATACTGAAGTATCAACTTCCCTACAACTATTAAACATTATACAATCAATATTTCTACCTTTTTTTTTTTGCTTGGACATAAGTAGTCAATAGTGCTTCAGCAATTAATAAATTTGAATTAAGGAAAAAAGAAAAACACAAAATAAAAATCACTATTTAGGAGAAAATATGGGTATTTGAAAGCTATGCCCTTTACTGATTAGAAGCCTGAATATGAACAATTAAGAAGTAGGCGTTCAACCTAAAAACTACTTGTCCCCACGAGACCTCCAGCAGCAACATCAGTGCCCCACATTTGAGCACACATACACACTGCAGTCTTTCATTAAGATTTTAATAAATTCCTCTTCATTAAGATTTTTCAGGAGTTGGACTCGATGATCCTTATGGGTCCCTTCCAACTCAGTATATTCTATGATTGACTGCAGTCCAGAAATTCAGCTTGCAAAACATGGGTCTGGTCTCTTGAGACCCATGCTCTCTTTCCCCTCCCACTGTCAGCTGACCAAAAGGTTTTTAATTAGACAATAATTAAGCCTCAAGAAGCTTCATTTTCCTGGGGGGTGGGGCATAAATCTTTTCATTGTGCCCATTCAGCCGTTGGTGTTTGTTGAGCCTGCTGAAGAGGGCATCAATTAATGCCAGCTATGGCGGCTTTCATGAAGAGGTTGTTTGTGCAGACGGATGGTTCCTGCTGGAAGTCATGTTGGAATGTAAGCAGCCAGTTGTGATTCCATGGTCACAACATTAAGACATCACTGGACACAGACATGCAGCCAGCAAGGTGGCTTTCCCCATCAGTCATACAGAGCTATAATAAATTAATAGTCTTTCTGTCCTTGGAGTTCCCAAACACAGCTACATGTCTTTATTAGCAAAAGAACAAATAACCAATAGAAAAAACATGCTGTATGTCTGGTCTTTCTTATTTCCAGATGAAACCTGAGCTTATGTGACATAACTGTTTATTATAATTTTTTATTTAAAATTCTCATTAAACTTTAACAAAAAGCATGTACTAGAACACAGCTGACACTTTTTACAAAACTACAGAAATATTATCAATCACTTCTAACCACCAGAATTTTTAGTGAAAATACCAGTACGAATTTGCTGTGTATCTGCACCAATATAGCTATACCAGCATATTCTCCTTTCTACAGACGCAGTTACAACATTGGGTAAAAGGCTTACTGGCTCGGGTTTTCCCAGATGGAAATAAAAACAAACCCTAAGTATACAAGCTATCTTTTTAACTATAATTGTGTTCTAACAAAGCTATGACAGCAAAATTAAACCTAATAGCTACAACTCATATAATTGCCCTCATATAAAACCCAGCATGTAGACGAGGTCTGGGAGCAAACTTCACCTCCACGCAGCAGTACAGCTAGCGAGGAAGCCAATCTATTACACTTGCAGTTCACAATGCATGGCTGCAAAGTCACCGTGAGGTAACTGGAAATGTCTGAATAATCTCCAGTGAAGCAATTCAAACTTCTCCAGGCACAGTCATCAGCAGGATGACAACACAAGGCTTCTGACATCCACTTGCTCACTTTTTTTTTTATATATGCTTAATCATCAAGCACCATACAAGCCAGGAAAGATCAGATGATTTATGTGTTACAGTTTGCTGCCACAGACCTGACACTTACATATATATGCACATTTATACTATTAAAAATAGTATGGTGCAGTACAAAAAAAGTTTCAGTGGCGTATGTTTCAAATGACTGGATTACTCAAACAGTGAGATCATAAACAAATTATCAGTTCTTATTTGGGACGGCCTAGATAACGCATTCATGTTATGCCACCAAATGTTCCCTCCCCTCTGACTTGCTATGTCACTTTAATGATTCAAGTATCCAAATCTCTGAACCAGAAACATTTTACAACTTTAGAATCCCTTAAGCCTATAGGTTTTTGGAGAGCAAAACACGGTAGAGTGCTGGGTTGCACACTCCAATACAGCTCTGAGAAGAGATGATGCATTATCCAGTGAGAGTGTAATTTTTCTTCTCTGCAGTGGTATACTTCAAGGTCTCTCCCACAACTGGTGACCCAGCACAACTATAGCACAATCTGATCTTACATTTATCCACATGGTTATGTGCAATGAAAAGCTGCTGAATGAACTGGAAAATGAGTTGCATTTTCCTAGCAAAACGCACAGGACTCACTCAACACTACAAGTTTCCAAGTAGAGCTACAATGAAATTAAATGTACCTCCAGGAGAGAATCTGATTCACAAAATTAATCCATACTCTACCAAGATTTCTTTGTTTGAGCAATGTTTTACAGGAAGTCCAACTCTTTAGCATCAAGCAAGCCTTCTTTCCTACTTATAGTTCTCCCAATCCATTCAGTGGCCAGTAACACTATTTTAATAATAATGAAAATCCACTAACACAGAAACAAAGCTAACAAAATTAACTTTTATCCCTAGTGTACTTTTCTATACAAAACTTAAATCTATACAAGGATACAATATCCCACAAGAATGTAGAGACAAGACCAAGTCCATCTTAGACACAGCACTGAGTATGCAAACTATTTTCCCTATAAAAATATCCATACCAGGAATGGAGTATTTCACTACCCAAGTAATGTACTAATTGCTCACAAATAGAAGTAGGTCACAGAGGATTCATGAAAGCAAATGCCAGTGACTCAGTGCAGAAGAAAGAAGAAAAGGAAGAAAATGAGTGCAAGGATATGATTTATAGTGTGCAAATAGCTATGAGCTAATATTGTGAAGAGGAACAATTTCACAACTAAGATGTTTAATTCACCCTTGTGTGTCAAGAATGAAGTATCACATTAAATGACTAGTAAAGCAACATCCACTTTAGAGACAAAAAAGCAAGCAGTGATAATTACAGCTAATACTCTAATTCTGAACACATCAGTTAACTTACTGTCCACAGCTATGAAAGCTTACAACCTACCTGACGCAAGAGCAGCAATAGCTTTAGGTGCTGGATCTAGCATTTCTGCTGGCAGTAACAAGGACAATCTGAGATGCTACAGGAAAGACTGCCTGTCAAACTACGCAACGCAGGATGACATATTCTGTATTAAATCTGTTTAAACAACATCTGCTCCAATGCAAGCAGGATTACAGGCAAACTAAAGGAAACCAAAGTGACTGTCTTGTCAACTTTTATAACTGTATAATGTAGTATGGGCAGTTAATCTTCAAGTTATAGCTTCTGGATACATACAACCACCCGACTTGTCTGTGTTTTGGTGTGCTTTTCCTGTTGGTGATTTTGTGGGTTTTGCTTTGTTTTGTTTGGGGCTTTTTAGGTTTGCGTGGTGTTTTTTGTGGTGGGTTTGTTGGGGTTGGTTTTTTTTGGTGAGGGGGGGTCTTTATTTTGTGGGGCAGGGGGAGGTTGGAGAGGGAAGTAGGTTGTTTTGCTTTCGGTGATTTTTTTATCAGTTCATGTTTCAAGCCATTTCAGCAATGGAGAAATTTAACATGAACACTAAACATCCAAAAACCAATGTGAATTAACTTACACCCATAAACACTTCCTGCTTAGAAAAGAAAGCGCTATAAACTACACAGCAGTAATGATTTCCAAATAAAATGGATCAGTGGCTTGGAAACATACAAAGTTGAACAGTGCAATTCTGTGTACACATTTTCTTCTTTACACATCGATCCCTGCAAGAACTCTAGTATTGCACAGTTAAAACACTCTCAACATTTCATAATCCTGCAAGAACCAAGCTGTCTGGTTTTTAGTTAACGCTCCACCGTGAAGCAGCAATGTCCAGGACAGCAGAAAGAGTAAATCTGAAGGCTAATTTGTATCAAAGTTGTCAACAAGTAGAGTTGGAACTCTCCAATAACAAACTCATTTTACCTCTGTTTGTAAACAATTACACAAAAGCAGCTCTGACATGAGCAATTTACTTTGAAGAAATCAGACAAACTATCACTTGTTTTGCTTCCATGGATCACAACTGCTTTAGAATTTGTGCCTACAATTTATGGTTACTTTTGACCTAAGAAATACCTAAATTGCCACTAAATCAGTTTAACAGGATCCATACTGAGCAAATTGCAAATTCCCCCTTTTCTCAACTATGTCTTGAAGTACCACCACATCACATTATATTCCTGAAATTCTCCAAGACATACTACTGTGCTAACAACTCACACTATATGTGGACAAGATAAAACCAGTAGTGTCCACACGTTTCTGTAAGCTGTACTGCCACAAGGTTACACCATCATCATTATTATTATGAGATTCACACCAGTGAGTCCAGCACAGAAATCCGTATTGCAGATTGCCAATCGTCCCAAACAGCGTGGATGAAGGAACTGGAAGGGGAATCCACAGCTCAAGATTAATTCCCCAGTTTTAACACACAATTGCTCTGTTCTGAAAACTTGTTTTGGCACAACTTGTACACGCTGTCTGTTTGACGTAATGAGACACAGTCTCAAGTGGAACTACGTAGCATTTCACGATCATCTAGCCTTCTCCATTGTAAAGGAAGAACATGCTGAGAATTTGAACATTATTCCTTCATTTCCTGGATTTTGGAAAGTAGAGACTCCAAACCTCTACTTTGGTCCAGGGGTTTAATCAAACACTGAACTTTCTATTAACATAAGCTCTAGCTCAGCTTAAAAAAAAAAAAAATTACATATGACCTCAAATAGACCACATGCAGCTTGAAAGGCAAATGTAGGTTTGTATCTGAAAAACAAAAATAATGTCTGCAAAAGTCACTTCCCTAAACGTCTTGAATATAAAGGACTACAGACATTATCAGGGATCAACCACAAAAACTACCACCACCCAAGTAAGCAGAGCTTACCTTTGAAGATGTAAATTAAGTGATAAAACATTCACATAAATCAATGTTCACATAGTCACATGCTTCTTAATAATTTCCCTTCTACAAATGTGTAACTAAGCATTAAATAAAGATGATTTTCCAGTGTTTCAAACACTCCAGAAGTCCATGCAGGTAATGCTAGCACAGAGTTTATAATGGCTGGACAACTAGTTTGATGTACATAAGGGCGTGTGACCAATTAAAAAGTGAGTGCTTTCTCAGCCTAGCTTAAATTGAATACAGAGCTCTGACTTGTTTTTATGGGGATTATAAAGTCTTGCTACACTATGAGTAGCATAAATTTAGCTGATACAGGAAATCAGTATCAAAATTTTAGAAAGTAACCAGTAAAAATACCCCAAGACTAACTGGTATCCTTGCATTCAGTAGTTTACATTTTCTCCCACAATTTGGTGAAATAGCAGTGCAATCTGATCAGCTCTTCCTTATGAAGAGTGGCATTAGATTTCACACAATTGTGGGGACTGATTACTCAGTGACATAGATTCTTTTGATTTACATAGATTATTTATTTCTTCATATTCTACAGAGAAAGATCCTACCCTGCTCTTAAATTTTTCTTCATTCTTTTTTTCCAGTAAAAAACTCAGACAGAAGAAGCGCAGCTTCACACCTATTTAACACGAGGTACAGTATCATTTCGCAAAAACCTGCTAAACTCCCAAGAGTTTCTGTAAGACTGAAGATGGACTGAACATCACATTACTGGTACTTATATGTTCGATACTGTAGCTCAGAAGACAGCCACTGAAACAGCATCCACTCAACAGTCTAAAAACAAGTTACGGCAGTAATACCAGAAGGGAATATTCTGCTTTTAAACTCTGACTGCTCAGTATATTAGCCACATCTTTAAATCAGGTAATGTAGTCACTCTCTCCAAAGAACAAATTCTGGTCTTCCTATTCACTGATGTCTCCCACCACACTCTATTCACGGTAGTAAAGTGGAAGCATCATTTATTGGTGGTGGATACAGGAATCACGCTGCAATGCGATACAAAACGACACGTCATATCCTTTAATGGTCCAAATGCCTGTAGCTGTATCATCCCATGCTGCGACTCTGTCACATCTCCGGGTGCTCCGCATTAGGTTAACTAGCTGCTGCAGGAAATGGTGATCATCTTTGAGTCACAGCTAAGCACACACCCCAGTATGGTGCTGCAGGGCACAGTGCTGTTTTGCAGGCGAATCCAGGCTGCCAACCACGTGAGATCATTACAGATCACCGCTCTGGGTAAGCGTTAAGAGTAGTCATGCACGCACTTGTGGAAAAAAACACCCAACATTCAGAAACACGAATCAACTGAACGTGTTTTCTGTAGCCCTGGGTTGCTTTTCAAGATCTCTGAAAACTACGGAAATTTAATCATTTTGACAGCATATTTGTGTTAAGCAAACCCCAGATTACCTTAACATTTTCTCTACCAATGCCTGATTTAAAACCCACATGTCTTTCGTCAGAATCAAGTGACTGAAAACTACCCAAACAAAGCCAGGTCTGTTACATACTGTGCATATGCAAGGATGTTTTGAGATTAAATATAGCAATACGTAACTATCCACTTTAACAAATCAAACTCCTAACAAATCACAGGCCAAGTATAAAAAGAAGGTAAGCTATACTGATAACTTCAGAAGGTTTTGCACCACAGAGTATGCAAAGAGAAGCAAGCAAGTTCACTGATTTTCCTGAAGCAAACAGGTGGTGTGCAGCCAAAGCACAGCCCAGAAGTCAGATTTTTCACATCCAGGCAACTGAATCATACCCTTGAGTTACAGGCAAATATTTTAAATGGAAAAAGTACTCAGTATAGTTCAATGCTGTCATTTTATAAAGTCAGTGGCCTGGAAGAAGAGAAGGGGGGGGGGGGGGAATCCAATAATCCTTAAGTGAAACTATTGTCTTGAGAGTATTACAGTAAGGTGCGTTCCAGATTACTTCAAACAGATCAAATCAACTGAAATTAATCATACATTTATATCTTAGGCACATGCCTGAACCACTACACTCACCAAGTACACCAACACTGTTGCACATTTCCTATTGCAGTATTAAAAGCCAAAACATCTGCAGCTTTTGTTTTCTAATTATCATTATTCTTCTACAAGGAAATATGAAAACAAAACTGTAGGTAGTCCTTTGTATGTCCCTACAGATATGTGGTATTCCAGCAAAAAAACCTCCCACCTCCAAAAAACAACTATGCCACTACAGGTAATTACAATGGTGCTTTTGGTTGAGAAAGTCTTTGGAATAAACCCTAATATTTATTTTAGACGTTCTTACTCTAGATTTTACCTTAAACTAACAGACCAGAATTTTGTTGTTTTTCAAAACAGTACAGTGATGTCAGACTGTGGCCTTCCTCCTTTAGGCTGCAATAGAGTCAGTTTACAGCAGCTGGAAAACTGGAGCAGGTCGACTTTGTTCCAAGATTTCTAAAGAATAACAATTTTGAGTGAAGACATGCCATAAACAAGAAAACCTCCATTTTCTGTTCTCAAGAAGAAAACCCCTTGGTCCAACATGTGAAAGAGCCCAGTGGTGAGAAGCATTATTACTCCTTATATATGCAACAGTGCTGCAAGTCCTCATTGTTTTAGACATCACAACAAATGACAGCCTCTGCTGGAACGAGCTTACACAGTCAGAAAACCCAGGATAACACGTAGACAAGACAAACATCTCTGACTGGTTAGAATAGGGTGTGGATGAAGTAAGGTGGCAGAAAAGGGTGTGCTACAATTTTTGGCCATCAGGAAGAGTAATCACCTCACTACTCATCCGGCCCATTAGCCCATTAAATAATTTAAGGTTTCTATTTGCATCACAGCAGAAGTATGCCTGAAGTAGTAATGTGTAGAAAGGATAAAACCACCATTTCTGAGTCTTCGCTTTTGTTTGCAAAACATCCTACACCTTCTGAGTACCACTGTCAGAGGATTCAGGAAAAAAAATCTGTCAGTGATCCAAACTCTACTCCCCTCTCCTCATAGTCAAAGTCACAAAGGCTGGAGCAAATTTACCTTCCACATCGGTTCCTCTTCTCCAAGATTGTTAAGAGGCAACAGTAGCCCTGATGTTTGACAAGACTTAAAAGAATCTATTGCCTAATAAATGCAGAAGACTGCAGATTAATGGGATTTCTCGTAAAAAAATGGCCATTAAAAAAAACTAATGCCTTAAAAAGCATTTGATACTGATACAGCACTCTTTATCCTGGGAGCATAAAGGGTCATATACAATTCCATATGATTTGGAAGGAATTTTCACTACTCAGACTTCTACTGTATTTAAAGTGGAAGTCCTATACTTACTTGCCTTCACTTACCCTGAATAGTTTTGCTGACAGTATTTGCTGCCTTTGGCCTCAAAATGGCTATCATGTGATAAGTGAAGTAATCCACTCCTGGTTTATGAGTTTTATGTTTATGGAATCTTGGTATCAGAAAAGTGGGTTCATAAAAATACAAAGTTTGCAGAGAAGCGAAACAAGTTACCTCTGACAGCACAAACTGTTCAGGTGCTAAAACCAGAATGAAAACTACATCTGCATCTTTGATTTTGGTTCTGTAGCACTACATGCATTGCTGCTGTGCCTCTAGAATGTGCAACCCCAAGCCAGTTCTCAAACTCCAATCTCTCCTCTGACATTAGCAATGTCCATAACTAAAAAATGTTTTTCATATGTTTTTCCATAAAATAGGGTAATTACAATAGCTTTCATAATTTTTGTATACTCTTGCACACATGTGTAATATACCTATTTCTTACAGTACATCAACCATTTTGTGCAAGAAAGAAATAATGTTTCAAATCTAACTTCAAATCATCTAAAACATGGCAGATATTCTAATATTATACAGACATACCCTGTACTAAAACTATGTTCAGCAACATCCCATTTCATTAGGGTGCTGGATTTCCAATGTGCACTGGGTATTCCTGCCACATAAGATGTTCCAGCTCCTGGTCATCTAATCGCCCATACTGCATCCACTTCACTTCATTCCTGTACCAACCATATTTTGGAATAATCCAACTACTTACCTAGCAGACAAAACCTTGGAGCAGATCTATGGATCATTTCCTAGATTCTACACAAACAAGACCAATGTGGGGGACCTACTTTTGCCTCTCACTTGACTTCAGGTCTTTCAAATGATCCTCATCAGGACACATTCCTTTATACAACTCACAGAATCACAAGGTTGGAAGAGAACTTTGAAAATCATCAAGTCCAACCATTTCCATCCTATGCTAAACCATATCCCTAAGTACCTCATCTACCCTTTTTTTGAACACATCCAGGGTCACTGACTCAACCCCCTCCCTGGGCAGCCTGTTCCAGGCCCTGACAACACTTTCAGTAAAAAATTTTTTTCTAATATCCAATCTAAACCTGCCCTGGCACAGCTTCGTGCCATTTCCCCTTGTCCTATCTCCTGTCACCTGGCTGAAGAGACCATCGCCCACCTCTCTACAACCTCCCTTCAGGCAGTTGTAGGTGGTGATAAGGTCTCCCCTCAGCCTCCTCTTCTCCAGGCTAAACATCCCCAGCTCCCTCAGCCATTCCTCATATGATTTGCCCTCCAGCCCCTTCACCAGCCTGGTTGCCCTTCTCTGCACTTGCTCAAGGACCTCTATTGTCCTTTTTATGGTGGGGAGCCCAGAACTGCACACAGTACTCAAGGTGCAGCCTCACCAATGCCAAGTACAGGGCACTCACACTTCCACCTTTTCACAGTCCAGCCCACTGAAGAGAGAAAGCAACACAACTCCCCCCACCCATGTCCTTACACATACCCAAAACTGCCACAGGGACCTGGGCCCAGCACTCCCAGCACAAACAGAACCTGCACCATGCTGGTGGCCAGCAGGCCAGCTTCCTGCAGCAGGTACTTCTTAGAAAACACAATGGTTTTGTTCCCGTCACTGAAGGGAAAATTCATTTTTCCATATGACTGAGGCAGAAAACGCAGATAGTCCTTTGGACCTCTCTTCAGACCATTTTCTTCTATTAATATCCATCTGTTGACCCTTGGACTGGATTTAGGCAGTCACAACCCCACAGAACATGCAGAACATTTTTTAATGTTTATAAAAAGACTTGCCCAATGCCTTTGTGTCCACTACTACGGTGAGTGGGAGAAACATTAGCATCCACAATACATAACACTGGTAAGACACTGCTCACTTAAAGAACAGTAACAAAAAGAAAGCTGACCAGAACAGCAGCACACTTTTCAGATTTTATCAAACTCGGCAATGATTAAACCACCACGTTACCTTGACTGGGAAGGCCAAATTACTAAATCTTTAATACTGTTACTCTGTGTCTTGTTTCCTGTAGACTGTCAGAGTAGGTGATCCTACCGGTTTCTTCTTGCCTTATAATTTATGAATCAGAAGAAGGAAACACTCGATGGTTAAAAGGTATTAATTTATAGATAATGCTGAATGTTTAAGTCTGACCTACACAATTTGCATATTTAATAAACTAGTGTATTCATATGCTCTAGTATGTTTTGTATTTCCTTTGAAACATTTCCTTTAAAGAGGAGGGGAAAAATGCAGTTTGCTGTTCTGTGTTTTGAGGAAGGCATGTAAGAAGAATGCAAATAAACACAATTTTCAAGCTTGAAGAAAAACAGGAAGAAGTTTCATTTTTTGGTTTTGAAAATTTTTCACCAACAGAAACCAAAGCCTTGCAAAAGACAGTAATATTTTGACATTTGGCAAGACAGAATAGCACATGCGAGAGACAACCAAGCAGAAAGAAAAAACCCTAGATAGAATGCATTTCCCAACAGAACTCATGTTCTCTCATTAGTCAAAGGTCACAGATGGGGAGCAGATGCCTCCAAATACAACACTTCAATCATCAAAACATGGCAGAAGGGCCAGGGAAGAAGCCAAATCTCCAAGCCTCAGGTAAGAAAAAACAAAACCAAACCACCAACCTTCCCTTCCTCCCCTCCACTCCCCCTGCCCAGCTTATAAAATGTATTACATATTTTTTATCCATTATATGGGGGAAGCAAAAGGAAGACGTTCTGGTAAGACTTGATGGTGCAGTGAACTGACATAATCATCCTATTGCGTAGGCTGTTTGTAGACAAGGTGAATAGAGCACATTGGACTTGTCTGACTGCCTTTGCTTCTACTATTACAGCACTGACGGAAATTCCCTTGACATACCCATGTGTAAGAACAAGCCAGACAAGCACAGACTCACTGAAAAAGCAAATCTGTAAGGCAAACACACACAATCTACTTTTCATTAGTTAACTCAAGAGTTAACAGTTTTATCACAAAGGGTATTAATTAATTATGACTTCTCACTGAATAGCATTGCCAGGTGAATGAGTTAACACTCAAACACCCTTTCCCTTCCAGTTTCTATGCAAAGAATATTTAGAAATGTTCATTTACATTATGAAAACTGTCCTGAATTCTGGTAAACACCAAGGCATCTGTTGATAGAAACAGAAATCTGATTTATTCTTATCATCAGTATCTAACTTCTGTTTCATCAGGGACTAGAATATTATGTTTGAAGTATGTTAAATCTGTGAAGACAAGACTTTTTAGTTGATAAATATGATAAAGAATTTTGCCTTCTCTCAGTAGGCATGTACTGCAATCAACAGCAAAGTCTCAGTGGTATTAAGGTATATAAATGACACACATCTCAAACAACTGTACCAAGCAGGCAAGCTCCATTTTCCATGGTTTCATGTTCTCCCACTGAATCACGATGCTACATCTTTACAATTCTCCTGAAGAATCTTCATTATTTATGTTCCATTCAGTCTCCAAACTCCCTTTGGTGTTATCTTGCCTCGCTTTTGTTTAGGCACCAAGAGTCCAAGAGATGCTTCTTGCAGCCACTGCAACAGCACCTCTGGGATGTTAAGCCAGAATGCCATAACCACCTCCTGGCTGGAAGGTGGTCCTGCCTCCCACATACAGAGACCTAATATGCATCCATCAGGTACTCAAACGAGTGCTCATGTGCTACTAGAGTTTAGTTTGGGGTTGAGGGGTAGAGGTTTTTGGGGTTGAAGTACATGCTTCCAAACATACGCTATTCTTAGGGCTACCTTTCTTTTCTACTTCTGAGATTTCTGTCTATTTTTACAGAAGAATACCTTTTCAGAAAACTCAGAAGCTTGTTCAAGACATGAAAATACCAGTTGCCCAAAGAGAATTTAAAGAATAGTAAGAATTTATATTAGAAGATGATTCATTATGCTCAGGTTCATCAAAGGAAGCTTACCTAGTCCTAACATACCCATCTTCCCTCTAACAACTTTTAGGATTTAAAAATAAAAGCATAAATGTATTTCAAAAACAAAGTAAAGGCTTCTTAGACAAATCTATCTCTACTAGCTTTAATAAAACAAATAACTATTATATAAAACTCCTCTCTCCCGGGTATGCATAGAAAAAGCTCAGGGTCAAAAAATCAGCACGAGCTGTTCCACACGCACAGGAATCTCTCCCAAGAAGCAGGACTCTTCAGAAGCCGGTACCACGTCTCGGACAGGATAGGGGCCTGGCAGCCCAGCAAGAGAAGATAGACTATGCACAAATAAGTCTATCCTCCACTACCTTTCAGTTATGAACAGCCTGAGTGCTCCTTAAAACAACTACAAACATCAAGTACCAGCAGTCAAACACAGTAACTTTTAATTTATTAGTCCTCTCAAGTTGAGCTTCAGACAAAACTGATAGAATCACATCTATCAAAAACTGTGATAGAATCACATCAAAAACAACATTAAGGTGAACCATTCTCCCGTTTAAGTGAAATAAATAGAGACGATATTTCACAATGTAAATAATATACTAGTTTAAATTAGTCTATTTCAAAAAATTCAAAGAAATAAACCAGCTTCTTTCAATGGTGTAACAGAACCACAAGTCTTGTTCAATTTCAGAAGGCAAGCCATGTTTCCCAGAAGCAAGATCCCAAAGGCTGCTCTTCGGGAATGTTCAACAGTTATAATAGGAATGTACACTGTAAACAGCACAAATACCCCTGCAGATGGAAAAGTATCTATCCTATTTATGCCTAGATGCGTCCTTGAATAAAACACAAGGAAGAAGTTTTTTCCAATTGATGAACTGACCTCATAGTATTAATCTCATTCACCTTTTCAATAAGTATTATTTTACAGCTGCTGCTCAAGTATATACATATACAAATGTCTGTGCACCTTTATGTGTGTGTATTAATTACAGTCTGTACAGGTGTACACAAATACATTGATACATATTAAAATAAACAAAAGACACTGGTAACATTTCCTCTCCAATCTTGCAACTGTTAAATTTACATTCACACAAGCCCCCTGAAAACAAAAAATGGTAATTTTGTCAAATACATAGAAAAGCCATTCAGACAGATATATTCCCTTTTTGACACACACAAAGGAAACAGTTTGTTTCAATACCACTTGATTGCCTTGGGATAAATAATATTTTCTAAACTCTGCAACACAATACTACAATCAAAACTAAGAGGACTAAGGGTATATAAATTTTTATTAAACTGAATTATTTCAATGCATAGCATTTTGTGTATTATTGTTTGTTTTGGCAAATTAAGCAGTATTGGGAATGTAATTTCTTCACAACACCTTTGAGCTTACTTAGGACTACCTTAGTTAACTCCCCATTAACACAGATTTTTAAAATTGCTTATATGTAAATCTTACTTTTTAAATTGAATGTATGTAATCTTGATTTTCCTGTAATTTATTTGTATGTTAACAACCATGTTTTAAACCAGCCTAGATAGAAAAGACAGAAACGTTGATGATGTATAAACAGCCATTTTCCTATCAGTAATCAGTGTCTCATTTGACATCATTCTCAACATTTTTATGAAAAGAAGGAAAAAAAGATCCACTATTTGGTAAACTCCTAACAATTTTTTTTAACTCATGATACCAAGGTTAAAGCCAAATAATAGAGACCAAAAGCAGGCTATTACATGCTAGAATATCTACATAACTACTGCATATGCAGAAAAAAGAATGGGTAGGATCAGGAAACTGAAGCAGTTTTTACTTTCTAATCACTAAACTGAGCATGCCAGTATTTCATGGGAATAACAGATTCTACTTACAATAATAAGTATAATCTTTCAAGCACACTAGAGCATGACGGTTTTCCTTATTCCTGAACAATTATTTAGGAAAAACCATTGCTAACTGAAAGAAAGAGTGAAAAAGGGTGCATATATATATATATACACACACACACACATATATATATATATATCCTGGCATGACCCCAATCTTTTTGTACTCATCAGTTAGTGGCAGGAGTACCAGTGACATGCAGTTCAGAGTTCTGAAATCCCTCTACTGGGTATAGACCAAACTGGGAATCGTTCTGGTTTACAGTACTTCTGAGATGTTTATGTTTCCCGGGAACCACGGCAAAAGCAGTTTTCTAATTCACTGTTTGTTTTGGCTTCAGCATTTTAAATAAAACCAGGTGAAGGAGACTACTGAAGTAGACCTGACTAGTATCACTATGTATCAGCAATACACAGAATATGCACTGTTGACAAAGAAAAAAAAAAACCGAAACATTAGAGGGTAGAAAAGTACGTGGTGTCAGAAATGGATAGAGAAATATTAAGTGTGATCCCCTTACATGTCTACCAGGGTACATTTCAGTCACATGAAAAACTAAGTATCCACACAGAGTGCAGATGAAACTCAGAGTCCAACACCTGACACTTGCACTCTATGCTTCGACACAACCTCATGTATTAGTACTATACAGCCTTGCATGTGGCTTTAAAGTTTCACAATTACTAGTGAAAGAAATCCTCTGGAAGGTTCCCAAGTGAAATATCCAAGAGCCATTACTGAATGCAATACACGTGTTGAATAAGGCTGAATCAAAGGTAAGTGAACTTTCTGTTTTCCCTCAGTTTGGCTAACAGCAGTACAGCACCCATGCACCTGCCCAGTGCCATCACACAGCACTCCTTCCAAAGAATCTACCTGCTTCTAAACCTTTTCCTAATGAGGTCTACAGCCTACTGATTATGTGGCAATACACACAGAAGAACTATATGCAACATTAAGCAGTTTTACACCATTATTAAATTAGTGTGACACACTTAATAAGCTTCATTAAAAAAGCTCAACCCAAATCAGTTAGCAGTATCTTCATACTGTCAACACAGCGGCTCAAAATTCTGAATGATTTCAAGTCTCATGACTAACCAAATCATGACTGCTCGTATTTCCAGCTTCATAGGTCATGCACACTGACATATGCAACAAATTCACAGGGAACCTACCCTGTAATCCACTTCCCTGACCACCGTTTCCAGCTTTGACAAAGAAATACCAAAGGCAAACCTGTCAATTGGTATGTGCAGCCACACAAGAAGGTTCAGAGATAACTGCTACCCGAAACTGGAAGCTCTCTCGCAGAAAGTACATCAGAAGCAGCAACTACTAACCACAGCGTGAGTGAGCTGCTGTGTGCTTCTAAATTACATTTGAGAAGTGTAAGTCAACTTGTAGTACAGCAAGGGCTATAAGGGCTCTGTAGAACATCAATAACAGAGGTAAGACAAATACAAACGGAGCGGGAAGGCTGAATCTGTTAGAATGTGCCCACAATGTGTTATGTGTCCCAACAACCACGGCTCTTGAAGGGAAGTTTGGACTGCTGTCCTTTTGATTCCCTGGGTAAGGAAGTTGAAAACTGTCTCCTACTGCGTAACAGCAGACAATATCCCATTGGGGGTGGGGGATTTAAAGTAATTACAGCTTCTTTCAGCATGTTCCAGCATGCTCCTGAGCTACTTTTATATTTTGATCTATTTCAGCTTTCCTCAAGTCTTCTACAGTAAGATCCTTTGGTCAAATCATCAAGATCTTGCCTTAATTCTTACAAAACAGGACTTTTTCTGGGCAAAAGCTAAGAAAAAAACCAGAACAAACAGATGAATCCTCACCAGCCTGGCTGAAGCTAAGAAACAATGATGGCTCACTGGAGAAAACTGATCGTTGCCAGGATTCAGATTGTAAGTGGACTTGAAATACATTAATTGCTTGAACAAAAACACTGGCCAGGACAACCAACCAGAATGAAACCAACACACTGACAGAAGCTGAAAGCCCACCCCCCCTCACACACAGCCCTTATGGTGATGAAAGGAAATAGTTACCAATACACCTTAACTATAGCAGAGAGAGCAGTGGGATTAATAGCTTAACAGCTTAACTTCTAAAAAACATATTTAATGACAATGTGTTCTGAAAGCACAGGTAGCCTGCACGGACATATTTCTTATTCCTGCCAGTTATGGGATAATAATATTTTCTCTGCATTTATTTAAGATCTATTAGGGTAACAGCTCCCTCTCTCCTGCAGGTAGGAATTAAGGTGAATGAGGAGGGTTGAAAGAAAGAGGTAAAGCTCTTCAAATCACCACCTTCCTCCACATACATTAAAAATAATGCAAATACAGCAAAAAGCAATGTTCTGGGGTTCTTTAACTTAACTGATGCTTACTCCTATGTAACAAACGTAAAATAACTCAAGTTGGAAAACCAACAGATCCAGCTGGCATCAACACAATTATGTTTCCTTTCTGTGGCTGCTATTATGTTAATAAGTGTTTCTGTTATCTTGTATCACTAACAAGACCATTTTAATGCCTATTATTGAATAAAACAATTCATCTACACTGTTCTTACACATATTATGTTAACAAAGGGGAAAAAAGCAAGATCAATACAAGAATAACAAGAATTTACGTAAGTTAAAAATAACTGCATCAACTCAAACTACAGAGTCCACTATTTTCCAGGAAGCATGCTGTCCCAAAACTAATAAAACTACAACTAAGTCTGAAAACTCTGTTCTCTGAGTTTCCAATAAAAGTTGTCATTTTTCTTCACTTTTAATGCTTCAGAAATTGTTATGAACTGTTAGAATGTATGAATTTATTGCTTGCCTGATGAGTATTTTAATCCCCTATCAGGGAAGTCTCAATACTGCTTCAGTGACTGCACACAAATAACATGAGGTTTCAACACAAATCATCCAGAAGTCTACTTTGGCCAAGCAGCAGTTGGGTAAGTATTCGTAATTCCATGCCTTTGGAAAAAAAACAACTCTGACTCAAAGGAAGACCAATTGTAACAACACTGTTTCACTGCAACCACCACAAGGAAGCAAGAGAAAAAGCACACAGACACAAAATCATTGGCCTGTCGGTTTTGTAAAGATAGACAGAAAAGATCAGAGACAGAAGATACACAGTGGCAGAAGAGAACTAAATGCAGACCACAGAATGAGGCAGAAAGTATTAAGTCTTTTTTCTATATGAAAGAAGTGTGTTCGTGCACATCTATCCACAGGTAAATCTATACATAATAGACAAGAGACCCTCTCTAGTTCTGTACTCCAGACAATGTCATTTCGGGCAGGAACCTTGAGTTAGTAGTATGAAGGGTCCACAAACCTATAGCAACAGAGGAAGAAGTTAACATGGTGATACACTTTTCCTCTCTGCAAAACCCCATGGTGTAATCCATGTCATTTACAGGCTCAGTGATTTGAATACCAAATGCCTTAAATTTATAATGGAATCTTTCTACCCACCAGTCCTGAAAACCCACTCCATGACTTGAAAGTCAGGCTGGAGTATTTCTTGTTGAAGTACCACTTTCAGAAAGAGCTGATGCAATTGAAAATCAGCTACACCTACTACTGGAAAGTTAAAAATAAAATAAAATTTTAAGAATAGTAATAGAATCACAGAATATACTGAGTTGGAAGGGACCCATAAGGATCATCGAGTCCAACTCCTGAAAAATCTTAATGACAAGAAATTTATTAAAATCTTAATGAAAGACTTCAGTCAGCAAATAAGATCATAATTAAAATTTTATGTCCATTTTATAACTTAGCTGCCATTCTCAACACTGCAACCTGAAGGAGAACAGACTATCTTTTCCTTTTTTACTCCTTAAAACCTCATAAAGAAAGAAATACCTACATCAAGTAAACATATACAAAGAAAATTCTTAGTGAAAATGAGTCTACTAGTACTATCTCAAGTATCAAGAAAGAAGGATAGTGCTTGCAGGGCTTAGCAGACCACAAGAATCCTGGTAACATAGGTAAACATCATTGAATGGGCAAAAGCAGTAACATAAGAGGCAAAAATAAATGCCCAACCAAAGTATAAAACTAATGCTCTCACACTGGCAAGGAGTCACAAAGCATACTGCGCATACAATGATAAAAAAACCAAAAATAACTTCACAGGGAAATTTTTTGTGAAGCACCAACGCTCATCATGAGCTGAACAGTTTCCAAGGTAGTGTTACTATTAAGGGAAAAACCCCTCTTGAATCAGCGGACCCAAAACTTTCACTTAAGCACAGCCAGGAGATTCAGATCACAGGAACTAGTTCAAGCCTGCTCACAGCCTACTCCTCAGTCCTCTCAAATGCCTGGAAAGCTACACAAAACATGCATGGCTACCACTACCGAGCCCCACTCTCGTAGAAAGGGAAAGCATCCTGTGGCAACTAAGCAGCTATTCTCTATCTTTGCAGGTAACAGTCAGGTCTATGGCTGACTGTGAGCCTGTGAAAATAGCCCAGATGAAAAACAGCCCAGAACATGCATGTCCAGCCGGTACCTGAATTAACCCAAGCCCATTTCTACAGCAGAACTAGGTAAACCTGCACGGTCCTTACTGCTTGTAGTTCTTCTAGCAGTTTTATCACTCTGGGTTCTATCACTTACATTAGTCGAATTAAGAATGTAGGGGAAAGAGCTGAGCAAGTGGGCTGGTCAGCCTTTCCCCGGGGATGGCAACACAGCAGGTGCTGAGCTCACCATCCAGATGAAAGAACCAGCCTGAGAAAGAAGGGTATCTTGGCCCATTAACAGTAAGCCGCCTTGAAACTCTACAGTTGGACTTCTTAGTTTCATAATGTGGTGGTGTGCTGATTTTGCTGGAGAGGGCATTAAATATGCCAGTAATATATAAAACATAAATGCATACAGGGTATGTACTATTCCCTGATACACCATATATATCACATGTTGAGACAGTATTAAATGCATCCAAATGGGGGCGGGGGGGACAGGGAACAGTACACATTTTTCATACTTCTTGTGAAGTCTACCTCCCCCTCTCTTTGACTTGCCACGCACCATACACTTTATAAAACATATTCTTAGGTCTTCAAATAGATGCTTATTTGAGTAAGAACAGTGAAAGCCCCCCAGCATGTTCCTCTCTTTACAGTCAGATACATTTACAGGGGAAAAATGCAGAATGTCTATTTGGACACTCAGTTGCTGTGTAAGGCTAAAAAAATTATTTACAATAGAGGGATAATAGCTAATTATAAAGTAACTCAGCACTTAGAGCTACACCAAGTTAGACACATAAATAATAGATCTACACCGAAGGAACAGTTTTTCCTTGATGTGAAATAGGCCATTTGATTTTCCCATCTTAACTTTCCATCATAATAAGACAGACCTTTTTCCCTTTTGGAAAACATCAGTGCATAGATACTTAAGGCTTAGGAATGGTCAGCTCTGTTAAGCCTCCATCCTGCCTGCTTTGGGCCAGCTGTTCAGCCACTGAAAGGAAAAACACATTTCAAGGACGTTCCTGAAAGATAATGCAGAAACTAATGATAAAGGTAGTTTCAGACAGAAGCACGCCACAATTTAACAAAACTGGTACACCTCAAAATGGCATACAGGGCACTAGTGAATAAAGTCACAACTTCTGTAAACTTTTTCTATTCCTTGTGATAGAGGCATATACTTAACTGCAAGGGATATCACAGCACAAAAAAAACACCAAGACAGCAAGGCTTGTCAGTCTTTTGTCTGATGACACAACCCTTTAACTTCAGTACTTCCAAAAGTGGGGTTTTTTTCCCCATTCTGACAAGAATGAAAATACTACAGAAGTAAGAAAGCCAGTCCTGTATTAATAAACGTAGACTGGCCTATCTGAAGTGTAGTTACACAAACCTGTCCCTTTAAGAACACGGAACAAAGTAGGTTATCCTGAGTTGTCCATATAAAGTATATCTGCTCCGGATAAAAGGTCAAATATTTGAGAGCAAGCTGAAAGTGTCTTTAAGGAAGCAAAAAAAGAAAAAAAAAGAAAAAAAGAGGACGGCCGACGGGCAGAAGAAAACAGACCAACGTTTTGTAAAAGAGGCAGAGTACTGCGCAGCGTTCGGTTTGAAAGAAAACCCAAACACAAACCACCCGCAAACTAGAAACAGACACACACACACACACCCCCGCCAAGGACTACGCCAGGAGAGCCTCGCAGCCCAGAGGCCGAGAGTCCCGCCGCCCTCCCAGGGGCTCTGCTGCCGCCCGGGGAGCGGGAAGTCCGACCTCTCACCTGGGAGCCGGCGGGAGCCCCGGCCCGCAGCCCCCCGCAGCCCGCCTTACCTCTGCGTCCGGCGGAGGCGGCTGCCGCTCCTCAGGTGGGGCAGCGTGAAGTTGGAAAGGACCGTCCAAAAATTTGGGTCCCACATATCCATTTCCCTGCGTTCAGATCCCTAGGAACTCAGTGCCATAGTAGGAGGAAGAGGAAAAGAGCACTGCCCCCGACCGCTCTCAGGAGGCGGCGAGCGCGGAGACGGGGCGAGCCAGCCTCCGGTGGGAGGAAGAAGAAAGAAGGTAACACCAACTCCGACCGGCAACAACTTTCCCGTGCGGCTGCTCCGCGGGGCACCGCCCCGCCCGGCGACGCCCCGCCCCGGCAGCGACCATTCGCGCCCGCGCAGGGGTCGCTGGCAGCAGCCCGCCTCTCTCCGCCGCCCGCCGAAGCCGGCGGCTCCCGCGCTTCCTGCCCGCCTGCCCCCCGCCCGACGGCGGCTGGTACAGCAGCGGGCAGGCGGGCCTGCCCGCTCCCGCCCGGCGGGGCGCGAGGAGGACGCCCCGGGATGCGCCGCCGGGCCGGCAGCTGCCGCCTCCCTCCACCGGCGGCGCCAGGTGCGAGCGCCGCAGGCCCAGCCCGCGCGGCCGCTGCGCCTGGGCCGCTTCAGAGTCGCGGCACCCAGGGGCAGCGCCTCGCACGGGGAAAGGCAGAAGGACAAACCCCAGATGGCTCCGGCAGCAAATCGCGACGCAAATACCCGCAGCACAACTGCCAGCTACGCTTAGCCGGCACGCTTTGCTCTGCGGGAAATGGCACGTCAAGACCACCGACGTTCTGTCTAAATGCACGGTGTGCCTGTGTCACTGCTGTGACTTCACGCCAGCGCAGGTACTTCATGGATGTTTTTCACACCGCCTCCCTGCCACTCCAGACACCAGGCGTTGGCCACAGAAAGCTGGGACACCTGCCTCCATTACCAGCCATCTCTTTTGAGAAAGCTACCCCGTTGCACTTCTGTGAGGCTGTGCTGCTGAGACGGGTCTTTTAAGCCGCAGTTAGTTTTCTGCCAGCCTAAACTATAAACAACGAGCAATTCAAGGCCAAAGTCGCGGCCCAAGAGATAGTCACAGCGCCTCTGAGAAACACGTGTAGGAGAAAACAACCCAGAAGCAGCTGCATTTTGCCACCGGAGAAGGGAGTGAGATGTAAGGAGCTGTGCAGACAACAAGGCTGGGAAAGGGAGGGGGAGGAGGTGCCCCAGGTGCCAGAGGGAAAGATGCCCCTTGCAGCCTGTAGAGAAACCCATGGAAAAGGCCAAGACCCCACCTGCAGCCCGTGGAGGGGCTCCATGCTGGATGGAGCAGGTGGAGACATAGAAGACACGGTGACCCTACACTGGAACAAACCCCTACCAGCACTTGCAGCCATGGAGAGAAACAGAGACACAGAGATGAGTGAAAGAGAGATTTGCACGGGAACAGGTTTGCTGGGGGAGGCTGGTGACCCCACAGAGGACTGGGACTGAGAGACATTGTGATTTATGACTGCCCGCCATAGCAGGAACTCACGCCAGGGCAGCTGGTGAATAGATAAAGCCCTGGGTAAAGGATTCACATCAGAAAAGTTCATGGAGGACTATCTCCTGTGGGTGAGACCCCACGGTGCAGCAGGGGGAGGGTGTGGAATGAATGCCCCCCCCACCCCCACCCCAGCCGAGAGGGAAACCAACTTGCAAGGGACTGACTGAAGCCCCCATCTCCCAGTGACTTAATCCCTCAGGTTCTTTGAGTCATTTCCTCATCATCTGACTTTCTTCCTTTGCTTCTCTCTTTACCATTCCCCAGCTGCCTCCAGCTCAGTGAGGCTCTTTTCCCTGGCTCAGGTTTGGACAGGCATTTAATAAAGTGTTCACACAGCAGTTACCACCAAAGGCCTGGGTACAAATCCCCAGCAGACACCATTTGCTGACAAGTCACTGTAAACAGGCCAGTTTAACACTGATCTAAAACAAAAGAATCGTTTTAACACTTCTCTAACCGTGTCAATTTCTGAAGAGACCAGTTCCAAAGGAGAGGAAGGGAACGCAGCGCATCTACGCCTCGGGCCAGATTTCCTTGATGGAGTAAGGCTGAAATGTCTGCAGAAGCTGGTGCTCGGCCTGTGCCCCTCAAGGGGCACTCAGCAGGACAGCACTTCTTCGCAGCCAGCCTGCATGCCCGTCCCTTTTATATCCCTCCGTTAGGGCAGAGAGGTAGTAATCACATCTACTGCGGTCAGCAACACAAAACCTCTCGCCCATTTCTTCTTCCTTTGAGATACACATACCCAAACCGAGTGTTAAGTTTTAAAAATTCATGTGAAGGCAAGCATGGCTGGCAAGCCCCCCTTCTTCAACTTCTGAAGGAGGAAATTCCCAGTTCTCTACATAAGCACTGAGAAACATCTCCCATAATTGGCATGTTTGGAGAAAGAACCATAGATAATCACAAAAGCGGGGAATTTTACCTATCTGATGATGTGAACAGCACCAGCTGAAGAGTAATAACAGAGTAAGTTGTAACAAGAGTAAGTTGTCCACATACAAGAGGAACAAGAGTAAGTTGTCCACATATCATGCAAGAAAATTTTCAGTGTTCCTGTAAGCCTGCAAGTTCACCCTGGTTCTCACCCTTCCCAGGAGGCAGTTAACACTAACACCTTCCCTCTCCGAGCAACAAAACAGTTCAGTTTCCATAACTCATCCAAGTGCATGTATGGGGGGGGATCATGGAACATGCAGGTAAAACTAATTTTATTTCATAGAATCATAAAATGGTTAGGGCTGGAAGGGACCTTAAAGATAATCAAGTTCCAACCCCCTTGCCATGGGCAGGGACAGCTCTCACTAGACCAGGCTGCCCTTCCAACCTGGCCTTAAACACCACCAGGGAGAGGGCAGCCACAGCTTCTCTGGGCAACCTGTTCCAGTGCCTCACTACCCTCAGAGGGAATAATTTCTTCCTAATATCCAATCCAATTCTACGCCCTTCCAATTTAAAACCTTTTCCCCTTACCCTATCACTACCTATTTTACATACTAAAAAGTCCCTTTCCAACTTCCTTGTAGGCCTCTTCAGGTATTGGAAGCCACTCTAAGATCTCCCTGGAGCCTTTTCTTCTCTAGGCTTAACAAGCCCAACTCTCTCAGCCTGTCTTCACAGGAGAGATGCTCCAGCCCTCTAATCATCTTTCTGGCCCTCCTTTGGACCCATTCCAATAGTTCAAGGCCAGAAATCAACAATGTTTTCTCCTGCAAGGTCAGGCTGTAATTCAACTCAATTTCCTTGTGAAAAATCTCTACCACTTTATCAACAATGATGTCAAGCCTCCAATCCTGAAACATACCATAAAAACTTTCCAAAATTAAAGACTAGCCTCTTCTACTGTGGGCAAAGACCTAACTGAAAAAAGATCACTGCTGCTTACAAGTAGACAAATTCTAACAGAAAATGAATTTAATCCTTCTATGTACAACCAGAGATGCTTATCCTAAAACTGATTACACAGACCTGGCTACTGCAATACGCACGTTGGATTTTGGTAAAAACAGAAAGGAATGAAGAAATCCTAGGTAAAAGCTTCTGTCCATTTGTATAGCAACAGAGGGTACCATAATCACATCAGAGTGTCTTTCAACATTTAGTGCTGAATAGTGTTCACTTCAAACTGTGAACTAGTTAGGTCAAATCCTTCGCAATTCTGAATTACATGACCTGCAGATTCAACCATAGCTTTACCTTGTCTTTCGCACGTGATTAGATGCACACACAGTTGTGCTAAGTGGCCAGGCTGTTTCTAACAGAGGCTCAAGACCAAGGACACGAGTATTTTTCTGAAGTGCCTGGTGGCCATATGCATATTAAGGCACTACAGAGACTTTGACAAAGCCATGGAAATGAAGGGAGGAATTGTGAGAAGTCCAGCACAGTCCCACAACAACCTTACATAAATTAGCAATGGTTGCAGTTTATAACATTCCATACCACAGAAATTCCTGATTTCAAAGCAAACATCAAGGGAGTGAGAGTTTGTGAGGTAATTAAGCAAGTACTACATGGGTGCTAAAGGGCCACCATCTCTTCCATTTTAGTCAGCTGAGTCAGCTCACTGATGGACAACATGGGACCAGACCACACTGCAGAGAAGCAGATGGAGCAAACAGAGCAGCAGACGCAGGAGGACCACTTCTGTGGCAGTGGTTATCCCTTAAATTGGAGCCCCTTTCGCTGTCGATACTGACTGTGCTTCTTGAACTCCACAAATGGGCTCAACAGCCAGTTGTGTTGCTTTGTAAGACTGTACAACTTCATCACCCTCTGCCACGCAGAACTGGCAAAAAAAATTGAACAACGAAGATGTTACAGTGTTCCAAAATACCTAGGAGTTCCACCATTATTAGGAGTAGATGTATGGCATCTAACAAATGCATACATGAGAACCAGGTATTTCCCTATCACAAAGTGTTACTGATATGTTCAGCAACTGTAAATAACTGTCCCTCAGTATCCAGTTAAAAACACTGACTTCTGCAGTTGTGAAAAATAAGTTAAAAAACCACAAAAGTTAAGAACTTAAAAAAGTTGCTCCTTAAGAGCATTTGTTATTTAATTTTTCAGCTATTCAGCCACTCCTAAAAAAATAAGCAGCTCAGGAGACTTCATCACCTATGAGATCCTTCACTATGTAACTAGGATGATGAGTTTTATTTATCACAAGGCCTTACGTAAGGTAACATAACAAAACAAGCCATAAGTTTCATTAAGTTTTCCCTTTTATATTAACTTGAAAATAAAAACATCACTCAAGTCAGAAAAAAGTGACTTATCTACCACTGCTTTGAAGAAAATCACATTTCCAAAGGCAAACTTGTAAAAGGTATCCTTAGAAGAGAGTCATTCAATACATAAAGAAAAAGATTGCATAACACCAACATCTACTTCCAACACTTAACACCGAGAAAAAAAATCTTCCACAGAAATATTAAAATTAATTATTAGTGCTAATTAATTAAGTACTACCATGAAATACTTAGGAAGCTGAACTGTATCTTTAAACCCAAATTATAATACCAATGCCAAATCATTATTTTGCACATCATATTCCAATACACAAGCTACCTAACCTACTACCTTCTTTACACCATTATGTAATGCATATTGGAATTTTTCAATTTATGTATGCAAGTGTTCCAGAGCCCGAAAGCAGTAGAGACTTCTCATGTCTTATCTATTTTATAAGAAGATGTACACTGCCGTTCACATCGGTGTATATATCCATATATAGAAACTGTATAGATAATGAAGAGATCCCTAAAGTTGCCATGACTAGTAAAATAGTCACAGCATAGGCCTCATACTTAATAAGGAGGAGTGAATTTGTGAGCCATGAAAGAAAAAAGGTTGCCTTGACACATCTTTCCTAGTCTCTCGGCAAAGGAAGATGACATAATTGCGTATTTTAGCAACAAGAAATGCTTCTCAATCCATCATCATTTTGGAAGGACGTCAGATTAGAACCGAGTCTGTAGATGGGGTGAAGGGAGTTTTTGTTCAGTTGAGCATTTTTAGCCAGTTAATTATTATCAAAAGAGCAACAAAGGAACTAGCTAAGATGGCTCATTAAATTATTGCTATTTTCAAACTGTCTTGGACTATCTGCAAGCTCTACAGCAGTGAACGTACACTATCTATGCCACAGCATGCCTTTAAAAGAACAAACAAGATATTAGCTGCCTTCAGGAATGAATTCAGGTATGGTAATGTACTTAGTGTCACTAAAAACAGTCTGTCCAAACAGATTTTGTTTCAAATGAGATTTCAAGTCTGGTCAAAAAAAATCTCCATTGACAATACACTGAGACATCTGTAAAACAAACGATATATCTCCTCACAATGTTTTAATAACTGAACTAGCACACTACAAAAATGTATGCACAATACACAAAACATTAAAAACTCAGCAAAAGATTTTAAAAAGTAACTGCACCTTTAGTGTTTCTAGTGGATCATACAGGGTTATGTTCATTGTTCAACACAATTCAATATGTCTTTCAGTGAGCTAAGAAAAAAAAAAGCTTCCCTAGCAAACAACACAAAACAGACAGATAACAGGAACAAGGTAGTTTATCCTTGGATAAAGACTTGCTAGACATCAAGTCATATCACAGTACAACCTCCTCCCCTCCACCACCCCCCCCCCATCCCCACCTCAACATAACATTTAGCAATATTCTGGAGTCAGGAAGAATGTAAAGAATTTAGGTTATGTCATAAAGAGACAAATAGGAACTCTTAACATAACAGTATAGCTAAAAAAATAAACATCCTTGGAGCTACAAGCAGGAACACCTCTCATGAGAGTAAAGAGATGACACTACTGAGCAGTGAGGGACGGAACTACAACTAGTTAAAGTCAGGAGGAGTTGAAGAAAAAAAAATTTCTAATGAAACCTGAACTATAGTATGAAGCCTGAAAAGCTTAACGTCTTCCATTTAGCCTACCTTGGTCTTTCAGAGTGTGTTTCCCTAGCAGGAATAGATCTTTGAGCACAAACGGGTTGTAAGAATAGTGAACTCCATCCTGTCCTTCCCTCTCACATAGAGTTAGGGGTTCAGACTCCAAGAGTCAGTCAATGCGTACGTTTTAAATTAGAAGATCTTATCAGTCTACTCAGTCCTCAAAATGTACAAAATTATTTTTATAGTACTCTTAATTATAATAATTGAAATCTTACTCCCTCTAGCGGTTGCTGTTGATGTTTACTACCTTAATCTAATGACACCAGAGTTTTCAGTGTAAAAATAAACTGAAGAAATCACAGAAAAGAAAGCAAGTTTATTATTTGTGGGTGTACAATGTATATCTGCCATATTTTAAGTTCACTTAGAATTGTTTATAAATACAAGTAAACACTACTGCTCTGAACCAGTTCTGAAGTAACATGCAAAATTCAAATTAACCTCCCACTGCTCTGGTTTATTATAGCTCATTTACTACAAACACATTTAGGAAAAGCAATGGTCCCAGCATCTCTTCCAATTTCTGAAAGGTTCTAAATAGATGCACCATATTAATTGAAAATTAAATATAATGTATAGCCATCTTCATCAGGCATCAAAATTTACATCAGCCAACATTATTTTTAATCCACCGTTCTGCTCTCTGTAGTGGAGTGAGCCACCATGCTACCTATTTCCTCTGGTCCCAGATACTAGCTTCTTCCTCTGAGCTAATCTAGCAAACAAGCAGACTAACGAGACTCTGTAACAGAGCTATTTCCCATTTTTATCACTGAATTTACATTTGTCTTGCCAAATAGAGCATTACTACAGTTCAGAAGCTACTTTATGTGGTAAGCAAGTCCAGGGAGTGAGAAAAAACAGAAAAATCTGATAAAAATCTCATCATTTTACAGATACTGTGCTGCCTGGACCTTGACTTCATTACCACAATGCCAAAGGGGGCAGGGGGAAATACTGTATAGCTAACATTAATCTATTCTGCTCTGTTTTCTTAAAGTGCCTTTTTGCCAGCACTTAGCAGCATCCTAAGAGGATTACACCAGTTTTTCAAATCAATAGTTAACCATTTTTGTGTCTGCAGGACCACTGGTATAAATATGAACGTATGTGTGTTGTCCAACAGATATGTAAAAAGCTGTAATGAAGTTTTCCATTCTAGTGATACTGAATTTGAAAGTAGTTATTCAGTATAAATGGTCTCTTCAGTGAGACCGACAGTTTCAAACAACAATAATACTAACACAGAGAATCTCTTAATCACCCAATCAAAACTGATGGCTTCACATCAGTTACAGGTCCCTGTCAGAGGCAAGGGAATTAAATGGTCCTCCCCAACACCAGCAAATACTGTGTTATGTCAGGTATTTTAAAGACATAGATTATTTTCAAATCCTGATTTAAATCACAGTGAATAAAAATCGGGTCCTAATAATTCAGAGCTCTGCAGTATAGGTACACTCAAGTAGTTCCATTTCCTGAGCTTTTCCCTGCACTCAACTGGCTTCATGCTTCAGCTGTGTGATGGATCTGCTGTCAGCAGAATGGTGCGATATGGAGCACCCCATGCAGTGCAAGCCCACAAACTGGAACTCTGGGACACAGGAAGTTAAAAGGGGAAGCATTATGCTTAAAAGAATATTATGTGGACTGCCCATTAACATTACCCTTGGTATTTCATACAATGAGCCGAACACACAGCACAGCAAGTTGATAACATCCTTAAATCTCTTTATATGTCACCCTTAATGCTCTCCTACTCAAAAGGCTAAATAATAAATAATAATAGATCTGTTTCAGTGCACACCCCACAGTTTAAATCTGAATTTCTGAATAACTCTAATTACACTCAGCTCATACACTTATGTCCATGGGGTATTCTGAATGGTTAACTACCCTGTCCCTCAGATAGTGTAGCTTAATAATCCAAGCTCTACATGCAGATCAGATGGTTGCCAAACAGAGCAATGCTGGAAGCAGTAGAATTAACTACACAGATAGAAGGTAATTTTGCAGAAACAAAATAGAAACCAAGATCTAGAAGTACCAGCATGGCAAAGATTATTTTAGTTAAGATTGACAAAATGTGAGAAAGCCCTCGCTTTTCATATTTTGTCCTTCATTTTATCTGCTGGGTAAGGTGCCTCAGGGCCTGAGACCAAGTGTTATCTAGTCATTTGATCTCTGTGCTTCAGTTCTCCACCTGTAAAGCAAAGATAATAATGCCCTTCTACTTCTTGGGAGTGCAGTGAAGATCATTCCAGAAACATTTGCATTAAATGCTCAGATACTAATAAAAGGAGGACAGAAAAGGAGTGGACAACCACAGGGAGATCTTCAGGATGACCGCTTTACATATTCAGAGGTACCGAATGATTTCTACAGTCCCCTCCTCCCTACAGGGAAAGTCTCAGATGAGTTAAGAAAACAGTCTTAAATATCTCTCTCATGCCTATCAGGGAGAATGTCACATCATCCTCCCTGATTCTTGTCAAGTCACAGACTTCCACCCCCAAAGACAGACAGACATATTTTCAGTTTTCTAGGATTGAAAGTATGCATTAGAATTCTGTGACATATTAACCAGAGCTGACACCTCAACTGTCACCAACACTCTGTCAAAACAAGGAGTACAGGATCAGCAAAAACCATGCTAGATGTTTATAACTCCAGCATCTTGGAAAACTTTATCTCATCAGAATTAGCTGCTCTGCTTTGAAAGAGCAGCTCAAATTGCTGCCTTGAAGTCTTAATTTCACTAGTATCAAACCACCTGATTACTCCATTCATGTAACTGCAGAGGTGATTTATTTTCTAGAAATATCAATATCGTAATACAAAAGGGAATTCAAAACATTTATCACTATAAACATATGGTCTTCATATGCCAGCAATTAAAAAACAACAGACAACCCTACAAAAAAACAGCCTTTATCTCAAAACCCCTCTCCTTTGACCATCTTCCGTTATGTCTAGGTGCAGCTTACCATGAACTTTAATGAGCCTGAACTATGTGTTTTAAATTATGTTTGTTTCTCTCAAACCAGCACATTCATTTACCTTGTGATTTTGATTTTTTTTTTGTAGAGGGATTGGTTCTTTCAAAAAATTATGAAACACTTCAGTTCTGCAAAATTTACAAGAAAACAGACTTAATATTGACCAAAGATTATCCCAACATATTCCACCAAAGGTATAGCCTATTCTCTATCCTGCTCTTCCTCAACACCCATGCTTCTACATACAAACAGAAGGAGATTTCATCAGTCTAGTGGCAGACATTGCACAAAGAGCCTACCTGTTCTCCCAGCAAAGACACCGCAGCACAGTGGTAAAGGAGGAATACACCAGACTGCTCATAATGAATGAGCCTGGCTTCAGATGATATGTATCTACACTAGTATTTGTCATGACCACCTCCTCTCAGTAATTCTAAGAGCTATTTCTAGGTTCTATCAGTCTGGGAGGGAACAGAGCATTAATGACCTTCCCAAACTCAACAGCACGTTTTCAGTGTACCTGCCAACACAACTACAGCAATCAGACCAAAACTTCTAAATATCAAGGACTTCTTATAGACTGATGTAGCTGTACTCTGGGGCACCGCAGACATGACTTCTATAGTGTTTTTGTTGAGTTAAAGTTTTAGGCCTATTTTTGGTCACACTGCACATTTGCCTTCCTGTCATCTCTCACCCAAAAGCCCCTCTTGACACAACCCCCTTCCCAATGCCTTCAAGGTACACATTTTGGCTGTGAGGCACACTAACATTATGCTAGGTAGCCCTGAGGCTCTGAACTTCCATCGACTTTGCTCCGCTTGTTACTGTGATCAAGTTGTTAATTGCAAGGCATCCCCTCTCTTCTAGGCCTAAGAGGGCCTTGCACACCTCTCTTAGCAGCAGGTCCTGAAGAGCAGAAATAAAGCAGCCTCCATCAATCCTGGCATAAAGAGAGGATGAGCCATGCTTTTGTTCTATGATAGCAGCTTTCCTACTGCTAGGAAAGGACTTTTTTAGGCCTGGGTTATTCTCACCCCCAGTCTCTGAAGCTGCATCTGTTTGCTGCAGAGCGCCCTGTGCATTTGAGCACCTGACTGCTCTAGTACAAGCTCCAAAAGTCACACTGTTCATCACAGCCAGACATCACAACGTACACACAAGACAATGCAGTATCACATGAGCACAGACATTGCTGTCATACATGCATAGCGAATGGTTACCATGTACTGACAGACAACACTGGGTGTAGTAGTTACACTAGGGTTACCAGGACATGCAGACAAGGGCACATCAGAGTTGGTGTCATTCCAACACCAGGGTCCTCAACACCACCTGCTTCCCAGCACTATGCTCTAGCCCAGGACTAACCTTCTAAGAAAAGGGGTGTTCCAGCACAGAAAACAACTTCTGTTGTGTACAGCAGAAATGACGCCCTCAAAAACAGGCCACTGCAGGGAAAACATGGCCTTTCTGATGCATAACTCTTCCCGCATTCCTCAAAGCTTTGAGACTCTCAAAGCATTTTTTCCTGTTAGGAATTGTGTGTCGTACAGAAGGCTGATGTGTGCAGTGCTAGTTTCTGTTCTGCATCTATTTTTATCAAGGTGCGATAGAACAATGCAGATGCAACATAATGCTGCAGTGTTGGCATGGAGCAAGGTTGAGAATTTCCATCTCAAGAATTCAGCCGCAGAATCATTTCTCTGGCAACTCATAAAAGGACCAGCTGAACTTGGTCACTGCTGCACAAAGATGCAGAATTTCTAAATTTGGGAAAACAGGAGTAGAATTTCTTCAAGAAATACATCTCCTGGAAAAAAGTGAGATGAAACAGCAGACCAAGCTTTCAGAGAAAAGCAAAAGACAACTGGCAAGCTAACCCAGCATCTTCTCCCCTACCTGCAAGAACTGATTGCTAACAAACTACACACAGTAGTCAAACTTTTGGAATAAACGTACATTAAATTCAAGATGTTTGAAAGTGTTTCCTATTAAGTCAACTTAAGCTAATTATGAAGCCATACTACAGAAGCATGAATTTTAACACACACATTGAGACAACTGAGCCTCAGGACATTTATAGCCATTGCTAATAGATACATCATTGTCTGACAAGCAAAGCCTCTAGGTCAACAGGTACAGTCAGAACAGTGACTAATGACTGCTGTTAGCAGGTAATTTGCATGTTTGTGAAACCCTGTAGTGTGACTGCATAGGAAGAGACCAGATTGTCCATTTTCAACCATATTTCAAGACTTGTCTACTTATTTTCACAGATACAACTTGGGTCAGATATTACCCCTTGGCTTAAGAGTTTTTTCTTAACACCATGTGTTGAGTAGTAAATTCACCAAGTCTCTACATAGCCCCAAGCAGAGCTCTAGGCTGTCCTTCCTCCCTTACACCAATTTCTGATTTAAGTATGGCATATTTTTCATAAATACTAAAAAATTTAATTTTTAAACTGAAAACATGGGGAAAAAATCTACAAGCCTCTCTCTCCACACTTTACTTTCATTTCGCTCTTTCAGACTAGAGATTGGGAATGTGATTGAAAGTCTGGATCGGCTCTTTATTGTGGTGTCACCAAAACAGTTAAGAGAAACCAAAATTTGACCCAAAATTAAATAAAAAACCTGCCCCATAATAATGTCAGATTTTTTATTTCAAGAGGGGACTATAACAGGTCATTTGTCTTTAAGAGTTCTATAGAAAAAATCATTCACAGGTTAGCCAGTGAACACTTGAACACTTTAGGCTTCAAAACTAAGTAAGCTGAGTAGCACATCATATTACAGTAAAAATGAACATTACAAGGGTATATCTCAGTGGAGAACAGTGCTAGAAAACTTTCATTCTCTGCTTTAGAATGTAGTAAAGAAATTGAAGAAATCTCTACTCAGGTCATTCATATGACTGTGCAGTCTTCAAAGATGTTAGAATACCATTTTTTCAAACAGTATTTTGAATCTGAAAAACTCTTTACTGTGCCTCCAGACCTAGTCCCATGTCACAGCACCACTTCCTAATTACTGTAATTAGCAAACTAAAACTCGTGTTGCCTCCTCAAAATGCTTAGAAAGCCTAACCTACTTACTTAAAAATTTAACATTCAACAGTACCTAGAAAATGCAACCCAAAAGGCCAAAAGATTTAATAAAACTAGCACACAACTGCTTTAGGAGGATTTTTATGAGAGTTCAGGGAAAGGAGATCAACAAATTGGCATTTAAAATGATTCAGACAAGCTCTCTCCAGCAAATCAAAAAAGTAGCTTGCAGAGTACTGTCGGGGAAGATAGCAGGCTTGCTAGCCACCTAGCTCTTTTCTCCCAAGACTTCGGCCCTGATAATATCCTCCTGTTCCCATGAGACGGGAAAAGTTGCTCATGCTGAGAGGAACTTAATCATCACATTCTCAAAACACAAGGGCCTTGATGATAGGGATACAGGCTACCCTAAACCAAGAAGCTGTTATGGGAAGAACTTGGGAGAAATGGAACATGTTAAGAACCAGCCATAGTAAGATGGTCAAAACAGCCGGTGTGCAGATGTTTTTAGGTATCAAAGATAAATTAACAATATTTAGCTATCAGATATGTTTGTCAGAACTCGTTACAATCACTAACCAATTAGTAGGGTGTAAACAGTGTATGTAACCAATCAGCAGGTTTTCAGCTTGCCACCTTTGCAGTAACAAAAGTCTAGAATCTGTGTGATTTCACCCAATAAACAGCTTCACCTAAAATTGATATCAAATTGCATGTTGCTCAATGCTGGTCGCCATAGACTACCACAGGAAATAACTCTATCCCTCCAAGTTGGACTATGCTGTAGGGAGAAGGGGCTGCTGTTCTTGCTTTACTTGATCTAAAAAATATATATAAAAATAAATCTTTCTTCTGATCAACCACAAGTACAAGCCACAATTGAGAAAGTTTTGTGGAATGAGACGAAGACATATATAAGAATGCAGTTTTCTTCCATGAGCTTCAAAAACATACTTAAACCCAAATCTTTATGGTATCAGCAAATTAATTTTTATTCTACTCCATAAGCTCTACAAAACATCAATTTAACAACATATTCTTAGGCACTCCGATTGCACACTAATGTGTACCAAGTAAAACTGCACTTTCTTTAGCACCAAACCAGAAAATTCACATCCTCATATCCCCCTTGGGTGGCAAACCAACAATCAAGATTCTCCAGGGAAACCATGCTCGCAGACAACAGCTGTGCAGCTCACAGAGTTCTCCACTGGACCCTCATTTACACCTGTGCAACCCCATTAAGGCACTAACAGGCTTATACAGATGTAACTGACTGTCACTCAGTAAAATACTAATAATTCACAAGCAAAAATAGCAACAAAAATCTGCTGTGACTCTACACACACACAAAAAAATATTTCTAAAGCTGAAGTTGGTACACCATGCATCTTTAAGTAGTCAAGAGATCAGTCCTGCTGAGTAAGGGGCTTCTTTTAATTAATCATTCCACAAAAATCTTATATATGCAATGAAGTTGTTACTCATTTTTCATCTTCTGAAGTCCCGTCAGAAACAGCTTGTTCTCCCTTTGACTTGTCACAAGTCTTTACATGGGAGAGTATGGGAAATCAATGAGGAAAATGTGTTTTGTATGGTTAAATAAATGTTTCCAAAAAAGAACAGCAAGGACATAGCTTAGGAGTATACAAACTACTTTTGGAGGTGAGAGCCAAAGATTAATTTATTTCACCTGGAGGAATTCATGCTTTATGGTAGGTGTTTATGAACGCTAACCAGACTATTCTGAGAGATGAAATAGCAGGTTTTCTGCTTTTAAACAAAAATGGGTAACTTGGGAATGAAAATGGAGTCAAGTGATTTCTTACCTCATTCACGTCAGCTCTTCTCATGACCTTCCTGCTTCAGGATAACAAATCAACAACTTGATCTCTCAGGGTAACCTTAAGGTCAACATGCTTTGTACTGATCTCAGAAAGCAGAGCGAGTAAATTTTAAAGAAAAATGTTTTCTTGAGCATCCCTGTGGCACTAAAACACTGTGAGAGGAGGCATCTTCTGACATATGTTCTTCATGTGTCCTCTATAAAAACCTTATGAATCCAAGAATTCGCAGTCCTATAATAGATTATACAGATGTAAAGAAATTACTCTGACGACAAAGGTCCAAATCTAATTGTCAACATTTCTACGTGAATTTTGCTCTACCTTGAGAAGACCATGTCACTCTGCACAAGTCCCTCCCCATCACAGAGGGAATACATCCTTTTCTACAGTATTCACTGTTAGGTTTACCTAGACTATACACTTAGAGCAGATTTAATTATTAACCAGTATGTACAGCAGCAGTTACTCAGGTCTGAGTGGGTAGCTTCTGGCGCTCCTCTGCAGCACTGTCACAGGAGGTACCCTCACATCAGTGGTGCACCAGCCCTAGAACCCATGGCCACTGTCTCCTGTGGTGCTCAAAGTTGTCCCCTTGCTCCCACCCCACTGCTCTCCTAAGACAGGCCAGCACTCTCTCACAGTGAAGATTCAACTCAGGGCACAGCCAAGCTGCAGTGACAGCTAACAGAGGTTATTGGCACAGAGCAAGGACGGACTGATAAAGGTTTTGATCACTGGTTAGGATGTGTGAGTCCTCAGGGGAAGTTCTGACATAAACAGCTGCCCCCACCAACCCTACAGCTGCCCCAGGCACCCCAGCCCCAGCTACCTCAAATGACGCAGCAGAACAAATGACAGCTGACCACACCACCTTCCTCCCCGCAGGAATACTGCCAGGTTTAAAAACCATGCTATCACCTTCTGCAGTGTGAAAGCCAAACAGCAAAACAAATTCCCACTGCCCATTTTACTTTTCACCTGGGTGCATATGCTCACATACACATCATCACACAAACCTAGAAAACCTAGAAAATATTTAAAAGCTCTTTCATAGCAACAACAATTGCTCGAAACTTTCCTGCTCATTTTCCTAGGTAATGCATCCATTTCACTGGGGGTTTCATTAAACAGACCAATACAGTTGGTAGGAAGTAGCTACTTTTAACTATTTCCAGGGATGCAGCAAGAGAAAGTGGAGGAACAGGAGTTTATTTCTGTATTCACCAATTTGGTACACGGATTTAAACAGTTTAAATATAGTTTCAGCTAAAAGTATGTATTTTTTATTCCTATGACTTTATAAAAGTACCAGGTATAATTCATCCTTGGGGTTGTAATGGTACTCATTCATACTGTATATACAGATTTCATTTAATGAAAGCGCGTCAACATTTTTTGGCAAGTGCCAGATATAAAACCCTAATACAGAATACCAGCAAGTGGCTAAGAGCTCCAAGCTATCTGTGCCATTGACTTTCTTCCTTCAGTGCCATATGAGGTTTAATTAATTGCTGTTCTTTGTAATACACATGTAATCAGTTGACAACATGACAACATGTGAAGTGCATTGTTTAATGTGCTCCCCTCACAAGCTTTAAGAGAACAGACTACATCACAAGGAGGTGTAGGTAATAATCCTCATTTTACCTTCCCGACACCTCAGTTTTACATACAGTTAGTGACATCCAGTTAGTCTCAAGAAATAGGGCTGTCTAAAACAATAAAAAACATTTAAAAAATTAAAGTAAAAGTACCTTTAGGGCCTTTTTGCTTGCTATCTCCTTTTCAAAAGCATCAGAAAGAATCTTTTCAAATCTCCCTGTCAGGCTAAGTCAGTAACACTTCTGTCTGCACAGCACCTGACACTCACGCAATCCTCATGGCTCTTCAGCCAAGGCTTTATGGAACCTTCACCACAAACTTAAGTTTCTTTAAAAAAATGAAATAAATCTTTGTATCAGCTGAAGTCTTCTGCCTGAGGACAAGGACGACCAGAAGTCTGAATTAGCTCTCTGTATGAAGCACTTTGCCTTCAAGCATTAAATTCCTTTACATTTTTGTCCAAAAGCAGGACTGAATCACAAACTAAACCAACATACCATGTACAACTCAAGCCAAGAGATAACAACAGCCAGCAGACTTCCTATTCTGGCCTTGGACATCTACAGCACTCGGACAGCAAACAAATTATTCCCTGGGCTCCCCATTCCACACAGGCAGCAGCAGAAAATGCTGCCATTACCACATGTCCAAGTTTTATAGACCTTTTCCCATTTCAGGATCAGTGACATCAAGAAAGCAAAAACTTGAGCAAAGAATTTCCTTTGTTGACAATCACCATCTCCACTAATGAAGCTGTTGCACATTTTAAAAATCTACTGTTTCCACTTCGTTTATCCTTTCTATTAGAAGCTACTACATCATCTTATTCTTACTGTTTCCTTCTAATCATCTTCCAATATTTCCAGTACCACTCTATTCCCCATTATTTTGACAAAGAACACCAAATTATCCAAAGCAAATAAAAACCACACTCTTAAAATAGCATTAGTATCATGAGTATCTTAAATGTCTCAGTGGTTCTGTTCAGCTATTTACACTATCTTCACCTGCTCACTTTCCTTGCATTTCTACTGGTAATACTAATTAGCACTAAAATAGTACAAAACACCTCCCTCCCAAAGTTGAAAATTTTCAGATGACCTGAACAGTAAGATCAGAAGTTCATAGGAAATGTGTGCCTAGTTGCATCAAATTTGGAAAACCTCTCCGTCACCCAGCTCCTCTGAAAAGCATCAGTAAAATACGGATAGCCTCACGCTGTACCAGCAGCCTCTGCTACCACCAGTACTTCTCTTCACAGGATGGTACTGTTTATTTTGAAAAGATCTTGATCATCTAGCTGGCAAAAGGTTCTCTTTAGACTGTTACTGTATGTAACAACTGCTATAAAGAGAACTTCAACAAAAACAACAGCCTAAGGAGCAGCTGTGCAAGCCAAAGGCCACAAGGGAGATGAGCCAGCATGTTAGAGACACGACAGCACAGGAAAATCCTATCAATTCGCTCTGGTAAGGCTCCCATGCTGCTAACACTTCCGAATATGAGCAAAAGTCGTCGCACTAAAATAATTCCTCTCCTCCCACATATGGGAGTACTCTGAGCTACAGGAACAGGAAATGCTAATTACTCATATATTCTAAAACCCAACACATACATTCTTCTCTGATAACCTAGGTCAAGCTTGAACAGCAACTAATAATCAAAACATTTGCTGTTCAATATACCAGCAGTCTCGTACACATACAGCTAAATACAGCACAAAGACTCGGAAAGAACCCACTTAAATTTCCCTTCCAGAGAAGAATCAGTCATTCTAGAAGAGCTTTACACACATTTCAGGACAAACTAGCTCATGCAAAACCTCTAGGAATTTTGACATTTTTCAGAAAAGTCTGTGGAGAAGGCTTTACATTAAGCAGCATCAATGACTTCACTTCCATCATGGGACAGAAAGCTCAAGGTCAGCATTGTTGTGAGCCTCTGCTCCCCCACCCCGGCCTGTGCAAGGTGAAACAAAAGCCTGATGGTCCTGATTCAAAAGACCACAAAACATTGAGGGCTGTGTCCATAGCACAGTTTGCACGGATGGAGATACACATATCTGGAGATGCAGTTCAGCAGGTTATGCAAATTCACAGCTTTGTGGACTGATTTGTGATATCAAAAAAATTGAAATTCTGAAAAAGAGCACTTCCTCCCCCCACCAGGGAAAGCCATTTGTTCTGGCTGTATGAAATAAAGACCCAATTAGAAAATATTCATTTTAACCAAGCATTCTCTACCAACAAGATAAACTCATAAGCAATCATTGCAAAACTGTTTTCACTGATAAAAAAGTATGTTTCATTAAATCATACTGAAAAATGAGGGATTCTCATCCCATTTCTTGCTTGGGAGTGAGACGGGGAGAGAGACTGAGTTAGAGAATGAATATATATCACAAATGAAGCCTTGATAGAAAGGCTCTTAAGCATCAGTTTGTTTTTATTTTTTTTGTATGCTGAAGCAGATTAATGCGTCCACAAGTCTGTCTCCTCCACGCTCTATGTTCAAGATGTGGTACCAAATACGCACGAATGCACCTTATTATGTCATTCAACAAGGTGGTAGTTCTGTAATAGTCCTTCATCCTCACGGTATCAAGAGAGGTCTTTGATCAAAATTAAAAGGTTTTTCTAAACCATGAGACATCAATAACTCATTAGTAACTAATTTTAAAAAGTACTTTCGCTACAGTGCTTAAGCTCAGCAACTCACACCTACGAGATACCTGGCTTGCAATTTAGTTTTCTGCATTAAAAGGAAAATAGAGAAGGCAAAAACTGTTTTCATCAGAAACAGCCAGCATTAACTATGATGATTTTGCCATAATCTCAAGCATTACGTAGATTTTTAATCAATTATTTTCTAATCTCATTAAAATAACTACCTTTCTGTCAAGTGCCAAAAAAACTACTCTTCTGAATTAACTTGGGAGTAGGAGAAAGAAGGATGCTGTCTGTGGCTGCTTAGGGCTCATTTGTAACATTACTGTATTAGAAATCAAGCTTAAAATCCTCCAAGTTCTGGAGAACAGTCCTACCAGTGACTGAGTCCTCATAAATGGATGTGCATCTTGGATCAGCAACTCTCCTCCTATCTGACATCAGTAATCATACCACTACCTCTCAGGTAAGCAAAAAAATTCATGGGTTTCATGAATCACCCTCATTTCTAAACACCTTAAACTTCTGACGTAGTACAGTTTGAGGTATGATCACAGGCAGGAAACTGTAACATTCCAAAAGCAGATATGTCCCTAAGCAAACACAACAATGAGGAATTATGCATCTCTGTACTAGGTCTCAAAATGCTGATTGCCCTGCATTTTTTTAATAAAATACCTCAGAACAACAGCTGGTCAAGTAAAACATATTTTGGACTGCAGACACACATTTAATTTTCTTCAATTTTCCCTTTGCAGTATGTTTTGATTGTCAGGTTTTGGATGCAGAAGATAACATCAACAATGGAAGTTTACTCGCTTACCTCCAAAAATGAAAAGCGAACAGAGGACTGCAAGGGCTGCATGGGCTTGTTGGGGTTGGGCTCAGGCTCCTTGGGGTGAGACTGCAAGTTAAAATAATGTCATCTCTAGTGAACAGAAGGTTTAGCAAGAGTTGCATGTTTTAGTGTAGGAGTTTTGGTTAGAACCAAAACATTACCATCCTCCAGAATGAAGTGATTGACAGTAGCCACATAGTTTTTGACTTAAGATGAAATTGATTTAAATAAAAATTAACAACAAAAAAATGAAATCTGGTGCTGGTGCATATACTCGACCATGTCAGGCTGCCACCAGGGGCAATACTTGTGTACAAAGTCCACAAAGAGGGGAAAAAAATGGTAACTTGTTTCAGACTTTTAAGCATTCTGTATGGAACAGGATATGTAACTGAGGGTTTTTTATTTTTCTTTTTAAAAAGTTAGGGTTGGTGTTTTTCTTAAGAATTCTTGATAAGCAAACCATATTTAGTAAAACAAAATTAAAACTTGATGGTGAGCTTTTACCTGTACTAAAGATTTCCAATTGGAGAGTCTAAAATTTGCACACTAATTAAAAATTGGAAGTGGACTAGCTAGGTAACATCAGTTTCCACAGATTTCACTATAAAGTGTTCCCTCGTAAATATTCAGTCTTTTAGCTAAATATTCAAATGTGGATACAAAAAACTCACCCAAAAAAATGAATTTGAGCATCTGGCTTCAAAGGTCTCTTTAAGAAGTGCATCTCCATTCAAAAGATCTCTCAATGAAACAGGAGGCCACTGAGATGTCACAGATGCTCTTTTAAAAAATGCTTGTGCAGTCACATGCGCTTGTTCCCATAAAAGTTACAAGAACATTGTGTTTTGGGTTTGTTTATTTTTTTAAACAAAACAAGTTTAATAGAATGCCTCTTGTTGCAATCAGCTGCAGTTATCTGTCAAAAAAAACCACACAGGTCTGCCTTCTGTGCAGACTGAGCGAAAGCAGAAGCTTTATGGTGAACTTTTTCCAGATCACTTTCATAAAAACTTCTTCTGCTACGTAGTAGACACTTGCAGCCAGCCAACACTAACACTCCTGTCCTGTATCCAGTGAAGATGCACACAGCCAACATGCTGAGCTCAACTACCTCCAACTCTAAACCCCTGTTTTCAGTTGCATGAGGCTTGGACAAATTTTAAAGCATTTCCATCAAAACATTTCAAGGTGGATACCCCATTCAGGTTTTCCCTGAACCTTCCAGCAGGCTTAGCACTGCTTCTAAAACTGATTAGGGATTAGTTTTTTGACATTGTATATTCTTGCCGCCTTTACTTCTTGAGATACTTTGGAGAGGACACGGGACATCCAGACTAAGCAAAGAGTGGGCCTGCTGTCACTTTCTGAAAGGGCTACTGTGTTAGGGCATTTTCCTCTGGCTTCTGACTGTGCTGGCACAATCCCTGCATGAGGTGCACAGAGGACCATGGTGCCAGCAGCCCGGCAGCTTGGTATGAGCTAGCTCAATTTCAGCTGCAGAGTAGCTGTGCTAGCACAACCGTACGTCTGACCTAATAAGCTCCATTAAGAGCCAATAGCTCAATATATCACTCTGGAAACAGCTAAACAGAACGTAGGCTACATTGTTCAGCCTGTGCAGGCCTCCAGAGAAACGTCTGGATTAAGAGGTATTTTCTGTTTCTCTGGGGCACTCCACTGCACTGCACTGACCTGCCATAACATGTACTGGAAAGGTCTTTACATATGATCAGTTCAGGCTTGTGAGAAGCTTTTTGTACTTCTTCATAAGCTCTGTCTTCACTGTCTCTTTCTCCGCTGCAGGTCTGCTGCAGCAGAACCAGCAGTTCACTCCCACTGGCTTGTGTGTCCTCCCTTTTGTCTGTCAGCTGGGAAGCTCTCCTGTGCTGTACTGTCAGGGCTTACACTGCTGTTCCTGGAGCTGCACAACAAGGGAAAAGGTGAGGTGGGTGGTGCAAGACAGCAAGCAGCCAAGGGGAGAATCCAGGCAGAGAGTAGAACCGGCAGCAGCCAGCCAAAAGGCATAGGGCTGTGACAGGGAGGGAGCACGGGGACTGCTACTGAGTAACAACTTGGGGTGAGGAACCTACTGAAGCCAGAGCACTGAAAAGGAAAGGTAGAAAAGCTGGGTGCTGAATGAGAAGAATATACTAACTTCAGACCCCAGAATGAGATTCCCAAGTCACTTTGCTGTGAGCAAATCCTCGTGACCCAGAGTGGCCAAGCACATCTCCATCCCTCCCTCTGCTGGATGGCACATACACAGCAGGTGTAAGTCCTACACCTGCTAGTAGTTACTCATCATCTGCCTCATTTTCTCTCCTGTAACTCATTCTCATTTACAGAGTAGACTCTGGGAGTACTTAGTATCGGATGTGCTGGTACTATGGATCTATAAATTCCCACTGAGTGATTACACTGGAGTGTCAATCCAGTTCTTCTATAGAATATGCTTCTCAGATTTGACTTTTAAGACCTACAAATGACATGCAAAAAAACCTGTTAAAACACATAACAGTGCACACGTAAACGGCTGACAGGAAGCCTTAATTCTTAAATTTACTAAATTTAGAATGCTTCATTTCAGATTCTTAATATTCCTTGAAAGAGCTTTCTGCAAGCAATGAATATAAAGTAGTCTGACTACTGATTTCTCAGAGAGACAACATAATTCTAGTCCCAACATTTAGACTGTATTGAAAGAGAATTCATGAGAATCAGTGTGTGAAGAACGTTTCAAGCAGTAAGTTGGATTTTTTTCCCCCCAGATATGTGCTTTTATAAGTGATTGAATATAAGAATTTGGGAGACATGACTTCAGTCTGCATTGGCTCAACTCTGACAAATCATGAGAACGACTCCACGGGAATTATAAGTGCCAGCAACCAAAATATGATACTTTTCTTCTCCACGAGTAAATTAAGTCAGAAAGTAGCATGTGTGATGGCAAAAGAAAGTCTAATATATGAAAAAAATTAAATATATTCAGACAACATTTTAGCAGAAACAATGATCAATGCTGAATTTAAAATTTAATTACTATCAGTATTAAATAGTGTCAAAATATGGCAAAACAAGTGTAATTATGTCAGGTTACCAGGAAAAAGAAGGAAGCAGTAAATGATTACCTCATATTACAAGAACACACACAGATGTTGAAAAAACAGTAAGATGAATCATTTTTCGTCCTTTGCAGTTAGTGATGTTATTCTCATATGATGATTACATAATTCAGTGAAGACTCATTTAAAAATATTTAAATTGCCACATCTCAAAAGGAGTATAATTATCAATTATTCATGGAAACCATTTTAATTAGCTCCCTGATAAGACCCCCTCCCTCCAAAACTCCTGAAAAATTAGCACTGCTGGGTTTTTTTTTCAGAAAAAAATCTAGTCTGCTCATAGCTAACACACACTGCTCTCCGCAGAAGATGCCAGATTGAAATGCAGAATTTCTCTCTGACATTTCACAAATGTAGTTCTGGGGAACCCAATATAACATCTACACTTGTTCCTTGGAATAAAGTGCTCTGTCACCTTCATGTGATTACTAGAACAAATTATTTGCTACACTGCACACTCTACCTACAGCCTTCTGTTTAAAACATGGAAGATGTCACAGATAATACCTTTCATAGCTAAATAACTTTACTGCAGGCATCTGCAGCATTCAGGGTTGTTTTGGTGTTTTTTCTTCTCCAGCAAGAATGGGGAAGTCCCAGGGAACACTGAAGGATCTGACGTAACCATATCTACCTAGATAAAATTAGCAAGTTCTCATGGTGACTGTAACATGCATACATACATGCCTGACATGTCAACATAGACTGTTGGTATGTATGTATATACAGAAATAAATATTTGTCATTGACTAACAAATCTTGGGTCAACATATGCTGGCGTGTATGAATAAAACACTATACTTACTATCACTGTACATTAAGATTACATTTTCATGTAGTTACTCACTAAATAGCTGAAAGCACAGAAATGAGTTAATCAGTTTTAAGCGAGTACCAAGTAAACATACTGCTAAATTAGGTAAACATACTTACTGCAGAGACTATCAGGAATCCTTCAGAATGTCAATATAGTTCATTAGTGTATCTACTACATATGTAAATACATCTCATTCCTAATGGCTTTCCACAAACAGCATTTCTACAATGCTCTAATCTCTCACAGTGCTCTCTATTATTCAGCAGAGACAGAGGCCTTTCTAAAAGGCAGCACTGGAATAAACAAACAGCAACCGACTGCTGGAGAGAAACACAGACACCACGGCCTACTGACAGATTCTTCCCCTGCGAGCTGACAGGATGCTCTATGCACTGAGATTCAGTAACTTTAAATAAGCAGAAACGCTTTCTTCCCAAATGCACTACAATACCCCAGCTCTGGGCTGGCACATTTGCTAAAGCCAACTGCAATGCATTTAAAAATGTGTTCCTCCAACCTGGAGCCGCAGTGCTCCCAGACTGTCAGCACAAACGTATGTTAAGCAGCTCCTGGTTGCACGCAAGCCTGTATCATGCAGAAACCATTAAAATATTAAAGACAGACAATACTTACTCCAAGGTCAGCCCTGGAATTTGTAGCCTTTCCCGCTGGGCTTTCATTGCTGTTATGTGTTACCACACTCTATTGTAACCATGACACACATTCACTGGCAGCATTCTGGCGATGACAGAGAGCCAAAATGAGCTACTATAAAAGAATGGCCTAACGATCTCTTGGGGGCGGGGGGGGGGGGGAGGACCGCAAGTTTGGGTCCTTCCACCTCTAGCTGTCAGGAAGAGCTGCCGGCTGCCTCTCTCAGGTTAGCAGCAGTGCACGCCGCGCCGGTTTTGTGAAGCGAACGGCGCCTTCAGTTGTGCACGTCAAGTAATTCATCTCCGGTATTCTGCAGCGGCAGCCGCCGCGGCGCCGACACACGCACACGCACGTTGCACCTTGGAGGAAGGAGAGGTCCCCCCTCGCTACGCCAGCCCACAGCACAAAAAAAAAAAACCCAGCCGCTGTGCTTAAGACAGTGTCTCTCTGCAAATGTCAAACATTCACCACCCCCTCTGATCCTGCCGAATAGGATTTGGCCATCTTGTTTAAGTCACATTATCCCTTTCCTGGGTAAACAGACAGGCAGCTTCTGCAGTAATACAACAGCAAACCACCAAATGAAAAACAGGCTCTTCTCCTTTAACAGGGAAAATTAATGGCCAGGGCATTTGAAGAGCCAATATATTCTTCTAACGCTGAGCTTAATACAAAAGGGAAAGTTACCACTCTGTTCTGCCATGACGGCACTTGAATTTTAAAGGGAAATCATCTAGATATTTTCACAAGGGTGAGAGTTAGACCTAGAAACTGCAGAAAAGTGTATAGATTTCAGGTTTAAAGGTAACTTCATTTAAAAGCAAACCGCTATACAGAAGCTTATAAAGACAGTTTTACATCACTACTACTGAGCAGGATGCCAGTTTTAATTGAATTATTTTGTGATTTTTTTATGTACTCTTTCTTAGCCTGAGGTTATCATTTTAATAAATAAATATATATTGTGAATTGTTCCATGAAGACTAGCATTTTTTAATGCCCTGCAAAACACCATGAAAAGGAAAGGCACTGTGCAAGTACTTATTTTTAGTAATTTAAGAGCTAGAATATTTTATCTCACCCGCATAGTTTTCCTGTGCAATTCCTGATTTGTACCTCTTGCACAATATGATAATGTCAGGCACATGATTTCATTTTTTGCCAGAGCTATGGCCCTGCTCTGGGCATGGGCAACTCCTGCAGACCAGTCAAAGCACAGGACCAAATTATGCTGCTGCCTTTTGGGTCCCTGGCTCATTTTTGGAAGAATTAAGTATGTTCACAGGTAAAGAACCATGGCTTTGAGACAGAGGGCTATCTCCTGGTTACGGAAACTGCTGAACTGGATTTAGTAAACATTTTTCAACCACACAGTAGAAAATAATCACTAAGTATTCTCTTTTCTTTCTCCTACATATTTCATTTGGGAAGAATTTTAAATTTAGAATTATGCATTACACAGAGCCTTCATTTACAAATACTGAAAACAAAATTGAAGCATGCACCAAACTATGCATTTGAAGTTTTAAAACGTAACAAACATCTGGACTGTAATTACCAAGTTGAGGCTCCAGCTAGCACTACTAAGCCAAACATCCCCAAAATAATCTTTCCAAGGGAATTTTAAATTCTCCTATCTCCCAAAAGAAAGAAGTAGATCTAAGTGGTTAAATTCAAGAACGCTGACCACAATGAGGGAATTCACAGATTTGTAACAGCATGCACATCAGATAGGTACCCAACTCCAATTGATACTTTCAAAACTTGTGCTTCAAAGTGTACTCAGAACACAGCAAAACACCCTTTTCTTTTAAGATATTCTCAGAAAAAAAAATGTGCAAGAAACAACTAACAGCCAAAAGGCTCCAATACTACAACTGCTGCCCATGCCTACAGGTTTTTTATGGCTCAGTTTGCAAACAATCATTTAAGAAGAGAAATTTAACAAGAGAGAAGCAGAGCATGAGGTACAGCTACAGGCAGAGGTCCCTGGCTCCCCCTAAGCAGTCAAAACAAGCAGCTCCCTACTCTGATTACTCAGGATCTCTCAAACCAAGCTCTGTTCCCTTAAAATTCTTCTGATAAAACCTCTTTTGTATGTAAGACTTCTTCAGACGGAGACAGAGAACTTGCAGGTATGTTGTGACTGCAAGCACACCACACATGTACACACGTAGGTAAGGCTTACACAATGTCCAAAGGGTTTAACTTTGTGCCCACTGACCTTCAGTTAGGTACGTCATCCCATTACCCATGTACAAGATGCACACAAACGTAACACCAAAGTAGCTAAATTTTGTTGTATAAAGCAGTCAAATTTTCACTAAAGTCACAGCGTAAAAAGCCCCAGGAGGACAGCCATCCAGCTCCACTGAATCAGAGCAGTACCAGGATCACTTCCATACATGAACCAGCAACAGGACTAGCTCCAAAGCAGAAGGTGTGCTTCCTTCAGAAGCATAAGTTTTACACATCACCCCAAACCAGCCAATTTTCATACTGGAGTATGAACAGCAGACAAAAGTCCACAATCCAGGTGGTTTTTTTTTCCCCCCACTGTTCTTGAAGCAGTGCAACAATGTAAAACAGGCAAAAGAACAGCCTGTCACTGAAGGCTGCTTTGGCGTGAAAGATTACAATTAGGCAGTAGGCGCACTTTACCTGCAGGAGGACAAGACTTCCAGCTTGTCTCATCTAAAGGAGAATGAGTTGGACTGGCAATTGGGCACAGCAGCTTTAACTTCACCAACTGCATGTAAGGGCTATTTTGAAACCATGATAAATCAACCTCTTCCCTCTGCTAATTCATGCAGGCATTTCATATTACATTAATGATAAATTATTCTAAGCTCGGATTGAGTTGCAGATTGACTTTGAAAATAATTCTTCTATGTATTTTGCCTGATTCAGAGAGAAGTTTTGAAAATCATGATTTACTGAAAGAGATGAATGCATAGCAGGTGATCAAATTATGTCCACTGTTACAGTCTTACAGGTTTTGTGGGAGTAAATGGGAACTGTTTCAGATATCTGGGGGCAAAAAATAACAGCAATTTAATTAGATTCAGTCTTCCAAATGAAAGCTGACTTCAGTGTGATCAATTTGCTCTGAATTGCAGATCATCTAGGTATCATCTCACCAACATATAGCCAAGGAAACAAGTGAAAAGTTGAAAATGAGGCTCATAGTGAGATTTATCTTCTGTGTTACAAAAGTAACTGTAGTTTATTCCTAAGATAAATAACATTCATTTTACTTGCAAAGGCTACAGTAACATCACAGTCTCAAAAGTAGTGATTTAACTGTTTTCTTCATCTTTGGCATCATCCCTAAAGTAGATGTCATGAGTGCTATTGTAATGATAAAACCAATTCCACCAGTTTAACTAATGCATGACATGTAAATCTACCTCTGACTGAAGTTATCAGACTGACCAATGCAACACGTATACAAATGTCACACTTGAGCTATCTTCCAGAAATGATCAAGAAGTATTCTTCTCATTGACAGACTATGGCCAGTTTATTCCAGGTGGTTTTATGACTTAACACATACTTTCCCCAGAATTATAAGACAGGCGAAAGCTATGGAGACAATACCATACAGTGAAAGGATTCCTTTTCCTTATATCTGTCTTGTATGTCTCGCTCCTATGCTCAGACTCAGTGTGCAATGGCAAGGAATTTCCCACCTTGGTCAGATTTTACAAGGAAGAGGAAAGGGGCTGCGTCCTGTTGGTTTCCCTGGGAAAGGGAAGCAGGTGAGGATGATGGAAGGGGTTTGCATTTGCCCATATCCAGGAGCTCAGAGTGCACAAGCACCTCAGCATGGCAAGCCAAAATAAATTCCTTGTCACTGCCCAACTTTGGTAGAACCCGCATGTTCCTTGGTCATGGCAGCCCACAGCACTATGAACTCACAGGACAGGGGGATGACTGCCTGGTACTCCATGACAGGAAGAAATATTGTGGATGACTCTGTCCAGTCTTAAGTATCAACTGCATGGATCTACTGACATTTACAGACATACCCATAAATTGCTTACCTGTTTCAGACTTACAGTAATACATTTTATTAATGTGTCACTGGAATATACAGCAAAAGCCCAGGTGGCCCTACAAAACACTTCGCCGGAGTTTATTTAGAGCTGTAATTCATGCTACTCTGAAAGGAATTTCTTTTTAAATTACAGTTTTAAAAATTACTCTATTAATTAAAAACCTATGTTTAATAACTTTTTAGAAATTAGTTGCATACTATGCTGGTAACACTATGGTATAAAAAAAAGGAATATATCAGAATAATATATTTATTAGGAATGTTAATTAACCATTAAAAAAATAACAGATCTGGTGTGTAGACCTCTGGTAAGTTAACCCAGCAACTGGTTGTCACATTAAACACATTCACTAAAAAACACTGATCCTAAAACACTGCAGACAAATGGAATCAGTAACATGCACCAGTCCAGACCTGGCAAAATCTCTCTGCAACCTTACTCATGCCCACATCTCCAGAAAGTTTCCACAGATAGCTCTGAAATTTCCCCTGCAGCCAGAATAGCCTCCTCATGCAGGAGGTGGTGATAATAAGTTCAAGAGGAGCTGATGCTGGCTAGTCCTGCAACACTGAGCTCAGAAGACAAAAATAAAGTTACCTGGTCAGGGAGCGGGAGCAGCTCTCTATTCTCTGTCTAAATATCATCTGGATCACTATTACAGACAACAGCAAAAAACCCCAACAAGATATCCCATCTAATGCAACTCATTTACATAGCATTCCTCATATTCCACTATAGTCTCCCATCTTCCCTTTTAGGGAATATGATTTTTACACCTGCCTGTGATAACCCTAAAATAACAATCCATACAAAATCAAAAGCTCAACCAATACAATGGCACACCTTTCGTCAAAATTTCTTCTTCTGCAAAACTGCCACAGTGGGTACTTCAGATTTAAATGACTCCTACCATATTTCACATACTATAAGAATAAAAAAAAAAATCCTGACTTGAAATTAGAAAGCAATAAAAATAGCTCAACTAATACAGTCTCCCATTGACATACATCAAGCTAATATCAAAACCATAAAAAGCTTGAGAAATAAGGCTTTAATAATTACATTCTCAATCTATACTACTTTTCAAAACAAAAGGAACCACATTAAAAAGCAGAGGCAAGAATAGATCTACTTCTTGACGAGGTCTACATGACACGGGATTTAAACAGTTGGGTTTTTTAAATTCAATAGCCTTGTTACACAGAAATAAACCAAGCCCAGAGCATTTGTTTATCTGGTCTTTGTTTAAACTATATTTTTCAGTGCTGTATTTCAGTGCTAATTGATGCCATTTAACTTTGCTGCACTAATTTGTCCACCAAAAGAAATATATTGAAAACTCTGGTGTTTTAACCTTGGCCAGAGGTGTCCACCAAGCCGCTCTACCACTCCACTGCTCAGCAGAATAGGGAGGGGAAAAACATAAGAATGCAAAAACAACCCCAAGCCCATGGGTCAAGATAAAGCCAGTGTAACAAAGAAAAAGGCCACGTGCAGAAGCAAAGCAAAAGACTGTTCACTATGTCATCAGGTGATGTCTGGCCACAGGACTTCAGTACACGTAGTGGTTGCTCCAGAAGATGAATATAAAGGATCAGCCTTTTTGCTGCTGGGGGGCGAGAGGAGGGAGAGAGAGACCAGGGGAGAAAGGAGACAGAGCATGGACACACGCGCCAGCACGGCTCAGTAACAGCCAAAACCCAGGTGTGTCATGAACCCCACGCCAGCTACCAACACACTGCACAGCACTAACTTGATCTCAGCAATACCCAATACAAAAGCAATGAAAAAAATCTTACTTAAAATAGTTTTGTATGATCATATCACCATCAAAAAAGTTACAGCACAAAAAAAAAATGTCATGATTCTACAGCTGAGCCAACAGACCTTCTCTCAACACCCTGTACCCTGTTTATCAACAACTAATGCGTACACAGAGAGTTACTGACCACTCTTCTGGCTCACTGATAACTTAACAAGGCCCCATCATGGACACAAATACATATATGCCTGCTGAAGCTTCTCCCAAACAGCTGTGTATGGCTACCACAGGTATGGCTGGTTTTAAATGCACCTCCTTGCTCTCTCTAGATAATCATTAGAAAAACAGGGGTTGGCAAATGCTCCAAACAGAGGTGAGCAACAGAAATATGGCAGTCTCTCACAAAAACATCTCCAAAAGTTTCAACTTAGAAATCTTTGGCAATTAGAAATCTTTGGCACTTAGAAATCTTTGGCAATTAATCCCATGGAAGTATGATGTGTTATAGGGAGAGCTAGACCGAAGTCAAGAGATCATCTCCTTTCCCAAGAGAGGTCCATTATACCTATATTATCCCAATCACTCCAGCCAGCTGTTTGTCTCATCTGTTCTTAAAATTCCACACTCTTAGTCACTCCACTTCTCTGCTTCACTATTCAGAAACAGTAAACGTTTCAATGGTGTCTAAGCTGAATCCCCCTTGCTCCACTTTAAACACATTATGTCTTGCTTTACACCCCAGTAACAGAAAACACTTTCAATTCCCACTCATGGCAGACATTCCATACACTTAAGACTTTCCCAATCACCCCTCAGGCCTTCCCTTCTCTGGAGTAAATAACCCCAGCTTAGTAAATATTTTTCCATAGATTGTGTCAAGTTTACAAAGCAGCTGACAGCTGTCATTTGTTCTCTGGCTGATCCATCTCCACACACTGCAGTCAAACCTACATGCAGCACTCCAGCATAAGGCCTGGTAAATTCTTTGTGGGGTGTAATAATGCTGCATGCCTTGCAGCTCAAAACATCAGGATGATGCAGCCTCTTGCCCCATCTTTCCTCCCCCCAACAGCATCACACTGTGGAACCACTACACTTCTCAGACCCTCTCCCGCACACTGATGCCTATCCAAGTATCTTGCATTTCAAAAGCTGAGGATTTTCTGCTGAAGTAAGAAGTCTCCAGCTTGTTCTATTTAACACTCTTTATTTTCCACAGGTTGTCAGAATGATTTTTGAACCCATACTGTTCTTCAGTATATTTGCATTCTTCCCAACTTGTTGTCTCCTGAAAACTTAATAAATAACATCTATTCCATCATCTAGGTCACTAATGAAAAACAATGACTAAAGCCAGTCATCCAGGTTTCTTACACTTGCAGCCAGTGTAATTTCCTGCTTACTGTTTCTAACCTACATGCAATATAGCGAAAGGGTCTCAAAAGTGACAATATCCTCACATCCTCCCACTCCCAAGACAGATTTGTTGGTATAGCTTACTGGCAAAACTTGGCTAAAATAAAAAAATGCCAAAAAAAGTGTTCAGATTTATAGAGCAGTAATTTAAAAGCTTTCCACATGAAATATACTTCTGACACTCATTGCAACCAGAAAAACAGCCACATTTTAAAATGTAAATTAAAGTATTTAAAGTATCTCCTAGCAGAATACAGGCAAGACGTCAACTAAGTATGACAACAATCTATAAAAACTCATTTTCAACAGCATCTCAATAACAATAACAAGAATCACAGAATAGTTGAGGCCAAGTCTCAAGCCATACCCACACATGAACACAGAACATACCTGATTTAATCTCATTTTCAATCACATGATGTGTTTAAGTCTGTCTTAGTTGCCTGACTGCAAAAATAGAACAATGTAGCCTGGGGGGGGTGGGGTGGTGGTGGGGAGGAAGCATTCCCATCATCTATGTTCCCTGCACATCATCTGCAAAGGTGCAGGTGAGTGTTTCCATTCAGCCTCAACAGCAAGAACTTGTTTACAGAATCATGCTCAATCCCACATTAGGGACACCTGGATGTGTTTGTGTCAAATGCTATGCCTGTCTTTGCTGCCTAGGGCATCACTACACTAAACATGCATGAGTGAAGCCACTGGGATATGAGAAAACGTGATTATATTCAATTACAATGCCTTTTGCACTGTGGCAACCAACACACAATGAATATAAAGTAAGAGACTCCCAAAACCTGTGTCACCTTTTAGACTGTCACTCACTCCCCCGTGGCAGTTATCTGCCATGCCTTTCAGGCAAACATAGCAATATTATGGATCCACTTATCCCCAGTACTCTTTCTGACCTTTTCACATGCCTGTGTGAGCTGTCACAACACACCTCAGTAAATTTCACAGGTCTAAGCTCTACTGGCTTGCTAGGAGAAAAATGAGACAGAAGCACACAGCAGCATTTGGGAAAAAGGACAAGAGGAGAGAGATGGCGAAGAAAAGGAGCACATGGCTAGCAGGAAAGTACACTAATGCCAGGTTAGCCACTGCCACAACTAGGGGAGCAGACTTGTAAAAGATTACAGAAATGGCTTATTATCCTTTGCAGAACAGAAAGGCATCCAGACAAAACACTATTATCCTTCTCCAAATTCTGAGAGAGTAGCTCTATCCCGCTCCCATCCATCATCCCTTCCCTTTTCAGTCCACCACAGCAGTCACCCATGCTTTTGGGTGAAGTAACTTAGTCAGTTTCTGCAACCTCTGGTCTCACAGCGAGCCACCAACTCCTCCTCAAGCACTCCTCAGGCTTCCTACCCCTCATTTTAGTCCTCGGAGTCATCACCCATCCTCACATACATAACAGGTTCTTGGCATGCCTACCCCCATATGAAATCCACACGTACAGAGTCCTGCAAATCTATACCTGGCTGTTGCAGTTTTGTGAGGCTGTGCTGCTGAGACAGGTCTTTAAAGCAGCAGTTACAGCTTTCTGCCAGCCTCAGTGTAAACTTTGGACAATCCAAGGCCAAAGTTGCAGCTGAGAGATAGTCACAGCACCTCTGAGAATCACATAAAAACCCGGAAGCAGCTGCATTTTGCCACCGAAGGGAGTGAGAAGGTGTAACAAGCTGTGCAGACAGCAAGGCTGGGAAAAGGAGGGGGAGGAGGTGGCCCAGGTGCCAGAGAAAGATGCCCCTGCAGCCCCTGGAGAAACCCATGGAAAAGGCCAAGACCCCACCTGCAGTGCGTGGAGGGGCTCCATGCTGGATGGAGCAGGTGAAGACATAAAGAAGATGCTGTGACCCTACGTTGGAACAAGCCCCTGCCAGCACTTGCAGCCATGAGGAGACTCAGAGACACAGAGATGAGAGAGAAATATTTGTGTCGGAACAGGTTTGCTGGGGGAGGCTTGGAATCCTGTGGAGGACTGGGGCTGAGAGACACTGTGATAAAGAGATAAAGCCCTGTGGGAAAGGATTCACATTGCAAAAGTTTGTGGAGGACTGTCTCCTGTGGGTGAGACCCCACGGTGCATCAGGACCCCACGGTGCATCAGGGGAGGGTGTGGAATGAATACCCCCTCCTCCCCGCCCCCAGCCAAAAAGGAAACCAACTTGCAAGGGACTGACCGAAGCCCCATCTCCCAGTCCCTGCCCCACTGTGCTGTGATCGGGGGGAAGAAGGGAGTGAAATCATGACTAGAGTGAAGTCTGCTAAGAAGGGAGCAGGGAGGGAGGTTAGAGGTGTTTTAAGATCTGGAAAAGGAAAACAGCTCATGAAGAAGTAACCAAGGACCCCATTTCCCCAGTCCCTGCCCTCCCCTGTACTGAGAGCAGGGGGGAAGAAGAGAGCAAAATCCTGACTTAAGTCTGCTAAGAAGGGTGTGGGGGGGAGGAAAGTGTTTTAAGATCTGGTTGCGTTTCTTTTAAGATTTGGTTACACTCTTGACTCCAGTTTCACTGTTCTTTGTAGTGTAGTGTAATAAATTAGGTAGTTTTCTTCCTTCACTCTGCGTTGAGTCTGTTTTGCCCATGTCATTCCATGACAGGATGATCTCTCCCTGTCCTTATTTTGACTCCTGAGCCTCTTAATATATATTTTCTCCCCTGTACAACTATGAAAGGGACTAATAGACTGACTTAGGTGGGTGTCTGGCCTTCAGCCACGGCTAAACAACCACACTGGCTCAGGATCCCTGTCCCTGCTCTACACCACTCTATCCCAGAGAGAATACCTGCAAGGAAAGCAGTCATCTTTAGACAAAGGCTGAAAATATGAAGGGACAGAAAACCTCCAGCAACAGAGAAGTGTGTCAAGAACTGCACTCAGTTAACAAAATTTTCGAAGAGGGTAAACATGACCCATAGCTCCCATGGGTAGGAGGCAGCAGATGCTACAATGGAAGAGATTCAACAGGGCCCAGAAACTTTAGGCAGAGATAGTAGTGGTAGAGTCAAAAATGGCCACAACCACAAACACCATATAGGATCTTCACAAGGAACTAATGAACCAGCAACAGCCAATGTAACCCAACTAGAGAGCAAGCACCGTTCCCAGCCCTGGACAACTGAGGCCTGACTGTCAGCACAGGGAGCCTCTTGCTGCTACACTGTACTCTGGCTGCATTAAAACTTGCAAGTCTAAGTCTGTGGACCATGGACATACATTCCTTCCCAAGACCAAACCAGCCTTCCTCCTCCTCCTCTAACTCTTCCTGCAGTTCTCACCCACTGCTGTCCAGGACTACAGCGTAAAGCCTTCAGAGGAAGAAGCATCAGGATTGTTAGCATCTTCCAGTTCATTCATGATCTCTGCCAGTGATGACATGCCTACTTTGCTGCTCTCCTCAGATTCAGCTGTGTCCCTGGGTCCTCCAGAAGGCAGCATTCATCTTCTGAAATTTTATCGGACTGCCAGTCCCCCTCACATCCAGCAGCAACCTCCTGACAATGAAGTAGCTTTTCCTCATCTCATGGCACAGGTTAACAAGCTGAATCCATTCCTCTGGGCCCTAGGCAAAAGCGCACAGCATTGCTGGAAAGATAGCTGGAGAAAGGAGAAGGGGAGAAGTCATTAAGAACTAGTAGTCTGAGAAAAGAGCTCATCACGGGAGACTGACACGGCTCGTACGCTGGGTATGAAGAGACTAGCGGATACAAAAGCTTAGAGAAAAAGAAAGGTGAGAGCCAGGAAGGATTGTGGGTCATGGACGACAGCCAGTGTGAAGGCACAGATGCCACCACGCTCTTGACAGAGCAAAGGAAGCACTTGAGGACATTACACAGACTCAGTGTTCCAAGAGTGTTTACTACTACACACGTGCTCTGTACACACTCATCATTTTCCGTCCCTCACTTCCCCATCAGGGTAGGAGATAAACAGCCTGCAGAGTATCCTCCCTTTGGCTTCATCCAAGACACAATTCTACAGTGCATGTAACAGAACCATACAGCATAACAAAATGTAGCAGTACACTACTGCAAACTAAGAGGCTGATAATTCAAAGTACCTACACAGCTAGTTTTTCAGGTGGTCTTTCCAATATTTTTATCCCAAGCTATGTAGCAACTAGGATGAAGATCGTGACTTGCAATTCTGGGGTGACCTGCATAGCAGCAGCTTTCACTTGCTCCTCAGAAGACACTGAAGCATTCTGCACCAACAGGATTTTCCCAAATGCTGTACAGAAAGACGTAACACTGTGGTAGTCCAACTGAATGACAAAGAAACTGCAGATAAATACGTAAATATCCTTTATGATAAGCAACAGTGCTTGTTTAGAATACTGACAGTAATACAAAGTGTTCAAAATTGTATTTCACAGGAAGGAGAAGAAAAAGAGACTACCCATCTCCTCTAAGACAAAACCGAAGTGGGATTTTATGATCCTGACATCTCTAGAACATCAGCCTATCCTCTACGCAATGGAATGGCAATAAAAAGATTTCCAGGGGAAAAACTGTAATGCTAGAATGCCTACCAGAAGAGGCAAGGTTGGCAGATTCTGCCTCTTTTACCTGAGAGCATATATTTAGAATACAGAGAATCGAATAAATTGTGCAGAAATATGGGTGCTTCTTTCCTTAAAATAAAATCAAGTACTCATTTGTAGGTTACACCTCACTTTTAACCTCCATCTCAAAAACTCACCACAAAACCCACCAAAAATCCTCCCAAAGCCAACCCAAAACCCAAACAGAAAAAAACCCCACCCCATCATTAGAATTTAAGCAGAGCACAGGTTCATCAATCATGTAATCTCCCCAGAGCCTCACCATGACCCCAATCCTACAGAGGCTAAGCATGTGCAAGCTAGAAATCACACAGCCTCAGAAAGCTCTCTGTGTAGATTAAGAGATTATTAAAATCTTTGGAGCATCAGTGCCAAAAAAAAAATCATCAATACAGCATAGGGCAGCCTGGACCATGCAACCCAGGGGGACATCACAACTCCTTTGTGATAGAGAATTCCTTTTGACAAACTTTAAATTTTCCTTAACTGAGGAAAACTGGACTCCCCAAAATGAATGCCACTGGGGAAAGGGAAAAAAGCAAACAAGTGAACAAGAAGCTGTTCCAGTATGTCAGATCTTCAAGGTTTACTGTTTGAAATTCAAGCTGCGCTAACTACCAGTGATTACCCACACCATGCTGTACTGCCAGTTTTCTCACTGGGTAAGTACTTTCTCAGGCAGCAGAACAAAACAGGTGGTTATATGGTCGTTTGTTCTTTTTGTGTATATCATACAATTTTGAGGTTTCACTAGAACAAATACCAAAAAGAAATAATTTTACTCACAATGCAGCTTCTGTTCACAGAACTACACAGCCAATGCTAATTTAAAAATAATTACAGCAAGTATCTTTCCAAATGCACCACATTTGCCACTCAAAGTCGGAATTTAATCACGTAATTATTGTGCTCAAAAACAAAGTATCCACAGATCCCAACCTGCTGCTCAGAGATCACTACTCCCATGCCTCTGCAGCTCACATTTCCAGCCATCGAACTCCCCTAGCATTTTCCCTTTGCTCTTGCTCTGTAGTCTCTTGCTTCTATGCACACAGAATCACTGCAATACCAGAAGCTGCCAGTTCAGCTGGCAATGCAGGGTAGGAGCACAGAACCAAGAGAAAGGGAGCAGTTCAGGGAGAAAGGCCTCAGGGGAGTGGACTGTTCTATGGGAAAAGCAAGAACAGCAGTTTAGCCAATTCGTCAGGCCTCCATTCCACTACTCTTTTTTGCCTCATTTTGTTTCAGCAGTGAACTGATGAGGTCTTTTCTACTGCTATTTTTTTTGTACAGATGCAATTATTTTAGCACCTCGGCACCTGCCCTCACCTTGCCAGCAACCTAGCAGCCATGAGATCTGGCCCTCAAACATCTAGGTTGAACTTCATGTGCTCTAAAAGAATTATTTGCTTGGATACAAATACTTTAAATATTTAAAAGTTTCACATACATTATTCTACTACAAACCATTTATTTAATTTAGGCGAAGTCTGGAGGCACCCAATTTTCTAAGCTCCTTCCAACAATGTGAGCCTCTCCCATCCTGAAATGCTGCAACATTCCTATACATCCATGACTTGACTATAGAGGCTGATTTCATTTTGCTTTTTCCCCTGTGCTTAATCTGATCACAATTTTCATAAAGAATCACTTAAGGCAATTTTTCATTCTTGACCCTGTCTTGTCCCTGCTTAAGCAGCCAAAACAAAATACCAGCAGGACATCGCACACCCAGAGCACTCTGGAGAAGCATGGTACCTGGTCTAGACACTAGAGCACTCACAGATTAACAGTGGAAAAACATCTGATTACACAGTTAACTGCAGCACATCAATGTCTCCATTTCTGGACATCAGTCCTCCAAGTAGCCATGCTCATGCTATTTCCACAAATTTTGTAAACATACCTACGCATTAAAGAACATAATGGACAATGCTTTACAAACCTATGTCCCACTAACAGAGAATAGCTTTAAAATACACAAAAAAATCATCACTATTTTTGCATGCATACATAAAGATTGTGTTCATGCACAGACATGAACATATGAGCAGGAATTTACCAGTAACAAGGTTTTAAAAAGCTTTTAAAATAACTTCAGGCAGCGTACGTATCTTTCACTAGAAAGGGGCGTAGCAAATTACAGTAACACAGATCATTCCTTTCTCTAACATGTGATGTGATACACTATAAAGCGGGTGTCATTGTGTAAAACACACACATATACTAGTAAAACATGAGTCAAGAGACAACACACAGAGGTACATAACAGTATCAGTACAGATGAAGCAGGGATGCAAGTATACGTGTGAAAGCACCTAGAGAAACAATGGAACAAGGTTAAGCAGACAGCCAAGGACACAACCATGAGCAATAAAACACAAAGGGGTATGTTTGCGTCAAAGGATTTCTCCACAGAAGACCCTGCGCTGACAACAGGAAGATGGCAACAAGGCTACACAGCATGCTGCATGGGCTGTTACTCTTCTTCCCGTTAGCCCAATGCAACTTTAAAACAAGGAAACACAGACAATGGGCAGCAGACCTTTGTTAAATTTATGGAAGCTGAAGTTTGCAACATTGTGAGGGGAAAGGATCACGCTACAGTAAATAATGGGTCCCAAAGCATACAAAACCCATGCGCCAAAACAACATTTTCATTGTCAGTCACAAGAAACCCAAGAGATGCAATGAGGATTCAACAGCTGGTGGCCCTTGTCTCCCATATCATACACAAGTCACCTGCCTAGACACACAGACTTTGTGAAGTATTAAAATTCCTTATTCAGCACTTGCACCAAACAAAGCATACATTTAAATATATTTAGAGTTCATTAACAAGTCTCAAAAAAAGTTGTCAGTGAAGAAATCTACTTTGTACAAAGGAGATTTTTAGGGTTTTTTACAAGTCCATAAAATTTTATGAGCTGGGTTGGTGCTATTCAGCATTTTCATCAGCAATAAGGAATTTAAAGTCATTGCTGCAAGTTCAAAGGTGAAACACTGAAGAAATTATAGATACTGAGAACAACAAGGTTGTGTACCAAACTATCTGTATCTATACGTAATTTGTGCTCCTTTAAACAAAAACTTGTTTTAATGACAGATGCAATGTCAAGCATCTAGAAATTTCAAGAGTGCCTGCTGCTCTTAGGAAGCCATCACTAAGAAAAATAGGTGCACTTAAGAGACATTATTCTCCCAGTCTGTTGCTGTGACAAAAGGTGCTGACAGAAACAGTAACACAAAGCTGTAAAAGTGAGATAGGATTTTTATGTCTACCAGTAGCGTAAGCAAAACATCACAAAATTTGACTTGAAGAAAAAGAAAACATCCCCTCAGTGACAGCAGCAGAAAAACACCGAAGTTCAAGACTGGAGTCTACCTAGTTTGTCAGAAAGACAGAAACGCCGTTTTTGAGCACTGTGGAGTATACAGACTGTAGTATGCTACAACCAGGGAGAAAAACAGCTGAACAAGCATGTTCTCATTTAACACAAGCACCGAAATAGTGCTACCACCACCACTAAAGCACATGCATCTCAAGAGTCAAACATGGCTCTGGAAACCACCCATCTGACCACAATCCACCCGTACCAGAACAGAGATTCATTACCTGGCAACAATAATTATTCTACTACACTTTCCAAATTTAAAGATAATGGTAGTCTCTCAATTTAAGATTAAAAAGTGACAAGTTTTCTTTTCATGATTAATGGCTTGCTCTTTATTACAAATATACAAGATGAATACATTGGACACAATCATTTGAAAGTCCAAAGCGGAGTTTCATCTTCAATCTCAGATGAAGCTAAAGAAAGTGGATAAAACAGAAATGAGACCTACATGAAAGAAAAAAGAAATAGCTGGCTCTATTTCCATGGCATGAAAACCTAAGACCATGTAGTGGTTTGGGCTGGGATGCAGACACTTTCCTTCAGAGTAGCTATTGTGGGACAATGTTTAATTTCTTTTGTTGCTGGAAACAGGGTTGATAAGGCAAAGCTGATTTCATGACTGCTGACACAGCCAACGCCTCTTCTGCCTCTCATCCCACCCCAGCAGCGAGGAGGCTGGGGCTGCACAGAGAGCTGGGAGGGGACACAGCCAGGACAGCTGACCTCAACTGACCAAAGGGATATCCCATACTGTACGACCAAGTTCCATACCATACGCTCATTCGAGAAGGGAGCACAAGAAGGAAAAGCAGGACATTCAGAGTGATGGTGTTTGCCTTCCCAACTCACTGTTACACAAGACAAAACCCTCCTTTCCTGGAGATGGATGAACACCTGCCTGCTCATGGGAAGTGGTGAACAAATTCCCTGTCTGGCTTTGCTTGTGTGTGGCCCTTGCTTTACCCACTACCTGTCTTGATCTCAGCCTATGAGTTTTCTCACTTACACCCTTCAAACTGCCTCACACATCCTAGTGGGGGGGAGTGACCAAGTGGTAGCATGGGGCTTAGCTGTCACTGGGGGTTACACCACAACAGATCTTCTTAACCCACATTTTCAACTCCTTCCAGAAAAGCCCTGTCTTTAACATACAGTTTAAGAGCACTGTGTAATTTGCTGGTACCAAAGCAGTTATCCTTGATTGCAACACCAAAAAAGCCTTTTTTATTTTTACAGAACTATGCCTGAAGAAACCCTAAACATGGATGCAACCAACCCAACAGAGGAAAGTTGGGGTTTTTTTATACATATAATTTAGATCAGCAAACTAAGCCTACTGCTCTAACACACAAGCAGAGATTAAAGCATCTGATGCATATGCAGTGGAAATGGAACAAAAAGTCCAAGTTTTACCCACAGTACAGACTGCACCACCCAAGCTACCCAAGTCTAGCGGGAAAAAGGGCTAGTTCCTGCCAGCCATGGCTCACAAGCCTTCTTGGTTAACCTATTTTGCCCCCTTCACTTCCTTCCTAACACAAGTTAACACGCTACACAGACAGGCAACAAGAATTTCACAAACAGACAAATAGAGAGCTTTTATTTTAATTGGGAATACAAATTTTTGGTAACTTCAGCATCTGAAGACTGCATTTTAAATAGCTTTTCTAATTAACATGGAAAACATTTTATTTCTCAAAAAATATAGTATTATTTATAGTGATCTGTCTAAAATGGCTTAGATAATGTTTTCCAAAACTAATCACTATTTTCCAGAAATTAAATGATGTTTCTGTCTTCAGCTGTAATGAATCAAATTTTAATTTCTGTGCTTTGCAAATGATGTACCACAACATTAGCACTTTCAGCACAATAGTGCCCTTCTGCAGAAATACATTCAATGAAAAAAGCTGCAAAGCTGCCTGCACAAGCATACAAACATCCTAAAACATACACACATAAGGAAGTAGCGATTTTTCTCACGCTTCGTGGCACATGGAGGGTTTTTTTGTTTATGTTGCTTTTCAATTCCTCACAGTTAATCAAAAATTATTTCCTTGACTGTCTTTGACAGTTCTGTGCTTCAACCCACAAAGGCAGCTATGTAATCAGAGAGGTAAAACTCAGAAGCAGCTGTTGGGAGAGAGTTGGGCTTTCACTTCTGAGGTTTCCTTTGGCTGGTTCGGTATCCCATCTAAACACTTCTCCTTATCACAAGTCACCTATACACACAGATAATTCCTGTGCACGTGTGTGGATATGTATCTGTAAGCATACACATATACAGACACCAAGAAACTGTCAACCCTACTGCGGTTTTAGTTTTGCCCACCTACCTGACACTGGCCTCAGAGGTTTGGTTTTGGCTTAGTTGTTTTCTTTTTTTGAAGTATGGTCGGCCTGATTTCGTAATACCACTCCACTCGATTTCTTGTTCCCTGAGATTAACTGATAGTCCATATTTGTCATTGACAAAAAACTTTCTTCCAAAACTGTTATTAACTTTCTCAAAACTTATTTTATTAAGCCCCTAAGCAAGCAGTGGTTTTCACTAGTGTTTCTCTTCAGTTCTTGGCCAGTCACACTGTTACGCTACTGTTATCCAAGAATATCAGCTGCTTCACTGCAATGCATAAATGAGTTTTATGAAAATTCTGTGACGAACTCTGACATTTCCACAGGTGCAAGTAGATTATATAATCACTGCTACTAAACTAGAGTCTATTTTATAATTAGTTTCAGAAATGTCAAGAGAAGGACAGATGCAGCAAAAAGATTCTAAACATTAACTAGCTCTGCATTAAACTGAAATTGACACATTAAAAGGAAAGAAACAGCTGATTTAATCTGGAAAAATCAGGTATTTTACTCCTAGGGCAGGTATCTAATCACTGAAGCTCTCTCTAAGAAAGGAGAAACTTCCTCTACCTACGTTGTTACTTCTTTAAGTATTGCTGTTTCTGAAAGGCTCCTCTCTACCTCACAGCAGCCTGTTAAATTCAATTTTAGGATACAGGCATTTTAAACTCACAAGTAGCTACTTGAAGCTGAGGGTAATTTTTGTACCATAATCTTTGACCTCATGCCCTCTCTTTCTGCAGTTCTCTGAGGATTGGGATTTTTAGATGCAATCAGACATTTTTGGGTCCATCAGGGATCTGCATGCTTCATACACAGACATTAGCAACAATTCACTCTGATCAAAATAAATCCTGGTTTCTGGGACTGGCTTGTAATATTAAGCACAAGTATCTCCCCTGATATTTGGAAGTGTTTGGTGAAAATAAAGAAAGAACGATATTGTAACATATAAATAATCCATCCCTGTAGTGGCAGTGTACAGAAACACAGCGTTTTCTGACAGAGTTTAAGTGGGATAGTAACAGCCATGCCAGTTTCCAATCACATTAAGTTTACATAAAGTTAGTTTGGCTGCTAGAGACCTCCCAGCTATTCTCTCTGCCTCCCTGCCACCACATACCTTGTTTCAGGAAGGCATTTGTGCAGCTGGGCAGTGAAAGATGCTCATCATGTAACTAGCATGGAGCTAGTTACAACCTGCATCAGCTCTGGCCATGCCCAAATAAGCACTTGTGCCAGCACAGCCAGGGTATGCTTTGAGGATAGAAAAGCTCATTTTTCTCAACCAGCACTTCTCAATACAGTTTATACCAGCTATGCTAAAGCTAACTTAATATTTTAAAATGTTTTGCCTTCAATTCTTTCTTTAGGAATTGCTGTGTAACAACTACATAAAATGAGAATTGGGTTTAATTGTAGGAGGCCCACAGAAAGCTTAATGTATGTCATAAGGTCAAAAATGAGGCCCCACAGCCACAGATAATCTGGGAAAAAAATAGGAAAGTTAAGTCCTCTCCAAGTTTCCTTCACTTATCTCCTCAACCTGCTCCCACAGTTCCCCCTAGAACACACTAACCATTTCCCATCCCTCCTTTTCCCTTTTCCAGCTCCTTTAAGATTCTTGACTTCTGCCATTACTATGCCCTTAACCAGGAAGCAGAGTTTCATACTATCCTGTCCTTACATCAGCTGAATCATGCGTTACAAAAAGCAGGGACAGTACTGGTTTCCAGATAAGTCTCTGTATTTGGACAGAGCAATGATAACATAAATAGGTCAGTGAAGAGAATTATGTTTTTTGACTGAAGCCAGCTGGACTTGCAGGTTGACAGACATGGATCAAAAGCTCAGCTACTATGTGGAATAACTCCACTCATGGCAAGAACACAGGTGCCCAATGACACAACGTGGGTACCACTGGCAGATGAGGTTCACCAAGTAAAGAAGGATTGCTGACTTGCAGCAGGTTAACATGATGTGACAGAATGGATGCTACAGCTAATGAACTTGGAGTAACAGCTACTAGACACGTAGACTCCTCTGCTTAAGGTTTGCTGGCAGTAAGTCAGCCCTGCCCATCTTACTAACCTAACAAACCCAGGTTCCAATTCTGGGATAGAATTGAGCACATAGTTAAGTCAGTCCAAGAGCTCTGGTTTGCTCAGCACAACAGAAAGGCTGATACTCTGTATCAGTCAAATACCACTTTTCAAACAATCTGCCACTCAGCACGCTTCCTACCAAATACCTACCTTTCCATATAACCATGTTCTACATACCATACACCATCCCACTGAGATTTAGAATCAGTAGCCTCCTTTATGTTGTCATAGAAAATGTATTTTAAAATTATCTGTATATATATATATATATATATGGAAAACATCTCTATATGGTCTAGCTGGTAGCAAGTCTAAACAGTTATTAAAAACCAGTAAAACAGATACAAAAGAAAGTTTAAATATTTTGCATGCTCTTTGAAACATATGGACAGTGAATCAGAAGCAAGGTACCTTTACTCTTTCCTTCCCCCTCTGTTTGTATCATAAGAGAGTAAGGGATGATTTCAAAGAAGGGGCAGGGAGAAGGGCAGAAATCAGTGCCATTCATGCCTTGACCCAAATGCAACTTTTCCAAGCTTCTTTACTTGACCACCCTGAACCAGCCCTCCCTGCCCTGCTTAAATCTGTCCCTGGCATGCTGTTGGCTCTGAAGCTCTAGAAGACAAAGTGATACGCCTACCTAGAGCTATTCAGGACCTCTGGATGCTTAAGCAATAAAAACATAGAACCTCTCACATTCTGAAATCCAGCCTTTGTATCAGCAGGTAACATTCAAACAGAGCAGCAAATATGGCCCGCACACATCACCCCTGATGCTACAAGCTCTTGTAAATTTCAGTACTATGAACTCTGGTAGCTAAGACAGCAGGATTAAAGATGTTTTAAAATAACATTTGCAGAATCCTAAGCACCTTCGTAACTCAGTGCGACTAGTGAAGGTATAGCCGCGTCTCCGCACATACTTTCCATGAAGTATACTATAGCATAGAACAGTGCAGCAAAGGAGCATTAAAAGTAGGTCTCAAACATTAAAGAACATGCACTTACATCTAAGTCACCAGCTATAAAAATATGTAGATGAATGCAACTCGGGAGATTGCTTTGCAGCAACTTGGAGAAAAGTCTCTAATATCAATTAATATCAAACCTCAGAGCAAGAGTAAGCAAGGTCATAGCCGCTTTTTTTTTTTAAAGGTGCCTCAAGATGCACTTTCTGCTCTGGTTGAAGTCAGTGTGAGTTTAGCCATCAACTTCAGTCTTTTGCCCACCCAACAGTTTCAGGGTACCGTAAAGCACCAAGGGCACTAAAAAAGGCACCAAGCAGACCTTTCCTTCATTGTTTTTCTCTCTGTCATTGCAATAATTGAATACTTGACGTGGAATTAATTTTATATTTCCTTGACACTTCTTAAAAATGGGTTTGCTTACCCATTTTTGTGTGTCAGAACCTAAAACAAGGAAGTCTTTTTCAAGTAAGCAGATTTCTACAGAGTTCTGACACATCATTTAAGACAGAACAACAGAACACAACTGCACGTTCTGATCTCTTAATTTCAGTTATTCATACACCTATCCTTACTATCACCAAAAGATAAACACTACCAAGTTCAAAACAAGTATGGAAAAATAAAACCAAGTAACTGGCCTTTTCTGCAAGGACTTAGGATTTCATTCACAACATACTGTCACATCCAAGTATAGCAATAACCTTATAGCCCTGAGGTATTTTTTCAAAGAAAGTAGTAAGTTAACAGAGCTTGCTTCTTAAGACATTTTGCTATGTACTTATCCTAATACTTTCCCAATAAACTGTTAATAAACAAGGAACAGAACAGATACACAAGAAATACAAGCTTTAAAACCAAAACAGTTGAAAATCATTAGAAAAACAAAGCCAAGGTAGAGAAATCTCAAAGCACAGCTAAACAACAGCATGTGAGTTCATATTTTTCTGACACAGTAACAATTTATAGAAGAATGTAGAGTCTTTACTTCTACTGACCAAAACAGTATCTTAACAACCCCACACACTTAGTAGAACTCTTCTTTGTTCCTTTCATTTACAGGTGTGATCACTGTTTTGTAAGAAAAAAAGTTTACTTACCTGTCAAGTCTAGTTCGTATCATTCATACAGACACAAAATTTCTTCCTAGATTCTAACTGACCTTTAATACAAAACAAGCCCTTCAACATAAAACTTTTTGTCACTTTTGAAATGACTCACAATAGCTCCTATAGAATAGGGGAACAGGCATAAAAACCCGTCAATGCACAACACAGAGGTTTTCATTTACTAACTTAATTTCTTTGTGTGTATTTTAAAGCACACCAACTGCCACATTTCACCTTCATTTTAACTGTCCTGAAGACTAGCCTACTCAAATACTGCCAAAACTACATGCTATACTGTGAGGACAACAGAAAAAGCTTCGTATACTTACAAACTCCCTCTTCTCGGAAGGCTCAACTCCTTCTGCAAGAGAAAAAGTTACACAACATTAGGAATAAAGCTTATTTTAACTGCAAGTGGCCTTTTAAAGACAAGTACTGTAAAGCTCACATCCCATCAGCAGCAGACAGATAAAAGCAATATATTTGGAATACTATAAATGATAGGACTTTTACATGCTGTCTTCTGTTCTTATTTGAAGTCTTAACATTAGCAATGGGAATACCCTTTCTGTAGCAGCCATACTGAAATATTTCAAGCCATAAACAGATGTTACAGAAAAGCCTTACAGTCAGAGCTATGAAGCACTGGTAACAGTACTGAAGTTTGACAGAGTCAGTGACAAAGACACAAGTTTTTTCAAGCACCCAACACCTGCAAAAGTTAACAGGATCAAGACCTAAACAGTTGACTACAGCCACCAGGATTTCTACACTGTTCTTCAACCCCCAAACAGATGAAGTAGCAGATTATTTATTATAAATCATTGTAATTTATTGCATTGTTCTCCAAAGAACCAACGTAACAACAGAACCACTGCTGTACAAGCATTTCTACAACTTCTGCTGAGAACAGTTAAACTGCTGTATATGAAACTGCTAAGACACCCTTCTAGCCAAATGGAAATTACAGACAAACATTTTACTAGCATTTCTACTTAGAAGACAGCCACAAGATCCATGAAGTCTTGCCCTCAGAACTAATAGTAATATATAAGCGTAAGTAGGTTATTGTGGTGTATAAATGACAATTGTTGAAGCTGGAAGGGACCCCTGGAGATCCTCTGGTATAACCTGTTCAAACCAGTGCAATCACAGCAGATTACTCAAGACTGCATCCAGTTGGGTTCTGAACATCTGCAAAGATGGAGACTCCACAATCTCTCCGGAAAATCTGTCCCACTGTTCAACTACACTCACTTTTTTCCATTTCTCATTATTAACTTGTATTCTGAGTGCTACATTAGTTAAATTGTCTTTACAATCATGTCCAGCAAGGACTACCACCTGCATTTGAACAGATGCAACTTGTCTGACCTACAGCATACTCAGACAGATACATATGACGTTGAAGAGCACCACAAAACAGAGGGCTGCATATGAGAATGATGACCCCAGTTACATGGATGCATATCCTCAAGAAAGGCTGTTTTGAAGTATCTAACGGACACTTAGTTTCCATCTACAAGTTATCAGAACAATCACAAAATTCTTTCAGCAGCAAACAGATATGCATACGTGGGCGTATGCACACGTGTGTTTACTTCACACAGTGCATAAAGGAAAGTTATAGGTATTGACCAGAAAATGCACATGGAAGTACAATTGAATGGATAAAAATAGTTCATCCAGGGACCTTTAGTAAAGGCCATACGGGAATGAATAATTATGTATTCTTTAGAGGTTTAAATGGTCTGCAAGTAAATAAAGCCTAGGCTGCTACATGAATGATAAGGATTAAAATATCAAGTACCCGCTCAATTCCTGAGCGCCGCCCATCCTGTTCACTGAATGAGGCAGGAAAAAAATAGTGTGAAACAATGTAATTAGAGATCATAAGGCAAAGGCACAGGCCAGCAGAATCGGAGGCTGCGGTAACCAACTCTGGCACTTCCTAGGAAGTTCCAGCAACTGTTCAGAATTTGCAATTTAAAACAACACCTTTTAGCATAACATGTGCTTAGACACAAAACAACAGTTACACCTGCATACAATATTGCATTATGAAGCTGAGTAATTCCCCTAAATTTAAAATGCCACATTCATCATGAACAAAATGTAACTGCAATTTAGAACCCACATACTTCCCTTTGTATGCTTTATGTCTTCAATATTTACAATGTCAGTGTGTTCTACTTCTAATGTAAAACTACTCTACTTGTAATTCCAGGTACTGTCATACTGCAACAGACACTCATTGTGGAAAAACTGCCAAAATGAACAAGCAAGAATCATACAAAACCAGCAAGTATCCCATTTAACAGAGCTGCAACAGCTTTCTTGATCTAGGTTGTTTGTGTTTTTTTTTTTTTTAAATCGGAGTGTACTGGTTATAATTTATTATAACAGCACAGCAGATGTCAGGCACTGTCTTCTATAGACACTTTAAGTCACATTAATCTCTTGACCTGTCTTCAGCGTGCCATCCCAAAGCACTACTTCTGACTACAGAGTAAGGTTCCATAGGAGATGATTCACTGTTACGACTTGCTGGTAAAGATGTTAAGAACTGCCAAGATCTCCCCATACAAAATAAAGAAAGAAAGAAAGAAAGAAAGAAAGAACACCCCAGGTATGGAATTGATACAGGAAGACTTAGAAAACATTTCAAATAAAGCATTTGTAAGGCTGGATTCTAAACAGTATATGCACAAACAAAACAAGAAATCCTTGCTTTTCCTACACATCACTGCATTGATGTTAAAATGCAAGGTCACTTCTCTTATGCTTCTCCAGCTTAAGTATCTCTAAAACAGAGGAAGGGGAAAAAAACCCTAAGAAAAAACCCAACAACCAAACATAGCAAACTGAAGCTTGTTTTTCTGTCTCAGATCAGGCTGACTTTTTTAGGGCTCCTACATAACTCTTTTAGTGTCACTTAGGACTCACCTGTTCCAAGGACTTCTGCACAACCTGGAAAAATTATCAGCTGTGTCAGTACAGACTGTCTTACTCCAGACAAGTCTCGCAAACATTATGTTTTATAACAATACTGCAAAATAGGCGGGAAAAGTGTAAACATGTTGTTCTACATGGGCATAGTCTAGCTCTTAGAATGGAGAAATCGTTAGTTTCATAAGTACATTAAAAAAAAACCTCCATATCCTTTAAAAGCTGAAGATTAACACTTTTCTCCCAGCTGTTTTACAGTCACTGAAAACAGGGAGGCACCAAATGATAACCATACCAAGAAACTATTCAATTTTTCAGGCTTGCAATGCTTGAGCTCAGATGTCAGTTATACTGCAAATGACCTGTAACAACTTCAGTTTTCTGCCATTACACTGTTTCCTTTCTGAAAGTCTCAATAAAACAGACTCAAAAGACCCGCTGCCCTAGATCTGGTGCACAGCATCCAACACATACAGAGCACTGAAGGTAAAACTTAGCTATGTCAAGACTTTACAGATCATATACTTAGCAGGCAGTGCCTTCACTGCCACTCTGCATGGTTCTCAGACACCAGCTCTACCCCAGAGGGACAACATGATGCTCTTATGCTCTTTTGCCTTTGCTCTATGCAGAATCCTCCTCTGGCCAGTTTAAGTTGGGCTAGGTTTAGAGCTGTTTCATTCCACTGCGACAACACAAAGCAGGCTTAATGAGACAGAGACTCCTGCACTTGAGACCTTCTGTGTCTCAAAAAACGTGGTCTGAAAACATAATAACCCCTGCCTCAGGTTTTACAGATCTGTGCAAGTCTGTGCTAAGTTGCTGTGATGTTGCATTAAGACCCATGTATACTGAATTTAATTGTAGCTATCGTTAATCAGTACAAACTCCGCAGTCTGTGCCTTTTGTCATCAATAACATGGTTTTACGGGCACAGATGCTTTTTGATTATTTCAGTAATCATGATTCCTCCTCTGCTCCTACATATCTGAGACACTTCTGTATGGACAAGTTCAGTCAGCGCACTAGCCTCAGTTAAAAAAAAACAAAACAAAACACTACAGCCCAAAAAACAAACCAACAAACAGCACACTGACCAAATACAGCCCAGTGAACTTTATTCTGGGTCAAAGTCTTCACCCTACTTGCTAGAAACATTGTTTATAGAACTATATAAAAGGTTTAAATAACAGGGATAACTTAAAAGCACTAACTTAATCTTATTTTTTGTAAATACTACCAGTAAATTACAGAAAAAAATTGAATTTCCTCCATGTGTGAGAGGAAGAAAACATGCCATTACCTTATTGCTTGTTGCTAGCTTCAATTTTAAAGAATCAATAAAAAGCTGACACATTCATAAAGTGCCGAAGATGCAGCTAATGTTGTCAATACAGGTTGATTTTTAGAACCACAGTACATCTGCTTCATCTTCCAAAAACTGCAGCCTTCACACATTCAGAAAGTCTTATCTTTCAGAGTTTTCAGCTGTCCATGAAGTAGTCTGACAAAATTAACCCTTGCAAGACAAATTCCAGCAACTCATTCTTTAGCCAGAGAGATGCTACAATTACTATGAGGTGGTTTGGGTTTTTTTTCTTTTTCCTTCACACTGTCGCTCTACCCATCCCTTACATGTTGCAAGTATCTGTGGGCATTCTGCTAATGTGTTAGAACTTAATACACTGATTAAAAACAGGTTAACATTGTAACATTAACACAGCATCAGTAACAGTAGGAATTAAAAAAACCAATGGCCCATAATTCACTATCACAGTCGCTGCTCTGAGGGATGAATTTGAAGGATTTTCTTTTTAAGCAATTACTGCTTTGTTGCTGAAGGAAGGCTGACGAAGTGGCAGCAGATCATGTGTTTAATTGTGGGAATAAGAAAAGCAGGGCAAGTGACACAGCACAGGATTATTTTCAGCTATCAGGGAAAGGGTTTGCACTGTGCAAGAGCTTTTCACAGATGAATCCTGACCTTTTTGTAAGATTAATATATCAAGCCATTGTATTAAGCCACTCTACATACCTTCTAAGTGAAACAGTGGCAGGTTATGTTTATTTGAGTGCTTCCAACTTTGCCAACATTGAGTTCTCAAAACTCACCAAGCACATTACCAAGGGGCTCAGTGTGGAGACGGATCAACCACCTCAAATGTCCCAGTGTTTGCGTCTCACACCAAGTGTCTCTCTCACGGTACTTCTGCTTCTCTGTCAGAGCTGTCCTTTGTTTGTATGACAACTTGGTGTTTCCTGGTTCCAAGAGGAGTAAGGCTGCCTCAAAAATGGTTTTCCATTAACACTAAGGTTGAAATTTAGCAGTGGCTACTGACTTCAAAGTTTGCAGTTCAAGTTAGGATTAACAAGTTTTTAAGGAGGTGTAGAAAGATGTTCAGTTCTTTCCAGGTCAAGGTTTTCTCACACAGATTGGTTTGAAACACCACTACCGAACAGATTCTGGCTACCAAGTCCACACAAGTATTCCCATCTCTAGAGTTTTAAAGTGTTAACATATTAAGGTGTTGCAGTTTTGTGAGGCTGTGCTGCTGAGACCATCTTTTAAGAAGCAGTTACAGTTTTCTGCCAGCCTCAGTGTAAACTTCAGGCAATTCAAGGCTGAGAGATGGTCACAGAGCATCAGAATCACATACAGGAGATAAAAACCCAAAGTGGCTGCATTTTGCCACTGGAGAAGGGAGTGAGAAGATGTAACGAGCTGTGCAGACACCAAGGCTGGGAAAGGGAGGGGGAGGAGGCGCCCCAGGTGCCAGAGAGAAAGATGCCCCTGCAGCCCCTGGAGAAACCCATGGAAAAGGCCAAGACCCCACCTGCAGCCTGTGGAGGGGCTACATGCCGGATGGAGCAGGTGGAGACACAAAGAAGACGTAGTGACCCTACAATGGAACAAGCCCCTGCCAGCACTTGCAGCCATGAGGAGACTCAGAGACACAGAGATGAGAGAGAAATATTTGTGTCGGAACAGGTTTGCTGGGGGAGGCTTGGAATCCTGTGGAGGACTGGGGCTGAGAGACACTGTGATAAAGAGATAAAGCCCTGTGGGAAAGGATTCACATTGCAAAAGTTTGTGGAGGACTGTCTCCTGTGGGTGAGACCCCACAGTGCAGCAGGGGGAGGGGGTGGAATGAATGCCCCTTCCCCTCCCCTCCCCCCCCCTCCCCCTCCCCCCAGGTCAAGAAGGAAACCAACTTGCAAGGGACTGACCGAAGCCCCCATCTCCCAGTCCCTGCCCCCCTGTGCTGTGATCGGGGGAAGAAGGGAGTGAAATCATGACTAGAGTGAAGTCTGCTAAGAAGGGAGCCATGGGGGGAGGTTAGAGGTGTGTTAATATCTGGAAAAGGAAAACAGCTCATGAAGAAGTTACCAAGAACCCCATTTTTTCCCAGTCCCTGCCCCCCTGAACTGTGAGCAGGGGGTGGGGGGGAAGATGCTACTGAGAACCCCATTTTCCCCAGTCCCTGCTCCCCTGTACTGCAAATGGGGGGGAAGAAGGGAGCAAAATCCTGACTAAAGTCTGCTAAGGAGGAAATGGTGGGGGGAAAGTGGTTTGAGATCTGGTTGCATTTGTTTTTAGATCTGGTCACACTCCCAACTCCAGTTTTCACTGTTGTTTGTAGTGTAGTGTAATAAATTAGGTAGTTTCTTTCTCCGCTCTGTGTTGAGTCTGTTTTGCCCATGTCATTCCATGACAGGATGACCTCTCCCTGTCCTTATTTTGACTCCTGAGCCTCTTAATATATATTTTCTCCCCTGTCCAACTAAGAAGGGGACTAATAGACTGACTTAGGTGGGCATCTGATCTCCAGTCAGGGCTAAACAGCCACATAAAGGAAAAGGAGAAGAAAAAAGTAATCACACAAGACATAAGTGACAGCTGCTGATAAAACTGTTCAGCTGAATAAATACAAACAATTATACACTTCCCCAGAATTGGAACTTCCTGAATCCACTTGACTAAAGCCAATGATTTCTCTACTTTCTTTTTGATTCTCTATGTTCTTCCATCAAACAAAGCAGTGTTTTTTATATGGGCATACCTACACAGATTTTGCATATTATTAAACAGAAGAAAGTTAACACCCTAGCATGCAGTGGCCAGCCTCGTCACTCCTGACAATACACTTGGAGGCCATTATGCCCACATGAATCCAGTTGCCTTCCTTTTCCCAGCTGCGGATTGTGCTTTTTGTTATACAATGAGTATGTTCAGTAGCTGCTGCCAAACTGCTGTTGACACCACGAACTAGAAGACAAAATGATTATGCTTGCCTTTCACATCAAAGACATTTGCCTACGTTTAGGCTTTGACTGCAGAAGTTTTCATTAGTCATTTTGCACAGGAGAAAAGGGGTTAAAAAAGCCTGAAATATGTTCAATCCTTTTTCCAGGTCTGATTACCACTAACGAAAGACAAGTCTTGCTCTACCTCAACAGGGTCACAACTACAACATACCATGTATGCTGAACGGGAAAAGTACGCTGGGCACAGCGGGCACTAACTCTTACACCATGTTCGTCAGAGGAACTGAGTCACAAGAGCCTTGCCAAGGGACCCCTGTGCTCATGGGGCACACTGTACGACCCACAGAGCTGAACTCTGCAGCTGCTCTTCCAATAAAGGATACAGAGAAGATCCCTGTGCAGGGCAGGAACAAAGGGCACAAATAACTCGCTGCTCCCTGCCCCTCCCCTCCAATCACACAGAATCATAGTGGTAAAATAACACTTCTTCCACTTTCAGCAGACAACAGAAATGTATCTTTTGCAGGAAAACACACATTTATATTTGCTCTGTTAATGATTCCAGATCTTCCACCCCTCGTGCAATTAAAGGTCTCAAAATTAGCGATTTTGCTTAATGTTGACATTTTAATCAGTATTTATACATTCAAATTTGATCAGTTCAGCTGACCCCACAGCTTACTGGTAATATATTCCACTAATGAAGAAGAAAGGTTCAAGTTCTAGGGCAATGGTCACACTGGAAAAATTGAGATTGTCTGGAGATCAGCAAGGTAAATATTAACCCCATTTGTGAACGCTTCCCTCTCCCCCCCCCATCAAAACTGTAGTCACATGTTTTTCTTGAAGCTGAAATTCAGTTATTTCCTACAGTGCTTTAAAATCCCTGAAAAATCTGAAAGATCCACACTAGTGTCTGTCACTCACAAAGGAAAGCCTAATCTATCTTAGGGAGCCACATGCTCATCATCTTTTTTCTCTGCTGCTACTACAACACTAAACCTTGCTTTTCGTAGGACTTCAACATGTTTCCTACTTTGCCTCCTGTTTGTCTGCCACACTTGCTGCTCAACTGCAAAAACTACTGCAACCACCCCTTATCTGGTAGCCAAGAGGACACCCCCACTACCAGGTGCTGCAGAAATCTTTAATTACTGGTCAACACCCCAAAGCAATAAAAATTGATCTCAACCTCTCTTAATAATGATATGGCAAAAGTCCTGTGATCCTTACAGATATTACATTGCTCTCCCCACTGATGTTACCCATTAGCTGCGAGTATCCAGTGCAGGGAAGACAAAAAGTTTAAAGGCAGTTTTTCTTGATGTTTAAGTATACCTTTCTTTATCAGGAAGGGATAACAATGAACATTAGCAATCTATTTTTATTTGCATCTCAGTCTCAAAACTGCTATCTGCTCCATCAGTGGTCTAAAGGCCGGAAGCTGATACCTAGCAAAGACCACACAGAAGACCCACCCCAACTTCTTAATACTGACAATTTCTCTGGAAAAATCCTTGGCAAAACAATGCAAATTACTAGGCCAGTGCTTTACCACTGTGTATAAGGGTTTGTGAACTTCTGACAGGAAATAAATCACTGTTTCAGCCTAAGCAAGATTTTCAGCTAAAAACACAGTGGGCAGATAATCCTCCTTACCCACAGGATGCAAAAATTTAACACTGATAAATCCTTTCCCACAATTTGTATCATTACTTCCATTCTCTGTATCTGCTAGCAATAAAGCCAGGTATACTTTATAGTTTTTGTCTAGACTACTAACACTGAGATTAGGACCCAGAAAATCTTTTGGTTTATTGCCATTTTATAGCCAATTTCATCCCCCCTCCTTGTTCAATATGGCAGATGGATTGTTCCAAATCAAATAATCATAAATCACATCAGAAAGTGTATTGTTTGTGCAAGGATTATGTTTTTTAAATTCCTTTTTACTTTTGACTGATGATCCTATTGTCTTAATAAGGCCTAACAGGATAAATGAAGGTTACTTGAATTTATACCTCTATCTGGTATGTTTGTCTGCAAGTCATGAAGTACCTGCTAATTAATGGGAAGAACTTTCCAAAGGCAAGGAGATCTCTTGTGTCACTCACTAGTCTCAAAGGTCTTAAAAAAAAAAACCCCGAAACACCACACAACAAAGAGAGATACACACCTTCAGTTATGCATCTACTGAACATGAAGCAAAAAGTTATAGGGCAGACAACCACCGCTTTTTTTCTCTACTTTCTAGCTGCTTGAAGCAGAAGGCGGCAACCAAATCCTAAACAGAGTAGTATTAAAATCCCTCCTGGTTCTTCTGATTTATATGAGTCATCTGGCAGGCTAAATCCAGCAGCTTTCACCTTTCCTGAAGTCATGCTACCAAGACATTCAAGTACAGGAAAGCACCAGTGTGTTTTCCATGCTAATTTCATTAGTGGTAAGTACATACAGAATAAAATAGTTATTTGAGGAAGAAAAGGCTTGTCTTTTGATGGCACACATGGTCTCAGTATGTTGAAATACTTCCCAACACTGTTTTACCCCCTGCTTCAAGTTCTAGCCCATTCAGTCCCACTCTATCCCTCTGTGTCCACACTATGCAGATATCCCACCTAAACAAGAATGTTATGTCCACTAATGTAACTACATCTTAAGACTAACTCAAAATTTCTGTAACATTCTTGTGTGTACATACTAGCATTTATGTCGGCAGAACCATTTCTAATGCTATTTCTACCACAGCTATTTCTATTTTTAATCAATTGGGAGGCATGCAAACATCATTGGGATGGAGGTCACACATTTGAAGTAACAGCTGCAAACATCTAATTATAACTTGGTATTACCTGCTACAAAACTAAAGTTTCAGTAAGGAGAAAAGGGAGCACTGTGGATTTATTTTGTTTCCATTTTGGGGTAGAAAGTTACAAAACCTTACCTGTGAGTACAATTAATATTACACTGCTGACAGACTGACTTATTCAGAGATTTATTTAATAAGGAAGACAACATTAACTTGCCAAAAAGAGGATCCAAGGATCCATTTGTAATATACAACTGCAAACTATCTTCTGCTTCTATTTATATGCCAGCCAGACTCCTTAACCTTTGGTAAATATAACTTTCTAGCAATCCATTGGACATCAAATCAAGCTTCTATCAGCTGTTGCTAGAGAAGAGTGCTAGGCAACAGTACTTCTACTGGATGATTTCTCTATTAAATGGGCAGATCCTGTGATCAACAAGTTAGATTAATACCTTACCCATGGAGTAGACTTCAATTTGTCCTGAGTTTACAGCAAAAAGCAGTAAAATTTTAAGAATACATGTCAGTTTAAAACATCTGATTCATCTGGCCATTTTTTATATTATTATATTATTTTTACTGAGGCTTCCCACCTACTTAAGACCTTCAGTCTAGATTTAGTAGGTGGAGACATAGTTCTCAACAGCAAACTACTTGTATAGAAGTCATGAGTCTCCAAGGTAGGCAAAGGAGAAAACTGTGCAAGAAAAATGTTATCAGCTTAGAAAACAGAGTATTTCTAACTGCAACTACAGTAACTCCATTAGTGACTTCATAAGCAGACTTTCTTGGTACTGAAAATATTTATGTATAGATGCTGCAGTACCTTTTTCAGTATGAGTCGAGGAAAGATTACTATGCTCTGATTAACTGACTGATAAGGTAATCACACCAGATCCACTTACAAACAAACACACTCCATCTCTTTTTCTTCACAACCAGCTTGGGAGTTTTTAATTTGATTAATTCTATCAGTGTTTTTTCCAATCTAACAAAATTCAAAGCAATCATCGTAACTGTTACCTACAAGTGTTGCCAATTCATGCTGGCAGCCGACCTGGAATACAGCTGTATTCTTGTTATGTATTGAAAAATCAGAGTTCATAAACAGTAGGAATGTTATCCCTTACAACTGCCTCTAAACTTCCATGCTCCCCTATAAAATTGATTTTTGACTGTTACTTCTTCCAGCTTTATAAATTAGTTTTATTTCATCATTCAGATCATTACCTTTACAGTGCTTTCTTTAACACTGCCTACCTGTATTCACATTTGTTACCCACAAAGAAGCTCCAGCAAACAAATTACCCAGAAATCCCTTAAACTTCTGTTTCAAGGCACCACCAAGTCACATAAAATATACAGCAGAAGTTATGTAGAGACTGCATTTATATTGTTTTAATGAGCACCTGAACAACCCCTGTTCCCCATGTGACAAATCCAACCAGTTAGAACCCGCAGTGTTTCAGCATCTTTTGTACCATCTACTCTGCTTATGAAGATGCTATGCTGAGAGCACCATCTGAGAGCTTTGCATCACTACAGAGCAGGCAGAAGCTAGCATGCCACACGTAACACACCCTTCAATCACAGAGTAACTCAGGCTGGAAAGGATGTCTGGATGTCGCCTAGCCCAACTCTCCACTCAAAGCCAGGCTACCTTCAAAGTGAGAGTAGGTTGCTCAAGGCCTTTGTCAGTCAGGTTTTGAATACCTTTAAGGATGAAGCCCTCTGGGTAACTTGTTGCAATGCTTGAACTTGAAAAATTAAACCTTAATTGAGAAAATCTGTTCACATCTATTCACATTTCCCCTTCTGGCAACCTGTGACTTTCCATGTTTTTGCAATGCACCTCCACGAATTACTCTATATACCTAATAGCTAGTGAAAGACAGCCATTAAATCCCACCTCAGGCTTTGCAACACTGAACAAACCTAGTTCCTCAGCTCTTCCCTGGACATCATGAACTCTGAGGTGTTTTTTTTTTATTCCAGGGGTCCAAATTTAGAGGCAATTATTTCAGATTAATCTCATAAGTGTCAATTAGAGGGGAGTAATTACTTCCCTCAGTCTACTGGCTATGGTCTTTCATTTTACCTACTTTTTCCATGCCCCATGATTAGATCAACAAATATATAAAAGTACTACTAATACCTTCAGAGCAGTTTTAGCCCTAGCTAGGTGAGCGTACTGACTCCTCATGCACTCCTCATTCCCCTGTCAACCTGTCACTTTCCCACCCAAAACGTGACACGAGGTAAATCAGGACTGAATAGATGAGGGAAGTACTTCCTCCAATACCTGGAGAAAACAGAGCCCTCTCAAAACTTTATTACTTCCTCTCTTAGATGCATCTATCAGTCTCAACCACTTCCAAGCTTGACCCAAAAAGGACTGAAGACAAATTTCACAGAGAGGTCTAAGAACCTAGAACCACCATCAGCAGTAGGTGCTAAAATCGAGATTCCTAAGAGAAGCCTGCAGATACAGCTCGTCATTGCTGTTGTTTGAAGTTCAGTGCTTTTTCCTTGATCTGCATCAAATCAGTCAACCAATCATAAGGTTGGACACAAGCTCATAGTTGGCAAAGTTCACAGCACTGTATCGTTCCAACTCTACTACCTTTTTCCAGGACAGGCCAAGATCCTCTCCCCACAGGAAACGTCCGTTTCCACATCAAAAGTCAACATAGCATGTCCTTTGCTACTTTGGATCACCCAAATCACTAACCCATGGATGCATTTGATGTGGGTCCGGGACAATCTGCAGCATGTGTGCCAAAATGCAGGTGAATCACCTGCAGTCAGCTGACCATAGATGGAGTATGTTCCGGTCAAGTTGTACCCCAATGTCATCTGAATCACTGCTGCTTGCTTCCAAGTCCCCCAAACAGTCTCTCTCCCAGAAGGTTAGAAGCCAGATGCAGGAAACCCAGAGATCAGACGTGCAGAACAAAACACCCCTACAGCCACCAAGATCCTTTTCTGGGCACAAACCCAGTATTCCTTTATGGGTCTTTAATGGTCTTCCCCCACCCACAGTATCCCTGATACAGGCAACAGTCTCTGCAAGCTGTGCAGCCTGGACTTCCATAACATCCTGCCACCTGGGCAAACAGCTGTTACACAGGAAGGCAAAAGGAATAAAAGGGATCTCACCCATCTTTACTGAGCCAAGAGACAACATACCATTTCAAAGTAACAAGCCGGTCTGATTTGTCATGGGATTTTGGGGGGGCAGGGGTTGTTGTTTGTTTGGAGTTTCCTGTTGTATTTTTTTAATTACCAAGAGCTGAATCAGCAATGTTGTCAGCTTTGGTGATGGCAATTTGCTACCTTCCATCTAAAATCAGTTTTTCTCTTTTGTCACAGGGTATTAGCAAGGAAGTAATGCTTCTTGTTTGCCTCCTTTTTCTTCCCTACAGACATTTTTATCAAAACAAAACCCTCAACCAGAGCTATGTACATACTGAGTGCTGAAGAGCCTTTTCTAGGTAGATGGACATTCTGAAGCTGCTGACAATGGCTGTATGGAGAGGTGGAAGATGATGTGGTCCACGATAAAAGCCCTCACCTGAATGCTACACTGGTATCCAGCAGTGCTGAACTGCCAAGTGACAGGCTCCCAGTGCATCAGGATGTCCTCCCAGCAGCAAGGACACTGAGTGAAGAGCAGAGGCTAAGGGCCCTTGAAATACTGATCAAGACCCTTCTTTTATGGTCCTTCTGTCCCAAAACAGAAATGCAGCTACTGAGAATACTGCTTCACAGCTACAAGACTGAGGTTTCAACAGCACACCTACCTTCAACAACGTGCATCCAGGGATACAGTAGGGCACAGGCGTAGTGGGAAACTAGGTAAGAGGAAGGAGCAAAAGCTAGAACAACTCATGTCCACAGAACTGCACTTTGGTATACATTCTTCTTTGGCTTTCCACATTGGTGGAATTATTTGGAGTGATTCTAGTGTACAGCAACGCACAGTGAAAGTGTACTTTTCTAGAGAATGCACCCCTTAACAGACAGTATAGATTCATTAAAAATTCATCTCTGCTCTTAACTAAGCCTTAAAAAAAATTAAACCAAATACAACAAAAACCAACACAGATACTTCACTCACTGAAAAAGCTAAAATACCCTATCCCAGACCTTAAAAGGATAACTTAATGCTAACGATGTTATTACAGACAAAAAGGAATAATAATAAAAAAAGGAATAGCTGGCAACAGTGAAAGTCAAGACAACTAATACTTAACAAGGCAACATATTTAGCAACAGAATCAATCTGACAACAGTGACTGGAATCATAATTTAGAATGCAAGCCAGAACTATCTGTGTCCACCGTTTTTTCTTTCTTAAAACCAGGTCTCTTCCTCCAAGACAAGGACTACTACCATTGGTCTACTACAACCTGTATCAAAGGTGCCTGTAGATATTGCAACCAAGTCTGCATGTCATCTAAATATAAAGGAAAGCAGAGAATGGGACTCCTGGGAGGTGGTAGTAATGGATACACAGTCTCTTTTTTGCTGGAAACCTCATAAAAAGTAGAAAAAAAAAGACTGGGGTAAACAGTTATTAATGTATTACAGTACAAGCCTCAAGAATAAAAGTACCATAACATCACCACACTGACCGAGTATCACAAAGTGCTTTGTACATGGTTAACAAAAAGCATGTCTCTGAAAAGGTGGAACAATACACTAACTAGTATTGCTGTCATATCTGCTCATGCCATCTCTTCACGCTAAAGTCCTAATTTTTTTAATTCTTGAAACTTTGTATCACAGCTTGATAACAGACTACTTCACATATCCTTGCCAATTTTTTTTCAATGAAAGCCTTCTGTTTAGGAATGAGCCAAACGAAGCGCACACATTTAGGAAAACAGACGTCATATGAAGCAGTGAAACACTTCATATGGTTTCTATTTCACTTTGCAGATTTAAGAAAGAATACGTCTCACCCCCACTTTTCAAGAAAATCCAACAGCTGCACTTGAACGTGAATCTCCAGTGCTGAAGCTCACATTTAGGGACAGTGATTATAACAGTAACTACATCTCCCGCCACGCACACAGAAGAGCTGCTCTTCAGGAACAAATACTCCACCGGTGTGACATTCCGTTTTAGAAATGGTCCTTCAACAAAGGCACTCACTTTTGTAGCTGCTGGTTCCACTAGCCTCTGACGGTGGCGTGCTGAGCTGAAATGGCTCTTCTGAGGCGCCCCTTCCTGACAGTGAATGGAGAGAAGGGGTAAGAAGAGAGAAAAGGGGGAAATGGATTGTGGAGGGGATGGAATGGAGGATGTTGGAGAAGGGAAAGGGAGAGTATTTAACTGAACTGTACTTTCACTAACTTTGTAAAAGCTTTAAATCAATTTCAATAATAATACCATACAAATATAGAAAGAAAATGAAGCTTTTGCTAGAAGCGTCCTCACAAAGCTTTTAAGCAGCTGTTATTCACACACATTTGGCTACACTGTCTACCATAAATTCACATATATACACATTCATGCACAGGCATAACTTCATTTCTAGATACATACATTAAAGGTAAAGAAACATACATCCCACTCTTACCAAGTCTTTACCAATTTCAGAAGTTACACAAAGAACCCAACCCACTAGCCATCCCACCCAGCCAGACTCAACCTCTTAACCCAAACACCAGCATGTCCTTTAATAAAACACAACTTTTGAGATTCACATGCAGAGCTACAACAGACTGTCAACCACTTTATGATTTAGAGATTTTTACCTAGCACAGATTAATACATTTTCCTGAGAAAAACTGAGAAATAGCAGCTCACGCATGTAAAGGGCAAGTATTTTCTCTTAAGAAGAGAAACGTAAAAGAGCATTCAACTGAAAAAAACCCCAGAAGCAAGACAGTCTTCACTTGTGCAAAATTACTCCAGGTAATGCCTGTTCTTAAAACTGCCTGGATTTGCTGGTGCTGTAAGAAGAGGACTGCCTCCTAGGCTTTAAGCAGTACACTGCTTGGTTATCCTTGTTATTTCTGGTGGTTCTACTTCTCACTGATTAAAGTTAACAAATAATTGCTAGAACAAGGATTAGTCTGCCCCTAAGCTTTTTCTACATGGAACTGTTCACCTTTTAAGAAAAAAATAAAACAACCAAAAGGTCCACAATACTCAAAATGCTTAAGTACCAAGAAACCTGAAATTCAAAATAAGTAAGCTTTGAGAAAAAAATACGTATTTTTAGTAACTATATGGTATACTAATTTTTTGTTCTGAAATGTCAGAGTATTTTCCATCTCCTTTTCCCACCATGGAAAGAAACAGTGCTACAGATTTCTTTTGCTGGTCTTCCTGCCCCTCAGGATTTCAGTAGATCAGATTACAGGAGTTTTGTGAATCTTTGATGAATTCGCACTTTCCTTTTTAGTGAAATTATCTTGCTGTTCTTCGGACATCAGAGAACCACACTAAAGAGGTGCTACTCTCACATATCTAAGAAATATTCTGAAATATCAGGATGAATAGCTCTTCTGAAAACTGACCCAATTTCTTGACAGCCTAAATATGTACTTTTAATTCAACAGCCTTACCACTTTTAAGCCACCAGAAACAATAGCACTTGCTCCATTTCCTTTAAAATTAAGAAAACCTCTAAGCTAATTTTCTGTGTGAGATTTACTGAATATACCACATGAATTTTCAGTAGATATGTTGTCACAAACAGCACAGAAGAATGCTGATTCTTGTAGTTGCCTCAAAGTTTATAGAAATGATGGCGTAGTGCTCATCCTTGTTCACTTCACAAACATGATTTTCATCTAAAATAAACACCTTCCACTATGTTTCCACATTCAACCTGAACACAAATCATTATTGGGCTATACCAAAGTTTTGCCATTATAAAGACATTAGAAAATCCTACCAAGTCCAACAGTCTGCTGCATTTTGATCTGCAGCATTGCTGGAATTTGACTGGTGGTCTCCTCTCCCATAACAAGAAAAAGACCCATCACCACCACTTAGAAGCTTTGGAATGTCAGGCATGTTTCTGGAAAGAATCTATAGGAGCAATGAACTATGAAGAGAAGACTGCCTCCAGGTGATACCTTTTCCCATGTGAATACAGAGCTGTATCTATCAGGAGGGGAAAAAAAAAGAAAGAAATAAAAGAGTAAGAACACTGCAAGTCACAAAGTGAAGAAGCAGCAGGAATCAAGCAGTGAGTCAGTCAGAATGGTGGCTAGGAGGGCTGTCAATGGAAGTTTTGCTTCTTCTGTTTCTAGAAACTCATTCCTATACATTCCGTAAACCACCATCTACAATTCCTATCATTGTACTAACAGAAGTGCAGGTAGATATGAGAGCATTAGTGGTTTTCCCTAAGGAACAGGAAGGCAAGAAAAAAGAGATAATCCGAAAAAGGGGTAAAACAAACACTGACAGAGCATTATCCAGGTCTGACTAAATCACATCTGCACACGCTGCGTCCATCCAGAAACATTACGGTGTAACTGAGAGCATCCTTAAAGTGCTCCTCCACCATGCTTGCTATGAGTAACTTTACCTCGTGCAGCTGCCTCACTGCAACAGAGGTGTGGGCATTAATCGTGTGAATACCTTGCCTGCTTACTGACACTTAAATGGCTTTTTGAAATTTACTTTACACAACTGTATTCAACCTGTGGAATTCCCTGAGGCAGTCCTTGGAAGCACGAACCATGTCAAATAATTATTTCTAAACTCTTCTGGAGAATAAATCTATCCAGAAGTCATCATACAGAACAGCCACAGTTATGAAAGACAATTAAGCACATGCAAAACTACTCACACTTCTCTGCTGACTTCAACATGCATAGCCACGTACTTCCCAACTCGGGATTTCACTGCCTGTGAAAAGCCTTCAACAGTGAACCCTCTCCTTTCCTAAATCAAGAGCCCATTTTCGCAAGCCAACTGCAGATGCACAGACTGAAATTTAGTCTTTAACTAAATTCTTCTTTAACAGCTCTTGTAGAAAAACAATTGAAAATAAATAGCATTAATTCATGTAAATGTGTAAAAATTACAGTCAGTACTGAAAGTCAAACATTCTGCTACCAGACTATTTGATCACTTCTTCCAACATACTCTACTGAAAGTAATGATATATGAATAAAAATTCAAGTGGCTAGTGACCAATTGTGTACATTTACTTGCACAGAATAATGGGTATTTTCAACATATTGGCTGTTTCTCAGATCACAAAAGTCTATAAAAGTCACAGACTTAATCACTTAGATGTGTCATTCTTGACAGAGTTACTTTTGGACAGTAGTACAGAAGTACTATTAAGACAGGAAACAAAGATAGTTTAAGCAGATTGTTAGAGATCTTGAGAGGAAGGTAGAATACACATTATTAATATTAAAGTATGTCAGAGCAAAGAACAAAACACACCAGAAAAAACCCTCCAGTTCTTCCTTAAGTGCCATAAAGTCTTAACAGCTACTTTTAAACAGGTGATTACCAGATAAACAAGAACACATCCATACACCACTGCTTCTGCTAGGACTCACTGAGAGCATTTTCTAACAACATATATGCACAAAAAACCAAGCTAGTGCAAAAGGACATACAACAACATCAAGGCGTTTGAATAATTGTGCCAACCAGCCGGAACTGGAGTAGATTTGGGTTTGCCGGTAAATGCATTTTTTAAACTAGTTTTAAAATATGGTGCTGCTTCTAGTCAAAGCACTTGAATTAACCTACATAGTTTCTTTTTCGGCTTTGTGCTCTCTTCCCTGCTGTTAAAATATGTACAGAGTAAAGTTTTAACTAACATGGAATGTTGAAATGGGGAGGAAAAAACAATAAAAAGTATTTACCCAATGCTGTCCATACTCCATACAGCACAACAGTTTTTCCAGGGTATGAGAGACAATAGTTCAAAATCTACCTGCTGAGCATCCAAGGAGACAGAAGACCTACATTTAGCTACTTCCCCAATGTACTTTAGACATTCTGTCCCAATCTCTCCACAAACGTTTCAATTTACACAGCCCTTGGATGCTGTAGTGAGCATGAACTCTACAGTCTGCTATTTAACGTATATGCATCTAATGGGGAGAAAATACGGATCAAAAGCCTGCTTCAAATCACATAAAGCAAAGGATGAAAATTTCTGAGACTGTCTCCCTTTCTTACTTTCAGAACCACTCCACTATTCCTTCTCAGAGTCTACTCTGAAAAAAACAATCAAATTATTTTACAACTGAAGACACATTTGCTCATATCTCTGAAAAGATATCCACAGAGCTCCTGAACTGAAAATACAATTCTACTTAACTTGGCAAGTATTTCTCAAGATCAAGACTCTGCTTTTCAAAAAGTAGCTTTTATTCCTCCTTAACAAAAAGGCTTCCACTCTCAGCAAGACACCATGCCGAGCACCAGCCTTCTAAATCAAAAAGATCTGGTGGAAACAACCAAAGATTGTAGCCACCTTGGAAAGATTACATCATATTCACTAAATCAAAGCTAGTAGGAATATTGTGAACTACTTCTAATTAACTGAATTGGCATTATAGAAGAAATAGTTATCTAACACCTGCATAAACATTGCAGAATGCAACATCTTTTGATAATGCTCCATTAAATTACTGGTATAACTTACTAAAATTAGCAGTATGTACTAGGGCTAGGTGACTTTATCACTACTTCTTTTGGGGGATACTTTTAAAACTCTCAATTTTCTTTTATATTTCTCAATCCCTTCCCTTTATTATTTCACAAACTTTAATTTAGTTTAGAAAGAGATACCTGAAAATGATCTCATTTCTATCACAGCTTGCAGCCATGGTACAGTCAACAGTCTCCACATTAGCTAGCAAGAGCTGACATTAGCTGATCTTCAGAGGCCCTACATTCTCCCTTTTTAAGGTTAATAACCAGTGTTACATGAGATCCTGCACCAAACAGAGAAGCTAAGAATTGCTCTATTATTAGCAATTCTTTTTCACTTCCTGTCTCCCTTTCAGAATGCGTTTTGTAAGCAGTTAAGAGCTCCAATAGAAAGTTTACACCTGAAAAAAATCCCAATACAACACAGATACCACTTCAGAAGCATAGAAGTACAGCTGAGTTTATGTGATTATTCCTATGACAATGGAAAGAATCTTCAGACTACTAAAATGTTGATGTGGGATCTGCCTCCAGTAAAACCAAGTCAGCATGCAAGTCCAACATTCTGAATCAATATATTAATAGTTTGTTTTATTAGCACAAAATAATCAGGTTGGGTCTTTTGCCAGGGTTAACATCAGCAGATACACGGTACTTCTGGACTGCAGAGGACACACACTAGCTTGATATGAAAGGCAGTAGAACTCAAGACTGCCATCAGATTCATCATTCCCTACACTGGCAATAAAGGACATTTCAGTTCTACTTTTAATGATAGATTCCACTCACTTTTGTGTGTCACTTGGTACTGGAGGACTTGCTTCCTTGCTTGGACAAGGAGCGAGTCTGGGTATGAGTCCTGCCATGGCTTTCCATCATGAAGACTTCAGCAGTAACCAGATTCAGGAGCTTCTCTCCCCAGCTCTCCACCAGTTCACTCCTGCCCTGAAGCCAGAATTACTACCATAGCTTGTGCAATTGTGAGTGGTTCTGTTCTGCAAACCCCAACACTGAAATGACCCAGGTTAAACACAGCTCCTGTGGGAGCAGAAGGGTCACAGCCACTCTAGTGTCAGCCTAGTGAACTCAGCACTGGACTGCTGTGAAATGAAACACTGAAGAGAAGAGCTGGACTGAAAACCATATGCCACTCTGCTGCTTAAGTAGTTTATGATGGAACTGCCCACAAAGCCTAGCATGGAAATCCAAGTAGGGATGAAAGTTTATCATCAGGACGTGTTAACGTATGAAGAGAGCTACCCTGAAGGTGCAACTAAGATCTGCAAAAGCTACTGGGCTGCTGCATGCAAAAAACATAAATGGAACTAGAGATAAGAATAGAGATAAGAATGGAGACCCCCTGCTTTCACTACAGAAGAATTCAATATACATCATTTAAAGTATACAGAGATACTGGATTGTATGCATACAAGATTTTCATTACAATAACCTTTTACCCCTTAGCTGATAAAAGAAAACAAGCCTTCTACAAATTTCAGCTGTATGTATTCCTCCAGATAGGACTGTCTAATAAGGCAGACAAACCACAGACAAAGAAAAGGCTAGGATCAGGGTCAGTGTCTCAGAGGCAGAGCTATCTTTCATTTTAAAAGAAAAAAAAAGAAATAAAAACCTGTCCGTATACTGAAAAGGCTATGCACTCAGAAAGACTGCAGTTATTACCAGCAAACCACATACAGTGGATCCATGATACCCTCACAGGGTGTATGTCCTTTCCAGAGAATAGGTCAGTTGCAATTATCAGTTCACTTAATAAAGGAACAGCCAGAAAACTAGCTCCTTGGAAAGGCCAACACAATTCACATCAATACAACGGTCAGAAAACTAGCTCCTTGCAAAGGCCAACATGATTCACATCAACAGGGACAGCTGAAAGAAAAACAGATGGATCATAAATAATTCCCAACTATGGCAATGTATTTTAAGTAAATGGCGTGCAGAAATGTGGCCAGGACACAGAAAGAGTCAGAGACTTATTTTACTTCTCAAGTAAGGAGTCCAAGAAACAACTTTGTGGAAGACAGCCATCTCTAAATAGGCAAAAACCACACACAGAAAACCAACCAAAACCCAAACAAAATAACAAAACAGAGATAGGAGCCACCAGGTATTGAACATGTAACATAGTTTGTTTCCAAAGGCATAGAAGCCTAAAAGGAGTTGTGAGGAGAGCACGTGGTTTTGGCTGTGCAGGCTGGTAGCTAATTCAACAGCATACAGGCTTGATACTGCAAGCAGTTTTCATATAAGAGCAGATACCATTAGCAGAAGAGTTGTTCCCATGAAAACAGCGCTATTGAGAGACAAGGAAGCGATAATATATCAAGTCACACAAGCTGGCACTCTTATCTGAAGAGACTTCTACCTTGACATTGAAGCAGCTACTGACCTTTTTTCTCTAGTTTTATTACCTGTCACACAAGAGCCGAAGTTAGTCACAGTAATTGCAAACAGAGGAAACAAATTCATGAAACACAACTGTCCTTGATTGCCTAATTGTATTTAGCACAGAAGAAAAGGAATTCACGCAACAGCTCCATCAATACCAAGCTCTACAAATTCTAATGCTGGCAGGTCATTTCAATGTTTTCACGCTATGACATGTCACACTGAAGAACACTTCCTCACATATCCCCATTCAAGCATACTTCCTCCTCCAAGGCTAATACTGTGCTGTCTCCTCAAAAACGTATCTGCACCCAAGACTTAAGTCCCTGCAACATTCCTCAGTGTCCTGTACGCCAGCCTAGGCATCTCAGCTTTGCATTTGGCAAAAGCTGCAGGATAGTCAGTGATCTAGGACCACTGGTCACTGTTAAGCCATATCTCAAACATGTTGTTGTTGTTGTTTGGCTTTTTTTTTGTTTTGCAATCTACCTCTACCTCCTGCTCTACAGCATCTTGTAGTAGACGCAGCTGTTCCACTCAATTACCTAAACAACTGTGCTCTAAGTGCCATGTCACAGCCAGAGGCCATGGTGCTATGCTGCATCCTGCAGTGCTGTACACCTGCACCTGAAGTCTTAATTTCAAGCACAGGTCAATAATTAAATCCCCTCTCTCTATCATCTAAGTCTGATGAACAGGCAAAGGCAGACTGGGAAACACAAGCTAAGCTAGATCACCTTTTTCCAACACAATGTAGAATTGCTGGTTCTGTTGATGATAATGACCAGAACAGATCAACAAGATTTAGTATTTTTATACATATGTGTATAGAATAAACATAAATTAAATAAAAATCTTTATAATCCTACTGAATTGGACAGTAAGGCAAAGAATATGAAGGTATTCTATTCTGCAAGTTTGAACCTCAGTCCTCTCCATGACCCATACATCTCAATAAACCACACAAACACCCCCACATGTACACTTCAGAGTGGAAATTAAATTCTACATCAGTGTATTTAGCTACTTCCAAGTAGCAGTCATGACACCTACATGCAGGGCCAAAAGGAAGACCTGGGAACTACAGGCCTGCAGTCCAATTTTCACTTGGTCATCATTCGTCTTTTCAGAACTGCATGAACATAGCTGTGAGAGTACAAAGAAACTACCACATAGAGATAAAGCAAATATGAGATCTGGAAACAAACTGTTGGTTTAGAATACGCTGTTTGATTTGATTTCACCCCCCATTTCCTCCCAGGGGCCAAGACACTATAATCAAAGAATATAATTCAACTTCTAATAGTTGGGCAGTTTTAGGAAGTAGTGAAGGACTGCAGGATGGATATAGAACCCAGTCATTCCACATAAGTAAAAACTTAAACAGCATCACTGCAACACTAATTCACCATTATTACCTAGTTACAGTTTTACTAATTATATGACACAATTCAGAAAGTCAGCATACTATCTAGGAAGTAACATTTATTCCTACCCACAGCTTCCTGGCATTGGCTATCTGTTTTACAGACCTCCAAACACATCCAAAGACCACCTCTACCAGACAGATGACGTTTCATGGAAACAACTGGTGCTTTGAGAAGGTCTCTCCAAGTACTACAGTCGTTTAATATTTAGCACTGTCAGTTCTTGAACTATACTAGAAGATAAAACTGACATCTCTGTATTATGTTAGAGGTGATACAAAGCAAAACCGTCCTGTTCTACTGTTTCAGGTTCATGGTTAACGAGAGACAACTAGGGAATTCAAGGTCACCAGCAGCCATGTAGTCTTGAACAAATTAATTTCTCTGTGCCTCAACTTACCGAAGAGATAATGAAGCGCTACCCCTATTTCAATTATAGTGGCATCTATTCAACAGATAGTCTCAGATGACACTGGGAAGAAGGAAAACAAAGATCTAGGGAGAGTCAAAGGAAAATTAGGTTCAAGTTCTCAGTGTTACAGCTGCAGATTGGTTAGCCAGTTTTTCACTATGATGAAAAAAGGAAAAGGAGTATTGCCTTTACAGCCACTGGGAGCCTGTTTCCCCATAGACTTTAATTTAAGGCATTAAAACAATTTGGTTTGGCACAGGCAGAACGAGGTACCTCTAGGATGTGCAGGGAAGAAGGGAGATTTCATGCATTGTTTCAAAAAAAATTTCACAAAACTAGAATGAAAAACATCAGAACAGAATTAAATAATAAACATACTCTGTTTACATGAAACGACACTGGAAACTCACCAACATTTAAAGGATATACAGTACAGAAAAATCAAAGGTGACATGCAAGAAAAAAATGATGATAAAACTAAGAGGATTAATTTAGCCAGAGCCACACAACTTTAGCAGAGCTTCAAAAGCTTGGAACTTATCATTCCAACAATAGGGTCTAAGACAGAAATGTATGCAAGCCTTACACAGCCATGAGAGGTAACAATATAGCAGTATCTCCTCTCATCACAGACTTCAAAGTACTCTGAATTCAAATCACTGTTTGTTGTAAAACAGACCAAGATCTTCAGACAGTAGACAACTAAGAGTGCCAAGTGTGGAGGCAGGACCAAGTTACAGATTCTTACACATGGTTCTTCCCCCTCAGCTTTAGATTCAAACCAGTGAAAAATGTTTTGAGGCTTATTGGAAGGGTCAAGTTGGCTGGTTTGTTCATTGGGTTTTATTAACTAGTAAGATGTTAATTTCTTATCTCCACTACCTCAAATTTAGATCTTCAATGTAATATTTAACTAGGCTTTGTGCCAAGCTCTACAGGCTTACCAGGAAAACTCTGTTAGCTATCTCAAAGCACATGCAAAGCATAATAAGCAAGAGAGATTTCTATCTCATTATAGAATTTTTTAATAAAGAAAAAAGTAACATGTCAGTTATTTGACAAAGAACATTGCCTTATGGTATGTCTGGCAATCCTTATAGCCAAGGCCAGACATCAGGTCAATTAAAAAAAACAACCAAACTATGTACATCTGTAGCTTCAATTTTAAACAGTAACACCTCAAACCTTTGAAAGCTTTCTCCCAAAGAGAACAGAAACCGAAGGCCATGACTGAGTCTTGCACTGATTAATCTGTCCAGTAACAGAAACCACTGGCAAAGGAAAAATTCATCTGTTGTAGCTTTCTGTATCCCATTCTTGCAGCAAATGCAGAAATGCTAAGTATACACACACACACATCCCTAACCGGTTTGCTCAAAGTGCTTCTCAGTGTAACCAGAGTGTGTGGGAACGGCTCCCATCAGCACCTCTGGTTACAGCACCCACCCCTCCTCCCTGACTGCGTCCTGTTGAACACACATTCACTACAGTATTTGAACACAGACGACTTTTTGAAAGAGAAAAAGGCAAGAATTAATATCTGACAGGATTGTCATTGATTACCATGTTTCCTCAGTGATGCTGGACAGAGTACACATGAAAAATAGGTGCTTTAAATATAGTCTTTTTTCTAGAATAGCTCCTCTGTGGAAACACATCAATTTAAAAGTGCCTGAATGAATCTTCTCCCTGCATCTCCTTAGACCCTGAAGGCAAGAACACACACTTCACATACCTATAAGCCTAACCAGCTTTACCGGCTTCAGCATCAGAAGAGCTTCAGCATCAGAAGAGCTTCGTATTGATTTGTCAGATAGACTCCATACCAAGAAGAAATGATACTGGAATAATTGAAGGTGTCTTGAGGGGGGAGCAGGCAATCAAAAAGCATAACACTACTAAGTTTTTTAACACTGCTGCAAAACAAACTGGAATGTTCTATTCCCCCTCTCAAAACAAAGCAAGGACCACAAGGTGCCACAGAAACCATTAAAAAGACATCAGTCCTAAACACATGCAAATACATGGGAAACGAAGGGGAGAAAATAACCTGCGTGCACAGAATGTTGTTTCATCAATTCTATCTCAAAACCTCAAAAAGCAATTCCTCGACTGCAATCTGGGCAAGGATAGGCTTTTGCTGTAGACTTGAAGACAACGTAAAACAGACGAGAAACGAAGAGCAGAGCGACAAAGTTGGCAAAGCAAACAGCAAGTAACATAAGCCGAAACCCAATGACTCAGGAAAGGAATCTATGCTGAGAGATGAGCATAGACAAGAAAGTCAACCAAGTGCTGTTTTGAGAATGAAACTGAACCAAGTCAATCAAGATGATGTTCAGCAAGCACATTCTCTAAGGTAGAGACTGTGATCTCCAGAAGATCAGGGAGAAATACAATGAGATCTCTGCAGCCAACTCATAGGCATCACTCTTTAAAAGCTGTATCTCTCATCACTAGCAAAAAGCAAAGCACACAAGCATGGTAACAACCACAAACCACCTAGTGATGAACATGATATGCTTTACATTACATATGTTGCCAACCAATTCAATACTGTATATGTTGGCCACCTCTGTCAGAAGAACAACTTTGAACTGCAGCTTCTAGACAAGTGCATATATTCAGAGCAAAAGTTTCAAAATTAGAAAAATGCTCTTCAGCTTCATGCTTGTATGTACAATCTGCTATTAATCATTGTCAGTCACAGATACACTCAAACAACAAGATACTTGATCACGACACATCTTACACAAAATACACAGCAATAATATTTTGTTAAATGCAAGCTACTGTGCCTTGAAGAATCAAAGAAAACAAAACACACATGAACTAATTAAAAAAATCAGTTTCATAAAATACAGGTGTTAGCCTGGTCATAAACATTTGCCCTTTCTAATTTTTCATTTAGATTGCTCTTTTCTTTCTTGCACATCTCTACATTTACTAAAATCTTGAAAAACTGGAAATAATTTAAACTAGGAAACTGTGTTCACAAGGGGCACTGGACTCTTAAATTCAATTTTCTACTCATAACCTAAATTTTTCAGCTGCGCCTGTGAGTGTTGTATTCAAAAAAACATAAGAGGATAGGGATTATTTTCAGGTTCTTCTGCACACATTCTGACTGCTGAATTCCCTAATGTACCTGCAGAACTTGTGTACATCTAGGCTTTTTCAGTGCAACTGAAATAGTTATCCTTCTTGCGGTGTAATTTAAAGCTAAGAGATAAAATACATTTTAAAACTTCACATCAACAGAAGTTAATGAAAGCACGCACATTACACACTTTTTATCATGTCTCCCTTGCCTTTCACATGGGAAGAAAAAGTTACATTGCAGGACAGGAGAGGAATCCATCTTAGCTGAAAAGCATCTTCAGTTATGTTCCTCTATGATCATTTATCTGTACAGAATACCAAGAATATTCAAACACACAGAACATACACAGCTTGGAAGTTCTAGCTCTCTAGGGCTAGAGAACTATCAGAGAAATTGTAACATGACATCTATCTCCACACAACGTGCAGGCTTTATTGCCCTGTACAAGCTAGATAGTACATAAAACTTGCCAATTCCTGAAAGCTGAAAATTAAATTGAGGAAAACAAGTTGGTAACAGGAAGTACTGCTTACTAGTAACGCTGCAAGTCCCATCTTTTAACTAAGGACCACCACATATTAGTTTCTCTAAGATTGTGGGTTTGATTCTCTAAACATTTTCCTGTGGCTTGACCACATGAATTTTTTTCTTTTACAGCACCTACACAAGGATGGCATTTTTTGCACACTGTAAGATGCTAAACTGTATCTCCTGTTCTTGACAGTAAAGCTGGGTAAACCAACCTCTTAGTACTTGTCAATACAATGGTTTCCTTGATTTTACACAGCATCTTGGTTGGGGAGGATATCCAGGTGTCAGAAATATGTTACTTAGTATCCCTGCAAAACTATAAGCCAACTAATAGCCAAAAAATTTCAAAAAGGACAAAGTACTCCAAACATAACATGCTCTACAGAAACTGTTTAGCACCTGAAGTCTCTGAAGAGCTTGCTTCTGAAAGGGCACAGATGCTGCCTGCAATTATCCTTTCTACCACTCAACCCCAGTTGCTGCATGCCGCTGAGGAACGCTAAACTTGAGAACTAAAACCAACAGGAACCTGGACGAAGGGGCAGGAGAGAATCCAAGCGGAGGACAAGAGTAGAAGCCAAGACCAAGTAACTGAGTAAGACTTGTTGACAGGAAAAATTGTTCTGGTCTACATCGGCTGAAGGAAGGTTTGTGTGGAGAACGGAGTTCGGATTGCACAAGTCAGTGCTACCCGGGAAGGGAGAAAAGTTAAAGCCAAGAAAGGAAAACTAGAACAAACTATGAAATTGCAGGTTTGAGTGTTTTGCTTTGTGACTGTAACAGATTTTTATGTACTTTTAGTGTTCGGATGAATAGCTGGCACTGCTGTGAGTAAAAAAGTTTATTGCTTCCGTCTAACAGGGAAATGAATTAATAGCATCTCAAAGCCTGTGGGCAGTTGTGATAAAACTCCTAACTTAAGAGATGGGACACTTACAACTTTTCAAGCAAAAGCAGTGTATCAGTAGGTGAAAAAAATCCCAAATCATCTTAAACATGACACATGAAGCAGCTTCATAGACAAAGCTACAAAGAACTCAAATGAAGCATCCTACAAAAAACCAAACCAAAAGAAAACAGAAAAACAGTGGTTTCTTTAGTAGTTACAAAGGGAGTTAAATAATAACAAAACCATTTGTCTAAACCAGACCTATGGAATTGGAAAAAAAAAAACCACAATAAAACCACAAAAACACACCATGACCAAAGAGCATGTTTAAAATCAGAAGTTACTATCCTTTGGTGTGTTATAGTCTTCATATTATTACTAACGGAACAGGCAAAAAAACAACAAAAAAACCAAACCATAAACAGCTTTTGGGGAAAAGCCAAGTGACTCAGAAACAGGAGCTAACGAGTGCACAGAGGACTCCAAAGCTGGTTTTGTTTATGGTTCTTACAACACAACCAAGCTCAGTTCAAATCATTACAGATTCAACCGTTGAGCTGGCTGAAGGATTCAACAGGAAGGAAAGTTAAGTTTACACTTTGATTTCCAAGCCTCATACAAAACAGTCCATCAGCTTTGTGACTGACTGACTAATGTTAGAGAGACATTATCAAGAAATGTTACTGCAATTATCAGGAGGGAATTACAGAAAGTCCAGTGTGGGCTACAGACACCAAGTTCAGTCCTGTGCCTTTTTTTTTTTTTTAAACACCTTGAAATAAAGTGTCCATAACACCAGGAGACAGAAGTAAAGGTTAAACCTTTCAGAAAAGCTTTCACAGCTCAAATACAGCACAATACATGTCTGGAACAAAGCCTTGTAGAGGACCTGATAAATGTAGCAATGCATGAACGTCTGGACAGGAATTAACTGATCAAGAGATCCTACACTCTATTAGGCCTGCAGAAGTGACAGTTAATGAGGAGATGAAGTGTTCTCCCGATCAGTGTCTCTCCTCTCAGAGGCTGGTCCTTTTCTTTCTGAAGGCAGCTATCTGCCTATCATTTTTTAAGTAAAGAAAACATCTATTCTACCCAGCACAACCCTCCCCCACAACAAAAATAGGTTTTAAGCACCCTACCTCCTATAGCAGTGCCTAGAATGGACTTTAAATAAAGATGGGTTTATCAGGGAAAAAGAATTACCAAGAATATATAAAGTTTGGATTTGCTTTTTTAAATTACATTTTGCATCTATGTATGCTGCTCAAGTAAGGACCTCATAAAGTGAAAAAGCTGGTGTCACAATTTAAGTAGGTCTGAGCATGACTTTGCAGATGCAGCCCTGAAGAAATAATGTATTACACAAGACTGGACACAACTGCTAAGCAGAGGACAAACGCAGCATGCTATTCCCACACACCAGAAGACATATATTCTGTCATCTTCTTCTCAGTCAATTAATCTGAATCTACTGGAAACTACAAACTGTAAACATGATTTTTTTTTCCAAATCTTTCTGCTTCGATGTCCTCCACAGACATTTCCTTCCACACCCTCACCAAGAGGCAGAGACACATACCAGACTTGATTCACAATTACAAAACTCGTCTTTCACACTGTAAATCCAACGCTACCAGCACAGAAATGCCAACAACAAAAAAAAAAAAATTCAACCAGGTCCCTCTTGCTTAGTGGGAGGGAAAACACTGTTGTACACAGCATTCAAATCTGTAAAAATTAAGAACCTTTTCTGAACCTCATCTGGAAGACTGATTTATCACCATTTCTCTTCAGATTGCAGGAGAGGTCAAAGTACAACTTTCACGACCACTTTTCCTCAACATACCACCCAAGGACAAATTCCCAGGCATCCACAGCAGACAGTTAGTGTCTCCCTACTTCCTTTACTCTCCCACAGTGTGGCTTCCCAGCTGACCTCTCTACTTAACATGTCAGTTTTCACTATTTCAGACAAAAATTACTTTCATGAAGTAGCTCCTATCGCAAAGAAATCGCACCTGTTTAGAAGCCACAAGTAAGATCATTTTCCTCAGAAAACACTTCTCTGTTTGATTCCTCAGAATTAGGTGAGCCAAAAAGCAAAGACTTGGAAAACTCCGTTAACACTTTACTTTTTGCAAAGGTCTGCACCTTTGCCTTGCCAAATTTCAAAACATCTGCCTACAAAGGCCAAAGACTTTCCTGCACCGGAGGTGAAGGATAGTAGTTAAGGCTCTGTAATGATTGTGCCTCTTCCCATCTTTTTCAGGAATACATGGAATTACTATAAAACTGACTCTTCAGTTCCACCAAAACAGCAACGCTCCATTTACACATTTTCGATTAACACTGCCTGTTTTCCTTTCTACAGCAGCAAGTCTGAATTTTGCAATTAAATTCTTTTTGGCTTATCCCCACACAAATCAATGAGTGAAGTATAGTATTAGAAGATTGTCAGTTGGAATTTCCCGTGTTCCACCTCTACAAACTTAATGTGACGCAGTCATCCAGAATTTAAAGTCTTAGATCCTCGTGAAAACATTCCAGAATTTAGGAAAAGAGACAGACAAGAAAAAAAATAAATAAATGCAGCATTTTCTCTGACATTTGGAAGGTATCATGTATAGCTGATTTCTCTGTTGTTGGTCAATTCCTCTGCGAGTCTAATTAAAAAAGCTCATGTAATTACCTCAAGATTTACAAGACACTGCTTTACCAGCCACTTAGAGGCAGAAGTGAAATTAGCAAAAGGAAAAGGGAAAGCCCTAAGCATCCAGCACATCTGTTCGACAAAGAGAAAGCTTCATCAGCTCTGGAAGCATGACTGAAGCGAGCTGCATCTGGCAGGAAAACTTCTCCCACGTTCCCAGGCCCTTCTTACAGGCTGAAGGAAACATGTTACCTATACCCACCATCATGTGGGGGGTTAAGGCGATACAAAAGACACAGCTCAGACGAACACCTACTAGAAAAAAAAATCATGCAAGAAAGATGAAACGTAGGCTGTCAGCAGAACGCAATCAACATGGAGAATTTGCTAGTAGTTAGATGGTTTCTTTCTTTTTCCTTTTAAAACTTATTTTCAAGAGATACCCGCTTCAACCCACGCTGGTTTATACTCCGCATTTTTAGAAGTTGAAAGAAATGGTCAATTGTCTTCTGATGTTTCTTACACGCAAAATGTGTACTTTCTAATCAGAGATTCAGAATCTTCTCCCCAAAATGGAGCACCTATTACAGATTCAGAAACTTATTTTTCTATGAATGCAACCAAAACAAGTAACTGGACATAAAGAAGGTTGTAAGATGAAACACATGTATGTATTCAGGGTGCAACAAACTAGTCTTTGCTTCTCTCTTAGAAGCCTGAGCAGCAGACAAACTTTCCAGATGCCAACCCAAAACGAGATCTGGGTCTACATATTTATTTGAGCCTTATATTTTGAGATACAATTCAAGCTGCTTCCTGCCTTTTTTTTTTAGAACACAGCATGATGGTGCATGTCATTATACACAACTACATCAGGTTCCCGTCTGAAAGGAAACAGTTTGTGTGTCCAGTAAATCAAGCTTTGAAGAAATTTTCATACAAACAGAAAAAGAGCATGTGCTGTTTCCCGTTCTCTGATTAGTTTAATTTAAATGCACCTTCACCTAAGACAGCACACAGCTTTTAAGCAGACATAGCTGCTTTTGTCATTTCTACATCTAAGCAAAAGAATTTGAAGCTAGCTGACCTTTCACAGAAGATCTCTGGTATTTCAGAACACTCTGAACCTCAGACTTTTTTTTTTTGTAAATCCCTTTTGGAGTATTGTCTGTAGCTTTTAAAATATAAATAACATAAAAAGGGGAGACAAAAATACTTGGATTACTCCCACAAAACATAACAGCTGCAAAATTATTTCAGCTGTTTTGGTTTTTTTTTTTTAAACAGTAATAACATTCATTACTACTATAGAATAACAAACTCATTACTTTGGGATGTACTATAGAAAGCAAACATCAGTCAAGCAGGGAGCTCGAAGACTTCATCTAATCAGTATTTACTAACAAGAATTAAACACACTCCTTGTCACATGTTGTATTAACTGCTTTCCAGCTCACAAACTCTTCATACTTGTCTCCAGGCAAGCTGCATGGACAACGGGGGAGCAAAAGGACAGTATGAAGGCAGGTTCAGTTCAGGGTCTAATGAATACAGGTTGACTCTATATGGGATTTCTTCACCTCCATCTTTCTCTAGATGATGGCACGTCAACTTGAACTCTTTTGACCACTGGCTATTTTTCTCCACCTTAAGATGTGATTCTCCTGACAGTACATGTTTTTAAAAGCAATTTATTACTGCATGGACCACAAGTGTGAACTGGTCTTTCTGGCACTGGGATACTAGTTTTTATACAAAGCTTTTAATACCTGTAAGTGACCATGTAAGTATATGCAAAAACAAGCAGGTAATCTGTGAAATATTCCTGGAATTCATTCAAAATCACTTTATCTTCCGCAAGTTTCAAACAAACAAACAGAAAACCCACCTCAAAAAAAAACCCAAAACCACCACATTTGCTGAACTCAACAATAGGCTTTCACATTAAGGTCTAAGTTATCCCCTAATCAGAACAGTCGGCTGTTCAATTCTTGTCAAAAGGCAGAAATCCGGTTTACACTACTCAATGGATTACAGCAGGTTTAGCAGGAGGAAATCCGTTTTTTGCTGCGGAGATCTACCTCTTGAAACTTTTAAATCCTCTCCTTTAAAAGCTGTCATCTGCAGTCCAACCTGCAGGAGAGATTTTCCTTCCCACTTTTCAATTAAGTAACAGAAAGGATTTAGGATTCCAGGACTAAATAAAATTTCAGGATCTGTTTAAGAGAGAGATTCACCTTCCACTGGCAAATGCTATCGCATAAAAAGTTACAGAAGACCTTGTGGATTCTTAAAAGACTAAAAGGCCTCAGAGAGTGTTCGGAGTACAGGATACAGATTGTACTTGTCTTCTCCCGTCTAATAGACATTTTCACACCTGATCAGCACGGAGTTGAAAGCACTGATCACAAAAGGCATCTCCACGAGAAGTTCAGAACTCTGCAAGTTCTGGGCATTTTCAGCAGAAGTTGTTTCACATTACCTAAGAATAATGATCCCAAATTAAAAGGAGGCTTTCCTCTCCGATCTCCTCTCATTGAAACGCTGCGGATGTGAAGGAAAACAAAAGAAAGGAAGTACATTCATCGCCGAGAGCGACTTGAGCAAAGGGTCTTTCTAAACAATGGGCCAGAATGATGTAGTTTGAGGTAGCGCTCCATTTTGATGAAATAGTAAGAAAGTAACTACACCCCACGCCCTATTGTTGTCACACGCTCTTTACATACATTTTCTGCCAAAACCCGGAAAAATTACTGGAGCAGTTAATACACTTCCCAAGGAGTCCCGAGTTCAAACATGTTTTGCCATGACCCCCACTCCACTCGGGACACGTCATTCTCATGACTTTACGGAGAAGTCAGCCGGAGCCGAGCAAGGACGGCAACGCTCCCGCCTCCCGCTCCGCAAAGTACGCCGGCAGCACCCACCGAGCAGCCCAAACTTTCTCCCCCCAGGTAATGGCCGTCTCTCCCCGGTTTCAGAGCGCTACTGACGAGGAGAAGCAGCCGGCAGCGCTACCGCTGCTCCTGCCTCGCCGGCTCCCCGGGAAGCGCCCGGCTGCGGGCTGCGCGACCAGCGCGGCGGCGAACTCTTGGGCGCCCGCACCCGCCCCCCGCCTCCCCGGGGCCAAGGGCCGCGCTGCTTCGAAGCCTGGACGCCAGCGAGCCCCTCCCGCCCCCCGGGGTTCCCCCGCCGCCGGGCCCGCCGGCACGCCTCTGCGCCTCACGGCAGGTGAGGGCAACTTCGAAACTGAGGGGAGGCGGGGGGCCGCCCCCGCGGGCGCCGCCCGTCCGCCCCTACCTGCAGCCCCCGTCTCCGCAGGATGCCAGGCTCGTCCATGGCGCCGCTCCGCCGCCCTCACGCCGCGCGGCGCCTGGCCATGCCGGACTGCCCGGACCCCGCGCGCCGCTCCGCATCCCCGCAGCTGCTGAGCGCTGACATCACGGCTGCGCCGATTGGCGCCGCCGGGGCACGTGACCGGGCGAGTTGTGCACCCCGGCAACTTCGGCGCGCGCCGACGGGGCAGCCCCGCGCTCCGGGCTGGCGACGCCAGGGGGGCGGCGAGGGGGGGTGGGGAGGGGGTGGGCGCCGCGGAACCGGTCCCCGCTGTCCCCGCTTCCCCCCCGCCGGGCCCGGCCCGGCGCGCCGCGTCGCGGGCTGGTGTCACTCACGGCGCTATCAGCACCGGATCAAAACGCGCGGAGTTATAAATCGGTTAAACGCGGTCATCAGGCGGAGCGTTCACCCCGGCGTGAGAGTGAGCAGCCAGAGAACGGCGCTCCCATCGCGCAATTTCACAGCCCGCTTCAGCCCGGTTACCTTCCTCCGGCTCATCCCCTCTCAATTCAAGGCCGGCAGGGGATGAATAGCAAGTTTTCGCCGGCCAGCAAAACGCGACAGTAATAACGCGCCCTAATTGCGCTTCACAAGGAACCGCCCCGACAGGACTGCCCATTCCAAGCCGCAGAGGAACCGGGGAGAGGACGGGGCTGCCCGCCTCGGGGGTGCCGAAACCCGCAGCCTCCGGGTCGGGCGGCGACCTTGGGCATCTCGCCCAAGCGCCTCCCATCGGCTCAGCGACCTGACCCAAGCAAGGAAAAAACCTCCTCCTCTTCAAAAGCCAGGTGCTGAACCTGGAAAGGTTACGCCTGAAGTTGCTGTTTGTAAGGAGGGAAAAGGTGCTGGGCTCTGATTATCAGCTAAGCTGCCGGTTAAACAAATCATTGATTTTATTTTTTTCCCCCAGAAGCTGTCATCACGCTATTAGCCACGGTATCAACTGATTAGGCTATGTCATTAAAAATATCTTTTGAGATTTAAGAACCCAGTAACTGAGTAAAATTGATTGCGTTTTGTGCCTGAAAGCAATCACTGCATACATCTGTGGATTTACAAGGGAAAGTCTTGTCAAATAATAAATACCAAGAAAAACAGCCCCGTAAATATGCCTATGTATTTTCCAGCCAGGAATCCTCATCTTAAAATTAGGAAGTCTTCAAACCGTATGACGTGCAGGTAAAGCATGCTTCCCTCTACAGTACCAGAAACATAAAACCAGTCTGCCAGAAACGATAAACCAAAGTTGAACACAAAGAGGAACAGCGTTCCTGCTACAAGCATTTAGAGAAATGGCACCTATTCCAGTTCAGCTTTTCTTATCACTTTAGCAACAGTGCAGCTGATTTACCTTGAGCTAACATCCTGGCTAGGATGGCTTTAATGAATTTCTCCGTCTCGTAAATCTAATTCTATGGAAGACACCCCAACATGTAACAGCAGAATGCGTCTGAAAATAGCCCAGTTTTACTTCCAGAACACAGACATACATACAGATAGATGATTCTAATATATATATTCTGTTTCCACTGCTAACAATGCACCTCAAACTGCTTCTAGAGACAACAGGAAGGAGGAGAAAGGTACGTTTTTTACTAAAGGTTATAACTAAAGATAAAAATCAAGGTTAGTATTCACCCATTAACAGTCTAAGACGAGATTATAACAATCACACCCTCAAATCTAGTATGAAAAAAATTATTGATTTCCTGTCAGATTGCATCATTTTGAGAAGTGGTCCGTGTACACTCCACAGCAGTAAAACCTGCTAGGGGCAAAAGCATTTAGAACCCAAAATGAAGGATTGCCAGCAGGATAACGCTGAGCAGTAACAGCTTATCTGAAGAACACAAGAAGAAAAGACTGCTGTACTTGCCCCTCACACACACTTTTTCTCCACATGGCTGAAATGCAGTAGCCTTGTTTTACACTTTATACAATAAATAAAAAACCCCACCACTCACAGAAATCCTGAAAGCTGCATTTCTGAGAGACCTCCAATTACATTATTAAAAAAACCCGTCAGTTTTTACCAGTTACACAGTGACATTAACTGGACATGTCTTCCCATCCCTGTTTCTCTGTGTTACCAGCTAGAAATACATCCGTAACACCAGCTCAATGGCTTAAACTTGGCCATTACTGCTTTCAGTTACAGGCTCAGAGCTCTGTTTCAGTTCAGAAAGCAAGCAGGAGCTTCCACTGACCAAAACGCCAGTTCCACAAGAGGGAGACAAGAAAAATGAGACACACTGTCAGCTTTAGAGATTCATAAACCAAAAGACAGTGTTGTGACCGTCAAGCTTAACCTCCTCTGTAACAAAGGCTACTCAACTCTCCTGAATTAGTTTATTTTTGAAGTATAACATCTCTCTAAAACAGCATGCTGAATCTGGTGAAAACTTTTTCGCTTTACAGAATCAAACTAAAAAGTTACTAGATCCCTCACCTCTCAAACACTGGGGAGATGGGAGTTACCTGTATATCCTTAATATATCTGCTTTGGGTTCCTCCCAATACTCCATTTTCCCCATCTCCACTTCAAAATGCCATCTTTTTCTTCTTTGTTAACACAAAAATTTTATCCCAACCATTCACATCCATGGGCCCTCACATCCTATCTTTTCTGTATTTGTCCATTTCCAAAGACAACACAAGCATATTAATCACAATTTAAATGCTGAAATTATGCATTGGTTTGAAGCAATAGCCAAAGATTGTCAATTTTCAAGGGTAAGAGACAAAACCTTACCATTTGTCTCCGTGACACACCACAGGTTTCAGCTGCAAGGCTGTTTGCATGTACCTGATCTGAATACACATTCACACAAGTTTTAATTGAAATAAAAACACTCCCAATACATAATCTATCAGTTCTTTTAAAAGTATGAAATCCTGAAGTGTTGGTTTGTTCCAACAATCATTTTAGTATATCTCACTCTACACAGCTGAGTAATGTGTATGTGTGAAGTTAGAAGTGTTCCATCCTATCCAGCCACAAGGTCCATACAGCACAGAAAAACCTGTGAATTCATCGTTTGAACAACAGCACAAAGAAGCCATGCCAGCAAGCCCTGTGTCACTGGCAGGCACAGATGCCAGGGGTCCACACCCCAACAAACCACCTCAAGTATCACAGGAGCTGTGATTGTATACATGGATGATTCATAGAAACAGCTGTAAGCAGGCAAAGCAGAGGTGTCTCCTACATGAAGAAATTGTCCAACTACAGACAAACAGGGTACAGGTATAAAGATCACTGGTACAGCTACCTAAACAGCACTGGTCGGCAGAATGAAACAAAGAGAAGACTGCCTTCCAGTGGCAGATTAATCCCACGTAGGAAAGTACAGCCCTTCAATGAGAAGTGCACTGATTACCAGCTCTCTATCTGCCGCAATTTATAAAGACGTATCAGAAGGTACTGAAAGACAAAGGTTTCCAACTCACAAGGCAGGCACCAACTGAATTTTCTCCCAATCTTCTAGATACTGCTGTAGATGCATCTTTGTGCTTAAAATCGCAGAAAGCCTGCTATTCTTGTCTGGATGCTTTCATTATTTTTCAACTTATTATTTCAGGAACATTAACTGTGAAAACAGTGTCAGACAAGATCACAGTACTAGAAAAAGTTGTGGTTTACATCGAAACTTATTAAATATAAACATGGTCTTTGGAACAGCAAACTGCAGCAGAAAGGCATACCTCATTTGTACACACGTGTATACAGAATATAGACACACATCACATGTGTACAGAATATGAAGGAACTTAATTTCACTCCCAAACCCCTCAGCAGGGAAGGCAGTATTATTTTAAGAAAGATGATAAATAACCTTTTTTCCCCAAAATATTTCTCCCCTATAAATGCAGCGGGCATTATTAGCAGATACCTTTCAGGACAATTACACAAATTTATAAAGTTTATTTCCACATTCAACTGTTTGGAGGTTGTTTATTTTGAATTAATCATATTGCATCACTTACTTCTGTCAGCCAATACTCTTTTCTAAGAGAATTTAGAAGTTACAGTGATTACTGAAATCACCCAATTAAAAGATAAAACCTGAGCATCTGAAAATTTCTATGAATATGTAAAACTGCAGTTTTACAATGCAGATTTAATTTAATGTATATACATATCCCATGTGTGGCTGCCACTTTCATACTACACATGGTGGCAGCATATGATAAATCATTTTTATTATGCACCATGGAACAACTCACTTGTACTTTGCCCTCTAAATCTATCTCTGTCAGAGCTCTTCCCTATACCTTATATACGCTACAGCATCAAATCACCATGACTGAGATCTTAAAATAATTATTTTCCTTGCAGATGTGAAAAATTTAATGCTTATTATCTGTTCCAAGTAATGTAGTAATTGCTTCACATTCTGATAGCTTGCAATCCAAAAGCACATGAATGATTTTTCCTCAGCACTGGTAAAAAGGGAGCTTTTCATTGTACTTCTGCCCCCTGATAAGCTATTCAAGTGACTGTTCGTAGAAAAATTAAACTATTTAAAGTGCTGTATTTTCAAAAGCCCAGGTATACTGCAACTACAGATACCTGGTTTTGCAAATACAGGAATGGAAAACCATGGAAGTACTGATATATATACTGCAAATACAGGAATGGAAAACCATGGAAGCACTGATTCCTATGCGGCCTTTCTCTAAGCACATTAGAGGAGAGAGAGAGGCAACTAGAGCATACTACCAGAACGTGCCCTCTCGGATGTTGCAGTTGTGCTGGTTTTGAACACGTTCAAGCAAACGCTGCTTTGAACGTGTCAACCAGAAGCATGTGAGGTAACTCGCCAGCCGCACCCGGGCGCGCACAGCACACACAGGTGCAAGCTGTCCCACATCACACCAGGCCTAACCTCTGCGGCCAAGTTAAAGGCCTTCATGTCTTCTCCGTACCTTGTCGTCTTCACATCACAAGTCAAACCACAAATATTACTCTAACAACGCAAGTTCAAGCTTTAAAAAGCAGTTCCAATGTGCATGTCTTGCGCCAGCTGAATTGTGGCAGCACATGATGCTACATAAGGCTAATACACAACTCATAGGGGAAAAAAAAGATACAGGAGACAGCTTTTTAAAAATGTTATTACTGAAGTACAGCACTGAAGAAAGGTGAGAGAAAGACGTGGTTCTCCTCATCATCACATCCTTCTTCCTCCCCCTCAAAACACCCCAAACAGACCAACACCTGACAGCATTGAACAGGAGACCAAATTGGGGTGGGGGAGGGGGTTGAGGTGGCAGCAGGCAGGGAAAGGAAAAACCCAAAAAGAAGCTATTCCTTGTAATCGGTATCCCACTAACTTCCAGGCGCCAACTGTCTTACTACACCATCAAAACAGCCAAGCAATTGCCAAACACATACTTTTGTCAGACAGCAGCCACCAGCTGAACTGCTTTACTAGGAGAATAGACATCCTAGCAGATACTCAATCTTATACAATTCATAGGGATGACCATAAAAAAGTGCTCCTGTCTTACCACAAATGCAAAAATTCACATAAAAGTAGCAGAGATTGCTGATACCCAAGCCCAACAGTTTGTCTTCCTCACTGCACATGTGAATAACTACAAATTTCCTATTCTATGGGAGTACTCTGCTGCAAATAGTGATTCAGACTGTAACTCCAAGAAATACATTCAGTAGCATTCATTATAACCCACTCACTGATGCCATGAAAAGCCTAGTCCATTGCTGACGCTTATTTGACAAGATTAACTAATACTTATCATTATTTTTCCCTTCTTCACCATCCAAAGAAACAGTGCCTGTCTCTCCTTGCAATCTAATGGCAAACTTCAGGTTTCAAACAAAACAGAAGACACATACAGCAACATCAAACTAAAAAGTTTTCCCCATGTATATTCTTCATCAAAGACTTATTTTATTGGTACAGCCATGGAGACTTACAAACCAAGTATCAGGTCTATTAGGGAAGACACGTCTAAGCTGACTCTAATGCCTTTCAGAGCCTATAGCAGTGTATATTCCTACCCAACAAAATACAAATCAAATTCTGGCAACAACTTTGACCATCTCCCAGAAGTGGATCATATTGTGATTTTTTTTTATTTGAAGGCACACCATAGGTCTCCAAGTTTTCAAACACAAAAACCGTACGCTGAAGCCTTCTGAAGATACTTCTAAGGATATATTATATGTTAGAGCATAAACTGTCATGGGAAGAGGACATTAAAATTTCACAAAGGAGTCCAAGGTTATTTTTCTGAATGGTCATAAGAGAAATGGAGTTACCTTTACATGCTGTACCAAAATAATCATATTGTACATATGAGTAAGAAATTGTAGCACAGAAATCACATTTCTGTCCTGCAGCATTCTGAAAATAGTTTCAGTCCCTAAGGGAATTTACCCTATGTTTTACATTGAATTTCAAATGCCCTATAAAGACACACTGCATTTGCCTATTCCATGCAAGAAAACTATTTGTGTGGAATAGACGAAAACTTTTCAATCCTCCTGTACATATACAGCCACACAAAACCTTCTACACTGTCACTCTTCAGTGCTGTGGGACAATGAGATTTCATCAGAAGTTACAGTGGATCGCAGATTGTCAAGTTACAGAAGCATGAAACCCAAAGCCATGTATAATTTCAGGAGCTAGAACACGTGCACGAATTTCTTGTAACAGTTTGAAAAGTCATTCTGGAAGTGAATCAAACCAAAGATAATCTGTAAATAATGTTATGTAGATCAACACCTAGCCATCTTCTGTAAATCAGAAACTTACAGTATCATTACCTACTGTTACGATCCTGTCCTGTGTCTGTTGCTCCCATACAAAAGAGGAAATACACAAAGAAATCAGTTCGCATAGGGAAGGATGATGATGATGATGAACTGGGGCCATCTCAAGGATGTCAGGATGAGGCAGAACCAGAGGTTGTCACCCGATCCCTGACCCTGAGTGAGCTGCGTGAGGTTCAAAAAGATTTCAGCTGCCACCCAAGTGAGCACATCATCACTTGGTTGCTCCAATGCTGGGATCACGGGGCCAAAAGTCTGGAATTAGATGGCAGGGAGGCCAAGCAGTTGGGATCCCTAGCTAGGGAAGGAGGCATTGACAAGGCAATTGGGAGAAGGCTGGAAATCCTCAGCCTCTGGAGGCGACTACTGTCAAGTGTGAGGGAAAGATATCCCATAAAGGAATACATCACATGTCAAACACCCAAGTGTAACAGCATAGAGACAGCTGTCTAGCACCTGAGAGAATTAGCTGTACGGGAGGTAATTTATTATGATCTGGACAACTCACAGCTTCCCTCTGATCCTGATGAGGTCCTATGCACCCCAGATATGTGGTGTAAAGTTGTACGAAGTGCATCAGCAGGGCACACCAATTCACTGGCATCAATGGACTGGAATGATACAGCTCCACCAACTGTGTATGACGTGTCCTGCGGACTCCGGAAATATCAGGACAATGTTTCTCTCTCCATCATCGCAGCGGTAGAGAAACTGGTCAAACGACTTGACAACAATGTGTCCAACTCCCAACCTGTACGGAGCAATGTTGCAGCTACTGGGAGGAAGCGCCCATCGTCCCAAGAGGGAGAATACAGTAGGTACACACCACAATGCACACTGTGGCTTTACCTGCTTGACCATGGAGAGGACATGAGTAAGTGGGGTATGCAGCCCACCTCAGCCCTTCAAGCACGAGTAAATGAGCTGCGAGGTAAAAGGATCGCACAACGTGATTCTGCCAGGAAGAATGCTGCACCAGTTTCCATTGGGCACCTCCCTAGACCAAGGGGAAGGTTTTTGGTTTCGGGTTTGGGTTTTTTTTCCCCTTTCCCTTTCCCCTGCCACCCCTCCCCCAACTTCCCCCACCTGCTCCTTTAAAGAGCAGGCAACTGCGTGGATCTCAGCTCTCAGCTGGGGCAAAGCCACAACAGATCACCAAAGGTTTTCTCTAGTGCAATGCTTTTTAATGCTTTCTGGAGAATAAGATGCTATGAAAACACTGTCCATCCGTTCCTTCATGTTCTGAAAGCTCCTTTGCTCTGTGAAGTGTCACTGAAATCTGGTACAGTATTGGAAGTGAAACTTCCCATCAAAGTTAGCAGCCAGAATTGACAGACCCACACTTACTCTGTCACTGGGATACAAGCAGCTCTAATCCACCCATGGAACAATTCCTTTCTAGTCTGTATGTACTGCAGCTGTCCAGTATATACAGCAAGAATTTCCTCTTTTACAGCCACAGGAAGGCTTATTCCTTTCAATATTAACAGGAAAACCTATTTAAGATATTCAGTCAGTGAGGGAATACAGGTCAACTTTATCACAAATTATCTGAATTGGGTGATGAAAATCTACCACTTGCATTTCATGATTTACTTTACAAGATCTCATTTATGCATACCAGCCATGCAGTGATACCATATGAACTTGCACATTACTTTAAGAACAGGGAAAGCAATTTCTCCATTTTAAGTTTGTTAGTAGTTAAAGGTTCCTTGTTTAAAATTAGATCAATAAATATAATGCATTAATAATTAACATAGAATTCTGATAAACTAATTCATTAAACAGAATCAAGTAACATCCATAATATCATTAACGACTAATAAGGCATAAGAATTCATAAGCAGTTTTGTCCACTGTAAACAATACACATTTTAATATTCAAAATATACAAGTTACAGTATTTAATTTATGTAGCCATTTGCCTAATGTCCCTTTTCAGGGCTTAAAAAAAGTAATGGAATAAACACTCCGTGTGAAGCCAACAGCTCTCTTTCTGGGCTCAACATGATAACCAGTACCCCTCAGGAAAAGAAAACAGACATGCTTCACCAGCCTAATGTTTTTGAGGCACTGCTTCCTATGAGTCCCCAGCTACAGCGCTGAGAAGACACTGACAATAAAATTGAGAGATCTTGGCACTCTTTTCCTCTACCCCCTTCACTATTACAATCCTACACCTCCACACAGAGCAAAACACATTGCTCCTTTTACATCCTTCTGTTTCAGAAGTAGACAGTTGTAGGCAATGTACATGGGACAATAAACTGCTATTCAATTTGTGTTCCACTTCATCTCATTACACAAAAGCACATTCAGCTAAGCCATGCTGGTTTGCTGCTATTCCAGAGAGCACTCCAACTACTAGGTCCAGCAATGCGTTAAGAGATACTGTACTGTACTTCTTAGCCAGCGCATATTCCTCAGAATACACATCACTAGCAGGGAGAAATCCAAGATCCCTTAGTGAGCAAAATTCTACTCTCTTCACCTCAAGCTAATAAATCTGCAGAAGTGGAAAGCCACAGGTCAGTGTAGGGGCACAACAGTTTCTTACACATAAGGTAGTATAGTTGCTGCCTGTGGTTGTTTCCTGAAAAAATAAATTATTGGCTTTCTGATTATACCCTTCGGTTCTTGAAAAACTTATTTTTTCACACTAAAGCACACACACCTTGCCAGCACTCTCATTTAACCATGAGAGCAGGGTGCACATTTCCACATGTGTGTGGGTACACACTGGGTTTTTATGGCAGCTGCCGGGCAAAATCCTTCTTGCACCAGCCCATGTCTGGTTCAGCCATTCGGAAGGATTTGAAAAGTAACAACACATCAGTCATGAAAATACCAGAAGAAAAATAATTGTTGCAAAAGCAAACTTACTTTAAAAATTCCTGAAAGCACAGACGTAGCCTGAGCACAGTCTGTTTCCCTCATGGATCTCTCTTCAGCAAGAGCTTCAAAGTTACACACACACAAAAATGTTTTTTAAAAAGTTGAACTACTGTTCTCTGCACATCCACAACGAATGCCAAACAAGAAGCACACAGGAGTTACAACATTTTAAATAAATTTTGCAGTTCCACATATATATCTACCTTTTCAGAAGACAAATAAAAAAGCTGAGGCATTTCTTAACAGTGAGCTCAGAGTATTTTAGATTCTGTATGTGGAAAATTATTGAAAAATTATGTTTTGAATAATCCCTCCTAGATACTTCAAAGTTCTGTTTTTATGTGAGAACAGTAATAGGCAAGCTGCACTCTAAGCACAATTACTAACCTTTAGAAGGGTTATATTTAAGTCACTCTGAACAATGACACATCTAGTCTCCTTTATTTTGATGCCTCATTTTTCCTTTTAAAGCATTTAATCTCAACACTTAGAATAATGCAGTATTTTCTCAATGAGGTAACGTACTAATGTTCTTTCCCTTAAAGATACATAAACTCTTCTTAATGTGTTTTGGCTGCTCTTTCCACTCCTAGTAAGACTCAATACTTCCCACTACATGTGATTCTTCTTCACAAAAAACACAAACCTCCTTCATCAGAGAGCAGTTAAGCATTTCAACATTCAGATTCATTCAGGAGGTAGTTCACCTTAGTCAAAGTCTTGACTCCCCATGGACCTATGGCCCATGACAAAGCAGACCAAAACTATGAATTTTGGAATAAAAGGCAATGCTTTCCTCCTGATCACTGGTTTTACTCTGTCCCATATTTGGTAGGCATGTATAACAGGCATACCAAAGAACATTTATTCACAGTTACTGGAAAAGCAGCATCATACTATGAAAGTTTGTTCAGGATATACTCTTACTGCCTACTAATTAACAAAATACACTGAGATCCAGCTCCACTTTAGTTGCAGGTTAGGTTTTTTAGTTAACTTGAGCTCACTCTCTTTCCTGCCTTATTTATGGGAATCTCGTAATTCAACTTTGCTTCTTATCAACTTCCATCCTTTTTCAAATAGATAACCTAACACACAGAATTAGGAATCCATGATCAGCCAAGTGTATACTACTATCAAGTTATTCTGTGCGTTTACAAAGCCAATCACAATTTCTGAATTTAACTGACCAGATACATCTTTCCCCGCACCACGTAATTGTTGATACTCAGCAATGATCAAGAGGTTAAATGTATTCATGAGAAAGCAGCAGTTAACCAATCTCCTGCTGAATATTACATCTTTTACTCAAGGTCAACATGAGCACTTACCTAGGTTTCTTAATCTCCATAACATGATGAACTAAAAATCTTAATAGATGGAATTATCTTGTTGTACTGTTGCTTCACTTAAAATATGATGGAACCAGATATAGACATATGCACCCCAATAATGCATACTGTGATAAAAGAAAAAAGTACTTATAATATTCTGTAGCTTTACTGAGATGAAAACAAGAGTTGATGCTAGAAATCATTAGTTCACTGGGACAACATGCATAGGAGTGGAACATGATGGTGACCATCTCACCAGCGAAATCAGAACAATTTAAAATCACTTTTGTATCAGCCCCAGGGAGGGCTTGCAGGAATATTAATACATAAGGTTAAAAAAAAAATATTTTTAAAGTCCACATTCCCACCTGTTTCCACAGGTCATAACTAATTTACGCCACCACATCTGATTCCCCATCCATGTACAAGAAAGTATCCAGAAGTACGAATACCACGCAGCATGTGCCAGGGCCAAACTCTGGCTGTCAACCTACTACAGTTTTAAATCAGTACAACTGCATCTGCTTGTAAACCTGGAAACAGATTAGAGGTAGCAGTGCATCCCTGTCGGCTCTGTAGTATGTTCTCAAATTGAAAAAGGCCTGCAGAAAAATCCCTGATATACACCTTTGCTTGTTTAGAACTATGAAAAATCAAAGAGGAGGAATTTCCATTCCACCAGAGGGACCTGAATAAACTACATTTCCTCTCCCTGCTGCAGTTCCTGTAAGCTAGCAACGTCGCTCAGCTCAGTTTGAGTTTGTTTTTGAGAGTTACAGCCAACAGCAGAACCATGGGAGTACTTCAGTTTGAGGGATGAAAGTTACTGTTCCCACGCTGCCTGCTCCCATCCTCTGCTAGATTACTATCACTCTGAAGTGCCACAGGCATGACATGTTGACATACAGAAAGGAAAACAAAATGTTACTTCCTAAATTTAAATATGTACCTGATCTAGTTACCCCTTAATATAAGGATGCTGCCCCACACATAAAAAACTGAGCAGAAAGGAATACACTTCATCAGCTTCCAAGCAAAGTCCACCATTTTAAGCCAAACTATACTAGAAGTTCAGAGAGCTTTAGTATCTGTATTTCTGCTAACTGAAACTGCCACAGCAGATACCAAGTTTTATACAGTCACAATTAGTCTTGACCAGCATCAGGAAAAAAAAAAATCTACAATGCTCAGGATTAAGTTTCAAGTTCAGACCAGTGGAGTAACACCTTATCTTCTAAAGCAGTTTTTAAAAAATTAATCTCCTCGCCCTCATCATGCACAGATAATAAATTCCTGAGACTGGTAGCAGTCAAAGAGGATCTAACTGACCCCTAAGAACTGCAAGTAACGTCCTAATGTTCTGCTACCCACGTTGGCAACATAGGGAATGCTCACTGAAGTTACCAGTACTTCTTACTATGCCTTCAGATCCTGAACACAGAAACACAGACAACTTTCCTACACTTATAACGCTATTCCCCCATGGCTACTTTATCTCATTTCTCTTGAAGTCAGTGCCATTAGTTTCAAATTCTTTCACATACTTCTGAGTGGGGATATCAGACCATCAACAGCAAATTTGTAGATCAGCACTCCTCAAGCAAAGGAAAACCTCCTTGCAACTACTTAAGTATTTTCCACATTAAATGCTAAAATACTACAGATGAATTAGTGTTTGAATTAACATGTTAACTGACAATAAAGTCACAGTAGTCAGTTTTCTTCTGCTTTTTGTGATAAAGATCAGGAGACAGTATTATAGCTAAATTTTCCTGAACCCATCCCTGTTCCAGTCATCTTTCCAGTCTCCTCTCTTCCTGCTCTCCACATCCTTTTTACCTTCTCTCTCCCACCCCCACCCCCGCCTTCGTGTCCATCCCTAAAAATCTTTTAAGGGGCTCCAGAAGCTTTTGATCTAAGGCCTGAAAAGTCTATCCCTATATTCCCGAGTCTTACTCCTTGTTAAAATCTGTGACTAACATTTTATTCAGTTATCCTCTACGCAAAGTACACAACAAGCTGAGAAAGTCTGTATTTCCAGAAATGCATCTAAACTTCAAATACTTTAAATGATTGCACATCAGTTATTTCTGGTTGTATAGTTCCTTGCCAAGCTGCCATTACTCCCTCGTTTCTCACATGGATAGTTTTACAAGCATTAAAGTTTGTGGTCTTACTTTTATAGCACTCTTCATTTATTTCTTATGAAGAGACACTGACAACATGATTCTCAAAGGTATTTTTAGATAATCAACACTAACACTACACACAGAGAGAACTCAAATATGACATCAGACAAGAAAAATAATCCCTAATTCAGTCCCTGTAACATGCAGTCAGAAACTTTAGATCTCAGGACAAAGCACTACATCTAACCTAACTTGCTCAATTCAACTTGTCCAGTTCTGGGCTCCTTGGTTTAAAAAGGACAGGGATCTCCTGGAGAGAGTCCAAAGAAGGGCCAAGAAGATGATTAGGGGCCTGGAACATCTCCCCTATGAGGATAGACTCTTCAGCCTTGAGAAGAGAAGACTAAGGGGGGGCCTAATTAAAGTCTATAATTATCTTAAGCAGGGGATGCAGGGGGAATCAGCCAGCCCCTTATCAGTGGTCTGTGGAGACAGGACAAGGGGCAATGGCTGCAAGTTGGAGCACAGGAAGTTCTGCACCAACATGCAGAAGAACTTCCACACAGCGAGGGTGACAGAGCCCTGGGACAGGCTGCCCAGGGAGGTGGTGGGGTCTCCATCTCTGGGGATATTCAAGACCTGTCTGGATGCCTGAGTGATATGTCCTAGGGAGCTGCTTTGACAGGGGGGTTGGACCTGATAATCTCTTGAGGTCCCTTCCAACCCCTACAATTCTATGATTCTATGATTCTACGAACTCTGCAGGTGCTGCAAGCCAAATTAAAGTGTAAAATACTAAAGCATGCTCAGATTTCAGCACAAGGTAAACAAGATAATTTTAACAGTTCTAGCTTCTTCATTATCTAGAAGTAGAAACTGCTCCTAGGGAACCTTTTTACCATCCAAGGAAAGTATCTCACAAGGGAGGAAAACTGTTATATGCAATGCCTGGAAAGTAGAAGCATGATGTTCATGTGCAAAACAGGGGTGCACTGCTAGTTCCTACAACATTTGATCTCTGACAGTTTTATACTGTTAATAGGATACAGAAGAGGATTATACATCAACTCAGCTCTAAAAGTGGGCAAAGTACTTAGAGTAACATCTCCTTTCAGATCTAGAATGTTTAAATAGATCCTGTCAGCCAGAAACTAAGAGAGGCTCACAGGAGAAGACTTGCCTTACCATGAAGTGGGTATGTTTGGAAGATACGCTGGATACACTTGCAAGACTTTTTAATCCTAGGTCGGGTTAAACACATTAAACCCCTATACAAGTGACTATTTTAAAGATAACAATGTAGACAAATAGAAATAATCAGTATTCGTGAAACAAGAGTGCCCAGTCAAACAAACCAGTTCCATCAGTTTGTTAGAAAGTATTACCAGTTTCAGGGCTCTAGACCAGTTCTACTGCAACCTTCTGCTGTGCAGAAATACCAAATATAAAGGCATTCTTATGAAAATGAATGTTCATCTCCCTCTCTACTACTAAAGTAGAACTAATTACTCAATTAGGACTGCAACTAAGAATTTGAGAATCAGACCAAAAAGATTATCTACTTGAACAATTTCTATTATGTCTTCTTTGTACTTCTCACAACTGCCATCCTTGTACAATCCCATTAACTTGCAGAATGTTACATACCTGCTCACAGACACAACCAACAATCTCACAGCATTGAAGACCTGAATTCATAGACAGAAAGAGCTAAAATTTAAAGCTGAAATCAAAGCAGGTTCCTGTTGCTCTCTAGTAAGTTTATTTAAAAATATATTCAGCTTCACCTAATACCCATTAGATAAAACTGAAAACAATTGTTGATTTGAAAAAATTCCCTACAATAAAATAAAACACTTAAATAAAAACTTTTTAATTATGTGGTTTGCCCAAGCACAATTGATACTGTCATTCACTTATCTAACCAATTAGTGTTTCTAAAGAATGTAGTTTATTTGTTTACAATCATTTGTTATCTAAGCTATAATTTTGCAGCTTCTCAGGCAACAAATGACTGTCTTGCATCTGGGGAATAAAACACACAAAAGGGTGTTAGGGTGCTGTTTGAATACATACAATTACTGGCAGTTACATTCTAATTAGCATAATTAGTTTTGAAACAGTTCTCATAATAACTGTCAACATTATGTCAATTTAGCTGAAGTTAATGGCATATTTAACAAAGACACACTTACTCATTTTCAGTATTACGCTATTTAAAAGAGAGGAGGAGATAGAGCCCTTTCTGAAGTAAATCTGGTTTTCATAGATGGTGAACATTTCTTGTTTTCTTTCAACAATCCATCTCATAAAACAGCACTTCACATAAGTACCACCCTCCAGCTTCCTTAAGACCATTCTTACAAATTAATACTGATAAAGTGGCAATAAACAGCAAGTATACCAAAGCACAGAAGTACAGATGCTTGCAAATTCAGCCTTCTGTTGTTTAGGGCAAGGCAACAATGTTTTGGCAGTTGGGGAAAAAAAAGTCAAGATGGTATGTCTTGAAAAAACTAGAGGGTAAAAAGTAGCAAACACTTGTAGTTATAACTAGACAAAACATCCTACCACTACTTAATAGGAAAGGGCATGAGGTATCATAAGGCCAGTTTTACACTTTTCCCAGTTTTGGTATGTTACTAGATATTATTTACAAGATGTTCTGTTATTGAACCAAGTAAAAATTTAGTCATTTCACTGACATCTTTCAAGTCTCCAAGAAAAAACAACATGCCTTTTAGAGTTCGCTTTACTTCATATTGTGACTAGTCATCCTCTACCACAGAAGGAACAGCCAACCTAGGCTCAGTCCTTGCCATAAAGCTTAAGTTCCACAGCCAGTCTTGACTGAATTTAAAAATGAAGTGTATTACATGTAAACATTTTGCACTGTGATCTTGTTTCTGCTGTATTGTTATGATGTCAGTATTTCAAAGAGCAAGTTACTATTCAAGCAGTCATGAAATATGCTGTCTTAAACAGTTCTCTGGTCTGAGAGGTATCTTTGGTCGATTTTGTTTGGTTGTGATTGATTTTTATTTAAGTACAACAGATAAACAAAATTCAAGAATTCATGCTCCTTTAAGTAGATTACCCGTTCATCTACATATTTATCATCATGTACCAGAAAGGCACCTTATGTTCTGCTAGTTTTATGTATGCCACTATCCAGAAAAACATAAAATCAGGAACTTCATTCAATCTACGCCACTCAGACAAAATATCTTCCTGCCTATAAAATGGTAAGTAATTGCTCAGACAGTTTCAGACTCATCATAATTATAAGCACATCAGGTTATGACAACGGAATATTATCATAAAATGTCTTCATTTCAGGTTTACTTTGAACTGTTTTCCCCAAATTCTGCTAGCACTAATAAAAATAGATGAGTCAAAACAGTAAGTAGTAATTGTATTTGTAAGCACTTGTGGAGTGGCACAGGCACTGGGAGAGGACAGAATTACTTCCAAGTTTTGGACACTGAGTGAAGCAGCCACTAAGCTAACGCCCAAACCATTCATTAGAAAAGTAGCACTTTCAGAAGCCAATTCATCCTACCCTGAAAGAGGTGTTTGAATGACTGTCGGCCTGTAAGGCAAGAAGACTGATAAGCCTGCCTGTACCACCATCTCAAAACTCAGCACTGGGACGCACACCCCAAACTGCCTCCCAGGAGCACATGCTATTCTCCACTGACTATAGAAAGTGACTGACCAGACCAACACTTGAGAGAATATACTAAAGCAGAACTGCTCCACACCTCAGCTTCAGTTTTGTGTATAGTGCTTAAGACATTCTGTATAATTACCTTAACATTTCTCAGGACGTGTTAATACCCTCTGCAGACTCCCATCTGCATGACCACCTCAGAACCCGTCTGTCACAGAGGGCTCAACAATCTTCTGCCAGAAGTAGAAGAGTAACAAGACTATCACTTAGCTACCTCTGAACTAAGAGCCCCCAGCAAATCTAACACCCTACTGAATCATCTGATTCCCCATACACATTTCTAACCCACTTACATAGTTCTATATGGAAGCTATTTTTAATTTATAGTCCAACTGCCTGTACTACAGGCATGAATCATACATAGCTATTGAATTCTATCTAAAGCAACACCTGCAGCCCATTTTTAATCAATATTCCATAACTCACTCAAAAATCTCTAATTTCCCACAGAAAGGATTTACTTCTGTGACACAGTAAATAATCTAGGGAACTTTTTACAAATTTTGACAGAAAAAGGATAAAGTCAGTCTTTTGTACCCAATGTGCAATTCCACTAAAGACTAGTATCTCTGTGAACTACTCGCTTGCCACTTTTGCATATACTAGCACATAATCACCGCTCACAGTCAGGTCCACATCAGCTGGCTATCAGCTGGATACCAGCGAGAATGACCAGTCCTAGGAGAGGCACAGGCTAGTAATTTTTCAAGTGAGTGAAACGTTACATTTAAACTAAGTTCCACTGAGACTGAGCAGGTACATGAAAATTCTTCAAACCTTTTTCTACATGTGGTCAAACTCGTTCCTAAATATAATTAGAGGCTCCCACTACTGTAACATTAGAATAGGGTTTCCAAACAACTCTGTGACAAAGTGCAGAACCAAGACAAAAAAACCAAGGGAGGAGATGGAGTGGCCCCAAATGTATGACCCCCTTTAAACAAAGGCCAGTCTCTTTCATAAGCCTGCCAGAAAAGTCATGTGTCAACACAGCCTTGAGAAGAACTTGGCCTACGTGACAGTGTAACATCAGCCACCTTATGAGGCAAGCCTGATCAGCAGTTCCAGGTAAGCAATATGCCTAAACAGAAACCATTATTCTAAGTGAAGAACTGTTTTATTTGATGTGGAATAATATTGCAGACAGATTCATAGATAAACCAGCCATCTACATACCAATAAGATATGAAAAACTGGCATGGTAGTATCTGTTCCGTATTGCCTGATCACAGCCTTCTTTAATCTGAACATTGTGTTTAAAAAAAAAAAAAAGAGGGAAAAAAAGCAGAAAAAAGAAGAAAAAAAAAAAAGGATGTTTCCCATAAAAGTCAGCATGGATCAGCAAAGTTTTAATACCCAGCCAAAAGGTAGAAGACTGAAAACAGTAATAAAACTCTGCTTTTTTACACAACATGAGAACACATTTATTCAAGTAATTCTTTGAAAAGTATAGCTTAGCATAGAGACCTGCATTACACTGCAACACTTCTTAAGATTTTAATACACAGAAGCACAATGCAGAATAAATGGATTGAAAACAAAAAGCTGAAAGTTCATGAGGCACCTCTTCCCGTCATGCTTCATACACTCATGTGCTCCTGAGGACAGAGTCCTGCAGAAAGTGCAGGTAAAGACACTTGTAGAAAGGAATGCTCAGGAGGAAGGACAGTTACCTTCTACTGCTGTCTTTAAAAAGTGTGTTCTTTTTTTCTCTTTAGGAAAGAAAACATTTAAATGAAACAGCTATATTAATACAACATTCAGTTCTGAACTGGGCTATTGGATTTTGCATAAAGTCTGAGCTACTGCTACCATAAACGTTATTCAGATGCACTCAACATACTAAGTAGCATTGTGTGCAGGAAATACATTAATATTTTAAAAGCGTGGCTTAAGGAGGAGAGGTTGATCTGGCAGTAAACTCTACTTGCACAATCCCACACCAGGAGAGAGAGAGACACAAAGGGGGTTTTCGTACACTCCCGGCTTCGATAAAAGTTACTCACCAGAGTAGCAGTAAGTGCAGGTGCAGACTGCCCATGTGCTTGGTAGCGCATGCGAACAAGATTGGAGGTATCTGAAGGCTGCCACAGCTGCTGTCCAGTTGTGCTGGGAAGCAGGTACTTGCCTGTCAAGTTAAGAAAGCAGGTGGGTTAGAATACTAGGTGTTGCAGGTGAGGCAATGCAAGGGACAGTCTGCTACAAGATGTTGCTCTTACCATTCTAAACCATTTGTTTCTTTCACTTACAGCCCTTACTGGAGGGGATTCCATCAAAGCAGAATTCCTACTGTTGCTTGCGAGCCCTGCACAGCAGCACCCTCCCACGAGCTACGCTTCTCTTGGGCAAAGTCAATTTTTCAGTCGTTTCACACCTGCACCTTTTTGCTACCTCGAAACAGTTATAGCAACAGATGCCAGTATCTGTAGTGGAGGGTCTGAGCACAACACACCTGAATTCTAAAGGCTAGCCAACAGTAAGATAAATTAACGATAACAATATAAAATCCAAAGTTGAAGACCAAAGCCCCAAGCAAGGCGCTCCCTACGCCTCGGAGGCAGAAGGATCTGACCCCAGGGCACAAAATGAGGTGCGCTGGCACAAGGCACCATTACGCACCCTTGAGCACGGCACTACTTCTAATCCAAAGCTCGTTTCCGCGTCCCCAGGAGGCACCGGGGAATCTCTGCCTGGCATCCCGAGGGAGAGGCCGCCGCCGGCCGCCGCCCCCTTGGCAGCGGCGCTCGGGCCGCCCCGGGAGCCCACGACACCGGCCGCTGGCTTTCCCGCCCAGCGGTATCACTCCCCGCGGGCCGGCCAGCTGCGTGCCGCCGGGGGAAAGCAGCGCTGCCCCTCGCTCCGGGCCGCCCTCCCGCAGGTACGCATGAGGCAGAAACCACATCTGGGTCAGGCAGCCCGGGGCCGCAAACCCCCCTCGGGGCGCTGCCGAGAGGACAAGGGTGCCACGCTGCTGCGGTGCCCGCCTCTTGCTCCCACCCACTGCCACGAACCGGCGCAGGAGACCGCAGCCTGGCCTCGGCAAACCTGCCGCCCCGTGTTCTCAGCCACCTGCGGGAGCCGTGCCGGGGGAGACACTGATTCGAAGACCCACAAGTTCCATCAGCGCAGCGATTCAAAAAAAGACTGCAGGGGATTTTTAACTAAAATCTTAAGTTCACAAACAATGCTGCATTTGATTGAACAGCCCGAATGGAAACTGCCTTCCAAGCCACGCACTCTAAGCGTTTGTTTCCTGGAACTAATGACACCCACCTCATTAATCTCATCACCTCAGAGAGCTGCAGAGCGGGTACGTGCGTGACCCACAGCACAGGCCTTGCACCCTGGCAGGCAGGCACAGGTTGGCCAGTAAATCAAAGACCTCAGCTCCACAACCTTATTTTTAATAGCAGATCCACAGACAGTTGCTGAGGTCCGTGGAAATTTTACTGGCTTGGGAGCTAGATAGTTCCCAAACAGCATCACTGGATAATATTTTCAATGCTTCCCAATTAGTCTTCTTCGTTACACTGGTACAGCAGAACCAGTAGATGCTTTTCACCCCATTTGCTAACCAGGGACTGGAAGAAAAACACAAGAAAGCTGTGGTTTCCTGCCCAGTAATCCAGGATAACATTTTCCAGAACTGAAAAAAAATAATTTTCCATCTGCTGTCTTTGCCCATCTATATCTACTTCTGGTTACCCTTTTACATAGATTCCCACCATCCTGAACTTGACAATGATTACAACATCCACATCTTTGATATTGCATTGATACCAGTCCTGGAATATGCAGTGACATACGCAGGCAGTTACAGCTTACATCTTTCACCTCAAAGGTTAATTCCTTCTCATGCAAGCAGAAAAAAAAATTAAGTCAGTGGAAAAAAACCTAAGGTACACATATATTACATTTTAAAAAGGTATATATTATTTCCTTAAAGCCTCCCGCATCAAAAGAGGTTTACTCATTTTCTTTAGTTGCTTTTCAACTCCTCTCCTGAGAGTCTGTGGTAAGACAAGGTTCCTGGGGTGAAACCAGGCATTTCCTACTGCTGGTTCCCCAATTACGAAAACCTCTCAAACTAGAATGCAAACTACAAATGCTATAATGAAACTCTGAAAGAAGGCTCCTAAAATTTCAGCCAAGTCAAAACAGCTCCAAACCAGATATCGTATCACTGTGATGGTAACACCTGTAAAAGTCTTTGTTAACATCTGTTTCGTCAAATAGACATACATTACACAAATCCATCTTTCAAACTCTGTATTACCCTCTCTAGAAGCCATTAAACCATTTGCTACTTGATCACTGTAGTGTATTTTATCATCACAGGAATCAATACTTGAAAAGTGTTAGGAGTTCTCCTTTGATCTTTAGAACAAAGAAGAATGCAAGCAAGAAATAGGTCTGTTCCAATAAAATTTGTTCTAAAATTGGGGAAAAGCATCATTCTTTGGTTAAGCAATATACTTTCTATTAGGGGTTTCAAACTGTCAGACACAAGACCTTTCCCAGACTGCACTAATTTTCATTTCACATAATCTCATTAAGTTTCCCAAGAGGGAAAAAATTAAGGAGGGGGGAATAATTTGTATTTTGTTGACAAATTAGTTTTGTTTAAATTCGGATCCTGAGCCAGAAAGGTTTAAATAACAAGTCAATGAAGTCTCGGAGGAGAAAGGCATATAAGAAATAATTGCTACGATGTTGTTGGTTTGGTTTGGGGGTTTTGGGGGGGGGGGGGGGGGGGGGCGGGGAAAGGGTGTTTAATTGCTTTTTGTTTTAAATGGGAGCCAGATCCAAAACACAGAGAGCTAACACTGTGATTCATATTCATGTCAGTTGCTCAGCAGAGCACTCTATACCTTGCCATGTGCAGGGCTATACTGATACACAGCATCTCTAACAGCCACCTTTATTTTTTGTCCTTTACAGGCATCTGCACATTACTCAGTCTTCATCTTGCTCAAACATCTGAAACTCAGTCTTAAGTATTTTGGTACAGAGGGTAGAGGAAAGGCAATCCTACTCTTTATGGCAACAAAATCTTGTACTAAGCCCTTCCTTCAACTGTAAGATTTTGCCTGACTGACAAGAAAGCCAAGTAGATTAACACAGCATCGGGGACAGTGTCTGCACTTCAAGAATTCACTTAATATTTCATTATTTCTCCTGCATGATTAACCCCTGGAAATATTTCAGATAACATTGGAGGGCCTGTGGAGTAGTTAATCAGGCAGCTGACAATTAAAATTGCCAATGAAAACATGAGTATACATAATGCTGTAATGATCCTCTTCCCATTCTTAGCCCAAAGAGGAACCCTGAGGGCACCGCGGATTTCACAACATACTGTCCAGAACACCACTTCCTTTTATAGTACATGATATATGCTTTTAAGCACAGAAATGGCATATAATAAATATGCTTTCTATAGAAGCAAAAATAGCCATGGCTTATGCAAAAACATGGCAGAGGGCAAATCTCCTATCTAAGGAAAACACTAACCTGAGAGATAATACCAGGAGATTAGTTGTTACCAACAAGAATGCCAACAGCAACAGAACAGCCAGAAAACAACTGTACTTTTAATACTGTGCTTCTTAAAATAAGAACACTTGGGTATACTTTACAGGAATACAATGAGGCTCTATCACTTCCAGGAGTAAATGGAACATCAACATTTCTTACAGAAGAAAACTTCTTCCAAAACTCAGTCTGCACTCTCTGAGGGATTAGGGTGCCACTGCATTAAGTCACCACACAGTAAAACAGTCCTTGCCCAAAGAGCTGGTCAGCAACTCTCCCTGGATTCCTCAACTTAAAAAAAAAAATAAAAAATATCAAACAGCCACCACAAAACCAACGAAAACCCACTCCAGCTATATCAGCTGCTGCTTCTCGCCACTACCCGTTTTCCTGCTACAGTTTAATTCACAATTGTATGCATTTTCCCCCTTTTACTATTTTTAATAACCCCCTCAAATTTACACACATCCCCACCTTCCCTTGCTGTTAAGTGATTTAAATATCAGTATTACACATAAAACTTGAGCTGAAATGCATTATTGATTTTCACACTGCATTCATTTCTGCCTTCCAAGTTTAATGCTCCAAGCAGTGACTTTCCTTTGATTGAACTGATTCATAGAGGACAGAGAAGATGACTTCATCTCAAGTGCACCTCATCACTTCCACCTTAATTCAGCGTTTATGACCCCCATACAGCACAAACACTACCAGTGTCCAGAGTAAACAACAGACCAGTGCCATATCCGTAGTAATTTTCTTACTACTTTCATCAGCTATTGATACAGATGAAGCATTCACTGGTACAAATCCCCTAGTGCTGTCCTTCTCAATGCCAAAATGGCCCTTACCTTCCTCCCTTGCCTTCTGCAGAGGCTTTGCTGGCACCTCTGCTACACATCCTGGGACTGAAGCTATTAAGACAGCTAAAGTCATGTCCTAGTTTCAGCTGAGATGGAGTGAAGTTTCTTACTAGGAGCTGGTACAGTGCTGCAGCTGGGATTTATGATGAGAATCACGTTGACAACACACTGATGTTTTAGTTGTTGCCAAGCAGTCAAGGACTCTGTAGCTTCTCATACAGCCCTTCTAATGAGAAGGGGAGCGGCCAGAAACTGGGAGTAGACAGAGCCAGGACAGCCAACCCAGATGGCCAAAGGGACATTCCATTCCATATGATGTCATGCTCTGTATATAAGTGGGGGGCTAGGCTGGGAAGCAGTTCTGCTCAAGAGCTAGCTGAGCATCAGCTGGTGAACAACTGTGCTGTATCTAATTTGTTTTGTATATTGTGTTAATAACGACATTATTTTCAGACCTATTAAACTGTTGTTATCTCAACCAACAAGTTCTACCTTTTATTCCCTTTTTGTTTCTCTCCCCCATCCCACTGGAGAGGAGCAGTAAGCAACTGATTGTGTGGTTGTTTTAGCCACCTGCCAGGTTAAACCACAAGTCAAAATGCTGTTGGTAACCACTGGCATCTACTCCCACATTAGTCCAGCACTCCTATCAAAATGCATTTTGATGAAAGGTGACAAGTTGAGTATGTCATGGCAATAATTTAGCATTATTTAATGGCATTACCTAATCATTGGTGGACCCAGAAAATACATCACTGGACTTCAGTGTCATCTTCCCCTTGAACTTGCCTCTCACATGTGTCTGGTTTCTTTTATAATGGGTATTTGTAGAAAGTCTAAACAGAATCTTTCTTTGGACTTCTGCTGCATCCAGTGCATGCATACCTGTTGAATGCCTTACTGCGTACGGCCAAAAGAGACACCTGGTCAAAGATCTGTCACAGAAGGTGGGCTTTGCTTTATCCTCTTTGTAACAATCTTTCCTACTCCTGAAGTATTACTCTCCTTCCACTCTCCCTCTCAAATCCATATCCCAATGGGATGGCTGAGAATTACTAAATGAGTTTAAATCTAGCACCTATACACCTTACATTTTCAGTTATAATTTAGAAATTACTTGTCTCAAATCCTCAGCACTCTTATGTTTTAACAATTGCCTATGACGGAAAAAACCTTCTGGCATCCAAATAAATTTTTGCCTTTAGAAAAGTATTTAGGACAGTGTAGATTTTACATTTGGACTAATCACAAAACACTTTCCTGTACTGCAGATAAACACTGATAAAAGTGTCTTGAAAGGTTTTGATGGGAATGTTTTTTAATGAAAATATTAAAAGCTGTTCTCCAAAACAGCTGTAAATGGAAGACAGGTATGTGCTTTGCTAAACCGAAAGCATCTAGATTTGGACTGACACTAACAACGGACACAATTAGCCCGAAGTGGAAGCTGTGAAAACGATCACAATGTACCACAGACTGAACTGAAGCGGGCATCAATGTGTTTGAATTAGCTGCTGTGAAACTGCAGCCTTCAAAATAGCCTTTTGCCGTTCTGACACCTCTAAGGCAAGGGCCAAGAAATACTTAATTTGTTTGACTGTTTTGATAGATCAATTATTTATCACACAAGAACAGATTATTTAAAAACAATTCAGAAAACTAGATTCTTCTCCCCTACTACTCTGAAGTTTAAAAACCCAAAACCAACCCAACAAAAAACTAATCTTATCTCAAAGAAGTGACTTCTGTGGTCAAGAGAGATTGGCTGTGGTCAAGAGAGATTGGCTAAGCACAGGCTGAAGTGGGTTGCTCACTTCACACTTCTCTTTGCCAGAGTGCCCTGGTTCTCCTCCAGAATAGAGTTACACTCCATGAGCAGCTGGGAGGGGAGCTGACCCAAACTAGACAAAGGGGTATTTCATACCCTCAGTATCATACTCAAGGTACGATGGGGCTGGCTGGCAACAGGCTGTGCAGGGTGGTCCAGGCGATGAGCAAATCACATTCTGCACCATCACCTGCTTTGTATGTTCTGAGTCCTGTTGTTACTGCCCCTCCCTGTGCTGTCCCAGTAAGCTGTCCTTATCCCAGCCCACAGCTTTACCTGTGCCTTCCCAGTACGTCCCCCATCCCACTGGGGACAGAAGGAGCAAGCAGTCATCCTTGCAGTGCTGGGATGCCAGCTGGGGTGAACCAGGACAGTGCAGAAGCAAGCCACTGTGGAAGACAAAACTGCACCCTACTGCAGGTTGCTCTGGGTGATAAAAGCATGAAAGGAAACACAGTTGAGCATTTCTCTCTCTTCTCTCCAAAAGCCAGGCAGAACAGTTCACTCTCAGGTCTCACTCGGAATGGAGTGAAGTCTGAATCCATCCCCCTGTCATCTCAGCTCCACCTTACCATATCGCAGGGGAGCCAGGGCCATGAACAATCAGCCAAAGCCTGAGTCAACTCAGTGTCACTTCCGTTCCCACAGACATGCAGACCCTCACCACAGCTTCAGAAACCTGCCCAGTGAAAGGCAAAGAGCCTCCCAGATGAATATTTCATCATCAGATTAGGACACTCTCTTTTACTGTTTCAAATTCAACTGTTGCAGACAGATCAGTTGTAGGAAATTATGTGAAGGCTGTAAATTTTAGAGTCTATTGTCACACTGAGGGGGGGAGGAGAGGGAGGGTGGGCAGGAGGAATAAAAGCCCGTAATTCCCATTAACAGTAATCAGAAAGTAAAATAATAGTGGATGGATTTAAATTATTATGCAACTTTTGGTATTTTGACTTATTTTACTGTGGCTGCATCAACAACCTTCACTTAAATTTCAAATTACTTCCAGAAGCAAAAAAAAGAGTTACCATTTTATTCATGCCTCATTTATTGCCCACAACTTAAGAAAATTAGCACATTCTGCATATTACTCAGCTGCACATGCTTCAAGTTAATGGACATTGCCAATTTCCCAGTCTAATGCAAGAGGTGAAATTTTTTATTCACCCAATCTGTCCACTAAACTTAGCATTACTCAGTTAAGCCATAATTAAAGCTGACTCAATTATAATTTATTTTGTTACTGTACAAGAAGCCCTTGTAAAAAATCCTATTACGCCCACAGATTTCTTCACTTTTTGATGCACTACAAAATCTGTTTAAAATGCTCTATCTTGGTCACACTTTCTAGAAGTCAAGCACTATCTGAAATAAACGTGGCCCAAGAAAGGCAAAGCATTGGGGTGAGATCATGATCTTGCAAAAAGCAATAGATCTGTCTTAAAACAGATCTAATGATTTTAGATCTAAACCAAACAGAACTGTCTTAGGTACAGTTCATCAGTACTGGCAAAACTGGAGAAGGATATATCCACTTCTGGACCAGAAACCAGTAGGATGCAGATCTAAATCTGCATCCAAAATACATATATTAAAAAATCAAGCCTTCACTAACTACAAAGGGATTCAGACTAAAGACTCTGTATAACTCAATTACCAAGAATAAGTTGTCACACACAGTTAGCTTTCTTGCCAGAAATAAATATAATTTTCACACATGGAACAAATTTCCCTTTTAAGTAAAAGATACTTAAAAGACAATATAAAATTTTGCTGATATGAAAATTATTCAGAGTTCATCTGCTAACATACTCATTGAAGTCACATTTGTATTTTGATGATCTGCAACCTATTACTGAAATGCTGTGACAACAATACAATATTTTAAAGGCATGTGGGAGCGATCACCTAGTTTTATTTAGAGGGGTGTGGTGGTACTTGGTTTGGGGTTGGGGGGGATGTTGTGTGTGTTTGGGGAAGGGTTGTGTTTTGGTTTTTAACTCTTAAGTTTGATACAAAAAGTGTCTACCACAATAGCAGCATTAGTAGCCAGCCAGCAACACATTTATGTGATAAAAAAATACATCCTGAAGTTATAATTTACAACTCTATCTCCTCACCTCACAACTGTATTGTACAACTCCAAGTAATTAGTTGGAGATAATCTTGCTTATCAGTGAGCTCAGAGATGTGCACATTCTGCTCCTTCCTTTTCTTTGTATTACCAAGAAGTAGAGCCTTTTTCCCATACTTCTGGCACACGGTTCCAAAACTTAAGAACTGCTCATGCAATTCTATTAAAACCAACCCTAAAACAGATATTCTTGCTTCCCTTTTACCCTGTTTTCCAGTTTACACCTGTTCTAGAAAAATCTGAAAGTCCGGTTCTGAAACTATAATAGGGGAAAACACAGAAATTAAAGGTTCAGACTGAACACATGCTACCTAAAGCACATTAAGCTGGACTATATCTAAGTGATGATCATTGTTGTATTGCTCCTTCTTCTATACAGTCACTTCTCAAAAAGAAAAGCCCTGCATGTGAAACACTGGGAGAACACTCTTGCCTGTACACCTGCAGACTTGCAGCCAAGTTGTGCTCTGTAGAACAAACACTCTAATCATAAAAACTTTGAGAAAATTCACCATTGCTCAGTTAATCCACTACGTGAACAGCAGCTTCAGCCAGCTGCCAATATTCCAGGCACCAAACTCTCTACCATTTTCATTTCCCCCACTCTACCCCTGTTTCATAGAAATAATTATATCAAACAAATGTCTTACGTAGCACTATGGAGAAAAAGCCCAGCAACTGTTACAAATGACAAGCATGAAGCAATGTGTCAGTGACAACTCTCTCTACAGTCCCTACTACGAGGCCAATTTTTTTTTTCAGATATACGTTACTAAATCACATAATTAAGGAGATTATTTGTAACTTTAGGCTTACTTCAATAAGCTTGCTTCAATTTTTGAAATGCGGAGAAGTTTCCTAATAGAAAAAACTGTGCCCATTTTCACTGGAAAACACCTATAAACTTCTCCATTAAAGCCTTCAACCCTTTCTTCTAAGGGCTAATCATAGAAAGTGCTTTTCCCCTTTCTCAGGCATTTCTCAGGCTGTACATTTCACTTACGTTAAAGCATCCATCTTGCAGCAAGCAAGTACAATTTTCTCTCCACAGGGGGTGAGATCACTGGCTTCACAGCATCCACTCAGGAATGTCCACACGTGAAAAAGGAAAACTTAAGGACTCTAGAAGTACAGATAAGAGCGCAGCCTTGATGCGCAATCAAAATGTATTTATAAATATTGCACTAATGAGCTCAGGTACCAACAACAATAGGACTGACCGCAGACTCAGAGAGATCAGATTTATATAATCAGCTGATTAAAACTGAGCATTTAACTTAGTCCTGGAAAGTTCTGTAGTGTGTGCTTCTCCAGTTACACTGCTAAACATACTTGAGCCAGATAAATAGCCCAAGAACTGTTGGATTAAGAAGCTACAAGTCAAACTTCAGAAATTTAACATGCATATTCATTCTCTCCACATTTTATTTTTCCACTATGGCAAATAACTCTTAACAACTTCCCAGCTGATTTTATAAGCATCCGAAAGAGGGTTAAACTCTACTTCTCCACCCTTCAAAACAGGGAACTTGCAAATCTACCTGCTAATTAAGCACTCCACTGCCACAGCTTGCTTTGATCTCAAAACAATCAACTTCTCTCATTCTGATGATACAAACACATTTAAGCAGCAATTGAGGAGTTAACAGCAAAATAATGAGACAGAAACATAACATCTTATCATCTCAGACTATTACACACCGCAGACTTCAGACATGTCAAAGAATATGGAAATTACCTTGCTAGGCACACAGGGAAGTAAAAAAAAAAATAACTATGCAGATTGATCGAAACCTTAAATGACAACTATAACCTAATGTAATCTCAGCCACCAGTGCACCAAGAACCATTTAAAAACACGTATTTCATAGCAGAGTGCATTTGTTTCACCTGTGGAAGACAGCTTTATACTGCACAATGTAAAAAAAAACCAAACCCAAACATTCTTAGGTGCGTAACTATAGAATAGCTTGCTTTATCTCTTTCTGCTAATTCTGGTAGAAGTTTGACATGTGGCAGAGAGGTCTAAGGAAGCCTTTGAAGAAGGCAGTGAAGACTCTGGGACATGCCCTGCGTAGGCAGCGCCAGTGAACGGAGCACTCTGTGCCTGTCCCCACGCACACCTGGCTGTTGAGCTTTCCCACCTTACGTACCCAGGGTGCCAGCAGCAGTGCTGGGCTACAGCTTGCCCCCCACCCTGGTTCCGGCGAGGAGAGCCGTCAGGCAGCGGTGGCTGAAGGACTTCACATAGCGAGTACATCCAGCCCCCTCCTAAGTCGCAAAGATTAAAAAAATACCGAAACTTACTTCTGCTGCGACACGTGAGGGAAAGAACATGCAGGAAGTGAAGTTTCCTACAAAACGGCAGATCTGCTGGAGCTTTGGAGCTGACAGCCATCCTTCCCCTGCATCCCAGGCACCCCGGCTTCCAGAGCCGGAGACGGGACAACAGAACCCACCAAGTGGTATCCCGAGAGACTGCCGTGACTCACCGGGATGTTAAGGGGGTGGAGCATGCATAATTAGTCTGGAAGAGACTAAACAATTTTTATGTTTTCCAGAGGAAACACGGAACACTTCCCCTTATCTATGTCAATCACACCATAGTTATGATAGCCAGCTGTATGGAATGGGAAAACACAGTTTCCAAAGACGCTTCAAGGCACAAGTCGTACAATTTTATGCCCAACTTTCCCTATGCACCATGCTGTATCAAATATTTGCCACTGTAAGGCTTAATGAACTCATTTGCATTTTCAACACTAACAAGAAAAAAAATACAGCATGTTTGTGTGGATTTCTACTGCTGCCGGCTGATCCTCTGTAAAAATGGGGAAAACCTCCCTTTCTAAGTCCTGCCAGCACATGCCAACCCATGGATAACAGAACAGCTTGTTCTTCATGGCCCATAAAGCTGTTGATCTTTCTGCTAATTAGTGTTAGTAGAGTGATGAATCTGTGATGCAAAAACCAGACCAAGAGTCCCCACATTCATTTCAAATCAACGACTGATTATTTATATTGGAATACCCATAATTGCTGAGCATATTTGGATGGCATTAGAGGTGAAAAACCAATCAAAGCAGAAATACTAGAGAAGAAAAAAATATACCCATCCTCGGATTTCTTAGTTTTTAGCTGTTTGCTAGATCATGAGGTAATTTCATTAAAGTGCTTTAGGATCTTTGGGTTAAAGATGCTATAAAATGAAATCTGTATGTGTTATGTCACCAGTATTTGTATAAATCCAATTTAAGCATAGCAAGATAGCAGCCCAACCACAATTAGAGACAATTAGCCCAGCAGGAAGTCTGTTTCAAGGCAGTTATTGATGAGATAACAGGAGGCAAGATAGGAAGTTCAAATTATAGGTAACAAAAGTGTGGGTTGTTGGTTTGTTTGGTTTTTCTCTAACTGCAGAGCTTATCAGTACAGTGTAGAGAGAGAGCTAGCTGCAGCACTCCACAAAATACAAACACTTCCCAGCAATATGCTCTCATATCTTTGAGAAGGAGAAAGGGAGATAGCAATCTCCAAATGCTGTGCCAGAGCGGCTGAGGAGACAGAGCAGAGCTGCTCCGTACGCTGCGGAGCAGCGCTGGGACATGAAAGCAAGGCCAATTCGATTTGCTTGTCCGAGTGATTTACCAGGTTAACACACCACCCCCCCCCTCGCAGTAAAAGCTCATTTAATTTCTCAGCCTTTCACATTACTTTCTGCCATGAATACTATTTAAACATCCCTGAACACAGCAAACTAAAATCTGTAGACAATTTAAGCTAAAAACCCTCTGACAGTAGACAGGCCTTTGAAGTTTGTTGAGATCAAGAAAACCAGCCACCACAGAAAAGCAGCTTTTTAATTAAACATATTTTCTCCTGATTAGAAACAAGTTTTAGAGACCCAGCCTGTGCACTGTTAGGAATCCTTAAGGCGGCAATCTAAGGTGAGAAGGAGAGGCACAGAAATACGCACAAACCCACAGAAGTCTGTGTCCCAAGAGGAACAGAGCTGACCTGACCTCACCATGCTCCAGCCGTCTCCCTCTGCCCAGCGCTCCTCTCACACACACCCTCCTACCCAGAGGGCACCACCATCCTTTGGAAGCGATGATCTTTTCCCTCTGAAATTGACCTAGGGCCACTGAATGACGCCACATCTCAGCTTTGTGACAGGGCTTACTCTGCAGTGGAACATGATGCGTGAGGATCATGTTCTACATCATCTGCAGCACAAGCAGAACTTTAAAGCTCAGGTTCGGTTTCCAGCTAAAGGGTATCACCACTGTCCTTACAAGAACACATGTACACAGGAACGGGGAAGCTGAGGTGGGAGAGGAATTAGTATGTGGACGCAGCAGAGGAAGAGAAAGGCACACTCATTGTGTAAAGCACTTGTGATATTCAAAACTTTACAACCCCATGGAAACATGACATTTTAATTTAAGAGAGGAACTGATCATAAATTAATTTCAAATACCTTTACTCTGAAGTTGTCACTCAAGCTTATATTTGCAAACCCCATTATGAAATACTGTTTTGCAGCCTATCCTTTTATTAAGCAGTGCTGCTACCACTACACAACAAGAACTATTAAAGTAGATTTCCCAGCCTAATAGCAGGCAACAGCCAAGAAAGTCATTCAGTCTCCCTTTCTCCAAAAGTCTTACTCCTCCCTCCTCCTTGAAGATGAAGGTTAAGGAAAGCAATACTGTTGAAACAATTACTACTGAAGTGACTTTTCCAAAATATAATAGCAGGGTGTCTCCAGGAAGCAGCATTTCTTTTATTTGCCAGACTTGATTTAATATCAGTGGTTCCCTAGCGATTTTCAGCAGGAAGCAATTGTAAATTTGTTCTCAAAAACATTGATTTAATTTTGTTCAACTCTGAAGAGCATTATCTGTGAGCCACTGAAAATGCATGGTTGCTAAGATTGCTTGAAACTGCTCAATTCAGGAAAAAAATATTCTGGGCTCCAGATTCTACACAGCTTCAGGGAAACTAAGTTCTGTTTCTAAACCACCTCTCCAAGCTTCTAAACCTCCCCTCCCTTGTGTTGATTTCCTACTGGAAGGATTTCTATGCATCATTCCCAGTTTTTCTCATTGTGGTGGCCTAGCCCTGGCTGGAGGCCGGATGCCCACCAAAGTCAGTCTATTACTCCCCTTCTTCGTTGGACACAGGAGAAAATATATCTTAAGAGGCTCAGGAGACAAAATAAGGACAGGGAGAGATCATTCTGTCAGCAATGACATGGGCAAAACAGACTCAACACAAAGTGAAGAAGAAACTACCTAATTTATTACACTACACTACAAACAACAGTAAAGCCTGAGTCAGGAGCACGAGCAGATCTTAAAACAAACGCAACCAGATCTTAAAACACTTTCCCCCCACCACTCCCTTCTTAGCAGACTTTAGTCAGGATTTTGCTCCCTTCTTCCCCTCCATTCGCAGTACCGGGGGGCAGGGACTGAGGAAAATGGGGTTCTCGGTAGCACCTTCCCCCCACCCCTCCATTCTAAGCAGACTTCCCTTTAGTCAGGATCTTGCTCCCTTCTTCCCCCTGCTTGCAGTAGAGGGGGGCAGGGACTGGGAAAAAATGGGGTTTTCGGTTACTTCTTCATGAGCTGTTTTCCTTTTCCAGATTTTAAAACACCTCTAACCTCTGCCCCTCCTGCCCCCGCTCCCTTCTTAGCAGACTTCACTCTAGTCATGATTTCACTCCCTTCTTCCCCCCGATCACAGCACAGGGGGGCAGGGACTGGGAGATGGGGGCTTCGGTCAGTCCCTTGCAAGTTGGTTTCCTTCTCAGCCAGGGGGACCAGAGGGGGGTGATGATGGAGAAGCATTCATTCCACCCCCTCCCCCTGCTGCACTGTGGAGTCTCACCCACAGGAGACAGTCCTCCACGAACTTCTGCAACGTGAATCCTTTCCCACAGGGCTTTCTCTCTTTATCAGTGTCTCTCAGCCCCAGTCCTCCACAGGATTCCAGGCCTCCCCCCAGCAAACCTGTTCCGACACAAATATTTCTCTCTCATCTCTGTGTCTCTGATTCTCCTCATGGCTGCAAGTGCTGGCAGGGGCTTATCCCAACATAGGGTCATGGCATCTTCTCTAACATCTCCACCTGCTCCATCCGGCATGTAGCCCCTCCACAGGTTGCAGGTGGGGTCTCGGCCTTTTTCATGGGTTTCTCCACAGGCTGCAGGAGCATCTTTCTCTCTGGCACCTGGGCCACCTCCTCCCTCACCCTCTCCCAGCCTTGGTGTCTGCACAGCTCGTTACATCTTCTCACACCCTTCTCCGGTGGCAAAATGCAGCCACTTCCAGGTTGTTTTCTCCTATATGTGATTCTCAGAGGCGCTGTGACTATCTCTCGGGCCGCAACTTTGGCCTTGAATTGCTCGTTGTTTACACTTTGAAGCTGGCAGAAAACTGTAACTGCTGCTTACAAAAAAGTGTCTCAGCAGCACAGCCTCACAAAACTACAACACTCATATTTCTATAAAACCAGCTTTCTAATTTACTTTAGCCAGTTCAGAGTAGTAGGTTCTCAGCAACTGTAATCCTTCAGGTTTTAAGTCTCAATATACTGTGAAAATATAGATTTTACTTCTTCTTATGTCATGCACATCATTATTCCCTCTTGTAAAGGCCAATAAATTAATTTGTCTGGGATCTACTCCCAGAGATAAAAACCTTATCTATTTATCTCTAAGTATTCCGCCCTGAAGGATTTGAACTATCCCATTTTATATAAGTAAATAAATAGGAGAATCACAGTATAATTGCTTTTTTTTTCTTCCCACAATTATACTGTGATTCTCCTATTTTCATACCAGAACAGCCACTCTTAAGCATTAAAGTTACTAAAAAAACTCCAAAACTTCAGTATGTGAAACAACGTAGGTAAATACAAGTCCAAGGTAACACTGAAATTATTAACTTAAGATTACTGAGCATTTGAAACAATTCCAGAAAATAATTCTCTATCTGCAGTGGCTTCTTTAAATTTTATATATTTTTTAAATCCCCAAAGAATATAAAGAACCTTCTGTCATCAGAATGACTTTAATTTAATCACTATCATAAAGGTTGATAAGATATTTAAACTATTTTAAGATACCAAAGCCTTAGGGTATTCAGGTTCATTTAAAGTGCATTAGTAATAAAGCAGTTTAACATCATTGCACACTATATTCCTAAATCCTGACATGAAATCCTGCACAACATGTTGCAAGCAGACAAAAAGCATATCCATTTCCCTTTATAAAGACTTCAAGCAATAATTCAAGCATAGAGATAAAGACCAGAGACTAGAGAAGCAAAGCACATTTGCTTCATTTGTTTTTGATTAGGCTGGCTTTTTATCTGGAGGGCTTATACAGAAAAGTTCCATTTTTAAAGAGCACCACCCTACTTCAAAGTTAAACAAAACCAAAATTAAAAAATCCACGCCAACTCCTGCTGAGATCATGACTAGTGTGCTGACAAGTTTGAGTTTCCGTAGAACACTAGTTTGGTCAATACTGCAAGTTTTCAGGATAGTAACACTTCAGAGAAGCCAGACAGTTCACCAATATGGTTAGCCAAGTCGACACTTCAGGCAGCTCTAAGTCACTCAGCTTTCACAAAAGCCCATAAAAATCAAAAATACTCTTATACTGTTTCTGGAGTCCTCATAATACAATTCCCGACAACAATGAAGCTGGAAGGGAAGTAGCAAATCTTACCTTGTTAACACTAAAAATCATAGCAACAATTATGGAATGTGACAAGAAGTTCCTCTAGGAGCACCTGTCTTTCCTTCACAGAAAGGTAAGCTCTCTAGTGCTTTGTAAGTTGCTTCGGTTAAAAAAAAAAATAAAGTATTATTTGCCACTCATTAGCAGCACTGTAAGTGACTCTAAGCTACTGACAGCAGAGAGCTGTATTTCGGTAATTTCTTGGAGTTTCTTCAAGCATAAGGACAGGGAGAAGGGTGGGAAGGAAATGAGAAAGCAAATGCTTGAAAAGCACATCCCCGACACTTAGGTCGGAAAAGTCAGCTCTTTCCACTGTGGCACCACTTTTCGCCCCCAGGAAAGAACAAGTCTGGGCCATGTACAGAATTTAGAGACAGAAGATAGTAAATTCTCAAGTATGCAATTTCACCTTTCTCTAACCTGAATTTCACCTGCTTGATTTTGATATCCAACATCCCTTGAGCAGGTAAAACAAGATGTTGAGTCTCAAATTTACCTCTTCCACTAAAGTCACAGAAATCTATTGTCCCTCTAACCACATCCTTAATATCCTGCTGTTCTTCATAATGAATTCTTTCAACTGTTAGAAATTGTGCACTTCGGGGATATAATTGCCAAGTTCTAGTGCATTTTAAAATTCTCCTTCTTCATGTACACAACACAAATGCCAATTAACCTGTCCCAGTGTTTTCACATTCATTTCAGTCCACACTCAAAACCAGTCACTCTTTCATGACTACTGCAGCCACAAAGCTCCCAGGACACAATCACTATGCCAGCATCTGGCACCTCCCACAGACCCTACCAAGGCAGGAAGGACTGGAGTCCTCCTCAAGCATCCTGTACCTCTGCATGGAGAGAGGTTAAAGTCCACAGTCTAACTGGTAAGGCCCACCCTCCCCTTGGAGGAATCCCCCCAGATAATTGAGACCAACTTGCTTTTTAGTTAATGAAATCAAGTCTAAAAGGACCATCTGTGCACTTCAAGTCCTGGAGGAAACAAGATATATGTGATCCCATGGATGAATGCATACAAGTACATCTCAAACAATGCTCAAGCCACTAAACTAAGTCAGCAAGATAAACACCATGATTCTGAAAATTTCAAGAGATGTGACACTTTAAGGCTGTGCTTGGCCACCTCTCAGCACCCCATGAAGGTAGAGCCTCCAACAGGAACTCACCCCACCGACAACAGTGAAACCTGAAAGCAGGACAAAGAGGCTTTTACGGATGCTCCAGGTGGAGCTCACACCTCCTCAAAAGTTCAGCCACAAGGCAAACACCAGGCATCAAGGCGACTTCAGCTTCACAGATGCCAAACTCACCCGTCAGAGCTCCTCCAAGGCTTCCTCTTCTGAGCGTTCTCCCATCTTCACTCAGCTGCCTCTTAAATTTAGGAGGTTTTCCAGGGCTGAAAAAACCTTCAGGACTACTGTTTTTTTGAAGAGGCATAGGTGGAGGAGACAATATGTGATCGAGCTGCAAAAAAAACAGAGAAAAAAGTGTGTTTAAATGCTTACCATTGGAAGAAAAAAGCAACCTGCCTTTACATAATGATTGAAACAGCACTTGGAAATGAGTGTTTACAAAAGATCTTACGGTAAACAAAGTGCTAAGTGAGACCAGAATTTCTGCAAAAGCCATACCCCTCCTGGCTGGCTCCCACCACTCTGACCACTCTCACACAGGGAGTCCAGTCCCACGGTACACGGAAACAGGCTCCAGCTTACTCGACCTTTGATAACACAGTGTTTAGCCGCTGTGAATCATCTGACCTTGCAACCTCTGCCATCTGCTCTTGCCAACGTTTTTCCCCGGCAGTTTCTCCCCGGCTTTACGTGAGCAGTCACTAGATGGCAATGTACCATCAACAAAACGCAAACCGCTGCCCGGTGCAGGGAAACGCCAGCAAACAGATTTATCTACACCTCGGGGCAGGGGTGAGGGGTGGAAAATTATCCTGTTCTTAAAACGGCGTTTATTTACACCGACTCTGAAATGATAGTAAATACAGATCCTCGTTCTTCAAATCCTGTTCCCGTTATCATCCCTACACAACGTTGTAACCCTCTGGTTTTGACAGTGCATTTCATGTCTCAATATTTGGTTAAATTCACAAAACCGAAACGAAAAGCAAGCGGGCAAGTACAGGCAAATGAAGAAAAAGCAGGTATGTGAGTACAATAAACAAAGATCTTTGCAAGCACCCTTCTTAAACTGGTGCGGTCACACGGTGTCACTGTTTTGCCAACCACTCCGATGTTTTTCTGTAGCATTTAAAACCCCAATCCTTACCACAATATTTAGGAAGACAAGCACGAACTATTTTAGGCTTTTACAATTCATGTACTGAGACTTATCAGCCAGCCAATTTACCTGCATACCCAACCACTTCATCCTCAGTCCACTGAGAGTCAAGGTCACCACAGTCACCAACAAAGATACACAGTGAAACCCATTTTTGCGTATATTTAATCCCACAATCAAGTACTTTATGCCCTACAAAGCATTTTGAATCCCATGTTTAGGTATTTAGAATTTCTTTTGTATTCAGTATTTCAAGTTAGTTAGTGGTTTCTGGTTTTTTAATCAAATCTGCAGCCTATTAGAAGCTTTTGCAGATCTGAGCTTCTAAAGCATCAAGAAATGCAGTGGTTTCTCAATCTGCTTCAATTTATGAAGACTCATCCACGTTCATAACAGGCACTGAACTAACAGATGAGCTCACTGTCTTTGCCTTCAGCAATTTCCTTTGGGGTCACAGAGCATTAACCAGCCATTGTTGCTATTTATCTTTTACAAACACAGGTATATCACAGATATTTCTATTTCCAAGTGCTAAGATACCTCACTAAGAAACATTGTTTTAAGACTCCTTCACCTACCTTGTTACTAACTACTCAAATTACTCACTGACTGATGGACAGCAATGATCACTCAGTGCCACACTCCAAGTAACTCCAAGCATCTGACAATTACATGATCCTATCAAGGCTTTAGGTGACTTACTGGCAAAAATTCATACACTTTCTTAACAAAGGTTCACATTTCAATGGCACCGACCACATTTAAAAACCATTTTCCCTAGCAAAAAGTTCATGAAAACTTTAAACTAAAAATGGTTGGTGGGTGGGTGTGTAAGTCAACAAATGCACTGGGTTCCCTGCACGTCAGCACTTGAGTCTGCACAACAGAATTCGTGTCTCGCACCCTGCCACCTTCTTCCCTTAGGACCAGGTCTGTAACCTTTACGGCTGCTCAAGTCACTCCTGCAATGAACAGGCTTGTGAATTCCACAACGTGCAGTCTGATTACAAAATTCATTATTTCAGATTAAGCTGTGCTCCTTCTCCACAGCTTTCAGGGTTTCAAAAGAACCTTTAAGATTCTTTAAGATCTGCTACAGCACAGAACTGTCTAGGTTCTCAATTCACATTTAAGGTGCTTTTCCACCATTCAAACTAGCAGCTTCAGAAAAGTATGATTTTTGAAAGCTAAGACAGTTTAAATACCAACCCCCATCAGCTCACTGTTTTAACAGCAATGCCCTGCCAGCATTTTCTTGCAAAGCTACCTCCTTGTTGCTAAGTGACTCTAACACAACTAACATTTCTGTTAGATTTCCAAGCACCAACTTCATGCAGGTCAGTTCTCAACACCAGAGTTACTCAAGGGCTTGGTCTTGGCCACTGGGACAGAAACAACCAACCAGGAGGAAGTAATTTTGCCCCCATGTGAACTGGCCATGCTTGAGGTCCTACATCTGGAGGTTCTTGGGAACAGGACTGGGGAGGAAAGAAAAAGAGGGAAGAGAGGAGAGGAATCTTTCCCACCAACACTTTTCAACATGTCCTCAATTTTACTGTCCATATGTAATCCTCTGACATAAACATGGGAATGAAGGGCAATTTTTGAAGTCTTGCATTTTTCAGTACAACAGGCTGAAATTCAGATTCTGATGAAAGAGAAGGTGATTTGATTACATAGGGATCAAAATAATAATTCTTGCACATGACAAATTAAGGATCAAGACACAACAGTAATATCAGGTTTCACGAAGCATTTCTTGGGGGCAGAAGTTCATTTTAATATAGGAACACTCAAATTCAATTCAGCAGACAACACTTACGCAGATCTGTCAGCTGATAAATAGAAACACCTCTCATCACCTGAAGCAACTATACCAAGAGGACATTATATAGTCTAGCATAACAAAGAAACAACATGGAAATATGAGTTTTAACATTTTTACTTCGATAGCCAACTCCTGCTTAATGGAAACAATTACACATGTATCAACAAAGTATTTCTGGAAGGTGTAAGCCTCACTTTTGATTTCAAAAGGCAAAATAAGATCTATAGCACATACAGTGCATTTGAAAGGAGTTTGCACGTAACTGCTCTTGAAATAGACTGAGTAGACAAGGATATATCCATTAACAACCTTGACATAGCAACTGTGGATACTGGGGAAATAGGAGGGGAACTGGCCACAGAAAGTAGCCAGGCTTGCAAGCTCCCTGTGGAGAACTTCTTGTGATACTCTCAATGAATAGACAGATAGGTGAAGCAATTTAAGCCAGAGGGTGTTTTTCAGCCCCCATTCAGACCTTACTTCAGCAGAAGCTCATGCAGCACACGAAGAGGCTTCTGTCCTTAACAGAACAGCCTTCCCTTCCTGCCAGGCACAGCATTCAAGTCCAAGTACGCAAAATCAACATCTAACATGTTACTGGAACACACTGCTGATTATGAAGAGGTGTAGCATGGCACATACTCACATATTCATGTCACAAAAAGTTGTTAATTCAGCCAAAACACTGTAATAGTTCAATAAGATTATGACAAGTTTAAATAAGTACTAGCAAGATCTGCTCAAATTGTTAATGCTTCTTTGAAAAGACCTTCTGGAAAAGTCAGGTTGTGTTTCTTACCAGGTACAGGTTGAACATTGCTGCCTGCAAGGCAATAGCAAAGCAAGTATCCTGAGGAATGAGGGTTCTTGAAATTCTAATATAGATGACTTAAGTAGTTTTACTCAAGCTGTTTCTACTTGGCCCAACAGTTTTGCCCAGCCACAATCTTCACTATACTGTCATTTACTTCACGCTTACTAGCTATATGGACACGTGTCAATGTTGGATGGCATACAAGCACAAACAGAAGAACCAGGGTTTGGTTGCTCTTTTTGGTTTTTTTGTGAAACTTGCTTGACAGCAATTTGCAAAAAATACAATAGCTGTATCGCTGCAGGCAGTTTCCAACAAACATTCACATTATACTTTGAGGTTTTGGTTATCACATGCCCTGCCCGCTGTCTTATTACTGCACTCAGGCTGCAAGCACACACTTCTCTCCTCACCCTTTTTAAAGGCATTTAGCCACTTAAAGGGCAACAGGATAATGGAGGGCAGTTTTTCCACTTGCCTGTGGAATTGCTGGGCAGCGGAATAAGAGAATTTAAGACATTATTGCAGGAAGACACTACTTCAGAGACCCGTAAACAGCTAAGACAAAGTACCTGAAAACAAGTATATTTGATTGTCCTGTATCTACAGCACAAAGAGAGTTAAGTTTAGTGATTGAGTGTATGCAGGCTGCTCAGAGAGGGATTTTTAATCAGTACACATTTCACCACCAGACCCCGCTGTTAATATTCACAATGCATGGATAGTTAACTTATGTAAAAATGCTCTCTCCCCCAACATTAAATACTGAATAATTCCTTTCCGACAAAGGCACTTTGAAAGACAGAACACGTGGCAAACCCCGAGCTATGTAAAACATACTGTGCCACAAAATTCCTTTCTTCCAATCCATTCCCCCATACATTTTATTAAAAAAAAAAAATCTGCCTGCTTAGGTTATAGGTATGATGAATTTCTACAGAACCACTGTAATATTTAGGAGGCAAAAGCTTTCACAAAACACTCTTCACCACAGCATGAACCTTACAAAAAGGAGCAGACAGTATCATTAATGGAGAACAGCTTAAAAATTACATACAACAGAATTACAAAAACATTCTTACCATAGACTTCTACAAGTAGATTTAAAGATCCTACAGAAATATGGGTGGAATTTGAGTGACAGTCTCCTCCAGTTATAAAGAAATTTCCTCCAGGGAATCAGGAGTGAATCAATTTGTCCTCAAACCATTTCTTTATTGTTGGTGGGTAGTGGGTTGTTTGGGGTTTTTTATTCCATTTTTTGAAGCTATTCATTTTCTGTGTGAATAAAATCAGTTACATTCCTCTAAAGAAAATTATTCTCACACTGTAGTGGCCATGGACTTTTAACAGCTCAGCTACTCAGAAAGGGGATCTTCCTATTATAAAAACAACCTCAATAGCATTAAAACCAGCTGTCTTCTGTTGTGTATTTATTCAATAACTAGAAGGAATTCTCTGCTTGATAATTGTTTCATCACATAGTGAGATTAAGTACATCAGTGTGGCGGTTTAGCCCTGGCTGGAGGCCAGATGCCCACCAAAGTCAGTCTATTACTCCCCTTCTTAGTTGGACAGAGGAGAAAATATATATTAAGAGGCTCAGGAGTCAAAATAAGGACAGGGAGAGATCATCCTGTCATGGAATGACATGGGCAAAACAGCTTGCTTTCTTCACTCTGTGTTGAGTCTATCTAATTTATTACACTACACTACAAAGAACAGTGAAACTGGAGTCGGGAGCACAACTGAATCTTAAAACAAATGCAACCAGATCTTAAAACACTTTCCCCTCACCACTCCCTTCTTAGCAGACTTTAGTCAGAATTTTGCTCCTTTCTTCCCTTCCATTCGCAGCACAGGGGGGCAGGGACTGGGGAAACGGGGTTCTTGGTGACTTTTTCATGAGCTGTTTTCCTTTTCCAGATCTTAAAATACTTCTAACCTCTGCCCCTCCTGCCCCCGCTCCCTTCTTAGCAGACTTCACTCTAGTCATGATTTCACTCCCTTCCTCCCCCCGATCACAGCACAGGGGGGCAGGGACTGGGAGATGGGGGCTTCGGTCAGTCCCTTGCAAGTTGGTTTCCTTCTCAGCCAGGGGGATGGGGGGTGGGGGAGGGTGGTGGGGAGGAGCATTCATTCCACACCCTCCCCCTGCTGCACTGTGGGGTCTCACCCACAGGAGACAGTCCACAAACTTCTCCAACGTGATTCCCATAGGGCTTCACCTCTTCATTCAGCTGCCTCCACGTGAGTCACTGCTATGGCGGGCAGCAATAAATCACAATGTCTGCCAGTCCCAGTCCTCCATGGGGTCACCAGCCTCCCCCAGCAAACCTGTTATGGTGCAAATCTCTCTCTCTGTAGGTTGCAAGTGCTGGCAGAGGCTTGCTTCAACATAGGGTTACAGAGCCTTCTCTATGTCTCCACCTGCTCCATCCAGCGTGGAGCCCCTCCACGGGCTGCAGGTGGGGTCTCGGCCTTTTCCATGGGTTTCTCCAGGGGCTGCAGGGGCATCTTTCTCTCTGGCACCTGGGCCACCTCCTCCCTCACCCTCTCCCAGCCTTGGTGTCTGCACAGCTCGTTACATCTTCTCACTCCCTTCTCCGGTGGCAAAATGCAGCTACTTCTGGGGTTTTTATCTTCTTTTTTTATGTGATTCTGAGGTTCTGTGACTACGTCTCAGCCTTGAATTGCCTGAAGTTTACACTTTGAGGCTGGTAGAAAACTGTAACTGCTGCTTACAAAAACCTTCTCAGCAGCACAGCCTCACAAAACTGCAGCAATCAGCCCACACGTCCTTATGAGAATTTAAAGACAACACGTTCAAAGTAAGACCTAGCATCAGTTTAGAAATACAATTTGAGCCAAGTACATAACGAGGTGTAAGGCAGCCAGAAATAACATAATGGATTTCAGGAGAGGAAATTCAAGGTCCAAGAAGGTGAATGAAGCTAAGATACTGCTATCACACTAACAACACTAGGATAAGGAAAACAAGCTATTCCAAGCTGCTGAGGTTTGTTGCAACAAGGGATGTTTTTTCCCCCTCAAACAAAAATTGAATTGAGGACTGAACTCATCTGCTCAGCTCCACCTCTTCTTGAGACACCCACTGCAGTTTTATTGAACAGAATATTTTACTTCCAACCTTCCTTAATCACTCCATAGGCAATATTCCTGCTTCCCACAGAAAATGGGAAATGCAGGTCAAGTATTCCATCTTAAAAAAATGAACAAAGACGTTTTAGTAGGCATTTTAATTTCTTCCTCTTGAACACTGCACAGCTCCACTCTACCTCGGGTCATGTCATATATGCACATTAAATCCTATAGTTTCCATAAAAAGCCTGTGTGCTGTCACCCATTTTAAGTTTCCCCCCGTCAGGCACCAATCCAAGAGAGATATATCACCTAAAAACTCTCATACATAGTACACCAAAAGCAGAAGATATCCAGCATAGCTTCACTGCTTCGCTTTTTTTCATTGCCAACCAGAAGTCCCAAATTAAATTTTACTAAGTAGTATGTCATCAGATATGCCAAATCACATCATACCTCATCATACCTATCCAGATGTTTAAAGCAGCAAGAATGGAAAGCATCATAATCTAGTTCCATGCAGACAAAAGTACAGGTGCCAACCTGGTGGTCAAAAAATATTCAGTTGTGCTCTGAAAACCTCCCGTCTTTATAGAGCTAAATGCTTAAGAAAAGCTAACAAACCCATCTCCCACATAAACCGTGCCAGAAGCAAGCATGGTTCTGAGGCCAGTCATCACTAGTTCAACACTGACTGACCCTTTGTAGGAAAGCAGACTGCTAGGACATATATCAATCTGTTTCTTCACATTACTTACACTGGGTTCCCCACAGGATGCTGCTGCTCTACATGGCTCCTTTCTGAGCACTATAAGCACAGACACTGAAACTTAACAGCCCAGCAAAGCACTTATTTTTTGGGGGGAGGGGGACACAAACTATATAAACTTACTTCAACTGCACATCAAGTTTTATCACTTCAATATTGTCCCAAAGTCAAATTACATTTGGCAAAGACTTGATTAGCTGCACTGACACGGAGCAACACTGAATACCACCATCTGATTAATCTGACAGTCATACTGCTATGTTTTCAGGAGCACAGATGACATGAAAAGGCCTTTACTTCTGACAAAAAAAAAAAAAAAAACAAAACAAAAAAAACCCCACTTTATTTCCAACCTCACCACTCTCAAAAACCAAGAGACATGAAAGCACTACACGCAGGCTGCTAGCCAGGGCCAAGCTGTAGCAGCCCAACAGGCCAGCCCTATCAGGAAAGGTGCAGTTGGAGCTATAGAGTGGATTCTGTTAGGAAGTTTTCTGGCAACTTAATCCAAAAAAAGCATGAAAACGGAGAGCAGAGTTCAAGTGGTCTGTCCAACCTACTCAGCTCACCTACACATGTACTGTCTAGAAAAGATCCCTCTTTCTGTAGAAATACAGCTCCTCAGAGAGCTGCCCAAGCATCAGGAGGCATGCTCACATTCCACCTTTGCTTCTAGAGTTTTAAAGAGGATCTGACAAAGAAGATAAAGAAAATCCACCCTTTGCTGCCCAGATGTGCGGCAATGCGAGCCATCACTATGCAGCAGGAAGGATATTCCCTTCCTGTCCCCATCCTGCTGGCCATTTTGTCAGGAAAAAGTGTTTCACAGTGCTGAAATTTGCTGTCAGTGACTACTGTCACATCTGCCTGCTGCAAAAGATTTGAGTGGCAAGAGAAAGCCAGCAGAAAGCTGCTCAAACACCCCTGCTTCAGTTAGGGAGGAAACCAGGGGGGTAACATAACCAGCTCCCAACCCAGTTGGGCATCTGACAGGGATGGACGGGGAAACATCTTTGCCAGGGCAAAGGGGCATCAACTGGAAACCTGCACACTTGCAGTGTTAATGAAAAAAAAACACACCCATACACACACACACACACACAACATTTCAGGTTTAATGCATAGGCACAACATATGCAGGTTTAATGCACAGGCATCAGCACAAGGGCTGCTACAGTCCTGCTCCTTCCAGCAGGTCAGTGGATGCTAAGGAGCAACGGTGGCTGAGCCAGGCTCTGTCCCCAAACACACACAGCTTCTGAGTGCATTGCAAAAAAATCACATCTTCCTGACACAAACCATGCACTTCACAGGAAGGAGGAGTGGGGGAGATGGGGTGTTTCAGTAGTTTATTTGCTCTTAACAAAAGCAGCCAAGTTTTCAGCTGAAACACTAGAAACCCAGTGACAACAATTCAAATGAAAGCTACCAGTGTTGTGCATCACAAAAAATTACACGAACTGAGGTAGTGTTTTCTTACTTTCCCTTCCATAAAAAACAAAAATCTGCCAAGAAGACACTTTAATATTCTGTGGCTATCTTCATTTTCTTACTATCATATGCACAGCTATTAGTAGCATTATCAATGCTATGCACTATGCTCTGTTGTAGAGAAAAATATCAAACTAGCCAAAATGAGTATTTTTTTAATTTCCTCAATGAAAGGAGAAATTAGCTACACAGCAAATGGAAAAGAACTTTGATATTTCTAAGCACCACAGGAACAATTTTCACCCTTAATTATTTTAATGATCCTTTTTACAGCAGAAGAAAGGCATGACAAATGCATGGAAATATGTATTTATACTCCGTGTATGTGCAGGCATCCACATGCACACCTTACTTCAAACACTTCCAATGCTGTGCTCATACACAGATTATTTTTTTAAAAAAATATTTTTCCTGGCTCTAACTAGGAGGATGAAAATTTAGTAAAACTAACCTTCAAAGTCACTTTCAATTGTTTAAAAAAAAAGAAAAGAAAGAAAGAAAAAGAAATACAGAAGAAAGAGACCTATTCATCTTCATCAGCTGTTGACACCATCATCATTCGTCTTGTGAAAAAAAATAATTCAGAGGAGAATATATATCTCTGGAAAGAGGGGGGGGTTGTTATACCATGAATACTAATGAAGTGAAAGCAGTTTAGTTCTTTATAAAATCTATTTCTATTCACTTTCACCAATGAGCTCCCAGACTACCTATAAAGGTTTCATTTATTCTATCGCATTGGAGGCCTCTGAAAACTAATTGTTTATTCAAGTCTATCTGCTCCATCCATGCTCAATTAGGTCCCACTTTTCCCTCAGTTACAGCAAAATTATAAATGCAAGGTGAAACATTCCTCGTTCCACTGACCAGCTCCCCATAACAAGCCACTCTGAACAACCACTGCTCCAAGCACAGCGAGAGGGTCTTGACCATAATAGAGTGTTTGAGGGACCTCCCCAGCAACTTGGGAGAATTCCTACTCATTAACTTATTCCTCTGACTAATGGAAAACACATTTGTAATGCAGCTTTCTAATAAGTGCTACCAAGCACTGTAAACTATAACCAGGCATTCCAGCTACAGCAGGTCACAAGTGCCTCAGTTTTAAGAGCGAGGGATGTAATCTTTACACACAACAAGAAAAAAAATTCTCACTTTATTATTCCTTATTTAGACTATTAAAATATTAAATAATCCATTTCACCATATAGGGCTTCAAATCAAGCATCACTTTCATCAGGATAACATATCAAAGGGAATCACAACACATTTATGCAAGGCAGGTACAAAACAAAAGAGAGGAGTCCATGATGAAATGAGCTTGGAGTAAAAGGTTCTCAGCATGTAATGGAGCTGAAGTTGATCCATAAATCAATGCAAGATGAAAGCAAGATTATTTATGTGAAAGGGTTGCATTGTTAATTTACATTCTGATTTAGAAAAGAAACGCTTTACTTGATCAATATACCAGTGATATGCATGTGTGTACTTGAGCACAAATTAGTAATAATTACCAGTAGGTGTATCTCCTCATATTTTTTAATTAACCCTAACAAGCAGCATACACAGTTCTAGAAAATGCAGGTTTTCTCCGAGTTTGCCTTTAACGCACTCCTAAGTTTTTAAATAATGCAGCCTCACCACAAGAGACCTTGCAGACAAGGGCTTTTTGATCTCTTTCTTCCCGTTCAGTGCTGAAAAAGATACCATGCACAGTTATCGAACAATAGCTGCCATGAACAAAAAAAACCCCTTTTCCTGAACTGTTTTGAAAGTGAGCTAGAATAAGGCATCTGATAGCTTTATAGTTTTACCCTAGATGTCTAACACAGTTCAGAGACTGGGATGGTTCTCCTTTAGTCTCACCAACACAATTAGCAAAAAAATACCAGAAGGGCAAGCATATCCAGGCAAAGATGGACCGCAACCCAATTTGCATTTGGCAGAGATTTGTAGTTAAGGACCATTATGAAGAACTATGTTCGTAATCTGAAGCGCCTCCATTGCATTTCTCATCTCTTGTCAGTCTCAGACAATTTACCCAGGTCTATCCAGAAGTGTTTATTAATGCTATCTGCTCAAGGAGAATTTTTAATTTTTTTTTTTAAAGCTTTAAGACTTCAAGTATTAACTGCAATTAGGAAAAAACATGTGAGAATGTAACATTGCTAAGGGATGTGGGTAACTCACAGGTGATAACGGATGATTTTAAATACTCCACCTCTCTATTTAATTCTCTGTATAAAAATCAAAGCACGTTAACGCCCCATAATTCCTAAGTAACCTCACTGTAAAACTTACACTTCAGTAGATTTATCTTCACTCATTGTGGTCTCCTTATTCAGTCTTGTCCATTTAGTTCAGTTATTTAATACAATGACATGGGTGGAAGAAGAAAAGATCCCTTCTTATATTTTAAGAAATCCTATGTTATGTCCTATTAGGCAGGGAAACAATAGACTGTATCACACATTGTATCTGAAAGACATCAGTATGTATGAGTGGAAGAGCACAAAACAGACAGGCAGGTAAAAGACATCAAAATCAAAACAGACACCTTAGAAGTGCCTTGGTTTCTTCACCCTCATACAGAAAACCTAAAATTAACAGCAAAAGATTTATTTGCATGCCTTTTTGAGGTTTATTTATAGGTATCACCTCAAAGATTTATACACACTTTTAAGAAATTTCAGTAGGACTTAGTTAAAATCACAAGAATTAGTTGTATACGAATCTGAAGCAGTTGATTACTTTGATATCACCATGAATCTCACAAGTGTAATTTAAAACAAATTTTATTAAAATATCTGGAGTGTAGAACTCTAGAAGCAACGACTGCAACATGGCAGTAACATCTGAGACAAAGGTTTTCTAATAATTTTTTGCTAGCTTAATAAACTACATTCTGCCCATGATGTTTTACATTTTTAGAGTTACTCTGATGGTTTTCCACTTCCCACCAGTGAAAGGGGAGTGCTCTCGAAAGTAGGACAACCACCATAAACACCCTTCCCTTATCAAGGCCTACTACTAGTCCTCACATCTGTAAAGCAGCATGGACTGCCTAACTTTTAATCAACTTGTAAATCAGCTTTGTGCCCTCTCTTCAAGTGAGTAACATCCTGTACTCTTAGGGTTATTTCTTATCCAAAACAATGAGACCCCCACATCTTTTAATTATAGAATCTTTAAGACTGGAAAAGACCTCTGAGATCATCAAGTCCAATCATCCACCCAATACCACCATGTCAACTAAACCAGGCACTTAAATGCCAAGTCTACGTACTTTTTGAACGCATCCAGGGATACTGACTCCATCACTTCCCTGAGCAGCCTGTTCTAATGCCCAGCCACACTTCGGGTGAAGAAATGTTTCCTTATATCCAATCTAAGCCTCCCCAGTGCAAACTGTGGCCATTTTATCTCATCCTATTGGTAGTTACCTGGGAGAAGAGACCAACACCCATCCGGCCTAAACCCCCTTTGAGGTTTCTCTCGAGAGAAATAGAGAGGTTATTTCCCTCTAGCGAGAGGATATTTCTGAACAGCCCCTAAGAATATTTCTGAACAACCCCAGTTACCTCATGCTAGTCCTCAGATGATCTGTGCTCCAAACCCTTTACCAGCTTCATTACCCTTCTCTGGGCATGCTCTAGCAGCTAAAGGTCCTTGCACTGAGGGGCCCAAAAGCGAACACAGCGTTCAATGTACAGCCTGACCAGAGCTGAGCAAAGAGGCAAAACAAAAGAAGTTGTCTAAATCAAGGTAAAAAACTTGAAATCACGCACAGTCCTTTTATCTGTGCCTAGTTACAGGCAAACATTATGGGTGAGAATCATTTCACACTGATAGACTCAAAATACAGAAATATTTTTACCACTTCAAAAGCTGAAAGCAAACTACGGCTCTTAGGAGACAAAACTACTGCCCTTCCTGTGGTTCTGTGAGCTGAAAATCTTTGAAATGCAACAGGACGAAAAGATACAACAGCACAGATTCTGGAGCAGACATTTCATTCAGAAGTACTGAAAACCAGTGTAAGGGATGAGATGCATAGTAAAATAATGAGAATCAGGGTCAACATTTTTCATTCCAACTGTATTACATACATACAATGAAAACCCAAGACAGCTTTCTTAAACCACACAATCTACGTTTTCAAGCTCTCTCAAGTATAGGGAGAAGGATTTGGTAGTACCTAATAGGAAATCATGGGCACTTTGCTTAGTTTCATGCATCTATACAATTAGCATTTTGTTTGGATTTATCTGTATGAACTGCAGTACAGCTTCAGTTAATATTCGTTGGTTTCTTTTATTCCGATAGATACTGGACTGTAATCCAGGAAACCATACTCTAAATTGGAAATAAAACAATCTTACTAAGCCATGCTGACAAGAGTCCGCAAGGAAAAACATGCAGTGCTAAAAGCTTTTAAATTTATGACTTGAGTGACTACATACCACTGTGGGAGTTAACCTAGTTTCTTAGTGATGTTCAACTGCTTTAACTGGACATTTTTAATACTGAATGTAAAAGTTATTTAATGAAACTATTGCACAAAAAGAAACAATTGAATCATCTCAAGCCAAAGTGCATGTTTAACCCCCAGTAAAACCTGCAATACTGAAATCAGTATATCCCTCCAGAAACCCACACTTCCCTTGGATCAGAACAATATTTAAGCTCACTTCATCATATGACAAAGTAAAAGAGGCATGGCTAGTAACAAAGAAATTCAAATTCAAGTTTTAGCATTTGGCTACTAAGGCATTATTTAACAATAAAACAAAGACCCAACAAAACATCCAGTATGAACTAACAAGAGTTTTCACAGTTTTGGGGTTGTTTTGGTTTTTTTACAAAACTTACCTGGCGATTTTTCTCTAGAAATCATTCAGCTTTTCAGGAGCCCTATTCCCAACACAGAAGGCTACACTTCTAAAGATTTTTTTTCCATCAGCACCTAATATTGAAGGACATGCTTTCCCCAAAAGACCCCATCAGAACTCTGTTTTACAAGTAAGCTTCCAGAAGAATAAAAACAGTCAACAGGGTCCTCTCCTCCAACACAGAGAGAATCAGTACAGCAGTTGTAATGATCCTTCAGAATTGCTGGTTTTGCTAAGAAATGCACTTCCCTCTTGGAATTTAGAGTAGATATAGCGAAATTTGTTAAAGAAGAGTAACTGGGATACACAAATTGGTTTCTTAGCCCCTCAAAACTACCAGCATCTAACTGATTAGCAGCATACCCTATCAAAGTTATTCTGCAAAGAATAACTACCTCCACGCAATGTTTCTGCAGCACTTTACAAACACTTCAAGGCCCCTTTTATAAAACCCAACTGCCCTGTAAGCCAAGGAATCCAGACTTCAGTTTGGAATCTATTCTGGGGGCCTACCACCACCACAGTGTTTAGAGCTCTTACTCATCCTGCCCCATTCCCTCCTAGGAATATAGGATCCAGAATTCCTTCCTGCAAGAAACTACATTGCCCAAAGACTGCAAAATGAGCAGCCCTGCAAGTTTTTCCAACAAAGGAAATGCAGCCTGCCTGCATGTTCTCCTTTTACAAAATCATACAGGAACTAGTGCAGTTGGCATTATCCAGTAAGCAGAGCAACCACACTAAATAAACACCCTTTATGTTTAGGCAGGCATTCCCAAAGCCATCCTCTCCCCAGCAATACTACTGCTGCATCTATTTTGCGGATTCAAAGGTGGAACTACACACATGCGAGAAGACCCAGAGTGCCACACCGCATTTGTCCGTGTCTCAGAGGGAGGCTGTCAACTAAACTGCCTCTCCTAGAGCTTCACGTCTCTCATTGCTGGCACACCAGGAGGTCACGCAAGTGTACTGCTCTCCAGGAGTGACGGCCGAAGAATTTGGAAGAGTATAAATCTCTTCCACCAGGCTGTAGCTGCAAAGTAGTATTACAGCATCATTACAGCAGTGTCAGAAATCCTGACTCATCAGTAAGACAAAATTAAGGCAAGTACTTTTTTCCTGCAACAGGCACTTCTAAAGGTCACTGTTTTTATGAAATGCTAACACCTTCGCTCAGGCTCCTGGTTCAGAGTTTCCATACCCATACCTTCCACAAAACAGCAAGGAGGAAAGAAACTGCACAGGTACCTGAAGGAAGCAGAGAAGAAACAATGAAGGGAGGGGAAAAAGCAATTCTGTCCCTAGCAGCCTGCTTGATTCCAGCCTGTTTATCTCCCTTCTCAGGCAGCCCAGCTTCTCTCAGGATCCTCTATTGCCTACAATCTCTTTGGCACGTGTCTTCACAAGTACCTGCTGTGCTTCCATGGGGGATGCTACTTTCTGTGATTACAGAAATTAAATTAATTTACTGGAAGTGGTTTAAGTATAAGAAAGGAAGCAGCTTGAGGCCAGTGTTAGGCAAAGAACCACCAGGAACAAAACAATGCAAACCTCAAGGTTTAATATATTTTTTTGTTTTCACTTTACTATTTGAAGCTTCTCTGTTCCCTAGTTTGTATTGCGGATGCACTTCTCTTTACTGCTCTCATAAGATGAGTGGCTCCGTTGGATGCTTTATCTCCAGAAAAATGACCTTGGCGTATGCAGCTCTGGATGCAGTGCCTGTAAACCACTGTTTTTATAACAAAGCACTGATCTCATTTCTTTTCCGTTCTGTTCTTTTCAATAACGATTCAGAAATAGTCAGGAGGAGACAGCTGAAAGGTACCCGGAGATGTTAAACATGAACCACAGTGGGGCTGCAGTCCCTGACAGCCAGCAGATCGACAATGTGTGCCTTCACAACAGCAGTATGTGGAGTTAACATCACTACTGACAGATCAGGCCTTTAAGTCAGCAGACGGTCCAGGCAGAAAAAAAATCATCTGTTGAGATGAAATGCTGACCAAAAAAATATAATCTCAAAGTGCCAGATCATCAGAGTGTCAGCATTAAACTCAGCAGTGTAACCTTTGCTGAATCACAAGCTTGAGGGTCTTATGACCGGCTCAGGTGACACGTCACCCTCTGCCTGATTAACCTAAAAGACTGCTCAAACAGCAGCTTGCTCTTCCTGTTGCATCTGTCTTGCAAAGCCATCTGACTTCAGAGAGGAAGCCATTCAAGCTTCTCCAGACAAGTTAAGAGAGTAATGAAAAATGACAGATTATGCAAGGAAAAACATCAGGAGAAACTTCTTCAAAGTAAAGGTGAAAGAACACTGACACAGGCTGCCCAGAGAGGTTGTGGAGTCTCCTTCTCTTGATACTTAAAGCCCACAAAGCCACAATCCTGTGCAATCTGCTCAAGGTGATCCTGCTCTAGCAGGGGTTGGACCAGATGATCTCCAGAGGTTGCACTCAGCATCTACTGTTCTAGGATTCTGTGACTGATACCTTATTATTTGCTCAGTCTGCATATGTTCACCAAATCACTTAACAGCCTACCAGAAGTGAGGTTATTGGAGAAAAGTAAATGCCTCCCTCCCTTCTAAATCTACAAGAGCAGAGTAGGAAAGTCAAACACAGATAGTATACTTACTGGACAGCTGGGGCCACCCAGTATGCAAAAACTTCTAGGAATGAAAGAAACAAAAGGAAAAATGCTCAACCCACCCATTCACTTCCTCATTTCAAGCCACATTTAACTTACGGAGAAATCTACACTGTAAACTGCCTGTGAAAAATCCAGGCCAAGGTAGGCACATTCTTATCCCCAGGCACAGGGCTACATTAGTCTGCTACACCAGACCTTTGTAGGACCTGTCCTCATCCCTCCTAAAGAAAATGTATGTGGTGCAAACAGAAAGGGTCACCTGTATCACTGTCAAGGTCTACTTCTGCATCAGCTCTCACCAAGAGTCCTCAGATTAAGTCAGGGAAGGCCACAGATCACACTAAGAGAGAGGTAAGATTTAGGGATATTATAAAAAGAAACAAGGGGAGCTTGTACCCTTGGGAATATGAAAAGATGGCCCTTAATTTTCAGAAAAGCTCCTTTCCCATACCTTGAGGGTATTCCTTTTTTCCTTTCATTGTCACTGTCCTAAATCCAACAGAAAAGAAATCTCAGAGGACAGTTTGCTGTGATTAACAGTAGTTTCTTAATCGTTATTCTCCAATGTGTTTTTCTCCTCTTTCACCTACAGCCCACTTCCATAAGGGTTCTCCTGCAGTTTCTCTAGGGATGAGGAACCACCACCTTATTCCTTTCCATGCTAGCTGAAGACACCCTGGCACACAGACAGACCCTCCTAGGCTCACATCCATCCCCAAAACCACACCACTGGGGGCTTCACTCAAGAAATAGCTCAGCTACCAGTTTGAGATTTGCTGTCAGGCACACACAGTACAACTTTCTGGACAGACCAAGTTTTACTTTTTGGGATACCTGTGCTTTTTGGGTAGTGTAGACTTCAGGAGCTTTAACAGCACACAACCGTCGGTAATGCCAATGGCTTATGCTTACATACACAGTTATCATAAATGAACGTTGGTTAGCATATGAGCACAGAACCAGTTTCAATTGGTAAGCCATGGCACGGACATGGAAACCAAGGACCAGTAAGCTAGCTTGTATTTTTAAAGTGCTAATGTAAACATTCTACAGATCAAGTGTAAATACTAAGACTCAACTTTCCCTTACAATAATTTGATCAATTGTTTACAGTTTCAATCTATGCAGAGTCAAACCTTTCTGCAGAAGAATCTCTCTTCACCATTACCAGAAAATTAATTCTGTAAATAGTTCCTATCCTACCTAATAGGAGCTTGATTAAGTAGTAAAGCAGACAGACTGCAAGCTCTTTTGCTAAGAACCGCACACTCTTTCATGAGTGAGGCCTGGGCTGTTTGCTTTCCCAGTGAATCAGAAAGTCACCTGCTCACATCAACTGCTGTTCAAAAATCTGAAGAAAGGAAAGCCTACAACATACACATGACACAGATGCCCCAAAATCTGTATTTCAAAGCCTGTACTGCAGATGATTTAACACAATGCCCAGAGACTGCTCTCAGAAGAAGCCATTAAAGCACCACTATCTTAGAACACCGCTAACCCATTTATTGCTAGGGCCTTCACAGGCAGCATAGAGAAAGTTCTTTCCACACGTTCCTATCTGGCTTCAGTTGGATTTGGTAAAAAAAAAAATTAAGACAAGCAAATACATAGGATTTGTATTCCAGGTTCTCATGTCAACATTCTTGGATGATGGGTCCACTGAAATTGTCTGAGCTTTAGGCAAGAGTTCCTGGGTTAGACAGCATTTCTGGGGTTACAAAGGTGTTTTGTGAATTATAATGGTGATTCCTACCTCTATAGGCTTCTGCATTAACAGCCCACAGTGAAACAACCACACTGAGCAGGGCAAGTACTTGCACATATACAGAACAAGGTGGGGAATGGGGGGGGACAGGGGGAACGGGGCCACAGGGAAGAAATTCGTTACAAGAAAAGAGGCTGAACTACTTCACTTTTCACTCTTTTTGTCTGAAAAAAGATTAGACTAACTTGCACACCCAGAATTTTCTTCCATCCTTCAAAGCCCCCCTCCTTTCATGCTACAAAGAGCCAGTATTCTTTGACCATCGTTCAAAATTTGAGTTTAGGCCTTGAAAGCTTTAAGAGCTAATGCATAAGAGCTGAAAAGCCCAGGGTGAAAGGATTCTGGTACAGATCTAAACACTTGCAAACATGCAATCTTAAACTCAAAATCCAGTTGACATTGAAGCCTCAAGCAAACAAAAAAAAAGTATCCCACATCACTACCAGAATTATTAAAACAACCTTTTGCTCAAGAAATTACACTCAAAACATTACTCTGAAAGACAGAAGCAAGATCAGCATGGAAATTAGTTCTAAAAAAAGTCTTCACAAAGAATCCACATCCATACTACACCTTGTTGGTGCATAAAACAGAATTACACTAAGCTCAGAAGTCTTATAAAACATTTTTCTTCTACTTTAACTAATATTTACTCTTTTCAGATCAAAATCAAAGCAGCAACACAACCCCTGGAAGCAGCTGATTCGTATATAGACACTGAAGAAAAATTATGATCTAGATCATAAGCCCCTCTAAAGACATCTCAGATTTGCGCAGGCAGTTCAAGACACTTTAGCACATCTTTACTGTTACATCATCTGTTCTGAGGTTTAATAATGCAAATGGTAAAGTTACACATTATTTGAAAACATGGCCACACTTGCAGATTAATCTAGTTAGATAATTACCCATTACCTACTCCTTCATATATGTATCCTGGTTGAAAATGGACATTCATCTCATATCAAAAATATGAAGGTTCAGACTTCACACCTCTTCCCCTTTTTAATAGGAAAAAATAAAAAAGGGAACATCCGCAAAGTCAAGGAAGCTTTCAATTATATATGTATGCCCCTCAAAATATATATCTTCACATACTGAGCAATCTGTGTAGAGTAATATGGGTTAAGAGGAAGGAAAAAAAATTTAACACCCCCCACATTTTTGAAGATCACCTAAGACAATGAATCAGAGAAAGAGCAGATTTCAAACCACTGTTACCAGCACAATTGAAGCTAATGTGCATCTAGAGGATACATTTTGCTTCGCATTTGCCATTCCACAACATTATGGATTTATAAAAGCAGATCCTTACAAAGAAAGATCAGTGTACGACAGTTCTCTTTGATCTCTTGGTTTACTTACTTCTGCAAGTGAGATCAGATTTAAAAAGCCACAGGAATTTACCACTTTGAAGTATTTTAACTTTTCATTAACTGGAACAGTGGTAGCCGATTACAAGACAAATTCAGAAAGTAGAACTTATTTTATTTTTGCAGACTTAAGGTTGTTGCACAGCTAATAGGAAATCCAGTGTTTAATTCAATTTCCAAGTATGTGATTTGTTAGTAATGCTGGAGTTGTGGGGAAAAAAAGGGTACTTCAAGGGATGACCTATTTTGCTCTGGAATGGGGAGTGCACGATACCCTCTCAAATTCCAAGAAAAGACACTGCAAGATAAAACATACTTTTCTTTTCATGTTTATTCAGCTGACAAGCACAACCCTGAGCACTGACCAAATTATTAATAAGGACCATTTCGCCCCTTCTCAAACAAATTAAGACTAGCTAATGATGACAGGAAAGGAAGACTTAATTGTTCACTCTGAAGAAAATTAGTGGCTCTTGATATTGGCATTCTTTAATGTACTTAAAATGACAACTAAGCATAAATACAGTGGAAGTGCCTAAAGCTAACAAATGTGTGGCTTTTTTTTAAATAGTTAACTTGGAAGTAGATCTACTGCTTTGCAGATAATATGCTATAAAGTCTGTTTCCTGGATGGTAAATACAAATTTATACCCTACAGATTTAATTTCTGAATATTTATTTTGAAAACTATAAACTGTGACTGAGCCAAAAATAGAGGGGATCTTATAAGGCTGCCTTTTTTTTGTCTACTGCTCTGTAAGCAATCCACACATGATTTCTGATTCCTAGTTTAGTTTCATCCTTGTGTCTACAAAACGAGACAGCAGAGAAAGCTAGAGATTGAAAATTTACAAATGTACTCTGACGAATAAAAAGTTTCGCTGAGAATTAGAAAAACGTCACTGAATAACCACAAGTTTGGACAGGAAGTTATTTTGCATTTTTCCTTTTTTGAAGAAAAATCTCAAAAATAGAAGAGAAGGAAAAAAAAATTACTTGCTACATAGGTTGGGTTTTTTACATAAGTGAGTAGTCCTGTACATAGTTCAGGTGTCAAACTGTTTCATCTTGTTTGCATCAACTGAGGGAGGAGAGAAAAAAATTTATCAGTGGAACAGACGTGCTTAGACTGGTAACCACGGAAAGGAAAAAAACACAAACACCATAGTAAAGCTTTTTTTTTTTTTTTTTGAGATTTGCTTATAAAACAACCCATACACTGAAAAATAAAACTGTGAAAGCAACACTGACAGGACTGGTGACACAAGGGTTAACTAGGGGATGATGAAACCACTGCAGACATTACCAAGAAACAGGTCCAAAACAGCAGACAAATTATTATGGAGCTGTCTTTCCTATTTATACTCAATTTCTATTTCCATCCACATAATCAATGCACACACAAGTTTACCAAATACAATCAGAGATTTCCATTTTATCATCTGAACACTAACACACACACGCCAAGGAAAGGAACAGACTTCACTTCTCTTCCAAACTGGTCACTTCATTACCCAAAATGAATCCCTTCTTCACCCAGATAAAAGCTTACTGTTCATAAAATTAGTTTTCTCCACTAAGAAGTTAGACTCAAAACAACGGAGCCTCCTAGGAAGGAACAAGGAGATACTAAAACAACTTTCCAGAGACACACCATGTTTACTCACACAAACAGCTTGAACCCAAAGCACCAGCTCATGGAAGGAGCTTTCTTCATGAAGAGGTAGCTAAAATCCAGGGCAGTGCAGCATCTAACTAGAGAGGTATAAAAGGGATATTGGAGAGGCTGCAAAGGAGCAGTAGCTGAACTCTAGCAAATCCCAGAATTCCCAGAAAAAACAGTCAGAGCCAAAGGGTACACACCAGAAGCATGCTACTGAAAGGAATCACATTATAGGAACTGTTTACCAGGTATCAATAATCTCAATCCCACAGTGGCCAAGGAAAAGACAGAGGGAACAAGACCGCAGGATCCCTGCAGGAAAGATCTTGACACATTGTCCCAGGGCTTCGCACTGCAGAAACACAGCTAGTGCCCTGAAGCCAGCACATGAATGTGCACAGGTCCAGGACCCGTGATGGAAAGGCAGTCGCAGCAGCAGCAGCAGTCCTGCTTCGCAGAGATGCTACTGACAAGACCCATGACCTCAGTCACAAATGATTTTTTTTTTCCCAGCGGGGGAGGGTCACAAGTCACATAATACAGCAGGAAGAGATGACAAACTTTGTTTAGACAACAGTTACTTTTAAAAACAAACTCAAAAAACTCCAGCAGCTCCCCACACCCTCTCATTCCCCAGAGAGCAGCCAAGTGGAGCAGGAATATAGAGTCTATCTTCTCTACCATCTATGAGAAAAAAAGAGATTATAAATGCTACTAAGGAAATAGATTTAAGACAATCTTGGAAAAGGCAGCTATTTAAGTTATTGCTAAACTTCCTACAGACTAGCCAAAGCTGAGCAGCAAACAGGGAAGGAATCAGAGATCCCACTCTCCCATAAAGGCGAATATTCACCCTTGTAGTACCTCTTCTGGAGACCCCATGGGGAATCCAGCTCAATGGGTACCACACAGCAGGCCAGGCACAGTACACAGGTGGTGCCAAAGCAGTTACCACAACGAGTAGTATTTAAAAAGGTCAAGTACTTAAATGCTAGAAACACAACTCTGCTTTATAGATGAATCCCTCTGCATGGCAAGCCCATGTGCCCTCACCAAAACCCAGGAGTGGCAGAGCACACCATACATGCTCATGAGCACATTCAGTTTTGCATGAAACACATGACTAACTGTGTTTATATGAATTCTTGGCTGATACCTACATTATTAACTAACAAACAAGACTGCAATTACATCCAGCTTATCAAGTGACTGCCACAAGAAAATCCTGGGAAGTTTGCAGGTGTCCAAGAAACCCACAACTAAATGAATGCTTGTGTTGAAACTTAGCTGAGAGGAAAGACCATGGAGAAGCACCTTCCCAGCCAGTCTACCTCATTTCTGGCTGTTTTACAGTGATAGTCTTAGAACTTGAAGTAGTTCTTCTAAATACACATTTGTGATAAATCTGAAACAGCCACTAAAAACATCAACATTTGTCTCGCATCAGAACCTGAACACACACCTTCCTCCTAACTGCCTATCACTAACTTCTTAGCAAGATGCCTTTCAAAATAGCTGTGGCAGCATCTTGAATTTCTTACCTCTCACGGCAGGCTCCTCTGAAACAACCAGTACCTGACATAACCTCAGCATTTTTATCCCCTCCCCGTCCCCACAAAAGCAGGCACAGAGGGAGGAGGGAGAACACAGAAACACACAAAGCAAAGGTCAGCGTGTCAGTAGGAAAAAACTCCCCAGTTAGATCAAAGAAAGTGCTAAAAGCTACGACGACTTTCCAGCTAAAGGCTTTTAGAACTATTTGGTTACATACTATTTAGTCAAATATCAACTACTGGTAAACAAGCTGCTTTAGGCTAATAAGCAACATTACTTTTTGATGTTAGTTAGTGACCCACTGCATACACTTAGGTAATCACTTTATTTTACAGCACTGAGATGCTGAATAAAATTAACGTGAAAAATTTATTTTCCAAGTCACTAGTGTGCCCACATTGAATCATCAGGACTTGGAAGAGACTTTGCAAGCCCCCCTTTACTTACTAATGCACTGAAAATTAAGCAGAGCTGGTATAAAGATAAAATAGGCTATGTTCAATAATTCATTTTTTCTCCTTTTATGCAATATTTAAAAGTTTTCCATAAACAGAGCCATCACCAATCATGTTTAATGACAGCTAATTTGAATTATGTGAAAACCAGGAACTTTCTCCAGGAAATCTACCGTAGTTACCAAGTTGACTTAAAACGCAGTGAGGCCTAACACATGGGAAAAGTATGACATGTTTGCAGCCAAGACAAAAAATACCCACTCTGATAAAAATAATCTGTGATAAAAGTAAACTGAAGACAGTTGTACTTATAGGTGAATTAGTTTCTTAGGTTCAGAGTGCATCACGTTAAAAAATCCATCTTAAATTTCAGCAATGGAAATTTCAGCTTATTGGGCACACTATAGAAAACCCACGGGTAACTTCATTAGCATACCAGACAAGACAATGTGCTGGTCTGCATCACTGGGTAGCAGAATCTGCACTTTTCCTTGAATTTACCACTGATATCACACACAAATGAGGTACACTTATCAGATGCAGCTTCCTAGTTCTCCTGAGGTCCGGTCACAGTAAAACCGCAGTATGACTTCCCAGCCAACAACACCAAAACCAGAACTTAGAAGTTATGTTGAGAGATCTCAAGTCAACACCATGTGATTTGACTGACATTTGCTTTTAATCAAGTACACAATTTGACAGCTACCATGGGGATATGAACATTCACCTATCATTCTGCAGTTGTCCAAAAGACACAGAGCGCATCAGGATTAAACTACTGACTTCACTCTTCATCTAGCACATGCAGGTGATCGATTCATTAGGTAGCGGGGCTGAAGAAACACTTTCAACAGAATACTGTAAGAGCCCAATGCAGAGAAGATTGCCTTAAGCATGGTCAGATAGGAATGACATTTAGCTCATTTTCAGGGAAAACAACAGCTACAAATTTGTTTTCGTATCTGGAGTTAACGCATAAATGCTTGATGCAGGCAGTATTCCAGGCAAATTACAGTTTCTTAGGTCACTGCAGGAAGAATGAATTCGTTTTAAAAATAAGAAAAAACCCAAATTTCCCTCATGTATCAAAACCATTTATTTACATGGAAAACTGCATGGAAATGCAGGTATGACAATGCTGAAAGTGAATTTGCACTCTCAATATATTTGGAAGGTCAAACTGATTTCAATGACAATACTGGTCTTCCACCAGTATTCCAGCAACTCTGTAAAAGAGAACATCAACTTTTTTTTTTGCAATGAAAAAATTGCCAATGTATTACTTAATAATTTGTTATTCCTTTCCACCAATGCTGCAAAATTCAAATATTCAAAGTCACATGAACAAATTTTCTGAATGTCCTGAAATTATTATTTTTTACCAGGGGGATTAGAACCATTATATTTCTAGAATTTTACTAAAACTAAAAGAAAATCTCTAGAAAATTAATCAACAGTAATTTAAAAAGAAGTACTCTCCAGCTAGTGTCCATAAACCATGTCCTCAAAAGCAATTTTATTATACATGACTAAATATTGAGAGCAAGTCTCTCATCTTGCCATGCAAACCTTCTCCAGAAGTATTTGCTCAAAGATGCAGATCAACCTCAAGTCAGACTAACACCATCCATAATATGCTCAGAGGAAAGGAGTGGGAGGGGAAGACTACTTACAGTCCAGCTGAAACTTAATGGATCATTTTGATAGCCATATATATAGTATTGGCATTCAGAAGTCTAACTGCAAACCAAAGTAGTCCAACCATAACAAAGGGGCACATGCCAGACACATGCAGATATATTCAAGCCATCAAGCTACTCAGACGAGCTAACAATCTTGGCTTCTGTTGTTGGGCAGCTATACTCCGTGCACCGCTGTACCACCAGCAACACTTCAGAGTATCACTGTCCCTATGAAAAGCACCCTGCAATGAGGTTGGCATCAAGCTGTGTTCATGAACGGAGGAGTCAAAGGTCCCTACTAGTAAGGAAGCCAGACTTACAAGTAAAAGCTAACAACAATCATCTCAGCCTTGTTATAGCCCACTAAGAAGCACTACAATTTAACAGAGATCTCTCCTTGCACTATTTTAACACAGCCAAGTCCGTGGTTTTGTTGTATAATATTTACCATAGCTGAAAAACTCATTTCCTTTTAAAAGCAAACATGTTTTTAATACTGCCCACTGCTTAATATAGCTTTTCTAGAAGAAGCAGCAATTGCCTTACCAGAAGCCTGGTTTGAAACAGCAATACATGTTAACTACATGTATCTTCTCACCAAAACAGGAAGTTCTGGAAGTTTCCATTTAGAAACAAGTCATTTTTTTTTCCTATAGTCTGTGGCAAATAGCCATAACATGACTAACATGGCATACTAACGCAGCTGACTACAGAGGACAAGTCAGCAGAAAAAAAGTAAACCAAAATCTACTCCAGTAGTATGCATACCATGTAATGAAGGATCTTTTCAACCTCATGCGCACCTTCCCATCAGTTACTGGTAGGGAGTGCTTGCTGGGAGGGAGGGGGGGGAAAAATAAAAATAAAAAAATCAAGGCACTCCAGAAGGAATAGATTGATTCTCCGTTCTTTGTGAATGAGTAAGAATGCCAACTCTCTCCATTTGTATCAAATCACTTCACTTTGCTGTACACACACTCTTAATATGCTACTCCACACTACACATTCGAGCTAAAGATTTGATTTCTGATGATGTTTGACTGTGTTTCTGTAAGAATTATCATCAGCTTCACACATGCACTTAAAGTAACTAAATAATATGTATTGCATCTTGAACTGGCTTGTTGGGTGGGGTTTTTTTCTGGCCTTAAGTCCCAAGTTTTAGAGCTTGAATACGTTTAATTCCTCAGGAATGGTAATTAGCCATTGGTGCTTTTTGCACATGTAAAAGAAAAAATGTATAAAGAAAGGACTTTTTAAATAATTAAACTCCTTTCCTGAGCAATACAAGAAATAACTGATTCCCAAATATATGTAATTGAGCCTACTGCTGTTTCAAATTCAATTTTTCTTTAATTGGTAACTGTAGCACATGTGAATTATTAACTAGCAATCCCCAAGAACAGGATATAAAATAAAAAGAGAAAAGGCTTCCAATGTAGCTGGAAGATAAACTCGCATTTTTTAAGACACTCTGTAGAATTCTCCTCCTGTACTGCTTTTTTTTATTACCATCTACCTGAAGTTCTGCTGGAAGGTTTCCTCTAAGGAGCCTACAGAAATCAGCTTGAGGATGACAGTATTATGGGACTTGCCTTCTCTGAAATGTTAAAAGATTTTTAGAAGGGCTACAGGCACAAGAATTTGTACTGTGACTTCTAAAAGAAGCTGAAGAGCAAGCAGGAACTTTAAGTTACTCCTGCTCACATGTGTAACTGTGCAGCCAAGAACCATTTCCCCGTTAACCCAGACAAGAACCAGCTGGGGACACTCCAAGAAGCCACACAGCCACGAGCACCACCACTCAACACCAGCACACAAAGCACACAGCATGTTTGCATGCGCACACCCTTGAACAGCAGCTGACAGCTACTTCCCTACCGTTTTGCACATTACGTTCTTAAGGTGCCTGCAGTTCTTTCTGCTATCCATTGTTCAAACAAGGTTTACTGCCTGCTGCTGCGGCTCCTTAGCAAGTCACGTTCTGCACAGCGCACACACCACACCACACCACAGGAGAAAGCAAGCCATCTGGTACTAGATATGACAACGTGAGCACAAGGATGCCTTTTCCTAGCTATTCATTAAAAAAAAAATCCAGAAAAATAGTTTTAAATAGACTAGTAGAGGAGGCAAAGCAGGCAGGGATTGCTCTGCAGAGAAGGACACGGGCCATGCCTTGGAGGCAGCAGCTTACAAAGAAACATAACGTGGTTACCCGAAGAGGCTCCAGAGCGGTCACATTAACCTGCAGCATCATGAACATGCCACACTAAGAGAGTTGCGTGCCAAAGAGGAAGCCGCACACAGGGCCAGTGTGGCTGGGCGCCAGAGCAGCCACCGGCCGTCTCGGCAAACATCCGCTGCAGTGTGGCAGAAGCAACCGGACAGCGTCTGGGCAGGAGGCACCGCGTGAAGTCACGTCTGACTTAACACCTACCCCAGTCGCAGAACAAATTATCCTCCAGGCTCAATCTACTTCATAAAAAGACCACTCCTGATTAGGAGGAGAAAGGGAAGCACAGCCTTCCTGCATATCAAGTGAAAACATTTTTAGTTAGATAAAATGTCGGAATGTCCAAGTTCAAGACTTTAAACCTGCTTCCTATCTTAAGCAACAAGTATCCTGTGAGGAGATTCCTCTTCCTTTCCTACTTCCTCTGAGAAATGTTCATCACCATCTACTTAAAGCAACAGGAAATTTTTGAATACCTAGATACATCTTTTTCAATTATTTTTCTAGTTCAGCTCAAGCAATTTTCAGGACCACAGCAGTTACTGACATCCCACCACACGGCATTGACACAGGGGGTAATGCTAGAAAAGCAGACTTTAGGCAGTGAAAAAACACAGCAACTCATTTAAGATCTGAAATCTGATTCTTCCTCAATTTGAATGAGATTTAATTTCAAGAAATTGCTAGTATGCATTTAGTAATCTATAAAAGACTGAATTTCCCCCCACTGTTACGAAAAAACCCCAAACAAAACAACCACCACTTCACACCAATCCAGCACCAGCTTTTAGGATTTTAATCCTCCACGTTATCAAGTCAGAAAAAGTAAATCCTCCTTTTTAGAAGAGCCAGGTGGTGTTACTCAAAAAAAAAACATTCAAGAAAGTCACGCATTTTCTGTTACATACTGGATCAGGTGGCATCATTTTCTCATGCTTTAATCTGCAACTATACCAAAAAAGTTGCCAAGCCAAGCTTCATCATAAAAATTTCATAGAGATTTGTCAAGTAAAACATCTGTCTCCCATTAAGGGAAACAGCAAGCTTGCTTGCGGTACTAAAACAACAATGAAATAATTTTGCAACATATTCTTGTACACTGTCTTACAAAGATTTCCTAAACTCATTTTGCCTTGGTTAGGACACTGTACACACACACACACAGAGGTGCGTTTAGGAGACAAAGTGCACATGAAATTCCTCAGCAGATTCACAGAGCTCTGTTTACAACCATCAGCCAAATGTAGCTGTGCAAATAAGAGTCAAGGATCCCATGCTGCAGTCCTCAGGAGAGGGCTTCAGCTGACACACAAGAAGAAATACAGAATATGCTGACAGGTCAGCCCTAGCAAAGGTACGACCGGTTTCCTGAAACGGCAAATTCATTCTGTCTTGGAGGCAAGGATTTCTGTTAGTACCTCATCTCCCAGTTAAATTTTAAGTTTTTAAACAAATAGCGCAGCTCAGAAAAGTCATTAGCTTTTCTTGGGGTTGCATGCAAGACACCCATCTGACACTTGCCAGTCAGAAAACAAATCTTTCACCTCCCTCACATATTTAAAGTGACCATCTAAATGTGTATCCCCACAAGCACATCACCCCAACAGGTTCACCCCACAGCCTGTTCTCAGTTTACCTGCCCCAAGATGGCAAGTTTCGTTGTCCACCAAATTCCCCATTGTGAGCGTTTGTGCAGACACAAGAGAACATAACAGCACTTGAACCTGGGAAAGGACGGCGGGGACAGGACAGGGTCAATGCGGTATCCTCAGGAAGGTGGCCATGGTCTAAAACTCTGCTTCAAACTGAACTGTGGCAATTCAATTAGAGAAGCATCATTTGAGTTTCATCCTCTTGCACAGGAGAAAAATCTCAGTTATCTTTGGATAACAATCCAAGAGACACAGAGGTCACATTATGTTCGATGGCAAAAAGCCACTCAGCTGGAGACTTTTGAATTTGGAAGAGAAGAAAAGAAAAATATAATGAAAGTGTGACCACTCCACAGGAGGCTGCTCCTGCTTCTTCCATTTGGAAATCCACAGTGTGATTTCTGGAGTTCTGAGGAACAGGAAAAAAAAATTATGTCTTTTGAGGGGAAATTCTTCAAACTCCCATAGCTAAGCTTTTGAATTGACTCTGTATTCAGTTATAATCAGCACCAGTGCTTTACTGAGAATGGAATTTATGCAGACTTTCTACCGTCAGTCACATCCCAAATTTAGAAGGGATGGAAAGGGAAGTTTTAAGTTTTCCCCCTTTACAAGGCTTATGTGTGATACTTTAAAATGGGTCTTTGGAATTGTCACTTTAACCACAAAACCCCAGGAAACTTCATAATGATCCTTTACAGTATGTACATAAATACAATTTCAAGCAAGAATATTACATCTGCATGTATGAATCAGTGTATCATTTTCTAGCATGACTCACAATTGTACAAAATTGCAACCAAATGTTTCCTTGGTCCCCAGTAACTTGAAACTTCGTTATCACGTATAGAATATATGTTGGTCATTCAAGTATCTTGTGTCTTAATTTTCTAAGCCTTGAGGGATACATTGAGAAAACCCTAAATACAAGCTGCATGCGTTTTTCCAGGTTCAGTAATTTAATGAGCATTGTGCCTTCCAGGTAAAAACCAGATTAATATTTTCACTGAGCATAATAATCATCCTTTGATTTTATCTTCCTACAGAAATTCCGTATCCTGCATTATTTACCCCAAGCACTTCTTACAAGTTGCTCAGCTCTGCTGAAAATTTGAATGGTTCAATGTAACTGCTGCTGACTGTGCTCTGAACAGTGTTTTGGCACGCAACCATCTATGATGCCCAGCTAAGAAAAAGCCTTGCTTGACTCAATATTAAGTTAGAACTTGTACTGATTTTTTGCTAGCTGTACTCAAACGTGGCTTTAGAAATCTGTTCAGTCAATCACTGAAGAAAAAAGTACAGTCAGTGCTGGAATAAGACGTTGTAACAAAAGAAATCCATCAGCTGTAGGTCCCCGTAAAACACAAGCTGCTTAAAGACATCTGAACATGTACAAACTAACGACAGATATTCTGAAATTGTGAAGTAAATGTAGCCTAAGAAAATAATGATCAGGGGAAGAAAAAAAATTATTTCTTTATTGCACCACTTCAATGGCTCTTAACATAGAAATATGCCCATCGCCCATAGCAGTACCTTAATTACAGAAAATAAAGTCCTATCATGAAGCCTTTTCTTAAGGATTTCCAAACTTTCCGAAACTCCTACCTGACTAAACCAAATGTATAACACATCATTATTGCACATGATCACCTAGGGGACATACCAGGCTATTGGTTTGGTAAATTTGCAATTTGAATCCACTCCTCCAACTATACAGTACCTGAAGTATACATTCTTTTGCATATTCTCACTTTTCTTCAGTTTAGACAGTGAAGGGAATATACAGAAGTATCCCTGTTTGCATGCCCCTGCTACTCCCTCTCAGTACCAAAGTTTTCTTCTGCATTTAGAGCCTCGGGGCGGGGGGGGGCTCTCACCTTCCTCCTCTTTTTCTGTTGGAATACAAGTGATTTTTTTCCCCCCCCCCCACTTCTCAGCTTTGGTGTCTTCCTTTCCACACCTAGAACTGCAGTAAAAGACCCCCTTCTCTTCACTCACCATCATCATCTATGCTCACTATTCAAGAGATGCATCCCAAGAAACACCTGCCAGGCTGCTCACCTTCACTACATCACAAGTTGCATATAGGAAGGCCACTTCCTTATACTGCTTGTGTGAAATTTAACAACCTGCCAGTGCAAACTTTGTGCCCCTTCAGACACAGGATTTCAGCTCAAGAATAAAAAATGGCAGGTGACAGGTGAGATCCCATTCAAAACAGAGAATGTACTTTGAGGCACTGGCACAGATTGCCCAGAGAAACTCTGCCTGCCCCCCCTCCCTGGCAGTGCTCAAGGCCAGGTTGGGGCTTTGGGCAGCCTGGTCTAGTGAGAGGTGTCCCTGCCCATAGCAGGGGCATAGGAACTTGATGATCTCTAAGGTCCCTTCCAGCCCTAACCATTCTGTGATTCTACGAAATCAGACTTCACCCACCCAACAAGGATCTTAAGTCACATGTAAGCAGCTCTCCAAACCACCCCTCTCCCATGTTTGTGCTCCCATGCAAGATGTTTCAGTAAAGCGTACATTTAACCCTCCCACACACACACACTTTTTACAAGACAAATACAATTATTCAACAGACAGTCCTTGCTTGGCTCAGAGTTCTTTCACATTCCACATTAGAAAAACAGCAAGAGGATACATGAAGCCAAGTCTTCATGTATTCTAAATCATGTAAAAAACGAGACTGATGTTAACTATTTTACTAGTATTCCTTCCAAAAGCACAGAAGATGCCCTTAGTTTTATCTAACAGCAAGACACGTCAAAACTTTTATCTGCTACTGCTGAAGTAAAACCACAGCAACAGCTCAAATGCAGCAACAGCTGGTAACCAAACAATACCCAAAGTTAGCACACAACTTTATAACCAACACAGTGCTGCAACATCAGACAAAACTGAAAGAGGATGTAACTCCAAAGAACCAACACCCCACGTTCACACAAAATAAGACTGCTATTCAAAAAATGAAATAAATATAAACAAGAGACTAAGTTCTTAATCACAGAATAACTCAAATTCATAGAAGTCCCAAAAAGCACTGAAAGCTTCATACAGAACAAATTGCTTCACCTTACAAATTACTCATGACAGAAGTCATCTTACAGAAACACTTTCCACTTCCTGAATTTAATATTGGACATGTGTTGCTCCTCTTCATTTATGTACCCTTTTCAAACACAGACACTAAAATAGCAAGAGGCAAAGCTGGTAGGAAGATGAAGCTAAAGCATTTAGAATATTTTTATGTCCTATATTAATATTTACATCAAGCTTATGTCACTGAATCTAAATTTTACCTCCTTGAAGCTAATAGGGTCAGCCTAGGCCTGCCTCCTAACAAGCAGTAACACTTCCATGGTTCCTTCATATAGCTGTAGCCCATAAAAACACAGCCCTTTCTCATGTCCATTTCCACAAAACAGCATGGGGTATTTTGCAGTCATACATACTTCCACTGGTGGCATTCAAAACAGCCTGTCTTTCAGTGTCACTGGACATACATCAAGCTTCAATACTTTTACATGTTCATAGCACAAAAAAAAAAAAATCATCTTTATTACTATAGCAACCACCATTTTATAGCTGCAGATAAAGATGGGGAAACAATTTGACCAGAATTTCTAGGTGTAGTTGAGCTTCCACGAGCTAATCAGAATGACAACTTCAGTAAAGCCTACTTTAGACATTTAAGAATCAAAACACATTCTCCAGTTCCAGGAAAGTGCTTAATCATAAGTATCTGTTTAAAGATTTTAAAATAATTTACTACAAAGTTAAATCTTCACTCCTCCTTTAACAAGTCTATTCAAGAAAGGGAATAAAAATCTTTTTCATTTCATTATCAGTCAGTAATTCATTTAAAAAGGAAAACCCAAACATTTTCAGGGCTTATTTTCTCTTCAATAAGAGAAAATAATTTGCATTGATAATATGAATCACCATCTCTGGTCTTCCTCCACCTTAAGCAAGACAGGAGAGCATTACTGCACAGTATCTGCTCCTTCTCCAGCTCCCCTTCTCCCACAGCTTCACTAGCCAAGCACTGCCTGGCAAGAAAGAACTGAAAGGAATCCTCATTTTAGGAAGGCAGCTTCTTTGATGCATTGTAGCAAAGGGAAGAGTAATGTTATCATAGGTTTTGGCATTTTTAATTAGGTCCTACCGGTGAGACATGCACTGCCCCAAAAATGCTCTGAATGCCAGCGTAAGCCTACTAAGGCAGCATTTACTGCTTCCTTGAGAAACTTCCTACACAACACCTAAGCAAGTAAGATTTAGATTTTGTATGCAATCTATTTCATTAGAAGTATAAATATCTGGTTCACGAAGCCTGGTCTGCTCCATTCTTGATATTAGGCAGCTAATTGCAGACTGCTTAAACACCTTGTCTGTGGCAATGGGTGGATGATCAAATGGATGTCCAGAGGCCAATTTTCTGACCAGCTCAGTAAGACTTGGTTGCCTGACACAAGTCAAATTTACTCAGGACGGAACAGCAGCAGAAACCCCACGATGGCAGTAACAGTAATTGGCAATTACTTGCCTCCACTACCCTAGCTTGATTCTTGGAATTAAGTAAGAAAGATTATTTTTTCCAAGAGTCATATTAAACGAACAACTTGTCCTACCCATGAATGCATTCATCTAAATTATTGGGCATTAGAGATGAGAAATCAGTTACAGCATGAGGTGAATCCAAAAGTTCAGTTTCATTCACCATGCTGATGAGGTTATATCACTAGATTACAGTTCTATTCTGGTACAATCCCTTGATCTCATCCCCTTAACCTGAAAGCAGAACATTTGATTAAAAAGGAAGATAGCTGAATTGAATTGTGCAAGAACTACTGAAAGTTAAGCTAGCTAGGGAAATTATTTTTTTTTTAAGTTTACATCAACAGAAAGCTGAACGAAATGTGGAGCCTTAAAAAAATCCTTATTTAAAACAAAAGTTTCTTTGGCCCATTTCAAGTTACTCAGTATTGCCAGTGTTAGAAGAAACTACAGGTGCCTAGGCAGGAGTAGTAGTACACGATTAAAACATCACCATGAATATGGTTAGCCTTGCACCGTAATTATTATCAGAAAAAATAATTACCCCTGAGGTGAAACAATCCCTCCAGTTAATTTTATATATAAGCTTTTAAGCTGCATGCACAAATCAGTTGTGCAAGAGGTATGAGATATGGTCACAGATCAATTCAGCTTGCTAGAAGGAATTTATTAATACCACTCAGGGTTGAGGGGATTTTTTTGTGAAACACAAATTACCTGCAAAACAAGGCATTAGCAGATATTACAGATAAAACCTCTTGAGCAACCCCAATTATTTAGTACTGAGCAACCATATTCCAACCCAGGAAAAAGAGTAACAAAGGGTTAGGAATGCTTCTGCATGTAGCAGGGGGTGTGCTTCCCATGCACATGAAAAATTTTAAAATATTAAAATTAATCCAAGAGGTAAACTACAGACTTACTAGTTCAGAGACCTCAGCCTTAAGTCACTGCAGATTTGGAGGTACAACTTCTGTATGCTTACTACCTGGAAATAACATGATGAAGCTATAGCCACAGGGCTACAAAGTAGGAATTCACTGCTTCCAGTCCCACTGCCTGGTGCTTCGACTTGATGCTGCACCATCACAGCCAGAATACTGAGGGGTTTTTAGGAAGGAGGATTTCTTTGCCCTTCACATAATCAGAAAATGCCCTTGTGGCATTTCTCACTTGTAGCTTGATCAAAGACTACTACTCCACCTGTAAAAGCAGATAAACTAATCTCAGAAACTACAACCTCAGTCCTGCCAAGCTGTGCAATCTTTTCAACAAACTTCCAGTCACTGAATAATTTCATAGAATAGTTTTTAATGTGTAAACCAAGTCAGCCAAGCAAAAACTTCACATTTCAACATTTCCAAGTTTGGATGAAGATTTTTTTTGTGTACAGATTTTGTATTTAAGACAACTTACAGTCACATAACCACACTGTCAAATGTTTTAGTTAGAAGCAACAGATTATATCGCCAGTTCATTCTGTCTCTAGTGATCCCTGTCATCGAAATGAGTCTTTGTGCATTTATTTTTTCACTAATGCTAATAACTAGATACTTGGGTTTTTTGGATGCGAGGCAGCAGGACTGTTGAACTAAGCAGAGGTCCAGGTTTGTGGCAGTTCAATAACCAGTTGCTGTACTTTCCATCATCTGCTGTTTTCTGGGTTGAGTAGGGGTTTCTTATTACTGAAAGTTAATAAGGATTGCTTACTTTCATCTTAAAAAGCAAAAGCTTGACCTTCTACTTAAGTAATGCGTGCAGTATCACCTCAGAGAGTTAGAACTTTGCAACAGCAATACCTCCTTAGTACAATGCAGCAGATGGAGTTTCTATGCTTGCCCTATCATTTCATTTTCCTTAAAATATGACAATGCTATCCTCAGCCACAGCAATATGTTTTTTCTGATCTGTGATTCTGTAGACAAGATGGAGTGATTTAAAGTGGACAGTGGTATACGAAGCTTCTGTAATGGATGTAACTATGATTTTTAGTGTTCGTTAACATGACCAAAAGTGCTTCTAAATTACTATCCTTTTAAAAGGAATACAACATGTTCAAAAAACCCCAAAACACAACAAACAAAATGCCATACCTTATTTTGATACTATTACACATTGATTTAGAGAAAGATAACATAGAGGCAGGAAGACATTCATAAAGTCATTTATGGCTTAGTATTATGACAAGAAGTGACATGCACTAATAAGCACCAGGCTTGCTTCCAAGAGCAACATCTTTCCATGAGAGAAGAGGAACATTCCATTCAACCAGCGTAATCCCAAGCACAACCTAGCAGATGAAAACTGGAAACATCCAATAGCTCCACAAGTCTCAATTACCCTCTTCCCATTCCCTTATGGAAAACAAGGGAGGAAGAGATGGATGGTTATGCACCATCAATAGCAAGCATCCGAAGCACTTGAGAGTGCAGCATCACAGCAGCCTGGATCCCCAAGCACAGGCCAGTGTGAGGAGCAGCACAGAACAAAATATAGCTCAGGAGCAAGATGCACACTAAATGAACAGCTTCGGGTGTTAAGTAACACTTGAGACAGCCTGTATGGAACACGTACAGCAAATTGTAATTGATGTAAGTAGCAATGTAAGCCACATGAGTATTATGCTAAGAGATTCAGATTCTCCTAATTACTTTAACAACTCATGCAAGAGTGTTAATGGAATCTCCTAAAAGTATCTGAAAAGCAATGTTGATACACTACTCCAAAAGCAAAGTCTTAAACACAGAACTTTATATAGAGAACAGACTGCAAGCCCTGTAAACGTTTTATTAAAAGTACTAATTTATACTGAAGTATTTCACAATGTGAGAACTCTGGGGTTTTTTAAAGAGGTGGAAGTAAAACAAGCTATCTGACAAAGACTTTCATTAGTGCTGTAATTGACTGCCAATAGATTACTACTACATTAGCAACTCAGAAGGCATGTGGGACAATACATCTCAATTATGAAGATCCAGGCTAAACATCTCACCTGGAGTGAGGTGGACAGTCAAATCATAAATTTAAAAATTAGAAGTCTGAGATCTTATTGTCAATTTACACTGCCAGAGCAGCAACAAAGACAGTGCCGATCAAAATCTGCTGTAAAACTTGTTTTCTGCTACTATGTTTTGACATGATCCTTCAGAAATGGCGGGGGGGGGGGGGGGGGGGGAATCCATAAAAACTCTTGCATGGCCCACAAAAAGCGTTCCAATTAAGTTTTTTGCCTAATACTAATCTTTACCTTATTTATATTATTCAATAACTGAAAAGCTATTCCATGGATTAGATAGGTAATACTTAATTTCTTTCCATAATGTTCCTGATCCAGTGTTGCCTTGTAGTACAATATATAAGCATTCGGAGTCACCTTCTCAATTTCTGTGCTGTGACCACATTTTGTCCTAGAAAGCAGTCAAGAGGATTTCATTTTAAATAAAGTCTACTGTTCCTAGCTGCTGCTAGATTATAAATTGAGATTTTTCTACTGTGTTTGGAACCATTAATTTTTTAGGTTATTGGAATATCTCAATTTAAAACAGCTCTCCTTTTGTTAAGGCAGAGCTACAGCTTGCTTAAAAATTACATGGTTAAATTTTCAGTCTGTTCAGAAATAGGTTACAGAAAGATGCATGCAACATCCAACTGCTTTAGAGCAGCAAACACACCAGTGAAGCACAGAGATTTCTGTGGAATAGTGTAGGTTAAAGAAAAGAAGTTAGCAGTCATTAAGACAACTAAACTGCATTACTTTACAAAAATGTGGGTGTTTTGATGTTTCTCCCACTTGTTCCTGGAGACTCAGTCTTATTACCATACTGAAGTCTCACCAAGTTTCCTTCCTAACAGTAGTGTTGTTTTTCTAATTTTCCTCTCTCCCTCTTAAATCTCCTGGTATCAGATTAACAAATACAAATAAAGATTACTAATAAATTGTTATTGAAATAAGAAAAACAAAAATCACAATGTATGTCCCCATACTACTATGAACACTAGGGAAACAATCTCCTAATCTAACTGAATACAGACAGCTTTCTATTTGTGGATTTTGGTTTTTTTTATATAAAGTATATAGCAACCTTTTCCTAATACCAAATATCAGCCATGCGTGCAACATGTTTAATCATCAATTCTAATATTATAGTAGCTAAAAAATCATTAAGAGTTCATATGCAATGCATATGAACATGTTTAATCATCAATTCTAATATTATAGTAGCTAAAAAATCATTAAGAGTTCATATGCAATGCAAAGATAAACAACAGGATAACTGATCTACCTTTTGACATTAACCAGCAAGGGGGGGGAGCTCATTCATGTGGCTGCACCACTAGAATTACCCTTTTTTTTTTCCTAAGTGAAGATAAATGTGTTAACAAAGTGGTCATGACACTTCTGATGTCACGTGCTGTTGCAGGGAGACCAACAAAGCATGAACTTCAACTTGTCAGATCAAGAGAAGTCAATTTTCAAGTGTTGCAGCTCAGAATTTGCACATCTTAAAAATACAATTTAAATACTTGGCTGTTAACATGCACTCCAAGACCTACTGCCTTTGTCCATATAGCGTAATCCATCACACAGGCAATCCAGTTAACTTCTATTTGGTTACACTGCCTGCAGGATTATTCCATAATATCCTATAGACAGCAGACCAAACAATTCCTCAGTGCCCAAAACCTATCCAAAAACATACACCTTCTTTGCCAAGCAACTTGTCCTCAAGTGAAGAATCTAGCAAGCTTTTCATCAAGTTTTAACTTTATAGCAATATAATATGCAACAGCATAACACTGCAAGGGGATGAAAAAATAAAGCCAAAAAACGCTGAGTTTCTTGTGTTTGTGGAAATTCAAGGTTTAAACAGATAATTAAAGGTATAAGACTGAAGTCTTGCTGATGCCTGCTCGTAGGGCTTTAAAGAAGAGTATTTTAATGCTGTCACTGCTATGTTTGAGAAGCCTGCCACTAGCAGCATACCTCGAAACACTTCAGCTTCAGAATAATTTACTTCAAAAAAAAAAAAAGCAGAGCTGTATCTTCCTCCCTCTCCCCCCCAGTGACTTAGTGATCAAACAAATTCCTCGTAGGCAGATGCAATATGACAACAAGTACAATGGCTTAGAATATTTAATAGCAATCTAATGTAGTGTATCATCAAAACAGACATAGAAAACTAAGAATAGCAAAGCATACAATTTTCTATAGCATTCCAATTAAGCTAGACAAATATTTAAGAAGTTATTTTGCTAAAATTTGCCTAGAAAAATCCAGATTATTGGATTCTAACCATGCTTTCTTGACCCTCCTATTCCCCAACATAAAAGGAAAGTAATTACGGCTTAAAACCTTGTCAGCAATTGCTCCATAGTTCCACATGGGACCAAGTCTTTCCAGCAGCAATGCCTATGCATGTTTACAGTCTTCCAGTTTAAAGTCTTTATGGCACTTAAAAATCATTTTCCTCTTCACCTAATGCCTGTACTTGCATAATCTGTCTGTACCTGCAGTCAAGATTCTCCTACCCAGACTTGAAATCCCTGCATCTCATAGATGTTACCAAGTCTGAATGAATTTTTTGATCACTTCACCTCTAATCAGCTAGAAGCCTAAAAGGCAAGTAGAAATCTGTATTGGTAGCAGGCTGTGACGAACAACACCAGCTGGAGGCTGCACGTGGTGTATTTTCTCCTGTCTTGGAAAGCTATCCAAGGCAGTGGGAAGCAGCCCTGGATTCCTGCAAGTTTAACACATACATGCAGGGAAACTGAACATCCAGTAAAAACTTTATCACTTACAAGGCCGTAATTGCTGGTCACAGACTGAATATGCTGGGCCATCGCTCTCAGGGTCTACACTGACAGCACACCATCCAAATTTCAACTACCTCTGTACCACAGAGCCTCCACTATGGTGCTTCTGGCTACCAGGACACACACTGCATCATCTTAAAATGAGAGAGTGGGATGCTATGCAGAGATCAAATGTGTTTCCAAGCACCAGGATTTTTACATGAGCCCTCCAGAACTTGAATTGCTAAGCAGCATTCACAATAGCTCTGTAGTGAAGACAGCAGAGATTAAAGAAATTCCTTTTTCTCTATCTATCCTGGAAACATAACGCCATCTTCAATTTTCTTGTCAATCAGTATTTCACCAAGACAGACAATCTGAACCACAATGTCTCAGACTGGCCTGATTATTGAGACAAATCCATGGCAGTACAATTTGGCTCAGTTCTGTCTTAGGCAGTGACAGGGTAGGAACCTGTCCCAAGGCTTTTTAACTTAAAATGTTTGTTTTAAGAACTCTCATCTGTGGTGAGGCAAGAGACAATTTTGCACATCTCACCAGAAGCAAACAGATTAGTGAGTTTTATTCCAGGAATATCACTATTCCATTAGCCAGCCATGCATATGAACACATATGAATCTGTTCCATCTGCTCAGGTGCATCACCAAGTGCTTTATGAAAAGAGGTTAGCACTAGGTGTAGAACAGATGGCAGCAGTTTGCACAAACAGCAGTTCGGCCCTACTGTGAAGTTTGTACACTTACTATTCCTTAGATAAACAGTGATGATGAAACCTATTCCACACACAGCCATACACTATCCTTCAGTGTGCATACAATGAGACAAGTACTATCATCCCAAACCTCAGGTAAGAGACATATTAGACAAGTCTTAATCTAAGGACAGTGAATAAAGGCAACTAAAAAAAAACCCAAACACAACTAATGCATTTGAGCAGGCAGAGAAAAGACATACAAGGAAAAAAGCAAAAGTCAGTCAGTAAGCATCAATATACATTATCAAATGGTAATATGAAATTTGGCAACATAAGCTGAGAACTGAGAAATTTTACAAGCTCTCTTTAAAAATAAATAAAAAAAAAAATCTTTCTCCTTTTACAGGTATTCTCTTTGCCATGCAAAAAGAGAGGTTGCTGGACAAACCTTCAGTTCAACTGTTGGCTTGACAGATGCCCAATATCTCAAATAAACAAAGTGTCTCCTCAACCAGAAACAGCCTGAACAGAAGAAATTGTGCATCAGACCACCCCCCCTTTCTTGTGAGAGTCTTGGTACCACTTCATAGGTGTCCAGCCACCAATCCTTGAAAGAGTTCTGGGAATTTCTGCCGCTGAGTCACATAAAATGGACAGGTTTTACCCTCTTCCCTTTAACTCTTGCAGTCAAAAACCAGCATCCACAGTAAATCTTCAAGTAACAGACACCCAAAATAGCAGCAGAACCAGAGCACTGGTATTCAGCAGTAGCAAAGGTTACTTCAGTAGGTTCCTGCAGAAGCACCCCACCAATACCACTATTTTGGGTGAGCGCAATACCATTCATGTAGTGGACTTTTAGCACACTGTTTTTTTTACCATGTCATCCTTACCCTTAAGAACACTACATCCTTACAGTAGCAAGGTAGTTGCTTCACCTGATATGCTAGAAATTTTAGAAACTGCATTTAGAAATTAGTATCAACTAACCTTTCCTCAGGAGCCTTCCTCAACTACACTAAGAAAAATAGTCATCTGCTGTCAGCAAGTTACTATCAGTGTTTTCCTATGCTCTCCTATGCCCTGTTTTCAAAGAAACTGTAACTTGTCAGTGAAAGAAAACAGCAGAGTAGATTTCAGTATCTGTATTGTTACCAAGTACTAACACTTGACTTGCATTCGAAATCCATCAACCTCTTGTAGCACAGTGAATATAGTTAATTAATGTGTTCCACCATGATCTACACACCACAAAACCACAGCTAGACAGAAGGCAGAAAGTGTTTTGATCCAGACTACAGACTAAAGAATGAACAAGGTCTCCCTAGAAGTGTAATGCCACTATGAAAAGACTTGTATGCATGGCTGCTCTTTAGCAGAAGGAATTACTAATGCAGATGTGTTATGCTAATCCACATCCTCAAAAGTAATTACACAGCGCACAAAACAGCTCCAAAAATTAAGGGAAAAACCCACAAATCAAAAAAACAACCAAAACCCACAAGCCACCACAGGTACCCATGCTTTAGGGGTTTTTTTAGGTCCCTGGTACACAACAGGCACAGACACACAGCTTTAAACAATTTGAACACAAAATACTTGCTAGCTCCAGCATTTCCTCAGCTTAAAGATGTATATCATGGGTATGTATGTAAGAACTCACTACTGACATTGCAGAGGAAATAGCAGTGCTCCATGGAAATCATTAAATTAGGCAAACACAAATAAGGCAATTACTCTTTTTTCCTCTCTGTTTTTAAGTAGTCAGGCTACCTCTTACTTGCAAAACCTCTTCACCTCAATGGCAGATTTAAAACAAAGACATCCAGCTGAACAGACACCTCTGCAATAGAAGCCTCATTACAAGAATTTTATTACTTAGAAACGACCTTACATCATTCTTCTAAAGCAGCACGCACTGGTGGCTGAACTAGGGCAGGAACCACCACCCATGGAAGAGAAAACCAGCAAGAACTAGTTTGGGGAAACTAAAAATACAGGGAAGAAGAAAAGAATCCCTACCAAACCAATTCTGTACAGTCTTAAACCTATATCAGGACCATAATGCAGCTGATAAATCAGCTATGCTAGTAACTGCTTGAGGCTGAAGCCAGGCACAGACAGAGCAACAAAATGAAGGCAGCAAATCACAACTCCGGATGCACGGCCACATATATTCATCATGCCACATGAACGTGGAATCAAGCCATCAACCTGGACAACCTCAGGCCAGCGTGTTGCACACCACCACAGCCAGCCTCAACACTCATCCTGCACTGCAGGTCCCTCAGCTTACCAGTGCAACATTCTTTCAAACCTGCTCCTGCCTTGGTACAGACAGCTCATTTTATAATCAACAGAACAATGGAAAGAGATGGCTTCCTCTGCCTTTCTCAAGAGAGTACCTGTTAGATAAAAAGAAAAATACCTTGTTCCAATTAGGCCTAGAATTTCAATTCTTCGCATAAAAGTATGATTCCAGGCTCCATGCAAATAATCTTGAACTCACACACAACTATCCATCAGAGAGACTGACTCATTGAAGCTGACATTAACTGTTTTAAAAACTCAGAAATTAGAAGACCAGTGGATCTAGTGTCAGAATAGACAAACCCTCAACTTTTGCCTTATTACAGCCTGTTTCTTGGCAATTTGCCTCCATAAACTTAAAAATAACGTAAAAAAAAAAAATCGATTAACGCTACATTCCCCTGCTATATACTCCTACTCTTAAGATACTTACAACATCCATCTTTGACAGGTTCCACACATTTTTTAAAAAATATGTGTTGAAATAAAAGGGTACACTGTAAGTACTGATTTGATTTTTAAAGTCTTCACAACTGACTCCATTTACTAACCTAATCTTGTCCCCTTGAGGTAGAAAAAGAAGTTACATCTCTACCCAGATGAACAAACAGGCAGCAGTGAGGCTGCAGTAGGAACTGGAAGAATAGATAGTGTCAGATAAATTAAAAGAGAGCTTGAAAAAATTAGGTTAAGTATTCCATCTTATCCATAGACTTATTTTATCTTCTCCCTAAATATCATCAAACAGTTTTACCTTTTCACACGGTAAACCCACTTTGGGGATGCACACAGTTCAAATGTAACTCTTTATTATGAAATCACTATCAATGTTACTGTTTATACTTACTAGTTTTCAAATGACAGCTTTTTCTTCTTATGAGATGACAACTGACAGATACACATACCCTGTGGCAGTACAGGGATAGCTGCTAAAGCACCATACATACTGAACACATGTTCATCTCCACAGACCTCAGGAGAAGCAGTACCTACTTCCCTACGCACCTCAGGGACTTGAGGGGGGAAAAAAGCTAAAGAAAATGTACACAACTTAACTGACCTTCTAAAAATCCTTTTGTATGAACAACTCATGCACAGCTCTTCCCAAAAAGAGCAGCAAGATGACTGCATACCCACCACACTGTAATAGCCAAGCATATTCCAATGGTAGAACTGGCTTTGTCTGGAAATGAACACCAACAGTTCTACAGAGAAGATAACGCTTCATTTCAACTTTACTGTTCATAAGGTATGCAGATATCGCTGCAAGTTTAAATTACTTTCTAGGCATTGTTATACAGCAAGACCCTTAGGCACATGTAGTGAAAAAAGTAAGGTTATGGCTGAGAAGCCAGGAGCCCAGCATCAGTCACCAGAGATGATGTTTGAAATGTTAAATGCACTTAACTGTAAACCCAGCATGAACTTACAGAGCTGCATTCAGGAAAGAAAAAAAAACCGTTGCTTGTGAACTAAAAGTTCCAGCTGCCAACCCCTATCAGCTAAAAAGCCTATGGAGCTACTACATCTACCTAAATGCATGTAACAACTATTTTATAGACAACTTCCCTTGAGGAAGTTTTTTAAATGCATTATCTACATAAGTTAAGGACTGTGACGGCCTTGGCCACCTGCCAGGAACCCACCCAGCCACTCTCACCACCCCCTCCTCAACAGGACCAAGGATAAAATAATGTGGAAAAGCTCATGAGTCAGGCTACACAGAGACGATCCCTTAACACTTTTTGTCATGGACAAAACAGGCTCAACTTGGGGGAAATTTGTTTTATTTATTGCCAATTAGAGTTGGCTAGTGAAAAAAAAAAGCTAATTAAAACCACTCCATTCCCTTCTCCTTTTCCCAGGCTCAACATCACTCCTTCATTCCCAACTCCTCTACCTATTCCCCCTCTGGCAGCAGTGGGGGATGGGGAGTGGATGTTAGAGCCAGCCCATAACAGCTCCTCTCTCCCACTCCTACCTACTCACACTTATGCCCTGCTCCAGCATGGGTCCTTCCCACAGACCGTATTCCTCCAAACACTGCTCCAGCATGGGTCCCATCTGCACACTGGAGTCCTTCGGGATAAACCTACTCTAGTATAGGCTCTCCATGGACTACAGCTTCTTACATTAAATATCCAATTGCTCCCCCACAGAGTCCTCCACAGGCTGCATGTTCCAGCATGGTCTGCTCCAGAAGAATCTCTGCTCTAGGCCCTAGAGCACCATCTCTCCTTCTCCCACTTTGTTGTTCACACGGCTGTTTCTCACTTTTTTTCCCCCCCTACATTCCTCACTGCCTCACAGCATTTTTCCCTCTCAAATACCCTTTTCCCAAGGTCTCACCATCTTGGCTGAGGGGGCTCAGATGTGCACCGCTCCATTGGAGCCAGCTCTGTCTGGCACAGGGCACCCCTAGCCAATCTTCAGAGACTGCAGCCCCCCCACTGCCAGTGCCTGGGAAACAAGAACACCCAAGGAGGACTTCACTTAGAAAAGACATAGTTACCACACCACACACAATAGATTTTCACAGCTGTTCACAGGCCCCAAACCTGTACTCCAGATACAGAGCACCAAGGCAGGCAGACAGTTCACCATTTTGCAAGGTGAGGCAGCTTTTTGTTTATAGATGCCCTAAGCAAACTGGATGTGCAACCATCGAGATTGCATTCTACAAAGCCACCCTTCAGTCACTAGTGGCTCAGGCCAGGTAAACAGAGAGGAAACAATTTCATTTGCTTTTGCTACTTCAGCCAGTTTCAACAAAGCTCCAAAGCCACCAGCGTTACTTCTATCTGTAAACAAGAGTCAAGTAATGAAGGCCTGACTCAGTTGTGTTACCTACACCCAACACTGATTCTGCCTCATAACATTTTACATGGGCTTACTTTTCACGTCTGCACATCCACATAAAAACACTCAAGGGATAATCACCATTGGGTAAGAGCGCTCGAGCAATGAATGGTGAGTACAATACAGCAAAACGGACAATGACAGTTTTGATCGAGAGTGACTATAAAAGCTCTCCAAGTTCTTTAGCAGTTAGCTGCATAATCCTGTGCTACAACTCCAAACACTCAGAAGATGCACTGAAGGGACCAGTGAGGTAGATGACATCTCAGAGACCTCAGAAAGCCTTCGGCCACGTCACTTGCAAATACAGTCAGCGTTATTTCCAAGTGCTATGTCTACAGAAAGAAAAGTTTAAAGTTAATTACCCCAGCCTTTTACTTGTATTATTTAGATCTTTTAAACATGTGTTTATGCTTAGAAGAGTCTTGCAGGAAGTGTCATAGTTGTTTTAGCACTAAAGGAAATGAATACAGCTATAACTTTTTTTTATAAAAATTATTCTCTCCATAATATCAAAAACAAATTCAAGAAGCTTCTTCTGAAGACTTCTGATACATAAATATCATTAATCAACTGAAGATCAAGTATATCCTACACGCATGCACTAGAACTGTGGGGTCCTTAAACCTTGGGATCCAACTTTATATTTGAAGTAAACAATATACCTATTGTTATTGGAATGTCTTTGCCCAAAGGTTTATTTAAGCAGCTTAACTGGCTTTATTTGGATGCTATCTGAAAAAGTATAGACATTGCACACAGTTATCAGTACCAAACTGCAGGAGGCATCTGCTACCACTATCATCAGAGAAGACAACAAGCCAAGCCATTCTATTAGGCTTCCATATTCTTTAGGGGTTGTGGACAAAGTATTTTTTCCATGTTTATTTATGTACGTATAACAACTTTAAGGATTAAAATCATGCACAATGGTATTTCTTTGTCTCCTAGGAGACAGGCAAATCTGTTTAGAAGCAACTATACCTAAACATAGGAAAGAAGCTGCCAAGAAATAACTGCATGTAGGAAGAAAGTTCCTATTAAAAAAAAGAAAAAAATTAAGACAGAAATCACAGCCTTAGACAGGCAAAACATCTAGAAGGTGGATTACCAAACTCAAATCTAAACAGAAAGGATTAACACACCAACCACCTGGTAATTCTCTCACGAAAGCACATTACCTCAACAATGATCAATGAGGGCAGTGGAATTAAGAACTAATGAAAAACACCACACCCTGCCAGAAATTTCAACTTAAATGATTTTATGTTTATGGTATAACCTGAGCTGCAACTGCAGCTCTTGCAGACAGACTCAACACGCTTATCCAGAAAAAACAGGTGATGAATCAACAGCTTCATACTAGAAAAACCTTGACAGGCACCAACGAAGAACTTCCAGGTGGCTAAACTGGGCTGATCTGAGGGGAACAGGTTCAGTGCCCAAGTCAGCAAGGCTCCTACCACCCTTCTGACGAGCCCTGAAACTTACCCAGCTCCTTTACAGGAGGTGGTCTGCAGTCAGTTCCTCCAGAACACATCTTATGTCCACACTGCCCTCAACGCCACCCTTTCATCCCTCAAATCCATTCCCTTTACATTGTGCTATTTGCTTACGTGGGCAAGGCTCTGTCTGCTGTCTTGCTCCCTTTGTAGGAACAAGATTTCTGTCACAAGCCTTTCTTCTTATCACAGTCATCAACCAGACAGCTCTAGGATTCTTCTTCCACAAGTCCTAGTGTCAAGTAACTTTTCTGCAGCACAGTCTATTAGAGCTCCCATACGGAAAAAATTAAAGGAAAGGCATTAATGTCATTATGGCTACATCACTAGCATTAAAGTAGTTTGTTTATAACAATAGCATGAGGTGGGGGGTAGGGTGTTGTTTGGTTTAAAGAAATTCAAAGAGCATGCGACTTCAGTAACTGCAACTAGCTATAGGCTAGACATTTGCACACACTTTGGAAAATGTTCCAAACTTGTCCTGGATTAGAGCCCAGGTCCTCTGAGATGTTCAGTTTGTCTTTGTTTTTCAGTGACAGATCTATGACTTAATGTATCTACATTTGTCATCTGCAGTTTCTGCAATTCACTTTTTTCTTGATTTAATTACCGTGCCAAAAACACACTACTCACGAGCGTCGTATTGGGAAAGCAGACTGGAATGAAAGTGCTTTAGCTCCTACAACTATAAAACCTGCCTCTACATGCTTCTAAGTCACCAGGGCGCAGATAGCTGTGAGGCTCTCTCTCAGTTGTGTACAAGGTACAGTGCCACAGTTCCTGGCACAGCTGCTCTCAGGTACACGCAGGTGAGGTAATGCAGGGCTTGCACCTCCCAGCTGTTTGAGCTGTTACCAACATAACACATTTCAGGTGTACCTCTTTTCCTCACCCTCAAACAAGCTTACACCTAAGGTGCCTGATGGCATGGATTTCAGTTTTTACGTATTTTTAATGTACTCCTCCTGTAATTTTGTGTCTAATGGCCCTGTTAACACAAAGATAGCAGTAACACAGCTAGAAGCATAAAGGTTATCCGACACTACATGAAAGTTTTCTCCTAGTGCATATCATTACGCCTTAACCAAATTGCTCTCCTCCTTCCAGGTCCTTATCCTACCTCTGACTCTCCTACTTTAACAGTAGGACCACTGCTCTCTGAATGTAACCTTTAAAGTATCCATTGCTTCAATTTTCAGCCACTCATCATTAGCTTTGATGAGAATTTAAACCTAAGCACGCTGAGTTTGGATGGAGGCAAACAAGGGGAGATCATAAAGACAGGTGCCAGGAGGGAAGGTAACACTCAGCAAAGAGCAACAGCATTGCAAACCGCTATTGGTATTCTTTAACTCACGTCTTCTTTCTGAGAAGGCCAGACGCCATCCAACAAAATACCTGACCTCAGTGTGCACGTACATATTCCCTGCCAGCAGAATTCAGTGCAACCCTGAGCCTACCAAACTGAAGGAAGTCGATGCTCTGAAATGTCCAATAAGTGACATACCCATGTTTACCTCCTTGCTCTTTCAGCTAATCAGTCCGTAATTTAGACCCACATCTTCTAAAATTAGGTACAGACAATTCAATATGCAGTGCTCTGGTTGCTGCAGAGCTGTTCCAAGGTAATCAATGGCATCTTTAACTTGGGAACATGTCCTCCAGTGGTGTAATGTGTTACCACCACCAGTATTTGAATTTGAACAAACAGGAAGAAGGAACCTCTGATAACACGTTAATGCACATGAAAAGGTTTACATTAGCCCATCTACTTATCAAAACCATAAAGACCCCATTGAGCTAAAGGTTTACTCTCTGTAAACAAACTATTCTGTTACCTAGCTCAGATCAAAATGTGTCAGGCACAAGCCACCCTGCCCTTCCCTGTCATGTACTATGCACAAAATTCGAAGCACAGCATGAATGACATCTGAGATTTTTGTTATATGGCCTGAATAACAGCCTTACAATGAAAGCATCCATGGAGCCATAGCTACAGCATTATTACATTCAAGTAAAAGTTTCCTGAGGTAACAATGAAAATCAAATTAGCAGTTTAGTGTAGCAGTTCATCTGCTCCATTCACCCACAACTCTCTTCTTCAGGATTGCAAGGCTATTAAAAACCACTGGGATCATCAATAGTCCAGGTGCAATTAATTATACAGTTCCACCAGCATGGTCTCACAAAGGAATTTTGCTATTTAGAATTTAAGCACTACCCTCTAGGAATTATAAGAAAATAAATAAAAAGGATATATTGAGACACACACAGTTGTTACAATAAAACACTGCAAAATGCATCTAACAAACAAGTTTCTCTGCCAGGCAACAGGGAATTCATCTTTCTTGACTATACAGGTTGTCACCCTATAATCAGTTATTTTCACTTGCACCTAATTTTGGAAGAGGTTTTTGTATCTTGCACATGGTTCCTTTCTTTTTTTGCTTCTCCTGAAAGTCATTTCCCAAGCTGTTTGATCAGAAAAGAAAAACAATTTTCTCTTTTTCTAATGCAAGACAGAAAGGAAAAAAAAAGTATTACATTCATACCTGATTCTCACTTAAAATGTAGGGGCACTCAGCAAAGAAAGCTGGTGCAAGGCCTATGAGGCTACTCACACTTAAGCATACTTGAATCCTTGACATACACCTCAGAATGGCACAAATTCACCAGCCTAGTTACATCTGTACAGAAGGACAAGGCATTTACCCCACTGCTCCCTGGCTGGAGCAGGACCATCTTCCAACTGGGAAGTTTGATGAGAACATCTCTTTCAGCTATGAAGGGATAAGCAAAACTTACCTTGGCTCAGTAAACCAAAAGCTAAGATAACCTCCTGGCTTGATTTCAATGCAGAACTTGTTTGTCCTCACTCCCTTGTTTTTCATCTTTTCAGCTAGCATGTTCTCCAGTACCCACATTATTCTCCTTCCCCTCTACCACTGCACAAAGAGCGACCAGCATTTCGTTACTTGAAGCACAAGCTTCTCATCAGTCACACATCTTAAAATCCAACTATTAAAACTTTCTTTCAGAACATTTGAAAGAAAGTCTTCTCATCTGCAAGAGGTGGAAAAAACCCCCCACAAATCCAAAGGCTGATGCAACAAACAATTAAGAGTTTAAGGGTGAGCAGGGATGGACTGCAGACTACTTGAAGCCCATATCACAGTTTTTAAAGCAGCTTAGCAATAGCATGTACAGTAATGCTTGTGATACTGTAGTGGCTCCCAACACAAGGTTGTATGCCACTGTACTTTGTACCATATGAAAAACACCCAAAACCAGAAACAAAAGAAAAATAATTTTAATCACCCTTTCTTCTTTCACTTACCAAGCTATTAAAAAAATGGTATTTCTCTCAATGTAGAGGCACACAAGAAAGCTACCCCATTAAACGGACTGTCACAGTAAAAGGCTATCCAGCTGTTCAGTTTACTAGCTTGAGGATCTTCTCATCTGAGCTGCACTTGACATATTTTATGCCTCAAGTCTTAGGACGCTTATCCCTTTGTGTAAACTCAACTTTACACAAGCTGTTACTGCTAGCAGAGCTGATCCATCATATGGAGCCTCCTCATAGTACAAGAGCAGCATGACATTGTCACATATACTGACAGTTCAAAGGAGCTTACATCTATCTAGCCCACGTGTTGTCAAAGGCAGCAGACTACACTGGACTTAGGTCTCCTCCTTCCACAGAGCGGCAGCTTTTCAGAAATGATGTTTCCCTGCATCTGATTTCTCAGTTGAATCTACTGATACTAAGGGATCCTGAAGATTAGTCTCAGGTCTACACACTCTTGCCCGTAAATTTTAAAGTGTGCAAGAGGCCCACCTAACCATTTTTGCAAATGCATTCAAATTTTGGTTTGAAAACTGTAATTATCAGGTCCTCATCTACCTCCTTCCAGGAGGATTTTAAGTATCTAAATAGTTCTGGCATATTAAAATATATATGCAACTCAATGCATGATTCTGCTTCTTCAGCTCTCACTTATTCCAAGGGAGAAGGGAGATGCTCTAGTTACAGGCTTATTTATACCCACAAAATGTCTTGAAAATAAGCTCCAGAGTGCTGCAAATATTACTGTTAGGCAGATACTCTAAAACATCAGGCAACAACACACAGCTATGTTAGATAAAACAACTTGACCATGCCTGTCTCCTTACCCTAGAGTACTTCAGAGATAATAAGGGTACATATCAGCACAAACCTTAAAGGCCTGTTCTGCACACAGAAAATTTAAAGGAGGAGACAAACTTACTAAAAGTAAATCAAGAAAGTGTTTTACATGACTGTTGAGCAGCCCCACAAACCTGAAGTATTTGACTTCATAGGTCACTTATCACAAGGATATCTAAAAAAAAAAAGCAATGCAGTTCCTCTGGCTTGTGTGACACAAGAACAGGTTTGTGGCTGCTCTAGGCAAGATGAGTGTTTATTTAATCTCACTGCGATCGTTTTAACCCTGAGAACTATACATTATGACTGCATTACTATCCCTTAGTATGATCTAAGGATCACACTCTAGCAATTAAGCAATCCATCTCTAGGTAGCTGTAACATTCAGGGTGTGCTACAACAGGGAATGATCCATCACTGTCAGAGACAAGAAAGTCTGAAACCATTAGAAGAAAAACCTGTGATAACTCCCACACAGTCAAAGCCTGTCCCATGGTTAGTACTTCAGTGGGACAAGCAGGAGGGCAAAGAGAATGGTAACAAAAACATTGCTACTAGTCAGGTCGCAGGGACATTTTGGCAGCACTACCACCATCTCTATTGTACATGAATGCACACGTAAACACTGCTACCACTTCACACATTCTCTGCTTACTTTATCCCAAACCACTTTGATTTTCACCCCTCCCCCAAATTACACTACAGGTTTTTTTAGGGTGAAGATCTGGCAGACAATCTGTAATACTGGAGGTACTGTAGCTCTCTAGCAGGCATATGCTTAAGGACAAATGTGTGAAAGAGCAGCTTTTACAGCAATGCGTTCTTTACCGCCCTGTTCACCTTGCTACGAGTACTTTCATGACAGAATCTTAGATTCCCAGTAATTAATTCTCACCATACAGTCCCCCTGAAGCCACAACAGATTGTAACATAAACAGCAAGAATCCAGATTCAAGCAGAGAGTTAGCAGCAACAGAAAAACCTTTTGTACTTCTCACTCTATGCAGTGAAGTATCTTTTTTAATGCAGGGTATGCATCAACTAGAGATCGGGAGAAAGCATAGAATAATCAACTTCAAAGGTCAGTGGACATTTTTCATCAGCAATCGTCTTTTTTACAGTGCTCATCATATTTTCAACGTAGGATCAAGTCTTACCAACTCTCATAGCCACTTCAGTCCCAAGCATTTAATTTACAGAGCAAGAACTGACATTATTTGAGAAAAAAATATCGTCCTTTTCTTGTGGGGGTGGTTTTGTTAGTCATTAGGGTTTTTTTAAGCATCAAAAATAATGAAAACTCACTATAGTAATTCAGAAGACAGTGGCTTTTGGATTTCAGACCAAGACAGCCATGCTCTGTGGCAAAGTAGCATTGATGCTGATGCTTCCTAGTTTGCCACTCTGCTCTGGTAAGCAAAGAGTACTCCTGGTTACTATGACAAGGTTTGTAGAAAGATAAGCTCTTTCAGTATGTCAGCTGACTGAGATGGAAAAGACAGTCAACTCCAAGACACACAAATTTAACCTTCAGATCCCTGAGATTACTGATGTCGGCAAGTAATTCATAGCTTGCCTTCATCCTCTTTTAAAAAAAAAAAAAAGATTAACCCAAGTGAGCTCTCGCCTGTCCTGTACAACACTGACTCAGGTTTCAAAACCACCATAAAAAAGCATATCCCATGTTTGTCTGAAAGACTGTAAAACATTATGAGTGAAAGAAACTAATGCAGCCAATGACATTTGGCACCATTTGCCTCAATAAACCTTATAAAACAGGTTTCCTTTTCACAGTCACTTTCTTTTTGCCAAAAGGGAGACTAGTGTAGAGAAGACAGAAATGAAAAGAGAAAGGAAAATGGGAAAATCTTGATTTTTTTTTGCATTTATCTTTTCTCCAGTAATCCTGTTCTGGTACTGACTACCCACAGATTGTAGATGCAGCCAGATTACAACAGAAAACACACTGTTGTTCAGCTTTAACTTTCCCCTTAACAGCCTGGAAAGCACTCTGAGGAACACTCTTCCCAAGAAGAGCTCTAAAGATAACAGAGAATAATCCTTGGAAAAAAAGAAAAAAACAACCTAAACAACCTCCCTGTGTTAGGAAAGTTGTGAGCCACCCTCCACACAGTGTTTGCTTTGGGCACCCTTCACCACGCAATCCCATCCCGACTGCTTCTGTCAGCAGTTAGCCACGCGCCTTGCAAACGCACCGCTAAATAAACTGCTTTAATTCTTTTGAGGTTCAGGTGTTTGCTATCCACAGCACTGATGTTCCAGAAGCGAAGCACTTCCCTCATGAAGCTAAAGCCATGTTTAATTTTCATGTTTCAAACATCCCACAGTAAGACATGAAAAACACTTCAGTAACTGATGGCTATAATCTTGTAAACTACCATTTGTTCTTGCTTACATGAAATGAGACTGGTATGGGCTTGTTTTTGTTATTTAATATTTTTAAAAAGAAATTATGTGCCTTCTCTTCCTACCTCGAGACTCCCTTCCCCATTTGCCTCCAGAAATTAACTCTTCCAAGCATGCTACTCAGAAAACTGAGACATAAAAGAAGCTGCGCTACCCTAAGTGAAGCAGTGTTTTCTTCATGGAGCTGGGGAGGTGAATGCTTCTTTTCGGTAGAGTAGAAGTGTTCACAATGTTCTTAAGAAAGACAGAAAACTCCTAACGGCTGGCGAAAGAGCAGTCAGAGTTATGGACACAATACAGACCTCTGAAGTAAAAATCCTTCTGTTTTATTCAGCTCTGGCAAGACCTGAATCCAAGTATGGCATCCTGGTTTTTGATGTTATGCTTTAAGACATACGTGACCAGCTGGAAAGAGTCCGTAAGACAGCAACAGTGAGAACGATCACATGTCTAGAAACATATTCTGTAAGTGAAGATTAAAGCCACTGAGGTTGTTTAGTCTAAAGAAGAGGTCTAGAAGGAGACAAGATCAGAGTTGTCAAGTATGTTGTATACAATGTCACGGGAGAATAAATAGTTCTGCTGGGATACCACATGGAGTAGTAACGTGTATGAGAATACATGCATGCTTCCCAATCACCCATTTATAGAGTTCATTTGAAATTTTTTTATGTCATGGCTTTGAAGAATTTACAGACAGCTAAAGTAGCAGCAAGAGAAGGTATCAGGACAATCTGTTTCGCTGCTGTCTAAAGCCATGACAACAGATTCAATCCTGCTGGGTTACAAGCAGGAACAAGGACAGGGCAAGAGAAATTAAGCCTGCAAAAGCAGAATCAAACACTGAGGATCCATAAAACCAAAAGAACTCAGAGAACGAATACTGCAGAGAACATAGAATTTTTCATTATTTGGCAGTAATTAGATGGGATGTCAATGTGAAAATGGTATCTTCAAGCACTTCTCTCAATGTTACACTTGTGGCAGCCAGCACATAAAGCCTGAAATTATATGCGTGTTTGTCTCGGACTTTCATCTTGCCTTTTCCCACTACCCTTAAAGGTTTCAGTGTGCAAGTAACATAGCTGGTCTCTCAGTTTTAAATTAATGTGCATTCACTTATTTCTGTACTCTAATGCATTCCCTTGTCCTTGCACAAAAAGTGATGATTACACAGGTGGATTTGTCAGGTGGCTTTGCAGGTAGGCAGGAGTTCAGCTGCAAGCACTTACTACACCAAAATGGAAGGATGGGCAAAACCAAAGCATAAGACACACACAGACAAAAAAGACAGGTTTCAGACAATGAAGGCATCTAGCAGAGAGGAATAAAGGGGAAAGCATTCCTACCACATTAAAATAACGTTATGCTAGGATCTTGTAGAATTACCAGCTGCAGGTGAGGTATCAGATTGCCCACACAGAATTTCAAGCATCAACGAGTTCTCCTTGGGCTTACCTGGCCTATACTTCCATTTCAAAAGGTGCCTATAATTCACTTCCAAAGCACACACTGAAATAACGAGCCTTAAACAGAAGTCAACTGGTCTGCCAGGTGCTGTGAGTTCAGCTACCTAAACAGCCAGCCTTTGTGTATTTCTACACAGCATTTTGCAGCCTTACCAACTGAGCACCAAACCAGCCAGACACCACAGAGTTGTGGTAAGCACAACCCATACCTACAAGACCCACTGAGAGCAGGATATATTAATTGCATACCAGTGAACACCAAGCTAGCAGTGGCTACAGAGCTTCTACTCAGTTCAGCGAATAATGCAAGTTCACATCTCTATTAATTTTTTTTTAATGTGTATACATATTCACATTAATTCTACTATTATCATAAACGTACTTTGCTGTAAATACATTCCACCCTTTGTGGGCTTATGCAGGTGAAACAGACCAGGAACTTTGTCCAGGTTTGATTATTTAAATAAAAGGGCATAGAGAAAGTTGTATTTAGATCCACTTCACCGTACAATTGGATCTATTCAATAGAGGAGGCACCAGGGAATGAAGGAGAAAACCAGGAGCTACATGAACAGCCATTACTGTGGAGGGAAACACTCCTGGCAACCAAACACAGCTTTACTAGTTGCAAGTAACTTCAGCCAGCACTCCACAGGTATTCCTTTAAAAATGCTAGTTTAAAAAAAAAACACCACCACGAAACACAAAAAAAACAACAACCCCAAGGCCTTTGCATCTCCAGGCTCAAGAAGGCACAGAATAAAGAAACATCACCTAAGAGCGAATTTAAAAGTTGGCCGCAACAAAGGGCAAGTCAACCACTCAACTGAGGCGTGAAAGAGACTGTGTACAGAGGCAAAGCCAAGCATTGGCCGGGCAGAACAATGAGCTTGGTCAGTGGGCAAGAAACACCTCAAGGAGTGCAAACCATACAGCCACAGGAAGGAGAGAAAAGAAGAAAAAAATCGGTCTCAGGCACAAAAGGGTCACTTTACTGTAAGATGGTGGGGGTTCGGTTTTGTCCCTGAGTGCCGTCAGGAGGTACCGTACGCAGGGGATTAGGAGGGGAAGGAGCAACACGCGTATCGCGCTACAGATCTATCACCCACGGAGCTACTCCATAACCCGCAGCCTGTCATTAGCCCTCCCAAGAGGATTAGCACAGTTTAGGGGCTTGCCCATCACTTCCGCCTGACACTGAAGAGTTTGCTTTAGAGCAACGCAATCCAAAGGTGACAACGCAGGGGAAAAAAAAAGCAACGTTTCCTAAAACGAAAACACAGCCCTCCACGCAAACCCCCCCAACCCTCCATACCGGCAGCCAGAACGGCCGACGGCCGTGGGGGAGCAGAAACAAGGACGCGCCGGGTCTAGCGAAGGAGACGACGCGAAGGGGCTGCGCCCAGGTGAGCACGAAGCCGCCCCCCCCCCATCCCCCCGCCGCGGAGGGACACCCCCACCCCTCCACTCCGGACGGGTCGCCCCGGGAGGGGGCTCTCGGGGCGCCCGTGGCGCCTCCGGACAGGACAGGCAGGCGCCACCTCCCCAGCGCCGCGTACCTCCTCATCCCGCTCCTCCAGCGAGGCATCGTCCTCCGCCCGGCCGCCGGGGCTCGCCCGCTCCTCGGCCGACCGTCGTCTCAACCGCCCCGCGGCCGCCGCGCCGCCGGGGGCCGCCGCCACCACCACACCGCCGCCGGGCTCCCCCTCCTCGGAGAGAGTTTCCGAGCCGGAGGAGGAGCCGGAGCAAGAGAAGCCGACGTGGCCGGAGCCCCGCGGCCGCTCCGGAGCCACTGAAACTTTCTCATCCATGGCCGCGGACTCAGACCCACTCCACCAGCATTCCCCCACAACCGGCCGTCGCGCAGCCTCGCGGCGGCAATAACACCCCCCGTGCCAGGCCGGCCACCGCGCTCCCGGGCGGCGGGTGGTGCCTGCGGGCGGGGCGGGGCCGGGCTGGGCCGGGCGCAGCCAATGGGGCAGCGGGGGCGGGCCCGGGCCCGGCGCGGCGGAGAGGAGAGGAAAGGAAAGGAAGGGAGCGGAGCGCTGCGGGAGGGTGGCAGGTAACGGGGCGGGGAAGGAGGGGGGCTGCTGCGGTGGCTCCGATGGCGGAGCGGTTTCCGAGCTGTGCGGGGTAGCGGCGCGCTGGGTCTGCCCGCGGGCGAGGGGAGGGTGCGAGGGGCGGCGGAGTCCCGCAGGCTGCCCCTCGCCGCCAGCGGAGCCGGCAGGTAGGGGTGAAGCTGCGACGCCCCGGAGCTGCTTGTCGCTGCTCCCGGCGGCTGGGTCTCGCTGCCTGCCCCGGCCGAGGGAGGCGGCCGGCGGCAGCCCGCGGTGCGGACAGGGCAGCAGAGTCTGGCGGAGACCGAGACCGGCTGGGATCGCCCCCCGGGCGGAGCGCACGGTGCTCCGCTCCGCGGGATGCTGCGGGGATCCGCAGGCGCAGGTATTTCACATGACAGTAGGGCTCTGTAGGCTCCTCTCTTCCTTTTAAAAAGGAGCTATCGGCAGTTTACGGCTGCCGGCTACGTATTGTGTGACAGAGGTCAGAGGTGCCTGGTTATGATCTTGCAGCAAACCCCAGTCCTTTCGGGTGTTTGACTTTGAAACGGGCATTGACATTGGGATTTGCGGCCGGGCTTTCACAGGCACTGGAGCGGAAGAAGATCATAGGAGTTAGGCACCTGAAAGCTTTTGCAAATCCTCCTAGACTGCCCCTTCATCTTTAAGGACCTACATGGCTTTATAACCTACTTGCCCTGTCGATTTTTTAAATATTAATTTCAAATATTCTCTTGAAAAAAAAAATCTATGTTTGGGGTGGGTTTTTTTTTGTTCCTGAGGTGCCTATAATGATGTTCTAACCTAATGCACTACTATTGTGTGTATACACACACACACACACACGCCCCTATGTACGCCAGAGATGTATTTGTTTATGCCTCTGCAGCCCAGGGTCCCCTGGGCTAATCCAATTGTGGAATCAAAACAGATTAAGCGCTTTGGTAATGAATAAAGTCCCACAGCATCACTACAGAGTAGATATCATCTCCATTTCATAGAAAAAGAAATGTGAGCACAGACCAGTTATCGATGTGCTCTAATTAACAGAGTAAGTAGATAATGCAAGTAGGAAGCAGAATGCAAGTTTCCCTGTTTTCAGATTTGTAATTTGACCAGTTTATCCAGTATTCCCAGATGGTGTATGAAAACAACTTAAAAATAAAAAATGTTATAATGATTATATGGATTATCAGATTAATAGTGGAGGAAAAAAATAACTATATAAAATTCTCCAAATCCCAGTCTTTCTCTGCTTCCAATGAGCTATTAAAGCTGGAGATTAGGTTCTAACAATGCTGACAGTTGTCTCTGGTTTCTTGTCAGTGCTTAGATTGGGATCTTAAAATGCCTAGAAGTTCATTTATTGGGAAGAGGATTATAATAGTCACTATGGACAGAATTTGACCTGGAAAATTGTCTATATCAACATTTAATGATAGGAAACATGAGATGTATGCAGAAACACAAAAAATAAATTTGGCTAAATGAACTATACACGGGAACTACACCAAATCCAACTATAATAATTTTAACTAATCAGAGAAAAGAGTTCATCCTCAGTAGTCCAGGCTCTGCACATAAGCTCTTATATCTCCAAAACCTGAACGTACTCGAAATTCCTGATCCATCACATCTTAAAGCCAAACTTCCACCAATCAGATTCTGCCTGTGGTTTAGAGTTATTCTTACAGCAGAACAACTGGCTTAATTTCCTACCTGGGAATTCACAATGTGTAAGAAAATCGCCAGGTGGTAAAAAGCAACACTGCAGATCTTTGTCACTGCCTTTTCTTTCTCTTCCTGCCTGAGAAGATACTGGAAAAAACCAGATCTTAGCCAAAGCTCTTTCTGCACTTCAGTTATTATCAGCTGCCAGAACAGCCCCTGTAATTTGAGGACAGCAAGGCATATATCGGAATAGTCACTGAATTGCTCTAATTTATGCCATAAATTGAAATCTGAGAAGGCACTCAAGATTTATTGTATCATCCAGAGTTACAGAAGACAAGTGACAGTATTGTTCTGCTCTGGCCTATAGACTACTCCAGATCACGTGCTCTGCAAATATTATCTTACACAAACAGAAGCGGGGTGCTATGCAGCCTGTAGTTGCTAAAAGGGAGCTAAAGCTAAAAGCAGCAAAGATAGAAGTTTACATCATTTTCTATACTGGGAAAAGTGCTGTTACTTCACCTTCACTGTCACATCAGTGATGTACGTTGTGGCGAAACAGTGTGTATCTGGCATGACTTGAGAAGCTCATTTTGAAAACACTTTTTAAGAAGATGTCCATATTTAGTAAGCTGTGAGCACCTCTTGTCAGGCACTGGATTCATCTGGTGGAGGGCAGGGAAAGAACCATGTGGCTGAGTGGTCCACCCTCAGCTACAGTAGGACCCAGGCTCAGCTTTGGGAGCATTCACCCATTCTTCTGCTTTTTTACAAGAAACCATCCCCTTATCTGCTCAACTCTACCTGTCCATCCTCCTCCAGTACACACAGCAGTCACCCACCCCGTGCTGCACAGCTGCAGCAGACTACTCCTACCACTGCTGCTCTTTTCCTCTCCTGCCTCCACACCTCTGGCAGGAAAATGTCCCTTTCCTCCCCTTCCTTCCAGCAGGATCATACCTCCTCTCCACAAATTGTGGTCAACACTGCATAAATTGAAAATAAAACACAATCTTTGCATAATCACTAATTAAGGAAAATAGCCCTATGGTTTGGTATGGCTATACCTGAGACAGTATAAAAAAGCACATAAGATGTTTTTGCAATTGGGCCTTGAAGACAAGGATCAGGGTCTTCTCCAAGAAATAACACTGAAGAATCAAAGGAACTGATACATTTTTAAAATGACAGGCTAAGAAAGTAAACATTGCAGCAGTTTTTTGAATAAACAGGAGAAAAGTCAGAGAGAAAGAGTATGCAGCTCAAGATACAAAAGGTGGAACAAGGGTTTTAGCAGGGCAGACATCTGTCCCATGTTACAGCCTTAATGGGTCAAAGTAGAGTTCTGTAGCAGCTATTACATCAGTTTTATGACATTACCTGTCTTCAAATCATCGCCTGTTTTAACTAGGTAGTGTTCCATCCAATTCTTTTTTACACTGACTAAAATATTCTTTCCCTTAGATTCTGCATACTTAGGCAAACATCCTCATCTGCAAGATGCATTTTTCAAAACACACTGATAGAGTAGGGTTAGCAACTGAGAAAATCCCTGGACAAGACCGACAGACCTAGCAGATTCAAGGCTCTCCAAATAATACAGTCACACTACCCCAACAACTGTGCTGTGCTTCCCTTTCTGCATAGTAAATGTACATTAATCCTGACCTGGAAGAACCACTACTTTCAATGAGTAAGTCTCCATGCTTACTCAGTTCTTGCCCTCCCTGTTGAGACTGCCAACAGCACTGCCAATTAGTGCCAATCCTGAAAGCAAACTGTAATATGAATAGGCCTTTCAATTTTTAATTTCAGACTTTTGCACTGGTGGTGTATAAATGTTTCATTAGCACACTCCTTTCTGTAAGAGGTGGTTCATTCACTTGTATTTCTGCCTTATCTCTGGGGAAAAAATGCTGTCTACCTCAAGTATTAGCAGGAAACGGGCAAACAGGAACCTGTACCTTTGAGTGCTCCTCCCAGCTCTAGCAGTAAACTCTGAAATCAGACTTCTTTTATTGGGAATCTGGGTTCACTGACAATAAATACTACAGTGCCATACAATGCTCTACAATGGTACAGAAGATCATCTTAAATTTTTATCTGATGTGCTTTATCTCTACATGCTTGCTCTTGAGCAGTGCCCAACATCAGGAATTCAACAGCTCGTCTTTGGTGGCGTACAACCCATTGCTGTCAGAGGAAAGAATACCCACTAATGCCAACGAACGTGGTAGGATGGAAGCAGATGAAACAATGCATAGTGGCAGCTTTATCTTGGGCTGGGGCAGGCACCACCAAACATACAGCATGGTTTGGAGGTCTTTATTTCTTATGTCTGAGGGTGTCCTTAGACCTTAGGATACATTGAATTCCTTCTTGGAAGTAAGAAGAATATGCTTCATTGCTTCCCAAGAGAATCAATTCTGGGACACCCTCTCACCATTAAAGAGCTTTTTTGACAATGCTCATGAAGCACAATTTATTTTCCATAGCACTTGCAGACCATGAACCAAGGGTATTTGAACATGCTGATTAGCTTCAAATCATCTCAAAAGGCATTAATAGGCTGGTCATGTTACATTATCGATCCTAGAAACAACAGGTATATGTGTCTACAGAAACATCCCATTCAAGTTGGTGAAACATGCAGTAAACCAGAGAAAAATATAACATATCATCTATTAATTTGTTACCAGATGTAAGGTGCCTCTTCCAGGGGAAGAAAAAAAAAACCCAACAGCCAGAGTAGTCCTCCACCTGCTCGCAGGTGTTTTTATCAAGTCCAGATAGTGCTACCGTCTTGTCAGGTGGAGATGATGTGATCAGGACTGAACAGTGTAATTGCTAATGACACTTTTCCTGATTACTGGCACTCAAGGAGCTGCATGAACACTGCATGAATCACTGTCAGAAGACCTGCAGAAAATCACGCTTAGAGGAAACCTCTGGCAAATGTTTATACTGTCATTTACATTTTTGATACTTTCAGGGTAAAAACCAAGAATTCTGCCCTACACTCTTCAGGACTTTTATATATGCCATGGAGCATCAGGAGGTTGTACACAAAGAGAGGGAAGCATAACCCACTGATGTCCTTTTCAGGTCTCTCTCAAGGCATGGCTGTGGGGTTATACCACTGTGGCTAAACATTAGAAACCCCTGTGCTCAGTTGCAGGCTGATTGTTGCAGTTTTGTGAGGCTGTGCTGCTGAGACGGTTTTTGTAAGCAGCAGTTAGAGTTTTCTGCCAGCCTAAACTATAAACAACGAGCAATTCAAGGCCAAAGTCATGGCCAAGAGATAGTCACAGCGCCTCTGAGAATCACATATAGGAGAAAACAACCCGGAAGCAGCTGCATTTTGCCACCGGAGGAGGGAGTGAGAAGATGTAAGGAGCTGTGCAGACACCAAGGCTGGGAAAGGGTGGGGGAGGAGGCGCCCCAGGTACCGGAGAGAAAGATGCCCCTGCAGCCCCTGGAGAAACCCATGGAAAAGGCCGAGACCCCACCTGCAGTGCATGGAGGGGCTACATGCTGGATGGAGCAGGTGGAGGCATAGAGAAGATGTGGTGACCCTACATTGGAACAAGCCCCTGCCAGTACTTGCAGTCATGAGGAGAATCAGAGACACAGAGAGAGAAATATTTGTGTCGGAACAGGTTTGCTGGGGAAGGCTTGGAACCCTGTGGAGGACTGGTAGGTAGAGGTGTTTTAAGATCTGGAAAAGGAAAACAGCTCATGAAGAAGTAACCGAGAACCCCATTTTTTCCCAGTCCCTGCCCCCCTGTACTGTGAGCGGGGGGAAGAAGGGAGCAAAATCATGGCTAAAAGGAAGTCTGCTTAGAATGGAGGGGTAGGGGGAAGGTGCTACCAAGAACCCCATTTTCTCCAGTCCCTGCCCCCCCGTACTGCAAATGGAGGGGAAGAAGGGAGCAAAATTCTGACTAAAGTCTGCTAAGAAGGGAGTGGTGGGGGGAAAGTGTTTTAAGATCTGTTTGTGTTTGTTTTAAGATCTGCTCGTGCTCCTGACTCCGGTTTTCACTGTTGTTTGTAGTGTAGTGTAATAAATTAGGTAGTTTCTCTCTTCTTCACTCTGTGTTGAGTCTGTTTTGCCCATATCATTGCTGACTGAATGATCTCTTCCTGTCCTTATTTTGTCTCCTGAGCCTCTTAATATATATTTTCTCCTGTGTCCAACGAAGAAGGGGAGTAATAGACTGACTTTGGTGGGCATCTGGCCTCCAGCCAGGGCTAAACCACCACACAGATTCAGGGAGGGTGTGAGGCTGCATACTGACAGGGACAAGTAGAAGTGATACTGTGCTAATTTACTTTGAAGTGTACCACCAGCACATTGTGCAGAGATGTTGTGCAGGTCTGCTGACAGAGGTGCTAGGTTTTCTGATGGATAACCCTTGAGCAAGGAGTCTTCCACAAATTCTCCCTCAGCTTCACAACATCTGTGTATCAGGGATGTGACAGGCTGCAGGGGAGAGCAGTTTGAGCTTGGCACAGGCCTGTTACGAACTGGCATTCAACAGGAAGGTTACTCCTTCCAAGAGCTCCGTTACCAAATTCACGTTCTGCTTGATGAGGTCTGGTTTTTCAATAAAAAATTCAATGTCAACGTTATGAGTCTCATAAAATTATGGGAAAACTGTTGCTTCTCACAACACATTTTAACAAAGGTTATCACTGTTCCATCACAGTGGTGTAACTGGAGAAGTAGGAAGGAGATAATTATTTCTCATTTTACCATGCTGTATCCTAGTGCCCAGTCATGAGCTCTCACGAAGAACAGATACAGGGGAAGAGATGCCCCAGACCCAAATGGAAATTGGAGATAACCAGAGCTCCAGCTGCAGGTAAGAGTGGGGAGAAAAGAGGAGCTCTGAGACCTTCCTGCATGGTGGTTACGTAGCCAGTCTCATGGTCTAGCTGAGAGGCACAGCTAGAAATGGGCCACTAAATATAATCTACACCTGTGTGGTTGCGTGCTGTGGTGTATTTTGGTCACTGTTTCTGGTATTCCCAAAACACGTCTTAACTGTTACCTCAACAGAGAGAAAGTAAATCTACTTTACCCCTGCATCCTGAGAAATGCTGGATTTTCCAGGCTCTGTGGAATAGTGGACTTCCCTGGTCAAGCTTATATGCCCTCAGTTGTCTACACAGCATCCTTTCCTCAAATGTAAAGGCCCTAGTTGAAAGTGTTAGGATGAGCTTCAAAGTTACTGGAGAGAAATCCTCCTCAGTAAATGTTAATCAGAGCCTCTTTGAAAAACAACATGAAATTGGGGATATGAGATCCAGTCATTGCCCTGAATTGTCAAACTCTCTGAAGCTCCATGGCAACAACTGAGGCAGAAACAGGTTTGAGGCAGCCCACGAGGTTTCTGTAAGCTCTGCCTGCCCTCATCCCAGGCCTCTCAGTTCCTAAATAGAGCAGGCACCATGTTTGGGGAAAAGCTGTGATTTTTTCTAAGAAATCAACTGTTGTGTAGGAGCCCTGAAGATGGTGCCACGGGTTGTATGCACTGTAGTTTTGTTTATGCAGACATTCCTGCTTACAGAAAGAGTAGAAGCTGCATCCCCATTGTAAATAGGATTAATATTCCAAATTTCACTCTGTTCTGATCTCTATCCCATTATTAACTAATTGGACAGACATATCCATTACATGCTTAAGAAGATGTATTAAATTTTAGTGTATATACCTTATGGTTAAGATAAAAACAATTTTTTTACTTGCTCTGACTACCAGAATTAAAACAGTTTTGCGGGATTTTTTTTTCAAAATATTGCTTAATTTTTTTTGTCTGCTGTATGATTTTAATAGCAAGAATGACATCTTTTGTGGCCTACTTCCCATGTTTTAAGTAAAATCATATGATCTAGGAATTTAGTTTTCTTTATTCCATTATTCTAATTTTTCATTGACTGCATTTGTGTCCTACCGTATATCAAAACCAAGTTCTGTATTTGAAGGGGGAGACTGAATAGGGAAGAAATTCTTTGTGGTAACCATCATCCTCACTGTGATATAAGCATTTAAATGAGAGGAAGGTTTCCTAAAGATCACTGAATTCTCCATTTACTTTATCTCCACTGGAAGATTATTCCTGTCAAGAGGGATGCTTGGCCTCCAGATCTTACATATCTTCACACAGGCTTTATCCATAGCATGAGATAAGGGCCAAGTACAAGCTCCATAGATTCTGCATCAAAGTTCATCTGTGTCTTGACTAATTAATTAAATCAACAGCACTATTCTGAAAACATTGGTATACTTTACTGAAAACATGACCTAAAGCGTACATTTTTCAAATTTTATTCAGTGTTGTATTTGTCTGATTGTCAGTTTCATACTAGGACAGTAAGGTCTAAAGTACTTTAAAGTAGTGTTTCAGGAGCCAAATTTGACAAATCCATACTGTTACATTCACTTACTGCCAAAATTTCCAGGCTATTTTTACCAGTAACTACCAGTTTACAAAAAAAACCCTCCACTTAGTAGGGATGTAGAAAACTCTCAACTCATCCAAACACTGCATGTTTAAAATTCAAACATTTTGGTTTTATGTTCCAGACTGGAAGTAGCAGTCAACACTTAAAAAAAGTAAACGCCTGAAGTCAGATTCCTGAACATGCACAAAGGATCCTTAAGGGCCATTTACAAATCTGAAACCAGGTTAATTTTATGTAGGGAGATAATTTCAGGCAGCCAGCTGTGAAAATAATAGACACTGTTGCTCATCTGGCCAATGCAAATTGTGGAAAAGGTTAAGGGCAAATGCCAGATGGCTTCCTAGCCATGGAGATCATTCTAGATTCTAGAAACCTACCCAAACTGCAACATGTATTAAAGAAACAAGTTTTTCCCCGCAGGTGGTTGTGAAAATGAAGATTCTGATGATAATATAAATAATAATAATAAAAACAACTGCAATAATACTATTACAATAGTAATAAAAGTGCATTTCAATAATAATTACCTATTTTGAAGTATTTTAAGATTTTTATATATAAATGCAATTTTCTACAGTTGATTTAATAATTCTGCGGTTTTGGTGTCAGAAAAGTTTGCACCTTCTCACTATGTTACACTCTTTACCAAGCAACTCTCTCCAAGTATTGCATTTTCTGCTCCAAATTATCTTTACATATGTGACATTTCATCTTTCCAGCCTGTTTATGGCAACAGTATAATAAACTTGAAGTGCTTAAGCAAACTTGTCTTCATTCATTAAGCCTTGAGAGATTATACTTCTCCAGTGCTAGTTTTCCCCTGTTGTATCTAATGAGTATGATATGGGATGCCCTGATTCACAGAACTCATACACGCAGTAGAAATATTCAGGCTGAAAATACAGTTGTACAGATTAATTGAACAGCTGCCTGTATGAATCACTGGTCAAGTCTAAGCTTTGCCAACACAAACAATTTAAGTATATCAAAATTACAGGCATGTATTGAAAGAATGATACACTTTTCATACCAAATAAAATGTGATAACGGCATGACACAATGCTTTCAGTATCATAAGAATCTGTCCAGGGCTGTTAATCATTATGCAAAATATTGCTTATTCAAGCTGAAGTTTTCTATCAGTCACAAGAATCTAGTTGAGGGTGTTGGTCAGCCTTATGTTTTTGTCTGTTGTTAGTGTCGTGGCTATTTTATTTTGGCTTTTCTTTAAATTCGTGGAATTTTCAACCAAAACAATTCAGCCATTTCCAAGAATACACCAGAGGAAATACACTGTCTAATCAGTATGAAATTTTCACAGCCATTCAATACAAAGCTCCTGTGTTTTTGTGCTTTAAGACCTAAAACCAACATTCAGCAGATCACCTTGCTGTCAGGTGTACGACTTTACCACTATTATGAGGATCAAACCAAATTTGGTGATAGGCCTGTTTTAGTTCATACAGGAGCACTAGAAACATCTTTGTCTGCAACAGATAAATCCCAGAATTTTGCCTGACACTCACACACACAAGTCACAGCCTGAGAGCAGCTTTTAATGACGCTGCCATTCAAAAAGCTGAGCACTGTTGTGGGTTGTCTTTCCAGTGCTTTCATTGCCTACTGAATCAACGCAGCAAAGGGTCTGAACATCCAAACTGGAAGAAGTGAAAGGCGCAGGAGCATGGGCTGCCCGGCCTGCAGCCACCCCGCCCACCAACCCCCACCCTCCCCACGGCAGAACCGGACTGAAAACAGCAAGAGCTGTGGGGTGAGGTAGGGGCAGGGAGGCTGCTTGTGAATTGCTGTCGTGGGCAAAATAGACCTGGCTTTGCGTAATTTAATTTACTGCCAATCCGATTCAGGAACCAGGATAACAGAGAGGAAAGAAGCAGGTACTAAAACACCTGTCCTCCTCCTCTGGCCTCCACTGTTTTTCACCCCTTTTGCTTCCCCCCTTCTCTGCCCATATGGTGTTTTCAGCCCTTATTTAAATACCTTTTCGCAGAGGCTCAGCACTACAGCCGATATCACCACCATCTTGTCTTGTAACTGTTTCAAAGCCGTTTGGAACTGGTCTTAACTGCTTCCAACGGCTCAGAGCCAGGTGACCCCAGGCTCTGATGGTTTTCGTTACTCTACAAATTCACATGAGCAAGGATGCTGATGAGAGCAAAGTGGCTCAATGAGAAGCCAATAAGATGGATGTTGGGAAGGAAGAAAGCGAGGGTTTGGGGCAGGCAGGTTGGGTGGTGGCTGCATAGGGAAGCACCCCAAATTTAGGAAATACTCAAGGTTTCCATGGTGACCTCAGCTTGCCCTGCCAGCATACATGTGCACTTTATGGCAACTTTTAAGGATGTGTTCAACATCCAGCCTTCTCAAAAAGACTCATCCTCCCCCCACTCTGCGCACCATGACACACGGCAGTCAGGGAATTAACTGGGCTGTGGTGGGGGATGAGACAGTCGCAGGTCCCTTTTTGAGTTGTTGAAGAAGCTGGAAGAAGTGTCCTGAGCCGTGAGAGGGATGCAAAACAGCACTCTTGGGAGCAAGCAGGCAGGCAGAGGCACTGAGGGTCTCTAACCACAACTCACTAGGCCAGGCAGTGATGGCAGACTTACTGGGGGAAAGGAACAGAAATTCCCCAGCAGCAGTTGAAATACAAATACATTTTGCTTTGTGTTCCTTTTCTGCTTTTTGTTACTTAATAAAAATCTATACTTTGTTTTCTTACTATGCTTTACTACACGAATGCATTTCAAAACCATTCCAAGACAACTTTATAAAGATACCTGGAAAGAAAATAATTGCAAAATTAACAAAATGAATCGGAGTATCCTGGAGAAATATAAGGATATTCTTAATTTCTTTCTCAAATACAAAGTTTAATTTCAATCAAAACTGTTAGAAAGAAATTGATTTGATAAAATCCATGGAAAATTTAATAGTAAACCATACTGAGCACAGTGAAAAATTCGTGCCAGTCCATCTCCAGCCAATCTCTCTCAGTCATTGTGTCTCCAGCAGCTGAAACTCCTGTTCACCCTGAATAAAAATAAAATCTATTTCACTCAGACCTGTTGCAATAAGAAATTAATTTGTAACTGTTCTTGTATTACAGTAATGAATATCACAGAAAACACCAGCGAAAAAATTAATAATTCTGTGTTCATCATATGGACTGGGGTTTATGTAGTATGTCAGGCCTGAGTTCACCCATGATGCAAGGGAATATAAAGAAATATTAAAAAGATGCCCTTTTCAATGAGCACTTGACTTGTAGCCTATAGCATGAGTCTGTTTTGTACTACTGTACTAGTGCATCTAATTGTGTGCAATTACCCAGGAAACCTTGATTTTGACCTATTCAATTTAGTAATTTTTAAAGTCCTTTTAATACTGTAGGTATACAACAGAAAAATCTGAAGTAGACTCATGAGATGCTAAGGTGAGTAAACTCTCTTAGCCATCCCTTTAAAGTGAAAATAAACAATTATTTCCAATAATGCAATCAACAATTGAGCAGAAAGAAGTTTGATGACTTCTTAAATAGCACTTTAAAAGGCTTTTCCAACAACCACACTTTCTTCTTTCAGAAACAATGTTTTCAAGTTTTCAAAATCATTTATAATCATTTTGATGTGTTACATTTTTTCTGTCATTGCAGTGCATTTAATGTGATAATTACAATGGCTGGCAAATATAGGGGAACTTTATAAGGATATTAAATCACTCTAACACAGCTCTAGGTCCTGATGGAGTTAGTAATGACTTCTAAAATGAGATTCCAGACAAATCAAACGATTAAATGCTTGATCCAGTCAAAAAAAAAAAAGAAAAGAAAAAAAAGAAAAAATGAAAAGAAAAAAAAAGTCAATGACATAAAGCTAAAGAAGTCTTGGAAAGGATAATATGTACACATCTCTCAACTCTGTGTCAAGATAATTTGTTGAATGAAAAATTTCCCCAAAGCACATAAGCTATTTTTCAGTTCAGCTGTTATGGTAGGATTTAGGGAGTTAACAATAATAAGTTCTCTGATCCCTGCAGCATTTTATTCTGACTCCAAGAGGGTCAAAGCCATAATTATTTTCCATAGGGAAATTATCCTGCTATTAACCCACCATTATATTTTATGTAGCACAGTTAATGCAAACATGCTGTAGTGTTGTATAACTAAGGCATAATTCATTAAGTGAAAACAAACTTAAAATAGGACAAGTGTTATAAAGTAATCCTTTAACTTTTCTAACGTGTAGAAGACTGAAGTCAGAACGTTTACTGTGGACTGGAGGGCCGGTACAAGTGGAGAGTGTCTGCTCTTCACTGACTGCGTACAGGAGGCTGGTACCGTGAGAAGATTTTTGGCAATAACCCATATGGCCATCTGTGATACGGCACCACTGTCCCCTGTGACAAGTATCCCTGCAAGTGTGAGGAGGTGAGATACATATGTAGGTATGCCTGCTGTGGACAGGCTTTGCTGTTCCTAGCGACATGAACTACTAAAGGTTCACAGAAATATTTATGCATGTCTGTAATAAACAAACAAACAAACAAACAAACCCCGCAGTCTTGATGCATAATCAGTGGGGTTTTATCTATGAAATAAGTGCCTCTATTGGAAGAATAATTTTTTAGGTACCAGATGCTCATTTAGCAGTCACTGTATACAGATCTGTAGTTGAGTAAGTACACTGAAGTACATGTAATTACCATTTGTCTAACTTTAAATTATTGTTTCATTTTTGATTTGCCAAACTATACTGGCTATGTAAATGAGCCAGTGTGACATTTAAAACCCATGAATACAGTCCAGAGATCTGAATGTGCACTAAACTTGTAGTTTGTCTTCCTTCATGTTTTGTGGAGGGTATATGCATTTAAATATTGACATACGTTTTGGGACAACATTCAGTTCTGAATGCTGTAAAATGTGTATATTGGAGCAGTGGTTTTTAAGTACACAGCATCATATCACATTAGTAAATAGCACAACTTGAAAACACAAATCTCAATCAAATTATGACTTTGGCACAGAACCTAGATCAACTAAAGAGTTTCTTAAAAAGAAACACAATTGAAAAGGTTAAAGAGCCTACGTCCAGGAGTGGGCTGGAAGGCAGTCAACCATCTGGAAACAAGTACATCTTTTGCTGGCTGCCAGAACTCAAGGCCTCAGAGAAGTACAGGATTTATCCTCTGCATTTCCAAATGGCTACATCTAACCTCAGTATTATGTTCAGGGCATCAGTGCTCCAATTTTTCAGTCCGTGAACTTGGATGACAGAACTCCAGCTTCTTTTAGGATTGGGTGCTCAGGATTCCTTCCAGCAGAAACCATGACAAGTTTCTGGGGTGTGAAGAAACAAGGGTGTACACAGTGATCTCACCCAAACATTCAGCTGGGACAGAGCCAAGGCACATACCTGGACCTGGGAACTGCTATCAGCTCCCACAGTAGCCTTAATATCACAATTACACCCAAGGACTGCTGTGGTTATAGGTTCTGTTTCCACGCAGTATGTTAGACAGATAGAAGCATGGTCACTGAAAAGAGTGGACAGTTCAACATTCATAAATCTTTATAAAGTTTGCAAACATTCTTCATTTATTTCTTGCTGGGTTCTGCACATGTCTCTATGTTGCAAAGCAGAGAGTGGGACAACCAGTCTTTTCTGACATCCTAGGAAAACAGTTCATATACTGGAGAGAAACCTGGAGGTTAAGTGCTGTGCTGTAGGTATGCCAGCTAGATCTCTTCAGACCATTTTGGTATAAAAATGGCATGTCTGTAGTCAGACCATGTTTCACATTTCATCTCTTATACCCGCTTTACTCATGTTTAAAAGAGCCTATTGAGGCATTGTTTTCATGCTAGGAAGCCAAGTGGGTGTCAGAAATGTTATACATGCATATGCATTTATATATGGAATTTCATCACCTTATGCTTAGAAAACATCCAATTTTGCATTTGTCCCAAGAAAGTAACTGCAGATAGAGCACAGGAGTCAAAAGGAAAAGAGAACAAGGAAGAAAAAAAGAAAAGAACAGGAATAAGAAGAATCTTATTGACCATTTCCTTCTTGTTGTGGTTTTGTGGTTTTTTTTTTTCTTTTTCAGACACAGGGTCACCCCTCCATCTAGATTATCTACAGCCCGTTAGAAAGCAACACAGCTATCACATCCCTTATTTTCAAAGACTCAGTGTCTCAAGTATCAACCTTTTTCTATCTGTTCAAGTCAAGGCATTTGCTTCCTGGCAGTATCTAATATTTATCATTCATTGTGGCTAATCAAACTCAGGCAAAATTACAGTGAACACAGAGTTAATTATGTTCGGGGGGCGAAAGTGGGAGATGGGGAGGGGTGATATCTGTGTCTTCTTGTGCCATGGAAGGGCTGAGAACCAAAACTAATGTATAAAAGCCAAACATCACAGGATCAGGCTTAAGCCACACACCTTCTCATTTCAGTAGGCTGCTTTACCTTCTAAGAACACAAATGATTCCTGCTCACACTTGACAACTTCAAGGCAACCTAGAGGCAAATCAAGTGGTAACAGACAGTGCATAACACTTTAAACCATGACCTAACCGCAAGCAGCCCTCTGCTACGGGCTGGGAGTTGCACTGGTGTTAAAGAAGTATTTTTAACACCACTAACTGTAACGCTGCTAATGACTAAGAGAAAGCAAGGAGTGAAGGCCTACAGTTGTCGTATTATTTCTTACTGAAAATTGCATAGCAACATCTCAGGTTTAAGGTGTGATCCTAGAATGGGAACCTTGCCATCTGGTATTTATGGCAAACTCAGCCTCAAGTGAAAGGCAGTTGCACATTCAGCCTAGCTAAAATGAACAGCAGTGAATCCAGAGAAGGAAGTTCATCTGTTTTTCAGCAATGTTTGTGGGGGGTTTTTAACAACTAGGTTTCTTCTAGGGTACGCAGATCAGAAAACATTCCTCAGCAAAACATTATTAACCAGTGGCAGCACCTTCCCTCTTTGCATGTAGCACAGACAGAGGAAGAAAAATAAAATTTTACAACTTTCAGCAAGTTGCCATTCACATTTTGAGAAATGTACAGTGCTAAATTGTCTTCCAAATAGGTCCTACAGCTGCATCCACAGAAACCCAGAATTATCACCCAAGTTTTGCCAGTTTCTATTCTGTTTCTTTCAGTAATAACAGTTTGCCGGGCCAGGGCTTCTGAGTCAAACTTACACCCAAACACAAATAGGACACTTTGCTCAACGTTGTTATTTTAGAAATGTCCCCTTTTTCTACTTAAGTTCATAGGATTTTATGTGATTTTTCTTCAACATGAGCAGATCTAACAAATCTGTTTTGATGAACACTTTGATTTTACAGATTTTTGTGATACATGAACATGATGGGCTTGCTCAGAGAGAGGCATGCTGTTCTGCTCAGTGCTTAGTACAGTGGTAAGATTTTAGGTTTGTATTTTTACACCTAGGTCTGTAGGAAGAAGCTGAGGGCTTTTTCTACCTACTTTGGTTTTAAACCGTTTAGAAGTAAGTGCTGTGCATAAAAGAGACTGTTTAGAAGGGCAGAGGAACATGTTGCTTTCTGGATAAACCCTTGCCCAAAAGTCTTCTATTTAAGCTGAATGAAGTGTACTTTTAAGCATAATTTCACAGCTTTTTTTTTAAGTTAATTTCTAATACTGTAATTAATTTCATCAGCTTTACTGGCATTTACTGGTGTTTTTATTGTACTATGATGTGGCATTCTGTGCAATGCAATTCAGCTACCAGAAGCTTAAAAGGCAGACAAGAGAGCTGGAACAAGTGAAATACTGAAATGTTTTGAGCTGTTTGTTTAGGTCATTTTCTTGTGTATATCTTTCTAACTCACTTTATATATATGAAAGTAATTTTTAGTTCTAAGAAGTCATTTGTGTGTCTTGACAGTGAAGACAACTGGAAGAGGGCAGAATGGCTGCCTTCTACAATGTATTCCAAATTTTTTACAATAAGTCTGTATGCTTGTCAAGACAGAAAATGAATATCCGTCCATTTCTTGACAGACTGTACTAGGTGTTTACACTTTCCATCATGCAAAGGGGAAAAATACTAATAGTCCTGCATTTTAATAACCTCAGTGCCAAAAAGAATTGAAAGACCATGTGAAGACTGAGCAGTGAAAGTTACTAGTTCAGACCATGCAAAGCACAGGGGTTTTAACCTGATTCCCAGCAGGCCTAGCAGAAACATGGTATTTGGTGTAACTACTGCAGGTAAGTAAACTCGTCTTCCAAAAGCAGCATTTAATCTCTCAAAAATATGAAACAATCAAAATCCTGAGTTATTCAGTCTCTTCAGAAAGAAGAATGCAAAGAATTTATTGAAACCACTTTCCAGAAACTACAATCACTAGAATACTTACTGACTTGTGGGGCATAACTAATTGTTCATAGTTAACTCTGAAGACCCATGACAAATATGGAACTTTTTGGTTTCTCATAATTTGACACTTAAACCACAGCAAGACTGGAGTAAGCTGGTTCAATGCCATCAGTAAAAAGTGCTGAATTTTACTCCGTGTGAGACTGTGTAGAACTGCAGAGGTGGGTAAGTGCTTTGCTAGCCTAACTGTCAGAGATGGAGAGATGTATGTGGCTCTGTCTTTTCCAGGAACATTACCTCTCCACACAGTGCTTCATTTCCTCTGGAGTCAAAGTCCAGGTAGGCTAAATAAGATCTTCACTGTGGAAAACGAAGTATCAGCCACCAAATTCACATCTATAATACGTGTATACTTCTGTAATCAGAAATTGTGCCAGAAGCATCAAGATGGTGCATATCTTGAAACACACACTTATGTTTGCCTATTGAATCACACAGCCCTAGAAATGCTGGTACAGTATACAGTTTTTAATAGAAACAAAACACTGTGATATATAGTTCCTACACTGCCTACTTGAACTTTTTAAATAAAGTATGATCGATAATTATTCAACTTCTTTGCTTCATGCATGGCAGGCTGAATTATACCTGCAGTGGGTAGCAGCTACAGTTCAAGCTTACAAATTATCCATGTTCCATAGTGTGCAAGAACAATCTGTTTTCTGCCAGACAAAGTGGCACACAACAACTATTGGCAATGAATTACAGGGGTTTTTATCAATTTGCTGCTTGAGTAAGTGGCAGGCAGCTTTTGCATAGCAAGTTTTAAGGGCTGTTACAGAACAGGGAGCTTGGCACTGAGCTGAGTAGGGCAGTGAGTAAAGAACTTAGGTGAACAAAGCATCTGCTTTTTGGTGGTTTTAATACCAGAGTCCTGGTTCCTTGAACTCTCTTGAATGAACCTGACTGGAATTTAAAAACTAGCTTATGTCTCCTGGAGAGCCAGGTTTGGTAATTGTTTTCTCAGGTCATTTCATGTGCAGGTAGGCTTAGGCTCCCAGGTTTAGAGCACCTTCCCGAGACAAGGAAGACACAGCTTTTGGTCACTCCACTTTGCTTGAAACTTTCCTCAGGTGTAACTTAGAGTTAGCATCTAAATTTCTTCCTTCCATGGGAAGTGCCCTAGACATCAGCTTTACTGTACAGAGGCAGACTTCCAAGAGAAGAGGCTCTCCTGAGTTACAGAAACAGACATGCTTTGGGGAAAAAAAAAGGGTTAGAAAGAGGAAAGCAAGCCCTACTTCTCTGGCCCCTTCTTAAAGCCAGCTTTGGGCTGCATATCTCAAATGGTAATAGTTCCTGCTTACTACCTCAACATCTGGCAAAGAGACAGGGTGAAAACATGGCTAGTTGTCAGATCGTTCCTGGCTACCTTTATGGAGTTTACTTTGCAACTACGAAGTATTTCTGGGAAGTGTCTGTCTTTATTAGGCACTGTATGGGAAAACAACACATCTGTATGAGCTGAGCACAGGTTAGTGCAACTGGTGCTACACAGATTGAACATCAGTGCACAGTATTTCAGATATATATTTTTCTTTCACTGCCAGACTGGCCAGTAGCTTCTCATCATCTCCTTTTGAAAATGGTGTGGTGTAGTAGAGGGTTTAGTAACTGTGGTGGTTTGACCCTGGCTGGAGGCCAAATCTCCACAGCCACTTTTCAGCTGGACAGGGGAGAAAATATATATTGAGAGGCTTAGGAGTCGAGATAAGGACAGGGAGAGATCATTCCACAATCAGCGTCACAGGCAAAACAGACTCAACACAGAATAAAGGAAAGAAAACTCTCTAATTCATGACACTGCACTGCACACCCAGTGACACCAGAGTTGGGTAATGAGAAGTGCGACCAGATCTTAAAGCAGCCCTCCCTTTTTAACAGGCTTCACTTTAGTCATGATTTCACTCCCTTCTTCCCTCGGCACGGGGGAGAGGCAGGGAATGGGAGAATGGGGGTTTTGGTCAGTTCCTCTTGACTTGTTTTCCTTATTAGCTGGGGGGAAGGTGCAGGGTGGCGGCGGGGGTGGGGGGGAGGGGAAGGTTTTTGTGCCTCACACCTGTCCCCTGCTGCAGCACGGGGTCCCACCCATAGGAGACAGTCCTCCACAAACTTCTACTTGAGTCCTTCCTGTTGGGCTTCAGCTCCTCAACAACTGCCTCAGAATGTCTCCCTTCCATGGAGTGCTGACCTCCAGGCCCAGATTGCTCCAGCCTGGTCCCCCATGGAGCCACAAATTCCCCCAGCAAACCTGCTCCAGAGTGGGTCGGTCTCTCCACGGGCTGCAGGTTTTGCTGCCAGGAGCTTGCTCCAACCTGGGCTTCTCATGGGGTCACAGCATCCTTCAGGTGTCTCTGCCTGCTCGGGTGTGGAGACCTCCACAGGCTGTAGATGGGATCTCTGCTCCCCATAATCTCCATGGGCTGTAGGGGAACTGCCTGCTTCACCATGGGTTTCTCCACAGGTTGCAGGGGCATCTTTCTCTCCAGCACCTGCAGTGCCTCCTTCCCCTTCCCCCTGGCCCTTTTTCACTGGTCTTGGTGTCTGCAGAGTTCCTCTCATCTTCTGACTTCCCTCTCTGGTGTCAACAAGTGGCAGCTTGTGTTTTTTCTCTCCCAGATGTGATTCCCAGAGGTGCTGTGACCGCCACTGGTGGGCTCAGCCTTGGTCAACAATGACTCCAGCCTTGGGCCAGCTGGTGTTTGCTCTGTTGGGCCTGCAGAGAGCTTCTGGCTGCTCCTTGCAGAAGCCACCCCTGCAGCCCCCCTCCTCCACCAGAACCCAGCCACGCAAAACTACGACAGTAAGACAAAGATGCAGGCTGCTGTAACACCTACCTTTCAAATCTCAACGTCTTTGGCGTGAGCCCAGAATAAATGTGTGATCCTTATGCTTTGATGACATTGTTTAAATGCAGAATTAGTATTTGCTAAGTGCATTAGATTGACTCTATACAAGAAAGTACATAGCCACTATCCAGAGGACATAGTGCATTAAGTGCAAGCTGATGAACGTAAGTTATTCAGTTCTAATCCCCAAAGTGTCATTTCCTTTTAGGTGTCCGTTTCAATTCTGGAATTACAAACAAAAGCGCTGGTTCTGATTGATAGCTTTGGCCACAGGCAACTAAACTGACATCACCATTTGGTTTAACATAGACATTAAAATCCATCTCTGCCATGTTTTCAGTATACTAAAAAAAAAAACCCACATATCTCACTCCTGAGAGTTATCTCAGCACTGCCTGCCTGGTGTGTTTGACATCTCTCATCACAAGTTTGGACTGAAAGTTCACTACATCATGTTATATTTATACAGTATCTTGAGGAAACGGGCTAAAATCTGGCACTTTGCCAGCTAGACTCTACACATGCACACACACATGCAACTCTAGCTGCTGTACGGTGCCTCTGGCATATCTAACAGTATCCATCTACTATAAAGGCACCTTGAGATCAGGCCACCAACAAATAGAATCTACTTTTACGGCAGGAAAGTCTGAGACGTGGGCAAGGACAGGTAGGATCCTTGATGGCACTTGCTGAGGTAGATGATAAGGATAGTCAGGGTCTAAATTTTCTCCATGGCCTTCCCTGAAAGTCACCTCAACAGGATTTACAAGCCTTTGGAAACAGAATGAGATTAGATTTATGCAAAGCTTCAGCCTTGCATTTAAAATGCAGTTGATATGCAATGTTTGTATATCATGTTTAAACACAAAGGGGATAAGACCTTTTGTAGATACTTCAACATTATGTGTGATTGATAATAGATGGCTGTTACCTGACATCATTAGTTTTAAAGTAACAGTTAAATAGCTGTGGACAAGGAAAGAATTGATGCCAGAATCCTGAATAAAGAAATTCTGGGGTTTTCTGGACTGAGGAAACCTAAGCTTATTATATATTCAGTGATTAGGTTCATAGCCAAGAGGAAGAAAATGTACGTTGGTTGCCTTATTCAGGTCACAAGCAAAATTGGCTTTTCAGCAAGATCCTTCCACAGACAAGGTTTTATTGAATTATTTACACTTAAATCTCAGGTATAAGACGAATTGAATTTATATGCATAAATAGCCACAACCAGGATACCAGCCATGTGCATCTTTCATATACAAACATAATCTACACAACTCAACTAGCTTCGACTGACTGTGCTCTACATAGGTGAGGAAGCCCTAAACAAGCCTGGAGTAAGTTACCAGATACAGAGGAGTGGTAATTAGGGATGCATGTTAAAAATATCCAGAGTTCAAAAAGGAAAGCCCAAAGTCAGAGGCAATTCCTCTTGAAAAGTTCTACTTCCTACCACTTCTCAGCTTCTGGCATTTTCAGCATCAGGCTGTGCTTATCAAAAGAAGAATTCCCAAATGCACAACTGGCTCTACTCCCACCTTCTCCCTCACTGCTCCATGCACACAAACTAACAGTGTTGTCCACTAATGAAGCAGCAGCTTTCTAAAGCTGGTTCTAACTCTTCATTTTGATTGCTTCTTCTAGGAAGCAACGAAATATAAGCAGAAAATTAACCATATTCTGTTACTTCACACTGACAGTGTTTCTTAGAAAGGTGGCAGAAGACGATGTGTACAACTGTATGAGAGAGAGGACTGATTTGTAATAATTGATAATACTTAAATAATACACATTCTATTTTATTCCTGCTAAGTTGTTTACTGTGTGCATGTGAATTTCTTCAAACACTGATTTGTTAGGAAATTAAAAGAGGGAGGAACAATTGCAGAAGTATCGGGCTACAAGCAAATGTGCAGGACCATTGACTCCTGTGTAACGTATGTTGATTCTACTAAACTACCCAAACAGGTTTAACCCAGGCTCAGAAGCCACAGCAGCACAAGGTTTCAGCATCTTTAATAGATGGTGCCAAAAGGTCAACTGAGCAGACCTGTAAGACAAATAAAATGCAAGACATGGAGAGTTTATAGCTAGAGTAAAAGATCAATACTCACAATAAATGGGGGAAAAAAATTAAATTAACTCAACAAGCCCATTTCCTCTTAGCCTCTTATTAAAGTTAAGTCATAGGCTGAACAAAGAAAGTTGTTTGTGGGTCCCTTGTGAGGGACCTCCCTCCTGGAGGAGCTGGATCTGCTTGGTCACACTTTGTTGATCCCCATTGTTCTCTAAACTGGAGCAATCCAGACGCCTAGAAGAGACTGCAGAGGAAGGCCAAGGGGCAGGCCACCTTACCCCACGACACAGGGCACCCAGGATCAGTCCATGTCCAGAGGGGTGCCTCAGCGAGCACGAGAGCTCAAAACTTGTAGCTTACAAGAGTTCCATACATACCCCTGTACTGAAGCCAATGTCTTCTGAGAATTTCAGTGGGTGTCTTCCAGCAAAAGCATCCACTGGGTCAGTCAGACTTTTTTCTTAATAACAATCAAACAACAAGGTAGGAGCTCTTCATCTGTACTGGCACATTTTGAGCTCTTTAGTTACAAGCAGCTTAACAGAAATTTTTTCTTATATTTGCTCCCCTCCCCACTGCTCTGCAACATTTTTCCCAAAATCACGGTGTGAATTTGTCACCAGAATTAGCATTTAATTTAATGGAAATAACTTAGAAAAACAAAAATATCGCATCTAAAATGAAATTATTTTATTATTCTGCTTTGCTGCATTAAGGAACCTGAATTTTCATTTTCCTATAATTTTTAATTCAAAATCATATATTTTTTGCTTTATATCACAGTTGATTGCTGTAGAAAAGTCCATTACTTCACAAGCATAATATTTAATGATTCCAGAATAATGAGAATGGTACCACCATAACTTTTAACATCAACAGTATTGACAGTAAAGATAAAAGGAGTAACTAACATAAGAGATACTGAAAGACATTATGCTTATGAGATATTTAGGCTACATATTTAGATATAACAGATGTGATAATGTTTTCATTTGTGCAAGACTGTTTTCCTTAAAATATACTTTTATTTAAAACAAAATGAAGCTGAGAACTATACTAAATGCCTCTGATTTCTGAATGTTTGGGTGTTTTTTCAGCATGTTATGCATACAATTACCTTAATAGTGGCAACTGGACTCAGGAAATTCTCAACTGTACCATATAATTAGTAAAATTTTATAACCTTCATGTTTATAATAGAATAAGCTTTCATTGTTAAAAAAGAGTATTTAATTCCCTTACAGGTTAAATGAGAAACATGAAACATTGTGTAGAACTCTCAGACTAATATTATTTCAGACAAATTCTGGCTCCCAGCTCCCTGGCAAAGACTACAAAATCTGTCTGTAATGTAACAAATAGTCCTGTTTATTTTGCTGTCAGGAAGTCCTCCACATTTTGAGGTATAATCAACAGACTGATCAATTATTAACAGTATGTTGTCTTGTCAATCTGTTTCCCCTAATATCTTTCCTAATATTTATTTTTTCGAGATCCATCTCATCTCATTTTAATTTTGGCCAGCTTCGTGATTGTCATCACCCTCTGTGGCCCTCTGCTTTCCTGCTAAGTGGGACAATTTTCTGTCTGCTTTTTCAGAAGGACTGAAAACACTTCATATTCACATTTCCTTTAATTTCTGTGTATCACCATCCAGTAGTTTACGAGTGCTCTGAGACAACTCTTTTCATCTATAAAGAATCCCAGCTATTCAATGTCTCTTCTCAAGCTTGCTTAGCAATATAAGCTTTCCATTTCTTTCCTTTAACTGGATTCCTGACAAAGACTGTAAATTTACAAGAGAAGCTGCAGTTACAGCTGGCATTGAATCCTACATTTCTTCTGGACACCTTCTAGTTACCAGTGTCTGTGAAACAGTAGCAGAATAACGTGAACAAGGCATATTGCTTTTGCTCGGTGCTGATTTTTACCCAAAAGCTTTTCTGAGAAACCTGGTAGCACAGGGTCTCATTTTTCTCTGGCATACTGTAATGGATAATGTTCTAATGCATTTCTTCCCACAGCTTTTCCCCGCTGTATTGCATTTTGCCTTTGTTGTATAGACACAGCTGAGCCCGAGTTACTATTGGCTTAGCTTCAGCTTGCTTTGAGATTATTCTCACGTGGCTTGGTTTAATTATTTTCTGATTTTCATTTTATGTCTTTGAACCAGTAGCTCAACTTGTCTAATTTTCCCTAGCTTCTTTTTTTTACCTAAAAATCAGATAAAATAGCTCAAGATTTTCAAAACTGTATATGGAATTACACAGTTATATTGTTTAAAAAACCTCCATCCTTTCAGCCAACCAACTAAAAAAATAATAATCCCCTAAGAGGCCAAAGAAACACAAATAATAATCCCCTATCCAGTAACTCTTATTCATATTCTATTTAGTTTTTAATTGTACCATTTTGTTACTGGTTTTCTTTTGGTATTTTGGTGGTTGTTTTGTTTTACTGTGGAATTTGGACCTTTAATATAACCATTTTCCTCTGTATGTCCATACATTCCTCTGTATGTCTGGTGTAGTATCCCATTACTTTGTTCATCTAAATTTGTAAGTATCCAGCTTTCCTGTTATATTTTCCTTATATTTTGCCTTTTCTGATTCTTCTTGAAGGGTATCCGATTATTTAATTTTAAGAAATATATTATTAGGTGATGACAGGTTGCAGTGTATTGTACCTGGCCAAGAATTAAGTTCTCTATTCCTGATTCCAGTAGTGCTTTTATCACAGTGGATAAGACTGTGCCTCTTATTTTCCTGTTCCTTTATACTTTAGATTTTAAAAGTTTGCAGGAGGATAATGTACTTGTATAATGTGGCTCAGATCTTGGGCGACCTCTAACATAATTATTCAAAATAATTTAGCAGGAAGATAAGACATGTTCTAGGAGTTGGTGACCATAAATTAGCTCATACAAACTGTGTAGTTTTCTCTGTCCTCAGACAAAAATCAAGGCAAATCAATGTAAGGAAGGCATCCCACCTTCTGAGGGTATATTAAAAGGGACAGGAGAGTAATGCTGACCCTTAAAACCCAGTAAAATAAGCAAATACACAGACTGTGCATTTTCAGAAACAACTGATGTAATTTTTGCTTGTCCCTAACCTTCAAGCACCTGATCCAGGGTTTAGAACAAAAGCTGTTGGCAGTAGTGTGGTTAAGTTTGCCTAACCAGATCTCATTAATACACTGCTATACAATAGCAGTGGAGAAAAAAAAAATCCTGAAAAGCTGACACTAATGACCGTATCTCACCAGAAACTAGATGAAACAAAGGATCTGGTCCTCAGGATGCAGGATATCCACCCCTGCTCTAAAGCTTAGTCATGACATCCCCTTGCCCCAGTGAGCAGGAAGAGCATTTTGGAGGAGTCCACTTGCCTATCAGAACACCGAATGTCACGATACATGCCAAGGCATGTAACTGAACTGAATCCAAAGGAGGGTCCATCAGACAAAACAAATAGGTATACTTAAAAATGGCACCTCATGTAGAGTTACAAACAAAGCCATTACTTGTGATAGCAGCAGGCAGGAAAATAGAGGTAACAGCAGGAAGTTGGGAAGAACCTTCTGGAAGTACCATGAAAAATCACCTGTCTATGAAAATTACAGTGAAACAGCATGCTTCTGAATCTCAGCAAGATTTTTATGCAGATGGGGATTTACTTTTTCTGCACCTGCTGTCAGTATGCATTAGACCATAAACATCAGCAAACATTGATTAAGCATATTGCCCAAATGAAACATTAGGCAAAGAAGGAAGGAACCATCTCAGAAACTCTGGATCATCAAAGACAGATGTCTCACCCCAGAGCAATTAGTGCAGAGTAGTCATTGCTGCTTGTCAAATTCAACTGTGTTAGAAATTTTGTAGATTATTTTTTATTAAATGTACCCCAAATTTTTTTGTTGAACAACTCCCATAGATCAGTAATCATCAACCTCAACAAAACTATGGCAATCAGATGACTGGTCCACTGGTCTGCTGCAGGAGGACTAAGTCCTTATACTGCAGCTCTCTAGAGGAAATAGGCAAATAAATAGTTCCCTGATTGCAGGGTTTTGGAAGGAGGACAGAGGAAAGACCAGACATGGCTTTTTTGACCTTGGAATCAACAGGCTAAAATGTGACTTCTTAACTTCTTACCCAAATGTTTTCTGCTTGGAATTATTTGAGACAATACAAGTATCAGGAAACCAACTGTCCCCTGGGCTCTCATCTCATTTTTGAGTATAAGCAGCCAGAAACTGGTCAGTAATACTTAAAGAAGCAGGGCAGACAGAAAGTGTGAAAGTTACAGATAGGCATGAAAAATCGGCACAGCCATACAGTTTCTTTCTCCTGGTGGAATAGACTTAACCAAAACTAGACCTCTAGTATTGAGTGACCATTTTCCCTCCAGCATCATAAGTAGTTCATGAATAATTGCAAGATGCATGAGTCAGTTTCAGTGTGATTTCATCCATGTTCCAGCTGTTATTTTCAACAGGATGAAGCACTGCAGGTAAAGGTTACCTGCAACGTATTGAAAGGCTTGTTTCTGCATGTTAACAACATATTGCAGGAGGGTTTTATTATGCAGACATGCTTAGCTACAGATGAGCTTCAATAAATAATAAAAATGTTAACATACTGCTCTGATAAATAAAATATGTGTCATGTGGGGTTTGATTGCTGAATGCCTGTGTGAGTCCAGAGAATCTTGGTGCTAACAGCATTTACAGGGATCAGACCTGTTCTGTTTTCTGAGGAAGGAGATCCTGACTGCCCCTCCAACGATGCTCGCCTCAGCTGTATGTCTCAGCCCAGCAGTTGTTCTGAACACAGACTCTCTTCTTCAGTAGGACAGGTGCTCCGAGTGTCATACTACAACCTGCTAACTATCTACAATCATTGTGAGGCTTAATGAGCCGGGACAGATGAACTAGCCAGCCACATCTGTGTGTGCCTGATTTAACAGTGATCACTGATTTCTCTTCAGGTAGAGTGTTAATGGATCTTCACAAGTAATTCTGACATCATTTTCAACCATCTCAGGTGATCTGTAACAAAGCAGTAGCAGTACTGAAAATTCTTCAAACTCATCAGAGCAGATTCCTCCTAGCCCACATATAAATGCTGGAGAACATTTAACCTTAAAGAAGGTCAAGTGGAAAGGTTTGGAAAACTGCCGATGTAGCGAGCTCACAGTAAAATGGGAAGAAAGAAAGAAGTTATATTTTGACTTTTAAATCTTATTATATACTGATGAAGTGTGTAACTCTTAGATCACATTTGTAATTTCCCTGCAGAGCTGCCTAATGTACTATGGTTCTTCATAAAGTGACAGTGTCTTAGCTGAGCATTTCAATTTGCAGTACTTCAGTGTATTTTCACACTACATACTGAACATGAACCTTACCCATCACCAGTGTTTCCATTCTGTCTTCTGATATGCAGACACAGTTTATACACCAACCACTTTGCTACCCACCTTTGTTTGCAGAAAGCAGGAAAAGAAGTAATATTTAGCATAGTAATTATCCTTTTAGCCAGGCCATTTTTCTCTTTAAAATAGGATCTCAAGCACCTACTGCAATTCAGTCAGTAGACTATGTCACAGCCAAGCACCCAGCCTTGCTAGACTTACTCAGGCTAAATGCCATTTGATAAGCCTTTAGAGGAAAATTAATTCTATACATTGATGCACTGAAATTGATTTTATTTTAATTCACCTAACTCATGACTAAGAATATATTCTGCTTTTCTTTTTGCTTTGTGAAGGCTTTGATAGGCAGTATTGTGAGGTCCCAGTAACTGGATATTACTAAGGACAACACATTACCTCTGTGTTCAAATGACAGGATTTCATTTCAGTTCTGTGGCTTGATGCTTAGGAACTTGACCATCAACTTATTTAAAAGCAAAAGACGTGGTTTCTTTTGTTTGAGATTTTTTTTGTTCTGTTCTTCTGTCAACATTAATTGGTAGCCCTTAATGGGGTTCCAAAGCAGGGATAAAATAAACATTGAAGTGCCGGTACCCAGGAGCAAGTAGAGACAGTGCAGCCAGTGGTAACTTTTAAAAAAGTATAGTTTGAAGTAAAAAAAGCAGAGGCTTTTAATCTCCTCTTTAAACAGCCAAAGGAAAGTTTCTGTGTATATACTACAGGACCAGCTGTTCCCAGCAAAACCACTCAATAGTCAAAAAGCTTTACCAGCCTTGAGGGGACCCTGCTAGCTTTGACAATGGTTGGAAACTCATCACTCCCCCAATGACACCTGATCAATTCTCATAGCAAGAGGCCTTTTAGTTAAAGGCAGGGCAGATTTACTAAGTGCTGTTGCACACCTGGTTTTAAATAATAACCCTTGCGACAAGGGCTGTAATGTGTGTGTTCTAGAGAGCACTGAGGATGCCCCTGGGGCCTCGCCAGGAAGGACGGGAGTATAGGAGGCCCTCAGCTCCAGCTATTTCACTGACTGCAGAGGTTACTCTCAACATGAATACTACTCTTACTCAAAATTATACATTGCCTATACCTGTAATAGGAATCTGCTCTTTTTACTCACCCACAGATCAAATTTTTCAAGTTCTTGCAAATTGAGAAAGAGAGGCACAGCAAGCTTTTAAAGCATTATTGTCTCCCAGGCAGCTTTTATATTTCATGTGCTTGCAGTGCAATTCCCCAGCTCCTCACTGTTGCTGCAAGACCTGTAACCAAAGACCGGCAGGAAAGCTGCTGTGCATTGGTGTGGGAAAAAAGAATGTGGAAAGCCTCATGCCACCCAGTTCTCCAGCACTGGGAGAATGTGACAGAGGGAATAATGATATGGAAAAAGCACTTTTGAGCCTGTGCTGGTTTTGTCTGGGAGTTAATTTTCTTGACAGCAGCTAGTGTGGGGCTGTGTTTTGGATTTTGTGCTGGAAGCAGTGTTGATAATACAGAGATGCTTCCTCACTGCTGAGCTGTGCTTGCACAGAGCCAGGGACACCCTTTCCCATCAGTGAGCAGGCTGAGGGTGCACAAAGAGTTGGGAGAGGACACAGCAGGGACAGCTGACCCCAACTGACTCAAGGGATATCCCATACTGTATGATGTCATGCTCAGCATATAAAGCTGGAGGAAGAAGGAGGAAAGGGGTAGATGATGTTCAGAATGGTGGCATTTGTCTTTCCAAGTCACTGTTACGTGAACCCCTGTTTTCCTGGAGATGGCTGAACACCTGCCTGCCCATGGGAATTGGTGAATTAATTCCTTGTCTTGCTTTGCTTGTGCATGGCTTTTGCTTTGCCCATTAAACTGTTTTTTTCTCAAGTCAGAGTCTTCTCACTTTCACCCTTCTGTTCCTCTCCCCCATCCCACCCGGTGAGTGAGCAGCTGCACGAGGCTCAGTTGTGCACTGGGGCTAAACCACAACAGCGCCCAAGTTCACATTTTTATTTGGTCTTTGCATAAAGATCACAGTTTAGAACAGCTGGGGCCAAAGAATTGTATGTACTTCCGTGTTTCTGTTATAAAACATGAAAAATGCAAGAAAAGTATTAACCAAAAATTGCAGTGGAAGTGGGCACAATAAGAAGTTAGAGGGAATGGGAAGGAAGAGAAGAGAGAAATCAAAACTGCTTACAGACACTTGCACTTTTAAAATCCAGCTTTGGAAAGGGGGGAGGGAAAGGAGGTTTATGCTGGAGAGATATAAATCCAAGTAAGAACACGAAGGAAGGTTTAACGAGGAGAAAAGAGAGAGAGCAGGGAAATCTCAACAGCCCTAAAGGGAGCCATTGCTATCAAAGGGACAGAGGAGACGTGTACAATGCAGCTGATTTAGGGAAGGTCATCCCTAACAGCTGGAGACTAAGCTGATAGTTTCCTAAACTAAGTCACTGGTGCAGCTAGGAAGGATTTTGTCATTAAATCTTATCTATAGCAATCTTTAAATGCTTTTCTTTTACAACTGTGTTTGCAAAACCATAGAACAAAAGTCCAGACAAAACGATCCAGGTGTCAGTGCATTGGACTGTAATCCAAAGGAAGATTAAGGGCTCTCTGGCTTTGTGACAGATTGTACTCCTTAAATCACATTGTCAGCATCACTTAAAGTAGCTACACATGACCACAGCTATGTTTATGACGTAAGATTCCACAGCTTTATCCCTGTGACCTTCCTGGAGCCAGCTGTGGAGATGGAGACAAAACCAAGGGAGGTTTCTCCTGACCTTCCAGAGCAGCAAGACTCCCTTTTGTAGGGTGGTTTCTTCACGTGCTGAGGATAGAAGTCACATGAGGAGGTCCTGATCTCTTCTCTTCAGTCCTGAAAATGCTTGCAGGACAGAAGGAGCATGACTGTGATGACAGTCAGGTGTATAACCACTGTGATAAATGTAACATGCTGTGTGTCTTTTGTCCCATTTCTCAGCAGCACTTCTGGTGCCAAGAATCAAATGGTGAGACAGAAGAACCACATGGCCTTCCATGCTCCAGAGGATCCGGACTGTAATTAGATCTTCCTTTGCACAGGAAGATCTAAAACTGTTTTCTTGGGCCTGCTTACACTCTGCATCTCACCAGCAGCAAGAAGGAAGCAATACAGCTGTCCAGCAAGTTCAGTGTGCTGCATGCCAATTGACTTAAGAAAGACACCCTTTTTCTTTCAGTACCTCATCCTGGAAAGTCATAGGTTGTGCATGATGCAAAATGACTTGGAGTAGATATATTTGCAAAAAGTGCTCAGTAAAGAGGGGTGGAGAGGCAGATGCTCTGCTGTGTGCCTGCCAAAATGCAGTATGAACGTGACTGGCCTGACACTGAAAGCAGGCAGTATGGAAATGAAGTCCAGAGGCCAGAAGAGAAGGCTATGGCAGAGCTTGGACTTGCTGTGGGGATTGCAGGAATGCTTATGGGTAGTAAATAAGAGACAACAGACAAGTGTTATTATGTAAAATTATGTTCTCTTAAACTTTTACTATCTTACCTCACCATTTCATTCCTCTCAGGTCTCATCTGCCTCAACTGTTGGATCCCTTGAGACTGGAAAGACTGGAGAGATTCCCCATGCTGAGAGCTGTGGGATACAGGCAAAAATGGCCAGTCACAGCTTCTTCCTGCACAGCAGCAGATCAAGTGTGTTACAGAAGCCTTTGATGCTTCATCTGAAAACACAAGCTGGTGCCATTCAAAACCCAGAAATTTCTGTGGAGGCACCAAGTGCAAGACCAGTGCAAATGGCAACTGCGTACTTGTTTGTACTGGAAGTAAAATGCTTTGGTACAAACCTCTGTAGCCACTTACCCAAAAACTACAGTTCCTCCATTTTAAGCTGTTTGCTCAGTATTTGCAGATTTGTGCGTATACACTATTGGGAAAGAAATATTTTTGTTGCTGTTGAATGACCAGTTCGGAGAGTCTTCACTTCTCCTGCAGCCAAATGTCTCCATAAAGGTATTCCTAGTGTCCTCTGTTTCAAAATTCTGCACAGACATAAGAGCTATATAAAAAATCTCCCATACAGACAGACCACATCCTCTTCTTTGTGCTCCCTTCCCTCTGACACAGGAAGGCTCTAACACTGAAGTGGGAGATAACATAAACACACACAGTTTTCATGGTGCACTTCGAGAATTTGGAAAGACACCCCAAATGTGACACCCTAACAGAAAGTTGGTTTTGCGCATCACCTCCCCCCAAGGAATGTACCAGCCCTGACAGACCCTCCATGGCAGCTTCTCATCCACTGTTCCATGTAACATTAATGAAAGCTTGTGACGCTTGTTAGGCAAACGTGGCATAGCCTAGCAGGCTGTGGATCTCTGCCAGTGCTTCCCTACTCCCCAGATTGTCACTAGCAACTTACAGGGTTACACTAAGTATATATCTGAAACAAAGCATCTCACTTCAATTAAAGTGCTTTGCCCTTTTCCCCACTGGCTCTGTCCATTTCCTAACAAGAAAGAGCTGGATGAAAAGCAGGCTGTGCAGTATTTGAATGCAGTTGCAATGCAGCCTGCATAGGAGACATGTACTCTGATCTCTCACCCAGCATCTCCTCCAGTGTCATCTTTAAATTTTTAATAAAAACCATGTTGAAGGTACGTGCTTCCCCTGTCTGAATGTAAAGTGTATCTATCATTTTGTAGGGGATGGAGATCGAATATGGATGCACATCTGCTGCTTCTCCAAAATACAGACTGGCATGATGTTAAATATTATTCCTGTCTGGAGAGACCAGAGAAGGCACGAAATCTCTCTTTTCCCAGCAGTCCTGGTTGCTGTGAAATGATGCCCTGAGACCTCCTAAATGGACAGAGACAGAACATGGTCTTGCACTTTGTTTAATCTTTTAAACAGTAGAAAAATGGAGATAAAACATTGTCAAATCTGAATAATAGCATTTTTACATACACTTTACCCAGGTGTAATTGATTGCAGAAAGGGCAGATTGATTAATACGATTCCCAGTAATTTTAATCAGGTGAAATTACAGAGGCATGAACATGAATCACTACCATATGCTGATATGTTTTTGTTATTTCATTAGGAGCCAGATGTTTCTGCCTCTGAACAATATCTGTTACAAGACCATTTTAGACTTTTCTCTTTTTCTAAATAAATAAAATTTTCATTTTCAGGGTGCTATAGGAGAGCTGTAGTTATTTATCCTTTCAAGTGTGTAAAGCTCCAAACTGACAAAAAATTGGAACAAACAATCTAAGTTTCAGAGATCTTCATTTTGGGAGCAAGAATAATGCAAAAGCAGCCTCTCGTTGAGCCTGTAGGTTTGTTGTGGTCCCCTGTACTAAAGATGGGACTAAAGTACAGGCTGGGGTGCAAACAAAGCCAGTGATAAAAGTCCCGTAACTGCACAAACACCATTTTAGATTAATTGAATTGAAAGTGAATACACAAGTGGAAATCTTTATAGGATGCAGGAGGAGATACTGATACAAACCACTTTCTTAAAGTCATTTGATGTATGCACTACATACATCTGCAGGTACTGAAGTACCTCTACTTATGCACCAACACATAAACTCACATAATCTCATTACAGACCAAGTTTTGGGGTATTCAGAGATTTTCATTCAAATGCGAAAGTTGGTTAAAAAATTGGTTTGCTAGGTTTGGAGATTAGCTTTCTTTTTCCTCAGCTTGGTTAGGTTTCTGATTCAAATTCATAACTTACAGACTCTTACAAAAACTCAATTACATCTCTGTAGTGATAATTTTCACCAAGTGGGTTTTTTTGGTTGGTTTGTTTGTTTTTTCTAATTGACTGTTTGCATCACATTTGTCAAAAAAACCCTTTCCCTTCAATCTCTTCTTTCCCCAGCCTTCTCTTCCTACTTGTTTTGTACTCTTCTCTGAGAATTTAGCTTGTTCTTCCACTTAAAAAAGACCCCAGTAATCCATTGTGTCATCCTTATTCTGTCTTTTTGGACTGCAAGCTCAGTGGAACACTGATTACATTTGTACAGGCACCGTGATTCCGTGACTCAGTGCCAGAAATGCCACAAACAGCAGCATGTTTTTGCTGGAGCTAAGACTGAAGTTGGGTGCTGTTACGCTTAGATCCTGAATAATAAAACACTCAAACAGACGCAAAGCCATTTAGAGTAGAGTAGCACTCAGAACAATTTGAGTACCTTAGACCTGACTATCCATGGCTAATTACCAGGATGGGATTTAAAGTCTGCAGATGTAAATTGAGTGTACAAAAACCCATCTGGAGTTCACTGTTCACTGGTTTGGATAAACGCAACATTAAATATCAAATAAATCCCCAAGAACAATAAATCAAAAGTGCTATGCCTAATGTGACAGATGAAAGGACTGGTAAGATACAGCATGAGGAATCAGATTTCAAGATATCTAGAAACATACTTTTAAGGCTTCACACTTTCTTCTTTGGAGACTTCTCCTATCCTCAAACCAAGCTCATGTTATTTTATAGCAGGGTGGGAATTAATACTTTAATGCAAAATAGTTTTATTTGAGCTCCCTTAAACACAACAATGAACAACCACCAGCAGTACTGTATATAACCAGTATCTGGTGATGAGAACTGATGCACCTGCTTTAATTCCATGTTATTTGATATGGAAAGGAAAGTCATTTCTAAAATAAGATAGGAAGGGAAAGAAGTTTCACCTTTAGTGGTGAACAGTAACCCTACAACAGGGGATAAAGCACACTTTTCTTAAATCTCCACTACTGACTTCAGTCAAAACTGACTTAAACTTTATTCCAAAACTGAATCTGACTGATAAAGATATTTTTATTCGATCTTTTCATTATGACTTCTAAAGGTACTTGATGTATCTGTCATATATATGAACTAAATTAGATGTTCCACACAGCACATTGATCACTAAAATAAGCATTTTAGGCCCAGTCAATCATCCTCGAGACAGAATGGCACATTTTCAGGAACTGTTGATGAAACCACTAAAACCCAAGCAAATCTGGTTTAACACAAAAGTTATCTAGCAGCAAACCAAGGGAATTCCAGAATTACGGCTGTCTGCTCAAAATTATTTTGTCTCCTAAGGCATATGTACTCTTTAATTATCCAATCACGTACCATGTTCATCAGTAGCAATCTTAATTCTGGCTTTTCTATCTTTTGAGTGTGAGTTGTCAGCACTGATAACAATCTTCCAATAATTCTGTGATGTAAATATATAAAACACAGGAATAGTTTGCACAACACAAAATAACGCAAGTTAAATAAATAACCTAAACCATAGTACACTTTCAGATTCTAAATGACAACACATTGGCTGCTTGTGTCTAAAATCTCAGGGGTGAGGAGCCTAAAAATACTTACAAAGTGAGCTTATGCCTTTTCACAGACACTTTTGGTTCAGCAATTTAGTCTCCAGTATTGCTGAGATTATGTCATGTACATATGTGTGTGTAAATAAATGAATAAATACAGGAATGGTCTGTCATGATGCTCCATTCTTTCCATTATAAAAAAATGTTTGATGCCATTAATCATTAAATTTGGTCACCCAGAATGAGGTCTTAAGCCTTTTTTAAGTTTTGCTGCCAGAAAAGATACCTAAATACATGGCTGGATTCATAAATAGCTGTCTGACAGCTCTAAAATGTCAACATGTCTTCAGTTTCAAATGACAGATGGAATATTTAGATTATTTTCTACTGAATTCTATAACCACGAAATGCAAACTTTCATATAATTGATCAAAATCTCTTTAATATGAAATCTAACAAAACCAAAGCTGTTGCACATATGCATCAGTCAAAAGTTTGATCCTAAAAACATTTTGTTTGATTAACAAGAGTAGTACCTTCACATCATGTAGCATCTTCCTCAGATGAATCACGTTATTCACCTTACTTAATTTTCAGGATCAGACCAAACTTATCACACTGCATCCTCCATTACCATAGTTCTGTTGAAAACCATGGAGCTATGTTTCGTTTTCTCACCACTTTCACAAGTATATAACCTATCTCCATATCCTGGGGTTCAAAAATACCTCAAGGGATTTTCAATCAGAAGAAGTATTGTTGTAGGCTTGACTTCTTCACCTCTTTTCACTGTCACCACACAGGAAAATAAACATGTTCTATGCCAGGATTAATCAAATTCAGCCATCTTTTGACAGTGGTACTCTAGCTTCTTCTTTCACTGCTTTATCAATCACAAATAAATCATGATGGCTGGTGAGGCATGGGAGGGTTGACATGTCAGTGTGTCAATATCTGTAACCGAAGTATTGTTTTTGCCTGGTAAATTATTAGCAGAGGGGATTGTTGAGAGAGCAGCAATTCCCCAGAAGTTTGGAGCCATTAGGGCACATTACTTTCAAAGTCCATTGGCCTTGGAAGACTATAGAAACAGTTTAAGCTTAGCAAGAGTATAACATTTGGGCTGGGCTATCCATATCCATGTCCAGACCATGTTCATCAATAGGCACGGAGCTTTCAGCTCTCTCTCAGTGTGCAACTGGGGAACCATCACCAAAAAGACAAGTTACTAATGTGGCTCCCCAGGGAATCTATGGCCCTAGGACAGGTCACATTTTTTAATCAATGATTTGGAAAAAACCAGTGTCATTACAGATAACATTTCCAGTGGTCACAGAGACTGATGGAAGGCCAAATAAGAAAACAGGTCCTTAACCCCATGTAATTTTAATGACTGGAAGCGAGGCACAGACAGTGCATTTAATAAAGCTAAAAGTAAAGTCACACAATGTACAAGTTCTGACTAAAGATTGATCTCCTCTGTGCCTGTTAGCACCCCAAAGTGATTACTTGCTATCATTTTGGGTTGTAAACAACAGCCAGTATTGAACCATACACATTCATATAGTTATGGAAGGTCTGACTGACAGAAGACAGGTTTTCTAAGCTATATAAATTCAGTGAGTGAAAAGGCTTTATGCAGACTACAAGGCTCCTCAGCCAGAAAGAGATCATGCAGTGGTTTATTTGGGGGGAAGTCATTAACTGGTCATGCTAAGGTCTTGCTGGGAGACATTGGTGACTGGCCCATCAATTAGTATATGAAATTACCACATTTATTCAGAGCAAGGCTGATTTTGTGTAGTTTCCGTACAGTTTTGGTTCCCTTAATCTGTGGGTGTTGGAAATGTACATAACAACAGTCCCTTACCATGTGGGTGGGTCACACCGCTTGCCAGGCACAAAGTAGGAGAGAACAATTTGACCTCAGAATAACAGACATTGTGTGACTGTCCTGTTTCTGATACCTGTAATTGATTCATCTATTAGGGATTTCACAAATTGGTACTTGAATTCACTCTCACCTTAGCGTGGCTGAAGCTAAGGGCATTTCCATGGTATCTGCTGAATACTGACTGTACACTCAGACATTTAATTTTTCAGACTGTCATGATACATATTTTGCAGTATCTAACACCATAAAACATGGCTCCAGCATTTCCATCTAGGTTTATGAGTTGTTTCAAGAGCTAGCAGTGCAAGAAAATGCATTTTCACATCTTGTGAGGGATCTGTGTAAGAAGAAAAATCTTCTGGTGGTGTTCATTAATTAATTGAGTCTTTGCTTGCAATACAGTACTAAACAATATTCCTGCCCTTCTCTGAAGCACGTAATAGCACATCTAAACTGAAAGACCATAGGTGTGCAATATCCAGAGAAATATGGTTTGGGTACCAATAATTGAACAAGAGTTCCAAGAGCAAATGAGTAACATTAAATATTGAAAAACGTGGCCTATTTTGATAGATTGTAATGTGTCAATCCATTTTAACCAAACATAGAAATGGCTCACAGGCAGCTTGATTGTACTGTGTAAGTACTCTCATGCACCACAGAAATGGGGTAATAGAGAGCTTGTCAGCCCATCAGACAAATATATGACAGTATCAAGTAGCTGGAAGCTGAAGTGAGGCAGTTCAAAATATTGTTATTGTTTGAAATGCAGAATTATTAATTAAGGAATGATTGCAAAGATTGTGTTATGATATGACCTATTAAAGCTTTAGTGTTTTTCTGGGAGAGGCACTGCAGTTAGTTAAACAAGAATTTGTTTATTTAGTCATATGCCCTGTGCTGCGTAACCACACATTGATCCATTCTAGTTTGATAATACAAGCCTCTATAACTTAAACATTTCTTTAGTCTAAACAAACAGGGAAAAGAATGTTTGGGTTTTTTAATATGTGGAAAATAGAAATTCCAAATCCTATAATGCATCACTAAAAAGTAACTGTGTTTCTGCTGCAGAATCTCAGTCCTTGTTGGAGAATGCAATCTGCAGCTGCTTTAAATTTAGATGGGGGCTTTGTTTGGTGTTTCCTTGGGTTTTCTTATTTTTGTTCTTGAATGAAAACGTTTCTGTTCCTGCAGAGTAGCATGGTCTTAGCTAAGAAAACTCTCATTTCTCCTTATCAGAAAACCTAAGTCCGTTGTGGACAACCCTGCTCTGTATCCATTCTACCAGGCTTTGTTTCTCTGCTCCACTACCTCGATTTTAATGAAACCTGTCCTTGTGCTTCTGCTCACTTTGAATTAGCTATTCTTCATCCAGTCAGATTGATTGACTTCTTTATCTCATGACTGCCCAAGTATGGAACAAACTTCTTTCACAACCATCCATACCGCTTAAAAATTGTTTTCTGTTTTATTTCCATTTATTCTTGTAAACACTGAAGCACGGCAGGCCGAATGCTTCACATTTCACCATCATTTTACTTAAGAAAAGTCTGCTGAATTCCATGGTTGCTTCCTCATAGCCAAGACAACACTTTTTCATTTTACTGCTTCAACTGCTTAATATAGGATCTTCTCTGGGCTAACTTGATAAAACATATTAGGGGATTCTTTTACTTTGCTGTTTTTCACTGCTGTTCTTGAGGGAATAAACCTCTATAATCAGTAAATCACATAAAGTTTACTATCCAGTTTTACTAAAATTATGCAATTTCACAAATTTTTCGGTGTGAATTATTTAGATATGGCCATATGCTGTATTTACATATTTTTCAACAAATGGCAGGGCTTTGACTTTTAGTAATTTTATAACTGGTGTTTTGGTATGGCATTAAGTACTACATTTTATAGGTCATTTATGAATGGATAAATTGTGATCATTAAAGGTTAATCAACGAGGACCAGAAAGTTTAGTGTAAATTCACCCCTCACCATTAGAGTTAGTAGACTTGATTTTCTAGTTCTTGAGTCTTCAGTTTCTTCCGTTCCCGAAATGAGAGCTGTACTACTTTTCCTACCCTACCATCAAGATGTATTTTACATCCAATAACTCTTTGGAGGCACACGACTGGAGGGAACCTCAAAATGTCATTATGTCTATTATTGCTTTGCTCCAGAAAGAACAATTATGCTGGTGTCATTTCTGACAGATATTTCACTAGTTGGTTCTTAAGGATTTAAAAGATGGAGATTCCACCAATTCTCTAGGCAATTTATTCCAGTGCTTCACTCTCCTACCAATTAAGCTACAGTTTATACCCATTATTTCTAGGCATGGAACATGAAGAATGGATTATTCTTTCTCTTTGCAACCACCTTTTATGTATTTGAAGATTGTTTTGTTCCTGCAGTCCTCTCCTTTCCAGGTTAAATAACCCAATTTGTTCAATCATTTTTCATAGGTCACATTTTTAGACTCCTGAACATTTCTCATTTTTCTCTACTGAATTCTCTCCAACTGGTCCACATATAATTGGAAAATTGCTCTGAGTGAAGCCTTTAAATGCTGAATCAATAGGAAGAATTCCTTCACGTTTTTCAGGCTACACTTGGGGTTATAAATTCCATTTGATCCCAAAGAGGTCTGGTCTTTTTTTCATCAGTATGACATTGTTGAATCATGTTGAGCTAGTCCACTGTATGACCAGCTTTAACCTCTATGTCCTTTCCTGCAGAACTGCTCTTTAAATTACTTTTATCCATCCTGTCTACAAAATAGACAACTCCTGCCTAATGTATGTGTCCCCATTGAATAGTATCTGATTATTTTCAGATCATATCTCCAATTTGTCAAGATCACTTTAAATTGTTATAACATTTTCAGTATATTCATTCCCAACATGGGTCCATCTGCAAATTTAATACCCACACTTTGTGCTCCATCATCCCAGTTATTAATGAAACTATTGAATAGCGTATGGATTAGAAACAGATGCTACTCTGTGAATCCTATTTTGACAGTGATTTGTTGATAAATACTTTTTCAGTATTTTTTTCAAACCAGTTCTGGATCTAGATTCACACAAGTCATGACGTTTCTTTAGCTAGCACGTGACATGCATGTCCACAAAGTCTAGTTTCCTGCCACTGAAGGAAAATCAAGCCACAGCTTCTGCAAACATCACATATAATTGGTACAAAACAAAACACAAAGCCAGACTGTGTGAAATCCTTGCAATGGATTGTGATTCTTTTCTCACGGAGGAGTTGCCTAACCTCACACTTTGTTTTTATTTTCTCTAGACTGCAGTGTCTTCAGAATCTGAAGCACTTCACATGCCTCTATGAGTAGCAAAAATCTTTGAGCTACAAAGACTTTGCCTTCTGTTAAATGAAAAAGATTAGTGGAAAATGGGAAAGAAAATAAAAACAGATAGCAAATAGTATCTAGCAGAAGGTTTAAAATGTAAAAAAAACAGTAAGGGAAGATAAAGATGACAGAAAACTCTGTGGATGGCAGGACTGAGTCCAAAAATTATTATCTTTTAAGTCAATTTTGAACAAGTTACACTCTGAGAATGCTGTAGGCTCATTGCTCAACAGAGATAGTAGATTTATTCACAATAGTGCAGAAGTGTTTATGAAACATTTCCGTGCTGTATTTGAAATGAAGAGAGATCACAGAAGGGTGATTCTTGTGTGATGAAGTACTTTCTAGGCTACTCATGACAAAGGACATTAAACAGCTACCACATTTAATAATTTTTAAAATGGACAGGCTGGAAAAACTTGCATCTAATTCCTAAAAGCACCATTTGAAGAGCTCTCTGGCTCATTTATCTTAACACTTATTAAATCCTGGGCTACATAGCAAATTCCACAAGACTGAAAGAATGCTAAAGTCATGCCAAGAGTCCAAGGGGGCAAGTGGGATGAGCAGGATAAATGCAGGAGAGAAAGATCTAGTAGAGAGGCAACATATGGTTTTAATACAGAAAATTTCATAGTGTAACATATTTGCAACAGATTTATCAAAATTACTTTAAAAATATAGAAAAATCTGAAATTTTGCCCAGTTAAAACAGATGGCAAGCACTGCAGTGTTTCCAGACACCAGTTTCAAGTTTTGAAGGAGGCTCAAAATGAGGTAAAACAAAAAAGTAATTGAGCTGTCTGACATATTCTCTAGTAAGCAATTATTCATACCAAACAAGTTGTCAGAACTCCATCAATTATATGAGGTGTAGACCAGGATTAGTCAGGATGTAATTGGCAGCAGTTACAATACTTTAGCAAAACAGAGAAAGTGCATATCCTCCTGCTGATCTATGTTTGATTACGTATTGCATTCTCATGTTTATGCTTTTGTGAACACTACCCTTCAGCAGCTGCCTTCAAGATAATATGCTCCACATAAGCATTCATTTTGTATTAGCATCAGACTTGTGTTCATACCTGTACTGAGATATGCAAATTTAAATTTTCTCTGTAATTGTCAGAAAAGCCTGATTATATCAACAGCCAACCAGTTTGCATCACAAGAGCTGATGGTAGTACAGAGAGAAGGACATTATTCTCTGCAATTCCCATTGAAAATACATCAGACTAAGAACAGAGACATAAGACCTGACCATTCCTGAAATTTTTGATAGTCTAAGACATTCTGCTTGCTAACCTTTGAGTTCAGCTGGAAATAGGACAGGAATAGACATTAGGAGTTAAAGGAAAGCCCAACCCAAATTATTTTCACAAACAAATGCAAACAATTCAGAAACTCAAAGCCAACTATTGAGCATTCAGCCCAAAGGACCTGGATGGGGTTTTTGTGGATTTAGCATGTGGCAGATGATATCTTTATTTGCCTTCAACATTTTAAAATTTTTAATTTTTATTTTAAATCCATATATTGTGTATGCTGAAGCTAGCTGTTCCAACTCTCAAAGCCAATGTCACAAGCATCTAGCTTCTTACATTTTTACAAAAATGTGTCCTTGGAGATTAGGACTGCAATTCATCTTACCCCATAGGCATTCTAGGGCATGATTCATCTAGTCCTAGAGTAGGCATCTAAACTAGATCAGATGAATGAATCAAGATTTAAACCCCCTATTTCTCTCTCTTTTCTATAAACAAACAGATAAACATATAGATGTTTTAAGATGTAAACCCACCACATCAGTGTCTTCATTGTGGGTATCTACAGGAAGGAGAGAAAAGTCAAAAACGTACGCTATCACAAAGTTGAAATAGCCTATGCAAAATCATTTTACACCATTTCCTCATCTCTAACAACCTCACACGTACGAGCAACACATTAGTTTTCTACTTCTGTTTGCAAGGACATTTCTTACAATATCAGTCTATTCTTTTCAAAGGCTGAAGCTTGGATCAATATATTAGTATCTCTATAGCCCACATTCCAAAGCTTTAAGCACTTGTTTACTAACCACAGCAAGAATCACTAGACACCTGCATAAATGGGTCTATTAGTTGCAAAGATTGCAGTTTTAAGTCCAGGTGGATCAACATATGTGCATTTTGCAGCTTTCTGTACAGGATCAGCTCTGTACTAACACCACAACCATTTTTGGCTCTGTTCCATATCCTCTTTTAGGTCTTATTGTCCTCACAGTCATAAATGAAGGACATAGTACTTTGTTTCACTTGTAAATGTCAAGAGGTGTAGCATTATCATCTATGTTACCAGCAGCACTAATAACATTGCAGACTAGACTGCTCTATCTTCATCAAAGGCTATGCATCAGTTGAGACACAGTGCTGATGATAACCTGAGTCAGCTATCAGTGAAAAGAGCTCTTTATTATGTAGGTCACTACCAGGGTTCGTTTCAGCAAACACCTGCAAATCGCACTCCACCAGAAAAAAAATTTCTTCTTGTCAAAAAAAAATTAAAAGCAGACTGCAGAGAAAGCACGTGAACCTACTCAGGTCCGCAAGCTCTAAGTATGCACACAAGAAGCTCTTGGTAGTCTGCTGAATATTTGTATAACCCCTCTTCTCCCAGAATTTCGGTTTAGTTTTGTATTGATTTTTTTTTAGACTGTTTCCAAGCCACTCAGACCATAAGAGAAACAGCAGATCAAAACCTACCAGACACATCATTAAAGCAGCCGTATAAACATGGTGGTATCTATGCCAGAAACAAAGAACGCTACATAAAAAGACCTGGGGCTGAACTCCAAGTACACATGTACTGGAAAGAAACTCCTGCATATTAGCAGAGTAAAAAATCTCCTTTATTCATCCTCAGTTAGCATCTGTCCTAGACAGCTATACATAGGAAAACTGCATGTCAGAGACAAGAGTGTTCTGAGTGACCAGCTAGGTTTACCAGTCCTTCATGTGCAGGTTTTCCTCATTGTCTGCACAGTATTAAATTAATCTGAAATATTTAGTTTAATTTAAAAAAAAAATTAGACTGATTCTTAGATTTATATGCAATTAATTGGATTATTTTTTTCCTTCCCTGTAGTTAGCTGAGTGGGAAGTTTATGAAAAAGAGCTCCAAAGTATCACTCGGCACGGAAATCTAATTAGCTCACTATACAACTCATACTCACAACTAGTATGTTTAAATAATGCATCACACTTCTGTTTGTCTACCGTGGCTGCTGTCTTGGAATTTTTTCTATCTGTTCTTCATATGCAAGGGAGGATGCATTTAGGGCACCTACATGCCTGTATGTACTGAAATTACACACTTCAGTACAAATTAATATCTGTTAAAATTATTTTTGTGTATTAAGTGAACCTCCCCCAGTGAAATCCCCTTGCTCTGTCTTTTTCATAAGCAGATAAATAAAAGAAATGTCTTGAGCTACCAAGCACCATCTGGGTAAATGTCAGCTATATCCCTACCTAGAGGGTTTGGGTTTATTTCTCAAGAGGGTGGGTGTTGGTTTTGCTTTTCTTGCCTAGTTTGCACAGCTGAATAATTTAAAAAGGACTCAGTGCTGAAAGATAAAATAAAGATGGAGTATATTGTTTCTGGCTACAATCCCCAGTGCTGTAGGTGGCATTTTCTGCTAATACAGCTTGCAGTAGTATTGCTAACAAACCAGAGATTTGAATCATCATAATTAAGGCTGTGTCAAATAGGGGTTTTCTTTGCAAAAAACACATACATAAATAACACTAAGCAGATGTGCTACTAGTATTTATTTAATCCATATATCAGTTATATCCCTAAAAGAATGATTTGGTCTTTCAGTGAACTCACTAAAATTCCTGCTTACTCAATACCAGACTAAACCATCAAATAGAGAAATGTTCCATGAGAAGTGTTCTTTGCAAACATTTGTTGTATTTGAAACACACCATTTTCCCCCATAATTAGTAAGCTGGCAAAAGGTCACTAACCTCAAATTCTCTTCCCATCAGTATAAATAGAGTTATGTACAGGAGGGCTGACATTGATGAGATTTCATTGCAATAGATGCAGTGTAAGCATATAATATGGGGCTTTTTCAAAATCAAAGCATTTGCGGCATAAATAGGAGAAACTGAAGTTTGGAAAGGTCGAAGTGAAGAAGCAATTTGCCCAAGGGCACACATCAATTACATGTTAAAGCTCCAAACTGACTCAAGATCCCTGGCCTAGCTAAGCAACCTGCCTTCTGTTTGTGTGACAGTTTAGGAGAAGGTGCCTTTTGAAAAGGTGCCATGGCTCTGCACCAGATGCTAATCCCTGAATTTATCTAATGGGAATTTGCTCTTGCCCACACTCCCAAATTTGTGTGCAAATCAACTCTCATTTTTTCTGTGCAAAATTCTTTCTGGCAAAAACTGCACGTGTGCACTGTTGTTCTCCAGCCTGTGTCTTCCTGAACTGTATGGAGTGCTTTATTAACAGTGACAGTATTTTGTAATTGAATATTCAGATAAATTCTACATCAGGTAAAATGGTTTATCTACGATCAATCTCCAATTGATTTGCCTGTACAGTCAAAGTATTTGCATATCTCCTCAAACACCGAGATGAAAACACACCAAGCAGCATGGTGAAGCATCCCTGAAGAGCCAGTAGTTAGAGAAGGGTCAAGGTGAGGGTCAATACAATACCTGCTAGAGCAGCAGTGAAGTCATCAGTTCGAATTTATTCTTAGCTGAGGGACAACCTGGTTTGCTGCTGTACATTGAGGGAGGAGAGAAAAAGGGAAGAAAGAAAGCATACGTGGAAATGATGAAAAGGGCAGGGGAAAAAGACTTACAGAAAGAGGGAAGATGCAGAAGGAAGAAAAGTGAGACAGAAATCCCTCCTGAAGCAACATCAATAACCAGCAGCTCAATTTTTCTTCCCTCTCAAGAGCTGTTTTCTTGCCTTCATTTCCCAAAGGCATGGCTCATGCTGGGGCTGGAAGAGACCGCAGGACACCATCAAAATGATCGCTTTATCTAGAGAAAGGGACAGACTCCCAGAACAGGGGTCAGGTACCTGAGAAAGTGTACATCTAACCTGCCCTTAAAGATGTCCCCAGATAGAGCCTGTATATCATTCCTGGGCAGCCTGTTCCAACCCATTACAAATAGCCTCCAGTCCCCAAGTCAGTGGTTTTAAAACTTCCACTTGTAAAAATGCCTTTAGCCGTTTACCATTGCAGATGTGGGATCTAGCCAAATGAAAACACACTCCACAGCTTGCTTTTCTTAATTTCTTGTCACATACCAGTATGAGGCTATGCTCATAGCAAATGTGACATATGTGAACACTAAAACCAATTAATTTAACCCATTTCCTCTTAAGTAACACGTTCTAGATGACCCAACACTTGAATCCTTTTGAATCCTCTGTACCCTCACTTTAAACATTTTATTGGAGTGAGACAATGCCCCAGTGGCATACAGCAGTCCATACAGAAGTCCCCAAGGAAAAGGGGACTTTTCACATCTCCACAGGCTGAAGTATACACTATTCACTGCAAGGTATCTGGTTTTGGGTTGGTTTGGCAGAACAGAAAAGGCAGGGCACAACGTTGTCTTGCATTCAGTTTCTGAGCCATAAAATCTACAAACAAGGATCTGTTATTTAAATAGTTGTTCCCCTCTTTTATTTGTGTGGCTGATTATTCCTGCCTAAATGCAGTTCTTTATATCTATCCCCAGTGAACAGCATCCTATTTATTTCAGACCATACCTTCAATTTGTCAAGATCACTTTAAATTCTAATCCTGTCCTCCAACATACTCACAGTCCCTTGCAGATTAGTGTCATTAGCAAATCTAATAAGCATGCTCTCATTCCTTTCATTTTTGGAGATCCCTTGGGACTACAGCACTTTTATGACCTTGCTAAATTGTAGGGATAAGATACACAGTTTTCTGCAATGCTTTAGAACAGTAACAAACAATCAAATAGACTTTGACGATATTTGTCCTAAGAACTCAATACAGGCCTCCCTCTCAGCCTCAAGCATGCCCGGCCACTGACACTCTCTTGTCATACCAGTGAAGTCCCATCAGGAAGGCAGGTCCAGGGAGCTCATCAGCTGTTTCCCTTCAGGATACACATGACCTGCCTTTGAAAACTCTTTGCAACAGGTTTCTCAGAATGGGGAAGGTGCAGCAATTCCAACACAGCAGGGAACTAAACTCTAACAGGGTAAGAGAATTTAAGGACATTCGCCCTGCACCACAAAAAGGACTGTGGTTGTCTGCTGCCATATGACTTGCTCTGGAGTCACCAGTTCCACAGGGGCTGGGAAAGAGCCCTACTCCCCACCGGCACCACTCAGAGCCCTGTGGTTTGGGGAAGCACTCCTGCAGCGACTGATGAAAATTTAATCTGACTCTGACTGCAACAGCAAGCTACCCACCCAGTCTGCCACCAGCCCTGACCAAAAGCATTAAGTGGAACAAGCCCTGGCAGCAGTGCCTTCCCCACTACTCATCAGCAATGTAGTATCTTAAGATAATCACTCCGCACAGAAACTCCTGCTTTTTAGGCTGGTTGTTCAGTGCAACAGGCAACCTCAGTACCACAAATCCTTTTGCCTCTCCTTCTGGACCTGGAAATTCACAGCTTTTCAAAAAAATCAATTCCTCAATAATTTTTCTTCAACTGATATGATTCCTTGATTTAGAAAAATGTGATCTCATATCGATTTTAACTCAGAAAAGTGGCTATTTTATTTAGTTACTGTTTATTTAGAGAAAAGGAACAGGCAACTTTATTTCCAAATATCAAACTTCCAGCTGTTCCCAACACCTCCAGCTACTTCATCTACTTCAGTTTAAGCAGCAGTTTCAGAAAAAAGAAAATAACACAGGAGAATCAACCCACAAAAAATAAAGGACTTTATCTGAGAGATTTCTATAGCCCTCAATACCACAATAGGAATCATGCAAATTCTGAAAGATCCAGGTAACACTTAGAAGAAAAAACACCTCACAAAACAAGCAAATGACGCATAGACTTGCTTGATGCATTCAAATAAATACCGTCGAACAACAGCTGCTATAATTTAAATGTACTGGAAATAGATACGTTCAAAATTGCTGAGGAGGATAAGCTAATAAGATATTTAGGAGTCCATCCCCTTCTTTTGTTTTCCAGATAATCAACTGAGCAATGTTAACGGACAGAACTCCCTCATACATACACTAAAGGGAGGAACAAGAGGCTCTTGTTAGGCTCCTGATACAGGGAATTAGCAGATGATTTTTTGATAGACGGAGATGGATTTCCTTTCCTGGAAATAGAGGGAAGTGATATTAGCATTAATAGATCTGTTCATAGAAAGCCCCATCATAATTAGTGATCATCATTTATCATCATCATAATTTCACCAAGAGATCCTAATCACTCCATCCCTCAATTAGTCACAGAAAAAAGAGTGATATGTTAAAGTGTTGAATGCCCAAGACTACTTTGTGCCTGGCAGAAGACAGGATGCCTGTGGCAGATTTGGACAATTAATTTTACTTTTCCTTAGGCTTAGCATAAGAAAGAAAGAAAAAAATGTCCATTTTGCCTTTTAAATCATGGCAAGGTAGAAGCATTTTTTTAAAGAAACTGAAAAAAGACACTTGTAGTTGCAGAGATTCTGAAGAAAAAATAATTTACCTATTGTTGGTATTTGCCTTTTCCTTCCCTTCACCTACATCTCCCAAATCCCAAAATCTTTTCTCACACTGGATATATTTTTCATCATGTATTTATTACATGAGATTAACTGTTCTGTTCTCAATCTAGTTCAGCTATATCCAGCTGGCAGGAGACATACAGTAGGTGCAGATAAGTGCTGTACATCTCCCAGGCCTGTATGACCAGCACCTGATGTAAATGGGAGTTGGCACTCTAGATGTGACACCCACTGACACCATTTTCTTTCTCTTGTCCTTCTGTCGCAGGTCCCGGAGAAAGGGACAGACTCCCAGAACAGAGGGAGAGTGGACCTCTGGGGATTATCATTCCCAAAGTAATGGACTGGATTCCCAAGTTTCTTGCAGTTTTAAGCCAACAAAACAAGGAGGGGAGGGGAAAAAAAGCAAGCAGCATTCTTTAGGCAACAGATTTGTTACAGGGATTTTTGAAAGGGAGATACAATTACTCATCCCTCCTATCACGTCTAATTTAAAGTTGTCTTTGCTCTGTGTCCTGTGCACAGTGCAGACCACTGGGTATGAGCCGGCTGGGAAAGGGGGGCAGCTCCATAGACTCTATGGTCCATAGAATATCCATTCCTATCACCTTGTTGGTACCTGTGAAATCCTCCCTTTTCCTTTCAGTCACTGGGGCATACTGAGCACAGGAGGACTGAGTAAGAAGGGAGTAAACATTTATATATGTTTTATTGCCAATAAATGCTTACCTATTGGTAAGCAAGTAGATGAGTATATGTGTTGGTTTAGCCCTGGCTGGAGGCCAGATGCCCACTAATTTTTGTCTATCACTCCCCTTTTCAGCTGGATGGGGGAAAAAATACATATGAGAGGCTTAGGAGTCAAGATAAGGACAGGGAGACCTCATTCTGCAATTAGTGTCACAGTCAAAACAGACTCAACACAGAATAAAGGAAAGAAAACTCCCCAATTCATTACACTGCACTGCTCACCCAGTGACACTAGAGCTGAGTAATGAGAAGTGTGACCAGATCTTAAAGCACCTCCCCCCACCCCTCTCTCCTCAGCAGATTTAATTTTAGTCATGATTTTGCTCCTTTCTTAGCCTCAGCCCCCCAACTACGGCACGGGGAGGGGCAGGGAATGGGGGAATGGGAGTTTTGGTCAATTCCTCACAAGTTGGTTTCCTTCTCAGCTGGAGTGGGGAAGCATTCCATACCCTTCCCAGGCTGCAGCGTGGGGTCCCACCCACAGGAGACAGTCCTCCAGAAACTTCTGCAATGTGAGTCTTTTTGCACGTGGCTTCAGCTCTTAATCAGCTGCCACAGCATGGGTCACTTCTATGGGATACAGTCATAAAACATAGAGTGTCTCTCAGTCACTCAGGCCCAGACTGCTCCAGCCTGGTCCTACACGGGGTCCCAAGCATTCCCCCCAGCAAACCTGCTCACCTCTGTGTCTCTGTCTCTCTTCACGAGCTGCAAGTGCTGGCAGGGGCTTCCTCCAATGCGGGTCACACTGTCTTCTGTATGTCTCCAACTCCTCCAGCGTGGGGCCTCTCCACAGGCTACAGGTGGGGTCTCGGCCTTTTCCATGGTCTGTGGGGGGACACCTGCTCCACCATGGGTTTCTCCATGGGCTTTTCCTCTTCAGCACCTGGGGCTCCTCCATCCCACCTCCTTCACTGGCTTTGGTGTCTATACAGTTTCTTACATCTTCTCACTCCCTTCTCTGGCAGCAAAAAGCAGCAGCTTGCATTTTTTTTTCTCCCAAATGTGATTCCCAGAGGTGCTGTGACCGTCGCTGATGGGCTCAGCCTTGGTCAGCAACGACTCTGGCCTTGAGCCAGCTGGTGTTTGCTCTTGTGGGCACTGCAAAGAGCTTCTGGCTGCTTCTTGCAGAAGCCGCTCCTGCAGCCTCGTCCTCCACCAGAACCCAACCATGCAAAACTACAACAAGTTTGGGGTGCCTAACTGGCTGCAACACTATACAGTGAGCTCCAAAAGGACCGTGCATGTCATATCTGAAAACAGACCATTACTTAAAGTTAAGAGACTGGGTTGTCACCAGCAAGCTCTCTTCTGGCCATTCATGTTATACTTCCAGGTTGCAGAAGGTTTAGTTATATTAGGGAATCTTATGTAGATTTCATTCCAGGTGGTTCAATAATACGTTTTACATGCAGCGACTCATCGGTTCTTTACTATTTTAACAGTTTATTCTGAGCTTGTGGGTCTTTTACTCCTAGCATTCTTCTCATGCAGGTGGTGTCTTGGACTGGTGATTTCTGCCATTCAGCACCAGTATTTCCAACAAAATTAGTTCCGTCCCTCACAGGAATATGTACTCAAAAATTTTGTTAGTTAGCACAAACTAGGAAAGCAAATCGACATCCCTTCTTGCAAAAAGTAATAAACAGCTACATAATTCAGAGATTATTGCATCACTGTCTTTGCAGTACAATGTGCAGTTGCTTAAATCTTGTCTGATTAGGAGAACAAAAGATTAAATACCCTTCAAAGTTGAAACAGGAACATAGTTTGTATGTATGGTGTCACCACCTCTTTTTATTCTTAGAAGAAAATTATGTAAACATTATTTGGATGCAATAACATTTAGTGCCCCTGTGTTTGTTCTAATGAATTCATTATTTCCTTTGCAGTCAGTTTTAGCAGTGATCTTGTATTAGAACACATAGTCTGTGTTTTCATTTAATTTTCTGCAGGCCTTTTTTGTTTGGCTCATTTATCTTTCCTTATCCCTTGAAACCATCTACAGTAATTCAGTTCACTACAGCTAGACCTTCTGACAGAGCCAGAAATAATCAGCTCCAGGCACTGCTGATTCTAAACTCAGCTAACAAGTATCTCATGATTCTGATCATTTTATGCTTTTCAGGGTAATGGAGACTTTTGGACAGCATTTATTTTTCCTGTGAAAGAGTTCATCCTTCCTTTTCCGTTTTTACTGAAGCATAGTTTGAGCAGTGGCACAAAACCAAATCACACACAGATCAATGAAATAAAATTCTCAGCTGTTTTGTTGTTCCTGGTACTAGCCTCTCAAAACATTGCCTTCCAAAGTACAGTAGTGTCAAACAATATTTCATTATGAAACAATTTGTTATTTAAAACCTCTTAAAATGCAAGACTAACTCAGATAGATACAGTATTCCTTCTTCTTAAGCTTGGCTAATGAAAAAATGGGTCCTTAAAAGTTATAGATGGGTTGTATAGTTAAGTTAGGGTACTTAATGTAGGTGATTTGAGTAATTTGTTTTTTCTTACTGAAGGCAGAATTCATTAAAATTTCCCAAATGACAGGTATGCAACCTTGGTAGTTGCAGTTCAAGCTCTCCATGCTGTCTAGTAGTGCATTACAGATCCGTTCTGGAGCATGATTTTAGTCCTTAGAGTTTTTTTCTTACCTAAACATAGGGATTGTGCTTTGCTCGTAACACTTGGCTGGTAATATCTGTGCACAGGGGACCTAAGTTGACAATCATATTTGCTGTGAACTAGAATGAAGAAAAAAACATCAGAGAATCACAGAATGGTTTTGATTGGAAGGAGTCTTTAAAGGTCATTGAGTCCAACTCCCTGCAATGAGCAAGGACATTTTCAACTAGATCAGGATGCTGAGAGCCCCATCCAATCTGACCTTGAATGTTCCCAGGCATGAGGTATCTACCATTTCTCTGGACCACCTCTTCCAGTGTTTCACCACCCTCTCACTGTAAAAACATTCATCCTTATCAGAATCTACCCTCTTTTAGTTTACAACCATTGCCTCTTATTCTATCATTACAGACCATACTGAAAAGTCTGTCCCCATCCTTCTTTGAGTATTAAAAGGCCACAATAAGGTCTTCTCAGATCCGTCTCTTTTCCAGGACAAACAAGCCTGACTGTTTCAGCCTGTCTTCATAGGAGAAGTGCTCCAGCCCTCTGATCATCTTTGTGGCCCTCATCTGGACCTGCTCCAACAGGTCCATGTCCTCCCTGTGCCAAGGACCCCAGAGGTGGACACACTATGCCAGATGGGTTCTCATGAGAGCATAGCAGAGGGACAGAATCACCTCCATCAACCTGCGGGTCACACTTCTTTTGATGCTGCCCAGGGTACAGTTGGCTTTCTGGGCTGTGAGTACACTTTGCCAGCTCATGTCCAGCTTTTCATGCCCAGTCCTTCTCCTTGGAGCTGTTCTCAATCCCTTCATCTCTCAGCTGGTATTGATACAGGGGGCTTCCCCAACCCATGTGCAGGACCTTGCACTTGGCCTTCTTGAACTCCATGAAGTTCAAGCTTGTCCAGGTCCTTCTGAATAGCACCTTGTCCTTCACCTTTGTCAACTGTATCACTCAGCTTAATGTTATTTGCAGACTTACTAACCTCTGAGGGCCCAGGGGTCACTGAGCTCCATCTGGGCATTAAGCAAATGACCACTACTCTTGGGATGTGATCATCCAACCAATTCCCCACCCATCAAACACTCCACCCATCAGATTTGTATCTCTCCAATTTAGAGGAAAGAATGTTGTAGGGGACTTTGTCAAAGGCCTTACAGAAATCCATAGCTCTTACAATATCCACTGATGTAATCACACCATCATCGAACGCCGCTAGGTTGGTCAGGCAGGATTTGTCCTTGGTGAAGCCATTCTTGCTGTCTTGAATAACTTTGTTGTCTTCCATATACCTTAGCATAGCTTCTAGGAGGATCTGTTCCACGACTTTCACAGGCACAGCTGACAGGTCGGTAGTTCCAGGGCCCTTCTTTCTACCCTTTTTAAAAATGGGTGCAATGTTTCCCTTTTTCCAGTCAAGAGTGGCTTCACCTGACTGCCATGACTATATCATGGAGCATGGTTTGGCAACTATATCAGCCTGGTCCCTCAGGACTCTGGGATGCATCTTTTCAGGTTTCTAAGGTGGTCATGCACCCAGTCTTCTTTGGGGCCTTTGCTTTCCCCGGCCCCTGTCCTGCCATCCACTTGAGAATGGGAAGAATGGTTTCTAGTGAAGACTGAGGGCCATCCACTTGAGAAGAATGGGAAGAAGTGTTTCTAATGAAGACTGAGGCAAAAGTTGTTGAGTACCTCAACCTTCTTGCCCATTATTACCAGTTTGCCAGTCTTGGTTATTCACAAAACCACAGAATCACAGAATGGTAGGGATTGGATGGGACCTTTGAAGATCTTGTAGTCTTACCTCCCCGCTAGAGCAGGAACACCTAGAGTAGGTCACACAGGAACATGTCCAGGCAGATTTTGTGTTTCTCCAGAGAAGACGACTCTAAAACCTCTCTGGGCAGCCTGTGCCAGTGCACTGCCACTCTTCACAGTGAGAAAGTTTTTCCTTAAGTTAATACGGAATCTCTTATGCTCCAGCTTGCACCCATTGCCCCTTGCCCTATCATTGGACATTACTGGTGGAGAATGCTTCCTCTGACTTTCCTTTGAGCACTGATGTACCTATAGTATCCCTTATTATTCTTTGCATCACTTGCCAAGCTTAGCTACAGCTGCACCTTGGCCTTCCTGACTCCCATCCTGACTCAACTGGGCAGCATCCATATACTTCTCCCAGAATACCTGTCCCTACTTCCACTGCCTGTCCATTTCCCTCTTGCCCTTTAGTTTGACTAGCAGGTCTCAACACAGCCATGCTGGTCTCTTGCCATCTTTTCCTGATTTCTTATACCCAGGAAATGAGAGCTCTCATGCTATGTGGAAAGCATTGTTCAGGTTTAACCAAGTCCTTGAACAGCTGAAAGTCTGCTGTCCTAGAATTCAGGATCTGAACTTCACTCCAACTCACCCATATCCCTGAGGACTGCAAACTCAACCAGTATGTGATTACTGTAGCCCAAACTGCTGCCAATCTTGTCACCACAGACTCTAGAATCACAGGGGTTGGAAGGGACCTCTAGAGATCATCTAGTCCTACCCCCCTGACAAAGCAGGATCACCTAGAACAGGTTGCACATGACAGCGTCCAGACAGTTTTTTAAAGTCTTCAGAGAAGGAGACTTCACAACCTCTCTGGGCAGCCTGTTTCAGTGCTCCACCACCCTCACAGTGAAGAAGTTTTTCTTCATGTTGAGACGGAAATTCCTATATTCAAGTTTGTGCCTATTTACTCTTGTCCTCTCACTGAGCACCAGCAATTAGTTCGCTTGTGTTGGTGACCAACAGGTCCATCCCCTCTGGTAGGGCTGTCCATTACTTGTCTTAAGAAAATATCCTCAATGCATTCCAGGAATGTCCTGGATTGCCTCCATCTCACCGTGCTAAATTTCCAGCATATGTTTGGGGTGGTTGAATTTCCCTAGCAGGATGAGAATCTGTGAGCATGATGCCTCCTGTAGATGGAGTAAGAAGGCTTCATCAATAGGCTCCCCTTTTTTGGGTGGCCTGCGTAGTAGACAGCAAGCTCAAGGCTCCCTTTGTTTCCTCAGTCTCTAATTCTTACCCATAAGCTTTCAACCTGCTCATGGCTTTTCTTCAGAGATAGCTCTTCACAATCCATCCATTTCTTGGTGTAAAGAGAAATACCTCTCCCAGAAGTAATATATTTAGAAATATTTAGTGCAATCAAAATGCTTCTCTCTGATTTTGACTGTTCAGTATTTTTTTTGGAATCAGTATTATTCAATTTAATTGCCACCAATTACCAAGTGAATAATGAAATAATGCCACCAGAGCTTTGTTTTATTTTTGGTCTGATACTTGTTAACATCACTTGTGCACATTTCTCCCACACTTTTTCTATATTTCAACAAACTTGTCCTCATCTTTAAGGCCTCTCATGCACAGTGACAACCCTAATACCATTCTGTGATGAAGAATTAGCTGCCATCACCAAATAGCTCACACACTGTCCTACCAGTCTTTAAAAGTTTTCTTCCTTCTCTTTTTGTGTTTTTTATACTCGATAGGAATTCACTGGACACATCTGTAGGTGTACCAAATCGCTTCCATTCAGATTTCTTCCTCAAACTTGCTGGAAAACCTTCAAAGAATGAATGGATTATTTGGCTTTTTTGTGTTGATATCACTGGCTGTCAATCTGAACTAATACTGTTTCATTATGTTTTTTACCCCCCCCAACTGCCTGTATTCATGCACAGTTGTGACATATATTTATTTATAAGCTGGTTTAGATAGTTCCTGTCTTTTTCCTTTTGTCAGGACAATACCTGACAGTTGAGGTTTAATCCCAGACAGTAGCTGAGCATGATGCAGCTACTTGCTCACTTCTCCCTGGCAAGGGCATGGGGAGGAGAATCATCAGTTGAGTTAAAGAGAGTTTAGTAGGATAACAAAATAAGAGAAAAATAATAACAACAATAACAATAATAACTCAAGGGAAGCAAACATGCAATTGCCCACTATATGCAAAAGGAAAATAAAACAATCTGCTGCTGAGTCTATTTCCAAGCAGTGATCCCACCTAGCTCACCTCCCTAGTTATATGCAAAGCATGTCGTTCTATGTCAGGGAATACCCTTTTCTCCAGCCTGGGTCAGCTGTCCTGGCTGTGTTTTCCCAGCTCCTTGTGCACCTGGCAGAGTGTGAGAAGCTGAAAAGCCTTTGACTTGGTGTAGGCACTACAACTACCCAGCAACAACTAAAATGTCGTTGTGTTACCAACATTATTCTCATACTAAATCCAAAGCACAGCACTATACCTGCTACTGGAAAGAAAATCACCTCGCTCAGCCAAAGCTAGGACATTAACAAAATGAAGTCCTAACCCATGTAGGGGTCCTCACATTTAAGTTGTAGAGTAAAGACAGAATTAAAGAAAACTCTGACTGTAATCCAGCACTGCACTTACTGCATGGAATAATTTGCAGTATCAGATATACTGCTTAATGAATACAGTGTGTCTATAAATTCTCTGTGGATTTCTTTAGGATTTGCCCTGATGCATTAGAAAGAAATTTTCATGGATTCACTGCAACTAAGTGTTGATTTTTAAAAAAAAAAAATCTTTATTTTTTTATGTTAGATGCTATAAACTCATTGTGCATTAAGGTTAAAAATTTGTAGTAAAAAGCTCGGAAAGGGCTACCTGCTGAACTATAAGATTGTGCAGCCAGGGAAACAAATTATATTCTACTCCACATCCCTCTGTAAAATAGATGTCATTTAGGAGAAGCCCTTAAAAAGAGATTTCTTAATTGGAAAAACATCCTTTTCAGTCACAAGTGGCTGAGCTGAAGTGTGTCCTCAGAATATCAATATGAGCTGAAGCTATTAAAATGTCATGGGTAACCTTTTTAGAAAGCCTAATTTAATTAGAAAATAATAATTAGTGTATTCTTACCAGTAAGAAACGCCTGCCTGAAATGAACTTCATCTAAACTCTTAATTTCAATAGATAACACTCTACTGGAAAAGATTTAACGTATGAACAATGAGATTGAGTTTGCAAATACTGTGATTAACATACAGTTTTTACAATTGGAGGTAATTGTTGGATCATACTGGAGGGCAGGGACAATTCCTGATCACACCTAGTAAAATGTTTTTGCACATGTCAGCAGGTCTTAAGCATAATATATTTAAAATAAAAAATCATCAGACCAATCAATGTCATTATACACAGTGTAGTTTCCTTGCTTTTCCTGAAATCAATGAGAGCAGAGACCTCATGAACTGAAGGAAAAAGGCGGCATGGCACCCTACAGAGTATTTTGTCATTTAAACCTGAGTGAGTTAGAGCCTTGCTCTAGCAAGCATTTTACAGGTACATTTTCATCCAGATGAAAATATTACATCCCATGTCAGGCCTGGAGAGATCTTTCCTTTTAAGCGCAGGGCTGGCTGGAATAAAAGCAGTCATATTAAAAGGAACTGCATTGTCTGAGGAAAATTGTGGGTCTAGGCTATAACTAGGGTGGCATCTGAGCAGTATTTGGAGATCAGCTGATGTAACATCTTGGAAAGATTGCTCAACAGCTTCCCTACTTAGAAATAAGTGTTACAAAAACCATATCACTGGATGTGGGACTGGAGAGTCCCTATTTAGGAAAAACAACACAGGAGTATTGCAACTGAACACTTACAGGCAGTGATTTTAAAACCACACTTTTAAAACACTGCAGGACAGTTCGACTTCTGTTTGCTAGCCAGGGCCCGTGAGATAACCAAAGCCAGTCTGCTTGGGTTGGTACCAGGCTACAGAAGTAGCTAATTTACTTGAAATGTTTCCTTTGTCCACACTCAGTTTTTTTTTAATCTGATTGATTCTCAGTTTGGGAGTTACCTGGACTGCACGCCACCCATCAGTCATGGTGGGCAGCCAGAAGTGACCCTTTCAGTAATGACCTTTTTGGCTCCCCATATTCCCTCACAGAGGACCTGGCCTTTACTGTGTACTTCATACTCAGCCTGGGTGAGAAAAGAGCCATGGGAAAATGTATCACACTCAATCCTTTTCTCCAGGAACAAACTTAATTTCCTACTTCAAATATTTTGTGGGATTTCACCAGGTGAGGAGTCAATGGAAGAACCAACAAATTTAAGCCACAGAAATCTGTATCCTGCTCTAAAACTCTATGAAAACAGTCTCTGCTGTGGATGACAGCATCGCATACCATAATATGAAACAGGGAGGGAATGAAAGGCATGGGTTGGGTTGTCCTTGGCTAAGTATGCCACAGGTAAAGGTTTCTCTCTGCCTGAATGTCACTGACCTCCCTTCACGCAACACAGCTGGCACAGGAATTACTTCACTGCATTTCTCTGTACTGTGAAATCCCATGGGTATTGCCTGCTTCTTCCTGAATTACTCTCAGCTTGCTATCCTTTCTCACTTCAGCAGACTCCATACAACTATGAAATGCTGGCTCCAGACAACTTAAAAAATAAAATGTGATCAGATCTTTATGCCTTTACACAGAGGGGCACATTATGGATTTTGCTTTCAGGTACAGAAAGCTTAAAAAAAAATACTGATAGAAAAGATACAGTAACTTGCAGCTTCACAAGTGCACTCAGCCTTCCCTAAAGTTGAGATTTCAAGAAATAAATGGCTCAAATCAGGCTATGGAGACGTGTCAGAAATCCAGAAATCATGGCTCTTTTAAGGTATGATTGCCTACTCACGTCTGTAACAATTGCTGCAGAATGTGACTAATTTTGCAGCTCTCTATGCTGATTTGTAAGTATTATATGAAAGAAATTGGAGCAAAAAGAGGCTTTTAATTCTAGCCTGAACTTGTGCAGCGCAGCAATATACTCAGGACAGCCACGGCGGCTGCTGCTTCCTTCTGTTCCTGTGCCACTTGCGAAGGCCCTGAATGGTAATAACACTTCCCATCTCCCTGAACAGGTCACTCCTGCAGCTCAGTGGCCTTTTACACCCTGTACAGGTATGCAGGCTCTGCTCTCACCTACTTCGCACTCTGCCAGCCACCCAGCACAGAGAGCAGCATCAACAGGGGTCCCTGCAGCCAGCAAGCCCACCAGAACAGTGGTTTCCTCTTCTGATCAACCTGGGGAAAGCCAAGGGTTGATGAGTGATCCTGACTGGCATTTGACCACGTTGTTGGGTATTTGAAGCAGCCTCCAAACACTAGAAGTTTCTTTCTGCTGTCCAGTTTGCCATTCCCTGTTTCCTCAGATTCTTGCTCCCTCCTCCTAAATACTTCCAGGCACTCCAGGTCAGATTTATTCCCATCGAATCTCATTCTCTCTCATGAGCTTCATTTTTTAACAGCATTTTCTAATATCCTGACTTTTAAGGTAGACTCAAATTACAGTCGCAACTACCTTTAGTGTTTCATAGTCTTAATTCTGTTGCCTTGACAGCAGTTGCTATATCTAACCCTAGTCCAGTCTGGATCTAATCATCGAGTTGTATAAAAATGGGTGTGTAAAACACAAATACATTAGACTCCTCCAAAATTCCTGACTACCCCACGCTGAAAAGAAAATGTGATTTCAGCTACAGGGCGCCTGTGCTAAGGATGATTCAAAGGGAAGAGTAGTCTTAGAAAGGAGTAGGTAATGACCTCACTGAAAGGTGGGGAGGGATTGTATGGAGATGCAACACACCTTTAATGGCAGAATAATCCCAGGAGCTGATCTCTCAGGCAGAAACTGTTGAGTACCTGACTGGTCCCGGGCCCTGCATGTTCCCAGGTAGTGACTGCAGCCAGAGAAGGGGAGCTCTCATATCAGTGACCATTGCTGCAGCTCCGTGAAGATTTTTAGAAAAATTGCTTCTGTCTTCCCATAGCTCAGCTGCCATTGCTGGTTATCACAATCCCACAAACATTGCCTGTCCTGCCAGTCACTGCTGGCTGCGTGCTGGCTATGTGGTTGGACTGCTGAATAGTTCTTTCAAACAAAGGCAAAGCTATACAAATGTCATTATTAACCATAAACTGGCATAACAAAGTGGTATGAAGTACACTTCAATTTGGGGTAGATGAAGTGTTGCTCTTAGAGCAGATAAATGAATTGATACTTCCTCACTGTACAAATGCAGACTGAGAGGAGGAACAATTTCTCAGGTGCATCAGTTTAAAAAGCTCTCTGAGCAGCAATGTTTTGAACATGGCTGCACCACAGTAACTACCACATAATATATTCATATCTAAATCAGTTTTATTGCAGATAATTCAGGTTCTTGTAGCAGAGAGCTCAGCAAAGGATATAAAACCCACCTATGAAATCAGAGCAGTACTTGGATGATTAGCAATATTGCTAGCACTTCCCAAGCTCATTAATTTAGAGCTGTCTTGTGTAAGTCTGCGCTGTAATACAGTCACAGAAGCAATTACAGACCTTGCATTAGCTGTATGCAATCGGCCCACTCTTGCAGGATGTGGATATGTAGCAGTTAAATCCCGTATCTCTGTCTTACTAATTACAAACAGATCAGGTTTATAGTTCCCCTAAACAGTTGTGAAATTTTATGCATGCTCATGCCTCTGCTGAAAACTACAGGATTCTATACAATATTATTACACATCAAATTTTAACTTACTGTGACAAAATAAGGCTCCCAAAATTCAGTAGCTGGCTCTGCACCACTCAGCACTTACTAACAGGACACCAATTTAATAAGGTTTTGCCCTTGTCCTAGCACTTGACAATATCAGCCCCACTTTTTCTAGCTCTGTAGGAAGTGCAGTTGCAAAGACTTTTCATGGCTTTCAATGCTAAAATGGTGTTCCTTGTTCCATGGCCCTCTGCCGTAGGGGCTCTTTTACCAAATGCAGCTATGGAAACTCATTCTTCTTCTTCCCTTGCTTTCTGAAACTCAGCTTCTTCCCCCTGCCTGCTTCTCTGGGTTGAATTGCAAGATGCAGCTATGGTTATTAGGGTGCTTAGCTCTCCCCATAGGATTCTCTGACATTCAATCCTGACACATTCTGCATTTCCAGATTGCATACTCCCTTGGGATTGCAATATTTTCAAGGCTGTCACAGTATTTTGTACATTATATATAACAAAATGTATTCACCATACAGACACTTAACAATCACACAATACCTTGGTCACCTCTAGCTCTTGTTGTAGACCATCACAGAAAACAGACTCAGCAGAAGACATGCTAAGTCCTCCACAGACAATTTCTGTCAGCATTAGTAGTGCTTGCTGTCCCAGGTGCTCATATGCTTAAATTCCTTTGTTCACCTCATGCCTCTGTGCTACAGTTTTCTCTCCATCTGATGGTCTTTCCCTAGAGCTCTCAAGACTATACTTTCATCTTCCTTTAATGCAAAGCAGGTCATTACCTTGGAAAGCCTTGTCGATCACTTGAACACATTGTACAACTGACCACATATGGGTAACGGATGCTGCCAAATTACTGGGGCAAAAAAATAGTTCTGAGAGTACGCTACACAGCCTGAAGCAACAAGCAACAGGGCACTATTCACAAAAGAAAGAGCTAGTTTCACTTGGAGATTATGTCCCTTCTGCTTCTACCTTGGAGATAGTTCACATTACTTAGCCATCATTTCTTTTGTTTGGGGGAAGGGGTGTGTGTGTGTGTGGTGTGTGTTATGTTCTGTACTCCTGAGATCATGAGGATTTGGATACTTAAACACTGCTCTGCACAAAACACTATTCAAGGAAGTTCTGATGCACAAACCCACACACTTCATGAGCACTTTATGTAAATATTTACCCTAAACATGGATTCAGGCAGAAAACAGGGTTTTGAACAGGAAGGCTGGAGCTATTGGCTATTTTTCTTTTAGCAGAAGAGGGTCAGATAGCTAATTGGGTGAGCAACCTCTTTTAAAGTCCATTTGCATGTATCAAACATGGAGAAAGCTATTGCAAGTATCTTCTTAGTCTTGTCGAGTCATTGAAAACACATCTGTAGCAAGTCTTGGTAAGAATGCAAAGTAAAGAAAAGATCAGGAAAAACAAGGGATTGCTTATTCACACGTGCACAGCAATAACATTTGCAATGAAAGGCCATTTTTTAAACAGATGTAAGAGTGATATGTGGAATCCTTACTCAAAACCAAACAAATCAAGAATATTTTACGAAACATATCCTTGAAAATATATGTACAACTGCCTGTTACAACAGGTTTGGTATTTTTCCACATTGTGACTCATATACGCAATATTCTGTCATCTCCTTGATGTGTGATTTCCGGCTCCAACCCATAGGTGGCCCCATATCTTAAGGAGTGTTTTGATTGTTAGATCTTAATGGTGGTGATGATAGGGTTGAATGTCTATAGTTAAGAATCAGACAGAAGGCCAACAAGGCAGATATCATAGTGGGAATCTGTCATAGACTGCTCACCCTGGATGAAGAACCAGACAAAATATTCAATAGGCAGCTGAGAATTCTCATAACCACTAGCTCTTGTTCTCATGGGAGACTTCAATTTATCAGATGTCAATACAGCAGAGAGGAAACAGTCTAGGAGGTTCCTGGAGTGTGTGGAAGATACCTTTCTGACACAGCTAGGCACTCCACTGGATCTGTTGCTTGTGAACAGAGAAGAACTTCTGTTTAATGTGGTGGTTGAAAGTCATCTTGGCATAGTGATCATGAAATGATAGAGTTTTCAATTCCTGGAGAAGTAAGGAGGTGGGTCAACAGACCTTGGATTTCCAAAGGGCAGACTTTGGCTTGTTTAGGAGCTTGGAGTCACTTAGGAAGCAGCTCTGAAGGGTAGTTGAGTCCAGGAAAGATGGATATTCTTCAGGAGCAAAATCTTAAAGACATGGGAGCAGGCCATCCATATGTGCTGAAAGATGAGCCAGAGGGGAAGAAGACAGGCCTGGCTGAACAGTGAGCTTCAACTGGAAGGCAGGAAGAAGAGTTTATGGCTTTTGGAAGAAGAGACAGGAAACACAGGAACAACAAAAGTATTGTTAAACTATGCAGGGAGGAAATTAGAAGGGCCAAAGCACAAGCAGAAATTAATCTGGCACCTGCTGAAAAAGAAATTAAAACATTTCTATAAATACATTTATAGGAGACCTAAGGAGAATCTCCATCTTTTATTAGATGGAGGGGAAACATAGCGGCAAAGGATGAGGAAAAGGCTGAGGTGCTTAATATCTTCTTTGCCTCAGTCTCTAGGAGAAAGATCAGTTGTTCTCCAGCTACTCAGCCTCCTGAGCTGGAAGGCAGGGGAGGGGAGCAGAGTGAAGCCACCATAATCGAAGGGGAAATGGTTAGTGACCTGCTTCACCACTTAGACACACACAAGCCTATGAGGACAGATGAGATCCACTCAAGGGTACGGAGGCAGCTGGCAGAAGTGCTCATCAAGCCACTTTCTATCATGTATCAGCAGGTCTGGCTAAGTGGGGAGGTCTCAGATGACTGGAGGTTAGGCAGTGTGACACCCATCTACAAGAAGGGCTGGAAGGAGAATCTGAAGAACTACAGGCCTGTCAGTCTGACCTTGGCGCCAGAGAAAGTTATGGAGCAGATCATCCTGAATGTCATCACAATGGACATACATAAGACTCAGGTGACCAGGCCCAGTCACTATGGGTTTATGAAAGGCAGGTCCTTCTTGACCAAACTTATCTCCTGCTATGACAAGGTGACCTCCTTAAGGGAGAAGGGAAAGGCTGTGGACATTCTCTACCTGGACTTTAGTAAAGCCTTTGATACCATTTCCCACAACATTCTCCTGGAGAAAGTGGCTGCTTATGTCCTGAACGGATGTACACTTTGCTGAATAAAAAACTGGCACAGTAGCCAGGACCAAAGTGCAGTGGTGTTCCCCAGGGCTCAGTACTGAGGCCAATTCTTTTAGAATCAAAGAATGTATTGAGTTGGAAGGGACCTTTAAAGATCCAATCTTCCCGCAGTAAGCAGGGACATTTTTACTAGACAGGTTGCTCAGAGCACCATCAAGCCTGACCTTGAATATTTCCAGGGATGGGGGCCTCCACTACATCTCTGTACAACCTGTTCCAGTGATCTACCAACCTCATATTGAAGATTTCTTCCTAATATCCAACCTAAATCTACTTTTTTTCTATTTTCAAACCATTACCCCTCATCCTACTGTTACATGTCCTCATGAACAGTTCTTCCCCAGCTTTCTTACAGGCACCTTTCAGGTACTGGAGGGCTGCTAAATGTCCCCACAGAGCCTTCTCTTCTCCAGCGTGAACAACCTCAACTCTGTCTGTCTGTCCTCACAGGAGAGGTGCTGCAGCCCTTTGATCGTTTTTGTGGCCCTCCTCTGGATGTGCTCCAACAGGTTGGTGTTGAGGGCTCCAAAGCTGGACACAGTATTCCAGGTGAGGTCTCACCAGAGCAGAGTAGAGGGGCAGAATCACCTCCATCAACCTGTGGGTCACACTTCTTTTGATGCTGTCCAGGGTACAGTTGGCTTTCTGGGCTGTGAGTACACTTTGCCAGCTCATGTCCAGCTTTTCATGCCCAGTCCTTCTCCTTGGGGCTGTTCTCAATCCCTTCATCTCTCAGCTGGTATTGATACTGGGGGCTTCCCCAACCCATTTGCAGGACCTTGTACTTGGCCTTCTTGAACTTTCTGAGATTCACAAGGGCCCACTTCCAAGCTTGTCCAGGTCCTTCTGAATGACATCCTGTTCCCTGGGTGTGTCAATCACACCACTCAGCTTGGTGTTGTCTACAGATATACTGAGGATGCACTCAATCCCACTGTCTGTGTCATCAAGGAAGATGTTAAACTGTACTGGTCCAAAGACGGAAAAGCTTTGTCATGATAGATACAACTGTATCAAAAAATTCTTGGCAACTTCTACTAAACAAATCTAGAAGATTCTTCTAGTGGCATGTCCCCTGTCTTACACCTCAAAAGATAAAAATGTCGGTAGACTCCATAATATTTATTTTATGTAACCAGGCTAATACCTGCCCTTCTGGAGAAGGAAGAGAGGTGACTGCATAAGTCTACCAGTGTGATGTTATTATTTTATTTCATCAGAATGGATTCTAGGTGAGCCATATTACATGGAAACCATGCTTTAGCACTGCTGGTAATTTAGTGATGCTTAAAGATGCCCCAGTCCTGCCTGTTGGTTTCTAACAGCCTTTCTTTAACTTTCAACCAATTATTATTCTTTTTAGCAAATTCTCAAGTGTAAGTAGTATTTGTCTTATCTCTAATTTATGTGCATATGGCATAACCAGGTTTTCTTTCTTTCTTTCCCTTGAATGAATTTCCCTAACTGATCCTGTGGAGCAGAGATTACTCCATAGTAGACCTCTCCCTTCCTACCATTGTCATGAATAAATTGAAGCAAATGACTAGGATACTCTGATGATTACCAATGAAGGAAAGGACTTTTATTGACAAATTGAATTTTGAAAGCCCTGTCTTCTAAGAGCAGAATATTCAACAGGATAGATTTTTACATAAATGATGTGTTGAATTCATTATGTATATTCTTTCAGAGAGCCATAGGGGATTTCCCACTTAGAAACACAATGCAAGTTATGAGACATTGAGAGCTCCAGTATTCTAGCATTTCTGTTTGGAAGACCCTGATTTACAGGGCAGATTCTTTGAATTATTATAGAATCCTAGAATAGTAGAATCATTTATATTGGAAAAGACCTTTAAGTTCATCAAGTCCAACCATTAACATAGCACTGCCAAGTCCACTGCCAAACCCTGTCCCAAAGCACCATATCTACACATCTTTTTAAAACCTGCTAAATTCCTAGGATAGTGTCTAAATCACTTCCCTTTCAGAGAAAAAAAAATTAATATCCAATGTAAACCTCTCCTGATACAACTTCAGCATGTTCCTCTCCTACTGTCACTTGTTACTCGGAGGAAGATGCCAACACACATGTGGCTACAACCTCCTGTCAAGTTGTTGTAGACAGTGACTAGGTCTCCCTTCAGTCTCCTTTTCTATGGGCTGAACGACCCCAGTTCCCTCAGCTGCCCATCAGATGACCTGTGGTTATGAATCTGTTTCTCTGCAGTCACAAGGGTGATGGCAGCAGCTTCTGGTACCGAAACCAACTAAGCTGTGGTTGCCCTCTGTTTCTGATAACATTAAGTCCACAAAACATGGCTCAGCTGTTCGCAGCATAAAACCCCCAAAGGCAGAGTATGGCACCGCAGCAACTGCAAGTCCATCCAGTGGCACTTGTTTACCTGAGAAAATCTGAGTGGGGTACTGTCATGGGATTAGAGCTGCAGGACTGTCTCCCTGGAAGGGTGGCTCAGGAGGACTAATTCTTTTCTAAGTTGTTTAGCTCTGTATTTTTCAGCACTCAAATTTCCTAATATAGTCAATACAGAATAAAGATTTTAAATCATCAGTGCTTTTGGTGCACTCAGTTTCTCATGCAACTTAATTAAAATGTGTAGGGTAGGCTACAGTTTACTGAAAGTTTACAAAAATTTGATCTTTTTTTTCTCCAGGTAGCAGTTAAAAATTAACGACCAAACTCTACCTGTTACATGCTTTATGATATTTTTTCTAGTATATGTCTCTGTACTAATATTGAAGTAGTTCCTTATTACAAATTGCTTAGCTCTGTTGCCAGGTACCCTGTGAAAGGTACATGAATCAGCCACAACAGATGAAAGATATATTTTAAAATTTCGAAAGCAGGTGTAGCAGTTTATCAGGAGATTCTATCATATAGTGGTGTTTTGCAAAGACGTGCTTTCTTTTTTTCTTTTTTTTTTTTAAAAAAGCAAATGCAGCCAGAGAGGTCTAGCACTATTTACTGTTTATTTAGATGGCACTGGAAGTTTTGACAAAGTTATGACTGAAGTTACAAAGGACAAAGGGACCCTCCAGGACAGTTTGGACTACAGAAAACAATCAGGGTCTTTATAGAATGCAGAACTTCTAGACAGCAAGTCATTTATCTGATTAATCTGATTCAAATGAGTAGATCTGACTATTAACCATTTTTCTCTGATTGGATAAAAGTCAGGCAAAAAAAAAATCTATGACCCCAAACAATTACCATGAAGACACTTGTTTTGTTCCACAGAAGAAGACAAAATGTTCTGTACTGGGAGATATGCATTAGCCTAAGCATCACTCAGGTAACCAGCGCTGGGTGCACACAAGGGACTTACTCATTCCCTGTCTCAGCTATTATTTCTGAGCAAGCTGTTGATTTAATACTACATGAAGAAGGCAAGACGAATATTCAGTAACTGTGATGCAAATCAGCTGCATCTTTCTGAAAGTCTAATGATTTCAGAGTATCTCTTTTAGCCAAGCAATTGTTGATAACCTGGCTGCATTACCAAGCTGGGTTTTCAATCTGTTTGCTTGTGTCAGCTGGATCAGCTCTGCTTGCTCCGGCGAGCTGATCCATTCAAATCAGGGTACTTCCTTGGCACTGTTTTTCAGAATGTGGATTTTTGCACGGTAACTTTGCATGTCAGACAGAACTGTCAATAGCAGTAACATAGGAAGGCCCCTTTACTTGTTTGCAACAAATTCTTTTCCACCTGTACTTGGTACGGGTGCTTGCTGGTATGCAAATATGCAAAGATACAAAAGTCACTGGGCACATCCACAGCAATAACCCACGGGCAGAAGCAAAATAGTGAAAACTGAGAGACCATGACTACCAGTTCGGAATACTACATCCATCTGTGTGAGTGAAAGTGTCACTGAGCTCAGAAACGTGATCAAGATGACATCACTCTGAGCTGTGTCATTCTCCGTGCAGCTCAGCCCCACGGCCTGTGAACCATTGCCCTCCTGCAGCTGGTCAAATGGTGCACAGCCGCACACTTTGGTTATAAGAAAGACAAAAACATACACATTCTTATGCAGTTAGCTCATTTTCAATGGAGTCTGCTAGTGAAGAAACAATACCTGTGTTCTGTCAGCATCTCATCAAGATGTTTGCAATTAAAATAGCGGAGTCATTACCGTTTTGCAACTGGTATCTTTTCATTTACCATTCTTTACAATTACATATCTGCTACCTCCTTCTGATCTATCTAATGCATCACAAGTTAGTAGGGTATGAGGGCTAGGGGATTTCCGCAGAAAATGTTTCCTCCTGGCAGAGCAAGGCAAGAGCAGACTCTGGGCTCTTCACTGGTGCACAGAAACCACCCTGCCAGCCCTGCGGCTTGCTTGCAACACGCCGTGTTATTCAGGAAGGTAGGGTGTGGGTAGGATATATGCAGGGGAAAGAGGACAAACAACATCCGAGGCATAAAGAAGTAGAGGGGACACGTCTGAATTTCCTTTTTCAGAATGAGTTAGGATCATACCCATTGCTTTTCTGGCCTTGGAATTCGCACAGTTCAGGCATACAGCAGCCTGATGGGTCAAGTTCTTTGGGCAGATGTGTCACCTGTCATGAATGGAGTGCTGCAGCAGAGATGTCTTTGTTGTGGAGTGGGAAGGAACTATGTGAGCCACAGAAGGCATCGATGCTGGTATGGAATATCCCTCGGCATAAACAGAGAAAAAATCACAGGCAGAAGCAGAAACACGTGTCAGTCTGAGACTGCTCATCTGGTCACTGGGATGCACTTTCCGCACTAACATCAATGGGCAAGCCTGTCAGATGTTCTGCTCGTGAAGCGGGAGGGGGCATTTTGCTCTGTGGGCAACTTCAAAAGGAACAAAAATGTTGATCTTTTTCTTTCAGTAAAAGAAACTTTTTTGAACAGAAAAAAGGCTGTTTTCCACCAGAGAAAGAACACTGGCAACCATGTGGTGCTTAGAAAAACAAAAGAATCCTGCTGGAAAACTCTATTACTCTGTGTTTGGCAAAACGTGGCTATGTGTCTGGCTCTGAGTTCAAACACAGAAAAGTGGGAAGTGGTAGAAAGAACAGGGAGATTCCTTCTGAAATAAACTCCACAGCTTGCCTCCAACTCAGCAGTAACTCTTTCAGGGGTTGATTTTACTTCATTGCACAAAAAATGTTTATTGAATGTCACCGTAACAGACAGCTGCATCATTTATGACAAACAAAAAGTTTGCTTTTTCAATGTCTTAGTGGTCTGACCTCTGTCAGTCTCTAAGATTAGCTCAGCTATGGTCCGTGGACTAGCACAGGCCTACAAGGCATTGCAAGATTCAGATTTTCTTTTATGGCAAACAAAAAACTAACACTATGTGTGGATACTTCCATGCTGCAGGTATGTGACTGTGCCTACTGGCAGGTATCATAATTCCCAGCTCTTTCCAAGATCTTAAGGAATTTATTTGGGTTTAGTCACCACTGAGCATTCAAAAGTAGCCCCCAATTTTCCACTGAAAATTAAAGTTGATGGACAAGGGTATTTTCAAAGTTAATATCTACCAAGAAAAAAAAAATAAAATAAAATTGAAGGCAACTAAAAGCACATGTCCATTGTGTGAGAGAAAGGTGACATTACAGACAGCTATACAAAAGATAGCAATCTTGTTGGCGCGTCACTTTAGACTGTAAACCGACATGGTATCAACACTGTGGCAAAGGTGTGGGAAAGGAATGTTATGGATCAGTTCCATACATTTTAGTCTTTGTGTTCTGGCTATCTTCGTGGAGTCCAAGAAGGCTTAGACACATCACGTCAGGTAATAATGCCTCTCACACTTGTTCTCTCCTCTTCCTCCTGGGCCACTTACCCTTTGTTAACCAGAGGACAGATAGCATCTTATTGAAAGTAAATACAAGCAAATACTCAATTTTTTTTTTTACCAAATAAGGAATATGTTAAACCAACCGTCTTGCTTAGTTACAATAGATGCTTCTGGAAGTTTTTATTCTGCAAGGATAATTCTAAAATTATCATAAGTAACATTATTAATCAAAATATTCCTTTTGGTCTCTTTATCTCAGATTCTATGGAAAATATAAAATTATTATTATGTTTATTTTAGCATACTATGATTCGACCAAAGATAAAAATCCATAATATAAACATATTTGCCAATGTCATGACAGTAGGTAAAGAATTGTTTCATATTAAAGATTTACCTTTCATCTGACAGTCACGGTTTCAGTGGTGCTGATCTCTTTATTCTCCTTTCTCCTTTTTTTTTTTTTGTGTGAAATTCCATTTCTTAAAATAACAGCCTTCTTTTTGAGATGTCTGTGTTATCATTACCCTGGTAATCTCACTTTGAGATTTCACACTATTCATTTGAACACCAATTCCACTCTGCCTTTTGATATTCTTCTTTTCCTCTGTTCAAACAGGCTTCTGATTGCCCAGGCTCATCACTGAGGGGGCTAACGCTGAAGACAAAACCAGCTGATATCCCACAATGTCATTCAGCAAACTACATGCTCCTCTCTACCAACAGCTACTGTCAAGAAGGTTAGGAAGCGGCCACAACATCTTACAGTTAAACTCTTCCAGCCATTATCCACGTACTATTTTTAATCCATACTTTGCGTCAAAACATAGCAGTTTTGGCATAGAAAGGGAAGCTGTAAATCTTTTCGGATCTTAGGTCCCTATGCAAGTGTATTGTTTGGAAACAGAAGAGAATGCCTTTTTGCCTCCCTATTTGTAGCTGCTCATTGGTGCCTTTATAGTGCAAAGTGTTCTTCCCTGAGCATGATTTTACTTTTTCTATTTTAACAGCTGATTATATGTTTCATAGCTGTGCCTTTGATTTCACGGCTTCCCTGTGATTTGGCTTAATAAGAGGTACTGTAGTTTCAAAATCAACCTTCAGTGAACCCATAGGAGCGCTGCTCAAAAACGTACTTTCTATTTTATTCTAGTCTATTGTAAAAAACTTTGTTGATAACAACATATGCTCAGGAGCTCCTTTGTATTTTTTACGGAAATTTTGTTGGCATTATAAAAGCATTGCATACTGGGAACATGATATGCTTGCTGTTCACTCCTTACACCACAGAGGAAAGAGGGAGAAAGTAATCTAGCGCATATTTAAGCAGTATCAGCTTCCTTGTGCTGTGCTTTTGTCCCAGTTAGGATTCAGTCTCAGCAGGGGCTTATATACAAAGAGATGATGCAGTTTACACAAAAGGTTCCATACTAGAATTGCCATGTAGGGGTGAACAGCTCTCTTCACCCTTCTCTGTCTTGCCTTTAAAACCCCTTCAGAGACTTTAAACAGCGTGTGAAAGGTCATTCATAATAAAAACAAGCACTAAATTTACCTCCATTGACATATTTCTTGATCTCTTTACTACACTGAAGTAGCAAAGCAACATGGTGAGAACTCATCTGAGGCTGCAGTGTGCACTGGTGCTTGCTGTGCACCTGGGAGCTGTGAGCGCTCTTGACACCGTGCACCAGAGCCGGCTGCTCCCTGCAGCAGCAAGTTCTCACACTCTGTGCTTGCAGGCATCATGGGCATGCAGTACTGATCAGTAGACATACAGGCATGCTTTCATAGCTCTTTTCATCTTTCAAGAGCTTTATAAACACTCATTTATGGCACCTCAGCATACTGCTCTTGGGGTACCCTTGTCTAAGTCAACCAACACGAGCAAAGGAGAACTTAGAGGTCAGAAAAAAAGGGAGAACATGTTACAGAGCACTTCAGCAATAAACTTGTTTGCAGTGTGGGCTGTTTATGGGTTTGTGTTTTGCTTGGTTATTTTACCTTACACAAGATGTTTGAAGCTGTTTTCTTCCCTTTTTGCGATGCTGCACCCACATTGTTTTTGTAGGGCATTAGGACACTAGTTCTTGTCCATAATGCAGGGGTCAAGTTTGCAAGCCTTCCCTGCTGTGGGAGTCAGTTCCTGGTGCAGAGGATCTCACTTGCCTCTATGCTCATACGCAGCATTGTCCTACAGAGCTAACTAGCACAGCATGTGGCACAAGCAGGGCAGGGGCAGTCAGCCTGTTTTGCTCTTAACGTCTCTGCTGAGACAATTCCACATCGCTTCTTACATAGGTCTCCATTTTGCAGCCTAACCAGCAAAGCAGCATAGAGAAAAAAATAAGAAAAGAAAAAAAAAAGCAGCCTCAACAACAAAAGCAACAGAAAGAAAAATACAACAGGGTATATGCTAAAAAAATAAAAGGATGCTTATATCTTTTGCAGGTGGAACCCAAGGAAATGTTTTTTCACTCCTTCCTTTCAATTATAGGCTTTCAATTTAGAGCCCACTTTTGTGAATTTATAATTCACGGTTGCTATGGAAAGCACTTGACGCTCCTCCAGGATAGGTAGCAGATGAAAGTGAGAGTGTCACAACTCAAGTCATTTGATTGGAAGCTCACTGGAGCCGTGCTTTTTCTCCCTGCCTACCTGAAGAGTATTGGCAATGCTTATGGGCACTGTGCAAATATTAACAAATCAGCTGAGGATTTCTGAGCTGGCTGGAAAATGAAGAACAATGCAAATAAGCAGCAGGGGAGGTCGAAAATGCATGCAAATCAATCTATACTTTCTGGTCCATAGGTCCCAAGCCTCATTACCTTTGAAACTTTTGCTTGCACTTAAGCAGCACTCTAGCTTCCTTCTCAAATATGGAAGCAAGGTCTGCCATCCACAATTTAATGAGCCTCAAAGAGATCAAAAGAAACAAGTAAGAGAGATTCCAATTGTCATCTTAAAATAAATTACTTCTGTATTTGTTTATTTATAATTCTTTATCATGTTTATCTTATATTTTTTTCCTCTTTTGTAGATATGTTTTTGATGCATGTCTAGGAAAGGACAGCATTTCTGCTTATTTGAGAGATGAGGGAGATCACTAATGTGCCTTTTATGATCAAAGTAGTATAAAGTAATGTTTACAATAGATTGCTTTTCATCTTCAAGATGTCCTGCAAACAAGCATGCATTAAACCTTGAAATGCTCTCATGAGGTATGTAAGTAAAGATTGTCTTCATTTTCTATGTGGAAAAAGCTGTGCCACAGAAAATTTTACTGCTCTCTGCATGAGAAGACTACGATGAAGATCAGAATTTGCAACAGTTTGTCTGAGTGGGAAGTGAAGTACAGGCAAGCTAAATAATCAGAGCAATGAGAGGCTTATTCCTTTTATTGCCTGTCAGTAAAATTGTTGTTACAAAACCTGGGGTGCTGAAGGGGCATTTTTTTTCCTCGGAGGAGAGATTGAACTGAACATGTATTGAAAGAACTATTAAAAGGAGTGTACATTAGGCAAAGAAAAAAAAAAATCTATGAAATTTTTCATGTGACAAAGAGCAAAACTTGGGCAGGTAGTCTCCACACAGTTTCTGTGCATGCCTTATGAAGCAGTCATTACCAGTAGGCACAAATGCTACTTTTTATTCTGTGGAACTTCTGGTCCTTCAGTAGAAGGAATTGTTATTCAGTATTCACTTTGTTATTTCTTTTTCCAGCATACACTTCCATCCTGCCTTTGGTGCCCATTCTTCAACTGAAAAAATACAAATATCTTCAGGGGTTTTCCCAGGAGGTCCTCAGCACTGCCAGTTTAAAGAAACTGCCTTACTGAGCTGCGCCTGGGGCCATGGGTCACAGCCCAGCATCAGTAGCTCCAGCACAGATCCCTGCCCCTTGAGACGCTTTGCAGATGCTAGAGACAGAGGTAGCCACATAGTCTGCTGCTCTGCCTGTGCTGTGCTGCAGAGCAACCCTTGGTCCTGCTCTCTGGGTGTGTACAGTTGTGTCCTGACCCTTCTTCCTTCCTTTCTGAAGAAAGGCACTGGGGCAGGGGCGGGAGCAGAGGTTGCTGAAAGAGGTTGCTGGAAGACCTCTGATCCACCTCTCAAAACCGGCTCAGCCACCATATTCAAAACCTCATTTTTCTCTGTTCCCTCCCACAGCCCCAAAGGAAAAGACGACTCAGCCGGAGACAGAAACCACGCTTAGGAAAAAAAAAAGTCCACATGACGCCCGCTCTGCAAACTAAAGGAGGGTTGAACAAAGCTGAGGTTGAAGTTACACTACCAGCCGCAGTTCTGATGTTTGCACGGGGGCTGAATGCGCGTGCTACAGCACTCTAAAAGGAAATAAATACATTTGGGGCAGCTCTTTGCCTAGAAGAGGTGATGGCACTCCGCTGATTGCGGCCTCACTGAATGCACACAGCAGGAGAACCGTGTGTGAAACGCCACCGTTGGCTCTATCCCGAGACCAAAGCGGCTCCTCTCAACACAAACCCCCGTGGCTGGACCGTGGCTGAGGAGCTTTTACGGACCAAGATTATTTCACCCACGTTGAACACAAAATGAGCCGTTTCCATCACAATTAAAGCTGAGGGCTTAGGCGCGCTGCTTGGCAGCCAGAGGTGTTTCCCAAAGCGAATTGCTGGAAGCTAGAATGACCTCACACCGACAGTCGCTGCAGAGAGCCGTGGTCACCAGCCGGGTGCGGGACACGGGCAACGGGCGCAGCAACCGAGGTCGCGTCTTTTCCTCGAGGGCCGTGACGGCAATCCCTGGCCTTCAGCGACACCTAGTGGTGGTCTGCGGAGTGGGACAAGCCCGTCCGCTCCCTACCTCAGGCGCCTGCGTCAGGCACCCTCTGAAGGGTCAGGCCGGGTTTCCTCCCTCCCTCCCTTCCTATCGCTTTCCAAATCCCCGGGAAGCTGAAAGGGTCCCCAAGAACTGTCACTAAGCACCTCGCACTTTATAAATGGAAAAAAACCAGTTCCATAAAGTATGGGAACGGGAGAAAAAAATGTTGTTCCACATGTCTGGGACAGGACTTCAGTGTCCTCAGAAATCACTGCGCAGTGGGGAAAGCCGTACTTTCCTCTGACGGCTGCTCTGGGATCCAAGTGGTGCCAGACTTTGGATGTAAAACTGTGGCCAGCCATCACCTGTCTTTAGGAATATGCAACACGCTGCTCCACTGGGTTGTGGTGATTCTCGGAAAGTTTGTCTAAGTATTCCTTCGGTATTTCTTACTAGCAATAGTCTTTTCTGTGATGTCGCCATACATACTGTCCTGTTTCTGGAATCCTGCTGATGTTCATTCCTGCTAAAAATACATCTTCACTGCTTAAACGGAGGTTCTTTTCCAGCAGGTGTCACTGTGAGGTAATATACACAAAATCCGAGCCCCTCACAGAGATGTAGGCCATCCCTAGCCTGGCCTAGCAAAGGGCCCTCTGCTCTAGGCCTTCAAGCTGCCAAAAATATGTCTGGGAAGAGAGTCACGGGCCTTGTCCAACACCCAGTGGAAGAGTCTGGTAGGGTTTGCCTCATCTAGGCCATGTCCTCACCCTCCAGCAGCTCCATGAGCTGGGTGCCATGGGTGGATTGGGGCCACTCGAAATTCATTGGCAATGTAGCACATACTATTGAGTGAGAAATACATCCAGTTCTACACAGGATGAATTCTTGCAGGCTTCAGTAAAAGAGCCTGCATTTTCAAGGTTGGACTTCTGCAGTTGCAGAGCCTGTTGTGTTTGGAGAGTATTGCTAACCTTTAAGTTGCCATTAAACACGGAACCTCAGGGCTATTATCACAATGACTTCTGCAGTGTCATGAAGGACACTGTAGGACTGATTTTCCAAAGCAATAAGTCATTCGAGGCTCTGACTGTACAGCTGTCTGCATAAGGACCGGGTGTCTGGGGTCAGGAAGCCAGATTTGAAAATGTCAGCATGTTTTGTTGTGCCCAGATTGAAAGATTTGGTCGGCTGCAGAACTCCAGCTCAAATTTGATAGCTTTATTAATCTCAGTAGTGGTTTTATGTTCTTGCTGTTCTAACAATTCAGTATCTATGTATCTGGGAAATGCAGTCATAATAGCCCTTGTGAGGAAATCAATTATGTAAATTATTATGTTATTGTTATAAAATACAAGCCACAAGTACACTTAGGTATAGAAATGGATGAGGAATTCCTGACAGCATTTTTTCTCTGAAAAAATAACACGTAAGAACATGTTACGGAACTGTATCAGCTTTGCCTTACCTCCTTCAGAAGAGAGCGAAGGAAGACAGAGGCACAAAAATTAAGTGTATCCAAAAGCTGACGAGGAAGACACTCTGTATGACCTGCTCTCTACGCCAAACCACACTTGATTCCAGCTCTTGACTGTCACTTTTCAGAGTGCTAGGACCATGGATCTCCTCTGGACTGGACCATTCTCCCATTTAAAAGTTTTTCATAAGAACTTCCAAATGCTCTTTGCTTTGTGGTTATAAAAAGAACGGGAACATTTCTGTGAATATAAATAATTTCCCATTCATGTCTACTTCAAGATCAGTTATGTCTTTATTTACAGAAGTATGTGTTAGGAACGTCTAGGGGTTTAAATTACTCTTTTTCAAGAAAATATTGTCCAGTAGATGTTATGGAAAGAGAAGCTTAATGTCATTTGCTCTATCAAAAAAGAATTACTGTCAAGCAGCTCTTCAGCCTATATGGTCTGTCCAGACTGTCAACGTTATGTGGACATAAGGGTTACACTAATAAGACCTTTACAGGTAAAAGAATTTTGAATCAGCACAAGGTGTTCAAACTATGCATTGACAACTTAAAACACTGCTGGTTCCTGTAGCTGATGCTGTGAATTATGGCCTGTTACATGCAATGGGTCAAGTGCCTTTAGAAGCAGTTGAAATCATGCAGCTTCATTGGGCAGTACTCTCTGAAGAAACGCTCTCAAACAGCAGGTTTCTGGAGTTTGTCAGTAACTTAGAAATAGCTTGATAGATTTTGCCCTTTCGTCATGGGTTAATTACAAATAGGAAAACTTTCTTGGTATGACTGGCCCATTTGAAGCCTAAGTGAATTTCAACTCTTGTGCCCTGCACCTCTACATTCACAAAGATAATACTGGCTTTATCAAACTCCCTACACCCCCTAGAAAGACATTTCAGCATGAGCATCAGAATCTCTTCAACATTAAGTTTTGCTCTTTAAAGCCTGGAAGGTGACGTGACAGAACATATTTCTGAGTCTGACTTTTGTCTTTTGATCTCTGAAGATAAACTTCCTTGAGCTGAGCAGATTAACTAGTACAGGATGCACATCAATTGCTTCTGGCCTGTGCTATAATTTTCATTTTTAAAACTATTTTTAATAAAAAAAACCTCTCCTTAAATAAGTTGTAAGAAAGTCATGTAAATAAATGTGACCTTTCTTGGATTTTCCCTGCATTAACTGCTTCTTTTCTTGTGCTTAGCTTATCCATCACTATGAGTGAGAACCTGATGTACAGAGATGTACAAAGCCTACACAACACTACTCAGAAACTTATCAAAGTTTCAGATCTGTGATGTGTATGTTATTTTTTTTTACTCTTCATGATTCAGAAACTCAGTTAGAAAAAAAAAAAAGGCATTACAGGATTTGTGTCACTGTGAGGCACTGCAAAGTTTAATCAGTCTTCACAGAACTCAGAGCCAGGTTTTGCATGGAAAATATCAGTGAAGTGGAAGATAGAGGGACAAGAGCTTCTTCTTTCCATCCAGGGAAAGTGTCACTTCAGGAACTCTGACAGCCACATGTATGTTCAAATTTTGACCATCAGCAACAGCCCCAGCTCCACAACTAGCCCACACACAGTTCCTGGAGCATAAGTTTTTAGACTCAGCTGACAATACTCCAAGGCTTACACAGAACCATGGGTATCGCTTGAGACATGTTTAATTTTAATGTTAATGAATTCCTAGCCTGTGGAAAATTCTGTGTACTTTGATAACCACAGATTGAGAGGGACTGAAGAAAAAAATGGGCAGAGAGCTTTCAAGAGCCAGTATGAATTATTGGACTTATGTATATTGGACCTTGTATTTCACTACCTACCCATGCTTACTGACTAAGAGATGATTAAGGAAATCCAGACCTTCTTTATTGATCTATGCAGCAGAATGACTACATCAAAGGATGCTTTGAGTTCTTCGTGTCATTTGGAGAGCCTGTTGTGTTTGGAGAGAATATTGCTAATCTCCAAGATGCCGTTAAACATGGAACCACAGGTCCATTATCACAATGACTCCAAAGACAAGAGATCTCTTGCAAGATTGAATTCCCTTCTAATGAATAAAAGAAGAAAGAGAACTGACTTGCAGTTTTCCTTTATACTTCTGCCTCCAGATTATTCCAAAAGGGAAAACAAAATAGACTGACAGATACTGTTTCCCATATAGCCCTTAGAGATGTGTGATTATGGAATAGTTTTCCATAAGGAGTAATGGGAATCAGAAACAAACTATTTTAAGTTGGAGCCTGACCAATTTACAAACAGGCTGACTGTAAATGCCTTCAACAGTATTGGAACTGGTGACTCAGAAGCTCCCTTCTTTCATTTACCAGCCTGAGGCAGAAGGGATAAATAAAATAAAATTGTTCTGTTTGTTGCAGTGCTGCTCCATCCTGTAAGAGAGAGCCTTTTCACTTTGTTTCAATTTTAGCAAGCCAAATTTATGGCTAAGCATGGAATTAGTTTTCCATCTTCCTTTACTACTGAAGTGATGCTCACAGCCTGTCCAGTCCAACAAACCAGGCCACAGCTTCTCTTTGAGATGCAAAGCAAAGTATCTTTCAAAAATCATTTCTAGCTTTTCGCCATTCAGAGTCTATGTCTCTCCTCCCCACAACAGCATAAGCTCCTGTTTTAGGTGGGGCAGGAGGCCATAAGCTTGTTTACATGATCTGATGCTAACTGATGGTCAGCAACTGCTTTTCCCAGCTATCAGGCACACTCCCATGTTTGTCCAGGCCCTGCTTTTCTGAAAAACAGGGTGGCATATAGAGATATCAGATTGCATTCACATCCTCTTATAACCACACAGACAAAGCAAACCTCTCAAACAAATATGTCTTTCAAACTTATACATATGATTGTTTCTTGCCCTGAAAACCTGCAAAATGTATCATCCCAGAGTTGCAGCACTTGTTTTGCCTCTGTAATTAGCCATACACAATAGAGAGTTGGATCATTTAGTACTTGTGTGCTTTTATAGGGAAATGAATACATCTCTTTTGTGTCCTTAGACTTTGTGTTATATATCCATCTACCTCTGAGCATCCAGAAAGAACTACAAGGTCTTTAGCCATTAGGAAGAAGTTCTTCACTCTGAGGGTGGTGAGACCCTGGCACAGTTTGCCCAGAGAAGTGGTGAAGGACCCAGTCCCTGGAGACATTCAAGGTCAGGCTTGATGAAGCTCTGAGCAACCTGATCTGTTTAAGTATCCTTGTCTACTGCAAGGGGGGTTAAACTAGATGACTTTTAAAGGTCCCTTCCAGCCTAGCACACTCTATGATTCTATGACCCAGACACTCACAGGTAGTCCAGCTCAGTACTTGCTCTAGCTCTTACTTCACTTATAGCCCAGGTCTGGGAGATGCAAAATACAGTTAGCCATTTTCTCCTGAGTGTGAGTCTACCTTATCTTGCAGCAACCCCTTCTGTAACCTGGAAGGCCTGTACTTTATATATTTATCATGTCCTTCTCAGATGAGCACTGGAGACTACATATCGACCAGATAATGTTTCATTGCAATGAGCCAGTGCCTGAGGAGGAAACTGAGTGCTAAAACATTTAAGTCAATTCGTTATGTAAATGAGAAAAAGCCACAGAGATTAGATCCAAACTTCCCCAATTGCAGGCTTGCTTACATGCTCTTCAGTTCAGTTTTACTCTTAGACATGTCATTTCACTCTTAATACATTTCCTATTTTCCTGTCATTCTCCCTCCATGGCCTTCCCCTCCCTTTATGAAAAAAAGGAGCTTCTAATCATGGTAATTATGCAGACTTGCACAGTCTCATGCAGCTACTTTCTCCCTGTGTCCCTTATCACATTGCTTTAAAGTTCTTGCTGAGGACTCATTAGGTAAACCCATCACCATTTATATTTTTTGTTTCAGAAAACAGAAGAAAATCGTATGAAATTTTTTTTCTTCAGAAAAGAGAAGAAAATCCTATTAAAAAAATTCAGGCAAACCTTTTAATTGGAGACCACTAAGTAGGTTTTTCATTCTTCAGAAAGGGAGAAGAAAATTTGCAGAGGGCGTTTTGGCATTACTGTTTCATAAGCAACCATTCGTAGCTTTGGTTGAAATGTTTCTTTTTTAATCAAAGATATCCTTTAAGATTTTTTTATTTTTTTTTTTTTAATCACAATGCATTTTATATACATTGGTTAAACAGCAGGACCATGCTGGCACTGCTTTGTTTGGGTTCCTTCTGCAACTGCACCTCAGAGATGCATTATGCTACTCCTTACTCTTAGCTTCCAAGTGAAGGATGTCCATGCTATAAAATGCCCTGTGCCCATGCAAACCCTCTCTCCTACCCAGGTCCTTGCCACACACTTGCAGACAAACGCAGATTATGACCTCTTGGTGCCATTCCACTCTCCAGAATCCAAACCAGCTTCTTTCTGATCAGACATCATAAAGTTTTTAAAATTAAAAACCCCTGACACTTCAGACCCAGGCTGTCACACTCCCTGGCTGACCACCAAACCATGCTTCAGCAACTCAAAAATGAAAGCACAAGCCTTTGTGGTCAGCAGGAAGAGACTTCACCCTGACAGCATCATTAGTCAAGGCAAGATTAAACAGGGCAACAGCAGCAATATCCTAAACAAATATTTTTCTTCAGTGCTATTTCATTAGCAGCAAAATCTCAGGGAATCAGACTGTGCAGAGAAAGACTAATGAGATAACTGGGAAAATGTAGCATTTTTCAAGTAATAATAGGCTAAAAAATAATGACTTATTTGAACCTAGCAAAACTGGCTGATAATCATTATGGGGGATGGAAGAAAGCATTTAAAGTAGGCACAAAAAATTAAAAATATAATCCAATCAGGACTAAATATAACACTGGAAGTGAGAAGGAAGTCTCACCAGGAACTGTCAAATTCAGGAATAGCCTCCAATATGAAGGGCGAGGACCAAAAATCCTCACTACTCAAGATGGAACTGGTTCAGTTCACAACTGCAAGTTGTTACCCTTGATAGCAGGGCAGAAACTTCAGGGAACCAAGAGGTCCCTGGTACCACTGCGTTCCTATCAGCAAACCTAAGGGTGAGTGGGAACATTCACACTGTGTTATAAAAAAGCCAAGAAAACCTCAAATTCACAGTTTATGGACAAACAGGCTCTTCACCAAAGGGGCCATAATCAGGATTGTGAGCATAATCTATTGGCAATCCAATAAAAGAACAAAAGTTTGTTCAGGTCTGTATTCCCATCCAGGCATACAAAAAATCTGGGGTTCTCAGGTGTTAGAAGAGTACCCTAACTACTAGGATACCCAGGTCTTTTGGACAGGGGCACTCTGGCCACTCCTGCTGTAAAGTGATGCTCCAGGTTAATGGTTAAAATGTTCAAATGAGATGTGACTCACTGGCTACTAATCCTTGCTCAAGAGGAAGTGAATTAGTATTTATATAAAGCTGGATAATCTTGAAGGGGAGATTCAAAACAGGCCACGCCAGGATGTCATAAAGGATGGTTGTTAGTCCCATATGCAGTTGAAGTTTAATTGCCCCCACCTTCTGAGCAACGGTTCCAATCTCTGAGTTCTGGAAGTTACAGGGGGTAATGAAAATCACAACACTGTTACTCCAGCTTGGCAACAAGCTATTTGTGAATTATTTTAAGATGACTGAATTAACTTTTGATAAAGCTAATTAAATGATCTCTCTTTAAAAAAAAATAATTCCCCCAGGATATCTATTGCATAATAATAGGAGAAAATAAAAGGGAAATGGCCAAGAGCAATAAAGCCACAAGTGGGCATGCATACAAACTGTAATGACTCAGTTAAGCATCATTACTATTTTTAAATCACTTTGTTCCAAGGCAGGAAAGGTGCTTGAAAAGGTTTGAATTAGGAAAAGGTAATGACTTGGCAGCCCACTTATGCTGGATAAAATTCTGAGGGAAAAATTACCATGGAGGAAAGCTGACTGTGAAAGAGTAATACTAACAGCACAAATACATGCACTGTTATTGAAGTGGAAAGGGCAGGATAATCTACCATGAACACAGAACAATATGTTAAAAACATATTGTTAAAAACATATTGTACTAAGCGAACTTTATGCTGCTTTCATGGATTTTCTCCAAACACACTTTCTACAATAGCTGTGTTCCACTACAAAGCTTTTCTTTGTCCAGGAGCCACGTCAGACAGGAAAAAAAGAAAGAGAGAGAGAGACAAAAAGGGGGGGGGGGAGTGACTTGGATATTTATATCTCCTCCCACTTGCCTAAGAAAAGCAGGCATTAAAAAAAAACACAATTAAAAAGTCAGCTTTTCCCATAGACTTCAAAAAGATAAAGCTTATTCCCCCAAGTGTGTAGGGGTAGACAAGCTTTTGAGAAATTGACTTTGTTTCTATACCACATATCCCAAAATAACTCCCTGTAGAGGATGCAGGGCCACTAGGTAAGCCATACAGGATGGCAAGGAAGATGGTACTGACACAGGTTGCCTGGAGAGGTTGAGGAAGCCCCCTTCCTGGCAGTGTTCAAGGTCAGGTCAGATGGGGCTTTGGGCAACCTGGTCTAGTGGAGGGTCTCCCTGCTCATGGCAGGGGGGTTGGAATTAGATGGGCTTTGAGTTCCCTTCCAACCGAAACCATTCTGTGATTCTATGATTCTATGGTTTATTTTTCTTGCTTACCTGTTTGTGTACTAAAAGTACTCACTTCCCTTTAATAAACTCTCAAATATGTTGGAGAAAGTTAAGGATGATCCTTTTGATTCTTCTCTTTGTTGCACAGGAGGACATAATGAGCACAAATTTAAGCAAATTCTCACAGTGCATTTTCAGAGCAGGCAGAGACTACAACTCAATAAAACCAGTAAGCAAGACATGCTCAAAGTTGATGTAGCAGAGGTGAAAATCTTCTTTCCAGTTCAAATCACAATAATTGGGCTGTGGTTCTGTACACAGTTCAGCCAACATGTGTCTCTTGAACAGTTTTGAAACCACTGGTCTGAGCTATCCCAGAGAGAATTTCCTCCCATTATCCCCAAAAGAAGCCTGTAGCACTAACTGAGGTGCTGCAGTAAAGAGACATTGCCTGTCTTGTCCAATCATACTGCCTCAATCCATATAAATATTCTAGCTGACACACTAGGCAAAACTCTGCATCCATACTTAGGGAGATAGAGCATCACATCACTGTCAGTGGTGAGACCCCAGATCTGCTCATTAATAGCAGAATTTAGTCCAAATTAGTCTTAATGAAATCAGTTTTGGTTTTTTTCAGAGGAATCTTCACTCAAATGTATAAATCTCTAGTTCTTCTGCATTGTCAGTCTAGTTTATTCAGTGACATTTATGCTTCATCTCTACTTGGATTTTTTTAAACCTCAGGGCAGATCTCATAAAAACTTTTTGATGGTTTCTGCTCAGCCAATGTGTTAGGGTGAAGACTGTGATTTTTCATTAAGATAGCACAGAACTGTTTGAATGATAAGCTGCTGCATGATGTAACTTGAACTCAGAAAGGATGAAAGAGTGTGGCGGAGACACTCCCCATCACAGCAAATATCCCCCAGGGGGTGTGGCTGAGGGCTCAGTGGGATTTTACTTTTTTTCTAACCACCATATGAGAACTTACTCCTTGAATTCAGATACTCATGTATCTCTCTAGCCAAAAAACCCAAACCCCACTGTCAGGTCTCCTGTAGACCTGGAGATCTGCTTATCAAGAGGAGAATTATATGAGAAATAACTTGTGAAAAATATGAAAGCTCTTCTTTAGATTCATAGAGAAAAGTTACTGGACTTCAGTGTGTACTATTAATAGGCCAACATTGAATTTGAATTTGAATTTGTTAATAACATGCATGCACCAGATCAACTGTAGTCAGTTGGCACTGAACTCTTCACCAGAGAAACAGCAAGCTAGCAAAAATACAGACAGATTCAGCCAGGATAAAATGAAGACCTCAACCTTTTGCACTTCAGACAAGGTAAGACTTCAAACAGAAGTTTTCTATTAAGTTACATGATGTTATCCACCCTTAAATAGAAGAGTTCATCTCTTTGAAGATTGCGTTCTGGGGACACCAAGAGCCTTTTCCTGCAGAATTTAAATAAACAAGTGACAAAGAGGAAAAACACGTCTACAATGATGCATAAACCTAGGTCTGAAAAACTGTTTAGGTCACAAATGAAGCAAAGCCAGGTATTGTCCTGTCATTCTGCACTTTTGAGCATGTCACAAAATATGGCATGATTTATCCTCATCTGAATAACAGGAATACTTAAGGCATTTGCAATTATGATAAAGTCCATAGCAGTGACAGAGGTGAAATATTAAACAATTGAAGAAGTGGTTCTTTGCAAAATTTACCTCAAAAATAATAATTCTGCTTTTGTTATACATTAAAATGTTACTATGGCAACTTGATAGCTGAGCTATAATTAAAAACAGATTCTTACTCTTATGACAAATTCCAGTTTTCAAGATTCTATCTCCTCTGCTGTTGTGATTGGCAATGTATTTTCTGTACTTGTTATAACCATCTTCTTTTCTTTAAATGGCAGTAACATTCATACTGAGACCTAATGCTCCAGCAAAGATAATATGGACTTGACTTATTGGGTTTATTTCTCTCCAGTATGCTCTGTCCTAAGTCTGTGCATGCTGAATCCAGCCTCCTGCTCTTGCATTGGGTTACTTACATAATTTTCATTTGAAATAGTTTCTTTTAAATGTGATTATTCTGATCACATCAGGCCAATACATATAGTTTATAGAGTTTTCTCCATGTATTGACTTCTACAGTACTCTGAGTCTCCAGCTCTTCAACCCCCACTATCGAAAATCTGTCTCATGTATGACTTGCATTTTTAATTTGTCAGCTTTTCTTTACTGCTTGTGAATTAACACCATCTTCTTGGCTGTTCTTTGCATAACATGTTCTTGAGGCTGATCTTTGGTCACTCAGATAATAGGGGCTTTTCAATCTGCATACACACACTGTATCCACCACTCTTCAGCATTTTGGAGCTTACTCCCAAGCCCAAAAGATTTCATCACTAGGAAACCCCCCGTAACACTCAATAGAATTCCTTGTTCACTTGCATTTTATGACTGCGCTCTTCAGAAAGTCTGACTAGATACAGTTGGTACATTAGTCACCCACTCCTACTGTAGACCAGGCTCAGAAGCATGCCCGTAACTCTATTTAAGAAAATGATTCATTTTAAACAGAATTTTTTTCTATTCAGTACTCAACCTGAAATATATCATGGTTGCAAAGATAAGTTAATAATTTGCCTATCACCAGGTAGGTCTAAATCCAGTCTCTGATTGCAGCTATCTAAGCCCAGAAGGGAAATTTCCCACAGTACTGAAATTTTCTGAAAATTTCCCTTGACTGCTTTAGCAGCAACAGCTGTTGTGGCTTCTGTGCCCGGGGTTATTTCAAATGTTCTCTGACCAGACTCAACAGATGTCAAAATCGGAGTCTGTAGTCATGCCTGATTTACAGCCATTGCAATCTTCTTTCTACAGTAGAGCTCCCAGTGTTGGTACCAACAATGCAGATAAAATGTCTTCACAGTTGTAGGATTACTTTGCATGGGGGAAGAAGTCAGAAAGTGAAGACAGGCAGGGTCTTCTTCTGCTATTACTTCTACAGTATCCAAACATTCATATCAGAGTAAATCAAACACTTTGACTTGCATTTTATTGAGGTCAATACCACTAATCGACACTTAAACTGTGATTTTTCAAAGAAGTTTTGAAGTACCTATAGAAGCTTAATTTGGTTTGGACTGCTGATGTCTCAGCAGAATCTCACTATGACTTCTTACAAACACCAAAGGGGATCTTTTTCAGAAGGGTTGTTGGTATTTAATAAGTATAATTAATACCTCAAGTTTCCCTCACATTGTCATTAATAAGCTTTTCACTTGAGTTCAGCCAGTAACAGTAGTGGAATGAATAAGAACTTTAAAGAGGAAATGCAAAAAATAGACTGAGGACGGTGTAATGTTGATGGTAATCATTATGCTTCTTTACAGAGAAGATGAGGAACTCTCTGCTCGCAGCTATCTTTCTATTTGCAACAGGTGAGTTACGATTTGCCACATAACTTACTGCCGTCTATAAATGATACAACTTCTTAATGTTTCTCAAAGGCAAGACCGTACGACCGAAATCACGACCGAGTTAAGTTCTGTGGGCATGAGGAGTGGCAGCCGGTAGCGTGTTTCCCCCCATTGCTTTGACAGTTGTGAAATGAACGGTTCCTTTTTACTCCCCAGATCCCTGCAACTGCACAAACCGGGATCTCCCGTTTTGCCAGCAGCTCCCAGGTGCGTAAATATTTCTCACGCGAGAAATAAGCTGAGAGACCACCGCGGGTGCCGAAGGAAGCTCACCCGCCCAAACGGTGTCGGTGCGGGGCTCCTCCGGGAGCCGCGCTGCGGGGCTCCGGACCGGGCGCCCCGGACGCTGCGCCGCGCCGCCTGGCGGCCGTCGAGAGCCGCCCCGCCGAGGGGTCCTCCGCTGCCCGCCTCCCGCTGCCCGCCGCCCTCTCCCCGCCGCCCGCTCCCCGCCGCCCGCTCCCCGCTTCCCGCTCCCCCCCTGCCCGCTGTCGGCAACCCTCGCTGCCCTCAGGCGCTTAGGCAAGAGAGATTTTATCAGGAAAGAAGCGTTTGCAGAGTTCTGAAGAGGAGGTTTTCCTCTCCAGCACGGACGGGTCTGTGTGACGGTACAGCTACGTAGAGGTAATCAACAAGCTGTGAATAAATCTCGTCCAGTGTATAGCCTCTGGGCAAAATACCGTGATTCCGAAAGAGAATAGAGTCCGCAACGTTCATGTGTGACAACTATTTATGCTTTACGTTTAGCTGATGGTGTACTGTTAACGGCAAAGGGACCAGGTGATGCATCTCAGCAGAGGTTATTACACCGCGTCTGGCTGTCATCTGGTGTACTTCAAGCTGAATAGTTGCAGGCAGAAATGCCCTACTCGCTGAGAGTCGCAGCAGAGAAGACAGATTTCTGAGTACCTGGTGGCACTGCATAAAGCATGATCAAGAGGACTATATTTTTCTGAAATTAGCCATGGGTAGTATTGCATTCCTTGCTATTGGCCAGTCAGACTAAATCCTACTAAAGCATTACTCAAGGATGCCAGATACACAAGAAGAAAACCAAAAACATCTAGAGTGAAAAAAAAAAAAAGCTTGTGTTATTTAAGAAGAAAGTGGATCATGAAGTCCTCAGAACAGTGGGAAAAAATTATTTCTTTGCTTAGCTCTTGCAGGAGAGTCACAGTAGAGGATTAGCACTATTCTAGGGCCGGGAAGAAATAATAGTAATAATATACATGTTCTTTAGGGGGAAGTGGTAGAGTAAAACAAAAAAAGCAGTAGGAAAAAATTGAATGTGCATCTGGACACGAATACCCACAAATAGGGCAACTGAAAAATCCAACTGTGTAGCATTAGTTAAGTTCATCTGGAGAAAGTAACACAGAGCTTCAGTATATTATCATCGGTGTCACGCACTGCAGTGTTAGTTGAGCTAATACACTATTTCCGCACATAAAATATACTGTTTTCTGTTCTAATGCCTTCATCTAACAGAGAAAGCCAGAGGCTTTTTTAAGACTGACATCATAAGGAGTAATACAACCCCCTGTTCTTTTATCAGCAGTGATGGTACTGCAACACAGTGGTCACAACTTAGACCTCAATTACTAAAAAATATTTTGGGAAGAAGTTAGCAGAAATAGAGTAGAAGAGTGAAAATTTTTCCTTCTTGTCACTTTCTCCAAAACTGTTATTTGAAATAGTTTTGGGAGCAGTATATTATGGACATATTAACATGAAGCTTCGCTTTGAGGTGTTATTTTAAAACAACAATGAGAAAAGAAACACCAAGTAAATGAAAGGCTTAACCCAGAGTAAAAACTGAAGAGTTGCAGTTTTCCCCAACTGTTAAAGCACTATGTCCATGGGTGAGGCAGTCAAGGTGTGGCTCTGTGGTCAGACTAGAAAAGCAAAGAATTCACTAACTATTCACATGATGTAGAAACAAGGAAGACCTGACTCCACCTTTCCAAAAGGAAGCTGCATATACCTAAACGGATGTGGCATAACTTCATTGGAAAAGCACATTTCTTCTAGTAGGAGAAAGGAACTATCATAGGCTGATGGTGTTCAAAGTCTGAGCTATACTCACTTGACACACCTTTTCAGTCCAACTCAACTTTTAACTTAAATGTACAGCTGCTGTCTGAATGATGAAAAGAATATCAGGGATACTCTGTAACTCAGTTTGTAGGAAGAAATGGCTCTGAATGAGGAAAAGATGACAACTGATCTTTTCTCTCATAAGCTATGTTATGACATGCTGTAACCATGCTCTAACACCAGCTCCAGAGATAAGCATATTTACTTAACAAATACCAAAAAAATTCTTATTCAAGATTGATAGGTCTATTGGTAACTCATTAAGCCCAATAGATATAAAATACTTTACTCATCATGAAAAAATCATTTTTATCACCTCAAGTATTCTGTTGAGATCCTTATCTACTTTTCTGAATAGAAAAAAAAAGTTGATCTTTTTTTAAAAGTGTGGGTGGTACTTTGAGACATCTTGTCTGATTCTTCTGAACTAATAGTTCAGGCACTAAGACACAAAGCAAAGCAGTCATATTTTATCACTACCATTTCTGATAAAAGATGTTTTAAATACTAAAATAAGCTTAACCGCTAGAGATTAAAATTGAGGTAAGAGTGTCATCAGTGTTTAATTTCCCTTCAGTTGAAAAATGTGTACAGAAACATAGAATCATTTACATTAGAGAAGACCATTAAGATCATACAGTCCAACTGTGTCCCTTCTCAGAACATGGTCCAGCACCTCAGTGCCTTTCTTGTAGCTGGGGGCCCAAAACTGAACCCAGTTCAGTTGTGGGCTCACCAGTGCTGAGTACAGGGGGATGGTCACTTCCCTAGTCCTCCAGGCCAGACCATTTCTGATGCATTTGGCTTTCTTTGCCACCTGGGCACACTGCTGGCTCATATTCAGCTGCTTGTCAAGCAACTTCCCCAGGTCCTTTTCCACTGGGCAGCTTTCCAGCCACTCTTCCCCAAGCCTGTAGGAGGACCCAGCATTTAGCCCTGTTGAACTTCATACAATTGGCCTCAGCTCATCAACTCATAGATGAGAGGGACCTGAGGATGCTGGTGGACAGCAGGTTGACCAAGAGCCAGCAGTGTGGTCTCGTGGCTAAGAAGGCCAATGGCATCCTGGGGTGTATTAGAAGGGGTATGGTTAGTAGGTCAAGAGAGGCGCTTCTCCCCCTCTACTCTGTCCTGATGAGATTGCATCTGGAATATTGTGCCCGGTTCTGGGCCTCTCCATTCAAGAAGGACACAGAACTCCTTGAAAGAGTCCAGCACCAGGCCACCAAGATGATTAAGGGAGTGGAACACCTTCCTTATAAGGAAAGGCTGAGGGAATTGGTCCTCTTTAGCTTAGAGAAGACTGCAGGGTGACCTTATTAATGTTTATAAACATGTAAAGGGTGACAGTCAGGAGGATGGAGCCAGGCTCTTCTCATACATAGTGGTTGGGCCTGATCACCTGAGTCTTATATATGTTCATTGTGATGACATTCAGGATGATCTGCTCCATAACTTTCTCTGGCACCATGGTCAGACTGACAGGCCTGTAGTTCTTCAGATCCTCCTTCCAGCCCTTCTTGTAGATGGGTGTCACACTGCCTAACCTCCAGTCATCTGAGACCTCCCCACTTAGCCAGACCTGCTGATACATGATAGAAAGTGGCTTGATGAGCACTTCTGCCAGCTGCCTCAGTACCCTTGAGTGGATCTCATCTGTCCTCATAGGCTTGTGTGTGTCTAATTGGTGAAGCAGGTCACTAACCATTTCCCCTTCGATTATGGTGGCTTCACTCTGCTCCCCTCCCCTGCCTTCCAGCTCAGGGGGCTGAGTACCTGGAGAACAACTGATCTTTCTCCTAGAGACTGAGGCAAAGATATTAAGCACCTCAGCCTTTTCCTCATCCTTTGCCGCTATGTTTCCCCTCCATCTAATAGAAGATGGAGATTCTCCTTAGTCCTCCTATAAATGTATTTATAGAAATGTTTTAATTTCTTTTTCAGCAGGTGCCAGATTAATTTCTGCTTGTGCTTTGGCCCTTCTAATTTTCTAATATATTCAGTTGAAGAAAAGCCCTATATTTTCAAAAATTAAGTACAAATAATTTTGTACGTAAACTTATGCTCCTTCTGATTTATAATGTTACATTTATGAAGCTGGTAGCATAAATGGCGTATTGTTTTCTCCAGAAATAGGATATTATCTGAACTTCAGATTGAGATGACTGAGGGTTCTGGAGTAATTCTGGAGTCTAGTCAATCATTTCTACTGTTAGATATTTAGTCTTATGCTGCAGTGTATAATGCTTTGCAAGAAATTCCATAACTCTTGTTAGTTGAAAATTACAAAAACATCGCATTGGCGCTTGGTGTTTCTCACTGAAACACAGTCCCTCTCTCAAGACATGTGCTAGTGTCCTCCATGGCATTTATTTACCTAAAATTTTTAGAAGGGTGTGTGCAGTCTGTTCTGGCCTATACTTTCAAAAATTTGTATTTCAGAGTCAAAATGACTTTCCAGGCAGAGCTGTTGCCGGCTGCAGTTTATAATTCCTCCCTTCCATGCAGGCAGATGCTCCTGGTTCTCCAGGGTTCTCAAGTTGCAGCAACTCCCTGAAGGAAGTGGCTTGTCTCCCACTTCCAGAGTAACTGATCAGAAGCCACTGCTTTGCACAGATTTCAGAAAACAATTGGCTGCTTCACAGAAACACAGTGGCAAGATCGGCATCATCTGTCAGATGGGAATGGTGTGAAACCAGAGCAAAGCTGGGAAATAAACATCTACAGCCTCTTAGGACAGAGGTTCATGGTGATTTTTTTCACCTGGTTAAAGGAGATTACCTTGTCATACCGTTCCACAAAGCAGGGGACCAAAAGCTAGTAATACTTCCTTGAACATGTGCAACTTGTGTCTAATTTTGTTGTTGTTGCCAAAGAGTGCAGCAGTGTTTCCAGAAGTATAAAGCATATTTCATTCAGAATTGAAAAACAAAACAAAACAAAACCCTTTAAATAAGTGAAGAGGTAAGCAAGCAGCAAGCAAGCTGCCTCTACTGTAGGAGAGAAACATGATTCAAAGTTGTAATGGTACAAAAGCTGTAGGAAACACCATAGTTCAGCGCTATGTTGCTGGGTACATAATAGCTGGTTAATGACATCCTGAAACATAGGAAGAATTATCCTTTTCTACATTAAAACAGAAAAATCAGGTTTTACTTGTAAAAGTTAGGACTGATAAGGTTTGATCTTTCTAAATGTCTCTGTCTCTTGTTCTAAACATCACTGAACTACTTGCCTTGAGAGTAAACATGGCCTAAGGACTCACACAGCTGGTTCTTTCTGTGTTGAACAGAAGGGTCTAGCTTGTTTTGCATTTGGTTTTGCTTCTCACAGTCACCTTACACCAGCTGCTGGTAAAGTTGCCTGTGATGGGTCTTTTCCAGTCCTCGTGTTCTCATCTTGCAGACTGGGACAATGAATTGGTGTGCTACAGAGAATTAAGTGACGAACTAACCTGTACCTGGCTGCCAGTGCCCAGTGCTCCGAATTTGATTGGTTATACACTGTTCTTAAGATGGTAAGTCTTAAAATAATTTCAGAAAGCAGAAGTTGTCAATGCTATTCAGCATGATTCCTACCCACCAGAGTTTTGCTCTGAAATATTCTCATCAATACTTATTGATTTGGTACAAGCTCAGTAAGAGTGTGGTGAGTGTTGACCCAGCTGGAGGCCAGGTACCCACCAAAGCCACCCTATCACTCCTGTCCTCAACTGGACAGGGGAGAAAAAGATATAACAAAAGGGTTATGGGTCAAGAGAGATTGTTCACTGATTACCATCATGGGCAAAACAGACTCCACTTGGGGAAAAAAAAAATTAAATTAACTACCCATCAAATTAACATAGGATAATGAGAAATAAAGCCAAATCTTGAAACACTTCCCCCCACTTCTTCCTTCTCCATGAGCTTAACTTCACTCAAAATTTCTCCACTTCCTCCCACATGGTGGCCCAGCGGGACAGGGAATAGGGATTCAGTTCATCATACATGATGCAACCAAAACCAAACCAGATACTAAGCTCTTTTTATTATATTATATATTATGTTATACAATATATCCAAGGAGATGTCAGATGTGGCACAAAAGAAAAATTAATTTTAAAGTATCTTTCTGCAGCTCAGAATTATCAGGTATTGGTTTCATAGATGGAAAGAACTTGTAGGATTAATCTTTAAATTGTTACTTTAAAATATGGGTATCTTCATTTGCACCTTGTTTGTAAAAGCTGAAATAAAGAAGCAGGGTAAAACGTAGATAGATAAAATCAACATCTGCCCATTGTTGAAAGAAAAAAAAATTAAAGTCAGCAGATTTCTGTCTCAGTACCTGCATTACAAAATGGATTTTCCTCATTTTATATCTACATATTTGGGATTTCCCATAAGATAAAGGATATGTTTAGAGAAGTGAAACTAGAAGATAGGATCTTTGCCATAAGACCGTATCACAGGGTACACAGGATACAACACTTTATGACATTGGCAAATTCTGATACTTATTGATGATTATTTTGCCACATAACCCACCAGTCAGCATTAAAAAGAGCTCTTGGTAGGAGCATCTCCTAAAGGAAATGTCACCACACTGGGAAATCCCCCAGGGTGATATTCTGCAGATAAGCAAAGCAACCACCTCAGAGCTGAGGTTACTCCCCCCATGACCTACAATATTTTTCCCTCTGAAGGCCTTGCAATAAGCACCAAACCCACTGCATTTGCTGTCTTGCCTCTTGGGTCTTCCAGGTGCCTCAACTTCTTGAAAGGCAAGAAGCACCTGTGAAACACCTCTGCTTCTGTAGCAATACTATCAGCTGAAGTATTTGTAAGCTAGTTGCTCTTAGAGTCCTCAGTCAAAATCAGACAACTCTGCTGTTCCTAAGAGTTGGTGTTACGAAAAGAGGAGGCAGAAAAAAGAGTGAAGAGGTGGTGCATGGAGCAGGACGGAGTCAATTACCTCCCAGAGATGTTAATTTTCTTAAGTCAGAGTCAGAACTTTCAGGCTTCCTGGGCTTCAGCCCAGCGGTCTTAAAGAAAAGCTTCCTTTCTCCTTTTTTTATTGAGCTAAAAGGAAAACAAAAATGTTTAAAAGGGCTTTTTGCTTGCCTAGAAGAGGACATCAGCTGTTTCTACAAGTAACATCAGTTTGACATTGAAATTGTTCCTTCACCTGGCTCCTTATGATTTAGCTGTCAGAAAGAAAAGGATTAAAGAAAAACACTCCCACAGAGAAGTTCCAACCAAGGATTTGAAATCATGCTTTGAAATATTAATGAATGATTCACAACTAGTCTGAAGCAGAGGACAGAGGAACTTCCAAGTGGTTTTGTTCACTTATTTAATATTGTATCATGATCAGCACATTCAATACTTGAAATATGTAGGCAGGCAATTAGTATGCCAGCCCATTCCTTGAAGAACATTGAACTGGAACAGCTTTAACCTTGAGAAAAATCCATTCTGTGTGTGGCAGAGAGTAAATGAGAGAGAGATGGAGGAAAAAAACCCCAAAAACCTAAAAACCAAACTAAACAGACCAGGAACAGCCTCCCATTTAAGGCCTTAAACATCTTGGGCTTTTTGAACTGTGTGAATTATGTATACCACGGGAAGTCTGCACCTCTGTCAAACACTGATGCTTTGCAGGAACAGAAGTCAGAAAACAGGCATATAGATTCAGCTAACTGGGAAGTTTTCCTGTTCAAAACGAATTTAGGAGCCCCCATGGTAGGTGGCAAGTAGACTTTATGAAGTAATTTCTAACCTAATTTTATAGCTTCTAAATGCCCTTTATACCCCACTGTAAGTACTAAAGAAGGCCATATGGATTGTCTTGATTCACACTGTACCTTATAAGTTTAAGGAACGTGACAGCTCCCCAAGCACATCATGAGGATTTGCATGCTTAAACTTGCATGCTTACCCTAGATTTACTAGGGCACCAGAATCCCACTTGCTGTTTCAAGCTGCACAGGCCTCGCCTTCAAGACTTCAACTGAATTTTGTATGTAGGTACCTGGAAAACTATCAATTGCTGTATCACTGCTTGCTGAGCCAGGGGACAACTACAATCCAATAAAATCTCAGGTTTTCATTCTGCTTCCTTTTCTCTGAAGGGACAGAATATCAAGGCTTCTTCAACGAAACACAGCATCACCTTCCATCAAGATAGGACGAAGGGATCTCTACCTGGAGCGATCTGCATCTATTTGGGTAGCAGTGAATTACATCCAAGGCAGCTGTGTGAAAGGAAGGACCGTCTCAGTTATACCAAGCAAAGCAGGTACAGCATCCTCACGAGCAGTGTTATTACTACAGTGCCCAACTGAAGAGTTGGTAGCATTTTCCTAAAGTTTATTTCCAAAATTTAACTCCTGATATACACTAGTTATTTTTACTGATTCGGAGTGCTAAGTTGCAGTTTGGTTTCCTTGGATAAAATCTATGCTGAAGTCAATATCAGAAGTTTATCAGCTTTTACGGGAGAAGGGTTTTACTTTCAATCATTTGCTAGACTATAAAATAGTCATATTCAGAAAAATATATAGTGATATTGGTGTACAGTACTTAACCAGCTTCCTGTGCTCTCTTTGATGGTTTTCTGAACTTCTTTATTGGTTTACAGAGAGCAGGTTGACTCAGTACCACTCACTTAAGGAATTCTTATTACAGAGCATTAGCATTTTCAGAAACCTTTTCAACATTGAACTTTTTTTCAAAGGCCACTTACCCATTACACAGTGCTGCAGGGGAGATATGAAAAAAATAAATCCTATTAACTATGACATTTAGATGTTTATTTAAAGATTCCCTACAGTATCTGATCACTGAGATAACTTCAAGGGATTTCCAAAACTTCACCTTCTCAGAGTAATTGTGGTCCAAGAAAGAAAACAGCGCTTCTCACTGCTGAGGGGCACTCCCAAATTATCACTATGACCTCCGCTGAAGGCTTTTGGCCACCTTCTGTTTACTGTCAAGAAGGACAAAAACATATTTGGACTTAAAATTATATAGCTAAACACAGTTGCTGAAACTGGAAAACATTCTAGAAGTCTTTTTGTACTCTTCACAATTATAGGTACTTTTGACATTCTGATTTTGCCTTTCATACTCACTCGGAATAGCACCTGCTTAGAAAAAGGGCCTTCCTGAAATCAGGAGAAGCATTTGCAAAAGAAAGGGGAGAGAAACAACCCTATTTTGTTGATACCAAAAAGATTTAGTAATAATTTATTCCCAGGCTTTTAAAAATCTTTCAGTGTTAAGTGCCAAGCCTTTTATTTTTTACAAACCACACCTGACAGACATAATTACCAAAGCTTTCCTGCCTGCCTCTCTTGCATTTATAACAGCTGCATGTTCCCCATTTTAGGGAAGTGCTTGACACCATCTAACATAAATGCTTATCAGATCACAAACCAACTGATAATAAAGTGGGACCTGCCTGCAGCTCCTACACCACATGAGCTGAGATACAGAGAGGCACTCACAGAATCCACTCGGTGGTTGCTGGTAAGTACTTCCAGATGACAATCACTTGAGAACATGAGGTGCCTTACTATCAACTCAGCAGTATGTAGCACGTACAGCAGGACATCGTACAGACAGGATGCTACCAAAGAGCACACACAACATGGATACCAAGGATGCACAGCACGCAGGCTTAGTGTAGTCGAATCTCACAAAGCTCTCTTAGTTTTGTTCTAACAGATGCTAAGCTGTTTGGGAAAGAAATGTTGATAGTCTTCTATAGAAAAAACCAGAATGTCATGTCATCTGGTTCATCAGCCTGTCAATGACACAGACACCGTCTGCAATGGAAAAGGTGAAGAGGTTATCAGATATGCCGTATACACCCAGATCCTGATTATGCTTTACACGATGCACAGTGTTAGTCTTTTTGCTGTTAGCACTGGGTTTTCAAACCGATTAGAAATCAGGTTACTGTGATTTTTTCAGTTAACAGTTTTTGCCTTACACACATTTGTTTTGCAACAGTTTTCCACCAGTTTTCCATATTTCTTTCTTTGACAAGAAGGGAAATAATTTCTCTGTGATTCAAGATCAGTTCCAGATGCACTTTAGGACACGCAACAGCGAGAATACGGTGCAGCAGGAGGGCAGTAACAAAAAATGAAGGGACTAAGAAAGAGTTGGAAAAGCAGTAATAATTTCAGTTTGATCTGTGTGCAGCAGCCATGGCTGCTTATTCTGCCCCTTGCCATCCAGCATATCATGCAAAAGCTTCACCAGCAGCCATGTGCAAATGCATGATTTCTATCACCAAGTCCCTGAAATTGCTCCTGTGACCCCTCCCAACTCCTTGTGCACCCCTACCCATCCTGCTGGCAGGCTGGTGCAAGAAGCAGAAGAGGCCTTGACTTGGTGGGAGCACTGCTCAACCACAAAAGCATCTCTCTGTAGCAAAAAACATCTCCTTTTTATGAACACTCTTTTCAGCACAAATCCAAAGCATAGCCCTGTACTAGCTACTAAGATGAAAACTAATGCTGTTTAGCTCAGCTGAAATCAGGACAAACTCCAAGAAGAAAGCCGTCTAAAAAATGAGCATCTCTGCTCTCCTAGCAGTCTCTTTGCTTCTTTTGTACCACCAAAATCTCCCATGTTCCCCCCTTTATATCAGAACACCTGTTCTGTCATAGCTGGCTGCCACTTTGTCAGCGACTTCAGAAGGAGTACTGTGAGAGGCCCACATCAGAAAGCTACAAAGAACGTGGAAATCTTGGAAGGGTCCCCTTGCTCATTGGCATATGTCCTAGACCATTCTAAGACAACCAGATACACGAGCATACTCCACCTGGTAGTTCAACAGGTAGATAACCATGTGCAGACAGTCTGATACACATCATGTGGAAGAACAGGGAGCTCAGAGCAGTAGAAATGCATGTCAGATTCTGGAGACAGGAGAGAGAGGAGATGCGAGTTAGTAATGAGAAGGACACATAGATACAGCCATGATGGGTGGTGAGAATGACCAAATGCTGAAAGACTACAGAAAGTGAATATTTGTTATCTCCCATGTCCCATCTATCCCTGTGAACCTAGACTGTAAACTCTTCATAGTCACATGAGCATAGACTTCATTTACAGGTGGGGCTGGAGGGAAAGGGTGAGTGTGGGCATACGGGCACAGAGAACATACAAAGCTAGCTGAGAAATAGTGTTTATCTAGAGTAGGATTAATATGTTTAATTTATTTAATCTAACACCTTGGTCTTAAATCCACTTCATTTCCCTCATGTTCTATAGGAGATTTTGAGTCTTTCTGTAATATTGTGTGTTATGAGGGCTTTTTTCTGTGATCAAATTACTTTTATTAGCAAAAGTATATGAAGTGCATTAACATACTTTAGTAAAAAAAAAAAAGAAAGCACTGCAGGAAACCAAAGAAAATAAATAGTTACCTAATGGTGGGGGATTTGGGTTGGGTTTTCTTGGTTTTGTTTTGGGTCTTGGCTGGTTGTTTCTTTTTTTCTTTTAGGAAATATGTAGAATTAAGAAAATAAAACTTCACACCAGGCAAAAGCTAAACAAATATTTTGATTTGCAGTAACACTTCTGCCAAAAACATGGTACCACCTAGAACTGATCAGACTAAAGATCCATTTATTGCAGGATACAGTGCAGCCACCAATGGACATATGGGACAGAGTGTAAAATAGTTTAAGCATATAGCAACAGTTTTCTATCGTATTTTCTCTTACAGTTTTCATCTCAGGGATTTCCTTAGACACAAGTGGTGTATTTGTTTCAAGAGAATCTCCATTCCCTGTACAGTCACTGGAGCTCCAGTGGCATCCTCAGCTGCAGATACACATTACTTCCTTGGCACTGAGGCATAGGCAGACACACATTCAGTCCAGCCATGCTCCTTACCACATCAGTCACATTGATCTTTTTAGACATACTAAAGCACTTGAGAATAAAGGTTGTGAGGTTTTTAAAATATTTAATTTGACCTTGGCATCTTGTTCTTCAGAATGACAACAAGGCTCAGAGTTAAGTAAGTAATTACTTAAGTGATTTTTCAGTATGTATAATACCTAATTGTTTTTCACACCAATGTTTAGGCCTAGACTGTTTCCTAAATGTCCTGACTGAACAGAACAAGTTCATGAAAATAGGAGTATTGCCTTGAAAGAATGAAAAGACATTAGCTAAAATGCACAGCAGTTCCTCTTTCGTGGTATGAACTCCTACTTTCAGCTGCAGTCAGAAGACCAGTCCTTGGCTGAGAAAACAGTCAATATAAGATTATGTTTTACTGCTGCCATATAAATTAAACATCATTTGTTTTTAGGTGCCTGTAGAAAGCAATGCTGTCAATGTCACCATTTCAAATTTAAATGCTATGTCTTCATACATTGTTCAGCTCAGATGCACAGCCAAGGATGGTCTCCACTGTGTTTGCGTTTGGAGTAAAGAGATTATGGTCCCTCACAGTAAGTGAAATGTAGTTTTATCCTACTGGGAATAAACGTGTTAAAGCTTTTTCAAATCTTAGATCATGAAATAGCATTGTCAGACACTGCTGGAAATATGATCAAACTGATTCATATGAGTGCATGTCTCCATCTTTTTCCATGTTTACCAGAACTCACAAACAAGCCCAGAATATCATATACTGAAACTACAGAAATCTCTCCAGGCAGAAGAAGTGTTCTCCTGAAGTGGGAGGTAATGTTCGCTTTGAGCCTGGGTACCTTCTGCATGTTCATGTTATTAACTTTATTACTTTACAGAACAAAAATAGACTTTGTCATTGTATTGAGACTACACTGTACAAGCAAAAGGCACTGAATACTGTACTGTCATTTCAGGATTCAGTGCATTTTTACTGTGGTGTATTACATGATAGAAACTAACAAGGAAAAAATACATACATTTCTAAAGTTGGAAAATTATTAAACCAGCAATCTCAGGGCTCAAAAATCATTAACTAGAAGATACATTCTTTCCAGTTTACATTTAAAATCAGTGTGCCTCAAGTTTGTGTCAAAGAATTAAGCTTTCCTTGAAACTTCCTCCAAAGTCTTTAGCACATATGAGGGACATGACCTGGATTTCATGTGTTCCTAAGGACTATTCATATTCATAAGAGAACAAAAACTTTTAGAAAAGCTTGCTAAATCTACTAATTCACTAATTCAGAAGTGCAAATACATTATAATCAGGATGGGAAAAGAGCCTCTGGCTTACAAGAACAGCATCTCCCTGCATCATTCCCATAATGACATTTACATTTCAAACCTACACGTCAGAGGCATCCCATCTTCCATAGCAGGAGTCACTGTTGGCAGAGCAGTTTTACCAGCTGAAGTTCTTCTGGTAAGAAACAGTTTTGAGCATACAGCTCAGAGGCCCACAGGCAGTTTCAATGAGGAAGGTGTTACTAGAGGCATTTGTGTGGAAACTAATTCATTCTATCTGGATTCCGGGAGAAAGAGTATTTACAAACTCCAAGAAGATTGCCATAGGGGATGTGCCTGGCAGAAAGAACAGAGACTGACAAGGTTTTTAAATATCAGAGGATGTGGAAAGTTTTGTATTTACCCCATGCATTTTCACTAAGGGTAAGAAAAGACAGCATAGGAAATTAATACCTCATCTTCTGATAAGGACAAGAGATCCCCTTTTTCCCTTATCTCCTGAGAAGAAGGCAGAGCTGCACAATAAATGATTCATTTTGTGATAAGAGCAACAGACCGTACGTGCCAATATAAATGTGACACTAAGAGAATAAATTAGTCTTCATCTAAATGCTTTAGTTTAAAAAAAAAAGTGATATAGTTGGTATCAGGGCTAGAGCCTTCATTTGGGGTAACAGTGGTCTACTACACAAAATAAGGTGCAATGCCAACTGACTTCAGCAAACATTAAAGGGTCAGAGAGAAGGAGACACTCAGTAATAAACATATTAAATGTAGAGGAAAGAACTATTTGGCCCTGCTGCCATACTTGAGTAACCCTACCTGAAACAAAGAAAACAGCCTAGAGATAGATGTTAGAGGCCACAGCTCCCTCACCTTTGCTAATGTTCAGCGGGTATCCTGGAACCAGGAGGCACAAGGTAGTTGGCTTTGACTCTAACCACCCAACCAGGCAACATGTATTGCTTCAATGGCCACTGCTAACGCAGGGCCTCCTGCACAAGGTAGAGCAGTGCCAGCCTTTTCCAGGCTCGTTTTGCTAGTCTAAGAAAGGTAAATTCTACTGGTTTCTTCTTGGGGATAGACCTCGTATTTCAGACATCCTAGGATTTCTCCTGCCCAGACACCTTTTCCAGTTTCAAAGCCTGGTGAGAGAACTGTACTGTGTCAGATCTGGGGCCCCCAGTACAAGAAAGATGTGGAACTGTTGGAGAGGGTTCAGAGGAGGCCACGAAAATGATTAGAGGGCTGGAGCACCTGCCCTACGAAGAGAGGCTGAGGGAGCTGAGTTCAGCCTAGAGAAGAGAAGGCTGTGGGGGGACCTCATTACAGCCTTCCAGTACCTGAAGGGAGCTTAAAGCAGGAGGGGATTCAACTTTTTAAAAGGTTAGACAATGGCAGGACAGGGGGGAATGGATTAAAACTAAAAGAAGGAAGATTTAGATTAGATATTAGGGGGAAGTTTTTTACAGAAAGAGTGGTGAGGTGTTGGAACAGGCTGCCCAGAGAAGTAGTGCATGCCCCGTCCATGGAATTGTTCAAGGCCAGGTTGGAAGGAGCCCTGGGCAACCTTGTGTAGAACCAGGCCTGAGGTTGGTGTCCCTGCCTGTGGCAGGGGGTTGGAGCTCTATGATCCCTGGGGTCCCTTCCAACCCATGCCATTCTATGATTCTATGAACTGTAACACTATTTCCGCTACAGCTTTACCAGAGCTTCAGATACTGGCACCAATTCTTCACTCCCTACCCTGGGGGAAAAACATCTGTTTTCATTTTAAAAGCTTCCAGCTTTACCAGCAATTCCTCTCAGCACATGTGTCTCTGCCTTTTAAATTACTGAATATCATCCTGTCTGTGTTACTCCAAAAGTATCCAATTATTTCATTAAGATAACCCAATCTCCCGGCTTTGTGGCATCTTCACACTATTAATTTTGTGCCTAGAAATAACTGACAAGCTTGATATCAGAAGTAATCCTTGCAATATTCACGAGCCTTTGTGTATTGAGTACCTATCTAGATTGCAGTAATTTCCATTTCTGTGCTCTCATTTTCCAATCTCTCATTAAGATTAGTACAAGAAAATAATGAGTGAACCATCATCACCTAAAAAATTGTATCAATGGATATGGAACACATTCCAGAGTTCTAGCATAATTACTAGAATTTATCCTCAAGGAGACCAGATGCCTACAGAACCTAGTAGATGAAGATTCCCAGAGGCATAAACTGCAATTAAACACCTCTCATTAACTTTCCAGTTCCTAATTATGAGGGGTATGTTCCAATGAAATGTAGAGAGCATTACAGCTGCTTCACTGATGTTATTACTAATTGGATACACATAACTAAGGTCTCAATTAAGCAAAACACTTAATCCTGTGCTTAAATCCTCTCATTTTAAGCGTGCTCTTAATTTTAAGGAAATGCTTTGCTTCATTGATTCCTAATAACCTAATTAAAACAGTATGATTTTATCCCCATCATTAAAGGTGACACTTTGTTTATACAATTTAATTCCTCTTGATTTTCTGCACAGGACGTAATAGCATTTATAGAATAATAATCTTCCTCTTACTAGGTAACCCAAACTAAGAACATCATTGGATATTATGTTACTGTGGAAAGAATACCCAGCAGTTGCAGGGATTCACCAAATCGCATCTTTCTAGAGGACAGAAAAGTTCTTCTAAATCTCTCCATGGCTTATTATAGAGTTAATATTTCTGCCTATAACAAAGCAGGAGAATCTCCACAAGCCGTCTACATTGTCCCTGACATCTCTGCAACAGGTACTTACTTCATCACATAGTAGAGAAATTTTGTGAGCAATCTCTAGGCTACCTTTCAGCAGTCTTTGGCATCAAGTATTTTCTTGAATATTTATTAGGCGGATATTTTTGCATAGTGAAAGCCAGTATTACTTCTTAACACAGGATTTTTATAGAAGTTAACTAACAAATCAAGCAATTTAATATTCTTTTTAGCGTTTTTTTTTTCTTCAAGCCAGAGAAATACCTATGTGCTAGAACTACCTATCAACAGAGATTATCGAGTGTTCTCATAGTTAAGTAGGTGCCAGCAGTTTAAATGAAGTTTGCAGAAATGTATCTGAATCTAAGGTTTGTGAACTAAGTAACTATTAAGAGATCTGCTGCTGTCATTTATTTCAGCATTACCTCTACTGACTTTTAGGAAGGGGAATAGGTAGGATGCACACATCATATTTCAATGGAGATGCAAGCTTTTGTGATGCCTAAACACACAGTTTGGGTTGGTTTTTTTTTTTTTTTTCATTTAAATAGTAAAACAATTTAACAATGTTTTTCTTCTAATGTAAGCTAGTGTCATTGCTATAATCTTGAGGTGTAGTTATTCCAACCTAAGAAAAACATCTCTCTTCCAAAGTCGTATCTAATTGGTTTTCTAGAATTTTCTAGTGCGCTCCACTCATTCTGTTCTCCTTTGCTCTGCAAAGTCTTGATTTAGTTTTGCCCTTACATTTGACTGGTTTAGCTGTCTTCTGATGAAATACATACTATTACATTAAGCCATTTTTTGACAGACAGCTACTTGATTATCAAAGTTCTTGGCCTTTTCTCCATGAGTGTCTCTGAAGATGGTTGTGTTCTATGCAGGTTCTCTGTATCTATCTGAATTACTGGGAAGATACTTGTTTTAAATGCATTCCCAAGATAAATTCCTTCTCAGCATGCACAACTTTTCCTTAGTTAGTACAGACATTTTCTTTAATTTTACTTTATTATATTGACATTTTTTCAGACAGGAGGTGAAATGGGGAGTTTTGTCTGATGCCAAAAGATCCACTTCTTACCCCAAAATGACAGGTTGCTCTTCTCCCCTCTTAGTTTCAGTCAGAGAGTCTTTCCTAGCTTGATAATCTGCTTTTAAAAATGACAGAATGTTTAAGATCCTTGTAGAAAATGCAATGGATATGAAATTATATAGGTTTCGTGCATAATTAGCCTCTTCTCCTCCCCAAGTAAGCGCTATATCACAGTTGCTTTATGTATAGCAATTAACAGGAGGTTATTTATCAGTGTCAACCTTCCTCTTCCTGAGGCTTGCAACAGCCATTTCCCCTTTTCCAATGGTGGGAAATTGAAGGTCATGAACAACAATTAACACTGCAGCTCCCAGAGACCATTGCAAAACACTAGATGTTAAGTTTCCTTTATTGACCTACAAGTGAAAACCTTAGTATACACCAGTCTCCTGCAATGATAACTACCTAAGGAGTAACCTTTGAAAAAGGAAAAAAAATAAAAAGAGAGAAAGCAAACAAGAGAGGAGAAAACCGCTTTCCTGTTTATCTCTAATGGTATATTTGTTCACAGACTTGCCTGGCCAAATCCATGTCAAACCCCAGGGAACTAATGCAGTTGTCACCTGGACTCCAGAATACAATCCAAAATGTTTTGTGGTTGACTGGGGCACTGGTAAAGAGGACATGCGCATGAAAATAGTAACTACGGCTACTCAAAACTTCACACTAGGTAACAGCAACGACCACATCTGCTTATGGAGGCACAATTTCATTTATTGGTTATTTTTGGTTAGAGAGGGTATGATTTTCATGCTGGTTTTAAGGTCATACTGAAGATCCAGGTAAGTATATGATCTTATTTTTGTCCAGCATTGAGATATCATCTAATTTTTAGCAACACCAAGGCAGATAAAAAGGAGAGTTTTCAGTAGGACTCTTCTGGTCACAGCTGGGCAAGAAATGCAGTTAAGTTGCTGTCGCTGGTGTGATGTCTCTCGTCGAGGCAGATCTACACACTACTGGCTTTTAAAAAAAAATCCTTTCTCTTGTCCATAGGTAAACTTAACTTTATATCTAAAGTGCTTTGTTACAGTCTGACTTAGATTATTTTTTTTTCTGTTCCAATGGCTGTCCTTGTCAATGTCTAATTTCTCAACTCCAGTATTCCATTTACCAAGCTAGACATGATGAGCTCTAGCCGGGAATCACTTTATGGGTCAGCCATAAAAAATATTGATTAAAATGGTGTAAGTGACACTTGCAAAGGCCATTCAGGACTGTCTTTTGTGTACAGTAGAGAACATTTAGTTTCAGAGCTCCATAAATGAATGCACTGTTTTCCTTGGTCCTTCCACCACATCTGTGCTGCCGTATTACATCCAGGTTTTTTGCTTGGCTTTCTATGTGCTAGCTGAGGGGGGAATAGCTGTCCTTAGCTGTCCTTGAACTAAGATATCTGCAGTTGTTTTAGTTCCCTACTTCTCCTTCAAGCCTTCCAGAGGGAGATTATAAGTAGATTTGTCATCTTTAAAAGCCAACCAATGTTACATCTTGTTCTGCTTTTGAAATAGTTTGGGTTAAGCATGTAAAGACAGTGAAGAAGGATGCACATATTTTGTACTCTTTGTAAAGCACTGTAAATTTATACTCTGCTTTGAGTCTCAGAAAGCAACTATATAGAAAAGCAATAAACTCGTTGTGTCTCCTCCCCTTCTTTATCATTGATAACATTTCAGTAGATCCTGATGTGTCTTTATTTGTTTTCCAGATGATTTTCAGCCATATAAGTTGTACAAAATAATAGTGCATGCATCTGATGTGTGTCAATGTGAAAATTTCACAAGATATGAAAAGACTTTTGGAGCGACCCAGTTTTACTCAGTTGAAGGAGGTATTCCTCCCCCTTATACAACCTCATCACTTACACTTCTTCTGCAGCAATAGAAAGAAATCCTACAAAGTTTGTTTGCCACATAACAGCATCCTCCAGTTAGCACTGCCTTTGGTCCTAGCATTATGCACCAGAAGTAAATGTCCCGAATCCTGTTCCTCTACTGATAGGTCCACAGAAATATTACTGTTACACGTGATATTACCAAAATAACAGAAAGAAAGAGTAACTAAAGAGTTAATTACTACTAATACTAGCTCAAGTTTAACCATGGCTAAATTCAGGTTTCCCAATCCCAATTTGACAGTAGGAAGGGGGTAATGAGTTGGTAATTTCTACCTATATATTGCAAGTTAAAATTGCTGTTGCTGTGGCTATTGGAGTAAAAGTGTTTGTAGTGAGATAGTCGAAATTTCTACTTACTTTGCTATATGCTCAAGGTGAGGTGTTTTTACTCTATGGGATTTCTCCTTTCTCTTCCACCCTTTACATTGAACTTATGACAACTAGAATCAGGCAAGAGGCTTTTTAGAAAGCAGCTAGCTTTCCGTCTTTGTGTCCATTGCACAGGTTTTGATGCAGTAGTTTAATCATTATCCAATTTTTAAGTTCCTAGGACAGGTCCCGCCAATGTGACAATTCTCAACATCAGAAAGCATTCTGCACTTGTGAAGTGGACTGAAATAGCTGCTGAAGACTGTCTGGGATTTCTCCAGGGATACAGGATCAGCTACACAGACGCATCTAGGAAGAAGTCTGAGCGTAAGTCACTGTGGCTCAGAACAATGCTGCTTGTCAGACCCACAGCAGAAAAGCTTCATCCAGATTATTAAGTGCTGTTGAAGCACACTACCAAGTTACTCAGATTTCTGCAGGAACTGAGTGCTCTTAAAGGTCAGCTTCTGGTTAGTTTTAATGCTCTAGGTGGTCCTATGAATACTTAGGATTTTATTAATATTTAATTTGAGATTATATATATAAGAAAATATTCCCTTAAAACTGGTTTCTTTAAAAGGGTTCTAAGACTACAACAGAATTCTCTAGTAACACTGAAAGGAAGATGTATGCTTTCAGTATTTCTGAACGTATTAAGATTTCAGTCACAATATTTTTATGCATCATTGCTACTTGACTCTGAGCCTTTCTACAGAAAGTTCTTTTTTGAACTAAATTAGCAGGGAATATAGTTTGGTTTTCTTACTTGTTTTCAAATACACTATTTTTAGAAACATTTTCCTAAACTGCTAGCTTTTGTGTGTAACTACAAAGGATGAAACTTCTACACACTGAAATAAATAGTTGTAAGCTCAAACCACTCGAGTTTTTAAAAAAAAATCTTCATGCCTCTTTCAATAACCTTTTCTTTTCTGGTCTGCAGTTGAAAGTCTTCTTGCCATAAAAAACATTAACTTTGTGCATACCGACTTTGAAATGAAGTTAAAGACATGCTATGGAAACCAAATAGTGCCTAACACCCCAGAAAGGGGATAGCAAGGGTTCTATAATTCATGTCTTTACAGGACCACAAAAAGCAACAAAAGCTTCAAGTACACAATGTTAGCAGGAGGTTTGGCAACATCTTGGGGGAGTGAGGGGAGAAGGGGGTCTATGCCACCCCAAATACCCACTGGAAAACACAGGAGGATACAGATGGGGAGTGTCCAGGACTGAACTTTTTTCCCTCCTCTGCCCTAACCAGTGCCTACAGTAGTGATACAACACAAGATTGCAGTGACATGATGTTGCCATGTTTTCCAGGGAGGAAGAATAATTTTATTGCAGAATTTGAGGGAAGGAACCCTATAGGCTGCAGCACCATTACCGCTTCTATGAAAAACTTAATGCGCAGTGGTAAACTTGAAAACTAATTTCTGCCCTGTTAAAGGCATCACTGGTGGAGTTATTCTGGCAGGGGAAAAGTAACTGCACCAGCAGAAAAGAGAGATTGAGCTGAAAGCCCTACAAAGCAGTGAAGCAGAATGCATGGCCCTTTTTCTGTACTATTCTGTATGAGTAGTGGCACTGAGGAGTAACTACAGAGTACTATAGTGAGTATAAAGTGTGTGAGAGGGTCCAGGCCTCACATCAGCTATTACAACCAACATGAAAACCACTGTTAGGCCTTCTGCACCACTCATGCTTTTTACCTTGGAATTTAAAATATACCTAAGTATTTGCTGGGGGAGGCAGGGGGTGGGATGGGGGGGGTGTCTTGTATCAATCCAAAGAATGCTGTGGCTTCCACCAGGTCAGGATTAGGGCACAGAAAGTTTGCCTTTTCCCCAGTCAGCTGCACTGAGAAAGACTCAGCCGTCAGGGTTCGCCTAACAGTCTCCTTCACCAGCACCTCTTGTGTTTCAGCTGTCAAGCTCAATTCTTCTATCACAAGTTACCATCTTACTGGGCTGAAGGAAAAAACCACCTACCGTGTGCAGGTTTCAGGATTCACTAACGCTGGAGAAGGACCAGCAACCCTTTCACAGCCCTTCAGCACTCTAAAATATGGTACAGGAAGCTCTATTTGTCTGCTTTACACCAATCCTTGCTTTATGAGCTACAAGTGGCATTATCCTCTACTCTTCCTTGCTTTTCAAGTGCTGAAGCACAAGATTTGTTATTCAGTCCTTAGTCACTGATGGCAAACATGATGGACAGCACAATTTTTCTTTGTTAAACTAGGCATTGAAGAACAATTCTTCAATGCCTGTAATTTCATTACCTAACATGCTGGGAAGACTTAGCTAAGATTTCTCATCTCTGAAATGCTTTCTGACCCTTTTATGTTAGCTGTATGTGCATATCTTCATTTATTGTTGATTCCTGTCATAGATCTCAACAATTTAAATACCCTGCTCATGAACTATTTAAATAGGGTAGTCCTGCTCTTGGAAAAATCCTGAGCAACCAAGTAAAATTGGTTTGAAATTACACCTCTGGGCCATTAACTGTAACAAAAAAGTCTCTTTCAATTAGTCCTATTGTGAGTGACAGCTAATCAAAGTATCTTTTGTTTTCTAATAATTTAAGTACATTTTACATAATAGGGTCTCTAGTTTGCTGGTAAAAGCTTGCTCTTTTCAAAGATGCCTGGATAGCATTATAAAGATCAATACATTTATAAAGTCTCATATATTGTATTCATATAGGGTTGGCTAAACACGGTCTCTTAAACATTTTAACACCTTATCAGTTAAGCTAAATCTAACATTGCAGTAGACCCTTCTTTTTTTGTTGTTGTTTGACCACAGCTTCAGTCAATTTAAGCTTTCTAAAGAAAAAAAAAATGAAAACAGGCTGAGATGGTATTAGCCACAGGAAAAGTAACCTGTGAACTTCAGACAGGAGTGTGCAAATATGTTCTCCCCACTACACCAAAACCAAGCCCAACTCAGTAGTCAAAAGTGTGAAGCAGAAAGAAGGAAAGAAATTAAAAATCTGCCTTGAAATCAAAAAGGTTTCTCCCCCTTCCTCCGCCCCCCTGACATTCTTTCTTCTGTCAATATAAGAAATTAAAGTTTTCTGCAGGACTACTCCATGCATCTACTGAACATGTATTCATTTTTTCATTAAAATGACAAAAATGCAATGTTAATTTAATGCAACATTAAAAAAATTCAAGTAGTCATACTGAATTTAAACATTAAATTTAGCATTTCCCCCTCTAACCTACTTCATCCCATCATTTCACAGGTTACTTAATCCATTAGAATAACCTCAGGTTTCTTTATCATTAAAGCTTTTTTCAGCAACAAGGCAATTTGGAGCTTTTTCAAATACCTTTTTAAACAAAATTAAGCAGCTGATTTTAAAAAAGAAATTTTTGTTGGTGGGTGCATAGTAAAAGAAAACATAAGCTGCTTTTTACAAATACCATTTGTCAGTATCAGCAACACAATCATGTACTGACCACACTTTCCTGGTGCTATTTTGAAACTTTTGATTTAGCTATCTGTAAAGAACACCTCAACCCCAACCTGCTGTTCACATCACAGACTGCTTTGGTTCCTGTGTTAGCAGCACTGATGTCACTGCCTGAGCACTTCTTCAACCTTCATTAACCTTTCAAGCACTTATCTCCTTCAGGGAGGTGGGATGGTGGTGGCAAGTGTCTCGAGCAGGTATTGATATAAGCAATAGGAGATGGAGGCTCACAGCAAGGGCTGACAGACAGCTGCCTGCAGATAAAATTGCCTAATGACCCTGACAGTTGAAGAACAGCAACTACCAAATACAGAAACCATATATTATTATCAGGACCAGGTAGGATCTCCTCTCCTGACCCTCCAAAAAAACCCAAACCACCCAAACACAAACTAAATCCTACTAGTAAAACCTGAAACAGATCAAAACCCACTTTCAGTCAGTTTTTTTATGATGTCAGACCTTCATCAAGGTCCTGACCCATTAAACAAACTAGACCTCCTATAATAACACAGAGAATAGGAATACTTTGCTTATTATATGATTTTTTTTGGATGCTGGACTTCAGAATTCAGCACATACATCTATATGTCTTTAAAATACAAACTGGACGGCCTCTGACACACTCACACACTCCAAAAATCCCAGGTCTTGCTTTAACTAGATTTCACTTGCAAAAATATCAAAACATGCATAAAATTTGACTCTTCTGTTTGAAGTATTTCTCTTGCTGAGGCAATATGGCCTTTCTGTACATCATACCGTTAAGTCTGATTCAATCTCTGTGTTTCCCATCAGATCAAGGAGAATTTGAAGGTTTTGTGACTGTTCTTTGCTTCAGCATGCTGTTGGTTCTGGTGATTGCACCTCTCACTTGCTCTCTGGTGCTCAGAAGGTAAGCAGGGAATATTGGCTGAAGTTTTTAGCAGCACTTCTGATTTACTTAACCTCGACTTTCATGGCACTGGGACCCTTTCTTCCTTAAGAGAAACAGAACTCAAAAAGCAGCACAACCCCCCCCCCCCCCCCCCCCCCCCCCACTTATTTACGTAGTGAGAGGAATTACAAACCACTGCAAGCTGATTAAAATAGTTTGTCAAAAGTCTTTAACCTTTTGCATTTGACACACTTATCTGACTACCTCCTGCCTCAAGCACCCTTGAAAAGAGAGAGCAAGGACCATTTTTCACAGTGGAAAATAGGTTCTATATATGGAAAAAGCATGCATTTGGGTATTTTGTTCTATCATTCCTAACTGATAATCATGTCTGTTCTGTTGAAATGCAAAAATAAATTTGAGCAGCATATAAAAATTGATGTTGCCATCTAAGCAATTTCCTGCAAGCACATTTGGATGTTAGCTGCATAAATTATGCACATAATGAGAAGGAATATTGGATGGATTAGTAGAAAGAAGAGAGCATAACAAGGACACCTGTAAGATATAGATGAGGTCCTCTTACTTTAGGAGAAACTGTTCCCTGAAATTAATCTAATGTACAGTATCAGGGGAATACACTGCCACTTTAGAAAAAAAAAAGGGCTTGCAAATGTGTCTTAATACTCATTTTTGTGCTAAACCTAGTTGCATACAACCATTCATACTACTATTTTGATGTCCTAGGACACCTCCTTCCCTTTTTATCCTCTTTACAAACACCAGCCTCAGAAGCTGAAAGCAGAGCTGCTAAAGGGCAGAACAGACAGACGGTACCACCCATGGCTTGAAAGCCGTACAGGGTGACATAGTTCACTTTATCAGGCTTAGCTCCTGCCCTCGCCACTGGGGAAAAAAAAAAAAGGCCACACTCCACATGATGTCTCCTGTGCACTTTCCTTTTCAGATTTTACTTTAAGTTGCTCTTTATCTGATAGTGCCTTTTTACCAAGTACTTCAGAGACTTACTCGGAAGTTCTGACCTAGAGCAAATGTCATTGTGTTAAACCATCATCCTTCATTGTCTAGGCCCATTAGGAAAGATGTTTTGGAAAACTAAAAAAAACCCCAAAACAACCCAAACCAAAACAAGACAGTACACAGAGGTCTGGTGTAGCACTACAAAATAGCAATTAAATATGTAGTAGCGTTGAACACCTGGAACTTAGACAAGGGGTTCCAAAGATCACCTCATCTCAATTACCTGCTTTAGTTTTAAAATAGGACTCACCAGCCAAACATTCATCTTCATAGGATCAGCAAGGAGATTCAGTGACTTAACAGCCTCCAGCTTCACCTCAAAACACAATCTAAAGAGATGCAAGTACCTTGCAGCTAAGGAAGTCTAGATTTCATTTGAAAACAAGACAGCACAGAAGTCAACACTAAGGCAGGGCAATGGGCTGCATAACCTCCTACAGTCTCTCACATCTATGTTGAGGTTTTTTCCTATGGAGGTGACTCATTGCCCAAAGCTCACAGGGGGGTGCTCTAAGAGCAGCTACTGACAAGGAGGTGATCGGCACAAAAACTCTGAGATGTTCTCCCTCAGCACCCACAGGAGACAGTGATGAGCACTCAGGTGTGAAAAATCCAGCCAGCTCAGCAGAAACACCTTTGGAAATTGCTATCCACTCCACTGCTGCCCCTCCTCAAGGAAATCACAGCAGAACCCCAGCCAGCCTGGGGCCAGCAGCAGCATCCATCCCTCTCCGGAAAAGCCAGGAGGACAATGCCTAAGGTGGTGCCCATGTCAGGAGTGGCCCAAGGAAGCTACAAAGCACAGCAGCTTGTTGCCACTTCTGTTGGTTTTTAGCACCCAGGTGCAAGGAAGGAGCTTGTAAAGAAAGGGATAAGTAGATGGCTGAAACCCATCTGAACAGCTTGACTGGAAAACTCAGCTCTACCTCACAAACCCTGTCCTCTATGGCAGAAGCAGCTGATGTGCGTTTTTAGTAAAGCCTGTTTCTGTTCTCTTAGGTGAAACAGTGAGATATTGTGTGTCACAGAGCCAAACTCAGAACAGTCAGAAGAGAACAGGAGCTCTGTTGTGCCCCTTGTTCTGGACTGTGGGTACCAGGTAGAGCCTGCCCAGGCCACTGCTGTCATTGCACAGAAGCTCAAAACAGCAATGGCTTACTCTTCCTTGAGGGAAAGCAAGCTTCTCTTCAGAAGTCCCGGACCAAATACTTTCTAAAACAAACTTCCTCCCTTGTGTCCAAGAGTCCTCAGGAATATGGAGGATTTGTGGAAATTATAGTGAATTAGGAATACACATTTCCAACTCCTGTCACAGTTCCTTTGTCCTTTTACAAAGATGCTAATCATCACTAACACAGCATTTCAGTGTACCAAGATTAGTATACAATTTTTAATTGGCATGATGCTTAATAGGTATTTTATAACATCTCCTTTTGATGGTCTTTAAAATATCAACAAAATGTTGTGTATAAATGGTAGATAATTTAAATGCATATGAAATGTCAATTATTTAACTTGACAATGATTCTTTACAGACTGAAAATATCATGCTGGCCCAGTGTACCAAGTCCAAGAAACAGCAGTGCCCTCCAAGATATGGCAAGTACTCTTCTGATGGTGTGAAAAACACAAGGGAGATCACAGAATCATAGAACAGTTGAGGTTGGAAGGGACTTCAAATATCACCTAGTTCCAACGCCCCCCTCAATGGGCAGGGACACCTTCACTAGACCAGAGTGCCCAAAGCTCCATCCAACCTGGCCTTAAACACTTCCAGGGATGGGGCTTCCACAGCATCTCTGGGGAACCTGTTCCAGTGCCTTAGCACCCTCAGAGTTAATAATTTCTTCCTAACATCTAATCTAAACCTACACTCACTGCACTCCCTGGTGCACAGTCCCTCTCACACTTTCCTGTAGGACCCCTTTAAGTATTAGTATGACATAATTTGGTCTTCCCGGAGCCTTCTTTTCTCCAGGCTGATCAAGCCCAACTCTCTCAGCCTGTCTTCATAGGAGAGATGCTCCAGCCCTCTCATCATCTTCATGGCCCTCCTCTGGACTTGCTCCAACAGCTCTACATCTTTCCAGTGCTGGAGATACCAGAGCTGGATGTAGCACTCCAGGTGGAGTCTCACAAGAGCAAAGTAGAGGGACGTCCCTTGACCTGCTGGCCACACTGTTGTTGATGCAGCCCAGGACACCTTTGGCCTTCTGAGCTGCTATGGCACACTGCCAGCTCATGCTGAACTTGTCACGGATCAGCACCCCCAGGGCTCCTCTCAGTCCATTCTCTGCCCAGCCTGTGGTTGTGCTTGGGTTTGCTGTGACCCACATGCAGGACCTTGTACTTGGCCTTGTTGTACTCCATGCAGTTTGCATTGGCCCATCTCTCCAACTTGTCAAGGTCCCTCTGGATGGCATCCCTTCCCTCCAGTGCGTCAACCTGACCACAGAGCTTGATGTCATCAGCAAACTCGCTGAAGGTGCACTTGATCCCACTGTCCATGTCATCTTTCCTGCTGATTGATCAGCAATGCTAGTTATTAGTGTTTTCAAATTTCACCCTAGTAAATGTCTAATATCTACAGTTGGGAAGCTGGGGCAACATTAGAAATACAGGATGATGGAGGGCTGTTGTTTAGGCAGAGGCTGTATACTATTTTTAATATATTAAAGGTTCTCAGACATTTTTGAAAACATCACAGAGTGTATTAAAATGTATGATTGTTAAAAGAAGAAGGCAAAGTTGAATGGGGCAGGGGAGACAAAGTCTATAGAGAGAAATTAAGTTCTTATATCTAGTCAGGTTTTACCAACTGGAAGATATTAAGTACCAAAAACTCAGAATACAAAGTATTGCATTGTGGCCTAATTCCACAGAAGTCCCAGGACAGAGGCCACCTACATGGTATTTTCTGGAACTGCTCCTCACCCTTGCATCTCTACCCAACTCCAGAGCAATCCAGGAGCTCTGCTTTGTCAGCCAATAGCTGGCTGGGCAGCATTTACTAGTCAAAAAGCACTAAGGGTCAGCAGGATGTTCACATCTTGTGCACAATTTTCCCATGTGGGAAAGGTAAGGATACCTGACTTTCAGGACTGAAGTGCCTGGACATCATCTGTTACAATGAGGCCGATGGAGAACATAGTATTCACTTTGTCCATTAGTGGACTGATTTGCTTCTTCCTCTCCTTACCTCCTCCACTTATAAACAAGATTCTGCTCAAGTTTTGCTGACACTTGATACTGGAAGTTCTTCCTCTAGGACACCTCAGTTTATCTCCCAAGTCTCAAACTGCCAACAATTATGTTTTTTGGAGCAGGAACTTACTCTACTTTCCTGTGTAAATATTGTTGATTTTTCTGGCAGACCTGAACTGTATTTAGCACTCCTAAATCCAGTTTCTCAAGCCAACTTGTCAGCTTTAACAAAGTGGGCTTCTATCTATTTAGTCAAAAGCAGGCAGAAGCTGGAAAGTGTTGACAAGTCAGACACTGTCCAAATCTAAGGGCATGGAGTGAAATAAGCAGCAACAAAATTTCAGAAGACCCTGACAGGCTGCTAGAAATCAAAGGTTTGGCTGAATATCAGCACTACTTCCTTCAACAGAGCAAGTATGAACTTTGGTATTCCAGATGGAATATGGAGTTCCTTGCTTGCTTGCTTCCACTCAAACATAGATAAAGAAGTGATGAGAGACTGTGTCAGACAGTCATTTTGCCGAAGTCAGATAATGCCAGACAAAGCAGGATCAGATGTACGAATGTACAGCTGGAAAAAGCCAGAGTTTCTAAAGTGATGCGGCTAGAAGATTGCAGTTTCACTGCTCTGTTCCTTTAAGGACTTGATCTCCTCATGAGCACCAGGCAACTTCCAGTTCTTAGTGTTTGGACTCAGATGTCCCTCAATGACCACTCCAGTAAAAATAACTCCACCTCATTCCCTTGTTACTTCCCCACCATGCATTTAGAAAGTGGGAGATCTGCGGATTCAGTCCTCGTTTGAAGTCAGGCTTCTCAAAGGCAAAGCAGCAATCTAGTATATTTAGCATTTGGGGGATTTCTACCTTAAAGAAAGTGGAAGACCTGAAGCGATTCCATGTAATAATGAGCTCAGGTAGACTTGAATTGCAGGATAGAAGTTTCAGCAAGAAAGGAATAAGAAGTAACAGCCAAAATAACCTGATAAGTCCAAAGATTAATTTTCCATTATGAAGAAGTGCAGGTGAAATACAGTGAGACTCTATACTATAAAAAGGCCAAACAGGTTTTATGAACCATAATACCACTTCGACATACATATCTCTAAAAGTAAAATATACCAACTTGAAATCCATTTAACTGTTTCTGCAGCAACTAAAAGGAAATGAAACCTGTGTTAGCCAAGTCTGATAGAGAAACACTGTAATGTTGATAACATGGAAGAAACAGAAAAAACATGTTGTATAAGTGTTTTGAGGAGAGCAGAAAAAGCCCTGTGTGAGGAGACAGCAGTTGACAAATAGAGTGCCTAGAAGCAGTTTGGTGTTATGAACAGTTCATGGAAAATCCCCCAAATGAGCACTGTGAAACATAGGAAAAGAGTAAATCTTACTATATTCCATATATTTATTCTGTCTGTGGGTTGTTTCAAGACTAATCTCCATCAGGTTAGTTGAGCAATGTAGAAACTCTGGACAGAGAACACATATATAGTCCAGATAGGTGGCAGAAGAATTTGTACTTCAAATCCAGGCAGAGCACTTTTTGTTGTGAAGAAGGCCATGATACCCACCTGGTCCAGAGCAGCAGGAGGAACTGGAGACACTCAATTCAGTCAGCACAGAAAGGCCAGGAAAATGAATGATGGAGACTAACATGATGAGCCAGCAACCCTAACAGTGTCCTATTCTTCACATTTAGACAGGATTCTTCAAAGATGCTGCTTCATCTTCACCTACCACTGCCTCTTTCAAGCACATAGAGCTTATTTTGTACAAAGGCAGAGACACACATTTAGAGTTTAATTTACATTTGGTAAGTGCAGAATTTGGGCCACTGTTCATAATAAATATAATTATGGAGGTACATATCACACAGGCCTTTATGCAAAGCAAGGTAAAAGTTGGCCATGCAGAGGTATCTACCCATCTACTACTTTCCACAAGAGAAAGAGAGAGATACTTTATGTGGGATTGCTGAGATTTCAAAGAACAGCATATTCATTCCCAAGACAGAACATAATTTGCAAGAAGAATAACCATTAATTACACACTTTTTTTTTTTTTCAAAAGAACCATAACAATTCAAACAAATGTAAAACAACTGAGGGGAAAAAACAACAAAGGGGGGAAAAAAAGATAGTATTTAAACCAGAGCACATACCAGCCTGGCCATAATTTTTAAAAAAATTACAGCAAAAGTGGGCAGACCCAGCAGAACAATCTGAGTAAAAAACCAAGGATGCTTGGTGTTACAGACTCCACTCAACTGATCAGGATTTGCAAAGCCTTGTAACCCAAAGTGTACTTAGATAACAACACGGCATGACAGATAACAGCTACTTGCAGGGGCTGACAGCTAACAATTGCTTGGCTGCTGTTTAATTCAAGCTGCTGCTTTTTTATAGCAACATGTTTGTTTTAAATTCTTGGAAAAATGTGGGTCATAGAACAGCATATTGTGAAGCCCACATTTTATCACTGTGGCATTTGTCCCAGGTCCACATAAGGGCAAGAAAAACTTCATTTAAGTGCTGTGGGAGAAGAGAATGTGGTCCTCTGAATTAAGGAAACAAATACTTTTATTCATGTTTCTAAAACCAACAAAAAAAAGATAAAATGGATGAGTGAGCAAGTTATATAGGCAGGACCAGGCTGCCTGTCTCCTAGCTTTATTCTTTTCTTACTTATTTCAGTAAATTGCCAACTGTGCTTTGCAAAAATACAGTAGTGAAATTATCCTTCCTCATTGTTTTGTCTTGCAGACTGATTGGAAACCTGTGTCAAGATCACTGCTTCAGGCCTTGTCAGACAATGATACCACCAGCCTTTATGTCATAGAGCATGAGTCAAAGGCTCCTTTGAACCTTGAGCTCTTTACAAATGGTGGAGAAGACAGTAAGGGTGACACTCGCCAGGCAGAAGAAGCCAACAGTAACATAGACATAACCCTAAGGCATGAAGTAATCCCTGAAGAAACACTTGCAAGCGGAGAAGAAGGAATCATTTCCATCACAGTACCACTCCTGAGTGACTACACCAGCATGGAGTTTAGCCAGAAAGCCCTGATGAGTCTGACAGTGAAGCTGCCTGCCAGAGCTGCTCGTCCTCATCTGGAAATGGAACTAAGCAGTAAGCCAGCACAAACGGAGCATCAGGTTTTGTTTGCTCCCCAAGACTACCTCAAACAAAGCCAGGTAGTATTTTTGCCTTCTGGGCCAACTTTGACAGGACAAGTAAATTTGAACTGAAGCATCTTTGTAATTTCTTATACCATAAAATCAAGCTCCAGAACCTCTGATGCTTGAATGGAGCTATGAGGACCACATAGGACAGTGAGTTTGTGACAACAGTTTGTCTCTACTTGAACACACTTCCTCAAGGAAATAGGCTGATTATATATTTAGATTAGCTCTTTCACCACAGTCATTGTGTGGAAAGTCCTTGTGTCTTCACACAGGCAAAACTTTCAGGGCACTGTATGAAAAAATGTTTGAATAAAGTGCTTCTCACTGGGTGCTTAGTCCCAGGGTTCTCAGGAGGCCAAATTTAGGCTTCTGCTCTAAGCACAACATTGTTCAGGAGAGTTCTCTAATCATTGCGACCAGGCTAAGACCTGGTTTCCAGATTTCATAAGGTCTTCAGTAAAAATTGCAGCAAAAGTACCTGCTACTCCAGAGAAGTTCTCCAGCTGGTCAAAGCTGACAATAACAAAAAAAAAAGGTGAAAAACCTTGAATTAAAGAACAGAAAATTATGCTTACCCATTTATGTAAAACACCTAAGTGCTTTACATCCTAGATCTTTACATCTTTATTCATTGTAGGTGACTAGTGCTGTGTAAATTAAGATGGTAATACATATCATTATTAGTATCAGAGTTTTGAATCACATTAAATAAGACTTCTACTTCTTCCTATGTTTACCTACACAGACACAGAAATGTATTCATGTTCTGTTATGAGGTGTAGCTGCAGGTATGGTTTCACACTGCATGCCAGGATGATACCTGTTTACCAGAGCTGAACAGATAGGTCAGCTAGTCATTCCCCCAGAGCTTGCATGGAGGAGGGGGTCATGTGAATATAGGGGGTCATGTGAATATAGGGGGTAAAAGAGTCTTCCTTAATATGCTCTCTCCATGGCTGCATCATGCATCTGCACAGTGCTTACATGCGTCACTTGTGAGCACTGCCTACAGAAGCTGCTGCTGAGACTCCATGTCAATGATGGGGGGAGGAATATACCCACATCTATTTTATTTCAACAGCTGAAACATCAGTTTGATTAATAAAACTGAAAACAACCTATCAGGCTAGAAATGGTCCTTCACTTCAACCAAGCTCAGAAAGCCTTTCACAGTGCTTCATGGAATCACAGAATCCTTTTGGTCGGAAAGGACCTTTAAGATCATCAAATCCAACTGTTAACCTAGAACTTTCAAGTCCATGTGCCTCAGTATCACATCTACATGTCTTTTAAATACCTCCATGGATGGTGACTCCACCACTTCCCTGAGCAGCCTGTTCTAATGCTTAATTACACTTTCCATGAAGAAATATTTCCTAATACCCAATCTAAATCTCCCCTGATGCAACTTGAGGCCATTCCTTCTTTCTATGTCATTTGCTACTTGAGAAAAGAGACCCACACCCACCTGGCTACAGCCTCCTGTTAGATAGTTGTAGAAGAGTGAGAAGGTCTCCTCTCGGACTCCTTTACTCCAGACTAAAGAAGCCCAGTTCCCTCAGCTGCTCCTGGTGAGGCCTGTTCTCTAACTCCCTCTCACAAAGCCTTCCATGGGCTGGGGCAGAGACTTCACAGAAACAAGCTAACCAAGGAAGTAATCTGAATTTATTGAAGTAGCATGCCACAGGTGAGATGGAGGAAAACCCTGAGGAATGATAAGCACAGCAACAGTCAGCGCTGCTGGGAACCTGCAGTGGAACATGTTCAGGTCCTTACTGGAGGTATTGGAATCTAGGCAGGCTGGAGAGCAGTAGACATGCCATGTTAGCTGAAAAATTGTAGTTTGCAGCCAATTTTTGATAGATTGCTTGTACAGACATGGATACCATAAAGCTACCCATAACAATGGGTGTTCTCTGACCTTTCCCAGACAGTAACTGCTACTGTTCAACTTTGCTGGTCATGGTTCAAAGTACTCAGTGATCAGCAACATTCACCTTTCTCCTGAGTTGCTATTAAGCAGGCATTCTGGTATTCATTTCAAGTGTATGGTGACTGGCTGTGTCACCAGAATTAGTATCTGTAAGGCTCAGTAATTCCATTTTGGTATGGCACCTGTGTCTGTGGATTCAGTATCTGGATGGATGGGGGGGTGGTTACATCTATCTTGACATGAACATGGCCACCGTGACTTCATTCAAGTGCTACATTGCTGACTTCTGGAAAGGAGTCTACTTGTGTTTCTGTGATCTTTAATTATCAGACCTGGGTCAAACCCACTGTAATCGCTAATGCACACACAACATAAATAGATAAACTATACATAGGCTGTACTGTAGCTTCTCAACACTGCACGGGTTAGTGCCTTGTAGCAAAGCAATAGCACCTATCAGCTACTGTTATGCTGGGTTATAATGTCCTTCTAATGCTATAGAGCATTTGTGGAAAAAGTAAGATAAAACTTACATGGAATACATTGGCTCCATAAAAATTCACATTACTAGTAAAGATCCCAGTAGGAAAAATAAAAAGTGTTTCTGCAACTAATCCGTAAGAGATTTTGTGGATGCTGACAAAGCCCTAGCTTCAAAACCAGTTAACATACTTTCCAGTGGTACATGGTCCTATTCACCCCATTTCAATGTTCATTCAGCCTTGGTTAGATGACCCTCAAGACCCTCAGGATTTTGCAAAACATAAATGAGGAAAGTAAAGCTATGGCAATATGCATAAATCCACATTTACATGAGCCATATCGCTGTCGAAATGACAGAGAAGTCTGCAATTCCAAAAAGGGTTTCATGGGCGTGTGTGTGTGTTCATAACCCCTTATGCAATCTCCTTGAAGCCATGTGCTGTAAGAATGCTTCTTACTCTCAAATTTCTTTGAGCATTAGTATTTCTCATCTCTGTTTTCATATTTAGGTATTAAAGTTGCAGGGTTGCAGAGATTCCTTTGTCCACCAAGCATTTTACAGGCAAAGAGTCAGTCTATTTTGTTTGTAACACTGTGACTTGGTTTCTGCTCTCCAGTTATGAAGAAAAGACAGGCAGATCCGAGGACACGGAGAAGCAACACTGAGGAACCAGTTACAAGCACAACAGAACAGTACTTTTTCTGATTCTGGGGACAAGTTGTATCCTGGTTTTGTTCCAGTGGGTTTTGTTTTGGTTTCTTTGTCTTTGGTTGGTTGGGTTTATTTAATACTGGTTGTTATTGCAAAGCTTTGAGGAATGAAGAGGAAGATGTGGATGCAGAGAACAAGTTTACTGACAGAGATCCAAGCACTAGGAACAAAATAGAAGATACACTGTTGGTTTTTTTCCCTATACACCTACTGTCTGTCCTGCCAGCAGTCTCAATTCATCTTGGACCTGGAACCAGCCATGCTGCCTGGGAGGCCAAGCATCTCATACTGGTACCACAGTATTCTGCCTAATGCTGTGTCAGCAGAATCCAACCTGACAGCTGTTTCCATCCCCTTCCTACAGCTCCAAAACTCTCATTAGTCATAGACTGAGTATGGGCTATAGAGTTCATATTGACTTAATTTTCTTTTGATTTAGATTAAATAAAAGCACCTTCCCACTCCCAAGCATTTTAAATTACCTCCTCCCACCAAGAAAAAAAAAGACATTTTGTCAGCTAATTACCTGCATGTAATCAAATGCAAACCTCCAGCACACATCAGCTTCAATCTCCTGACCCTGATCCATGTCCTCAAAGTTAAAATTATGCTAATTTGGGCATGACTAAACAGGTCCTGTAACCCACACATGGAACACCTCCCGCTGAGGTTTGAATAGGGCGATTACATTCCATTGCATTTTAGCAGGTTACTCCTGCATTGAGGCACTAAAATAGCAGCGCTGGGGCACTGCAAGCAGTGGCACTTTGCCGTGGGTGCGTGACAAAGCCTGCAGCACCCTGTGCAGACACACAGCCTTCTGACCGATACCCGGGCATGAATGTTACGCTGCTCTCCAGCACCACGACTTGAAGAAGGTGCTCTTCCTACACCAGCTGTCACACTCACACTTTTTTAGAATTCCAGGACAGATTCTGGCTGAACACTCCTGTTTCTCCACCGTAATTCCCTCAGCGAGGGGCTTGAACCTTTCGCGGAGATGCTGCTCTCAGGACGTGCAGCCAGCCGGGGTTCGCAGCAGTGAGGGGCAACATCTTCATACGAGGTGTTGCTGCAGCAAATCCCAGGCTGCTGTCTGTGAAGTCTCAGTAAGTGATGCACAGAACTGTACTAAAAAGGGAAGGTTTACCTGTGTTGAATCAAAGTAACGCCCTGTCAGCAGCAGCGCAGTGATGCAGAAGAAAGGACAACGTGAGATTTCTGGAAAGATGGTGTCAAAGGTTATCAACCCCGAGGGTTGTGATCAGTGGCACAGAGTCTAGTTGGAGGCCTGTAACAAGCCGTGTTTCTCAGAGGTCAGTGCTGGGTCCATCAACAACTTGGATGAAGGGCTAGAGTGCACCCCCAGCACCTTTACTGAGACACAAGACTGGGTGAGTGGCTGACACGCTGGAAGGCTGTGCTGCCATCCAGCGAGATCTGGACAGGCTGCAGAGCTGGGCAGAGTAATCTCAGGAAATTCAACAAGGGCAAGGGTAGGATCCTGCAACGGGGGAGGAACAACCCCAGGCACCAGCAGAGGTTAGGGGCTGGCCTGGTGGGAAGCAGCTCTGTGGCAAAAGACCTGGGAGTCCTGGGGGACAACAGGTTAACCATGAGCCAGCAGTGTGCCCTCATGGCCAATGGTACCCTAGGGTGAATCAAGAGAAGGCCAGCAGATCAAGGGAGGTTCTTCTCCCCCTCTATTCTGCCCTGGTGAGGCTTCATCAAGAATCTTGGTTGCAGTTGTGGGCTCCCTGGTTCAAGAAGGTTAGGGAGCTACTGGAGAAAGTACAAAAGAGGGCTATGAAGATGATGAGGGGACTAGAACATCTCTTTTATAAAGAGAGGCTGAGGAACTTGGGACTTTGTAGCCTAGCGAAGACTGAGGGGGATCTTATCATTGCTTATAAACACTTGAGGGGTGCATATTGGGAGGATGAGGGTTTTTTTTTTTTTCAGTGGTACCCAGTGACAGGACAAGACGCAAAGGGCATAAACTTGAATATAGAAAGTTCCACCTAAACATGAGAAAAATCTACTTTACTGTGAGGGTGACAGAGCACTGGGACAGGCTGCCCAGAGAGGTTGTGGAGTCTCCTTCTCTGGAGACATTCAAAACCTGCCTGGTTGTGTTCCCGTGTGACCTAATGTAGGTGATCCTGCCCTGGCAGAGGGGTTGGACTAGATGACGTCCAGAGATCCCTTCCAACCCCTAACATTCTGTGACTCTATGAATCTGGGGACTGAATCATACACAGTTCTGACCCCTGGAGCCCAAAACCAAAACTCCTCCACCACCCAATTGATGCTACAGCTTCCAGTTAGCTAAGCACCAAGCAGCAACCGTTTACATGGTATAATCACTTTATCATAGCCAGCGATGTTTGGTTGCTAGTGTTAGGCATTTTACATCTCCTGTGTGCGCCCATAAGTCAGAAGATGAATCAGCAGTGGAACCATCAGACTTGGTTAGTTACTCACTTTTTATGTGCTGCTAAATTTGGGGGAGACAGGGGACACAAATGATGCTTGACTGCTTTTATAAAGCTCTGGAGAACTATGATCTGGAAAGCTGATACAGCCTCTGAAAGAGTAATTTTTGTCTCTTTATAGAGCTCTATTTTTCAGTCTATAAAGACCATAAAGGCAAAAATTTCTTGTCTCATAAGCAGAGGATGACACAGAAGCCATGAAACATGATCACTTCGAACGGGATATACTACTTTTTCCCAATTGCAGTTATGAGCTACTATGGGAGTAGAGTTACCCATCTGGCAGGAGAAAAGAAAGTTCTTAAATAAAAGTAGTAGTATTTCTATGTTTTATTATCATCTACAGACTTACTACCATCCTTACAACTATAAATTACCCCAGGTAAAAATGATCAAAGGAAATCTGATTTGTTAGAGTATATTAACTTACGTGGTACCTGGCAACCATCTTTCACCCAGCTGTAGAGCACAGGAAAGGCCCATTTCTAACGCATTCAGTGCCATGCAATGACCTGGGTTTAACACTTCTTCCATCAAAAGATTCTCAACTACACTTTGAAGTAATGAATTCAGCATTGCCATACTTGGTTGAACAAAGCAAGTATTGTAAATCCTGTTATAAAATTGTAAGAATTCATAACAGAGAATTTCAGTGACTTACTGTGTGTCCCACATTACTCAAGAAACAGCATTACAAAGCAGTGTCCAGCTCTCCTGGGCTCACACCACTAAATGCACAGCTGTGATCTTTCCCTCCTCTTTGGAGATGAACAGGACAAATATTATCACAGCTCTAAGGGTCTTTAACAGATAGAAGGCTCTCTCCGCTGATAGAAACTAAATTTGGACAGATGAAATAACACCTTGCAATTAACACAGTAAATATCCAGTCAACATCTTTTGTAAAAGGTGGACCCTCTTTTGCATCCCAATAAACTCTTTAATAACATATCTACCCAAAATCTTCTCTGGCTAGGGGAGAATTTAACTGGCCATGCCAGAGCAAACCAAAAAAACAGTGCATGTTCATTCCTTGTATATATGTGTGTGTATATATATATTATCTAATCTCATAGCATCTTTCTGTACTATGGTTCATTTCTAACTGCTGATCATTTCGCAGGATGATCTGTATGCAACATGCATTAGTATGATTTATATCATGGTTCAGATGGGCCTAGCCCTTATTAGATACCTAGTCTTGATGAGACTGAGCAGGGTAATGGGGATGTGTAATGGTTGAATGCTTGTGAGGAAAACACCAAGCTATAAAAAAAAAAAGTATTTTAACCGTTCAGAAGTTTTATTAAATGAGTGTCAGTAAAATAAGACTTAGTTCCTTATAATTGAAGAAAGCAGAGGAGCAATTGCAGAAGATGGCATGTCACTCCCGTAAAGCACCATTCTGATGAGCACAGATGTTATGGATTCATTTAATGTTGACATTCCAATGTGGACCAATGCATTTAACTTCTCAATTCGGCAATCTGAACGAACTGTTAAAATATTACTTCAATATAAATTAAAGGTTTTCTTTAGGTTCTGTCTTTACAAAGAAATGTTGTAGAGAGAAAAACAGGAGCATCAGTCTTTCCCAGGTCTGGTTCTGAAGCACCACTTGACAAAAGACATGGTGCTAACACTCTTGTCTGCCTCTTTTTTTAGAACTATTAGGCAAAACAAGACATATAGACAAAAAAAGTTTGATTTTAAAAGACTAACTTCAGTGGATTTTCTATCACCTCCTCTAAAGTATTTTTTCCTGAGTAGAAGTTGGTAATACACAATGCAAATCGGTATTACCTGATTTTGCATAACTGCTGACATCTTAATGTGTTTCTCAGGTCTGCTTTTCCTTGCTTTCAGGTTCAGAAGGGGGGCATGGTGAAATGCAGTTGACTAAAATCACCCTATCAGCAGGAGCTAGACCAGTCACGAGTCTCATGACAGACAGGACTGCTCGCAAAAATCGCATGATCAGATCCCTAACAGAGCAAGATAAGGCCTGTGAGAACCACATCTCAAACTTTCGCTGCTTAATCATTGCCATTTATTTAGATTCTTTCACATTATACAAAGCAAAAGAGAGAAGCTTATGCACTGAAAACACTGAATCTTAAACAGTGAATTTTAATATGAAGATAGCCATGACATTAAAGTGATGTGTACTTTTAATGTCAGAAGCTCTGCATGAACTCCTGGTTCTACTTGAAAATAAAATTTTACATACTCTTCTCACCAGCTGCATTTAACAACTTACTGTTTGGAAGTGACACGTTCTCCTTGGTCAAACTATGTTATGATAGTGTTCTCTGAAGAAGAAAATCACCTGCTCAGCCAGCAGACTCATAAACCTCTTCTGCAACAAAAACGGTGCTCATAATGCAATGATTTAATGCCTCACCACCTTTCCTGTAATTCTTTTATATCAGACCAACTGATTTAGTTACAAAGCACCTGGCTGGCTGGGAAAGATGGAGCCTAAACCAAAAGCAAAACCAAACAAAAAACCCCAGAGAGATTCGCTGTATCTCATCCAAATTTAGTGGAAGTGAGTTTATGACACCAGTAAAACTTTGTGACATCATTTATTTACAAAAATAACAACAACAGAAAAGCAGCATTTGACATTTCTTTACTTGTACCATTTCATAGTTGCTTCATTAATGCAAAAATATACTCTACCAACATGGAACAAGTTTGGTTATTTAACTTAGATGATCTACTTTATTACCAGAAATATCAAACTTGGAGAAAGGAAATAATACTTTTGCTGCTGTAGTGCTTCAGATCCCCAGGTATATCTGACAGTTGCTGTGTGTAACAAATCAAATCATAGCTCCTGTATTGATGTTTCCAGATCACTCGTCCTTTTGATTAAAGTATCATGGAAATGATGTATTTAGGAAGTAGCAATTTCTAAGTGGCCCAATTTACTCATCAGTGCAGCATTCATTCTAAATCCTTGCACCAAGGTTTTAATGAGCGGAGCAACAACTTCTCAGAAAGCTACATAACTGGCAGCCCCACTAAGGACATCAAGGACTGAGTGAAGGGAAGATGAAATGACTTTTAACACTGCTGATAAATCTTTCAGGTCAAAAGAGACGTGTAACCACTTCAACAGGAGAAGAAAATTGGATTAACAAGATTAATATGGAGCATACTTTGCACACCAAGAATCTCTAGTCTTATGTAAAATTTGGCACTAGATTAATGTAAAACTATTTAAGAAAAGCAGAAAATATATAAACAGCTCATTTTCTGTCCGTGTTGTCCCATATTAACCTCAGCAATCATAGAACTGTTACAAGTTTTCATATGTATTTTCCCTCTTAAGCCAGTAAGAACTCAAGAGTTTCAGAAAACACTGAAAACCTGAAGATTACAGTTTCTCAGTTGTAGTATTTACTTAAACAACATGGAACTGAAGCTAGAGCTGTGTCTCCTCAAAGCAGCAGGCAGGTGGCTGCCTCCACATACTGTCAGACAAATTCATTAAACTTTTATATTGAAAAGAGTACAGAAGAAATCCCCATACTAATTTATTCAGATTCTGCAATAGAATTTACCTACAAATGAAGCATTCTTGAATTAAAAAAGAGAAAACCCAAGCCAACACTGCATGCAATAGCATTTTTAAAGCCTTAACATAATCGAATGGTATTCTCTTACATAAAAAAAAAATCCTTTTTGTACAGTGCATTTAGTTTTCGGTATTATTTTAATTATACTTTTCAACATAGAAAAATAAACCTAAGGTACAGGCTGAAAGCTTTTTTTTTTCTGTTTACACAAACAAATTTGAGTTTTAGATTCTCTTTAGGTCACAACACTTAATGATAACCGTCCACACTCCAACCTCTGGTGACAAAATGACATCTCTCTGAACTCAGCACCTACCGATTTACATAATTTTAGCTGTTTACAGATTTCAGTATTTGTGTCAGAGTCCAATTCTTACTTTTACAATTACAATAACACCAAAAGGCAATCATCAATTGATATAAAACTGAAAATACCACCAAGTGGCAGAGGGGACTTATAATATGCCCCAGTTTGCAAATCATTGATCAATCCTTAAGATTAGTTGGTTCATTGTCATAATGCAGTTTTCACACTAACATTTACAAAATCCAAAGTTATTTCTGTCTGGGTTATTTTTTCCCCTATAAGTGAATGGCTAGCAAAATTTCAAAATATGAACTCTAGACTTGTTTCATTACAAACTAACAAAAATGGAGTGATGCAGAGATGCTTCAGGCCTAAAAGTAGGAGATACACCACTATGGCACTACTCTACCAACAGTCATATATATGAATAAAAAAATAACACAGTAATAAGGACAGGTATAACATATAATAATTTGTATCATACAAAGCAGCCTTATTATTCTCTTCTTTAGACTAAAAGAAAATCGCAAATATCCCCATGTGTATTAAGTGTTACAGAATACTAGGACAAGCTAAGGGCAACACAGAGAAACAACCATGTAACAAACAGGCTTGCAGAGTTTCAAAGTAATTTCAGGCATTGCCTCAGGTGTAACTGGGCCAGAGAACACTAGCAAGCAAGGCAGACATGCTACAAACTACAGAATTTGCCTTCGTTGCAGCAGCTTAAGCACACTCAAGCAGCCACAGCTCGTTTCAGAGCCCAAGCTGTGTGTGGGCTGCTGCTGTTAGCCCGCTCATGTAAAGCTAGTTCAGATGCACCTATCTGAAATCGCTATCAAAAAAAATTAGCAGGTGACTAATGAACAGGCAGCACTCACATCTCACTGATTTCTGGGGAATTCAGATGTTTCTAAGTTTCCACCTCAAGTGCTTCTTTCCCCTCCTAGTTCTAGTTCTTTGCATACCACATTACTATCAGTGCTTGCAAGCAAAATTTCATTCCTCACACCTGTGAAAACCTAGTGACCTCAACAAAATTATCCAAGTCATGAGCACCCCTGTTTTGAGGTTTGGAATCTTGTTTGACCCACCAGCAGTTGTCTCCTGTTACCTCCTCTCCAAAGTAGAATCCTGTTAGTTAGAGAGACACTGCTGTGAAGTTACTGTGGTCACTAAATGGAGGCTTCGGCATATTTGGTCATAGCAAAATGGCACTATGTATGTCATCACTTTTCTGAGCAATTACAAGTCACAACACTTTCCAATAAAGGCTGACTCAAATGAAAAGACATTTAAAACAATACAGCTATCAATAACTACACTGTTCTCAAAACCTCCACTCAATTTAATCTCTTTTATAAAGTGCAAAACCAATCTGGCATGGCAGCTCAGCATGCAAACTTGTTATGGATGAAGGCAAGAGACTTCTAGTGGAAGATGGACACACTTAATGGATGATGCACACACAATCCTGTTACAGTAAGCAGGGAATTTAATTGTGCTACTCTACCAGTTTAAAAATGAGCTCCCCTCTGCAGAGACAGCCAACTAATAGTTTTCTAGTAGTGGCTTTTTAGGAAGAGGGGGAACTGTAAAAAACCTAGTATGAATACACAGAACTTAACTACCTCACACATCTGCACAGTATTTACAAAGCAAAACCAGAAAACACAGCACTTGTAAGAAAATGCTATTTGAGGTGGGGAAGAAATGTGTGTGTTTGGTGATTGGTTCTTTTTGCATTTTTGTCTTTTTGTAGACTATTTTTTTTGTAAGGGAACCACTAAGTCACATACAATAGAACATGCTGCATATGGAGTTACATGTGTGTTAAGTTAGCTAGTAAGGCTGCCAACCTTAACTATTAATTTCCAAACCATGTTTCTTAGCTAACTGTACACATTTCTTTACATACTCTGTAACTGATATATAATAGAGCTACTGCAATTCCAGAATAACAAAACTCAAACTGGTATCAGCTGAAACATGATATACTGCAAGTATTCCAGTTCCTCCCGAAGAAGGAACTTTTGCTTTTCCAAGATATTATAAATAATACATGCGTATTTTCACTGATATCCATATTTCAAATCAAAAGAAGCTGTGTGACTAAGACCAAATCAACTAAAAATACTCCTGTAATAAGTTTGTACCAGCAGAAACTTCCCTCTAAAATACTTAATTTTATTAGTGAAATGGTACCAAAGATAACAAGTATACAAACAATCTCTTTGCTCTATGCTACTTACACATCATAAATAAGACAGCTGTTGTTGCAAGACACAATCCTTCACAGTCTTCCTGTAAGCATACAGATTTGTCATTCTTTTATCAGAATAAGCTGTTTAGCAGCCAACAGCATGTGGCTTAAACATCACAAAAATGACTGTCTATACTTTACATGGTAAAGCATTTTCTATAGTTTTAAATGTACACAGTGGCAAGAACATTAAATCAGATCGAAAATGAAGAGTGATTAAGCAGCTTCACAATCAAACTGGGTTTCATTACATTAGGAATTGGGCAAATATTTCATTCACTATGATTCCCTCACCCCTCCCAGAAGAATCAAGGAAAAGGAAAACCAAATTGAAAGCAAATAGCTGATAGCCTATTAAATTTTCTGGGTGGGGTTTTTCTTTTCTTCTAAACTGAAAGAAATAACTCTTCCCATGAGGTAAGGCAATTAAGTCATTTGATTGCATTAAGTTCTATTAAAAATAATCTACTTGATTTTAGGTATAAGTAAGGTTTAAAGGTATGACTCTTACGAAATCTCATGTAACCAATTAAACTAGTTCAGAAAACACAACTCATGTTTTACCTTGACAAAATTATTAGTTTTGTCTTTTTACATGCTTTCTCTCCAAAGAATGAAAAAAACCCCAGAGTCTCTACCATCTAACTTCCATGAAAATTAGAACTTTTTTCCTAAAATTATTTATCCCCAATTCTTTGCATACAATTCCTTTTATATCACCCAACAGGTATCAGAGAAGATGATGGAGAGGTAACAATTAAGGCCATCCAAATGTAGGTTAAATGTTTAAAGGGCTCTTTGATGCAGGTGATCAGAAAATGCTTTGTATTCAGCTACTACTTTTGTACAGTGGTGGTCCCCAAATTGCATCTTTGCTTTTATCTATAAATCTCTTCTAAAAATAAAAAGTAAAAATGGAGCTTTAGTATTTTTAACAAGTGAATCAAACAACTGTTCTGACAAATCACTTGCATTCTTGTCTACAGTATGGTTGTGGCAAAATAGCAATAGAGATCATGTAAGATTTAGCTGAAAATGAGTAATAGCACATATACATTTCTAGAAAATACCACATTTTAAGAAGGCACTAAAGCATCTGCTTGTGCTCCCATATTTTTTTAAACAAATAAGAAAAAATTATTTTCATAATGGCACCTGTACTCTTTGCAGCTGAACAGACACACTGCAGTACGGCTCAAAAGAAAGCTCTAAGTTGTTATAGTATCGTACAGATGTGCTCACTTCTGGAAGGACAAAAGAAAACAACATAACAAAACAACCCCAAAACAACTCATTAACCTAACCTAAGTAATCTGTAACATGGCAATATTCCTTTTAGGAACAGAAAAGTAGCATGCATTGTTCAAATACTTGAAAAAAAAATAGCAATTTTAGGGTTATTAGTAAGAAATTAAAGTAACAAACCCCAAGAATCTCAAGCAGTGAGCAAATGAAAAACATACTAGTCTGGGGGTATTTAACATAGTAACCGTGTATCTATTTATGTTTAAAACCCCTTTTCCTACAGTTGCCATTACAAACAATAGAAGTGTGTATTTATGCACCATTTCCAAGCACATCAAACAGTACACATTGAATTTTCTTGTGGATTTTTTTAACCCACAAGGTAAAACAATATTAAATCAACAAGTATTATTTTAAACAACCTTCAATGCGTATCTGCAGCTTTTTTGGGTAGTACAGGTTTACATCTTTCGGTTTCTACTTATTTGTAACAGCTTATGGCAAAACTTAACATAAATCATTTTACAAATAAGTACAGCCATCATGGAAATGAATGGATTTTCAGAGATGAATAGTTCTGATGGCATTTGCCTTTTCATGGTATAACTACTGGTCCGTGCTCTCTTGCTTTACAGCAAGAAGACAACAAAGCTATCACAAGAATTGGAAGAGCTACTAGTACTATCAACACATTTAGGTTGATTGCTTTGACATTTTCTTCCTCATTCTGGGAAATAAAAAGCTTTGGATTTCATTCCTTAGTTGAATAAGAGGTCCACTCTTTGCTTTAAACCCCTTCCATTTTAATTGAGAGGTTTTCTTCATTAGGTTGACAGTTCCCATTCTGCTGTAGTTTGACTTCATCTGGTCTTTGTGCTTCTCTGTCTACTTCCTTGTCAGTTTCTGAATTCTGATCCTCTTTAGTGTGATCTTTGTCCTACCAAAAAAAATTTCATAAAAATGATGGCATTTTTGGCATTGTATGATGTGACTTACAACCAAATGTTGGTATTTTTTATTGTCTCCATTTTTCACATGCCTATCTTGTCATACTAAATTCTTATTAAAAAAGCCTCATTATGAAGTGCTTTAATTTCACCTGGGTGAAGCAGGCATTCGTAACAACCCATCACACAAGAAATTACTGCCATAAAGTGATCTTTGTTGTCAATATTCAGAAAGCACCAGAACAAGCAGCATCACAGAAACCTATGAAAAATAGCTCCAGAAATTAAGATTCCACTGCATTTTTAAAATAAAGCAGGATTATTTTCTAAATAAAACAGTATTATATTTAGTTCAGTAATTCTGAGTACAATAAACTACACTTTAAAGGCATGCAGCTTTTCAAATTCTACGATTAAACAGTTTGAAGATGTTTCTTTTCTTAAGCACACCACCTCCTATTTTAGAGGGGAAAATCCAATACCACTCTTCCCCAACCCTTCAGCTTTCCTGCTGCAGTTTGATATGCAGACCAGGGCCAAAGCAAACAGAGAGAGACTACAGAGTCTAAGTTTACTTTTAATATTATCTTTTCAGCTTGACAGGCACGGTGCCCCTGAACGCTGCTCCTCAGTTACACAGTCTGCTTCCCACTTGCTCATAAGGTAGGCAGGCTAGCCAAGTCCTAACAGAGCACAGAAAAGGAAAGAAGCCCAAAGAAAATGTTTCTGTAACCTATTTGCACAAGCTTCTATAGGTTCAGTAAAGTCCAAACACAGACTTGTCAAACTGGCCCACTACCCTGAACTGTAGGTCTCCAACTGGCAAAAGCTAAACCCAAATGGTACTAATTTGATAAGGAGAACAGAAGAAAAAGAAGGCAGGGAGGAGGAGAAGAAATAAGGAGGGATGGAATTTCAACAATAGCTCCACTACTAGGATCACTTCACTCTGTTCACTTAGCCATATACAGCTTACCTTCAAAGTAGTGGAGCTTTTGTCAGATTTCTCCTTTCCCTCTTTTTCTCTACTACTTTTTTTCTTGGAGGTGGAACGTTCTCTTTCTCTTCTTTCATTATTTGTATCTCTTTCTCTTTTCTTTTCTTTCTTGCTTCTGTTTAAGAAAATTTTTACTCAAATCAGAATTTGATAGAACAGCAACAACCTTCAAACTATTTAACTGCAAGTTAAACTCATCTGTGGGTTTTCAAAAAAACAAAACAAAACCCCAAACCCCACAACTCCCTCAAAACCAAAAGCTACCCAGACATAACAAAACCCCATTCCTAAAGACAAGGATACGTTTTGACTGTAGAGGGATAAAGAATGCATATGTTCAGGACACATGGTGTCTGCTAACTAAAAAACAAATTAATTTGTAGCTGATGAAGGGCACTTATTGATTTGAAGCAAATCTGCATTGTGAAAGATTTGAAAGTCTAGCTGAAAGCATACTAAAGCTCAATCCAGGAAGTTTTGTGTTTCGTTTAGTTTTAATTTCAAACTGAATCATACTGACCAGCTGAAATCATCTGAGATTCATGCAAAGGCAGTAAAACAATCAAAATACTGAATTCTTCCTCCTTTATTTATATCAAACTGACCTTCTTGGAGAAGGAGTTCGTGAAGACTTTCTTTTTGTTGTTTTGGACGTTTTCGGAGATTTGGAGGGACTTCTACTCTTCCTTTTACGCCTTTCTCTGCAGGACCAAGAAATTCAAGATAAATGAAAAAATAAACTCAGGAACCAGATAAAACCAGAAAGTTCTCCAAATGTTCTGACGCAACAACTAAGTATCCCTGATTTTAACATGTATCACCAAGAATATATGATCTTACAAGGAAAAAAAAAATGGTATATTTCAATTTGGAGGCTGTAAGTCAAAACAACAGTTGCACCCCTTCAGATTTTCAGGTTTTTGTTTTATGCTTGTAGTTATACCTTGTAACAATGGAAACACACTGAATTCACTTATCCTGTGTTAAGAGTTTCTTCAGGCAGAAAAATAATCCAATTGAAGACCCACAGTAAGACAAAAGGCATAAGTTCGGCAATATCAGCTTCGAAGGTGGCATTACAACACGGAGATCACTTTATCTTCAGTTCAGCCTAACCGAAGTTTAATTCTACCATTCCTCTTGGTTTACAAGCAAACAGTGCAAAATGAAGCTCTCAAAGGTGTTGTCAAGATCAGAGTAAGTTAACAACTGTTTTCCTCATAGTCCTTGCTCAGCAAACAGAATGTTATCAGTCTGTAACACACTGAAGTACAAGTATTCTACAAAACCAGCTGTTTTACACATATATGGAAAGTGCTGAAGTTGTTATTATGGAGTCTCATCTAGATTAGAACAAAAAACATACTGAGCAAACACACTGAGACATAAGTTAAAGCTAAAACTGAGCCAGTACAACTTCATTCAACATAAGTCAAGAAAAAATAAGTGATTCTGTGTCTCTTAAATCACACACAGAACTAACATTCTGTACCTATCTTCTCTACTAGCCTGTAAACATCTGTTGGAAAGGAAGCCAGATCCTCCTCTTCCTCTGTTCTGTCTCTTCCTTCAGCTAGGAATCACAAAGCCATCTGATTTGTAGTTCTTTCATGTCTGCTAGTAAAGCAAGGTCAGTTGCTTTGTTCCTGGATGGTCCTGTATTTTCTGTCCCCCCTTTACTTCTCCAGAGACAACTACTTGTGTTGTATTTTACACTCATCAGGTAAAGGATCAGCAGTCCAACTCTGATGCAGTGTAACTCTTGGGAACCGAATTGCCAGGTTATCAGACACTCTTCTCTAGAAAGGTTTGCAACCATTTCAACTAGGCAGCAGCCATCGCCATAATAAACAGACATCCCTAAAGGCAAGCTAACTAGGACTCTAGCCCAATCTATTCACAACTACTCTTCAAGCAACACAACTACTAGAGATGACCCAGCCCAATCTCTCACCTAGCACTTCATTCTCTCAAGGTAACAGTTAAAATTTGGTATCTACATTTGGCACGTGATTATTACTGAACTCTTTAATTCAGTATTCACCCTATTACCAAACACAGGTGCTCAGAAAACCTTTTCCACCTAAGCTTCTTAAGTTAGCTGCAACACTTTTCGAATACTGAAAAGTTAGTCCACTTATAGAGCTTATTATAATCAATCTCAGTCTCTCTTTTGCTGTGCTGAATTTATCTGGACTTTCACCCAGTGTAGCCTCCCTCAGAGGCAAAAATAATAGCTACATTAACTTGAATTTTCTTCCTGTTAACTCTCAGCACCATTACAGAATGTTACTTTTTACTTGTACCTGGTCTCCTAGCCAACTGACCAAGGTATCCTTACCTTTCAGATGAGACACATTCACCTTTCTGAAAGCTAGCCAGACAAGTGACAAGCTTGCTTCCTGCTGTTCAGCCATCCAGCTGAAGAGCGGCAAGTACTATTACCCAGCTGTTTCTAAGATTTACAGACCAACACTGTACTGTATGAAAGTGACAAAGGAACTCAGAATTTGATCAGGACAGAGATTAGATATGATGTCACTATCAGAACCTTTTGGATGGCTCCAATGGAGAGACATGGCACAAGAATCATCTACTTACTGTCCTCAAGGACTATAGTTATGTGAATGGCAAGCACCAGCAGCCCAACAAGAAATTATGTTCTAGCAGGCATCATATAGAACTCACTGTAATAAATTTTTCTGTATAGGAAAATCTACAAAGCTGAAATAATAAAAATGTCATTAGTAAAAGACATGGCGAAACTGATACATAAAGCTAGGATGGCACCTCACTGAGCTGTCAAGTCAAAGAAAAAAGCATGACAAATTTCTAAACAAACCTGCTGGAGCTACGAGATCTTCTTGAAGAGCTATAGCTTCTTGGGGGTGTTCTGGATCTCTTCTCTTTCTTCTTTTTATCATCTCTCTCTTTTTCCCTTTCTCGCTCCTTCTCCTTATCCCCATCTTTTTCCTTTTCTCTGTCTCTGTCCTTATCTTTGTCTCCTCCTTTGTCCTTATCTCCCTCCTTATCCTTGACCTTCTCTCTGTCTTTCTCTCCTTCTTTCTCAGTATCTTCTTTTTCCTTGTTCTGGTCTACATCTTCCCTGTCTTTTTCCTTCTCCTTATCTTTCTCCTTTTCCCTGTCTTTGTCCCTATCCCTATCTTTATCCTTGTCCCTGTCCCTATCCCTTTCTTTGTCTCTGACTCTCTCTCGATCTTTGTTTCTCTCTTTATCTTTATCCCTATCCTTCTCCTTGTCCTTGTCTCTGTTTCTCTCTTTATCACGCTCTCTTTCCCTGTCCTTGTCTCGGTCGCGGTCTCTCTCCTTCTCTTTGTCTCTGTCTTTCTCCTTTTCTTTGGCTTTTTCTTTTTCCTTGACCTTTTCTTTGTCTCTTTTCTTGTCCCTGTGAAAAGTCAAATACAAATGCATTAACTCACCTTTGAACCTACCAATTAAAATGACAAGCAACTCTTTAACATGTATTAATAAGGTAAAATATGCATCTGTGGTGAAAAATAGTAATTATTCAGTATTTTAGTTTTCCACCCCTGTTCAGCATGAAGTTCATGTAGCTATAAAAAAAACTGGAAACAAGCTTGGAAAAGGGGAGGTTAAGGGCCATGTTATTAGACCTTGAGACTGTGTCTCTTCAACTCACAGTTGTGTTTCTATACATACATAAACTGTCTACACTTAGTCAGAAGCCAGACGAACTCAACCATCCGTAAATCCACTCCTTACTGAAACTGTGTCCACATAAAACCGACTGCGGACTAACCAACCACCCCCACCTGAATAACGACAACTGACAGAAGTTTTTACAGTATTCTCTCACTGATGTTTTGGAACTGCTTGGAAGTCCAACAATTAATACAGAGAAATAAAAACAGGGATAGTATTTCGCCAAATGCCTTCAAAAGGCAAACGTAAGGTCAAAACTCAATCAAGACCATTCAATCCTCTAATGTCATTAATAATTATAAAATAATTGAAAAATTGTTAATATAATAAAAACCAGAAGAGAGGAAAACAGAGAGTCAGCTTCTTTGGGACAGGCAGAATGATTCATGTTCATCAAAAGAGTGAGAAAAATTCTAGTTGTCAATCCAAACAAAAATTGATCAACGCGCAGCTTTGGCTGGAAGATCACCATTTCACATTATTTGGAAGTGCAAGACTCCATCATTCCTTTCTAGCAGACACACATGAGTCCTAGACCTTCCTCTAAGACAGATGAAAATAAGAAACAGGAGAAAGTACAAGAGCAGAAATTGATTCGCAGGTCTTTACATGTCCTAGAGAACCAGGCTGACAGAATTTGCTTTATCTACTGGAACTGGTGCCTATGCTGGGATTTTTAAAGATTCTCAAAGAGACTCCTTCAGACATGAGAAGTCCTCATGTGTCCATGGTAAGAGCTGCTATGAAGAAAATTTACTCTACCCCAACCAAAACCAGTACACTCAGCATTAAAATTTACTTTCTGTAAAATTCACGTTCTATTATTTTGTCTCAGAGACAAAGCTTAGAGCCAGGTTAAAGCACTGAGAGATTGCATCCTTTACCATCAATTAAAAAGTATGTTAAAATTTTTTCAACAACTCTGTATTGTGTGCTAAGAAGAATGGTATCACTTCTGAGGAATGTAACTCACCGAGAATGAGAGCGACTCCTTGATTTCCACCTTTCTCTAGATCTAGACCGTTTCTTCAGGGGGCTTCTAGATCTGCGTCTGTCCTTGTGTCTTGAGAGTGATCTGTTGCCAGACCTACTTCTATATGAGTAAGGCCAGAAGAAAAATATTTAATATTGAAAAACATTTTAATTATTGAAATTTCATAAAAATAGGTCAACCAACAAAGGAAAAAAATAGACCTTGAATAAGTTTTACACTGTAGAGATGAAAATGTTTTCAGTGTTTTAGAAAATAGTAAAACAGGGAAGTAGTGACTATAGTTTAACCTTAGGGATGCAGGTGCCTCAACCAGTTAAGACTGGCCTTTAATCAGCATGTTTTCACAACTGACAGTAGCAGTAGTAAAGTGTATTAAAAAACCCAAAAAACTATCAACAGTTGTTTAAAGCATGTGTTTTCCACAAGTGGAAAAATGCAAGTTCATCTTTAAATGTCAATTTAGTTTGTTTCAATACAAAATAATACTAGGATTACTGCAGTGATATGTAAGGGGTTATGTTTCCAATTTGTGCTGAAAACAGTGATGATAATTCAGGATTGTTTTAGTTAATTAACTTCATTAGTTGCTGGTCACAATGGTGTAGTATGTAAACCTGTACTTACTGTACATATTTCCTGCAGTGCTGCTTATCACCTCTAGGAAAAGAGTCAGGTTTCCATTTTGCTGTAGTATGTGATGCTGACATATGATATAACAACATCACTGGTCATGAGATTAAGTTTGTGTTTGCATGTGTCACTGCTGTCATGCCCATACCTTGGAATTCAGTAATAACTGCACTCAAGAGAAGACAGTGGGGAGATACTTTCTTTTGCTCCCCTTATTCCGTCAGGCTGCTTACAGCAGCTTTTGAGGATTCTAAGTGTCCTCCTAGTGCTGTCTCCTGAAGTTATTTCAGGTCTTGTTTAAGGTTACAAAAAATTGTTTTAAGAATTCAAGTGAGGCTGGGTAGTTACAGGTAGCATGGCATATAGGAGAATATTGGCAGACATCAGCCATCGTAGTTTTATGTGGCTGGGTTCTGGTGGAGAAGGGGGACTACAGGGGTGGCTTCTGCATGAAGCAGCCAGAAGCTCTCTGCAGGCTCAACAGAGCAAACACCAGCCAGCTCAAGGCCAGAGTTGATGTTGACCAAGGCCAAGCCCATCAGTGACAGTCACAGCACCTCTGGGAACCACATTTAGGAGAAAAAAAACCCCACAGGCAGCTGCTTTTTGCTACCAGAGAAGGGAATGAGAAGGTGTAAGAAACTGTGCAGACATCAAGGCCAGGGAAGGGGGTGGGGAGGAGATGCCACACGTGCCAGAGAGGAAAATGGCCCTGCAGCCTGTGGAGAAACCCATGGTGGAGCAGGTGTCCCCCCCACAGCCCACGGAAAAGGCTAAGGCCCCACGTGCAGCCCGTGGAGAGGACCCACGCTGTTTGGAGCAGGTGTAGACATACAGAAGACACTATGACCCAGGCTAGAGCAAGACCCTGCCACCACTTGCAGCCCATGGAGAGAGACAGAGACACAGAGATGAGTGAACACCCATGCGGGAGCAGGTTTTCTGGGGAGTAGCTTGTGACCCTGTGGAGGACCAGGCTGGAGCAGTCTGGGCCTGAGAGACATTCTATGATTTATGACTGTGCACCACAGCAGTGACTCATGCTGGGGCAGCTGGTGAAGAGCTGAAGCCCTGTGGGAAAGGACTCACAGTGGAGAATTTTGTGGAGGACTGTCTCCCATGGGTGGGACCCCACATTGGAGCAGCAGAAGTGTCAGGAATGCCATGCCCCCAGCCACAGTAGAGGGGAAGAAGGGAGCAAAATCATGACTAAAGTCTGCTAAGAAGGGAGGGGTGAGGAGGAGGTAGAGGTGTTTTAAGATCTGCAGAAGGAAAACAGCTCATGAGGAACTGACTGAAACACCATTTCTCCCATTCCCTGCCTCTCCCCATGCCACAATGAGGAGGGGGAAGAAGGGAGAAATCATGACTGAAGTGAAGCCTGCTAAGGAGGGAGGGGTGGGGGAAGGTGCTTTAAGATTTGGTCACACTTCTCATTACCCCACTCTGGTGTCACTGGGTGTGCCGTGCAGTGTCATAAATTAGAGAGTTTCTTTCCTTTATTCCCTGTTGAATCTATTCTGCCCCTGGCACTGACTGTGGAATGATCTCTCCCTGTCCTTATCTCAACTCCTAAGCCCCTCAGTATGTATTTTCTCCCCTGTCCAGCTGAAAAGGGGAGTGATAGAGCAGCTTTGGTGGGTGTCTGGCCTCCAGCCAGGGCTACACAAAAACACCAGGGAATTTGCATCTTTAGTGGTTTAGAAGTTCATTCTCAAACAACCACAGGACACTGATAAAGTGATAGAATATTTGAAAGGAAAAATGCCGCTCTGTTTTTCAGTTAGCAGTCCCCCAGACCAAGTGGAAGGCTTGAGTGTACCTATGATCCTCTTGAAGAGACTTCTAAGTAATTTTTAGAAGTGAGTAACAAATACCATGAGCAGAACTAGAGGATCCCCTCATCCAGACAGGAGGAATAAAGGCACAATCAAGACTTTGTGGATCTGATGGCCTGGCATATCAGATCCACAAGACTACAAGGCTCTAGTGGACACCAGTGCACTTTGTCCTGTAATGGGACAGACCCATCTGTATTTCTGGTATGACAGGAGGATCCCAGCAGCTAGCTGTACTGGAGGCTGAAATAAGTCTAACTGGATATGAGTGGCAAAAATACCCCACATGTTCTGGTCCAGAAGCACCATGCATCCTGGACATAAGACTGCCTCAGAAGGTATTTCAAGGACATAAAAGGCTGCTGGTGGGGTGAGCTTTTGGCATAACTGCCTTGGAGACAGAGGAATTTGAATAGTTGTCTACTCTGCTCTGTGTCTCAGAACACCAGGTGTCAATTACTACAGTACACCAATGGCAACATCTCACCAACGCAGACTCCCTGATTCCCATCCACAAGATGATCTGGCAACTGAAGAGTCAGAGAGTTACCAGCAGAACCTGCTCACCCTTTAAAAGTCCAATATGACCAGTGTGGAAGTCCAATGGAGAGTGGAGGCTGACAATGGACTACTGTGGCCTGAAGTCACGCCACCCTTATGGGTGTTGCCATGCTGGACATGCTGCAACTTCAGTATGAACTGGAGTCAGTGGCAGCCAAGAGGTATGTACACCACAGCTGGCATTGCTGATGTTTTTTTCTCTCAATCCCTCTGGCAGCAGAATGCAGGTCACAGTTTGTTTTCATTTGGAAGGATGGCATGCACACCTGGAATCCACTGCCCCAGCGGCGGGAACACAGTCCCACCATTTGCCAGACTTCAAAGGGTGAAGCTCCAGAGCACTTGCAATACAGGGATGACATGGGTAACATAGAAGTTTTTGTGAAAAAGAAGAAAATAGTTCAAATCCTTCTGAAAGCTGGTTTTGCCATAAAGCAAAGTAAGATGAAGGGATCTGCCCAGAAGATGCAGTTTTTAGGAAGAAAGTGTCAGGACAGGCCCTGTTAAATCCCAATGGATGAGATCAACAACATAGCAACTATGTCTCTACCAACTAGCAAAACAGTAACACAAGCCTTAAGCATTGTAGATTTCTGGAGAATGTATATTCCAAATTACAGCCTGACTGTAAGCCCTCTCCATCAGGTGACACAGAAGAATGAGCAGTGAGAAGCATTTAAATAAATCAAAGAGCAAATAGTCCACACAGGAGCCTTTGAGTCAATCCGGGCAGAACCAAATGTAAAGAAAGTGCTCTATGCCGCAGCTGGGGAGAATCACCCTACCTGGAGTCTCTGGCAGAAAGCTCCAGGGGAGACTTCAGGTCAACCCCTGGGGTTTTGGAGTCAGGGCTACAGAGGATCCAAGGCCCACTCCAAGTGAAAAAGAGATATAGGCAGCCCACAAAGGTGTCTGAACTGCTTTGGAAGGTGGTTGGTACCGAATCCCAGCTCCTCCTGGCACTCTGGCTGCTAGTGCTGGGCTGGGTGTTCTCTACACATCATGCAACTGATACTACATGGAGCAAGTAGGTTGCACTGATCACACAGTGGGCTTCAACAGGAAAGCCCAGTTGCCCAGGAATTCTGTAGCTGATCATGGACTGGCCAGAAGGCAAAGATTTCACAATGCTACCAGAGGAGGATGTGACACATGTTGGAGAGTCCCCATCATGTAACAAACTGCCAGAAAATGAGACAGATTATGCCCTGTTCCCTGGTTGGCCCTAAAAAAAAATCATAGAATCATTTTAAGGTTGGAAACGACATCTAAGATCAAGACCAAGGTCTGTCCAATACCACCATGTTAACTAAACCATGTCATGGAGTGCCATGTCTACACATTTTGTGAACACCTCCAGAGATGCTGACTCCACCACTTCTCTGAGCAGCCTGTTCCAATGTCTAATCACTCTTTCAGTGAAGAAATTTTTCTTGATATCCAGTATTTCACTGTCCTGGGTTCAGCTACACTTGGCAATAACTAAAAACATCACTGTTATCAATATTGCTCTCATCCTAAATCATAAACACAGTGCTACACTAACTACTTGAAAGAAAACCAACTCTATCCTAAGTGAACCTAGCTGAACCCAGGACAGTCACATAGTAGGAAAGCATTTGAGGTGGAAGGCCACACTAGGAATCCTACATGACCAGTCACAGAAACTGCTGAAGGAAAAAGTGAATCAAGCCAGTTTGCAGAAGTGAAACCCATCTAGCTGGCTGTAAATATCACTGATTGAGGAAAGTATCCAATGGCCTACCCCTGAACCAACTTTTGGGTGGTGACAAATACTCTGTGGGGTTGCAGCAGTGGAAGCAGAGTAACTGGCAGTGCAGAGGGAAACCCATCTGGGCTGCCCCAGTGCAGCCAGAAACTGCTGCCCAGCTAGAGAGCCTGGTTGTAAAACTGTCATGTAGATGCTCATGTACCCAAGAGTCAGGCCATGGAGGAACATCAAAACAAACAGCAAGGTGGATCAGGCTGCTCAGACTGCAGTCACTTAGGTGGACTTGGACTGGCAACATAAGGGTGAATTATTTATACCTTGATGGGCCCATAACACCTCATGTCATCAAGGAAGATATGCAATACATAGATGGGCTTGTGATCACGGTGTGGACTTGACTGTGGACACTATCACACAGCTTGTCTGTGAATGTGAAACACGTGCTGCCATCAAGCACACCAGTAGTTAAAGCCCCCATGGTGTGTTTCAGTTAAAAGTAAATCTGAAAACATTTAGTATTTAGAGGGAAAGATTAATCTGTTGAAAGGCAAAGTTCCTGGTTACTCTGATCTGCTCAGTGTAAGTCAGTTATCTTCTCTACAGAGACACTTGCCTTTTAACTTGGTAAGAAATCTCAGTAACCATCACCATGCAAAAAATGGTCTTAGTCCAAAATAAAACCCATACCTACCTGTGTTTTGAGTGTGATCTTTTCCTTCTAGATCGGGATTTTGAACTAGACCTGGATTCTGAACGAGAGTGGGAACGAGATCGACCGCCTTTCCTTTCACTGCTCTTTCCAGACTCTGAGAGGAAAAAACCACTTTGCAGTGTAAGCTCAGAACATTTAAAGATCCCAGTTAACAATCTGTCACAAGTGGAATGTACCACATATAGTGCAAGGGGCCTACTCTTTGCACATCTTCCTTCCTTTGTAAATATCCTTCAGAAACATCCCAGAAAGTCATTGCACATACTCGTTGAGTGCAGCCATCCTGCAGCAGTACACATAAACCAGATAATTATAAACAGCTAGCTATTAGGAATGGGATTTATGTTGCTGCCACAATGCACAAGATCACAACATGTTTTCCTTTTGGTCTATTATTTGCTTTTTTTAAATGAGAGAAGAATAAATTTAGAGGGCATAATTTTGAAAACAGGCGTAAATGTAAATAGTAATTAGTACTTTCTGTACTTTTAGATATTTCACTCACTGTGCAAGTATTGAAGTTTTATTCTTCAAACATTTGTTTGTGGGAGGAAGGGATGGAGAGAACAGGGTGAAAAGTTTGATCCAAAGGCAGGGAAGTCAGAAACCTTAACAGTGACCTCAACAGACTTTGGTTCAGACTCTGAAAGTTTGTTATTCCACTGAACACTGCAGAAATGTTAGAACTATTTTTCTTCCAAGCCTAGAAAACAGAAAATACTCACCCTTTCCTCCCCAAAAGCCCTCAAAACTCTGCACTACCTAACCTATACAAGACAATGTCTGGGTTTAATAAGAAGAATGAAAAACCCCAACTGAAAAGGAAAAGGAGGGTCTCAACTGCAAGATTAACAAATTCAGAAGTATTTTATGCTGTGGTTTTGCAATCAGTTTAACTCAGCACTGAAATGTCTGTCCAACATTTCAACCCACCAACACCTTCCTCCCTGACCTGGTATCTCAGTGTTAGCAGGGGTCAGGAAACCAATCTGGATTAAAAAAGCACTTTACAGTATGTTAAGTTTTATCTCAGATTCATTCTCTGACCCCACTTGCTATAAGGATGCACAGTCTAGAGCCAACATGAAGAGCACAGCACAGGGACAAAATTAACCTGCTGCAGATAAGGAAAGCATAATATACATGCTAGCTCCCTACGATAATGAAACTATGGTATTAATGGAGATGGCTAGAGCAGAACAAAAAATATAAAGCATTTTCATCTAATTTTTTTAAGTACTTCAAACTTTAAAAGCACCAACATTTGGTATTTAGTATTAACTTTGTTTTTTTAGAACATTCAGTGAACATGCATCTGAAAAAAATAAGACATCATGAAATAAAATGTCAGCTTCATTCCACTGCTTTGATGCCTGAACACGATTTTGATTATTTTCTTCATTTCTAACAACATACTGCTCACCTTTGAATACCCTTTTCCTGTGTTTGAAAATGCTCTTAAAGGTTTGTGCAAAAGTACACCTAGATGATGTCTGTTAGGTCACAAATGTAATATACCTACCTGGCTCAATAGCTGCAGATATGAAAGATTGGGCTTCCCTTACTCTCTTCATCACTTCTTCCAGTTCCTTGGCAGCAGCTTGTGGTGTCATTTCAGGAGGCTTCACTATCGCATTATTGGAGTGATTTATTCTGAATCAAGGAAAAACCAAACCTTTAACTCCCAAACACTTGAAAGTGAAAATTAAAAATAACACCTCAACTACCATGTATGACTACAAAGTTCAAAGTTCAGCAAAACTACAGTTTTCTCCTAATACTCATTTGTCCGAACTATCTGAAATGTCTTTTATTGCTTTCAAGTCTTAACACTTTTATATAAATGCAGCACAGTATTTCTGTGTTAAATATTTTCTAGTAGAAGTATAGGAATCTACTTATCTATTTCCCATCAAATTTCTACATTAAGGCCTATCAATTACATGCACATATATAGAGAACTTACTTAATACTAAGGATTTTGCAAATTTTTTCACTATTACTGCTTCCACTACCACAAGATTAAATGTATTTTATTCAATGCCATCCATGTTCTATTTTCAGAGAGAGCGATGCCCAACCTTGAAGTTGGAGTTAAGAAAAATGTTCCAGCTTGTTAACAGGTCCTTATATGTAAAAATCACTCATCACAGCAGTCTCCTGCACAGAGTCATAAATGTACAAGAATACAAAGAAATCTTATTCAATAGTGATATGCATAATAATTTCTTACTTCAGTGGCCTGTCTCCAAACATAACTCCATTAAAGGCAAGAGCTCGAGGAACAGAATTTTGGTCTGCAAATTCCACAAAAGCAAATCGCGTTGGTTGTGTCTCATCTCCTGCCATTCGCACAAATTTGACTTCTCCAACTTGCTTGAAGAATTCAAGCAGCTGATCTGCTGTAGTAGTCTAGAAAGAATCAAAGAACGCAGCTGAAGTAAAATATATAAAGAAAATCACTTACCCAATGTAGCACGTAATCTAAGAGCTACAGATTCTGTAAAGATCTCTCCTTGCTACTACACAGGTGACATGAGTTTGGCCATGTTACACTTCATGTCACCTATTTTTTCTTCCACCTGTCTAAAGAATATACTACAATCTAAAATAGTGTGACCACAAGTCCTGGAGTCCTACATCTGGTTAAGAAAGCCTTTACACAGGATTTTGCACTTTTCAGGCACCCCGTTTGAAGTAACCGATGAGGAATTTCCTTGGATAACTGCGTCCAGGCTATCAACTGTCAATTTTGATCAGTTTAGAAAATCCAAACAGTGTAACAAGATTTAGCTTTCATCTGATGTTTTTTACTAGCTTCTAGCTTGTTTTATCGTGATCAATAATATTTCAACACTATGGTAGCTACTTTGACAGCTAAAAAAAGCCAACACTTACATTGCCATCAGTCAAAAGCATGTATTTTTTCAATTAATTCAATTAACTGCTGGAAAGAAAGCTTGACAGACCCAACTTTCCTCTTACAGAAACTCAAATGTATTTATGCTAATTTTTCAAATTCCACCAAGACATCTCATTTCATTTTACTGCACTTAGGCACAGCACAGTATTGTGGGGAACAGTTACCTTGATCTCACGAATTCTGAGCTAGCACAACCCAGCTGGACATTTTTTTAGCACACACCATCCTGAACAGCTACAACTACCTTTAGCTACAGCTTGATTTCTCTGGCATACTGCCAAAGTGAATTTCACAGTCTCATTTGATCTGATTGTCACAGGAATATTCAATATTTGAAATACCACTAGTAACCAAAAGACCTGGGTTTCTTGTTTCAATTCTTACTGTCATCAACTAACAAAAACTTTTACAAGCAAGATTAGAACTCAAATTACAGTTCTATACCTTCCATTAGTATTTCCATCACACATAAAAAAAGCTACCTGGGAATTCAAGTTTCCAACATAGACTGTTCTCCTTATTTCATCAATTTTGGATGGATCCACATTCCCCATAATTGGTGGTTGTGGTATTTCTCCCAGTGCAGTAATGTTAGGGTCCAATGCTGCTGCTGGTATAGCTCCCAAAGTGCCAAGCGAAACACCAAGCTGGAAAAGACAAACCAGAATATAGTTTGCAACCAAGCACTGGTGGTAGATATTTCACTTGTTAATACCTGCCTACCTTATGCATTTCTATAAAAATAAATCTAATGAATATAAATGATAGTTTCAACTTTAAGGTCCCAGTCAAGCACTTTTTATGAAAAACAATAAATCCATCCATAAATAACCTTCCATAGTTAAATGTTTTCTGCACGCTACCAGTTAGCATCTTATCGAAGAGGTCAGGATAGGGAGATGCAGTGTATCAACCAGAAAATACTGAGGCTTGAATTTCTAATGATTGCAGTCAATCAAATTGAGGAAGATGCCTTTAGATACTGCTAGTGTTCTTGGGCCTATTCGTTCTGTAATAGGAAACACCAAAGGGAAAAATAAGGTACCTTTAGGACAAACGCATCATGTAAGGCAAGATTAATTACAGTCAAAATGCAGAGGATATTAAGTCTAAGTTCTTCCTAGTCACTTCCTAGAGAATGAGGACAATACAGATCTAATTTCTGGAATTGGGAATTGAAGTCTTCTCTGGGAAATGTTACTAAAAAAGGGCACTTAAAAGTCACCAATAAATTGGTTTGCTAAGTTCCTGGTTTGAATTTTGTTTTCTTCACCCAAAAAGTCTTTCCAGCAAAGAGATTTTCTAACAAGTGTGACAAATTCTCAACAAGCCACCAGTAGTTTTATTTTTATAACAAAAAATACTCTATTTTAACTTGAAATTTTCCCTGAATAGTTCACAGCAGTCTGATGTCAATAAAGGCTTACAGAGACAAAAGTGAACAGAGCAGAAGTAGCAGCAGCCAACTCCCTATGCTTTTTGTAATAAAAATAATGTTATGCAAACAGTCAAAAGCCCTTTTGCAGATATGTCGAGTAAAAGCACCCTAATGCCACATTTTAATATTCCAAAGAACTGTGTCAAACTAATTTTGTCCAGTGCCAGTGCTGTCCACCTTGTAAAAATGTGATTAAACATAATAGTTAAAGGGTCTAGGGAAGGACAAGAATTAAAATTGTCACAATCCAAACCAGTATTTACCCAATGTTTTGCGAACTAATATTCTGAAAGAAAACCCCAGGAAAGGTAGTACACAAACATCTTGCAATCCACCCTCAAAAGAGGTACCACACCTTAACCCTCTCCGATGTAGCACACAGGAGGCCAACATCCATGGATAAGATAGTTCTTGCTCTCTGAACATGGCAATGGCTGAGTATAGAGGCAAGCAGAATTTTACTTACTGTAGTCAAAGGGGTTGGTGTAGGTATGGGAAGCAACCCTGCACCAGGCATCAAGCTTGTCATAGTAGGAGCAGGCGCCAACAGAGAAAGGGCTTTGGCTTCATCTGGGATTTTACCTGAAGAAGCAAATGAAAATATTACACAGAGTTGGAATGCTACACAGATGTTACCTGTTCTATGATTTTACAACTACCCTTGCATTTAAAAATGTAATAAATAACAACGAATCTATCTACCAGATCCTTACAAAAGAAACAAATAAGAACTTAAGTTTTTCCTTTTACCCTGCTCTACTAGGAAAAACAGAAGTGAGCAAAACTTCAAAGACTAGAAATCTCATTAATGGATTATTATTTTAAAAACTGAATAATGTATACAATTATTTAACACTTTGAGCTATGGGTCACCTGTACTGGAAACTTAATGTTCATGAACCAAACGATATCAAGCATGGACGCTTTCCCAGGGCGGTGTTTTCGCGGTGATCGAAAGTTGTTTTACACATGACAACCGTTCGTGTTGGCTGCATCACTAATAGCACACAGAACATCAGATACAGAAAAGAAGAACATTTTTTAAAGTTTAATCCCCAGAAATGGCAAATAACCAAATCAGTAAAAGAAAAAAAAAAAGAAGAAAGAAAAACCAAACTATGTGCTAACTGAAATCTGTGCTTATTTATTCCTCTGGTAGTACCTGCTTTGGATGTAAAAATAAATGAAAATAAAATACTGACTACTGAACTATTCTGACTCCACAGAATACATACTGTGAGTGAGGTTGGAGGTAGAGAAGGAAAAGACAGAAAAAAATAAGTCACCTCGGTTTATCTGAAGCTGATGTATTTCCTTTAAATTTACTGAGAATGAAGAAAATCCTAAAATACCAGCTAAGCAAGTTGTATTTTCCAGAAATAGGTATATCCTATGATTTTAACCGAATTATATTCCCCGTGATGCTAAGATTTTATATAATAATATCTAATCTGAATTAAATGTAGGTTAGACTGTTAACACCCTAAAAATCTTCAAAAATCAAAAGATCTAATAGTTAAACAATTGTGAGTACCAATTAAGTGTACATATTAAATTTGAAATGCAAAAGATTTAAACTGGTACAAATACTAGAAACTAAAAAAACTACAGAAAGAACTAATTATACTAAGTACTTATGATCTATTCAAAATTACTGTGATAACTGTACATATGCTACCCAGCTGAGCCCTTTGGTATTACCCCATGCATATCGAAGTAAATGTTTTAGTGAAACTTTGATTTAAAAGTCAAGTGGCTTTTACTGCTTTGGTTCAAACTGTATGTGTTTTAATTACAAAAACTATAACTTTAGGCTTTTGAAATAAATATAAAAATATTCTGTCAAAAAGTAAAACATGATGTGTTTCAAAACAGTCTGCAGTTTTAGCTATAGGAGTTCCAGTAGATGCCACAGGAAATGTGCTACTTTAAAAAGAAAGAGAAGTGCTGCAAAACTGTTTTACAGGTCTGCAGCAAGGACTGGGACCAAAGGACAAACAAATCTAAATGAAACTTAATTGATATGTATCATGGGTGGAATAGAAAAGATAAAATAACAGTACCCATCTTTTTCTCATGCTTCCTATTTACATTTATCTATGTTAAATTTTGAGGCACCTTGCTCCTTAACATGTAATAAACCACTTGATTTTGCTATCTAAAGGAGAAAAATAGGAAAATTATTAGCACTTAAGAATTAACTGTGCAATAATGACTTCCAGGGCTTTTTTTAAAACATGCATGAATCCAAGTCATCATCACAATGTTCAGCACTCTTAAAAGATCTCATTTTGAAGTCCAGCATGCAATAAGAGTTGCACCTGATTTGCCTGACTGCTCATGAATATCAGATACTTTGCTGCACATCCTGCCTAATATGTAGCTAACTAACAGGCTTTTGAATATACAGTTCCAGCAGCTGTGCATGCAAATTAGGCATAGAATTATGTATCAGTTCTTCTGAAAACTGAAATACTGAAGGGTTTTTAAACAACTAGCAAACCAGACCTTATCCTGAACAGATAGCATCCTGCAATTAACTGGACACTCTTGCAGGCTTCTAGAGGATCAACAGACAAGGTGCAAGTAAATCTAACGGCAGAAATGCCTCCTCAAGTGGCATGTTTGAATTCTAATTCAGATCCTAGGTCAATGACATACATAAGTATATGCCTAATTTAAGTATGCGCTTACATACAGCCAATTCAATATACACTTAACCAGACAAACTTAAGAGATGCTTAGTCATTTTAGCCTTTTCATAGTAAAAACTGACTAGGCACATAACTGCACATGAGAATGAATCAGGTTCAGAAAGGTACTTAAATGCATATCTAAACTTCAAGTCATCTTACTAAAGTAATTGGAATTATCCATTTGCTCAAAAGTTGCTCAACAAATCCATTGAACACTTTCAGTTAAGTACACTGTGACAGCAGTTCAAAGAATGAATAACATGCATATCTGAATTCTGAAGTTAGCAGCACTATTTCCAGAATACTTCGGTCCTTCAAAAATCTAATGTTTTATTTTAAATACAGAATCTAGTTGGTCAGTTTCATGTCACCAACAAAGATCCATTTATTTTATTCAGGAATGAGAAAGGGTTTATCTCTACATAATGAAAATTTGCCTGAATATTCATATTGTCATTTCAAAAAATCCTTCTCAAGCTTTTAAGATCAGATGAAACTTTTTAACAATTCTATAGAAAAAAAATAACATGGGGAAAAAAAAAGAGAAAATCTGAAATACCTTGCAAATTTGCTTCCCTGTTCTTTACAGTTTTGAAAAAAGAAATTATGTGAGGCCAAACAACCTCACAAGTTACTGGCCTTAAGTTTCGGAGTTTATAAATCAACTCACAGAGATAAAAAGGAGCACAAACCCATAATGATACAACAAAACTTGGATTATGTTGCAACAAATTAGGACTGCACTTTAAGAATAGCTGTTTCATTTTTTAATCTCATGGTATTTAAAAACTGAATGGAAATGTGTTCAAGATTCTTATTTTCTAATGAAGGAAATAGACAAAAAAAATATGCCATATCTATATCACATCCTTATAAAGACTTCCTAGAAGCTCTTATGTTTAGTAAATTACAGATTCTGTGATCATTTATTTATTGATTCTTCACTTTGCAAAGAAATCTGGAAGCAGATGTAGATTAGCTATGCATTGCTTAGAAACAGTTTATGCTTCTTAGGAAAGGTACAGTTGTCCTAAGTTATCAGTTAGGATTGTTATTCTTGTGTATTATCAAAATGCTGAAAAGCCTTAGACAAGCTCATCCATATCAGAATCCTTTTGCTAAATGCTGCACAGAAATATCTGAGTTTAGCAAGTACTAACACCAATACTTTTACCCCCCTCCAATTAGTTTCCTACTCTTTGTACTGAAACTACATGGTTATTCGTCATCCCTGAACTGCTTCTTCAGGAATAAAGTTTGCTTGTTACAAAAATACTTACATTTCACATCTCCTTTAAACATAACTAAAGGAATTGTTATTTTCCTGCTAAATCAATGAGAAATGCATACTTAGGAATAAAATAATTTGTGTGATCCAATTCATCATTCTGATTGGATTTAGCAGCAGTAAATAAAGAGATTATACCTACTGGCAATTACTTCAACTGCCACAGCTAAATCCAACAGAGATCACAAAGCTCTTAAGCTGCAGTGCGCAGCCTGGTGCATTACAAGAGTGAAACCAATTGATCCCAATGCAGCTGGCTGGCAAGAGGAATGCCTGAGGACTAGACACACCACCTAGTCCCACCACTTCTTTCTCAGGGCTTGTGTTTCACAGGAATAAGAACATCATTTAGGGCTAAGAACCTTCTCAATCCCTCTAGCATGAGCTGCCAGGGCTTCTGAGATTGTGAGATGACTGAGAAGCATTTTTTTTTTAAACTTCCTATTGAAACAACCACCACTGAAGTATGTCAAAGTGCAATACACACATACACACACACACACACACACAGAGAGAGAGAACTGATTCAATCTTCCCACAAATAACAGTGTTAAAAGACAATGTGCCTCACACAACACATTCCAACCAAAACTTCAGGCTGCATTTGTACTTATGAGTGGTAAACAGTTTTTTTCTGAAAATTATCAAAAGGATGAAATCTTACTGCCACTGACCTCACTGGAGCAAGGTTTCATCAGAAGCAAACAAGTATTTCATGATATTCAATATTCATGAAAGTTCAATTTAAAAAATACTCAAACTCTTCATATTAGACATAAATAGTAAGCTTTCTTTTAAGCAGACCATGAAACCTAAAATAAAACTACTCTGCCAAGAAGAGGAAAAATAGCAGAGAAAGATCATGAGTTTACTTAGTGAAGTTAATTTCTCTAGAAGAGTTTCAGGTCATAAAGCATAAAGAATGAAGGTATCTTAAAACTGATATATTTTTCACTATTCCTGTCTTCTGCCACAATGTGCTTATCTGTTGAATTTAGATGCTTAAATGTATTCCAAGTCAAATTCATCTGCAATTCACTGCATAAAAATTAAATCATATTCTAAACTCTGTGTATACCATCCACCATTCATAAGCAGCTTCAGGTCAACTTCAAAATGAAACACTGTGAATCCTTTACAAAACACCATTTTTACAGAACTGAAGTACCAGTTCACAAGTACAAGGGAAAGAGATTTTAACAGAACAAAACAAAAAAGGGACAAAATAAAAGAAAAATAAAAGAAACAAAGGAAAGAAAGCAAAATAAAATAAAAACAGAGACAGGGCGTCCATCTTCAGCAGGTCAGACTTCGATCTCATTTCCCCCATGAAGGTTTCACTTGTCGGCAGGTTTAGTGGCATGGCAAACAATGCCTAACTCAGGCAAGTGTAACAGGTCTGCCTTGGCCAGTCTAGTCATCTAATAATGCACAAATATCACACAGAGAAAACATATAAAACCAAATTAATAGTCAAATTCCATCTACCAGATAATGTGGACATAAAATTTAGAATGATTAGGGTGGCATCTTTGTTTATCTTTCAACCTTTGTGTTCTCAAAGTATAGTGATTAAAGAAAAACCTACCAATACACACACAAATCATTTTGAGAGCATAATAATGTTACTTTACAATTACATTTTTATTAAACTTTTTTAAAAGTCACAAGATATTGATTTCATGGTTTAGTGATTCCCTCCTCATACTCCCTAGATTTACCACTATATACACTCCAAATTTCAGATTTTATTCTGTTCTTTTGAACAGTTTTCAGAGCTCCATTTTACCTCTCCTCTGTTCAATCTGGCGCATGAAATGTTTTATTACTGGCACAGCTGGCCAAGGATATAATTTTACCTTCCCATAGACTACAAACATCACTATTTTTGAAGTCCAAGATACAATCCACTGACTCCATTAACAATGCATCACATAATAGTGAATAAAAACCTTGCAGCCTAGTTGTCTCCAAAGCCATACTTATTCCACACAATAAATTTCTCAGAAAGTTAAACGCATATAAATTCAAACCTTAATAAACCAGAATTAGCAATTCTGTTAGAAAGTTACATGAAAAGAGCATTCTGACATTAAAAAAAAAATTGACCTCACATCCCAATTACTTGTTCACCTAATAATGGCATAAGTGTCTTTGGGGTCCAGAATGATTCTGAAGTGACAATTTCTTGGTAATACATTTTCTCAGAAACACCTAATAATAAGTCAGCTACAAATAGGGTTGGAACAAGATTTGTCAGTACTTGAATTTTATACTTTCCATTCACTGCCCACCATCAAAAGACACAGGAAAATGTAGCTTTACCTCCCTGTTGCCATATCTCGCCAGGCAGTGCAGTGATCCCATCACAAAAAAAATACCACGAAGTGTTGTTCATTCATTAGGCAGCAATCTTCCCTCTCTGGCAGTACTGAACCAGTGTTAAGGTCTTTTTGATGAAATGAAAAACTAAGATCCTGAACAATTTGTAATCAATTACTGAGGGGCAATTTTTCAATAAGGACTCTGATCCCATTAGCCTCTACCCCATTAGCCTCTACAGAGCTTCAAGTGGATACAGCAATATCCTCTCCATATTTTAAGAACAAGCTCAAAAAACAAATTCAAAAAGCCTCCCTTGGCATAAAAACAGCTAAAAACCTAGGCTTGACAGAGACATGTGCCATATGCCCCTATTAAAAAGGCTACAGGAATAGGCATGGTAGGTCAACATAGCCTTTAGTCAGAGTACTTATAAATTCTATGAAATTTTTGAGACTTATCAGAGTTTGACAGGAATATTCCAGATCATTATTACAGCAGCAGTAATCTTATAATAGCCAGATCATGATGTGCCAAACATGCCAAAAAATGGTTCTCTGGAATGACTGTGAACAAACTCTAAGAAGTCAACAGTATTTTTTGAACCAAAACCTGACTTTCAGAGATAAAAAAAGTTATGTTAATAGCAGGTATTTCCGGACCTGCTGCAGCCTATTGTTCAAACACTCTGAATACTGTTGTTCACAGCAAAACAACTACCACGTTCAAAGTGAAGTTGGGTTCACTCTACCATCTGGAATGTTTCCACTCGGAAGAGGCAAAAAGTCCAGGACCAAATGGGTAGATGCTCAATTCCACAATGATCCCAGTGAAGTCAATGGGGCTTTGCCTATCTACCATACACCTACCACAAGGCCATGCTTCACACTGAAGCTTTACTCAGAACTGCACTATTACATTAACAATACAAACTACCTTGTAGTCAGCACAGGTATAAAAGTATGGCCTGAAAGATAGTTAACGGAACACTTGTAAATTTAGTATTTACCAGGCATTCGATTTTATTAGGAGTTTTTAAAACACTTTATGCTGGAAGCATTCTGTGCAGATCACTGCATTTTTAAAGAGATAACTAAAGTAAAAAATGAATACCAGTATACAGAAGAAAGCCTTTTTATGGCACACAAAGTAATAGTTTATACCATAACAAGAAAGGAAAATTGAATTATTTTCAGTAAACTAGCAAGTAAACATTTATATCCAAATAGTAATTATCACCATGAATGCTAAATATTTTACATTAGACTATTCTAAAATGGCCAAATGCATATACCATGTATCTATGAGACAAAATCGGGATTCAGCCTAAAAAAACCTGGAAAAATAATCAGTATCTTAAAAAAAAGAAAGCCACAAAAAACCCACCACAGCAGTAGTGACACATTAAGATCCAAACTGCAACATTAACAGTGCCAAGAAGCTGCCTAATATTCTCAGTGCTCCATTGACTTCAGTGAGAACTCTATGTGAGAATAAGCTTCACAACACAAACAATATGATGGAAATTATTTTACCTTCTTTTTCCTTAATATGTAACAGCTATGGAAAATTAAATTACAATCAAAACCAATCTTTCTTATAATGCTGATTTTAAATTAAATCTATATAATTAGGTTTCTTCATGCAATTTGCAATTTTGTTTCAAGATACTTTTTTTCAAAAAGCAGTAAAAATAGAACAACAACAAAGCATCACCTCCTTACATGGAAAGCTAAAAACAATTAGCAGACATGACAAAGACCACCATTAAAAAGAATGTCTAAAATACCAACCTTCTGCGCAGGGCACAACTATCAGAGCTCTGTCAATAAAAACCGTGTTAGTTAGATGCTGGGCCACACCAACACTGGATGCTTCACGAAACTTAATATAACATACTTTGGAGGAAAAAGCAAGAGGTGCGTTGCTGCAAAATAAAAGAAAAAAAATAATTAGTGACATTAAGTAGTTGCATGTATGATTTTAGACTTCCTAGAAAAGTTGCCAGAAGGCAAGAGCATAGATATTTACTCATTTTCTCACTTAAACTATGCCATTGAAAAAAGCACAGCATAGCATAGCATAGCATGTTCTCCATTTTAACAGAAACTTATAGAAGCTGAAATCCCAAATTAACAAGGCTAATTTTCTTAAATCCTGCTAAACAACATTTCAAATTAATATTTTAAGTAGCATATTAACTTCATACATTTGTCAATTGAGTAATTTATAGTTTTTTCCTCCAAATAATTGTTTGGGAAAATCAAACCCCACACTCAGTCATGTTTTAGTGGGTCCTTCAGATACTAGCCCATAATAACCAATACTCTGAGTTTTCATGAAAAATGTTGTTAATTCTTGTTAAAAAAAATAAAAAGCACTTCTTCAGAGTACTTTCAAATGTTAGGTCTTAGTTCATTAATGTAAGAAAAATCCTTTTCATCATCTGCCTTAGTCTGGCATAGTGTAGTACAGGACAACACTTAAGAGGTAAGAGGAATTGATTATTCAATTAGGAGGAGGAAGAAAAATGGTAATTTTCCATATATATGGACACATACAGTAAGAAGTGCTAGACAGCACAACACAAACACTAACCTCAAATAAACACTAAACTCAAAATGGAAGAGGTTGCTTTAGAAAATGTATATTCTAGTCAAGGTGTGTAACCTTCAATCAGTTCATTTCTTTATATGAGGAAGTACATGTGAAACCTTCAAAGAGTGAATGCAATAGGATGTTGCTTGAACATCATCAATTTCCATTTGAAAAGACCATCTGTATTTTACCAAAGCAGTAACTCACAGAAAATACCCTGCATACACTGTTTCATCATGACCCTCCCTCAGCTGAAACAGAAACACTGGTCAACTTCAGGGAAGCCCCAGAAGCAGCTCAAATTTAGCCTAACCTCTCTCATAGTCACTCAGTACTCCCAAAGTTGTATGGAATTAGACTTTAATATGTAAATACAAGCTTAGAAATTTTAGACATTATTTAATCACATCAGTTGCATAAGCTAACAAAGAACTTAGTCTGAGGCAGGCAGACTGGTATGTTTCTGGTTCCCAGAAAGCTAACACCTGGCATTCACGAACACTTATGCTGGAAAATTCTGATTCACTTGTAAATTCAAAAACACTGAGGAGGGAAAAATAAACAAGGAGTGGGAGAGATATAAACATGAAAATCAACCCTACACAGTTCATTAAAAACATTACAGGATGACTACACAACTTCTGCCCATCTATATTGTTTGTAGTGGCCAATGTCTTCAGCTTCAAGTTGCCACTCTCAGGAAAGATACAGTGGTTCAGAAGAGTTTCCAACAGCAGAGGTGACAGCAAGCTAAGGCCTTCTCAGTACCCAGTCTTTGCATACAATGTTGAATCTGAAAAGCCAGATTTCACTCACTGCGAAGTTATTTTTTTCAATAGCCATAGTTTTTCTGTTGGTTTTGGTTTGCTGGGAGAAGGGTGGAGGAAGAGTTGGGGGGCGGGGGAGGTGTTGAGAGAAGAGGGTGTTTTGGGTTTTCTGTTGGGTTTTTTTCCAAATCCCATGTCAGTGCTACGATCTAGTCGGCTGGAGCCTCCACTGAAGATTCTGTGGTCCAGACTTTTGGAGACTTACTTCCATCATCTCCTGGTTTGGTTTTTTCCTGTTTTCACTGCTAATTCAAGAACATAATTCTGTTCCAGTCCCCATAAATAATTCTTGTAAATTTTAACATCTGTGGAGCCAGCTCTGACAGAGGCTTTTTTTTAATATTATTCTCATCTCTGTATTTTCTTGATTTCAATCACAAAAGCTATGTGCAAGTATGTTAAAAAACATTACCACCAAAACACTGCTGCAAATGAGGCTATAAAAAGAAGCCTTGATACAAAGTGTTTCTGAAGGTTAAGGAGAAGAAATTCTCTGTAAGGAGACCACCTCTGCTGAAAACACTTCAATGTTGCATCTCCATCAAGGAGTGTTTCATCTCAAAGGCCTCAGATACTGTAGCATCTATACTTATATAAAATTCCTAAGAAACACTCCTGTGGTTGGAGACTCCAAGAACACTCCGGACCATCCAGAAACACACATAGCAGGGTTTTCAACACCTAATGGAGACAGTTTGTACCTCCCTGCTTTCAAACAACTCATTTTGCAAAAATCCAACTGTTGCTCAATAAAGCTTCTCAGTATTTAACTGTTCAAAAATCCTGTTACAGACAGATTTGAAGGCATATTGCTGCAAATATAATTTTGAAGACTTCACTGAGACACAGACTTCAGCTGAGTGACAAGCATACACAAAAACATGACAAAGACTAAGAATCTGGTTACAGACGTCACTGGTTTCCTTGTAAGCTGAAAAGCAACTCTAAGCTGTGTGAGTAGCTGGTATACTGGAGTACGTATCCAGGGCAAAAGACCTGTCACACCTTGTAAACCAACTTCAGATTTCAACTGTACTGCAAACAGAAAGTGATCTATAAAATCTGGCCTTGGTCTTAGTCAGAACTGTGAGAAAAAGAAGCCATACTTCATCTTTTACTTAAACAGCCAAAGAAAGGTACTTAATTAACACTGTCTTGAAGAACGCATTTTGTAATTGCACAAACAGAACAGTTTGGGTTGGAAGGGATCTCAAAGATTTAGATCCAACCCCCCTGCCAAACTGCCTATGGACACCCCACTAGATCAGATTGCCCAAAGTCCCATCCAGCTTGACCTCAAACCCTGACAGGGAGGGGGGCAGCCACAGCTTCTCTGGGCAACCTGTGCCAGGGCCTCACCACCCTCACGGGGAGGAATTTCTTTCTACTATCTCATATAAATCTACCCTCCTTCAACTTACAGCCATTACCCTTATGCTATCACTCTATGCCCTCTCCAGCTTTCCTGCAGGTCCCCCATAGGTACAGGCAGGCTGCTAGCAGGTCTCTCCAGAGCCTTTTCCATGCTGAAAAAACCCAATTCTCTCAGCCTGTCTTCATAGGAGAGGTGCTTCAGCACTCCCATCATTTTTGTGGCCCTCCTCTAGACTTGTTCCAACAGCTCCATGTCTTTCTTGTACTGGGGACCCCAGAACTGGACACAGAACTCCAGGTGGGGTCTCACAACAGCAGAGAGGAGAGAGATAATCACCTCCCTTGACCTACTGGTCATGCTGGTTCTGATGCATCCCAGGATACTGCTGTTTTCTGGACTTCAAGTGCACATTGCTGGCTCATGTTGAGCTTCTTGCCCACCAACATCCCCATGTCCTTCTCAGGGCTCCTCTCAGTTCTTTCTGCATCCAGCCTTTAGCTGTGCTTGGGATTGCCCTGACCCATGTGCAGGACCTTGTGCACTTGGTGGTGTTGACCTTCACAGGTGGACCAACCTCTCAGTCCTCTCCAGGTTCTTCTGGATGGCATAAACTTAAACGTAAGTAACTTTAGGCTGCCAAAATCAACACACAACGAAGAGAAAAGAGTTTCAGGGAATAGTCTCCAGAGCAAGGAACATGTGCTCTTGCACCCTTGCATATTCAAAAGACAGTATGATCACCCTGTGTATTTTCTCAGACACCTTTTGCACATGCAGGTTCCTTCCTATCTCAATGGTCTCTGATCATTCCCACTGATAAAACTCAGATAGCACTGGATGTTTTGAAAATGGCAAACTGAAAAGCAATTGTTCGCTCCCCACTGGGTATTCAGACCTCTAGACACACCAGGACAATACCCAGGTATTCAAAGCTTCAGGAACCTCTCCTCAGGCTTTGTGACAGGTATCACCATAGTTGACAGTGAAACCCCACTGAAGCCACCCTCTACTACACAGAAGTGGCAAATCTAAATGCAGGCCCTGGCTTAGTAAGAACTCCTGTTACAGAAACTAATTCTATTATGCTGGCTGTGGTTGCAGTATCATCTGTTCCCACTGACTTTTTCATCCTATTTAGACACAATTTTCCATGTAATTTTCAAACACACCTATAACTTTTAAATCTTTAACTTCAGGAAGAAACGAGGACTCATTTGGTAAAACCAGAAACCAGCAATTCAGTCATCCTTTCCTTTCTGATCATCTTTCTTATAAACTTAGCTAACAAAAAAAAACAGCAGATCATCATAGGGTCTCTGAAAAATCCTTCTTATCAAGGTGAAAGATCTGTTCAGGGAAAAGATGGCCAGAAGGCTTGTTAGTGAAGTGGAATAAAAAGGGTCTTTTAATCTAGCCCCAAAAGCACCCCATAAATAAGTCTATGGTAAAGGGTAAAGAGGTCTCACACAGTCAAAGTTTCTTGTGCAAATTTTTTACAGCAGTGACCAGTAACAATACAACAGACAGATGCAGCATGATAGAAGATAAAGTCTGCTGGTTTCTGATATCAAATACAAATTATGACTGATATGAGCAGATTACAAAAAAAACCAAACCAACCCTCTTCCCACCTCCACATAACTTAACACTTGTTTACTGATGTTATTTCGGGTCCACAAACGGGTGCTTTCAATTTTCAGACTAACGTTCCAACAGAAAGCCTTCCAGAGAGCAGAACAGCATGTAGCTGTACAAGCTAGTCAAATTATAAATTTCCTTGTATTAAAAGGATACAAACAACAGCCACCAGTAACAAGCACCTCTGACCCACTGAAAGATGATTCACATTTTTTCAATTAAAAGAAACACTGTTTTCAGTGCCAATGAAGCCTAACTGACAAGTAGATAAAATGATGATGGTGACCAGATGGAAACAACCTCTTCAGTACCAAGAGTTTAATGCCCTCAACAATGAATCTGAAGGTGAACTACTCCCAGTTCACATAGGCCTCTTTGAAATGTTAACAGTAATAATAAAATAGTGTTTACTGACATCTGCATGGAATGTGAAAACCTCTAATATAAGACAGAAAACTGCCCACAGAGAACTAGCCTTTCAGGAACATGGCAGGTATGAAACCTATCCTGCTTAAAGGGATGTCTTCTTAGCAGTAACAGAAGAGATTCGGTCAACGAAGATAAAACATGAAGTGTCAAACTACCAAAAAGCATAGCATTATTTTACTCAACTTTCAATAAAAAGTCTTCACAATCAGTCTGAGATATAAAATAAAGGACCCTAACAGAAACTGCAGTCTTGAGATATTAATTACTGTGGAAAAAGAAAATCACAAGGTTCAGGAAGGCTGCTGGGAGTCCAGAATAACCAACCATCCTAAAGAGCCTGCATTTTATTTAATGCATTAAACTGCGATTTGTCTCTTCCTCATCATACTTTGCAAACTTAAAAGAAACTGCACTACCAGAACATTAATAAGCTTTCTATTTAATGCAATCCACAAATAATTAATTTCAGCAATTGAGAAATCCTTTCAGTTTAACAAAATTCTCTACTGCAGCCTATAAAACCAAAGAAAATGTTAGTAACCAGAGGAATGTAGAAATTGTGTAAAAAGAAACTCTTCTCTCTAATAATGCTAGTTCAGATAACCATAACATAGCCTTGTACTTTGCTCTACCATCCCTGAAGTACAAAACCTCCAGGAACATCACCCTGACCAGCAGAGATAATACACGAGGAGATGGAATGAAGCTGCATCAGGAAGAGGTTCCTCACTGGGAGGGTAGTTGGTCACTGGAACAGGCTCTCCATGGAAGTGGTCTCAGCATCAAGCCTGTCAGATTTCAAGAAGCATCTGGGCAACACGTATTCGTATGGTTTAGTTTTAGTTAGTCTATGAGAAGCAGAAAATTGAAGTCAATGATCCTTAATGGTCCCTTCCAACTTGAGATATTTTATGATTCTATTTCCTTTCATTTAAATAAGTAGTTTCATTATGAGGAAAACTGAGTATTTAATGCCATCAGATTTTATGGATAAAGGAGGAAGTAGAAGCCTGAAAGACATCACTGATTTGAAGAAAATGGAGTTTAATGCACTTTAAGTGTGTGTATGCATGTACATACAAAGATCTATGTATATATATTCTCTTTACTGTTGTGCATTATGATTAGAACTGGAAGATCACATCCATTAGAAATAAACATGCCCAGCAAAGACAATGGGATTACAAATAATAAAGTGAATGCCTTAACAGGAATGCTCTTTTTCTCATATATACATGAAATCACACATACAGAAGAGAACATAAGTTCATTCTGCTCTACAGACTCAAAGTAAAAAATACTTTGTTTGTAAACTGAATCATTGTAATACAGAATTATAAAGGAAACAAGTTCCATTTCTACATGTTGCAACATGTAACTTCAATAGATTATGCAGTGGGTTAAAATAAAGAAGATACCACTTTTAATACTATACCATATATTATTCTTGAAACAAGAATTGTTGGCTTTATTTAACTATGTATTTCTGTATGAAGTCTAGCAAACGAGGACCCACTCTCAGTGAATGCTTTTACTTAACATAGGTAACACAACTACTCTCAAATGAATGAAATGTACATCACCTTCCTCTTACTCTTCACCATGAAATAAATTAAAATGAGCATATTAGTATTTGGCATTCAGTAGACAATATCCCTGAAACCTGTAGTTCACTAATTCAGCTTAGTGAATTATGTTTTTCCTCTAGAAACAGGTCTGAGGAATGAGTTTCCATTATTTAGCACAGGTAACAAAATTAATGCTCTTGACTATGTGTGACATTTGGATTTCTTACAAATAATAAAAAAGCTAAAACCTTAAAAGCTAAGACCAAGATGACAAGATGGTTTGTCTGTTGTTGATCCTAACACAAAAAAAGCAAAATTCCCTTTTATTTAAATTAATAGGAAGAACTGATTTTCAAAATCTAGGTATGAAATTGTTGAATACTTAAGGAAAAAACAGTAGCAGAAGATAATTCTAACAAATTGCAGACATCTATTGTAGCATCTTCTTGCTTGGGATATCTTTGCTTCCCATGCACTTGTTAATGTAATGTTACTTCCTGAATTTATCATAATATTATTCAAATACATTTTCAGAAAGCCAACTGGAAGCATGTCTTTTGCCTTACAAGAAGGGCACTACAGTAGAAACATATTTTTTGTAATACATAATAATTTTAAAATAATAATAACTTGAAAGTTGGGTCAAATGTCTATTAGTAAAGAAACCCTTATTTCTAAATGCTATACATAAATGCTGTAAATAAAGCAAAGAGTAAATGTGTGATCACAATCCAGCATCCTATCTCTGAAAACTAACTTAATAATTTATACCTGATGTTTACAGGATTATAAACCAGATGCTTACAAGTCAAACCCTATAGTATTGGATTTTATTATTTTATATGTATATACTCATTGGCAAAATTTTATACATTGGCACAAACATTATCTACATATGTTATGTCAGGAAAGTTTCTATTTGCCTTAATGTCTGTTTTATCACTCAATCAAAAATACGAGCAACAGCTATAAGAAAAACATATTCAGTCAGCAGAAAACTCGGGAGCATTAAGAAGCAAGTGTGAAAGAAGTGCAAAGTAAAACCCTAGAAAACTGTATAAAAATCACCATAAGTTTACTAAAGAGTTTAAAAATTCAGTACAGCTCCTTTAAGCCTATCTTTACATGAACGGATGCCTATATACTTTATATATATATACACTTTATACACATTATATTTTGAATGGTCCTTATTGAAACCCACTCAGATGTAATGTACTATCATAAAAATAAGCAGATGCCCTTTTTTTTTTTGCTATTTAGTTTTAAAAATCAAAATTTAATTTGTCCAAATGTTTTCTTTGTATTAAAATTAAAATCTGGATGCAAATTAGTCCCTCCTGTTTCTGCTGCTCCTATTTAATTTTCTTAAGAAAAAAATAAAAGTGATTTGAAAGGTCACGCTTGTCATTCACTTCCTAGCACAATAGATGCATGAAGAAAATAAATACATCTTTTCTTCCCCTGTTCTTTTCATCATCACGACCTTGGGAGAAACAATATTGGTGCTTTGCGAACCTCAGCATCTCCCATCTGAGGGCATCCCTCGCACGCAGGTGACATAATAAGAACAGCTCCACTTTCGAGAAACCTGTAATGTCCCTTATTAACTTCCATTTACTGCACACGTCCTACCATGGGCACTTCTGAGCACAAGGCAGGGCAGCTCCCAGCCCTCTGCGAACATGTGAGCGGTTATTTTGCTTTTGTTCGAGAGGCCCTTTCTCGGAGAACAAGGCCCTTCGAACAGAACAAAACAAAAAGAGGGAAAAAAAAAAAAAGAAAAAAGGGGGGGAAATGAAATAAATAAAACCCAGCAGGCCCCTCCCGGCGGCCCGCAGCTCCCGGGCAGCGCGGCCCGGAGGCCAGACGGGCGGGGTCGGGCCTGGGGGTCTCTCGCCTGACTCCCCCAGCCGCTCTGCCCAACCCAGGAGAAAGGTGGGCCCCAGAAAGGGGGGGTGCGAGGGGGGTCTCGGGGGGTGTGGGGGAGGGGTGCGGGGGGAAGACCTGCGCCGGGGAAGTGCTCCCTGTCAATCTGGGGGCGCGGTTGCCCCCAGGCCTTCGGCCGTGGCTCCGTGCCGACACTGCCTGCAGGAGGCCGCAGCCCTGGCCGCTGCAGAACACAAAACCCTCCGCTCCGGAGCTACCGCGGCTGGTCTCCTTCCCTGGGCCGGGGCCGCCATCTTAAGTTCGGGCGAAACTCCATTCCCGCACCGCGCCTAACATACAAAGCGGTGGGACCACGTGACCCCCTCCCCGCGCGGCAGGCCCTGCTGCCCACACTCAACATGGCACATAGGGCCTCCTGCCTCTTCCCTCCCGTCTCCCGGCCCCTCTAGACCTCTTCCTCCTCCCAAGTCTCTATCGCTCCGGAGGCCGGCCCAGGTCTCACTTACTCCGGGGGATAAAGGCGCAGCTCCTCGATATCTCCCAGGAAGCCGAAGAGGGTCCGCATCTGCTCACTGGTCACTGCCGAGGAGAGGTTCGTGACCTGGATGACAGACGTGGGGCCCAAGGGGAAGCCCAAAGGCACCCCGATACCACCGCTGTTCATCATGGCTGAGGCTGCAGAACCGCTCCGCTCGCGGCGGCGTCACGCACAGCCGAGGGGGCGGGTCTAACGACAGAGAGGTGCGCGCGGCGCCTGCCAGAGCGTCCTTACGCACGGGCGCTCTAGCGCCGGACTCTACTGCTCCGTGGAGGAATTACTGGGGCGGGCGGACCGGCTGTTCGTCCGCTGCCGCCTGGGGCTCCTTGGGGACCGAGCCGCCCCAGCGCACACTGGCACCCGCTACCCGCGCTCCCAGCCAGGCCGCTAAGGCACGTCCTCGCTTTTTTTAAGGGCCGCCGTTGTCAGGGCGGGACCAGCGCGGGGCGTCGGCCCCGCCCAGAAAGGGGCGCGGGGCTGCGCGCGCGGCCTGGCCGTTAACGGCACCTGAGGGAGGGGGGGGGGGTAGCGGCTCGGTGTGGCGGCGCGGCTGATGTCCGCGCACCCCGCCAGCTGGGACCCTGTCCCTTGGGCAGGGCGAAGGGCCCCCGGTTTGTGACAGGGTTTGTGACAGATGCAGCGCCCCGCCCGTGGCAGGTCACGCTTGGGTCCCGTTAAGTGACCTGGCGGGACCTCCACCGAGTGCTCCGCCCGCAGCCCGAAACGTGCCCACTAGAGATGAAAGGAAAAAATAGATTCCTCATTTAAATGCCCTTTGGTAGCCAAGTTCAGTAAGAGGCAACCTCATCTCCCTGGGGAGTAAAGCCTTGGAAACACCCTGAATACATTAAAACAGGGAGAGGTTGTAACAGAGTGTTTTTTTTAATGGCTTTGTCATAGCTTGACTGGGAAACTATCCCAATTAAATTGATTTTACCTGGAGTTACAGTGCAAGCTCCCTTTAAGAAAACAAATTAGAGAAATGAGACTGAGTGCTGTGCGTGTGGGTGATCACTGTTAAGTGTCCTGCTGCAGTCCTCCTTAGGTGCTAAAGAACTCTGAGCCCTGGCACAGAAAGACTGAAGGTTTCAGACATCAATAGTTTAGTTTTTAAGATTTTCCATACCCTAAACCTGAACCTAAAAGGGACTGGAGTATTATTTGAAGCTATCTGGGCTGAAAAACGCTTGCAAATTTGTGATACTTCACTGAACAAGTAGGCCAGTTGTTACAGAGTCTCTGTACTGGGTAGTGCTTCCTTCATCGATGTTTAATATGTTACAGACTTCTAAGTAACTCCGAGCAATTATCAGGGATTTATTTTGTTTTAAAATGCCTAAGCGTCAATTTCAGGTAGTACTTACTTCAAAATGATGATCAGTGCACTTGTTTTCATTCTAAATGGAAGCCATGCTCCAAAAGTATGTAAGCTCAAAGCTAAATCCTTTCAGCCATCCTGGTAGCTTTTTTAAATAGCCTAAGTTTAGAGAATTGCAACTGGATGATTCAAGAACTTCTGTTACATACTGTGCAAAATTAAACTCTGGTATAATTATCTATAGGAACATTGCATGAAGGTTTCATAGAATCAATGTGTAAGGTTGGAAGTGACCTTTAGAGGTCATGTAGTCCAACCCCCCTGCACTAAGCAGGGACATCTTCACTAGATTAGGTTCGCAGAGCCCCATCAAGCCTGACATTAAATATCTCCAGGGATGGGGGCCATCTCTGTAGAACCTGTTCCAGTGATCTACTATCTTCATACTGATGAACTTTTTCCTAATACCCAACCTAAATCTCCCCTTTTCAAGTTTAAAACCATTATCTCTCATCCTATTGCACATGCCCTCATGAACAGGTTTTTTCCCGCCTTTCAGGTATTGGAAGGCCACTATAAGGTCCTTCTCTTCTCCAAGCCCACAGCCTTGTCTTCTCCAAGCTGAACAAGCCCAACTCTCTAAGCCTGGCTTCGTAGGAGAGGTGCTCCAGCCCTTTGATGATTTTTGTGGCCCTCCTCTGGACACGCTCCAACAGGTCCATGTCCTTCTTGTGCTGAGGGCTCCAAAGCTGGACACAGTATTCCAGGTGAGGTGTCACCAGAGCAGAGTAGAGGGGCAGAGTCACACCTCTCAACCTGCTGGCCACACTTCTTTTGGTGCAGCCCAGGATGTGGTTGGCATTCTGGGCTGCAGATGCACATTGGTGGCTCATGTCCAGCTTCTCATCTACAAGTCCTTTTCCACAGGGCTGCTTTCCAGCACATCATCTTCTCACCTGTATGGATGATGGGGGTTGTCCTGACCCAGGTGCAGTACCCTACACTTGGCTTTGTTGAACCTCATGAGCTTCACCTGGGCCCACTTCTCCATCCTGTCCAGGTCCCTCTGGATGGCATCCCATCTTTCTGGCACATTAACTGCACCACCCAGCCTTGTGTCATCAGCAAACTTGCTGAGGACGCACTCAATCCCACTGTCAATGTCATTAATAAACACACCACCAGTCCCCACGTAGACCCTTGAGGAAGTCCACTTGTCACTGTCTTCTATCTAGACTTGGAGCCACTGACCATCACCCTCTGGATGCGACCATCCAGCCGATTCCTTATCCACTGAACAGTCCACCCAGCAAATCCATATCTCTCCAACTTAGAGAGAAGGACATGTTTTGACTAGTACATATCACCCAAAGACGCTTAACAGCGGTACAGAAACTATCACTGCTTAGAACATTCTTGTCCTTTCTCCTTGTATCTCTCAGCAGAGTGTACCAGAAAAACAAGCTCTAAAATTTGCACATAGAAAAGTTCTGTGAGTCAGGACTGCCTGGAATACCCTCCATCCTTTTGTTCTCCTTTTGTGGTACATACGGAATTCTGATCCACCAGTCTGCTTACCAAAAACAAAAGAGAAGCAAAACACTGTTTAAATTTTGTACTTGTTGGTACAAAATATCGTGGGACAAAATTAGCTTGAAAAATAATACAAATAAATTAATTTTGATTTCAGAATAATAGCAAAAAAAACCAAACCCCTAGACAAACTGTAAACCCTTTGGTTCACACAGGCTGCCATTAAAATGCTAAAGGCAAACAATAACTTATTCTAACCAAATTGTTCAAAATTTCAAAGTATTTAAGAACCCCCCTATTACAAAAAGGGCTATTAAGGAAAGAAAATAAAATGGGTAGACTTGCAGAAGGGGTATTGATGTACAAGCAGTGCCCTAACATCGTCTCTCTAATCAAGTTAACAGACCTGCATTAACATCGTACGGGTTGCTGTAGGCCAAGGAAAGACCTCAGCCGTGGTCTGAGTAGATTACTCCATGTAGGAGCTTTTCAGGAGCCCCTGAGTCCAGTGGAAAAGTCTGGAACAAGGAAGACATAACCTTGGCAGAGGATAATAGAATTCAACAAACTGTATACACACAAATCCATGGGACCAGATGTGATGTTCCGATGACTGCTGAGGAATTTAGCCAATGTCACTGTGACATTGCCATTAATTATATTTGAAATGTTGTAGTGTTTGGGGGAGGTGGATCTCAACCCCAGATTCCAGATGGGTGAGAAGGAGCATCTGGAAAACTACAGGCCTGTCAGCCTTATGTTGTTCCCTGGGAAAGTGACAGAGCAATTCCTGGAAGCTTTTTCCAATCATGTTAAGGACAAGGAGGTGATTTGGAGCTGTGAGCATAGATTTATGAAGAGAAAATGACGCCTAACCACTTGATAGCTGCCTGCAATGACATGATCAGCTCCATGAACAAGGGGAGAGCAGCTAATGGTGTTTGTCTTGACTTCAGCAAGGCTTTTGTGACTGTGTCCTATGACATCTTCATGGACAAAATGATCACATAGAGATTAGACAAGAGAGCAGTCAGGTGCATTGAAAGGTGGCTCAGCTGCCCAGCTCAAAGGGTCAGAATCAGTGATATGAAATCCAGATTGCAATGGGTTAATAATGATGTATCCCAGGGTCAGTATTAGGTCCAATATTGTTATACTGTCATGCCTTCATTGGTGACCTGGACAGTGGGACATAGTGCAATCTTAGAAGATTTGTAAATGACAGAGTTCAGCTGAGTGTCTGATACCTTGGAGTGAACACGTTGCCATTCAGAGGGACCTCAAAAGTGGAGAAATGGGATGAGAGGCATCTCATGTTCTTGAGAAAAGGGAAATGCAAAGTCCTGCACCTGGGCAGGAGTAACCCCATGCACCAGTACATGCTGGAGGCCAACTGGCTGGAAAGGCAGGATCTGTGAATCCTGTTTAACAAGTTAACATGAGCAAGCAGTGCACCCATGTGGCAAAGAAGGCCATCAGCCCAACTCTTCTCAGTGGTGTCCAGTGGCAGGACAAGAGGCAGTGGGCACAAACTAGAGCACAGGAAATCCGATTTAATCATAAGAAAAAACCCTTTGCTTTACTGTGGAGGTGATTGCTGAAACTGGTTGCCCTGAGTTGTGGTGTCTCTGTTCTTGGGGGTACTCAAAACCTGGCCTGAATAACCTGCTTTAGTTGGCCTTGTTTTGGACAGGGTGGTGTTAGACTGGATGATCTCCAGAGGGTCCTTCCAGCCTCAGAAACTCTCGGATTCTGTGAGATTTAAAGGTGTTTTCCTAGACTGACTTCAGTTATTCAACCACCCACAACTGAGCTGGAATAATGCTTTTTGTTAACGTTCTACAATAATGGAGATGTTATTTGTTAATCTCAGGAGGTCTTTGAATATCCACTGAAAGTGTTACGCTACTGCTACTTTGGTCAGAATGTCTGTAGTCAGGTCTACAGTTATCAGAATGGTTCGTTATTTCATTATTTTTTTACAAGATTTTTAAACTACTTCACTGATGTTTTCCATAATCATGTATCTTCTTAAAGCAGAGAGAATCTAACAGATTTTAGTTCTTACTGTGATTGCTAAAACTGTTGGTTAGAAAGAGCTGGCATTGCTTTGCTCCATTACAAATACATTGAACAGGGTTTGATAGAATGTGAGGCTAATGTTACTAACCCAAATAGGAGAACAAGTGTGAAGAATTTGTTTTTCTCTTCTCCTGTCACAGGATGGAACAATGCTTGACTTAAACCAAGAACAAATCGTATTTCTGTAAGGAAATCCTAGCAGACAGTTTCCCAGTTAATGTGGTAGCAAACAATCATAGAAGCATAGAATTGTTCAGGTTGGAAAGGACCTGAACCACTACACCATATCTCCAAGCACCACATCTACATTTCTTTTAAATACCTCCAGGGATGGTGACGCCACCAGTTCCCTGGGCAGCCTGTTCCAGTGCTTAATCACACTATTGGTGAAGAAACTTTTCCCAACATACAATCTAAACGTCCCTGGTGCAGCTTGAGGCTGTTTCTTATCTTCGTATCACTTGTCACATGGGAGAAGTGTCCAATACCCACCTGGCTACAACCTGTCAGGTAGCTGCTCCCCTGAGCTGCTCCTCATCATACCTGTGCTCTAGACCCTGCACCAGACTTGCTGCTGTTAGTGGGACATGCTCCAGCACCTCAATGCCTTTCTTGTAGCTGGGAGCCCAAAACTGAACCCAGTACCCGTGCTGCAGCCTCACTAGTACCAAGCAAAAGGGGAGGATCCTGAGGGCCACACCATTTCTGATGCAAGCCAGGATGCTCTTGGCCGCCTTGGCTACCTGAACACACTGTTGGCTCATGTTCAGCTGCCTGTTAGCCAACACCCCCAGGGCCTTATCTGACAGGCAGCTTTCCAGTCACTCTTCCCCAAGCCTCCTGCGTTGCATGGGGCTGTGTGACCCAAGTGCAGGACCTGGCACTGAGCCTTGTTGAACCTCACACAATTGGCCTCAGGCCATCTATCCAGCCTGTCCAGATCCCTCTGCAGAGCCTTCCTGCCCTCCAGCACATCAACACTCCTGGCCAATATGCTGTCATCTGCAAACATACTGAATGTGCACTCAGTGTCCTCATCCAGATCTTTGATAAAGATATTGAAGAGCTTGAACTGAGCCCAGAGGAAGGCCACTTGCGATCACAATGGAATGGCTCAGTAGATCACAGAATTGTAGGGGTTGGTAGGGACCTTGAGAGACATCGGGTCCAACCCCCCTGCCAAATCAGGTTACCTAGGACAGATCGGATAGATAGATGTCCAGACAGGTCTTGAATATCTCCAGAGGAGACTCCACAACCCCCTGGGCAGCCTGTCCCAGGGCTCTGTCACCCTCACTGTGTAAAAATTCTGTATATTGGTGTTGAACTTTCTGTGCTCCAACTTGCAGCCATTGCCCCTTGTCCTGTCTCCACAGACCACTGAAAAGGGGCTGGTCATTTCCCCCTCTGTCCCACACTTGAGATATTTAAAAACATTAACAAGATCCCCTTTATACTCTGTATTGGCCAAGCAGGGACATCAAATATCAAACACCATCAACAACTTAAGTACAACTGTAAGATAGCTTGCAAAAAGGTTTGTATCTGTCAGCATTTGCCTGTCTGTCAGACTGCTTTTCGCAGTTGTCACAATATTTTTCTCGATCACCAATTACTCTCTGTGTGGTGGTGTAGAACCTGTTACTCACCTGACTTAACCCTCTGTTAAACAAAAAAAGACTGATGGGTACATTGTTTGGTGAAGGAGCACACGTGGTGGTAGTACAGCTGCATGACTGATACTCCTTTCAGTGGGCGTTGCTCAGGGGAGTGTGGTTGTCAAATGAGCTGATGTTTCAGTGTAGGGTATTTACATATCAACTCGTATTAATACATTTGCAGGATGCTAAAGAACACACTCCATGAGTGGGGTTTTTTTAGTCAGGTTTTCATAATTCTGCAATTATGCACTGAACTAAAAAAACTTGTCTGTAGGGTAAAACCAAGCCTAAGCATTAAACGAATCATCATATAATACAGTTTGGATTTAGGAAACTTCTGACATCTTCTTGACACTTCAGAAACTTTAAAAAGTGAATGGTACATTTAACCATAGCCACCACCCTTTGGTTTCATTGAAGCCTCAACTCGTGTTCAGTATGCTACTTCTTATTTATTTAAGGTGATGAATTTCTAAGTTTAGCTTATCTTTCAGCTATAGAAGAGTGATTAAAATAGACAGGTCTATTTTAGATCTAAATAAAAACAAGGTGTTTTTCTTCTGAATGTCCTTTCACAAGCAGAAATAGAATGCCACTAAACCCTGGTGTATTTGTATAGCTTTTGCTATGTATGTTTGTTTCCATGCACACTAATTTCACACCTTTTGCCTTACTCTGCAGCCAAAAAATGTTCTGCATAGATGGGCGATGCCGAACATGGGAAGCAAATGTGGCTCTTGCAACAGAAATGTTCCTTCCCTTGAGAGTTAATGAAGAGGCATAATCTTCCAATGCCAGTCCCCTACTACTACTCACAGCAGGCTGCCTGTTCAGATTCATTGCTGATAATGCTCTTAATTTCTCAGGTTTTGCCCAGATGCACGCTCCAGGTTGGGACATTTTTCTGCCTCACATAGTCAGGAATATTGCTTCAATGTATGAATTCACGCAGAGATGCTTGCCGAGTGCTGTGCACAGCCAAAACCTCAGATCTGATAGTGTGAGCTGTTTTCCCATTGAAGTAGGCACCTAACATGAAATCTGAAAACTGCAGTAGATGTTTTGCCTACACCTACAGCTATTTCAGCACATGTTGTTTTGGAATAAATCCGCGTGTGTAAGTAGGGTATTGAAATCTCTAATGCAATTCAGATCCGCGCCTCGGCTTAACTTGAACTAACTTTCAGATGCAGACAACTGGGAAAAGGGTAATTCTGTAGCGTTGTACAGACAGCAGACTTCATGCTAAACCCCGGAGAATTGACAGTTCTTCCCAAATGCTAGAAATTTATTTCAGGCCCTTTCTGTCATTACCCCATTCAGGTGCATCGGGTAGCTGCTCTCTTTACTGTATATACCTTAGGATAATCTCTTGCTGGTTTGTTGGTTTGGGTTTTTTAGAAGGCTGGTATGTATTAGAGGAAAACATCTTACAGCAAACTCTTTAATTCTGTGAAGTAATCCCTAATTCAAAACATCAGTAGTCTCAAAAATAACATAAAATGCATTTAACAAAACCCGTTTTTCACAAAGTACGAGATCAATGTTATATCCCAGCCCAGAAAAATCACCAAACAAAAAAAAAAAAATCCAGCATAAAATTTCTCTAGCAGTAGTTGTTTTTCCCAGATGAAATTTGATCTAGAAATCTTAAAGTCCTACCTACACTGAAATTAACAGATGTACTCTGTGTAGTCAGTGAAAGCAGCTGAAACCCTTCCCGAGTGCCCGCATCTGGGTGGCAGTCATCTATGCAAACTGGCATTTCTAAACTGAAGCAGCTGCGAGATTTCTGCATCTGCTCCTCATCTGTTTTATGGCAAACACGTGACAAAAGTTAGGATTGCTGCATTTAGCATAACAGTATGGGTTATAAGAGTTGTATTAGCAGCTATATGAGTGTGCTTTATATTGAAGCTCCATGAAGTTCCCCTTCTCTCCACAAAAATGTTCAAATCAGAGATGGAGTAGCTTTTCTGAGCTTTCAGTTCTTTCTAAGCTTACTCCAAGATAAGATGAGGGACTTGGCTGACAACCAGTAGTATCTGGATAGTGTCTTTGTCTCTGAATCTCCAAGCACATACTAACAAAGGAGGATTGTCACCACCATTTACAGATTGGGAAAATGTAGGTAAGAGAGAGATCTGAGAAGAGATTCTGCATCCAATTACTGCGCTGGGGCAGTGTTTCCTGAGTCACTTACGGAATCTAGTATCTGTTTTCCGGACACGGCCACTTGGGTTACAGAAGCATCATCTCTCCTTCAAAAGGGGTTTTTAGGGGACCCTCTTTTAAGCTGGATAAAGTTATACATAGCAATTTTGTAAATTTATGTCAAACTAAAGGTTTTATGATACACTTTTAAAACCAGTATGTGTGAACATGTACATGTAGGAGAGGGAAACAAAAACGTTGACATTCAGGGTTTTTTATCAGAAGCTACTTGCTACTTTTCTGACAGGGCAAGCTATTGAAACGGTTTGGGTAGGTCCCTGCTATTTCTGGAGGAAAAACGCCTCTTTTTCCCTTGCTGTGAAGTTAATCCTGCTGTGAGTCACAGCATGTACCTCTGCATAAAGGGAAGAGGTTTTTGAATCTCCAGAGTACCTATCTGAGACAGTGCAAAGGTGTTGGATAGAAAATTCTGGAATTCCCTGGAAAGAGCTTCCTCTGCCTTACAGTCAGATTCATAGGAGAAAAGCAAGAAGTTTAAACACATTTAGGACATCACAGTTGCATTCCTCCAAAGCCAAATAATTTCACATATACTGGAGAATCTGCAGCAACAGACCTTTCTGTTTTAGTGCCTGAGCCTGGGGTGCAGACACAGTTCCAGTCTACCCATTAGATATTAAGTTTTCCCTTTTTTGGTGCAATAGTTGAATTACTGACATCATATGTATCAGTTTGATAAACTGCAGTTCACAGAGTGCTGTCTTCAGCTGGATAGTATCACCTGGAACTGAAAACATAACTACAGCCATTAGTTTTTGTTTTGGAGATGCCGTTTTGAAAGACACCCATCCAGCTGTTGTTGCAGCTAAAGTGGTAGCTTTCATTTGCTCTCACGTGCTGAATTTCAAAGAATTCTTCTTTTGCCTTAAATTGGAAAATAATACCACTTTTTCTCACATCAGTCAAGCAAATCCTTCTTATCTGAGGCACGGAAAAAAACCAGGCAAGGTAACTTGCATACTTAAAAATCGAATCATGTGTGTCCTGCTGCGTGACAAGTTGAGGAGGTCTGGGTACAAATCTTTGCCAGTAGTTCTGGTTCCCAGTCTTCTCTGTGCCCTCAGAATATAGGCTTCCACTGACCATAAAAGGATTAGAAACTTTATAATTGTGAAGTTTGAAAACATACTGTGCCAATAAACTGTAACATTTTATGTACAACTTCTATTTGGAAGTGGTATAAACCAGGCATTTTTGCAAAACAAATCAGGTTCAGTAAGTTCTAATGCTGATAATTCTTTCTGGTATCTTAACATGTTCCAGTATCTTCAGATGTCTTAAAATATAAGCACATCATGATTAATGTTAACATAGAATAATTAAGGTCTACAATTAAAAACACACATGCCACTTACTGCAGAGTTTGTTCCATTATTCAAGTCATCAAGTGTATTTTCATAGCTTTTTAATGAAAATGTTATTAAAATCCAGCGGGGGGAAAAACCAACACTGGAGGTTTTATCTGTTTGGAGGCTTTTCAGCACGGTTTCAAACACTTGCATGCATCAACTCCAACCTCATCAGTCATTTCTCATTACAGTTCGCAAATGAGACAATATTACATGATTATTTCATTTTCCCCAGGACTTAGTATTGTGTCAGCCAACCAGCTGTTAATACCTATTTCAATATTTATTAGTAAACCTCACTTTCTCTGTAGAGGAACCATGGCTTTCAACTGAAGTACTTCTGGCAGAAACATTCTCAGCAAAAGTACCTTCTCCATATTCAAAACCAGTTGTTGATTATTCTATTGTGAGTGAAAGTTGTTGCAGACAAAAATCAATCAAATATGCTAAAATGTTATGATTTTAGGAGCTTTGCACAATACTTTCAAATCATGTGTTGTGCCAGTGCATGCTTCAACCCAGTAGAAAGCTTCTCCCCCATTTTGTTGGTTTGTTGGGTTCTTTTCCCCTCCAAAGTTTCTGTCACAAATCATCAACATTAGCAACTGAATGAGAATTTCTGTGCAGAGCAGCTGGTTCCTCTGATACCAATTTCTTGATTAAGAGACAGTCCTTGAGAAGTTTGTCCAAATGGGTATTTTCACATGTCTGGCAAACAACTCCTTGGAGGAACAGCAAAGCCGTTTGGTGGTTTGCAGCATCCGGCCACGCCTCATGAAATGTCTATGGTGTGGAGCCACATTACCCTTTCTCTTACATAGATGCAAAGTTAGATGTTGCAGACTACTGTAACCAGACATGTAGTTCCCGGTGCTCCAAAGTTTGGGGAGAAAAGTGATGTCACTTTGGCAGTGTGACTTGTGATGGGGAGCTGTTCCCAGCCTTCTGGAACCTGCCAGCCCAGGCTCATGATACGTGTCCTCCTGCATCTTCTTATTGGGTCACTAAAACTTTAGTATAAAGGGTATCCATATGTTGTAGTTTTATGTGTCTGGGTTCTGCTGAAGGAGGGGGCTGCAGGGGTGGCTTCTAGAAGAAGCAGCCAAAATCTCTCTGCAGGCCCCACAGAGCAAACACCAGCCAGCGCAAGGCCAGAGTCACTGCTGACCAAGGCCAAGCCCATCAGCAACACTCACAGCGCCTCTGGGAATCACATCACATTTAGGAGAAAAAAACCTGAAAGCAGCTGCTTTTTGCCACCAGAGAACCGAGTGAGAAGATGTAAGAAACTGTGCAGACACCAAGGCCAGTGAAGGGGAGGATGAGGTGCTCCAAATGCTGGAGGAGAGATTCCCCTGCAGCCTGTGGAAAAACCCGTGGTGGAGCGGGTGTCCCCCCACAGCCCATGGAAGATGATGCAGAGCAGACCCCACCCGCAGCCCATGTAGAGGCTCCACGCTGGAGCAGGGGGAGATGTACAGAAGATGCTGTGACTCGTGTTGGAGCAAGTCCCTGGCAGCAGATCTGCAGCCCATGGAGAGAGACAGACATGAGAGAGACCCACGCTAGAGGAAGTTTGCTGGGGATACTTGTGACTGTGGGGGACCAGGCTGGAGCATTCTGGGCCTGAGAGACATTCTATGATTTATGACTGTGCCCCACAGCAGTGACCCATGCTGGGGCAGCTGGTGAAGAGCTGAAGCCCTGTGGGAAAGGACTCACAGTGGAGAATTTCGTGGAGGACTGTCTCCCATGGGTGGGACCCCATGCTGGAACAGGAGAAGGTTGTGAGGAATGTGTGTTTCCCCCCTCCACCTCACCCCCAGCCAAGAAGGAAAACTACTTGTGAGGAACTGACTGAAACACCATTCCTCCCATTCCCTGCCTCTCCCCATGCCACAATGAGGAGGGGGAAGAAGGGAGAAATCATGACTAAAGTGAAGCCTGCTAAGGAGGGAGGGGTGGGGGGAGGTGCTTTAAGATTTGGTCACACTTCTCATTACCCCACTCTGATGTCACTGGGTGTGCCGTGCAGTGTCATAAATTAGAGAGATTCTTTCCTTTATTCCCTGTTGAATCTGTTCTGCCCGTGAAGCTGATTGTGGAATGATCTCTCTCTGTCCTTATCTCGACTCCTAAGCCTCTCAGCATGTATTTTCTCCCCTGTCCAGCTGAAAAGGGGAGTGATAGAGGCTTTGGTGGGTGTCTGGCCTCCAACCCAGGTGAAAACAGCACACCATATAAATGTGACTGGCGTAAGGTTTCATCGCTCTGACATGCTCTATGTTAACTGCATCTTTCACAGCTCAGCAATGTTTATCCATAGCTACTCAATAGAATTTTTCCTTAAGTGGGGTAATTGCAGCCTACTTTCAAAACGCCCAAAATCCCGTGCAGGGTGTTTCTGATGTACAAGAGGAACATGCAGGTTGTAATGCTTATTTCATGTTTTCCTTTAGGCCAAGCAGCTGCTTCTTTTCCTATACTTAATTCTTATCCTTAACACAAAGTAACAGTTCAGATTGCAGTATGGAAATACAAGGCATGTTCTTGCAGACAGCATCAGGAAAAGCAAACACAAAAAGGCACAGAACTGGAAATCAAGGAATGAAACTGAGAATAGGGGCTGTACTGCAGGGAGGGGCTATGCTGTCCTTGAAAAGAGGCTCTCAGGAAGCAGTGGAAGGAGAGAGACTCTGGGCAACCCTCTGAGAAACGTGAAGGTACTGTCTGCTGCCAGGAACACAGCAAAGGAAGCCAAAGCAGCTTCTGGCCATCACAGTCAGCAGCCCATGATGCAGGGTGCCTGAAGCCTTCGTTGTGGCTGCCCCTGCATCATAAGGATGATGCTCCCTCTCTCAGCTGGAGCTAGAAGGGGGCCTGTGTGAGAGTTTGGTGGGTCAGAGATAGTGCCTGGGGCCTCTCCTGCACCTTTCCTGCAGGAGCTGTGCTGCTAAGCAAGGGGGTTATGGAAGATGGCAAGCTGCACAACATCACAGAGAGATGGGATCTCCTCACAGACACTACAGCTTCAAGAGCCTTGGGCCCCCTCCACAGCACAGCCCTGAGCAGCGTCTGTTGCTAGCAAAACCACAAATGGAAAATCAGTGGAAGGTATTGGCTGGAAGCTGGTGTCTCCTGGCACCATGTGTAGGGATTCTGCTGCACCTGTGGTTCACTGCCCTCAAAGCTCAGGAGGAGCTGAGGGTGCTTTCAAGCAGAGCATCTGGACAGGCTGACCCTCAGCCATGCCAGACCACCCGGAGGAAGCAGTGGGTGATGTGGTACCCGGCTCCTCACAGTGGGACTGCGGTGGTTTAGCCCTAGCCAGCAGCTGAGCACCACCTGACTGCTCACCCCCCATGGTGGGATGGGGAGGAGAATGGGGAGACAAAGGCAGACTGAGTGAGCTGGGATAAGGGCAGTTCACTGGGACAGCACAGGGCAAGGGAAGTAACAGGACTTAGAATATACACAGCGGTGATAACCCAAGGCTATTTACCCACCTGAGGACTGCCTGGATGCTCAGCCATGTTCCCATGGGGAGCGTGGTGTCTCATGGTATGGAATACCTCTTGGCCGGCTCAGTTCACTTGTGCTGGCTCCTTGTGGAAATTAACTCTGTCCCAGCTGAAACCAGTACAGGGGCAGAGGCACCGACCTGCTGAGCTGACCTGCTGGCTACAGCAGTTTGGGGCTCGCTTGTGACCCAGAACCAGGATGCTGTGGAGAGACTGCCAAAGTTCATCCAACCCTCTGACTATGACCCTGTGCATTCTCCCACATGGGCACCAGTGAGACCACCAGGGCAGCCAGGAGAGGATCCATCCATTGCCCCCAGGAAATACTCAGGGATGTGGGATACCTGGTGCCCTTCTTCCCAGTGCAGCTCTCAGGGGGAAGAGGGCATGAGGAGGAGAGGACTGGTACTGAGCACCAACAGCTGGGTTCAGAGCTGGGGTCAGTGATGCAGTTTTGGTTTCTGGCACCAGAAACCTCTTTGAGGATGAGTGTCTGCTGGGAAAGATGGGATCCACTTCACTAAGTGGTGATGGTGATGCAGTAGCTCAGGACTCAGGCAGTGAGGTAATCACGTCAAGTCTAGATGTCGCTTTCAAAAATAGGTCTAGAAATGAAAAGTATCTTCAGTATTGTAACATACATTTGTACAGACACTGTGTGTGCACCTCCCCTGTGTAACCTTAAAGCCCTGACTACTGCACGGATGGCACGAGTAGCTGCAGAAAGGTTTATCTCTTAGAAATAAGCCACAATGACGGCAATATAATGAGAAATGTGAGAGAAAGGAATTTTTAACAGCTTCTAGTGGCTTTTTGTCTTAGGCTAACCATTACAAAAGCTTCCTCTCCCTGCCAACAGTCATCAGTAGTTTTCTTTAGTACGCATGATCTTTTATGTTGTTCTAAAATCACCTGCTGTAGCATAAGGTAAGGTTTTCTTTCTGGATGTTTACTTTAAATCTGAGTTGTAAGGCACAACTTAACCTTCATTTGGCGTTGGCTAATTGTTTAAAGGAAGAGTTGGTCCTCTCTCATGTTGAGGCAGTTTAGGAACTTACGTGTTCAGAAGCTTGCATGTCTATCCTCTTGGAAACAGTGACAAAACCCACCAAGAAGCCCCTGAAAACACCCAGAAATAGAGAAACTTGTGTGACCTAAAATTCCCCCATGGCAGAGAGACATTTTGGGCCAGCATTATTTGATACAGTCCTGTCACAGGTAGAGCAATTCTTGCAGGAGAAGTATTCAGGGAACAATGAAACTCTCTGTGCAAACTTAGAGACCAAGAAAGGAAAAAAAGCTGCAAGTAACCCACATCAAGGTGTTTAAATTAGATCAGTTACTGCAGTCATGACTTGTCTTTGTTTTTTCAACTGGCAGGACAGAGTCTTCGACTCAAGTGTTTTTGAAAGAACCAAAGTCTGTAACTAACGATGGGCTTTTTATGTACAGCATCAGCTGCTAATGAAGAAGCCTCTGACACCAAAAGACCACCCTAATCTTCTGAAACACTTGCAGTTTTCGTAGTAAGAGGAGCAGTTTATTCCAAGAAGTGTACTTGTTCTGGTGTAACAGATGGTTCAACATCTGTTTCTGGAGGACAGATACAGATTTATTTTTTTAAAAGAAACCTATATGGAATGCTCTAGCACTGCTTAATTTTCTATGTAAAGCCATTCAGAACAAGTCATCTACTCTGAGGCGCTCAGAAACTCTTAAATTTTACTTATTCAGGTGGGCGTCTGTGAACGGTAATGCCTGGTGACAGAAAAGCAGGATTGATTTGATACTGCAACTTGAAAAAAGGTATTTCCTAAGAACAGCTATATCCAGCCAGGTAACAAAAACTGGATACAGGAAGATTTTAGGAACAATGTTTCTTCTTGTTAGATCTTTGTGTTTGTTGTTTCCTAATATCTGCCATGGGGGAAATTTGCTGAAGCAGCATCCCTGTCTGTAACTAAGTATGGCTCCAGTTACAGAGTGTTGGAAATCACAGCATGACATGGAACTGGCCAGGATGGATTGGGACACTGCAACAAATAATTTCTAGCCACATTTTATACACTTCAGCCAAGAATTCCTCAATGGGGCAGGACCATAGTCAGACCATTGCCATAGCAAGGCCCTGAACGACAGCCATCAGGTATGAGGGGATTTTTGTTTCCTGCTGACTTCAGTTGACCTGTGTACGATCTTAAATGGGAATTTTCACTTCTCTTACTTTGGCTACTTGGGTTTTCCATATAACAACAACTTTTTTAGAGAGGGGCAATTTTACAGTGCTGCTGCAGCATTTGGTGTAGTGGAACCTCAGTGTCAAGGTAGTCTCATTGATGCTGCAACAGAATCTTCTGGACACATTCCAAAATTGAATTTAATCCAAGGCAGCAGAAACAACACAACAGAAATAGCTTCTCTCTGAAAAAGCTTGTCCAGTCAGGGGAGCACAAGGTGGCCTCGGCATTCTCAGGTGCCTGATGAGAAAGTAAATCACTGAGTTATGAAGGAGCCCAAAGGCTCAGCAGCACAGGAATGAGGCAGACCTAACAAGTGGTACCGGTGAACTTGGAAAGAAGTGGCTCGAAGTCTGAAACAAAAAAGGCAGAAAAGACAACAAAAAGGTCTCAAAAAAGAGAGCTCATGAGGGAAAATAGTGAAAGGGGGAAAAATTCCAAAGCCCAAGTACGGAGCAGATAACGGAAAAACTTAAATAAGGAGGGACCAGTGCTCCAGGGCTATCAGGGCTGTAAACTGTTACCCTGAGAATCACTCTTGTGTGTCACCGAAGCAGGAACTCAAGTACTAAGTTCTGCCAGACCCACATATACAAGGAAATACAACCAGTTTTTGTCACTGCATTATCAGGTGGTTTCCAGGAAACTGGATGTAAACCAGCATTTACCTGTCTGGTGACATTCCATGCCTAGCTCTTCCTTTTCTTTGCCCGGTACATCTCTGTGGAGCCTTCCCGAGACACTCTCCTTGACTGATCACTCCTCTCTGCTACTGAAACGGCTCAGTTTGAATCAGATGAAGACCACTCATCTCTCCTAAAGGGAGAAGCCATGGGCTGCCAGAGCTGATTTCATTGCACGACAGGGTTACTCACAAAAGTACTTCCTTACTGTGAGGAACCCAGCCTTGCAATGAAATCACCTAAAGCTGGCTCCAGGGCACTGAGGTGGACTGGGCCAGAAACACAACTACGACTTTACTAGTGCCTACTGATGGCTTACTAAGGTCTGCAGAAACTATTGATGAAAAAAATGGTGTTATGGAGAATTTCCTATAACTTAAATGAGTCAATTACACACATCTTTAAAGAGCATTAGTTTATTACCTATTCTCCATGTCTTACCTCAAAACAATCTAATTATATACAAAAATTTGGAATGTTGAGTAAATGCTGATCAATAGAAATGTTTTGCAGCTATGACAAGGGAGTGTTTCTAACAAATCCAAAATAATTAAAAAGGTTTGATTTCTGTGTGTTGTTTATTGCTATGCTTGTGTTCATAGAATGCTTTCAAGTATATACACTTTGTAACTCCAGTCCAAAAGTGGAACTAAAATTTATTTACATAATAAATATGTGGGAGACTTCATCTTTTCATTATGTCAGTTGAACTGATTCTTTAATGAACTATTAAGAATAGAAAGAATTAAAAGTTTGCATCAACTCACTGTCATGCTAAACAACTTAGGCTGCTGATGGATTTTATTCTATTCTATTCGAAATGTGGTTTAAGATGCATTCAAAATGAAAAGAGCTGATATTGTCTCTCCTGGCTGGACTAGTTCAGGAGACACCTCTCCCATGCTCTGCGAAATCATCTAGTTTGACACGTGTTTACCTTTACACACAGACACCGAAGGAACAAGCACATTCCAATCCACTGAAAACTCTGACATTTGCTGAGTTAAAATCATCATAAACCATGTTTTATTAGATTATTAATTTGCTAATTTATTGAAGACAAGCTTTGGCAAAGTATCCCCACAAGAAGTACTAAACTTCTTCCTATAAATCTCTACTTCTAAAGTTCTACCATAGCCAAACAGTTTTTGGTAGAATTTTCCTGCGATACATAGATCTGAAAATTAAGTGACACAACAACATTTAAAACTTCTGTTACCATTAAAGCAAAACACAATACAGTATAACTCCTCAGTGATATATTTAAATGTACTGCAAAATGTATACAAAGTCAGTCCAAGATCAGTAAAGAATCAGTTCTGGGTTTTGGACTCTTCCCTTCCCAAAGGTACAGGTTATGTAGAAGACCAAGGTAATTTAGGACTTGTCTCTATGCGTTCCCTTTAAAAGGCAGTATGTGATACAAATAACATGATTTAAAGTAATGAACATGCGAACATTTTGCACTTTTGATAGAAAAAATAGAAACTAAGTGACAACAAAAGACATCTTAGAAGGGGAACACTGAAGCCTGCCATTATATAGCCATGTTTCTCATTCTTTTCTCTGAAGATTAACAGCACACAGAAAATAAGTGAATTTTATCAAAATACAGCACATTTCTGCTAATATATCAAAAAAATCATTTTCTATGTAAATATTACTGAAAACCAACTAAAAAGAGTTGAAATATACAAAGAGTTGTTAAAGGGTTTCAATTATAATATTAGAACTATACACAGTACAATAAGCAATAGTTAACATCTTTGAAAGAAGTGCAATAATATTGGAGTTCACTTATTTTAAAGTACTGCCTGTGTATTAACGCTAGCTATGTATAATCCCCCTTTCTTCCAGCTCATTGTCCCAAGACTATAGGAAGCTGGTGTGTTTTTTTGCTAGCTTTAATAAAAGCATTTACTTTTGTACACATGGGTTGAAAAAAAGCAACTCATACCTGTCTCCAGCTACCAACTTACATGTGATTAGAAATCAACTGCAATAACTGAATATTGCTCCAATGACAGGCTCATCATTAGCCCTGATTAACAACAGTTATTGGTCTTCTATGGCACTTTTCCCTGGTCCATAACAACCGTGTATTAATTATCACTGCAGATTATGCAGTCTATATTCAATTACAAAGGAGAAAGAGAGAAATGAAGTTAATGTTTCTGGTAAACAAAATTAATAGAAGCATAATTGAATATTTTATACAGTAATAAGGAACAAAGGCAGCCTGTGGTAAATCACTATTACATTAATATAGTTAGAAACCCTTTAATGACTCTGAAGTGTCTAGTTCACATTTAATGTTACCTGTAGGAACAGCCCTTTAATAAACATCGTTACGAACTGGTGGGTTGTACGTATGCCCTCCCTTTGCTCTGCATCTCACCACGGCAGCTCTCCATCACTGTTCAAAGTTTCACAAACTTGCTTTGGTTACCTAGCTCCATGCGTATGGTTTCCTTTTTGATTAACGAGGCAATGCAAAGGCCGAATGGAATCAAGATGCCTTCCTAGCCTTCCCCGCATGATTTACTCTGCGTGTGTTTAAATATTCATTACAGGCAACAACCGTAAAAACTGGCCATTTCAGTTTCATTTTGAAAAGCTGTTAAGGTAAAACGGAGTTTATAAAGACACAAGTATTACCATTTGCACAAAATTGGGGATTTCCACGGCAGAGAAAAACCTCTGGGCACATTTCTACAGCACGGTTGAAAAAATCATGTATGCGAGACAACCGAACTAAACATGAGTCACATGTGGCAAGTGAGTATTCAATGACTACATTAAGAACAAATCCTGTAGAGTATCACAATTTTGTAGTTACAGCCTTCCTAAAAAACACAATTAAGCTTTTATTGCGTTTGCTATTGGTAGACGTACAGTCCAAAACTAAACACTTTTTCGTCTTCCCGATTCCCGACTTGGATAGCAGATAGTTGTTTTGCCTGAACTTCCTCCTGCCCAACCAGCACCGCCTTCCATCTACCCATTCATCTATACAATGTGCACATAAGCAAAGCCAACATTTTATATCCCCTTTTCATACCTACGGAAGTGGTTTCAGCATAACACATTAATATCTGGTGAATAAAAATAAAGGCAATAAACAGCTACAGGACAGACAGCCCTGCCATCTGTCCATTGGCTACAACTGAGGCTTTGCAAAGCCTTGCACTAAGTTTAGTAATGTGTATGAATTATCCAAAAATAAACCTACCATCTGTACAAAAGAAACAACACAGGTCTGTTCTCGGAGGAGTGATCCTTAAGTTGCTGTAATGCTTAAAAACAAGTTTATTCACCATATGCATTTCTGAAATGATTTCCTGTATGTTCTGTACAGTGGTTTTTCCCCATTTAACCACAAGTCCAGTATTTCCTGTACAAATTTTGATCATAATTCTTTTCAAGTTCCTTTCTTGTATAAAAATAGGCAAAATATTCAGTTTCCCATAAGTCCTTCAATAGAACCTGCTGGCTTTTTCCCCCCAATCCACAGTATTTATGAAGAAACTTCTCGCACAATGATGAGTTCCACTGCATTCTGAAAAGTCTTTAGCAACGATACTGCTTGTCCATGATCGATATTGATGAAACTGTATCCATTAGCCTGAAAAGAAATATATAAAATTGAAAATTATGAGTCTCATATGCCAAGTTCGTGAAACACGTCTCTCATTTTATGTTAGTTTATTTAAGCTTTAAGGTCTAAAATAACTGAATTCCATATAAAGGCAGAAAATAAAGCCCTGCAGCCATGCCATAAAACCCAAATGCAGTACAAACAATACATCTTGGTTTGTGATAAATTAAAGCTACTGAAGACGGAAAGCATTAAGGGCACTGGGACCCATTTTTGGGTGCAACACCTCCTGAGGCCACCCCCAGCTTGAATTTTCCTATGACTTTAAACAATTTTCTCATTCTTTGGACAGGTTTGACTTGGCAAATGCAAGCAGGCCTGAGTGACCTGCACAAGACAAGGAAAACATGCCTATAGTTCAGCGTCTTGGGGAGTACAGCTGCAAATTCATGTCCAGTCTGGGAGATAAAATCTTGCAGAATGACAGATTGATCCAGCTTGAACCATTACTGCTTCCAGCTGTGTGTCCCACCTTTCTCCCTGAGCTACTCCCCTTTATGTGGCAGCAGAGAGAACTGGTCATGCACTCTGTGCCTTAGCTGTGCCACACTGGAGTTGCAGTTCCTTATCTGCAATGGTTGCTGCTGTTACCAGCTGAATCCTCTGTTGGAAAGGCAGTGGTTTCTAACTCTGCTTAGGATTGCAGAGAAAGATTTACCTATAGTCTGTTCAGACAGCAAAAGCAGCAATAACCCTTCCAAATTGTCACCTATACAGAATGTACCAACTCTGACCGAATCAGACTTACATGCAATTACCTAGCCACTGGTCCTGTGGAGTATTTCATTAGATATGTGTATCAGACAGGTGATAGAACATGTACAGTCACTGAGGGCTTTACAGAGAAGGTTGCAAAATTGAGCACAGGAAAGGAATTTTGAGACAGTGTTCAGTCAAGAGCTGCAGAAGTTGTCTAAGCAGCAACAGGACAGAGCGGGACTGTCATTACATCATCACTGTGATAGTCACAGGTACACAGAACATGCTGTTACACACACAAAAAACTCTCTTAGTTAGGAGAAATAAAACAGCCTGTAATTCACTAAGCATGCAAATGGAACTTCTCCTATTTCAAATTACTAATTCCCTGATAAACAGAAAGAAAAACCCAAAGAAGAAAACTTCATTATAGATGTCACACAAACAGAATCCCATAAAGACAGGAATAAGCCATCCAAAGAACAGGCACGTTTCACACCTGTTCCACCCCCTAAGTAACAAATACACTGCCAGTGTTTTCAAAACTTCATCATGCCTTTTGTTAAAGACACCATGTATGGTGTCTTGGAGGATTACCCCCACCCCTGAAAGTCATGTACATCAGTAGAACTAGGCCCTTTCTTGTCCCTGTGAGGAAGACCTAAACAAGTGCAGAATTATTTACTGTGCTCAAAACCAAGCCATTTTAAGTTGGAACAATTTAATCTCAGTTTAGTTTTCTTGTGTGCTTTTTGCCTTTATCTTTCATTTGAAGGATTAGGCCATGTCATCAGTTTGGCTTTGTCTTAAGACTGTTCACAGGATGTTGCAGCTTAACTGAGGTACTGCTGAATTTTTTGCTTTTGTTTTCAGAAACCCAAAATGCAGCAGTCAACTCTACCAACGTGCTCAAACAAGTAATAAGGTGAATAATTAATAATTTTTAACAAGATCCACAACTTCAAGGATGACTACAAAACTTTTCAATTGGTCCTGTTAAGAGTTTCTTTAAGGAAGTAAAGCTTATACAAATCAGAATGTATCATCAAACAGTTTGGGTCAGAAGGAACCTCAAAGATCACCTAGCTCCAATGCCCCTGCCATGGGGGTGGACACCCTCCTCCACTAGATCAGGTTGCCCAAACCCTCATCCAACCTGGCCTTGAACACTGCCAGGGAGGGGGCAGCCATAGCTGCTCTGTAAAACATCTTTCAGTGCTCCACCACCATCAGCAGGAAGAATGTCCTCCTCCTATCTCATATAAAAATCTACCTTCCTTCAGCTCATGGCCATTACCCCTTGTCCTGTCACTCCCTTGTAAACAGTCCCTCTCCAGCTTTCCTGTAAGCCTCTTTAGATACTAGCAGGCTGCTATCAGGTTTCCCCAGAGCCTTTTCCATGCTGAAAAAGCCCAATTCTCTCAGCCTGTCTTCAAAGGAGAGGTGCTCCAGCCCTCTCATCATCTTCATGGCCCAACTCTGGACTTGCTCCTACAGCTTCATGTCTTACTGGGGATCCGAGAGCTGGATGGGACACTGCACTCCAGGTGGGGCCTCACAAGAGCAGAGCAGAGGGGCAGAACCACCTCCCTTGATCTGCTGGCCACACTGCTTTTGATGCAGCCCAGGCTACAGTTGGCTTTCCGGGCTGCAAGTGCACATTGCTGGCTCATGTTGAGCTTCTTGCCCACCAGTGCCTCCAAGGACTTCTCCTTAGGGCTCCTCTCAGTCCATCCTCTGCCTAGCCTGTAGTTGTGCTGATCCATGTGCAGGACCTTGCCCTTGGCCTTGCTGAACTTTACGTGGTTCCAATGGGCCACCTTTCAAGCCAGTCAAGGACTTTGGATGGCATCCCTTCCCTCCAGCCTGTCAACTGCACCCCACATCTTGGTCTCACTGGCAAACCTGCTGAGGGTGCGCTTGATCCCACTGTCCGTATCACTAATAGAGATGTTAAACACTACCTTGTACATTTCTTTGACCCCTCCACAGACAGTTTATGAGCTCATTAAACAAGTTCAAACAAATCTGATAGAGAAGAGGCCTGAAAGGTACTGACCTTCTACAGAAAAGGAACTGCATGGCTGCCTCCCAGAAGCCATGGGCTCCTGAAGTAACCTACTTGGCTCTCCTGCAGCAGATGGGACAGCCAGGAGGTACATGCTGTGACCAGGCAGGTATCAGACAGCCAGGAGCAATTTCTGCCAGCCCTTCCGCATGTCCAGGCTGTCAGCCAGGGGGAAGGCAGCAAAGACTGGCAGGAACTGCAGGATGGAGGGGTTGTGACAGCAAGGTGTGGCGGGGAGGAGGATTGTGAGGTGCGACTGCCAGTGTTCAGACAACACGTTTTTCAGAAAACTGCCTGTGAATGACTGCAACTTAAGTAACTGAATGATAGTAAAGCCTGGTTAAATGCTCATATTCCATCTTGAATAACAGTTTTTCTGTCTTTAAAGGTGTGAAAAGTATTCAGCGTCTCAAAAAGTCATCTGAGTGATTAATAGTTTAGGCTGTACCACCTATCCTTTTGTTGGATGGAAGAAAATTAAAAGCATTAACCCAGAATGTAAGAATGCTTCTGGAAAAGACATTGATAATCTATGTGAAAACTCAAGATTCTGCTCTTATAAAAGCTGCACAGTAAAAATGAACCGATGTATTGCACAAGTTAGCTAACTGGATGACCACAGTACCTGAATTATTTTATCCCCGGGCTGCAACAACTTAGATGCTGGTCCGTCTGGTTGCACTCTGGTTACAAATATACCCTTGAAAAACAGAGGTGGAAAGCATTTTAGACAACTTCTTGCATGAATAGTAGGGTATCATGAAATAGATTTAATTCAAAACAGTATTTTTCTATCCTAGGTAGAACGGAATACAATAAATCCAGGAGAACTGCCTTTAAAGGAGTACTGAAGGGCAAATTCTGATCTGCCTTTGTTTAATTTGGCAGATGTGTATGTCAAGATGAATCAGCCACCAGAAATAAGGCTGTAGGCTAAATCCTGTTCTTTTTCAAGAGGCTTCCTAACTGTAAACTCCATAATCCTGTATCTCAAATCTGTTGACTGATGTATTTGTAACAGCACAAGAACAGGAATAATCCTCTGTGACCACCGTGGTCACCTACCACCTTGTTCCCAGTTTCTGCCCTCCAGTCCTGGAGTTCAGTGGTTTGGGGAGTATACATACTTCCCCACCTCCTTTACTAAATGATAGAAACATTATTAATCAGAATGATTTTAAGATGCATTAATATCAAATACTCACATCATCTTCTGGTCTGAATGGATTCCCTCTACCACCAACTCCTCCTGATATACTAAACCCAAGTTCTGGATCCTTGTCAATTCTCACTCGAATCTAAGTAGGTACAAACAAAGTTAGACAGACTGGTTGAAAATCTGCATTCAAAGCTACTGTAAAGAAATTATTACTACAGAGTTTAGGTGAACAAAACCTATAAAAGGAAAAAAAAAAATCAAACATTTTTCACAGCTTGAGAAAGTATTGTATCTCAGAACATTACATCAGAACAAGATTTCCATACCACAGCATCATGTATCGCTGTACGTGTTTCACTCCAGTATCACTGGAGTAGCTGGTATATATTATTATTAAAATCATAGCTCATGCAGGCTTTAATTTTAATATATTATATATATTGTTATACATATATATTGTTAGATATATTTAGCTATTATGTAAATTAATTTAATGCCCCCAGCAAAAACACGTTCCTAGGAAAGAACATATTCTTCCTATTTCTTTGCTGCTGCTAGCTGAATTTTAAAATTAAACTTTGTTCCCACTTTCACTTCTAAGTTCTACACAGCCAACACTGTCCTCCCTTTCTCTTGCCAAAACAGCTGATTAGAAAACTTAGGAAGGTGACACTCTTATTCTAGCACAGAATGAAAACAACAGTTCTCAGTATTTACTCAAAAAGCAAAAACAATACAAAGGAAACATCTTGTGTCCAAGAGCAGAAAGAATCTTGCCACAATGAGAGTGCCACTAAATTGTATCAATATTTCTTACCCACATCTGTCTATCAGAAATAGGGCTGATGGCTGTCAGGCCTCCATAAGATGCTCACACTTTTTTCATTTTTTTTTTTTTTTAATGGATGCACATTTCTACATTTGCAGGTTTTTGAACCATTCTGGACAGCAACAAATAGATGCAAAGTACTCTAAATTGTACTGCTAATTTGTATTTTTTCAGTTGCTAGACAAATGAGTTGGGGATCAAAACCTGTAGCTGTGATAAATTTCTAGCTCAGGGAAAAAAGATATAAATTTAAGTTTCTGGTACATTCTGTTAAAAGTCTACCATATTTCTCTCAAAATGTTCACATAATAAATAGAGTTCAAAACTAGAAGGAACATGTGATTTCAGTAGCAGAATTGTACTGAGATAACACTGTCTTTGCTGGTGATTAATTGCTGTATGATTTCTGTCACTATCTACAGAGAAACAGTAATAAAGAAAAGCAATCCAAGAACACACTGCCACTGACAGACAGATGCCATATTGTCACAGAAAATTTTATTCTTACCTCCTGCTTTGCCAGTTCATGGCTTTGTCTGGGAGAACACTGGGACTGGCTGTAGGGAGGTTGGTGGGCAACCTTCAGCATCAGATAATCAATTAATTGCTCTCTAGATGGATGCCTTGCTACTGATGATTGAGGAGGGAGATGATGCATTTGGCTGTAGTTTGCCTGAGGTCTTTGAGGCTGGCACATTTGTCCATTTGTCAAAGGTATCTGAATAAAACATGAATACTTTATGTCGTACAATTTATAAGCAGCAGTCCTCAATTCCTCCTTTATTATTTCAATATTTCACATACTTGACTGCTTTTAATTTTAGGAACATTACTGAAACTACTCTTCTGGATCACATACAGTTACACTCAATTTTCTTTACAGTCATCAGCTCTGACCTCCTGAAAACAAATCTGAAAAGCAAAACTTACTTGGACTGCTAATCCACTAGAACAGACTAAACAGTCTTTGCTTTTAGCAATTTTTTCACTAGTTATCCCAACCATTATTTTGTAGTGGTGTGACAGACAGCATTGACACTTGGTTGATATTATTACAGTTTGTACTTTTTACTGCATAAAATTCAGAGATCATATAACAATTCCCAATAGATCACACACAAAATAAAAATCCCACACAGCTATCAGACAGAAATTATATGCTCTCTGAACATCTTTTGGTGACCACTGTACCAGAAAACCTTCTGATACAAGCTCAAGACTTTAACATCAAAACTGCAACGCTATTTCCATCAAATGTTTTTGTTATTCTTTTGTTAACACATCTGTCACTGATTTGTAAGATGGTGACAAACAGCAGTGAGGTACACAACTGTAAAGACATACAGTGAATTCAAATAATTTCACAAGGAATTATGACAAAGCTGGATGTGATAAAGTTTCTTAACAAGCCTCAGAGTTACTGTGGAGCTCTGCAGCTCTGTGTTGACACAGGCAGCCTTTTACCTCCTCACACATACGCCTTGCACTATGCCTAGACACAAGTGACTACTCAGGCTAGGTATCTAATTCCCACATTCCAAAAACGTTAGGAAAAATACTTCTTGTTCCACTGCCAGAGTTAAGAGTTTACATGGGCCAACGTGTATTGAGAGCTATGCAAATTCCCAGTACCCAGTGTCTGCAGAAATGCAGCTGAAATTATGGAAGTTCAGTTGGTGCATTGTAATAACACACAAGCATTCATTTTCATTGTAGTAAGATCTGCCTGTAGAGATGGTCCTTAGAAATGAATACAGAATGTCTCCTGCAAATTCTAGCTTATGATCACAATTTCATAACTATATGTTTCAAGTTTGTTCTTTAAAAGGTTCAGATTGCTTTCCTGATTGGAATACTGCTGTATTCCAATCTCTACTTGGAATTACATCTTTTTCTGTAAATTTCTTCTTTCAAAGTTCCTGCTGATGAGAAACAAGAACCATGCCTCTTCATATAGCTAACTATTTTGTCTTCCAAAAAGAGAATGCTATTTTATATACTCCACCTGAGTACTATATTTTAAAGAAGTGCCAGTTCCAACTGCTATCCTACCATTTATTTCTAATTTAAAAAAAATCCTTACAATAAAAATTGCACCTTACCCATGGTGTTATGAAGATAGTTACCTGCACAGGTATTTTCTTCATGCTGTCCGGAGGAACATCTTTGAGGCTAAGTGTAGCAGATGAGTAATTCTGCTGTCCTGAAATGAAAACTTCATCCTGGCATTGGTCTCCTGAAGAAGCCTGGGGATGCTTTAAACAGAAACAAGCAGTAAAAGATGACTGTCTTCATATAATTCAAACTAAAAAAATATCACACGAAGCCCAGAATAAAACATTTTATGGGCTTTAGTTTTCTTTATCTTCTTTGATTGACTACTACATTGTTTATGTAGAAAATCTTACTAGTCAAGATACCACACCCATAAAATATTGATGGATACTTGCAACAACTAGCACCTGCAGAGGTGTCTTTGATCACCAATAGGCTGTAAAGAAGAGTCAACAAATGCTAATGACTGCCTATTCAAGGATTCATATGGGTAAAAGAAGTCTTCTGTTGACTTTATCCTGCTCATTATGGGTACCACCACATGGCTCAGGATGCTTTAAATTGAGTAATAATTTCCTCACGTTTCCTTGCAAAGTAAAACATTCATTTTCTTGAATGTTTCAAGTATCTTACAGTACAGTTTACATAACCAGAATTGGGGAGGGAGGTGGGCAAAAGGCGTAATAACATTTTTTCAAACCTTTATCACCCTAGGTTACATTCAGTATGGCAATCTCTTGCTCACATATGTACAATGAAACCAGACAGATTTACACATATTCAACCACCTATAAAAGCCAATTAAAAAACTCAACTTCATGACATTAAATTGAAAAGCCTTGCAATAAGTTTAAGGCATAAGAAGTATTTAATTTAATGCTTTTAGAAAAATTCCAGCACATAAATTATATTCTTTTTATGGAAAGCATTGTTCATATAAAAAAAGGTAACTCTGTTTTACGGACACCTCTCACAGTTTGTTCTTTCCCCCTCTATACATTGCAATAGTCTCCTGTAGGTACTCACTCGAACAATGTGCACACCAGAACCTCTTCCGTCTGCAACACTCAAGGCAACACTACCCTGGCTGCCATGCAGATCCCTAGAGCTGCCATAGTGAAAGCTGCTAACTGCAGCATAATTGGAATTAAAGGACCTAGACAGCATGCTCTGAATAAAGAGGGGACAGATTTAACACAGAGATTAGTGCAGCATGCATAAACCACAAGACATGTTATACATAGACTAATACAAACATATTCCATTGTCATGCAAGATAAAAACCATGCAAGAATAGTACCACTGTGATGTATAAAACATGACTCAGTGACCCTTATTTACCTTTATTTACTGTAAATTGGCATGCAATCAGCAGATAACATGCCAAATTACATGTAAATAAATTCATTCAAATGTTCATGTGTTGGAAGAACAAAGGTACACAACTTGTCAAAATTTCTATGTTCTCATTAGATTTGCAACATATCAAGTATGTTGTAAGAAGAAAAGCTAGCAGTTAAGATAAATACCTGTTGAAAACCATCTAGTTACCAGCTACTAAATTGTCTATACTTGCACAGTACAAATAAAAATTTAGAGACAGATTTGGCTGTTTGACTGAGCTTTCTTGCTATTACGATGCTCTCAGCATCCGCAATGGGTTCCAGTGACCATTCAGGAACGTGAACGAGCCTCATGTAAAGGAAAAGATGTTTCAAAGACACTTTGGTGTCCACCCCTGTGCCACTGTAGGCAATCAAGCAGGTAACATGAGCTCCAGGACAGAAGTGATAGTGGTTTGGTTTTGAGCTTCACTGACTGGTAGACCTGACCTCTGCAGTATTGGCAAGGGTAACAGAAAGAAAGCAGTAGACATTACTGTCTTACTACCCTGGACTTTCACAGTCTTAAGGACAAAGCAAAAAAACCCATAACTGCACAAAATAAAAAATAAAAAAGGAAAATCCTCCATGTGCCACTTGACAAATGAAATAAAATTTACTGAAAAAGAGACCCATGAAATAATATGATCATAGCAAAAGACAAACCACAAAGCATCAAAAACCAGCAAATGCTAAGGTTTTTTTGTTTTTATAAATTTTCTTAATTTTTCTCAGTTAAAAACTTTTTAAAAGTTGAAAACACATTTAAGTGGCTAATATACTGCAGCAACTCTTACACAAATCTGCATATACTGATCTGATTTTGAAAACACCCACTAGTCCTCTGGCAGATGTTCACTCTGCCATACTAGCTTTATGTTGTGAAAATAAAACTAGCTTCCTTATCAAAGTCACCTGCCTCTGTATATTCATATTCACCAAATGCTCTGCTAGAACATTCACTGGAAACTCCCTTGGGAAACAGTATTTACCAACAATAGTTGGCTTTTATTGGGCAAGGCTTTTCAAGCTTCCAGACAAGTCTCCAGAGGCCTTCCCACTCTTTGGAGAGGAAGACTGTACTTGGCACTCAGTCATTGCTTTACTAAACATTCAACCTGAGCTTACTGCTCATCTTAAGTTTCAGGTCAAACACCAGTTTTCCTTAGCTCCTTAGTGCCTCAAACCATCTTCTTACAACTCTTCTCAACATAGTCTGTATGATTAGCAAAGCGGCCTTGTACAGTAAACTCCCTGAAATCTGCTTGCAGGAAGCTCCTCTCAGAGACTCCTATCTCTCTGCATCTTCTGTAAGCAGCAAAAAGACAGATAAAAATAGAAGGAATGCACGGTGAGACTAGAAAACTATCTTCTGAAAGTGTCTCTAGTAGACCAGCTCTTATGAGAAAAATCCCAAATTCACTAGATCCACTCTTCTCTTAGAAAGACCCAAACAGATGGTCAATAGTGACAGTCTAAATAGTGAGTTATATTTACAATCTAAGACAGATCTGCAATAAGAGGGAGAATTTGGAGGGGCGTGAACTTGTCCACCAGGAATTAAGATTTCAGTTAACTCTAGTAACCTTCAATATGATTATGCAGGCTGAGAGTAGATTTATTCAAGGGCTTATAAAATCTCTTTTTTTGGTGAAGTCTTTTTCAAACTTTGATTAAAACTGCAATTTTGCATCAATACTGAAACACTTGGATGTTTTTCTTCTAGTAAGGCACTGCACACTGACAACTTTGAGAATAAACCCACCTATGCTGACCTCTGAATTGAGAAGTTGGAATCAAATTTTATGACCTCTTCTCTGAAGCACTGCCATTTTATAAACAATAGATAAAGCAGATAAAAAACAGAGGACTTAATTCCAATGAAATTAGAATTGAAAGCAAACACGCACCTGATGAACTCCCAAGAGATCCACAACAAAAAAAGAAAATATACATATGTAAGGAAAGGACACAGTCAGGCCCAGAAACTGTTTCTGCCTACTGAGCACATAGAAATGTAATAGATCTTTGCAGATAACTGAAAATAGTTTTAATTGTGATTTACAGAAGAGAAATTCCTCTACCACACAGTAAAATGTGTGTGACTAGTCTTTTTACACAGGCAGCATTTTAGTTAAAATTCCTAAATGACCATTTTGAACAGGGTTACTCCAGAAGACCACTGTGACATACCAGAGAGTAAAACTGGGAAGTCAAACTCAAAAAGGAAAATATGCTGAAAAATACTACTACTGTTCTAAAAAACTGACACGTGCACTACATCTATGAGGTCTGGGGAGGGCCAGTATCGACTGCACGCCCTCAACAGCTCACATATATAACCACTAGAGAGCAGCTTGGCATTTAAATAAACTCTTTCCTCTGTCTTATAATAGAGATAATTTTAGTTGATTTGTGTATGTCCCCTTACAGCCTGTCAAAGCAATTACAAATACTGGTTGACTGGTTGAAATCCACTGTTAATTTTTCCTGGACCTAAGACTATCCTGTATCTCTCCTCATGCAAATTAAACTCCTGAAATCTTTTTTCTTCTTACTTAAGCCATGTAAAAATGGCTAATAAATAAACATGAACTAGCTTCTCCAATCTGTCCAACAAGCAGACGATGTTTATTTAAGTGGGCTGATCCCCTTCTCTCTCCCTCCAGATTTTATAAAAGCTAAATAAATACTTCAGGAGCTTAGAAAAACGATTAAAAAAACCCAAACCCACAACAAAACCAAGCCCCAAAACCTCACTACACCCTCCTTCATAATAAACACAGGATAGAAATAATAAAAATTATTAAATTCAACAACAGACCCAGAAGAGTCACAGCAAAGGTAATACTGTTAACCCGTACTGTTGTGGACAAGAAAATATTAATTAAGTGTTCATCATAAGGCTTTGTTTGGTATACCTGTGTTTGTCAGTGTTGTGTCTCAGGCTTTAAAAAAAGAAACACCATTTGAAATCCATGAAAACTTTGTCAAAGCAATTTCCAATAAATGTTCCTTAAATGAGCTCTGTAATTGAACTTGTTCCTTAACTGCTTGTTCTTTAAATGAGTTCTGTAATTACTGACTTTTTTTTAGACTTCAAAACATTTTAGAAGTCTGGTTTCTAGATTAAGCCCCTCCTGCCCCCCTGCTAATTTTTAATTACAAACAGAAATACTGAAACTATTATTTTAAAAGAACACAGATATATCCAGTAAATTCCTAGAATTTTCACATTATCATATTTGCCAGCTGCTGTATAGGATCATATCTACATTTTTCACAGTTCGGATCTTTCTTTTCAAGTCAGAGAATATAGAATAGACAATTATAAATGCATTCACTTTTAAAGCCATAAATAAGTCTCAGATTGCAAAGTAAAAGCTACTTTAAAATGCTTCAATGCCAGAACAAAAGAAACACACACATAAAAAAACGACTTCTGAGATCAGTTAAATTGGATGCACAGCTAAGATCTCAATTGCAGCAGCTATTAACTCTAATAGAAAACAAAATTTAACATTTACTTATAAAGTATGACAGAAAGTATGGATGGATATAAAAGGAATCAAGTGAGGCAATCAATTTCATTTCAGTAAAGGTGACTATACTGCTAGTAACTGAACAGATCTCTCTAGTGTATTAAAGGTTGTTCCTAATGTGGTAGATGATACATAAGTGATCTCTAATCAAGTTGCATTAGAAGTGCACTGGAGTTCGTTTCCCTCCAAATTCAGGGATTCCTGGGATTTTTGCTTTGTTTGTTTCATGTAAAATTTGATACATGCATCCAAGGGAATCTAAGATAAAGAAATGGAAGAGAGGAAAATGCCCCTTTCACTAGGGTTGGAACATGGTGAGATTTGTGACCCCCTTACAGGACAATGGGTTCTCACACTACAGCACAGTACTGTGAAAGCCTTAAAATATTTTATGTTGTATATGACTCAAGCTGCAACAGAAGAACAGATGCAGCTGTTGTGCAAGCTTCTTTAAAAAATAAACAAAACTCATCCCTTTCTACCACCAGATGTGATAAACTTCAAACAATCAAAAGCAAAACCACCCCTCCAAATACATAAGATTTCCAAAGAAAAATACTACCATCTCCAATTAAATTTCGTTAGCCATTATGGATACTGAAGTATGTAGCAAAATAATCACAAACCAAACTCTGTTCTTTAAAAAGAAACTAAACCAGAAAATCTATCTACCTACCATAATTAAAATGTATTTTGTCTGCTATACTCACTTCCCCTCGAAGGAAACAGAATCAGGCTAATGACATTCTATCCATTACTTTGTGATTATATTTTTAACTGGTTTAGCTGGACAGCATAGATAACACTCTTCCAGCCTCTACTCAAATTCCTTGAAGATACATAATTGTTCAACTCTACATATCAGCTCAAATTCATGATAGCATTTATGGTACATAAAGAATCCTGTTCTTCACCTGTAGTTATATCAAAACCTCCTGTGATTTCCTCAAATGAACAAGATTTTTAAGTGTTCTCATCGCACAGCAATAAATATTCATTCAACAATCTGTTAGATATCTAGCTTCAAAAGACTTGGAAGCAAATAGATGTTAATTATGTGTTTTGAATTCCTAAGCAACCGAAGCTGTAGACCTGTACTTTCAAATAGATTTTACTGATTTTTTTTCTTGTTCTTGAAGAGATGAAATAAATGGAAAAAAGCAGAACACAAAGTTCAAGAAGCGTAAGGGAACATTTTAGTGTAATACAAATACAAGGCTACAATAAATATTATCTGCTCTGAAACAGCTGGCCATGTAGTCCAGCAGGTCACTGTGACATTAATGTTTTCTAAAGTAATTGGACTAAGCTGGCAAGTATGATGTGAAAACCGGGGCTATTTTTTTCTTTTTTTCTGTTGGGGGAAAAGGTTAATTTACAGTCTTACCATTTGACTGTTTCTCAGATACTCATCACAAACATTTTTATCCTTTAAAAGGCAGTATCAAAAGTACATTTTCACTGGCAACTAAAAGCAGTTCAAAAAAGAGTATTCAACTTATTCCATATCAGGTAACATAGAGGTAGAAAAGTTTTAAAATAATTTTTACCTTTTCTAGCTTTTTAGCCTCAATATGTCGCAGCACCTGTTCCCTCCAGTCATGAGGGACTTTACTCTTTCCTGGAGGGTCTGACAAAGACTGCTCAGAATTAACCCTGGGGTTTGACCTCTTTGAAGGGCTAGTCCGTGAGTAATTGAAGTCACTAACTGACATAGTTCTTTCTGGTATTTCATTCACCGATGGCCGAGCGCTCTGTGGTCGGGGTACATTTGGGCCATCAATGCTGTATGTCCTGGCAGAAAGTGGCCTCTGTTGCCCAGACATTACTGGTGGAGCTCTTCCCATTGAATGCAAATCTCTGTATGTTAGGTAGTCCCCTTCAGAAACCTGTGTCCGCCTTGAAGGTCCAATATCCCCAACATTTACAGAAGCTGTAGAAGAGACACTGCTCTGCCTCTGAAGAGTGTGTCTGGTTGCTCCTGGGAGCAGTCTATCATTTGGTGGAATAGCCCACATATCTATATGTCTCCCTGCCATGCGTTGATGTGTGTTATACACAGCACTGGCTCGGACATTGTTATGATTGGAGAAATTCATATTGGCAGAGTGCTTCACATAGCTGTGGGCTTCTGCACTGTCAGACCTAAGCAGACGTGAAGGAGGTAAGCTGCCTTGTTCTACTTGGGTGTTTTGTTTTTGGGACCACAAGGCATCTTTTGCTGCTGCACTGCTGCTGTACTGAATATTATATTGGGGGGCACAGAACATCTGTGCACCACTTGTCGCTGATCCCCTCACTACATTAGCACCTTCTGGATTGTGATTTGAGTCATACTTGAACACAGTTTTTGTAGAAGATACTAAGTCAGATGATGATGATGACCCAGGAAAAACCTGCAAAGGCTGATCATACAGAAGAGTAGCTGATTTACTTCGGACTATGTTTTTTCCATCTGCACTATCACATGCTGATTTTACTACTGAGTTTGCCTGTTGAGATCCATTCTCATTGGCAATGTCATAGATTTTCAGACCACCTGTGTCCATACTAGTGATGCTGTGAGATTTCACCACAGGACCACTTCTCTGTGGGGACAAATCTTCAGTGCTCTTCGAAACAGATAGCTCAGCAGAATCGCTATCAGCTGTAGTGCTTCTTGTTAGTTCATCTTTACTGGGAGATTGTACTGCTTCCTCAGGATGTCCATTTCTTTTATTTATAGGATACTTATTTCCATTCTCCAAGTGCTCATTTTCTTCTTTCATGTTGTTATTCAAAAAGCCCTTTACTGAAACTATTTCCTGTGTCTGTAACTTTTCTATGGGAAGTGGCACTGCCTCTCCACTAACCAGTTTATTGATATTCATGTTTATTTGGTCTAATTTGTGAGACTCCTCCATAGGAGTGCTTCGATCAACACCTTTTCCTATCAGGCCTAATCTTTCTTCAATGCTTAATTCATACTCAGACAATTTTGTAACCTTGTCTTGCACATTTAGTTTTTCTTCTACTGTAATGCTCAATTCACCTCCGTTTTGCAAAAGATTATTCAAATTTTCATCTTCTCGCCTAGAAAAAAAGATGGCTTTTAAAAGATACTCCAAAAGGAACCAACATATTCTTAATAACCGTTTTAAAAAGAATAATCATTAACATGCAATACAGCCATGCTGTGCACAAAAAACCCAGGACAAAGACCAACATACAACCAGATTTATGACTTCCTATTTTACCACTACAAAACCACATTATATAGAGGGCTGACTTTGGTAATGTTTATGTTATTTGATTTTGTAAGATTGTTTAATTTCAACAGTAACTTTTAAAGACAATTTTAAAGTGTCAAAAGAGTACAAAGTGACAATAGCTCAATCCTTTTACTCTGTTTGCACATTCCATGACAGTTTTGGAGATCTGGCTTGTTTCTAATGGCAGGTTTTTTCTTAAAAATGGTACTTCCTGACTAAAACCTCAGGAAGCGTAGCAACATTTAAGTCCATTCTTTGTAAGTTTCTAAAAACCTTTTATAGTTATCCTAGTAATGAAATCGATCTTCAAAATTATGCAAATAAAACCATGGTTTTTTTAAGTGATATACTGAACTATTTTGCAGACATAAATTATAAGGATGACATTATTATATCATATTATTAAAACAGATGGAAGCCATGTCTTGTACACTGAAATTAGACTGAATGGTATTTTCCTTTTTTTTTTTAATGAGAACCATTCTATTTATTAAAATTACTTTAAAATTATTTCATGAATGATAAATCAATGACTTAAAGGAATGGACATATAATATAAAAGATTAAGCAACACTATACCATTATATTTACTCAGTGACACGCAGCATCTTACAAACCTTAGCTTGGATAAAACAGCAGCATGTGTTTCTTTGTCTGGAGAACAGAGAGAAACATCTTGGCTACTATCAGTATTTAAGGAAACAGAATCTGACATTCGAGAAGGAGAGGAACAGTTGCTGTTATTCTGATTGCTATTGTGGGTAGCTTCATCTGATAAGGAATCAGCATCTTTTGAATCATCTGAAATAAAAATTTGACAGTTTAGTCACAGACACATCTGTAACAGCCATTTAATGTGCATATGTTATGTTTATGTTAGAAATTGTCTCTTGCTCTTCAGAAATTCTTACTACTGGAAAATAAATGTAAGCTAACACCCTTGCAAATTTTATTTAAACTTGATGCAAAAGGTTGTTTGCAATAGCTCCTATTTTTAAAACATTTAGCTCAATGTAAACAGCCCTACCTGTTCATAAAGTTTAACTTGCTATATTCAAAGTTCCCCTGGCATAAGCTAGTGCTATGTTATGTAGTATTTCCTCAAAATATCAAATCCTATTTCTGCTTTTGCAATGATTTCAAAGTCTTGTATTACAAGCATCTATTAGTCCCTATGAAAATGAAGGATTTTGAAACTACACAGTTCCTGACTGTGAACATTACATCATTGTTAAACAGCTGTTTATTAGACCAAGCACTCTGGAAAGACCTAAATCACGGGTTAATCTCTACATAGTTTTATAAATGAAAAAAAAAAACAGAGAAGAATGTTCTGCAGAGTTGGAATCCAATGAATTGAAATGCTTTGCACATCACATAGGACAACATTTTCTGTGTAATTTACACCTGTGCACATTGATTCTTGCATAACATATGCATACTTACGTACTACATCCATACAAAAATAATCTCTGTGGGACTTCAAGAGAGCAATGATTTTGATGCAAATGTACAAATACATTTAATTTTTCTGCTTCAAGGCACAGTTACACATGCCAAAAGTGTTATTTTTGTGAAACTAATGTCTGCCTCCAGAGACAAGAAAAAACTTTTTACTTGGTACTTTAGGCATAAAAACCCAAAGACAGCATTGATAAACATCAATATTTTCACCTACATGTGATCCTATCAGACTCTTCCTGCTATCTCCATGTGGTTTTCCTTCATCCCCACTAAATCTCACCCTTTTACATCTAATGGCCAGAAAAGATTTTTGCCCTGGAAAGTACTGGATTAGGGTATCTTAGAAAGTAAAATAAAATTTGCTCTCCAAATTTTCTCTGACTCCTAGGTTATTCCTTACTATTAAGAAAATGTTTTACCACAGTAAAATAAGCTTTCAGGCAATATGAAACTTAGGTAACGAGAACAATGTTCTGAAGTGTCCTGTAGGAGGAAAGAAGAAAAATTAAAGAGTAAAGTGACTCTGGAGAAGAGTTATCACAAGAGAAGATACTCTTAAACCCTAAGCAGCGAGGACAGCTTCTCTGAGGAATTTAAACAAGTGATGTTGCTACCTACAGCTGCAATAAAACACAAAATCTTGGGGAGGGGAGAAATATGGAATACTTCTAAGGTAAATACGCTTAAAAAAAAAGTGGTATCTAGAGTGTGTTCAAGCTAACAGTCCTGTAAAACACATACATCTCCTTTCCCCCCTCTGCTTTTAAACTGATGACAAGAATCAAGAGAGTTAGGATGCCAACACATCTCTCTACCACACACTCATGTATAAGATATGAGGGATTTTTTTTTTCCTGCTTTCATTGCTTAACTAGAGAATTTATCATCTTTCTTTTAAAACAGACAAATCTATTTTTACATCTTTTAATTGGAAAAACTAGCCACTTTGATTTGAGAAATTATCAGAACCACACAACATGCCGACTGCTTTTCATGGCATCTAACCTTTTTTGTTATTGCTAAGAGCTACCACTTTCGGTTGGTTTATGGAAGTTTCTATCAGAGGTGGTCGCATTTCTGCCATTTTCATTTCTTCATCAGAGGAGAGTTCTTCTGACTCCTGTTAATGGAAAAACAGTTTTATGCAGTGCATTTAAAAGAACTGCTAAAAGGTTAAGGAAATGCTATCTGAAACAACACCCACTGAACAATAAAGGGGACAAACTAAGCAATGCAATACAGGCATAACAACAGTGAAGTGCATTTGTAGTGCAAGTGAACTGGATTTAGTAATATTTGTCACTAAACTATCTTTAATAAGTAGCACATGCATGCTTGCATTGTCACTGACAAACTTTATGGGAACGACAGTCAAGATGGTAACTTCAGCTGTAAAAACCTACTTGGAATAAACAGATTCAGCCTCTGCTCCATCACCTCCATCTGAGGTCAGAAAGTTATCACTGAACCAGCAAACATCCCAAGCTAACTGGCTGGATATTAGTCTTTCAGAATAGAACTCAAACTGAAAGAGCTATAGAGTAGCATGACCAAGACAATCTGGGGAATGGAGAAGGAAGTGCAGCTTGAGTTTCTATCTTTAAATTCACACTGGGCACAAATCCCAAGAGAGAAGTTATTTAGCTTCAAGCACATTGGCAGAGGATAAAGTGATGCTATGTACATTTAAGGTAGAAATCACTAGCTCCTAACCATAAGATGGAGCTCAATGCACTTCTGAAAGAGATGAGCTGACAATATTGCTGAAAGAGCAGCCATGTGACTGATTCAGTGTCCTACTGACAGCTCAATATTCCTATTACCTTCAAGAATTGGAGTGAGTCCAGGAAAGCCATGAAGATGATAGGGTTGGTGCACCTCACAGGCTCAAAGAGTTGGGCTTGTTCAGCCTAGAAAAGGCTGTGGGGAGACCTGATAGCAGCAGCCTGCCAGTACCTAAAGAGGCCTACAGGAAAGCTGGAGAGGGACTGTTTACAAGGACATGAAGCAATGGGCCAAAGGGTAATGGGTTTAAACTAAGAGAGGGTACATCTAGGGAAAAAATAAATCTTCCCTGCGAAGGTGGTGAGAGCCTGGCACAGGCTGCCCAGAGAAACTGTGGCTGTCTCCTCCCTGACAGGGTTCAAGACCAGGTTGGATAGGGCTCTGGGCAACCTGGTCTAGTGGAGGGTGTCCCTGCCCATGGCAGGGGGTTGAAACTAGATGGGCTTTGGGATCCCTTCCAATCCAAACTATTCTTTTTCAATGAAAATACGTTTTCAGTAATATTTTGAGGAAAGAAACACCCTTCCTTCCCTAAAGTGCAATCTCTTTTTAGTAAGCATGCTTCCTATTACAAACGTTACAAAATCCGTGTAGTAGATTGCAAAAATAGTTCACCTTTTCTTACAGGTTTCAGAAGATTTACTGTGTGAAATCTGCAGGAGACTCACCTTTCCCCTGATACTAACTACCTACCTAGATCTCTAGACTGCAGGGAGGATAAAAATGACTGAAATGTAGCAAACAATCTATGTCAATATTCCTTTAAAATAAAAATAAAATTTTCAGCAATTGAAAATCTCTTCATTGCCTCCACCACACTGCCTTTCCTCTTGGATATGACATAGAGGTGTAATCAATGTTGAAATGAAAAACTTACACACACGAAGTCTGGATAGGTGGATTCAACTGCAACAGTTACCAGGAGATTATTACATGGAGGTAAGGAATTCACTATCCCTGATAAGACTGCACACTGCTGCCTCATTTTCTTACTGGCATACAGCCGGATAAAAAGAATTTCCATCATTATTGTTACACAACCAATACGGTTTTCTGAAATTACACTTTTAAACTAAGGAAAAATGTCAAAACCAACATTTTCAGAACATATGTAGAAGCAGGAACACATTAGTGGGAAAACAGCCAGAAACAGCCACAATTGCTTGTCACGGATTCTCGCCAGCACAAGTGTAATACATGCATGTTCCACTGCTTACACAACACAGAGAAAAATAATCTGCTTGTGAAACTATGAAAATAGCACTGTACAGCTTGTGACTGGCAACTGATTAAAGGGACAATTTCTGAAGTTTGCTGTAAGTCTGAAACATTCTAAATAAACAGATTATGTTTGCCAGAGAGATGTACAAAGAGTTTAAAAGTTTAAAATATCTGACTCTTTGTAAGAGGTAAATACAATCCAAGCTGTATTCATGACAGCTTGCTAATAATCACAGAAGAATTCATATTTTTAAACCAAATTTTCATAACAAATGAATGTGTGTAGTCACTTGGATACTCAAGTTTTTGATTACTCTCACTTGTTAGACATTCTGTCATTTCAGTGACAATTAAAATTGATTATTTAATGAAGAGATGACAATCAAGCAAAACCTGGAAAATTCTGAGTCTTTTCACAGTTTGATACTTAGGTCAACTTTTAATCAAGTTTGTTTTATTTTTCTTTAAATGCATGTATCCTTCATTTTGAACATTTCATTAGCTGTTTTCAACTTTTGCTTAGTATAATGCAAAGTGAGAAAAATACTGCATTGCAAACCATCTGTATTTATAGCATGTAGAGATGGGAATTTTCTGCTGTCGTCAACATAAATTTTCATCTGCCAGAGTAAAAAATTCAAATATGCCACCAACACAATTCTCTGACTGGTATGATGCTCATTGCAATGCCATACCTCGAGCGTGTCTTCATGGTTGACAATTGTTTTCGTGTTCTGCAAGGTCTGAACAAGTGCAGTCATCTGTGAATTTGTGGTGCTGTGCTCTGCTTCTGGTTCAGTAGGCTTCTGCACAGAGCTTCCTGCTGAATACTGCTTTCTCTCATCTGCTTTATTCTTTACTGAAGCGATTTCTGAAGTCTACAGGATTAAGAACATTAGCACAAAAAACATCCTGAAAGGTTCTGGGTAGATACGATATTCAGGGTTAACGTTCTATCTTTTGGGAACCTATGGAATGGAAAAATCTAAGCTTTGAAACTGTAAAGCACAGAATGAACTAGGTGTAAAATGAGGAGAAATCTGGGCAGATCACTGAGGTAGAGTCCCTACCCTTTGTCAGTTTGACTCTCTTTGCTGTTGGGGTAAAATTATACCATTAGATGTCCAGTTAAACAAACAAAAAAGGGCTGAGAATATCTACAATGAGGCATTTCAGCACCAATCAGTAGTTCCATTACATCAGCCTGTCAGACGCTCCTGACTCTTGTGCCAACTTGCTACTATTGCCTTCCAAATTTATCACGTAAAACCTCCAGTCACAAAGGCATCGGTGAGATTATCCTAAATTTCACTGTGAAGTCTGGAAGATAAAAGAGGATCAGAAGATGACACAGATGCTATCTATCCTCCATAAACCAAAGCACCCAGCTTCTTAACACATCAATACTTTGAATATTCCTGAGAATCAAGTTACTTTCCTTGTTCTCAGTGCCAGGAAACTTGCTACTGAAAACTAGACATTTATGACAGACTTTTTTAGATCTGTTCTTTAATATGACCGTTTTCCTTTCTAAAGTATTAGTGTGATGGGAGAAGAAAATGAAAAGGAATCCACGACACTCTAGATCTTTGGAAGAGAATCTTATCTCTAACCTTTACCCCCACATCTTTTACAGAAAGTGCCTGGCTCTCTCGTTTTGACTCCTTGGGAATATCTTCAGAAGATTCTTCATCCTTTAGCCTGTGTACAATTGTCTGAACTGTTTTGACCATATTCTTCAGTTCATCAGGATATGGAGTTGGATATCTCTTCAGATTTCCTTCCTGTATGTCAAAAAGCAGTAACATCCTACTTTTAATGAAATGCCATAATTAAAACATCACCTTTAAAAAAGACAATTAGGACAGAGCACTGACTAATCTCCAGTCTCCACTTTGGTTTTCAAGGCTACCTGGATCAATACAGACTTAAGTTTGTAAAAGAAAGCAAGATTATCATTGACTTCTCCCTTCCCCCCAAAAAGTGCCCATTGGTTGCAGGCAGGAAGAATTATGACAACTTTAATTTACTTGAAGCAAACTCAGGAGTAAGAATTGTTCCCCCAGTATCCTTCCCCACAGGACCACCAGTCTCCTAGTTACACCCAACACTGCCTTCTATCACCTGAGTTTTTCTGTTGTGCTTTACTTTAAGTATCTGGGTAGACAACCCCCAAAACAACAAAACCAAACAAACCAAGAACCCACACCACCTGCTCCCCCCAAAATGTTTCATCCTGTTAGATACTGGAAACTGATGATGGAAGACTCAATTACTTCAGCAAAGTAAAATCTGCAGCCAGACTAAGGAAAACAATGGGATACATGGGTGGGGATAAGAGGACGGGAAGCACCAAGTATTCAAAAATAAATCTAATACTAACCCGGGGCGGAGCTTCTCTCTCATCTTTATCTTCATCACACTCAAATGCCACCTGAGCACGCTGTTTACGCTGTTCCTCCCACAGAGATGGATTGAAACTTTCATTATCGGATATGAACATAACTAAAAAACACAAACAAAAAACCCCAACCCCTCATAAGAATAGGATGTAGTAAGCAAAATAAAAATCTTCTTTACTGTCTGTTGGATGGGATTGGTGTGCTTTTGTATGCACTGTTAAAAGATAAAGAGACTAGCAGCACCATTAATTAGAACACTGCTTTATGATTTTGACTGGTTTTGTAATAGTGAAATCCCTATCTGTGAAGTTAAAAACTTCACACATCCAGCTGTACACTAGGGTTTTGGCTTTGCATAGCACGGGGCTGGGGGGTGGGGAGTGAGGAGGGAGATAAATCCTGAATAAAGTTGAGCTGGGGAAGAAGGGAGGGGTGGGAAGGACATGAGTTAAGATTTGGTTTTATTTCTCATTATCTACTCTGGTTTCAGTGGGTAATAAATTAGATGCATTTTATTCCATGTTGAATCTGTGTTGCCTGACATTAACTGCGGAATGATCTCTCCCTGTCCTGACCTTGACTCCCCTAAACTTCTCAATGCATATTTTCTCCTCTCTCCAGCTGAGGAGGGGCGCGATAGAGTGGCCTCGGTGGGTGAACTGGTCATGACAGTCACACTTGACATTTTCAGCAGAACTCTCTGCTGCGAAGTATTTTTATTTATATGTAAGTATAAATATGAAAATAATCATTTCTGTATATATAAAAATGTAAATCATGTCACAGATTTCTATAGCCTAACTTCAGTGAGGTGCTCTCATGTTTAAGGACATTCATTGTATTTCATTTAATGAAAACTTTAAAATGAAGAATGACTAAATGACAAAAACCTGTATTACGAACTCTGAAAAAAACCTAAAGCATCTAAAAATATAAGGTAAAATATGTACTCAGTAATGAAGAAAACATTTTGTCTAACTTTCTGTTAAAACAATCAGTCTGAAGCAGACACCTGGTAAGGAGAATTTCACTCCAAACCATTGAGCTCTGCCAGAATGGAACAGGGTGTCACCTGAAGTGGCGACCACCCCAGAACACAATCCCCACTATTCCACTTCTCCCCTCACTCAATGAAACAGTTTCACCTAAATTTACCAACATGAAGATCACATTAAGTTACTCTTGCCATTCTTCAGATGTAATTCTTGATCACTTACAAGTTTAATTCAAACTTGCATTTGAATATTTTCTAGTGAAATTGGTTTTAGCCGGACAGTGTTCCCATTGTTATTTTCAAAAGTGAGCATTCTGAGAGGTTATTTCAGAAATTCTTACCATCCTCAGTCCTTGGTTGCTGGGGGAACATGTAATTAGTGAGCACTGTTCTCTGTGTGTCAGGGTCAACTTCTTTTTGAAGAGGGATAAGTGGTTTAGACTAGAAAGCAAATGAAAGAAGGATACATCATGAGAATATATATATAAAAATAAGTAAGGTCTACCTATCACAGAGCAGGTCTGTCTCATTACTTTGAAGACTACTCTACTTTGTATTAAACCATTTCTCCCCTGAATAATTTTCACAAAATGAATTTATTAACATGTCTGTCTTTGATTGACAATTGACTTTGAGAGCTGAAACTCAGTAACAGCTTTATGAGAAAAGCAAACACTGGATAGTCAAAAAATAGCCCAGTTTCTTGCTAGAATTTATTACAACCCCAAAGCAGATCTGCAACACACAAATATATTTGCCCAGCTGCAGACAATCCTATAAAAAGAAAAATTTTGTATTCAGATTTTCATATTGACACCCGACTGAATATCCTCCAACTCTCACCAAAAACAAAGAAGGAAGGGACAACACAGTGGATTCTTTAAGTTACTGTAAAAGTGAAATGTGCTTTCATTATAACGCATCTGAGGCCAGTGGATTTCTTGTACACCTCACTTCTCTTCAGGAAATCAGCACAGTACAGAAGAATTCAATGCACAGCAAAAATACAAGCAATAAGCACATCAGTTACCACTTTATAGCTTGGAATTTGGACAGTGACAAAGTTCAAAGGTGTAGCAAGATACCTAGCTCAAAAAAAGCAGGCTAAAGTCTCCCCAGTGGTATAGCTGTGGAACAAGCAGCATGTTACACATTCAAGTAGTAACCTCTCCTGCACTGTCTCCTGTTTAAACAAGCCGCAATTAAGAACAACAAAACAAACAACCCAAACACCTGTTAAATGGCACTTCCTAACAGCACAGAACTGCATGAAAGTATGAAAGTCTCCAAAGACAGGCAGGCTCAGCGATCTTTACTTCAAGCGAACTGACAAAGTAATGTCAAGGAAGCACTGATGTATATACACAGCATCATGTCTCATTATTTAACAGCTTCCATTAGGAATAAACATGAACATAATCTGGTTTTAATTTTCAAAAAAGTTCACCTGATTGTCTGATAGCCACATAGCAGTGAGCTGTTGCAGTTTTGTAAAGGTAAACGGCAAATTCTTCAGTCTGTAATTACAACAAGAATTTATGTAAGTAGACTTATCAATGCTGTTGACAGTTAAGAAATGATCCTGCACTAGGTTGTAAGATGTTGAAACAGGACATTTACAGATACAGTTAAATGAATACCTATTCATCGCTGAAAGGCAATGGCATCTATTTAGATTTAAAGCTATACCAAACACAAACAAAAAACCAACATGTTTCTGCCCAGTTCAGCAAGCAGCTTAAAACACATGACAATGTAGCTTGAATTTAACTCAGTAATGCAATTTTGAAGATAATTAACCTGAATTAATGAATACGAGTCCTTCGCATTCTCTCTTTCAATATGCATGCACACCAATTAAGAAAAAAGTGCTTACACCTGAAAATCGTTGGGAATTTTTTTCTGCAAGATACATGTGTTGGAAAGGGGGCTGTCTTGGGTAATGGAAGCTCTGGCATTAATGGATACAGCAAGCTACAGATGGAGTACAGAGAAGCTGCACTGGCATAATAGGAGGGAGAGCTCCATTAGACTTATCTGTCCCAATATATTCCAAGTCTACAAACTGGCAATTCCCAAAAGAGAATGATTTTGTCAGTTTTTATAGTATAGCTCTAAAAAAAGTGCAACTCTCTTTTGTCCCTTCCCCAGCACACTGAAGTGCTTTATGCCGTACTCTGATACTGTTTTGTGTCCCCCATATACAACACAGGATGATATTAACTTTTAGGTAAGAATAAAAAGGTTTATGTAAATAAACAAACTAATTCCCCAGGAAAATACATGCTAACAATCACAAATGTATTAAAGCTGTACTTCAATGCATGTGCCATGTGCCAAGTCATTAAAAACAGAACTGCAAGATCCACAATACAATAACACATTAAATACATGCATTTCAGTCAGCTTCTAAGCTGTGCATGAGATAAGAAAAAAACAGGGTAATACATTCATAATAATACCTCTATATTGTTACTGCATTTTATATAACTTCTACTTGAATTAATGCATTCACAAACCTATTGTCACTCAGATTGATGACTTTTAATTTCTGCATATCACCCATTTCTTCAGGGAGGAATTCAAGCTTATTAGAATGCAGAAACAAGACTGTTACATGCTTCCAGTTTCCAATCTGGAAAAAAACCAAACAAGCAAAGCAACAAAAGAAGAATTAATTCATATTTACAACTCTAAAAATGCAAATGTTTACTGTTTTAAAACAATTAGTAGTATAGCTATTTTTGCCCATAAAGCATTAGATTTATTCTTACATATTAAACCTTCTTTTAGTTTCAATACATGAGGACATTTCTACTTCTTGCTTAAAAAAAATATTAATTTCATGATTTTAAAGCCTGCCATTTTGTATACGTCCTCCTTTAAAAACATACATGAAGAAAATCTACTCAAGAATTATTAACTTTTTATTTAAAAGTTCTACAGACCATATAGTTTAAAATACATTAAAAAAATCAATTTTACAGTTTTGTAATTAAATACATACCTCTGATGGCAGCTGTGTTAGAAAGTTATGGTCTGCAGCAAATGTCCTTATATTAAAGAGCTGCCCAACAGATGAAGGCAATGTTTCAATCTCATTGAAACTACAGTCCAGTTCTTCTACTGACACTAACCTGAAAAAAAAAAAAACAAACCAAACTTTAAGTTATTACCACTATTATTTACAAATCTCAAATGTAATTCAAAACAAAACTGAAGCCCAAGGGAATTCAAATTCAAGAAAAATAAATACTTTCATAAGAGCCTAAAAGGTGTCTGGGAGCTTTTTCATTTTTTTGGTTGTTGGTTAATGGTGTAGGGCTTTTTGTTGGTTTTCTTAAATCTCCTTTACACTATCCCTATAAGAGAACACTCAGTAAAAATAGGGGGGTCAGCAAAATCAAATGTTCATGTACTAAATGAAAACTTGCATGGTAGCAAAAGCTTTCAGAATGGGATAGATCACAGCCCAACAGAAGTGCAGTTTCTGAACAAGAAAGTAACTGCAGGAGTTAGAGACAGTGAACCTAAGAATCTGGCGGTGGAGAGGCATTTTGTAAATTCTCACAACAAAAAATAACCATATTAACTGTAACAGAAGAAAAGGAATCGGAGCAAAAAACCTTAATTTGTATAGCACTTAATTCTCAACAAATTATTCTTGCGACTTTTAAATTAAATTCCTGAACAGCAAATTACACATTAAATATGCCTAATGATCAGTCAAAAATTCTCCTTTTAATACATAAGAAAGTGTGTGCTGTGCATGTGTGTGCACACGTGTGTTCAGATTCACTTTCTACAAGCTTTTTTATAAAAGTTCAATCATTTCCAGTATCTACCACAGCCATGAACTAACAAAAACCTTCCTGGCAGCTGACTGCCTTTATAAACATCTTGTTTTCTTTCACATTAATTTCTATATTCCTCACATATTAATGTAACCACTGATCTACAAAAGAAGGTCTTTCAATATTAAATAAAACATAAAGAACACATATGCTACAAACTAAAAGTAAGATATGAAAGCACCTGTTTTCAAGCCTATTAAGATATTAGTATGCAGAATAAACTAAATCAAGTAGTTTTAACACCATTCTAAAGAGGAGACACTGTTACAGTAAAGTGAGCAGGAAAGCAAATCAACCTTTTATTCAGATTAAATACCTACCCTCCTATGGAGTCTGGCAAATAAATTAACTGGTTTTCATCAATTTTAAGTGTTGTTACCTTCTTCAAGGAACCTGTAATAAAATGAACAAATAAATCAGAAAAGCACATTTGAGTTCATTAGGCTTAGTTTTTGAATAAGCTATGGGCAAGCAACCACATTTTCTGGCATCCAGTTATGCCTATAGTCCTATATACCTAAGTAAATGAACAGATGAGCTTACAGAATTGTTTGCCTGTTTACCACGTGCCAGACGAGTAGAGAGAGTAGATTTTTTTTCTGCCATTTACAGACTACTTTATAAATTCAGTAATGCTCTAAAACAAATAAAAAATTTATTACTCAGCTACGCACTACAGCTTTATCCAAAACCAGCATTTTAAATCAATTGAAATGTGGATCTAAATGGACATTTGTCTATTTTCACGTGTTCTGCATCTAAACTATAAGCTTTTAAGAACATGAATTAACTGAAAATACAAACCAATAGTCTCTGGCAGTTGCTGAAGGGAATTATTGGATAACAACAGGTCTTGCAGGCTTTCACAACCTGAAATACCTTCTTCAACTACTTCAATGTTGTTTTTAGAAACATCCAAGTAGGTCAGTTGTTTCAAAGTGCCTATGAACTAAAAAGCAAGAAAAGACAATGCATTCTAGAAAGTCTAAATTCCAAAGAAAAAATCCAGCAGATTTGACAACAAACTGTGCTGAAATACAATTTTATGCAAAGCATCTAACCTTTATAATGAAACATTCTGTGTAGATACACACAGTTTATATTTTTACACACACACACAGACACATCCCTGTAATTCTGCAGGTCTCTGAAGTCAGTCTGCTGCAAATGGAACAGTCTGATCTGTTACTGCGAATCAAGTAATTGAAGCTTTAGAACAGACTTCTGAAATAGATAATGTAAGGATATTGCTGTGCTCTGGGGTAAAGTCTTGCAGTGATTATTTTTGACTTTGGAGTAAAACTGCATCCTACTTAACCTCAAAAACAATGACAATGAATCCCTAATTGTACTAAACTGAAGAAACAAGCCAAAACATAAGCTTATAATACCTTTCCATGTGAACCAAAGATAAGACTGAAGATTTTGGCATGCTACTAAAATCTTTACAGCCACTTTCATAAATGCAATTTTATTTTTACTGTGAAGCAGTAATACTTAATACGTTAATACATCCATTAAACTCTTTAAGGAAGAATTGGTTTACGTGAAAGAATACAGCAGACAGGACTACTGATCAAGCAAGAAAGCATCACATCAGAAGACTGGTAGTGATATAAAATGTGAAAACAGACCACCTGCTTGCCAAATTTCAAATACTTCAGCATAAGCACAGGGCCACAAGTTCTGCAGCAACAGATAAGCCTGTATCCCATGTGGTTCTAAGATATGTCAGGAACCCAGATGAAGGCAACAAACATTTTCTGAAGAACTGGCTAAGCGCCCTGTATACATGGCACCAGTGGTCCCTGCATGCTTTACTGCTGTGACCAGTAAAAATTCATACAACATATTCATCCTGTAAATTCCTGCTAAAACAACCACACACAAAAAATCAACACCCTCCCCCCACCCCCCACCCCCCCCCGCCCACCCCGCCAAAACAACAACCCATACACAAACAAACAAAAAACCCCAACCCAAACCAAAAAAACACCCACATCCCCATTTAGAAGGACCGGTCAAACCCATTTGACCCAAGATTTGATCCTTTCCAAATTGAAACATATGTTTTAGCTAAGGGGTAATAACTTGCAGTGAAAGAAAAGCTGTACACCCAGATCATTACAGTCAGTGACAATGTCTAAGTAGACTAGGAAAGCATTCAAATGGCATTTAGCCTTTTGACTTCAAGTAACGTTAAAATTACATAACAACTTTGGCATATGTGATAGTTAACAAAGCAAATAACACTGTGAACTCAAATACTAAGTGTTTTAGCACAGTAAAAGGACTTACCCCTGGAATAAGTGTTAGTCTATTACCATCCATCCAAAATTCCTTTAACCCGCTCAGTTGTTCAAGTACTTCAGGCTGTAAAGGGAAGTGGTTTTTTAAAAACTTCATAAAGGAAATAGTGAAAAGCAGGAACCATTTCAGTGACTCATCTATTGCAGCTTTAAGTACTGTCTTATTATAGCTGTTACATGCACTTGTTCCACTAGGTCAAAGAAAAGCTAGGCAATTCACTTTTTGAAATGTAAATATGTATCAGATACAGAAAAATCTTTAAAAACTTGATCATAGCACTACACAATTCTTACAGAAAGTGTTTCATGAGGGGTTTTTTTGGTTTGTTTTTTTTTTTAAGAAAGTGTTCTTTTTCAACTGAAGTACACAATAAATGTTATGTGTATAATTTCCTCTGTCATAGAGGAAGTATAAAAATCCCTAAACTCTATGAATTCAGAAAACCTGTTTTTCAAAAACCACAAAGATTTAAATTTTCTAGCAGCAAAATGCTCCATCCAAAAAGTGAAGTGCAAGATTTTGCTTCCATTACAATTTATTGTTATCTTACATATCAGGAAATGACCACCTCTCAGTAAATACCCCTGCTTGCATATGCTTTTCTATCTACACATCCCTCCGCAGAAAGTATTACAAAACAGGTGCTACTGCAGCTGCAGTCATGACGCCCAATAATTAATTTTTAAAAGGAAAATCCTAACTGAAGACTGCCTTTCAAACAGACCTTTATCTAAAAATGTGATTTCAAACCTTTTTGTGCATTTAGCAAAAGATCTTAATAAAGTAAGTTACCAGTAGTTGTGTAGCTAAAAGGCTGGGATAGATGGAGTAGGAACAATCAGCCAAACATATACCTGAACAGGTAATTTTGTGGCCTATGTTCAATTCCTAGCTGTTATGGCTTAACATGAGCCTGGGCACATTAGTTTAAGGCTGCCACACGAGTATCTACCTTGTAATAACAGTAAAGGTTAGAAGACTACTAACGAACAAATCATTGAACTATGCTTCCCTATCTGCCAAACCATCCAACAGGAAATGCGTTTAGCTCTGTATGAGCTACTGGGGGCACACAAGCCCTTGACTTTATTATATGATAGGTCAGCATCTTCCACCATACTTCTATCTCAATTCCTTTTTCCAGTATTTATAGAAGCAGATGCAGATGATGTTAAGTAACCGTAAATGTAAGATATATGTGTCTGTGAGATCATGAACAGGAAACAAGTCATTCACTGCTGAAGGAAAAATCTGAGAATTTAAATATAACCAGTTTTTAGAGTCAATTGTAATCCAAACAATTGTAATTCAAGCACGTATTACCATTATTTTTTTACCAGTACAGTAACCACACCATACCACAGGAGTGTTATTTTCAAATTGAGGAAAAACATATGCATCAGAATAAGCGTGTAATTTCCCTAACAGGCTCCATAAACTATGACGAGGTTTACATTATATTTGTTCAGTAGCAGAGCTCTTACGGTGATGCTTAATTTCACAGAATCGCAGATTCATAGTGGTTAGAAGGGACCTCCAATTTTTCACATTGATTAAAAATAGATTAAGGGATAAAGAGAGTTTTAAAAGATACAAAGCTTAGTTACTAAGGTAAAACTCACCACTTCTGTGAATTCATTACTTCCTAAGTCTAGTCTCTCCAGCTGAGTCAGTCTGGACATGGTTCTGCACAGGAAGGGAATAATAAGGAATTAGATTTAAGAAAATAGCAGTTAGATCCAAACTTCCTGTGTTTGTACAAATATATTGCTTAAATAGGTATTAAGCAGTGATGCTGTTCTGTAACTGGTATCTCAATAATGTCAAATTTTCACACACTGTTCAACCAGGCACACATTAATGATCAGACAGCAGCTCATCTACAGATTAGTCTACAACCTGAAGTCTGTTAGGGTTATCTTTGTGATAAAGAGTACTCAGTGAAGTTACTCTTCTTTTGAGTGCTTCAGTCACAATAAGCCTTCTCAGCAGTCAAAGGCTAGGTAACTACAAGTTGTCCTCCCAAAGAAAGGCAAATGCATAATGATTAGCTAAAACAGAAAAGACCACTGTTGAAGCACAGTAACTAACGAAATCTCCCTCCCTCTCCAAGCTGCTGAAAAAATTGCTTCCACACAATATGGTCTGGAATCCTAATTATTTCTCTAGTCCTACAACGGATCGGATAACTAAATTGGATTTTGTGACACATCAATACTCTTTAAGCCAAATCATGGCAAAGATTCGATCAATGACCGAAATAAAGTAAAATCCATTCCTTCAAGCTGTGTTTTGACAAAAACTCCCCTACATTTAGATTTACTTTGGAGAGCCCAGAGAGACTATGTACCACTGCACATGGTGGTCTACATGACTGGTACTCCAGTTGACAGCAGCACCATCTTAAAATATTTTCAAAGGGGATGCAAATCCCTCACCTGGCATTATGTTCCGTATTCTTTTAACAGTAGCTTTCCATATGACTGTATCTTAAGCTTTCAAACATAAGCCACGTGTACATGCTATAGAAATCTAGAAAAACTAAATGGAAGAGTTTCTAAATGCTAGAGTCTTTTATGTTATCAGAATATATGCATGAACCCTAGTATCTTTAAAAAAAAATCTGAAAGAGCACAAGATGCTATATGCAGATACTCAAAGTTTCTTATTGCACGTTTTGAACGCACAGTTCAAAAATGACATTTTATTGAAAAAAGACTTATTTACTGAAAGTTAATGTGATTATTATTATTTTGAATGAAATAATTTCTCAAAAGGATTGCACTCAGTATTCATCTAGAGATTTAATTCTCATTATGTTATAGCAACTATGCTGGGGACAAACTTGGAATTTAGTCTAAAAATAATCAAAGCAAAAGCAGTATCCTTTTTTTTTTTGCACTGTACCATAGTATTCACAGACTTTAGCAGAAAGACTGTAACTCACATTTGCACTGTCTCAACAAAGGAAAAGAAAAAATACATGACAAGGCTGTTTCCAGAAGAATCAGAGAAACATTCTCCCTCATTTCTCAAAGCTCATGAACAGGACGATTATCAGTAAGCCAACTACTAAAATTAATTTTCCAATTCTAACGTGAATTATCTAGGTCTCTCTGCATAAGCAGAATTTCTCAAAGCTTTATGAGTCCATGCCAATACCAATCTTAGTTCCACACGCTGCTATTGAATTTACCCCAATGAATCTTCCAGTAGCGCAGGTGAAGACTCACTTAACAGGTCATAAGCATATCATTCTGCACCTTTTAAAATTTCATGTTTAAAACACCATACTGTACTTCTACTGGTGACTTCCATTTAAAAATGTTTCAGATTTTTACAGTTTTCAAGATATGTTAAGCAGACTGTGGGCTACAAGAGAGAGCAGTCCAAAACCCCACTGATGATCAGCCTCAAAAAATAGATTAAGGGAGATCACAACTATGCAGGATTGAATTTGATACATTAGTTTCAGTAAATTATTTTTTTTAAAAGGTTTATTTTGCCATTATATAGTTCTTTCATTTCAACAGCTAAGACAATGTCTTGATTTTTATTTTAACTGAATTTTCAGCTTATAAACACATACAAACTTTAAAAGTGAAGGAAAAAAACAGCAAGACCAACAAAATTAAAATGTTCAATGTGATTAAGTGAATTTTGACAAGGCTGAATTGCAACAAAATCGGACAGAGTTTTTACTGTAACTTGAGATGACTGGAATTTTTTTTCAGTTCAATATGAACTCTTTTTATTTTAATGATTTCATCAAAATACACACAACAAAAGTATCTTCCAGAACACACTCCAATGTCTCAGTGATTTTTTTGTAAACTATTTAAGTATAGAGGCCAAGCTGTTTATATAGCTAACACCAGCCACAGAACCTAAGCCATCAAGCTCCTCTCCTCCACACTGCCAAGTTGCACTAGCTACACAAATTGCATTCCAGTCTAACCTAGATCAAGTTACTCCCTTCCCATCTTGTTAGTGCTACATCCTGAATGACTCTAAGGCAACACGAAGTTGCCATTCTTGCCTTAATCTTCAAGGTTTTGTGAAGAAAAAAACAAAACAAAACAAAACAAAAAACTATTAGAGTTTTTCATCAAGGGTACCTGTATTACCATTCAGAATCTGAGCAAATATCTGCAAATCTCTCCTAAAGCATCTGCAAAAATTACCATTATATAACACAGACTGTAACAAAGTACAGCTTCACTGGTTTTGGACAATTTTTTTTCCTTGCCAAAATGTCTTTAATCTCTGTGTTTGCAAAACCAGGGCCTCAGTTATTTTCCTCCTCTACCCCACTGCCTGCTTAGTCTATATCACTTTCAGCTATTCTATGACTAATACCTTTTTGCTTTTCTGTATTGTTTACAGAACAACTACACCTTCAGACAAGCTTCCAATAATGTTAAAGTATACGGAAAATTCAGTGCTAAAGGAAGAGGAATACAGGACCAAACCCAAAAGATTTCCTGGATCACTGAGTTAGACCTATTTCTAGCTTTGCCACAGTGCTATCTAATCCCTTCCGTAAACTGAAAAATCTGTTTCATAATTAGTATTATTTTACTTGCTGTCCAGTTAATCCACTGCTAAGGGATCAGGTAGTCTAAACTATGCCTCTAATTCTGATGTTTTAAGTAGTCAGCTTCACTAACCTTAACACTACAGTTTACGTCAAGAAGCACTAAATTCAAGGCATGTACGTGATAGCAAGATTGGGCCCTGAATCATTGTCATTATGTTTTCACATAACCAGCTTTTTTTTCTGATAAGGTTACTATTTTTATTGACAATCAGGCAACAAACAGAAGCTTAACAAAATAAAATCGAAACCGAACTTTTTTTATTTCCACTGGTCCATTTCTCCAACTTTTGCTACCTATCAGATAAATGCCTCTAAATAAGCTCTGTGTGGTTTTTTGCTTTCCTTTAAAGTAGAAATATTTTCACTGAGATGGTTTGCATTATAATACTGCCAGTTTTGCAGTCTCTAGCTGTGGATAAGTTCCAAGCAAAATGATGCATTTGGCACAAAGCAAGGTTGATTTAGTATGTTGGCATTAATTACCCATTTTGATTAACAATCTTTCAAGTGCTTTATGCTTTAGTGTTGAAAATTATGTGCACATTTAATTCAGCAAGAGGGCTAGCTAATTCTGTAGAAATTTATCCAAACACATTTCTCATTACAAATACAAAATAATTCATTGTAGGTATGAAATTATTAAAAAGGTGAGAGTGACAAGGAAACAGGAAAAGATGGTTATATTGCATAGCAAAAATATTAGTATGTACTGCTACAACTTACTACCTTCAAAAGAAACCCTTTGGATTTCCTGCACTATTTAAAGCCACACAGCATGCTCCTTTTAAAACACACACTCAAGTTGGGAAAACAATTTAAGCCTGAATTTCACATTGGCTTCTGTTCTGACAGAAGTGTTAAATCCAGGCCATGAATGCCTTTGTCAGGCAAGTCAACTGCTGCACAGCTGTATTAACCTGAAAGGCAGACACATGCTATAGGCATGATTATTTTTTTTTTCTCCCCAGTGTACATAACACATAAATAAAAATGTTTCCACTACACCACTGTAGAGAAATGGATATTAATTTGGTTTAAAAAAAAAAGGGGTTGGGGGTGGAGAAGGTTAAAAGGCTACTCTCAGTAGCTTTAATCTCCCTTAATTGAACCACAAGAGTATTAGAAAAGAATAACAAAGGTGGCATCACAGCATGTTCTGTAGATTATGATGGAGGTGTTGCAGAGCACATCCTCATGACAACTACTGTTTAGTTTTCCAGCAAGGATGAAACCCTGAAAACACTGAAGTCAACAAAAAAAAATAATCCCATCCACATCAACAGAAATTGTGTTTGGTTTAAATACATTACTACGTTTGTTTAAATGTCTCTTATCACTACAACAAACCTCTGTAAACTCTTCTAAAATTATCGTGTGTAAATCACGCTATTAGTGTTAATTATGGCAATTAAGGTCAGAGTAATTCTATAAACAAAATCTGTATTAGCTATAAGTTTTAATTAAAGCTACTGTTCCACAGTTGTGACTAACTTAATTTACAGTGCTACTATCCCAAATTACATGTCCTCTAATTTTTTCCTACTGTAAATTAGTGATATGAAGAGCAAAGGAGCACAGAGTATTTACACAAATGAGTAGAATGCTTCACACTTAAAGGTTTAAATTCATGCTTTCTGATGCTATACATTTAATTCCATATATGAATTTTCGCATCTTTATACAGAAGACATCACAGTACAGCATCTAGACACACAAAAAGGGAATTCCAATGCAACTTACCTCTTGGTTATGTCTTAGGCATATAAACAGCTGCAGTCACTAAGATGACAGACTATTGTACTTGAAGAGCTGACAGTTCATACTTAAGCCTACTGCATGCAAGTCTCTGGTAGAACATGAGCAACTCTTCTTCACCAAACACCTAACAGCCACCAGAACTAGTACTTCTCTTGATCTGTTTCTGTTGCCAGAGAAGGACCCCTTTTACAGCACATGACAACATACCCAGGACTCTACAGCTGGTAATTCCCACTCCATCTTTGAGATCTCTGTTTCTTTCTTCATTGAACACTTGTATCTCTGTTAACCCACTTAGATGGGTTAACTTGGTCCAGGATCCAAGTCAGAAAAGTTCAGAGTATTGCTGTAGCTCCTAGAAACTGCAGGAACTACAACACCATCAGCCTGGCCTTGTTTGATGAAATGAATTAGAACTGGAAGGGAGGACTATGAAAGGTGCAGTATTTTAAGGGAGAGGTACAGTTGTATATACTGTTGAAACGAATGCTTTAAGAAAATCCAGAACTATTTTACTATTACAGAAAACACAACACGAGTTATTTTTTTCAGCCCTGAAGTATATTACACCCCAAAAAATTGTGTTCAAGTCATGTGAATTGCATTCCCTCATTCTGAGGATGCATCTCAAACTCAACGTTTGATTTAGAGATCATAATCTTAATTACTAATGCCTAAGTCTCAGACACTCAGCCATCAGACAGGCACGTGGGAAGCAATACCATACTGTGTGCAAGTAGCAACAGACCTATTAAAATTACCATCCTGAGATGCCCACATGCTGACTTAAAAACTCAACAGGTATATCAGAAATCCATAGACTTGGATGGGAACAGAGGGGGGAAAAAACCCAAACCAATCTCTGATTAGGTAAACCAGCCAGTCTGTATTAATTTATTATTAATTTCAGTAGTATGAAGGGAAAGTTCCTTGTGAGACTTTAGTCCAGTTCTTAGCCATACGTTTTAAGCTGTGATCAACTTTTCAATAAGCACTACATTACTAACAGAACTACAGGAAAAAAAACACAACCACCCCCTTAAGAAGTTTAAACAGACATCCTCTATACTTACTTTGGCAATATTTTTAACTGGTTTTCTCTAAGTTCCAAAATCTGGAGCTTAGTTAATCTGCAACAGAAAGGCATAACAAATTATGAGAATATACTTTATTTTATGACAAATATAATCTCTGAACTTATTTATATTGCTTAGTTAAAAAAATCTACAAGTTCAAAAGATTTCTTTCTGCAAGAATACAAATATGTTTTCTGCATATAGCTGCAAGTTATTTTACATTCATTTATTCATTGGGGTTTGTTTATGGTACAGCAGCAAACAAACTAGATCTTGCCTGGTTTTCTGCACCTGTTTGAACACGTTTGTTTTCCTTCACCCCAGCGATTTTACAGTACTCCACTGGATTCATTATGTGCACATTATTATATGTTATCATGATATATAGATGTACACAGGAAGTAATACAAGAAAGGTAGGATCAGTCTGCATAAATTAAGATGCTGAATTTCTAATACTGGCCATGCACAAAACCATTTCACTTAAAAGCCTCATCAGAGAAACTCCCGTGGTCTTCCACATGGTTAAAAACAACCTTTAAATTCATCTTGGATTTTCTTCCATATTCTCTTTCTAGTAATTCCTTTCTTAATCCATTTTGATATTTCTGTTAGAAGACAGTTTGACCTTTCCTTCAGTAAATCCTTGGTTAAAAAATAAATAACCTCTAAATCCCAAACTCAACTGCTTGGCCAAGGTAAGTTCAAAGCAGTCTTGACATTCAAACAGTGCACCATCCCCAGTGGAATTTTTTTTGCATTAGGACAGCAGTGACAAGACTATCTCTCTGCTAAAGGCAATGCAGAAACCGAATTTGGTTTAAATACATACAGGGTTGTAAAAACAAGAGTTCCACATGTGACCCACTAACAGCCCTCATAAAACACAAAATAGAGCATTAAGCTCCCTGACTCAAAAAAAGAGCTTAGTGAACAGACCAGTTTTTCCTGAAGGTGCTCAACGGAGTACACTGCAAACACAGGGACAGAAAGCTTAATTCTGATTAAGTAGTGAGAACTATACTTAAAGTAAAAATAGAAAGCTGAAAACAATATTTGTTTTTCCTCTAGACATTCGCTCATTTTTGGATACATTTGAAAGTAGCAATCTGCCACGCCTACGAATAACCTAAGAATAAAACAGTCACCTTGACACAGAGCAGAGGTCAGCACAGCCAGCACTACAAGCTGCACTCACCATATGGTAGCAACTGCTGGAGGGAAACGAACCTCCTCCCCCCAACTTCTCAAAGGAAAAACAACACACTTATGTTGCTGGAAGAATACCTCACTGAAAAGACAGTTCATGGTAGTATAGCTGCTGTCATTCTAGGAAAGGACTTCCTAGCCTTTTTGCTCTACCTGCATCCTAAGACACTAATCCATAACAAACAGAGCTTGTTGTTTAAGCACCCTCAGATTTGAATGGTCATTTTGGGCTCTGACTCCTGAGCCCAAGAACAACCACAGGCTGCATTAGGCTCTAGTTGGTATTTTGCTTTGATGACAAAGAAAACAGCTACACAGTTTCTACCTTTTGTACTTCTTTGTACACTGCACATAACACAACAGGTGTATGCAGTCACATTTCTCAGTTGAAAGCAGCATAAGCAAACCTCTGTTCATATGCTAAACTATATGTATGCACACCCACGCTTCGCTGACTTTAGCCAGAACAGACTGTACAACACTTCTAATAAGCCAATTCTGCGAACTTAAAGACTGCCCTTGGTGACACAAAGCTTCAGAGCTTTGTGACCTTGTTTCATGCTACACTCTTACTTCAACTAGCTCTATGAAACTAGAAATACAAATACTGAATTTCTTAGGTGTACAGCTACACAGAGCCTACTAGAATAACATCTTCAACTTCTACTGGCTGGGATATACAGGCTATGTCTAAACTAATTTTCTGACAGTAATTTTTGAGAAATACTGGATTGAAGCAGTTGTCACTACTTCCATTATGACCAGAAGGGTTAATTCAAGTTTAATAACACACATCAAAACACTCAGACTAGCTGCTCTTTAATTTCCTGGTGTAAACACCCATACTAAGCATCTGGAACTGAAAAATGGGTTGGAATAGGAATATGTAGTGCTAGTCAAAGAAAAAGAAAGGAGAAAGAGTCTTAGTGGCAGAATATGTATTTCCTCTGCCATTCTATCACAAAGATCTGTTATACTCACACAGACCTATTTCATATCACAATTGTAAAAACTTATAACCACAGAAATATTTACCCATTACTTAAACACAGAGCTGTAAGAGAATATTGTTCAACTCAACTTTACATATATCAGGTGTACTAGTATCAACAATGTAGCCTGTTATTAAAATGAAGCTCAACTTCTAAATAAAGTAAAATCACTACATTAACACCTTTGCCAAGATAAAAATCAATATTCCTCTTAAATCTGATTTATCTAAATATACATTCTGAATAAAATGTAAAATAATATATAGCAAGTATAATTAATAACTCACTGCTCAACAGCAGTCATTCCTTGGAAAATAAAAATACTTCCTAGAGAGACATTCTTTACTTTTCACCTCCTTTACAGTCTTGCTAGTGAAGAATTTTGGTTTTTAAATTGTAGCTAAAAAATATAGGCAAGAGGACTGAAATAGATGTAGCCTATAGGAGGTTGCAAGAGTTTCAGCAAAATCACATGTAAGCAACTAAATTAAGTCCCAGATTTGATTATCACTACCCATTTATGTAAAAATTATGCCCAAGTAGACTACTAAAAATACCTACTACTGCAAATACTATTGGCAAACTGTTGAGAGGAGAAATAAAAGTAAATTCATTGCATCATCACAGTAAAAGTTCTCTGGAAACAATACCTCATTACAGACAACGTTTTTAGAATGACATTGAAGATAAGAGGTTTATCTTAAACACCGATCAGTAAATAATGTTTCCCTTTTAAAGCCCTTTGTCAAAATTGGCATACACTGAGCTTTAAGTTTAGAATGCTCTGCTTAGGTATTTGTGTATTTAAATGTAAATATACATTATGTATTTAGATATCACAGATGACAGTTTTCTCAGGTAAACATAAGCAATTCTCAGTTTTCTGTGCTCTGCCATAAAGGCTACCTCTGGGACCTGTGCCAATACTAATGCATTCAAATTAAAATTTGGGAGTGGAAGAAAAAACCCACCACTTTATCACTTCAGAATTCCAAAGGAACTGCCACATTTAATCACAAGTCTAGTGATTTTTTTTTTTTCTAACAGACTGGACTGGTGTGACATCACTGAAGGACAGTACTGCTCATATGGGGAAAAAAAAAGATCAGATAATCTTGACCTCAATAATGCAAAGCTGTAGCACAAATTTTGAAGGTGAGAATAAAGCAGGGAGGTAAATTCAGTAAAATGTTGTATGGATGTAGTAAAAGTAGCTTGCATTACACAAAGATTTCTTTCCTAAGTATCAGTCGATTTTGGGATTGCCTGGTTCCATAGTTTTTAACAGCAATCTTAAAGAATAGGGAAAATGTTTAAGTTTGCTGATGCCACAAAAGTCAGAGACAATACAGTGAACTATAAGGACGCTGTAGGGAAAAAATCCTGTGCAACATCAAAGACTGAAAAAAATAGAAAAGGGACAAGCTGCCATAGCATCAAGTCAAGTACTTATGATTTCCTTGTAGAGTCATCAGCCATTTCTAACTGAGCTGTCCAATGCATTAGTCGATCATGTGGTAAATGACACCAGGCAGCTGCAAAAAGGGCTAGTGGAACACTAGAGCGTAACTACAGACATTTCCAAGTGAAACAAGAAGATAATCACGACATTGTACAAACCATGAAGAGAACTGAATTTGAATTCTAAATATAGCTATATATGTCATCATCCTCCATCAAAAAGAAGAAGATTAATTCAAACTGAAACTCGTTCCAAGATCTATTAATATCATCAGGCATAAAGGAAAACCTGCCATCCCAGAGGGAAACAGAATTTTATTTAGTCTAGCAAACTGCAACGGGGATATGAGAACACTATAAAAACAGCAGGTGAGAGAATGGGAGACAACACTCATGAGAGATGACAGCAATTAAACTGTGGAACAAATAAATATGAACAGAGAGAAACTGATGTTGGAAATAAGGTTTCTAACCTGAACTATTGGAACAGAGGTCCAGGTACATAGAACATAAAAAGTCTGCTAGCTTTAACATGGCACTGGCTTACTTTTTAAGAGGAATTCTTGCTTATAGTTGCCAGTAAGAGCAGGAAACAGAACTCAAAGTTACTTCATGTGTTCTCATGTAATTAAAAGTAATAGTGATAAGGCCATATACAAAATAATTAATGCACCTAACTGGTAGAAGTTGAAGGCTTGTCCTGTATAAGAATAACCAACAAGGTTCTAAGAATGCCAGAAATATATATCAAAGCCTTTTTGTTTATTCGTTCATTTTTAAAAAAAGTATTCCTATACTATCAAGTACAAGTTAAAAGACCATTTGCATTAGCAAGTTTATACCTACAAGTAAAGTTGGGGGGTGGCAAAGCAGCCTTGGGACTTAGAGAACAAAAGTACTCAATTGTAAAGTCATCTGAATCTTCCTTTGAAATGACTTTTTACCAATTAATTGTTTTCTAATTTACTTGGCCTAAATATTACCCTACTACAGAACAGCATTTGTTCTATGCAATACCAGTAGTACATGAACTTTCATAAATACAATTCATTTAAAAACAACCAATGAGAAAAATCTTGATTTTGGTTTCATTCTCCTGATTATGAGCTAAGTCAATATATTTTAAAAAACAAGGTTGAATTCTGAATTCTCCACAGCTCCTAAAAGAAACACTACACTGGAGAACTGGCTTTCAAGTAACCCTTTAACAACAGCTTAAACTATTCTTAAACTGTTATTAATTAATGACTTCACTGTTTCTCTAACCATTAAGCACTACAGAAGCAGACAGCGATGCAGAAAAAAAAATGACGTGTTTTTAAAGGATGTTTAAGATTAATTACATAAGCCCAAGCATGTCAACCTGAAGTCTTCAATTTCACCTGGTTTGGTTTGTTTGAGGTTTTTTTACAGAGAAATTCCTGTCATTTGGTCAGACTATTAAAAAACAGAACACAAAGAATGCATATGCAGTCATTAAAATGCCCCAACAAGATTATGTGCCTTCCATATATTTCTTCTTCCTTAATGAAGGTTTTTGAAACACAAGCTTTGTGTACCAGAAAAAGACACACAATAACGATGCTTCTGCATCATGAGCAGCTTTTTTGTTTGCTGAGTGTGTAATGTATCTGGTGCCTTTAATCATTCATCAGAGAATGACTAATAACTGCACAGAGAAGAATAGGCCAATGACTCTGATCACAGATGACTAATAAATTAATGGTCAGTCATGGAGTGCACCTGTGCTCATCTTTCACTGTACATCTCCTGACCCGATGTAATTCTGCAGCACTCTATTCAGGGGCTCTGCTAATCTCTTGTAAACTGTGCTGACCCAACGACTATAACCCTAACGCAACCGCTTTCAACACAGCAACATGCCAGGTTAACTAACAGCCGCAATTCCTGGAGGAGAGGTCTGCTAGCTGTGGAGTAGGAAAGTGACAGTCTAGAAAAGGAGAGTGTGAAGAGTAACAAGATGGGAAAAAAAGGAGAAATGGTTAAATCGGCATGATAAGGAGAACAGGATGAACTATGATCATCCAGCAGTCTTCCTCTTTGTAATATTATCCATTCACTTTTGCCCCTAGGATTTAATTAATTTAAAAAAGGTAGGGGTTTAGTACTTGTCATGTATATAAACTAGATACTAGAACAATTCTACTTGGTCAGCACACCATAAATATGCAAAGTCTTGTCAGGATTTTTTTTGAAAGAAGGCACTTGAGAATTGCAGATGTGCATAAAGGAATCTGAGAATCCAGAGGACAAGTGGAAATACGGATGTCATTATTTGCTTCACTCCAATTACTAAACGGTAACCAACCTCTATTTCAGAAGCACTACTCTCCTGTACTCTACCAGAGCTCTATTGTAACACAAGTAAATGAGTTTTATTTCTTGTCTCTTTATAAGCATTCTGTCATTCAAAAGCCCAATTAAAAATGGTGATAAAGATCCAGGATTTTTTTTCCAACTAATACGTGGCATAAATGGGTCAGTAATGTATACTTCTCCCCCTCATCCACTTGCCACTCTGCTTCAGAAGCAACAGAAACTTCTCCGCATAAATTTAAAACTAAATGTAAATTTCAAATTCAACTTACCTGCCAAAGTTGGCTGGCAAAAACTCAAGAAAAGCATCATTCAGGTACAGCTGCGTTAGGTTTAACAGTTGGGAAAATCCATCTGGAAGCCTGTACAGAAATAATGTAGTGCCTTTGTTTCAATAATATTCAGGGCATTAAGTTACATTTTCTTAAACATCAATGTAGTATTGGAGTCCTACATATTGATAACATTAAGGTGGTACCAGAATTTCTACAAAATTGCAGAAGATGCTTAATTTCTGTGAGACTAGTTTCAAAAAAAATTTCTGTATTTCAAGTATCTACAGGCAACAAAAACTACAAATAACAAACATAGTCTTGCAATGTATTGGTGATTTCCTGACACCTAACGTGGAGAAGACATTAATTAGATCTGTAAGATAAATTAGAATCATAAGGTAAATTAAAACCAAGATAAATGCCTCTTTTTCCAACAGTTACACTGCACGAAGTTTGTATCTGTGGCAGTGCTACCTCTGCCAAATTAATTTTGTCACTACAGAAGGTGACAGAGAAATCTACTAATGCAAACCGTTTGAAAAAGTGGTAGACATTTTAGAGTAAAATTAATTATTGTTATTAGAAAGTTCTTTGTGTAATTTTCTATGAGAAGCGATGGACTTCAAAAAGCTAAGAGAAACACTGTAATACAGGATTGCCCGCACAGCCTATTGGGCAAAATCACAGAATTGTAGGGGTTGGAAGGGACCTTGAGAGATCATCTGGTCCAATCCCCCCGCCAAAGCAGATTTCCTAGGACAGATCGCACAGGTAGGCATCCAGAGAAAAAGACTCCACACACTTGAGATATTTATAAACATTTATAAGATCCCCTCTTGGTCTTCTCTCAAGGATGAACAGCCCCAGTTTGTTCAGCCTTTCCTTGTAGGGGAGATGCTCCAGGCCCTTAATCATCTTTGTAGCCCTTCTCTGGACTCTCTCCAGGAGATCCCTGTCTTTTCTATACCAGGGAGCCCAGAACTGGACACAATACTCCAGGTGGGGCAGAGTAGAGGGGGAGGATCACCTCCTTTGACCTGCTGGCCACACTCCTCCTGATACACCCCAGGATCCCATTGCCTCTCTTAGCCACCAGGGCACACCGCTGGCTCATGGCCAACCTGTCATCAACCAGGTCCTTCTCTGCAGAGCTCCTCTCCAACAGGTCATCCCCCAGCCTGTACTGATACATTCCTTCCCAAGTGCAAGACACTACACTTCCTCTTACTAAACCTCATCTGGTTTCTCCCTGCCCAGCTCTCCAGCCTGTTCAGGTCTCGCTGAATGGCAGCGCAGTGTTCCTGCGTGTTATATATTATATTATAATTTAATGGCATAACTATTCTGTATTACAGCACAATGAGGTTGATGAAGATACTTTTTAGGTAGCTCTACTCCCTGAGTCCGAGGCTTGGAGCATGCCTCAGGCAACTGAGATTCAGCAGTGTCTTCACAAAATATAAAACATCAAAAAAACACATAAACTTACTTTGAAATTGGATTAACGCTGGCCTCAACAACTGTTAGGAATTTACAATTTTTAATATTTTCTGGAAACTCCTGTATGCCTGCAAAACACAGAGAGGTAGGGAAACTGTTAGATTATTAGACTCCATCACAGGCATGACAATGATGCATGTAAAACCACTGGCCATAAAAAAATTAATTCATTAAGCAGGCAGTGGACTGGTTCTCTGATATTTCACGTTAGATATAGTTTTCATTAAATAAGGACTCTTAAGCAAAATCCAATCTTTTAGCATTCTGTTCCTAAAGCACTTCATATAGCAGCATAGCAGACAGCTTGACAGAGACATAATTCAGTAACAATTCCCATATCTTATTACCAAATTATTAAAGTACTTGTACTTTTTAATGTAGTTAAGATCTGGCCCTCAGCTTCAAATTATAATTTATTTGTTTCAAAAATGCCTTCATACACATGAATTTCCAACAAGGAATTTCCAACAGGATCTGTTTGTCAAATGCATGGCTTGTATGACATCCAGGTGAAATGGTAAGGCTTCAAATCTCAAGTATGTTTACAGCATTCATGGTTCTGAATAAATATTCCAAAATCTGACATGTTTCTAGTTACCTTCTGATTATTAGTAGAGAAAACAAAAAACACTGCAAACACTGATATATGAAAATTTAAAAAATAAGGAACCTCCTGTTTTTCTAAGGTTATCTCCACAATTACCAGAGTGTACCCACAACCCACATATCTGCTAGATCTGCCAACAATTGATAAACAGGCCTTGAAAACAGAAGACAGGTATCCACCACATCAGCAGGAAATCAGTACTGAGTCATTCTACTGGCCAAGACTTTCACCTCAATCTTTACTATAAAAACAAATAAAACCTTGCTTACCACAACTATAATTGCTTTTGCAATGTATCGCCGAATTGTTCTTTAACCCCAGGACAAATGTTTTTATTTTAAATAAATTTGTCCTAACAACCATTTGTTCTGCAAACTTGGATTAAGAATAGCGTATTTTTTCAAGAAAAATCCATATGCTATTACAATAAAGTTAGTTTAAAACAGCTATTTTTTTTTTCAGATAACACATCTTGGCTCTTTGTCTTCCAATTAATGCATGGAATTGTGTCGGTTTATGGCATGCTTTATCAGGTGTGTGGAAAGGGCAGCATGAACCCCGCAAACAAGACTACTGAGAAAGAACTGTGGATGTTCTCTTTTAGCCTAGTCGGTGTGAAATTTCATGCTGCTCTAAGCAACATTAACTCTTTTACAGTCCAGCTGCAAGAGAGAGACAAAGGCAATGTGTCTTCTCACTCAGATCTGCAGGTGGGACTTAGTTATATCATTCCATCTATCTGTTCTGAGAAACCTAAAGCAGAAAAAATGTGGAAAAACATCAACAACTAAGTATTGCTTTCACTTACATAAGAAATTACACAATTTCTCATGCTAGTGTAGAGTTCACTTTTTCCTATGTTAGTGCAGTATTGTGGTTTAACCTGGCAGGCAGCTAAAACAACCACACAGCCATTCACCCACTTCCCACCCCAGTAGGATGGGGAGAGAATCAAAAAAAAGGGTAAAACTCATGGTTGAGATAAAAATAGTTTAAATAGGACAGAAAGGGAAAGTGATAGTGATGATAACAGCAACAGCAACAACAATAATATTAATAATATACAAAACAAGTGACACAGCACAATTCTGACCACCTGCTGACTGATTCCCCACTAGTTCCAGAACTGCAGGGCACCCGAGCCAACTCTCTCCCAGTTTATATGCTAAGCATGATGCCATATGGTATGTGTTATGGTTTAGCCCTGGCTGGAGGCCAGATGCCCACCAAATTCAGTCTATTACTCCCCTTCTTAGTTGGACAGGGGAGAAATTTATATATTAAGAGGCTGAGAGATCACTCTGTCAACGATGTGGGCAAAACAAACTCAACACAAAGTGTAGAGGAGAAAAACTACTCTATTACACTACACAACAACTACAAAGAACAGTGAAGAAACCAGAGTTGAGAGCACAACCAGATCTTAAAACAAACGCAACCAGATCTTAAAACACTTTCCCCCCACCACTCCTTTCTTAGCAGACTTTAGTCAGGATTTTGCTCCCTTCTTCCCCCTCACATGCAGTACGGGGGGGCAGGGACTGGGCAAGATGGGATTCTCGGTAGCACCTTCCCCCCACCCCTCCATTTTCAGCAGACTTCCCTTTAGCCATGATCTTGCTCCCTTCTTCCCCCTGCTCACAGTACAGGGGGGCAGGGACTAGGAAAAAAAATGGGGTTCTCGGTGACTTCTTCGTGAGCTGTTTTCCTTTTCCAGATCTTAAGACACCTCTAACCTCCCTCCCTGCTCCCTTCTTAGCAGACTTCACTCTAGTCATGATTTCACTCCCTTCTTCCCCTTGCTCGCAGCACAGGGGGCAGGGACTGGGAGATGGGGCTTTTGTCCGTCCCTTGCAAGCCGGTTTCCCTCTCGGCCGGAGGAGGGTGGGAGGGGGGGGGGGTGGTATTCATTTCACACCCTCCCCCTACTGCACCAGTTGCACCAGTCCTCCAAAAATTTCTACAACTTGAATCCTTTACCCAGGGCTCTATCTATTCACAAGCTGCCCTGGCGTGGGTCACTGCTATGGCGGGCAGTCATATATCACAATGTCTGTCAGTCCCAGTCCTCTGTGGGGTCACCAGCCTCCCTCAAGCAAACCTGTTCCCGTGCAAATCTCTCTCTCTCTCTCTCTCTCATCTCTGTGTCTCTGTTTCTCTCCATGGCTGCAAGTGCTGGCAGGGGTTTGTTCCAATGTAGGGTCACGGCATCTTCTCTATGTCTGTTTCTCCTCATGGCTGCAGTGGCTTGTTCCAACGTAGGGTCACCACATCTTCTCTATGTCTCCACCTGCTCCATCCAGCATGGAGCCCCTCCATGCACTGCAGGTGGGGTCTTGGCCTTTTCCATGGGTTTCTCCAGGGGCTGCAGGAGCATCTTTCTCTCTGGCACCTGGGGCGCCTCCTCCCCCACCCTTTCCTGGCCTTGGTGTCTGCACAGCTCATTACATCTTCTCATTCTCTTCTCTGGTGGCAAAATGCAGCTGCTTCCAGGTTGTTTTCTCCTACACGTGTTTCTCAGAGGTGCTGTGACTATCTCTTGGCCATGACTTTGGTCTTGAATTGCTCGTTGTTTATAGTTTAGGCTGGCAGAAAGCTCTAACTGCTGCTTAAAAGACCTGTCTCAGCAGCACAGCCTCACAAAACTGCAACAGTATGGAATATCCCCTCTGGCCAGTTTGCGTCAGCTGTCCTGGTTGTGTTCTCTCCCAACTCACTGTGTACCCCTACCTCCTTGTTGGTAGAGCAATCAGAGAACCTGAGAAGTCCCTAACTGTTTTGACAACAACTAAAAATATTAACGTGTTATCAATTACTCTCCTCATCCTAAATCCAAAGCATGCCAGATGCTAGGAAAAATTAACTATTCCAGCTGAAACCAGGACACACAATAACATGACTGACCTGGTATATTAGGACTTAAGAGATGGCAATACCACCTGACAAGAAAAGCAGTCAGAAAACACTTTTATGTTAGTTAATGATGTTGAGGGGCAAAGTCCCCATGCTGACTTTTCCATTAATTCAACTGAAGTAGGAACACTTATTTATATCAAAGTAGACTTATAGGTCTTTCTTAACAGGAACCTGTTAGTGATACTAAATGGTTCAAACTATTACTTTTGACTCATAGCAGACACTGTACTATGTTACTGAGAGGTGAAAAGTAAGAAAAGCCATACAGTTAAACCAGATATTTATGGATCTTTTTGGGAAATAGCTTGCTGAACTCAAGAACAATAATACACAGAAGCAGAGGGGACCAGAAGGAATTGAAGCATCAATTGTAATACAGGCCAAGATTTATGGTACTTCTGTGCATGTTCAGGTATACGCATACATGGTTAAATAAATTATTCCATTTATATACATGGTTTCAGCCACATGAAGCTTACTGGGGCTGTGAGTGGAGTCAAACCTAAAAAAAAAAAAAAAAGATCGGAGATACTGATTCAATTCACTATCACTCTCACAGTTCAAAATAAAAACTAAAAAAGTAATACTTGTAATGAATGTAGCAAAGTTGCATTTCTGGAAAGCAATAGTGATATTTTAAAGTCTAAAGGCAGGTTTTAAAGAAAAATTAGAAAACGGCACAGAAAGCCTAGAAAGGTACCTTACCTATACTGCTGATGTATGATCTTCATATTAAGAGAAACAAATTTACAAGAAATTTAAATAAACATGATCTTAATTCCAGCTGTTGCAAAAATAGCTCCTTCACCAAAGAAAAATATCCGAACATACAGATGGAACGCATCTAACATGTTGCAGTATCCTAAGCCATGGCAGATGAACAAAAATCTAAGAGGCCTCTATAGATGAAGCTATGGATGATTTGTACAAAGCAGTCTTCTGTTGTCTAAAATGTACCTCAAGACCTCTTTATTGCTGATGATACAACGTTACCTTCCTAACATTAAGTGTTGGCATTAACCAAAGTAAGCCATTGTAAAGCTCTTGCTTGGAGTCAGAGCTGTGTTTCAGACTCACTCTGTGCCACTAGTTTTAGTGTCTGAATCGCACAGAGATTCTCTAAGCTTATTGTTACACCAGCAGCCTTGCCTTGGTCCTTGGATAAAAGTGTTCTGGTCCAAAATGTTAAACCTCATGGTTTCCACTGCCTACATCAAGAATTTACTGAAGCACAGAAGACCTTACTCTGTGATAGCTACCTAGAAAACAAAACACAGCACATCTGCTAGAGAGGAGAATGTCACTGTAAACTTAGAGCCAAATAAAATATTAGCTATCCAAATACAGACATATTAAATCAGCATGCTTTTGTACATAATCAGTAGACTCTACAGTAGTCTCTTGTTTGACTATGCCTTGGGCAAGAGGCAGCAACGGTTTTAACAACAAATCGACAACATAAATTCAAACTGATACAAAAAATCTAACAATGAAGGAGCCTATAAATTTAATTTTGCTGCTTAGAGACAGGATTGCTATGGTACACATAATCTTTACTAACTTAGCAGTTCAGAATGGATAAATGGCAGCCATTATTCAGGAGAGCAGTAAACCGGGAATCACAGCATGAAATACACCTAAGGCTCCTCCTTACAATGTGATGGGAAGCTGCTTTTACTAACTGGCTAAACAGCAGCATTCAGACAGTCTTCCCCAGCTATATTCCTCTTGCATGCTAGTACACGGAGTTATTGTTGGACTGGTATTCTTTCAGTTCTCCCACCAAGAAAGCAAATACAAAAAGCAGGTAAGAAGGCAGAGAGACACTGGAAAAACAAGGTAAGAGAAGGACAAAGGGCTCTAAAGAGAACTTTATAAAAGGATCTGTTCCTTCTTTGTCTGTTTTTCATGTATCCTTGGAGTTTTGAACCTTCTCCCTATTAAGGAAAATCAGCAATCTCAAGGGGCTCCATGGCCCCATCTTTCCACACTCCTTTCGTAACTGTGCTAATCCATCCATTTGACAGCCACCTCCACCCTCTATGAACATCTGATCAAGGAAGCATTGAAAACGGAGACCCACATTCCTTTCTAAATCCCTTCTGTTTTTTCTGTGGGGTGTTTTACTGCTTCCTTTGTACATTGATACTCAAGGATTGCAGATGAGGAAGACAGTGCAACAGATTATTTGAAGGTTATCTAGTCTGTTACTGTCTATCCCACTTTCCTTGGAAAGAATCATACAGAGAAGTTCTTCATCCTGTTGTTTCCTACTTTATATAACCAACCATCAAACTTCCCTCCCCCTCCCGCCCAATTCAGTGATGCAGCCAATTTAAATATCACGCTTGCTGTTTTTAAAAAAAACTCAAACAACCCAACACATACATACACACAAAAACACCCCAACCCACCAAATCCCAACCATCACACTTGCAGACTATGACCATTTGCAGATCACAACAGAAGAAGAGGTGATTTGCTGGTAATCTTTAATTCTGATCACGAGAACCAAACTGAATTGAGACCAAAGTTCTTTTTGTAGTCTAATTTGGCACAGAAGTGAGATTTATGCACTAGATTTTAGCATTTACTTGTCCGTTCTTTTCTCTCTGTTTTCCCAAATTTCAAGTGCTTTTAAACTTTCTACTAAAAGCAACACTATAAAAAAAATTCAACCCACCACAAATAAACAAAAGCAAGGGCAGGGAACCAACAACTATAAGACTGTTAGGGAAAAATCTGGCAGTAAGGTAAGGAAGAGGCATTTAAATTTCTTGTCTGGACCAAGCCAAAAGCAGAAAACACTCATCACTCAGAACTACTTGGCAAAAAACTCACCCGCTATCCAGCCTAACCTAAAAAGTGGTATTTAATTAGGATCGCAGACCAGCTGCAACATATGCCCAAAGGGCACACCAAAAGGGTCATATGGGGATTTCTGGTCAATGGCCACAAATCTGAAAGTAATCAACCTCTGTTCTGGATCAGACAGAATTTCGCCTGATGCCTAACTCCCCAGAGAGCAATGATTGCTTTGGCACAGCTTATCAGAACAAATGTGTACAAATAACCCTACCTTTGCTTAGACTAGATTTCAGCAATTGTATGCATAATTGGGGTCCCACTCACCATCTGGAGTTAAAGTCATCTCCTCCCCTACATAGCATAATCCTTTCCCATCACCAGGGTCAGCACAATTTGCAGAGCAGGAGAGAAAACTGGGTAACTTTTTCTCTTCAACAGATAAGACTTTTTCCACTCAGAAATAAGTCAGTTTTGGATTTACAGAAAATTGCACGTCACATCCACCGCTGGCAGTATCCTCTAGTGCAGTGGAACCTAGAGCTGACACCCCTATACTACTGCTTCAGCTCTGCTGCAGATGGGGGGCTTACTCTGCTGTTCATACACTTCTGTAGACATATTTTTCTTCACAAACCAATGCTAAAACTAGTATACCCAGAGTTCAGCTATTGAAACCATTATTGCTATTAAAGCAGCATCACTGCCTCCAAATCAAGTTCCACCTCTTCTCACACTGAAATATTTTAAACAGGCTTAAAAGAAAAATTTAATTCCTAAAATGCCTGGGGAAAGAAAATCAGTAACAAATACGAGACCCATGGAAACCATATGGATAGTGTCTGCAAAGGAAAGAGTTTACAGCCAGATCTCTTGGTTTGTGGGGAATGGAAGAAAAAAAAAATCTTGCTGCAAAATAAATTAAACTACATCCTGCTGCGAATTCATCCCATTCTTCACCTTTACAAGAACAGAGGGCAGGGAGGCAAACATACAGAACAGTTTGCATGAATATGGAAGCAACCCCAACTGCACACATTATTCGCTCAGCTAATCTATTCAATCTGGTCTCAACTTCTGGGCAAGCAAGCAACCTGCCTGAAAGGAGCTCTACCATAAAAAGTGCAGCTTTTGTTTGTTCTTCCACTCAAGGGCCTCTGTTGTAACTGTCCTTCCAGACAACATGGATCAAAAATGGCAATAAAAATATTTTCAGAGTTCAAGAATACATATCACAACTTTCCCAAAGATCTTGTAAAATTTGTTTGCAAAAACTTAACAGTTTAAGCTGAAAGCTTAAAATAAAGCATCATCCATGGTCTGTATTCTTATATATTTATATAATTTGCTTTAATTTGGGATTTCTGCAAACCTTCTGAATTAAAAGCAGCGTTTTTCATTATTCATAGCAGGCAGCGTGTTAGAGCCCCATCAATTCATCGCACTATGCTGATTCATCTATTCCTCCTTTTGACTGCTCATTCCTCATTACAAAATTCTTAAGAGGATCCCGTGTCACAGCTGCTTTTGGGTCAGCCAGGAGATGCCAGACCAGGTTGCAGGACAGCAGCCAATACTTTTCTGCTCAGCACTGGAGTCGCAGCTCAGTGCAAGGATGGCCTTCACACAGCTCTGCACAAGGTGGTACTCAGTACACTTTGCATTGCCAAGCAGCTTAAGAGTCTTTGGCTTGTTCAGTGAAAACCTATCCTAAAAATATAAAGTCAATCAAATTACAACTATACTTTCATCAAGTTCTGCAAACAGATATCCCAAAGCTTCTGAAAAACTCCTTTAGGTTACACTGGCTGCTTCTCTCACAGAGTGTCAGAATTGAAAAATTCCTTGTAACCTGGCACTCCTTGCATATGAGGATTACAGAAGCTGTGGCTTTCTGTCTGTCGCTTTGTAAAGACAAAAATGTGTAAGCTTGAAGATCTGTGGAAAAATCCTTATATTATGCAAGAAATAAAATTTTTAAAAAAAGTTTGTCATAGAGCAAACCTATCATAGTTAAACTTGTTACATATTTAATAAAACACATTTTTAAAAGCATTTATATAGTGTTTCATTCTCTCTCCACTTTGTTTACCCAGGAATATTCCCTTCCTAGAAAAACCTTTGCTTTTGTCAAGGAAATCACTAATCTAAAGATCTGAAAAAAACAACCCACCAAACCAAACTCCACTGAATTTCCTGATTTTTCTTTAAAGTGACTTTGCTTGACAAGTATCTACTTATAGCTTAGTAAGCAGATTCACCTCTCCTTTAATTCTCCTCAGACTGTAAGTTTTAAAGTTTCCCCTTCCCATCTGTCCTGCCTTTAATGATGGTCACTTACAGGGTTATAAGCTGTGACTGCACTTGGGGCTTATTTCTTAAGTTTACAAAATGAAAAATGGAAGTTGAATCTTGATTTGGAGGACTATTTGGAGGTTTTTCATACAGAAAAATAGGTTACATTTGCCCAAGTCCATGTGATGATTAATGCAAAAATGCAAGTTGAGCTACAAATCTGACAGAAACAAGTAAAACTGTTTTCATTTTAAAAAAAGAGAAAATACCCTAGGAAATACTTCCATGGGGACATTTTCAAGCTTTTCAAATGAGTTTTAAACAAAAATGTAGTCTTACTGGTTGTGATAACTACTGCAATGAAATTACATCTACAATTGTATTGTACAGTATTGGCAATACATTTGGTACTCATTTTGTTAATGAGGTTAGTACTTTACTATATACAGCAATACAGTATTTATTCACAATTAAGACAAAAACATCTTTTGCAGAAGCAAAAGAAGAGGCAGCAGCATTAAAATGCAAACAAGTTTTGAGACTTGTGAAATTCAAAATTTTAAGTTTTTCATCTGAAAGCTAAAAACTCATGCCAATTCTGTGTGGTTCAGACAGTAATGAATCCTATTTTATACTGCGTATCACCCTCCCGATCTCTCTAAATGGATAATGTCTCCTCATCAGTTTCTCCAACTTGCACTGCTAAATTATCAGAGCTGATGCAGGCAGAGAAAACAAGATGAGATAATAGTTTAGTGGGGGGGGGGGGAGGCTGTGGGTTTGGTACTCCTTTTCTACACAGGTACCAGGACAGATAGGATGCTTCAGGAAGCCCGGAAGAGTGTTCCAAGCATTCATCCACAAACAATTTGGAAGAACTTCAACTTTCAGTTTAAGTTACCTCTAGGCCTGCTCCAGCCACATTCCGTATACAATGTAAAGGTGGAGGAGTGTGAGTAGCAAGACAGGTTCCAAAATGCCTCTTCTTTGGGGGGGGAGGGGGAAAGGTAGCCAATAACACTCCTTCTTGAAGACATAGCTGAGACACCAATTTACATAAATCTAAACATGCCAGGGCAGGGTAAAATTGCAAAACGTGGAACAGAGGGAAGGGAATATGAGGAAGGTTGCAGGCAGCTTTGTTCATGCTTTTTTCCCTTCATTCCCTACCCACTGGATGTAAATTCAGTGTTGCTTACCCAGCCACTTTTGGTTGATACACAACTGCCACGAAAAGCACATCTCTTTACAAATGCACATCTAAAAAAAACCCATAATTACTTCCACAATGCCTTTTCTGTGTTACAAAAATTTGAGTCCAGAAAAATACTTGCATTAAACTTATTTCAGAGCTTCCAATATGTACACTCAAATTCCACATTCAAGACCTTAACTGCATCAGAGTTCTATTCTGTTCACATCCTCTCTACACACAGAGCCACATCCTATGATATGACCTCTCTACGATCATGCATTACAGTAAAGCTACAGACTCAGGAGTCAGCAGATCAATTATCTCTTATTTCACTATCATGGATGATATAATATTCCTGCTCCTGCCTGCCCTCTTACTCTACCCCCAACCCCCTCAATACAAGTAAATAGCAAATTTATAGCAAGTTATTTTTGTACTCTCTTACCTCTTCCTGCAGAAAATAAAACTTGGATCTGTCTGCCTATTAGTTATGAATAATTCTCAATTCCTTGAAAAACCACATTCCTAAATGTACCAGATGGTCAACATAAGATTAAGTACTCTCCTCAATTCTCGTTTTACAACTGCCCCAAATTCTGGCACACAGTGTACTAAAAGCTAATTTGCCAAGTGAACAGATGATTTAAAATACTGAAGAAAACATACTTGATCTAAATGTGCATCTGTTAGCAAGATTCTTAAAAATTACTTGAAATAATTTTATAGGTAGATATGCCTGGAGGCAGGGGGTGTGTGTGTGTATATTTCCTGGGGCTTAGTTTGTATATTTTTCCAATACAGACAAACTGGCACATTTAAATTTCTGTAACAGGAAAAAGTGAAAGAGAACCATCCTTTAATATCGAAGGGACTACTGAAGATCCCCTCATTTCCAAAACACTACACTACCTTTGGTCTTGCTATTTATTTTCTAATCTTGCTAGTTAATCCTTCAAAGGCGTGAATAATATAGAACTTAAAACAGCAATCTTTTTATTTCACCACCTGCAAGCAGGGAAAAATAGACCATGTCACTGTTTCCTCCTATGCAAATTCAACAGGAACAAGCAATTTCAAGCAACAGGCTTCCAGGAAAGTCTGATTTGCCTGGCAGTAACTTCATCCTATGCTTCAGACCTTCAAATTGCTTGTAACCTGCAAAATTAACTCTTCTGTCCAATCATACCCAGTACATGAATGTTTAACCCCTTCTTTGAAGAAGGGGTAAAAATATTTCCTTGACAGTCTTCCACATTGTCCTGTGTGCAGGTTAAGAACAGCATCCTAGAGGCACAAGGAAATGTCCTTAAGTGTCCCTAAAGTTTAATAAACTGTAAGATTTAGGGGTGAAAAGAGATGGTGCGGATGATTTGTTTCTTTCTTCTGTACAACTGTTGGTACATAAATAAATTGGTCATAGAGAATAAAAAAATCCTTTAGCTTAATAAATAGAACATGCCATAAAAGGAGAACTGATGTACTGACTACCAAAAAAGAAATACATAATTTATTCACTATTGTCAAGACTAAAGGTAGAGTTAGTTTTAACTCTATTCCATGCTTGTTGCATATATAACAGCAGTTTGGCCTTTCAGGCTACCTTTGTGCCATGACCTCTTCAGCAGCTCTAAGTAATACATGCTAAACCAAACACTTTGGCAAAGACTTCTGTGTGCTCCAGAACACGACTCTTAAGGGCCTGTACTCCATAACTCAGCACATGCCTTGAAACATACATTACTTCACACAGAGAATAGATATACTGACAACAACGGAGTCAAATGAAGACTATGAAATAACCCCCATGCCCGTCTGGCTCAAGAAGACCGAGCAACAGAAGGTGCTGGACACTGGTGCAGGTCTCCTGGCTTTCTGTACTTGACTAAATTTTCTCCAGGCTTCTGCTTTTGATCATTGTCAGAGACTAACTAGATGAACCCTTGTTCTGATTAAATATTACTAAATTTTATTACACATCTGCATTTACATACCTGCCATATCTCTGCTATACCATTTTATGTATTTTTTATATATATACATATATATGAATGAAATTAGCCACAAATAAATCTGAAATTAAAGAGGCAAGACCTTTCATAAGCTAGCATCATAGAGATTGCTTTCTTGGTCTAATGCCTTTTACATAGCACATCTACTACCTTGAAGAATTTCCTCAATTTTCATCTTTCATCTAAATGTGAATTATTATGCACACACTTCTATATACACACACATGTAGTTCTACTTGGAAAGCGGACTGTTCTCCTGTGCAACCAGTCTCCCTTTGTGAGCCAGACTCTGAAATTTATGAGGTAACATTTTAAAACTGAAGCTTTATACCAGCTCTTTAGAAAAATTAATACTTGTCTTTGGTCAAGATTATGCCTATGCCACAAACAGCTCAACCAACTTACATAAGAATCCTGTCATACTTCATATATGCTGGCATTTGAAAACACATCTTAACTAGCTATCCTCCTAAAATGCAACCTAGAAAACTAAGTGCACATGTGATTTAAAAGCATCTGCATTCCACCTCCTTTAGAGGAAAACACTGTTTATCAATACTACAAGAAAAATAGAGAAACTATCACCTTCACTTGCCACAACCACAGGAATCTGAAAAACCCCCACACTATTTCAGAATCTGGCTTCTCTCATCATCCTGCATTGACAATTACTCTCCAAATTTTTTTTTTCTTTTTTATACACTACGGGACAGTCATGTCTGTGCTTCACATGAAGTTTCTCTGCTTACACACTGTACGCTTTCCACATCTAACAAAGGAAGAACCAGAGATTTTGATTGGTTTCACTAGTCTTGGAGAACTAGTAAAACCCCTCCTGTTTGGCTCTATTAGAGACACACATCAGAACAGTCATGGACAATGGGAAACTGAGCAGTAAATTCTAACCACGAGACAGGAGATTCAAAGGAGGAGAAAAGGCTTGCAGTTGTCAAGAGAAAAGTGTTCTGTGATTGCAACAATGGATAGGGAAACAGAAAGGGAAAGACTTAAGACTGAAGTTTCAAATAATAACCAAATTTATTAAAGAATAAACAGCACTATTCCATACCCTCACTGAACAGGGCCCCTGGTCTGTTGTTTCATGTTTTACAGAGCTTTCAGGAATACTGGCACACAAGATGTCCCAAGTAAACAAGCATGTGACCTGAAGACTATTTTAGATGTGCAACACTAGGCAGAGAAGCTATCCAAACTGTGATAAGGTTGAGAATAGGCACATAATAATAGCTTATATAAGGTTGTGTCCTGTTGTTTTGTCTCAAAAGTGTTAAAAACAACCCAATGCCTAGAAAACAGAGCTTCACAGTTTAGTGGGATAGCATATCATTCAGCTATTGCCTCCTTAAATTCTTTATATGCCTCAGAGGAACAAATGCTCTTTCAGCAGCTCTCTGAAGGCTTAGCTAAAGGTTATGCCATTTTGGACAGACAAGTAAGTCTCTAGCTGGTAAGCAACCAGATGCCTATATATGTACATAAGCTACGGAATGTGCCATCACTAGAATGCAAATGCCCTTTTGCTGCCGAAGTCTTCCACATGGAGAACTTGTGTTGGAAACAGTTAATCCTTTCAACAACTCAGTCTAGGACAAAAAGATGATTCTTTCTCTGTTGTGTATCACTATGAAAGTTTAAGGCCAGTGTTCTTTAAGAAAGGCTATTAATCCACTTGTACCAGGAACACAGCAGTGACAATCAGGTCAATTTATCACACTAAATGCTGCTTTCATTAGGCAGAAATAATAAAGTAACACTTTAAGAACAGATACAGTTACAATGGACAATAAATAAAAATGCCACCTCAAGAACTGGAATATTTTCTTAATAAAGCAGAACTTAACTTCATGAAGTTATGATTAGTTAGCTAATTTGATAAAATCTTTGGTGTATTTATGTAATCTTTCTTTTCAAATACAATTTCAAGGAGATGTCCTCTTATTTCGTTGTGGGTTAGTAAGATAAAGAACATTATATCCTCATCAATTAGCATGATTAAACTTTTTTTTATCTCAAATAAATCTGATGACAATGTAAGTTATGTCAATTTCCTAACAGTTGCACACATCTGCCAGCTTGCCAAAGCAGCACTATTAATAAAATCCCATGTATACAATACTTGGCTGACAACATTTCATGATTTATAAAAGGCTGACTCACACAGAATGATAGATTTTTAACAAGTTCCACAAGTGAACCACTCATTATCCATAGTCACTCTTCTCCACACAGAGGTTGCCATCCCCAGAGCAAGACAGCAAGGCAGAAAGCCCTACTACAACTTTCAGACAGCTCATTAAAATAAATTGATAAAAATTTTCAGACGAAACAAAATAGAACAATAGAATCCAGCAAAAGTTTACAGAATTTTTGTCCAAACTCTCTTCAGTATAGCTAAACATGAAAAAGCCACTAAAAGTGGCTTATGCATACACATTTTGAGAGAATACTTCCCAATATCAGTTTTCAGTACTAAATCTCAACGAAGAAACCAATCAATTGTAGAGATACAATTAAATATCAGAACCAGATCATAAAAAAGCATCTTTTATGTGAAACGGAGATTCAGAGCAGTAATTTAAAATTTACTACCTGTATACCTTCTAGAAATTATATTTTCACTAGCATCTTTGTATAGTCAGTGGTGTTTTGCCTTTTAGCTACCCAAATAATAAGCGAAGTGACTTACCATTCTTGCTGACATCCAGTTCCCTGAGATTAATGAGATTTGCAATGGATGCTGGCAATGTGGTTAGATCATTGTCTGGCAAACTCAGCTTGTGCAGAGACTGACAGTTAAAAAGTTGCTATTGAAACAAAAAAAAAAAAAAAGTGAATGCAACGTTCTCTTAGTTTCCTCTACATAGCCTTTGTTTTTAATCCCTTTAAACTTCTGACCTCACAGCATGAAGGCCAGATGATCTAGAGACTTTGACTACAAAAATTTTACTTAACTAGTTTTATTAAAAACTGACTTAACTCTACAATGCTTAGGAAAGTATACAGTCTCAAGGCAGAAGCTATGCTTAACGCCGCCTGCAAATTCCCTCCAGTATCTCAGAAATTATGACCTGCAGTCACACACAGTCCTACAAACACTGCAAAGTATTTTCAATAATAGACATGCAATACAATGCCCCAGTTTCTTCACAATAAGATAAACAAAATCATTCATACATTTTTAAAAATCAAATGGTTCTGGAACAGACTTTTGATAGGTATCAATCTTCTCTAAAAGTTTCAATTTTATTCCATTATATTTTACAGATTTTTTTCCCCTTTGAGGCTTCCTAGCTCACATACACAAATCCAACAAAATTATGATGAAGACTAGCAAAATTTTAATCTAAGGATATAGAAAACTGTGTAATTTGTATCAAGTATTAGCTCAGAGCCAAATCTCTTTCTGTATGCGACATATCTTGAGATTCTTACCCAAAAACTTTACAAATTAACAAAAGAGGGCATGTGATATTAGTGTAATCAAAGAAAAATACTCAAAGCTTACATGTAGTACCAAATAAACGTCTGTATGAAAGTAGTTGGAAAGGTTCCTCTGAACAATGTATAATGAATATTCCTCCTCCCAACAATTTTGGCTAAGATGACTCAAATACCTGAACTTAGTGTTCTTCTAAAATTCTGAGAAAAGATCATACAAACCCAGGAAGTGTTTTATGACTAAAAAAAGAATAAATCTATCCCAATCAACATCACAGCAATGGGCTTAGTTCAACCAAAATTTCTTGGTCTCTCAATTTGGACACCATTATTTTAACCACAGACGATTCAGTAAGTCCCACTCATGTGATATTTGCATATACCACCCCAGAAGAACAAAAGCAGACATAAATTAGCAAAATGGAATGTTCTACCAATGAACTTTAACTTGCCTACTAATGTTTCCAGTTCCTCAGAAATGTGCACCTAGTTAGAACTAGTCGATACCATTAAGGCTTTCAAGAGCTACAAATTACTTAGGATGTAGTACTGGAAGGAGGACTTGGATGATCTCATGTGTTCTGGAGCCATTCCTTTATTTCAGTACTTCAAGCAAGAATATATACTTAAAACTCATCCCTGAAAACGATCATCTGGACTCTTAGAATCACTAGAAAATTCCCCAATTAGTCAGGCAAAAGCAAATGCAGCACAAAAAATTGTAAGATCCCAAAAGAGAGGTCGGGAGGGGGTGGGTGGGTGTGTGTGTGTGTGTGTGTGTGTGTGTGTGGAGGTGGGCAGAGAAGCTTTGTATGGTGTTGGTTTTGCAATTGTTCCTTTTGTTGTTGTTCTTTTTTAATGATTTGTTTGCATATTCAGTGATTAAGTAGATTATCATTACTGCTAGTAAACAGTAGAAGTCATAATTAAGGGCTATTTTACTGCAGAATTCCAATTTCTTCCATGGAGCAAGGTGAAAGGGAAAACTAAAACTACAGTTTGAGCTTTTCAGCTCAAATGCACATTGTGGCACTTGGGACAAACAGGGTGCATCTTCAGATGTGATTCAGCACACAAGACAATCATTTCAACTACCTGATCACTTTGGAAACTGAGACTACAAACCATCACTTCATGTAAAGCAACATCCTTCTCTATCACCTTTCTCTCCACTGCAGTTTGCTCATGCTGTGTGCTCAGCAAGTCAACTAAATCAAGGAGCTATACTGAATTTTGGAAGTATGCTGGAGTACTGAAAAGACTGGAGGCAATTTAAAAAATAAAAAAAAGAGGCACACACACTGACAGGCCACCAGTGATCAGGTTGACATGACAGCCCAAAACCAGTTGTGTTGTTTCACACACAAAGAGGACCACAGATTGCAAAACAAGGAGAGAACACACTACTGGGGCAAAGAGGAAAAAGGAAGAGTGGGAGTACCTTAACCAGGCTTCAGAAAGCTGGAGACAGCCTAATAGGTACTGCACCCTTCAAATGAGATGGCTTAATTAGAAGCCCTTTTCAGAGTTAAGAGACTAAGTAAGAGACCGAGTTAGGAAAAAGTCATACACAGCTTGAAAGTCTAGCTCCAAATCGGCTAGGGTAATTTCAAAAGTTAATGGCCTTGCCTTATGGATCATCTATGGATAGTTTTAAGATTACAATTTCTGTCAAATGACTCAAGAAAACACTTTTACTAGGTCTTTATGGTTTCTTAATCTCCCAGCTGGTTTCCTTTACAGAATTTATATGTGGGGGTTCTTTCTTTTGAAAATTGAAAAGGTAGCAAAAAATAATGACCAAAATTACTTAAAAGCTGAAAAAAAACCTGCTTAGCTTCTCAAAAATAAGCCTGTAAGAATGACTTATTATAATGTACAAGCACATTGACATGAAGCAAGTGTAAGCTATTACAGGTCCCTGCAGTCCAGCAAAGAAAAGCAAAAAAGAACAAGTCAAGCAGACATTCTGATCACATAGTTAATTTAATCTTAGACTATACCAAGGCCCCCTTCTCAGTTTACTTGTGTGTCAAAATTGAATTTCATATAGGAACTGACTAATGAAATCAAATGGCAGAAAATTAAGACAAAGCAGACTAACTGCTTCTTCTTGTTTAAACCACCAACATGCTATCCATTTGATCACCACAGTACAATCTTTCTTCGTCATTTAAGATTCTTCATCTCTAAACGAAAGTTTTTAGAGAATTATGAATTCAGGAGGATGCTGTTTGCTTAGATCTTATGATCCGGAAAATATGAAATTAATGCAAAAAGAGTTTCCATCTTCTTTGGCTAAGTATTTTATTCTGTTTCTTAAGTACTCAATTTTATTCTTGCCCAACAAAGAATGAGAGTCAGGAATGAAGCTTTGAAATCATCTGAAAAAGTCCTCAAAGGCTGATACAGAATCTTCACAAGCAAACTACTCAAACCTGAAGTGACTAAGTCTAGAGTAAAGAAGAGACAAAAATAACATAATGGAAGTTCTAAACTGAACTGGAATGACAAAATACCTAGTTTTAACTATCCTGAAATTGTTTTATTTCCTTATTGCTTTATTTCACATATCTTTCCAGTAAAAAAAAGCAAAACCTGAAGTGATTATAGCAAACCTTCTGAAAATCTAACAACGCATTCTACAGTTGTCTTGCATGACAGTGAAGATTTGTACAAAACTGTGACAAAACAATTCCAGAAGTTTTAACTTCCACCAAGGCAGGACCTACTAACAGAAACAAGTCTATTGCAATGATTTTTTTTTACTTCTCAGGAGTCTGGCTAGCACTAATTTTCATTTTTCTCACTATTACAGTGTTAATTCAGCACACAGTTTGTCTTCAGACAAACAACAAATATTAATTTCTACAATGAAGATGAAATCAAAGCAGCACTACAGCTGTCTAGTTTCTAAACTTAAATAATCTGAGATACTTCAAAAAGCCTCTTCAGTCATGTACCAAAGAAGGAAGCAGGACTTCAAGTGAATAGATACTTTGGATTGTAGCAATCTTTTGTGGGCACAGAGATTTGAATAAAACATTAATCTTGCTGCTTCTAATCTTCATGTGTTATCAGAGATTTGAAATAACGCCACAATCTGTTGAATAAAGTTAGTCGGTTTGAGCAGACATTGGCAGAGAAATAAATTAGCCTGCCTCTCCTGCTATGTACTTCTCTCGAGCTGGATCAGCTGAACCAGTTTCATCCCAATTCATGCAGCAAACTAGTCAAGCTGGAATGCATAAACATTCCTTCTACCAGGGCTGCTTCTTCTGGGACCAACATTTACTTAAAAATATTTGGCAGACTACAGCCTAAAAGCGGAAGTGGGAAGCTAGACACTATCAGATTCTACAATGCTGATGGAGTAACAGAGTTAATAAACGTTACTAAAAGGAAAACTACCCAACATACCTTTGGAAGCTCTTCAATCTGATTAGCATCTAAATAGAGTTCTTCCAATGTCTTTTCAAAAGTAAAAATCTCCTTAGGCACCTGTTCCAGGCTGCAGTGAGAATAATCAAGCGTAGTGACTGTTTCCTCCTCTCCACGCAGACAGCGGCACGACACCAGCCGCACGAACAGATTCCGCTTCGTTGTCATTTTCAGGCACTGCAAAACAGAAATTGGTCCATTTAAAAGCCAAGACAACTTCAGAAATACCTACATGGACAGCTTCTCAAACTGTTCCTGACTGCAAAACACACAGAAAGAAGCATACACACACCTGCATAAGTGTTTGACTATGGGAGAGAGAAGGGGGACTGAGAATTTATTTATTTTCTTTTAAACACAACAGATCTGTAGTGGCATTAAATGTGATTAACATACCTACAGACCCCAGAAGATCAAGAAAAAATTTAGACTGCAACTTGTCTCCTGCCAACACAGAAGTTCTCTACATTGCAAAGAACTTTCAAATAGCAGTGCTGATCAATTGTGCTTTTACAACACTGCTTATCCCTACCTTTACAAAGGTTATTGGGACATTTTTGCCCAATATATTAAAATCTACTCTACAGAGCATTAAATCATAGCTAGATGAAAGTTTTTTGGTGGGTTTTTTTTCGGTGATGAGTAAGATTAAATTCCTGCACGTTAATTTCAAATACCTCATTTAAAGACAGAATACAATATAAAGAACCTGTGTTGTTTCTATCAATTTTTCTATTTACAGTTTAAAAGGAAAGGCTTCCAAGTACATAGATAAAGAAGCAGCTTCCTTTTGCAACTCCATTCACTTCAGAAAAATGCAACACAACTTGCTGTGTACACTGCAACTCTGGAAACTTCACCTTGCTATGGAAATGTACCTTTCTTCCTTTAAACTCAATCATTGCTATAACAGTCCCCCTTCTCCATGGTTTCAACAATACTCCTACTCAGCATGACATGGCAAACCTATGGTGCAAAGTAACTAGCTGATTACTGACAGTGTACACCAGTCATGTTCTGCCTATTTTCTTCTCAACAAGAGCACAACTTTAGGTCTCTTTCCTCTAATTAGAAATCAATTTTAAGAAACAATCATCTTCAAAATGTCACCTCAAGTTTCAAGTTTGGCTAAAATGAGATGACAGACTCAACAATTTTTCAGGAAGGACCAGCATGTGCAGACGGACACCATGATCATGTAAGCTTCATTTCCTCAGGAAATTGGTCTAAAAATACATACTTTTCCAAAAAAGCACTGAGCATTTATTTTCTCAATCAAACTGCCAACACTCCAGATTAAAATATGCTTTCTTAAATCTTTTTTTTTCGGATTTGTAAAAACTATTTCAACTTTTGGATTGATGACAGGAAACTTTCTCCCCCAAGCGCCAAAAAAGTCAGACATATTTAGCAGATTGCACTTTAACTTTCAAAGTATGTTGGTAATACTGAGATAAAATACCATGGCACCATGCTATATGAAGTCACAGCTGTGAGACCCCTCTTCTTACTAAGACAAGAAAACAAGTCATGTACTTGGATTTTCCTCTACAAGCAGCTAGCTTGCCAAGTACTTCACAGTATGTTTAATTTATATGACAACAGGGCAAGGGGCTGCTGTACTTCAGTGTTTTCACTAAACAGAATTATAACTTACCACTCAGACTGGATGCAGTCAGATTCTACATCCATCCATTAAAAAGGTGGAAAAAACTCCCAGACAGCAGGATGTGAGAAGTTCATTTTTTTAAACAATGCTGCTAGGATTTTGTTACAGTATTCATCATCTACCAGAATACTTAAGACCTCCCCTAAAACTCTAGCCATGTTATATTTAATTAAATGGGATCCAAACAAAAAATATTTAACTGTACTGCAATGCAAAGAGTTCAGAGACTGCAAATTACATGCTGGGGATTTCCACAGAATGGGAAAGTCAGCAAATGAAACTGTGTAACCTCCTGCACCTTCCACAGAAACAGGCTCCAACATGACATCCTCCAGCCACCCACAGCCAGATGCCAAAGATGACATGCTCACTGGGTCAGAGCTACCCACATCTTCTCCAAGCCTCAGAGGCCACGCATGAAGAGACACGAAGAATTTCGTGGCCAACATTTACAAACAAAAATGTCTTTAACAAAAAGAAATATTGTCTCATTTTGTTATTATCTCAGAGACCTGCAGAGCTGCGGAAAAACATACCACGTCAGGAAGAAGCACCAATCACAGTGCTTTTAAACAGGAATACACACAGAATAGCATACCCCTTGGAAACAAGGGCTGGGAGGCAGGTAATTAACTGACAAGTTGATTACCAGCAATCTGGCCAGGAGGAAGACACATGGATTACCATACTGACCACAGCTATTAATTATTTCACTTCATCCAGTCATTTCAACTTCTAAGAATTATGTTTTGATTTCCAGAATGAAAAAAGTTCACTAGATGGCTCATATAAACAGCAAAGTATTCATTCAATTCTCTGAACAAGAGCATATGTCACAGTGCTTGCCCCCCCCTCCCCCCCCCCCTTTTTCAGTGGCTGTTTTCTTCATGTCTGACTTGCTCAAGTCTCTAAAGTTTCTGACACGACAAAACTCATAAGGCCCAACTATGCAAAATACACATACCTAGTTTTCCTAACTTACCCCTTAAGTTTGTAAGAGAGGTCTTGAGCTTTTGCAGGGGATGAGAAGGAAGGTTGGGTTTTTTTTAAAAAGATCGCATGCATCCACAGCACTGTAAACATGGATCAGTAAACAAATGCCTGTACAAACAACATCACAGTATTGGGTCAGGTATCATGTCAGTTAAAGTACCTAAAATCACAGCCCACATCTTAAGCAAAAAAAGTCAAACTCAAATGTATGTATCAACAAATATATGTATCAACAACCCTGCCCCAAACCCACTGAGTGACCAACTTGAGCACACATCTAACTATAATGATTCAATAAACATAATGAACCAAGAAAGCTACATTTAAGTAAATGTAGGAAATTACACCATGTGATTTAGTTCAAGGTTGCATTATATTTGTTCAAATTTTACTTCTACACAGATACCAATGGTACTGGTATTCTACAACACAGATCACTGCCAATACTAGGAAATGGGAAGAGCTGTATAGTTTCAGCAAGTATTCCACACTACTGCTGTTCTGCAGTAAATATACACACACTCGTCCAGTCAGCACATCCCACCCCATCTGTCTGTCTGTACACCTATCCTGTAGCCAGCTGTCCAAGCAGAAAACTGTAATAGAGGAAAGAAAGGACATACTACAGACGAGTCGTGTTGTTGTAGCTACCAAAGATAGAGCACAGTACATGTGCTTTTCTTACAATGCTCAAAATAAGAACTTCTCCATGAACAATCTGGGTAAATACACAGAAGGTAGAAGGGAACACGAAGTATAGCACTGCTTCCTTCCCATAAAACAGGGAAGTCTAACAAGCAGAAAAATCTTAGTTTCATAATATAGCATATCATCAGACCATCTGAAGGCACCAAGTCAAACAATACAAAATTGCTTTGCTGATCTACAACACTATGATGGCTTATTTTTCTTAGCAAGTCAAAATTTTTAAAAGGCAGATCTACTAAAGAACACAAAAAAGATGTGAAAAATACAACAACAAAGTCCCCTTGCTCCCAACACCATTAAAGCCTGGACACAAGTTTACCTCAGGTTCAGTGTACACAGGCCACAGAGGAAAAAATAGAACCTTCATATAAGGGTGGGGTTGGGTTTTTTTACTTCTTGAAGGGAAAAATATTACTCTACGGTCAGAAGCTTTTCTTTGTAATCATTAAACACTCAAAAGTTGGAAGGCATGAGGGATCATTATTTGTGTTCTCTTTCTGAGGACTTAATCTATCACTCCAAGAATTCAGTGTTAAAAAAATACTTAAACTGTATGTTTGCTAACTACAAACTAACAGACTTCTGATTTTTTTTTCCTCCAAGAATAATTTTTAACATTTTTTCGCACCTCATCTTCCAAGCTTATTTAGGAATTATATCTAAGGATCAGTGACACTGCACTATCTGTAATAAACTCAAAATCATGAGTGGTTTAAACTACACACACATATTCGTATTTCAGTAGTCTTCACTCATTCATATCCATTAACTGTGACAGTAATAGGAAACAAATTCCACAATAACTACACAAAACAGAACAAAGGAAAATGTTATTTATTGACCCGTCTATACCCTTGAGTTCGTAATGACTATGCAGACAGGTTTTCCTCTAGGGGTTCAGTGGTGGTGAAGGCTAATTATTCTGCGAATTCTTAATTTTGTGAGAAAAACTAAGTGTCTTCTGATAGAAGTATGGAAGTGAATATGAACATACAGTATAACAGTAGTGCTTAACCAGTATGATCAAAAAGGGAGGGAGGTAAGAGTTCTCAGCTGGAAGATGTTTTGCTGTGATACATCGGTTATGTTAAATAAATGATGTACAGTCAAAGCTTCATCTTATTTTGTTCTGCCTTGTATCTATGTAACTATATATATGAAAGGTATCAATTTATATTCTATCCTGGCTGAGATCATGAATGACTTTAAAGTTTCAGACTTTATAAGCAAGACCAAACTGATGGAGTATTACAGCACTTGTTCAAGAAGGCCTCAATATTATTTTTTAGAAAAATAAACAAAAACTATTACAAAAAATCAACCTGTCATTTTTTAAATTGAGGGTTCTCTACTTCCAGATACATCCCCCCCCCCTCTAACTGATCAAACAGCATCTACTACCAGTGCCTATAGCTATCACACCTCCTAGAACAAGCTGGCCAGGGAAGTGAACAAGTACCAACCCTGCAGGTATTTAAAAGACTTGTATATCATAGAATCATAGAATGGCATGGGGTTGGAAGGGACCCCAATGATCACAGAGTTCCAAACCCCCTACCACAGGCAGGGACACCAACCTCCAGTCTGGATTTACACAAGGTTGCCCAGGGACCCATCCAACCTGGCCTTGAACACCTCCAGGGATGGGGCATCCACCACCTCTCTAGGCAGCCTGTTCCAGCACCTCACTACTCTCTCTGTAAAAAACTTCCCTAGGGGTCCAGGGATGCAAGGTTCTGGGACCTGAGAATTATGAGAATCCTGGCTGCCAGAGAAGACCGAGGCAAAGAACTCATTCAGTACCTCAGCCTTCTCCACATCAGTTGCAGCCAATTCTCCTTTCTCATTTACCAAGGGGGTACGCTTTCTTTGGCCTGTCTCTTCTGGCCAGTGTACCTGTAAAATCCCTTCTTCTTGTTTTTAACATCCCTCGCCAAGTTCAGTTCCATCTGCGCCTTGGCTTTCCTGATCCTGTCTCTGCAAATCCGAACAGCATCCCTGTATTCTTTCCAGTCAATACACCCTTGTTTCCAGAGCTTGTATTTGCCTTTCTTTTCCCTCAGTTTGGCCAGCAGGTCCTTGCATAGCCATGCTGGTCTCCTGCCCCTCCTGCCCACTTTCTTATTCAGAGGTATATCTTATTCAGGTATATCTGATGCTACAGGACATGGTTTAGTGCTTGGACTTGGTAGTCTTAGGTTAACAGTTAGACTTGATAACCTTAAAGGCTATCAACCTAAACAATGTTATGATTTTATGAAAATCACTGGAAACTGAAAAGCATAGCATTGGTTTGAAAGAATGAATGAAATAAAGTTGGACAACCAGCTTGCATACACACTAAATGTTAATCCAGAAGAGTCAGCATCGTCCAGTGAAACACTACTCTTTTCTGGAATTCTTTGATGATGTCCTGCACAGTTCCATCATCCAAGTACCTGGCAGCTCAAGAGCACCTGCAGATCTGCCGGCAGTCCATGGGACATTTTTCTTTAACCACATTGATGAGCATTTAAAAAACCCGACCAAGTAAAACCACCACACACCCCCAAAAAAACCAAACCATACATACAGACCACTAAGCATTACATTTCTTTGAAAATTCTTAAGTTTTATTTGTAGCAAACCTAAGTTCACAGTAATTTTGTTCCTAAGGTCTGTTAATTTACTCTAAAAGCAATAGCTTCATTGAACCATTAGTCCCTTAAATTTCCTGTCTGATGTTAATAGGATGTGACTGCTCATGCTCTAAGCTGGTGAAAGCACTTTTCCCCTCCCTCAAGCCTTTCAAAAGGCTGTTTACCAGTTACATCAGTAACAGAGCTGAAAACCAAACCAGCTATCATATTATACAGAAAGGCACTGTGCTGGTTTTGTCTGGGATAGAGTTAATTTCCTTCACCGTAGCCAGTAGTCTATGGATTGGATTTGTGCCGAAAATAGTGTTGATAATTCATGAATGTTTCATTACTCTTTAGCAGTGCTTACACACAGCTGAGGCCCTTTCTGCTTCTCACCCTGCCCCTCCAGTGAGGAGGCTGGGGGTGCACAGGGAGCTGGGAGGGGACACAGCCGGGACAGCTGATGCCAACTGACCAAAAGGATATCCTGTACCGTATGATGTCATGTTCAGCATAAGAAGCTGGGAGAACACGGCTGAGGGGTTGCTGCTCAGGGACTGGTTAGGCATTGCTTGGTTGGTGATGAGCAATTGTTTTATGGTTGGACTTTATGATCTTCAAAGGTCTTTTCCAACCTTGTGATTCTGTGATTTAACTTGCATCATTGTCTTTCTTGGGGTTTATTTCTCTTTTGTTTCCCTTTTCATTATAATTTATTATAATTATTTTATTTCAATTCTTAAGCTGTTCTTACCTCAACCTACAAGTTTTCTCACTTTTGCCCCTACAATTCTCTTCCCCCCCATCCTGCTGGGGAGACAGGGTGGAACTGTGGTTCCACTATGGAATGGCTATGTGGTTCCTCATTGCCAGCTGGGGTTAAACCATAACAGGCATAAAAACTAGGCATAAAAATATCTCCTTGGGTTCTTTATGGGCCTCTCTACTATCTACAAACAGGTTCAGAATTATGGAGCTGAGGATGTTATAAACACAGGAAGCGGAAGGAATGTGTTGGAAAGCATGTAACCTAACACAGAACCCCACAAATACAAGAAGCAATATTTGGCCAATTGAGAGAGGTCCCAACATACCCTCATTGAAACACTGAATTAAGAAAAAAAAAAAATCTTATTTAATCCACTGGAAAAAATACTGCTGTATTTATGAAAAAAATTACTTCTATGTTTAAAAATCAGTATGAAACTAAAGTTCCTATACAGGAAATAAAATCAAGAACCAGTCTGTCTTTAGAGATCTGAAAGATTTTTCCCTTCCTAAAACAACAATCACCACAGTAGATACCCAGACACAGGCTGCTTGGCTTGTTAATGCAAGAGGCTATTTTGTGAATACTCACAGCACAAGTTAAATCAATCTCTTCCAGCTAAAGACAGCACTAGTCTTCATGAATCTTGGGAGACAGTAAACATCTTAGTACTTTAAGGAACACAAAGCACCCTTGGCTCTTAATAGGAAAGAATACAATTATCCTTAATTTTTTCACCTCAGAAATTACTTGGCACCTTTTGCTTAGCAGCAAATCAGAAAGATGACACGGGGGAAGGAGATGCTAAGGGTTGGTTCAGGCCAAGTCCTCTTGGGTAGGAATGGCAAGGTCTTAATTTAACAGACAGCAACCAGCACCTTCCAAACTCTCACATGGAAGTTTGTTTCTCTGCAATCCTTTTTTTCTTGTTCTCTTTAGAAGAGGAAACTATGGCTGAAGCCTGATGGCTGTTGACAAGGAGCTGAAACATGAAAAGACAGCATGTAGTCTGAAAAGACTGCCTCTTTGCAAGTGGCAATTTGCACTGTCCAGTTGAGGTGTCAAAGCCTCATTTGGCAACAATGCCAAATCAAGGTGTTCTCACTTGTTCTTCTCTCACAACCAAGCTATTTCTTTCTCTCTTCTAGAAAAAGAAAATATAAAATGCAAAACTGGATTGGTTGTGCAGTTAATTTTACTGAACAAGACTGAAACACTCAGGTCAGTGTAAACCAATGAACTGCAATGACACACTCTTGGGGAAAGAACAAGAGGTAGAAAATAAAAGGGGTTTTAAAACCATTTCAAGATTATAATGTGAAGCTCCAGTCCAAGCCTCACCACTTCTGATATGAAAACAATGCTCAACTGCATCCACGGCTGCACGTGGTCACACAGGCAGGGAACACCAAAAAACCACATTGTACTTGCTCACATACCGTACTCAGTGCAAAATTAATAAAAAGGCATTAATCAAGAAACTATAATGGTAAGTGGTAACACAGGAGGAGGAGTTAGTAAGTGCAGTAAATAATAATAAGCAACTGCAAAATACAAAAATATGAAGGACACTTGCTACAATTTTTTGAGAAAGCAAAGGGACCAGACCAGGAAGAAATTAGTTTTGCTTTCAGTGATTTAACAGCTGCTAGCATATAAGCAAAACCAGCAATACTGTACTCCAGATTGCTGAAACAGAAAACTCAAAAGCTGGTAACAAAACTCAGTGCTTCTCTTGAGGTTAATTACTCTTCAAGCTCTCAATGGCAGTATCTGTATTTAAATGTATGTAATCCACAAAGAAACAAAAACACCCACCCATCTCCAAGGGCCAGGGTAGCAACATAATTTCATGTAACTCTCAGATGATCAATGCCAGGTATGAATTCTGTAGATATTTCCTTAAATTATTTGTTCCTTGTATTCAATGATGTAAATTCTAACCAGGTTTCAATTTCAAGTTTCTGACCTGTTTTAAAATATTCTGAAAACCTTTACACATTCAAGAGCTGAAACTCCTGACCAAACCATTTTATAAAACTTTTTACTTAGTTATAATAGTGTTTCCTTAGTTCAACAGCATTTTCCTGCTTGACTGAAATAGAGACCATCTAATCAGGTATGTTTTGCAACAATTGTTTTTCAGTTTAAAAATTTATCTAAACTGACTATGCTAAAAAAAACCCAGAGATACTATGACAAATAAAATTCACTGTATAGTATATCAAAATAAATCTTTGGAATATTTATTTCTATTCATTTCTGTAACTAGAAAAACAGCAACCATACAACAAAGCCATCAGTACTTGGCCTTATCATGCCAAAAGCTTAACAATGGCAAAACCAGACTAACTTTGAGGAAACAAAGCAACAAAAGTATTATTTTTAAATCAAGAGAAGCAGTGAAAAACCTCTGGGAAAATGCCTACGTAATAAAATACTCTAAGCACTGCCTTTAGCTGAAATATAACAATATTCAGTAACTCTGCTAGAATCCTGCACCAGGGCATCAGTAGGACACTAGTATGCAAACGTATAGATTTTTAATTCAAGGAAAAGTCCATTACAGAAATACCCTTAGCTCAAAAGAAAAAAAAAGAAATTACAGATTAGTTTATTAAGAGTAAAAAAAAATTTTAAAATGTACAGACACCCAAGCAACTGCAATGTTCTTTTCTTGATTTTTTTTTTATATTTACACTATGTAGTAACTACACAACACCATACATACACACACACAGCCATTACCACACAATTGCAGCCCAGTAGTTTTAATTCTTGCACATTTCTTTTTGCTTAGAAAATTTTTCTATGGCAGTCTTAGAAACAACCGTCCATCTGGACAGCCAAACTATCCAAGTAAGTGCCACAATAACATTTTGTCTGAAGAATGGTCTCTAATTGTATACCATTAACAATGCTGCTGAGATGAGCATTAGATCTGAGCCTCATTACTGATGTTTGACTTGATTGCTTATTCTTTGGGTATTTGTAGTGTTACTAAGAAAACAGTAAGAGCAATACATTGACTTTTAAAACCATCATCCTCAAGTCACAACCATTTTCCTCTCCAAAAAAAAAAAAAAGCCATCCCAAACACATAAATTCAAGAATATCTACTGTGACTGAAGTTGAAGGAAACTGTAGGAGCCTCTCAAATGATTCTATGAAATCTTCATTGAATATAAAAAAAAGAGCTTTTTTGAAAGCTATGACAGTGCTATTTTAGTACTTCCACACCAATGTTTCCAAATGGCTACAAATGTCTTTGCACTATGGAACCAACATGTTCAGGGGGTTGTGTTTGTCAGTTTTGAGTTAATACATAGTTGGGAATTTGAAATATTTATTCCAATAGGATGCTGAAGTGAACTCCATCTCCCACTAGCCATCTCATTATTTTTTTAAAAAACAGGCAGTAGAAATAATTACATCTACTGTATGGCTAGTAATAACAGCTATTTAGTACAAGTCATACCAAGCCACTTACAAAACTGCTTTGCTTTCAGAATCAACTAATTTCTACGTCAAATAACTCAATTTTCTTTCATTGCTGCTGTGAAAAAGATCCATGGAAACAAACAGGACAAGTTCCTGACTTCCTATACAAATAAAACAATGAAAATTAAATACACAGAACAACAAGACTAAGAGCTGGTAAGCCTCAGGAAGAAGTATAAAACCATATTAAACCTCTTATGCTTTGGCTTTAATCCTTTGAGAGATTATGTCTGTATCTACTATATGAGTAAATACTGTGTATCACATACCGTCAACATCATTTTAAGCAGAAAGGAAGAGATACCTCCTTGGTTCCTCCAGTTATAACAACATACTCAAAAAAAGACGGAAGGAGAATGGGAAAGGTCACTTCTAGCCATTTGCCCATAGGAAACCACAAACCTCACGGAGCAGTAAGCACAGCTGGGGCAGTGCAGCAACAGCAGTTTCTTAGCTCAGCAAAGAATGCCAAAGCACACAAAGCCTACAGCCTTGCAGGCTACACAAAAGGCTTGAAAACGCAAGCATGTGCACATGCTTCTATCTTCTTAAGTTTGTGTTGTTTGTAGCACTGCCAGATAAAATATGCATAAGATTTTGTGTTTTCAACTGATATTTTATAGTGAGACTTTAAATTACAATCACTGAAGAGTCAATATTTATTAGCCTTTTCACAATTAGAGCAGCTCTATTAATAAAATGAAAGCAGATGGAAGCTGCTGTCATATGGTGTTGGGGTTTGTTAGGTTGGTTTTTTTGGTGGTGGCTTTGGTGTTTTTTGAAGGGGGGTATGCAATAACTCCTCCACAGTAATTCATAGAGAAGTTCTGAAGACAAAATGTTCTATTGGGCATTCTTTTTATTCATGAGAAATACTTGTCTCTAGAAATCCTTACAATATGAGGCAAAAGCAACTTACTGCCATCTGCACTAGCATAATTTAATAAAGAAAAAAGCTGATTCTGAACATGTGTTGCTTTTCCATAGAGCTTCACACACAAAATTGAACTTTTTTTTTTGCTTCTTTATACTTGTGTTAAATATGATCTCTAGCTAATGACATGATGCAATGTCTGCCTAGGCTTTAGGTTACCAACCAGAAAGAAGGATGCTAAGAGGCCCAACAAGCATTCAAAGCATTTTTTTCAATCTTTCATCCAAGCTTTTTTAAAAGATATGCTTATCTTTCCTAAGAACTAAAAATAAGAAATCACAAGAAAAATATAAAGTGGTATAAAATGTTAACAGTCCACAAGCCAAAACATTTACTAATGGACATGAAGCTTTTAAAAATAATTATTTTCCTGCAGCTAAATTTCCTATATATTCCCTTCTCTATATAGGCACACAGTTATATGTAAATACGTATCGTTCACTTGGATCATGAACAGATATTTGAAACTGAAAAAAAATTGCCTTCAGAACAACATAAGAGATCAAACTCAAGTGCTGTGGAGGTGATTATTACAACACATGAATATAGAAGAGGACTTCTATTTTAATATATTGTGCAGTTGGTTCGGATGAAAGAACAAAAATGTACTTACCTCTGTGTTACTTTTTTCTCCCTGCTACTTCTTCCCTGAGCTTTCAAAGCCAACATTCTGTTTAAGAAAAAGGTACAAAAATTTCAGTCAATCCTATTCTAGTTAAGAACAAATCAATATTTTATTGTATGGGATATTTATTTTGCTTTCGGTTTTGTTTTTTAAAAAGAAAAACTCTACATGCATGTGAATAATAGCTTAAAAATTCATGGGAATGTGAAAGACTTCATATATATTTTGGGGTGAATCTTTCAGTGTGCGTAACATAGTAGGAAATATTGCTTTTAATCTAATTTTTATTTTGTAGCATTCTGTATAAAAAGATGTTTCATTTCTACTCTACTTACAGTTGATATATTAAGTCTCTTAGACATCTCTTAGAATTGTGTATAAAGAAAGAACAATATGAAATTAACAGAAACACGAGAACAGCACACTTCTGTATCCTTAACTTTATGAATATTTTAGAAAGTTACAACACATTCAATAACACATCAGATCACTGACACTGGTGCTACTTTCACTGAAGTAGAACAGTTATGAACAAAAACATTCAGCACATTCAACTGAAAACATTTTAAATTAGTGGCTGCACCAATGGAAAGGATAGACTTTGCTTCTAACAAAGGTACAGGAAGAACATATCTTCAGAGTGATTACATGTCAGTACGGTCAGACAGATTATCTAGCTGAGCGTGAAGTCATGTACAACAGCTAAGGAGCTGAGTCAGGCAGAACATAACCTGTCAAATTTGTATCACAGAAAAATGAATTGCGGGGAGCACAGGCAATAGCTTCATTCAAAGGATTTACCCATAAATGGAACTATAGTTCATTCATTTCAAACAAAAGCAGAATCAGCCCATCATAAAATCATCATATGTCCCCAAAAAATCCTAAAACATATTTAAAATCAGGATTGTTGCAGGAGGAATGAAGTTTTGGGGTAAGAAGCAAGCAGCAGTACAATCACAGAACAATGAATCCTTTAGGAACCTGCCAGGACTGCCACAGCAGGACTATAACCAACTTTCACCATCTCGCATGTTCTGTTCCTCTCTCTGCTGTTACTGGTGCCATTCCTACTAAATGGGCTCCAGAGGCCTATACTGTGTAAATCTATACATTTGTTCTCCACAGAAAGACAACCAGGACACACAAATAAGTGATATTAAAGCCTCAAGTCTTTGAACTGCCCTGCTGAGGAAAAAAACAAGTGCCTCTACCAGTTTAGCCAGCCACGCAAATACGGAACATCAGCACTGAAGGCAACTAAAAATATCAAACAATACAGCAAGGATCAACCCAGATTCTGAAACCTGGGGTCTTAGAAGAGAGTCTGTCAAACTACCATGGCTGTATGCTGCTTTCTTTTCCCACAGCACTGCTCCTACTGAAAAACTATTTAAATCTTCCTAAGAGCTGCTCGGAAGTACTATACAGAAGCACCCAAACACAAGAAATGCAGGTTTGTAATAGTTTCATGAGGATAAGCAGAATTAATCCAGAGAGTATGATAGTGCAGGGGGACAGCCAGGTGATCGTGTCTCTGGAAAGAAAGAGGCATATGGTCAAAGCGTTCAGACTAGGAAAGCGATCAAAGGAATAGCTAGCACCATAATCATCACAAAAACAATAAACAAAAAGGGATTACTCTTGCATCATTTCCTGACACCTGTTATGTTGCCTCTGTTGAAATGTCCAGAAGAATAGATTCCAGAGTTACAGAGCCAATACCAAATCATGAACTGTTTGCAGACTTCCAAACCAGGCACAAGGAACTCATCTGATCCCAACCACACAGAGCTGACAATACAGCAAGTGGTCTGTGTGTGCCTGGCAGGATGGTGGGATAGACACGATGACCTGGATATTTCAGGTCATTCTGCACTGGAGACTAAGCAGCTATACACGGAGAAGAGACGGGAGTTACAGAACCAGACAAGAACAATGAACTCACTGTACCTACGTTACCTTAGTGTCAGTTGAAACCGTGACGCTGAGTCAGATAACCTTCAGCCTGTACCAGAAAGGAACAGCTAGGGGTGTGCTGTAACTGCAGCGAAGGAACAAACCCTCCAGGTTTCCAGCACATTCACATCACCAGGTCCATTTTGCAGGAAAATTTAACAAGCTCCCAAAGGAAAACAGACCAGGTCCAAGGTAACCACTCACCAGGACCTCAACTAGCTCAGATCACCATTTTTCTGCTTGTTTTGCAGAAATGGTAACAGGTGCTTTAGACAACTAGTGACAAATTACTTCCAAGGTAAAAATACCTAATGAAAACTTTTTAAACACTAGCCTACCACACGACATGAATCACAGCAGACTAAGTCTCAGTATCTGTTAGGTTCTTCCAATCAAAAACACATAGCAGAAGAGCTCTACCACTCAGCTTAAAATATGGTGAGAGCACTTGGGGAAATTATCACATGTGTTTAATTTGTTCTTACTATTCGTCAGGTAGAATCCAAACACTGCTAGAAAATGCTTAACAGATAGACTGCAGGTCAAAATCATAGAATTCTGGGTTGGAAGGAACCCCAAGGATTACAGAGTTCCAAACCCCCTGCCACAGGCAGGGACACCAACCTCCAGGCTTAGATCTACACAAGGTTGCCCAGGGACCCATCCAACCTGGTCTTGAACACCTCCAGGGACGGGGCATCCACCATCTCTCTGGGCAGCCCCTTCCAGCACCTCATCACTCTCTCTGTAAAGAACTTCCCCAGAATATCTAATCTAAACCTTCCCTCCTTTAGCTTTAATCCATTCCCCCTTGTTCTGCCATTATCTACCCTTTTAAAAAGTTTATACTTTCTTCAATTTTTAAGAAAAAAGGATCAGTCACAAAATTTACACTCTTCTATGCAAGGGCTGGAAACAAGTATCTTAAACATCACTTGTTTTAGAGATGTTTCAGGCTGCTTTTAGGCAATGACAACTATCTTCCATTTTTAATAGTTAAAACAGTAAAAACTGTTAATTATAGTTCCAGGAGAGCATTGTAGAAGTCAGAATATTTATCCTCACATCCACCTATGTTAAAGAAGAATATATGTTTAGCTAGAAAGACTTCAGAATTATCAAGATTATCTATTGCAGAGCAGAAATAGATGCTATACTGCAGCAATAAAATCTGTCCTGTAAATCAAGACCAATCAAAAATTAACAGCTCTAATGACAACAGGGACAGTAGGATCAACTGCACCCTCAGCAAGTTTGCTGACACCACCAAGCCGAGTGGTGTGGTCAACATGCTGAAGGGGAGGGATGTCATCCTGTCCTGATTTTGGTCAGGATGGAGTTAATTTCATTTGTAACAGCGGATGAATGCTGTGTTTGAGAGTAAAATGGGAGTAGTGCTGATAACACCCTGATGTTTCTAGTTGCTGTCAGACAGTCAAGGACTTTCTCAGCTCTTCATGAGAAAGGAGGGGCAAAGCCAGGACAGGTGACCCAACTGACCAAAGAGAGTATTCCACGCCAGTTACGTCCTGCCCAGGATATCAGGGGCTGACGGGAGGAAGGCCTGGGGCGGCTCCGGGACGCGCGGTTCTTGGTGGGACGGTCGGGTTCTGGGACGGCTCTGGGTGGCACGGCCTGAGTTGTGTGGTTTGGTGAGAAACTGCATTGTGTATCAGCAGCTTCATATATTTTTGCTTTGAAGTCCTGTTAGTATTGTTACATTGTATCTTTCTGTTATCTTAGTAAACTATCCTTATCCCAACCCACGGGCCTCTTAATTTCTTGATCTTGGGGTTATTTGCCCCTTCCTCTTCCTTTTCCCTTCCCTTATTTCTCACACCCCCCCCCCCCCCCTCCTCTTCCCTTTAACCTGCTCTTTTCCTTTAAGGAGCAGGCAGCTGCGTGGATCTTGGCTCTCAGCCGGGGTGAAACCACGACAGTCCTTTTGGCGCCCAACGTGGGGCCCGAAAGGTTGGGATAACGGTAGATCTGACCCTGACCCGATTGCAATTAAGTCAAAGTTGTGATAAGTACTTTGATTTAAGCAGTCTCTGGTCACGATGCTCTGGTATTTACTTACAAGGCTGTGCTCACAGCTGTGGCAGCAAAAGCACTGTCTGTTGTATGCAATCCTAGCAGGATCCTTTAACATCCTGGGGCTGCGGCTCCTGTTTTCGTTCCCGTACCTCATTGTGGTGTATTTTATGAAAACAGTTTATGATACAGTGATATCGATGATCATGAACGTGTTCTGGTATCTGTATGAGATTTTGCTGCCCTGTCCATTCTTTAGACAGGGAGGGATTAACAATGGCAGCTGGTATGGTGGGAGTACAGAAAGAAATATCTATGCTGCTTTCTCTTCCTTTGGGCTAAATACAACAGCTCTGGTAACAGTTTTTGAAAATTTCCAATATCCCTGGAATATTCAAACTAGCATTTTGCTGTTGTTATGTTTGGTGAATGTGGTTCTGCTTTTGTTCAATATTAAGCAAAGGTTTATGAATACCACTCAAGAGTGTTCTGCAAGGCCAGATAATCACGAGTGGCAGGGTACGTGGCAGAGTATGGGCAACTACCTAGGCACTTTCTCACGTCCGATGTTTTGGAGTTTCACCCCCGAACAGTTACAGGACCCTGATAAAGTGGCTGCATATCTGAAAAGAAATTGCCGTAAGTTTCCCAGAGATGCACAGCTTACTGCACTGTGCTGGGCCCTGGCCACTATTTACCAAACACTGCTTGATAGCAGTCAGCACTGTCAGAGGGAAAGGAAGGAAAACAGACCAGCAGAAACTGCAGCTACTGTAACCACTGGGACTAACACTGAGGCCACTGTAACTTCTGTGACTAGCACTGTGGCTACTGCAACCTGCCCAACTGATACTGCAGCTACTGCTGCCCCTACAGCAGATACTACTGGTAAAACAAGAAATCAACCCACATCAGTGTCTGTTGCTCCCATACGAAAGAGGAAATACACAAAGAAAGTTGTTCCTGTAGTGAAGGATGAGGATGAGGATGAAATGGAATCAGGGCCACCTGATGAAGGTCAGGATAAAGCAGGGTCATCTGATGAAGGTCAGGATAAAGCGGGCTCATCTGATGAATCTCAAGATAAGGCAGGGCCATCCAAACCATCTCAGGATAAGGCAAAGCCATCTCAACCATCCCGGGATAAGGTTGTTCCATCTCAACCATCTCAGGATGAGGTTGTTGTCACACGATCCCTGTCCCTGAGTGAGCTGCGTGAAATTCGAAAAGATTTCAGCCGCCGCCCAGGTGAGCACATCATCACTTGGTTGCTCCGATGCTGGGATCACGGAGCCAGTAGTCTGGAATTAGATGGCAGGGAGGCCAAGCAGTTGGCATCCCTAGCTAGAGAAGGAGGCATTGATAAGGCAATTGGGGAAAAGCCTGAAATCCTCAGCCTCTGGAGGCGACTACTGTCAAGTGTGAGGGAAAGGTATCCCATAAAGGAATACATCACATGTCAAACACCCAAGTGTAACAACCTAGAGGCAGTTATCCAGCACCTGAGAGAATTAGCTGTACAGGTGGTAATTTATTATGATCTGGACAACTCACAGCTTCCCTCTGATCCTGATGAGGTCCTATGCACTCCAGCTATGTGGCGTAAGGTGGTACGAAGTGCACCAGCAGGGCACACCAATTCATTGGCAACAATGGACTGGAGTGATACATATCCACCAACCGTATCTGAGGTGTCCGGCCACCTTCGGAGATATCAGGACAATGTTTCCCTCTCTGTGATCGCAGCGGTAGAGAAACTGGTCAAGCGACTTGACGAAAATGTGTCCATCTCCCAACCCGTATGCAGCCATGTTGCAGCTATTGGGAGAAAGCGTCCATCATCCCAGAAGGGAGGATACAGTAGGTACACACCGCGAGAGACGCTGTGGTTTTACCTGCGTGACCATGGTGAGGACATGAGTAAGTGGGGTATGCAGCCCACCTCTGCCCTTCAAGCACGAGTAAATGAGCTGCGAGGCAAAAGAATCGCACAACGCGGTTCTGCCAGGAAGAACACTGCACCAGTGAACAGCCAACACAGTCAGCAACAATAGAGGTGCCCTGCCTCCAGCCAGGTGGAGGAGAGGGATAACCGTGTTTATTGGACTGTGTGGATCCGATGGCCTGGCACGTCAGACCCACAAGAGTACAAGGCTCTGGTGGATACTGGTGCCCAGTGTACGATAATGCCATCGAATCATGTTGGGACAGAACCTGTCAGCATTTTTGGAGTGACAGGGGGATCCCAACAATTGACTGTGTTAGAGGCTGAAGTGAGCTTAACTGGGAAGGACTGGGAGAAACACTCAATTGTGACTGGCCCAGAAGCTCCGTGCATTTTAGGTATGGATTATCTCCGTAGAGGGTATTTTAAAGACCCAAAAGAATACCGATGGGCTTTTGGAATAGCTGCTTTGGAGACAGAAGAAATTGAACAATTGCGTGCGTTGCCTGGACTCTCGGACGATCCTTCTGTTGTGGGGTTGTTGAAGGTCGAAGAACAGCAAGTGCCAATTGCTACAACGACAGTGCACAGAAGACAATACCGTACTAACCGGGATTCCCTGATCCCCATCCATAAGCTGATTCGTCAACTGGAGAGTCAAGGAGTGATCAGCCGAACTCGCTCACCCTTTAACAGTCCCATATGGCCAGTGCGGAAGTCTGATGGAGAGTGGAGGCTGACAGTGGATTATCGTGGCCTAAATGAAGTCACTCCAGGTATGAGTGCTATTGTACCAGACATGCTGGAACTGCAGTATGAACTGGAATCAAAGGCAGCCAAGTGGTATGCCACAATTGACATTGCAAATGCTTTCTTCTCAATACCACTGGCGCCAGAGTGCAGGCCACAGTTTGCTTTCACCTGGAGGGGCATCCAATACACGTGGAATCGTCTGCCCCAGGGGTGGAAACACAGCCCCACCATCTGCCATGGACTAATTCAGACTATACTGGAAAAGGGTGAAGCCCCAGAAATCCAGTTTTTAGGAATAAAATGGCAGGATGGGCGTCGTCAGATCCCAATGGACATTGTCAATAAAATAGCAGCTATGTCTCCACCAAGCAACAAAAAGGAAACACAAGCTTTCTTGGGTGTTATAGGTTTCTGGCGAATGCATGTCCCAAACTACAGTCTCATTGTGAGCCCACTTTACCACGTAACTCGGAAGAAGAATGATTTCCAATGGGGCCCTGAGCAGCAACAAGCCTTTGAGCAGATCAAACGTGAGATAGTCCATGCAGTGGCCCTTGGGCCTGTCCGGACAGGGACAGATGTTAAAAATGTGCTTTACACTGCAGCCGGGGAAAATGGCCCTACCTGGAGTCTCTGGCAGAAAGCACAAGGGGAGACTCGAGGTCGACCGCTGGGGTTTTGGAGTCGGGCCTACAAAGGATCTGAGGCCAATTATACTCCAACAGAAAAGGAAATACTGGCCGCCTATGAAGGGGTTCGAGCCGCTTCAGAAGTGATTGGAACTGAAGCCCAGCTCCTCCTGGCACTCCGATTGCCGGTGCTGGGCTGGATGTTCAAAGGGAAGGTCCCTTCTACACATCATGCCACTGATGCTACGTGGAGCAAGTGGGTTGCACTGATTACTCAGCGGGCTCGAATAGGAAACCCTAATCGCCCAGGAATTGTGGAAGTGATCACAGACTGGCCTGAAGGCAAAGATTTTGGGATGCCACCAGAGGATGAGGAGGTGACACGGGCTGAAGAAGCCCCACCTTACAACAAACTGCCAGAGAATGAAAAGCAATATGCCCTTTTCACTGATGGCTCCTGTCGCCTGGTGGGAAAGCGTCGAAGATGGAAAGCTGCTGTATGGAGTCCTACAAGACGAGTAGCAGAAGCCGCTGAAGGAAAAGGTGAATCAAGCCAGTTCGCTGAGGTGAAAGCCATCCAGTTAGCCCTGGACATTGCTGAGAGAGAAAAGTGGCCAATGCTCTACCTTTATACTGATTCATGGATGGTAGCCAATGCCCTGTGGGGTTGGCTGCAGCAGTGGAAAAAGAACAACTGGCAGCGTAGAGGCAAACCCATATGGGCTGCTGACTTATGGCAAGATATTGCTGCCCGGTTAGAGAAGCTCGTTGTAAAGGTACGTCATGTTGATGCCCATGTGCCTAAGAGTCGGGCCATGGAGGAACATCAAAACAACCATCAGGTAGATAAGGCTGCTAGGATTGAAGTGGCTCAGGTAGACCTAGACTGGCAACGTAAAGGTGAATTATTCCTAGCTCGATGGGCTCATGATTCCTCAGGTCATCAAAGGAGAGATGCAACATATAGATGGGCTCAGGATCGAGGGGTGGACTTAACCATGGATGCTATTGCACAAGTTATCCATGAGTGTGAGACGTGTGCCGCAATCAAACAAGCTAAGCACTTGAAGCCTCTTTGGTATGGAGGCCGGTGGATGAAATATAAATATGGGGAGGCCTGGCAGATTGACTACATCACCCTCCCACGAACCCGCCATGGCAAATGTTATGTGCTTACGATGGTGGAGGCAACCACCGGCTGGCTAGAGACATATCCTGTACCCCATGCCACTGCCCAGAATACAATCCTGGGCCTGGAAAGGCAAGTCCTATGGCGACACGGCACCCCAGAAAGAATCGAGTCAGACAACGGGACTCATTTCCGAAATGCTCTCATAGACACCTGGGCCAAGGAGCATGGCATTGAGTGGGTGTACCACATTCCTTATCATGCACCAGCCTCTGGGAAAATTGAACGATATAATGGACTCTTAAAGACCACCCTGAAAGTGATGGATGGTGGAACATTCAAACACTGGGATACACATTTAGCCAAAGCCACGTGGTTAGTTAACTCTAGAGGATCCACCAATCGAGCTGGTCCTGCCCAGTCAAAATTTCGACGTACTGTGGAAGGAGACAGAGTCCCAGTGGTGCATATGAAGAGTATATTAGGGAAGACAGTTTGGGTCATCCCTGCTTCGGGCAAAGGTAAACCCATGTCTGGGATTGCTTTTGCTCAAGGACCTGGTTGTACTTGGTGGGTAATGCAGAAGAATGGAGACTTTCGATGTGTACCCCAGAGGGATTTGATTTTAGGTGAGAATAGCCAATACAACTAATAAGGTAGAAATTGTATTATAATAATTGCTCTGTACATTCATTATTGCTGTTATTGCTGTATGTTGTTGTATGTTGTACCAATGGAGTTACAGCCGGAGTCATACAAGTCAATGAAGGAAGAGTGCCACGATGACGGGACCAAGACCTGGTGTTCCAAGAACTTTTTCCTCCTTCCCTTTGAAAATGAATGTCTTTGATTCACAGACTATGAACATGGACCATGTCAGATGTATCGGTCGAGAGCCTGAGATGCAGCATGCAACGGTCCAATGGCGCCTACTGACACCATGAGAGACTGTTACGACGAATGAAGCCTGAAGATCATCATGGACTAAATGTTCATTCACACAACAAACTCAGAAGAATGGTCCATAGACTAAGGGAATAATATCTGTATGCACATGTATGTGTATACATGTGTGCACACATATATGTGTGTCTGAAACCAGAAACTGGTTGTACCCAAAAGAAATGGTTGGATTTGGTCATGACGTAAATGGTATGGAATAAGGGGTGGATAACTTGGAAGCTTGACTACCCTACGTTCTCCTAGACATGGGCCTTGAGCTTGTTTGGAGGTTCTAGCAGGGGAGCGCAGCTACCGTATACCCTCGGACTGCGGAGCGGTTCGTGTCTATCGGGGAAGGTCGTCTGTTGGTCGTTTGTTGATGACAGGTTGGCTATGAGCCAGCAGTGCGCACTGGTGGCGAAGAGAGCCAATGGGGTCCTGGGATGCATCAGGAAGAGTATGTCCAGCAGGTCGAAGGAAGTGATCCTCCCCCTCTACTCTGCGTTGGTCAGGCCCCACCTGGAGTACTGTGTCCAGTTCTGGGCTCCGTGGTATAAAAAAGACAGGGATCTCCTGGAGAGAGTCCAGAGAAGGGCCACGAAGATGATTAAGGGCCTGGAACATCTCCCATATGAGGAAAGGCTGAGTAAGCTGGGTCTGTTCAGCCTGGAGAAAAGAAGGCTTAGGGGAGACCTAATTAGTGTTTATAAATATCTTAGACTTGGGACGCAGGGGGATTTGGCCAGCCCCTTTTCAGTGGTCTGTGGGGACAGGACTAGGGGCAATGGCTGTAAGCTGGAGCATAGGAAGTTCCGCACCAACATGCGGAAGAACTTTTTCACAGTGAGGGTGACGGAGCAGTGGAATAGGCTGCCCAGGGAGGTGGTTGAGTCTCCTTCTCTGGAGATATTCAAGTCTCGTCTGGATGCCTATCTGTGTAATATGAGATAGGGAGCCTGCTTTGGCAGGGGGGTTGGACCCGATGATCTCTTGAGGTCCCTTCCAACCCCTAAGATTCTGTGATTCTGTGATTCTGTGATTCCTCTTCGACCGAGCGCGCAGCTTCGGGAGGGACGCACGAGGAGCCGTGAGGGAGGAAGGGGACACCCGCCTAGCCAGCCAGATCAGCCGAATCGACCCTGGCGATCGATGGGGTGACAGATGTCGCAGCCAGATCGCCCTCACATCCTGGTTTTGGTCAGGATGGAGTTAATTTAATTTGTAACGGCAGATGAATGCTGTGTTTGAGAGTAAAATGGGAGTAGTGCTGATAACACCCTGATGTTTCTAGTTGCTGTCAGACAGTCAAGGACTTTCTCAGCTCTTCATGAGAAAGGAGGGGCAAAGCCAGGACAGGTGACCCAACTGACCAAAGAGAGTATTCCACGCCAGTTACGTCCTGCCCAGGATATCGGGGGCTGACGGGAGGAAGGCCTGGGGCGGCTCCGGGACGCGCGGTTCTTGGGGGACGGTCGGGTTCTGGGATGGCTCTGGGTGGCACGGCCTGAGTTGTGTGGTTTGGTGAGAAACTGCATTGTGTATCAACAGCTTCATATATTTTTGCTTTGAAGTCCTGTTAGTATTGTTACATTGTATCTTTCTGTTATCTTAGCAAACTATCCTTATCCCAACCCACGGGCCTCTTAATTTCTTGATCTTGGGGTTATTTGCCCCTTCCTCTTCCTTTTCCCTTCCCTTACTTCTCATCGCCCCCTCCCCCCCCCCTTCCCTTTAACCTGCTCTTTTCCTTTAAGGAGCAGGCAGCTGCGTGGATCTTGGCCCTCAGCCGGGGTGAAACCACGACACATCCAGAGGGACCCTGACAGATTTGAGAGGTGGGCCCTTACAAACCACATTAAGTTCAACAGAGCCAAGTCTAAGTTTCTGCACATGGGTCAGGGCAATCCCAAGCACAGCTACAGGCTGGGTGGAGAATGGGTTGAGAACAGCCCTGAGATGGACTTGGGTGTGTTGGTGGGCAAACAGCTCAACATTAGACAGCAAGTCCACTCACAGTCCAGAAAACCAACCACATCCTGGGCTGCATCAAAAGAAATGAGACCAGTAGGTTTAGAGAGGTGATTGTCTCTCTCTAGTCGCTCTCCTAAGAACCCATCTGGAGTACTGCATCCGGCTCAGGGTCCACAATGCAAGGAGGATATGGAGCTTTTTGGAGTGAGTCCAGAGGAGGCAGGGACCATGAAGATGATGCGAAGGTGGAGAGAAATTTCACTGCTAAGAAATGTGTGCCTTAACAGTAAGCCATATTTGAAAAAAGAGTAACATATGGTCTTGATTGAGGAAATAAAAATTAACCATATCTAGCAAAATATTTAACTCTAGATAGTGTACCTTTTGAAAATACCCAGATATTTCACGTAAAGTAGGAAGGCCTGTAGAGCACAAACAGTTTAGTTAATCCTGGATTCCCACACTGGGGAACAGGGAGGGACAACAGGGGAGAACCAGAATGACACAAAAGTGTTCAGAGACCATTCTCAAGAAAGAGTGCATCTCGTTTTATACTGGGAGCAGAAGCTGTGAACAAGGTTTACTATGTCTGAAACAAAGCCAGACATTTAGAGTGAGGCAAAGAAACCACTCTTCTACATGGATTGTCTCATTGTGAAAAAACAAACAAGCTTCAGGACCTTCAGGATGTTTCCACTGGTCTTGGGTGGTGGAATCTATAATGTTAATTATGATACATTACCTTAAGAGGCATGAGACTGACCTACTTGAAAATTTGTTATCTCCTAGCACCAACACTGTTGCAGTTGTTGACAGCCAGAATCCTTCAATGCTGTAAGAAGACAGCTGATGGCACATTCTTAGTGAGCACAGAAAGATTCAAATTTGCTTCCAGCATGCCCCAAAATAACCTGTATTTGGCAACACTGTTGGTATATGGCAGGGGACGTGCAGTTGAGAAGTGTTCTGCCAAGGGATATGGGAATGCTTGACAAAAATGGAACGGACAAGGGACTCTTAAAGGTCCCTGACTGGATAATGTAAGTTAGAATATCTACAGTTCTAACAGAGATATTTCTAATTATCTTAAAAATGAATGACATGCACAGAGGCTAGCAAAATTATATTTTGTTCATCACTTACAACACTGTAATAGCACTTATGGACAAAAGGGTTAAGGAAAGCCATTCAAAGCCATTCATACCTGCAGATGAAGATACGTTAGTTTTACTGAATCTTGCTATACAAAGCTGGTCAAAGAAGTCTCTCTAAGACAGAAATGAAAACTTCAAATTTGACCTCAATTTATTAAGAAACTATTTTCAAATTATTTATCTTGCCTGTGTGGATATAGCTGCAAAAACTTTCATTGTTCAAGCACTCTGAGTACAAATATGGTTTTACAAAAAGTAGAGATACCTAGATTTAGAAAAACTGCCTGGGATTCAAAACCCCCCCTTGACAGTAGTGCTGTTAGTGCTGAAATAACAAGTGTGGCTGAGAAAAACTGCTGTAGTGCACATGCACCAGATGGGAGGAGATTCTCAAGACTGCAAGGAATCATTTGTGAATCAAGATGCTTGTTTCTCAAAGCATAAGCCTCAGTACATATGCTCTGAGAAGTTCTTCCACAATAAACCCAAACTAGAATGTTTTTAGTAAAGAAGTAATTATATTCACATCACCACCACAAGACCTAGCTTTTGCATGTAAGTAATCATATTTAACTTTTAATTACCGTACAACCACATATTCCCACTAAAAGCAGTAAGATACAGCATTATTTTCCACTGTTTCCTCTAAGTCATTAGAATTGCAGAATGATGAAGGCTGGAAAGGACCTCTCCAGGACCTGTGGTCCAACCCACTGTTGTGGTTTAGCCCTGGCTGGAGGCCAGACGCCCACCAAATTCAGTCTATTACTCCCCTTCTTAGTTGGACAGGGCAGAAATTATATATTAAGAGGCTCAGGAGTCAAAATAAGGGCAAAACAGACTCAACACAAAGTGTAGAGGAGAAAAAATACACTACTACACTACACAACAACTACAAAGAACAGTGAAGAAACCAGAGTTGAGAGCACAACCAGATCTTAAAACAAACACAACCAGATCTTAAAACACTTTCCCCCCACCACTCCCTTCTTAGCAGACTTTAGTCAGGATTATGCTCCCTTCTTCCCCCTCGCATGCAGTACAGGGGGGGCATGCATTCCACACCCTCCCCCTACTGCACTGTAGGGTCTCACCCACAGGAGGCAGTCCTCCACAAACTTCTCCAACGTGAATCCTTTACCCAGGGCTTTATCTATTCACCAGCTGCTCTGGCATGGATCCCTGCTATGGTGGGCAGTCAGAAATCACAATGTCTCTCAGTCCCAGTCCTCTGTGGGGTCACCAGCCTCCCTCAAGCAAACCTGTTCCCATGCAAATCTCTCTCTCTCATCTCTGTGTCTCTGATTGGCTGCAAGTGCTGGCAGGGGCTTGTTCCAACGTAGGGTCACAGCATCTCCTCTATGTCTCCACCTGCTCCATCCAGAGTGGAGCCCCTCCACGGGCTGCAGGTGGGGTCTCAGCCTTTTCCATGGGTTTATCCAGGGCTGCAGGAGCATCTTTCTCTCTGGCACCTGGGCCACCTCCTCCCCTGCCCTTTCCCAGCCTTGGTGTCTGCACAGCTCGTTACATCTTCTCACTCCCTTCTCCGGTGGCAAAATGCAGCTGCTTCCGGGTTGTTTTCTCCTATTGTGATTCTCAGAGGCGCTGTGACTATCTCTTGGCCATGACTTTGGCCTTGAATTGCTCGTTGTTTATAGTTTAGGCTGGCAGAAAGCTGTAACTGCTGCTTGAAAGACCCGTCTCAGCAGCACAGCCTCACAAAACTGTAACACCCACTAACAAACACACACTACCACAATAGGGCAAATTTCATTATTACATCCAACAAAGTCAAAAGGAAGCAGGTCAGTTGGCCTAGCTGTAAAGATTTCTAGGGGAAAGTCGAGATTTGGTGTTTTTCATGAACCATGAGGGCATTTCCTTGCTTTTGCTCTAGCAAAATTATGTAGTCAAGGTAATTGCTGTATGAGTTATGTTTTTTCCAAGTCTTACTAAAGCAGCCAAATAATCACAATTTCATTCAATCATTTGTGAATTCATGATACACAATACTTCATCTCACAGTAATTCCAGTATCCATTCCTACCATGAAAATATAACTACCAGGAAAATCCCTTCATAGTACCAAGATTGCTTGTATCAATGAGCAGAAATGAAATAAGAGAAATCACCAACTGGCAGGTATTACTACTCTTTACAGGAGATTACAAATACATTCAAAATATATTCAGTGTTCACAGACTTTCAAATTATTAATTTCTACAAACCAAGGTTCATTTGCAGAACAGTAAATGTGAGGATATTGTCACTATACCCTGCTACTGATAATTTTGCTTTATTCATGTTTACTTGCTCTGCTACTGTGATGCCATTCCATTAATTCAAATAATCGGAGATCAAGTCAGGATTGAAAACATAGAAAATCATTACACTGATTTTAATGCTAAAATAGAAAGAACTTTAGGAAGGCTTTAAAACTATGAATTTGGAATATTAATTTGCCTAACATCCTTAAACACTGTATTCAGTCTTTAATAATATATAAAATAAACAGGTTTGTTTCTTCTGTAGTAGACAATACAGTAGTATCTGAACAAAATAAGTAATAAGCCATGTAAAACAACCCAAAGTCTTCAATCATGGAGAGCCAGCTTCTTGGACCACTGTGCTGGTTTTGTCTGGGACAGAGTTAATGTTTTTCATGGCATCTCATACGGTGCTGTGATTTGGATTGGTGCTGAAAACAGTGTTGATAATAGAGGGATGCTGAGCAGTGCATACACAGAACTGAGGCCTTTTCTGCTCCTCACCCTAACAGTGAGGAGGCTGGGTATGCACAGGGAGTTGGGAGAGGACAGAGCCAGGACAGCCAACCCCAACTGACCAACAGAGCCCTGCTTTCCTGGAGGTGGCTGCCCATGGGAAATGGTGAATTAATTCCTTGTCTTGCTTTGTTCACATGCACATCTTTTCTTTACCCATTATACTGTCTTTATCACAACCCAAAGTTCTGTCACTTTCACCCTTCTGATTCTCTCTCCCATCCCACCAAGGGGTAGTGAGCAAGCAGCAGTGCGGGACTTAGTTGACAGCTGCAGTGACACCATGACACCACTTATCCTCACCTCACAAACCATGCTTGGAGATCACCAAACCAGCAGGTCTCAGCAGCACTCTGCACCTATGCACAGTCACAATTTTTTCCCAAGTTACTTTTCTCTCTGTGACATTTGTGCTAACTCACCAACCAAAAGCCAACAGCTGTTCATAGCTATAAAGCAAGGTCTAGTTTAAGCCTGAGGAAGCTTTGCTGTTGGTGGTAATACAAAGAATCCAATTTGAAACAATCTAGGCATTAAAAAGAAAAAGCAAAAACCCCTATTTTTTTTTTTTAAGTTACAGGTCTCACAAGCTTCAGCCATTTTGAAAATTTCCAGTGCTGCCGAATTAACAACAACTTTAGAGAAAGGACTGGGCATACCTACATCACATCAGTGGGTTAGGTTAATTAGTACCACAAACAATGTGACATAAGCATTTGGGATTACAAGAGGGGTTGCAGATCCATGCGAACTATTCAGATTTGGTGCCCTCCTGCTCTGTGTCTGTGCAACTCCCTTCCCCCTTCCTTTTCACCCTTATTTTCCCCACTTTGTTTTTAAGTTTCCTATCAGCACATGGATCCTAGACAGTGACAGCTCCAAACAGTCAGAGCTTTTCCAGGCTGTTATTGTTAGCCACAGTAAATGCACTCAGACCTCAGAGCTCTTTCACAGCAGCACAAAAGATGATGGGAAAGAAAAGGAACATGGAGTATGTGGTAAACAAATGACAAAGAGTAAGAACAGTTGACAGACAGAATATACCAAAATTTTTAAGTAAAAACGTGCAACCGAGTCATATACAAACTATCCCAGAATGCATACCACCATTTATAGAAAGGCCACGTAAGTCTAAATGAAAAGGCAAATAACTATCACGACCCTTGTCTCCTTTTCCATGCTGCCTTTCATCACACAAACCCTTTTCCCTCCTCCACTTCCTCACACCCATATCTTCCTTGGTACTGAAATATTTTAGGAAAGGACATAAGTATTACACAAATAAAATGAGTTAACAGATGAACCACTGTGTCTTGTGGAGACCATGGGCACGTGTGTATCACCCATCATTCTGAGCAAGGGGTAACAGGCAAGTTATTGCATTAAGCTGATTCGTGAACACTGATAACCTGTTAACTACTTAGAACAAGGAAGATGAAAGTGATCCAGACACCAAAGTAAATATGAAGAACAAGCACGAGAGAAAGATAAAGCACAGGAAATCAGAACTTCTGGCAAAGATTCTGGGCACAGTATTTAACTGTATATTGAATCTTCCAATAGGAGCCTGTAAAAATCAGACGTGTCCCAGGATGAGTCATTCAACTGAATGGCCCAAAGATTGTCACAGTCTGTGTTCCTGTCCTAAAATATAAACGATCTGTGATTTGATTCAGATCCTCCTGGACAACATTTAAGTGTAAGCTTCCAACACCCTAAATGAACAATCTATTGCTTCTATCTCACTAATGAGATATAAAGGTGGTGTATTTCCATCCATTTAAAACCTACATGTACCCTGGATACACTTCCTGTACCAGGCACACAGTTTGTCATGTATGCCACACCTAATGTACAAAATTCGATCCTAGAGGTGTTTCAGATTGTTAAAATACAGAAGGTTGTGGATACATGCTGCAGCAGACACCTAGGCATAGACAGAATGTGGACTGTAAATTTTACATAGATTCTGTGAATGCTTGTGGCATTCCAAATGCATGAACTGGTCTTGTGTCTGGAGGGGGTGGTTTATTACTACTGGCTAACCCAGGAGATTATGCAACATAGTTTGAGTTTCTAACCATCTGATGGTTTATATTTTAAGGTATCCAGTTACATAGAATACACTACATTGTTAGAACCAATAATGACCTACTAATTATCTGAAACAGATTTGAAAATAGGTTTTCAGACCTTGAGTAATCTTTCCCATATTTCAGAAACACAATGTTACAGTAAATTGGAGATTTCAAATTAAAATTGTTTAAAAATGGCAGAAAGTACAGCAAATAGTTGCTATAATTGTACACTTAATTATAGGGATCATCCTTCCAGCCAAGTCATTGTTAAGAGGACATAAATTGCTCAGTTCCCTTTCCTTCCAGGGCAGAGGTCAGCAGTGCTCATTGAGCAACACTTAAATCTATTTTCAGGTGTAACTTTCCCCAAACACACATGTATAAGCATAACTTTACAGTTAACAATTGCTATTATGAACCATTTAATTCCTTTTGCATTTATTTTGTTCCTCACTGCTTTATGAAGTTGAATTAGGAGACATTATTGACCAGTTCAATTACAGGTAAGATTAGCAATCTGAGAATTTGCTTGGAAAATCGCTAAATATTCACAGCTACAAAGGAAATGAACCTCAGCTGTGCTCATAACATACAAAACTGTATAAAAGTATTAGGGTGTTATTACTCCTTTGGGTGGGTTTAAAGTAACAAAAGAATTGTCAGATACTTTTTATAGTTTCAACTGTCAATTGCTGTGCACATCAATTCGCTGTCATAATGGCATATCATTAACTCACCCCACAGGCACATTATGAAGATCAATTCTTGAATGTCAGTGTTATCTATAAACAATGACAAAGGAAGAAACCAGGAGAAATAATACACTTCTATATTCAAAACAGGAATTAGATAGCAGGAACAAAGAAGAACCACAGAGAGATGATTTTTTCAAGATACACTGATTTGCAGTAGGTATGTACTACCAATGCACAAGGCCAGTATTAAAACATTTTAGGAAGCTGTGATCAATTGTAAAGGCACCTTACTGGAAGTTTAAGTTTCCTGTTTGAACCAATATTAAATCTGTAACTAACCGGAAAAGCCTCTGATTGTGACTTACCATATACAAAGTCAAACCAAAATGTATTTTTACTCTATTACACTTCACATTGGCATGTGCCATCTGCCACTGAGGTATGACCCATTCCTCTATGACATTATCACATTACTCTTGAAAAGACTAATGCTGCTGCTTCAATCTCATGGTTTGAGCCAATTTATAAACACTAAGCCTTGGTTTGCTGTGAGATCTCCTCACTACCTGCCCAAGAATCAATGATGAAGGATCAAATTGTCCCTTTTTGCCAAATAATTTAAAGCTACACAAACTCCTGTTGCGAAGCTAATTTACATCCTGCAAATACTGTTCTAGAAGCTGTTTTAGGAATGGAATGGAACCTTGGATTTTGACTATGTAACAGGATGCTAATCCTATTCCAACACACAAACAACCCTGGACCACAAGCCACCTGAACTAAAAGGTAAATAGTTAATTAAGATAATAAAGACTTCCATCATTGGAAATCACGGACCTGCAAAGTAATTAATCCCCAGCTCACAAGGAAATTTAAGTAAATTAATACAATGAATTCAACTGAATGGAAAATTGTGCTAGTTTTTTCTGTCTAAAAAAAATAAAACCTCTGCAGATTGAAGTAACCAATGCAGATAGATTTTGCACCTGAAAAACAAGAACGTAATTGTTATTTAAAACCCTGGGTAGAAGATGGCAGCATTTGGAAGAGAGCAGGATATGAGCTTGCTGTGTTCCTTCTGATAATGAGGTTACAGTGAGGGTTGTTTTGCCTCAATTCTTAACGGCTTTTTATTAAACTTGATCTCAAGTAAAACAGTGTAAATCTAACATGCAGAAATTGCTGCTTGTGGATAGACTGCAAATCACCAGTAGGTTACTCCTCATTCCCAGTTTCTCATTCGTTGAAGGGCTGTCTCAGAGAAATACACTGCCTGCAGGAACATGCCCTTCACATACTGATGGAAGTACTCTACCAAACCACATGCCCTGAAATGCATTTTCACAGTAATATTTATGCACCTTCCAAAATCCTTTTTACTGCAGTTGCTCATTCCAGCTCACAGTAGCTTCCCATAATACAGGAAATGCATTTTTAGATCTGATAATCAAATACTGGTAATTGGAATGGGGGGGGGGGCGGACAGGTGTTTGACTTTTAGATATAGCTCTGCTCTTACACCTGAGTGACAGAGGAAACAGGACATGAGCTCTTGAGCTCTAAAAACAACATGACATCTATTTAATCTAATCTCAAATCAATACCACTGGATCTTCCAGACCTTCTTCAACAGGCCAATAGACGATCTGGACAAAAAATTAACTGTGTATTTAAAGCTTTAATAGCAATAAAGCAATCTGTTTACTTGCAGATTACTGAATCCTAGCTTGTTATAGAGAAAAAAATTCATGCTTATCAAACTGCATTAGAAGACTGAACAATGCAATATTCTGTGTAGCAATAATGCACTGCAATCAAAAAAGCCAACCTTTTCCAACAGGTTGAATTTTAACATATCAGTCATCTTTATTAACAGCTGAAAAATCACTGAAATTTTTCTAGTAAGGAAAAAATCTCAGTACTAGGAGATCAGTATGGAGATTAATGGACTAATTCTATTCCAGATACCAGCTTTCATTTTAATACCATTAAGGGATCAGAACTGAGACAGACTGATCATGTCATGGATAAAATCATTCAACAGAGTACTAATGCTTGTGATTACACTCATGTAAGCCCAACTTTCCCATAAAGCTATACACATCTAGAAAAGAAAATAATGCACTTGAATTTAACAAGTCTAGCATTCACAGCAATGAAAGACTGGGCTGTGAATAACTGCTAGCAGCGCGATGTATAAAAATAGAGACCAGAATGAGCACTCACGGTTAGATAGCACTAGTGCGATTAGCACTCTAGTTAAAAGGAAAGAAATGAATTCTCAACAGCTTCAATTAGATCTGGCAAGCCAGTGTCTAAACCAAAAATAGCGAACACTGAGACAGAGCTTAACCAATTTATCTAACACCCACTAGTTTAGGACTAATGAGTCTTAAACTTAAATCTCGCTAGATGTAAAAATGCCTGGGTAATCGCTCCCTACAGAAACATCTCTAAAGCCACTCAATGGGTTATTAGTTTGCTTAAACGTACATTTAAAGAGAACTACAGCTGACATGCCTCAAAAGAATGGAAATTTACAAGAGGAGTATTTAAGACAGAAAATTTTGACTGAGAATGAAGAGGTTTGGGAACAAAAGACAAGACATATAAAAAAAGGCAAAAGAAAAACAGTTGAGCTGCTAATGTCTCCCATCAGGCCAAGGTTTCCTAGAGCCCTAGTACTGTTCTACAGATGATCCTTCCAAGGTAAAAGTCCACAATAAAGGTGGGAGCCCTGAAACTTCTCTCTCTGGCACCCTCACCCATTCCATTGTGATTTCTTGTGCTGTTGGTTAATCCATTTCACTCCACTCTTCTGCAGCTGTCCTCTTTTTCAGTATGCTCTTTTCCAACCCAAACTGCTTCCCTCACTTCTCTAACACTACTGAATCCCCGACGTCACTTTTCCACCTCACAGGAAAGCTCCTGATAACAAGCACCTCTGGGGATTACCTACTTAAATTCAGCACACATGAAACTAGAACTTAATCTCTACCACCACCACCTGCTTCTAAATCATAGACAATTTCTCAATTACAAAACTCTCCCATTTTGCCAAGCAGCTGAAAGTATTAAAATATATAAAAATCAAATGATTGGTATATTTTCTGTCATTCTCAAGCACCTCAGTGGCCCTAACATTAGCATCCAGTATATTTTAGGTGGACTTCCTTCGATCTTCAGTTTCTAACCCATAAATCACTGCAGTAACTTTTTTCCCTTTGTGTCAATAACTGATGGACACTTTTCACTACCACATTCATTACCCTTCTTTAGATTTGTTGCTTTCTAAGCAGCTAATAGAACATCCTTTAGCTTCTTATCCTTTAAAACTGGAGTAAGAAAGGAATTTCTATACAGATTATTTTGCTGTATGGCTTCCAACTAGTCTTTTTTTTAACGGAACATTAAATACAAAGTATAATCAGCAGCATTTATTACGTAAAAGCAGAATCAGTTCACAGCCATTTATACTTGATCAAATACAAAGAGGTTTTAAATGTGCAATTGGTTACTTGGCACTTCTTAATGTCATGTGGTACTCCAAATCCTTCTAAGGATTCTGAATTCTACAACTATTGCATCCATCATCTTTTTAAATGAACATTTTAGCATCAGCAATGTAAGACCTCCTGCACATAAAAATTACTTTTCCTATACTTATGGAGTACATATCCTGTATGTGACTGCAATTTGATGGTCCACAGCAAGCTATTTATGCTGTGACTTATCAGAGAAAACACCAATTAACAAATATTAATTTTTTTCTTTGGTTGTCAAAAGCCAAAATAGGTAAAGTTATTGTAATCAAAATAGCACTACGCTTTTCCCTTACTTTGACCTTCCTAAATTAGACAGCTATTTTAGCCACCAAACACATCACCCTACCAAGTTCCAGTAGTATTAAACAGACAAATCATAAGCTTTTTCTTCTTTTTTCCCCCCTCAAACTAAGTACTTAACACTTCTTTCTTATTACTCATCAGTCCCTGATGACCAGTATTTCCAGTGTCTTGGTTCTCTATTCAAATAAAGGCGTGAGCTTTGTTTGGGTTTTTTTCTCCTTTCTGGCCTTGTTTTATTAACTATTCTATTTGCCTCTCCTCTGTAACTTACGTTCATTTCAAGTTACTCTCTTTGGAGAAAAATCTGTCATCTTTTTTTGCCCTAAAGTCAAACTACAGCTTTCATAATAAGAAAACTCACTCCTTTTTGTACCACTTACAAAGTCAGTTAGCTCACTTTCATCATCATCTGCCTTAGCTTTGGCTAACTAGTGGAAAAAATGTCAGATGACCCCTTGGACCTCTGGAAACACAGTGCACCTGCCTTTTGTCCATTTATACATAACTGTGTTCCAATTGTCTTGATATAAAATCCCTCGGGACAGTTTGTCTGTACTGTATGACTAAAAATCTTAAAGGACATGAAACCTACAGGATGACAACTTGATGGTAACTGGATATTCCTATATACACAGCAGTCTTGTCATACTACCCCTTTGTCACACTACCCTTTCCCAAATAATCAAAGACAACTCATTCTTCTTGTGTGCAAGGCTGCCTTGGCCTGAACCTGTAAACTCGCTAGCTGCACATCCTGCTGTTCAGTGACAGCCAGTATTTCTCATCCTAATGTGAAGTCCTGTAACACATCTGTGTGTGCAGCTCTCCGTACTACTGTTGTATGACTCTCCAGACAGAACAGCAGTACTGGAAGAAATCTGTACTTCATATACACTTGTGCAATTAAATCTGTAAACTTGTACAATTTGTACTTCATATAAAAGAAATTATTTTGGCAGAAAAAAATCATCTGTGGCACATCCGTTACAGCTAGCCACAATTGCTTATGACATCACTGACATTATTAGACATTTCACTATCTTTTCTTCCCATTAGCAGGGAAATACACTTTCATGTTACGATAGCTCTAACTACATCATTAAGAAAAAATCCAGGGAGGAAAAACAAAGAAAAGGAGGAAGCAGTCAGCGAGGCCTGTGAGTGGCATAGAAGCCATATCTTGACTGAAATAGGTCAACATTCCTGAACCAGAAAACTGCATTGGCCAAGACCTTCAAAGACAAATGGCAAAACAAAGTTTGCATGCATAAATTAATTAGCACTTAATACTGTCTCCAGTGAACAATGTAGCTGGAATAGGAGATGAAAGAGGAAGAGGAAGCCAGAATGCACTATGCTATTTAAATAATTATTCTTTGCATATTTTCCCTCTGAAACCACCACACACGTTTATGGCACCATGTAAGACAGTTTTATTTGCTAGCTGCTGAATGGACAAATAGGATCCAAGAACTGCTTACGCAATGCATGAGGGAGTCCCAATACCTGGTCTTTGCATAGAATTAAACAAATTTGTCTAGCTGCAGTCAGGATGAACATTGTTTTCCTAAGAATATCCAGTTCTGGCCATGTGACAACCAGGAAGCTTATCACGCAAGCCAACCCGCTGATAACCTAATCTTGTTGTAGCCAGACTCCATTAGCAGTATGCACATTTTAAGTGACAAACTAACTACTATCCTTCATAAATCCTCAAACTAGAATAATATTCAGCAAAGTAGTCTAGAATACTTCAGTGTTAAATGCTACAGGCCTGAAAATCATTTCATTTATCAAGATTCTTTGTCCATACCTCTTCTGCACAACAGGGAACACCAGGCTGATGGAACGATGGGTTCCCAAAGCGCACTACCAAGATAAAACACATCATGTGCTGGCTGGATTAACCTTCATAGCTGAACTACCTAAGATACGTTTGAGCAGGCACTTCAAGCCAGAACTTGTCAATAGAACTAGGAAGGGGGAGATTTGAGCCAGCATTTATTGCTATAAGGATAAATGAATCAGCAAGTCAAGAGGGCTCACAGAGTAAATATGCAAACCAGAGCTTATATAAGCAGCTTGGAACATGTCCAAAAGCTAATGAAATAAAGGAGCCAGAAGAATACTGAAGGGATGAGATACTGCAAAGCAGGCTGGGTTGGATGGTGCTCTGGGCAACCTGGTCTAGTGGAGGGTGTTCCTGCCCATGGCAGGGGACTTTGAACTAGCTATCTTTAAGGTTTCTTCCAACCTAAACCATTCCATGATTTTATGATTCCTTGATCCAAGAGGATTACATAACACCAGAAACACTTACTAGGTCTCTTGTGATACATACAATAAATACTTCATCATAACATGCTTCATAATGAAACTATTCCAAGATCTACTTGCAGCTACAAGCCTATCACAAAGCCAGCATTTGCTTCTCAATCCTTTTCAGCTAGTAGAATTTTTCCACCAATAAAAGGCTCAGTAATTAACTCTGCTGACAAACCAACAGTTAGGTGTGAAAAAGGGACTAGATAAGAGCATACTACTGCAAAGCAACAAAAAATAAACTCTGTATTAACCATTCAATTTCAATTATCTTAGTATGAGTTAACAAGCATTTCAATGTGAAAACAAGCAGATCCACAATGAAACTAGTACTATAATAATAAGATTCTAATTAAATATAAGATTATTCTCAACATTCTAACATGTGTATCAGCCTATTCTCTTATACATATTAGGGAATGTTATTGAACAATATGAGTAGCATAACAAAGGAAAGAATCCTTTCTAAATCCATGCTGTGCACTGTTGCCTGAACTCCCTGCTTTGTTATTGTTAGCTTGGCACTAAGTAGGTCTGCAATAGCTTATTAAAACTCTCAGCTTATCCACACGATAAAATCACTTCTCTGTGATGATTTCTTCATGGTATCACTCACTAGTCAGAGGACTGAAAGAAATCTTGGAAGTTTAATAAAAAAAAAAAAGCCCCACACTTTATCCAATTCTCTGCCAGCAAGGATCTACAAAAACAATAATTCTGAAGGCCCAAACAGAATATCAACTATTTATAACAAATATAATTAGGATTTTCCCCTCAAAAAAATTTGTGCTATCTTTTCATAATGGTTCCTAATTTAAATCTTCTAAGGCATTTGAAAGCACATCATTTCTCTAATACTTTAGCACTTGCAACAGCATATTTGCATACATCCCCTCTCAAAAGTTAAGCATTTTCTGTGGATAGTTACAAATATTTGTGAGTGTATTCTACCTCCATTCATGAATCAAAGCAAGACATGGGGAGAGCAAGGTGAAAAATACATTTGCTCAATAGCACTAATTAGGACTAAGTATATTAAGATCAAATTTATCCTGCTGGAGACCCTACTCCAGTACGTTAAGATCAAAACATAATGTGATCTACTAAAGAATTTTGCACCACTTCAATTAGGCATACACTTAATAAAAATGGCTACAGAATTCTTGTAATTCTCGTAAGAAGCTACATGCATCTGCTCTTGAACTACAGGCTTAAGTTTAAACAAAACAAAACTGCTTCAAATCCCAGCTCCTCTAAAACATACCACTAACAATGTAACAAAGCATACAGAAGCAAAACAGCACATGCTTGCAACTGAAAAAAGGCCAAACCTCCCACAAAACAACAACAACAGCCAAACAAATAAGAACCCAATCATATTAACCTTTCTCTAGATCGGGTAATTTAAGTTAGCTTATCCAGGGCAGATGTATTTGTTTGAAATGGCTTTTTTTCAAAAAAAAACCCACCCACACAGCTACCCGAATACATTACCATAAAATGGATTACGGTCTTGCGTACAGTACGTAGCATTCAAAGTAAACAAATAATGCAGAAAATTTTATCAGAAGTAATGGAAGCCAGGTTGCCAGTACACAAATGCTCACACAGAGCTGTATCAGTATGTTAAGACCACAGACCACGTTCTGTGACCCAGGTGTGACAGGCTGTGCCACTGTAGTGAGCATCTGTAAAGCTTCTAGTCGGAAAGCAACCACAGTTCACAGTTCTTACTCATCCTCCCTGCAAGCTACTGTAAGGCAAATCCAGCAGTTAAAACAAAAGTTTGTCATTGTTACATGTCAGAGAACATATTAGTGGTATATTGAAAAGTGAAACAGTAAGTTTACCCACAGCATTTCTGCTCCCTTATCACCTTCAACACATCCAGACAGTCACCTACCCGATTCACCCACCACTGTCAATTCACACCACGGGAGTCTGAATCAGTTTCTGAACTTGGACCACAGATTCACCAGGAAGGAGAACAGAGTTTTTTAAACCAGCCACAAGGATCTGTGAAAAAAGAATTAATAAGTATTTTCAAGACAAGTATAAAGGGCCTTGCACAAAACAAAGACAGCTTCAAATCTGCATATTAACTTTGCTTTACACCAGCATTAAACACAGAAAAAGCAGAAGTGGTAACATGTAACTTGCCACCATAACCAGCATTCTACAATTACTCATTTTTGCCCTCTGCCAAATCTCAAAGTAACACAAACAAAGCAAGCAGTGTGCCAAAACACAAAAAAGGTAGACCTGATTATCATCTCCTTCTATGCTAGCCAAAACCAAAACACATGCATTTGCTAGCAAGCTTGAGTTTGGAACAGCCCCCTTTCTGTTACTTGCATGTATGGTGCTTTAATGCAATTATCAGGTTAGCAAAATATAACCAAAACCAACAAGAAGTTATATGCAGAACCTCAACTCAATGACTTCCTCTTACGTGCTGCTGTTCTGGTGAGTCTCAAGCACATTCTCTGAAAGAGACTCTGTACCACCCACACTGTCACAAATACTCCCACAGCCCTCATGGGGAAATACAACTCCTTGCAACAGATGAGGCTTTTAAAAAGCTGCAATTATTTTAATTGGACCTGCCAGCTGCATTTCATTTAGCTTAACATGAGGTTTTATCGAAAGTCTGCATTCACTCATTGGCAAGAGTGAAGAGTTGCTTACAAGTAGTTGGATGTATTTCCAAGAAGCTTACTCTGTCTGGTGAGCTTTTAGCAGAGTACTGCCATATACTACTCTATATGTTGAGGATACAGTTTTATTATGTGGTCCTGGCTAGTAGACTGGAATAATGCAATAAGTCAAATATGTATAAGGAACACACCCATAGCATCATCTTGATGACATCTGTTGGAAGCAGTTCAATTAAGGTGCCAAAATACAGAAGGAGAGGATGATAAATTAAAAGAATGGTTTTGCCATCTGCTTTTAAAACAGCAAGTACATCCCACACAAAAAAAAAAAAAAAAACACCCCAACATGTTTAATACATCTGAGTTTCTAAATTGATAACTGGACCCTTTCTTGAAAGAAAAACATTCTTCAGGAGATCAGATACTGATCATAAAAGTATTCAACACAGATTTGCAAAATTAGGTTTCCTGATTCCTGAAGCTTCTAAAGTAAGGTACTGCAACAGAACAGTCATTAAAATGACTGTTTCTGCCACTTACAGAACACTGAGATTTAACAAACTCTAACACCTCCATACTAATACAACTGTTTAACAGATTTCAACTACTTCTTCTACAGCACTGCTAGTATCAGCTCCCCGTGCTGCCATGGCTAGCACAGGTAGAAATTCTGAAGGATGCCAGGTTGATGACTGTAGTGCTACTTTCCTGGCATGCTCAGAAATAAAAAGGGTTGCTGTCCCTTATAGTCATGGCTCTGGAACCTTCCTTCTGAATTTTTCATACTGCTTTCCCATCTACAGCCAAAAAATTTTAATGACTAAAGTATTGCCATAAGTCTCGTATTAAATCGGTTTATACGTGTGCATTGTATGTCCACTCTCTTCAAACACACCTCTTTTCGGAACTACTGCTCTATGATGTAAAGACTGAAATAGCGCTCTCTCTCGGCAATTAACTAAGAATAACTGAATAACTTTACTCTCCCTTGTCTTGCCAACACAGGTAGCAAGAAAAAGCATACAGTAGGGCTATTAAAACAATGGACAATTGCAGTATCATCACATAAAAGATTATTATGTAAGCATTATTTAAGGACTGGAAAATGAACACTCCTCCATTCTCTGTCCTCTCCCCCAACTAACAAGTAAGATGTTGCTACTAAAGTTCAAGAGACAAACCTCATTTTAACTCCACTGGCCAGGTCAATGTATTTTGCCTGTCTGTTAACCACCCTATTGTTACTAAGTAAAAAAAATTAAGATTCCTCTTTAATCTTTAATAAAAAACCTGCTTACCCAGGCATACCTCCTACAAGTGCTAAGTGTTAAACTAGATCCGAGAAATTAAGGATTAGGAAGGAGTCCAAAAATAAGCATTTTGCACATTGGAAGAAAGGTCTTTTGCTCTGGCACTTCTTCCCTAATGCAAGTTTTCCACACAACATGATAATTTAGAAATTAAGCAAACCTAAAGATATAGTCTATTTCTAGCTATTCTTTTTTCACTTACTTCTAATTTTTAATTAAAGCACATGCTGTCTAATTAACACCAAAAAACCATTTCAACTCAAACCCCTGATGGGCAGGTCACTATATAAAAAAGTACTCATTATATCTGAATTATAAACTCATTTTAGAAGAATTATGAACAACTGTGACTTTTCAGAACTCAACAGATTTGTACAGTTGAATGCACAACATCATCCCTTGCAGACAACATGTGACAGAGAACAAGTATTTCTGTGGCTGCAAAGACAATTACAAGAACAATCAACTTGGATTTTACTCCACTACCACATTTATGAAAATAATGCTGCATTTGGGAAAAAAAAAAAAAAGTTCTGAGTTAAAAAGCAGCAATTTTTTTTCATTGTACTGTTTCTAGTACTCTGTTGTTTCTTTTTTTTTTCTTTTGAACAGCTCTACAAGAAGAAAGATCAAGGTCTACATAGCTGTATGAAATTCTGTGTAGCTATTGCAAAAAAGAAGGTGGGGTTAGGGTTGCTATCAAGCACTTCAGACTTTGAAAGAATGTGTCCTAGAGCCTATGCTTAAATCACCAGTAATATTACATCATAATCCAAGGCCATCTATCATGACTAGATTTACTGGATGAAGATCCTAAATAGAACACAGTAAGACACTACTCTCATTTCATTACACATTCCACACAAATCCAAGAAGCATAATCATATCGTTATCTTAGCGATATAGATTAAATTCCTCATAGCAGCAAGCAATGGAAAGGATCAATTAAAGCAGCAAAATTCATTAGAAGTATTTCATTGATCAAGTTTTAATAGGATCAAAAAGACTATTTGAGATATTTTTAGTCAATTCTACTTTATCAGTATAAAACCTAGCATCTTGTTTTCACAAGAAATGGAAAAAATAATTTACTACTACATAATTCTTGCCTTTCCATTTTCTTCATCTACTCAGATAAAATAAAAATACTATTTAGGGTTTTTTTTTTTTTGGGGGGGGGGGGGGGCATAGTTTAGCTGAATCCATAGTCCAAAATAAAGGAAAAAAGATGAACTTATTAATTCATGCACACAGTTACTAGGAGTGCACATATAAAACTGATAATTTAGCAGCTACATTAATGTGAGTATGAACAGAATAAACAAAGTAACTGTTCTCCACAATTACTTTCTGAAAACTAAATACTTTGTGTATCTCATTTTTTCCATTAAGTGGGACAGAGGATGCTTATAATTGCAGATAACACACACAAATTAGTTATCCTTTATTACAAGAACCTGTTTTAACACACATTTATTCCACTTTAAAAAAAAATCAGTAAGAAATGCTTAAACGTACTCAACTACTACCCTTCAAACAGTAAACAGGTAATTTGGTTATACAGACATTCAGATTGCTGAAAACTTAAGTAACTGACAGGAGAGGGCATCAAGTTTCAGGTGCTTTGAGAGTTTAAGTACTTATCCTTGAGTAACTGAATAGAGTGGGGGGGGGAGGGGTATTGAGTGTTGGTTGGTTGGCGTTTGTTTATGCAACCTAAACAGGGACATCTGACATTGGATCCTAAATTCTTCTTCAGACAAAGAGTGCAGAGGTGATGGGATGAGAGGAAGGGAACACTCTATAGCAGCTTATATTAGTCTGGCTTGGCTCTCTACTAGCTATAATTTCGATATGCAAGACTCACAGTTCATATCCAAGTATCAGGACCAATACCAGAAAATATTTTCTATTTTGGATCTTAGAATTAAGAGATCTTAAAATACCCATTTTTTCTCTCATTTATAGATAGATACATATAGATACATATATGTGTGTGTGTAAATATATACACATATAACTAAAAAGCAGCATCCAACTTATATTCTAATCACAAAGGAATGTAAAAATATCTACACAGACCTTCTTCTCCACACAATGTATGTCCCAATGTGTGACATGACAGATTCATTGAAACTAAATGCCAGACCTCCAGTCCCTCCAATGTCTCTGATTCTTCCCCAAAAAGAGACAAGACTACGGGATGCAGCAACAACAAAACTGCTTCATGTTTTAAACTGGAAAAATCCAGAAGAAAAGTAACTTTAAACACAGAAAAAGTGAATGCAGTTCATAATATTTCAATCACGTACTCACTTGGAGGGGGAAGGATGAATACAAGCATGAAGTTATGCCAAAAAAAGATACACATGCCCTCAGGTTTAGAGTCGATACCAATTTACCACACTTCAGATTCTTATTACAGATACACTCCACAATCACAGACAACACATGAAAAATACACAATTGTTTCATGCTCATTTGCCAGGTCAACAGACAGTTCACTTTTTAATTACTAACTAGACTGTGAATGCATTTTTTAAGAGAAATCCTGGAATATTTGAATCTAGGGGTGGGGGAAAGAGGAAGAAAACAAAAAGACTCTGCACCACATTTTATCTTATGAAACCAAATCTTCGTTTCGTAAGATAAAATTTGAGTCCTAGAGAATTTAATATCATTACAGGAGTTCCTCTCAAGTATGCAGAGCATGACTATCCAAAAACTACCTTAAGGAAAGAATTTACTATCTCAAAATCCTGAATAACTTAATCCTCCATAATTTGAAAGCAAAAATAACACATTTTTTTCAAATACAACATTCATAATAATTTGGGACTTAATACATTCTGCTGAGCTTTGTTTCCATCCTTGCACCCTAAGAAAAGAAATTATCTTCCAACAATCACTATTTCCTCCGATGTGCTACATGAAATACTTATCAATCAGCTACAATATATACAGTTACACTGCAGATTAATAAGCAGGACATATAAATAGGCATGAGAAATATATTATCTGCTTAAGGATGTTTTCAAAACTATCCACCTGACATGGTTAACATTCCTGCAAACAGTCAATGACCAGCTAAGCTCTCTTACAGAAGTAATTGTTGCTAACACTTGTATGACTGGAGGAAGAAGTCCAAATGCAAAAGTTTCTCCTCTAGTATCTGTCCTGGTTTTGGCTAGGATAGAGTTAATTTTCACAAGGGGCCAGCCTAGAAAGCACATTCCTGGGAAAAACAATTTAAATTCAGATACCAAGAAACTAATTTCATTGAGACCTAGTAACTGAGATACTTTCCCCCCCTTCTGTTAGAAAGGGGATGAAAACTCACTGGTGCTTTTCCACACTGCTCCACTCTAGTCTCTTCAGGGAAGCAAAGCTAAGCACAGACAACATCAGAGAATCTTAGTTAGCTGGTACCCAAAACGGGACAAATCTGTTTCTATTTATCTCCTGTCCATCAACAGCACCTCCTTCCTACCATATGGGTTTGTCCCTTCCAGGAAAGGGAAGAAATATCAGCAGCTTTGTCACTTGCACTTCACAACTGCAGGACAGTCAAGTGAGAATACTATGCATATCCACACATTACAGCCAAGTAGCACAATGACATCTGGGGGAAGTGGGGGGAGGAGGCAGATTTCCCAAAAGAATTTAGAATGACAAAGCCAAATACCTTCTATTCTTCCATCACTTGCCACCTAAATTATGTTGCACTCTTAATCCCTCTACAAATGAAGGTGGGTTTACATTGCCCATTTGAGATAAAAAGGTAAAATAAAGTAATGCCATCCCGCTCTATCAGTGACAGGTACTTCCAAGTCCAGCATCCTACCAGTGATAATACATAATATATGAACTGGTTTACTCATTATATTGACTGCCTGTCACCTGTCAGGCCTAATTTGAAAGCAGAGCATCCTACATTCATAAATGCTGACCAATACACTTCAATCACAAGATCCCTCTAGTCAACAAAAAATATAAAGCCACCAGAAATCTCTAGGAACTGAAGAGAACAAGTACAAAAAATCTCAAGAGCAACCTCTCTGCGATGTAGCTTACAGGAGAGAAGGGCTTCAATGCTGCTTCTCCTATTCCAATTTCAGTTCTTAGCATTGTTATTTATTTCTCAACCCTGCAGCAAGTACAAACCATTTTGCAGAGAGGCATGAAATTCCCAGCCTACAGTCCAAAGTCAAGAAGCCAACCTGCATATGGCAAAGAAGCAGAAAAGACAGAAGTTGGTACACTTTAGATCTGCCCAAAGGGAGATATAACTTGATAAGTATCCATTTTTAACTGCATTTCTGAGTTCTATGGAAGCATTACTGAAGATCAAATCAGTGATGATGAAGAGGAACACTTATATTTACTGTGATCAAGTGAAGGGCTATTCCAAACCGGTAACTACAACTCAAAAGGCAAGTCAATTCCCATTGTGTTTAATTCAAACTTCAAACTGGTAAAGAAAGAGTAATCTCTGCTTTCCCCTCACACCTGCCTTATATTAAATCTAGGATTGGTGTATATATACCTTGAGCCCAGTCACTAACTGACTCAAAAAAACCTAACCCTGTTAGATATTTGGGGCCTTTTTTTTTTCCTAATTAGATCAGCTTGCTCATCAACTCACTGGCCTTCACAATACCATGCCTACACCTATGGAGCAAAGTACCCACACAGAATGGAATAGGAAGCGCACTGTTAACTGTCAGAGGAGATGTATCACTACACAATTCAGACACCGGCTTTCTAAATTAAGATTCCTTTAAAGTGAAAAGCAAAGGTGGTATACTTCAATATCACGTATTTCCCTCTTAGTATGAAAAAGATGTATAAAATAAAATCCATATGTAAGCATCTTTCAATGCCCACAGTAGCAAAATTCATTTACCATGGGCCACAGTTCATAATTTAGTCTGCACTGGAATAATATTTTTGGTGCTTTTTTCCCCCTCCCCAAAGAATCAGTTTGGGGAGAGGGAAATAATTTTAAAAAGAAAAAATAACCATGCCAAATATCTCCAGGGAACCAAGAAGAATCAAACACACTAAGTCAGGTCAGTAAATAGTTATGGTCCAGACAGCAACTATGTCAGCAGTTCCTGAGTTCAGAACCAAAAGAAACATTTATTGGATGTGGTCTAAACTGTAAGGCAACCTTGTTCAGCAAGTGCCATACACGTTTTTGCAATAAAAAAGGTGATTACTTGCCTACAAAGCAATGCTTTGCATTTGTGAGAGGCTTGAGCAAATGAGACAGATATGCAAAATGAACCGCCATCCCCAACATGCTAGGTTAAAAAGTCGATTACACTTATGTTATTTTAACTAAACAAAAGCCCCTCAAATTCCAAAAGTGACCCACATGCCTTGTAAACCAAGGCCAAAGTGCCTTGCCAAGAAGTGGTCACAATAAAAGTGTTTCAGTTATTCAGTTGGGGCTAATTCTAAGGTTAAAAAAAAATTGTAGAAAAATATTCAATCAATATCAACCTGTAATTCAAACCCTGAATACTAAAAGGATTCATAAAAAGAAAAAGCAGCACGTGAAACACACAACAGTGCCACTGATCTAGATGAAACTTTCGTTTGTTCCAAGTGCTCTTAAAGTTACTGAAGATGCACCTCAAGCTCCCCGTAGCATCAGAAGGTGACACTTTATAGCAGGTGGTACTTGGACCAGAACACACCCTACTTCCAATCTTAACAGGAAGATCATTCCCTCCATATAAAAAGTCTGTGTCATTAATAAAACAGTTTCTATTAACCTTTAGGTGTTTGGACATTAAGGAAGTCTAATCACTGGCACAGATGAAACCTGTCTCTCTACACACAAGCTTCTCATCCAAATTCCTCTTTTACTGCCCCTCCTACTAACTAATTAACTAAAAGCCACCCACATCATGCACCTGAAAAAACCACACTTAACAATACATCCTGACAGGAAGAAATGGAAAAAGCTTAAAATATTCTTCCCTGATGCTGTCTTCTGTTCTGCTCCCAGGTTAACATTATCCATCTCTTGGAAGAGCCTAAGGAGAATGGGCGCATTCAGGAAGAAACCACAAGAAAGATGAAATGAAGTGTAACAGTCAATATACTTTTAAGAGTCACATCAATTATATGTCATGGTTAATTAAATCACGCAGAGCAGAATTACACTGCAAAGTACCTTAAAAAAAGACAGACAACTGCTTAATAGCAAAGAGATACTGTGTAAATCTATGAGCTTGGTTTTACAGTGAGATCAACAGCACTAGAAGATGTTAGCAGTAAATTTGGAATGCACACCAGAGGGGGGAAGAAAATTAAAAATCAGTGGGCTGCATAGCCTTACTTGTCTATGACAAGCAGAAATGGCTAGGGATTTGATGAGAGTTTAAGTTGGTTGGTGAGAAAAGACAACATATTACGACCTGCAAATATACCACACTTTGCCACCATTTACATGTTCTGAACAGCAAAAATCAACCTTGTGCTAATACTGGGTTTTGTATAACTGTATTAACACTGTGAGAGTAGCAAACAACCTCAACACAGACAGATGTGTAAACTAATTTTCTAAGTTCATTTGTAAATTAATTCCTGTTACTAGTGATAACAAGGACTGAAATGTAAGTAAGTCTTTAACTTGATATTTCTCACTGAAAATGTCAGCAAGCCAGGCCAGACTCTACAGAAACAGCAGATACCTCTACAGTAAGGGGAGGAGGGAGACACCCACAGATACTTGCTATTGTGTACTGGAAGTAAAATTCTAAAACACAAAAACACAGAAGGAAAATAGACCCGATAGAACATTTCTTTTTGCTACTATTTCTGGTACTTCCTACAATTCAACAGCTGCAGAACAGTGCTGTAGCCACTGCTATCTGGGAGGCAAACAGAAACATTGCAATTAATTGTGCTTGAGCTCGTCAGGCATCCCTTTGCCTAGAAGGAGCACTACTCATTCAAGAAACACAAAATTTGGTGACTAGAATCAAGACAAACATATTTCACAAAAGAACAAAGGCTGAGAAAGGAGAAATCTAGTACGCCCGAGCACATTTTCTATGGATTCTCTAACAACTATCCAAAAGAAGGCAGACACCAGGCAAACTAACACCACAGTCAGGGAAGGCAAGTGGACTACCAGAACAAATATGAAGACACACAAGAACCCAACTGTTGTGGATCTAGAGACAAACAAGCAATTCTTTAAGTTGTTTTGGACAGTTCACCTCATCTCTCAGCAGATTAGCACATCCTTAGCTGCTGGTATGATTATCATGGGACAGTCCTCCTCCCCCTCCTTCACTCATCCTTGTATCTGCAAAGTTTCTCACTCACTTCTCTGGCCCTAACGATATCCCAGAGGCACTGTGACAGCCACTGATGGCCTTGGCCTTGGTCAGTGGTGGGTCCAGCCTTGACCCAGCTGGTGTTTACTCTGTTGGGCCTAAGGGAAGCTTGTAGCTGCCTCTTGCAGAAGCCACCCCTGCAGCCCTCCCACCCTCACCACAACCTAGCCATGCAAACTCATGACAGCTAAAAATTTCAGGGAGTAGGAAGGGTAGAATTTTTTAAAAAATGAAAGAAACACCATCATCTTCTCTCTCAATCAAGGAGACAAGAATGCATCAAGCTTTCAACTCTGCTCCATGACTGAGCTTTTAATATCACCAAAAAAAGCACAGAAGTGATGGTAATTATGGCCTCTAGTACAGCCAGGCTTCAGATGAAGCAACTTTATTGTTAAAAGTTTTATTTTAATAATCCATGCCTTCCAGAGCTACGAGGAGAAAACACTTGCCCTCACTTCCCTCCTCTTTTAGGAACCTATCACTTTTTAAATATGACAGAACAACAACAAGGACCTTACACAAGATAATTCACTGAAGTTAATTTTTAACTGTATGCCTAATCATAGTAATGGAAGAAATACAACAAATGAGAAAAACAACATTCAGAAAGACAACCAAAATGACTTTAAAGACTCATGTTTCCTTCCCCTGGGTTTAAGAGAACTATACAATCATGGCTTTCAAAGTATTTCAGGTCAGAAAAATCTATGCAAATAATAGTTAGAAACTAGTCATATAGAATTACAACTTCTAAAAAGACAAGTATTTTTCTGTCAATGCAATTTTTAATATCTTTGCACACTCTGCCCTGGGCTTGTGTCTTTGTCATAATAAAATCCGGCAAGATTTTGAAATATTAGCCATTAATATTCCCACTTCCTGTATCAAGAACCTGCTGGAATTACAGATGGGGCAAAAGTAACACCCTCCACTGCTCATTTTTTGTTTTATCAGCCCTGTTTTTCTACATGCAGTATCAAGCAATTGCATACAACTCTCATAGGGATGTAAAAAAAACACATAAGCTACCAGCTTTAAAAAATAAAAGAAAAATTTAACACCCAGCCCTCACACAAAAAAATACCCCAAACAACTTCCCCAGGAAAACTCTATGATATGTATGGGCCTACGTATCCAAGGAGGAAAACAATACTCACTTTTGCTACACACCACCCCTAATGATAGTTCCCTTGTTTCAGTTTCCATCTGTGGCATATGTTGTAAGAAAAAATAGACTAACGGAAAAAAATAATAGTGAAAATGCTGAAAGCATAAGTCAGCAATTGGTATTTGATATTATCCTCAATTAAAGAAGCCTTTTTTAACACCTTAATTCAGGAGAGAATAAAAAAACATAACTACCACATTCTGTTTTGCATGAGTGTGATATTTTTATTCATTTGACATATGTTGCTTCCTGAATAGATTCAATGTATTTTGGCATTCCAGAACAAAACTGCTTTCATCGTGTTTGGCACATCATGTACAATGCAGCCAGGAAGCCACTCCTTAGACTATGCAGCCATCTGCAGCAGATACCAAAGGTTTTTAAACAAGCAAGCTGCACTGCTGTAAATAGGCAGTATTTCAATGTACAGGAAAAGTTCTCGTCTGTTTACCAGACTCTCCATCTAATTGCCAGCAGATAAATTCAGGCAATCTACAACACATAACACTTCAGCACAGATTAAAAAGGGGCAGGGGGGAGGAGGGGGAGCAGGGGAGAGATATTTTTTTTTTTAATCAGAAGATTCCTACTTACTTACTTATTTTGCTTTCTAAATCGTGTAGTCCGTATATTAAAACAAAAGAGCGCCAGACGCGCCGCTTTACGTGTGCTTCCCACAGAAAAGTAACTGCCAGAATTCCTGGCTAAAACTAGAACGGCTGAAACAGAGGTCACAAGCAGGCCCGTGCCCATATGAAACTCGGGAATACAAAGCAAGCAGAGGCTGGGTATATGGAAGGAGGGAGAATCACACTCAAAACCCTCTAGCTAATAAAGTTCCCAGAATATCTGCCCAGAAAAGCTGCAGTACCAAAGCTAGATCAGTTACACAGTTCAGTCAGTAGTAACAGGAACACACGTGGAAACACATCCACAGACCAGAGCTCAAATAAGAGGAGTGGATATGTGTATTCATTCCTCATTTTGGAACTGTTAGTTTTCAGATAACACATCTCACACGAATAACAAATACACACTGCAACTAAAACCAGTACACTTATTTTCAAAGCAGCTTTAAAAAGAATTATACTTTAATACACTTTCTTCACTGCTGTAATGAGTAGCCACTACTTCCATAAAGAGCCAAAGTTTAAAAAAAAAAAATCAGTATTTTCCATGTTCTAAGCATCTTCTCCCCTAGTTTATATGACAATTACGTTACACTTCAGTGCAACATTATTCTCAGCAGTTTTAAGAGTTACCATCCTGGACAAATAGACGAATCCCTGAACTGTATCTCTGTCTATTGTTTTCTTCTACATTCATTTTACAACTGACACATAAATTCTGATCCATTCCAATTAGTTGCTCACAATTGTGATGCAAAAGAATTACTCTTCTTTTTATTAACTGTGCTTCTAACTACAACACTCTTCACATTATCTTCATGTGGCTAAGCACCATTATTCTTCTCCTCTATTTACTCAGCTGTGGTCTCCACAATGTATATTTGATTTTTGCCACCTTGTAGTCTCTTTTTGCTCCCAATACAGTAATGAAGCATTTAAACTAATACTTTTGTAGTAAAGTGTTTTTCTTTTTACTAAAGTGTTGTGCTCCTCTCCGTCAAAAGATAATGATTAAAGAAACCAGGAACTGTTATGTTAATTTTTATTTTACTACATGAGGCATTTTGGAGATCAGATGAACAACTGCCAAAACTAAAAGATAGCTATTCTTGAATGGTTTCCAAAGCATTTTTGCCTCTTTAGGTAGGGATGAGTGGTAGCTTACTGCTTACAATGAAAATGTTGAAGAGTTACCTGGAATTTAGTCAATCATATTGAAGTATAGCTTCTCTTAAAGTGCCGTTATCAACATAATATAATTCAGTAACTAAAGTTGAAAAGTTTTTCACTTGACAGGAGGAATAAGTAGAACTAAAAATTGTCCTTCCCGTCACAGTGCAAATTGTAGCCTTGAAACTGAATTTGATAGCGATTAAAAACTCAGCCTAAAACATTACTTAATTTCTGACATCCTGTGCTTTCTAGCAAGAGAAAGAAAGATAAAAAATCCAAAAAACCCAATGAGGTACAATACTACTTTGACACTACTGAAGTAAGAAGTGGGGCTGTGCCACACTGATTTGCCATTAACATGTCAGGCTCTTTCTCTGAATTGGAAAATGTAACCGAAGAGCACAATGTAGGAAAATTATGAAAATCTGCAACTGTTCTTTCAAACAATTTTAATTGTCCCATGTGTACTTCCCTTCAGACTTTTCAAAGATTAAAAACAATTTAATATAAGTTTGGGGAAAATTAGTAACATTCTGATCTTGAGTGAAGGTTACTCCCCTGCAGATTTCAACTTTAAAGATGAAATTTAAAGTTTTGTCAAGATTTAACACAAATTAAATGATCCATGGATCTAAAATGAGCAAATATGTATTAGAATTAAGTGGAAATGGACAGGGAGTCATTCCATCTGGGACAAATGTGAAAAAGTAATCACTATTTTCAAAAGCTGAACGAACATTTTGTTGGCTTTTGATCAGTTTTATGTAGAGGAAAAACATAAGAAAAAGGACAAGAAAAGTATTGATTAATGACACGTTTCTCTTCCATCCTGTAAGTTTATTTTAACCTGCTCCATTGACAGGGATATAAACTTTTCCTTGAGGCGTCACAGGCTGCTACTGCAAAACCAATTCACTAACACTAATGTCATGAGAGACTACAGGACATTTGAAATTCTGACAATACTTCTCCCACAGATCCCACAGATTTCCCACAGGAAAATCCCACAGAACTGTTTGTCTGCTCTACTGTCTTTCTCTAGTAAAAGCAGCATTGCAGAAAGCACATAAGAATCTCATGATCCTCAGCACTTCTGCTTTGCTTCAGTAAAGCACAACAAAATAAGTGCTCCTTAAAAATAGAGTTGCACGCCCAGATAAATATAAGCAGAAGAGTAAATTATTTTCATCTAAGTCTATTAAAATCTATTTTAGGTTTATCTTGCTTTTCTAGTACTTATATTGTTTGTATTTTCATTTATTTAGATGAAATCTCTGGTACTGGACCCAAACCATTAACATCTAGATTAAGAATAATGCACTGGAAGAACAGGATTTTCTCATATTCACACAAAGCTCCTTCCCCCACAAAACGCTGTTCAAAAAAAGAGTCTCCTAAAAGACACAAATAAGATGCACTACAGTTAAACAATACTACAGTAAAATAGTAATGCTGACACTTTCTCCCCCCCACATATCGACATTTCTGATCTTATCCATCAGACTCAGAAGCAGATGGCTTGCCAAATTCAGAGTTCCAATTGATTTCCCCTTCCTGTTACATTCCCAGAAAGGATGGAAACACACGAGCTTAAACATCTTTTTTCTTCTCTTCCTACTTCGAGTTGAATCCTTAACTTCATTGTCTTATTTTTATAATTTTCCAATACCCATATATCAGCCAACAAAAGTGACCTATGTTTGTTGCAAATGTTACTTTCTGTCGTTCAACACTCAATTCCCTCTGTCTAATTCTTTCCAGAGGGAAAGCTACTACAGAATTCATGAATATTTAGAATGAATCACCCTCTGTAAGTTTACTAAAGCACAACCAAAATAAATGGTATAACAGATAGCTATGAATAAGAAAGACGTGAACTGTTGAAATTTGTCCCTCAGTGATAAGCTTTACTGCCAAACACACACACCCTCCTCCAAAAAAAAAAAAATTAGAGGACCTCAGAAATTAAATAACCCGCAGCTCCAGGGTTAACATCACATATGATTATGTGACCAGAAGTAACCCAAAATGACTATGTTCTTCTAAAAGGAGCTAACTACCAAGTTGGCATTCCACATTACCACAGACTAATGTGCCACAGCAGGCAAACATACCAACAGCAGGATGTGAGTGCACACCAACGGCTGCCTGCGCGTTCATCTCCTCCTTCAGGTATATCATACCTATCTCCTACAACCAAATGGAAACAGAGTACACTCAACACCCGCATTTTATACTCTGCAACACGAGGATGGAAAGTGAGCATTTAAGTCATGAAAGATTTAGAGTGCTACCCTCCCATACTTTCATTTTGCTTTTACGGAAAATACAGGCCTCAACTGTGTAAATACTTCTGTAGTGAAGCTTCTGTGCTTGTTTTAACCACAAGCATGCATAAACATGTACAGATTATTAAGTATAACATTTCCATGGAGAGAAAAAAAATACCATTTACATTGATATCATTAGTTAATAGTAGTCTGATGCCCAGTTTCAAATATAAACCTCCATCCTATCCTCAGGGTTACCTCTAAGTAAAGTCAGAAGATATGCAGCAATTTGATCAAATTTCTGACAATTGGGTTGATGATCTAAACTATCATTTCTCCCTTCAAAGAGATTAATGCCAGGATGACTACAGTCACATGCCAGGGAAAAAGCAGTAGTTCTCAAAAAATTTCTCAGCAACCTACCATAAGTCTTCCAGACAAGCCTGGAAACACTTTCCACCATCCAAACACTTGAGATGACATTCATAGCCCTTCTGGATGACTGAACCTGTGACTGACATTTGCAGGCATCTGGCATCGCATTTCAGACATTTGTTCAGATGCACTGATGTAGCTCGAAGCATCTATGCTCTCCCCTCCTTAGAAGGGTTAGAACTTTCAGAAGACATATACTGAAAAAACTCAAGCATGAGGAAGGCTGAAGAAATAACACGTAATGGGACAGAGGGCTAAGGGAAAACATGAGACTTTTCTCGTAGAGCTGTCTAGCAAGACAGAGCCCCCTACGCAGCTCCTACAGGACTTTTTCATGCCACCTATAGTTGAAAACTGATGAGAAGACTCTAAAGGATGCAGTAAAAAACTAAGAACAGTTCTTCAGGCATTGAGACCATCCCTCCGCAGCTACCTTTAAGATACTAACAGAACTTCAAACATTTGAATTTTGTTACTAACCTTGGAGCTTTCCCCACCAAGGGAAATACGGCCCTGCCCACTTCAGAGGGCGATATCACCCACTCCAAACAAAGAGTTGAATTTGAAAGGTTACGTTTCCAGTATCCGTAACTTTTACTGACACTTCAAACCACTTCAGAGCTGCTTCTACTCCTAAAGCTAGCCCTGAACAACTGATACAAGAAGCAGCCATTAGGAGCATTAGGAGCTCACAGGAAGACAACTATAACTGAACTGTCTACTTCAGAAGTGCAATTTTTATTTCAAGAGAACACAAAACTCAATACTCCTAAAATAAGCAGTTGCTTACTGTTTGTTCCTAGAAAGGCATAAAGCATCCCTCCGCCTTCCTTACTCAAAGTTGTGCACAGGACTTGGTACTTAACATTTTACTGGTCATGCCAAAAAAGTAATAGAGAAGAGTATGGCCGTGCCATTAATTGTCTACTGCAGAGCACAGAGGAGAGCACGTATTATTTTACCCAACAAGACTGAGCAAGAAGGTCCAAAGGCTTGGTTACCTTGTGACATTATGTCAACTTCCAGAACAGCCACTACAGCCAAGATCATCCACATTGTTCTCAGACTCTGTTTAAACATCACTTTTTGTTCCTACGGGATCACTTAGTATCAAGTATCTACAAATCAGTTCCAGATACGCAAAGAACTAATCTACTTTTCAACTAAACTAACCTAGGGAAGCTAGTCACAATGCTGATATTCTCCAACATAACTACCCTTCAGTTTGGTTTCATTTAGACCAAATGAAGATTTTTTTAGCATGTTTTTGCAATTATGCAAAGTCACGAAGTATTCTTGAAGGTGGAAGGTTCAATTTAGTGTTGAAACATAAAGCTTCTGTATCACCTTCAGGGGAAGCACAGGTGACACTAAACAGAGCAGTTAAGCCAAACTGAAATTAAAACACCAAAGAAACTAGTTATCTTAAAAAGAACTCATAACTAACAAGGGAGAGCAGCAGAAAAAACAGAATTATCCCAAGATTTCAGTACACCAATAACCACTTATTACAATTTTCTTACCCAGAAATTTACAAATCTTTCAAACCTTAACATTTATAAGGTTTTATTCACAATATGCGAACACTGTATTCTTAATTACAAATGAAGGCTGTATTTCAATTATCTTTTTACAACAAAAAATCCTCAAAAAAGCCCCACACCCATCTTATTATTGAAGAAGTTTCTCTATACATTACCTGTCCCCGTGTAATCTTAAACTCAATAGAACTGCTTAACAATGAATTGCTACTGAAGTACACTAGGCAGGGTTATTTAGGCCCACTAATTTTTACCAATAATTGCTCAGCAGGATACAGCATGCCAGCTGTGCTGATATAGTGGGCTCTGCATGCCACCTTCACAGTCAGAAAGAGCAGTGGCACACTGCAGCTGCTCCCTAAGAGATGAAAAGAACTATAAAGACTGTGGAAAATCCATGTTTGAAGTTTTGACGAGCTCCCACTACACCAAAAAAAAGTACTTCTGGACCAGAACAGGGCCAGAGTCTGCCATATAAGTAGCCATAGAACTGTTCCAAGTTACTTACAACACTAACAAAAAGATATTCTCTACGCATTCAAAACATTAAGTAAAACTCCCCAAATCAGTTAGACTTTTACAAGTTGTCTATGATATAATATATACCTCACAAGTGCGCATCAGACTTCACAGATGTCCCAAAGACTCTAAGCTCACAATTCAACAGGTTACCACAAACAGTGCACTTTCTAAACCTGGTGGGGAGGGAGTTACCTACAGACTATTTACTACACAAACTGATAAACATGTTACCTTCAATGTTTTCATTCTGATGTGAAGACTGTCGTCCAACATAGTTTTACCTACTCAAAAGTTGACAAGGCGAAACAGCCATGCTTCCAAACCTTCATTTTACAAATAACTCACATTTAACTACCTGTATCAACTGTCACCATCACCATTTGCATGCTCACACAGGAATACAGTCTACTATTTTCATATCCGTAAAAGCAGCTTTTCCATCAACCCAACAGTTTACTCATTCGGAAAAGGTTAGATTTGTAATTCCTGTATGTGAGGTAAATGCCAGACACTCCTTTACCAGATCAGGTTATTCCATAGGGAGAATCTGCTGAGGAGATGATTTCGTCTTTACATAACATTTTCCCTAGAAGATTTTCCTTTTTGCTTGGGAGCAGGAAGAACAAAAACAGAACAAGAAAACAAAGCGGACAGCCAGTGATTCATTACACCCCTACAGGAAAGCTGAGATGAGGAATTTGCTCCCATCCCCTTCTATTTCTAGAACCTACTGCTAACATGCTAGGTATTATGTATGTTACATATGTTGTTCAAGCTTTTCCTTAGCTTTGATGCTCCAAGCACGGCTCTTTACGCCTGGGACTAAAAGTCCTGAACTAATTCCACTGAGGACAAATCGTAACACTGTTTTCTTACACTACCAGGCTAATCACTATGCAACTTCCAGTTAATAACAGTTTCTCCATGGAGCCCCCTCATCAATTCTATACGAATGTCACATGCAAATGGATACCCTACAGAGTACTACATTTATACCAAACATTATCTACTGGGCAACTTATTCATAAGACAAATTATCTGTATTTGTACTAATATGATAATAATATTCTATAGTATGCCATATGCTGTAACTTCTACCTCTTTGATTGCAAGTATACTTACTTAAAATTACCAATGTTTACTTGAGCTTAATTTAATTAATGAGCAAGGAACAGACAGGTCAAAAGAACATTTCCCCAAGCCATCAACACATACCTATGAAATCTGTTTCAAGCAATGTGAGCTACCCACCATTTGTATACTCAAATAATTTTATTCAGAGTACAAATATCAATGTATGCTTTTTAGCTGAGACGGTTGATCTCTCAAAGAATACACTCCTTCATAACTCCTAAACTATGTTAATGACATGAATGGCATTCAATGATATAACCATTAGCTGTAAGCAGTACTGAATTACACTTTCATCATTAAAAAGGGCCTTATCCACAGCTACCATGGTGACAAAACACTAGCGTAAAAAGTTGTGGCTCCACTACAAGAATCTATTCTTCTGCATGGCATTGAAAAATATCAAGTGCATCATGAGAAACACAAAAGGTCTGAAAAGAAACAAAATTGCATCCATTACCGACATAGTGGTTTACAACTAAATTTGTCATGCATTGCTACAATTCCCCACTCCCCCCAAGAAACTCAAGTCATTATTAGGACTAAAACACTGCTTTGGAAAGTGATCATTCTTTGTGAAAGGATTACTCTATTTAGACTTCATTGCTCTTCTGCCAAGCATCAGCCATATAAGGAAATCGAAGTTCACTGCCATTTATTTTATTCAGCCCTTTCTGACACCTAAGAATAACCCTTACTGCTGCCTGGAAAGGTAAGTCTATAAATTGGAAGCCACTTCACCACTATCAACCACAGAAGCCACTTTAAGGTCAGACAAATGTTAACATTTTTCCTCATAGTATAGTGAGCAGATGGAGCTGGATTAGTAACTTTTTCCTCAAACACTACATTACTTGATGCTGTTGAAGAACTACATTTGTAGGAACGTGAAAAATTTTGCATAGAAATTCCTTCAACACATCTCAGACGCTGGAAAGACTGAAGAGGAAACATCCTGCTGCTTTTGAGTTTGACAAACAGGAATAAAAATCTACATAAACTAGCACAGGAGCTACAGCTTCTAGCTCATTTTGAACTCTCATAACACAGGAAAAAAATTCCTTGCCTTCACGAAAGAACTAACCAGCAGTACAAAAACTTACACCCAAACTCCGCATTTGATTGCCCCTCCAACAACTTCAAACAGAACCACTTTCAAAAATGATAAAGAAGTGGTCACCAAAACCAAACAAGGCTACGTTAACCAGGTGATTTAATTTAACTGCATACACTTTTAAGAAAGTGTTACCGCTAGCTACCTTTTTTTTCCCCCCTTTTTTAATGGAGGTTCTCAAGGTAAACTTGTGCAAGGCTCAAAATGCAATACCGACCGCAGCCCAAATCGTCATCTTGAAGACAGAGAGGGGGGCAGAAAGGAGGAGAGGAGGTGGCAGCAGTCGAGGGGAAAAACTGCGATAGCATTTACAGAGCTACAAGGGCACGTTTTTAAAGAGAAATTTAGTAGCTATCTTTAAGAAGATCAGCCAGAGACTAACCAATGTTCCAGAAAACAAGGTGAAAGACAAGCGAGAAACGGCAGACACAGGCAGCGCCAAGCCTCGAGTTCTTTCAATTAAATAAAAGATACTACCTCCTTCAGGACTTTGTTATTTCCCGAGAAGTTAATTATACTCGCAGGATTAGCAATAGTTTTGGAAGGAAAGGAGCTGAAGCAGCAGTCACGGAGTCGAGCAGTTTCAGTTCAATACCTTCTCCGACCGAACAAAGAAACTTCTGTGTCTGGGGAGCTTAAAAACTTTCAGTCTCCCAGACTCTTTCCCTCAGCCTCCATGAAACCAGCAACTACGTTCCTAAGAACGGCATTCCGGCGAGAGGGGGAGAAACACAAAGGACAGCTAAACTATGCAAAGCGGAAAACACAGAAAAATAAAGGCCAAAAACAGGATATCAAAATGAAGCGTGAACTCCTTCCTTTTTCCCCACCCCCTTCAGCAGAGGAAAGATGTTTCTGTTGTTGTTGTTGCTGCTGCTGCTCCCCAAAGCCTTCTCCATTTAACTTACCTTGTCTGTCGGACGTCTAAATCAGATCCAGCACGCAGGAGTTTCTTCCGACACCAAGGAAACACATTAAATCCAAACGAGTTTTCTGCTGGTCGAGGGGGAAGGAGGAGAGAAGTGAGGAGGGAGGGCGGAAAAAAAAAAAATGCCACAGCCCTCGACGAGGACGGGGGCGTTCGCCGAGCGGGGCGTGCGACGTGCGTGTGCACGGGGGAGGGCGGCAGCGGAGCCCGGCTCCTCCCGGCCCCGCCGGCGGCGACGCCGGGGTCTGCCCCGCGGGCGGCCCCGACCCACTCCGGCCCCGCCCGGCGCCGCGACCGCCCGGCAGAAACGACGCCCGGCGGCGAGACGGCAGCGTCCCGTCCCAGCCCACCCCCCCACCTCCTCCGCCACCCAGCCGACCCCGGCAGCGCGGCCCGGCCCGGCTCGGCTCGGCCCGCCGCCGCCGCCCCTCGCTCGCCCGGCGCCGCCGCTCCGCCCCTAGCTCCTCACCCGGGGCCCCGCTGTCCGAGCGCGGCCACCGCCCCACGCAACCCCTCCGCTGCTGCCGCCGCCGCACTGCCGCCAAGGGCAGGAGGGGAGCGGGATGGCCGCTTGCCTCACCTGCCCGCCCGCCGCCGCCCTCTCTCCCCGCCTCCTGTCGCACACTTCCCCCTTCTCCCGCCGCCTCAGCCTCCCGCCCCACTTCCCCGCCTCAGCGGCAGCGGGAGCCCGAGAAGGCGACGGAGCTGTGGGGAGGGGAATTGCCCCGGTGAGGGGACACGCGACGGGGAGTGTGTGAGGGTAACCGAGGGAGGGAGAAGCCGGCGCACCCCTGCAGCTGCCGGCGCCGCGCACCACCGCCCAGGCCGGGGAAGACACTGCAGAGGGGGGGGAGGGGGGAGGCGGAGCGGGAGCCGGGCCGGGGCCGGGAGGAGGCGGCCGCCGCGGGAGAGGGCAGGCGCGGCAGTCTTGCCCCCCCGGCCGTGCTGGGAGGCGGGGGAGGGGAAGAAACGGGAGGGTAACGCCGCCGCCGGTTCCCGCTGGCCTCCCTTCCCCCCCGCACCGGCGTGGGGCTGATCGCGGGAGGTCTCGGCGCAGCCAATCCCGAGCCAGGGGCGTCGTGAGGGACGGGCCGCCGCAGCCAATGGGGCTCGGCAGGAGGCGGGAGCGCGCTGCCGAGGAATGGGGCGCGGTGGGGGCCGGGGGGCGCCGGCACGGGTCAGGGCCGGGGTAGAAGGGCGGGAGAGGGAGCGGGGAAGGGGGAAGGGGGCGGGGGACTGGGGGGCAGTGGGCTCCCCGGCCTGTGCTCGACGTGCGGCTCGCACAGGGGGCTGGGATTGGGCCTGTTCGCGGGCTGGGCCGCAGCGGGCGCCTACGGAGGCCCTTCGTGGCCCCGGTAACCGCTGGGGACCCAGATAACCCCTGTGCAAGGGTGAGGGTGTCCCTGGTTGCTCCCCGCGGTTTCGGCGTAGTTTGTCTTCCACGGGGACACATTGGTGGCTCGGGGAAATTCAGTCCCAAATTACAAGTGTTTCCTCAGGCATAAGCAGCTCAGCTTCCTAGTTTAATAACTGCATATTTTATATCCAAATTGCTGAAATGATCGATCCTGACCCAGGCGTTTGCCACCTTAAGGTTCATGGCTGCCCCAGCAGCTAGCACCCCTTGTGCCTTAGGCTCCCTAACTTCATGCTCCCGGGATCTAGGGGAACAAACATGGGGGGAAAACTAGCAACCTCCACCCAAACCGTGATGTGTGGATGTGTTACGTTGAACTTAGGGGCAAACAACAATGAAAATACCACATGTTCAGCCTGAAGGAGAAAAGGCTCAACAGAGACCAGAACGCAGCCTGCCTGTACCTAAAGGGAACGTACAGCAAAGCTGGAGAGGGACTGTTTGCAAGGGCATGGAGTCATAGGACAAGGCGTAATGGCTTTAAGCTGAAGGACGGTAGATTTATCTGAGATAGTAGGAACAAATTCTTCCCTGTGAGGGCAGTGAGGCAGCGGCAAAAGCTGCCCAGAGAAGTGAATGTCCTGTCCCTGACAGTGTGCAAGGCCAAGTTGAATGGGGCCTTGGACACCCTGGGGGGTGTCCCTGCTCAGGATCAGGGGGTGGGGGGTCAGAACTAGGTGACCTTTGAGGTCCCTTCCAACCCAAACCATGATTCCATATATGGTCACACTGTTTCACATAAACCCTGGAATAGTTGTATATTCTCTTCAACACCCTCAGTACAATGCGGTGCTACTGGCAAAAGCTGTTAACTGTAACATAATCATGTTCAAATATGTTTGAAAAGCAGCCAGTGTGTTTATTGTAGGTTACATGACTTAAATACTCGTGTTTGTTGGATCACAAGAGTACGTTGATGGAAATGTTTTTCTGTTTAATTTCCTTGATTGTTTGAAATGGGTATTTGACAACCTATTGTGTATGCAATATGCCATTTTAACAGTCCTGGAGCCTGGAGTTCTGCTCAGCCATAAAACAGTGCACAAAGCTGACAGCAGGGTGGATTTGTACATGCTGCTCACCTTATGCTCCTTAATTGTGTTCTGCAGAGACCATGTCTAAGGACAGAGGTAGTTTGGTTTTCACACCCATTTAATCCCTGGCTTCTCTCCTGGGACTGCCACCAACTAAACTGGGATAGTGTTTTATTATGATGATCTGTTTACTGCGAAATGGACAAAATGCTAAAAAATGCTCTTTTGTATGAGCCACTGAACAGCAAAGGGAAGTGGTATGTCAGGTTAGTACCAACCTGCTCCTGATTTTAGCACACAATTAAAAGCAAAAAGTCCTTTAAACCATCTCCGGTAACTGCAATAGATCTCTCCTGTTCCAGATCACTAGTTGCTTCATCCAGTGTCATCCAGGGCCTTGGATGAAGAAGGTTTAATCTTTAGCAACAAAATCTACAGTTGATCACATTTAGAGAAGTCTGCTATGTTTAACAATGCTGCCATTTATTTAAAACTTGTCTCTGTGTAGGAATTGTGTGTTCAAATACCCAGTTTGCTTCCAGGTACAGAAAATAAGCATGCATTTCTACTACGGTAATAATATTCAATTGTTCTTTGTTTATTTTTCTCCATCTTTACAGAGCGTACAGTCCTCTTTGGGGATTACATCTATGCCAACATGTGAATAATTAATCTAAATTAAATATATCCCTCTGAGTTTGCAAAAAAAAAAAAAAATTATGTATCAATATGCATTTCCAAAAATATTAAATCACTTAATTTTTTTCATGTTCAGATAAGCCATTTTCTTAGAATGAATCAGCTTTGGACTAAGGCCAAATATAAGAACTTCACCCCCACTGACAACATTTAGAATTTTTCACTCTAGTGCACTACACTGGTGCTACAGTAAAACGACTTTTTTTTTTTTTTAAATCTCATGCAAACAGTGATAATTCCTGTCTAATAGACAATAATGTATCTTATCATAATTAATAGGAATGGCTCTCTGTAACTGATGTCTTCCATCATGAACTCTTCAAAGCACCTCTTTCATTTGTCAATTTCCGTAACTTTTTTAATGTGAAAATGTTCTTTGGCAATGTTTGCTGCAGATTGCCCAATCCATTTATTATTGCAGCAGGGTAATAGATGGGCGTGGGAAATTGATAGCAATTGTTGCTCCCATGGTAAGTCTACTGTAGTTGTAATGTTAGTTTTAATGTAAGATACTATTTCACTTACGGTTGTAACCATCAAAAATGAAAGCCTAGCCAAAGTCCGCTGAAACTATAGCTAGCTAGACCACAGCTCCTGAAGACATTTTACATTGACAAGATGCAACTATATATACAAATTAAGAAAATACCAGGAGTTATCCCAGGGATTTAAAAGTGCTATAAATATCAAGACAGTATTTAGATTACAGCTTCAACAAAGTCCCCAGCAACATTAATTCCCAGAGTTGGTATCCCAGTTACCAAATAATTACAGATTAAGTGCACAAAGTACAAAATATAGAGTTACATAATGACTCTTTCAAGTGGGACTATGCAACTGATCCCACTGAAAGTTTAAACAAGTTCTTTATGCACGATTTCACAGAAGACACCAAGCCCCAACTCCTCTCATTCAAATTTCTATTTTTATATTTGAACAAGAACACTAGTAAATACTGTAACAACATGAGGCTAAACTGAAAGAACAGTTGATGAACCAACCACCTCTATGTTTTTCCCTTTCAAGGGTTGAATGGCCTGAGCAATGTGTACATAATTTTTCAGAGTTGCAGGGGTTTATTGAAGATTTTCCCTATTCTTGCTACTGTTGTTAGTTACCTTCCTGCATTTCCTCTTTTCCAAGAACTAGATCAAAAGGCCTCCAGGGTTAGTTTATTAAATGCTCGGGTAGCGACTTGAACAGTGAATTTTAACTTGATTTGAGTTGGGACTTCTGGTCATCATTGCAATATAAACATTAAATAATAACTACTGGAAGTGATAACTGCATAACAGACATAAAGAGACAAGAAGTAATCTTTTCTTTAGCAACTATATATTGAAGTTTATTTTAGGTAATCCATAATCTAAATTTGTGCATTGTCCATTCCAAATGTCTTGCTGTAACATTTTCTGAATTGGTCTGCTTCCCAACTGGGTTACACCACATTTATTCTGGTGAAATCATCACAAAACTGGTATAATTCATTGGCAGTTAATTCTCAGAAGTATATTGTTATGACATCCTACATGCATAACGCGTAGCTATTGTATTTAAGGAGAAGCTAAGTAAATGGCCTCTGCTGAGTCTAACTTCGATCTAATGGAAAATTTACACTGGTTAAAGACTGTGTTATACCATACAGAGAAGTTTTCTCTGTATTTGGTTGCATTATTTTTCAAATAGTGAAATCAAACAGAGCAGCAATGAATGTAAATGTATTCTGTGACTAAGTTTTGGAATATTATCCCAAGTACCAGTAGAAAACCTTTGTAACACCACAACCTATTTTGTATATGCTGTGTTCCAGAAATGGTCAGGAATGTTTGGGAGTTATTTTTAAACATTTTATTGTGAGTTTTTGTTTGTATTTCTTTCCTTGGTTACCACGGGTGAGCTTCTGAATTCTGACAGAGGAACACGTGGCAAGGCTTTTCACATGGAGAAGGAAAGATAAAAAGATGATGTTAAGCCACCTTTACTCTTCACTGGTTTGGACTGCTTTCCTCCTGGACAGTCCCCTTAGTGCTAACTTTCAGCTACACTGCAGCCTCTTAGCCTAAGGGTCTGTTTTGACAGCTGATGCCCCCATATAAATCTTGGGCTGGTCAAAACAAACAGAAAGGAATGAAAATGCAGCCATGCCATGTGAGGACACAGGCATCTGTGGATCGTAACCATCAGTCCTTTGCTCGCAAGCTCCTGCAGAGTTGCTTCAGGCCACACTACATAGAGTTAAACATGAAGTTGGCAGAAAGAGTCAACTATGAAGTTGCCTAAAATAAGCTATTTGTTCAGTATTTTGCCTATGCACTGATGATGGTTTTGGACTGGCTTTGGTAGGGTTCTTGCATCCAAAAAGGGTAGCAGTGAATCCTGCTGGGGATATTTCTGCTGAAGAAATCCGAAAAGAATACTATACCAACCCCAAATCAGACCTCAGAAAGCTCTTCTATAGGTAATTAGTTACACTAGCTCTACAGAAGCTCTATAATGTTTATATGTTTCTTCCAAAGTCAGCAATTAGAGCTGTGTCCCATAGGAAAACTATCACTCCTCTATTTGTCCAGTTAGGAAAGAAGAATTTCTATGACAAGTTTGTTTTAAACATTTATTGGGGTTTTTTTAAGCTGATGAAAACTCATGATCATGTGGTCTGGAGTAAGAAGTTGTTGGATTGGTGATGTGTAGTTAGACACTATAAATGTTTTCACAAATATTCCTGAATTATTATGGGCAGATTGATGATGGAGCCCACCCAGCTTGCTAGCCATTCAGTACATTCAGGTTTCTCTAACTACAGAATGAATTGCATTTGCTGTACATTTTTTGGCTTACTTATCTCCATTCTGAACATTAATTTTTCTTACAAGGGGCTAATGCTGACAATAAAAATCTCTTAGCAGTTTATAGCAGCACTGATGCATATGTGCACACTTAATGAATTCTTAACTTTTCCTTGACATCTCTTTTCTCTCAATAATTTTAGTCACATAAAATAGAAACCATCAATATATGAATTTCTGGCTTAAGTCTTGTCTCGATTTTAAGACTGAATATCTTAGGGATTGCCATTTATGGGACCATGGGTTAAATCCATTTGAAGCGAGGAGATTCAGACAGTATGCTGAGATTAAATATTCTGTCTCTAGCCCTGTTATAATAATGGATTGTACTTTAAGGGAAGAGGTTTAAATTCGTAGAAAAGGTACCACAGAGCAATTTTAGGAGACTTCAAAAAAAACAATCCTTTTGATTCTCCTCCATCTGCAAAATTAGGGTTCACAATAAAGCATTTGTTTTGCGAAAATACATTATTTTTTCAGAATTTGTTAAAACAATTGTTTTTTCATTATGAGAAATTCATGTAATTAAACAAGAATCTGTTTGTCTTGTCCATTTCTATTATTTTTTAAATCTTCAATTCTCTTTCTTTAGTTATTTTTCCCTGTCTTCCTATACAATCATACTGTTGGTTTTTAACCTCAGCTGCTAACTGAGCACCATCCAGGCACTCGCCCCCCACAAAGGAGATGGGGAAGAGAATGTGAAAAGCAAATCATGGGTTGAGAAAAAGACAGTTTAATAACAAAGTAAAAATAAAAATAGTAATAATAATGCTACAAGTGATGCACAAATGCAATCGTTCACCACATGGAAAAGGAAGAAAACCCAACCCAATGCCCATTCCACTTCTGAGCTCGCTTCCCTGGTTGTATGTGGAGCATGGTGTTCTGTGTCAGGGAATATCCCTGTGGACAGCCAGGGTCAGCTGTCCTTGCTGTGCTCTCGCAGCTTCTTCTGCGCCTGGCAGGGTGTGAGAAGCTGACAAGTCTCCAACTCAGTGTAAGCATGAAAACTACCCAGCAACATCTAAAACCATCAGTCTGTTATCAACACTGTTCTCATACTAAATCCAAAGCACAGCACTGTACCTGCTACTAGAAAGAAGATCAACTCTATCTCAGACAAAACCAGGACACATACAATCACAGAACAGTTTATGCTGGAAGGAACCTCAAAGATCACCAACTCTCAACCCTCCCTGCCATGGGCAGGGACACCCTCCACTAGACCAGGTTGCCCAAAGCCCCATACATCCTGGCCTTTAACACTGCCAGGGAGGGGGCAGCCACAGCTTCTCTGGGCAGCCTGTGCCAGGGCCTCACCATCCTCACAAGGAAGAATTTCATCCTTACATCTCATCTAAATCTGCCCTCTTTTAGTTTAAAGCCCTTTTTCCTGTCACTACATTCCCTCCATCATTCTGGTAGGACCCCTTTTAGGTACTAGAAGGCTGCCATAAGATCTCCCTGAAGCCTTTTCTCCAGGTTGAATAAGTTCAACTCTTTCATCCTGTCTTTATAGGAGAGATGCTCCAGCCCTCTGATCATCTTTGTGGCCTTCCTCTGGACTCACTCCAACAGTTCCATGTCTTTCATGTGGTGGGGGTCCCAGAGCTGGACATAGCATTCCAGGTGGGATCACACAGAGCAGAGGAGCAGATTCACCTCTCTCTACCTGCTGGTCACACTTCTTTTGATGCAGCTCAGGCCACAGCTGGTTTTCTGGGTTGCAACTTGCCCGATGTTGAGATTTTTGTCCATTGACACTCCCCCCAGTCTGTCTCCTCAGGGCTGCTCTCAGTCCATTCTCTGTCTGGCTTGTAGTTGTGCTTGGAATTGCCCTGACCCACATGCAGGACCTTGCACTTGGCCTTACTGAATGTCATGCAGTTCCCATGGGCCCACCTCTCAAGCCAGTCAAGGTCTCTGGATTGTATCCCTTCCCTCCAGCTTGTCAAACACACCACACAGCTTGGTATCACTGGCAAACATGATGAGGGTGAACTCAATCCCACTGTCCATGTCTCCAGCAAAGCTCTTAAACAGTGCCAGTCCCAGTACCAATGCCACTCGTCAATGATCTTCACTTCTCTCCACCCAACAAATATAAATGATGTAGTTCTAAGAAATATTCTCCTTTTTTAAAACTATTTTCCCCTACTCCTTTGAATAATCCAAATATAAAAGATTGCTCTTGTATGAGTAGTGTTACTAACAGCCATTACAGAAATTTTAATTTTCCTTTGACAAGAACAGTTTCAGAGTCGCATTTTAAAATCTAAAATAGACCTTTTTTCCAGTTATATATGTTCTAAGGCATGGTAACTTGCAAACAAGAAAACTAAAGTAATATTTTTAATATTTTAAGTCATGGATTTCATCTACTGATTTTCTCTATTAAAAGAGTATTTTAATACAAGTCTTATATGGAATGTATGAGTATTATGCTGTGTCAACGAGGAAATAGTGACTTTCCAGGCCACAGAGGTGAAGAAGTTGTGTATTAACTCATTTCCATGCCTGCAAACAAGTTAAAGGTCTCAAGAGAGAAAGTGGCTTTGAGAAGTGCACTTTAGTCTAGACCTGTAATTACTCTCTATTATGATTTCTATAAATGAAATCTTTAAAATATTTTACTTTGTTAAACTAAGGTTGCATAGGTTCTGATAACTCTATTAGCAGCATTGCTGAGTTCACAACATCAGTTAACAGCATCAGTCCCCCACATTTTCATGAACTGTCATGACTAGACAGCATACATTCAGATTAAACAGACACACAGCTTTCACAAGAAAGCCCCTCTTTGACTTTGCACAGGGAAGATTTAATCGAAGACAAAAATAGGCTTGTTTTTTACCGCTGGTGAGACAAACACACTTGAACCTAAATGCAGGTGGCACAGAAAGCTATCAATTAATGCAGAAACGTTCAGTGTAAAATACTGATGCTGTCCTGAGCGCCCTTTAGGTCACTGCTTTCCAACCTTCATATAGTGGTCTGTCTTTATCTGAAGTGGAAATTTATTGCACTATCTCCCTCTTCCTCCCATACCCATTCCACTTGCTGTAAAATTAGAACTGCTTCCATGAAAAGTCTATCTCACTTCTGTTCATTTTGAGAACACAGATATGATGCAGTAGCTATTTACACTGTGTGGTACAAATGAGACAAGATTTGTAGAAGTGACATCTTCAATTAGACAAACTGATACCACTGGAGAAAAAAACCAAAATTTTTGACTTGACTGACACCCATTAATCAGATTTGACAAGTGGCGAAATACAAACTAAATGCGGTTGGGCCAAGACTGTTGTTAGCATAATAAAATAATTTTTATCAGTTAAAGCAGTGGAGAGAAAACAGTTGATGACATGAATGAACATAGATGAATCAGCAAGAAAACTGTAAGCTTTAAGAATAATGTTGCTACTGAGTACACCATTTGTTTACTTACTCTTAAGAACTTTATTCCCAGGATTATTTTTTAAACACGACTTGTAGGTCTCCTGTGAGGACCTGGACTGTGCAAAAGCTGGAATATTTTCTTTATGAAAAAAGTATTCTCCTATCCTTTGCTGTGTTTTGTCCTTGATCAGTTATCTGTGTGGGTTCATTGCAGTGAATTATCTTTGATTAGTTTCACACACATAACTCTTATGAGGGTATGTTTAGTGTAATATATCACATTTTTTAAAAGCGTATGAAGAAGACCCATGGATATGAATAGTTCTTCTGAGCAATGACATCAATTATGTTAAATACATCAGTATTCATGAATTTTGCATTTGCCGTGCCAGCAATGTTTGCTTCTAATGAATGTTTCTTAGTACAGGGGAAATCTGCTTTGGATTGTGAGTTTAATACTGGAACTGTTGTTTGAAAAGAAAGGTGGAAAAGGGCTCCATGGAGAACCCTTGAAGGATGACAATGCCCTCAGTCCCATCCTCTGATGTGGCTGGCCCTGTGTGGAGTTGAACCTGATGATCTGTATGGGTCCCTTTCAACTCAGGATATTCTATGATTCAACAAGTCTGTGTGCTTTAGTAGTTGCTGTAATTAATTAATAATTTTCTACAGATATATACTAGTGTCAACTAGTATGTAGTAGAAAGATACTCCAGGCAAGGGTTTCCTTTTTGCATTATTAGATTCAAAGATGGTATTTGGGTGGTTAATTCAAACCAAATTTGAATTTGGTCTCTGTGAAGCAGTTCTAGAGCCTTTTTTTCTAGTGTGTTTTGCATGGTGGCTGATTTTCTGAAGAGTTTGTTGATTTGTGGTTTCATTTGGGTAATTCGTATTATCACTTTTTGTCAGCCATGCATTTATGTTTCAATACAACTCTTAATAAATTAAGTTCTGGATATATATGCACACACATAAATATATACATATACACATACATCAATCTGCTAAAGCAGAAGTCTGAAATATGATATATGAGACATATGTACATAAATAATATATATGGCATACATATGGTGAAGTACTTGACTGATAAGCATTTACCCTTTTAGTCAAGAATACCTAAGAACTAAGTTTAATTACTCTTTAATTTTACATCAAATAAATGTCAATTATAATATATGGACATGAAATCCATGTGTATTTGAGGAAGTTTGGAAAAAATGGGTGATGTCCCAGGAAGTTAGGTCATTTAACAGGCATGCTGCTGCTACAGAGATTGAAAATATAAGGAAATGCTTTTTCAAACACAGAGATATTTTTCATGTAAGTAAACTTATTGCCTTCAGTGAGATTACCAATAGAAATTAAGTTACACACCTGACTGTAGATCTGTGACCTAAGGCCTTGTTTACACTGACAGAGAGAAGTACGTTTAACCTACGTACACTGAAACACCTTCATTTCATGTGACACAGTCTTAGTACATACTAGGCTGTTGAGATAACGTAGAGTCCATATACCTGCTTGAAGCTTATAAAATGAGACATGCATAATGTTTTACTAAGCTACCGCCTTCCTGCCCTTCCCCAGCCGAGAACATCCTGGAGACGTTAGGAACCATCTTGTGTGGTCTGCTTGGGCTAGCAATCCTGAGAAAGGAACATCAGCCTTGTTTTGCCTTTATGTCATTAATGTGAAAGGTTGTACAAGAGGTAGCATTCTTGTAGTTGTCAGATGAGGGAGTGTGACTTCCAGTGCTGCTGTGGGCATTTTAAATTCCTCTGCTCATAACAACCACTTGCGCCTCTGCAGATCTCTTCTTCCCCTGACTCCTCGTTTCTGTTGCCTTCATTTGTATGTTCCTGGCAGTAACCATGCCAGAAGTTTCAAGAGATAGTTAAAAAATAATGATGTCTCAGCAGATAGAATACTTTACTCACTCTCAGATGTTCAAGTGGAAAACACTCCTTTCTTTCCTTGCTGTTGTTGCCACCACACACATTTTCTCTTTCCTCACCTCCCCCTCAACTGCTTGATCTTTGAAAGAAGAAAGATCTCAGTATTGCAGCAAACAAGTCAAAGATCTCTGCCATCACCCCTCACCAGTAAAAAAAGACCCACAAGCCACTGTTGGCTGCTGAAATTTTGAACAACAAAGCTTCCGTGGAAACTTGAAGCATTCCTTAGGGGAATAAAATTTTCATTTAGGATGCCAAAATTACTAATTTACATCTGTCCTGTCCCTCATTACAGCGCTGAAAGCAATGCCTTCCCAGCCACATGTGGCTATTCTTCCAGAGATTAGACTGCTTCTGTTTCACCACATATAGGAAATGTTCTGTGAATTCCTTCTCCCTACAATGATTGCATAAAGAGGGAAATCACATGGAGTGCAGTGCTGCATTCTGTCTCCTGATATGGGACTGCAATAAAAAGGGGAGCATTTAGCCACTAATGAATGCTGAAGAACTTCCTCTCTTCCTGGAGCTGAATGAAAGAGTCCAGCTGACCTTCTGAGAAGGACTGGCCTTTGAAGGGTGAAAAAGAGCAAAAAGCAGAAGTGTTTCGGTCCTCCATGAGGAAGAGCACTGCATTGGGAAGAGAAAAGTAGGTCCAGGCAGAACACGGTGGAGTGAGACGCCAGTTCTACCACTCCCAAATATCATGCAGGTGCCCCAGCAGTGGCTTTGCTTCCTTATGTGTGAAGTAAATAATAGTACTGGCAAATTCCAGTCTCACTGCCTGTGAATAGAGGCTTCTGGAAATGAAGAAAAAAAAGCAAGTGGAAGTTAGTTCTCTTGTAAAGGAGGGATCAGCACTCTGGAAGTGGCAGGAGCGATTCTTTAGGAAAGAAATGCAGGTGAATGTTCAATGAAGAAGGCTACAGTGTAGGGAGGAGGTGCTGACACTGAGAAACCTGAGGAATAATACTGAGGAAGTAATACCTGTTAGTGACTGCGGAAGAAATGGATGTAAGCAGTTTGCATGTATTCTTAAATTAGTGTCTATCTGCAAGGAGACGAGGGAGATAAGTGACAATAAGTATTATCAAATAGAGCAGAAGGATATTCAGTGGTCTTCTCACAGCCTTGGGGAAAGAGAGAAGCAGTTGAAAAAAGGAAATGAAAGGAGATGAACTCGTTCTCAAAATTAGTGTAGTCACATATGGCTGGGAAAATGCAGGCACACTGCAAAATCATTCAGCAGCATGAGCAGGGAAATGAAATTAGGGTGAATACTATGCTAGGCAGAAAGCTGCCGTGTCCGCTTCCCTACCGCGGTGGCAACAGCCATGCGACCCTTTCATCAACTAGTCTGTCTCTCTCTTCAAAGTAATTTGCTTTTTTTCTCCTACAACTTTATTGAAGAGCAGAAGTGATGGTTTGATGGAAAATGAGGTAGAGACAAACAAAGGACTGGGAGAAAGGAGAAGTCATTAAGTCTGTGGGAGAAGACTACAAAGGAGAGGGAGATTAGTAAATGAAGGAGTAGACAGAAGGGAAGGGTAAGGAGAGGACAGAAGAGATAGAGGTACTGAAATACTCACTCAGCACAGCACATTGCTCCGAAAAGAAAACTCCAGACCTATGCAAATATCGCACTTAACTAAATGAATGCATATGTAACATCAAGTCTCTGGAACTCCTGTCAAAGGATTCAAATGGCATTTCAGTACTTTTCCATTTTTCTGCCAGAGCCTTGCGGTTGCTTGCAGCCGCTTGGATACTGAAGACTGAATATGTATTACAGACTTTTGAATAAAAGGCTAGAATCTAGCTAAAATGAATGTATTTTGGCATTTACTTCCATTTGTTTTAGGGGAAGTAAAAGTCCTAAATACTTCCTCTGGTGTGGGCTGGATTTCTCGCTCACAAAAAGGACGGTTACAATGGAGGTCCTAGGACTCCACTAATTTATCCCACTTGATAATTCTCCTCACAGTTGCAGGAAAAAACCCCACAACTGTGCCACAGTGCAGTAAGCACAACCCATGGAAATTAGTGATACTTTGCTTGTAGTTAATAAGATACACTCAGAATATGCTTTGTTAATCCAGTGCACAGTTTAAAGAATTAAACTGGGTTAGATTTTAGTTGTCCTCTGATGCTTGAAATTAATTAGTCAGCTGTTAAGTATTATTTCTGTTTGCTGGAAGTATAAAGCTGAGGCACCCAAATGAGTCACACTGCACACAAACTTTTTTTTACAGAGACTTGCATCCTTTTAGGTGACTAAAATGCTAAACATTCTGTAAGAATATCTTGATATTTATACTTGTCATTTTTTATGTTTTGTGTACATTTTTTCATTTCTCCTTACTTGACTACTGAATAATAAAATACGAAGTTTCAGTTCATGTGAGCTTTGCTGTCTGATTACTTAAACTTTAAACAGAGCAATTTTTTTTTGTAGGCAGGGAGCCATTTTTTCACCGGTTCATTTTAAATTAAAAGTGTGGAAATACTCCCTTTTTGTTGTTGCTCTTGTTTGGGTTGTTTCAATCTGTTTCGTTTTCTAAGGAACATTTTCATATATATTGGAGCTTAACGTTATGCCTTTTTTAAAGAACTATCGTTTTTAGGAAGGCTGACAATGGTCTATAGCTGACACCATTGTAAAATCCACCTTTTACGTATATTCTGCTTTGATGCACTACCACTACTTGTTACGCTTTGTTGATTAAAATATTAAAAAGTTGAACAAGTCACGCTGCTTTTAAAAATGACCCGGAACTGTCTACATTTGTCTCAGAAGTTTCCCGTTTCCATTGACAGCAATTTACATAACACAAACCTAAGTTAAAATTAATTCCTTGTGCTGTTTTCAGAATGAGAACACACAGAGAAATCCTCCGTTTCGCTCTCTTGACACATATTTTTGCATAGCTTTCAGATTTCAGTTGCAAAGGGACAAAGTAAACACTGCAGTGAAAAATTGAGCTCAACTTAATCACACCTAGATAGATATAGCCCCGCTCCTGGCTTTTTATTTCCACGTTGCACAACCACTATTTCCCACGTGGGATGTCCTATGGTACAGAAACGCAGACAAAACTCCTGTCTGTGCATCTGTAGAAGTCACAAAACTAGCTTGAGCAGAAAGATAGCATTTCTCATGGTGTTACCGTCCTGGGTCAATGTTCTGTTTGTCGAGGCTATACAAAAAGTGAAAGAGAAAGTTCTGTGCGTGGGACTGGGTAGTGCCCTGCAGCAGCTTGACAGTGTAGGGAAAGAGAGGCAAAGGCATAAGTTTAAAGGCTGCCAGTTCTGCTAATCACACTAGGGCACAGTTCGACAGCAGACCTTTGCTTTAAGTCTGCACTCCTCTCTCCCTTAAAAATGTCCTCAAAAAAAGTTGTAAAACTGGCAGACAGATCTCACTGAGAAGCAACTACCCCTACCACACAGACACCTTCATGGGGGAGAAGTGGTAGGCTGGCCTACTCTCTGACCAACATAAAATCATAAAAAAATTTCATATTTTCCAAAGTCTCAGTTAAAAATAAATTCAGTTATGAGTATTACATGAGTCTTTGACCAGAAAACACAAAACCAATATGCCTTAAGCGATGATTAACTTAGCTTTTAGTATCAAATAAGTGATTTAAATTTACATTGTGTTTTCCAGCACTAAAGATTTTGTTTCGAAAAAGGCATACTGGATTTTCTCATTCGACCCATGCTCCTGGGACCCTGAACAGCACTTGTTAGTGATGGGAATTTCCTGGTGACTTAGACCTCTAATTAAATTAAGAAATACAGTAATAAAGGCAATAAATAATAAGCATCACTAAACCTCATTACCAGTTGGAAAAAGGTAGACTCATTTATATCTCTTACTGAAAATGAATGTTTAGATTATAAAGCATTTATTTTCTTTAGGCTAGGATGGAAAAGATCTGTGCTTTTTTAGCATAACAAAACTAAGCATATACGATGAAAGCATAATTACATTTGCCTAGAGTTCTTTACAGTGATGTGTAGGCTAATCATTCAGAAATTAGGGGTGCTACATGATACCCGAAAAGAAGCAGAGGCAATTAATTAATTCCATTCCACTTGGTTTTGTCAACCAGGATCCAATACTGCTTTCTCCAGTACAGTATTTTTCTGCATGCATGTACCATTTGAACAATCTCTTGCTGAAAAAATTCAATGAGAATTCCTTCATGTTTGGTAAAGTACAGGTTTATGGCATGAATGCTAATGCATCTATTACCTGTATGATAAGAACAGGCATCCAGTCTTGATCAACAGAAAACAGAACAAATAAGGGTTGGGGGTTTTAGTTTGGTGGCTGGGGTTTGAGTTTTTGTAATTATAAGTAATCTTATTTCATAGGGTATTTAGAAAGAACTTCTTAGGACATGGGAAAGTGGGTTTTAAGATTACAATAAGCAGGTACAGTTCTGTTCCAGATCTGAAGGCTGTACAGTAGTCATTCCATGTATTACTTGTGGAAAATGCTTTAAGGAGTAGCATTATGCCCTGGCATTATCACAGATTCAGAAGAGATACGAGAGTCATTCAGCTGCGTTAAAATATTGAAAGCTCACTTACAAATAAATTCTAACATTTATCAGCTTGAAATATATGTATCAGTGGTTTACTACCTCTCATTACCCTTGAGATCAGGAAGGGCTGCATCACCAAGGCAGTTGGGTCACCATTATTTTTATTACTCTGTGCACTGAGAATTGTACTTTCTAAACAATTTTCCTGTTTGATTAACTAAGTGGTATTTTGTTGCTTCCACCATTACCTCCACCAACGATGCGTCACTTGGCGTCCAAGACAAAATAGCTGACTTTTCCAGAGACATCAGAAGACCAAAAGATGGTGATGAACACCCAGGACTATTGACCATGTTCTAAACATACTACACATGTCACTAGTGGTTTTAGTTGGATTTGAGGAGAAAAAAGACCTCATGGGAGGGATGCACTAGAAATCAGCATTCAGTAAGCAGACTGCCAATCAGATAAGCAGAACAGTCTGAATATATAATTAGAATGGGCTGAACTGGAGTGGCTATAAGATTTTTCTTGAGTTCATGGAACTCTTAGGTCTACTGATGTTTTGTTTTTCTAAAATACTCATGAGGATGCAAATTTTCCAAAGTCAAACTTGTAAATACCTATTTTTAGTGCCCTGCCTGTTTGTGATACTCTACACTGTTGTTTGTTAAGCTCAGTTACTAAACATTTTTACTGTCGGGGTTTATTCCAAATCTTGACTGTTTATCCATGTGTTAGATAATTTCAGGAAATATTTTAACTTATTTGATAGCTAGGAGTAATGTCTTATGAAATTCCCTCTAAACTTCTGTTCTGGCATATATGTTCAGCTCTAAAATGTTTCCATTGTAGATCACTGACATCTTTACAACTAAGGCTATTCCCCCCAGTGTTCTTCGGACATTTCCCAGGCAGAGAGAATCTACCAGCAAAAAAGCCCGACTGATGATAAGGTACGTTGAGACCAAAGCACAATACAGTATTGTCAGATAAATATGCAGGGCAATTTAAGATTCAGTGTTAATACCCTGTATAACAATGGTTTGGAAAAGAAGAAAAGAAATGTCACCTCAGTGGTTTATCCAGTTATGCAGAATCGGTTTCCCCATGCAAATAGTTCTATAATGAGCACAGTGAGGTGAGACTTTTAAAGTATCTATATCCTATATCACAAAATTTGTGGCAAACACTTGGCAGCAGTAGCAGAATCTGAATCTCCACAGAATCAGTTTTCAGAACTAAAACACGTGGAGGGGGGGTGGGTGGGTGTATGTAGGGAGGGCTGAAGGTGGCAGGGGTGGGGGAGGGGGAAGGAATAACACAAAACCAAAACAACTTTTCCAATCCTGAAGCGCAGCTGGGCTTCATGCACAGAGCCTTCCAACAGCAAGAGGAGCCTCTGGACTCCAGACCTGGTGGAAGACAGCAGTTGCCACAATTTATTCCCTTGATTAATTGTGTTCTTGGGACAGAGCTGGCAGCAGGGTCCCGGCTGCTGAGAGAAGGGGTCACTCGGTGCCCCCACACAGCCCGGGTCTCTGGTGTCACAGAGTAAGGGAAGCAACAGGCGTTTTCTCTCCACTCCTGTCCCAGGCTGTGAGGTTTGCACTTTGGCCCTGTCTAAGGTGTGGGCCAGGACACAGTGCACAAAGGACATTCATCCTTGTAGTCAGCCAACAGGCAGCAGCAGAGGTGTCAAACAGCCTGAGGGGAAGGCTGATGTTTCAGAGCTACTCCACTGGACCCTTATCCTGCAACATGTTCAGCAGTGTGCTGAGGGCTGTAGGATCATTTGCAAGTCCACAAAATCCCCTCTAGGTGTAAGGACATTCCTAAGGCAGTCTAGATATTGCTTCTGATATCAACCTCCAGTGGGTTTCATACAGGCAAATTATAACCATCAGTGAAAACTAATGGAATAATACAATATAGACGTGACTTTAAACACCTAAAAGAGGATTTCATAGGGAAAATGGTGGTGCCTTACTCCGTGAACATGAATACAGAGATGGCCATTAACCATCAGTATGGATCTGCTTTCCCTCAACCTCTTTGTGTGTCTGAGTTTTGCTGTAAATGCTAGTCATGCTAATGAGCTAAATGATCCAGCAAGGCAGTAGCACAGAACTGGGCTAGGATGGATTGTTGTTGTTATTATTAAATTTTACTGGGTAGAATAGGTGTTCTTTCTCAATGTGACAAATGCTGGCAGGAGCACAGATCCAGCCCTACAGACATGTTAAAGGTAGTTTTTCCACTGCTCATATTCCTCACAGACAAGTTTCAAGCGAACATGTCTACAATTAGGTCATCTTTTCTGCCCTCCCTCCTGAAGGCTGTACTGTGCAGTCCTGGCAGCTCCTGGGCACAGCCCCCGTTGTACTCAGACATCAGTGTCAGGAGCTGAGATGAAGCACACTGAGCCCTGCTTGGGCCAACAGAGCCTTTTAAGGAGTCACTGGAGACATGGACAAAGCTCCTTCCATGGCATGTACTGAACTTAAATCTGATATGACAAAAGCCTTCATAGTCCCAAACGCATGCTGGGAGCACATCTAGCCATGATAGGTAGGGTAACAGTTGCTTTTAGCCCCATAAAGGGTACACAAGTAGGCAGGTTGTAGGATATGTGTGTCCCCTACACACCAGACAAAGAAGAGGGTATGCTGTTGTCTGGTGTTAATAGGTACCCATCTGCCATGTTCTGGGGTGAGGTGAGGAGCAGTGTGGGCACTTGCTTACCCTGACATGTCTGTCATTGCACTGAAGTGCTGTTGTGGTTGGAGTAAAGGGAGTGAGGAGGAACCGGATGGAGCCCAGACCCTATGGGCATCCCCACACCACTCAAAGACAGGCACATACCAAAACTCTCTTGCACCTGCAAGAACCTAGTCTCAGAGGGTCCAATCTGTTGCTCCACCCTCAGCAGACCCTAGAAAGTACAGAGGCTTCAGGTGGTAATTATTTTAAGGAAGAAAGAAATGGATTGAAAGATGTGGTGAAGGGGAACCAGGAGAGGACCTCCTCTGCTGCAAGAGAAACTAGGGAAAATGTGTGGCTGAATTTTTGTGAGGGAACAGCTGAAGTCTCCTTTGGGTTAAGGACTTCTTTAAATGCAAGGTTTGTGTGTGCGACTTTTTGTTTCCCTGAGACAGTTCATTATTTTGGCCTGGCTTCATCTAGTACTGCCTGTGCACAGAGCAATCCTTCATATGGACATGTCATAAACGTCAGGGAAGAGTTTACGATAGACACACAGAGACCAGCCTAAGTGGCCAATGCCGGGAATTGCTCTGCAGCACTGCATGCGCCCGGCTCTTTGTAAGAAACCTGGCCCATTAAGACTCTTGTTTATGGAAGACCCACCTGTTCTGGCTCTTGGTGACATCCAGTATGTCAGCAGAGCTGTTGATCAGAACAAACTACTGCTTCTAATGCTATTAAGCAGAAGACGTCAACGTGGCAACACTGTGTATTTACGCGCCAAGACATCTCTTTCACAGAAGAAGTTATTTTAATTATGAAAGTGCTCATAATGTCATGGGAGCTATTAAAAATAAAAGACAGGTCAGTAGGATAACTTTCAAACTGCCTCACAACTGATGAGTGACTGTATCTGTTCGATCAAGGTAGCACTTTTACAATTAACCATCAGAGCTGTCAGAGTTCTGGGGCTTTTTTTCTTAAGTATATATGCAGTATAAAATCTAAATGTTTCACAGTTCCATGCAGTTTAATCTAATTTAGTTTATGGGTGGCCTGCCGTTATGAAAAATCCCTCTCAATCTTGTTTTTAGAGCAAAAGGATAATCTTGTTAATTCTCTGATCTAGGATTTAGAAGCTCAGGAGGCTGGATCCGGGTCTGCCACGGACCATGCTCTGCAGGAGCGTGGTGTTCCCTCCAGCTTTGCTTGGTACACCACCTGGGAGAGGGAACCTCCCGTCTTTAGTACTTTCAGCACCCTGCACACCATTGTAATACGAATAATAGGTGCTGCAGTGTGAGAAGAACCTGTCAGAGTCGTTGACCTCTTCTTGGCTGTGTGCCACTCTCTGCTGAACCTCGGCAGGAAACCGTGACTGACAGAAGCAGCTCGGTTACGCAGCATGGGGCTGGCTGCACATTGAGTCCAGCCGCCGCTTCTGTCGGCAGGGAATGGCTGGTGGCCGCGGTGATGTCACGAGCTGAGTGTGACCAGCCGCAGAGGGACAGAAATAGATGTACCTTCAGCTTCTGGTATCTGAATACCATGTCCTCCAGAGCTGCTGGGTGACAGCGGGGCTGCCATGCTGCCCCCCTCCTCGCTGACGAAGGCCCCAGGCAAACCACAAAGTGCTTTTACACCTCGCAGGGAAACAACAAGAGTTAAATCAAAGTAAAAGGAGGCAGTTCAGCTTGATAAACCGGCTAAGTTTCCACACTTGCTGGCTCATTAATTGTCACAAACATTATGACAATAGCTGAATGGAACAAAAAAAAAAAAAAATCACAGGTGTTTTCCTCAGCCATTCAAAACTCCCAGGGCAGGCACAGCCCTTGCATGGACTTTAGCATGCCACCTGGCTTACAAAAGCCTGTGATGCTGCGCTTGGTTGCTCAGGGGTGGTGAAGGGCACAATATGGTCGTGTTTTGCTGTTTTCTTCCCCGTAAGCCAGCCTCAGGCCTGTGAGAAGCAAGTATTTTGAGAGTTCAGGCTGCCAATAAGAACAGGTGGCCGCACAGCTTCCTCTAAAAGGTGCAAAAAACCCCACATGGCCCAGGAAGCACAAAGGGAATAAATAAAGTTATGTGGGGACAAACTCAAGGGCAGAAGCAGCCCAGGAGAATGGTTTTGTTGTCAGCACCATACAGCTCCGGGGCCTCATTACTGGACATACAAATGAAGTCAAATCCAAAGATGGGAAACGCACTTCAGTGGGATACAAGCTGCAGCATCCTGGGCAGAGTGGGATCTCTCTGAGCTGTCATCTGTCATAATAGCAAGTAGTTTCTGCAAAGCAGCTGTAAACATGAGTGCAGATAAGGAAACCGTTCCCCAAAATCCCAATTTGCAGAATTTGCATCAGGTGCTAGGTATAGGTCCTACCTTCTCCCACCCCGTCCCTCTTCACTAAAGCACATCAGTATTTGCTTTCCACACAATGCTTTCTCTTCTCCCTCTTGCTTCACTATTTTTTGTCTTCAGACTCCTCTATTGCTTCATAGGACTTCTGCTTTCAAATACAGATACTCAGAATCAAGTCAGTCAGATTATTAAATATTGTGCACATAAGTTTTAAACGTCAGATGAACCAGACCAACTGTCCATTTCTCTGACCCAGCAGTCTGTAGGTTTGCTGTGTTAGATTCTTCATGTCTAGATGCTAGTAGTTGGTCCACTCTGCAGAATGCAGCTGAAGATGAGAAGAGTATGTTATTGTATATTCAGAAAAGCTTTTATTTTAGGGTTTTTTCAGTTTCAGGTTATTGTTGTTGCCATGTAACCCAATTAGGGTAAACAACCTTAACACTGCTATTTGTTTATGTAAACGTTTGTAAGTACGCTATCCCGAATTTACCCTAGATGCTGGGTCCAAAAGTTCTGCTAAATTTCTCCATGAGAGAAATTTGGATGACAGCCATCTCTCTGCCAGCATGTAGAACAACATCATATGCTCTGATTTAGCCTGCTTGTTTTCCAGCTGCGGAGAACTCTCTTGAGTTTCTGGTAGATCTGCCATCAGGCTTTATGTAGCTGGTCTGCTCGGGTGCAGAGGAGCCTTTTTGTCTCTGCAGTTATGTAGGTTATTATGAAGAATCATTTTCTTCATGTTTCTTCTCCCATAGGATTTCTTTAAAGCATTGTGACAGAGACAAGCGAGTGCGATACCTCCTCTGCTTTTAGTCCAGCTCGCACAGGGCTGGAACATTTGACAGACAGACATGTCCTGCATGAAAAAGCAATCTGTAGCTAATGTGCAACCACACAGAAAACCCAGGGATAACTCCCCTTAACCCTGGGTGCAGGCACACTAGCAAAATAATAAGGTAGCAAATGAGGACAAGAGGATGACACAAGGTGTCTCAGCCCCATTGTGGCTGTCTCCGAGTAAGTGCGCTATCAAACGCTAACAGCCAGTAACATAGTTTGGTTTCGGAGAGTGGAAAGATCCAAGGAAAGCAGGCAGACTCTACAGGACAGACATCCAGAGAAGAGAGTGTGTCTTACCCTTTCCCAATACAGGGACTAGTTGCTGGTAGCAACCTTGTCACTTGTCTTTAAATTACAGCAGCACTGCACGAATACATTTACCAACTACTCTCTGTCCTTCCCCTGCCCCCTACTTCGCTAGACATCATGACCGCCTTTTAATTTCTCTTCTGGAAAAGGTAGGACACCACCTCCAACCCCACTACACCTCCCTCTCTCCCCCCCATTCACCCTGAGTTTTATCCCTTGCTAGTACATTAAAGGTTTTGCTGGGCAGAGCACAGTGCAGCTTACGGAGAGGTGAGGTATCCCTTAGTATGGAAAAGCCCTATGAACTTAACACAGTCCTTCTTTGCTTGAAATTGGGGATGATAAGCCATGTTATTAACTGTCACTTCTACTAGATACGTAAAACTAGAACACTGACCCTTTGTCATAAAAATCAATGCCAAGAATAAAAGGAAATAAATAAAGCACATGCAAATATTCAAGGTCCTATGTTCTGACAGAAGTAATTAAAGTAAGTGCCCCGAGCTTAAAAATTTAGGATAATTCAGTTCCTCCTTAAATTCTAGGGCACCGTGTATTATTTATCTATGGCTTATCTGTTCTCAGTTATTTCTTTTAAACAAACCAGGTAGGTATAACTCACTGGACATCACACTTGCTGAAATCTAATAATTCAGAATTGAATAAACTTTATTTAGGTTAAAGAAGAGGTATTGTATTAGCTAACAAAGAATTTTCCTGCTAATCACAGTAAAAAAACCTAGTATTTCTAGATGTTAATATTCCCAGAAGTACGGGATAGGAATCGATGCTAGAGAATCCTTATGATCCTTATTGCATTGTGATGCCTTTTTTTCTTTTCTTTTTTTTTTTTTTTTTAATTGCCTTACAGAGGCACCTGTCAGTAGAGCCAAATATTTTGCTCTCCTTGTTGAAGTGCTCTTGTTGGAGCTTGTTTTGTGCTCTGAAGCTCACCCAGGCGGAAAGCAGGATAACTTACGATCCTTTCTGGCTGAGAGCTCCACTCAGCTCACTTCAGAACTTTGACTCCAGTGCACAGAAATGTCAGGCTGGGTTTTGCTGGGCGCATGAGAGCCTGGAATTGTGGCTGCTGCATAAAGAAAAAGCAAACGATTTGTGTTTACAATGCTTTGGGGGGGGGGTGGGGGGGGGGAGATGTTAGGGTTACCTGCTAAACGCCTGAACGCCTGGGAAGTTGTTGGAGCTGACGGCAGCTGAAGTTAAGTTCGAGGCTCACTGTGGGTCAGTGACATAAACCACAACGAATATGGTCTGTTTACAATTTCAGACACGCTCGAAGCCCTGGTGGGAATTTCTTTTTCGAAATTTGCCTAGCAGGCAGGGCCAGAGAGTCAGGAAGTGGCAAAGCTGTTGTTCTCAGCCTAGGAGGCTACAGGAAAAAAAAAAAAAAAAAGAAATAGTTGCTGAGTCAGACAGAATTTCCCCTGAGGACTCTGGCTGCAGCCCAGCCTTTAAAAGACATGCCAGCTCACCTAAGGGTAAAACCAAAGCCTTTTGAAAGAGCCTATACAGCTCACAAAGAGGGAATCTCATTTTTTAGAATACCTTTTTGATATTTCAGGTTAGATCTGTGGCGGACAAGTCTCGGAGAACAATCTGTAAGCCCAGTTTGTGGAGTGTCTTTCCAACCCCAGCCACTGCTGACGTAGGCAAGAGCTCTGTGCCGCTTGGCTGACTGCTGCTTGCTGTACCTGCTCCTGTTACCATGGAAATGGACACTGGCAAAAGTAGGATAAGAGCTTTAAAGTAATTACAAATATAATTAGCACTTTCACCTTTTTGGAGATTGGCTCCCCCAAAGACCCCAAATAGTGAAACCGTCCAATTCAGACTCATCAATACAGCAATTAGTGTCTAAAGAGCCATCAGTTATCATGATCAATGTGGGAGTGACACACGAAAGGAAGGCATTGTTGGAGCCGGGAAACTGGGTTCCTGCGGCCTTCTTTGCTTATTACTAATAAGAAGCACTCCTCCTTTGCTATGAGTCACTGTTCCAGTTTCACCCTTAATTAATTCAGAGTCAAGAGAAAGGGCACAAACGTGAAGAGGAGCTCCCAGTGATGGCTCAATAAAGTTTGCAGAAGAGGGGGAGGGGAAAGAAGTCATTAGAGTAACAAATCTCAAGATAATAGCAAGGAAGAAACCTCAACAGACATGCTGTACAGCAGCCATGCTGGGAAGTCCAAGTACCGGTCTTTGCCTCGTTACACAGAGACTGCCCGAATGAAATGCTCCGTGTGATGAACTGCTGATCGGAACAGTGCTACCCAGCCACGAGACACACTGTGCATCTTTCATCCAGGCATCAGCAAGTGCCTTGGTTAGTACACTGTGATCGGCATCGCTCACTCACCACAGCGCTGCAAAAGCTGTCAAAGCTCCGTCACCTTTCCCAGCAACATCACCTTTACCTATGGAGGAGCTGGCAGGGAATTTTAGTTTCTGATCCGTGATTTCACACTTCTTCACTGAAAACATAACAGCCTGCTTGTGTTTGGGTTGAAGACAGGACTCACCTTTAGCAGCCAGCGAAGCAACTGCTTGCATAATTATTACTGCTTCTAGCAACATTAACATTTGGCTGGATACAGCCTGAAAGGTTTCAGCTGTGGTTATTCAGCAGAAAGAGATGTGCTTTCTGAGGAAACTGATGCATGCTCTAGAGAAAGGGCAAGATAGCAGGAAGAATTTCGTAGTGGATGTCTTGGTTTGCTAGTGGATTTTGACAATGCCTAAACACATATTGTAATTTTAAAAAAATCCTTGATACTAATTACCTGTGCTCATCTTACAGTGCTTTTTCAGAGCCACATAAGGATGCAGGATGCCTATGGGCAGGGCTGGGCAGTAGAGCCAGGCTTCACGTAGATCCATCTGAAATGAAGCTGTGTCCCTGGGGAGTCTTTTGTGCAAGTTCTACTAGCTAGTAGCCGTCCACCCCTACTCCCCCCACTACCCCCTTCAGCCCTCACACCCAACCTGTTCCCTTTGGAGTGTCTCCTTACTCGATTGTGGTTACACAGCATAGTCACCGCACAGCAGAGCAAATAAAGCTGCTTTGTAACCTCCCACCCCCATCAAAAAGTAGCGACATTTAAGAGCACTAGGTGATCCTTCACTTCGTTAGCGAAATGTTTTGTTTTTGCTTTAAGGTATGCGTTGTAGTACAGCTGCTTCTCATGCATCTGGATTTTCAGGACACCTTGGGATGACAAGCGATTTTCTCATACTCAGCGGAGGAATTCTTCTTAAAGACGCCGAAATCCAAAGTTGTTGTTATCCTTCAGTAAAATACTACTGAGACGAAAAGATTATATCATGCGTTTGTCACAGTCTGTCTCCCTGCCTACCACTGTTAAGTGTTTTCAAATGAGTGTGAGGGTTAGGCTAATTTCTTCCATTAAGCGCAAAACATCGCTGTGGGTGGAACACTTCTCTGCTTTCACCATGATGACATAGACTGAACTGGCTGGACAACTTCCTCGCCGTAGAGAGCCCTTGAGACATGTGCATGTGAAGCACACGCATTTTACCATGGCTGGTTTCAGAGAAGACTGAAGGTTTTCCCCACAAAGAAAGGCAGGTAGGTAGGGGCAAGAGTGGGTAAGCTCACCCAGGGAAGGGTGCTAGTGGGAACTGTCGTCCCATGTGACTGCAGCAGGAGGGACTGTGGCTGCTGGGCACTGTGTTTTGCTCTGACACTCGCTTTGGACGGTGTCCAAAAGGACGTGCTCTGCTCCAAACGCTCTGAGAAGCTTCCAAGATTCCTGGTCTCCCTAGCTGCTACCCGGAGCCCTCCTAAATACCTCTCATTCCCCAGAAAAACAGGACAGGCAGAGCCCTCAGCAACAGCTTTAATTTCTTCAGAGTCTACTGTCAGGTTTCTTCACCAACTAGCTTTAAAGAAGTTAAACGCGTAGAGAAGGGGCACATGTGTGTGCCCTGAGCAAGTAACCGTCCTTGGCAGCAGGAGGGGCCACAACTGATACAACCACGGTGTGTTTTGTAGGCCAGCAGAGTGACACCAAGTCGAGGTCCAAGGCAAGCACTCACAGATTTAGGAGGTGCTATAATTAAGGTACATAAGGTTAGGAGGTGCATAATTACGCTCAACCATAATTACACCCACTGGTGACTGCGCTTTATGATACAGTCTTCAATTACATGACCGCCTCTTTCTCCTGTTTCCTATGGGACCTTGGCCTGTGTCAGGACCGCAGCGCAGCCCAAGCGGCCATGAAACATGCTGCGTAGGACACTGGGGGCCACAGCAGCATTTGCACTGCACCCTCGCCGGGACAATCGGCCTTTGTGTGAAGTGAGGCTCGTGACAGAGATGCTTGAGGCACAAGAAGCCTGAGCTTACAACCTAAAATGTTCTCACACAGCTTTGAAAAAATTACAGATCCATTTGTCTGATTTGCATATTATTAAAGCCCAACTCCATAAATCTCTGCTGATATGCAACATCTTTATGAGCTGCTTTCTTAACTCTAGGATAAGAAGCTCCTTACCAGGACTGATTTGGTTTTTTAAAATTTTATTTTATTTTATTTTTAAACAAAAGGCCCTATCCAGCTCCTGTTTCTGTGTTAAAATTCTTATTGACTGAAGTGGGAACAGGATCATGCCTCTGGCATCTGTTATCCGGTCCTATTCCCAACACAGCTCTGTTCAGTTCAGCCAAACCAACAGGAAAAACTCCACAGGTCAGTTCTCAATTCGTAGGAAAAATATATGCATATAGCACGACCGACTGAAAGGCTATTTATTTCTGTAGCTTACACCGAAAAAGTGAGCTGGTTTGTTTTGGGGTTTTTTAAATACACCTGGCAAACTTTTGTGTGCATGCTGAAAGGCAGAACGGAGCACTTGTCTTTTACAGGCACTCACATGTCAGCATCATGAAGAAATATTTACACTGTGAGCAGCTAATAGCAATCTTTCGTAATTGCAGCTCATTAACATCTTCTACTTTTGAAGCAATGTAGAATCATCGTTTTGGTCATACTTTTGAAATAACTAATGCAATGGCAATATAGAAATTTAACCATTCATAATCTTAGGCTGTCTGTCTGAAATGAGTGTAAATAATCTATACAGCAATTACATTGATGGTACTAAAACAGAGTCCTAAATGACAGGCTAACCTAAGTCTGAGTTTTAAAAAGATACCATTAAATTATTTATCTCCTTATAATGTAAAATTAGACACTTAAATCATGGAGCTTGGTCTATAATAATTTGAAAGTTCAAGAAGATGACATGTGTTGGGTTTTCATACAAAGACCTTATTTTAGTCTAATTAGCAGTAAAACTAGCTAACCTCTGAAATAGGAAGAACTGAAAAAGAAATGCAAAATATGCATGTATCAAACAAATATGCAAAAGAGATACAAACTTAGTGAGGGAGTCCAAACAAGAAGAGATCACACATTTCAGGAGTAATTTATTTTTAATTTGCAGTGGCCAACTTGGGAAGCCACTCTATGAAATAACTCCGTGAGGGTACCTCCCTTCCGGCAGCAGACCACTTGGCATGGCATTCTTGCTCAGCACCACAAATTCCATTCAGTAAAGTCTCAGCGAAATTTCTGGCAGCAGGAACAGAACTATTTCTACCTTCCTCTAATCACACTGGACAACTCAGAGCTGTTATGATTCAGTGCCACTGGAACAACTGGAGAAGGTTATCTGATATATTGCGTTACACTAGGATAAATAACATTAAAGATCTTATCGTATATCTGGAAACAATACAAGTGTTTCAATAAAGTTGTATTCCCTTCCTCTGTCTTCCCACAGCAATAAATATTTTTAACCTCAATCTCTTATTTATATCCTGTTTATTAAACATGTAGTTCTCTTACTGGTATCTCATTGACTCTAGTTCATACTCCTGATGATGACTTCTCCCATTTCTACTTTTAAAAGTTAAAACATCAGGATATCAGGTTTCACTATCAAGTAAGGATTAACTCTGAAGTTAAATATTACAGTCACCCTCCTGTTTACTTCTATAATTACTGCTCACTCAGGTGTCACCCTGCTTTTAGTTTCAACACATCTTCCAACGAAATACAGACTGTTGTCATTTGGCAAGCTGCTTTCCAGCCCTTGGCAGTAAATACAACACTCCTTTCTTAGTGTGTGACATCTACATTTGCATCTGTCAGCCTGACACCCTTTTATCCACATCTCCAAGTGTCAGACATAGAGGAAGAAGCCACGTGGATAGTTAGCTCATGTTTCTTGCAACAGCGACCTTGTCAATAGTTGTTCTCACCAGAAACTGCCAGTTGTGGCTTTGGTGTCTTGAGGTGTGGGCTTGCTTCTGGGACATAGTTGCAACTTCTTCATTCAAGCTTTGAGCGTACAGTTGTTTGAAGTAACTGCCTTGGTAGCTTCCTTAGCCGAGACAGAGTATCTCTGCGTCTTCTCAGGCTTTTGCTTTACAGCTCGTTCTGCAGTGTGAGATTTCAGGTCCAGTTGAGAACTTAGGGGTAGTACTAATAGGCATCAGTTAAATAATATGATGGCTGAGGTAAATCTATCCCTTACAGAAAACACAGTGTTTTCTCTTTTTAAAGTTGAAGAAAGTTACCTTCACAGACATCTAAACATTCCGTGATCCGCACAGTTCATGTATTCTCTCAATGACTAGGCAGCTCCCCTGACTTTTAGCAGACCTTTACCAGTGAATCCCTAACAACCACCTGAAAACACATCGTATGCATGTTAGAGTAAACTTTAACCTGACCATTCTATAAAAACTCTGCTTTTTATGGAAAGGAATACTTCTGTAAGTGTCTTGATTAAAAAAAAGGAATAATTTTCTTCACTAGTATTCCAGTGAAAAGTCCTACTGAATTTTTCAACTACCAGTAACCAAAATTAAATGATGCAAAAACATGAGGAAGTAAAAGTGGTGGGTTTTTTTTTTTTTACAAAAAAGTCATGTTCACAGAATTGTAGGGGTTGGAAGGGACCTCAAGAGATCATTGAGTACAATCCCAATTGAAATGCAGAGCTCTGACTAAAAATACATGTCAACATTAAAAATATTAAAACATTTTTACCAGTAACAACTCTGACAAACCATACCGACAAACTCTTTCTCCACCTACTTTTATAAATTATCATCTTACACTTACAAGTAACTTCTAACGTGTGGTAAGTTACAGTTTGGGCTTGTAGACCTGCCTGCAGTTCAGGTTGCTCAATATTTCCTATTTTAATGGACCGTTTTCAATTGGGTTTAGATTTGTCAAACTATAATTGAGCTGAAGCTCTCCATGCTGAATATACTCCCCAGACTACTTTTGGTGGGGAAAATTTCAGCTGAATTATTTTGACTGCTTCTAAAATCAAAGCACAGTGTTCTACATACTATTTCAATAATTAAAACCATGCGGTATCTATGCTTCAGAGTAAAGATTTGAAACTGGGCAGAGAAAAAGCTTGTTTTGAAGTGTCCTTTTTGCTCTTCTTGTGAAGATACACCTATGCCTACCTGGGTTATGTGCCCTTAAAAATGTACAGCTCAGGAAAAGCTGGCTGCATTTATCTGAAATCCCTTTAAATGCTTGAATCTCCCGCAGCTCTTAGAGCAGGTCCAACTGCGCATGAGCCATTTCATCCCACGCAAGAGGGCTCCCTCCAGGCCACAACCACAGGCCTGAAGTTGGGCCTGCCATAATAACAGGTGCTAACCAGCTCCAGCTCCGGCGAGATAAACTAGAGGAACTGTGGAAGCATAGTTTATCCCTTGTGTGTCCTCCCTGACCGTTTTCTTGGCAGCAGATAAGGAGGTGGGAGGGAGCTCCCTGTTGCTAATGCAGCATGAACTGCGAAGGGACTGACTGAACAATTCTTCTCGATCTTGAATCTGAGGCACAAATTGTGGATTGTGAGTCGTTGCACATAAATCAGTGTTGTAGAAAAGGCTGTCGAGATAGTATCTCATTATATCCTTTATGTTCTCGGTGGACTGTGCATATATAATTAAAAACAAAATGTACTTTGTGCCCTGTGTTTCCTACTGTAATTTAATCATTGTGTCCTTGTGAAACATCTTTGAAACCAATACTATTTCTCTCTGTGCCAGGGACATCTTTTTTTCCTGAAACTCATGATCTAGGTCCTCACACGTAGCCACAACAGCACCAGCACCTGAGATCTCGGAAACTAATAGACACTAACTAGTGTCTGTGATGCCCAGCATAAGGGCCCCAAATCTCTTCACCCAAGCTCATCAGCATATTTGTTATCAGAAAAGTCAGTGCCAAAAGCAATTAATTACAAGGCTTAGAATTTAAAGCTTTTTAATCAGAGCATTTGTTCAAGTGCTTTCAGAGTAGGGATGGACTTGAACACATGTCGGTGTGCATGTTGAATCAGGCAGAGAGCACGCAAAGTAAATCATTCTTTTCATAGCAATTCCTTTTGGGCATTTGGGTCACTGAAATTGCACTAGTCAGCATAAAAGAATCTGAAATACTGCTGCTTCCCAGTACTTTATACACCTCCTTTTATAATAGATACTAAATATGTGTTTAATTTTATATTTTTATATATATAATGAACGATACATTCTTATTTGTGTTCCCTGGCGAAATATTATAAACCACGACAACAGTTCTTCCAGCGAAGGGAAATCTTATCATCACAGTACCAATCTCTCTTTTTATGACATTTCCTGCAGTCACACCAAATACCTTCTGCTTTTCTAGCTGAACATTATTCCTCTTTTTCTTTTCCAAAACCAAAATTGTTTACAGCACTTGAACACAGGTTCTCTAAAGAAAATGGACATGTCAGCATCCCCAATAAGTATGGCATAGGGATATAGGCATTCTTGCATTTTCAAATCTAAAATGACTCATTGTCTGGTGTTTGCCAAAAATACCTTTTCTAGGTCTCACTATTTTTTGCATGGAAAGAGGGATATTCATATCTTTGTTATGCACTCTGTAAAATGCTTTAAGCAAAAAATGGTCAGCAAGAGGAGGATAACATTTTTTAGATGTTAGGCAAGTTAGCATAGTATGATTTTTCCAGCTCCCTTAACAATGGGTTTCAATGAGCTCAATAGTTCCTTGTTCTCTGAAAAATCACCTTCTCTTAAATAACTAACCTTGTGCTCTGCATTTTAACATGTAAAATTGTAGCCAAAAAAAAAATTGGAGAAAAGTGAGATGGTTATTTAGATCTACTCCATCCTTCTCTGCCAGCAGAACAAAGTACTTACAAACATAAAACATGTTGAGGTCGAAGTAGCTACAACAGGAGTAAAGAGGCTTCACAGAGGCATAACTGCTACCAAAAGACAAGGCACAGCCAGAACTTAAGAACTTAAGATGTGAGGGTGCTTGTAAACTTCATGCTCAACCTGTATTTATTTGCCATTTAAGAAGATTCAGGCTCTCTAATGACAATCTGATTAAAATATGAGTACAGAAATGTTGTTTTAAACTACTCTCCATTCTGAAAGCTATTTTGGATGTATTAAAGACATCAAAATAATCATAAACAGGTGTGCTGTTGCTTGCAAGTCAAGTAGAGAAAGTTTTCAAACACTGGAAGAACCATTTCAGAATTCATTGGCCTGAACTCATGATATTATCCAGTTATTGATAGAACTGCAACAGCCAAATCTAATTAAACATCAAGAACAAAATTGTACTCTCTTGTATTTTCTTTTAAACAAAGACAATTATTTTTCATCAAGTCTATAAAAGAAAATTAAGTCTCTGATATTTTCTTAGACATGTTGCTGATTTTTATTTGTATGACGTAGCGGTATTTCACAAATAAAATTATTATTTGTTTTATGTAACAGACTGAACAACCTTCTGCAGACAGAATTTCTCCTTTGACAATAACTAGCCTAAATAAGAAGAGAAAAAGCAAATATAAAATGTGTAATACCTTAAAATTAGGTCTTTTCATAGCAGTTAGATGCTAAGCTCTGGGATGCAATCCTGAGTGAAGCGCAGCGCTAAAAATGATTGAGAGATTTACTCTCTTACTTCTAAAATTTTCCTTCTGAAAACTCCGATACTGCCACTGTCTAGATTTATTCTTTATTTTTATGTTAAATTCTACCTTCTTATCATAATGGTTCTGCACAAAACCCAAGCTGAAACATCTTTGTTACTGTGAGGAAATAATTGAGAGGCATGTTTTTGCTATGAATGTTGGCCAGCAGTAATAATAAAAAGGTTTCAATACCCATTTTTAATATTTTAGGAACTTGGTTGACAACTAAAGAAATACTATTTGAATAGATGTATTATGGATTTATTTGGCAAAACATTCTACAGTGGCATAGGGGGTCACACCTGTGCAGCTTGCTAAACAGTGTGCCAAGTTACAGAACTGAGCCCAAATTAATCAGGTATGTTTATCAGGCAAGTAGGATTTCTAGTCTCCAAGGCTTCTCTAGCCCAAAAAGTGCTTAAGAAGGCCTGAATTGTAACCTTTCCTCTTGTTGCTTTGAGGCAGTCAGGCTCAGTCCCTGCTTAGGATGTGGACAGTCCAAAGCAAAAAATTTGAAACCACAGAAGTACTCTGTGAACTTGTCAAGATCTGAGGACCTTTGGACACCAACAAGAAATGGCACCTCTTCTGCTGCAGAACCAGTCTGTGTCTCTGATCCTTGTTGGTTATCTTCTTTTCAAGGCCCACATACTGTCCCAGTTAAGTGACTAAGATGACAGGATTTTTCTCTGGTGTACAAATAAATCTTCCCTTATAATGAGGACCCCCCTCTCCGTCTCATCCCAAAAGTCTTAGAAATCAATACCCAGTTCTCTGGGTATGTTTTGGTTTTTTTCTCAACCTGAAGAAACAAAAGATAATGATTTCCCAGGAAATTAGAAGATCTTCATGTGTGTTTTTGCCTATATGCAAATTCACACTTGCTCAATCTCCCCTTGATCACTAAGATTTCATTAGAAATGGTGGAGGGCCCTGCGGCAGGGCTTAGCCAGTGCTTGCCATGCTTCACAGGAAAAAGAACAAGAATGTCCCTGTAGTAACAGATAAGGCATAAGCACACTTGGGCACGAGCACATTCACAATGTGAGTATGTACACAGGCCACATACCTACAACATGTCTTTCAACTTCCGATTCATCTTCATTAATGCTTCAGGCCCCAAACTCTTGCATGTTTAGAGTACAGGAGCAATTAGTCCCTGTAAAAACCTTCCATTACTGACAATATTCATAACATTTCATGCACTATATGGATCTTTTGCCAGATGTTGGATGTGACTTATCTTGGATGGTGAAACATGACCAGTTCTTAACAAGTAAAACAGTGTGATAAAAGAGTAAGGCTAAATGCAATTGTTCAGTTCTCTGCCAGTGATTCTCCCAGCCTTAAAGAATACATCTCAGCTAATGAGTTGACAGAATTCCTGGAGAGAGAAACACTTTAATGGAGAGGCGAGGGAGAGAGAGGAGTAGAGGGTAAGGTTTTGGCCTTATAGTGGGTCCAATCAGAAAGTATTAGCTCTGCAAAAAGACGTCATCTGAAATCTGGAACTTTGATGGGGACAACTGAAAGAAGAAAAAGCAATGAGCTGTGGCTAGTTAAAAATCTTATTTGTAGAAGTAACTTGGGTATACTACTCAATTTCCTCTTCTACAGAGAAAAATACTGCCTTCTTCAACCAGAATTCAATGGGTAAGTTTTTCCTCTGTTATGTGGAAAAACATTTGCTCAGTTTTCTTATAAAAGCTTGTAAATCTCACAATTATGCAGTTAAAGGAAACTATTTCAGGTTGAAATATTGGCTCAGTTTAGAGGTACTCCATCCCTTTGCTTTTGCTTTCCATTAGTGGTTTAGCAGGTAAGAAGTCCTCAAGCAGTGTATTACATCAGGTAGTTTTACACCTCTGCCCTGCAGAAAAATGCAACAAGCTTTTTTGGTTTTACACAAGATTTACAGAATTGCAAACTTTTACATGGAAAGGCCCATGAAATCAATCTGATTTGTATACCACCAGCCATTCTATTTCACTTCATTACTCTAAATGACGTGTAATCCAGTGAAAGCGTATTTTCTAGAACAGCTTTCCCTTGTCTTGATTTGAAGACATTAAGAGCTGAAAACCTGAGTAATTTTCTGAGCAGTCTGGCCCAATAGTCAGTCCCCTTCACTGCTAAAAGTGCCTTTACTTTCCCTTTGAAATGGCTGGCCCCAGCTTTGAGCTGACATTCTCCTGCTGAAGACTGAAGAGGCTTAATATGTAACAACAATACTAGAAACCATAATTAAGTCATCATCAGCTGGCAGCTGAGCACCATGGGCTGCTTGCTCACCCCTCTCCCCGCAGCAGGATGGGGAGGAGAAGGGGCAAAGGCAAACCGTGGCGTTGGGATAAGGACAGTTTGCTGGGAGAGCACAGGGAGGTGAAAACAACAGCAGGGCTTAGAGTATAGAAAAATAGTGGTACACAGTGTGGTTTCTCACCAACTCAGACTGCATGCTCAAATGCATCTGGAATCTGGACATCCCTAAGCCACATGTCCTGGAGTCACTCCACCCCTCCCCAGCTAGCACCCTTTTATACTGAGTGTGGTGTCATGTGGCACGGAATACCCTTTGGCTAGTTTGGGTCACCTGTCCTGCTGTGTCCCACCCCAGCTTCTAGGGAAAATTAACCAGAAAGACTAAATCCCAGCTAAACCTAGGACACTATCCACCCCTTATTCCATATCATCTACACCATGCCCAGGTCCAGCATTTACCACCATTTTCCCTGTCTTTGGATATATACATACACACAGATATCATTCCCTTAGCCTATAGGCCTTAAATTGTTGAGTTCATTTAGTCCATGACTTTGGGCTCCATCTGTCCTAACAGTCTCTCAGGGCAGCAGAGATGGAGCGTGCTTTTGGGCTGTTGCATGCTGCACCCAGATCTTGGGGCTGTTGTATCTGGCACAGAGTCCACGCTCATGGTCTGCGGGTGGAAGGTGTTGATTTGAAGGAAGTTGCTGGGTGCCAGCCCTTCCCAGTTAGGCTCACCTCAGCCTCCAGTACAGCTAGATGCTGGGATCCCTCTGTCACACCAGAAACACAGATGGGTTCTGCCCCTTTGTGGCTCAATGGCATTAGGGTACACAGTGCACTGGTGTCCACTAGAGCCTTGTACTCCTGTGGGTCTGATGTGCCAGGTCAGTGGATCTACACATTCCCATAAATCCTGTTGTCCCTCTCCATCCAGCTGGCTGGATCAGGGTCCCTCTAATCCTGCTCATCATACTCACTGCTCACTTCCTGCAAAAAGGACTCAAGAGGTACCTTCAACAGGATCACACATATGAGTAGACTTCCCCTTGCTCTGGGGCAGGGAGAGGCTTTTCTTGCAACAAGCCCCTTTAGTGATTCTTCTGCCTTGCTACTCATGCCTGTAGGGTCGAGGTAGGCTTTCCGTCCCATTTCTCCATGGTCCCGCAAGTAAAACCACAGGGAGCTTTATGGTGTGTACTCTCTATATCCTCTCTCTGGAGCAGAGGAATGCTTACTCCTAATAGCTGCACTACTGTTCTGTACAGGTGGGGAGTAGGACTCTTCAAGTTGCTGGACCTCTTGGGACAGTTTCTCCACAACTGAGATGAGGGAAAAAGAAATTCTTTGTATTGCTGGAGCTGGAAGGCCACCTCATCCTGTCAGTGCTTCTTCACCTTTTCAGTCCATTACAGACTGTGAGTTCACATATGGTGATGGTCTACCCATAGGACTTGGTGGGTAAATATGTATGGCCTGGATCATAATAAACCATCTCTTGGCTAATTCCCTTAGATACTGGATGCCTTGCTCCATGGTGGTCCCTGTGCCTAGATGACAAGAGTATCTTCACTGAAGGTACACCTTTCCTTCACACCTAACAGAGGTGGCCCACAGAGGCTGAGGGCTTGTGTCTTTTTCCCGCTTGCTTTGTCGATGCCCCCTTCCCCAGACAGGGATCCCAGCTCTTGGGCTTCCCTACCCTCTAATTCTAGGCTACTGCCTTTGTTATCCCAGCATTGGAGCAGTCAGGTAATGATGTGCTCATCTGGAAGGCAGCTGAAATCTTTTCTCACATCTTGAGTTCACTCAGGGACAGGGATTGGGCAATGACCTCTGATTCTGCCTCTTCCTCCTGGTCTTGTGATGGTCCTGGTTCACCATTATCCCTTACTAAGCGAGCTGATTTCATTGTGCATTTCTTCTTCTGTATAAGGGTGACTGATACTGGTATGGGTTCTTTCTTTTATTTTTTTTTGGCTTAGCAGCATTGCTTGTCACAGGGGTTTGGGTATGCAGTGTCTGTCACGGGTATTTGGGTAGCTGCAGTGTTAGTCGGTTTGTTTTTGCTCTCTTCAGCATTTAGTAGACAGTGGCCAGGGCCCAGCAGAGTGCAGGGAGCTGTGCTACCTCGGAATGGCCACAGCACAAATATTCTGTCAGTTTATCAGGGTCCCATACTTGTTTGGAGAGAAGCTCTAGACCATTGGGGGTGAGAAGGTCTCTAGACACCTGCCCATACTCTCCCACGTGCCACGCTGCCCCTAACAGCCCAGCCCTGGCACAGATCTCTGGGTGATATTCTTGAAACAGTATTTTGTAACCCTGAATGGGACTTGAAACACATTCCGAAGACATTGTGGTAGGAACATGCTGCTCTCAACATCCCAGGAGTATCCAAAATCCCAAAAGCTGCTGTAACCAGGCTGGAGGGAAATGGGGAGGTGAAAGAGCCGGAGAAAGTATCCACCACCCTCCCTCCCTCCTTCCCCATAGATGGGGTGTGATGATTAAAGAGATGGGGTCTGAGGTAAGGCCAGGACAGCGAGACCCCACTCCAACCCCAGCCTGAGCTCATGACCAGGGCTGTTACAGCGGGTCGGTATCACACAGTGCAGCAGAAGGAGAATCCCGACCCCTGTCCCAGAGGTGACAGGCAGCACCGCAGGGCACACGTGCAGCAGGTAAGGATGGACAGGCCACAGCCCTGTGACCAGACACGGCCCCTCCGTGACCAGCGGTGGCTCCAGTAACACGGCGAATGCTTCTCACAGCTTTGCTTTCACCGGGCCGGGTCAGGCGTCAGTATCCCCACCCCGCGCCCCGCGCTGGGTGCCAGGCAGGGCTGTGGGGTTCGGCTGCAGCTGAGCACCAGGCGCTGCTCCCTCACCCCCTCCCCAGTGCGGGATGGGGAGGAGCACGGGCAAAGGCAAACTGCCGGACCCACACTGCCCCTCCCCAACTACCCCTTTTATACCCAGCATGACGTCATATGGTATGGCTAGTTTGGGTCAGCTGTCCTGGCTGAGTCCCATCCCAACCCCTGGTGAAAACTAACCCTGTCCTAGCCGAACCCAGGACAAAAGAGTACATGTTATTCAATCCTACTCCTCTAGAATGTTTATTCTTAGTAGGTGTTGCTTAATATCCTCCTCACTTAATAATGGACTGGAAAGTACCCCTTTGTTCTCATATGATATGATTACATCATGCTGCTGCTTTCTAAACGCAGAAGAGAAACAGTAATTAAACACTGCACCTTCTGTCATTTGCAATATTAGCATTTCCATCTACTAAAGGGTTTATAAGACAGATTAGTTCTTAATACATTAAGTTATACGTCGTATTTGCCATAATTCTTTCATCCTTTTTTTTTTTTCTGGACAGTCTTAGCCTTCTTTGTAATTTTAACAATTCACAATTTCTCGTTTTATAACTATTTCCTATTCTTGACCCACCACTTCTGTTTTGTTTATTTTTAATTGCTGTTCCTACTGGTGAACTGATTGGTTCTTAGAATTGTTATGAAATTTTGGATTTTGGCTAATTGAATTTTAAAGACATACATACTACTTCTCATTCATAATTTCTCTTCCAATAGTTTTACTCATTGGTTGTCTTAGTACTTTTATCTTTAGCCTTTTTAATTCACCAGGAGTATACTGTAAGCAAATACTGGTTGAGTATATCCTCTGTTAATCGATACCAAACAAAATTAGGTCATGATGATCGGTTCCTAGGCAACCACTAACTTCCAATTCATTGAATTCATTTGTCTTTATCTATCCTAATTAGGTCCAAATTAGATTGATTGTTGTTTCCTACCATGTCTTTTGTATTATCTATACTTTTTACAATGGCTAATGACAATTAGCAATACAGGATTTCCAGCATTGTGTGTGTCCCCCCCCATAACATTGCCCTTTTATCCTGACACCATGAGGAAATACTATTTAAAATATATTAATGAAGAAAATAGTGGTAAAACAAAAATTAATCTCCAGCTGTCAGGAAGAAACACTAGTATTCATGCAACAAGCTGGCATGTAATCTCTTCTTTGGCATGCAAATAAAAAGATAAGAAATCTATTCATAGACAAGTACATCTTGTTTCTAATTCATAAAACAATGCGAAGCATTCAGCAGCTTTTCATCCACCAGTATTCATTAAGCAAGCCTCTTTTTCCTGCCTCTGATACCCACTCCAACCCTTCTACAAGTCTTGGCAAAACAACCTTCTCCAACCAACTTCATTCTTCTACCTACTGCTTTCCCTTTGGCTTGTCACACAACCTCCTGGTGTCCAGCCCCTCTAGACCTTGTCAGGCAAACATCTCTACGCACCTGGAAAACCCCTCCAGGAGTCTCCACCTAACTCAGCCACCCCCCGCTGCCTCTGAGGGTTATTTGGAAATTGTTTCATTTTTCAGAGAGGAAGCTGAGATCTTGACCTTGTGATTCACTTCTTGTTGCAGTAATTTTACTTCTCCCGTACCAAATGACTACAGCCATTAGAATTAGCTGCTGCCTACCTCCTAAAACCACGGTTAACAAAGTTGTTTGTCAAACAAGGTCAGCAGCTGACTGACGGGATTACTGCAGAAAAAAAAGCACTTCCTCATTTTGATCAATGTTGTTATTTTAACATACAACAGAGAACTATTTACGTAATAAAACCAACTTTAGTAGTATTAGAAGACCAAGAGACAGCCAGTATATTCCACCCACTTCCACAAACAAGGGCTCTCTATGTCCTAAATGCTCTCTTAAACATCACAGCCTAAGAGCCTGGCAGCCACCACAGCTCAGAGAGCAAAGCGTAAACATTTTCTTCAGGCTCCTTCTTCCATTTAGTCTGACCACATGACTTGCAAGCAATCCAGGGACAGCCTATATGCTGGAACTACATCAGACAATTAGCAGCAGGAGCTGCTGAGACCATCACCAAGCCATCTTATGACCAATTTGCATGGCCAGCCCATTCTGTCCTTTGCAGCCAAGCGGCAGAGTGAGAAAGCCAGTGTCTGTTACCCACTTCCTGAACGGTTACCGACGGTCTCTCCCAAGTGTCCTGTTTTACCCTTTTCCTTTCATTTGAACCTTTTCTTGTGAAGCCAGCCAATGTCCCCTTTGAATTTCTGACAGAGGGGAAAAAAGATTAATCCTAAATACAATTAAATTCCAAAACGATACATTACTAACCTGGAAAGGCAGCTGCTGGCTACAGACTAAGATTACAAGTTACTTTTTTAGTTATTACAGTGAATACTTAGAGTTGGGTTGGAATAAACACAGGCTTTACTGTTTTGAAATTTAATTCAGCGGAAGCATGTGTCTAGCAACTCTCAGGTAGGGTAGGTTTTGCCAGATACCCAACTCTTGGCATGTTTGAACGTATGTGATGGTTTCTGTGTAGCGTCAAAGCAATTAATGCATGTTTCCAAAGCAGAAGTGTTCCTTGTTTTCTTGGGGGAGCTTAAGTCACAGCCACAGAATACTGTCAGAGTAAGTTATTTCCTATACAAAGGTTCACAGCTATGATGGAGAGCTGCAAAAAGTCCTTCTCCAGGTTATCTATTCCATCCCAAGATCGGACCTTTACAATAAGGAATGTGAACATGAACTTGACCCAGAAGGCTCCACAAAGCTGATATAAATATTAGCATGCAAGTTTAGTATGTTGCCACATTAAATGTTTCAGAAGCACTTCAGAACATACACACCAGGCTTCTGCATTGAGTGCAGTTTTAAACATTGGACCTGCCCTTAATTGTTACCTGATGCAGTCTGAGGGAACTAACTTCTACAAAAACAAATTACACAAATACCTGTTCTTTGGGGCAGGTATAGAACACAGCACTTTCATTTCTGGTCACAGTTTGGTTTAGATTTTTCTCCTCTCTACATGCACAGATACCAAGCTGATGCCAACATTGCCTACACAAGTGCAGTTTTTTCACATACATGTGATAGGATTCACCTGAACTGTCTTAGTTACTATACACTGTATAGCACACGCACTCCAAAGAACTGCAAAGTAAATGAGTTAACTAAAGTAGCATCAGCACTGTCCTAAAATCACTGTCCTAAAATCACTGTCCTAAAATCATTGCATAACTTTTTATCATCACCTTTTGTTTATAATTATTAAATTTGCAATTATCCACCTTGAGTCAAGCCTGCCAGTTTATGCAGAGAAAGGTCTCCCTCATGTGGAAATCTGCCTACCAGCTATAAAATAAACCTGCATTTTGCTCCTTAGTAAAGGTTCTGTTGCTTAGGTTAGCCAACTAAGTTTTGGAAAGTATCACTTAGCATATTTTTTACAACCTTTTAGTTCAATTGGAGATACTGTTACAGTGTGAAAGAAAATCACAATAATTTAAATATTTAGCAAAAGAAATATACTTTATAGATGTTGTGAACACTGGTCATGATGTTTTCATGGGTGTGATTTTCATGCATCTCACTTTCATGACCCAGCACAACTGGGAGAAGTAGACGAGGAGTTAGAACTGACTTAATTATGTGCTCTGGTAACACTACATACTTAATATGTTTTGGCCACAAATATTTGTTTCCTCACATCTGTAACCAGTGTGGCTCAAAAAAAAAAAAAAAAAAGTTCTGTCAAATCTTCCACTGCAAAAGGGAATTAGGCTCCGTCTCCCCGCCCCCCCCCCCCCCAGTTTAAATGCTTTAAAAGAAAAATATACAGAAATAGAGTTTCAACTGAACATTCACAATTGTATTCCCCCCACCCCCTTCCCAAACACATACATTTGACCCACAGCAAATGCTTTCAGTTTTATTTTGCCAGAAAATGAGGAAGCATTTTGAGCTTGCCAGGCACATTTTCTTATTCTGTGGTTGTGTATATAAATATGTTGTAATACCAAAAACCAAATAAGGTGTGATATCTAAAGATAAGGAAAGTACACTTGGGTGACCACTTTCATTTGGATGGTGTAGAGTTGACTTCTAAGACTCCTATTTCCAGTTTTTCTGCAAGATCAGGAAATAAATTCTTGATTACTTTCATACTCCCATTAATTAAGTCTATGAGTTTTTTCTGTAGCACCCATAGATACTACACTAGAAAGGAAAATCTTGGATTGAGTTTAACCATTCCCACTGGGAATGTCATCTTCCTTCCTAATACATATCTCAAAATATATACAAACCAACTGAAACCATTATAATTGCTCAAGTATAACTTTCCAGTGCCAATGCTGGTCTGGAAAACAAAGAGCTGATTTCTGATCACCATCAAAAAAGAAAAAGTGGCTGAAGAACTGCCAAGGACATACCATTCATTTTTTATTATTTATTTTTATTGTGTCCAGTTCTGGACTCCTTGGTATAAAAAGGACAGGGATCTCCTGGAAAGAGTCCAGCTGAGGGCTACGAAGATGATTAAGGGCCTGGAGCATCTCCCCTATGAGGAAAGGCTGAGTAAGTTGGGACTGTTCAGCCTTGAGAAGAGAAGACTAAGGGGGGATCTAATTAAAGTCTATAATTATCTGAAGCAGGGGATGCAGGGGGAATCAGCCAGCCCCTTTTCAGTGGTCTGTGGAGACAGGACAAGGGGCAATGGCTGCAAGTTGGAGCACAGGAAGTTCCACACCAACATGCGGAAGAACTTTTTCCCAGTGAGGGTGACAGAGCCCTGGGACAGGCTGCCCAGGGAGGTGGTGGAGTCTCCATCTCTGGAGATATTCAAGACCCGTCTGGACGCCTATCTGAGTGATATGTCCTAGGGAGCTGCTTTGGCAGGGGGGTTGGACCTGATGATCTCTTGAGGTCCCTTCCAACCCCTCAATTCTATGATTCTATGATTTTCTTCCGTTCATTACAGAAAAACAACAAAAATCTATCTCAAATGGTGGGTTTTCTTTTTTTTAGCCATATTGTGTAAAGTTTATAGATGATACTAGAACGAAACATGCATCAGAATGAAGCCTAAAAGTATCACAACACAAGTGTCTCTGCTGTAAAGCTGTCTGGGGCTGGTTCTCAGACTTGAAATTTGTCAGAAAGCTAGACTGAACCCAAACCATGTTAAAATCAAGCACACTTCCTCTCCATCAGAGACATCTGTGAGCAATAAACACAAGAGAATACACAGTAAGAATTAATGTTTCATTTATTGCTGGTAGCATCCCTTTTTTCTCCTCCAGTTTTAAATTTCATTCACAACACATAGTTTAAGTGCATTAATTATGAGAAACTTGGCATAAATCCCCATACTGATTAGTATTATTTGATAACTATTCAAAAAAGTTACCATCCAAATTCCTCAGCTACTGCACATCTCAGATTTTTTCCCTGATGTGTTGAGTTTTGTGGTTCTATGCAATTTTAAAAAAAGAAAAAAATTCACATATATATTTATACAATTTTAAAAAAAAAATCAAAGAGTGCCCCAATTTCCCTAGAGTGATAAATAATTAAGGTGTAAATTTCCACGGCTTTTCCAGCTCATTCCATAGTCTTATGGCATTACAAAGGAACCATAATTTTATGGAACACATAATCCCTTACTCAATAGGAAAGCCCTCTGGTTTGGTTTACGCTCCAAGAAATTTTGTAGCATATCCATCCCATCCAAAGATCCTCCAGGTTTCAAAATGAGGTTTCTGTATTTCATCCCGGCCTGATAAAAGGTAAAGCAGAATTTTAGTATTTATCTTGTAAACTGCTGGTTTTCTGTATTTATTGCATATTTTAAGATCTACTCGTGATTAAACACATATTTCTTAATACAAAATAAGGATACACCACAAATATAATTTAGATCTCCTCAAAGAACACAAGAAACAAGAAATATAACCTGTTCTGGAAGAAATACTTTTTTCTCATCGTTTTACACTATTTCGCAAGTAACAACCACAACTCAGCAGGAAGACATTCTATAAAGCATAACACACACAATTTCCACACAGTCTTCAGCGATGCATTACTCCCATGAATGACTGGCAGGAAAAGGAAGCCTAACATCCATTCTCTTACTCGATGACTTCCCTTTCTTTAATCTCTGGAGACCAGAGATGATAGTTCATAGATAGATACAGTGTTGAGGAGTGACATGGCACATACAAGCATATTATCTACATAGTAGTGTATATAATATAGACAAACAGATCTAACTCCCCCATTGAAGTATCTTGTAACAACAGACACTTAAATCAGGCTTTATTTTTGGGAAGAATCATTATTACTTCCGAAGGAATGAATTCCATTAAAAAGAATGAACCAAGCTTTTCAGACAGCAGTAAGTAATGAGGACATGACTAGTAAAAGGTCATATTTTAAAGAACGTATCTGGAGAATTTTGAGTTTCTGAGACATGACTATCAATGAGAAAATACTATTTTACTTGCTCAGATGCTTCTGATACTGAAGAAAACAGCATTCTTCCTTTTAGTCACTGTATACACACAAACATACTTCCCCCCAACACGTCAATGCTATGAGATCACAAGACTACACCGCTTCCTGATAGCTGTACTGCAAAAGCAAGCATAGGTCCTGTTAACTGATGGACCTCCATGGCTGAACTGCATTACCATTTACACTGTCTGAGTTAACAGCTGGAAAAAATAAAAAGCAAAAAAGATAACACACTGAAGCATTGCTTCTATGTCGCTATTTGTGTTAGTTTCCTGAATATTAGTAGGCAATTTAGATAACGTTCCTTGTAGTTTAAAAGTGTTATTTGAGTGGATTTGAGTCTTTGCTGATGTCTCTCCAGACCCAGCATATTACCCAACTACTGGTCTCCCTAGAATGATTTCAGATGATGTACAAAAACTGAGGAGTGTGACACCCAATGAAGTTGGTTATTGAAGAATTTTTATAAATAGAATCTCTGAAACTAGCTCCTATAACTGTTGCTCAAAACAGGAAGAGAGGTTTTATTCTAACAGGAAGAGGTAAGCCAAATTTCTACAAGCCCTAGTCATAATATCATAACCACTGTCTTTTCCTGATGTTCTGAAGACTAGTCTAAATCTAGATATAATAAAATGTGAGTAAATACAATAGTCACAGTGGTGTCTAGTATTTGTTTATAAAAGATTATTTGTCCTATCCTGTGGAATTCTATTGTGTTTACATGGAGTGCAAAGAAGGAAAACAAGTTGAAGGAGAGTCAGTTTGGGAACACAGTGCTGCTCTTACAAGGGAGTGAAAATCTCCATAGAATTACCCCTAAATCTCCACAGAATTACCCTATCATCATTCAAGCAAAATGTGTATGTGTGCAATTATGCTAGAGAGTGAGTGCACACACACAAATGATTTTTCTTCATGTCTTAGCCTGGATAGCAAGTTTAAAATTTCAAGTAGGCACTAGTTGCTTTTTAGCTGAACTGTAGCAATATTCATTCCTAGCATAATTAAATTATTCTCAAAGCCTCACATACACAGAAAAAGAAAGCAAAACTCCCCACATTTGGGGAAAAAAAAGTCACTTTCATCCATCAAGAGAAGTTGAGGTCACAGGGCAACTCTGCCAAACTTGAGCTTAGAGGTTTGACTATACAATCATTCAGAACAGAGTTTTGAGAGCAGGGAGTAAAGCTAACAGAAAAGAGGTCTGTGATTGATAGCGGAGGGGTCAGAACAGGGAACTGACAAAGTCCCACAAGTCATGGCACCAGCACCCCTATCCATCTGTCCCAGCTGCAGAGTTAAAAAACCCAGCACGTCTGGTGCATCAAAAGGAGCATGGCCAGCAGGTCAAAGGAGGTGATTCTCCCCCTCTACTCTGCCCTGGTCAGGCCGCACCTGGAGTATTGTGTCCAGTTCTGGGCTCCCTGGTATACAAAAGACAGGGATGTCCTGGAGAGAGTCCAGCTGAGGGCTACAAAGATGATTAAGGGCCTGGAGCATCTCCCCTATGAGGAAAGGCTGAAAGAGCTGGGGCTGTTCAGCCTTGAGAAAAGGTTAAGAGGGGGATCTTATTAATGCTTATAAATATCTCAAGTGTGGAACACAGGGGGAAATGTCCAGCCCCTTTTCAGTGCTCTGTGGAGACAGGACAAGGGGCAACGGCTGCAAGTTGGAGCACAGGAAGTTCTGCACCAACATGCAGAAGAACTTTTTCCCAGTGAGGGTGACAGAGCCCTGGGACAGGCTGCCCAGGGAGGTGGTGGAGTCTCTTTCTCTGGAGATATTCAAGACCTGTCTGGATGCCTATCTGTGCAATATGAGCTAGGGAGCCGCTTTGGCAGGGGGGTTGGACCCGATGATCTCTCAAGGTCCCTTCTAACCCCTCAATTCTGTGATTCTGTGATTCACCCCTCTCCAAATGAACAGCATTTTATTAAACATTTTATTAAAAAGTAATTTTGTTCTTCTCTCCTGCTCTTACTTACAAGTGACAACATTTCCACTGACTAAGCAGGAGTGCTCATTCTCACATTTACCTGCTGTGGATCTCTAGCACTTCAAAATCAATCTTTACCTCCAAACTTTTTATCACCTCTCCTCCCAAACTATCCAGTTTGCTGCTTTTGATTGTAAAGCCCCTTTTTAATTTTATTGGCCTAACCACTGCCTCAATTTTCTAGCCTCTACTATCTCTTCTTTGGACTCTGTGTATCCAGGTCAAAGCAATCTTATTTTCCTCCACCCTCTAGAGGGAGGGACAGTTGTAGAATTTCTGTTTGCTGTGATAAAGAAAGAGGGCAATGAAGGCAGGTATCAGGGGAGGAACAAGAAAGTCAAGCACTTTCTACTCTCTCCTTTACTTGTCTCTCGTATACATTTACTGAAAGGAAGAACTAATGCTGGCTGCTGAATCCAGAAGACAGATAAAAGGATCAGGAAAACCAAAAAGTCTTCCCTATGATAGAACTACAGCATCTCAACTACAATCTCTGAACAAAGGCTGCCAGAATTGGCAGAACTACTAACCACGTTGCTAACTATCCCTTTCCTGCTGCCTGAAGGCAGAAGAGGCTGGAAAATGACACGAGTGGAAAAAAAAATAGTAAATCTAGAACCTGACACTGATTGGAATTTCAAAAGCTACTTGGGAGAAAAACTAATGGAAGAAAAAATAGTGAAATACACTGTGGTGTGAAAGATAAAAATACATTAAGTTTTTCTAAATAATAGCTACATAAAAGTAGCAGCCACTTGAGGTATTATTAATGGAAACATTGCTATCATACAGCTTTCACCGCAGAAGCATTGCTGTCTGCTCTAGCAATGGAGGAATGTGGGTTTTCAGTCTAAATTAAAGAGGAAGTCATTAGTCAGGTGTCATAACACTAAGGATTTGACTATTTAAGGATTGTATTAAAATCCAAATGCTTTTTGGAAATTTTAAGATTATTTTCTAAAGCAATTATTTGTAAACTTTTTTTTTCCCCCCTGATCTGAACTTGACAGGTACAGAAGTACTGAGATATTGTACCTATGGATCACACTTGCAATCAATGTGGTTTTAGAGACAAAGTGCAAAAAAAAGGCTTTAGTAAAATGTATTCATCTCCTACCTTTGGATTCATAATTCCTTCTTGCTTAAAGCAGCTATAAAAAATGTCCATGGAAAACACTTCACTCCACAGGTATCCATAGTACTGACCATCATAACCACCTGCCAGATGTCCAAATGTAGCTGGCATGTTTGTTCCTTCAAAAGTAAGAAAATGAATTTATTTAAATCAAATGCAGTTATTTTTGAGGTACACTAATTAAAAATAAACTAGTAAGGAATTTGTATAAACTACTTTGAAACTTCAAGCATAAAGGGTCTGAGTATACCTCTAAAAGTACTGGCTATATTCTGCTGTACAAAGGAAACTCTCATTTTCAGCTAGTTGTACATCCAACAAGGATGTAACAGAACATCTAAAGTGGTATTCACTTCATGTCACTCTAAAATATAACTTGCAGAAGGTGAAATTTTATCTTTACATTCATATTGCTTCAGAAGAGATCATTAGCATCACTGTCAGTTCGAAAATAATTATTTCAGCTTCATAACATACATTTTTTTTTATAGACAACAACTCAGATTTTTTGTATGCCAAGCATTATTGGGAAAGTCATGTTTAATCAAACCATTTGGACACGCTATATAAAAGCTTAATTGTGACATACCTGGGGTGGCAGGAATTCCTAGAGTCTCCATACAGTATTTGGCATATTCATCTGCTGGGTTAACAGATGGCTTTGTATGCAGTGCCTGGTCAACTTTGCTCAGAACAATCTGGCAGAGGGTTAAAAGGCCTAATTGGGTAAGAACATTTAAGTAAGTATCAAAGTTGTTTCTTTCCCAACTTTCAAAGAGCTTAACATGCATCCACATTATTAGAACCATAGAAAAACACTTGGAATTGTGTAATTTCAGTTACAAAAGTTGAGAGGCATATTTTTTAATAAAGGAATTGTCATTATAAGTGACATCTTTTCAGATGTTATTTTCCTCACAGATAAAAAACAAAACAAAGCAGGTATTTTAAAAGCAAATTTAGTATTTAGAATGATTTTTTCAGCTATTTTCACCTGAATGAAGTATACCACTTCATTCAGGGCTTTCAGAGATGATAGTAGACTCACCCTAAGACACTTCAAAGAACAGAAAGAACAGCTGCTGCAGCTGCTATAGGCTTTCTTGAAGAAGCTACAAGATGTGAACCATTACTCAGTCAAAATGTTTATGTACCTACAGTGCCGGTACAAGCCAGGAGGACAGGAACTTCTTGTTCAGGATAGAGAAGCAGTATGAAATGGACAGCAGTGACTTAATGACAAATTGTACCGTAAATGGGTAGGCTCTGGTACTGGGAGAGTTCTGATGACAGCACCAGAGAGGTGAGAGAGGCAGAACAACGGTGAAATGATAGGTAATGACATGAGATTATAATAACAGTTTGGAGATACATGAAGGGTATTACAAGACATGGGAAGAGAACAGAATCAGGACCTTAGTTTGGGAGGGCAGCGTATCTGCTCTGAAGGGAAAGAACATGGATTTAAGGTTCTGGATTGCGAAGAGGCTGTTTGAGCCATGCAAGACTACAACAGTTCTGTCTGGGATGTGCTGTGTATGTTCAGTAAATTTTCAAACAGCTTTCATGTCTGTCAAGTGTCACGTGCAAACCAAATGTAGATGATGCATGTAGAAAATCTGATACTGTATTAATGCACAGTGCTTGCCCTGGATTACCAGGAAAAACAAAACCAAAACACCAACAGAAAACCCAGGACCTTACCTCCAACCCCCAATTTTAAATGAGCGAAGCTGGTAGGTAGGTAAAAATCACATTTAGAGGAATATACAGGTATTTTATTCCTGTGGGTAGCCTGCAAAAATCAGAGCTCCTACTGTTCCTGTTGTTAGTGGTCTTTGCCATTACAGCCTTTACTAATGGTGGTACCCATGCAGATAAACCCAGAAAGACAGTGACAAGTGTAGTCACAGAAAAAATGCCATGGACTTGTTAGATTTGTCTTTAATGTTTCCCACCTTTATTTTTGTTATGATATGTTTTTATACATACACTAGATAGAGAAAGAGGGGAGATAAATACCTGTATTAGCCAGTCTAGAGGCAGGCAGTTTCTCAAGGAGAGTGTCTGCAACATGACTCTCGTCTTTATAATGTCTTGACATTTGCTGTAGTGGTTCTTTTTCCCACACCCAGTTCTCAAACATTTGTGAGGGTACCTCTACAAAGTCTGTTTCCACATTGGTTCCGCTAAACCTAGCAAAATCAGTCTAAAAGGAAAAGCCATTCCATTACATGAAAATAGAAGCCAGTATTTCTAGCAGAATGTAAACTGTTAGAAGCCAACATTTTAGAGATAATCACAGTAAAAGGAATCATTTGAACAGGTCAATAGTAACAATAACCACAAAATTAATTTTAAAGAAAGGAGGACAAAAATTCAGATATAAGACTATTACTATACAACAAAATATATTACTCAGTAGTTATTTACTGTATTCTCCCCTGGTGTGAAACAGTACTGGAGTTTTCTTATTACTGATTTTTACTTTTTAGGCTATGACAGCAAAACAAATGTTTCTGTGTTGTCTTAACAACAATGACATAGTTTGCAAATTGCTATAAAATTGTGTTGCAGTTGACTGCACAGATTCACAGATTTTAGTTGACTTAACTGTAACTTATTCTGTTAAAGGCTTGTCCTGTCTTCATTTGCAAGGCATATGGTTAATGTATAGCCCAATTTCTTGAGCCAACAATACATGGCCTGAAAAGAATCCTAGCAACGTTATCCATGAAAGGTCTCCAAATCTGACACTCAATCACTCACAGAAGAATCTTCCTTCTGAAACCCAAGCGTATTACAGACTTTTATTTTTTACTTTAGTATCGCCAATGTGTTCATGCTTAAAAAGCCCCCTCCAGATAATAATTTCAAAGAAAAGTTTTATACCATTAAAAATCTTCATTAAAATATATTCCCAACCCAAAATAATTCTAAAAAAGAAATGGTCACTTTCAAAAGACAGTTGTTCAAATGACAACAGAAATTATTTGGTCTCACTCCACATGTCTTGTAGTAAGTCTACTTCCTCTTGCCAATGCAATTTTATGGTTCTTCCCTTCTCAGCAACATTCTAACAAAACATTTCAAGTGCCAAAAAAAAAAAAAAAAAAAAAAAAAAATTCTCAGTTTCCCCAACGCCTTCTCTAAGAGCTATAAATACTCTTAGGCTCCATCCTCCAACAGAAAATGGATGCCTAGAGAAGTAGTGACTTTTGAACTTACTTTCTTGCAGAGTTACAAATAAAAAGGAATGTATAATACAGGAGACACACTGAACTGACAGTTATGCATGTATCTTCCTCTCCTGTATCTACAGAAGAACAGCAGAAAAAGTGAGCATTTGCCTTCTTTTACACTTGTGGGTTATTCAAATCTACAGTTGTAACAGGCAAGCCCTTCTTACTGTACTTGAATAGCAGCTATAAAGAAAAGCTAGGAAGCATCAACTGGGAAGAAACATTGACAGAGTGTGGCTAGAGCAAAAGGCAACAGATGTGCAGGTGTTTGTTAGCCTCCAGATATCCTCATTTACTCATGCACAAGTGCACCATGCTAACAAAAAAATATCAAGACATTTGGTTCAGGTACCTGAATAGCTTTCCTTCTGGAATGGCATGAACAGATTCCCTCCTTGACCCGATATATCATTTTTCAGCAGACCCCAAGGACAAGGAGCATCAGTCTCCAAAAGCTGGTCTATAACAGAAGCTCAGAGATTCCCACCCAGTCTGATACCCCCACACCCTTTAAATGTTAAGTTTTAACATGCTTATATAAACCATTGTATGAAACAACATAGTGCTTTGCATGCACAAATCCCAGAGGATCTTCTTATGCGACATGCTGATGTGCAAGCAGCTCTTTAGATAGAACACAACGGCAGTAAGCACAGTGGCTGTGCAGGCAGAAACCACCTCAGCAGTAGGAGAGCCCACGGGAAAGTAGGCATCCTGGACGTGTGTGCACTTCCACAGTAAGTCAAGTGTATAAGCATTGGAACTGTTGGCTTGGACTGCCCAGAAGGGTTCTATAACACTTGGGCACATCCTCCTTGGTTATGAGAATGCTGCAGTTAGCTTTATACCAATGCTGAATGCATCTGATTCATAAATATCTTCTGGGTAGTTTAAAAGAAAGAACAGGGTTTATTTTTTTTCTGTGCTCAGAAGCACCTGTCTTAGGGTGTAGATGATCAAATAATCATTTTTCTACCTTCAATATGCTGCAAAAATACCTATACAAGTCTAGCTACTTGTTATGAAGTTTGCTTGAATGTTATTTGTTTAATTCTGGATTTATTACATGGACTTCCATGACTGTTTCTTTATTCTGCAGTCTCAAGGATCAAGGTCAAGAACTAGCATCTATTGTATGTGACATTTCTCTGATTTTATTATTTGGTACTTATGTCTAAAGAAGATGAAAGCAGTGCTACATAAAGTTTCGATTTGTAGATAATTATGCAAGTTTTTTTGCGTATGAATACTGAGATTTGACTCGAATGCAAAATTTTCATTAGGTCAATAATAAATTTATCATCTGGCAGAATCAATTTTACATGTCCTTACACATGTCTTTATTGACATCCTGATGTAAAATCTGCAGGCTAGCTTTAGTTTTTTCTAGTCACTGAGAGAATCCTGATTGTCAGACAGGAACGCAACAACCATTTTATGCTTTTAATGATCTCAAGAGCAGTAAATGCCAAAATGCTGCTAGTGACCTGGATTCACAAATCCTGTAGCTAGGAACAGCAATCTTCTCTTGCTTCTAATATCTAGCATGCTACTAGAAGCAATAAAAAGCCCTCTGACAGCTAGAACAGAAGCCACCACTGAGTATCTCCTTTACCTTACACATGGATCTATTCCCTTGTCACAGGTTTCTGTGTGGTGCAAATGCAAAAGCATGTGTTTCTAGGAAAATGTTTTCCTAAGGAGGTGTGTATTCATTGCTGTAGTTTTAAATAAAAATTAAACCAAAACCACACATGTTACCAACCTGAAAAATTGGTCACCAAAAACCTATCTATGAGCTTTATTAAAATGATTAACAACCAAAAGAAGACTTACACCTTGACAATGCAGAAAACGTCTTACATGGGAATTGAAACATCACTAACCTGTGCACATATCTGATGCATTACATGACCAAATTCATGGAAGTAAGTCTTCACTTCATCATGTCGCAGCAACGATGGGCGATCCGATGCTGGCTTTGTGAAGTTGGTTACCAGAGCAGCTACAGACATCATCCGGCTGCCGTCAGAGAGAAGACAGCCAGGCTGGAGACCAAAGCATGCTGCATGCCCATACTTTCCTTCTCTGTATAAGAAAATATATCAGACACTATCTTCAAAACATAAGCCTACTCACAGAAATGGTGAAGCCTATTCAAGAACAGGGACAATCAGTCAGCGTCCCTCTAAAACATTACACAAAGAAAGTACATCTCTTCATGACTTCTAAGACTAGAGTTTAGGATCCTGTTAAAAGCATAAGGGGAAAAAATACCCAGTACTTAAATTGCATCAGTTTATGATTCACAGCAGCATTTAGAAGAATCTGATTTTTAATCAAATACTCAAAGTATACATACTTCAGATGTCAATTCTACTTTAAACTGCTACTGTAACAGGAAGGACTAAGCTCTGTCCTCTGAAGCAGTATTTTTTCTTTCATTACAGGAGTTGAATGAAGTTGACTGCATTTTCAGTGTGATCCGTAAGTGCAAAGACAAATTATTTTGACATTTTTGCCCAAAGCCTTAGTAGTGAACTGGCTAGTTAAGTCAGGAGAGTCTCATTAACAAATAGCTTCAGCAGTTCACATGATCTGCAGAAAGAGGGAAGCAGGGAAGTAAGTGAAGATGGTAACATGTGCCTATCTTTAAAAGAATAATTGATGTACTGTTGTATCAACTACCTGATTTTCTCAATGTGGAGAAGCCTTATGTCAAATTATAATAAATACCAGTTTCAGCCAATTTGTAAGTTGCTAAAGAATTTTTTTTTTAAAAGCCCCAGTGATAAACAGTCAAAATGGACAAGCCAAGAATAAATCCAGTAATAAGTAAATAAATAAAATCAGTCGAGTCTCCTAATCTATGTAGCTATTTACAGCTTCATCTGTTTTCTTTAAAGAGGGCTGGAGAACTACAGAGATCAACCTGGAAGTACATTTCAAGGTGTGCTCAATAGGAATCCATTCTTGGTCTTGATCTATTTGATGTTTCCTTTAGCAGTTTGGACAACATGTAAAGTGTAAAGAGGATCTGAGAGAAACTAGGAACACTTTGACAGTCAGAAATGTAATTTATCTGAACAGACTGGAGCAATGGTTCAACAGAAATTAAAACACTAGTACAGTTTGGAAGGGGAAAAAAGTTTAGAGAGGCAAAAAATCATGGGCAACTCACTACAGAGTAAAACTACAGAAAATGAACAAATGCTTCATAATCCAAATATGAACAAGGAACACAGAAATACTAAAAAAAAGTGAACAATCTGAAAACAGTCCAGAGGACTGAACACAGTGAGACAGATTCACTTCCAAATGCATGTAATTTCAACCACACCAGCAACCCACTAAAACCAATTCCACTTTAAACATATTGTAAAACACTAAGTCATAATTACCTGGGGTAAAGATCCAAATAGAACTGCCCTAACATTTCTCCTGTTGAATTATCCTTGACTGTATAGAGAGTAACACTGTCGTGCCAAACGTGCGCACCTTCTACTTGCTCAAATACAAGTCCAAGCAGTTTCTGGTAAATATTCAGTAAGCCTTCTGTAACAGCCTCAATTGGGAAGTATTCCTTCAGCTTTTCTTGATCTATTGAGTACTTCAGCTCTTCTGTTTTGTTCATATAATAATGAAGATCCCATGCATTGATTCGTCCATCATAATCAAAGTTTCTTTCTTTACACTCCTTTTTCTTCAAATCTAGAATGAATTCCCTTTCTTCCTCAGCCAACGGCTGCAGCTTCTTACTCAAATCATCTGAAACAAAGATTGTCTTGGAATCAACTTCTGTGTTCCTTACTATAATATATACTCCTAGAAAATACTCATAGCTTTAAGCACATGCCCTGAGTGGATTCTAGAGTTTTGAGTTTGTTGGTTAACAGCAAGCAAACAATCTACTTTCTTGTCTTGAAATTGCAGGCAGAAATAGTCCACATAAGCCTAGCAGTATTGTAAAGGGTTTTGGTAAGCTTAGACTTTCAAAGACATCAGAAATAGAAAGTAACACTAAACAGTTTTGCTTTAAACCTTTCTTTTTACCTCTTGTAATCTGTTTTCTTGATGTCTTTCTGCAGAAACAGCCTAAGACTCCAACTACTATTAGTTACTGAAAGTGCAACGCAATACGCACTACTTTTTCTTCCAAGACTTTTCAGAATAGACCATGACCTACTTCTACCTTAAATCCTACAAAAGCAGAAGAGACTAGAGAGTTCTTTCCTATATGATCACTAGCTTCTAGACTACTGAAGTCACTGCATATTAATTTCTGTGATCACTTTTTTTTTTCCTCAACATAGCTTTTTTTGGACAAGAAAGGGTCACAGCACTATGAACCCAATAGAACTATGAACCCAACATACTGAATGTAAAACATTCAAGCTTACTGAAACTCTGTGAAGTACATACTGTAGTTACTATCTTTAAGTATTTCTGGACTATGAAACATCTTTTCCTTCTTTAAGAATTCAGGTTATTATTCACTATTGTTATCTGGCATGTAAAACTTAAGAATTGGCACTTGGTTTTATAGATAGGCTGGAAGACACTATATGCATTTACATGACTGAAACAATGTTTGCAGCTCATATTACGCTAGATTCAGAATATGTCATAGGACAGAATGCTTTTCTTCCTAGACATAAGATCAGCTTATGAACATTGATGTAAAACATGGATATATATGAACAAAGTAGAGTGACTCATACTGTCATGTTTGTAGCTGAGGATATATCAAAAGAATTAAATTAAACCTGACAATTAACTTGATGAACATTATCCCTATAGGAGAATTACAATGAAACATGATATGCATGCAAAGTATATGATCTCATACTGTAAAAAGTTAGTTACAATAGCTGCTAGATTATGAGATGTGCCACCTTTAAAACACATGAAAAGACACAGTATTATATAAGCCCATTTAGAAAGGAGTCCAAACCACTTTAAGTACACTTGAAAAAACAAATAATTCAAACATTTAATTATTATTAAAAAATAACTGTAAGTTCATTGACAAATATACAGATAATGGTATTGCCAAATAGGGAGCTCAGCTCACACTGTAACGGGAGAAATACAGCAGAACTGCAGGTGAAGGAAGATGTGCATTTGAACCTCTTTAGTGATGTAAAACCACATAAAAACCACCACTACCACCATACAAGACTTTATTTTCTACTGAATTATTTGGGGAAGCTTATTTACACAATATATCAATTTACAATCCTAAGTGGTGTTAGAACATGTTGCAGAATGGCTTGAGAAGCAAGGCCATGAGCCTATGGAGCAGTTGTCCAAGCAGTCGCCTATATAGCTTAGTAAGACCAGGCCCCACGCCGTCTTGGTGGGAACAGAAGGGGCAACAATCAGTCAGCATATTTTTGTGTATCATACAGCATGGTCCCAAGATGTGGGAGCAGGAGGTGTGATAAGGATTCAGCGTTCCTGGGACTGAGAAAGACATGATTCCCAAGCTGCAAGATGGGTGGAGTATGTAAATGTAACTTTTAGTTAAGAGCCAATTAGAATACGACAAGTATAACAGGTGGTAGGAATAGTATAAAAGGGAGTGTGTGCTTGCAATAAAGTTGAAGTGCTCTATCAATCACATTGATTGGCAGCATTCTTCCCTCTCCTCACGGCAAGAACATATTAATAGAGGTAGACACACTACTCTCTGGAACTGCGTAATTTCAGAAAGTAGAGGTTAACTCTATACACACCAGTGGGCCCACTGAGGTCAAAAGAATGACTATAAATTTGTAAACTGCTCAGTTAAAAATTTTCAAGATTGCTTGTTTTCAGATCAAGCTCCTGCTGAATTCCAAATTTAATCTATCATTTCAGATTTAATTCTTTAATTCAGCTCATGGAAGTTCTATCATCACATACTGCAGTCTTCCCCACTGCAAGCTACAGACACAGAAGAAATTGTGGCTAACCTAAGGGAATGAAAAGCTGCAACTGTGATGCAGCCTCTTGAACTGATAACATTGCTTAGGCTGCATATGTTATTCTGGTTCTAAATTATGATACCTGCATTTTGGGGGCAGAGAAAGACATAACTACTTGCCTACTGTAGCTGTCACAAAGCAGTTATTCTCAGATTTTTGTCCTGTGCTTCCCTGTTTTGGCGCAATTGCATTTGTACAGCTATGGTCTAAATAAAATATATACCAGAAAAGAGGCCACAGAGAATTCCTTTTCTATCTAAACACGATGGACAATGTGACCTACTTGTGTATTTAAATTTCTCTTGGCTGAGGAGTCATGTTGTCACACCATATATAAAGGTACTGTTTATAAATAAGAACAAACCTAAGAAGGCTGTTACATTATCTGTGCTCTTCGCAGTGTTTACCTCCAGGACAAAGTTGGCATGTGTATTATAACCAAGAAGCTCTGCTACTTTTGCCCTTAGTGGAAGCAGTTGCTGAAGAATTTTTGTGTTCTCCTAAAACAGAAAGCAGGCAAATTTGTAAAGTGAAAGTAGAGAACAATTATCTGAATAATATCTGTAAGCATAAGAAACAGCATTTAAAATCAGACATAAAATCATTCTTTATTTAAGACATAAATAAAGAATAATGTATGATTAGCTAAAATACTTGTTGTTTTTTTTTTGCCACAGCAGTTGATTCCAGGTAGCTAGTTTTCTACTCCATCTGACTCATTACTGTGCCTGTAATATTTATCTGTTTTAATTAATCAAAAGATACATTATTTCCTTTTAGGATAATAAATCTTGAGCTGTTGCAAAGAGTTTATTGCCTTTTCAATAATTTAAATGTGAAAGATAACAGGGAAATGGTTGACAGCAGGCTTAATTGCTTGTTAGTGGCAAAGACAGATTGCAAAGCTACTATGCCAATTCAAAACTTGTTTGCAAATTTCCCTCTTTTGCCACTTTGATGATATGAGTCAAAGATGTGAAACACAAAAACCCCAGGCCCTGTGCTAAATACAGTGGAGGATCCTTGAAAAGCTGAAAAATGTAACTGTATTAACATCCAGTTATCAAAATGTGGGATCTCTCATTTAAAACCTCTTTTTCAAGCACTGGGTTCAAAGGTTGTCCCACATTTTTAACAGTAAATCCCTTTATGTGTGCTGACTTCCAGAGTGTTCAGTTCTTGTTGCTATTCTATCTTCTCCTGTACACTTCACATTTCACAGCACTTCAGGTATAACAGCTCAACTTTGCCATTGGTCTCTAGTGAATGGTTGGTACAATTGCCTGAATGACACTTCTTCTGTCCTTTCTAAGTGTTTCATCATTTTTGTACCTGTCTAGGTGGCCTGGCCTCATCAGTATCACACAAATTATTTGTGAAATTTCTTCTAAGACATGTTTCCAGCTTTTTCAGATAGTTAAATTAATCTTATTTAAAATTTAAAATTATTAAAAAATTAATGTTACATTAAAATTCTCATTGATATGCACTAACTTAATCACTTAGAGTTCACAATTAAAACATGCTTAAAAAACCCCGTCTCATTCTGAAGAAGCGCAAAGTCCTACAGAAGCTGCAATCAGAGGTGCTTTTTCTGGAGGACAGCACCAGTGTGCAGCTGCACGACACTGCTGAGACATGTGGCAAAAAAGAAATAGCCTACTCCTGTTAACAGCACCACTGAAACTTTCAGATACCTACACACACTGAGGCAGTTCGTGAACTCCTAAACTCTTCAGACATCAGGATAAACTGGAGCAAGGAAGTGCTATGTTTTGATTCCATAGTAATTGGCAATATATAAAACTTCAATCTCACATTTGAACGCCTAGCTCCATTTTTCAACTCTGTCATTACTCTGTAATAGTCATTATAAAACATACCTCTTTACATCTTGAGTTAAAAGCAGATTCCATTTTTCTCCTGGTTTCTGAAATGCAGCACTTCTTCATGACAGGAAAATAGTGGGGATACTTCAAAGTAATTTTATACTTGTCTTCCTCAGTCTTCTCTAAACTCTTAATAAAGTCATCAGGAAGGCCTTCTATAGAACAGAATTTAATAAAAAAATGTTCATCAGAATTACCGAATTCCCTTTCTTTTTGTGAGATTGCTGTGTTTGTTTTGCTGCAATCTAATTTGACATTAGAAATCTCCACAGAAACATAACCTCTCTTTGTACAACTATTCGGTGAAACTTTTTCCAATCATAGCCAAGCAAAATAAAAACTGGAAACACTTGTAAGGGAAAGAGAAATATATGTAAGGCTACCTGATAAAAATCTGAGTATGACTTTAGAAGTTACAAAAGGACACTTTATGCCATGTCCTTCAGTTCATGAATCCCTAAGTTTTCTCACATGAAATATCTAGATCAGTTTGAATGACTGAAGTAACTAAAACATGTTGTGTGACAGAATTTTTTTTCCAGTAATGATAATGAATATAACACACAGAGAATTACCTGATAGTGGAGAAGTGAGAAAGAAGCAGAGAGGACACTTCCAGAAGCACAAATCTATGAACCTGTGAAGCGTAATTCTAAACTGACTTTGAGGAAGGATTAAAAAGAAAACATGGAAGATTGGAAAACAGAATTCCACTTGATCTAACCATCATTCACTGGGCAAAAAAAGAAAGATTACTCCAGTAAAAATGGAAGGTTGAAAAAATGGAAAGAGGAAGCACACTACTCACCAAGTTCTTCCTTAGAAAATACAAGAAACGTGTTTTCCTCATTCAGGTTTTTGTTAAAGTCTATACAGAGTTCGCTCAATTTTTTCTTCATTGTCTTTATTTCCTGTATCGGGTATAAACTGAACTTAGCAGAAAAAACAGAAACCAAATCGGGCAATTACTATCCTCCACATGAATAGTATTTCACTTTTTCCAGCTGGCTCTCTACTACCTGTCCGTGAAGCAAGAAACACGCTGTAGGTAGTGTTGTACTTCGCTCTCCCTTATCCTGCCTTTTCTTCTTTTTTTTGGCCCTGAGCAATATTGTTGCCAATGAACCCTGGGTCAGTGCTATTGCTTGGACAGTGTTTCAAATACTTTCTCATCTCAAAGGGAACTGAACATGTTGTCTGAACAGCATTATGTGCTAGCATTCAATTATTTAAAATCAATGAGAATTGAGGTAGCAAAAATGCATGTAACATTGAAAAACAGTCTTTTAGAATTGTAGAGGTATGCCAAAAAGTAAAGAATACCCACACAACACAATACCATTCCAAAACTTTAGAAATCCTGATATTCATCATTCTGAAACATTTTCTGATATATCTCATAGCATGTCTCTACCCTTTACTGTCAAGTTCACATAAATACAGTAGTTACTAGTAGAATATACATAAGATACAAAACTTGGCAGAGGCTATCAAGTGTCAAGTTTTTACTTAAATGTAATTCAACTATTGCCTCCTTATAAAGTATTTTAAAATTCCTGTAGAGGCATCAGTTGCCCTCAAGCAATGAAAACACACATGAAGTTTCCCATAAACTTAAGTGGATAAAGAGCCATTATTTTCCAAAAAAGCTAAAGTCCATTCAAGAGTCATAAATTGAGACTGTTATACAACATCACTCAGAATTTAAAGAGAATTATGTCAGCATCTCTGATGCTGACAAAGGTACTTCATGATTTGCAGAAGTTAAAAGTACTTTTATATGCTTGAGTAAATCCTTCCTCCCTCCATGCCAAAATTCTCAGCGTAGCTTGTGCTCCCTTTTAAACTACTTGAAGTTTTCTTTCAGTCAAAATGCTAAAGGCTTGGACACATTTTACAACACTGGTTATCAATCAAATTAAAATAACTGTCAGTTTTTATCAATTATATATACTTCTACAGCTTGGACTCATAACATTTTTGAGGGGTCTTTTAGATAGGAATCTATCTAATTTAGGCATTCTCTGTAATCGGAATATATAACAAAACTCTTCCAGAGTTTTGGCTTCTGTTACTCTAGGGGAGCTAAGAGATGATATATACCACTTATATTCATTGAGTAACATGAGTGTCAGATTAATTTGAAAACTTTATGGTGATTGAATTTTAAAGGGTGGATGTGGAACCAAGAGCAGAGGAATAATTAAACAAGTCCAAAAGCACAAAGTTCAAGTATATGCTTAGTACAGCTATACAACCCTAATTTCATTCCTTCAACAGTTTGCTTATAACTATTGCTTTATAAATTAGCAGACCATATTTACATTCTGGACTTCTTTAGGAAGATGGAGTCCATTTCTTTTTCCCACTTGAACTGATTTCTCTAGATAGCGTTTTGTTTCAGGCTTTACATTTTGAAGATCACAGGTTTGCTGAAATGAGAATACAGAATAATTAAGTTTGGCATTACAAAGTTTCTTAAACAGTCATTTCCCAAAGCAAACAACATTAAGAGGCAAGTTACTGGTTGTAACACAACACTAATCAGTCCTGTGACAGTTTTCTTTCAAACTGACTACAGCATAATTGTTTAATTCTGAAACTTGCCATTCTGTTCTAAATTGAAAATAATGCCGTAAACACTCTAAATTTATGTTCCCTTATCTAAGGGTGAACATTTGAAAAAGGTGTTAACTTATAGACCGTATTAAAAAGGACATATTCCGTTTAAGTTCACCTAATATGAAGCTTCTGGAATTAGCTCTGACGTGTCCTAACCACCCTCTTGTCAGGTTACTTACATACAATTAATTCTTGACTCTGAATACTGACACTGACACATGCAATGTACAGCTGTCAACTAACAACCTGCCAGTGTAAAACATTTCTTAAACAGAAAAAAAAAAAAAAATGAAGAGACTGGAACATTGTTATATTGAATAAAAACTCTCAAACATATATTCTCCCAACTGGAATTTAAAAAATAATCCACACAACACAGCATAAACAATATCTACTTCCACCAGGTCCCTGAGAGTAGAATTAAAAAATTAGCAGAGATTAGTTTTAACAGCCATGAAAGAGCTTAGAAGAGTTTAGTTATGTTTTTACTCTGCAAAGAGTCACAAGTCGCAGTAGTAATACTACAGTAGGACTGCTAAGAATTAATAGCATCGTGCCTAAAACTCTTACACATATACCAACAGTCTATTTATAGAATTTTGAAGTCCAGTGGAAAAAAAAGACAACAATCACTACACTTTGTGATAAATTACCTTTTCTATAGCAATAGGTATTTTTAGGTTAGTTTACTGAAACTGCCATATGATGAATATTCTTTCTTTTTAACAGGTAATTGTTAACTGAATCCATGGATTCGCAAAAACATGAACCATGAACATAGGTCACCACACAACTAAAGTCAATGATGACTGAGCCACTCGGCTGCATGATGTTCTCTTCCCCACAGCTAGGATTTTTTTTTCTGTAGCACTCAGCTGTCACTTTTTTTGTTTGGTTGTTTTTGTTTTAAGTAAGATGTTGTAAATGGTGCAAAATCTCCTTTTGGTAAGAAAGTAAGTGAGGAGTCATGCCCTCTGCCTTCTCCAACTGAAACCTCACATCCTCATCCTCATTATCTCTATCTACTTTTAAAAAATCAATATTAAATAGCTTCTTCTCTTAGATTTAGACTTATTGACGTTTATCTACGTCACAAACATGCTTAAAGTACAGAGGATACACATTCAAAGACACTTATCAGGTCCTTACGTATAAACAAGCATACAAACATTTATGGGCACAGAAACCAAGGGTACTCTTGTGGTCAGCTCTGTCCTTTGGTTCAGTCAGGATGGGATCTGTTGTTCTATGTTTGATGTACAATTTTCCCAACAGAAGTGCTAATTTCAAATATACTACACACATGAAATTCTGAAACTTTCCAGAAATTTTAGGATGGTCATAGTTGGTGATTGTATGTACCATTTCACACTTGTTTTAGAAAACTATGCTACTTTATTCAAGAAAGAAATTTTCAGCAGAGTAAGAAACAAAAGCTACTTAGAATATAATGAATAAAAACTGCAACAGCTGTTTATATGTGAATTTCCTGAAGGCATGTGGGTGGAGAAGTTTGGCAACATTCTTGAGCGTGCCTCTGCTAGCCAACATGTGCAGATGCTGAAAGTAATAAAATTTAAAATGACAGTTTCACTACCAAATTCACCTTTATTATGTTTCAGTCCCCAAAATAATTGTTTTCTAAAGAGTAAGATCTAGATCATATTCACCAGCATAAATTTATCTGGATTTTTTTCCCCCTCTAACAGGTGGGGAAAAGAAAAACAAATTTCAATTGTTTGTTTTTATATATTTAAATATAAAAATATTACACACCTTCCACCATTAAAAGCACAATTAAGGAAGAATACTGAACAGTTCATTTAGTCCTTGTTAAAGGGAGCAAAATTCTTCAAGATACCACTAAGATCAAGCAGATTTACTAATCTTTTAGTGGACTGACTGTATTGGAAATAACATGGGAGTGTGAGGGCACTCACTCTCCCTATCATGTTTTAATCCAGCCCTTGTGTATTCAGATTATCAAACCTCAATTACTGAATCCTCAATGAGGCCATAAAAAACTAGATATTACCGATATAACCAATTCTTATACTGACTTATTTAAACTAAGAAAATACTTTCAGCAAAGCATTTCTGCTTGTGGAAGACTTTTTTTTTTTTAATGTGCTCCTGGACCCTGACTTTTTAACTAAGAGTTTCTAACAAAAGAAAGCATTAGAAATTTACCAAGAATTAAAAAAACCCTTTGTGATATTGAAATAACAAAACTTGATCAGTTTGGCACCATTGGCGATTTCACATTTGTTCTAGAGCAAAGCTTGCTACTACTTTCATAGTTATTATGGAGTTGATATATGCTCAGAGGTTGTATCTCTGGAAAACAAAGACTAAAACATGCTTGCTTGCTGCAGTTAAGCCAAGAAAGATCTCTTTTAAAAGTTAAATTTGAGAGAGATTTGAGCAACAGATCTAATTGTTACAAAAGCCAAGTATCGTTGCAAAGGAAAATTAAGCAGGAAAGCACTAAATTAAAAAGATTTAACGAAAAACCCCAGTAATAATACTAGCAAGTAACAGCTATCAGTTTTCAATAATTAGAGAAATTTCTGATAGTAACTAAAACTAGATAAATACACAAGTACAGCAGATTAAATGTATGTGGATACTTTACTATAGGGTGGAGAAAAATCAAAACAAATAATAACTACATATCAAACTATTTAATTACCAGCAACAGAGCAGTGGGTAAGGGAAGGGAATGAGCATAAGGCATGAGGAGAACAAGAAAAGTCAACGTAAGGGGCTATCTGTCAACACACAACAGAAGGTTCTCAGAGTGGGGCTGTTAAATACCTCCACAAACACAAAACCAACAATATCCAGCTGGAGAGAACACTTGAAAATGTGCCTAGAAAACACATCAAGATAAGACAATGGTACTGGACAGCACTTTAATAAGATGCTGTAAATATTATCCTGGTTCCCAGTCAACGTTGCAAAAAGCACAAACTATGACTCCAAGGAACAGGGCTCCAGTATGTTATCAGCACCACAAGCAAGTTAAAAAAAAAAAAAAAATCAGTGGAGTTGAAAGGGATGACTCAAATCTGAAGCACAGACAAATGTGTATATATTAGTTTTCACATCAGATAGCTTCCTTGCATTATCTTTAAATTACACCTTTGGAAAACTACTAAATGCATCACTAGATGCATTTGAACAAAACCAAATATTCTTTTTTGAGCTACAAAATAAATAGTACAAATGAAGAATACAAGATACCTGTAAGTGTTCAATTAGAAGGAAAGCTAGAGAGAAAAACAAAAGGGATATAAAATAGTTCAACAGTAAGTATCTTTTGACTGACTTTTACTTTGAGGCTTAAGCAATACATGAGGAGAATACAATGTAGCGATCTATAATTAGCAGATCAACAGAGGTTATTTTGGAGGTTTTAAGTTATAAAAGTTTTAAGTTACAGAAGTTAATGAGAACCTATAACTCAACTTTAAAATTCCCAACAACTTCAATAAAGCACGATCATGGAAGCAAATTCAAAAACGGTGCACACCAACCTAAACACACTGCTGTATCACCTTTTTCCTTCCTCCCTCCTTGTTGATGCTCTGGGCAGACCCTTTCAGGGTGCTCAGCCAGCAGAAAACAATAAATTTTAGTCTTCCCTAATGGGTTTCCTTGTACCGGCTGATTGGAAGAATAGACAAAAGTCAAAGCTACTGCAATGCAGAGAAGGATGCACACATCTAGACACAACAGGCAAAGAAAAGCAGCGCCAAGTTACACTGGCCTAAGTTTTTGGGCAACCAGAGGCTTTTTGTATACCTGTGTCCCACTGGAAAGATTTCACTGGTATGGACACATGGGAATCGCACAAAGGGATAAGTATCTTGAAAAGCACTGTGGACGCTAACTTCTTTAGAGAAACATTTTTCACTGCTGGAATTTTATCTACATTTCCACAAGTTATGCAGACATAATTGTGATTTACCTGCAAATAAACAATCTTCTGAAACACATCTTCTCTCATGCTCATCTCCACATCAAAATTTGAAAGTCTTTTGTCAGCTTCTGTACTTGCTAAGCGTACCTCTTTGTCAGGCGAGACATGCTGAGGAAAATCCAACATGCTTCTTTCCACTGTTGAAATAAAATGCAATGAAAACTTACACAGAGGGCTAGAAATTCTTTAAAGATAAGATACTTTCCCTCCCTTCTGATATTTACGAAAGGTAGAAGAAACAGTTGCCCAAAGCAACCTGGACACTTCAGGCTTGAAGCAAATACAGCGGTTTCAGATAACACACAAATTAATAGATGGAAGGACCAAACTGCACACCATTGTAACAAATAAACATTTTACAGAAACTATCTATTACCCAAGCCCAATTACGTCACTTTTTTACTTCTACATAGTCAACTGAAAGGTGTATAAACATGACACGTGGTCTTTGAAAGACAAACCATTTGCAAGTGAAGACTGACGCTGTTTCATAGCTGGTATTGATGCTTCCATGTTAGCAATGACAGTGTAAAGCTCTCAATCTTTCAAATAGGCCCATCTATCCCACAGTTAATTTTTACATTGTTATGAGAAGTGTCAAATCCCCATCTTATCTTCCGTGTTTAGGGAGAAACAACAAGGGAAACGTAAGATGCTGTCTATGTGTTCTCATCTTTTTTAGAATACACTTTTGAGACTAAGTAAATCCTTGCTTATTATTAAAGAAATATTGGATCTTACAGTGATGTTAATTAAGACTGTTATAACCTGTTGAATTAACATAATCCAAACCCCATCCATCTCCTCAAAAACACCTTTTAGAGTAACACTTTACATAAAATTACAAAGCTTTAAAATCCTAACCTGAAGTTGTTTTAGCAAACCCTGAGATACCCTCAGCCCTTCAGAAACCTCTGGAATGCAAACATGGGCATATGGTTCTTCTTGAAGTCCCCAGGAAACCTTTTCTTTCCCCTCTCCTGTCCTCATGCCAAGATGTTTCAAAATGATGAAGCAAGTTTTGGCAGCTTCCAAGTGAAATGTAAGGCCTGTTGTCAGCTGTGCCTTTTCAGCTAATAAGTTCCAGTTACTGTGGTAGGTCTTTCATGTACATGTGAAAGGGACACACAGACTTAAAAATGCAAGGTTCTAATGGAAGTTTTGCTTTGGTAATACATTCTTATATGCCATAGGCTGTTTCACCACTGAGTCATGCTAATTTCACATGCAGCTTTGAAGATTATCATTAAAGCTTAAATACAAGCCATTACTGGAATAGCATGTAGAGGGAAAGAGATGGTCTTGGAAGACGCAGTCCTTGGTGGCTATGCTGAGAAGCTGATGGACACTGTATTCTGAATCAAACAGATTTTTTTTTTCCTTCTAATTTAATTTAAAGCAGGGAGGTTTATATTTTGGTGAAAAGGCTTATAATGATTATACTTGGTACAATTAAGCTTACAGTAATTATACTTGGTACAATGTAACCTGAACCTAACAGGAAGCTGTTTGGATGAAGATTCCTCAGTCTTTCTGCCAGCATCAAATCCAGTCGATCTGCTGGATGTGCCTAAACTGTATTGCTAAGTAGCATGCAATATTCAGTACAAACAATTGAGCTGTAGGCCGCTCTCTTTTGCTAGGAAAATATTTTTGTTGCTGTTTTTCACAATTCTGGTGCAAGTACAGATTTTTTTGAAAGGGTTTAAGAGAACATGACATTTTATTACACTGACTACTTTTTGAGTCATGTGAACATTGTGTGATAGGCTTTTCAAAACAAAGCCACCCAAGACATCTTTATTTTCCTCATCTCCTCTGACCGACAATTATTTAAAAAACAGAATGTCCCATGTTTGACTATTAAACTCCATCCACATACTGGCATGTCTTTATCACTCAAAACAATCTAGATGTGACTGCATGACCAAGACCTCCCTGGATTCTTCAAGGCATTGCAAGCAATAATATAAAAAGCAAGCAGGTAAAGCAGTTTGCTTTCAAAAAAAAAAGCATTCAAAAATGTTGCCATTGTCAACCATTACATTTATCAACTTTTCCATTATTCTATTTGACTTCCTTGTCTCAGATTCTGAAGTGCCTGAAAAAAATTGCAGCTTATCAGGGTGAATCTATTATGCTTACCAGCAGCCTACTTTGTTGCACCCTGTTCCACAATGATTGTACACAGCTGGAAAAGAAAACATTAATTGAGGAGCTTCACATGCAAAAACAAAACAGGTGGCCAATGCAGTTCTCTGGACAAAGAGATCAACAGCACAATTTTGCTAATGCTTATTTTCATCTCTAGAATTAAAGCAGCAGAACTCCATAGATGAGCATGGTACTTATTGCTGAGAGGTACTGAGAGAGTATTATGCCCAAAGGACCTTTGAGACACGTTTACACATTCTACAGAAGAACAGCATAGATCAGAATTGAAAGCAACACCTATCTCTTCTCAATGTTCCTTCAGGTGCAAATGGAACGCCCTAGGGAAAGAAAATGCACACTAACCTGCGTATTCCACTTCTATGTCTGCCAAGGCCCGCACAGTATTTTCATGTGTTACATCTCCAATATCAAGCATCCCGACACTGTCATATACATGCTTTGTCTTCCTGATCAGCTCTTCTGTTCTTGTTCTAATTTGCTCTGGTGACAGGTCCCATCTCAAAAGGTTTCGGCCTGATGCTATGTATGAAGAAGCCTTGAGCTGGCTAGTAATTTCTGCTCCTAATGTCATTCTCAACACAAGTCGTGGCCCAACGGACCTGGAAGTATAAAAATGATCTTTGCATAGCAAGACTCTAGTTCAAGAGGTAGTTTACAGTACTATTACAGATTATTTTTAGGAGCAACAACATAGCTTGTACAGCAGGAACATACACAGACGTCACCCTTATCAATTAAGTCTAATTTTTAATAAATCAGAGGTCTGTTTTCTACTTTCTCCCCATCTAGAGGATGACTAAGTGTGGACAGGGATAAAAGCTTTGGTATCGACAAAACTAGACAGATTAAGTTACTATTCAGTTTTCTAAGAAAAAACAGAATTGCCGTTACTGAAACTCTACAGAACTCTGCATTTTTGAAATAAGGAATAAAATCCACACAGCAATTTGTTGATTATGAAAACCAAGAACTGTAAAGATGCATAAAAGAAATTCATTATAACAAATAATTTCATATTTATACACGATGTCTACCGCAATCAGCCATGGAAGGAAAACTTCTAGTTACTTCTCACTTGAAAATCTAATTGTTGTGGATTTTAAATACAGTTTCACTCTATTGCCAGAAGAGGTAGGTAAGTTTACTATCATTTCTGTGCTACTAATCCTGATTATACAAACCAACTGTATTTTAGCTTTAGTTACCAGAAAAGTTTACATATGTAACTGATCTTAGCATGTTAGCATGCTGTGCAATCAATGGCTACCTTTCCACTAATCTTTTTGACAGTATTTTTTTTTTAAGTGGCTTGAGCAACAAATCCAAACATAAGTAATAGGATACTGGCTTAAAAACATAGATGCTTCTACCCACCCACCCCAACAAACGAACACTCAGCTTGGTTGTATAAAGGAGGATACAGACTCAGGCAACTGACTGAAGTGGGGCTAGTGGAAACCCACAGAGTCACAAGTCTCCAGTCTACCTGGCAACTACAATAGCTCTGTTATATCTGAAGTAGTCATTGAAGGAGATAATTTAATAGTAATTAAAATACAGTTGCATTCAAGGAGTAAAGCTTAGTGCAGTATTTACTATCATAAAGTGATCATAGGAACATTAGAGGAGGATCTCTGGCTGGCAGAGATTTACTATCTGCCTTCTTATTTCAGTCCCATAGTTTAAAAGAAATAAATCTTACACTGTTATAGCAATAATGACAACTTAAAATTTCCAATTAACTAAAATAAAAGAATTCACAGAGAGAGCTTACTACTAAAAGGGATGTTTACATAACACTATTTTATATTAAATAACTTTCAATCTTAACCCTAGCCACTGTACCTGTATCAATTTTATTACAAAACCAGTCTGGTATGTGCATAAGTGCTCACATAGGTTTTGGCATATATTGCAGGGAGCATGCATAAAAGGATAGGCAATTTTAGCCTAGAGGAAAAAGAAAGCAGAAGAGTGAAATGCCAACAATCTGAAAAGCACCAAACACAGGGCTTCTGTTTGACAGTAAGACTTTTTTATTGCAAGTCTCACTTGTCTGTAAGAGGAATTGTCTAGAAATAGACTAGCCACAATTATTTTTACACGAAATGAAAATGAAAGACATTTCTAGGTACTCTTTATCTTGATGTGCTGGTTTTGGCTGGGATAGAGTTAACTTGCCTCATAGCAGCTAGCGTGGGGCTGTGGTTTAGGTTTGTGCTGAAAACTGTGTTGATAATGCAGATGTTTTCATTGCTGCTGAGCAGTGCCTACACAGAACCAAGGCTTTTTCTGCTTCTCACCCCACCCCACCAGCAAGGAGGCTGGGGTGCACAGTGAGTTGAGAGAGGGCACAGCCAGGACAGCTGACCCTGACTGTCCAAAGTGATATTCCATACCATATGGCATCATGCTCAGCATATAAACTTGTGGGACGAAGAAGGAAGGGCAGAGGACACATTTGAAATGATGACGTTTTGTCTTCCCAACTCAACATTACATGTGACAGAGCCTTGCTTTACTGGGGAGGGCTGAATGCCTGCATGCCCTTGTGTGTGTGGCTTTTGCTTTTCCAAGTAACCTGTCTTATCTCAAACCATGAGTCTTCTCACTTTTACTCTTCCGACTGTCTCACACATCCCACCATAGGGGACTGAGGTGAGTGCCTGCATGGGGCCCAACTGCTGGCTAGGGTTAAATGATGACAGCTGAGAACTATCTCTCCTTGAGTCCATGGTTTCTTCAAATCATCCAATACCAGTGTAGACACAATGTTTACTTTTCCCTTCTCCTTGCACACAGGAACATAGATGTTCAACATATCATAAAATCATAGATTTATAGTCTGACTCAAAGATCACAGAGTTCCAACACCCCTGCCACAGGCAGGGACACCAACCTCCAGGCTGATCTATACAAGGTTGCCCAGGGACCCATCCAACCTGGCCTTGAACACCTCCAGGGACGGGGCATCCACCATCTCTCTGGGCAGCCTGTTCCAGCACCACAACCCTCTCTCTGTAAAGAACTTCCCCAGAATATCTAATGTAAGCTTTCCCTCCTTCAGCTTCAACCCATTCCCCTTGTCGTGCCATAGTCTACCCTTTTCAAAAGTTGATTCCCCTCCTATTTCTATGCTCCCTTCAGGTACTGGAAGGCTGCAGTGAGGTCCCCCTGCAGCTTTCTCTTCTCCAGGCTGAACAAGACCAGCTTCCTCAGCCTCTCTTCATAGGGGAGGTGCTCCAACCATCTAATCACCTTTGTGGCCTCCTCTGAACCCTCTCCAACAGTTCCACATCTTTCCTGTATTTGGGGCCCCAGATCTGGACACAGGACTCCAGATGGGGCCTCACGAGGGCAGAGTAGAGAGGGACAATCACCTATCACACAGACGATTTGTCTGAATAAAACCCACAAGCGTACCCCTTCCACTTCTCTCTCCAATACCAAGTCAGTTCTGCCATTAATGCCTTAGCTTCTCTACTGAACTACTGAAAATTTGAGCCTCAGAAGCTTATGATAAATGTTATGATACTAATGTTTATAAACATCTGAAGTGTGGGACAGAGTGGGAAGTGGCCAGTCCCTTTTCAATCATCTGTGGAGACAGGACAAGGGGCAATGGCTGCAAGTTGGAGCACAGGAAGTTCTGCACCAAGATGCAGAAGAACTTTTTCCCAGTGAGGGTGACAGAGCCCTGGGACAGGCTGCCCAGGGGGGTTGTGGAGTCTCCATCTCTGGAGATATTCAACACCTGTTTGGATGCCTCCCTGTGCAATCTGTCCTAAGGAACCTGCTTTGGCAGGGGGATTGGACCCGATGATCTCTTGAGGTCCCTTCTAACCCCTATGATTCTGTGATAAATGAAGCTGTTTTCATGAAAGCAAAAGTTTCAGTATTAGCATTCTTAAAATGCATTAGTTTCCCATCCCCAAAACCACTGAATTCTACCCTGAATCTGGACATACATTAAAGAACAGTAATTCATTAAGTCATGAACAGCTTCCCAGTGGACTGTCCTATATTTACTTTTTCACACATTGTTAGTGCAGCTCTGGTAAACCACAGGAAAGCTGAAGGGGAACCTCCTGAAAAGTAAGTTCAAGGCTCCGAACTCTACCCTCTCACCCCAGACTCCTCGAGAACATCAGAAAGTATCTGAAAGGTGTCAAATTAAGGTCAAAATAGAAGTAAAATGGACTCAAAGGAAAACAATAGCCTGAACACCACAATCGCTAGCAACTATGCTGAAAAGCAAGATACAAGGCAGATACTGTTTTTAAAAAGAAGCTACAGCTTTCTGTAATTCATTAGCTTCACCTAGACATGTCACTAACTACATATTATCAGCAATAAATATAAAAATAGTCATAGCACGAATAGATTATATTAATTTCAGCCTGTCCAACATCTTAACTAATAAATGAAGTTGGACTGATTTAATTAACTTGAATGTGGGGGCCCTAACTGCTGCAAAGTACTGCTGTTAAATAAAGAAAAAGATGTTACCTGATTTTCTTAGTATGTTTGTCATCTACAAATTTGACAGCTGCATAATGTCTGTCTCTTAGCAAAACACAGAACCACCTGGTTCTGAAATCCTGATACCTCCTGCTGATACAAAGAAATAGTCATTTATGCACATTAACAAAAGCAGTACACTCAGAAAGCCCCAAAATCTTTCTGATTTACCACATTAAGGTGGGCCTTCAAAATTTGTAAGGCAGCATTTTGTACAAAACAAATCACTACATGCAACTCTTCAAATACTTGTTTACATGTGCTATTACTTTGCTACCACTCTATCAGATTGTACTTAGGCCCAATATAACTGACACCAGATTAATAAAAAGCAACGCTAGTAAAAATATGTAAGTTAAATCTTAGCCATATCTTTCATGACTTAGTATTTTATACTCCTTGTCTACATAAATTAAAATTCCCCAAGCTCCATATAGCACACTGCAATAAAATTGATAATTTACTAACTTTACCTTATTTTTTAAGAAATAAAGAAACAATGCCACAATTAATTTTTAATAGACTATAAACAAGAAAGAAGAGTATAATTAAAATAGCATGACTATTTCAAAAGTACTCTGCAACTATGCTTATCATGTTATTAGAGAGAAAATGTTACAGTAAATTGTATCATTGGGAACCTTTAACTTCCCAGATATAAACTGGAAAATAAAGTCTATTAATAATGGTAGGAAACAGATGCAACTGCAAACAGCTTTCTTTGAACAGCAACTGAGCCAACAAGATGCCATTAGTATTTTAGGCTTGTTTTTGCCAAATGGCAGCAACACTAGAGGAGAACCAGCTATTGCTAGGACTGAGCAAGCAGTTTATTCAGTTTAAAATCAGATGGAGGGATAAACAAATGTAGGTCTGTGCACGATGTACATGTATGCTGCAATTATCCCATGTAGCCACTGGTAGGCTGACTAATGCCTGAACTGACTAGTTCAAACTGTTTCAGATGTTACACTCAATTTTTTGTATCTAAACAAGCCCAGGTTAAGGATAAGGTTCGTGTCCAGCAGCAGTATTGCCTTATGATATCTATTCTTTCCTGCTGCTTCCTCTGCTGCTCATTTCTGTCCCTGAGCACTACTCCATCAATGATGGCAGCATAACTGTTGCTTGGGTCATACTTTGAAAAGAATCAGGGCAGCATACAGGTGAACAATGAAGCGGACCCAAAAAACGCAGGGGTGGGTGTTCTTTTCAGCTATTTGATAAGGAACTTCAAAACAGCTGTGCTGGCCCAAAATGAACGATCAAAAGTGTCAACAGCCATCTAAGCTGGCACTGATGCTAGAAACTTGTATGAAATGTAGCAAAAACAGTCTCAGTACAACTGCTGTCATTAAGCATACCACACAAGTGCTCTAAAGGGAAAAGGAACTATTCATGTTAAACAGGCAATACTCAGGAATACATGTCAACTAGAATTTTAAGAAATGTTTGTAACCTTCAGGTCAGTGAGATCCTGAAACAGCTGCCCAACAAGCACCAGAAAGTGAAAAAACCTCTCTTTAAAACATGGAGCTTGACCAGCATATAAAATAGATTATATTACTTGGTTACCTGAAGTAACATAGGACTAGACTTGATCACCCCCACTGTCCCTTCCTGTCCCTATGTTTCTGTGAGATATTTCAAAATTAAAGCATGATTATTTATTTACATTGCCTTTCTACTATGAATATCCAGTTGGCCCCTTCTGACAATCTGTGTAGGTCTTGTTCTTGGGTGAGTCCTATAACATCTAATAATGGCATTGGAATGACATACAGAGCAGACAAAGATAATATGCATCTGTCTATGAGAAGTTCAGGAGGAGACACAGAAAGTTTGGTTTGGACTTTCACTTACAACAAAGTGTACTATAGGGGCAGCTGTTTTCACAAATTATGGTATTAATCTGCAAATCTCAAAAGCCTTGAGAACAGTAATTTCTACCAAAAGCTGTAGCTACTTACAAAAGAGAATTTTTAAAAAGAAAACAAATCTTCTAATTTACAGACTGCGATCATTGCTATTTTCACTAGAATGCCAGGTAATTTATTTTACCAACAAATCTACAATTTAATTACTTGCTGCTTCTGGAAAAAAGAAATTTGATTTTAGAAGGACCTTTCTAATACTCTATTACAGCAATACAGCGTCCAACATAACTGCTGCAAAGACAAACAAAGCAATTGAATTTACAGACTGATTTTTAACTCGTGCAGTAAGTATTTTAAACATATTAAACATTTATCTAAGTCTGGTTAGTTTAGAAACATTTTCCGTGACTAGAACATGCCAAGCAACCCTTTGTTGGCATGTTCCATTAGAGTTATTAATATAAAACAAGAAAGCCACAATCTATGAAGCAGAAGCAGCAAAGGGTAGCTCCAGCTTTAGAGAATACAAATATAAAAACCTGCAAGCTTGTCCACATTATGCTTCTACTACTCATAATTGCTTTATAATATGGTCAGGATTTAGGCTTTCTCTCTCACTTAACTCTAACTGCATATGGATAGCTATGACTCCACCAAGAATATTCAATGGTACATCCAGTTTTCAAACTAATCTTCACCTAAACAGTATTAGTTACAATGACAGGTATAATTTTACTGGAAAAAAAAAAGATTAATAAATGTATTTCTGGTAAACATATATACAGATGAGATTGCTGTACTTGCTAATAGACCTGACAGGTCCATGTAACCACACAAAAATCAGAGTGTATCAGCTTCGTATAGGAAGGAAAAGTGTATTCTCTGCTGACAAAAGTATGGAATAACAGTTTCAGGCTAACATGGAAGCAAAATTTAAAAAAAAAAGATGTGTCTCAAACTCAGATAACTTAGCAATCATCCAGCTTTTTAAATACTCTCATGGCAAATAAATACAATAAAGTTTTGCTTGATGCACCTTATGTATTACACACTTCAGGGGACATTCTTACGGATACAAGTAAGAGCAGATTTGCCAGTCACAAGGAACACAATTGACAGCTTTTTCCAGTCAGCAGTTGATGGAGTTTTGTAAAAGCTGACAAAGTTAAGAACAACAGCAGCGCCTTTTTGCTCTTCCTGTCCTTCGAAACAGTGGCTCTCAGTTAAACAACGCTTTCCAGCCCTACGGGCTGCGGGACCAGCGCTGCAGCCACCTCTGGTTGTGTACAAAGACCAAATTCATCAGGTGCCTGCAGCCAACATCAGAAGGTCCCGGTGTTTGGGCTCCACCTAGCGGCCTCCTTCAAAAACACAAAAACAGAGCCCCAACCAAAATCCCCACAAAACCATGACATTTTAAGGCAATATAAAGCCCGATAGTTTGCCTTAGGGTAAATTACTTAGTACTCGAATGATATGCCACATGTCAATATTTGCCTGAAAGTAATACCGAAGTACGGAGGGGCCTCACTACAGCCTTCCAGTCCCTCAAGGGAACATATAAGCAGGGGGGGAATCAACTTTTTAAAAGGGTAGACAATTGCAGGACAAGGGGGAGTGGGTTGAAGCTAAAGGAAGGAAGGTTTGGTCTAGATATTCCGGGAAAGTTTTTTTACAGAGTGGTGAGGTGCTGGAAGGGGCTGCCCAGAGAAGTGGTGGATGCCCCGTCCCTGGAAGTGTTCAAGGCCAGACTGGATGGGGCCCTGGGCAACCTCATGTGGATACAGGCCTGGTGGTTGGTGGCCCTGCCTGTGGCAGAGGGGTTGGAGCTCTATGATCCTTGGGGTCCCTTCCAACCCAGACCATTCTATGATTCTATTCAGAAACAGATACAAACAGTAGCAGAGGGACCCACGTGGTTAAAGCAAGGCTACACAACAGTCCAGGCTCACATGGAAATGGACTGCTTTTTTCTTTTCTTTAAATGAAGAAGTTAAAAAGAAACAAACCACAATTAGCATTCAGCAGCTTCTAATATAATGTAAGACACATCTCAGTTGGTTTGTATTCTCAGAATGGGTAAGATAGAAATTTAATACAAGACTTTGCAATATTTAGAGATCCTTCATTCTTGCTTGAATTAAAAATACATCTCCATATTGTTTCACTTTTCATTCCCAGTTTCAGACAAGAAGCTTGTATCAAAAATAGTGTGGCCAGTAGGGCTAGGGAGGTGACTGTGCCCCTGTACTTGGCATCAGTGAGGCCGCACCTCGAGTGCTGTGTCCAGTTCTTGACTCATTGAGGTCCTTGAGTGAGTCCAGAGAAGGGCAACCAGGCTGGTGAAGGAGCTGGAGGGCAAATCATATGAGGAATGGCTGAGGCAGATGAGGATGTTGAGTCTGGAGAAGAGGAGGCTCTATCACTGCCTACAATACCTGAATGGAGGTTGTAGAAAGGTGGGCGATGGTCTCTTCAGCCAGGTGACAGATGACAAGGGGAAATGGCACAAAGCTGTGCCAGGACAGGTTCAGAGTAGATGTTAGGAAAAAATTCTTTACTGAAAGAGTTGTCAGGGCCTGGAAAAGACTGCCGAGGGAGGTGGTTGAGTCACCATCCCTGGATGTGTTTTAAAAAAGCATAGATCAGGTACTTAGGGTATGGTTTAGCATAGGATCGGAACAGTTGGACTTAATGATCTTAAAGGTCTTTTCCAACCTTGGGATTCTGTATATCTTATAGTAAAGCAAGGCCAAAAATCAAACAAAATAAGCAGAGGACTGCATAACCCAAGCCAAAACAAAACAAAAACAAAGGTAAAAAAAAATCTAAGACTGAACAAGCAAAGTACAGTGAAACAGGTCAAAGCTAGTCACAGGGCAACACTTTTTCAGAGGAGCCAAAGGCCCCACAATATAAGTCATCCCTTTTTCTTGCTGGACTAACACATTTAATGGCCTTATTAACACTTGACTTCTCAGTCCTTTCATCTGTTTGGCTCTTGACAGTGTATGGAACAGTGAGTACGTGCCTTGAATTCACGGTCCACTTTCCTTAGAAATGTACTTGGCTCTGCGTCATGACTGTTTGGCACACACAGACCTCACAGTATAGCAAGGACAGCATGATTAGTACGTCCTAATTTAAGGCTCTGTAACTGCCATTAGAAATTATTTTTTTTTCCTTAAGCTGCATCTGAAGGAACAGAAGAAAATCTAGTGCCTTTTAACACTAAACTATCTACTTTGTCACTATATCTTTCAGGAAAAATAGGCCTAACAATTCACTGTACACCCTACTTTGACTCTAGTCCTATAATACACTTTTAGCTCTTGTATATTCTATGTTATTACAGTCATATAATATACTTTTAGCTCTTCAGATCAACGTGAGTGAGTCAAAGACAAAAAAGCTTCAAGTTACACAAATATTTAAAAATTTTTATTGACACATGCTACATCTGTAACCTTACTATCTGGCAACATGTTGCTGGTTTTACTGATAAAATTAACAGCAAGGTAATTGAAACAGGCACTCTCTGGAAGCTACAGAAAATACAGACCTTAAGTAGAAACTCATACATGTGCACAACAAGTATCAACTTATTTCATGGAACCATAGAATGTTTTAGGTTGGAAAGGACCTTTAAAGGTCATCTAGTGCAACCTCCCTGCAGTAAGCAGTGACATCTTCACTAGATGAAGCCGCTCAGAGCCCTGTCAAGCCTGACCTTGAATATCTCCAGGGATGGGGCCTCTTCTACCTCTCTGGCAAACCTGTTCCAGTGATCTACCACCCTCATAGTGAAGAACTTTTTCCTAATACCCAAGCTAAAACTCCCCTTTTCAAGTTTAAAACCATTAACCCTCATCCTATTGCTACATGTCCGTGTGAACAGTTCTTCCCCAGCTTTTTTATAGGCACCTTTCAGGTACTGGACAGCTGCTATAAGGTTTCCCCTCAGCCTTCTTCAAACTGAACAAGTCCAACTCTCTCAGTCAGTCTTCATAGGAGAGGTATTTATACCCTCTCTGTCCCGCCCATTCCTGCAGCCTCTTAACAAAAGGAATTTGGAAACTGGTCTGATTGAATTTCATAGGAGGAGGTGATTTCGACACTGTAGTCTGGAGTGGAACACACAGTAGTGTCAGGGTACTGTTTCTGCGGAGTGTGTGATCTCTAGAATTACAGCATCCACGGTTGTAGTTTTAAAATAAAAAACCCAAACCAACCCACAACACCCCCCCCCAACCCTACCCAACAAACAGACAACCAAGCAACCCAAATCAAACAAAAGAATTACTAGGACTGCTAAGCTAGGGTTCAAACTCACTGTGTGAACTGAATCCATCCGGTGCCACAGTAAACCTCATCCTAGCGTAAACTTGCATGGAGGATCTTAAGAAAGTTAGTGGAGAGACAAATTTTCAACATTCACATGTAGACAGCAAGTGTACTACATTGAATTTGTTGCAGGATGTGCTCATTACATCTTTATTACATCTTTTGGTACCTCACTTGCAGAATCCCCTCCCCTCCAAAGCTCTGTGCTACAGTGTACTTGCTGGACACTGCAACTAGGCAAACAAATAAACCCTCCTTCCTGCTCTACCTTTTGAGTGATAAGTGACCAGACATCACTGAGTGCTGCCCAGGCCAGTTCCAGGCCACATGAAAAATTGTTCCAGCATTAGAAGTATGGCCAAGAACCTTATTCATTTAAATAAAATTCAAATTCATTTTGAATTTGAACCTTATTCATTTAAATAAAATTCAAATAAAAAAGTGTTTCTGTGAAAGATGGAACTCTCATAGCGTCAGTATGATGAACATACACTGCCCCCCACTCTTTGCTCAGAGACAAGTGTAATTCCACCTACCCTCACGTCGTCTTCCCTAAGCTAAATACACAAAACATGTCCTGTAAAACAGGGAAATCCCAACTCACATATCTACTAGAATTCTTGTAAGAGGTCACAATAGAGAGAGATCAGTTCATAGAATCTATTTGATTTCCAAAGATTGTTGATCAGAAGGTCCTAAAGAAACATAGTCCTGGGGTTGCACTAGATGACCTTTAACAGTCCGTTCCAGCCTAAGGCAATCTGTGACTCCATAAACATGACAGTGCAATGAAAAGGGAGATCCTCTTATGGAAAAATGGGTAAAAGGCAGGAAATAAACAGAAATGGTTGCTCGTTTTTCTGAATGGAACTGGGTGACCAATGGGACCTTGCAGGGTTCCAGGCTGGGTTCTGTATTCTTTCACATATTTATACCTCATTAACAAAAGGTGGGGTTAGTGAAGTGACAAAATCTACTGATGATAATCCAGTGTACTAAAGGCAGCCAGAGCAAGATGTGAAATAATGTTGCAACACTGAGTGAAGCTTAAAATCACTAACAATGTGAGTTTTAGTCTTAATAAATATGAAGTGACACATTTCTGACTTTACACACACAGTGATGAGCTGTGAGCTATCTAATTATTCTGGAGACATAACAGTTTCACAAAAACATCAGCCAAGAAGCAGTTGAAAAGAAGAAAATGATAGGATTGACTAGAGGTACAACAGAGAACAAAACAAAGATTTCTATACAACTCCACAATACCATAAAGCACCCAAATACTATGTTTAGTTCTGAACTTCCTAGCAGTTACAAACACTTCCCTTCTGTTCTCCCACCTGCCCAAAACCTTCTCCTGTTCTACCAAGTCACCATGAGTTAGTAACAATCAGCTGTAGTGAGCAGTGAACTCCATTCAAAGAACTAAGTAGAACTAACTAAACGGGGGCTGGGGTGGGGGAGAGGGAAAGACAACAGAGGAAGTACTTCAGAGATTTATAAAACAATGAAGAGAATAGAGAGAATGAACAGGGATCAGTTTTTCCCCCCACTGCCTCAATTACCAACAATTCAGGAAGATATTAAATAGTTTTAGAGGGGAATTTCAATGCAAAACCATTTCTGGACCAATTTTTGTACAAGATCATATAAGCCACTTGTTCCTGTGTTGGGAAGTCGCCAATTCCTAGGCTGTTCTGAAAAGCTAGTAGTGAATGTTCACCAAGGTACCTGGCCCTGGCTCCTGTAGAAGAAAGGACAGATTTTTGTACAAACCCCAACCATTTAAAAGGAACCTCCATAAGCTGGGCATTTCTTCCTTTGTACAGAACATGACAGAACAGGTATGTCCTCAAAGTCATTAATTGCATTGCTTAGTATGGTCCAACTGGTGATCCATGGGTCAAATTCAGTACACAAAAGGCTTTTGAGCCTGACATTTTTGTCTCAGCCAGTCCAAGGAATAATTTTGTTCTGCAAACTCTGTCTAATAGAAAAATTGGTCTTCTGAAGCCTGCTGTGTTTGAAAGGTGGAAAGACCACAGGAAAGAAATCACTGCTACAGAACGTAGAGGAGGTTGTGTGGTCAAAGGTGAAAGGTAAAAACATTCAGAGGGTCCTGTCTGGTCCTTTCCATTGCTGAGATGTTGGATCTGGTAACTTAATGAAAGCACACATGCACACTAATAAGTATGAAAGAAGAAAGTGACTACAAAAGTTCTTCCTGTTTCTTTACTTTCCAGTGTCATTCCTCCCCCTGCCACATTTTGTTGGTGTTTTACTTCCTTATCAAGAGAAATACCAGCATTCAGACTTTCCAGAGTTTGAAATTTAAAATTAGATCTTAAATATAAATTCTAGTTTCTCCATAGTCTAACTAGATATATTTTCTTATTCAAAAGCTGATTTTGAAGATCACAGAATCACAAAATTGTAGGGGCTGGAAGGGACCTCAAGAGATCATCGAGTCCAACCCCCTGCCAAAGCCAGGTACTTAGCACAGATGGCAGATAGGAATCCAGATGGGTATATCTAGTATATCTCCAGAGATGAGACTCCACACCCCCTGGGCAGCCTGTCCCAGGGCTCTGCTTCCCTTCCTCCACACGTGTCTCTCCCGCTCCCTGGCCTTCTCTCTCTTCTCTCCATCGTTTCAGCTCCTACCTGCCTTTGCCATGTCCCCTTTTCTGTCCCATACACTCCAGAACTCAAGTATCCTAGAGAATTATTTTAGGACACTGAAATTACTTTTCAAATATTTTTTCCATTTCTAAGAATATACTCAAGAAGTAAACAGACTACTGCACTTAATTAACCTATATCATATCTTAGCCTGACTTTTTCCATGCATTTTACTCAACTAAATAGTCACCACTGAATCTTTTGAATTGCCATATGGTATTTAATTGGAAATAGCCTCCCCCCCAACAGCTACCTATTTTAACCAAAACTCTTAATGTAGTTTTATACAGCCTGAAGCAGGATATGTGAAATTTGCTATTTTTATGCCATGTTAAGATTTTTCCTGCGGGAAAAATAGAAGCTAAGAATCTTTGCTCAATTCAACGTCTCTGTAACCAACTGCTTAACTTCTGAAAGCTAGAGGTTAGTATCAGGCATTCAAGACCACTCTCTCTTGTGAAATAATTATTTGGACACACACAAAAGATGACTGGGAAAAAAACCCCACAATTAGCCAAGTGCAGTGATCATTCCCTGTTGTACTTATCACCACTGATGAAAAAAAAAAAACCCCAACACTTTATTATTACTTAAGAAGGAGGTATCTTTAGTTTCCAAATGCAAACCCAAACAAAGATAAACCTTTTTTTTCTAAAGAAAAAAACTTCCAGTTTCTTTCCTTTTTGTTGGAAAAATCTGAAGGATAAATAAGGACTGTCAAACAAGTAAAAACGACTATGTAAAAAGAACATAAATTAGGAAAAGATAATTTGTGCCTTTCACTTGACAAAAGTAAGTTGGTCAATTAATTTATAACAGCAGGAGCCTTATGTAAAGAAAAAAAAAACCTGGATCTTATTTTCTAACTGCTAGTACCCCTCAATCCTAATTGAGTCTGAACAAAGGCTGTGAAATAGGACAAAAATGGCACGTTTTATGCAGTAAGCACAGAACTGCCATTTCTCAAAAGCCCACAAGAGGTAACCATCATCTTCATTTCGCACTCCAATTCAGTTCTATGGTGACTATTCACACGTTTCCTATTACACCTGGCCCTTTGCTCGTGTTTTTCTGCCCTTTCTGTTGCCTCAATGATGCTTATTTGTCTACCCCAGCTACAACTCCCTACAAGGCTTCTTCCGCGCTGGTTTTCTGGGTCTGTGCAGAGCCAGAATCCACCACGGAGAAAAAGAATTCACCCCTTCTTTTAAAAAACTCCTGGTAACGCGCTCGTACCGGTCTCAACTCTCACACAAACGTGACACAGCGACACACCTTCCGATAACGCCATTGAAACCCGGCTGCCCCGTTTCATTTCACACCCACCCTGCCAAAGAGCCCCACCGCTACAGCTTTAGCTCCCTATCTACTGTTTTTCCCGGCGGGCATCCGACAGCCGGTGCAAGAATAAAAAGGCTACAGCCCCCCCCCCCCCCCCCGCCCACCTGTAAGCTGCACGTAGCAGGGGATTATTTCAGGGAGGCCGGACGGCGCCAGGGGCCGAGGCAATAAGCCCCTCAGGCTGCAGAGCTCCTGCCCTATTGTCTGCCTGGCACACCTGCAGCCCGCCGCCCGCCCCGCCGGCGAGCGGGCGTTCCTCATCTCACAGCCTGCGGGCAGCCGCCCCGGCCCGGCCACACGTGGGTCAGCCAGCAGCTCGCAGCGCCAGCGCCACGCCAGGACACCCGGACGCAGCCCGGGCCGGGCTCCCCCAAGGACGGGAACCTCCCCGGCAGCCGCGGGCTACTCGCGACTCTCGCGGTCAGGCAGCCCCCACACCGGAGGCGACTCGCCGTGAGGCGTCCCCCAGCCCGGGGCCCGCGGCGCCGCATTCCCCGCCGCGCCTACCTGCGAGCCGCGCCCGCGCACAGGGCCAGCATGGGGAGGGTGGTGCGAGGAGGGGGGGGACGGGGTCGCGGCGGGAGGCAGGGCCGGCTACACGCCCACTGACGCCCCGCCCCCTCGGTTACTTCCCCGGCCCCGCGCCGCCGCTCCGCACATCCGCTTCCGTCGCTGCCACCGCCCCCTCGCGCTCTCCCCGCCGTGGCCGAGCGAGCGCGTACTCGCAGCGAGCTCGCGCAGCCACCGCGCACGCCTGCCGCGCGCACGGCCCCCGCTCCGCCGCCTTCCTCCCGCCGCGGCGGTGCTCCGCGCCCCTCCCCCGCCTTTCCCGCCCGGCGCCGGCGCTGACAGAGGGACAGCGTCTGCCGCGGGGCTCTCACACGGTAAGGACGATGGATGTCCTGTCTCCGCCGCGAGCGCAGCTCTTGCGGGCGCTGGGCGGCTGCGCGCCGCCTCCAGGGCGCCCCTCGTCCCTGGAGCCCGGGGGCGGTGGCGCGGGGCGGTGAGCGTGCGGTGGGTAGAGCTGGGCAGAGCTGGGCGGCGCGGCGCTGTCTCCCCGGCGCCGAGGGGGCAGTACGGGCGGAGGGATGCGCGGGTTGTGCGGGGCATGCCTGTCCTCCGGGCCTGAGCCAGCGGCTCCGGGCCTGCCGCGGGACCGGGAGCTTGCTGGGGGGGTACAGGGATCGCGGTCCCCGGCCTTGCCCGCGGGGACGCGCCCCAGCCGGCGGCACCCCGTGCTGCCCGCCCGGTGGGGCGCGTCGGCGGCCGAGGAGCCGGGCACGGCAGCGGCCGCCGCTTCCTCGGCCCTTCCGTGAGGGGAGCCCGAACGCGGTGGGCGCGGCTGCTGCGCGCCGCGGGCAGCCGCCCCGCTGGCGGGGAGCCGCTTCTCCCCCGTCCTCGCGGCGGTGGCTGCTCGGCGCGGGGCGGGCTGCGCATCGGCTCGCTCGGGGCTCGTGGAGAGAAGGGGATGTAGCGAGGGCTGCCTCGGGGTCTTCCCGTTCGCTTAACGCTGGCTTTCACACCCACTTCCCCGGGCGACTGGGCAAGGTCGTGCGTGTTCGGGTCGAAGCGGTTTCAGGGAAAATAACTCGGAAAGCTGGAACTAATATTTTCCTCCGAAGTTACGTAACTCCCCGCTGATGCGGGACGCACCTCAGGCTGAGCACGGGTGTGCACCGAGGTCACGGTGTTCCAGTTTTCCGTCCAGAGCGAATGCGAACCGTTCAGCGGCACGATCTCGGGAGACAGACTGCCTGGTGTTAAACCATGTTCCTTCACGTCCTGGTACATTTTCAGTGGGGCTTCTTAATCGAGTTTTGCTTAAACAGGGGCTCCCGCTTCCAAGTGCGTATTTTTCGGAAATAAAGAAAATGAATCATAAGTTGCTGAATTATTTTGGCCTTGGTGAACTCTCCTGCAGGAATGAATCTGAGGAAATCTGTGTTCTTGTGCTGATAGACTAGATGATTGCAGGAGTTCTCCCCAGTCTGTACAACTTAACCACTTGTTTCAAGGCATCGCTTTATTGCACTTTCTGGCAAAGGATAAGGGTTTTTTTTTTGTTTTGTCTGGGCTTCTTACTGAGCTCAGTGGGAGGTTGGAGTACTCTAGGAAGTAATTTTCTGAAATACAGCATACTGTTGTTTTTAAGACACAGGAGAAACATCAATTTCAAAATGTCATCAGTCAAACGCTTGGTTTATGCAGTCATCCATTTCTTGAGGGACCAGAGTCAGATGGGTACTTTCACTCCAGATGAACAAGAAAGCTTGGAAGGTATGTGATAAAGGGTCTTATATATGTATGTATATTACATACCCACGTGTTAAATTGCTGGATGTATATTATCATAGAAAGTAACTGTAGGGACCTAACTGAAACTGCCACCAAGTATTATCTGTGAGCGGGATCATGATCTTAATGTTTCTGACATTAAAACATTTCTCATTTTACAAATGTTATTAAGTTACAAGATGTGTACTACCTTAATTTTTGACTACGGATACTTTGAATCACAAGCTACACAGTGCTAAATTGTAGGCTACAGTAATCATTTGTGTAGCTGTCCCACAAATTTCTACCTGCTGATTCTTTTTCTATTGACTTGTTTGGTTTCTTTCTGTGTTTTGTGTCTCATAGTAGCAATACTGGCCACAGAGAAAGTGAAACAATTGCTACATACTAGTTTTGGTGTATGGGAAGAACTCCTGTGTCACATTTGCAAGAACTCTTTGTAATTTATGTGGTCCTAAGAATATGGAAAATAAATTATTTACATTTCTTTTTCACTTGAATAGCAATTCCAAAGAGGACATGATAGTGAAAGTTTTCAGTATAATGTGGTTTCTCTTATGCATAAAATCGCGAATCATAAAATGGTCAAGGATCACAGAGTTCCAACACCCCTGCCACAGGCAGGGACACCAAGCTCCAGGCTGATCTACACAAGGTTGCCCAGGGCCCCATCCAACCTGGCCTTGAACACCTCCAGGGACGGGGCATCCAACACATCTCTGGGCAGCCTGTTCCAGAACCTCACCACTCCTTCTGTAAAAAACTTCCCCATAATATCCAACCTAAACCTTCCCTCCTTTAGAATTAATCCATTTCCCCTTGTCCTGCCATTGTCTACCCTTTTAAAAAGTTGATTCCCCTCCTGTTTGTATGTTCCCTTCAGGGACTGGAAGGCTGCAACGAGGTCCCCCCGCAGCCTTCTCTTCTCCAGGCTGAACAAGCCCAGCTCCCTCAGCCTCTCTTTGTAGGGGAGGTGCTCCAGCTCTCTAATCATCCTTGTGGACCTCCTCTGAACCCTCTCCAACAGTTCCACATCTTTCTTGTATTTGGGGCCCCAGACCTGGACACAGGACTCCAGATGGGGCCTCACGAGGGCAGAGTAGAGGGGGACAATCACCTCCCTGTCCCTGCTGGCCACCCCTCTTCTGATGGAGCCCAGGGTACCATTGGCCTTGCGAGCTGCAAGAGCACAGTGCTGGCTCATCCACAATGACACCCAGGTCCTTCTCAGCAGGGCTACTCTCAAGGAGCTCTTCTCCCAGTCTGTATCTATGTCTGGGATTCTTCCGGCCCAAATGCAACACCTAAGTCCATCTCTTTGTTAACATAGCTACAGAAAGTTGGACCTTGGTGTGTCTTTCTCTGTTGGCAGACATTCGTTAGGTCTTTGTAACTTCATAGTATCTGTCTTCCTCCTTCATACTGCTGTTACTCATTTTCCCAAATTCATGGAGATTTCAAGGCAGGTGATATCACAACGTGGACTTTAGCAGGAGAAGAACAAAAAGGTCTTAATTCTTCAACAAGCTTTTCATAGCGTCTATTGAAACACCTTTGCACTGTTCCAAGCCTCTTGTATGACTCAGCCAGAGGAGCAATTTGGAGGTAAGAGGGGATGTCAAGAGCCAGCAGTGCAATAAGCAACATCCAGGCAGTTGATCAAATTACCTGAAACCTGAGGTGTGGAGAGCAGACTCTCCTGAGGTGCATAGCACCTCTGCTTCTCAGAGGTGTAAATGTAAAAAGATAAACCCAGAGTGGCCTTCCTTCCAGTGTCTGTGTTGGTTTTATGGTGTAGTTGTTCACTACTGTAAGCAGGAAAGAAACACTTGTTTCATAATACTCAAAGGGTACTCCAAAAAGAATAAAAGCTAGAAGATTTGGTTTTACATCAGAGTATGGAGCATTTTGTATATTTAAAACGTGGTAGTCAGCTCTGAATTTGACCTGTATCAGCTTATGATGAAGTTCAGCTGATCAAAGAAAGCAATGTTTTTGCAAATCATTAAATGAGAGATGAAGAGTATTCCTTTTGTTTTTATAATAAAACTTGTAAGTATTGGTTTATGAGTGAATATTTGCCTGATAACTTGTCTTAGAACAGCCTTAGCCAGTGTCTATATGAAGGAATGAACAATTTTAAGATTGCTTTCTGAAAAAAAAATTATAAAGCCTTGGTTGTGCTTAAATGCTGATGTAAAATTTCCTATTTTAATACAGATATGAAATTCTAATTTTAGACCTGTATCCTGCCAAAAGCATGGTACCATATGCTATGTGTTAGAAGATAGGAGGTGGGCATTCTGAATAGTTGACTCATTTTAGTTGTGCAAAATATATCTTTAGTGCATGTGGAGCAGCAGTGGCCCAAGTCCCACCCATTGAAGTGTTTATTGTTAGGTGGAGACATAAGGGATAAAAAGAAATTGGCTGATCTTTTCAGTGGTACCTCATGTACCTACTTGACATCTATGAAAAGATAGAACACAGTGTGATTGTCTGTGCCAAGAAGAGACTTTAACAGTTCCCATTCCCTTCAAAGCAACAAAAAGAGCTCAAACATTAAAGATACAGTTGAGTATCAGAATAGAAATCTGTCTCATATTCAAACGCCATTTACATTGATAAACTGTATTCTGCGTGTTTGGATTACATAGCAATGCCAGTGACAGTGTAAATTTCCTCTAGGAATTTTGTACTTGCATGATGAAGAAAAGTGCCTTAATTTGAGAAAGCAGAGTAATCAGAAGTTGGTCTGGAGAAATACAACATAGGATCTAGATCTATGATGGTTAATGCTCAACCCTATTGTATGAACTAGAAACTTCCCTTCTTCCAAGTTATATTTTAGACAGTGTGTTTAAATGGCAGCTATTTATCTGTCCTGTTTAGTTTCTTTTTTTTTCCTTGACTACAGTCCCTATTTCTGTGTGACAAAGCAGAAACTCTCAACAATGTGCACAACGCTGTGATTTTTTTCCCTTACTTCTGAAATCAGTTTACTGCAATATATTTCTCTAAGGCAATGTTTCCAGAAAAGTGGTATGCACCCCTTAAGGCAAGGGATACATGTAATACTTGAGATGGGGAAGGGTATGTCTAAGATGAAACAGGATAATAACGAGTACTAAAGGGGCCTCAGCAGACCAATTAATATTCATTGTTCAGTGATCAACAGCCTGCATGTCTGCTGTGATGCCTTGATGTTGCTTGCAGCTTGTGCTTGGACAGCAAAAAGTCCTGGAGTTGTGTGACACTGGGGATGCAGAGCTTGGCTCCAGCATAAGCCAAGTGCTCCGGTGGCCAGGTGGTAGGTGTTTGTGTGAGGTCCAGCTGTTCAGCGGGGGGGCAGGTAGCTGTATGGGTTTGCAAGATGGTCAGTCCAAGCTTCAGCATCTGCCTAGGCCTCTGAAGGTGTGCATGATGCTGGAGGTAACAGGGAGAATAGTTAACTTCGGCCTTTGGAATCAGGCGCGGGAAAAATTCTCAGGGTAACAACTCACATGGTGCAGCAAGTCCTTCCCAGGTTACTGGTGGTGTCAAGTTGACAGTGCCTCACTTCGAGAGTGATGCTTGCAGTCTAGGTTCTTGAGATACTTGTCAGACAGAAAACCAAGTCTTTACTCCTTTGACTTTATTTCAATCATTTTTTTACTGAAGAAGGGGTTTTTAAAAGAAGGCTTTTACATCATATAAAGATGAGCAGGGTGCTTACTGATCTTTTCACAACTTAATACATCTTCTGGAAAAGTTTACAGTTTGCCTGTGTTTATTTTTACACAGGTTTCAATTGGCTCACTTGCTAGCCAGTGGTTATTAATCCAACCTATGGATTCATCCCACAAGAGTTCCTAATTTTGTTACGTTTGTGAAAGATTTTAAGTATTATAAATTCCATATTTCAGTTAAAGGAGAAATGTGGGAGTTCACTGTAGTAACTGATTATTTAATGGAAATGCTTACTAGTAGTGATACTATACTCAAGATTATTGTGTTAAGCGTAATTTGCAGTACTGCACTTCACAGTAATATCCTGTATGATGGAAAGCTGGTGTCACAGACTTAATGCCTGGAGAAAGATAGAGGAGGAGGTTGTATTTTTAAGGTATGCAAAACTGCAAAAGAGGTGAGGCATTCAGGAAAGGGAATGATTTAGGTGGGAATAGGTTTGAGGGGAAAATTAAGAAGTATACATACAGCAAGTGGATTCCTATTATGTCACATAAGGAAAAATTAGATCTGTAATTCCACCGATTTTATGATAGTCTGGTAATAAGTTTTATAAATATATAATTCAGAATTCAGCATCATCAGCGCTTACTTTAGGAGGAGTCAGATTTTCTACATAGCAGGAGACAGGGATTTAACAAATTCTTCAGCACTATTACTGGGTAATGTAGAACCTGACAAATTGGATAAATTTTAAATATTTTTCTGTTATAAGAGCAAGTTGTATGCATATTTAGCAATGTATTCAGTTGATCCATATCAACATTAATTTTGTATTGTACTTTTGCTGAATAATTTTCTATTTTATGTTATTTGAGTTTTTAAAAAATATATCTTCCAAGTTTTACTGATTATTTTACAAGTCTACTTTTCCCCCTTTCTCACAGCTGTGATGTAGAAAATAGGCTACTCAAACTGACCTTACTGTTGTTAACATTCAGTAACCTTACTTTTTTAATTTTGGGTGAGTGTTCAGATTCATTGTAATGCAAATAAGAATTCAAATTATATTTATTATATTAAAATTTAACTCAGATTTGAATTCTGATATTCTGTTTTCATTGATACTTAATTTGAATTCAGCTACTCCTGGTTATCTTTAGTTTGAGTTTAAAAAGTAATTTTTCTGTTCAAATTAGGCTTTACAAAGGCTTTTTTTTGTTGTTCCTCCTTGGTTTTCAGTCTAAGACATTTAGATGATTTACTTTAATAAAAACATTCCCCTAGATTCTCAAGGTGACAGTATATAATATAATTTGAGATACTTTAAGTAGCAGAACATTATATATATATATATAAATTTTATATAACAATCGCCATTGATCTTCTTTTGCCTAATGTGACCTTTTGCCTTACATGTAAGCACATTTAAAACTTCATTTAGGTATTTGGCTCTGCTTTTTTGGAATTGGTTATTGTGAGTTTATTTGCATTATGACAGGTTTGAGAGGGCCATTTGATGCTTGCACAGCAGAATATGTGAAAGGATACTGCAGATACACTCTTTTAATAGGTTAAAGGCTTGTGATTAATGAAGGATTTTATTAATAATGTCTTCAAATGAATATATTTTGTTCCAAAAAAGTCAAGAGTAGTAAGTGTCTGGCATATACTCTTCATAAAGATGAGCCACTTTCTTCCAATTATGCCATGCAAATATATCTTGGATATGGTGTTTTGACACCTGCATAGCTTAATTACAAATTGCAATGCTTTTGTTAAATCCTCATGTTTTGATTTTGTGGTTGTTTTTTGGGTGTCTTTGTTTGTTTGTAGAAAGACATTAAATGATTAAAATAATTGAAATAAAAGTTCTAAATTAGTTTAAGAATAATGTCTGAAATATGTATAGATTCTGTACAGCTTGTACTATTTTTCAGCAACTTAATTCTGTGGGGATCAGGAAACCTGTCTTTATTTTATGATACATTCCAAAGAGCTGCTTTTATTCTCTGAATAAGGAAGTTAATCATGGCTTCATAAGTAAATTAGTGCACTTCCACTAAGAAACTTTTTTTTTTTCCTTTAAGTTGCAATTCAGTGTCTGGAGACTGTGTTTAAGGTTAACCTGGAAGATACTCACCTTGCACCTCCACAGCATTTGATAGAAATGTTCACAAATTCTTTTCACAAGGTAAGAATTTAATTTAGATTCTAGAGTTAGTATGCCACTGTGTGCTAACGTTTCATATTAGATACACAACTTCAGTGCTGTATAGGTCAAAACAATGTAGGAACTTAAGAAAAACATTTTAAAAGTTAAATTTCCATAAAAGCTAGTAGAATGAGAATGTGAGAGGGGATGTGAGGAATTAATTTCAGCTAGACAAGGAGAATTCAATGTAGAAAATTAATAAACAGTGGAGGTCTCTATCTCATTTCAAGGATTTTATCATTCAGTTAAGCATTTTGCAGTTCCCAGAGATGAATGTCTGAGATGCTGGAGGTCATTCGCAGTTTGCTGATGCTTCTCACTCCCTTCTGGAAATAATTTAGTTGTTTTAAAACATCTCCCAAGAACACTAACCTTACAATGCCAACTTCAGAAGTTCTGATTCTATGTGTTACCTGTGATTGTCAGAACAGGAAGCACAGGAGCTGCCAGGACAGCAAATAGGAGAGTCAGAAGAAAGACAGCAAAGACTCCCCTTGGCTTCTCTAAAATGTGTGATGAGCTGTAAGGTTTTTTTTAGTCATAGAAAGCAAGCTATCTTTCTCTTCCAAGGATGTTTTAGTGACGTTTAGCTCTTTCATAGTTCCTGAGCAGAATATAAAAATCTTATTTTGTTTACATACAGAATGACATGCTGCCTCTCTCACGTTCTTTACCAGAGGATGTTGCAAAGGCTGACCAACTGAAGGATGAAGGTTTGTAATAAACATAGGAATAAACATCTTATGCTTTTATTAAGATTTTTGGGTTATTGGGGGTAGTGATAGTATAGCAGCTGGGAAACACAGGCTCCACACAAAAACTGTAACTTCTCTTCGCTGATGATCGTTATGTTGTAAGAGGGCTGTGATTTGCCTCACCTGGGGTTTAAGAAAATAGAGTCTATTCTCTCCCTTGCTCAGGAGGTTGCTTAAAAACAAAGGGATAATGTGAAGCTGTGAACAACATTTCTGAACAGTACAGGCTTTAAAGAATGAACAGCTATTGTTTGGTGTATTGTGAATTTTTCTGTTTGTCTGTGGAGTTGCTATAGAGGTCTCTATATTGAAAAAATGATGCGATGCCAAGGACTATGTGCTAGCTGGGTATTAAAGTAGCAGAATGAGACTCAGCTGAAACAAATGGAAAAGGTATTGGGAACTTACTAGGATCAGTATATTATTTATGTGAAATAATTTGTTTGCTCTGTAAAAATTGCAGAAAAGCCAGTTGTTTGTTTTCCCTTTCATAGATGTTTTTGCTGTTATATGTTGAAAACTATCTGTGCTGTAGAAGTCTTTACTAATGCTACCCAAGAAGAAATCAAATTTATTTCCCTCCAAAAAGAAAGAGGGGGAAAAAAAGGCATGTAGCACTGATAATGATATGAATTGTTGTCAAGTGGATCAATGTGTTGTAAATCAAATTTTTTTGACCTGATGGATTTTCAGATATTTCAGTTTTAGAGGAGGGAAAAAAAAACCCAAAACCAAATACATTTCTAATTGCAAGGTAGATGTAATTCTCTCAAAAATATCAGGATAATGATGCAGAAAAAGTTGTACTGGTTTTGCAAATGAGTTCCATGTCTGTGATATCTTAAAACGGGTCATCTGTAGTCGTGAATGCAGTCCATTACTGGATCTGAAATGAGTTTTTCTTATTGATGAAGTTACTCACTAGCTCTTTAGTTACGAGGATAAGAGCTCAAACAAGGTTAGATCACAACTGAAAATCAGTTTGAAAGTTGTAATGTACTTGCTGTGCATGCTGGCTTTTAATTTTGCTGTCTGTTACTGCTAGCTCATGGGAAGTGAGGAATAGCTGTACCACACAGAATGGGATACTGGACTATTGGGGTATTCAGTGCTTTCCAGGTGTGGGTGTTAAAGCAGAGCCTGTTTTAAGTCTATGACTTCTGTCTTGTCATCTGTCAGTCCACAGGGGTTTGTGAAATAGACTGGGGAAATTTAATGTGTGCAGCTAGTCCTTGTGTGGTATTTCTAAAGCAATTCCATACCCCTGCTGAAAAAACTGAAAGTGTCTAAACTTTGAGAAGGGGACATTTAAATTGTCAGCTATTGGGGGCATTAGTAAAGAGATTGGAACTGCTTGAAAAGCCTCTGGTTAATTTTCTGTAACAAAATTAAAACTTCCTGTCCTGTTTTGCAATGCTACTCTGTTATATTAATCCTCCTCTTTTCCACACAAGTAATACCTGTCACCACTACTGTGCTGTTCAGCTATGAATACTTCTTTGCCCAGAGTTAGGGAGATAAATTATATGAGTTGGGAAAGTCCATTTGACCCATACCTTCTATAACATAGTAATTCTATAATTCTGTCGCTTCCTCATTTCTGTCTGTATGTCCTCACCATCCTCACCAATGGAATAACTTCCCTCACCTCTGCAGCGTTCAGCCTGCTCTTTCCCTGCCCTCAAACCACCCCTAGTACTTGTAGAAACTGGCTAATGAATGGCAAAACAAAGTAAGTAACTTTGAGCTGGACAGAGAGCAAGCAAGAAGGGTACCCACTAGTACTAGCTCCAATTTACATTTGTACTTCAGGTCATCTTTAGTTCAAAGCAGTATCAGCAATTCCAAGTTTGATGGCAGTTTTGTTTGAGAGAGACGTTAACAAGCTGCAGTCTTGTTGACTGCAGCTAACCTGAAAGTCTTTTATGTGAGGACAGGATTTGGTGTACAGAATTACTGTAGATCAAAGAGAAGATGTGTTAGATGGTGGGCCTGTTTAGATGAGACAGGCAGAGTTACATTCTGCCTGTGTTCTGAAGGTATAAATGCAATTACAGTTCCAGTTTGCCTGTCACTGGCAGAGATTACTGACTGATTTAATATATTGCAGTTTGGAAGAGGTGATTTTATACTACCTTGAGTTACTTAAATCGGGTTTTCTTTATTAAGCTGTGTTCACAAGTAAATGTGAGTATAGTTGTTTTCACTTAGGGCTGCTTGCTGCAGTCTTTTGCTTTGTGTTGGCAAAGCAAAGCTGATAAACCAGAAAGCACTGTTGCACTGGCTGAATTTCCAGGCTTTGCTTATGCAGTCAGCTACATCTGTGGTAACCTGTTGACCTACTGTCGTGGTTTTGCCCCAGTTGAGAGCCAGGCAGGCTTGAGCAGGGGGGAAGGGGGTGGGACTGAGGAAGGGGTAAAGGGAGGGAGAAGAAAACCTATGGAACCAAAACCTGGCGGGCTGGGATAAGGCTAGTTTACTGGGATGATAGATAGATAGATAGATAGATAGATAGATAGATAGATAGATAGATAGATAGATAGATAGATAGATAGAATAATAGGTCTTTATGGAAAAATATATAAAGCTGTTGATACACAATGCAGTTTCTCACCAAACCACACAACTCAGGCCGTGCAGCTTAGAGCTGTCCCAAAACCAGATCGTCCCCAAAACCACATGCCATGGAGCTTCCCGCTCCTCTCCCCACCCGCCCCACTTTATGCTGAGCAGGACGTAATTGGCATGGAATATCCCCTTTGGCCACTTTGGGTCACCTGTCCTGGCTGCATCCCCTCCCTTCTCCTTAGCAGGGAAATACGAACAACTGAAAAGTCCTTGACTGCTTGGCAACAACTGGAAACATCAGGGTGTTACTAGCACTGCTCTCATCCTAACTCCCAAACAGGGCATTCCATCCACTGCTAGAAAGAAATTAACTCTGTCCTAGCCGAAACCAGTACATCTACCCCTTTTGCTTATTTTGGGAAAGGGTTGAAATATTTTGCCAAAATACAGGGAAGTTAGTGGAAGTCTAATTTTCCTGCCAATTTCTTTACGTTGCTGGGAAACCAAGGCTTTTTTTGGATTTAGCAGGTCAAAGATCTGTAGTTGCAGGACCAGGGACAACCTCAAGCTTGGGCATTCTAAACTAGGACTTTGTCTACTACACTGTCATGAGGAAAGAAACAAACCAGCAGGACTGCCCTGTGTTGGGGAGGAAGGAACGTGTAAGATATATTTTGTTTTGAAAGACCTTACTCAAGAATTTCCTTTCCATAGCAAAGTTATCATTTTCTAGGCTTTTTACTGGACTTAAGAAATATGAAACTTCATTATAGAGTAGTTCTGAGCTTGGTTGGTGAGAAATTTTACCTCTCACTCATTTCAGGTTGCCAGTGCTATACATACTTCTCAATAATTTTGTGGCAACACAAAACTGGGGATTATGTGCTTAATTTTGCTTTTTGATTTTCCATGTTATATGGGTAGTTACAAGCTAGTTGCTGGCACATGTGAGAGAACAAGACCAAAATGGGATTAACATATAGCCTATTGCATTATGAGGCTTGCAAAGATGGGTAAGACTGGCCAATCTGTATTGCAGTTACACTTCTCAACATGGTGGTATTTGCTTAACAGCAGAAAATATCTGGAAAGCATAAAATTGCAAGTTGAGATGGGGAAGGTTGATGTGGTGGACTGTGATGTACATAATAAACTTTACAGACGTAGTAGGTATTTTTATTTGAATTATTCCATGCCAGTTCTATTTAAAAGAATGTATTTCAAAAAATGCAGTCATAACTACCTTACACAGGAGCTACAAATGTGGCTACACTATTTCTTTTATACATAGCACTGTGTCTTTTAACTACAAGAGTAGTTAATAGAGCTTTTTATAATTCATTTCAGGTAATAATCATATGAAAGAAGAAAACTATGGTGCAGCAGTGGATTGTTACACTAGGGCTATAAAACTGGATCCAAACAATGCAGTCTACTACTGCAACAGGTAAAACCAACATAATACATGCTTTTAATTCCTGAACATTAACATTAATTAATTAATTCCATTAACATTATTTTAAAGACAAACTGTGAAGTACACCGAAACAACTAAAGGCTGGAAAATCCCACTAATCAGAAATGTATAATGTCAAGTTTGTAAATGATCTGAAGCAAAAGTGAGCACATTTAGCATATCTGTATCAATTGGAGGTATAATATGGGGTTTAAAATTACTTATAACACTTGAGATCGGATTTTTGTGAGTTAGGTATCTATATTAAATCATAACCTAGGCTGTGATTTCCAGTTGGTTGAAAGTGTTAAGTACCCTTTTTTCTGGTGTTCTGGCTGTCATCTCTAACATCTAGTCTTCACTTTCCCTAGAAAAAAAATCAGTGTAGCAATACCATTTTGGAGATTTCAAGCACTGTATAAATACACAGCATTTTTATGCATGACCTGTTAAAAACTAACACTGATGTTATGGATCTTGATGTCACTAAGCCCATTATTGCATTAATTTATTTAAAAGAAGACAAGGAGGTGTTGGATTTCTGGGGGATGTGGTATTTGAATAAATAGAGGCCTTATTTGTATATTTCTTAAGATAGAAATGGAGACATGCTGCCTTCAACCTGATGGCTTTTTACTCACAAGAGTGACAAAAAAGGAGAAAGCTGAGATGCCCTCAAAGTTTTAAATGGCTTTTTTTTTTTTTTCTAAATGTGGGAAAAAACATTTTCTGTAAAAACATATGAGAAACTGAATATTGCCTATAGTTTTTACCTACATATCTTTACTGGCATCTGTGGGGTTGGTCAACAGTTAAGCAGCCCAAATATTTAAAATACGTAAGTAGTCCCGTCCAGAAGATGCTTTAATCAAAGTCAGAAAACCCATGCAATTTGAAGGCTATCACAAGAGAAAAAATTAAATATTATAATTATAAAGAAAAAATTAAATATTATAATTATAAAAAGCATACTTTACGCAATTGAAGTATTTTAATGTCTACTTTTTTTTTAAAATCTTTTATCAAAGAATTAACAATTCAGAGTGTTTGCCCCCCCAGATTAGAGTAAATGTCCTCTTTCAAACTCAGGAAGTTTTGATTATTAATCTGTTCAATGTCCTTTTTAACTTGGGCGAGTCTTTAATCATATGTGTAAATGTCTGCAACACTTAGTATTTCTATGGACTAGAGATGCAATTGTAATTCTGTAATTCAGATTGTTGAGAAATGTTATCCTGATTTACCTGCCAGCATGAGTTACTTGCTAATAGACTGAGCAGGGAAAAACCACAACATTCCTTTGAATGTTGGTAAAACTATACTTCTTGTTGGGAAATGCCAATTGCATAAAATATTTGCTCAAACAATGATTTTACCTAAGCTACTACTTGAAAGTTTTGCTTCTTGTAATTGGTTTTATGATTAATTTTGTGTATAGCCATATGCTGGATCTAATGCTGTTTGTTGGAATTACTTGTTCTTTATGTCCTCTGAAGTAAGTGTGTGCTCTCCAAAGTCCTTGTCTAGCAATGTACTTAAGCATACACTTAATTCAGAGCATTTGCTTGTCCTACTTAATTGTGGAAAACGAAGGTGCTGCCTAAATAGTGATTGAAGTCTAAAGATTAAACCAATGTGAAGTTAGACATGGACATGTGAATTTCTAGCCTTGGGCTTGGGGATTTTGTGGGCTTTTTCCCCCTTTTATTTATTTAATTTTTTTACAAAGCTCTCTCCCTTCCCTTCCATTCTCTTCATAGGGCTGCTGCTCAAAGTAAGCTCAGCAACTACAGTGAAGCGATAAAGGACTGTGAGAGAGCCATAGCAATAGACCCGAAGTACAGCAAAGCATATGGGAGAATGGGGTAAGCTAATAGGAATCTGAGTAAGCACTGATGACCCAAGTGTGAACCACCATAGATTCTTCTGAAATAAGTGGAGTTATGTTGTTTGACTTAGCTGACATTCTTGTTTTGGAAGTGTAGCAGTTTTCTGAAGATGACCCCATCAGGCTGTCAGCTTTAAGTTTTATGTATGTGATTGATCTCAGCATTTTCCTGCCAGGTTTCATCAGTTTGCAATTTTTTTCTTTCAGTTTACCAACTTTGCAAATTTAGTTCAGAAGTCATGATGGGTTTTTTCCTACTTCCTGCCTAGTTAATCAAAATTCTGCAGTTGGAATCTGTTAATGATGCTGTTAGAGAACAGAATCCTGAAAGTATTGGGGCTTCACACCAGCTGGAATAGAGACTTAATTTTTCTGTTGGATGGCTCTTTGGAAGCAGGTATTTTAGCAAGACTCAGCTATGCCCCTTTGGTGTTTTTTCCTCGGTCATATCTGGGAGATTAACAGTGTTGCCTCTTTAGGCAGTTGGTCTGATTAAGTAGCACCAGAGAAAAAAAATTAAAAGAAGTCAGGGATGTTCTGCATGGGGATATCTACTTATGTGAAGGGCCATTCACCCAAGATGTGTAGCTCTGCTGTTTCAATAATCAAATATATTGTGGGTGTGGGCTGAATGCTGCATAAGGCTCTTGAGGTTATATCTGTACTAGTAAATTAGAAAATGCTTGGGATTGTTCACTGAGTCAGCTGGCACAAAATGGCCCGTGTCCATGTTATTAAAATCCAGTTTGCAGCATGGAGTGGCCACATCCAAACCCCCTATTGCTAAATTGTGTTGGCCTGTATTAAATTCTGAACCATGCCCCAAAATTGTCTGGGATAATGCTTGTTGGCCTGAGACAAAACCATGCCAGGGGGCATTTATTTAAGATAAAAGATGATGGAATTCTATCACTTGAAAACTTTGCACAGTACAGTTTATTTTCCTAATATAAACGTAGCCTGAGTGGCTTTTGAGATAGGTAATTTTGAAAACTTAGGGACTGTTAAATTGGCTTTGTCTTATTTAACTCTTTAGATTATTTCTTCATATAGCACAACCTGAGATCCCCTGCTTTCAGTGAGATGGAGGGAAACTACAGGCTGATTTAATTGGGAATTGAGGATTATTTTAGAGTTTTAGGTGTAACAACAGAATGCCTTTAGATACAGTGTAAAGTGGGATCGTTCTTGGGTGGTCAAGTTTCCCTTTTTTTGTCTAGTGTTTTGATAGAGGATATAATTTGAGCTAGAATCCATTGCTTAACTCAGCAGCTGAATATGATAACGTTTGGCTTAGGCTGAATGAGGAAACAGCACTTGTTTAATTATAACTGGGGGACAAAAAGTGCAGAAATCACCTCCTTGACAGAAAATCTTTAGAAGAAAGCTGTGGTTTCTGACTGCATTATGCAGGCATATCAGTTCTTCTCAGGATTTGACAGAAGCTCCCTATGTGCCACAGAAATATGCAGAGACAGGAGCCACGTAGACAGTTAAAGTGATGTTTCCAGCATGACCCTGAGAGAGCACTTGTCTGACTAGGAATTGTGAGCAAAGAAAATGTCACCCGCTGTTCTGACTTGTTCTGTCTTCCAAGAAGCAGAATTGAACATAGTTTCCCTGTAAAAATAACATGATTGCATCACTGAAGTACCTGATTGCATGTCTTGTCTGGGCGGAAACTATTTTGTTGAGTTATTGGGACAAAATGGAGAATGTTTTTTTATGGGAGTAACTGTGTTAAGGGAGAAAACATGGATATTGAGTGGGCTCCTCCAGGGGCATTATGGGGAAACTCCTGGAGTTTCATACTGAGTTTATCATCACTGAGCGTAATGACTGCGACTGATTTATCTCACACACTGAGCTCTCTTGCCTGAGTTAAGGCTACAGTCTGTTAGTGAGCACTAGCACAGGCTTATCAATCAAGTCTGCACAGCTCAGCACATACCAAGGGGGACTGAAGTACTTAATAGCTGAATGTGAATTGCACAAGTCCTCCACAAAATGTGGAAAAGATCAGTTTAGTTTTGTGGTCTGTGTAAACTGAAAATACAGTAGAAGATGGAATTTAAATACAAAGCAGACAGACCTCTGGCTGTGTTTTGAATGCAGTAGCTAATCAAATTTAAAAACCAGTACTGTTTTTGGAAGTGATGGATCTATTCTGTGCTCTCCTGAGCTGCTGGAGAAAAAGCTTACCCAAAACATTAGGGAGACTTCCCTGATACAACAGTTTCTCACAGCATCTTACAGATGTTACTACTATCCTGTACAACTCATCTGTCAAGACATGGAAGTAGAAGGTCCTGAAGGAGAACCTTGCACCAACCCTAAGGCAAAAATCTGTTATGCTGAACCTTGTTGTTCCAGTATTTTGTTTCTTGAAGCTGTAGAACTCACATTTAAGAGTATGTTCACCCTACTTAACCATGTACTCTTCTGAGTAATCTCTTAGGACTGGAGGAAACATTGAAAGGAATTTCTGAGCTTATGCAAAAAGTCATGGATGCTGGATTCAGCTTCTGCTCTTGAAGCTAGGGAGTTTTTCGTGAAACTTGCATATATATATATGAAACAGACAATAAAAAGATGAGTTCTTGAGGGATCATCTCTTCTGCAAAGAGGGTTAATCTCTTCTGCAAAAACAAGCCCTTACACTACGCAGTAGTACCACGACAGCAAAACCTGCTTTAACTCTGTGCTCAATCTAAAAATTAGTTGTGAGATACTGTTTTACTCAGAACAGAAAATGTATCATTATCTTTTGATGGTCATTTATGTTCTACCTAGGATTTCTTTATTTTGCATTAGGTTGGCTCTGACCTCAGTGAATAAATACGAAGAAGCAGTTACCAGTTACCAAAAAGCACTGGATCTTGATCCAGAGAATGACTCTTATAAATCAAATTTGAAAATAGCAGAACAGAAACTAAGAGACGTGTCCAGTCCTGTAAGTTAGCTCTGAGTCTATTTATTTACAATAGTTTTAACTGGCATTTTGTAGGTAAACTTATCTTTAATTGCAATTTGTTTGTAGACTGGAACTGGACTGAGTTTTGACATGGCAAGCTTGATAAACAATCCTGCTTTCATTAGTATGGTGAGTATATTTCAAGCTTTACATTATACTGTTTTTAAAACTGAAGTTTCAAGGATGGCTCTTGTTTCATAACACAAGCGATTTTAATGGTTATTATAATGTTAGTGGTTTCATTATACTGAATTTAAGCTTTTCTAAGTAATTTTACACTCAAAACAAGTGAAGCATGAATCTCCTTATTTAATGTCTGCCTTATTTACAGCTGATTCCATCTTACTTATGAACATCAGCATGCCTAGATTAGCTATGCTGCTTTTATAGATGGCATGAGAGTATAATATTTGTCAACAGCATGGTGAAAATTTCTCATCTCCACATAGCAATTAACCATGAATACTAAAAGACTAAATTAACTCTGCTTGGGGAGAACTATGCAAGAGACCTTTCTGGTTTTACTGTTTCACGTTATCCCTGACATCCTTAAGTGTGCAAAACTTCATGAGGTGTGCAAATGAGAATAAATAACATACAGTGAATTCCTTTACTTCCAGTACAACAATGAATTGTGGGTTTGTCCCTCAGTAGGGTTTTTTTTCCATGTGTGGCTTTCTTAGCTAAATGGTATTAACTTCAAAGAACAGAATTTGTAGGGAAAAAATACAAAAGATGTAATTTCCTTTGAGACCGCAATTAAAACTTTGCTGCCCTCCCTCCTAGTAGCTTCATTAGGACAAGACATTTCAACCAGTGCTGTATGCAAGGCAGATCAGTACATCTGGTCTGATACTATGGTCCAGGTAATGGAGACAGTAGGCAAGGAAGAATTAAGCAAGTTCTCTGATGAAATTAGGGGTTAAGTAGCACTGGAACTCCATGTACCACTTCATGTAGGCCACATGACCTAGTCTGCATCTGTCTCCATTCAAAGATGTACTCTTCAATATGGAGCTAACTGCAGGGAAAGGATTTTTTGCATCCTTTCTGAGAGATAACTGGTCTAGTGGATAGAACAGAGGGGGGCGGGGCATGCAAAATGAGCCATAGAATTGACTTGAATTTGGAATTCCATATCAAACTGTAGACCAGAGGAAAAAGATTATTTACTTTTGAGATACATATATTTGTGTATGATTTTAATATTTATATTATATATGTGTGTATTATTTATTCACTAATAAAATTAGTATTGTCTGTATGTGGGGTTTGTAGTACCTTTTAAAAAGAGAGTGAACAATCACATGGTGTGTTGTGCTTATTGGTTCTGCATTCACATAGAGACTGATTTCTGTAGGAATTAGCTGCTACCTTTAAAACATTATTCTATGGTATCTGTCCATATACACCCTTACACTATGGTAAAGTTTTGGGGGTAGCTCATGAATGAGAAATTTAAATAACCTCATGCTTACAGTGAAGCTAGAAGATACACATAGGATATGTGTTGCCCAAAACCATGCTACAAAGTCCACACCCTGGTTTATTCTGCAATATTTGGTGGCTGTAATCTTAACAGTTTTTACACAGTAGTGATATAGGTGCAAAACTGATTTCTCCAGGCTGGGAATCAATACAATACAGCCCTTTCTCCAAAAAGCCCAACAGAAAACTTTTGTTTATTGCCTCAATGATACCTAGGTAGTAAATGTATTGTAATGAAAACTATATATTGTCTATTCTAGGCAGCAAGCTTAATGCAGAATCCTCAAGTTCAACAACTGTAAGTACAAGAATGGAGATCCATTGAAACAATTGCATGTAGGGGTTTGAATCAGTAAGAGAAAAGGTGGATAGTACTGTATCCCTGCTTACTATAAATAAAACTTCTGCAGTTTCTTCCTTTGGCAGCTCGTATCCTCCCAGCAGTTCAAAAAAAGAGCTGCAGTTTATTGCATACTGTAAAGGTTCCTGCATGCCTCAATAACACCTGTGCTCACTGTTCCAGGATGTCAGGGATGATGTCAAACGCCATTGGTGGCCCTGCTGCAGGCGTCGGTGGCCTGTCGGATTTGTCCAGCCTGATCCATGCGTAAGTCTTGTGAATTCCATGGCTTTTAACTGCTAGGTTTGTAGAAGGGTCATTTTGTGACATCTATTTAGAAGGGACAGTGTCGAGCCAATTACACTGTGGCATGACTGTGTTGTATGCCTGATTATTATTAAAGCTGAGAACTTGAAGACTTATTACCCACTACCTTGGTTGCTTGCTTTGCACATCTCCATCATTGGAATGACTGAATTGTGTGCCAACTTTCACTTTCCAGTTCTCATACACTGTTTACTTTCTGAAGGCCACTTACTACACACGTTCCCTTTAAATCTCCTAAGTCCTCCCTCCTATGTGTGCATTCAAATTGTGTTGATTCATTTAGCACCTGATACCGCAGACACTAGTTAGCGACAGATTTAGTCAGCACAGGTTGCATCAAGTTCTGCTCTGGCATTCCTCCATGTAGCCTAGGAAGGCTTCGGGGAACTCCCTGTATTGAGTAGCAGCTTTCACAAAAATCAGAACCCAAGTCTCTTACTGTGTAACTGGTAATCCATCTGAAGAGTCTGCACAGAAACATGCCATTTGCTTATATGGTGAGACCTCTTAAAGGACATAGAATTTTACTTTATTTCAGCATTCTACACTGTTTTAAACTATTTTTAAGATTTTGCCACTTCAGGGCAAAAGTAATTTATAACTCACATCAGGGCAGGATTGTGCCCTCACAAAGCAAGGGCTGTATTCACAAAACACATGTCCTACATCTAGATCTATGAGAACAGTGGCATTCCTTCAACCTGCCCTGTGGTTAAAGAACTCCTGCTAGTTTGCTACTTGGGCAAAACACAGCTATTCATGAAGTGATGTTTTTACTCACTTGCTTTTTCTAATAAATGAGTGTCATGCTTATCTTTTACATGGAATTTCTCACCTATTAATTTCACTCTGAAGCTGAAACTGTTATGGAGATGGATCTGTCATTACCTTGGTCCTACAAGACACAAAGGTGTAACTGTATGCTTGCTTTCTGCTAAAGAGGTCTTGCTCACAAGTACAAGTCAGCAGCTGCACACTGTGTTTCTGGGAAAACTCATACAAGGATCCACTTTGACTACAAGAGTAGTTAACAAGATTGGATCCTCTCAGAAAGAAAGGAGCAAATCACTGCAGCAGACTTTTGTTAAAATTTAGTTTTACCAAGTAAGGTAATAACCTTGCTTTCCATATTATCAAGTAGAAAGTAATAGTGCTAAAGTGTAAAAATGATGATAATCCTATCTGGATAGACTTAATAATATAATAAATAACTTGATTAAGATTATACCAGCATGTTACCCTCAGTCTTAACGTTCATGCAATGCACACTTCAGTTGTATTAGAATATCCTCTTTTCTTCCAGATGCTGCTTGTCAGTTTTTTTCATTTGTTGATTTTACTTAAAACTGTTCAACACAGGGGGCAGCAGTTTGCACAGCAGATACAGCAGCAGAATCCAGAGCTCATAGAGCAACTGAGAAATCATGTCCGGAGCAGATCTTTCAGTGGCAGCACTGAAGAGCATTCCTGACTCAAAGGAGGCATGTGAATTGGAATGGTATATAACCCCAAAACGCATACCATAGTTAGTAGCAAAAGCACCATTGTAACTCTTCTGCTTGAATAGAAGACAGAAAATTCTTTGTGCGTGTTTGCAAACAAGAATAAATCTGTTAAACAGATCTATTGCACATTACTTGGAACATATCGTCTATGTATAGTTACTCCTCTGAAAATTATACACTAATAGGTGGTTTATTAAAATCCCCAAGTGCAAGTAATACTCAGTATGTGCATTAGACTGATCTCCAGGGCTGCTGAGTGGGGAGGAGCTTTGTAGTGGGCTGATCTTGCCTAGACAGCTTAGTTCTAAAATACTAGTGCAAAAGGCATGTTCTGTTCTTATGGTGAGAATTGTTGTGGCTGTACTCCCTGTTAGACACCGACAAAACAGGCCCATCTGATGTCCCCCTTTATAACAAGAATAATCCAGTGCTGGAATATAGAGTGTACTTAAAACTAACGCTTGGGAAGTCTGTTTCTTTAGTCTGGGGAGGGGCTGTCATTAGTAACATGAAATACTTTTCAACCTCATTGGGCAAGAGGGAAGGAGATGATAGCATATGAAGGAGTACCATAAATCACAGAGAAAGAGAAGATGCTAAGCCCAAGCAGGATAACACAGAAACCAAAACAGAATTTGGCTTGGGAAAGGAAGGAGTATTAAGAAGTTTCTGGCTTTTCTACTGCCATGTATACCCTCAAATCATGGTATGGGTCGTAGCCCTGGAGGTCAGCAGTAGGGCACTGTTTTCCTAGGCATGGCAAACTGTACTACATTCTGTATGTATGCAGTATTTAACATAAGCTTAAAATTCTTAACTGTAATAAGCTAAAGCTGATCCTGTCACTGTACAAGTAACTAGTACTGAAAAGTTATCAAAAAATAACTGCCTTAGAAAGAGAATACTTCTTTCTATTTTTGTGTGGTAAATTGCTAGGTTAAAGCATTAAAAGATTCCTTTTAAGTTTCATTACACATTTCTTCTATCTTAAGTGATGGTTATAGGGCCGAGTTAACTTTTCCATGCTACAGTATTTCTGTTCCTACCCTGTTTTTTTCTTCCTCAATTAATCTTACTCTTTCATAAACCATTGCTTTTCCATATTTTCATCATGTTAACTTTATTCTGCTTATTGTTTATTCTGCTCTCCAGTACAAGGTACATTGTTTTTACTCCAGGAGGTTTTCTCTTTGTGTATCAAAACTAATTTGAGGAGCCTGCTTTGATTCTTGAGACAAAGTGACCTCTGCTGGCCAGTGAGACTGGAGGTTGGTACATGGAGGAGTAATGATAGACTCCCAAATGGACAAATACACAGAGCTCCTGGACCTCAGACTTTATATCTGATTCATCTTGTGGCCAAAACATAGCACCTCGCATTAAAACAAATGCAAAATTTGGGGATAAGTCAAGTCATGTACTTGACTAACAAATGCTATTTGTGCATCTATTGTATGTCTTTCCCTGCTGAAACGGGGGAAATGCAGCTGGATCCAAGAAGCGAAAAGAATTGGAGAAAACAGATTTCCTATTCTTGTATAAGTGTCTGTTGAATAAAAAGTAGAGTTTAATAGAGTAACTTCAACAACTTTAAGACATTTGATACTTTATTCAGTAGAGCTTGCCTACATGCATTAAAACGCTTTTTAGAACTCTGTATGTAAGTTGCTGTAGCTGCCTTTTTGAGGCTGTGGAAAAACATAAACAAACATTACATTAAATACATTTCCAAGTAACAGCTTCTGATTCAACATCTGATGACAAAGAAGAAAATCTCTAACAGGATCTTTTTTCAGAGGTAGTTCAGATCCTGAAGCTAATCCATAGAAGAAAATAGCTACTTAAATCTAACCGAATTTACCAGGACATGCAATGGGAGGCTGTAGATGGGCTACACTACTGTACAAACACTGCACGATTAGTGTGCCAGGAGAGAAACACTGCTCTTAGCATATCTCCTGTTAAACTTCATGGTTCCTCTTTGTTCTTTACTATTTTCAGCTGCTCAAAGTGAGCTTTTATGGACTTGGATAAGGGGAACTAATAAATTCAGTGCAGACTGGACATCACTGCAATGTCTCTCCCACTCAATTTATTCTCCCTTTCACAGTCAGTTACCGTTCTACTTTAAGACAGAAAGCCTGTAAGAACCTATTGAGAGTTCTTTAAGAACTACAAAGTATGGTAATATCCAAAGACTGTCTGTGGAAGTTGGGCTGTCAAGTACAAGCCCTGTAGGCTACTGGATTTATGGAAGAACTATCCCTAAGGTTAAGTGGAATGAGGCATTGGATAGTTATCACAAAACTCCTCTTGAAATGATCTTTATTGTACGCTGGGAAAAATTATTCTATATTGTCATGTCAGGGTTTTACTCCAGTATAGACAATGTTACCAGAATATTTCTTAGAAATTGATGGCATTAGCTAACCCTTTGGGAATGTGCTACAAATGGCACAGTACTTCACTTGTAAACATTCTTTGTTTCTTGTATATTAACAGAAAGGGCTTTATAGCCTAAATAAAGACTAGTGAAACCAAGAACAGGAGCTGTTACTACATGCTTTTCTATTGAAGCCAGGAACAGAGGGATCATTTATGCTAAAATCTATTTTGCCTTGAATAAGCTAGATTGTTTGTTTCAGAGTCATGCAATATGTCTTAATCACAGGGTAAGGAAGGAATCTTTTCCTGTGTAATAACTGCACTTTATTTTGCACTAAAATTTTTCATCCTGCTAGATCAAGTGGCAAACCACAGTTCCCCATAAATAGTACTTAAATTTATGGTCAATTGCAGTTCACCATTCAACTAAGCAAATATATCTTTAACACCTAATTGGTTTTGTATCATTACTGTTCCATCCACATGTAAGTGTGATAATTGCTAGAGAAGAAAATGTTTTGCACTCAAGTTGTAAGCTCCTGTAACCTGCTTGCATGGAAATATATTCTTCTAACGATGCCTGAACATAAACACACATAACTAAATACTCAGCCTCAAAATAGTTTCATTTGCACTTTTGGTTTTGTTACATGGATAAAGTAAAAAAAAAAATTCAGCCTACTGAGAAAGAACCAAGTCTGGACCTTTGGATCCATACACTGTTTCAAGGCTGCAGAAAGTCATACTGGCAAAATGCAACTTACCTACCATTTCTGTATCTCCTACCTCTTATTACCATGTGGTTACATCTCCTTCAACTTGTGTCAGTTTAACTTGAAAATAGACTATAAATAAAGTTCTTTACATTTTTTTGTGTGGAAAGTTGTGGTTTTACTGGTTTAGTTTGTTGGTTTATCAAGTAACAGGTAAATTGCATTATTTAAAATACCATTTTCTGTTTGTTGCTCTGCATTTTGGGTTGAGAATTGGCTGTCAGACCGAGCCCAGAGGGTTGTGATTCGAGGAGCAGAATCTGACTGGAGGCCTGTTACTAGCGGTGTTCCCCAGGGCTCGGTGTTGGGTCCAGTCCTGTTTAATATCTTCATTGACGACCTTGATGAGGGAATAGCATCCACCCTCAGCAAGTACACCAATGATACAAAGCTGGGAGGAGTGGCTGACACACAGGAACACTGCGCTGCCATCCAGAGAGACCTGGACAGGCTGGAGAGCTGGGCAGGGAGAAACCAGATGAAGTTCAACAAAAGCAAGTGTAGAGTCTTGCACCTGGGAAGGAACAACCATTTGTATCAGTACAGGCTGGGGGATGACCTGCTGGAGAAGAGCTCTGTGGAAAAGGACCTGGGAGTCCTGGTTGATGACAGGTTGGCCATGAGCCAGCAGTGTACCCTGGTGGCTAAGAGAGCCAATGGGATCCTGGGGCGCATCCGGAGTGTAGCCAGCAGGTCAAAGGAGGTGATCCTCCCCCTCTACTCTGCCCTGGTCAGGCCCCACCTGGAGTATTGTGTCCAGTTCTGGGCTCCTTGGTATAAAAAGGACAGGGATCTCCTGGAGAGAGTCCAAAGAAGGGCTACGAAGATGATTAGGGGCCTGGAACATCTCCCCTATGAGGAAAGGCTGAGTAAGTTGGGACTCTTCAGCCTTGAGAAGACTAAGGGGGGGTAAGCAGGGGATGCAGGGGGAATCAGCCAGCCCCTTTTCAGTGGTCTGTGGACACGGGACAAGGGGCAATGGCTGCAAGTTGGAGCACAGGAAGTTCCGCACCAACATGCAGAAGAACTTTTTCCCAGTGAGGGTGACAGAGCCCTGGGACAGGCTGCCCAGGGAGGTGGTGGAGTCTCCATCTCTGGAGATATTCAAGATCCGTCTGGACGCCTATCTGAGTGATATGTCCTGGGGAGCTGCTTTGGCAGGGGGGTTGGACAAGATGATCTCTCGAGGTCCCTTCCAACCCCTACAATTCTATGATTCTATGATTTTATTAGATGTACAAGATAAAAATTAAAACTGTTTCCTATATAGACTCATTCCCTCCATTTAGTAAGCTGGCCCTGAATTTATCCTGTATTTTAACATTGATTTCTGTCTCAAGTAACATGCTGAGAAATACAACAAGCCACCTGGGTAGAATCTTTAACACTAGTTTAGCTAGTCAAAACAAAGGTAGGTAAAAATACATTGCAGTGGTTAAGTGTTGCAGGTTTGCATGGCAAAGTTCTGGTGAAGAAGGGGGGCTGCAGGGATGGCTTCTGCAAGCAGCTATAAGTCTCTACCTAGGTTTGACAGACTAAACATCAGCTGGGCTCAAGGCCAGACCCACCACTGACCAAGGCCAAGCCAAACAGCACCAGTCACAGCGCCTCTGGGAATCACATTTAAGAGGGAAGAATCATGCTGCTTTTTTGCTGCCAGAGGAGGGAGTGAGAAGATGCAAGAAACTCTGCAGATACCATGGCCAGTAAAGGAGGAGGGAGGAGGTGGTGCTCCAGGTACTGGAGGAGAGATTCCCCTGCAGACGATGGAGAAGACCATGGTGGAGGAGGCTGTACTCCTGCAGCCCATGGAAGATGATTGGGCACAGAGACCCCACATGCAGCTCTTGGAGGAGCTCATGCTGGAGCAGGTAGAGACCTATGGAAGATGCTGTGACCCATGTTGGAGCATGGTCCTGGCAGGACTTGCAGCCCATGCAGAGAAGACCCACACTGGAGCAGGTTTGCTGGGGGTACTGCTCCAGCTGGAGAAGTCCAGTGCATCCCCAGATGCATGTACTATGCAAATACCACATCAGCTACCCCAAAGTTTCTCTTTCAGGGGTTTGGATTCCAGGAGCTTGTCTGTGTAAGGTCAGTATCTTCAAACTGAAGCAGTTTTGTCAGAACCACAATTTGAAAACTGTTTTAATATTTTCAAAGCAATTGAAGGTACAAAATGCTACTATTTCATATCAATAATGACGTTATGTTAATGACGTGATGTTAATGCAACACAATTTGCTAGAGCTACACTTTTTTCAAATGCAGTATTTTCAGTACGTAGAATGCATATGCATGTTTTCAAAAAGAATGTAAAACATTCAAAAAATCCCCAGAGAAATTAAATAAGGGTAGTTACAGGTATAGATACATCAGGATTTGGCTTTCTTTGTACACATCTTAATGATTCAGCTGCAAAAACATCAAGAAGTTGGTCCAAAAAAGAAGCCCAGCAGAAATAAAGATTTTTTTTCAGCTTTGTTTGACTTCTGAGGAAACTACACAGACTTGTGCAATATCATCATACTCGTATGTTCTCTTCAAAAACGTGTCTGTAAGTCTTAAGCCAGATACACTCTAGAAAGGGAAAATATTTGTAAGAGTTATTAGAAGAAATGGCTAAGATTATAAAAAACTCTTCTATAACAAAATACTCCATAAAGACTTACTTGCAATCCCTGCACTGAAGATAGCAAGGTAAGTGCAAGATGGAGGGATGAACTTGGGTGCAGCTTTCCAAGTTGCCTTCCTGAAACTCCACACCAGTGGATGGAATTGGTATTGCACATTTCTAACACCAGGTCCATAGTCCTTTCACTGCTAGAAGAAATTATAAACCAAGAATAAACCTGTGGGCTTTTTCCAAGCGTTCAAGGACTGCAGACACGTAGCAGCTTTATTATTTTATTATCAAGATTATTATTAATCAAGCATTTTAAAATACTTGTAGGCCGCAAGCAAGATTTACTGTGATTCTCAGTTGCCTGTGGCTTTGTCCAACGTGAGCATTCTGCCATGCATTTAGCAACACTGGATAGTATAACAGCCCTGTTTAGGTGCTCAAAACTGCTGTAGTATTAACAGTCATGATGGAAGCTTTTTAGTCCTTGTTTCTTCAGGTTTAAAATCATTGTAATCTAAAAACATACATTTCAAGTAGTAGACCAGTAGTTCTGTGTTGCTACAACTCACAGCAAAGACCAGATTTGAGTCGTTTCAGCATCATATACTAAATATCAAACAGCCACAACTTACCCACTCAGGAAAAAGCACAAGAATCACATGACATCATTACCTGCAATTTGTTATTTTACACGTAATGTCAAATGGTTCTTCCAAATTTACAGTATCTGGTATTGTCTCCAAAGAAAGCCTTACATCGCCATAACCAGGAGCCTGGGAAGGACAAGAAAGCATGTTCTCAGATACTGGATACTAAAGCTGAGGCTTTTACTAAAGATTTTGTTTCTTGCAATAAACTTAGAGCAAACTGAAGAAAGAAGAGTGGCTTTTCCTGGTTTACAGTTGTGCTCAAATCAGAGCAATGATTCATCCATTACTGATCACCACCTTCATTAGATAAGGATTATTTTTATTACTACGTTTATTCAGAAAGTTGACAACCTTCAAGTTTTAATATACAGTTCCCAAGAAGATCATCTTTATTCTAAGACCTCTCTGTTAGGCAGGTAACTGAATTACCATGAACAACATAAGTATGTTTTTTCTGCATAAATCCACTGCTATTCCACGTCCTAAGAAATAAGAAGTTGTTCATTCTATTTGCCATTCCAGTACTCACAAGCGTCTGCCCAGAAAATTAACTGCCACCAGCTAAAACACTACCTGATTATGTCAGAAGCTGAACAAATTTTATATGGTCTACTCACAGACCTATGATAAACATTTGTGGTGGTTTGACCCTAGCTGAAACCAAGTTTTTAATTCCAAGACTGCTCCACAAAAAACCAACCAAACAGAATACCCAAACAAAAAAACCCCAAAACCTCAGAGAGGCACAGTACAGGTAAATTCTGGACCTGTTAAGAAAGCAGTGATTACAGGGCTAGTAAATGGATTAGGAGAAAAATGATGGAAGGTGAAAGGAGCCTAGAAATAAAATAATCCAATAGCACTTAAAAGCTTGAAAAGAAGATGAGAAGGAGTTGGATTGCAACACAAAAAGAGAAAAAAAAAAAACCCTATTTGCTGAATTTCTGAAGACAGATTTTTCTTGAAGTACAAAGAACAACTCATGGTTTTCTGTTAATCACAAGCACAAAAAAACCCATGAATGACTAAAACTAATCATGGAGTGTGGACCTGCATTAATTGCCACTGTGTTTCAATTCTCAAGGTTCAACAAGAAGGCATGCAGAGTGAACGAATACTGATTTAAGGAAGGGGAAAAAAGGTATCTCTTTTTAAAGAGAAATGATAGGTCGGTTGAAAAATGAGACCATTGAAAATATTTCAAAGTAATGGGAATAAAATTTTAGGGAAAAGGCAATTTCTAATTTGATAGGGTTATACAGATATATATTGATTAAAAACAAAGAGAAGCTTTAGTGACTTAGGTGTGGATTTCCAATATTCAAGTTTAACTGCCTAGTTCCAAGGCAATGCAATTTCCCTACAGAACTGCTTATTTTACTAGAAGATGGGAGTGGAGAGAAGAGACTGAGGCAGATAACCAAACACAAGCTTTGTAAACTCTAAGATTGAACTGTAAAAGCTTTTTTTACTTCTCTCCTGTATTACACCATCCTCAACTGAAAAAATACAAGCCAGGTTTAGGCATTGAAGAGGCTATGCAGCTGACTTAAGCAAGCTAGCAACTGCAATGTAAAATTCATGAGCAATTTACAAATCAATCAGAATGGAATAGATACAGTCAAAGCTATGGACACAAAAGCTAAATAGTATTCCTCTATACATAAAAATTGTTACTCAAATAAGCTAAAGCATCTGTATGAATTATGGAGCAGACTTCTGTGTCAACAGCTGGCATTCCTAGAGGAATTTTGTCAGTGCTTCTCAGTTTGTGACCAAATGGCATCCAAGAAGTTAATTTTATTCTAAGCAGTGTATTTTGCTACATCTAATCCTTCACATCATTTAGTTGTTCATTCAATTGCCTTACAAATAGATGCTAACTTAAATCAGTAATTAAACTTACCATCCTTTGTAGCTGGCTTGTTTGCAATCTTCCTCGCTCACCCAGATTAGTTTTCCATACAATATCTAGTTTACCAATCACTGTTACACCTTTTATCACTCCAGCTTTCTCTGCAAATTCTTGCTTTGGTTTTAGGCAGTATAAGTACTGACGTGTATCCATAGGTTGTAAATAAGTCCTTGAGCCAAAAGTAGATTCACTAAAATAAAAAAACAAAACAACCAACACGGGTGCTTATTTTAAAGTCATTTTTAATAAGGCTTAAGAACTCAAACTTTTTTCCATCCCTCGCCAATCATACTGTGTATTTTATTCACAGCAAAACACAGTACTTTTGTGTTTGCACTGGAGAAAACAATACTGTAATTTATGTAGGATCAAGGATGAATGGGGGAAAGATGTTCCATCTGGGACAGAAAACTGAAGTGGAAATCTACTTTGCTACATTTTCATTTATTATTTAGCATCTTAGCAGTTAGAAGAACAATGCTGGTAATCTTACTTCTGCCATTTTACTTCTTCCTAGTTGTCCTGGGTTCAGCTGGAATAGAGCTACTTTTCACCAGAAGCTGGGAAGGGACACAGCCAGGATAGGTGACCCAAACTAGCCAAGGGGATATTCCACACCATATGACATCATGCTCAACATAAAAAGAGGTCAGTTATGGAGGAGCAATGCAGCTTGAGGAGGATCTGGGTGTATGGTCAGAGTGAGAAACTGCATTGTATCACCCATTCTGCATATTCTAATCACTGTTGTTACAATTTCCCTCTCCCTTTGCTGTCCCAGTAAGCTGTCCTTACCCTGACGCACAATTTTTACCTTTTTTCACCCTGTTCTTTCCATCCCCTTAAGAGATGCGATCAATTAGCTATGCAGGGCTCAGTTGATGGCTGGGACTGAACTACAACAGTCCTTTTTGGGGAGTTGACCCAGCATGTTCAAAACAAAGCTGTGATAAGCATCCATTGTGTTATTTAAACAACTGCTGGTCACAATGGCACTGTGTTTGGCCACAGGGCTGTGGTACTTGCTCTATCCCCTGCAGTGCTGTTTATCACCGCTGGGAGAGTGGTCAGTACTCTCATTTTGCTGTACCATGTAATATCAGAATTGATACAGTAACATCACTGGTCATGAGGTTAATCTGGTCATTTTATGTGGCATTGCAACCATGCCCATATCTCAGATGATGTCTCAGAACTGATCAACAATTACACACAATCTACATCACCTCCTCCAAAACCCCAAACAACTGCAGAGCACAAACAGCCAAAAGTAGCTTCTACCCAGGTATCACAAGCCTTGACAACAGTTTACTGAACACAACAGACAATTCCCCTATTATGTGTTTTACTACATAAATGTAGTAATGACAATTAATGAATTTAATTTAAATGTGACAATTTTTTATATTCTAAGATTCTGTATGTTCCACCAATTGACTTTGACTGTTCTCTTGCTACATCTTGATTAGAACAACTGAAAACAGCTGGCAGTCTACTAGAAACAAGCAAGGACAGGTCAGATGGGTCCTAGAAGGCTAAATACATGTACACAGATCAAGTCAGAACCAGATGCCAACTAAATTTTATATAGAAGATACTGGAGAAATAGTGCATTTTCATGTTACCAATTATTTGAACATGAAGCTACAGATTTCTGTATCAGGTAGAATTACAAAGTCTTAAGAATAATTTCTATAAAAAGAAAACTGCTTTCCCAGCTGAAAACGTATAGAAATTTGATCTTTTTATTTGAAGTACAATCCTTCCATTATAACCATTACAGCTAGTTGCTGTATCCCATGAAATTGTAATACAAACAGTTTCAAAGTCAAATATCCCAAATCTAAACGTACCTTTCTCCTGCTGTGTCAACTGTGTTCAGTTCTGCAACGTTGTACATCATGGATGGCTCTAAAGAAACCTTCTCCATAAACATCGGAGAGGTAGTGATATTCTGAATCTGAGCTTCCAGAAATACTTCATCTGTCTGAAAAAAAACAAACCACAACCAAAACCAAAAGTGCAAGTTCAAGAAAATGTGTTACTAAAAGAGTATACAGTCCTATTGTTAAAAAAAAAAATGTGTTTAGTTCATGCCTGCAAATCAAATTAAAGTAATTAATGCAAGGAAAAACCTTAATCCCAGTAACAATAGGAGCATAAGTGTTAGTCATCAGGTATCTTGCCAAACAATGGATGTGGGATAATTTTGCTTTATTCTAGATATTACTTATTTGTAACGCATCAGATCACCACTTCCCAAGACTTTTGTCAACTCAACAGCAACTCAAGTTTTAATCCAAATTATTAAAAAGAAAAAAAAAAAATTGACTACATGGTAAGGAATTGCAGTGCACAATGACATGCCATGCCAGATTACTAGTGCATCAAGCTATATAAAAAAACAAAATAAGTGTGTTCGGATTCTTTAGCTGAAGTAAAACAGTTCAAGTACATGCTTTGAGATTTTATTATGAAACACTGATATACTGGCTAAGAGCAAAAACCTCCTCTTATAGCTGTACCATGCCAATGGTTACCAATATTATATGCATCCAGCAATTTAACTACCTTCAAAGCATCCTACAAGACTTATCTACTTAAAGAAGCTAATGCCTGAAGATGGTGTACATGGACCAACTCTAGTAGAGGAATGAAAGCTACTGACTGAAACTCCAGAAGGTAAAAAATAAAAGGGACTAGAGGGAGGGTTTGTCTCTGCTTCTGTGGAACTGCAGACCAGTAAAGTCAATTTACAGCTTTAAAATCTCTGGACAGATTAATTACAGAATGCTCAATCTAGAGATATGAGCCCCTGGAAAAGTGAAAAAAACAAAGAAATGCCAATAAAAAAAACAGGGGTTGAGGGGGTTGGGGGAAACATACTAAATCTTCATTTATGAAACAGGTATTGATTCAGGCAGTTGGACTAGATGATCTTGCAGGTCCCTTCCAAATTTAATATTCTATTCTATAATTTTAGCATGAAGAAGTTTAAGTAATTCGTTATGATTTTTAAAAAAGTATATTTATGGGAAAGGTAGAAGGAAGCTTAGAGTTTCTTTTTAATCGGTGTAAATAAGTTGCTTCATTATGCAAATGGAGTCCTGCTTGTAAATTACAAAATAATGATTGGACAAAATAGTTAAAATATTTTTAGTATCAAGTGGATTGTGTTAGGAGGAGAAATATAGAATGGTACTGGACTATTTGTTGTGCCTTTTAAACATGTTAAGCACAAAACAGATGTATAATATACAGTAATGCAAAGTGTGCAAGTGCCATAAGTTATGGACTACCTCACACTTACAGGAGGAGCTGGAAATAACCTCAAGCATAGCTCTCAGCAATCATTACTAGTACCATTTGACTGTCACTTAGATTGATATCCCATAAATCCATTGCTCAAAGTGTCCAATTACCCAGATTTTAGTTATTTTCAATGCAGCAACCATAGGCAGAAAATGCTAATTTGAAAGAGAAAAGAAAAAACAAGCAGCATAATGAAAAAGCAAGTTAGTTTTCTACTATTCCTAAATTAATTTACTATCACATGGGTTTAAAAAATATATCCTTAAGTACATCAGAAAAAATGTGGTTCATTTTAATAGAAGGCACACCTTAAAGTGAAATCAAACTGCAGCTGTATCATACTAATTCATCAACTGGTGCATGCAGTTAAAGGTTGGGAAGTGCAGTTCAAGGTAGTAAAAGAAAGGAAGAACATCCAACTGCTGCTTTCTCCTCAAAGCCACTGCCTCCACCAACCAGGCATGAAAAATTCTGTCACAGTTTACACAAGCAGCACTGTAACAAAGCCTACATTTCTATGGGTCAAAAGCAGGAAAATATTAGAAGGGATTAACTGCCACCTTCAAATAATGAACTCTGTCACATTTTGGTGAGGTATTTTACAGAGCGATTGACAAGTGAAAGTCTGTAATAATCAACTTTTTGCTTTGAAAATGGGTATCAAAGAGCAAGCTAACCATTTAATGATTAGCTGCACATACAAAGATGAGAAAACATCAGTTCATGATATGCAGAACAAACATTGCTTTTCCATTATGCTTCCATTACGTCAACAAGCACAGAGACAGGTAGGCAATTAAAAAAAGCATACATATTTATAAAAAAATAAATAAAAATTACCACAGAACTGAGGTCACTCTAATGGGAAAATAAAAAAAAGAACACATTAGAGAAATCAGGGTTAAATGTTAAAGAAAAAGGAGGCTAACTTTCAAACAAAATGCATTTCTGCATTTTTTTTGCACCATCTACACAAGATAGCATTAGTATGACAGAAACGTAAATAAAAATGGATGCAAACAAAGATGACAACTACATTTCTAATAAGTCATAGCTAGTGTGGTTACATTGTTTACTAGCTTTGCTTCAGACCCAATCCAAAGTAGAGCCTAGGTACATGAGTCACAGGTAAGATACGGTAGAACAAACTGACCCAAAAAAAGATTGTTTTTGAGCAAGTTTAAAAAGTTTGTCCTGAATTCAGAACCCATGCAACGGGTAGTACATGAAATGGAAAAACAGTCCTCACCAATTTACAGAAAATAAGCATCCACATGTGTAAGGTTGCAAAATAAAAACCAGTGTGGTCACGAGTACCAGCAAAGCCACCACATAAACTCTGCAGCTTACAACGGAATCTGGCATAACGTCAGTAGGAAAAACTCCTTTTCTGAATATCCACCATTCCAAAAACCTAACTGTAAATTCCCTTCAAGTGTCTGCCTATTTTTTTCTTCTGCGTGTTCGCAGGAGCAGAACCTTTTGCAAAGCCTTTTGCCAGGCACACCAGAGTCAGTGAGAGACTTTCAACAGATAGGGGCAGGTAATTCAGTGTCAGGGTTACAGCAGGTTAGGGCAACAGGGCATGCGTTCTGTGCACAAATTTCAGTGATCAACTTGATTGGGACGCTACTGCAGTATGAGCAACAAGCAAGAAAATGAAGGATCAGCATCATTCCTCATCTTAGGAAAAAATGAAATTATGGTTTAGAATTTCTAGAAGAAAAAATTTTAGTGACAGACTTTATGAATAGATACCATTACATTTGTAATGTTAGTGGCAACAGTATAACTCATTAGTCAACCTTTAAAGACCTTTAGGTAACTAATAACCAACACATACATTTTTTTTTTTCTTGTGGTTCCTAAGGATAACAGTCTTTCTTAACCTTCAGGATTAAGATCTTGGTGCTTTGACAGCAACATACTATTACATATAACATCTAACCAAAGGCTTGTTTCTGGGTTTTGACTTCTTTGGTCACAACACCTAGCAGCACTTCTTATACTTTCAGAAGTGAAATCTGAATGGTACTATATCAGTTTGCCAGGCAAATGAAAAAGGTTTAGTTAATACCATCCACATTCAATCTATTTTTTTTTTTTCCCAATCCATCATATGCATGATATGGTAATGGGAGTTGCATAAATTCCTGAACAGGAAGAAAAAAGGCAAAGCAGCCTTTTAAAAAAATTATGGAAAAAAAACCCCAACAAAACAATAAATACCTACCACTCCCACACACACCAGCTCAGACAGAAAAGGTTCTAGTATTATGAGGCTAATTGAGGAAAGGATTTTAAATCCCTTACTAAGGCCAGCCAGTAAAACAATATTAAGAGTACTTCCTCTCTCTGTCAAAAGTTTGCCCAGAGTTTACCATAAAGAGGTTCTTATATCCATTTGTTAAGTGCTTCAGCACAAAGCAAAATTTACACATGAAATATAAACAGACAGTAACATTTAATTTAAGATGTGGTAGGAAAAAGAGGAAAAAACATACAGACATATTTTCCATCTTAAATAACAATATAATCCACACACAAAATGGGAGGCTGACTTTGTTCCCAGAGGAACTACCTAGTTTCTTAGGATTATTTTTGTTCTTAAGTCACAGCAAGGGACATTTCCAGACATTCCTAATTACAGGTAACACCAGTTCCATAAAGCAGTTGACCAGTGGTATGTGCTTATGTTCCAACTGTACTCTGATATCTCACACTTGGTCAACCTAAGGATTGAAAGACTGAAGCCTGTGACCTAGATACACAAAAGACTTTTAGGATTTCCCCCCCCCCCCCTTTTCCTCTGTGCTACAGTTTCTAAATCACTTATGACCTATACCTTGATTTATCCTCTAAATAAATAACACACTATGTATCAAATGTCTTGATTTACATACTATTAATTCACAGCAGAGGAAAGTCTTTATGGCAAGTTTCCTGAACAACTCTGACCAAGACAGATCTTTACATCTGGAATCCTCATTTATAGAGCAGATGTTTTAATCTGTTATTTCTCCCTTGTGTTTCCTCTACTTACACTGTCAGGAAGAGAAAGCAGTAGACCTGACACACCTCTATAGCCATAATCTCGCATAATGAACCCTGGGTGTGTGAATGATGGAGATAAGTAATTAGAACAGTAGCTCTGGACAGCCTCTGCTTTTCTACATGCAAATACATATCTCTGCTTAGTTAAGAGCAAACAAGAAAGCAAAATATTTTCTTCTCAGCTTAGCACAAGTTAATTCTGTATTTTCTTCTAACACCTTGATATTTTTTCTACTATTCACAGCAACATAAAAAACCTCCAAGTTCATTCTATCTTTAAACTCTTTCAAACAGTTTAAGAATACTAATGAAGGTTTTCAACCAAATGACTAGCAGTCTAATAATTGAGGTTATGGGAAAAATACTCATAACAGAAGCTCTCAAAGTACTTTGCATGTATCAAACTAAACTTCATAAAAACAATATGGTACTCACAACATTAAGCTATTTGCTCACTATCACAAAGCAGTTAAGTGGTAATGATAGAAAACGAAATGCCCTAACTCCCTCAGTAATGAGATACTGCAGACATTTATACTGTACAACAGACCTATATATCCACAGGAAATATCTATCAAGAGAATGCTGTATGCATTCTCTTGCATATGTAAGAGTTTTCACAATCTTTGTCACCTTCAGTTAAAGTTATTCCCACGAAGAGCCAAAGACAGATGCCTAAGTGTGCCCAAATAAATATACAAGGTATATAAAATGTCATTAAGTTTTGAAGCACTGGTATTACTGCCACAAACCTAAATAAAATTACTGAAGTTTTGCTAATGCAAGTATGATCCCTTTGTTCAATAACTTAACAGTTTACCAGATTGGGGGAAATTTATCTGCTTTATGACTAATTGTCGTAAACCAGGACACTAATCAATCTTCCTTACAGTAAGCGCTCAATCAGCCTAAGTATACAAGCAATAACTGAAAATATTTGAGTTCAAGGGAAAGTGGAAAATGTGCAAAGTTATCAGTCAATTGCATTAAAGTTCTGATGTGTTGCCTTAGTCAGTATATCTATTTCTAACCTAAATGATATAAACCCACCAGCTAATTTTTTCCCTTTGGAACTCATGTACTAAACCCAACATACACAAACCCAAATACACACTGCCTTTTCTTACCTCAGCATTGTAGAATTTGGTTTTCACATCTAGTGGTTTAAGAACCTGAATGAAATGGGAAGAGAGACAGACTGACAATTGGTTTTTCAGACAACTTCAGAAAAAATTGTAATTTTTAGAATCTCTACTAAAGCATTATTTTGCTTTTTGATCTTCTGAGTACACAGAAGAGGTACAGAATGGAATATATGAGACAATGAACTCTGCTAAAACCTCGTAATACAGAATATATATTCACAGCTTCTTTGCAACTAACCAGACTTGAAAACATACTTCACTTAAGCACCGTCCTCTTGCAAAACCAGACAAACCCTGTGCACTAAGCACATCTATGTTTTTATAATAACATTAGACCCATCTTGTAACTTCAAGCAGTCTGCACTTGCTTTCAAGAGTGAGAAAGAACCTGCAGTGTTCTGCAGCAAACGAGCTGAGGCATCTCTATAAATAACTATTCACATGATTAGCTTAGCAACAAACCATTAATACGTTTCACTTCCTGCTTGAAAATGCAACTGTTACAAGAAATAAAAGTCAGTAAATCATTGTAAGTGCATGAAATTCATCAGCAAGAGAAACCAATTTGATTATATAAAAGCTGATCATAAAGTATTGGTTAAATGGTTGAATTCTGTGCATAAGACACAACAATTAGCACAGTCAAATATGAAATAGTTATACATTGATGTAACTGAAAAATATAATCTTCTATTATACTTGTAAGAGAAAAAAAATATCAAATGATCTGGAATTCATTTATTTCCTTTTACACTGGGAAACTTTTCTTTTGATTACATGCAAGTGTACCAAAACCCTTAAAGTTCTTCCAAGTTGTGAACAAGTTTTTTAATCCTGAAGAATTCAAGATTAAAAATTATTCCTTAGAGATTTCTGCATCATAACAGGTATAATGTTCAAATCTTTCATACAGTCATAACTGTCTCTAGCCACAAAAAAGAAAACAAAAAAAAAATTCAGGTGTCTTGGTTGAGCATTTTGATGTTTGTTTTGTTGGGTTTTTCTGTGAAATGTTTTGCTTCAGTGAGCTTGTTCATTTCTCAAAATGCTGAGGTTTTCTACCTCTTTCTGATAAAAACTCTTTCCAATTCCATCCAGGAATTTCAAGTTGCCTTCCAGTGAAACTCAGATCAGTTTTGTGACATTCAAACACCCTCCATCCCCCAAACCAACCAACCCCTAGAAAGAATATTTTTTTGCTGTCTAAACATAATTTCTTCAGTCAGAGAAAACTTTGCAACAAAAAGGTCAGTATTGATCAGTATTACACATATAATGGTTGAAAAAGCAGCTGCTTAAAACCAATTATAACCCCAGTTCAACTTCAGAGATTCTAGAAAACAAGTGAAAGCATTGAGAAGCTGTCAAAGAGAAAATGTTTTTTTGTGTTATAAAATAGCTGGTGGCACTAGCAGCCATCAATTCCCAATATAAAGACATTGTACAATTTTCTCTAACATTTCTTTTTGTTTATTCTCTAGCTGGTGTTTCAAAGTCAAGCTTAAAAATTAATCATTCAGGGAAGTGCTTTCCTCATAATTCTATAAATACTCTCCAGTTCATTATGTTGAAGAGTATATATACTTTCTGAGAAGCTCTTACACTGCTTTCTATGAAGAAAGAGCTTCAAATATGACAGCCAGTCTTAGCTATTTTGACATTCAAACTGCCTGTGTTAGGATCAGTTAAAAAGAAATCTAGAAGTTACAATATGCATATACACCCTTGAAAAATGTGCACGTTTCCACATCAAAACCAAGGGCAACAAAGTGACATCCTGAACAAGGCTCTGGCAGCATCAGGGTAGCACAGGAAGAGATAAGAATAGGAAGCCTTCAGATGTGTACATCAGTGATCATAGAAAGTGGGGCATGAGGGGGACAGAATACCAAACTCCTCAATAAAAAATGGAGAAATTGAAAAGGTGGGAGGGGGGAAGGAGAAGGGAGGGGGGGACAGTACACCACCTCCTCCTCTGTTCCGTGGGAAACAGGCCACAATTACCCAAGTCTTAGCACATTTGTTTAAAAAATAACATCCATTAAATACACAGTTAAAATATACTATTTCATACCAGAACCAGTCCACAGGCAACACTAATTTCCCACTTTCCTCAGTTAATCCACCCTTATGTCTTTGTGGAGTGGAACAAAGGTTTCAACTATTCATCTGTGAATATTAGTCAGATGCAACACATTAAACTGCTTAGTTTCCTTTAAAAAATAAACCCGTGAGTTCCAATTCAAGAAGAGGTTACACACACTAAAGGAAAACATCAAAATTTTACTGTCTAAACACAAAGATGAGATGTGTTAGAGTCAGAATGGACAACACTTGTTCTGTTCAGAAGCTGACTGCTATAAAAAGTTGGTGGTTTTTTAGACAACAGATTTTTCTTTTTCATTAGATGAATAAGGGGGAATGTGTATTATTTCTGCATGGTAACCATCAGTTCATATGAAGTTTGAAGCAACAGTTTTTATCGTTCACTTTTAGAAGTCACACAGATTTTTAGTATGTCAAATCACTTTTCAAGTACCCAATGTTTTCAAATAGCTTTTCCAGATTCAGTCACTTAGTAAAAATAGAATATAATGCTTTGTGCCATACCTGAAATTTGAAGAACTTCCTGAAGTACATCTTCTCTCCTGTCTGCGTAGTGTAGCTTACAGCACAAACTAAGCTGCAAGAACAATTTTTTTTACAGTAATTTAGAATTACTTTAAATTTTGTACCTATATCAAAGCAGTAAGAGAATAGCATGAATGTGCTGCTATTTCATTTAAGTCATTTAATAACAGAAAAATGTAAAGCTTTACATGTGTGTTCCTATCTCCTTTACTTCATGATGGATCACATCATCAATGCAGCAGTCAGGTTTAAGTTCTGACACTGCAGCACTAGAAGCTGAAAGGTTCAAGCGCTGAGAACTTGTCTGAAGATCAGCCTGGGGACAAAAAAATAAAGTAATGGTTAGAACTACAGCTGCTTAAAGCAATCTAAAGAAAAGCAACTTATGTATCTACATAAACAGTTCGATCCTTTAACATGCAGGTTATAAAAATCTCTACTTATTCTTTACATTTAATTCCACAATTCTGGAATTTCATTCTCAATGCGTTATTTGTTCAGCAGAAAATGGAAGAGAGAATGCCCTAGAAGAGTACTAATTCAAAATATAAACAAAATACAAGCTAATGTTTACTTTACAGACTTACCTTGATAACATCATTGAAAGCCCAAGTAAACAAATGTAACTCAAATTATTTAGCTGTGGAAGTTTTGCTACACCAATTCACCATAGAAGCTCTAACAGTCTTTTTTTTTATATACAATCCTCATGTTTCATTTTAATCTTTAAATCTTTCTAGCATCATTTTTATTTTATGTCTCATTTCCAATTTCCAGATGTATTTTCTGGGTTGGAAAGTGCCAGACATTTCCTAGAGTCTATATATTAGCATAAAATATAAAAATATTTATGGAAAACACATTTATTTCTAATAAATTAAGTAAATAGATTTATCTTCACATACCTTCACCAATATGTCTTTGACAACTTGATTGCTATCATTGTGTACACTAATGTAACTGGAAAACGTCTCTCCCAGAAATATATTTCTATGTTTAAAGAAAAGTTTAGTAAAAGTTATTTTTTTAATAGAATATTTCAATTTCACTGTAACCCCTTTAACTGCTAATTAAAATATACATATGCACACATGCACACACATATGCCACATCAAATCCTAAAAGTGCGGTGGCATTTTCACATACATACTTTTAAATGTCATCCTTATAAGAGAAACAATTTTAAGAGAAAACAAAAAAACAGATTTTTTTTTCTAGATAAAACCCTAATAAGATGTCTTATAGTACCTAGAAAAAACATTGTAGTAAACTCTTGTAGTACAAGTTGTGGTTTATAGTAGCCCATTACCTTAGAAATTGACCTAAAGCTAGAAATTTCTTTCAACTTTCAATCTTCCTTGCATCCAGGCTATGGATGAGCAACATCATACAGCACACATTCATACATTGTGCTGCATTTTAAATTGTCACATCTTTGTAAAACAATTTAATATTTCATTGCATGACAACAAAATTAAAAAAGAACAGTAATAAATTCATTACCATTAACTGAATTCTAAACATTGCATGCAACAGTTAGAATTAGTTCTTACCCAAAATTTTGAGGCAAAGTCAGCATTTCTCCTAGCATCAAAGTTTCTGCTCCCATTACAGTAGAAGGATCATCTTTCATGAGCTGGTTAAATAAAGTACCTGTAGAAATATCAAATTGCAAATATCGAAATGTCAATTCCAAAGTGCTGCCTACAGTTAAGTAACCACTTATTTAGATGTAGTTTATTTTAGACATATTTTACAACCAGAAGATACATAATCTATAGGCCTGCCTATAAATTCTTAGTTCCAAGCACTTGTGTCCAATAAATCATTCAATATACATACTGAAGGGCACATTCCCAAAAGCATTGCTCAAAATAACATTAAACTTTTAAGAGAAATTCTGCCCAAGTAAAGCACATTATGTAACAGAACTAGTCAAAACCATTTACTTTACTTCCCTCCTTGCTTTGTATATCTCTGCAATGCTCTCTTGCTGGATCTTTCCTTTACCTTTTTCTGATATGTAATTTCTAGACTGCAACTATAACTGGGGGCAACCTAGGGATTTCTGATTTATGACTGTACACCAAGCACAGCACAAATCAAGAGCAATGATTCCAGCAAAGTATTTTTTCATGGAACAGTCATGTGTTGGTTCTAATTACCAGGGCAGGGCGCTTTCTCCAGATGAAGAAAACAGTAACACCAAACTTTCTACAATTACAAATTCCTCTCACAATCTCCTTCCATTTTCTGTGTTCATCGTTCAGATTTTGAGGTCACGTTTGCAATATGATCACCAAGTTTTCAAAACTGTAGGTCAAGAGTTGTAGAGTGCACCTTGATATTTTCCTATGGCTATTAAAAAACAAAGCACATTGTTGCTTCAGCAAAAAATTGCCAACATGGCAAGTTTTAAGACTCCTGTGATATCCAAGCTTCAGATGCTCCCACTGCTTAAGCCTGTTAATGTATATATTATAATTAGACAGTAGAAAAGACATACCGGGCAGATCCCTTTCTTCACAAGTCACCGGGATATTAGTGAACAAAGTAGGTTTGGTTAGCCTCATCACTGCAAAAATAAGAAAATAAGCCACAGGTCAATGCAACATGTATTTTCTTTTCATTTATTTTTTGAAATTATAATTTTGTCTTGTTTTCCCTTCCTTCAAAAAACACAACTACCAAATCTTAGCCTGAAAAAGGGTAACATCTCTTTTTTGGATCACTAGGTCTTTTTCAATATAAATAATTCCCTGCTACTCAGAGATCCAAAAGCAATGCCATTATTCCCTCTGGTACACTTGTATCTATGGCTTTCAAACTCTATGTGCTAAAAGTTTTCTATTTGTTACAGTGTTAAGTGCTTTGTGGACTTCAGGAGAACTCTAAGTTTCACTTTTGCCAACCCTTCCAGGCAAAACACCTGTTCTGTGATCCTGGTAGCTCCAGAATGGGACATGATGACTTGCATGGAGACCCTCAGCCAAACTCCAGACTACAAGGAATTTAATTTAAATCCTAATCTCCAGATCTAAGGTAGAGTTCTAAGTCTCAAATATCTATACAACTGCTTTTTCTTTTAGTGACAAATTTTAAACTATCACAAAAACCTCAGGAACACTCTTACTGATACTATCAAAATTATTAGGATGTTGCTATTAACAAACCTCTACTTCAAGAAAGTGGTATTTTCAAAGGCTATTTTAACTCAGAATACTCAAAATTAGGTTATTTTTACTTGTATTACAGATCTAAGATACTGCTTCTTAAAATAATTCTACCCTATTCATAGACAGCAATGGCCCTAGTCTTACATTCAGTTTGAAAACTAAAACTAAAAAATAGAAGGATTTCTCTTGACTACAAGTTAGCCTGAAAAAAGCTTGTGCGTTTACCTTTACTGTACTTTGATCATTTTATGTGCCTGGTCAGGAAGCGCTATTGCCAGTTATTGTAAAATACTCAATTATTTTGATAGACTTTTCAGCATATTGTTTCACAAGAACTTATGCCACCACACAGTAGTCCTATACAAGGTAGCACTGACACAAACTAATCATTTTCCTATAAAAAAGGCAGTAAGTTCTCTTTGCTTTAGTGAAAAGATTGAAAGCCATGACCTCTGAAGGCTGAGAAACACAAGGTAAATGAAAAGCCCTAAAATATACACAACGCAGTAAATAAAAAGCCAGATTCAACACTGAAAACCAAAGAGAGAAATACTGAATTATACATACATACTATGCATTTCTGGAACAGCTCAAAATGAAAGTCTAGATTTCAGCTTGCAAGATGGTGCTAGCCAAAACCACAGTAATTCTCTAGAGAAACTAAATGTGGTGTGCTCTTTTTATTACATGACAGTTACCCACCTAAGGTGCTCACCACTCGCCGTGCATGCATCACGATTCACACACGAGCCAAAGCAGCAGAAAGCTGACAGCTACCACTGAGCAGTGACATCACTCTGAACAAATGTTTATTTAGCTGTGTTGGTATATTATATATAGTGGAACTGTATTTACTGGCGTAAACCTAATTTTACCCAATTCTACAGTAAGCCCATATAAATTAATTCTTGCTCACTCTTCTATTCCTAGATGAATAGTTACAGATCAAGGTTCGTCACATTTAAGACAATAAATAAAAGAATGAAGAAAAAAAAAATTAAGTCATCTAAGACATGCAGATTATCATATGAGAAAAATTGTTATTACTATCATATTATTGATTATCAACATCAGGAAATATTGTATCTTTGCAGGACAGCATCTCTTCTCCAAGATCCTAGGCACGGAACACATCACTAAAAAAAGCTGAAGTCATGTTTCGTTCTATTTTGTTCTATCTTTAAAACACTGATGCACAAAGAAATTGTTACTATTAGCATAAAGCACAGAAAAATCATTTCAGAGAGATGACTTGGCTGTGCAAGCTTTAAAACTGACAATGACCCTGTGTTACTCTAAACAGCATTTTACATCGCTTTTTCTAAGTGGTAATATTAAATGACAAAAACACTCCAAGCATCAATATAAGACCTCCTTAACATTCAGTCAGCATTCAGAAATGCATGTCAATGATCAAACTGAGCAATATTCTTAATTTTAAACTAATATACACACACACGTAATAGCTATGATAAGATAAAATTATTCCAACATAAGGATGTCCTCAAAAGAAAAAAGTAAAAGCCCAAGTCAATTTTACTTAGTTTTTACACTGAGGTATCTGTTATGCTTACATGCACTTTTTCCACAGACCTTGACATCTAGTCAGCAATTTATCTAGAATAAACATAGGTGCCCAAGAGAAATATACACCCCTGCAGTCCTATCAATCTCAGTTTAACTGCTCGACTGACCCTCCAAATATTGAATTAAGCAGGGACAACATGACCTTAAAACACTTTATTCTTTCAGGTGACAAAAACGCATGTTAAAACTTACCCTTTTATCATGATAAAAAGCATTCAAAACCTCAGAGACACCTACCTTCCCTAATGACAACAAATACATTTACAGGTGGATGTCAAATTTCTTAATTTCCTGGCCTGCAGCTGGAAACTGGTGTTGTTTGTTCCCCAGCATAAAGACAAAAGACAACATCACAGGGAAGAAAACACCCTGATACCAAACTCCTAAACCAGCAAACGCTAACTTCTTCATTATTTTTCAGTAGAAAACTTCCAGTGAAACTTACAAGTTTGTATTTTATGAGGGCAATATCTTCATTAAAGAAACCCACACGTACTACTTTCAGTAAATAATCAGTGTCAAAAATAATTACAGATCCTTATTGGGATTATAACATCTGGGTTAAAAACAATTTTCCTGGTCTTAATTTGAAAGAAACATAGCAAGGATGTATTTTACTTGATTCAAAGCATGAATTTTATTATCTCACGCAGCTTGCCATAAATCTGGAATTTTTTTTCCCCTTTAAACCATGGAAGTAGAGAAAAGCAGTACTCAGCCAAACAGAAATTCACTAATCTCAACAGAAACATTCATAAATCTCTTGACAAAACAAAGTTAAATATATTTATTACAGCTAAAACACTGCTGCAAATAATTAAGTTTTTTGCTTGTTAGTTCATCAGTTGTTCTGAAGTTTCTGTATTTTAAGCTGTCTAAAAACTCTAGCACTTCAGAGAGCATTTTGTTATGAAACTCTTATCTTAAAATCATACACTAAATATAATTCCAAATTTATGTACAAGCAAGTCCATTTTGCCAGTGAGGCATAACTTTTCCCTAAGAATATTTCTAACATATTCACAGTACAATATATCACAAAAAATCCATATCTGTCCCACAGATCTTTGGATAGTAGCATTGCAAGATGGCAATTCATTCTGCTTGATGAGTTTATTCACTTTTATCCAGATGTCCTCCAAATTCCAATTATTACAAATAGATTGTTCAATTGTCCACTTAGCTCTATAAAATGCATGCAGGTTTAGTCTTTCCAAATTATTTTGCAGTTCTTGAGATAAAGGAAGAATCTTTTCTTTAAGCTTAGGGCTAGGGAGAGAGACACTCCAAGACCTCTGCAATTTTCCTTTTCCATTAGGTGGTGGTTCACCTTGATTCTCCAAGTGAATTGGTCTGGGAACAGTTTGTGCTTGAATTAGAGTCTGCCCATTTTTCACGTTAGACTGAAACTCAAGGAGATGTTTTGTGCAGTCATAATCAGGAGATCCTGTAACATATTCTGAAGGTGTGCAAAGCTGTTTCAGTTCTTCTGCTTCCTCATAAGAAATAACAGGTGGCTGCTTTTTTGGTTTGAGGGGAAGTCTGTATAAGTCATTTGGAAACCAGGGCATGAATCTTGGCAACTGGCGAATGGGAAAGTCCTTCAAGGCTGCTTCTGCAAATTTCTGCAGTTTTATTAGATCTGTCTGATGTGGTCGATAATGCAAGACCACTTCCATGCTTGTATAGCAGGAATCCAATAATTCTTAAAAGAGGAACAGTCTCTTGATTAAGATTCTCAAATCTAGACTGAAACATCTTATTTACAAGAATTTCCTTGCCCCATGCTGAAAAGATCTGTGGAAAACAGGACCTGAAGCAGAAGTGTTATAAAAAATTAAGATAATACCATATTACAAAAAACATTACTAGGATATTTTACAAAAAAAGGAAGATGTAATAAAAATAAGCTAAATACACATCAGAACATTCTACTCCACCCATGCAGAACGTCAGTGACTGTGCTCCATCATTACTGGTGTAATTTCAGCATGCTGACCATTACCTGTACACATGCAGTTTACTCAGTACTGTCCTTTGCAAGAGTTTTGGGTTTTTTTTTTTCCTGTCACCATCTCGTACTTGCCATCTATTGTTATTTTTGTTATACTGTTATGAGGCACATTAAAAGACATAGAATTACTACTGCTTATTTTCTCAAATTTGCTACATGAATCTCCCTGACCCACAACGTATTTTCCTACTATAACATTTTAAACCAGTGCACATAAAACAACTAAAAACATACGGGTTACAAAAACCCTTCCTGTAATAGTACTGACTCTTTCAGCAGTTTTTAAAGGCACAGATTAAAGGAAAGTTCTATTTGTTACTAATTAAAGCTCTCAGCTTCCATTTTGTATCACTAAACACATTTAGTTTTAGTTTCAGAGCTTCTAAGTAATACATGTAGGCATCCTTTTGGTCCTGAACGACTTGTCGATTTCTTAATTTATTAGACTTCAAGAATAACTAAAGGACTCTCATTAAGTCTTTACAGACTTTTTACTTTCACACATCAGTGGTCTCCCACAAAGTTTATACTAAATGCAGGGAGGGACAGACTAGAAATGCTACTATGAAACATAACACACACTCACTCTCCTGTTTTTTCCCCTTTAACAAGTTTGTAATCATTTCAGGCTCTCTAAGAGAAACCAGCAATATACAATGGTAAGGAACAACCTAGGCTTGATTAATAATTACACTACCACTATTTTGTTTAAAATACGCACTATACAAAGAAAACCTGATACTTGTCACTCTTTTGCGAAATCTACAGCTGCACCAAACTCAACACAAGTCCAAGGACTTTGTTGGTTTCTTACAAAAGCAGAGTTATCATTTTTTCCCCCCATTGAAGTACTATCAAAACATATTTGCAATATCAGCTGATGAAGTTTCATGTTCTGAGGTTTCTGGCTTTGGTCTGTGTACATTGATCTTTGTATTGCATTTGATCTGCTTGTTGATCTTTGAATTCTGGTTAACAGATTTTACTGACATGTACACACCAATAGACTCTCTCTCCCAGAGTGCTTAAAAATTAGTAAATGGGCAGTGGATGAGCACTAAAATAATTTACAAACCTTCACTATTTTATCCATCTTAGCAGCCTCACTGATTCAGAGTTCTTGCAGAATTTAGGTTTTAACCTTTTATTACTCTGGCTTAACTAGTAAGACTTATTTTAGATACAAGCACAGTTAGGGGAAAAAAGTAAGCATTTGCTTTTGCCAAATAATGTGAAAGTAGATTCAGGCTTTTCAGTGTTTCAATTGCTGAGTTACTGGTTCCCAACTGCCAACAGAAGCGATCACATTCTTACAGCAAGCTCTCCTGATTTCTGCCCTATTTCTACAAGGTATGGGAGAGACTCCACATTTTTAATTTCACTACTGTCAATGCCTCAATTAAGGGCAGATACACAGTAGCTGTGCACTAAGTGTGAGGCTGAGGAAGTGTCCTGGTTTCGGTCAGGATGGAGTTAACTTCTTTTGTAGCAGCGGGTGGAATGCTGAGTTTCAGAGTTAAAATGGGAGCAGTGCTGATAACACCCTGATGGTTTTAGTTGCTGTCAGACAGTCAAGGACTTTTTCAGTTCTTCATATTTCTCTATTAATGAGAAAGGAGGGGCGAAGCCAGGACAGGTGACTCAAACGGGCCAAAGGGAGTATTCCATGCCAATTACGTCCTGCTCAGTATAAAGGGGGCTGGTGGGAGGCGCGGGGGGGCAGCTCCGGGACGCGCGGTTTTTGGGGTACGGTCGGGTTCTCGGACAGCTCTGGGTGGCACGGCCTGAGTTGTGGATTCGGTGAGAAACTGCATTGTGTATCAACAGCTTCATTTTTTTTTTCTCTAAAGTCCTGTTAGCATTGTTATATTTTATCTTTCTACTATTTTAGTAAACTGTCCTTATCCCAACCCACGGGCCTTTTGGTTTCTTGGTTTTGGGGTTGTTATTTGCCCCTTCCTTTTCCCTTCCCTTGCCTCATCCCCCCTCCCTTCTCCCCTTGCTCTTTTCCTTTAAAGAGCAGGCAGCTGCATGGATCTCGGCTCTCAGCCGGGGTAAAGCCACGACAGGAAGCAAAATAAATGAAACTGTGGGGAAAACGCAAACGACACAGCAAGAAACTCGAAATTTTAGAAAGAAAAAACAAAACCAAACTCGTAACTGCCGAAAGCCTTGTGTGAAATGCAACCACCTCGCACAGCCTCGACGGCTGCATCCAGCAAGGCGAGGCGCCAGCCCCTGTGCGGGGCCACCTACTGCTCGCTCCCCACCCTCTCCGTTCACCCTCGGACAGCCCCCAGCCGGCGCCACAGCGCCAGGCGCTCCGGCCGGGCTGCTCCTTGCTTGACCTTCTCATAGAAGGGAAGGAAGAAACGGACAGGCCTCCAGAACAGACACGGTGTTTCACGACCGCTTCGACAACCCCGCGGCACACCACCACCCCCGTCAACCGTAGCGCCCGGCCCGGCCGCAAGCTCCCAGCCTCTCCCCCGGGCCCAGCCAGCCCACCTCACCCCCCAGGGCCAGCCCCAAAACCAGCAGGGGCTGAGGGCAGCACTAGCGGCCCAAGAGGGGGGCAGAATACCAGCGGGCTACGCTGTCGGTACCTTTTAGAGCCAGCAAGTGCTCCTGCTTGGGCTGGTTAACGTCCATGGCACCGCCGTTCAACCCCCGGGGAGAGCAAACACACCAAAACACTGCCGGAGTCACAAACCCCGCAACCAGAATATCCGGGCTGACCCGGTACTTATAGTCCGGGCGCGGTAAATACCGCCGAGGCCGGAAACAGCCGTCCCAGGGTGCAACGGTGACCGGCAGGAGACGGCGGCGGGCGGAACTACAGCCCTCAGAGCGCACTGCCTCTCGCTCCCGCGCTGGCAGACGGCTGCGCCGTGGGCCTCCTGAGAAGGCATGCTGGGGAAGGTAGGCCTCAGGAAGCCGCGGGAGTGGCTATGCAGCGCGGCACGACGGGAACCGTAGTTCTCCAGTGCGAGTCAAAGGAGGGGAGCGTATGCGCCTGCCAGGACGGGGCCCGAGGGGGGAGGGAGAGGAGGGGCGGGGCGGGGCGGGGCGGGGCCTGTTGTGGCCGCCGGCTTCTTCCTGCCGGTGTCCGCTCAGGTCCGCCCTCCCTAACATGGCGGCCGTCGGCGTAAACAAGGTTGGGGCCGGTGTTGGGTCGGATGGCGGCCGTGCGTCTGGCGGCCGTGGCCCGGCTGGCGCTGCGGTGAAGGTGAGGTGGGCTGCCTGGGCTTTCGCGCCGTCTGACTCGGCCACCTCCTTGCAGCTGGACAGGCTGTGGCGGCCCAGGTTGCGCCGTTGCTGCTCCGGCTGGGGAAGGGGGTAGCGCAAGGGGTGAGGGGTCTCGGGGACGGGAGGCGCCCTCGAAGGTGGCGGGGCTCGGCTCGGGCTGGGATGCCGCTTCGGAGGCCCTTTTCCTTCCCCGTCTGCTCGGAGCCTCACTGCCGTAGGGTGCCTCGGAGCAGGCTGTAAGGCGGGAGGCCTCTGCCTGAGGGGGAGGGCGGCTGCCTCGAAGCGGGGACCTGTCTCGGAGAGAATGTAGCGCCTCGGTTCCCGAAGGTGGTTAGCTGGCGCTGTTGTATTAAAGCATTGTCTGGTGGGTTTTGGCTTTATTTTTCTAAATGACGATCAATTTTGCTTTTTATTAGTAGTTTAAGATGTTCCGGGCCCCTGCTGTTTGTTCCTGCTACCTCGATGCCGTGTTTGTAGCTTCATAAATGGCTAACGTGGTATGACTGACCTTTTTATATGCATCAGCTATGAATGGAAACTGTCTCCACCGGCTGATCGTCTGCTTTGGCAGGGTCTTGCCCTCCGTTTCCTTTTCCTGCGAGGATGTTTCTGCTTACTTAGCTTTGCTGCTTGACCAGTGGGCTTCTCTTGTGGCAGCGCATTAAATGATGTGGGCAAGAACTAGCAGTGATCAGGTGGGATGCTGAAGAGTTAAAATGTTATGGTCGTGTCTATTTTTAAATTATGATTTGTGTGATCGTTATGCGTACAAAGCAAAATTAATGACTTGGCCTATCTGCTGTGATTGCAGGAGCTTTTATAACATAAACTGTGTCATACAGTCTTTTTTTTATCAACTCAAAGCCAAATAGTGTCTCTTCTTAAATTATAGGTTCTTGAGTGTGGAGTCTGTGAAGATGTCTTTTCTTTGCAAGGTGACAAAGTTCCCCGTCTGCTTTTGTGTGGCCACACTGTCTGCCATGACTGTCTTACACGGCTTCCCCTTCATGGCAGAGCAGTTCGTTGTCCTTTTGATCGACAAGTTACTGAACTAGGTAAGAAAACGTAAGTCTAAAGTTCAGCCAAGGATGTGTAGAAAATAACGGTAGATATAGGTTCTTAGTTCTCCATGTAGTAATAATATTTGTGAGTAATGAATATACAGTGTTTGATTTTATTCAGAGAACCTCATAGCACTGTTAAGATAGGCATCTTGGAAAAAGAAAGCCAAGATTTATCATTGTTTTTTTGAACCTGGGCTTGCAAGCTTTATACCTGAAAGTATTTTTTAGATCTATATTTAAAAAGGGACTAGCTCCACTTTAGGTTAGTGTCTGATGGTTCCTTAATGGGCATTACTTTCCTGTTGTCCTAAACACTAAGTAAACAATGCAATTAAATAGGTAGTTTCTTTGAGAAACGGATTTGTCTGGATTAATGATAAAGTGACACAGAGCAAAGTGTCATTCATAACAAACCTGGAATGTTTTAAATGTAAAATAAATCTATGTATGCAGTAACCAATAGTGGCAGGGTGTTAAGAGGAATTCCTGTACTCCAGGAATGTCTGCAGATAGTGTTCAAAAGAATAAGGTACAGCTTTTATCCAACAGCAGAAGCTTATTTTATGGGAAAGGTGGCACATGCTTGTAATTACTCCAGAATGTGAATTGCCTATTCAATATTGGGTTACAGATAAGATGAGTTACCAGAAGAATTTGTATTGAGAACAATTTAATAGAACTGGTTAAGATGAGTTACCAGAAGAATTTGTATTGAGAACAATTTAATAGAACTGGTTTCAGCAGTTTTGAATAGCACAGAGTAAAAAAAAAAAAGCCATTGGAAGGAGGAGAATCCTCAAAGGAAGAGATGCCTAATCTAGCAGTCCATGAAAGAAATGTTAAAATATCAAATTCACTTGGTAAGAATTTACTTTGAAGTAAGACAGTCTGCTAGGTTGTAGACCAAAATGAAAGGAGTATTAAGGCACTCTCTGGGATGCTTTCATGCAAGTATGTGTCAGCAAAAGAAGTATCAATCTCATATGAAAGAGGTGTTTGTTTTTTGGGGGGAGGGAGGTGGGAAGTATGAGTATCATGAATGATTGCCAGTCTAGAAGATGTGGTTAAGAGGCATGATTTTGTTCTACTTCTTATCTGTGACTATACAGCTGCATGGAGTTTCTTAAAGTATGCTTTTAAGGAGAGAACTTCAGAGCACAACAGTCAGTTGTGCTGTTTTGAAATATCTCTATCCAAGACCACTCCTTGTATTTCATAAAGTGAAAGCAGTGTTTTTCTGATGTTTGTGAACTTGTCACTTCTTAGTTCTTATCGTGCATTTTTCCCAGTCGTCTGAAAGGATTCTGTCATAATTATTAGAGGGTTTCAGGCCTAGCAAAAATGAAACTGCATTAAAAACCAAAAAATTAAAGGTTGTTTGTTTTTTTTAATCTTAAATAATACTGAGGACTGTGGCAGTTTGACCCTGGCGGGAGACCAGATGCACACCAAAGTTGCTTTATCACTCCCCTCTTCATGTGAAGAGGGGAGAAAAAAATATATTGAGAGGCTTAGGAGTCGAGATAAGGGCAGGGGGAGATCAGTCTGGAATTTGTCATGGGCAAAACAGACTCCACAGGGAATAAAGACTCCATCTAACTACACACATACACACACAATGAAACCAGAGTAGGATAAGGAGAAATAAAACTTAATACACCTCCTCCCGCCCCTCCCTTCTTCCCAGGCTCATCTTTGTTCAGGATTTCTCTCCGTTTCTCCCTGCAGGTGTCACAGAAGAAGATGGGGATTTCAGTCAATTCATCCAAAGTGGCTTTCCTTCTTGAGGGGGGAGGGAGTGTGGGGTGTGGGATTTCTCACATTCTTCCCTTGCTGCAGTGTGGGGTCCCACCCATGGGAGACAGTCTTTCACAAGCTTCCCTGAGTCCTTTCCCATGGGCTTCAGCATTTCACCAGCAGACCCAGTGTAGGTCACTTTTGTGGGGTGCAGTCTCTCAGGCCCAGATTGCTCCAGCCTGGTCCCCTGTGGAGTCACAGGTCCCTCCAGCAAGCCTGCTGTATTGTATGTGCCTCTATCTCCATGGGATGCAGGTCTGGCCAGTAGCCTGCTCCAATGTGGGTCACAGCATCCTTCATGTGTCTCCATCTGCTCCATCGAGCATGGGGTCCTCCAGGGGTTGCAGGTGGGGGTCTGTATGCCCCATCATCTTCCATGACCTGTGGGTAGACACCTGCTCCATCATGGTCTTCTCCACAGGCTGCAGGGGAATCTGTCTCTGGCACCTGGAGCACCTCCTCCCCTCCTTCTTCACTGACCTTAGTGTCTGCAGAGTTTCTTATGTCTCCGCACTCCTTTCTCTTGCAGCAAAAAGCAGCCACTTACAGGTTTTTTACCTCTTAAATATGTTATCCCAGAGACACTATGACTGTTGCTGATTGACTCACCCTTGGTCAGCAGCAGGTCCAGCCTTGAGCCCAGGTGGTGTTTACTCTGTCAGGCCTAGGATGAGCTTCTAGCTGCTTCTTGAAGCCACCCCTGCAAGGTTTCTACAGGTGGGAAGAGAGAAGAAAAAACAGCTTTTGTGTCTAGAGTAGTAGACTTGCATCCTGCTGGCCAATGCTAGGAAAGAAGGATGGTATGCTGTGACCAACAGTTGCTCAAACTGAATGGGTAGAAAATTTTAGCAAAACACCTTGAAAGTGAAAGTCCTTCTGTGAATACAATTATTCTGCGTAGTGATTCGCATAGAAAGAAGTTACAGGCATTTCTAGTCTCAGCAGGTTTATAAGAACTGGCTTTAAATACACTATTGCTTCTTCCATGTAAGAATGGGGTGACTTGTGGAATGCAACTCGTTATGGCCCCTCTTAGATGTGTCTGAGCTTTTATCGTCTTGTTCTCATTTCCTAATAGTTACTGTTGTTGGTTAAATCTGCTATGCTTGTAGCTCTGTTTCTGTCTGAGAGCCCAGGAGTGGAGCTGGGAGGAAGGCATGGCAACTTTCGGCCCAGGGACCTTATTATCCTTCCCTCATCTCCTTATGAGGGCCCGTGAGAAATCAAGCTCTGTTTCTGGGATTGCTGTTCTGCCCTTGAATGAAAAGGTTTTTAGCATCTAAATCTAGATTGCAGGATCGCTGCCAAGAGAAGATTCTGAGAGAAAAGCTGTATAATGGGGGCATAAAGCTACTTGTGGTGAACAAAGTTCCTTAATCAGTAGCTGTGGATTTTATGGATACTTTTAGTTGGTCACTTAACCTACACAGGTCAGCAGTTAGTCTTGCTGGTTTCCTTTGCTCTTATTATCATAGAATCATAGAATGGTCTGGGTTGGAAGGGACCCCAAGGATCATAGAGCTCCAACCCCCCTGCCACAGGCAGGGACACCAACCTCCAGGCCTGGATCTACACAAGGCTGCCCAGGGCCACATCCAACTTGGCCTTGAACACCTCCAGGGACGGGGAATCCACCACCTCTCTGGGCAGCCTGTTCCAGCACTAAATCACTTAGTCCTATATTTGTCCCAAGTTTTCCCAAGGAATCTTGGCAACTTTTGTGAAGAAATACTCAAGGATCTGTATATGTATATATCAATAGATATAGCTGTATTTCTTCCCTTCTGAAGTAGACACTTGGTTTAAATTTACTGGCCTGTTTCTTGTTTATATATTATGTTTATATATGGGAAGGCAAGGTGAGAAGTACTGTGTCAATCAGTATTTCTCTAAGTACAGAGACTGCAGGTGAAAATTGACAACACATTGTTTATATGCTTAGCAAGATACTCAAACAGCTAATAAAATCTTGTTATGAGAGAAGATACTTAGTAAGGAACTGGTAGGACTAAAGCCTGCCCAAACAATACTGCTTTGCAGTGTAGACTAAACATAGATTTTTGGGGTGGTTTTGTGAGTTCTTTAATGAAGTTGTCTGTGATTAGTGGTGAATTTTGTGCATGTTGAAGGCATGTGAGCTGTTATCCTCCACAGGATTAATATTCCTTAACCAAAAAGCTGTAAGTTTCAAAACTCTGGAGAGTATGTTGACTCAGGCAATATGTTTAAGGGAAAACAATCCATAAAATTATCTTTGTATAAGAAGATACTTTTCCTTAAAGTATCTTGATTTAGGAGAAGAGGTGAATAATTCATTGCAAACTTCTTTCTCTTTTCTTCCTGCATTGGATTAGTGAGTTGTGTTTTTTGAGTGGTGTTGGAATTGTTTTGGAGAGGGGTGGAGGGCTTGTTGTTAGTGGTGGTTTTTGAACACATGTGCTTGTGTAATGGCTTTGGAGGCTCTGTGGTTTATGTTTAGGTGTGCATCTCTGGTAAGGAAGCCTTGAACCGGTTTATGGCTCAGGTGAACTCTCCTTCCCATGATCACATTACAGGGCTGAAACTGTTTTCTGTAATTAGAACTTGTTGAACTGATGTGTGCAGGTGTTGACATCCTTCATGGAATTAATCCCTTTAGTATTGTTTATGTTTATACATTATTTTGCTAGTGTTTGAATGCTAAGATAAAACTTCCAAACATTGTGTAAGAAAATGTGGATATAATATAACATTCTCTTGGCTTTGTTCAGACCTTTAGACAAAAGTTGCTCCTTTATTCCTTTCATTATTTATAATCCTTTTGCAGACAAGCTTCATGGTTTTTGAAAATTTGTATTGTTGGCTGGAGTTGATCTTAATATCTTCACTCTGTCACTATCTCATTTCTGGCTGACACACTTCCTGCTATTCGTTTCTTCTTTTGAGAAGAGACAGTCGGATCGTGTAGTGGTTTTGTAATGGGCACAAACATCCCTTGCAGGCACAGGGATGAGATCACTAGACTCTTTCACATTTGTAACTAAAGTAGAATTTGACCTAAAGTCCAACAGATTAAATAGATGTATTTACACAACTCATCTTTTAGTTTCTTTAAATATAAAATAAGCACTTGATCTGAAGTGTTGAAAATGTGTAAGTTCAGCATGTAGTAATATTGTAATAGGCTTAGTATAAAAAGAAGCAAAATGGCTTTTCTCAAACATGCTTTATGGTAGATAGCAGAGACATGACTTTCTGTATGATAATGGATGCTTACTGGTTAGAAATTCTGTTTTAATAGGTTAATAGTTGGTATGTAAGCTTTGCCTGGGTTCCATCTGTGTCCAAGATTGACAATGTAGTGATACATATAATGTGTATATCAGGTATTAGCAAATCTCTAGATATAGAATAAAAAGTTAGACTGTAAAAGCAGTATAAACACGGCATAGCTACAGATGGAGCAAACAAAATATGTATTTCAGGCAATTGGGTCGATTTTGACTTTTCTGGCTTGGCTTTGTCTTCATGCTGGATGTGGAACAGAACTAACATGATTAAAATCAGATACAAGAATGTAAACTGAGGAGAGTACCTTCTTAGTTTGCTGGGTTTTTTAATAAACATAGTAAAATGTATTCAATCCTATGAAAAAATATTTCTATAAGAAATTCTGTAACAGTTAAACCATTTTTTCCTCTCAGCTTAATCCAGTGTGTGCTTAAAGGCTTTTTTACTATAATATGTCCTGTAGGATAGGTTTATCCTTTTGATGTGTACACATCCATATATACACTGCTGTTGGTTGTCTGGATTAGTTGCTAGACTTGAGATACGAAATCCACCTGAACATCAACAGCCGTTATAATGGGATGTTGTTAATGTGGATATTTTATATACTATAGTAACTGATGGTTGTACACAGTTTGCTATAGGACAGTGCTGTTCTAAACACTGTAGAAGGTAATGGTCTAGCCACTTTTCTGCTCTTTACTTTCTGGGAGTTAGTGTCTAGAAATCTGCCTAGATACAGTGTCAGCATATCCAGGCTCCATTTACAAACTGCTTTGACATAATTCAGATTCTGGAAGTGGATAATGTGCTCTGTATTTCTTCAGCTTGTAATAAGAGGTGATTCTTTTATGCTCTGTGTGGTGAAAAACACTGTGGTCCTGTTAGGAGTGCTAGAGCTAAAAAATAACTAAGCTCTGAAGTCAGAATATATCAAAGCAGTGGACTATGCTGGTGCTAGTTGTAATTGTGGACAGCCAGAATATAACTCATTAAATATCTGTGGCAAATAAAAGTTAAAATGCTTCTTTTTTTGTTTGTAATTCATTTTGTGGAGTAAAGTTTCAACTGGGTGTTGATAATGCTGTCTGCACCTGAGGAGGCTTCCAAGATGGCTACAGAAAGCACTAACATGCCTTTACTTTAATACCTAACTTCAAAATTGCTAACTTGTACCTTGATAGGCCCATTTCCATAAAGAGAAGACTTGCTAAGATTAATGGTCTTCTAATGGTGAGCATGTTCTTTAAACAGCCAGTGTTTTTATGTACAGGTTGAAGGTGCTGGAGGGGGAAATAGCTTATATATGCTCCTGTCTCTAACTATAAGAAAAGAGTATCAGTCAATTTGTCTGTTCTCTTGAGTAACTTTTATGTGAGGCGTGTAACTTCTGTTTTGAGTTTGGCCACTGAGAATATTATGGTTGATGGTTTAAACTGTGGGGAAGACTCCCTAGGAGAAAAAGTTTAATGTAGCAAAACTGGCAGCTACACAAAGCAGTAAGGTATGCAGTATGGATGTGTTGGTTCCTGTTTGTATGCCTCTTCAGGGGTACCATAGCATTGTTATCCTCACTTTGGCCAGATATGGCATGCACCTCATGAGCCTACTTGTTCTGGTCCACTTAATAGGAAAACAGTGTGAGCATTCCAGTCTTCCATGTAATTGTGCCTAGCTGTGTAATGCAGCTGTGCTTGTTGAAATAGTGTTGCAGGAAAAATATTGTCAGGTAGTTAAAGCACTTGCATGTATTTCAAACAAGTTTTGAAGTCTTAAGATTGAAAGCAAGTTCCATTTTTCTTGTTTCATAGCTCTTTAAGTAAGAGAGAATCTTGTGGTTTAACCCCTGCAGCTCAAGCTCAGCACTGCACAGCCACTCACACATTCCCCTGCAGTGGGATGGGGGAGAATCAGGAGACCAAAGTGAGTTGAGGTAAAGACAATTTAATGGGTAAGACAAAAGCCATGCACACAAGCCAAGCAAAATAAGGAATTTATTCCATCATACGTAGTGGTTACTTTGAAAGACAAACACCACAACTCTGAACAACGCTCTGCTTGCTCCTTCTTCACTCCAGCTTTGATGGCTGAACATGATGTCGTGTAGCGTGGAATATCCATTTGGTAGCTTTTCAGCCTAGTGGCTGGCAGGTCAGCATGGGAAATGGAAAAAGGCATCAGTGGTATGTGAACAGTCCTCAACAATAGCTAAAATACATTTGTATTATCACTGGTTTGGTCACAAGTCTGAAACGTAGCCCTGCACCAACTATCACAAAGACAAATAATTCAAACCCAGCCAAACCAGTACAAAGAATCACTCTTAACAAGCTGGAGATAAGAGAACTTGGAGGTGCATTTGGGTTTTGGGTTGGGATTCCTTATAAACAATATTTTAACATATCTATCTCTTAAAAGCATTGCCTTTTATGCGATGTCTACGTTTTAACAGTGTTTGTGCAATTCTACAAAGAGCCTTTATAGCAGGGTATATTTTCTGTGTGCTCCAAATGGAGACTTCTTTGGGAGTTGAAGCTCCATGTTCTGAGAACCATGAAAACACTGATGACTTTCTGTCTGTGTGTACCAAGCTGAGGAGCAGTGAAACTTAAGCATTTGCGATGGGTACTTCATTTTGCTGGTTCCTATAACTGCCTGCTACTCATAGTAGTTGATGCCTGTCTGTTAATTTGAACTATCACTTTGAGTCTAATGATACATCAGAATCTATGAAGGGTTTGATAAATATCAGTATTGAAGAAGCAAGGCTTACTGTCTGCATAGGATCAGTGGGGTGATACCTGAATTCTAGAAGAATGCAGAAGAGCACATGCTTACCAGACCACCACTGGGCAGCATAATTTAGGAGGTAGGAAACAACACTCAGGAGAACCAGACAACTGAAGTAGCATGTGCTTTCTCTTTGGGGAAAATGTTTCCCTGTGAGTTCATGCCAAATGTAGAATTCTGTCAGATACTAGATATGTAGACTGAAAATCTCAGAGAGTTTTTATGCATCATCAAGTATCAACCTCCAGTTGCTGTTCTGCTAGTCTTTGCATCTAGATTGAGAAGCAGCCCAACTTTCTTCTAGATGTGTGTTGTTTTCTGTAGCTGCGTTTTCCGGATAGTGCTTGAAGCAAAATGTAAATTGACTAAAGCAGTTACTTGAATTTAATAATACGTATTATTTTTTACTGTGACTAGCAGAAATTCATCGAAAACTTGGCTTGTATTCTTAGATATGTATGTTTGCATGAAGAAAAAAATACTTGACTTGCTAGAGTAGCATGCATATGCAGTTTTGTCTAGATAGTGGTGTCCCACACTCCAAAACTGTTTCAGCCTTTTCTTGAGCTTCTCTTAGTATTTGCTATGTTGTTTCAAGAGCTTGTAAAAATGTTGAAAAAATTATAGCCATGTTGAGGTCAGGTCTGTGATATTTTTTAGGAAAACAGGATGTTTGGAGGTTTTAATGAGGAGGGTTTATATATCTGCATTCTACCAATTTTGGTGAACCAGTCATAACAAAATCCCTGTAACAACAGCAGAATAGCTTGTCATAGTGTTGAGGCTGGAGAAAGACCCTCATACTTCTCTTTACTTGACCCTTCCAAATTAGGAATTGTTAGTAATTATTTGCATCCTCTGCCTAGATTGGCATGTATTGATACTATATATACATGTCTTGGGTAGTGTCCATGAGGAGTTAAACTGATTCTAAACTGCAGTAATAAGGGCTTAGTTTGGGCAGTAAGCAACTTCAAATGTTGGTCTGCCCTGATTGTAAAGAAAAGGAAAAACCCCAAATCCACACACAGAAGTGATACTAATTCTGGAAATTCATATTGAATTCAACACTAAGCACCTCCCTATTTTCATATTGGTCATTCCTCATTTCCAAAAGTATGTAGTTGTGATTCAGCAGTTATAGTCAGCCTATTGCAGTTAATCAGCTAGAACTTTCTAATGTTGTATATTGAGAACACTCAGATTCTGAGACTGTGTACTGGCAAACATCCCATTTGAGGAATGTCTGATAGCATACTACTAAACTATGTGGGTTTTTTTATTTTATATGTAACAGCTCTACTGAGAGGAAGTTTGATAGGTGCTTTCTGTGTTATGTGTAAATAAGTTTTTAAGAACCATCTTTAAATAGAGTGCAGGAGCAGGCAATTCCAAAGTGTCAGGGGTCAAGAAAGTGGGGTGGAAGGCTGGCTTGGCTGACCAGCAACCTTGTAGAACTTAGGTAGAAAAGGGAAGTGTACGGACTTGGAAGCAATGAGAGGTGACATTGCAGAACTACAGAGATGCTGTTTTCCACTGTGGGGAGAAAATTTGTGTGGCCAAAGCTCAGTTAGAGTTCAGGCTGGACAGTGTTGTGAAGAACAGAATTTTTTTTTTTAAATATGTGAACAGAACCACAGAATATCAGGTTGGAGGGGACCTCAAGAATCGTCTGGTCGTATCAGAAATGGCAAAAGCACACTGTAGACAAGATGCTCATTACCCTGTCCATCCAGATCTTAAAAAGTGTCCAGTGTTTGTGAATCCATCACTTCTCTGTGGAGATTATTCCAATGACTGATTGCTCTCATTAGACACAACAGTAAAGTTTCCACAATCAGAATCTCCCAAGAAGTTACTTGTACCCATTAATCTTTGTCTTTTCTGTGTTGAATCCTCATAAAAAGAGTGTCTCCATCTTTGTAGCCATCTTTGAAAAATACTGGAACATGGTGATAAGGTCACCCCTAAGCCTTATTTTCCCAAAGCTGAAAATCCCAGTTCTCTCAGCCATTCCTCATATGGCAGGCTTCCCTGTCCTTTGATCATCTGGGTGTTTTTTTCTGGACCCTTCCCAGCCTACCCACATCTTTCTTGTACAGCGGGGACCAAAACCAAGCATGGTATTCCAGGTGTGGCCTGACAAGTGCTGCATAGGTTGATGACTTCTGTATCTCTGCTCGTGATACCCTGGCTGATGCAACCCAGCATGCTGTTTGGTCCTATTGAGTTTGCTGCCCACCAGGACTCCCAGGACCCTTTCCACAGAGCCGCTCCCCAGGCAGGTAGGTCCGAGCCTGTGCTGCACTCCTGAGTTAGGTTTTCTGAGGGACAAGACCCTACATTTGTCCATGCTGAACTTAAGGGCCTTGTTAGCCCACTCTTCCAGGCTTCTCAGGTCTTCCTGCAGGGTGGCTCTCACTTCCAAAGTACCTACTTCCCCCTCAGTTTGGTATCATCAGCAAAAGTAATCAGAGTGTGCTTGATCCCAGATCTCTTAGGAAGATGTTAAGCAGCATTGAGCCCAATATCAATCCCAGGGGGACCCCAGTTGTGACATGTTGCCAGTATGAAAAGGAGCTATTTACCACCACTGTCTGGGTGTGGCCTGTCAGTTGCCCACCCATGACATGGACAACTTGTCTAGACCATAAGGTTCTCGAGGAGGAAGCTGTGGGAAACTATCCAAATCTTTGGAGAAGTCCAGGTGGACAATGCCCACCGCTTGCCCAACATCATATAAGCAGTTTATGTTGTACAAGGTGATTAGGTGCAATTTGCCTTTGTTGAATGAATCCATACTGGCTTTTCCCAATCATTTGCTTCATTTGACTTGTTGTAGCCCCCAGGAGGATTCATTCCACAGTTTTCCCAGGGGCTGGGAAAATTATGAGCTCATAATTTCCTGGATCCTTCTTTAGGCCCTTCTTGTACATGGGGGTGACACTGTTCTTCCAGTGTTCTGGGATGTCTCCCAGTCTCTGTGGCTTCTGAAAGATTATGGAGACTGGCCTCAATACAATGTCAGTGAGCTCTCTTAACACCCTGGGTAGATATCACTGGGGCCATTGATTTGTAGAGCTCAAGCTCCTGTAATAGTTGGCATACTTGTTCTTCCTTCACTGATGGTCGCTACATTGACCTGGATTTTTGTTACCAAGGCCTGGGACCCATCAGTGCTGCTAAAAACAGAGGTGAAGGAAGTGTTGAGAACCCATCATTTCAGTGTTCTTGGTGACTAATTCACATCTCCAGTTTAACAGCAGGCCAGTATTTTCCTTCTGCTTCTGCCTGTTGTTTACATACCTCAGCAATCCTTTCATGTAGTTTTTGATATCTCTGTTCAAGCTGAACTTCTGCTTTTCTAACTGCACCGCTGTAGGCCTTGGCAATGCCCTTATGGTTTTCAGCAGCTATTCATCTGCTTTTTCATCTCTGGTACAGAAAGAAGTATACATTGGTCTTTGGGGAGCTACCATGTGGAGTCCTCTATCCAGTTTTGGGATCGCCAGTGCAATAGAGATGTGGAGCTACTGGAGCAAAAAGTCAGTAAGGTAGTTTAGGGACTGAAACATCTCTCATGAGAAAAGGGTGTGGGAAGGGAGGATATAAATAAGATGGATCTAGCCTTTTTTCAGTGTGTCTAGTGACAGAACTAGAAGTAGTGTGCACAGAGTGAAACACAGAAAGTTCTGTCTCCGCATATAGAAACAATTTGGAACATGAGGATAAGAAGTTCTGAAGTGCTACCCATATGTGTGGTCAAATCTCACTCCTTGGAGGTTGTCAAAAGCTGCCTGGGTGTGGTCCTGGCAGCTGGTCCCCTACTTGAGCTGGTGGACTGGGGAAGGTCATGTCCCAAGGCCTCTTCCAACTGCAGTTGTTCTGTGATACCATTGAGTAATGATTCAGCAGTCAGGGATGATGGTTCATCTCTTCAGGCACCTTTACCTTGCAAAGAGAAAACGTCTTAAAACTGATTAGAGTGGTGCTGAAAAAAGTCAAGGGTTGCTTCATGTTAACGTCAGCAAAATGAAGGGTAATACAGGAGTAGATATGGACTTCCAATTTGTTCTAGGGAGTATATCTTCTTTTTTTACTGTATCAAGTAGTGTTGTACGTGGGCCTTTCTGAATATTGTTTTAGGTGTTATTCAGGGTTTTGCTGGACTGACATCTGCACTAAGTGTTGCATCTTGTGATTCAGGGAATATGAGATTTGCCAGTGGGAATTCTTCAGAGCTTCTGTTAGTACAGTAGAACAGTTCGCAGCATGTAGTTATGCAAAATGTTCATTTTTGTGATACACAATAGAGTTTGTGTGTTCCTCGTAGTCTTTACTTGATATTGCAGATTTTCTTCTCTACTTCATTTAACTCTCCCTCAAAAACAGGAGATTCTGGTGTCTGGGGCTTGAAAAAGAATTTTGCTTTGTTGGAACTCTTGGAACGGTTGCAGAATGGACCTGCTGGGCAGTGTGGGACAGCAGAAGAAGGCATCGGTCTCTCTGGAGAGGTACAGAGTTTGAAAAACAGCAAAAAGGTTTTCACATTTGCTTGGAATTATCCCTAGATAGGAAATAGAAAGAGTCAGGTTTTTGTACAAACATAATTTCATTAATAATGCTGCTCTTTTCTTTCAGTATCTACTATTAAGGCTTCAGTTAATTGTTTCATAAATAATGCTAATCTGTACTGATGAAAGCAGAAAATAAAAAGCAATTACCAAGCATGCATACTCTTTTCCCCTTTTTAGGCTTTTAATATTTTTTAGAAAAGGTTACTCATTTGTATTTTGGTTACAGTGACTTAACAGTTTTATAAATCTTCTCAGAAACTCTTTCTGAAGACTTTAACAACTCTTATTCATGACTAGTTGCCTTTTATAGTCATTTAGGGTCATTACATTGTGTGATAGTATTTTATTATATACTTGCTGCTTTAATCATTCCAGTATTAACAACTGGTATGCAAACAGTATCATGCAGTGCCATGCTAGGAATAGATTAACTGTCCAAATTGCCTATTCATCCACTGGTGTTTTGTCTGTCTGTAACTTTGTAATACGTTGTTCTGTAATAACTGTTGAAGGAAATCACTGGAGCCGGAGTTATTTTAGCCTCCAAATCTTTGCAAATTCCACTGAAGTTTGGATTTATAAAATCACTGAACACCCTTAGAATAATTTATTGGAGTTGACTTCAAAGGAAACTAACTTTTATGTGTTAAATTTTTTTCAAGAACTTAAAATCAGGTTTTCAAAGTATTCCAAATATTTTTAGTGTGTAGCTTTCAAAGAAAGTCTGTTTTCAGGCTTATATTGGTGTCAGGTTGTATGGTTTTCCTCAGTTACTGAGATTAAAAGTTAACAAATTCAGATTTGTTTTTTGGGTTTTTCTGTTAGAGTATCATTCGGTGTGATGAAGATGAAGCCCACGTTGCATCTGTATATTGCACTGTGTGTGCCACCCACCTGTGTGCAGACTGTTCCCAGCTCACTCATTCTACAAAGACACTAGCGAAACACAGGCGTGTACCTCTCGCAGATAAGCCTCATGAGAAGACCATGTGCTCTCAACATCAAGTACATGCTATTGAATTTGTTTGTTTAGAAGAGGGCTGTCAGGCCAGTCCCCTTATGTGTTGTGTCTGCAAGGAGTATGGGAAGCATCAAGGTCATAAGGTACTGATAATAATCTGTTTGTAATCATGCCTTGGAGGGGCTTACACAGTTATTTATCCAATTATAATAACAAAATATTATCAAGACAGGACAGTGGAGTCTTGATATGTCTTTATGGATGCAACTTTATACTGTTCTTTCATTTCCCTTGCATTTCAGGTAGCTGCCTGAACCCACATTCTTTCTAGGACCAGAATAAGTTATTTATATATTAAGATGGACAGTCCTTTTATCCTTTTTTGAACTTCACTCAGCATAGATTTACTGAAAGTTGTTTTCATCATGCAAACACTTAAGTTCGCCCAGCTTGATGCTATCTAACCACTTGTATTTTTTTTTATAATTGATTATGGTAACCAGGCAGATTTTTATGTTTACTTGTGTAGTTGCTAGATCCCAGTCTTCATCACAACATAATCCTGATTCCATTTTACATTGCACATTGGTTTTAAATTCTTTCTGCCTTTCCATATATATATATGTATGTGTATATGTTAAATACATAGTAAAATAGAAAATATGGTTAAGAAAGATATTTGATTGATATTTTATATGTTACTTTTAATTAATAGCATTCTGTCTTGGAACCAGAAGCAAACCAGATTCGTGCATCCATTTTGGACATGGCTCACTGTATAAGAACTTTCACAGAAGAAATATCAGATTATTCCAGAAAATTAGTTGGAATTGTCCAGAATATAGAAGGAGGAGAACAAATAGTTGAAGATGGAGTTGGAATGGCCCATACTGAACATGTATGCTTATGCTTTTTTCCTCACCATGTGCACAGAATATTTGCTTTTTATAATAACCAAGATAAGGAATTTCTTTGAAAATTATACATAGGTTTTATAAGACAATACCTTAAGTTCTTACTAGAGATAAGTCATTTTTGAGGTTTAAGCAAGCAGATAAAGAAGAACTTGCAGTCTATTACAATGTTTAGACTATAGGAGAAAAAGGAGGCTGTAAGGAAAGATGTGTAACTGCTAGTACAGTATTGAAGTACTGTGACAGATTGTATCTGTTTTCTGTGATACTATTGAGTCATCTTTCCCTCATTTTTAGTAGGGAGTGTACACATAAAAATAAACTACTTCCTTATTGTAGTAACTTCTTGGAGGATCTTGGTTTTAGGGCTGATAAGACTTTCTGTGTAACTGGGACTTGAAGTGTGGTGTAGCCAAACAGATGTGAAGATAAGTTAGAAACGGGCATAAAATGAAGAATGTACTTGTGGAATCAACTGATGTCCTTAGTCCTCTGGATCTCCTGACTGCAACATTGTAGGTACCAGGGACTGCAGAGAACGCTCGCTCCTGTGTCCGAGCCTATTTTTCCGATCTTCATGAAACCCTTTGTCGTCAGGAGGAAATGGCTCTTAGTGTTGTTGATGCCCATGTGAGAGAGAAGTTGATTTGGCTTAGACAACAGCAAGAAGACATGACCATCCTCTTGTCACAGGTTTCAACAGCTTGCCTTCATTGTGAAAAAACTTTACAACAGGTAGGTTGACAAGTGAGCTGTAACATATAGCCAAATATCTGGAACAGCAAATTAAGTTTAAGCTATAAACAAAAAGCTTTGGTGGTACTCAAGATTTTTATTTCCTTGACAGTATTAAACCAGTTATGATAACATGAGATTGAAGTGTTCATTAAAAGGGAGTGTTAGACAGGAATAATCAGTACAAAAGCATCAAGTCCTCCAGTTGCTGAAAATCCTGTGGCCTGATTCTCTTGTGTGGAGTAATTTCTGGTTACTTATAAGGTTAGTGGGAAAGAGAGATGAAACTGAAGCAGAAAATCTACAAGATTTATGGGAAGGATTTTCCAGTTGCAATTACCAGTATAGGTGTTTGAAAACAGTTGTCATTCAAGGCTTGTAGGAAAAAATATTTTAAGACTAAATAATTTTTGGTAGCACTTGCAATACAGGTAATCCAACATAGTAAATATGTGAAGAAAATGGCTATATGAGGGTATCTAGTTGGCCCATTATTCACTTAATTTAGTGATAGCAAGAAGTAATTAGTGAACAGTAAACTGAGTATAAGAAGTTACTTAATTAATGGATTATGTTTCTTTTTAAAAAATTTTGCTTAGAGCTAGTGACTGGCTGTTTATTCAGATGTACTTTTAACTATGCAAGTGTTCCTATCATTAATGGGTGAATATTCATCTTACTCTAAGTGAGTTGCTGTACGCTACAAAGCAGATGCTGTCTTCCAGCTGCTGGAATGATGTATGAATGGTATAAATAATCTTTATATATTACACTACTGTCTCTTATAATTTACATTCTTATTCCTACAGGACTAAGAAAAGGAAAATGTTTGGGGTTTTTTTAACTGCAGAACTGTTTAGTGTCTGTTAGTATTAAGGAAGAATGACAAGACCTTATTTGTATTGCAATTTTACAGAAAACTGTTTTGTAAATGTGAGTTTCTTTAACTAGAGTGTTTCTGTTTAAAAATGCTTCTTTTCCAGCCATCATTTCTATATTGTGTTTGGCTATTTTTAATTAAGTTACTAAATGCTTCTGTTTCCTTTGTCTGTTTAGGATGACTGCAGGGTAGTGTTGGCCAAACAGGAAATTACAAGATTGCTAGAGACATTACAGAAACAGCAGCAGCAGTTTACAGAACTTGCAGATCATGTACAGCTGGATGCTAGCATACCTGTCACTTTTACTAAGGTATTCATAATGCCATGAAAGTGCAGCCAACAGGTTATGAACTGCCAAATGTAACTTAAAACAGGAATAATATATATTCATTATGATTCTGTATTTGTTGCAGCAAATTTAGGTAGTTCCGTATCTGTTAGAGCCACAGTGACATCGTCTGATTGCTGCCGTCCGGTATTTGAGTGACAAAACTACTGTACTGCTGTGCTTAGCCTGAGAAACATTTGTTTGGCATAGACTGCATCAGTAGCTTTGTTTGAACATTATCTGCTTCCTTTTAAATATGTAAGATAGTAGTTGTGAATTCTGGAAACACCTTTCTTTGGAAACATCCCTGATCTGTTGTACATTCATCTCAAAACAGGAATCTGCCCTTCGTTTTTCCATGAGGGCAGCTTAGCTTCTGCAGATTGTTTAATATTGTATTTCCTAAAAATTTCACACCTATTTTTAAATGCAGTAACACTATAACTTTATATATATAATATTATAAATAATGTGGGGTTTTTCAATTCATTAAATGATAGTTTATCTTATAGAAGTTTGTATTCATTAATAGTTGATTTTCTATTTTTTTAATTAATATCATTTCAATACCATTTATGCTTTGAGAGAGATTAAATCATCTGGATAATTGTGATACTTTTCATGTAGAAGAGTGCTTAAGTTTGAAACTGAGGAGCCAGAAGTGCTTTGATTTATGGAGTTGGGTTTTTTTGTTCTGAATAGGCACAAGAAAAATAGGACCTATTATTGCTGAGATAAAACTGGGGATTTAACTGTTGCTGTTGAAGCTTTTTACATCAACATCCCCCACTTCCATGGGGATTCTGTCCTTGTCAGTGTCAAAAATTCAATGCCTTCCAAATAATCTGTTTTGTAACTTCAGTATATTGTAGTTTCATGCAATAACTGAAATGCAGCACTTTCCCTTCTGCCCTCCCCCCCCCCCGCCCCGCCCCCTTCCCTATTCAGCAGAGACCAGAGTTAGTAGGGCCCAAACCCCCATTGTTCCATGAACGGAGCAGCATTCACATTTCACAGATGATGAGTTACATGCTATGTATTCAGAGCTGATTGATGTTGCCATCTTATGGGGCTGAGTCAGGCATTGTGGATGTCTGTTTTTTCCTTTAGGAGCTGTTAATCTGATGCAGCAAATTTTATGAATTTCTGACTAATTGGAAAGATGATAATTGCAGCCAGTGAAGCTGTAACAGGAGATCTGAAAGAAGTCTTGGCTTGGGGAACCCAGAAGTTTTCCAGTCTCTCTCTACACCTCAGCTTTCTTTAGAAAGAAAAGGAGCTTCTATTGTTTTTCTCCTGTGACACATTTATATTTTCATGGAATCTTCTGAAACTTAGATTCTGAATTTCAAAGGTGCAAAAGCAAATGTAATTTTTCACAAAAATGACAGCAGCCATGAAAACAAGTTGAAAATAATTACTTTAGTCTTACTTTTTATGTTACCTCACTTCAGACAAAATTTAAAGCTGTCTTTCTACACAGTGTTGTTTTTTTCCTTAGAATACTGTCATGCTGATGCCCTCTGTGCCTTGTCCTGAGGCTTGTTGTACCTGAAAGGTCTGTGCCTGACAACGTATTTCAGGCATAGAAAATCCTAAAATCAAACACTGTAAACTGTTAGGTCACTGAAGTGATCTTTCTCAGGAATGTTCATGCACTGAAGGCTGCATCCATGATAAAATGAAACATTTCAAACAGCCCACTGGCTGGGGGTGGGCTAGAGGCTGGGCCAGCAGCCGCATTGCGCTCAGCTATGGGCTGGGGCTAAACTGCGACACAAAAACTGAGCAGTTCTATCCATAGCTGCCACTTTTCTTTCCTTGTTCCTTTCAAGCACAGAGAAGAATTGGGTGGTTCATGCCCAGAATTTTTAGACAAAATCAGAACTGAAACTTGAGTGTGAAAAGGCTGCAGGAAGCATAGCATTTTTTTGGATACCTGAGTGCCTTTTGCATACTACTTTGTCTTTCCCTTTGCCTGCACCTTTCCTGCTGACATAGTTGTCAAGAATCTGTCCACAGGTTTTTCTTCTACAGAAGGCCATAACCCTTTCTGATAACATGCTGTGTTGCGCTGTTGTCACTGAATTTGGCAGCTTCAGCTCTGAATCAAAAAATCTAGAACTTAGAGGAAATTTATGGAAAAGGAAGTAAGTCTCAAAGTTTTATTTTCCAGATCTCAAATACTCAGTGTTTCAGTTTTGGAACATCTGCCTTGTGTAGTATCAAAACTGTAGCACTGAGGCTGCTTGGCTTGTACAAGTTTATTTCAGGGATTCAAGTGCAGTCATTATTTTACAATAGGGAGTTCTGCGCCCAGGATCATCTCTCCTCTAAATGTGGTTTCAAGCAGCAGAGAGATTCATAGAGCAGTAATACATCAAGCTCTCTTAGCTGCAGAAACCACATTGTTGTCTCAGTAGTCCATGAGCTGCAGGCAGTTGGAGAGTGTGTTTAGGGGACTTACCACTATGTGCTTTCCCTGTTCCTCCCTTTCACTTGTATCCATCTTTACCAGGCTTCCGAGGATGTCCTAGATTAGATAGACTTTGATCTGACTCTTTACACTTAATCACAATGTTGCTGACTTTTACACTGTGGTTTGGGGGTTGTTTTGGGTTTTTTTTAGAAACCAGTTTCTAGAGGTGCTTTTGCTCTCTTTGAAGCTTGCAGTAGCATATGGTCATTGAACTAATCTGTATTGATTATTCTGGCTGTGTGATACTTCATCTGTGACAGAGAGGAGAAAGGAGTTGTGTGTCATGATGACACATATCCATCTATATAATGGATTGTGTGTGTGTGAAGTCACATGATGTAGATATTTATACATCCGTTTACATTGATGCATGTTGGTCTTTTGCCAGAAGAGAGGTTATGGTATTTTTACACTTCCATAAGTAGCATTTCTAATGCCAGGAGAGAGGGTAAAAAAAAAAAGAGATGTGTCTGTTAGACATAGAGGTTTGTGTATTTCTTGCCAGCACAGCGCAGTCTGGATTTTGTGAGAAAATTAATGCATTGTCACGTAGTTCAGATGATTGAAAGTCTAGTATTTCATTGAGGTAGCACTTCTAAGTATTTCAAAATATGCTTCAAGGATACAGTTTGCTCCTTTATATTAGTAATACCACTTGATTGCATGGTTGGCATCAGCTTGTTCAATACTCACAGTAGCTTTGACTGATCTACAAATAAGAAGTTGATTCTTTGTCTTGGCAAGGCTTGGGTTTACTGGGTTGGGTTTTTTTAGTTTGTTTTTCTTTACTAATTCAGATTGCTGCTTAATGTTAATATTGTTGGTGTTGTAACGTGGTAAAAGATTGGAAGTGGCTTGAGGTTAAGAGGTGGACCAATGCAGCCTCCAGCAAGGAAATAGTTCTGTAAGTGAGGGCATTTATAATGTGACAAAACATAGTGGAAAAGCTGCAAACCCAAGAGAGTTTTCTTGACAGAGATTTCTAAGTAATTGCTATGAACAACTCCTGTGTTTTGAGCCAAGAATGATGAAAGAATTTGGAATTTCATCAAGTACAGGCATACTAGCATGAGATTGGCTGTCTTTCTGAAAACCATGTGATAATTCAGGCAGAATTATTCAAACTCACCACAGAGATTATTGGATATTTTGGATTATATTATCACTGGAGGTGACTGTGCCTTGTGTTTTTGGAGTTCATGTACTTAATCACTTTACAAGTAGTGACAAGTATCTTTAAAGATAAAGGTTTTATAATTTTAATTTCCTAAGCTTGTTCTTGCTTTGTGGGTATTTCTTCCAGGACAACAGGGTACATATTGGACCAAAAATGGAAATTCGGGTTGTCACTCTAGGATTAGATGGAGCTGGGAAAACAACTATTTTGTTTAAATTAAAGCAAGATGAATTCATGCAGCCAATTCCAACAATAGGTTAGTAGCAACAGTTTACATGTAATGATTTTTCTGAATGTTGACTGATCTGTAGAATTTCATTATCTTATATTCATAAAGAACAAGATTATGAAACTCCAGTATTTTTATTCTAGGTTTTAATGTTGAAACAGTAGAATACAAGAATCTGAAGTTTACTATTTGGGATGTAGGAGGGAAACACAAACTGAGGCCCTTATGGAAACATTATTATCTCAATACACAAGGTAGGACTAATGTAATTTTTTAACTCTATTTTGTCTACTAGCCTGTGTTTCAGAGCCAAAAAGATTATTAATAGACATAATTTATAACTGTAGAAAATTACTCTTCTGATTCAAAGTACAGCTGCTAGGTTCATGAGCTAATAAATTTTAATCCAATTGGTCATAGTGTCTGCTGCATGATAAAGGTGCGTTCTCCATAAATCCATCAGACAGCTCATGGAGCTAAACAAAATTAGAATCTCTATTAAACTGGTTCTAGCTGACAACAGACAAGGTACAGTGTTCCAAAGTTTGCATAGTGAGAGGTAGTACTTGCCAGGTATGAAAGCACATGAAATTAAAATACTCAGCCTTTAGGAGCCTTTAGTTGGCAACTTAAAAAACTACGAAGCTCTGTAACTTCTGATTTGGTATTGCAGTGTAGTATCAGACTAGATTACTGATTCTGGAACATTGATCTAAATGGTATCAACTTAGAAATTCATGCTGTTCTGCAAATGGTTTCCAGTTAAGAAAGCAATACCTTTTCACTAATTCATTCAGAATTATCTGAAAAGCTTAGGAATGACAAAGATCAGTTTGTGAAGTGTCCAGTGTTGCACTTGGGCCGGAAGAATCCCAGACATAGATAGAGTCTGGGAGAAATGCTCTTTGAGAGTAGCCCTGCTGAGAAGGACCTGGGTGTCATGGTGGAGGAGAAACTTAACATGAGCCAGCAGTGTGCTCTTGTAGCTCAGAAGGCCAATGGTATCCTGGGCTCCATCAGAAGAGGGGTGACCAGCAGGGACAGGGAGGTGATTGTCCCTCTCTACTCTGCCCTTGTGAGGCCCCATCTGGAGTCCTGTGTCCAGGTCTGGGAGCCCCAGTACAAAAAAGATGTGGAACTGTTGGAGAGGGTTCAGAGGAGGCCACAAAGATGATTAGAGGGCTGGAGCACCTCCCCTACAAAGAGAGGATGGGGGAGCTGGGCTTGTTCAGCCAAGAGAAGAGAAGGCTGCGGGGGGACCTCATTGCAGCCTTCCAGTCCCTGAAGGGAGCATACAAACAGGAGAGGAATCAACTTTTTTAAAGGGTTGACAATGGCAGGACAAGGGGGAATGGATTAAAGCTAAAGGAGGCGAGGTTTAGATTAGATATTAGGGGGAAGTTTTTTTTACAGAGGGAGTGGTGAGGTGCTGGGACAGGCTGCCCAGAGAGGTGGTGGATGCCCCATCCCTGGAGGTTTTCAAAGCCAGGTTGGATGGGTCCCTGGGCAACTTTGTGTAGATCCAGGCCTGGAGGTTGGTGTCCCTGCCTGTGGCAGGGGTTTTGGAACTCTGATCCTTGGGGTCCCTTCCAACCCAGACCATTCTATGATCAGTTCATGTGCTACACTGTGCATTATTTCAGCTTTCATTACAAACTCTGACGTTTTAAATAGTTCATCTTCTCAAACTTCTAAAAAATCATATTGAGGTATTTCTTTTGTCCTCTTAAAACTTACCACGTAAACACCAGTAGCATGGAGTCATGTCTGCCTTGAAAAAGTGTATGTTGGAGAGGAAAGTGTAATCAGCTAAGCTGGTTTATGTCTGGAGTAAGTTTTGGGGTTTGGGTTTTCTCACTGCAGATTCCCTGATGTTAAATTGTGGCCCAGAACTCTGCCTCCGTGACTCTCCGGTCTCTCTGGCATCTTGACTACTCTCTGTAGTGGATAGTGAAACCTACTGCTGCCATGTTGGGTGCGTGGCAATCTTCTCTGGATCGTGTTGTCCGTACCTGAAGGAAGCTGTGCCAGTTTGGCCGAACTTGTAGGTTTCACAGCCAGTTAAAAGAAACTGGAAGAGTCATGTGGGAGTTGAGTATAAATGGATCAGGAAATGTTTTAAACTTAACTGCTCAAATCCACACATAGTAAATCTAGTTTTAGACCTAAGTAGTTTAAATTTTGCAAACTTTGTTAGACTAGCCACAAAACGTTAGCCTTTTTTTCCCCCTGCTTTAGGATGAATTCTAGAGTTTTGTCAAAAGTATAGGGATATGTAAGGCATTTCTCAGTCCTCCTTGATTTGAAAATAAAGTTGTGCACTGCTGAGATGCTTAACATAGAAGACTGCAAGAAAAAAAAAAGTATAAATTGAAAGCTAATTTTACAGACCTTATATTTGAATGTATGTAAAACATTTCTCTTCTTTCACAGCCGTGATGTTTGTTGTCGACAGCAGTCACAGAGACAGGGTCAGTGAAGCTCACAGTGAACTTGCAAAATTAATAACAGAGAAGGAATTGCGGGATGCCTTGCTCTTGATCTTTGCTAATAAACAGGTACTTGTGGGTTTTTTCACTCTATGCTCTTCCTCAGTTTGTCTATCAAATTCCAATGGTGATGTGGAAAGGTTAAAATGTAGGTGTTGTTCTTACGTTTAATGCTGGTAAAGTAAGTGGTGCTATAGACTGCTTAGTAGACTCAAGAGCCAGTTTTTGTTTTCCATTTTAACTCTTTTATTTAGCTTTTGTGCGTGAAAATCTCTTCCGTGATAGCTTCAGTCTAAGCCATCAGTTAAAAATAAAATGCTTCAAACATCACACAAAGGAATAATTGAGACTTTGATTCTGTTGCAGGATGTAGCAGGCGCGCTTTCAGTGGAAGAAATCACAGAACTGCTGAGTCTCCACAAACTCTGCTGTGGCCGTAGCTGGTATATTCAGGGTTGCGATGCCCGAAGTGGTACAGGACTTTATGAAGGATTGGACTGGCTTTCAAGGCAGTTAGTGGCTGCTGGTGTCCTGGATGTGGCTTAATTTTACAGCAGCTGCAATTTAAGGTGGCAGTTTACTGTTTTGTTTTGTTTGCACATTTTAGGATGTTGTAGCCAGGTCTGCCGACTGAAGAGGGGATTTTATTTAACTTGCTGGTTACAGAAAAATACAGGCCTTTACCTTGGATTGGATGATTGGTTTTCATAAGCTTGTGCAGTTAATAGTGGTTTTGAATTTTGATGTATTTTCAAATAATTGAATGGGCTAGTTACAAGGGTGCCTTGAAATTCTTTATCTTTTTTTTTTTTTTGTGAAATTAGGCTGTAACAACTTAAAATTCTTCCCTGATAAAATACGCAGTTAGGTCATTTAATAATTACACCCAGGTTAATTGGTATTGGAAAAAAAATTGAGGAGTTTAGGAATGCTTTCCTGGGAAACTATACCAAAATCTGTCTCAAGTTATTACAATAGCCAGCTCTGCCTATTAGTCAGAAATAAATGGTGCTACTTTGTAAAATCTAAAGACTATGTTCATCTAAAGGTGCATTATACGGCACAGAAAGAAAGTATTTCCCCCGATATTTGTTAGCTTCCTGTTTGTTACAAGGCAGCATGTCTGTGCAAAGGAAACTGAGAATGGGGAACAGTGTTGCAGGGCGAGGAGGCTGTGGCACTGTTCAGCTAGCCATTTCTTAGTTACGGGGAGACAGATCAGTTGGGTTTTATTTATGGGCTGACTAGTGATACTGAGGTGGAAGTGTTTTGGTCGCGCTTGAGGACGTAATCTCCCTTTAGAGAGTAAATTTACTCCTCAAGAAGTCAAATGAAGTTCAAAAAAACCCCTAAAAAGTTACTTTAAGTAGTGTGGTGCAATGTCAATCCAGCTATGTACTCTTATGTAGAAGTCATGCTTCCAGATAAAGTTAGTGGCCTTAAAATGGCAAATAACACAATGTAAAAACAGTATACACTAATTATAACTCTTACTTAGAAGAGCAGATGGCAAAATCTTCCATAATTAGATTTTCAGTTCTTACTGTATCTTCTACATGGAACTGTCACCAATGCCTCTATTTTTGAGGATTACTCATTCACAAACCCATGAAGTATGGGTGTAGCACGGTTTAAATTTAGAGCAGGTTGAAACGACTTCATGATGCCTCTTTCTGCTGCCCATGCAGCTCAGCTAACAATTTTATCTGTCTGGTATGCGCATCAGAATCTTCTGCCCTCCTCTGTAAGTGCACAGCCACTGCCAATTGAAGAGGCCATGCCATGGACCTTGTCATGGCAGGTGAGAAGCTACAAAGAGCATGGCCAATACACCAAAACTGTGTGTCATCACTTTGCTTCTCCCGAGTCACCTCTATTCCAGTAAGAAGACACTGGAAGTGAGCAGTGTTGTTTCACAGATGGGTAGATAGATTTTTGCCATGCTGAAAAGCGTGTTTACCTCTGAGAGCTCTGGGCCTCACCTGGCAAAGATGTAACCCATTGTCTGTGGCTATGGCTTGTATTGTAATATTACCGATTTTACGGTGTTTTCCCACTACATACCTTAGGTAAGACCAAGAATGTATAAACAAATTATTTAGTACATTTGCACTTTTCTTCGTTATGACACTTACTTGCAGTTGTCTCTTGTGACTTAAATTTCATGTAAATGGTATTAAATGCAGCCTTAGGTTCAGCAAGACTTGAATAGTGGCAGAACAAACACTAAGCTTTAAAGTAGTTAAATGTTTGTGAAACAGGCTTCAGTGCCTATGTATCTGCAAGGAACTGAGAAGAGGCATTTACTGTTTCTTCAGACAACCTGGATCAGTTGCAAATATTTTACAATAGACCACAAGTTTCCTTTCACCTGCTGAACTAAAAAGCGTTCATCCTTCCCAGCCAGTAATTTCTTACACAAGTAGTTGGCTACTCTGGCTTGAGCCCCTGCTTAGCCTGTACAGCAGAACAGTCCCAGGCCCAAGTTAGGCCTGGCTGTCCCTTCGTAGCTCTTTTTAAAACCTGAGCAAACTCTGCTAGGCATGGTAAATAACTGTTCCTGGAGTGTTTTTAACACAGAAGACATGTAGTATTTAGAAAAATCCCCGTTCTGTAATTTTCATTTAACTGGCTTGTGCTTCAGTTGTTCATGTCTCTCAGTATGGTTCTACATTAAAATGTTCAGGGTGACCAGCTTGGAATTTTTGCAATGTTACATTTGAGGGCAGAGGAAAAATTCTCACTTACGCATATTTCTGAGTACAAAGGATTGCTTGTGACACATGGAATGCTACCATAAAAGTGTTTTTAAATGGAATTTATTTAAGATGACTTGAAGTAACTGTGAAAGTGTTGCATTTGTCTGTGAACTCTTCAGTGTAGAAGTACACTAAAGAGAGGCTTATTTGTATTATAAATTAATATTATGTATAAACTGCTTAAGCTTAAATTTGTAACTGATTTCACGTTTTTCTGAGCTGTAGTTTTTAGTGTACTGATACAATATGTAATTGGTGTTTTTCCTCAACTAGAACTCACTCAAGCATTACTATGGGGACTATTGGAAAAGATGGAGCAATTTTTCATAGAATTTTGACTTATGGAACCAAGTAAATACAACATCCAGTAACTGTGTTGTGGCTTACTTTAAAGACTTTCAGCTCATGAGTAGTATGTTGAGGCTAACTAGAAAATTCTGTTTTGTCACTTGATATGGTCTTACTGTATGCCAGCTTTGCATTTATTATGTGATATGTGAGGGTTTTACTGAGATAATAATTATCCTGAACTGTTGGAGTAGGTGTGGATGCTATGGAAAGATTCCTTGAACGAAAGGGTTCTTCAGTGGAGCAATTCATGATCTGCTGCAGTTTGAGTTAACCAGAAAATGAATTCTTTTCAATAAAGGTGTCTAAAGCTTTGAAAATTTCTGACAAACTTGCCCTCCCTTTCTTTTTTTGCCAAGGTTATCTCAGAATAGAGGTATGCTACTTCTAACTAATTGTAGAACTTCTTGCTGATCCCTGAAGATAGCCCTTTTCCTCACTGAAGATAAGCATCCTAGTGGGAGCAGCTCTTGAGGAATGGATTTTATTAGCGCGCATCATGTCTAGTTTCATTCATGAAACTGTCAGAACAGTAAACTCCTGCGTCTTGTATGAGTGCAGTGGTGTTACGTGAACATGAAGAGCTGGAGTTAATGCTCTCTGTTTGAAGCAGACTTAACTATCCAGCATAGTAACAGGACTGTAGTCTGAGATTCACAACAGCTTGAAAAGTTGTCTGAGCTTCAGGTAGTTGTAGGCAGTGCTAAGGTCTCCCCTCAGCCTCCTCTTCTCCAGGCTAAACAGCCCCATCTCCCTCTGCTGCTGCTCCTCATGATTTGCCCTCAATTTTCATTAAGATCTGCATAAGAAATGCTTGCTAGAAATGGTAGCAATCATCTCAAATGCTTATTTTAAACTAAGGATAGCAGGAGAAGTAGTACAATAATTGTAGGACTAGATAAAAATCAAGCCAGAAACATACTCCCTAAGATAAAGTATTACAAAAATAAACACTTGAAAGAAAAAAAAATACAGGCAGTGCCAAACAAGTTGCACACAACATTATAAACTGGCATTCCAAGAGTTGACCATTGCTTCTTTTGGAGACAGAAGAACGATCTTTAAGGCACTGAGGTAATTATGTACCTTGTCATAGCAAGCAGCTATCATAATTCTTGATGCATGGACCTATGGAGAGTTTACTCAGCTTAGGATTTCTGACCTTTTCCTTCATTAAGGATTTCAATACTGTGAAAATGGTTAGTTAGGTAAGATGCAAATAAACGTGAAAGTTATGAACTACACCTTGATCCTCTTTTATAAACACTATCATGAGACATAGCATGGGTTTTTAATCTTCAGTTTTGCATAGAAGAGATGCAAGAAAAACAGCAGACGTTAAGAAACATGCAGATTTTTTTACTTTAAAATACAAAGTTACCAGAAATACATAATCAGGGTGCTTTAGGTAATTAAGAACACCAGAACTGATTCCTGTCCTGGCTCTTCTTACATCTAGGAATTACAAAAAATGTTTCTGTTCTTTCAAGGTCCATTTTTGTGTCTCTCTGTGCTGAGTTTTTTCTGCTGAAGATGGAATCTTCAACTCCTGGTTACTTCACGGTGATATTAATAATGCTGATGTCCTCATAGGGTTTGTCTGTTTTGGGATTGACTTTTACATTGGAGATTCTCTGAACAACTTCCATTCCTTTAGTCACCCGCCCGAACACACTGTGCTTGTTGTCTAGCCATGGCTGTTTGAGGGCACAGGAGGAGAAAAGCAGCATGTTGAAATAGAAGGCAGCATGTAGGTTAGGTACCAAACCAGAAAGGGACTGACCTAAGGCGAGCGGACATGCTCAGACTACGAAACCCAACACCATGCAAATACTAGCAGGTAAGTTAATATTAGAGTCTGGCTAAGACACATGCATTTACATGAACCTTTTCAGTTTTTTTTCTTAAAATACTACAGAGGTCAAGTTCTAGCAATGCAGTAGTGTTTCATAAGCTATTTTAAAGTGGATGCTCAGTTCAGAGAAATGCTGTTTCAGTCTCTCTTTCGTGATACTTTCATAGCTGAATTATAAGTGCCAGCCCAGAACTCTGCTTTATTTGAACTCACATTCATACAGTATCCCAATCAGTAATCTAATACAGGCACGAATACAATTAAGCCTCAAAATTGTGGCAGATGAGTAGGTTGGTTTGTGGGTTTTTTGTTAAAAAGGCCAAATTTGAAACAAGTGCTGTAAGAATGCAATTTTTAAGTGCTGTCTTTAAGGATTTGGTTTCTATCTGTTAGATCCACATATCAAAATTTTCTTCCTTTTTTTTGGCTCTGAAATTGTACTTAGACCAAAGGAGATCTTCAAACCTGAACACTGGCTTCTTGTAGAGTTGTAAACTAGGCAGTATTAAGGTATAATCCTTATCTCTATCCAAAAACTAGCAATCTATGCAATAACTAGATCTCTATCAAATTTTAACCAGTATATTAATATAAAATCCCATGTCTGATTTACTAAAAATTTGTTACCACTCTTTAATTAATGGCAGAAAGCCTCTTGATCATAAATTACAAAAATACTTTACTTGGTTTTCTGAAGCCTACACAATATGCAAATAAATGTGCAGCATTTATTTGCAAAACAAAAAATACAGAACTCTAGTGTTCCTTTTTTCCTTCAGGAAAAAAACCCTGTATTTTTCTTATCTAGTTTTACCAGGTTTTAAATCAAGCTTTTAGTATTACTTACAGTTGGCACTACTGTTACAAAGAACTGGGATCCATTGGTATTTGCTCCTGCATTAGCCATGCTGAGTGTGTACGGTCTGTCATGTCGTAAAGTTGAGTGAAACTCATCTTCAAATTCTCCTCCCCAAATACTTTCACCTCCCATTCCTGTGCCAGTTGGGTCACCAGTCTGAATCATGAAACCCTGCATGGAAATTAAATGTTAATACATCATCATATGGAACACATAAGCAAAAGTGGCTTACGCCAGGTGACTTTTTTTCCAACTTACTTCAAACCTCTCAACAAGACACGTGAAAAGGGTGTGGATAAGGGACAAACCACTCATAAAGTGGTAATCGAGTAAGTAAAGCAAGTTTATGTGCTGCTCCTGCTCGGGAGGAACAGACACCTGGCTGTTGGTACCTTCTGCAAACCCTGGCTGTACCAGCTTGATTCTGGTGCAACAGAAGTAAGAAGCCTGACAACAAGTGTCTTCTGACACAAAACAAAGTCGTAATTCAAGCCAAATTGATCTTTCAATTTTCAGATTTCTTCCACCATGTCATCTACAGAACAACGATTAAACAACTTCAGTAAGTGACAATGTTTGGAAGCTCGGAGTTTCAGACACTGTGGGGAACTGAAGCCACTCCAGAAACCCGTGGTGCAAAAGGGGAAGGGAAGGAAAGGGTTAACAGGGAGATCAATCATGACCACAAAGGTACATGATCTACACAAACAAGGAAGGAACTTTTTACAATTTACCTTGATGATACGGTGAAATATGTGCCCATTGTAATAACCATTTCTGCTGTGCACACAGAAGTTTTCCACTGTTTTGGGACACCTAAAATCACATAACAGGAAATACAGGCTACAGTAAATACTTCATTGGCAAGGCCGTAAAGATTTCAGGTGTAACCGAGCTGCACTGTAGAAAGGGCATTCATCAAATAAGGGAGAAAACCAAACCCACTTCCTCACACACAGAGCTGGAAGTAAAAAGGCTTGAGTAGGAAGCTGCATGATTACACGGGAAGGCAGCAGTAGTGTTGACCACACAGCAATGTTTTCACTGCTGCTGAACAGTGCTTTCCCACTGGCAGATGAAGTGGCCAAGCCACTCTCCATCATATCTGAGAAGTTGTCACAGTCCAGGGAAATTCCTACTGACTGAAAAAGGGGAAACATAACCCCCACCTTTAAAAAGGGAAATGACCTGGGGAACTACAGGCTGGACACCTCTGTGCCTGGGAAGAGCATGGAGCAGATCCTCCTGACAGCTGTGCTCAGGTACATGGGAAGTAAGGTGGCGACTGGGGACAGTCAGCAGGGCTTCACTAAGGGCAAATCATGCCTGGTAAGTCTGGTGGCATTCTACAATGGGGTTAAACTATAGGAATGATAAGGGAGGTGTGACTGATGTCATCTACTTGTGCAATGTCTTTCACACTGTTCCACATGGTATCCTTGTCGTAAACTGAAGAGGCATGGATTTAACGGATGGATAAGGAATGGGCTGGACAGTCACACACAAGAGAGTTGTGGTCAACAGCTGAATGTCTGTATTGAGACCAGAGGCATTCCTCAGGGATCAATCCTGGGCCCAGCACTGTTTAACTTCTTTATTAGTGACATGGACAGTGGTATCGAGTGCACCCTCAGCAAGTTTGACAATGACACCAGGCTGACTTGCTGGAGGGAAGGGATGCCATCCAGAGGGACCCTGACAGGCTTCAAAGGTGAGCCCATGCAAAACACAAAGTTCAACAAGGTCCTGCACATGGGCCAGGGCAATCCCAAGCACAGCTACAGGCTGGGTGGAGAAGGGATTAAGAGCAGCTCGGAGAAGGGATTAAGAGCAGCTCGGAGAAGAGCTCAGGGATGTTCATTGATAACGCTGGACATGAGCCAGCTTGAAGCCCAGAAATTCAACTCTGTCCTGTGCTGCATAAAAAGAAGCATGATCAGCTGTGATTCTGCCCCTCTGCTCTGGTGAAACCCCAGCTGGAGTATTGCATCCAGTTCTGGAGCCTCCACTACAAGAAAGAAGGACATGGGGCTGTTGGAACAAGTCCAGAGGAGGGCCAGGGCTGGAGCACCTCTCATATGAAAACAGGCTGAGAGTTTGGCTTCTTCAGCCTGGAGAAAAGGTAGCTCCAAGAAGACCTAATGGCAGCCTTCCAGTACCTAAAGGGCCCTACAATAAAGCTGGGGAGGGATTGTTTACAAGGGCATGGCATGAGAGCATGAGGGCTAACAGTTTAAACTAAAAGCAGGTGGATGTAGATGAGATGATAGTAGGAAGAAATTCTTCCCTGTGAGGGTGGTGAGGCCATGGCACAGGCTGCCCAGAGAAGCTGTGGCTGCCCCCTCCCTGGCAGTGCTCAAGGCCAGGTTGGATGTGTTTTTGGGCACCCTGGTCTAGTGGAGGGTGTCCCTGCCCATGGCAGGGGGCTGGAACTAGATGGGCTTTGAAGTCCCTTCCAGCCCTAACCAGGCTATGATCACAAAGAAAGATACTGGCACAGTAACTTCAGCAGCTGTCATGCAAACAAGCTCTTTCTGAATTATATGCCTGGCTTTGGATATACACAGTACTATCATTATGTACTAGTATAAGTTTTATGTTGCTCTTGAAGGAACAAACTATGGTTCCTCTGGCTTACACAGACCTACTGCCAAATCTACTGCTGTTGCCATCATCCTTTTTCAAGAAGGGATCAAATAGCACTGCTTTTCAGTAATATGCAGCTTACACAAAAGCAGCATCATGGCCTATCCAGATTTGTGGTTTACAGAACGAACAAAAGTTAAGAAAGGAATACACCTCTTAAACCAGTAATTAAATAAAAGTGAAAATCATAAAAACCCCTGTACCCCCAACTGTTATTTAGACCTATTTTTACTCTATTTGTGATTGTGAAAAGTCACATTCACAGCTGGGTATATTAAGAAACTGTAAAGAAACAGGGACAGTAGAAAAAAAAGGAAGAATAGACTTATTTTGATATGTAAGTCTTGGTTACTGCCATCAACAAGCACAGAAGGAAGGAAAAAAAAAAGAACAGAAAAAACTACCAGATACATACTCAACAGGAAAAAGCTTGATATGAATATCTCCCATGCTTGTGTGGATGATGGCACTGTCTGAAACTCTTTTGGGACCTTCTGCCTGAGTAGCTGCCATAACCTCTTCTTTAGAAGGTTTCTCATTAAAGACATCTCTGTCAGAATCTGCACTCTTCGTATCTTCTGGTTCACGCTTGGTAAACTGAAAAATAGAAGAAAAGGAGATTAACTGCTTGGGCTTCTTTTTTTTTTAATCCTCTCACACATGTTCCGTACCCAAGATACCATTGTGATTATTCATTCCAATTAGTTGTGAATGTAGGAGGAGAACTCAGACCATTGCCTTCCAGTGTTGTGCCTTACCAGCATTTCTGAAGTCAGAAATTGCAGTACAGCTACACACAAACTCAAGTAACTTGTTATGATCTGTTGTATCTGAACCTCCTCCCCTTTTCAACAGAAAACTCACAGTAGCTCAGTTCTTTAAAAGAGAGCGAAGAACATCAAGTTGTTCTGTTATATTCAGATAGAACAGGCAGGTTTCCTCACATAACCTTTAGTTTCACTACAAAGTCACACAAACTGCATTAATACAAAACTATAAAGATCCTGCAAATTTAACTCAAAACAGGAGAAATCTCAGGCATGTAATTTTTATAGCACTCACAGGAAAACATACAAATACACGAGCACCTGCTTCAGGAAGTAGTACACATATATCAAATGACAATCACTAATCTTTCTGCAAGCATACAACCTTGTTTTCTCCAGCAGTGAGTAATGTTTCCAGATTTTTACTAACTCTTCCTCCTCACTTGTCAATTTTTTCACAGTAGCATATTCTATTATACACTACACACTCACCACACAAAGCTTTAGAGAGTGTAGTATCTTGCTCCAATGGAAAGCACAATCAACTTCAAGCACAAAAGACAGACAAGTAGATCTTTAAGGCCTATGGTGATCACATCCCAGACAAACTACTAACCATTCCAGAGTTGCTTATCTGTTTGTCTTGTTCACAATGTAGATTTTAAGTGAAATGCCAAGGAGATGACTCCTGTCTTAAGTTGCCCATAATGTACTTGGTGTCACTAACGCTGCTCTGAATTTAGTTATTTTTAATTAAATATTTTATACAGTTAATTATTATTTCTTTATAACATTTGGTTAGGATTTTTAATGTATTTATTTAAGGTTGTTTAGGTTTGTGTTTTTTCAATTACAACAAAAACGTATACCCTTCTCAAAAAAATGTAATTTAGAGCGCCAAAACCATCCAAGTTTATTTAACTGCTTGAGCAACAATAAAAAAAACTAAAGATTGCAAAGCTGCTTCTAGTCAATTTACAGCTAGCTCAAGCTGCAATATAAAGGGACTTTATACTTGCAGTATAAAGGGACTCTTCTGGAAAAGCTGTGTTCGCAAATACTTAAGACAAAAAAAGCAGTGAAAGCATACAGAGATTAAAAAAAATGCAGAGGAAGCATCAATACAATGGGGACAATGAAATAGAAACCCCACACACCATATAAAACCTGTTTTTCTTAAAAGCTGTGCATATTACTGTTGGATCTGCCTGGATATTCTGAAGAACAGGATTTTCAGATGCCTTCATTTCTATAGTGACTGCAGCACGATGTTTCTTTGCTACTCCTTGGAACAAAGCTAGTTGCATCACTCTGATGTTCTCTTGTTTTCCCAAGATACGAATACACCTGAAGTACAAAATGTAAAAAAGTATAACCACTGTTTACTGCCTACAGTCATAGAATGTCTCCTTTCTGACTCAAAGCACAATTCCAAAACCCTCGCAAAATAAGTTTTACTAGTTCTTTGATGCTTCTCTTTCAAACTTGATACACACGTTCTAGTTAGCCTCCTCACATGACAAAACCCCAACTGCACAATCCGCATTTATTTTATGTTAACACATTCACTCATGACACGTTTTTAATATATAGATATATTTGCCATGTTTTCTCCTCATTTTACTAAGCTTTAACCTGCAATGACTCCTTACAAATAACGAGTCTCTCATCAACAGCATAACATGAGGATCCCAGATAACAAGAAAAAAGTTAGAAACCGCCCTGTAAGGTACTAGAAATATGCCTTAACAATTGCCAACAGAACCATACCCCCTCTTTTTTCTCTTACATAACCAAACCTTATTTCTACCACACATTACCACCAGTCAGACTTAAAGGGCCTTATGCCAAGGTCCTAATGACTATTCAACGAGCCACCCTGAAGACATCAAGAAAGCATTCCTTCCACATACCCACCCAAAAGATATCAGGACACACATCAGGAGAGCATTCCACTATCAGGAAAGACAGAAGGAGCCATTCACACATCAAACAATTCCCACAAAACAGGTGGAAGCTTGTGGCTATACCAAGGATGGCTACAAAAGGGGAGCATTTGGCCATGGAAAGGAACCAAGCAACAGAGGGAAGGGAAGCAACAGAGAACGAACACATTGAGGGACAACCAAGGAAGACATGGCACACATCTAAGGACAAACGGCACACATCTAAGGACAAACGGCACACATCTAAGGACAAACGGCACACATCTAAGGACAAACGAGGGAAGCAATGGAGAATGAACAACCAAGGAAGAATACTCTACCATCAGATAGAATGCCGTAGGCTCATGGTGGTAGATATAGCCCCAAGCCCCCTCTCCTCCTCTTTTCCACTCTCTATCTCGCTCTACCTCTCTTTTCCACCCTTTTCTCTTCCTTCCCCCCTTCCCCCTGCACGTTTGTTGTGGGCCAAATAAAGCATCTTTAACCTTGACTCCCTTTCGAGTCTCAATTCTGTTCTCCGAGAATTGCAAAGAATTGATCCCAGTAAAACACACATCACCTGGGCGTCACTCAGGGGTTAAGGCCAGCTGCCCCCAGCCACCCAGAGCGACCTGAGGTTCAGCTGGAACACAAGAGGGTTTAATCTCTGCCAAATTAAGTCTTGTCCAGGCTGTGACTTGTGACACCCCCACAGTCATACGAAGTTTTAAATACACTATAAATATGACTGACTAGACTTTAAAACAAACATCTCAACATGTGTCACCAGAACTTACCTGTTAGTCTCGACATTTATGACCTTGATGCCCAACATTGTTCCATAGAGAACAAAGTGTCCAGTTTCATCAAAAATTATGTTAATTAATCTTACTGCATCAACTTTCTCCAGCTCACGCTCAACTGCCATACGTCGGCCAAACTCCATGTCTGGCAGTTGCTGTCTCATCTGCTGAAGTTCAGTGAACATCTACAGAAAGAAAGAAAAAGAACAGAAAAAAGAAAATCATTTTGATCCAGAAAAACACTTACAGACATGATTAGAAAATCATGTGAGACTACTGCATGCAAACTTGACTGAAGAAATAAAATAAATGCCAGTAATACTCTATTTTAATGATCCACCAGGCAGCTGCAGTTCTAAGACTGAGCACAGAAAGGAAACTGTGTCACTGTCTAACGAAGTTCTTAGAAGATGACAAATTTAATTCATTATTTGGGTATTATCTAAAATGGGTGTTTTCCATAATTACTTTCTAGTAAAAGGAAGTCCAGCAGTATAAAAACACAGATGGAAATCCACAACTCTGTGTCACTGCATAACTAATACAAATCACTAAGAATTAATTCTGGGGCAAAGCAATACAAGAGGCAAGTAAAAGAAACCAGAAAACCTTTTCTGCAAGAAAAAAACAGAATGATGTTAACTCTGGGGAATGTGTTGATAAATAAATTCCAATAAGCAGAGAAGCCACCTCAGAGAAAGAGAAGCAAGACCAAACTCACACTGAGGGATTCATCAAAGACCCTCATAAGCTTCCCCGTTAGAAAACGGAAAATCCTGACTTTTCTGTCAGACCCAAGAGTGGCCATTTTCTTTCCATCGGGTGAAAAACTTATACTCGATGGGTAAGCCTTGCATTTAGCAAATTCATACAGATCAGTGTCTGTTTTATACTCCCAAGTCACATTCTTAGGAAATTTATATTCGTGAGGAGTTCCAGTCCAGTACTCAATCATTCCAGATTTGTCAGAAGACACTACTGCTTTGTAGACAGGGTTCAGCCGTATCTGAGTAAGAGGGGAAGTATGGAGTTTATCAAAAACATGAAGCGGCTGGTTATTGCCTCGTCCATCATATATGAATATTTTTCCTGTGCTCTTCTCAGATGTTGCAACAGAAGATATGGCATCTCCAGGGCAATACACCCATTCACACTGGCCTGGGTAGTAGCTGCAACAAAGAGTGGAAGGAGAGAGGAAAAAAACAAAAAAGTAGTAAGGATTGGTGTTACTTAGACAAGAATCACATTCTGCTTTCAACTTGAAATCAAGCATCAGAAGCAAATTTTCAACTGTATTTACTAGCTAATACTTGTCTTGCTAAAATTCAACGGTGTTACAACCAAGCTTTCCCAAACAACACAACTCAGTGGATGGCTGGGCCAATTCCTGTTGCTCCCGTAGTGTTTTATAAAGAAGCTGTGATAGAAACCAAAGGCAGAAGGTGGGTGTAAAAGAACAATAAGGATGGAAATCCAGCTAAATAGCACAAGTGGCATTAATGCCTACTACTCTATTTCTGTGACTCAACAGCATTTCTCTTCCATCTGTGAAGTGATTAATGCTTCAGTGAAAACAAAGACAACTGCACCTTTGCCATAAGCTTAAAGAAAAGTTCAACTAGGCCTTGCAAAAAGCAAACCAAAACTAAGAAGTGGTGTAGGTAAAAAAGACAAGCAACCTATAGTCAATGAGCATTTTCAATGAGGAATACTAGCAAAAACATATTATAGAATTAAAACAAGGCAGAGATATGGTCAACAGTGAGGAATGCCTGTTTCTGAAGAAGTTTTAAAAGATTTTGAGAACCAGAACTTAGAAACTAAATGACAATACCACAGGGAAATTAAACAGTCCCCCTGAGAAATTCATATTTAGCATCCTTTCACAAATCAAATTAACAGATACTGGAGGACTGACAAGTAATAGTGCCTCTCCAGTGAAGATTTTCATACAGAGGAACACAACCTGAACTTTGTCTCAGTCTCACTAGAAAGAACAGCATCAAATAATTAAATAAGTATGACGTCCCATTGATCAATGTATCATTGTCTAAAGCTTCTGCAGAAACAGCTGCCTTTCTCCAGATCACTGATGGAAGCATACATCATGGGAATGTGCACAGACACACTGTATAAATTAATTAGAACTGAAAGGATCTGAAGAATTTGAAACAAAACCAATCAGCCCCACAATATAGCAGGATACATCCATCAAAGCAGGCAACACAAGGTACCATGAGCTTATAAGACTGCACAGACCTTGGTTCCTCATTAATGACTACAAACCTAAACAAATGGCCATGAAAAAAAAATCTCAGCTAGGTCAACCAAACTATCTGGTCAATAAACAGCACTCCACAAGACAGAGCAGCAAGCATTAAGTTTTAAAGGTCATTCAGGACAATGGTGTATACTATTTGTTATTAAAGAGTTCACTTCAGGTAAAACCCAGTTATCTTTGAAAAATAATCTGTAAGGAGATTTATAAAAAAAATCTACTTAAAGATAAATCAGGGAACATGCTATAGAAAAAAAATGATGGGTAGTCTTCTCAGGGTATATCAGAAGCAAAATTGATTTAAGGTCTACCTCAGTTTTTCCTGAATTCTCAAAACAGAAAAAACCCCCACCTTCTATTGCAGCATTGAATTACATTTTTCATAACATTAAATTAATTTTATTTCATCTTGTAATTTTACCAGTGCAGGGCTCCTAGTTAGGAAAGACAAAACAAAACCGAAAGACTGAGTGGAACTACAATTTTTCCACAAAAGAGAGCCAAGAGGGAATACAGAAGACTGAGGGGGGATACTACCAAGGCTTATAAATACTTGAGGGGTGGGTGTCTGGAGTATGGGGTCAGTCTTCTGTCATTCTGTGATTCCTATAGGTTAAGAACATTGTCTGCAGGATGACACTAAAACTGTACTACATATAATCAGATAACCTAAGTTTTTCTACAGGCATTCTGAAACACCTTCCACCCTCCCACCCTGAGTCCTGCTCAGTTTCACAATTAACTGACAAATCATATCATAGAAACTCCTGAGCTGGAAGGGGCCCATAAGGATCATCAAGTCCAACTCCTGGACCACCCCGAAGAAGTTTTCCAGTCTTAAAAGGCTTGTGGAAAAATCAGCACTTCTACCATTTGTTGATCCTCCAACCTCGAAACCCCACTCCTAACAGCATGGGGCTTGTTTTCCTCTGATACTGTTGTAATTCTAATAAAATCTACTCCTATTTCTCCCAGATCCTTTAGCTACATACTGTGTAAGTACAGAAATCCTACCACAGGCTAGGGAAGCAACATTTTTTAAAACAGGAGACTTCTATCCCTATGACAACAAGTAAGACAATACATACAGGCCAACTTCCTTCTCCACAGGAACTGTAGTTTTTAAATCCAGTGTCAAACAACAGGAAAAAATATGCCTACTACGTCTTTTGAGAAACATCACATCTTCGTGCATAAAATTTGACCCTGAGGAAAGGCATGAACCAACTCCACTCATGTACTCTTGCATACAGAGTCCAATTTTTTCTATTCAGTCAGGCAGCCTCCAGCCACTGGATGCACTCTGAATAATGCAACTGAGTCAGCTTCATCTTATTTGGGGACAAAACGCTCAAAAAACACCCCACAAATTATTGGGTTACAATTTAGCAAAATAACCACCACTTGTAACGTTAAACATTTTGAAGAACTAAGGAACTTACCCAAGTTTCAGCATGTTGATCATATCAAAGTTGACTACATCAAAAACCTTCATTGCTTTGTCATCTCCAACTGAACAGAATAACGCACCCTCTGAACTAACAGCAATACTCTCAATGACACCTATTAAAAAAGTTAACATACCATTAAGACACAGGAGAGAAACACTATTCATTTCGGTATTTCATAGGAAAAAAAAACCCTTACAGATGTTGAAATCTGTTTCTCCACCTTTTGACTTAAAAGAACACCTGGCTTCAATTAAAAAAAGCCCCAAAAAACCCCAAAACACACAAAGCAATACTTTGTATCATATGACTGTTGAGAATCACATGTGAGATAATGAAATACTTAACATACACATAAATGAAAGATTATAATGGAATTATTTTCATTAAAAAAACCCTGAGAACAACATTATGATATGGTAAAACATTGTGTGTTCTTCAGCTTGCATCTCTCAAAAAAACAGCACTACAGGAAGCTACAGGTTTCAAAATTGCTCTGCTACTGAGCCTTTGGCAAGTTTTTCACAACAGCTATATTTGCTTAGTAGCCTTTGCTCTCACATTTTGTTTCTGTATATAATATGTTGGTAATTCAGATCAAGAACATATCTTTTTTTTCTAGCTCCAGAAAAACCCTGTGCTTTTACTGTCCATTATTATGTATTTTTGCTATTTTAACAGTCTGCGTATCAAACCGTGGGTTTTTTCCCCAATCAGGTATACATTCATATCTAATAGCAATGAAAACCTCATTTTCTGTCCAGTCTATTTAATGCTTAGCATAGTATGGAAAAGATATGTCTACTTCCTAAGTCAGAAAATTAGGTTACAATTATTAATTCCTAATTGCAATGCAACTCAATCACGACGATGCAGAATCTACAGTTGAAATAATTCCAGACGAAAATAACTTTCTCCCTCCCTCAAAAATAAAAAAAGGGATGAAGGTAACTTTAATTAAAGTACATCTTAAGTTCTCTGGATTTTAAGAGCCCCATTATGCACCTTGTTCAGTTATTTTTAAGTAAACAGTTTCATTGCCTAGGCATTCTCCTCATGGGAGAGGCACATGGTAATGCCAGGGATTTAGGGTACCTGTGCAGGAGTACCCTCACTTGTTCATTCTCACTCTACCGCTCCTGCAATTCAGGAGCAAAGCACAGGGGAATGAAGTGAGATAGGTAGGTATCACTGAATCCCTGGCCACAGTAGATGAATCCCAGAATCCCTCTCCTCTTTATTTCCACTCCCTCTTGAAAAACTAGGAGCAAGGTGGAGGAAATCTGATTCTGAAAAAAGGATCATCTTTAGAGAAGAAGCAACTTCTCACCCAAGTGACTCCGGAAGTGTTTCACAAACTCAATTCCTTCTTCAAGTTTTTTCCAAAATTTTACATGTCCATCATGACTGGCTGTTATGATAAAATCTGTCCTACAAAAGCAAAATAACAAAAGATATACATATGCACTTCCACACCACTCTGGGGCAGTAATCTGCACTATAATTAATGCTGTGCAGAGAATGAACTTTAAACTAATTACTGTGCCAAACTATCTGAATGGGCAATATCACTCCCAGAAAAGTAAACACACTCTGTATTAATCTGTTGCATTTTAACACATTCTGAATTAATCTGTTGAAAAGACAACAGCCTGAACTGAAGAAATACAAAACAATACCCTCTCCAACACTGCAAATTTTACTTCTACTTTAGGTCTGATTTCCCCAAATGCTGTTCATTTTTATATCAAGGTTTTGGGAGTGAATGGGGGGCTGCAGGGGTGGCTTCTGCAAGAAGCAGCTAGAAGCTTCCTCTAGGTCTGACAGAGTAAACACCAGACAACTCAAGGATGGACCCAACGCTGAGCAAGGCCAAGCCCATCAGCCACAGTCACAGCACCTCTGGGATAATGTATCTAAGATGGACAAAAAAAGACAAACATCACAAACTTTTTGCCAATACAGAAGGGAGCGAGAAAATGCAAGAAACTTTGCAGGCACTAAGGTCAGTGAAGAAGAGGGGGTAGGAGGCTCTGCAGGCACTGTAGCAAATTCTTCTGCAGGCCATGGAGAAGACTGTGGTGGAGCAGGATGTCCCTCTGCAGCCCACAGAAGATGATGGGGAGCTGTCCTGGTTCTGGCCAGGCCAGAGGTAACCTCCCCAAGCAGCCAGCACAGGTGAGCTGAGTTAGCCCAGGCTGTTTCCACACCACCTGACATCACTCCCCCATAAAAGGGGCTGGTTGGAGAGGGGTGCTCCTGCATGTGCCTTGAGGGCAGCCTGAGAGTGGCTGGGGCATCAGGTCAGTCCTTGCATGGTGCAGCACTGTCAGGTACTCTGTGTTATCACAGTGTCTGAGTGTAATTGGCTGTTACTGTTCGCCTTTCGTGGTGCTTCTGTCAGTAAACTGTCCTTATCCCAACCCACAGAGGCTCTGTCTGTTTCTCCTTGGGGAGTGGTGTGTAGTGCTCAGCTGCTGCTTGGGGCTGAACCACCACAGGAGCAGAGACCCCACACTGGAGCTGGTGGAGACAGATGAAGGATGCTGTCACCCCATGGGAAGCCCGCACTGGAGCAAGCTCCTCGCAGGACTTGGAGCTCATGGAGAGAAAGGCCCAGGCTGGAGTAGGTTTGCTGAGGGGGACTTGTGACTCCATGGGGGACCAGGTTGGAGCAGTCTGGGCCTGGAGGTCTGTACCTCCAGCCACAGTAGAACAGTTTGTGAAGAACTGAAGCCACCATGGGAAAGGGCTGACATCAGAGAAGCTGGTGGAAGTCTGTCTCTGTGGGAGGGATCCCATGCTGGAGCAGGAGTAAGGTGTGAGTAGCCCTTCCTAGAAGGGGGAAGGTCTGGCAAAGACAACTTGTGATAAACTGACAGAAACCCCCACTCCCTGTCCTCTGTGCTGCTTGGGGCGGGGGGAAGAAGGGGAAGAGAGTGAAATCCTGAATAAAGTTGAGCCTGGAAAGAAGGGAGGGGTGGAGGAGGTGTTTTAAAATTTGGATTTATTTCTCCTTATCCTACTGTGGTTTCAGTGGGTAACAAATTAAATGCATTTCATTTCTTGTTGTGTCTGTTCTACCCATGAGGTTAATTGCTGAATGATCTCTCCCTGTCCATGTCTCAACTAGTAAGCCCGTCATTACATATATTCTCCCATCTAGCTGAGGAGGTGAGTGATAGAATGACTTCAGTGGGCATCTGGCCTCCAGCCAGGGTCAACCCATCACATTTGTTTCCCTAAAGAGAAGAAAGCCATCTCCTCAATCACAGCAGTTCTAATGAATCATAATTTGCTCAGGTTCAGTCTGTTGCTCTTACTCCTCTATATACTGAACAAGATCCTCTTGTAGGCTATTTTAACTATCTTCATCTTGCTTCCCAGTAAGTCCTTTCCTTTGCACTTACTTAAAAAACAAACCAAAAATCACACAAAAAACCCCAAACAAAGAAAAAAAAAACAAACTTAATATACCACCTTTTGACATAGTACCTTTCCATTACAACATTTCTACAAGGAAAACTTCCTAGCAGATACAAAAATACAATTCTGAAAATGAGATATAGTGGGGAAAGAGAGACACTTACTTAGTACATGCTACATGTGTAATGACATCTCTGTGCATGTAACTGCGTTCATACATTGAAGCACTCGGTAGGTTTTCAAGATAGACACGTTCAAATTCAAGCACTAAACAGAATAAAAAGAAAAATTAGGATTTTTTTCTTCACAGAAGTGCATCTATCTTCTCCCTTACTTATCCTTGAACAGTTTACTGACATTTTAGTAATAATATGTGCAAACATAATAAAAGCTACTGTGTCTTTGCACACAGATTCTTGCTAGACAAAAGCCACCCAAACTCTGGTTTAATCCATACAGATGCTCCCTTTTAAAGTGATTATTACTTTAGTTGTTTGAATGTATATAAAAAATCATACATAATCAGTACAACAGTTTTTAGGTTACTGTTACAATGCCATTCCCATCTCATTTTCTTCCAAAGCCAAATGTACACCTAAAGCTGTTAGAAGACTCAAGGTCCCATTCAGGTGTGGCTGCTTAAAGTCTCAGCACTGGCAATGACCTATTCCATTAACTGTCCCACCTAGAATAATCTGATTTTAAGCCTTTGTCCCTCGACTGTTTACACTTATACCTGCACCGTGGAATCTGTTACTGAAGCAGCCGGTTTGCATCTGCGGATCATCGTTAAACTCACATTTATTTCACCACAGCACCCAGAGAGCTGTGAACTGACGGGTGCATCAATACATCCTCGGGGCCTCTCTGCCTCCTCCCGCTTAGGGCAGGGGTCCAGAAGAGGTAACCCATAGCTGCAAGCGGCCCAGCTTCAGCAACACAAGCGCTGTAAGCATGAGGGCGGCTTCCAAACGAAGCAGATACACGGTGGCACCGGCCCATAACCCTGCACTCGAGCGGCCCCTGCAGCGCCGGGTCGCTCTACGGACCAGACACAGCAACAAGCCGCAGGCTTCCGCGGGGCCTCGCCGTGCCCCGCCGGCTGCCCAGCTGTCCCCAGGCGCTCCTAGCCCGGCGCAAGGGCCTGCGACCCGGAGGTGACCCCACCGCTCCGGACCAGGCGCGAGCGGCTCCTGCACCGCTGCCCCGAGTAGGGGCAGGCGGGCGAAGGCTCCGCTCCCGTTACCTCTCCGCTTTTTCGCCTGCGCGGCCTCCCCCGGCAGCGGCCCGACCCAGCGCTCCTCCTCATCCTCCTCGTCTGCTGCTGCTGCTGGCACGGCCACCGCCGTCTCCTCCTCCTCGCTGCCGCTCACCGCTTCAGGCTGCTTTCGCTTACGCTCCGAGTGGCCCGACGCCATGCTGCCCGACCACACTCCCAACCCCCACCCCCGGCAGCGGAAGCTTGGGGAGTGACGCCACGGGCTGCAGCCAATGAGGGCGAAGCGCGCGAAGAGGAGAAAGGAGATTGGGTGGGGCCGGATTGAATCGAATCGCCCGTGATTCCGCCGCGGTAACGGCCGGGGACGAGGTAGGTGACACAGTCCCGGCCCCGCCGGCCGCCGCCGCATACCCGAGGGCAGCTTTGGCCGCCGAGCTGAGCGGCTCTCCGTGCCTCTGGGCGGCTCGCAGCCTGTACGGTGGCGGCGCTGCGGGGAAGGCAGGGAACGAGCTGGCCCCGCGACCCGGCAGTGCCCTGCCCGCCTACGCGGGAGCGGCGCGCCCAGCACCAGCCCGCGAGGCGCCACCTCTTCGCTCCCCTCTCCCGCCGCTGCGGGTGCTCGGGGCTTGGCGCCAGAGAGAGCGGGAACGCCGTGCCTAGCCGCTTATGTGGCGTTATGCGTACCCGGCTTCGCTCTTCCTCTCCCTGGGGTTTCCTCCCCGTTGGTTTCCCCTGGGCTGCCGTCACTCTTCCGCGCGATTTCTTCCGGGAGCGGGTCGGTTTGTGTTCCTTGACGCGAAACCTTTTCCCCATAAAGCGCGGCTGGCGCAGAGGCCGATGGAAGGGTTAGACCCCTAACTCAGGCCCCGCTGTGATCCATGAAAGCTTTACCCCAATTCCTACTCGGGAAAACCTCCAGGAAATGAAGGCGGCTGGCTGGGAAGTGGTTTTTTATGTGCGGGTTACTAACCAGTTGCGGACACTCTACAGTTACTGTTGCTGTGATAGGTATTGCTGTCGGTTGCCTTAAAATAATAATGGTAAAATCGATCTCTCGGGGAAGGATTCACCTAGAAACTGGGGAATACATGGATCTACTAAAGTATCGTCTGTCTCAGAGTTCAGAAATAGGCTTTGGTAACGTTTAGGGCCACTCGCAGGGTGGGTGCCGCAAGGCGACTCAGCCTTGGATTGCCTTGAGGCCCCATCTCTGCAGAGACAACCCGGGGAGGGGGAGGGCTTGGGAAGGGGCGCTGTGTAGGTAGTTCAAACTTGAGTGGTCCTGTAAGCTGAGACTGAAGTGTTTGAGCCTTGAATTACTTTAACAGATAATATGCCCTGAGCCCAAATCAAACCACTATTCAGTTGCCTAAAAGTCAAGCCAGAGGGTTTCCATTTGGCTTCAGTGGCCCCAAACAATACAAACGTGCAAAAGATAGGCAATAGGAGTGAACCTCACCCATGAGGTTCAATAATCAAATAAAGATTTGGGGGATCACTGCTAAAGACAAGCGCCCCAGGTGGTGTTATCCACCTGCCTGCTGTCACTTAAGTAGGGAATCCGGGGCTGAAGGATGGCCTGGGACAAAGGAAGCCTGAAGTTAAACTAGCACATAGTAGGAGGAAGACAATTGATGACCACTGGAGGGTGGAAAGAACCTAACCCTAATTTTACTGCACATGCTTGGGCTGTGTAAATGAAATCCCAGAACTCATCAACGTAAGACTGCCCTTTTCAGGAAATCTTATATTTTTGTATATTTACTGATGTGATTTGCTAACCTCTTCTATCACTCACTAACAACAAGCTATTATTTGTTCCCTTCCGAACAAATTATTTGTTAGTTTTGGAAAACCAACCTGACCACGGATTTGGTATCAACTTTGCTGTTTCACCAGAATGCACACTTCCCACTGTGTGTAGTTTTTACCTAGTTCTAAAATGAGGAAAGAAGGAATCCTATGTTGAAATGAGAATGAGTTGAGATTAATGATGTGCAAAGAACTTCTTCAGTTTTCAAGTAGGGTGTACAAATTGAAACCTAATTTCACCATATGGAAATAGGGAAAACTGCAAGCCACAAGGAAAAACACCTGAAGATTACACTTTGATGCATATAGTTTATAAGGTAATTAGCAGCACAATATTCAAACCACAAGTCAGTTACGCTCATTGCTACAAGGGCCTGTAGTACCTCATCATAACATGTACATTTTGAAACTTCTTATAAAAACCATCACGGACATTTTGACAGTCAACAACAACAAAATCATTGTAATAATGTAAACATTTTGGGGTTTTGCTTTTTGGTTGGTATTTTCTTCGGGGTTTTTAATAGAAATTTATGTCATGTCGTGTTTCCATGTTGATGGATTGTATTACTGCAGGGGGACACAGCGGGACTGGGCTGTTTATTCCACCCTAGGACCCTTTTAACAAACCTGTGGGCTTTTTGCTTTCTCCCCACTTTTACGTTATTTTCATTCGGCCCTCTTAGGTCTGCTGCGGAGCCTTTTTGCTTTGATGAAAATTTACTGTTTAGGCTCTTTCTTTCTTTCTTTCTTTCTTTGTCTCCTTGACAGTTTTTCGTCTTAGAAAAAAAAAAGTACATTGCATTTCAAGACTGCTTAGTTTCTTTATTAGCCTTCTGTGGGGGACTTCACTGGAGGCATTTCAGAAGTCTTAATAAATTATGTGAACTGGTTCTCTTTTATGTTATGGAGTCATTCCAAGACTCCTAGGAAGATAATTATTTTCCTTTGCAAAACCTGTGCTTGTTAGACCTTATCTGATCATGGCAATCAAGATTTTCTAGTGTTCTGGTTTTAATTATTAATGTACCAAAATTGCCAGGAAGGCTTAGTAGAAATATTGCTACCTTTCAGTTCTCTAGAATAATTTCAGTGTTCAGTGAGTCTTTCTGTTTTTTTTCTTAGACATTCTGCTATGACATACTTGAACTTTGGAGGTACAAGCTGAATATTTTGCTCCCTTTGAATTATTTGGGTTTTCAACATAAATTTTTCTGATGCTGTGTTTTTGCTCCGAAAATGAACAAAAGGTTGAGTTAGGAATTTGTGCCTCATTAAAAGGCAGAGATGTTTATTTCTTCTTTAGATCTTTATCTTTTTTAATGCCTCTTTTTAATCTCTTAACTATTTGGTCATAGTGATCTGTTTAATTGTTTTTAAAGGTTTTCTGTGCTTTGTACATCTAGGGAATTCCTGTAGTTTGATTTACCTTAGTAAAAAACAAACCCTTTGAATGCCATTTTATCCCTTCTTGGGTCTGCCTTTTGAATGCTCCCGTTGTTCATGCATCTCCTTATAGATATAACTTGTATTAGATTTCTGAATTTATATGGTTTTTATCTGACCCAACAGTTTCTCAAACTCTTTAACTTTAATTGATTTTTCTCTTGGTTGCCCTAGTACCTTCTTTCCTTGGTTGCCTGTATATCTTTAGGGTTCTTTTGTGTGTTTTTCTAGTAACCTCCAGGATATTTTAATTTGTTAATAAGAAAGATTCTGTATTCAAGATGTCATAAGGAGAAATAGATTAGAACACTTGTTGGAAGGCAGAGCAAAAGTAACTATGCTTAATAACTTCACAGATATATGAAAGAAAAGTGTAGCTTTGTAGATTTGAGATTCTCTTACTGTTTATTAATGTCAAAATAAAAATTGCCATTACAGATAATCAAAGCAGTTTTGAAAGTTTAGGACTTTGTGATCTTATTAATGTTTTCAGATTTTACTGTAGCAATGTACTTATCTGATTTTACTGAATGGCTGGGTGCTATCTAGTAATGCCAGGGAGTTAACTGAGAGCTTTGGATTAAGAGGAATTGTTCTGTTACCTTATACTTCAGGTCAAAAACATATTATTCAGTAACCTGTTAATAATTATTGTGTATCTACATGATAACTGTTCTGTTTGAGTAGGCTGAAGATTCATTAGAAGTCATGGACAACACGTCTGTTCCTGCAGATGCCAAAACAAAACTCTTGGATGAATGTGAGAGTCTTTGGACGCAGATGCAAGAGGTATGGAAATCACAAGTGATAGACTAGATTTGTTGTAAACTTTTCTTTGTGTTTTTTCGGTGTGTGTCCCCCATCTTTCATTGCATGCTTACCTCACCCCCTCCAAATGAAACCACCACAACAAAATGAGCCCCCAAAAAATTGTGGGAAGAAAAATGAGATTCAGAAAGCCTGGCAGGGTTGAAGAATGCCTTGCAGTTTCAAATTTTCTTTGCAGTGTGCTGTAAAGATGTTATGATTTAGTTAAATAGAATGGGAGTATGCATTGAAACAAAAAGAAAATTAAACAATTTACTTGTGTTCTGGTAGTACTGCCACACTGAGACTTCAGATCCTTCTCTTTTTAGCCTTATGTAAGACGGGATTCAACGGCTGTTCACAAGTACTTTGGATCTTAAAGGAGAGAGAGAATGGGAGGAGAAAGAGCCTTAGAAGAACTATGGTGTTAACATCCACTCATGCAAAATGATAGTTGCATCCTCAAGCATAAAATTCATTTCCCCAGTATATAGTTCAGTAGGATAACGTTTTGGAGTGATTTAATTTTATTTACAGGATCCCAGGAAAGACAAATTTTAAACAGGTCTGGGAGAATGCTATGCATCTTACAAGTCTGAGTGTTACGAGAACTTTATTTGAATTTTTTAGATTAAAAGTTAGAAGGGTTATCATTTGCGAATTTAATTGAAAATATTTACTGTCTTGTATGTTGTTCTCAGCATCCCCAGAAACATATGGGGAGTGATAATGTGCATTATTTTTTAGAAGTTTATTAAAACGTTATTTTTACTTCTTTGTGATTGTTGTATCCTGGGTGCATGCGTTTCAGCAAAAGATTTAAACAATAGCCATCAAATGACCTTCCAGGTTGTGTGGTTTGTGGTCTAATATTCCAATGGTTGAGTGTCAGCATTAGCAGTTTTTATTGAAGAAATTCTATATTGTGTTTTGGTTCCAAAACATTAACAACAAGGTTTCCAAATCATATAGTAGTTTTACTGCTTAGTAGAATGCATCCTGCCCCATCATGTGGCAGGTTGAATTGCTGACATTTATGAAACAAGGCAGACTTTTGCAGGTGTTTTCTGCTGAAACCATGGATATCTGCAGTGGCCTGAATTTCAGACCTGATATGTATCCCATGGCAGTCGTGGGAGCTGATGTTGTGCACTTCTGAAAACCAGACCATTTCTGAAGTGTACTGTATATTTTTCTAAATGTGTTAAAACTAAAAATATATTTTATAATGTAATTGCTTTGTTTGAAGAGCCAGAATAGTAGCAGCAAGTGTCTTAATTTATTAGCAGCTTTCCTATCCAGCCTCATTTATGACTCTCTTTTCCCAGTTTCTCATGTATTTCATGTGTTCAGTGTCTTTCCCCACATCAACTTTTCCTTTAAACTGTAAGATACCGTTTTCCCTTAAACTGTATCTTTTTCATCAATTAATATGTATGTATATTTATATGAAGTGGCTGCTACTTTTCTGCTTTTCAGTTAATTGAAGGGGGGGGGTTGTTGTTTGGTTTGGGGTTCTTTTTACTGTTGTGTGATTTAAAAATACTTCTTAATTTGCTATTGTGGGTCAGGCTCTTGAGGGATGTGATAAAAGCCAAGACAACACTTTTTCCTATACTAAAGGATTTGTTGAAATTACTAAGCTTCATGTTTCTTACAAAAGCAAAGAGTAAGTAAAGATTTTTTGTGTTTTGTTGTTTTCTACTAAGGCTCAGCACAAGCTAACACTTCCAGGAAAACAACCGATACTGAATTCAGATGACAAGGTAAGACCTTTTATTTATTAGTGTTCTCCACAAAGTATTTAATTTTCTGTAAAGATAATGGTGTTTTCCCAAAAGAAGGAAACTAAATTAATCTTCACTCATTCTCTAAAGCTGAACAGTTTTACTCTTTATTAATCATGAAGCTGTATTCTGAAGTAGGTGTCTAGCAAATAGTGAAAAGTTACATTTATGTATAGCAAAAAAGTTACATGCCACACAACTGACAAATTATTAACATAGGCAGCTAAGTGGAGGAGCATGTAACTTCAATACCCATTTGGACTATTTATTTATCTGTGTATATGTAATTTGTAGTTTGTAATTTGTGAAACTTTACATGGATCCTTTTACTCTGGAACTTTGTATTTTCAAATTGCAGTTATTCCCCATTTCTGGATATCGTTGGGAAACTGATGTGTTTCAATTAGAAATGAACAGTTATGTTGAGTGTATGAATGTGAGCTCCTGTATCCCACAAATTTTGGAGAACGTGCGAAAAGGCAGTGCTGGCTCACTGGTTTGAGGTTTGGGTTTTTTTTAAATCCAAAATATGAACATTTAAAGTAGAATTTATAAGAGGACACAGATTTGGGAAGTATAAATAGTTGACATTAGGCTGGTCAGGTAAAACACATAGGTCGACAAATTTTAATCTTATGTGATTTCAGTAAGAGTATTCAGATGGTTGATTCAATGCACTTGACTGAGTAACTAAGAAAAGGAGCACTTTTATTCAGATGGTGAATCTTTTTAATGTATTCTGATTTTTAATTGCAATGTCATTACTGACATTAATCTCTTGCTAGTAATAAACTGTTCTAAACTATTGTTTGATCAGAATAAATAAATGAAGATACATATTCAAATGCTTAAAATACAATCTTCTCCTTTTGTGACCCTGGATAAAATTCTCTAAACAGAAATAAATTTTGTATAACTTTGGATATAGACTGAGGGTTTTGTTTCTCTGCAGCTTTACTGAGACACATGATACCCTTGTAATTAATACTTAAACTTTCAAGATACAATTTTCTTGCCTTTACTACTGATGCCAGCTTACACTTATCCCAGACCCTGGAGACAGGGGAGAAAGTCTGGAGAAAAGAAGACCTTCCCTTGATTGAGGAGGATCGGGTTAGAGAACATTTAACCTAACTTGACATTCACAAATTCATGGGCCCTGCAGGGATGCACCCACGAGTGCTCAGGGACCTGGCAGATGTTATTACTAAGCTGCTCTCCATCATCTTTGAAAGGTCATGAAGAACAGGAGAGATGCCTGAGGACTGGAGGAAAGCCAATGTCACTCTGGTCTTCAAACAGGGCAAGAAGGCGGACACGGGGAAACTGCAGGCCAGTCAGCCTCACTTCCATCCCTGGAAAGGTGACGGAACAGCTTGTTCTGGCAATCCTTCTTAAACATGTGAAGGAAAAGAGGTTTAACAGGAGTGCTTCAACATGGATTAAGCAAGGCAAAATCATACCTGACCAATGTGACAGCTTCCTATAATGGTATGGCTGGCTGGGTGGATGAGGAGAGAGCAGTGGATGTTGTCTACCTTGCCTTCAGCAAGGCTTTTGCCACTGTCTCTCATAGCATCCTTATAATCAAGTTTAGTCTTTTTCAACATACTTACCAATGACCTGGACAAGGGGACAGAATGTACCCTCAGCAAACTTTCTGATGATACAAAACTGGGAGGAGTGGCCAACACAACAGAAAGCTGCACTGCCAGTCAGTGAGATCTGGAGAGTTGGGCAGAGAGGAACAACAGGGGTATGTGTAGGATCCTGTACTCAGGGAGGAATAACCCCAGGCACCAGGCTGTGTTGATGGGACTGGAGTATCTTTCTTATGAGGAAGGGCTGAGAGCTGGGTCTGTTTAGGCTAGAGAAGAAAAGACGAAGAGAGATTGTAAGTAATGCTTATAGATACCTAAAGGGTGGATGTGTAGAGAAAGGAGCGAGGCTCTTCTCAGTAGTGACGGACCAAGCGGTATTGGGCACAAGCTGGAATACAGGAAGTTCCATCTTAGTTAGAGGAAATTCTTCTCAGCTCTGACATGGCAGACTACTGAACAGGCTGCCCAGGGGGGTTGTGGAATCTCCTCTGGAGACATTTAGGACCGTCCTGTGCGGCCTGCTTTAGGTGATCCTGCTCTAGCAGGCAGGTGAGACTAGATAATCTCCAGAGGGACCTTCCAACCCCTACTGTTCTGTGAGAGCAGCCCCATAGAAAGGGATCTGGGGTGCTGGTTTAACAATAAGTTCAGTACATTCCAGGGTGCATCAAAACAGTAACCAGCTGTTCAGAAGGGGGGGCTACCCTGCTACTTTAATACTGGTGCAGCTTGACCTTGAGTACTATGTGTAGTGCTGGGCCCCACCATTTAAGAAAGATGTTAAGGTCCTTGAACATATCCAGAGGAGAGCAACACAGCTGGTGACAGGACTGGCAGGCATGTCCTGTGAGGAGCAGCTGAGGACTTTGGGCTTGTCTGGTTTGGAGAGAAAGGAGGCTGAGGTGCAACCTCATTGCCCTCTGCAGCTTCCTGAGGAGGGGTTATGGGGAGAGAGGTGCTGAGCTCCTTTCCCTTGGATCCAGTGACAGGACGTGTGGGAATAGGGACAACTGACTAACTGTAAAGTAATTCAGTAAAATATATTTATGACCAAAACAGTAACATAATTACACATTTGAACGTAAGATTAACGCTAACTTTAAGTGTAATGATATATATGTATCTCATAGAATCACAGAATGGTTTGGGTTAGAAGGGACCTTAGAGACCATCCGCAGGCAAAAAGCAGCTGCTTGCAGGTTTTTTTCTCGTAAATGTGATTCCCAGAGGTGCTGTGACCATCACTGATGTGCTTGGCCTTGGTCAGCGGTGGGTCTGTCCTTGACCCCATCTGGTGTTTACTCTTTTGGGCCCAGGGGAAGCTTCTAGCTGCTTCCTGCAGAAGCCACCCCTGCAGCCCCACTAGCACCATCAAAACCTTGCCACACAAACCCACAACAGAGGTGACTGAAGGAAGGTAGCTTATAGTTAAGATTTCCTTCTTTGAGTTTAGAGTAAATTCTCACAATGCATCAGTATTTCTCAACAGCTGACAGTCAAGACTGTAACCTTGTTTATGATTAGAATATCCCTCTTTGAGTTTAGAGTAAATACAATTCATTTGCATTCCTCAATGGGCAATAGCTGAGACTGGAGAAAGGTGGTTTTGCCCTGGTGGATGATTATGGTGATCTTTGCATCTGAGTGGTGTCTCAGCTTGGAGTGGGGGGAGTGTGAATGTGAATGTTATACTGGTCATAGCCTGCAGCAATCCAGGAGAGCTCCCAAGGATCTCAAAGTCATTATTTGTAGGAGCTGGTATAATTAACTTTTGCCAAGTACTTTTCCACTTTGGCCCAGCTTGAATGATGATATGTTTTGGGCCACAGCTCAGGTTCAGGTGTACCACTTGTCAGGACATGATCGATTATCACTATTGTTCACAAGTAATGAGGGAACAGGAATGTCACAGCTGTTCAAGCACAGGTGTACCATTCTTCCTACCAAGTAAGCAAGAGCCAGGCACATTAAGGGGTTACCTTGACACTCTGGTCTGTTGAACAGGTATGTTGCTCACAAGAAGGGGAGAAATTGTGCCAAGTACCAGGCAGCTGAAGGAGGGGGGGTTGGACCACCACAGGACTGATTCTACTCTACAATGTAGCGGATTATTTACGGAGCAGCATATTTTGCTAGGAGTTTATATAGGGCATGAGAGAGAGACTTCTGATGTACATATTCACTGTATGTATTTAAGGTTGCCAAGTGGTAGTGTTAATTTATTTGAAAGGGGTTTTTTCCAGTTACTAGAATATCCAGAATGTTTTGTACCTCCTTTTTTTATCAAGTTTAAAAGAACAAAGAATGAATTGATGACATTTTCAAGACTAGTGCTCCATTACAAAAGAGATGACACCACCTAATCTAGAAAATAGAAGATGTTTGTATGGTGATTATTTTGTTTGGTTTGGGTTTATTTTCCTTTGTTTTAAAAGGTTGTTTTTTGAAGATGCACTTTACAAAGTTATTTTGAGTAGTGAAAACCTAAAACTGAAGTTGTCAATTCTTAATATTTCTATTATGAAACTTGGCTGATGCTTCTTAGCGTATTTATCTCTTTTTAGTCAGTGAAAGCCAAATGCAGTCTACAGTGGAATTATGGAATGCTTGACCATATCAGCAGTACCTTTTGTATTTGAATATATGCTAATTTCTTATCCAATTACTTGTAGTATGCTATCTGAGAAAAATTATAGGTGTAGTCTTCAGTTTCAGGAAGTGGAATGGTAGTAATGAGTATATTATTTCTTTAGAGCACAGGAAGATATTAAAATAGATAATTTTTTTAAAATCTGTAGTTGTTTCGGGTTTTCAACTAACTTTTTTTAACTGGTTATTACACAGATCAAACACAGTCTGTTTATCCTTAAATGTGTATCAGTGGTGCATCTTAAGGAGGGATGGGGATGTGACATATAGTCAATGTTTCCAGTGGCTCATCTTCAGTTGTGGTCATTGTCTGATATTACAGACAAAATTAGGGGGTTAGGGAGGAAAATACCAACTCTGTCTATGTCTGATTCTCTCTTTTGACAAAAGGATAAAAATGTTTCTTGATCCCTGCAAGTGACTTTTTTAATCTTTTCAAGGAGTAAGTGGTTTATTGTAATAGATGCTCTTTTAATTTCTGCTGTATAAACTTAATTTTTGTCCTGTTTTATCTCATTTTACTCCAATACAAGGCATCACACTTCAAGACTTGCTTCTTTTCTTGTTATACAGGTTTCCCTTTTAATAATGCAAGTAAAAAGTTTATTAGAGGAATTACATCAATGGCAAAAAAGAACCCCTGAAGGTAAGTAAGTTCTTCCATGTAAGATATACACATATAAACTACTACAAAGTATCTTTACAGATTCACAGATTCATAGGGGTTAGAAGGGATTTCTGGAGATAATCTAGCCCCATCCCCCTACTACAGCAGGATCACCTAGAGCAGGCTGCAGAGGATGACATCCAGGTGGGTCTTGAGTATCCCCTGAGAAGGAGACTCCACAACCACACTGGACAGTGTCCCAGTGCTCAGTCACCCTCATAGTAAACAAGATTTTTCTCATATGGAGATGGAAATTCCTGTGTTCCAGTTTGTGCCCATTGCCCCTTGTCCTGTCACTGGGTACTGCTGAGAAGAGCCTGGTCCTTTCCTCTAGACACCCACCCTTCAGGTTTTTCTAAGGGTTCATGAGATCCCTTCTTAGTCTTCTCTGGGCTAAACAGACCCAGAGCTCTCAGCCTTTCCTCATATGGAAGGTGTTCAAGTCCCATTATTATCCTCATAGCCCTCCACTGGAATCTCCAGTAGTTCCCTGTCTTTCTTGAACTGGGGACCCAGAATACTCTTCTTGATGCACCCCAGGATGCTGCTAGCCTTCTTGGCTACAAGGCCACACTGCTAGGCATCTTAAATTATGGATTTTGAACATCTGATGAGTGTATTTTCTTACTGTAACTACATAAAAATTAATTTGAATACTTCCCACAGTAGCATGATTTGTCATTTCTATATTCTGTATGCACTTCAGCTTTAAATTGAACTTAGAATTCAAATGGAATCCTACTACAACTTAGTTGTATCTGTGTAATATGAGATAGGGAGCCTGCTTTGGCAGGGGGGTTAGACCCGATGATCTCTTGAGGTCCCTTCCAACCCCTAAGATTCTGTGATTCTGTGATTCTGTATGACTCTGGACAAATAAACGTGTGATTCATGTCACCATTCATCAGTCAGTCCATTAAATGGAAAAATAACGGTTAGCAGTTATTTATTATTATCTCCTAACAAAACAATAGAAGTTCATAATGCCGTTACCCTTCTTCAGGTTACTTCTTTCTGTGATTGCTTCTTCATCTTTCATTTGTATTTCCTTTCTTAGGACAGAACTGCTTTGGCAAGGAATTTGTCTTTGTTTTCTTTTTTCTTTTTTTAATCTTTGCAAGTATTGCTAATACAATAATTTATGCTGAAATATTTTAACCATGCCTCCTACGATATTTTTTTAATCTTAATACTTCACAAAAGCATGTTGATTTATGAAAACTGAAACTTTGAAATAAGCTTTTAGTGTTAAGCCCATTACGCTGTAATGAAATACCTAGTTTGTATTTAACAGGGGTCAGAGATTTCAGGTCAAGAAAAAGTGGTGAAAAACACTCCAGTTTATTTTACAAACATGGGAATACAGATTACTTATTGATCCTAAGAAGCACAAACCACTGAGACAAGTGGTAACTCTTATCTTTGTTAGGCATTATCAGTGAAAAGGTTTAAGTTCTTCAGTTCTTCAAAATTGTTTTAGTACATTAGCATCACTGCCAACTCATTTAATCCTGTTGCAAGGCTGACGTGGCCAGACACTGAAAATAAAACCATTCAGAATATAAGTGTGAGTAAAGTAATATGTTTTTTCAGATGTTCCGTTTGGAGACTCCTAAAACAGTTCACACTACACTATCATTAGTATCATGGTAGTGCTTGTTCTGTCTTCCTTCTGTGAAGGAACTGTCGGCACCTTTCAACACAGTTAAATGGATACATTGACTCACTTGAATGTACTTATGCCAGAACAGGGTTGGGGTAGTCACTTTTACAGCTTCTTTCAAAGCTCTTGTCCTTGGTGTATATTGTGATCAAATAATAGGAGGAGGAAAAAATATTTATTCTTTCTTATAAATAGATATTGTTGCCCTATTAGAATAAATTCATAGTTAATGTACATAGTACATAGTTAATGTACTTTGAAAGTAGTACATAGTAGTACATAGTTAATGTACTTTGCAAGCCTGTCTTGTCTGGTGAGCTTCAAATGCTTCTTAGAGGTATTTAGACCAAAAGTATGACATTGAATGAATTTCGGAAATACTGGCTCTTGGCTGCTGCTCATTAATAAGCTGCTGGCTTAAAGTAAATGAACTGAGAGCACTTAGAGGTTTTTATCTGGGTAAAATACCTGGATGTGTTAGGTTTCCTTACTAAAATATGCAATTATTTTAAACTTTAAGCTATTTGCTTAAAAATATTCTTGGGGCTTGACCTATTTTTATTGGCTTGCTGATTTGCTTTGCTCAACCATTCTTTTTTGTTCCCAGATGATAAGATTTATTATTAGAAATCTTAATTTTGTACTAGAGAAATGATCTATGCATATTATAATGCAAATAATATTTTGCAGCCAAACCTTTGCCTTCTTGGCTATCTTCTTGAGGGAACAAAAAAGAAGTTGCTGCTAAGAATTTTAATAGAGTTACATTGCTTATATGAAAATGAAGTCTACTGTGGTTACATCTTCTCTGTCAATCTTGGCTCCTTTCTACATAGTTTGTTTTGAAGGAGGAATTAATTAATCAAAAACATTTTCTGAATTTATCTGAATAGGAATAGCATAAATACTAATTTCATACAATTCACTAATAGACCCTGAATGTCAGGCTGTCTTTTTACTTTGGTTTCTGCTTTAGTAATGGCCAGTTCATTTCTTGTAAATGAGGGCCTGTCAGCATTTTGATTTTAAACATTATTTTCAGAGGTTATAACTTGGCAGTTCTATGTTTCTTTGGGCACAGTATTGGCAAACAGACTTAAATCCACAATGCAGATTTTACTTTTTTCAAAGCTTTTTTCTTTAGTCTCTTGTTCTTAATTTCTGGTACTATTTATGTAGCTCTAATGCTGCTAAGTCGGCTGAATTAAAACTTGTTTTTAACAAGCATTTGGCTCATAAAAATATAATTTAACTTTTACCTTTGCAAAATAAGGAAGTGGAAGCAACCATATTTTAAGCCATATAAAACAGTTCTGGTCGCTGCATAATTTCTGGTTTTCTTTGCAAAATATCAGTATTCTGCCAAATTCCTCATGTTTTAATAGGAGTTTCTGAATAAACATGTGCATAGTAGTTGTTTTTACATTCCTAGTGTCTGGTAGTATTTTGCTTAGTAATTGTACTATGTATCACTAGGCAATTCTGTTTGACATTTGGGCTTGGGTTTTTTTTTGTGAGTGCACTGATTCGTAACTGAAAAAGCTTTAACTGATAGAATCACACAGAATCACAGAACGGGATGGAAGGGACCCTGAAAGATCATCTAGTCCAAACCCCCCGCCAGAGCAGGATCACCTAGGTTAGGTCACACAGGAACACGTCCAGGTGGGTTATGAATGTCTGCAGAGAAGGAGAATCCACCACCTCTCTGAGCAGCCTGTGCCAGTGCTCTGTCACCCTCACAGTGAAAAAGTTTCTCCTTATGTTCACATGGAACCCTCTATGCTCCAGCTTGCACCTGTTGCCCTTTGTCCTGTCATTGGATGTCACTGAGAAGAACCTGGCACCCTTCTCCTGACACTCGGCCTTTACTCAGGGTTTGGCATCTAAAAAAAGATTAATTAACAGCAACCAATAGTAGAAATTGATAATTCCAGGTAGTGGGGGCTCACTATAATTATAGAGGGGTGGAGGTGGAGAGGCTTGTATGGGTTTCTTCAAATACGCCAGTGAAGGTGAATAAAAGTATACCAATTAAATGTGTATGGAGGACATTCCAGTCATTAAAGAAATCTTCCTATAATAATAGCACAAACTGCTACCTCCCACAGCTCTTTAATATGAGTTTAATTTGGGAGCACTCATATTTTGTGTCAAGATTTACAGACAGTAGTTATCTGTGGAAAAGAGATTTTATTGTGGTAGAATTTAATGCATTTTGAATGCAGTAGTTTTACTGATTTTCAGAATACTTTTTAGAACTACTAATCTAAGGCTTCTCAAAATTTGTGGAGATAAAAACTATAAAATTACCAAAACCAGTTATTTTCTAAATTTGTGAAATCAACTGTGTGGTATTTAGCCACTATTTAATTCTTTTTGGGAGGGTTAAGGGTTTTCCTATTAATTAAAGGAAAAGCTTTTATTGAAGTAATTATATTTAAAGTTAGTGATTTGGAGCTGAAGCTTAGACAAAAATTACCATATTAAGATTTAATTCTGTTAGATTAGCTTTCATTTCTCCTGTTAATAGATTAAAATGCTTCACTTTTTCTGAAGTCATATGCTGCCTGTTGACGTGGAAACAAGAATTGATTGGAGTTCTTCAAAGGCTATCAAATACAAAAGTTCACTTTTTATTCAGAAGATCCCTGCGCCATGAATCACTGTGTTTTGCAGAAGCATTCTGGGGAAACATTGCCGCTTTGTTGAACAGTGTCATACTTTCCCTTAAGCACTGCAGTTGCTCAGGGTTGGAGTTAGGATATTGGTTAGGATATTGGTCTTGCTGGGCCTTCCACCTTAAATGAAGCTGTTCTGGGGAATTGGAAGACTGGAAGAATTTCCACTGAAAATATTGGGCTTCTTTGTCTTAAAGTGTGACTGTACTTCATATTTCAGTACTATGTATCTGAACTAGATCAGGAATTTATACAAAAACACCAAACCACACAAAAAACCCACCATAAGTATTAGCACCACACTTTTTTTTTCAGTCTAATTTAGCTTCCTGAAAAGTGACAGTAGCCTAGCCCAGCAGAACACCACAAAATGGGCTTAAACAGTTGCTGACAGCCGTGATACTTTTTTAGAGGCTATGCAAGTTCCACTCTAGTCAGGCTGCTTTTCAGTATAAACAAGTCTATATCAACCCATGCAAAACACCAAATTCATTTTATTTTTCAGTGGTTTCTTCTGGTCCGGATGTACTGGTAGCATTAGGAAAACAAGAGGTAAATATTTTTGTTTGTTTGTTTGATAATAACATTTAATGGAAAGAAAAATAAAATAAGTGCATACAATTGCTTCATTTTCCTCTTTCTACTCCTGTGGTGGACTACTGCTAAAATATTGCATATATTTTTTCAGGTATTGTTGATGTTCTAATGTTTTTCTTCTGTATTATAGCTACTAAAATTTCCTACTTGTAATGAATGATCATTGACACAAAAAGCTTTTCTATATTACATTTCATACTTGATATAAAATAATGTTATGTGTAACATAACATTCTTAGATACAGAATTCTGTGACAATAATTTGCAAATACTTTGTTGATTTCTTCCAACCTTGGAAGAAAGAGCAAATCAACAATTTCCTAGAGATAGCATTACACTATATTGATTGCATATTGCTATGAAACGTGACCTGAGAATATTCCAGTGGATATGGCTTCAAAAAATGCCCAACACCAAAACAAACCAACAAAATTGGCATTATGAGCAGCTTTCCTTCCTCTAGTATCACATCAGGGAACTAAACTACTGTTAATAGTCACTATTAACAATTTGGTTACACACTTTTCATTTGACTGTATTGCTATGGCATGTTTGATCTGATACCCATTTTGTGTTTTCCTGAGGATTCAAGATTTTTTTTCCAGGTATTGCATGTATAGAGCGTACTTGTCTCTGAATATTTTCACAACTTTTATTTCTGTGAGCTAAATATGAAAGTTCTTATAGTTTGCGTGGAAGGAGACAAAATACAGCCAAATCATAGGTTTATATTTAAAAAATCCATAGACCACTTCGTAGAAGATAATGCACTAATGAAAGACCCAGTCCAATGTCAGTCCACTGTTTCCTGTCTTCAGCAATTCATATAACCTCTGGCTGCAGTAGTCTTTATTTCTCCCTCTCTCCCATATATGTCGGTATCACTAAGAACTATTTAGTTCATGTGTGCGCTTAGTCTGTCTTTGCAGCATCTTTGTTTTCTGAGTGCTGAACATTTTATGTTGGTGCAATTAGCACAGATTCATTCTTGCAGACAGCTGAAATGGTTTAGACAATGCAGCCTTGGTGCTGCAGGTGTTTCCTTTTCACTCTTTCATCAGATGAGCGGCTGGTGTGTGCTCTATAGTTCTCTTCAGGTAAATTCAACTGTGTTGTTTTACAGAGCTTCAATAAGTCACTAATGAGCAACTGGTGACAGTAACATTTTAAATAGCTCCAACTGGATTTTAAAATAGTGCATCACTCTGTAGCCATATTTCTGAAGAAATTCTGGATAACACTGGCCCTCTTTAACAGGTTTACAGATATAATCTTACATAGGACAAATACAACAAACTGAGCTACCTGCAAACTAGAGGTTTATTTTTACTTTTTATTAGTTGCAGAAAGCAAAGAGTGATCTTGAAACGTTGTTGTCAGCACTTCAGTCAAAGGATAAACAACTGGAAGAAGCTCTGAAAAGGTAATAGAATAATTTTAACTTAGAAATGCTCTAAGCTTTTTTTTTTACCATGCTTGCTTTTTTTTGCCTTTTTTTTGATTGTCGAGGAAGACTATTTATATGTTGTGCCATTTCCTATTTTTTCATGTTTCAAAGAGAACAGCAGTATTACAACGAACAGAAGAGGCTTGTATGTATTCTTGATAAAATTGAAGAAGAAGCAAAAAAGCAAGTTAATCCATGTTCCAGTAAAAGGTATTTCTGCAGTATTGTGTTTGTATATTGAAGAATTTAAATATCAACAAGAGCAAACAAACTTTTAAAACATGGTCCCTGTTTGTTAAATGGATCATATGATAACTTAGTAATCCATATTTGAAACATGGAAAATATGGTTACTGTGCTTATATCCTGTGATCCATGTCTTTGATCATATAGCAATAGAAAATAAGTTATTTGTTTACTTGAGAATAACTCCTTAATTATTTTACTGATTTCATGTTTTATTGCTGTGTTTTTAGTGTTAGGGTGAAGGAATCAAAAATCAAAAATAAAACACAGAAAGTAAAATTGTTTAAGGAGCATCTCTTGAATGAGTTCTGTGAATTCCTAAGAAAACATTTTTCCCTTCCAGAGGAAGCTGGAATTGCTGAAAAGAAGGTAAGATTTTCTTAACTGTTAAGTTTGCAATGTTGAATTTCTATTTCATTACATGCAATATCTTTTATAAGTTCTAGCATGGAATCTGGAGTTATATTTTGAAGTAAGTATAGTTCTTACAGCTGATCTTTTAGGTTTAATTGATATTTTTCAGGCTGGTTTATATTATTTAAGCCTGTTCCCAGCTGGATATTTTCTTTTTAATGCATATATCCTTTACCCAATGAGATGCATAGCAATGTATTGTATTTCTTACTGAACTGCAAACTGTGCCAAATTTGGAAATGGTGAGGGGTTCACTCCAAATTGTTCCATTTTCTTTTTTACTGGACTAGGCAAGGAGATTCATATTTTCCTTGGCAAAGCAAATTTTAATTGTCTAACAATGTTTTTGGAACAATAATAAGGACAAGTGTTTATAATTACAGTGTAGTTTGGAATGTTAACCATCAGTTTCTGTTCAGGAAAACTGGGCCAAAAATTATCTTAAAACTTTAGGGGAAAATAGTAAGGGAGTATTTTGCATAATAAATTCAAAGTCTGCAGTAAAAATAAACCTTTTACCAGTACTATTTGAAAGAACAATTGCAAAAATGGCAGGGGTTGATTTTGATTTCAGACACGCTTAAGAATACAGAAATAGAAATAATTTCTTTAATCCAATTCCCTGTTATTTCAGACAACACCATAATATAATTTCTCTAATATTATCATTGAGGTCAATTTTAAAACTAATCATTTTTGTTAATATTGTTTCTTTTGGGGCTTGTTCTAGTACCTCAGTACTCTGGTTAGAAACTGTACCCTAACTTCCAGTCTAAATTTATTCACAGATTTATAACACAGGTCCATGCATTGCTATGCCAGTATTGTCCTGAGAAAAGCTCTTTTTTTCTTTCTTGTGTTTATTCCTCCTGGTATATTTTATATACAGCAATCTTATACCTTCTTTGTGTTTGTTTTACTAATTCAACTAGCAAAGCTTTCTTGTTCTTCTATAAGATTTTTTTTCAATTCCCTGGCTTATCCTAGTAATACTAATTTGATATATTTGCTTTGACTTAGATTCATCTTTTCTGAACCTGGTAAAAAAAAAAAATTAAATCTTATAACCACAACAACTAGCTCACAGTCATCACAAAAGCAACTGATGACATCTTTGCCTTTTTCTTCCTGTTACTTCCAGTTGATGGGAGGGGGGAAATCTTAGTTTTGCAAAGAAATACATATTTTGCACATAAAAATACCAAACGGAGTCTTCAAGGCCATTGTGTCCTTTTTCAAAGTCTCATTCAACCATCTGCAAATATCTTGGTCTGTCTTAGTTCTTTAACATACCAAAGCCTTCCATTTTCCCATTGTTACTAAATAAGCGACATTTTGTTCCAACATTAAGAAATCAAAACTTCAGAGATGTTCACTACCAGTCATCTTTCAGTCATACATTTCTTGATTTCAGCCTGAATATGTCATCTCCCTGTTTGCCCAAACTTACTAATCTTAGAGTTGTTCTAGGACATGCCTCTTTAAACACTAATGACTTTCCCAGATGCATTTTAAGTGCTTGTCTGTTTTCCCATATATGTCATTATTATTTCCTTAAAAATATTTTTTCTGTAATACGATACACCAACTTCTTTGCTCCCATTTATGTGACGTCATAGAAAAATCTAGGCTGGAAGCAACCCCTGGAGATCTTCCATTCCAACACTATCATCAGGTAGTGCCAATGTCAAAGTTGGATCGAGTTGCTCACGGTCATATCCAGCTGTATTTTAAATATAAGAAACAGTGAATTCCTGTGTGTTTCCGAAATCTGAAAAAGATTTTATGTAAAATCTCCTGCACAAGAGCAAAATAAACTGCTTGAATTTTCTCAACCTCTTACCTAGTTAAAGGTGTCCCTGCTTTACTGCAGAGGCATTGGACTAGATGACCTCTAAAGGCCCCTTCTATGATTCTATAATATACTGTCAGAAATTTTTATCAGCTACCCTGCCTTCATCTCTTTCCCATGTAATTTGCCTTATTAAGCTCTAAAGAAGGAAAAAAAAAAGACTCAAGATATTGGGGATTAATCAACCCTTTCCATGCTTGCAGAAGCCACCTTCTAAAGTCTGTGAGGCTTTTTATGGGGCTGTTTTTTCGTTGGGTTGTTGGGGGAGGGGGTTGGTGTATGGGGGTGGTTTTTAAATTTAACTTAAATGTAAAGTGTATTTTGATAAATTTCCAAACAAGGTCTTATCTTGTCCTAGTTTTCATTTTATTTATGTGTTCTCTGAACTCTTAAACAGTTTTTCTTCTTTCTTTTGACTTCTTGTGAATTCATAGTTTCTTCTGTATCTTTTCATTCAGTTCAGTTTCACTGGTTCAACTGCAGGTCCCCCTGTAATGTGCAACTAAGTGGTAAGCTGTGAAAGCAGGAGAGGCAGCCATTTCACCTCTACAGTTTTCTTTATTATATCAGAAATGGAATTTGAAGGCATTAGCAATGAAATTTACTACTACACTGATTGCAGGGAGCACGATTTGCATCTATTGTCAGCTTGATTCAGTGCTCTGGAAGCACCCAGCTCTTACCTCTGCGTACATCAGGAACCTTGCTTCACTTTGTGGAAGCTTCCTGTGTTGTCAGTAGCTCTGCATGAGGACATGTCTGTAGGGGATGGCTTCAGTGTAGGGGGAAGTGGCCCAATTGTTGCTGTTCTTGTTCCACCCTCCTTTCACCAAGCACCTGCATCTGGGACTGGGAGGTAAGACTGCATCAGAGCAGGCCAGGTTAGCTGCTGTTGCGATGACCCAACCAACTCCTTTAGTGTAGGTAGTGACTGAGGCAAGAATTATCCCAGGTTTCAAACCTCGGGTGAAAAAAGAAGCAAGCTTAAGATGAGAAATATGAGAAGTCATGTGTTGGGGAGTATTTCTTTATGCTAATCTATCTTGTGGAAGGAATAGGTGCCTTTCAGTTCAAATAAATAAATAAATGCTGGCCATCCCACTTTCAAGTGGCTTTGCATGCATTTTTTAGAGCTGTGTATTATTCTGATGACACTTAAAATATGTAACTAATTCAATTTTACAAAACAATATAGTCAATGTATATTAAAAACTTAGGAAAATGTTAGTGCTGTGAGAGTGCAAGCCTCTTTACACTGATACCCTCAGATTTTATTCTTAGTGTATCGGTTCTAGTAATTCCTGAAGTTATTTTAACTTCGTAACATGAATATTGTACCCACTACCTAAGTTACACAGTAATATTTTTGGCCAGAGAAATAGAACTGAGGCAACAAAATATCCTCATGATTGCTCCAAAGAAGTTTTCATAGTTCCTTGGTGTGGATTGTATTTCCTTATAAATAAAACAAATAAAGGCACAAAGGCAGGTGTTATTGAGCCCTAGCTCCATAGGTTGCAACCTTTCTGAAGGTGAGAATATTAAGAACTGTGACTACAAAAAAAAGGAGCCAGAACTTAACTTTCAGAAATTCTTCTTGATTGCTTGTATTCTTCTATTCCATAAATGGAATCTGTGTAGGGTGCTGCACAGCTGTTAATACCTTAAGTTCATATATTCAACAGCACTGCTGTATAATCTTCTTTCTATGGGATGTGAAGTGGAAGGGGAAAAATGATAGAATGGAAAAATTAAAGAATTGGGTTCACTGTGCAGCAGCACGAGCAGTTTTGTTGGCATTGCTGCCTAGGGAATTCACAGAATCATATTTTTATCTATAGGCCAACGACTTTATTTGCTAATGAAACGGAGTAATTTTCCAGTGGATTGATCTAAAAATGATACTTTATCAGAGACTTCTTTTTCCAAGTTTTTAATGATTTGAAGCTTAAATCACTAAAGCTTTTTAAGCTTTTCCAATTTTTTAAACCAAAGTCAGAGTAAGTAAAGACATTGGCTAATCGTGAATAAATATTAAGACACTATGAATTCAGTGTTGAGCTGTGTTAAATTTGCACTGTAAACATTTTTCTGAAGTTCAAGAAAAACATTTTTTCCTAACAGATCATATTCATAGAATGTTTTGCACTGCACTACATTTATAAATGTGATGTACTTGGGTTTTTTTAAACTTAAACCAAGGTAGATATACTATGATGTCTTAAGATTAATCCTTTTAATGTTTCTTTTTTTCAAAATATTACATATAAAGTATCTAATATTGAACCTGTAGATAAATGATTTAAATACTGCTGTGTATTTTTGTCATTACTAAATCTACAGAAAAGTTTTTATCTGATGTGTAGTACACAATTAAGCAATTCTGTAATTATTTTTATTTGTTAATTAACAGTTTTCCTGACTATTTAGCTTTGGTTTCTTTTAATTTTGCGGGGATTGTGTGTGTGGTTTTCTTTCCAGAAATCTAATGAAAATCCATCTGTAAAACTGAATACACTGCCAGAAATGTTAGAGGTAAGATGAAGGTTTTTATGTAGAGCTTTGGGGCATTTTCCAATAAGATAAATAACAGTATGCAACATATGGTTAAGATCATTAATTGAAAAGTAGAGTGTTTAAGAATATTAGGTCAGATTTCTATTTTAATTCCTATCAAATGAAGACCCTAATTTTTTGCAAATTGCAAGAGATGTGACAATAATTTAGATGACCAAACTTCACCTTAAAACTGGAGAATTATTACCCCTTACTCTTTAATTTTATAATGGTCATTTTAAAAATGTTGTATGAGACTTAGTGGATAATATTAGGGGAGACAAATACTATGTTTAACAAAATATCTGTTGTTCCATTTCATGCTATATTTTGCACTGCTTCAGTAGAGTTATTTGTGAAATATATTAACAGATATAGAAGGACCAATTAATATGTAGGCTTGTGTATTAACTGGTTTATTCTCTCACATGAGGCGATAGATTAATCTGATCCATCCATTTCTGACTGATTTTACAAGTATGGCAGCATTGCTAAGTGTGTGTTTTCACAGTGCAATTTATGGATTTGAATTGCAAAGTAGAGTTTTGAAGGAGCTTTAAAAATCTTTCCACTAGCATTGTTCCTTCTTATCTTAAATGTAGCATTTGAAGAGAAAATTTCTGTTTCTCCTCCGTCCTCACTGTTCAGGCAATTGTAAGCATCTGTGCAAGAGCATCACAGGGGGGGAAATGTTTTTTCCCAAGGGAAAGCTTGATGAATAACAACTATGTGGTATTACGATGCTATGATCTGGTCATTATGACATTGTTGTACTTTAGTTTAAAGTCCAGACTTTGAGCTTACATCATCAAAATCATTTCACATGCTTCAAGTATCTCAGCATGGCTATTAATGCCAAATTAGGCAGAGCTTGAAAACAGATCAGAATTTAAAATAGCCATATTCCCTGTGGAATTGGAATTTAAAGGCTCTTCTAATGCTTCAAAATTGCTCTTCATATTTTTCTGACATTGTTAATCTCTTCAAAATGTGAACATATCCAAGCAATGTCTGATTTCCATTTGGGAGAACATACCACTTCCAAAAATCCAGACTTACTTTTAATTTTAAGTATCTTGGCGTAATCTGTCAATATCCCTTATCTTTGTTTTATGGGTGTTTTGTTTTGTTTTGTTTTGTTTTGGGTTTTGTTGTTGAGCAACTTGGTTCTAGGTTCAAGTGCCTGCTAAATTTCAAAAGTGCTTTCCTAGATGCAGATAAAGTTTCTTAAAGAGACAAATGCAAAGTCATCTTTGTAATATAATTGGAGACTTAGGATTTGCTGCTGTAAAAACGTAATTCAGTCACAAAATCACAATCAGTGTGCATGTTCCTAACCATGTCTCCTCAACCTCCATCTTTTTTGTTAAATAATGAAAGCCTACATTTTCAATAAATGCACTTTGACAAGCTAGGTGTATGCACTTACATTATTTAGGTATAAAGTACCAACTTTGTTGAATTAGCAAAAGTAGTAAGCAAGCAGGGAACTCTTTTCTCATGCAAACCTCAGCATTTTTATTATACTACTTTTTATTCCAGTAACGAGCTGTAATTTTTTGCAAATGTAGTAATTCTTCTAAACAGTTTGAAAGCTGCTCCTTTCTGATTGAGAATTTAGTGCACTCGTTTAAGAACTGAAAGACTGTTTACAATACAATTGTATGTAAAATTGCAGCCATGAAGGTTGTTTTGGAATGTCAGATGTCAGAAAGGACTACCTCTAGACAGACCTAAAATAATGCACTTGGAGTAAATATTCAGAATTGGGGCAGATAAGACATAACGTGAAATAATTCTCTGGAATGTTCTGAAATAGAAGAGTAGTTGTTTGGTGGTTGTTTGGGTTTCTTTAATAATAGGTCAAAAAAAGTAAATTCTGGCAGTGAGGATTTTGAGCTTTCCTTGAGCAATGAAGACACATTCTGTACATACTGAAATTAGGAAACCTATAACATTTAGAGAAGCTCTGAGTACAAAGATGAAACATCTGGGATGAATAGAGAGAGTGCTGTAGGATCGGAAAGATTATGAGGGCATAAACATGGTCTCCAAGATCAGAGAAAGAATGTTCAAAACTGATCTTTGGTTTCTAACTCCATTAATAAATTCTATCTTTCGATGAGGAACAAAGGAGTAGTAAAGAATTATCTAGGGGAGATAATTGTTGTCAGATGCCAAACAAGGAGGGATGCTAAGAACTTTGATAATCCGTTTATGAGAAGAGCAAAAAGGTTTGTTGTGCAAGCATAACGATCCAGGACTACAATATCTTTCTTTTCACAGGTGAAAACATTTTTATTTCTAACACTACCTACAGAAGGACACAAAATGCTGGAAAAACTAATTATTCCCACTTTAAACTGACATTCAGGTTTTTTAGCCTATTAGTGCAATAAAATTTTGAAAACATTTAAGTAGACGTTCTATTCTGCTAAAATCTGAGTGAGGAATAGTGATTTGTTGACACTAAGTCATTATGGTTTTCATGCATGTGATTACCAAAAATCTAGCTTTCCCTCTTACCTAATGCTTTTAATCTTAAATTAACAGATACTGATTTAAAGATTAATCATATAAGGATTTAACACCTTCATGTTGAGATTTTTTAGGCATTTGCAGTTACACTGTCTAAAACCCACTCAGAATTTTTGACAGATGGTGAAAAACTTAGTCTGGATAAAAGGAGAAATCTTGTTCAAAAGTTAACATTCAAAAAGATGTAATGAAGTTAATTGGAACTGCTTCATTTTACTTCTGTCTTGAACAGGTCTTACATTTCTTATATTGCCTACATAAATATCTCATTAAAATAAGTTGTACAAATTTAAGTAAAGGAGATAAAAATCTAGCTGTTTTGTTCATTTCCTAAATCTTATTCTTTTGGTCTTTCAGATTCTTGTGGACAAAATAATAAGCACCCCGCATGAGCCCTATGTAGAAATCAGGGAGTCATTTTGGCAACCTTACATTGAGTTGCTGCTGCGAAGTGGAATTGCCCTGAGACATCCAGAAGATCCAAACAGAATTCGCCTGGAAGCCTTTCACATGTAGCCTGACCTCGGTGTTTATCAGTGTGTGATGAAATGAGAAACATCAGCACTCTTAATTCAGGGTTGAGGCATACTTTAGTGCTATAAGCTCATGCTTTCCTTTTGTATCTGCAGTGTCTTCTTATAGAACTCTTTGGGTTTTCATTGTTTTAAAAATACCGTGTATATTTAGCCAAGGCATAAAACAGGTAAAAAAATACCAACACGCTGCTTTTACCTGTTCACTGTGAAGAGTTTGCTTTCAGGTTTATGGCAAGTGATGCCAAGATTTGCATTGGAGAGATTTAGCTGGTTTAAGAATATGCAATTTCAGATTAATAAAGATTTATAACAATCTTGGGTTTATTAAAAATTACACTTCGTACATTATGTTTTATGTGTTAATTTTTTTGATTTCACTAATTCTTCTCAGTTTCCTTTTGTATTTTGTTGCACTCTGCAGTGGCAAAATTTGAAGTAATTCAGCTCCTCTGGTACACGGCCTTGCAAACATTTGGAACTAACAATGTAGTATCATCTGAAGAATGTGGGGGCTTTTTCTCCAGAGCCTTTGCAAACAAATTTATTGGCTTCAAGATAAACATGTAAGAAGGCTGACAGATCTCTGGTGGAGTGCTCCAGCATGGTGCACAGGGGTTTCCCAAACTGGGGGAAAGTCAGGGGGAGCCAAGAGACCCACCAGGAGCCTGAATGAGACCTGGATGGGGCCAGGTGCAATTTCAGCCAAGCACACACACACACACTCCGGGTATAAATTGCTTCTAAGAGTGTGAGCAGCCAGGGCATGGCACAGGAGGGCACACAGGAAGGGTGCTGAAGCTCTGCCACCTCAACCAGGGAGCTATGATATCCACCCTGCAGAAAGCCATGGACTCTCAGCTCAGCTCTGCACCCTCTGTGACGGATGCAGACAGTGATGGTGGGAACACACAGCCACCCAGGTGCCCGGCTGCAGGGTGTGCCTGCTTTTACACTGGGACAGGACAGCAGGGGTGAGCACGTGCTCACCACTCAGTAACTCCTCCACTTAGTGACAGAGCTCTGGGAGTAGGTTGAAGTGTATCTTGGGAGGGTAAGAGAGAGAGGTCACTGGAACCACAGCTTATAGTCTGTAGGAAAGGCCCAGCAGGCCCGCTGGACACATGACAGAAAGTGGTGACTTAAGGGATCATGGGCAATGAGGCCAAGTTCCTACCTGCACAGCAAGAACATCTTTGTGACTACCCCACCTTCCCACTGGCCTGGCTGTCTGCAGAGCTGTTCCTCTCACATCTACACAGAATCACAGAATGGGATGGAAGGGACCCTGAAAGATCATCTAGTCCAAACCCCCCGCCAGAGCAGGATCACCTAGAGCAGGTCACACAAGAACATGTCCAGGTGGGTTGTGAATGTCTCCAGAGGAGACTCCACAGCCTGTCTGGGCAGCCTGTGCCAGTGCTCTGCCACCCTCACAGTGAAAAAGTTTCTCCTTACGTTCACATGGAATCTCCTATGCTCCAGCTTGCACCCACCCATCACTGGATGTCACTGAGAAGTCCATCTTCTCACTCCTCATCTGGCTTACCTATGTTACCCCAGAGGCACTACCACCATGGCTTGCAGCCTTGACCTTAGCCAGCAGTACTAGGTCTGTCTTGGAGCTGGCTGGCATTGGCTCTGTCAGACACAGGGGAAGCTTACAGCAGCTTCTCACAAAAGCCACCCCTGTTGCCCCCACTGCTACCAAAACCTTGCCATGCAAGCCCTCTCCATCACACGTACTGGGAAGTTGTCTTCATCTTCCAGGATAAAGAAACTAAACACAATGACTGAAATCAGACTATGAAAAATTAAAGTCTTGAATAGATTGTTTCGTGTGATGATTTTACAAGGTAAAGTGCATGGGGGAGGAAGAGGGAAACCATCTAAGATCTAGCCCTACGAAACGTTAAGGAAAAATATTGAGTGAATGCTGGTTTTTTTTTACCCATGCAAGTGGTGATCAGGCATGAGTATAGATCCCAGTGTATGCTATTGTGTACAAACATTGACTTTTTTTTGTTTCAAACTACTCTCTGTTATTCAAAGTCTAGGTCTAATGTCTGCCTAGACACATTTACCTTACAGTATTTTAAATTATTGAAATAGCTACATTTCTTGACTGCTTTCTAGCATTGTCTTACTAGATTTTTTTTCATTTGTTTTTAAATACTTTGTATTCTGCTATCCATTCACTCTATTTCTGATATTACAAAGCTCAAATACTTCACTGACCCTGGATGTCTGCTTCTCTGGTGACATTGGAAAGTTGAAGAAAAAACGTTAAACAACAAATAACTTCTTTAGTTTTAAAAAGAAGAAAAAGAAAAAAGCCCAACACCCCATCCCCCAAAATAACACAAAACCACTGAGGAGATAGGATAGTCTGCAAGTGAGTGCTCTAGAGAAGGTCTAATATTATTTTTCATAACACAAAATCACATCTCATCTGAGTAAATTACCAGAATAGATGTAAGAGAAAGCACTTCATATAAAGCTTTATATTGAATTACAAAACTCAACTTGAAGGGCAAGTACAAATTTTCAAAATATGCAGGTTTACAGAATTTAGATTTATGAGTGATTATTAAAGAAAATTAGGAGTCAATTGTTTCAGAAATACCTATCCTGCTAATTCTGGGACCCTGAGAATATATGCCTAGATACTCCTTGAGACTCCTTGCAGCTCCACGGTAACTTACTGCATTCCCTAAAGCCTTTCTGCTTAGGTTTCAGACATGCTCAGAACCCAAAAAGCTCTTCAATGTAGAGCTTTTTCTTCAGGCTCAGTTAAGTCACTTAGTACAGCAAAAGGAAGGCTGTAGAAAGAAGTAACGAGTTTTCTCTTGTGGCCTAAAGTGCACTATCAGTTTTTAAGGGAAGCTGTTTCAGACTGAAACAGGGCTAGCCGAAAAATTTAGCTCCTAGAAACATCCTGGCAAGTAAATGGAAGAAGTTCAAGGCAGTAATGAAAAACAGATCTTCCTTATGAGAAGAACTTGGAATAAGATCTTCCATCGATAGTATCAACAGTCAGTAAGGTTGATGTGTACATCTGAAGACAGAATAGGGTAACTTCTCCATTTTTTTTCTCTGTGCATGTCAGAGTGACAGTTACTTGGTTGGAATCAACACTTCCGTAAATGCTGATACTGAGACTGCCTACGTGTGCTCTGTGGAATAGGGAATTGTTAATGTAAACTTTACAAAACTGAAAAAAAAGTCTGGGAAATTAGATGAACGCTCACAGCTACCAGTTTGAGCAGATGCAGATTCGATGTAATGAAAATGCATGGATAGTGAGGAATTTTCTTAGAGGCTGGTTCAAGTTGTTGGACCCCTCAGTCACTTCACAATAACAGTTTTGTTCCTGGATCCAGTCAAGGGCAAACAATGAGCAGCCTTCATTTATTTTCTTTAGGTAAGTGTATCAAGTGTATTTGCTAGTGTGCAAATTAATGCACAGCTTCAAAGCTCTTCACTGTGAAAAAGCCACAAAGGATCAGAGGAAGGAGGTGAGCTTGCTACCCATGGTAAAGCTATGGCGCTGGGACAGCTCAACAGGTGCTTCACATCCAGCGTGTTGTTTGGTTTTCAAAACAGGTCTGTGTGTACCATTCCTGCAGCAGGGGCCAGGAAGAGAGCCAAGTGTTTTCATAATCACCAATGTGATGTCCTCCACTGAGATTCCTGTGCATTTGAGTAATCACTTTTTGAATCCATGTACTTTTTTTTAATGTCCAGAATGTCCTGTGACAAATAGTTTCACAGTTGAACTGTGGAAGTAGCACATCCAGTTTTTCACTGGACATGACACTGACCTGTCCGGGGTGATATCGGTGAAGTTTTCCTTTAGGGCACGTTCACATCAATGAATTACACTGAGCAACTCACAGTGTAGAGGTCTGCACAGCAGGTCTGCTTTACGGTGCATTTAGATACCCCTTTGCTCCCACTTTACACTGCTAGTAACAAAGGCTGTGTACCATATTCCTCCCTACTCAGCTCCTCGGGCTTCGTTTCTCATTTCCTACTACTTAGGATAAATTGCCTTGGTGATGAGAAACCTCAGTGGAAAGGGGCAGACCTGTACAGTGGGTTTAAATCTAACACTGAGTATTAAATCTGTCACTTGAGTATGCTGCTCCGCTTCATGGAAAAAATTTCTATTTTGCATGTGGTTTGGGGTAGATTCCACTGTACATACCGTTGTACTTTAAGTATGCAAGTTCATAAACTCCTGAATAGCTTTTTCTTAGAGCAATATATACACACCTGGTACACTGCTGCAAGGGAAAGGTCAGGATGGCATAAAAACTTTCCCTCTCACTGCTCATGGCAAGAACTTGCGGTCTCTATCACTGTAAGTTCAAATTCTGTCTTTGAATAAAAACAGCACTGTTTCTTTCATAAACATTTTTTTCTGGGTATGTTAGCCCTTTGCTCCCTGAAACAAGTCAGAGACCACTTGGGCATACACACAAATACTACCCCACACCCCCACCTTCAGCTATTGATAATGACTGAATTTACTCTGTCATAATTGTTTCGTATCATTAATTAATACAGCAGGTAAATCTTCTGCCAGCAAGTGTAGACATCATTCACAAGCACTACAGCCATTGCTCTCACATTCATCCTGCACCTGAATACTCAAGATACAGCATTTGAGCTATTTTTGTCATTGTCCTTCAGCCAAAATTTAAGAAGCTTCAAAATAAAGATACCTGTACTTCCAAGAGGAAGAAATACGAAACTCAAGCATGTTTGTAACAGGCTATGACTGGTCCCAGTTGACTGAAAGCTGGCAAACATTGTCCCATGGGAAGACCCTGGTAGTTGCAGGCCTGTCAGTCTCACCTCAGTGCCTGGTAAAATGATGGAGAAAATCCTACGGGGAGTTATTGAAACACACTTAAAGGGTAATGCAGTCATTGGTCACAGCCATCACAGGTTCAGAAGAAGAAGGTCCTCTCTATCCAATCTGATTTCCTTTCATGACAGGATCACCCAGCTGGTTGACCAAGGGAAACAAGTTGATGTTATTTTTTGGGGGTTCAGTAAGGCTTCGATACTGTGTCTCACAGTATCTTGCTGGTCAAAATGTCCAGCATAAAACTAGACAAAGCCACAATGCACTGGCTGGGCAATTGGATGAAGGGTTGGGCCCAGGGGGTAATAGTGAATGGGGTTCCATCTGGCTGGTGGCCAGTCACTAGTGGGGCTCCCCAGGGTATCATTTTAGGGCCAGTTCTTTTTAGTATTTTCAGAAATGGCCTGGACACAGGACTAGAGGGTGTCTTAATTAAACTTGCAGATGACACCAAATTGGGAGGAGCTGTTAACTCTGTTGAGGGTGCAGAACCCTTGCAGAGAGACCTGGACAGATTGGAGAGCTGGGCAATCACCAACAGCATGAAGTTCAACAAGGGCAAGTGCTGGATTCTGCAGCTGGGAAGGGGCGACCCTGGCTGCACATCCAGACTGGGGGATCAGATTCTGGAGGCCAGCCATGCTGAGAGGGATTTGGGGATCTTGGTTGACAGCAAGTTACCCATGAGCCAGCAGTGTGCCCAGGCAGCCAGAAGGGCCAACCATGTCCTGGGGTGCATCAAGCATGGCACGGCCAGACGGTCCAGGGAGGTGATTGTCCTGCTCTACACTGTGCTGGTTCAGCCTCAACTACTGCTACGTGCTCACTACTCACTCACTACTGAGTGCTACGTGCAGTTTTGGGCACCACAGTACAAGAGGGACATAAAAATATTGGAGAGTGTCCAAAGGAAGGCAACAAGGATGGTGAAGGGTCTGGAGGGGGAGTCTTATGAGGAGAGGCTGAAGTCCCTTGTTTTTTTCACCCTGGAGAAAAGAAGATTGAGGGGAGATCTCATCATGGTCTGTGGCATCCTGATGAGGAGGAGCAAAGGGGCAGGTGCCGATCTAGAAAGAAATGTGTCTCATGAGAAAATTCATTCCTTCCCATCTTTTTAGGAAATTTAGTCTGCCAGGCTGCTGCTAACCTACAGATCTTCTAAGCCTCTTGAAAATAATTTAGAGCTTAAAATTAAGGCAACAGTGATCCAAGAGGATGTACCCAGGTTATTCATATCCTCATCATCAGCTCTTCAGTGCTCATATGGATCATCTGTGTAATGAAAGAACTTTTAGCATGCCTAATCTGTGGCCACAAGAGTCACAATTCAGACACCTATTTAGGTGTCTGGGATTCTAGCTGATGACAGTATCTTATCTGTCTGTTCTTAAAAGAATTGACTGCGTGGTCTGCAGTTTCATGGCATGAGCTTGAATTACATTAAAACTATCCTGGAGCTGACTTTTGGAAACCTGAGTTCCCCTGGACATGTTCGGATACTACAGTTGATACTTGAACAGTAGATATTGTCAGCAATGACAAACGTTTTATATTTGTATGACAATTTTTGCACCTCACTCACTCTTCAGTAACTCTTATAAAAAGAAGTGGTTGTTTTGATTTACTTTGGAGTTGTAGAAGAGATCAAGCCGAGCCATCAGCTAAAATTCTTATTTCCTTTATCTGAAGAAAAGCAACATCATATTATCCTACATCTCCATCTAACTGGTACCATATTCTCCCAGTATTGAGCTGATGGCTTTATATGGTCAAGCAGAAGGTGTCAGTCACAACCCTGTCACCATCCAGGGCTTAATTTATGGATAAACAACCACCTGCTGAATCAGAGGCCAAATATAGGAGAATCAACTAAATTGTTCTGCAGATATTTTTTCAACTTTTGATGGTGGCATTAAAATCAACTGTTGTGTTTGTCTGGATTTTGCTGCAGATAAAAGAATTGTCGTTATGAAAGACTGGCATAAAAGTTTCTGGATGTGAAGCTTTGGCAGAAATACACGTGAGCTTTGTGGTTTTGAGAGAAAATGGGTGATGCTAATCAAGATTGCTCTATGGCTGGTCATAGGCATTGAACTTTGGAAAAGTAAGTCCATCTTGAAACTTTGATTATTCTTCAGTATTTTGGTACAATGCAACTACATTTTCCAAATCTTATATTGTATTTGAAACTTTTTTTTTTAAAAAAAAAAAAAGGAAAAGTCCCATAAACAGCACAGAAAACCATCTGGGAAGGTATTATCACCTCGTGCCTGTTTGCTTTCAGTCTGCAATTCATTCTAAGTTATTTATTTGCAAAGTATAGCTAATCCATGTACTTTCTGGGAGAAAGTTAGGGGGGTTTTTTCAGTGTTTTGATTTGGTTTACTGGGTTTGTTCTACTGTGGTTTTTTATTGCTTTTGTGCTTTGGTGGGTTGGGTTTTTTTTTAATTGGATTTTAAATTTATTTATTTATTTGTTTGTTTATTTTGCTTCAAACTGTTTTAGCATAAGAACTTTTTGATCACAATACCTTTCCCCATTCCTGGAGGTGAAATTCTAGTGATTAAGCTTGTGAGACTCCTTCTTTCATGCATATTCTCAGGCAATACTAACACTATGTTATAGTTCAGATTGTTTCCAGGTTAAACAATGAGCATTCCAAGGTACCTCAGCAGTGCCGAACTACTCGTAATTATAATCAGCCATGGTTACAAGAAGTCCTTTGTTCTGCAAATGTTTTAAATTCTGTACTTTAGAAAATTTATTGTGTCAAATGAAACATAATCTTGCTTCTCTATTTGGCAACAAACGCTGCTTGCAGGTGCTTCCAAATGAGCTTTTGGATTATAGTTAGCCAAGACAAATGCAATTTTGGTGGTATTTCTATTCTAATGGTAATTTAGGTTGCATTTAAATGAGTTGCTGGAGACTGTTTCAGGCAGAAAGACTTAAAATACAAATTAAAGTAGATTAATGTTGCAGTTTACTTGATAAATAAGCAGTCCTTTTCTATTTACAATAGATCATTTCCCTGACAATTGGTTGTTCAAGTTTCCTTAAGATTATAAAGTGCTTTTATTTCGTTTAATAGAACACTGGAGAACTTTGGTGATGAGGCAAGCCATCGTTCTGGTGTCAGCATCTAGAGACATCTTTGAGACAACACTGAATTCTCCACAGAAACAAATTACAGTGCTTAAAATCTATATAACTTATAGTAGTTCATCTGTGTTACTCCTTTAAGTTCTATTGAACAGAAATATTTTATTTTGCATCTATATCTGCACTGTCTGTAAAGCTCTTATGATTAAATGATTAATCTATATTAATAAATGTTCCCAAAGAGCAAGCGTTAGCTTTCAACACTACTGTCTATGCATAACATGATGCAGTTGCATCTAGATTTTTTTACTTGAGTGTGCATCATGTTTTTATTTCAGTATCACTCCTTTTTGGGCTCGTGTCTATTTCATTGTTAGAGACTTTGGTTTTTTTGTGACGCTCACTGCATTGGAAGTTGTATTTTTATAACATCCACGAATGTGTGGATTACAGTCCTGCAATGCTGGAAAACTGAGTAATTAATTTGTTGTATTTAAGGGAAGAATCCAAAGGCTGAGGTCAACATGAGTGAAATTGCTTAATAGAAAGGGAGCAGGTCTGTGTTTCATCATGAAAAGGTGAAACTTCAACTGAGCTGAATTTACAGTTAGCAAGTCTGTTCAGAGTCGTCCTCCTACCTGTTCTGCAAATTAAAAATTCAACTAGACTTTATCATGTAGATCCCAGATGGCTTTAACTTTGCAGGGCAACCCCTGACTGCACACAGGAGCTTAGTTTTGATGCTCTTGCATATGAAGGCTAAAGTTGTCCAGTCCGTACATTCTTTGACTGTGCACAAGCTTGACAAAAATAGTGTGACCTGATAAAAGTATAGGACAAGATTCTGGCAACACTGCACACCGTCGATTGCTTGGGAAGATGAAATATTGAAGAACTGGGAAAGGTATAAAAACATCACCATAGCTGTGTATGTGAGAATCTTGGCAGAATCCTGGTAAAAACAACCCACACATTTGAATGCAACGTCCCTCTTACAGATAGGACTGGTGTGGGCAGTTACAAACAAAATGGGCTTTGAAGAACATTTGCAAGTTTCTGGGCTGCTGACTCTGAGATGATTAACTCAGAAAGCTCTCACATATGGGTTACAGTTCAGGAACACTGAAGCTGAGAATAACAACGGTGTCTTGACTGAGTTAGTCAAACTGTGACTGTTCTACGTCAAGAAAAGTGTAGCTGCAACAGCGTTCAAATTTTATAATGTAACACAGATACTAATTTTATGAAATATTACATCTCTAGATCAACTGTGAATTACTGCAAGAGAAGCAGCACTTTTTAGAGAGCCAAGAATCACGTAAAGCAAATGAAATTGGTAGAGGACAGGTGGAGTACCAGTAGGATGTATGATAGGAATCATACTTAAAATGAAATGCCAAAACATGCTAAAACAAATTAGCTAACTTTATATAGCACTATCAGGAGTTAGATACAAACTTCACCTTAAATCAAGAGAGAGTTATTTTACTCAGCCAAATTCATTCCTGCTGCAGTTCTTTTCCACTAGAGATAAGACTGTCTGTGGGGCCACACTACGGATGAAATGGTCCCGCTGGATGACTGCACCGTCAATGCTTAGCAAGCAGGATTATCATGACTGTTGAACAAAGTTCTCTCTGCCACATTTTAGCAAGGTTGTTTTCAAGATGCTGTTTTGCAAAATGCAGTCTGGAAGGTAGGCAACGTCCTTGTCACTCTGCAAGGGGAGACAAACCCAGTGACAATTTTAATAAACAGGGGTACTTAGAGACTGAAGCAATCAAACTGAAGTTGATGTGTTTCACTTTGAAACATCTAGTTTGTGCTGGCAGTTCAGAAGGCAGTTTAAGCAGTAAATAATACTGAAGTAATATTAGCCTGTTGTTTCCCAATAAACTTACATATGTCTGGAAGAGATCAGGCTTATCATAGAATCATAGAATGTGATATGAACAATGCTTATGTGAAAAAGCATTGTCAGATACGGGCGTTTAGCAAATTATTATCACACTACAAATTGTCCATAAGCAACAAATCAGTCTGAATCAGACCGAATGGGGTACTTAATTAAGGTGTTATATTTTCCCCTGAAAACATTTTATTTCAAAGATTTATGCCTGATTTTTTATGATTAAGGAAATCCCTTGCATAAATTTACTGACAATAGTATTAGTGTTCAAAATGTCATTGTTCATTAACAGTATGTTTCAAACAAACTTAAGACATAAATCATCATCACAATGACTAGTAAGTACCCTGTATGGCAGATACATATTGACAGTTTTGTTTTGTTGTTTTTAATCACTATTCCTTTCAAAAAACTTATGATTCAAGGGTTAGACAAGATGTGATCAGTTTTAGAAAGCTGTTTTGGCATAATGGTACATAATGAAGTAAAAATAACATGCTATTGTTTTTATATACCACACAGTATATGAAGCATTTATTTATCCTTTACTAGCCTAAAATTTAAAAAAAAAAAGAAAAATATTTACGAAGGTCATGGTGTACACATCTCAGCCCGTGTATTCCACACAGAGGAAGTCAAGAATAAGATTTTTCTTGAGATTTTGTGTCTATTTCTTTTTCCATCTTCCTCCATACACATTCTAAGTTTTCCTTCCTTATACTTTGTTCTCGACTTTCTCTTTTATGTTTTCTATTTCCTTTCTTCTCCCATTTCTCCTTCCAAAATCAGTATCTTCTAGGTCAGACAGCATTCACAGCGGGGTGTTCCCTAACCCTATCGTAACTCAAAACAGACCTATATTTGGCTCTGAACCTTTATCCAGTTGCTTTCTTTGTGGCACAGCTTTCTCTCAAGATTTTCTCTTCAAAGCTAATGCCTTGAAAAAATAGTTGTGTTTGGTTTCTGAAGCAATACTGAGGGATGCATCTCTGTTCTTTGTACAGACGTGTCCAGAGGAAGGAATAGACACTTTCCCATCAAGAAGTTTTTTACCAGATGCAGAGTTTTAGCTGCTTTGTGAGCAGTGCACGGCCTGCAGTCCTTCTTCATTGAAATTAATGAAGAATTCTCAGTTCAGGGCATGTTTTTCTTTTTTAGACTTTCCCAAAACCTTCTCTATAACCACGGGATTATAAATACATATATTATTTCTCAGTAACATAAGTGTGAGTAATTCATTATGTTGTAAATCTGTGAAAGAAAATTCAGAGAATTGCACTGAATCATGTTAGAAGCAAAAGCCCTGGTATGCAAAATAAAACCGGGAAAAGTCTAGGTCTTTCCCAACACATTAGGAGCTATATGGCAGAGTGTCCCCTTCCAGCAGCTCATTACATCATCTCTTAACCAGGGAAAAAAAGAAAAAAAGTAACAGACCATCAGCTGCTGGGAGTCATCTTGAGTTTTCAAGTGTCTTCTCATTCTGGGCAGCCAACCTTGATCTGATTGGGATGCTGCTGCAAAAAACAAGGACAATAAATACCTTCAGAGAAGGGTTGATGCATCACCCTTCCATTTCCAGCTTACAGGAAACCAAGAAGACCTGGTAAGTCTCCTTTATGGAAGTAAGAACAGTTGCTTTCCATGTGACTACAAAGTCTAACAATTTTGATCCAGTGTCTCAATCTCCTGGGGAGGTAATTCTTAAGGCTCTTCATATGCTACTTGATGCTGTCTTCAGAGAAGGACGTCATCAGCACAAACATCAAACTTTCTGTCAATCATTCGGCTGTCCCTCTCCCATCTTCAGTGGACCATTTGTCAGAAGATTATCTCATGAAACTGAAAGGCCAGAAGGTACTTGGTATTACCCAGAAAATCTGCCTTGGGTACCTATATCAACACTTTTTAAAAGATGGAAAACTGACCCTGGTAACCACATACCTGCAATGAGACAGGCATCTGTCCCCCTCCACATGGGGGAAGTCTGAAAGTGTTGTGAGTGAACCCACATGCCAGGACCAGCTGGAAAATGCTAAAATACAAAAAATATTCCCACAAAAGAAAGCTGTGGACCTCTCTTGTAGGTGGCCTTGGATTCTGCCGCATTTTCCTTTCTACTAGCCTACTACTTGATGCCAAGCCACCGACAGTGAATGTATTTTAAAAGATAGATTGTGCTAACAGGCCACAGAGATCCAGGTCAGCTTTCACTGGGCCTTCCAGTCCTTTGTTCCCAGAATGTAATAATTTATTTCCATCAGAAAAGGACAACATTTCCTCAACAATGGATTTGGGTACAGGGCAAACTCTGCCACTGCCCAAAGCTGGGAAGGTGGAAAAAGTAACTTCCATCACAAACGCAAACAACACTTGGTTGGAAGAGGCTGATAAACAGCATGAATAAATCAGCACTGTGTACTTAGCTCTGTCTTTAGTCTGTAGCCTGAGTGACCATATTGCTTCGCCTGTTGAATGTCTAGAGCTGCCATTACACTTTGTATATGTGGAAAACTGTGGACCAAACATCAAGCACATGCTAGGTACTACATTTCTATTTGCTGCTTATTTGTTACTGCTATCTGTCCTTACTTATTTTTAAAAAAAACTGTTACCAGTTAAGAGTTTGCAAGGGAGCATCTTTTCTTTAGAAAGGATTTGTATTTTGCTTGCTGATTGCTGACATTCTTCACTCCTGGCAGATCAATTTGTAGAAGCATATTCCAAATCGTACTCCCTCTCTTAAGCTTTATGAAAAGTAAGAAAACTGTGGAAAAGAGCAGCTTTCCAAAAAGTCGAATTTAGAACAAGTTTCTATAAATGTAGTGTTGGAATAGTTGGAAATCTTTCAGTGGAAGGTGTACCGTTTCATTGACTTTTTTTTTTCTCTCGTTGTAGTAGTTATACTCCAAAGTAGGTGGAACCAACAAGGACTTTTGTTTTTACAGTTTTATGGAAGTTAAAATTCAAGTCATAGATTATAGTTTGTTGTATTATTTTTATGGAAATGATTAGCAGCTCTACAAAGGAAAAAAAAACCAAAAACAAAACCAACAAGAATAAAAGAGAAAGAACTAGTTTTCTCCCCCTCACCCACCCGCCCTCCCAGTCTATTAATAAGGGCTCCTAGATAGGACATGTAATTCCTTAGGGCAAAGCAAAGGTGTGATCCTTAATTTCTGTAGCTGAATGACAGGACAACACAACAATTTACCCATCAAGCATAGGTCTCTCCATGGTTTTATTTAAATCAATCCCAGTTATTCTAAATAATACTGACTTACTCGAAACAGGGACATGAAAGTGAGTCTCTCACATACCAGCTAAGTGCTCTGGATATACAGTTTAACAGAAGATTGTGTTTTATCTCACCGCTAAATGTGAAGATGCCTAAATATTTAAATCAGATAAACCACTTTATTCTTAACTTCACCATCACTATTCCTAAATCCAGAAGAAAGGAGGTGAAAACACTGACCATTGTAAGTGGGTAATCACAGGTGAATAAAAGTCCAAAGATTTGACCACAGGTGGATAAACCTGGATTTAGGGAGTCTTCATGGCCTCAAACACAAATGGTGTATTGCAGAGAAAAGAAAGAGCAGTGGAGGGAGGCAGTGCAACCTGAACGGCATTCAGCTTGGATAAAGACTCTTCTTTCTAAACCTTTGTTTTATTGAACAAATGTTGTGAGTAATATTGAGTCTGACTTAATATGGGTTAGACATTAGAATATGAATGTCACACAGAAAAAAAATCCCAAAGTTCTTTGTCTAACACCACAACTGAAAAAGCTAGCTCTCTTTGTGTTCTGTTTTCAGGGATACACATAAGGATTCTGAGCACCTGACAGTAGTTTTCTGTTAAGTTAGTATACATCCATCTCAATGTTAGTATACATACTATGGTTGTCTATAAGGTGTTTTACTGGGTCATCCCATCTTTCTTTGACATAAAAAGGGTCTGTAGGCATAAAGGAAACTGGAGACAGTTACAGAGTCCTGCGTGCCGAAATTAGAGTAATAAAAATAAAGCAGCCAATCCTGCTTTCATTGAAAGCCAACATTACCTTGAGTTCATTGCTTACAAAATCAGAGAATCATGCTTCTGCATCTATAATAGTTGCATTTTAGTATTGATCTCTTAAGTCGAAGTTGTGGATGCTTATCTACCTCCTACCCAGTATCCGTCACTGGTACAACAGACATGGCTAGTTTAGAACATGATCTAACGGGAGATATAATGCTTCTTCCATATGATGTTGGATGAAATTTATGGAGTCCCAGGAACAGTTGAGAACCCTATTTTTTTTTTCTCATTAAGTGAAAGCAACTATTCTAACAATTCTCCTTGTCCATTCCTTTCTAGAAGATCTGCATTCAATGCAGATTTGCTGGTTAAACAAGCACACTGCTCTAGCCGACAGTAACTCATGAGAGAAATGAAACCCTGCAATCGGATGTGGACTGGCGCAGGTGCTGGAGCCAAAGCAATTGTTGATGGCATGTTAGGTTGGCTGTATCTACCACTTTTTTCCATCGCACTGGAACTTCCCTTTAGTACTGTAAAAGAAAGGAAAGCAAAGCATCATTTTCAGTAAAATTATTGATGGCTAAAATCCCTTTCTGAATCCAAGCTGGCCAAATCATAGGACTTCAGTGTTGAACCAGATAGAAAGCTTAGTATATAGGGGCGGTAGGAATTTAAATTTAGTAGCTGCTGTGTGCCAAGTATAGAGTCATTTTTCTTCAGGGAATTGGTTGAGTCCAGCACATTGGCAATGGGTAAGGGGAAACCTACTTTGCTTCCAGCTGGCCGGTCCCTGACTCCATAGCTCAGGGGTTTAAAGTATTATGCTGCCTGATGTGGGACGATTGCCTGATGACCAAGTGTGAAGCTGGGAAATACAAATTACCTACAGTGACAGAACTGTAACATTCGTAGGGAGATTCTGAACTCATTAACTGTTTTTGTAACACAGTTAAGTATGTTTATTTTAGTAAAATAACAGGAAGAAAGATGGATAAGAAGTATATCCAAAATAAACTGTATGTTAAAAGAGGAATTCCTTTCAATTACTTTCATTTTTTCCCAAAGGATAAACCAAAAATGTTTGTTAATCATTCAAATCACCTTCTAACTATATAGTTAATTAGCTCAAGTTAAATTTGAATGTTTTTTTTTTTTTAAATAATTTGGGTAATTTACACTACTTGTATTCATCCACAAAAGCAGAACTCCTTGGTCTGAGGGCTTATACACCTGTCTCAAAAGCTGAATCTAAACCAGATAATCAGCTATATACTTCATAACTAAATTTACAGAGCTTGTAAGTACCATCAAACCATCTGCATGTTTCAGAAAATTCTTAGTCAAAAATGAAGACAAGAAAAGACGGGATTAAAACAAATTACTCTAACTATAAGACAATATCCATTTGTTGGGTTGGTTTGTTTGTTTTTTTAATAGCAAAGCATTATTTAATTGAAATTATAAAGAATTAACTTAAATAGTAACCCTTCCCCCAGACTCCTAATAGCAGCATATGTACAATTTTTTCATGTATACGTATTGTTTATGAAACAAACCTATATTTAAATCTATATAAATAGACCTGAATAAAATAGTTTAGATTTTTTTATATGCATTGGAGTTGCTAAGCCTGTGTGACCTTACCAACTAATATATAGTAAGCTGCTACTTATCTGTGAAAAGTTGTTTAATAAACTAAGGGGAAATGACCACTGGACCGCACACGCTTACGATTAATATTGCACATACTTACCATTAATGTTGTTAATGCATCTCTTCAGGGGAAGAGTTCACTTTCTTCCAGCACAGGATCGGAGAGGCAGAGAGAATTAGGATCACCCTGGTATGTTCTTTTTCCCAGTGCTGATGGCAATACATGCTCAGTGGACAAAGCACAACATTCACTATTGCTGATCACAGTGCCACTGCCTCACCTGAAAACGCTGTAAGATTCAGTAAGTGCACCTTGCATCCTTCATAACTGAGACACCATAAAAAGTAGCAGTGGCCATCTTTTTCTACCCCTTTTTCATACTGAGTCATACAACGTTTGCCCATGTGTCCATGTGAAACACACACATGAAACAGCTGGAAGAACTTGTGAGATGCTTAAGGGCCTAGATGTCAGCAAGGGGCAGAAGACTCTTTGGTAGTAACAAGTTCACCCGAGCACATTTACTAGAACATACGTCCTGTTTAATAGCACACACACAATCAGGGTTTCTTTGAGAAAATAAGTTATAATGCCTAATCATACTTAAGAGTGAGTGTGGGCATTTTGTCACATAGAGTTCTGTTCCCAAGATGAAAAAATCCTTTTCTGCGCATCATATTTCCCCAATTTCCGAACTAAAAACAAAATTAAGCACATCACCTCTGTCTTTCCTAGCTGGGGAGCACTGATTAAACAAACAAGGATAAACCTTTTTCATGTTCAAAACTAGGGTTGAACTTCAGAAGAATTATAGTGATGTACTTTACACTCCATCTTTCCTAAGAAACCTCGCTGCTGGTTAGAGAGGTCTGTGTGCAGTATTACTGTAGAGCAGCATGGGAAGAATGCGGGCATGCCCGGCCTGTTCTGAAAGTTTTGCATAAAGCATTTCAGGCCCCTGAATTTCTTCTCTTTTTTTCCACAGAGTCTCAGAAAAAAAACTTTGCAGAGATAGCGCACAAAGTGAATTCCCTGGTATTCATTTGCAGTTAATTTGCTTCATCCCCCCAAAGAAAGACCCCAATGGAAGAGTATCCATTCATGTGCAAAGCCGAGAATCTGGGGCAGAGCAAAGGTTACTCTTCCACCCTCCCCCAAGCCTATTCACAGAGAGAATCCCAATTCTGTTTCTCACCTCTGAAAGTCAGACATTGCATCTGAGCACAAGGAGAACGGCCCAGGGACAGGCATTCGAAAATGAGAAATTAAAAAATGCTCTGTGTCTAGACTTTAAATAGAAACGACAGGCTGTACCCACAGGTGGGGCATAAAATTAACGACACTTTAGAAGAGGTATGAGCCGAGGCTTGGGGAATACGCAGTCTTGCAGTGGTGGAATTAGCTGTAAAATACCTCATTTTTATAATTACTAAACTGTAGTACTTCTACTGACTTAATATTTGTACCAGATGAAGGTGTAATGTTGCACAAGCTTAAACTATCTGAGTTACGCAGATCCTTGAATTACGAAGTAATTAATGTTTAATTGAACCTCTGTCCCTTTTGCTCCCGTCTGATATCTTAGAAAACACCAACTGCATCTTCGACTTATGCACTACTCAGGATGAGCATTAACTGGCTGAGGAAGCAGACAAACATTTATGTCCTTCTTTTAAAGACAGCAGAAAAAAACCCCCACCATAGATACACTTGCTAATGGGATATCTCCCTCTCTGTTTGTACTCCTTATGCATGTTCCTGGCTGTCCGTGTAAATACACTTTTAAATCAAGATGGCTGGAGGTACTTCATGTTAGCCAAACTTTATACAGACCGGTAGTAGTGGAAGAATCATGTTATGTTTATAATTAAATGTATGCAGAAAACTGTTCGTGCAATAATTTATATAGGAGCTTACTCCATTAATCGCCAGAAAGCTTAATCTGTGAGTGAAATTGTGTAGATTTATAGCTGGCTGCAACTGTGGATGCAATGAGCTAAAAATAAATGTCCCGCATTTTCTGCAAGCCTGCAGATTTCTTTAGCTGTTACTCCATTTGCTTTGAGTACTTTTGTTTTGGCTCACAAATCTCTTGACAGACTATTAATTACTTGCTGGCTTTGGCTGGGATAGTGTTAATTTTCTTAATAGCAGCAAGAATGGGTCTGTGTTTTGAGTTTGTGCTGGAAGCAGTGTTGATAATGCAGGGATGCTTTTGTTACTGCTGAGCAGTGGTCACACAGAGACAGGTACTCCCTGCTTTTCACCTCACCCCACCAGCAAGGAGGCTGGGGGTGCACAGGGAGCTGGGAGGGGACACAGCCAGGACAGCTGACCCCAACTGATTCAAGGGATATTCCATACCATATGATGTCATGCTCAGCATATAAAGCTGGGGGAAGAAAAGTGACCATTGGGTGAGATGGAGCCCTGCTTTCCTGGAGACAGCTGAACACCTGCCTGCCCATGGGAAGTGGTGCATGAATTCCTCGCTTCGCTTTGCTTGTGCACACAATTTTTGCTTTACCCATTAAACTGTCTTTATCTCAACCCACAAGTTTTCTCACTTTTACTCTTCCGATTCTCTTCCCCATCCCACTGGAGAGGAGTGAGCAAGCAGCTGTGCGGGGCTTAGCTGCCAGCTGGGGTTAAACCAAAAATAATACACAGAAGTTATTACTACTAATTGAGTTTCAAGCATGGCGGGAATACAGAGAGGAGTTGGTTGTGGTTTGTTTGGGGTTTTTTTTGTTGATGAGGGTTTTTTGGGTGGTGGAAGGGGAAAACGGAAGTTAGGAGAAGTTAGTCTTTCATGAACTCAGAAGGTTGCTGCTAGAGTCCATGTCACAGTTTCCAGTGATGATGACATGGAGAATAAGGCCTCTTTTGATCTTGGGTCATCATGTAAGTACAAACACAGGAACACGTTGCTCTTCCTTCCTGCTTTGCCCTCAAATGTGTGAACAGACACACACCATCATCTTCATGTCCCCAAAAGGTTTTATGGTTACTTCATACCAGAATGCAAAAATAATGGCATATACTATACAGGTCTGTAGAACCATTGTATTAAGAATCCTGAAAGTTTTTGAGAAAAATTGTATCTTATCCTTTTCCAGTGTAACTTGCGTATCAATGCAAATAATCACCTAATTGCTATAGCAGGAACAGAAGTACGCTAAACACAGTTCATATTTCAATTCACAGATCGTGCCCAGAATATAGGCCTGTAACTAAGAAATGTAATCATTTGACTCCTTAGAAACAAAAACTTGTTTCTGACTTTAATGCACAGCTGAGTTTTCCGCAAAATGTGTAAAAGACATTTTTGATCCTGCAAAACTTATGTTGTGCCTCTGATCTTTTACAGAAAGTCCTTCTAGTTTTATCTTTAGAGTATAACAGTATGATTTTAATGTATAATAAATGAAAATATATGCAAGAGTGAATGTATTTCAAGTGAAATATCAGAAAGTTCATCCTCTGAAAGGGTTAATATAAATTTCAATCATCATGGTACTTGCTCTTGCTCCCAGGCTTTGCATAAGTGGCAGAGGGCTTTGAGAAGTTCATTTGACAAATAGCTGATGTCACTACTTGGGGAATTTTGGACTTTTATTAGTATTCTTTCATGGGAGATGACTACTCTCACATCAGAGCAGCTAAATGCAACACACGGACACTCCTGAGCTGCCTCAGTATGAAATCCAACAGCACAGTGGATTTGTGGATGCCTGTGAATGCCAGTGGATTACAGGAGAAATTAGTGGGAACTGGGAAGTGCTTTTAAGTTAAGCCACTTACAACTTGTACCAAAGAAGCTGAAGAAGACTGTACTTAATGTAAGAACAGCTGCTGGGTCATATGCAAAGATTCATCGGGCCCTATATTTTGTCTGCAAGAGTGGCTACAAGGGGATAACTAGGGATAACTGGGCAAAGACGAGGGCAAGCATACATGGCAATACCTGTTTCTACTTTCCAGTCTCTGGTGTCTAACCAGTCCCAGGTTAGGGGCAATACGAGGTTCAGGGCCCTTACTGCTACACAGGCTATCTTTGCACAAAACCAGCCAGTCCTAAGTCAATTGGAAAAGGGAAATGCTGGACACTTTAAAAGGGCTTTAATAAACACCTTCAAAAAGCAGAACACTTCCCTAAACAGGGAGCTAGCTGTTGGTGCTGTGATAATCCTGTAAGAAAATGAACAATGAAGTTACTTGTGAGAGAAGAGGAAATAAATGCAATTACTAAACAGACTCACGTAACACCTTACTGCATTAACAGTAAGTCTTTGCATTTTGGATGGATACCTAAAAGTTACAAGCGGAGAGGTGAGTGCTGTAATTTATTTTTTTTCTAAGTTCTTCTTCAAACCATTGGCCTAACAGCTTTTATTAAAGATAGTTCCATTTATAAGCTGTTGCAAGACACTGTGGTAGAAAGAATGCCAGAAAACCATCTAAATTAGACTAATTTGTAATCTGTGTCCAAAGCAGTATGCACCGTATGGTCTAGAGTCTTTAATAAATCTTTTCCAGCTATACAGTCCAGGAATATGGAGAGGAAAGTCCAATTCTTTTTTTCCATTCAAAATAAATCTGTACTCATTTCACGATCCAATTTTACAATCTCTGACATTAGCCTATGTGTTCATGCTTTTATATGCAGCATACTGAGAGAAGGGGAATCACCACAGAGTTCAGCAGATGCTAAATGAGCAGTCTGTGATGCTCATCAATATGACTACCGTAACTCTCCTTCAATTCAAAATCTAAACAAGTCATTCAGGCACCTGAGACTGGGGGGCCTAATTCTGCACAGGGAGTGTCATTCCCAGAGGTGCGTGCCAGACTGCAAAATGCTGCAGTGCTCTGCATGGTAATAGCCAAGACTTCTCGTGAGTTAATTCCAGATTTTTCATTCTAAAATCAAAATAACAGAATTCTTGTGTATTTGTTAAGATTTTCTGCATAGTTTTTATATGTTTCTGTGTACACCAATCTTTGAGGAATACCATTTGTCAAATTTTTCCATAGAGATTTTCCATACACATTTTCCACATACTGCACAATTTGTCTGAGCTTTGCTCTCCGTAAGTCTTACAGATTGTTCAGACCTTACAAAGAACTTTCTGTGGAAGTAGGAGAATAACAAAACAAGAATACACAGAAAAAAATTGAAATACATATAGCTGGAAAATGCTCCCTTTAAACAAACTGTTATGCCTACTGACCCAATCTTCTTTCTGATATCTATCTCTTGACTTGGGAAGCTGGAAATAGATAAAGCGGGAAAAAAATACCGTCTTTGATATAAAGCAACTCCCCCACCAAAGCTACCTCTTCTTTTCTGCTTACAACTATTCCTGTTCTTGTATGGAACTGTATTGCTTTCCCTAAGCTTTCTGCTTTGAAGAGGATAAGAACAGTTCCATCTTATTTGCTTGCAAAATTTGAGGCCAACATCCGTTCTGCTATAGGGATTCTCTAATAAGTTCGAGTACTCTAAGATTACTCATTTCAGATTTACTGGAGAAGTATTTAATCTTACCCCTCCCACTGTCCACCTCCCCCCTCCTTTTTTTTGAGCAAGTGTTACTCTCACCACATTTGTATTCTCTGATATTTTCTCTGCCCTGCCTCATCTGTGTTCCACCAGGGAGGAAACTGGCCAGGACATGCTGGAGGATGCCAAGCTTTACATGAAGTTTTCCAGTTTTATTTCCAAATCTTATACTGAAAGAATCGGGTTGGCTGGGTTCACGGGGTCTTGCAGAAACAAGGAGAATTGGGATAAACTCCACATCAGCATAACACACACAGCTGCTTGCAGGGAGCATCCTAGAAAAGGACGGTCTTACCATCCTGCCTTTGGTAAGGCTCTTTGTATTTAAATGAAGACATTCTTGGCAATATCCACATTGCTGAGCAGAAGTAGCCTCAAAGCCGCCCCTGAAGCCAAATCGATGGCTGTGAATTTTGTTTAGAGGGCCATCGAGGACAGCTCAACTCAAAAGGAGTGCATTTGCCAATGGGAAGTACACTTTGATGTGCATTCTCTCTCTGAAATACAAAGTGCCAGGCACAATAGCTTCAACTTCTGGTGGCAAGTGGTCAGTATTAGGCTGAACACATGGCCCGGGGTCATTTCTAGAGACGTTTTATAGATCTCTTCCTACAAGGGGAGATGAGATTTGTAAGCAAAATTTACAAGGAAATACCAGTGAGAAATACTGGATCTCTATAGCATCATTACCTTCAAGCACTCCTGCAATCTTTTAGTTCACGGGAGTGAAAATTAAGCCCTTACCACATCAAGAGCCTTTCTCCCCACAGCACATAAAAATGTGAGGTTGTAATGTACTATTTGTTCAACTATATGGTTAATCGAAGTATTTTAGCCTAATTTTTAACATCAATTTATAACATCATTTTATATTTCATTTTTAAAAGTGTTCTCTCCCCAAATGCTGCTGGGAAATTTCTAAATATGGTAGGTTATTATCCTCAGGTCTTCGCTGACCAGGTAAAAAAAGAAATCATAGAGAAAACCTCATACTTTCCACCCAAATATACAGGTAACAAGAATCTCTTCTTACAGAAGTGTGCTGCTTACCAAAGACTTGTAGCTTTCTCTTCCGTATTTATTTCCATTAAAAGGAAGATTGCTGGAATCAACCCCAAATAGCTGTGAATATACCTAACAATGTTAAACTGAAGTTTAATATAAATATTTATTTAAACAAAAAAGCAAGCTTGCCAATCTTACTGGTTGTTGGCCAAGACCAAGGACTCAAAGAACTAAAGTCAAAGAGTGCTTTATCTAACTGCTTCCATGGCCAGCAAAGACTAACACACTGGTTAAGACATGTAGTAAAATGTTCTGTGTTCAGTGAACGTGTAATACTCTCCAGAGCATCTGAGGCACGGTTGCCCAAACGAGTTTTACGTATTATCAGAATTCACAGTAGAATTCCTATCCTGGCTACAAAAGCTTCTGCTTGCAGCAAAGGAAGAGTTTATGCTAAGAACCTGCATGCCACTTTCCATTCAAGCTTCTTTCAAAAAAAAAAAAATAATAGCAGATTATGAAGAAAATGTATATAGCTATCACTTGGGCTGATGAAACAAAATTAAAAGTCATCAAATAAGCTCACAATTTTTATCTGAATGAGGTTCACTCTGAAAAATTACTGTATGCAGTAAAGCAAAACAGGTAAGTCAAACTGTATTGGGAATTCTGTCAGAAATTCTAATCACAGATGGTCAGGAATTTTTTAACTGGAGCCAAAGCTTTTCCTGGTAATATACCAGTTTTGACAAAATTGCTATTGGAAACATTTTCTCAGCTCCAGCAGCTTGTGTAGGCAAGAAAATGTAGTTGTCTGAGACAGGGAATAAATAACTTGTTGGTCTGAGCAAGCAGCTGGGTTTTGCAGAGCCCGTATATCTTTGCTTTACTTTGCTTGATTTAGAGCAGGGAGTTGAACCCATGTGAGGGCCCTAACCAGACAGTGATAAGCTGTCTTTCTTTTTAGCTTGATGAGTATTTCATTAGTAATACACGGTGGAGCAGCTCCAGCCACGGACAGGCCAGTCTTCCACACCAGAATAGTCCCCAGCTTAGCCGTCAGACGGCAACATGAGCATTCCCCGGTCTGATTCGGGCAGGGTCTGATTTGAAGTCAGGTCTCCCAAATCCCATGAGGATACCACAGGCATGAGGCAACCGGCTGCGATACGCGTCTGTCTGTTCAAAACGTTATTTTTGGTCCTAACGCAGAATGGGGGGAAAAAAACCTCCCTCTCTCTTCACAATCTGTCCTTTCAAAGGGGCAGCGTCTCCCAGTTCCCCCCGTATACCAGTCAGTTTGCAGAGAAGGCTGAGCAGAGCCTGTCACCATGCCTGCCCACGGAGACGGATGATGTGGCTACAGTGCACCTGGCTCTGCCAGCGAGCCCGGTTTACCCCCGCGAACGTCTTCCGTATGGATTTGCTGCAGAAGCAGCAACTTCGGAACGCCGACGACAAAAAAGCCCAGCCGTAGCAATGCCCGTTTCGGTTGAGTAGACGTACCCAGAGGCAGCCACCAAGGCAGGAATGGTCCAAGCACGTATAGGATGAAGGAGAGAGGAGGGGAGGAGGTGTCCCAGGGCAGTGAGCAGCCCTGCGCGTCCCGGGCGCTCCCTCCCCGCTCGCCGACGCAGGATGGCGCCCTCGGTATGAGCAATTAACCCGGGGGGAGCAGGTTGACAACGTATTTCCAGCATAAAGCGTCTCCCCGCATGCCCGTGCTCCTCAGGAGCACTGGGTTTGGGGCTCCGGTTTTCGGTGCGTCCTGCTCCTCCCCGGAGCACCCGAACACTCGTGTGCCCGGCGGCCGTGCGAGCGTCTCACAAGTAAGTGCTTACGGTGTTTAGTGCGAAGGTTCAGTAAGAACGGTGACAAACGCGAACACCTTTTCAGGGGGTTGTGCTTATTTTCCTAAGAGCTGCTGCTAGGATAAATTTCACGTGCTTTCACGTGGAACCAAATTTCCACTTACAGCAGCGCTTCAGCGTCTCCATTGGAAACGGTGAGCGGCCGCCGCAGGTCCGGCTGCTCCGTCGCGGGGGTTGCTCCGTCGCGGGGGTTGCTCTGCAGGTCGATCCTGTTCTTTCGACCCCCGAGAAAAGTCCCCGGAGTAGCTGTGCTTTTGGACCCTTTCCTTGCGAATCGCTTCGCAGGCCAGCCAGCTATTACAGATTCAGCAGAGGAGTTACACCTACTGCCTCCGGCTCGGGAGGAAAAGGCGCACCCGCACCGTTCGGGAAACACAGTTAGCAGAAGCATGAAACCTCAGAGCCTCGATTCAGGAGGGTTTTTTCTTTCTCTTTTTTTTGGGTATCGGAAATTAACTTGGCGGTCAGGAGGGCAAGTCTCGGATTCCATGCACACACACACACACACCCGCACCCCCCTGCGCGCCACCGCCGGCTTCACGGAGCACAAGCTACCCCGCAGACCGCGAGCTGCTCTCTGCCATGTCCCCTCCTCTCGCCTCCACATCGGGACGCCGCCCGCGGGTGGCCCCGCTGCCCCCGCGGCCGCCCAGTGCCACCCGCAACCCCGCCGCGAATGAAAGCGGCAGCGCAACGCGGGCAAGGCCCGGCCCCGCGGGACCCCCAGGCGGGACCCCCGGCCCAGCGGGCAGGCGGTCCCGGCCCCGCTGCGGTGGTCGCCCAGCCGCTGCTCGCTGCGCGGGCTTCGGACACCGCCTCCTCTCATCTGGAAACGGTGACATTTTAACTGTTTTGCGAAGGCCCGTTATGGGGCGCGAGTCGGGCCTCCGGTACGGGAGGGATGGGCCGCCCCGGCCCGCCGCCCACCGGCAGCATCCCCGCCCGGCGCCAGCCGCCTGCACGCCGGGGCCGCGGCAGCGGTGTCACGGCCGTCCCAGCAGCCCCGCCGCTGCCAGCCAAGGCTCCCCGCCGGCGGCGCGGCTCCCGCCTCACCCCGCGGCAGCGGGTGGGGGTCGCGCCAGGGACGCTGCCTCCGTGCCCCCCCCCCCCGGCCCCCTCTGCTACGAGGTGCACGCGGCCTCACCGCCCTACCGCCCCCTCCCCCCCCCTCAGCGCCCCCCCGCCGTTTGTCTTTACCCCAAATGTACCCCTGCCCCCCCCGCCGCCACGTGACGGCCCGCGCATGCGCGGTAGCGCCGCCGGCCTGGGGCACATCTGCAGGCTGACGTCAGCGTGCTCCGCGCCGTCCCCCGGGCGAGGCTGCCAAGGCTCCCTGCTGCCGCCGCGCTCGGCTTGGCCGGGGGCCGGCAGCGAGAGGAGGTCTGGGGCTACTTCAACCAAACTTTCCTGAGTCCTTCCTGCTCTGCCTGCCTCCCCTCTCCCCCCCCTCTCTCTCCCTCCCCTCTCTGCCTCTCGCTCCCCCCCTTCCCCCCCCCCCCCCCACTCAGATGATATTCACATGGTATTTTGCACAGAGGAGGCTGCTCAAGAGGAGGGCACCCACCCCCACCCCAATATAAGCCTGTTTTTCCTTCCTTCCTCCCCCCCTTTTTGTTGGAAAGACAAAATGTGCAGGGTGATAGGTTGGGTGAATTGATGGCATCCTTCCTCCTGCCAAGCCAGCCCGTTTTCTAAAAACCCCTTTTAGGAAGGCTAGAGAATCTTACTCTGTTGGAGAGCATAAACCCTGATGGTTGCTTGCACAGAGGGGAAAAGCAGAGAGGAATACGGGGATCGTCCTGTGCAATCTCTATTGTTTGAAACTTACTTTATATCAGAAATTGAAGATGAAAACGGTAAGGAAGATTTCACGCTATTCAATGAAACTTTTTTGCTTTTCTCGTGTCCCGAATAATGGTGCGTGCAGGGCTTTGGGGAGCGGGGGGAGGTTTATATTGCATTAGGCGAGGTGGATTTGGAGTAATTTCAGAGAGAAACCTTGGAGGATGGGGGAAGGGGGTGCGAGGATTTTCAGCCGAGAGGAGTACAGTGATTTATGAAGTACTGTCTCGAGTACTGCGCTTTTAAAAAGATTTTTCCTAACTTTTAATGCTAAATCGTTTGTAGAGGGAGGGAAGGAAAAAAGACAAAAAAACCAATCCAAACCCAAAACCAACAAACAGCAAAACAGATGAAAACCAAAGCAGCCCCCAAGCCCCAGCGACAACCCACAGCTATTCCGGATCGCTTTCAGTGAAGGAAGCCCCGCGTTTGGCCGCGCCGTGTCCGGCGTTGTCCGCTGCCGCGGTCAGACAAGTGCATACTTTGTGCCGGGGCTCGGAGGGTCGGCGCGGCCGCCGTTCCGCAGCCCGGTGCTGGCGGGGATGTCGGGCTCTCGCCGGGCTCGTCAGGAAGATGGAAGCGTGTGGTTTTGATTTACTTCGAGCTGCTTGGGATTTGCCAGACTCTTAACCCCGCGGAGCCGCGTTTATCGGTGTGTGTGTGTGTGTGTCTGTCTCCGCGGCGGCCCGGGGTTCAAAGGGACTTTGTTTGGTAGGAGGAGGTAAGTGGACTCTCGCTCCCCGGCGATGTGAGTGCGGATTTTGTCTTCGCTATTTTCTTTCATTGTTGTACAAGAGAGGGGAGAGAGAGAGGAGAGAGAGGGAGAGGCAGACTCTTGTTTTTATTTGGGCTGCCGGTGCAACGCGTTTGGGCCAAACGCCAAGTGTCTGGGTCACACGCGTTTTATCCAAATAGATTCAGCGCTGCTGTCTGGAAACGGGCTGCTGAAAGTTAACTTTAGGATCAACTCCACCACAGCAACCAGACTCTTCCCTTCAGCCTCTCTAGGGAGGAGGTGTGTGTTTTTGGTTTTGGGCTGTGTTGTTTCTTCCCCCTCCCCGCCCCCCCCCCCCCCCCCGCTCTTTTCCTTCTGAATTTTCGCCGAGGGGTGTGTGTGTCTGGTGACCTCCAACTTTGTTCAGTACTTTTTTTTTTCCAACTTTTTGTTCATGCAGAGTCGTGTATATAGTGCGTGTGTGTATACGTGTTGGGCTGTGTGTGCGGAGCCGTGTATTTTTCTAGACTGCTGGCTTTTTTGGGGGGGTTGGGGGGGAAGGGAAGGAAGGCGGGGGACGTTGTTTGCTTTTGTGCATCCCCCTCTGCGAAATGCAATGACAGCTGACCCCTCGGTGGGGAGCCGGGGGGGGGGGGCGGAGGAGGCTGTTCATGAGGCGGCAGCCCCGTTCCCCCCCCCTTCCCCCGAGGGGAGGCCAGCTCCGCCGTACGTCGGGGCACACACTGCAGCAATTCCACTCCGCACGCCTCGGTTTCTGGCTAATTCCCGGGGAGGAAGGATCAGCCCTTTCCCTTTGTACTTGTCCCTCTCCCCGCCATCCCCTGGCCCCCCTTTCTTTTCACCGAGCCCTTGCCGGCGCGGTCTGCGCGTCGCTGTTTTCGCCTGGGGAGCTCCCAGGGGCACGGCTAATCCCCGGCTTTTGAAGCCCTGCAACGCTTTTCACGGCCAGCCCCGATACCTGTAATTGAATTTGTGTGATTGATGCCCGCCCCGTCCTCTCCCGCCCGCCCTCCCCATTTCCTTAGCAACCACTCGTACGGCCGGCGCGGACGGCCGCCCCTGGCCGCGCCTCACCGCGGCGCTCCCCGCCGCTGGCCCGGCATGGGGAGGGCGGGAAGGCGGCGGGCACCGCGCGGCGGCAGCGGGGGGAACCCGCTCCCCCGTTCTCCCCCGCGCGCCCCCCCCCACCCCAAGCACGCGGCGCAGGGGCCGAGCCGCCGAGGGGGGCGTGGTGACACCGCCTATCCCCCACCCCCCACCCCGACACACACCGGCAGCGGAGGGGCCGTTTCCCGCCGCGGAGCTTGACGCGTTTGTCGTTCCGCCCGACCCGTCCGTTCCGCCCCGAAGCGTTGGTCAGTGTGATGCGGGGCTGCCGGGCGTATTGTTAGGCACCTCCGCTGCTACCGGAGGACCCGGTCGCCGCGCTTGGCCGGCCAAGCGCGCCAGCGGCTGGCGGTTCTGTGGTGGGCGCGCCTGGCGTGGTGACCTCGGGAGCGATGCGGGACGTGGCAGTCCCCAGGGGAGGTGGCATGTCTGGTGATGCTTTTAGGATAGCGATTCTCCTGGCAACTTGCCTATCCTAAACTTCAGCTGCCTTCAGTTTGAGGGATGCTTTATGTGCTCACAGCGCCTCTGCTTAGATGGAGAGGCTCCTAAGGGGGGTCGTCTGAGCAGTTTGGCGAGTCATCTCCCCGCAATCCACTTCCTGCCCCGAAGTCCTCCGTACGTGCTCACGGCCTTTTTTAAGTGGGTAGGAAGCTCATGGCACTGGCAGCGGGACTACCACTTGTCATCAGCAGCGCCTCCTCGAAAGTAACAGTGCTGTGCACCTGCTTTGTCATTGGCACCCTAGATTTGGAAAAGCATCTTGTACTTTTTATTTGCTGCTTGGCAGAGCTTTTATAATTAAGCAGGAGCCGCAGTTTTAGGCAGTGGTTCAGGATGTGGAGCCACACCTTCCCTTACTGGTGGGTCAACATCTAGTTCAGCCACGAGACAGAGGAAATGATTCTTATTGTGAGTTTAACGGTAGCCAAATGTGTCATCTTGACAACAGCCAAAAGTGGAATGCTGCATATAGGTACCAAGGGTTTGAGGTCCCTTCCAACCCCTAGCGTTCTGTGGGCCGTGGCTACTTTGAGATACCTACCACATTTCATGCTGGAAGTACTATACTTGGAGTTGCCAAGTGCTTTATCCTTCACGTCCATTGCTGCTTTTTAATTGTGAGCAGTAATGGTGGTGTGCTTGTATAGTGCTAGCGCTAATACTTTGAAAAGGATGTTAAAGAAATCTACTGAAACTTTCAGCAAGCTGAACATGAAAAGAGATTTTTCTCATGTGAAGCTTGGAATGAAGGAGACCATTCCACACAGATCCCTGTGAAGATGCTAGATGTGGGTGATTGTTGGACACTTGAGCAGCGCCCACCATGTGGGACGTTGGTGTCTAAATAATGAGCACTGTGCTTCGTGTCCAGTGTTCTGAGCTGCTTACCTCCTTAGATTCTACAGTTTCAGGATATCTTAGTGTTAGGATAATGTGCTATCAGTCTTAATGGGCTGAATGTGAGCTCGCTGTTAGGATTTTTTTGGCTGTGTAAAAGCTGCAAGGTATTGTTATCTCTACATATGGCAGTAACGAACCATTTCTTGACTCTGCTGTCCAGCTCTGTGCATGAAAAGGGATGCTGACAAATTGGAAAGGGTGTGGAAGAAAAACTGCTGAAGCTTTTAGGCTTCTGTAAACTGGATTGTACTGAGGTTGGTAAACCAAATACATTGATCTTATCAGGAGGTGTCAAGAGGTGCTTGTATCAGATTATAACTATCCATGCAAGAAGAAGAAGAAAGCCGCTCATTAGGAGATGGGTAAAGCAAGATTCAGTGTCAGCAATTTGAGACTGGACCTCCTTAGATAGGTGAGGTACCTTATTTAGCATAACAATGTACCTGAAGAGTATGGGATGATTATGTCACTTCAGGACTTGTACAAGTCTGAGAGCTGCAATTCATTATCAGCTGGGAAATAAAGGTTTTACGGGAAGGTGCAGAGCAGATGTGAATGGCATCAGTAAGTCCTTACGCTACCTACTAAGCCCAAGCTATCTGTGCAAAGTATCTTTGATTCCTTCTGTAAACCTGATTAAATCCCGTGTGCTGTCTTGAGAGATATTTAAAAAGCAGGTATTGGAATGATGAGATTAACCTTGTTTACGCGGTAATGAGTAGATAGATTTCAGATTGGCGAAGAAGTTTCCTAATATTCACAGTGATGTTCGTGAAGAGGATTTGCATGGTATGCTACAACCCTTGAACCTTTACAGTTAATCCACTGGCTGCAGTGATATTACCTGTCTGAATTACTGTTGTAAATCATTCCCAGAATTTTTAGAAAGGCGAATTTATCTGGTGCACATGTAAGTGACTCTTTATGCTTTTGGAACTTTTTTTAAACAGGATTTCCTTCTTAGGTGTTCTGTTTCTCCATTGCCTCAGCAGAGTTTGCTCTGTGCACAGGTGTGCTGCGAGTGCTTCAGAAGACCATTAGTACCGGCTGACACAACACATGATTCAGTATCCCATGATACTGGACTTTTAGTTGGCTGCACAGATATTCCATTTAATCCCTGGCCACGGCTAAAGCTGCTTTTTAGTATGAGTGCAATGGTGTTTTAAATGAGAAAGAACTGCCCACCTACTATATATATATATATCTATACTGCAGAATAGACCTATTTTTGTAGAAATAATTTTCTTTGACTAATTTTCTTTTTTTTTTCAGGCAAAGAAATGGAGCAAGTTCAGTAACTGTCCAGTCTAAAGTCTTACTGGTATCTTAAGGAATCTTACAAATACTCATTTTGAATTGAGAAAATGACTGCAGATATAGAAGACAGTAAAGGTTGTGGGAAAAGAATGCCTGTCGAAAAGTGGAACATCCAGTAGCTAATTTGGAAGTAGTATAAAGTAAACATACCTGTTATGGTGCGCTTCTGGAGTGGAGTTAACTCTATAGCACACAGGTAGCTCTCAAAGGAGATTAAAAAAAAAAAAAGAGCTTTCTGTTTTTCTAAATTATGGAAATTTTTTGGAAGACGTGGACATGGATTTTGAGCCTAGGCATGGTTTCATCGGAATTTCACAGTGACAACAGGCTTTCATATAGTTCTCAAGGTAGGGGTCCAACTTCTGTAGCTAACAAGAAGCATCAGTTTTTGCATTGCATTTGGGTAAGATTTCTAAATCATGTTTATATAATTCATGTGATAATACGGGCTCTGCTCTTAGTTCTATCATGATTCATTGTCATGGAAGTTTAAATACAGCAAATCTGATTCAGTCTTTTGTTTTAATTTCTTTCTGTCTACTTTTAGCTGTAGGAAAAGCCTTGCAAATTAAATCTAGCAAAATGTTGTACTTTATAATAGGTTAGAGACTTGCCATAACAACATTATTCCTTAAACTAGGAAGTAAGGATCTAATCTTACTTTGATCCATTAACATTTATAGGTTTTTAACAAAATTAGGAGCCATTTACATGTTTTTTTCAATATAATAGTTTTCATTACTACTGTTTTTATACTTGGGGGTGGATCTAATACGTTTTGGTCTTTGAGTAGTGTCACTGGGAAGAATGAGTCCTCCTTGTATTAGAATGTAATCCAAAATATTTACATATTTTGTGTAAATAGGAAAAAATACATAGTTAGAAACTTTATTTTCAGTGACATCAAATTAATGGGAAACTGAACACACTTTCTTGACTTGAAAAGAAAGAAAAGAACATTTTATTTTATGTAGTAAAATGCAACATCTTGCATTTACCTGAAAATGACTTTTGCTCATGAGGGTGATGAGATTTAGCCACGTATGATTTATGTTTAAACTACTACTTGTTTCTGTTTATATTTTCTTCTCTTCTATGCGCGCTCCCTGGACTGTCTTACCTTGTGATTACAAAGAGGAATTCCTGTCTTACCTTGAACACTACCAACTAACAATCCCAATAAGGGTTGATCAAAATGGAGCCTTCCTCAGCTTTACTGTGAAAAATGCTAAACCCTCGAGAAGGAGGAGGAGCGCAGACCCTTATGACCAAGAACTGGCAGCATCTAAATTATTTTTTAAACTTTCTGCCTATGGCAAGCACTTTCATTTAAACCTGACTCTCAACACAGATTTGGTGTCCAGGCATTTTACAGTAGAGTACTGGGGGAAAGACGGACCGCAATGGAAGCATGATTTTTTAGACCACTGTTATTACACAGGATATTTGCAAGACCAACACAGTACAACTAAAGTGGCCTTAAGCAACTGCAATGGTCTGGTAAGTGCATGTTAAATATTTAATATAATAGCATGTTTGTCCCTTTTAAATGATGAAGAACAACTTTATTGGCATATTTTGCAGGTTTTTTTGAGTCCCTGGAGGCAGGGGAAGTAAGCAGACAGGAAGGTGGAGAAACACCTTAAACCTGATCTGGGTCCTGGGGAAAAGTAGTCCTCAGTTTGTCAAGCTTAACTGTAATCACTAAGGCCTTGTTCTGTAGTCCTTTAGCAGGCAATGTTTTTGTTTGGTGTTTATGGTGTCTGCGCTAGGGCTGCAAGATTAGGCCTGTGTTGAGATCCTTACAGGTTTTAAATGTGTTGCAAGGTCAAGGAATGGGGAGGAGGAAACAGTGGATCCTTAGGGATGCCGAATCTCTCAAGAGTGACATTGATTAAACTGAACACCCACTTGTTGTCTTCAAGAATTTGATTTTAGAAACTTTTGAGTAAATAACAGAGAAGAGGAATTGCCTGGTGTACATGTCATCATTGCTATAAATTCAAAGAGTGAAGAGGAAAGCAGATCTTTTGCAAGTACCGGCATCAGAAAGTAATTATTTGCCTTTTTAAAGAAATATTTTGTTTGCAAACTGTAAACAGTTGCTTTTAAAAGTAGGATTAGAAATTCTCATGTCTCTTATTTTGATCTCTTCTTTTAATATTGATCTCTTGATCATGACTGTTGTACTTGCATGAGGAAAATGCTGATTTTGTTCCAAACGAAAAGTAGAAAATGAAAAAAATCAAAGGTAATAAAATACTAAAATAGAATGGCATGACTAGGAAATAACTAACTGCTAAGGGGAAAAAAAAGTCTAATCAAACCTGCCTATCTAATCCCTATTTATCCTTGGAAGTGCTATTCAGTAACATTCATTGGGATGTCATTTACAAGCAACAGCTGGCTGCTTCAGACCTAGATAGGGTTGCATTGCACCCAGCTACTTGAGATATGCCTGATACAGTCTAGGTTAATGTTTTGGAGTACTCTTGAGGAAAAATAATTTAATGGGGGTTTCAAGGGCGAAGTGAATGCTTTCAAAGAAAAGTAGTTAAAATGGTGTTCCAATGAGTGTGGTATCACAGACTTGTAGCGGATAGATCTGAATTTAGTACAATTTTCACTTTGCTTTTGCAGTTCCCTTATAATAACGTTTTTGTCGCAGCTCTTAAAGTAAATGTACTCAATCATGTTGCTTTTGAATTCTTTTCAGCTAAAAATGCTACAGAGATCAAACCCCTGCTTTCAGGACTCTGTTAATAGAGGCTGCATGGCTCTGTATCCCCACAGCTTCTGCCAGTTGAGTCACAGATGGGTTGGCCCCCTTGGAGCCAGCAGTCAGTGCCATGGTGCTCCTGTTTCAGTTCCTGTCTGACCTCGGCCAGGGAGTGAGCCAGGAACGCCTGCACTTGCCTTAGCTGACTCTCCTGACTTTTTTTTTTTTTTTGGTGTTTGTAAGTTAACTTTTTCGTGTGGAATGCTTCCCAATTAAATCATCATCTTCAGTGCTTTTAGTTGTTGTCAGCTCTTAAGTGTTCCTTCCAGGTATGAAGGCAGCCTTAATCCAGTCTCTGGGCGCACCTCGGCTGGCACACCTCTTACTTGGGACTGCAAAAGTCCAGTGCATCTCCTAGAAAGACCTAGTCCCAAGCACGCCAAGCTCCTGTCACGCTCCAGAAGCGGCAGCGGGGGGTGACAGAAGGCCCCTTCTGAGAGAGGCAGGAGTCCTGCAGAAGCGTGCAGCAGCAGGCTTTGCTCGGTATCATCCTCTACAGCACAGAAACTCCTCTGTTTTCCAGTTCTGGCAGGAGCTTCCAGAGTACTGACTGTGGGTGATACTATTCCATTCAGATAAATCCATCACCGAGTTATTTTTGAGTAGTGATTCCTAGTGATTAATATTTTGTTATACAGCTGCTGTTTAGAACATGTTTAATAAAGCAATTGGCATTGAATACAGAAGATAATATTACTTGTTTTAGAATAAGTGATAGTTCAGAGTATCTCGTGCTTAAGGCATTAGTTGAATTTTCCAGTTTGATTGTTGGTCAAGACTATGCACATTCTACATAGTCTTTGATTAGCATCTGTCTCAAAGCAAAAAAATTTAAGCCGAACTGTAAACCTGTAAATCTTTAATGGTGAGTGGTGACCACAAGCAAAAAAAATAAGCATTCGGTTTATTCCATTTGTCGTGTTAGACTTTGGTATTGCCAAGTGAGAAAAAAATTATTCCCCTCAGTGAATGTTTTGAGTTACTCTGTTTAGCGACTCAGGGTGATCAGGTGAGACCAGGATCTAATTTATGTTAAGTTGTATGACTTCTAAGAACACTCGTATCTGAGATGAGTTTTAGTGCAAGAAGGGCTTTCTCTCACTTTCACTACAGTAAAAGTGACAAGCAGTCAGTTCATTTCCCTGTCACTGTTTCCTGTTTCGGCGTTTCCCTCCATATTTCTCGTTACCAAGTGCCCCAGAATTACAGACTGCTACTTACTGAAGTTTCATTCCAGCAGTTTCCATATGCTGGGCCCTGATTATGCTGTAAATTGTCTGAAGTTATGAGGAAAGCTCTATAATCCAGTGAGCAGTCATATGAGGAAATTGAAGGTCTTGTCCGGCAGGCTTGCTGGCTTCCAAACTCGTATTTACTTTAGGGGATGTTACATTTGTGGAAGGATTGCAGGTTTGGCCTTCTCATGAAAAAGCCTGCAGCAAGCAGTGTTTTGGGGCCTTTGGATAGAGGGTGTAAGGCTGCAAGGCCTGAGGCATTGCCTAAGCTGAATACACCATACTGAAAGAAAGAAGAAACGGTGGTAGACTAGCCGAAGAGAGAACAACTTCACCTCGGGCAAAAGAAGTTTGTCTGAGTCGAGCAAATCCAAGAAGGAAAGTTTTGGTGCTTGTACTAGCAGAAGCGCACTGCAACCAAACCTTTTTGCAGTCTGACCTAGCCCTGTCCTCTGCCAGGTGTCAAAGCTTTTAACTGAGTGCTAAAACAAGTTTTCCATACTAGTGGATTTTCTCATTTTGAGCTGAAAAGCCCAGTAGTGGGAAGTACTTTTAAATGTGTCGATTATTATTAGGAAAGAGAATGGACGGGTAAATGAGAGGCTACTATGATTCCAAATAAATGTTTAATGTAAAAGGCCAAGTATTTCTGTGGCATGTGAAGTTCCATGTGCTGAGTAGCATTTGTGCCTGGGTAGTTAGTAAAGATATCTTCATCAAAACAGAAATGATAAAAAAAGCACAAGAAGTAGGCTGTGGCTAAAAGCATGACCTGACTTGGTTAAAGAAAGAATTATTTTGCTGGAAAATTTCATGTGTTTTGCATATTCCTAAATTCATATATGTGTAAATTACTAATATTCTTCAAAAATTAGCTCATTTGAAGCTGACTGTACCATAAAGAATGCCTCTAATTTTATAGATTATAAATGGCACATAGTATGGCATTTTTGAGTCATACATAAAATAATGTCTAACTTATGAAATAATTTTTAAAGATTGGGAATGATACTAAGAAGAATTTAGTGTTCTTCATCCGTGTCTTTGGAGTTTTCTTTGGTACTAATAGATACATGCAGCATAGACCTAGTATGCTGAAAATTCTATGTAAGTTGTCCCTGTCTGAGTTTCAAGTTGTCTCCTTAGATTCCGTGATGCACTCTCAGGTCAAATCACTACGTTTTTTTCATCTTTAAGAATACAGTAAGCTAATCCAATCTTTTTCCTCAGTCATAAAGCTACAGCAAAGCGTATAGCCAGCTGTAGACATACAGAACAACACTGACATGTTTTCAGAAGTTTCTAGTACTACTACTATTTTATGTTAAAATGGATAAAATATAAAGTCCAGAGAGGTTCAAGGCACGGAGAAATGGTAAAACAGTAGTATGGTGTGGGAAAAGGCATGCACTTACTTGTCCTCCATAATTCAGTTTGCTTCTGTGACTGATGGACATCCCCCCTCTGAAGGAGGTTAAGGCCCCAGCTGGACAGCCTGACAGAAAAAGATTCCTTTTCACCAATTCAGGGGAACTCCATGTGGACTCACAGATTTGTCTGAGCATGTCAAACTGCTGGATCCAGACCTTATATATGTTAGCAGGAGTTGGCAGTCTGTAACAGGATTGGATAACACAGGGCCTAAAACAATCTGGTTTAGATAATAATCTTGGGAATGCTGCTTGTAGTAACCTATTTGGGGCATTCAGCTTGTTTCTTAAATTCATGGTATTTTGTCAAAACCTTTCGCTGGTCATTTTTATGTCTTAATGATATTTGTTTCGCTTTGGAGCAGAATTTTAATTTACAAACTGTTCAAATAACAAAGCTATAAAAAATGCTGTAGTTCCTTTCAATACTTTAAAAGGGCAGTATTTCGATCTCGTTTTTCCACTGAAATTGTCTTTTGCTCAAATAGTGGATTATAAGCCAAAATCAGGGATTAGAATGTAGTTTTGAATATAACAGTACAATTTCTGCTATTTATTAATCACACATTGCTGAATGCACATACAATGGAAGTATCTCCTGCCACATGGATTTTCTAAACTGACTGGTTGTCACTGGCATAGGCCTCTTCTGTGTATAAAATTCAGAGCCCTTCTTAAAAGTGATTCACCATGATTCAGCAAGACCACTTGAATCAGTTTAATGCAATAAAAGCAGTTTTGTTTGCAAATAAAATCAACATGTTAGTCTTAAAGTGGTATATGTATGATGGGCTTGTGTGGCAGGGCAAGTGCGTTTCCAATGTTTATCAAATCACATGGCTAGCTGCAGCAGCTGATGGCCTACACCTACCACCAGGTAGTCATAAAATGTAAGTTTATTTGCAGTTCCTCAACTGTTACTAAAACCTCTCTTTTCTTAAACCACCACAGTGTTCAGACAGATGAGTTCAGCTGTCAACTAGGCACAGGAAAAATAAGTGGTATACTCCTAACCTTTTTCACTGCTGGTACTTGAAGGCACTGTGATCAGAGTTTGCAGACATTCATAAGAGTTTGGGGTTGGGTTTTTTTTGCACAGAAAATTAATGCAACACTTAAGTGGTGTTTATGGCATCTGAGTTGACTCACTCCCACTGAGGTCATCCCACTGCTCAAAAAGATCAGTTTCAGTGTCTGATATAAACATCTCATTCATGCTTAAACTTGTTAACCTGGCTGGATTTGAGCACTGACATGTAGGTTGTATTGTCTGTTGTAATCAGATTTAGGTTAAGACCTGCTCTGTTGTAGAGACAGAGCCACGGGTTTGATGGTACCTCTGTCTTCTCAGGCTTGGCATGGAGCAGGCAGCCTGATGGTATTGGCCAGAGCCACTCTGCAAGACTCTCTCCTTTGGGAATGTAATTCCAGAGCTTATAATGGCTCAGGATTCGCTTGAACCCAGATGTCTGACATCCAGACTGGATGCAGTCCAGACTGTCAAGGTTCTTTCTGCACATCTGGCAAACCCTGTTACAACTGCATTTATATGTTCAATACTATTTAAGCAGCAGTGTACTAGTAAATGATTTATTTTCTAGTAAAATCTTAGGCTCCAAGTAACAAGAAGGCATTGTGAAAGGAATTTAATACCAGCATCTTCCATGTGAATATAGACCCTGATGTTACCTTCTGGAGTAAATAATTGAGTTCATAATGAAAAATACCACTGAAGAGGAACACTTACTGTTACACTCACTATGTAAGGAATGTGTAATTGAAAGCTGCAGTGTGTTCATACATATATTTTCAAACTTCATAATATGGCTATATTTGGAAAAATGCTGTTCTTTCTAACATTTTATACAGTTTATTTTGTAAGTTTTATGTTGTTACTGAAATCCAGTTATTTGAGGAGTGAAGAGCAGCAGGCGTTTGATGTACAAAACAGCAGCAGGCTGAGATTTTTGACCAAGAGTACAATGGCAAGCCCTGATCTTAGAAACAGCTTTAGAATATTCAGAGCAGATATGGAGCAAATGGTCTTATGGCTGAGGACTCTTGGGAGGAAAAAAAAATAACCTCTTTAAAATGAAGGCTTATGCATAGTACTTGCTTCACAGATCTAAGGTGTGATAAAAGATTGTGATTCATCATTGGGGTTCAAATGCAGAAGTTTCTGCTTCCAGTCTTCTACCTGATGAGAACCTTTTTCTCTCGGTGTAGAAAGTTCGTACACTCATAATTTTCTTGATACGGATACCACAATTTTTTATTTAGCAGATGTATGTGTAGGAGTCTGTCAGGGCTTATTCCCCAATATTTCCATATCCGAAAGGATCCCAAAACTGGATTTTCTGCTGAAGTTCAGTTTTAATTGCTGAAGGTTCAGGAAATTGCATAGTTGGCCTAAAATCTCCCCTTTCTTCCATAAACCACTTCCTGTTTGGAAGAAGCTGAGTTCACAATGTGAAAGTTATGAGAATAGAATATCTACTATTCTGCAGTGCAGTATAAGGAAAAAAGTGTTCATTTGTTATGGAGAATGAGGTGTTGCACAGTCTACAACAACTTGGATTTGGCAGATTTGTAGCAAGACCATTTAAGGAATATTCTGTGTAGATTGTATATTCTAAGTTAATACTGATTCAAAGTTAATAATCTGATTTCAGTAATTACCTCAGTTTTGGAGTTAAGTTCTTGGATGTAAAATATGGAATTGTTTCCTTGAACATATGTTCTAAACTTAATCCTTCGTGCCATTTTTTTCTTTGGTGCAGTATGTGACTTTAAGCATCTACTGGTATGTCATCATAGAGGGATATTGATCTCACCATTTGAACAACATTTTGGCTTGGCATCACTTTTACTGGATCACATAGTTTTGGAACATCTCTCTGAAGAGATTTTGGTCATACACTGGGAATATCTTTTGCTTTCTTACCACATCCACCAAAATGATGTGAAAGAACTCCAGAAATAGGGCAATGATATTGTATTGTTTTCTCATTGTGTTGCTTTTAGGTGCTTACTTTTGCTCCCACTAAAATCAGCAGAGGAGTGGTGGCTCATGTGTTTTCTGTGTTGGGTGATAGTTGTGGGTTCCTTCACAGAAATAAGATGATTATGAAATGTTTATTTTAAAGTTAAGCTTTTTAATAGGAAACTTAGTCTTTTGCAAATTTTTATTTTCTTATTTTCTTCTTTAAGCACGGAGTCATTGCTACGGAAGATGAGGAATATTTTATTGAGCCTTTAAGGAATATAACAGAAGATCCTAGTAACTTCAATTATGAGAATGGTCATCCTCATGTTATATACAAAAAATCTACCATGCACCAGCAACACCTCTATGATCACAGTCACTGTGGAGTCTCAGGTAAATGGGTACGAGTGTCATTGCTTTAAAAAAGGAACTTAAGATGTATTTTAAAATCTTGCTTGGTTGGCATGTAAGACACAGTGGAGAATGTATCAGTGGGTATCCTCCTCCTGGGTGATGCAGTGTGCCCTCTTGAAAAGCAGTTTTGCTTTTTTCTTCATTCAGATCAAGAATATAGCATCTTTCAAAAACTGAGACACTGAGAGTAAGTCTTGATTTATTCCTGTGTTGTATACAGTGGCAGTAAAGAGTACAGGCTTCCTCAAAATATGCTACAAGTGTAGCTTGTTCCTCCAACTGGAAAGCATGATGGAGTGACTAGTTATTGTAACTCAGTGTTTCAACTAATTTGAGGAAACTTGACATGCAATAAATGTGTTAGTGTTATGATTAACAATACGTTTGGAAGCAGAGCCCACATCTTCCTTGCTTTTGGAGTTTTACGGTGTTCTGATACTGGTTTTTGGTACCGTGTATCACTATTCTGTGGTAGTTGAATATGTGATTTGCAGGTGCCTTATGGGAACAATTATATAGATTTGATTAAGAGATATTTTCATTATAAAGCAGTTTTAACTTCCACCAACACACTTCTCAAGTATTTATTGACCTGATTCTCCACTTCATTAAACTAAATCAACTTCTTGAAGATAGTATGGAGTGAATCTGGCAAGTATTTTTAGAGTAGTAAAATAATGGTGGGGTTTTTTTGTATGTTTGGTTGGTTTTTTTTTTTTACACAAGATAAACTTAATATAACCATGTTGTTTGCTTATATTTCAGAAATAGCTTGTTCTTAAAAATTCAGTCCCGGACAGTTGTATTTCATGGGATTTGATGCATAGGGCAGACTGACAAATACTAATTTTAAAATAAAATAATCTGACTTTTTGTTGATATAAATTATTTTTCTTTTGGAGTTTGTAACTTTTACTGTCTCCAACTGACTAAACTTTTACAGTACAGATTGTCTACAAAAGGCCCACGCTTGGGAGAAAGTTTTTCCTGAGTGTCTCAGTTAATTGTGTTTAGTGAATGTCAGACTTTATCTTTGTAACTTCTGTTCTGGTTTGGAAGCTGTATTCCATCTGCATGCTTCTTTGCAAATGAAGTCTCCTGACTATTTCTGCCTGTTTAAACGCTTGTAAAATAAGTGTCCTAATGTATGTTCATTTTGTAGGGAAGGTTGTCACTTAAGCCTCTTGAAGTAAGTGGAAGGATTATGAAATGTAGGATGATGCAATTTTTACCAATATTATATTCCTAGAAAAAGAAAGGATGTTGGCCTCTGTCAGATGTTATCTTGTAGATTAATGCTTAGGAAGTAATTACCCTCTAAGTGGGGATGAAGCAGTGGCAGCTCATTTGGTTAGATTGCATTCAGTCCTTATGGCGGTATCTGTCGTATGGTTCATCAGTTGGTCAGAGCTATGCATCTTGTGTACTTTTTTTTTTTAATGAAGCAAGCAGTAATCTTCAGCATTTATTCTTTTGCTTGTTTGATGCTCCCTTTGTTCTTGGAAGCTCTTGTGCATTTCCTGAGCTTTCCTATCTGTCCCATCATGAAGCCCTTAATTATTGAAACAGTAAAGTGCTGCTTTTTACAAGGCTGAGACTACGAACGTGCTCATTCATCTCAGTTTCTCCTTTTTCTCTTCTGTATGTTACTTCCAGTCCACAAGAATTTCTGAAAAACATTGCTCTTCCCCTAAACTGCAGGGTGTTACTTTTCCAGACGATAGCTATTTTAATATTCTCTTAATGAGTACAAAACCTTTTAAACTCCTTTTGTGAGCGCTGTTTCAGCTTTATCCCAAGGTGTCATGGCATCCAAAACATCCCCAGAATATCTAAAAAGTAAATTCAAATATTAATTTTCAGTTTCACAGCTTTCAGACCCTAGGATGAAAGCCAGGTTTACGGTAATCTTTGAGGCATTTGACTGGTTTTGGAAGTTTTGAGCAGTCCAATTTTGTGTTTTAAAATGCAGCTGTAACAAACTTGAAGCTGCCTTTTGGCAGCATGTATTTTATTGTGTCTGGAGGCTGATTTTAGTTTTACCTTCAGAACACGTTTGCCAGTATAATACGCGGAGAGGAATCTGCTTGTGTAGCTGTGCCACTATTCATGGTCTGGCAAGTTTCCCCTACTGTAATCTAGACCTAAATTTATCGTGTACCTGCTCTGTATCAGAGGAGTGGTCAGGATTTTGAAGTGTTGATAGAGACAAGGGGGGGTGTTATTTCTGACCTTTCTGAGAAAAATTGCACTAACTGATAGAAAGTTGGTGGGGAATTTGTTGGGATGAGAAGTGATGGGCTACTTTGTAGGAGATAGTAGAGTGATGGTGACTAATGCAGAAGAACTGGAGAGGCAGGAAGATTCAGAAAAGAACATGGGATAGATTTTCATAACCTAAATAAGATTATAAGCAGTTAGATACAAGAATTAAAAAAATTAAAAGTTAAATTACTATTCCATTTATGTATTGTCACCAAGTTAGCTATGTTTTATTAAAAATACCTGAAATCATTTAAGGCCATGGTAAGACATTGACTACTGTGAAATTCCAGTTGCTTCAGTGAGATTTGAGGCCTCTGGGTTATCTTGCAGGATTCTGTGTTTGGGTAGGGTTGAGAAACAACAAAAACTGACATATGAAAGCTGTGCAGTGGAGGATTATTTGGGGGTGACTCTACTTTATGCTACCTTATGTAGTAGTTTCATTTGTGCCAGGCTTGCAGTTGGTGTGTTCTAACAATGAAAAAATGCTCATTATGTACATTAACTGATGTTGAAATAGTAAGAAAGGAGGGGCACATAATGCTTTACTTCAAAGTACTCTTTCCGTTGCATCTTATGTAAGTAGCTTTCTATTGCATTTTGACATCTTCTGTTTATGTTCTCTCCTTGCTCTCCACCTTCACCCCTTCACCTAACATCTTCAGAGGACTGACTTAGGAACACTTACATACCGTAACTTTGAGCTCCATGTCTGCACACGTTTGGATTTCTTCTGTAACCAGTATTCTGTGGTTAATTCCAGTCGTTTTTGTGTTGTGGGGTTGTTTTGTTTTGTGCTGGGTTTTTTTTTTTCTTTTCAATTCCTGATAGCTGTATTTGAAGTATAATTTTTTCTTTCTTAATCTAGGAATATGGTAGAAAAATGGCATAACTTGCCCCAGAACTATTATTGTCAAATATATTGCAAACCTACGTTGACCTATTTTAGCTTTTTAAAGAAAACTCAGTCAGCATTGTTTACTGTTTTAAAGTAAAACAACATAAGCATTGATAGATCCTGGAGTGTGAGCTTAAGTACTCAGGATTGTTTACAGCTTTCCTATTACTTTGAGATCAGCTGAAGCCTAAGCTTCTCAACTGATAAGAAAAGAAATGTTTGTTTTTGTGGAATCTTCTGAGGCCTTTGTTTGTAAGATGCCACTGAGTCCAAAAATAACATTTTCTTTTTTTCACTGAAAGTTTTCTGTATGAACTCATCAGTTTTCAGGTATTTAGAGTAGATTTGCAACTTTGAGTAAAAAATTATGAATAAATGTAGAAACAGTATTGTATTTCTTAGGTACTTCTAGCAGTCTTATGAGCCATTGGTTATTTGAAAGTGAAGAGTGGATTTTTAAAAATTTTAGTACAGAAGCTGTCAGAGAAAATTCCAGACATTCCTCAGTCACTGCTTTAGTGAGATGAAAATCTTTGAATGATTGAAGCAACTTTGAATTTCCCACAATAGAGATGAAAAACAGGAAAAAGCTTGGTATTCATTGTAGAATCCTAAACAGGCTTTAACACATGATACAGTTTTTTTAGAATGGATTATACCCATTGCAGAATAAGGACAATTGCGGTACAAGCATTTCTTTCAACTATCAGGTTTATTTTCATTTTTGGACTTTTCTAAAATACAGACCTTTTAAAGCCAACACTGTGGCCTCAAAAATGATGAAACACTGCAGCAGTGGGAATGCTAAAGCTTTGTATTAACTGGTTTTGACCTGAACATACATTCTTTGTGGTGTAGTTACTGCTCTTTGTAAATAGCATGCTTACTTGAATTGCACAAAGCATTGCTTTTTCAACTTTCCCTTAGCCGAACTGGTTTTAGTGGAGGTAAGGATATGTCTCAGAAATTGCTTATTTGAGCAGTCCTGCTCAGAAAATTACAAGTATATCCAGCTGTTCCTTTTCTTATGTTCATCCTTAGCTATCAAGAATACCTTAGATATTTTGAAGTCCTACTTAGGTGAAATAAGACTAATAATATACTCTGATAAATTTCAAGTTGAGATCTATGTGGGCCTTTGTGGAGAAGGTATATTTAATACACACAAAACCGCCAGTTTTGCGGGAAAGGGCAGGTTCTATTTTGTCCCAAGGACAGGAATTCAGATTCAAAGTAAGTTCGTAGTGTTTGTTTTGCTGCTAATTACAGCTCTTTGGATCTTTAATAATGAATCTCTTGCATGCAAGAAGTATTTTTTCTGTGTATTTGTGTGAAACAAGTACAGGAATCAACATACTTAAATTGAAATTATTGTTAAAATTACTACAGCAATTATCCAATGTCAGGCCATTTTAAACTTCCTGTTACAGTTAATTTATGAGGTAGATAAAACAATCTGATTGCTTTCTGAAGAGAAAATTAATTTATTTGCCCCAAAAACTAGTAGGCATGTAAGCATAACTGCCTAATAATTACAGAGTTTCATAGAAGGGGAAGAACCTTTTTTGGTACCTCACCAGCTCGTTTAATTCCTTAGTATATTTTGATACTTTTTATCTTAATTTTGAATTTCGGTTTCCAGTAGGTTTTTTTCCAAATGTTACAGTGTCTTGTTCTTATCCTTAAAATTCCGAAGTGTGCTTGGTTCTGGTAGTGATTTTAGTATTAACATAGATATGCCAATTCAGAAACATTAGGAGAAGACCGATGTTTTACTATCCTAAGTTAAGGAGAGTTTAGAATATTAGAATTTAAAGTTGGCTTTCCACTATGTAAGGTATTTGGAAATAACAATTAAAGATAATTTTTCTTGACCTCAAGAAAGACTTCTTTCTAGAAACTTGAGGAGGGTAATCTCAAAATAAACCTGCTGTATTTGGATGAGTTTTACTAGTGACCCCTCTAAAGTGTTTAATTATTTTGGTTCCTAGAAGACCTCACAAGAAGTGGTAAACCTTGGTGGATGAGTGATGCGTCGGCTTTCCCAGCTTCGCTTCCAGTCAATGACACGTTAAGTAGCCGTAGTCGACAGAAGAGATCAGTGAGCCTTGAGCGGTTTGTGGAAACGTTGGTGGTAGCGGACAAAATGATGGTGGGGTACCACGGTCGCAAAGACATTGAACACTACATTTTGAGTGTAATGAATATTGTAAGTTTCATCCCTCTCTGTGTCCCTATCAATATGCATGTACTGAAATGCTAAAGCAAGTGTGAAGTATTTATCTATTATTGGAATAAGTAATGCTTTAAAATAAATACCAGTTTGTGCTGGATGAATTGTGAAACAAGGTATAAACAGTTTTTGATTGAAAAGTGTAACTCAAGAAGTTTGTTTTACTGAATTTTTTTTTGTCCAACAATAACTCTTATTCAGAAGATACTGATAATTAACATTATGAAATTACATTGAGTGAGAAAATAGGTTACTTTTTAACCATTTAGGAAACAAGTAGTGTTTCTTGTCTGACTTTGTGCGTTTTCTTATTTTCTGGAGGTCAGGTTGCCAAACTTTATCGTGATTCCAGTCTAGGAAACGTTGTGAATATTATAGTGACACGTTTAATTGTCCTCACAGAAGATCAGGTAAGAGCTGTTGCACTGAGTTTTATATCCCTGAAATACAAGTTATATTAACATGTAATTATTGCTTGAAATGTCTGGATCTGAGTACAAAATGTATCTTGTAAGCTTTCACTGCTTTAATACAGATGAAACAGTTCAAAGGATTATTCCTCATGTATCATATCAAAGATATCTGTTCTCACTTCAGGTGAATAGTAATACATCTTTGGGGTTGTCAGTTTTATTTTTGGATGTAAATTTTTATATTCTGGGTTTTTTTGTTTATTGACATACTCATTATTAAAGTTGGAGCAGAAGGAATGCCTGTTCAGTAATACATAGCTGAACTTGGGGTCAGATTTGAGAGAGATAAAATTTGGCAAGAAGAGTTTATTCCTAGAAACCACTGCTTCTAATTATAGTCCCATTTTAGTTTTCAAAAGGCTTAACAACTGACCTTAGTAATTTGTTTGGAACATTTCTGGTATGCATGTTGTATTGCAGCCAAACTTGGAGATAAACCACCATGCAGACAAGTCCCTCGATAGCTTCTGTAAGTGGCAGAAATCCATTCTCTCCCACCAAAGTGATGGAAACACCATTCCAGAAAATGGGATTGCCCACCATGATAATGCGGTTCTTATTACTAGGTATGGTCATTATAAGTATTGTGTTTATTTTATTTTATTTCTGTAGCTTTCTTGTTCTTACCTTTTATATATATATACGTATATATATATATATAAATATACATATGCCAGTTTTAAAGTAATGTATTGGTAGGTAATCTTAAGAGGAAGACTGTTAATAGATGGCTGTCTTAAATGTATCAGACTATTAAACTATAGACTAAGAATTTGGAAAGGTAAGATGTGGAAATTACTTGGCTTCTGCTGTTATTTTTACTTCACAACTGCCAATTCCAGTAGAACAGATGGATACTATGGAACATTTTATACTTTTGCGATTGAAAATAATAAATAAGATTTTGGAGAACAAAACAGTATGGAAAATATTTTGTTAACCATATATAATGCTTTTTGTAAGTATTTCAAATCTCAACTACAGTAATAGCATTTCTGCTGAAAAACAGGTTCTTGCAGATTCAGACAGGCAGTGTGAGAATCTGCTCTGTAGCTATTTTGATTTATTATGCTTAATTAAGATGAGAGCAGAGAGTTTTAATAGGCAGTTTCCAAGCCTGTGTATGTGACCATTTGTTTGCTTCTATTCCATCATTGCTGTGATAAATTTAACAAAGCTTGCACTGTGATCTCACAGTCCTGATAAATGTATTCCTGTTTGTCCTTTGCAGTTAGGGATAGGCAGCCGTACTTTAATAGGAGCTCAGTTCTCTGTTTAAGGACACTATTCTTCTCTCTCTTGTTTAAATAGCAGCAGGTGCAGCAGCACTAATTTGGATTAGGGTCTTTTTTGTTACAGTTTCTGCTTTCCAGGACAAATTCTGTACTGCTTTATGTGACCTGTCTGTGGAATTTGTGTTCACTGCAGAAACTTTTTTTGTGATTAAAATAACGGATATTTTCTGGAATTTTGTGTAAAAGGTGTAAAAGTCACTGTTGGGTTTTTTTTTTTGGATGATTGGAGTTTTTTGGATCGGTGTTTTTTGTTGGTTTGGTTTTGTATAAAGAACACATTTTTTTGAGGAAAGAAAAGCTAATGAATCGGTGTGTATTTTTGCATTCATATTTCAGATATAATTATTACATTTATATACTGTAATACATTTGTATATTTTATATTAATACTACAATTAGAGCCATTAAATGCAGAGTTATTTAGAGAGCCATTAAACTTCAAGAGTTTTAAAAAAAAACCCCAAACCTCTAATAAATATAAATATAACTAAAAATAGCTCCATTCTACAATCTTGATTTTCAGAAAGGCTTTTGTTTACTTGCATGCAAAAAAATAAGCCTAATTTCTTCATGGGGGCTGCTCACATGTGAAATGAAATACATCTTCACAGCTGTGCTACACATCCAGGTTTTACCGGTATAATTCGGGAGGTGAAGAAGTGGTATGTTTTTGTCAGTTAAAGCCCCCCAGTATGAATGTGTAAGCTGCTTTGGCAACGCTGTATTTTTACTCTTATGGGTGAATAACTTGTTTTGTTAGTGTTGTTCTGGTGCTGAAAGGCACAGTTGTTCATTTTCTTTCACTGCTGTGCTTGAGTAAGCTTTATTACTGTGTATTCTGTAGTTGCTTCCCCTGGTAGGATGTTCTCAGCATAGTTACAGACTGCTCTGTGTAGCAGATGAAGGCTTAAGTTAGTGCTAACTTGCAGGCCTTTAACTGCACAAGGAGCAAGTTTTCAGGGAACATGGATAATACCTGTTGGAAATCAGAGGGCTTTTTTCAGCAAGTAGGACTTTATTCACCGTTATGGGGACTTAGTAGCTATAGAAGTATGCTGCAAAGCTTGTTCAGGATTTGTCTGTGCTATCTTTTGAAAAGGATGTAAAAGTAACTTTTATAACTTCTGAGTTTACAGTTCGAAGTATATAGCTGTATTTTAAGTCAAAAAAGTGCCTCAGTGTAGTATCTGCAGGCTTACAAACACCTTTATAAAGCATCACTGAAGTTTTAATTTAATTTATAAATGCTTTCACGATGAAATATTTGTATTCATTTAGGTACTATAATAATTGTAATTTAAAAAACTAATACCAAGGGCTACACTGACGAATTTCAGTGGATCAATCACACCTTTATGGAAATGGCTGGCTATCGTGGCTTTTACTATTAAAATGTATCAGTGTATGTGAAGAATGGATTTTAATTTTTTTTTTTTTAGGTTGAAATGAGTAAAGTTAAATCTACATTAGTATAAACATGAATCCATCAACTTTAAATAATTGTAAATTAAATACTGAAATGGTAACATGCTTGTTTTTGTTCTATTTTGGATCTTTCATCTGATGAACCAGAATCAATGCATTATATGTGAAAGAGAAGGGTGTAGCTACAGTGCTTTAAAATCCTGGTGTTTTGAAGAGATCTTTAATAGCCTTTTCTACCGTGAAGGAATTTGAACCTATACTCCAAAATACTAAGTGATTTTTTGCCACTGTAATAGTGCTTTGAAAGCAGTTTCCTGAATTTGTCCTGCTGATGCTGCTCTGCTTTGTATGGTGTAATTACATTTTAATTGGATTTGACACGGGAACCATTTTTGGTCATCATCTGTATTGGTGTTTTATGGAAAGTAGGAAAGTTTCAGTTCAGTGTTGTGAATAGTCTTGTGTTGATCAAAACCAGATTTTTTTCCAGTAAGTAATTGATGCATTTGACAATATTGCCTAGTCCTAGGTGGGTATTGAAGTTTGCAGCTACGGTCATCTTCATCTCAGGAGTGAGACAAAGTTGTCAGGAAGTTAAGTCATTATCGTCACCACTGCAAATGAAATCAGCACGTAGGCTTTTCTTAGCAGCAGATGGCTTTTCTCCGTGATAGTTTCAAAGATGGCATGCTCTGATTGGAGGCAGGGAAAGCAGTATTAAGGGTGCTGATTGACCAGTGGTGTCTGCACTTCTGTACCCTAAACTTAGCAGTATATTCAAACCAGGTAGCTTCACCAGCATGAAGGTATGCCAAGCTAATCTGAGAAGTCCCCTGGAGATGTTACTGTGCCTGCTGAGGTGCTGATCTTTGGACAAGAGCCTTGCAGTCTGTGGAGCCTTTCTATTGCTAAGGGGGTCGGGAACTGCAGCAAAATTTTTTGCTGGTAATAAAAAATAAGGCAGGTAAAAGACTGGTCCAAGTACCAGACTGATTTATGATGAGGAGAGCAAAATTGTGTTGATGGAGATACGGTATTGCTTGCACAAATATGGGGACAGAAATAGTGTGCTTAATTCAGTGTGGTATTGGGACTGGCTCAGCTTCTTCTGTGTGACAAACGTTATGCTGTAGGGCATAACGATTACAATGAGCAGAAACATTTCCTGATACTATTGTCAGCAGGACCATCTGTCTTCATTTTCACTAGGGAACTTCTGAGGGTCCCTGAAATTGATGAGAATTAGATACCTTCTTATAACAGGAACCTATGGGTAGGTAATAGGCCTTGTACAGAGGGCTTTTTATAGTCTTGGGATATTGGATGGCTTTGTATAACGAGAATCGCAGTTACCCAGAACATTGATAATACTCTAGTATGTGTTTCACCTTCTTTTATTCATTTACAGAACTTCTGTTTGTATTTTCTGGGTTTTAATGTTATTTCAAGATAAGACTGTGATTGAATTAATGTTCTAAAACAATGAGACCTGTGTTTTTGGTTTGTTGGGTTGGGTTTTTTTTTGTGTAGCGCTCAATCTTTGAAATTTCACATAGATTTTTTTTTCTGTTGGAGACTATAATTAAATCTTCAATATTTTATCCTGCGATTGTCAAAATTATGTTGTTGGGGGCAGATGAAAGTAAAATACTAAGCAGACAGGTTTTAATTACGAAGTTGATTAATAATACAATGTTGTTAAGATGTCTTTTTTCCGTGAAGTGACTTTCACTTTACATGCACCTAGTGAATCCTGAAAAAGTTTTCAAATTACAAATCAAGGAAAGTAGGAGAAAAAAATTATATGGCTCTCTTCATCTCAAGTTTTTTGGTAGACAAAAAGTAGTCTTTGAATTTAGTCCCTGTATTCCTGCATTGTGGATATAATAATCTCACTTTTTAGCACAATCTTGACTTGCACTGACAATGTCAGTTTCTCAGATTTGTCTTCTTAAGACTCAGTGTAAGTTTTGAGACTCTCTGTAAATTCTCCCTTGAGCATCCCACTACCAGTGTGGCAGTATCTACTTACATTTTTGAAGTTAGTTCTTGGCTTATGTACTGATATTTTTTTAATCTTCATTGGTAGCTTGCTTCCTCATTTTGTTTATTCAGAAACCTCGTAATAGTCTCCATAGTTTACTTAAGAAGTGCAGAACATCAGAGCTCACAAGGTACACTGTGATATTGTTACTTGTTTTTGAAGAATGCTTAATTCAGATGTTAATCATTTGTTTCCTTTTCTTGATCTTATAGATCATAAAGTACGGATGATGGAATTCCCTAGCAATACTTTGGTTAAAGTTAACCATACGTATACATTATGACCAAAATGATTCCTTGTCCTGTGCACTTGCACAGAATAGTAGGGGCAAGAGGGCTGGGTGCTAGGTTACACTTTGTAGCAGATATGGAGGAGAAGATGGCAAAGTTGCAAAAAGGCGCGCTTTTTTGGGGTTCCCCCCCCCTTTTACCTTCTTAAGAGTTCTATGCAACTACCTTTCTGCATAGGTTCAGATGGTTAGTTTGATTTTTTCCAGGTACTAAATGTTTTTCCAAATCACATGCCTGACTGTCTAAACTTTGCAGCAGTGGAGGCTTTTCCTTCTGGGACGAAAGATCTAGAGCTATTGATCTACTGAAAAACCAGGAGACAAATTTAAGTAAGAGGCACACCAAACAGCCCAGAAGGAGGAAAGTTTCAGGGGGAGGTTGATGCCCCTGTGTGTGCCTGTCTCTCTGAAGGGGGAGAACTTGATCTTTGAAATACAGAAGTTTTAATGAAGCAGAGAAACACTGAAACATTCACTTTAAGAGAGAGTACATCTTCAGAAGTCCATGCGTGAAATGTCATCTCCTACAGATTTTTCTATTTCTCTGCATTTTAAATAGTTTTGAAGTTACTAATTTTTGTCAGACAATGAATGAGCTCTGTCTTAATCCAGACCCTCGTAAATATATATATATGAAATGGTAGAGTTCAAGATCCTGAGTGGAAGAAGCAAGCCAAAAAGTAGGATAGCTACCCTGAATTTGGGAAGAGCTAACTTTGATCTTCTCTGCAACCTAATAGGAGCTATATCCAGTGGGCTCCGCTGTTAGAAGGTAAGGGAGCCTGTGAGAGCTGGCTATAGCATTCAAACAGTGCTTCTTCCAAGCCCAGGACCGGTGCATCCCTTTGAGCAAGAAATTGGGAAAGAGAGGCAGAAGACCTGCATGGATGAGCAGGGAGCCAATGAGTGAACTCAAAGGGAAGCAGAAGGTGGAATTGTGGAAAAAGGTGAATTGTGGGAAAAGGGTCTGAGCACCTGGGAAGAATATAGGAATGTTGTCAGGGCCTGTAGGGAAGCAACTAGGAAGGCTAAAGCCCACTTGGAATTGAAACTGGCAAGGGACATAAAGGATAATAAATAAGGTTTTTTTAGATACGTGAATAGTAAGAGGATGACCAGGGATAATGTGGGTCCCTTGCTGAACGAGGCGGGTGTCCTGGTAACAGGGGGATGCTGAGAAGATGGAGATACTGAATGCCTCCTTTGCTTTGGTCTTCACTTCAAAGGCCCCTCGGGACCCATGGACACTGGAAGAAAGTAATAGAGTTTGGGAAATGAAGAGCTTCCCTCTGGTTGAGGTGGAGGCGGTCCAGGAGTGTCTCAAAGGGATTAACACATAAATCCATGGGCCCAGATGGGATGCATCCACATGTCCCTAGGGATCTGGCGAAAGTGATTGCTGAGCCGCTCTCTATCATCTTCGACAGGTCTTGGAGAACAGGAGAAGTGCCTGAAGACTGGAGGATAGCCAACTCTGGTCTTTAAAAAGGGCAAGAATGAGGATCCCAGCAACTATAGGCCACTCAGCCTCACTTCTGTCCCTGGAAAGGTGATGGAACAGCTTGTTCTGGATGCCATCTCCAAGCAATTGGAAAAGAAGGAGGTCATGAGGAGTAGTCAGCATGGATTCACCAAGGGGAGATCGTGCTCAACCAATCTCATGGCCTTCTATGATCTCATCACCGGCTGGTTAGATGGAGGGAGAGCAGTGGATGTCACCTACCTTGACTTCAGCAAGGCTTTTGATACTGTCTCCCATGACATCCTGATAGCAAAGCTGAGAGAGCATGGGATAGATGAGTGGATAGTGAGGTGGGTTGAGAATTGGCTGTCGAATGAAGCCCAGAGAGTGGTGATCAGTGGAGCAGAATCTGACTGGAGACCTGTGACTAGTGGTGTTCCCCAGGGCTTGGTGTTGGGTCCATTCCTGTTTAATATCTTCATTGCCGAACTTGATGAGGGAATAGCATCCACCCTTAGCAAGTACCCAATGATACAAAGCTGGGAGGAGTGGCTGACACGCAGGAACACTGCGCTGCCATCCAGAGAGACCTGGACAGGCTGGAGAGCTGGGCAGGGAGAAACCGGATGAAGTTCAACAAAAGCAAGTGTAGAGTCTTGCACCTGGGAAGGAACAACCGCTTGTATCAGTACAGGCTGGGGGATGACCTGCTGGAGAAGAGCTCAGTGGAGAAGGACCTGGGGGTCCTGGTTGATGACAGGTTGGCCATGAGCCAGCAGTGTGCCCTGGTGGCTAAGAGAGCCAATGGGATCCTGGGGTGCATCAGGAGAAGTGTGGCCAGCAGGTCAAAGGAGATGATCCTCCCCCTCTACTCTGCCCTGGTCAGGCCCCACCTGGAGTATTGTGTCCAGTTCTGGGCTCCTTGGTATAAAAAAGACAGGGATGTCCTTGAGAGAGTCCAAAGAAGGGCTACAAAGATGATTAAGGCCTGGAGCATCTCCCCTGTGAGGAAAGGCTGATCAGCCTAGAGAAGACTAAGGGGGGAACTTACTAATGTTTATAAATATCTGAAGTATGGGATGCAGGGGGAAATGTCCAGCCCTTTTTCAGTGGTCTGTGGAGACAGGACAAGGGGCAATGGCTGCAAATTGGAGCACAGGAAGTTCCGCACCAATATGCAGAAGAACTTTTACACAGCGAGGGTGGCAGAGCCCTGGGACAGGCTGGCCGGGGGGCTGTGGAGTCTCCATCTCTGGAGATATTCAAGACCTGCCTGGACGCCTATCTGAGTGATATGTCCTAGGGAGCTGCTTTGGCAGGGGGGTTGGACCCGATGATCTCTTGAGGTCCCTTCCAGCCCCTATGATTCTATGATTTTTGCCAGGTACCACTGTACTTGTAATTCACTAAGTGTATTGCTAAGCAGTGTGGCATGGCTGCTGCTAGCATTAACCGTCATACCAGTGTGCAGCATGTCTGTAGCCACACTGCTGAAGCCTTTATGGGAGGCATTAGCATTATGACGCAATTGGTGGATTTTTCAGTTCTTCCAAGGAGAGAAGTTTTACAGATTTATGTTTGTTGTCTGCGTACAAGATACAGCGCTTCACTGAGCTGAAGCATTCAGCTAACTCTCTCAGCATTCTCTCATTCCTGTGCCTTCATGGGAAACATAGACGCTCATTTGTCTGTGAGATACACATTCCCTGAGCAGGCCAGTGGTGCCTGTTTTTCTAAGGGGGCAGAAGGTCCTGTGTGTATGACAGGAGTCCTAAGCTCTTGTGGTTTGTAATCTGAAGAACTGCGATGTTTCTGGCAGTGCTGTAGATACTTGAGAGGATCAGAATGTTTATTGTTTCATTTTGCATACCTGTGTAGAGCTGACCACAATCATGCCTTTAATTTTTTTTGTAATGTTAAGGTTTAGGCAGCTGGGGATGATTTGGTAGTTGCATCATCCTGATAGCAGTCAAAAAGGAAATTAATTTATGGACAAAGTTGCCCTTCTGCATTTCAGTTGCTTATAGGTGAGTAAGATACTTTTTTCTTCTGAAGTAACAATTCCCCATCAGGTTCTGTGCTAGTTAAGGCATTTGGTAGTGAGGTGGAGCCAGCCAGGACTCTGCACATTCCTTTCCTCCTGCAGGTCCAAGATTGTTATGCTTCTTTTCTGAGGCACTTTTCCACTTTCTTCCAGGCTTCCTAACTTGTTGCAAAGATTTCTTTTCTATACAAGGCACTCTCATGTTCCTCTGTCAGGACAATTTCCTAGCCTTGTCCAATAAATCTGGACTTCCAAAGTAGTTCTGTTCCCAGGAAGCCCTGTCTCCAATCCTCATCTTGCGGTTTCCTTCTCCATTAATAAGAAGGGCTATAATTTCAAGAACTAATTCTAATGTCAGTTATATGTGTTTACCTCTTTCTTACTTGACTCTTAGCCCATAAAGTGGTTTTCACCCTTGTTTTTTATGAGGCCTTTCAACTTGTTCTGCTGGAGTTCCTTGCAGTGAATTTAAGCCCCTGGCAGAGGTTGTTTTTCCTTAGTTGTTTTTTTGCAAAAAATAAAAGGTTGTTCATTGACTTGGTGTCCCAGAGGCCACGTGTTTAAAATTTCTCTTCTGAGGGAGAGGTTTAAAAGGCTGAGATTTATACACTTAATAGCTGTCCCTTCAGATATTTAAAGTGTGAGGACCCCCCTTTACAAATAACACTAAATTCCCATGCCTCTTTGTCTATGGGGATTCACAGGGCTGAAAGTGGAAAGTCTATCTGCATGTTCAAGATGATGCATTTGACATGTTCCTTACTCTCCTTTTTAGAGACCTCCTAGTGACAACTGACAGAACCTATGTTGCTAGTTACAGTGCTGGTACCAGTGTTCTTATACTATTCCTCTTGTGTCAGAAACATTTTGCGGGTCTTCACTAGCCGGAGAAGAGCGTGTTCTTTAGAATTGACTACATTAGGGTTGACAACAGAGAGATTGTGGTGGAGTGATGCAGTGTAAGAACTGTGATCCATTGTGACACCAGTGCAGGGTTTCTGCTTGTGGATGGTTTGCTGTAGATACATACAGGGGTCTAGAGCCATATTCTAGGTTGTTTGGCTGTGGGACAGGAAACGGACACAACACAACGTGCACGAAGATTTCAGTGGAGAATTCTCTCTCATGGATTTTCTGTCTTTTTGTGAACTGAGAGGCTGTAGGCTGTGAAGCTATGGCAGAAAATCAAATTAGGTAATGCATGCAATAGAGAAAAAGACAAAATAGTTGGGAATTAATAACATCATATTGTAGGCATATTATGTAATTCCCCTATATGTGACAGGTTCTAGATTTACTTGTTGGGTGGGGGGGGGTTTATTCCCCACTTCCACATTAGCAGAATAAGGCCTAAAATGTTCAGGTTTGCGCTTCTGTCTCTGAATTTCTAGATTTTTTTTTTGGTGAGGGAGTGGGGGGAAGAATACACAAGGTTAGTGTAAATTGTATCTTGAAAATTTATTCCTGTATTTCGTAGCTGAAAGTAACTGAATAGACTCGGAGGGGTTTGAGGGAAATCGCATGGAACAATAAATAAAGTAGCTAGAATGTGAATCTGAGGAACTGCTTATTTCATGGCAAATGTCAACCAGCAGGTGATTTGCAGCTAATTAACAAGTACACTGTGTAAGTGGAATGTTTTCTAATCAATAAAAAGGCTGTTATTTTTAATTTCTGATGTCATTAGTTGACTTGTTTTACAGTTAGAAGATATGTATTCTGATTTAGTTTATAAAATTTGAATCTGGGAGGTTGGAGGAGTGGAAAAGGTGTAAGGTAAACCCAGTGTTTGCCTGATTCATTCCAGATGGACAAAAATGTGTTCAAAGTGTGGGATTTTTTAAATAGCAAATCCAAAAGTGACCAGTGTCGTGGAGTTAAGCTCAGACTTTCATGCTCTGACTGCAGACTTCAAGTCTGAAAGCTGGGTTTTTTTGGCTTTGTTTTGTTTTGGGGCTTTTTTTGTAGTTTGATTGAAATATTTGCTACTGAGTAAAAAGACAAATTCTCCTATCTCAGTTGAGGACAGAAATTTTGAGTCTAATCCCAAAACATCTCTTAAGATGTGCTCTCTGAGTGGAACGGGTTACACACCTACTAATTTCCTGACCTGGAAAACTTGAGAGTATCTACCAGCACTCAGTGTGGGCGGTGCAGCTCCTTACTGCCCCCAGTTAAAAGGCTATCCCTAAATGAGGCAATGAAACCTTTGGTAATTAAAAATACATTGAAATAATTCCATAAAATATCAAACTACATTTGTTGTTGATGTCAATAGTAGATTAATGCCTGCTGTAGTTTATAAATAAAACTTTTATGCATTAGACTTACTATGGAAGCAAAAAAAATCAATAAAAAATTATGTATATACTCTGTTTTCCCTCCCCTTTTTTTTTCCTCCAGGTATCTACCTTCTGAGTTGCACAAAGGGTCATAAAACTATTCAAATGATAGTTTTTCCAGGAAATGTTTTGTAGTAATAGTTTGGGATATCTGTTAGAACACTCAGTTATTGCTTGGCCAGGTATCTAAGGAAGGGCTTTCTAGCAGTTTGAAATGTCATACTTGCCTTCTTTTTTTTATAAAGTGCATTTGTTTAAAAAAAATATAATTTTAATTTTTTCTTAGCACTCTGAATAGAATCCTAGCATTTTTCTATTCCCCCTTTCCCCTCAGGTACAATATGAGGGCTGTTGTTATTTTGACATCTTACAATGGCTGGCAAAGTTATACATATGCAAGTGAGTAGCTGTACTCCTCATTCTTAACAATCCAGAAACACATATTAGGCCAATTTCTACCTTGGATTTTTACCAATTTTGGATTTTGTCTGCAATCTGCTGCATAAATTCTTTCTCTTACCACATATGAATACATACTACATTTTCATGTTTTCTTCACATTTTAAATACCTGCCTGGACTTTTCAGTTCAACTTTATGTCTACATTTTATTAGATTGCTTATGTATTAGAATAAATAAAAATGTGCTTTTAATTAGGACACAGGTTGTAAATGACTTCTTCTAGTGGTAACATCCATTTAATTTCAGTATTCAGCAGTCTTCACTGTGCTTCAGTTTACACCAGTCTGTCCTAACGAAGGTCATGATTATTTATGCTTTGAGGTCAATGGCAGCATGCCCATTACTTCAGGAGGATCTGGATAAGATTTCAGTTTGAGTTCATAGCTTGCTCATTTTAATTATGCAAATAGTCATGCACAGCCTAAATTTGGCATTGTTCTGTGCTACTTAAGAACTTTTTGAAATATTTGCAGCTTTAAAACATGGATTAATGAAGTTAGGTGTATGACTGTCTTTAACATTTTTTAGATTGGGGGTGGTGTCTTCTCTGAAGTTGTACCCGCTTCTGTATTAAATTACTGCTTTAACAAGTGCCCATTAGGCACAGAGATAGATCCCTTTCTAATTAATTTTCAAGTATATTCACTGTGTTAAAAGTACTTTCCAGAGTGATTAGCACTACTTCCAGGGCGTGTGTCTGTCTGTTTTTACTTGCTTGCTTTATTAATGAATTTACAGCAGAGAAGTAACACCTGAAAGGAAATGCCTGGAAAATTTCCAGTCAAAAAGCAGGTGTGAATAGGCAGGGGCAGAGGATATTATAGTATTGTTCCAAGTGAAGAAATATGTTGTAGTTGGTATCTGCAATTGTAGCTATTCAGTTTCACTTTCATAGTCTATCATGAAATGTAGCTTAAAAGGTTATTAAATTTCTGACAGAACTGGATGCTGGAGGTAAAGAAAAAGCCAAAGGTAAAATTCTATATGTGAATATTTGAATTTTCATGCTGGCCTAAATTTAATTCTGAAATCAGATCTGCTGAAAAACAGATACAATTTTGCTTTAAACACAAACTAAATTAAAAAAAAATTCAACTCAATACATTTTAATAAATAAGAAATTTTATGAAGAAAATTAAGTAATTACATTTTTATACATTTGGTATATTCAGAATTAAATTACCACCTGTGTTGCATTCTCGACTATTTTCTTAACTAACACTTTTACTTTTCTAAAGATACATGTTCTACAGTCTTTATTATATGAAGTAAACGCTGGAAAATACAGCTGGTGAAATTTAAACATTGAGATAACACTCAGAGCTAACTGAAATCCTGGTCAAATAATTTATTTTGCAACAGTGTGTGAAGGAATGGTGGTCTGGTCAACTGTAAAGAAATAAAGATGAAATTGTAAATGCATTTAATGATTTGTGTAGATTTGCTCTTTCATGTGCTATATTCCACTTCTTCCTACTGTAGTTTTCTGTTCCTCTCTCTTGTTGTTGTCACATTGACCTGTTATCAGCAGGTGAAACTGTAGCATGTGCAAATACTCCAAATGGGAATATATTCAGCAAATGTAACAATTTTTACATTTTATGCTTTTTCTTTTACTTATTTCTAGTCTTGAAACTCTTCGTACTTCTGATGATTTGGCTTTTACTAGCTCTATTTCTGCTGGCTAAGCTGATACATATCAGCAACCAACAGTGTGAGTAGAAACAAAACACTTTTAATGCTGCATAATAAAATATTTTTCTCGTATCACTGGTCATTAATCAGTGTTTGCACTTAGTGCAACATTCTAGACACTCCTAGTTTAAGCTCTTAAGTCTACATGCCACTATTCATAGTATCTCAAAACTATATTGAAGTTGTCCATGAAGATGGACTATGGAGGTGGCCAAAAGCTGTTTTGACCACTGAGCTTTGAGCACACATAGCAGTGGTGAACTTTCTCAATATCATTTTATGTCAGAATTCTTTTTTTCTCTGGTGAGCAGAAGCAAGCAGAAAACCATGATTAAAAATTATTTTGTATAAGGTTTAAATACCTGATTTCTTCCTTCAGAATAGGTCCTCAAATGTGCTGTACTTACTTCTGTATACAAAGCAAGTGATCTCATCCAAAGACCAGTCTTAACCAGCTTAAAAACAACAGAACTCATTTTTGTCACCTTTGTGTATCTCTCTTCTCTTCTACATTTCATCACGTATGGTGAAAGCATTGTTTACTTTGTACCAGAAGTCCTCTCTGTATTGTCTTCTCTGTGTCATCCTTGATGATATTAAAGATCCCTTCCAACTGAAATTATTATATTCTATCCGATTTGATTTATAGAAGCTTTCAGCTGAAACAGTTTATTCAGCACTGAATATACCAAATGTTTTAAGGTGAAAGTATGTAGTGGTGAACTTACATTCTTTCAGAGAGAGAGAGGATTTATTCCTTTTGAGTATGCATTTGCCTTCCTGAAGATTAAGATTTCCTTATCCAAAACATAATCTAAAAACATTTAGCTGTTAGATATCAGAAACATTATACAGTGGGGCTTCTTTGGCTATAAAAGATTGTCATCTTCCTCATCTCATCCAAAAGAGCTTTCTTTCATCAGAATAATACATAATTTTATCTTCCTTTTCCTGTGACCTCTATATGTTTAACTTCTCTTTAATTGATTGTGTTTAGTGAGTTATCAGGAAGAGTATTTATTATGGCTGCAGTCCTGCATTTTGATCTATAAGTCAGACTCTCATGCTTATGCCAAGTGCCTTAAATATCAACTTGGCTCCGCACAATTACATGTATACATAAAAAAAGCAACCCTGCATGAGTATATCATGTTAAAGGATATGCCATATAGAGGGCAGAATACTTCCCTACCTTGCTTTATGGTTGATAACAACTAGATTTAGTGTGTGGAAGGGAGGGGAAGGAACATGAGAACATTGTGTGTGCACGCATGCATGGTGAGCAGCTCCCAAAACCTCTTTTTTCTTTCCACGCTTTAAACAAATGAACAAAACCTTGCAGATTGCTCAGCCTGAAACACCAGTGTCACTCTTTGAAACAGTGATACTTAGTATTTCTGCAGTGTTGTCGTGCTATTTTTAAAAGCAATTTCTTCTTTTCTTGCTATGCTGATTTTGTGGCTTCAGCGTAAGTAACATGACTTTTGTAGAACTAGAAAGGATAGTAAGAATGTTAAGAGTATTTTCTTTAAGCCTGCAAAATTATTTTTACTGCCTCAGTGATCTGACTTTGAACTGTGCCTTCTCATAAAGGTCACTGTTACTGATCTACTTGTATGTTTTAAATGATGTATGCCGTAAGCTTTTCCGTTATCCTTGAGGTTCAGGTGCATCCTCTACTCCCCTGCTGCATGTTAAAGAGATTCATCTTCCGCGCAGATCTTGAATCACTTGTTCCCCAAGTGTCTGGTGCAGCTGTATGGAAGTATTTTCTGTGAGGTGGTCTGGAGCAATGTTTTGTGGGACGGGCAATACAGATGTGTTTTAGTGTCCTATTTCTAAAATCACCTCATCGGTAGAAACAGAATACTCTATTGTTAAATAGTTATTTGGAATCACAGATCCATAGCTGTGTCACATAAATGTGTACTTTAGAAATATCTCTGTTTTAAAAATTGTTAGACAATAGGTAGTAATAATAGATAAAAATAATAATATACATTAGATAATAGTAAATAAGAACTGAATTAATTCCTCACTTCACATACATATCAGGTTAGCAAAGGTGAAGTGTTCATGAAGGCCCTTTGGCTGAGAGTTTAGTTCGTATGCTAATCTGTAATCAAGTGGAAGATTTGGCAGTGAGTACTCATGATACACTGTTAAGATTTTTCTCATTAAAAATTCTTTTCAACCCCATAGGGTATTTCATTAAAGAATTTCAACCTTTCTGTTGTTCGACCATTGTCTTCACCTTTTGAAAGGCTGGTGCCTGTTGATTGGACAGCTAGAAAGCGTGCAGTGTGTGAAGTCTGTTTAGATGTTCAGACAAAAAACATTTTCATACTTAGGAAGAGAATGTGCTGTCCTCATTGTGTGAGTCTTCTTCATACAAAATTCATGCACCACCTCTATTTTGTGCACAGTTGTAAATTTGTTTGATGCTTGTAAACAGCAAACATATGACAGAATTTATCGGTGTGTTTCTTCAGAGACGTTTCAATAATAGGTTTGAGATGAGCAATTTCCCCAAGTTGTCTTTTAGCATTACCGTGTCAGTATGTAGCTTCTTCTAGTTTACTACTTAATTTCTGAAATTAGTGTTTCCCTTGTATCAAATACTATGATTTCTTTTGTAGCTAAAGTACGTTGTAAGAAGCTAAGTTAAAAACTAGTTACAAACTGGGGAAAAGAGTATAATGAAAGGAACTTATTTTGTGTCTATCAATATTGGAGATGTTTGCGTAGAAAGTGGCAGTTTAGTGTAATATTTGGAGGGAAGGTGATTGTAAAAGCATAACTGAGCAAGGCTGTGACTTTCTTATACATTGAAATCTGCTGTGACTGTGCAAAATCAGGAAGAAAAATGCTTACACCTATTGTGTTTTGCAGGATCAGATGCTATATTCGTGGGTGTTTCTTTTTTGACCCTTAATGCATGTAAGCTTGAACTAAGTGGAGAAGAGAATGCTTCTTCCTAAGCCACTCATCTGGGATATGTTCTCTTCTGCTTTTCTGATGAATATGATACTAATCACTATTTAAAAATACTTCCTTGTAGTTCTCTTCCTAGTTTCATGCTGTGAACATAAAAATCTCCCAAGTCATACTGATCGAACTCTTTTTCCAAGCCTGAAGAAAAGGATTTTAGATGAGAAGATGGACAATTAATTGTTTTGTTGGGTTTCCTTTTTTTTTTTTTTTTTTGTTTGTGTTTCTCTGCCTGGAAGACTGGATTTTTGGAGTGGCATAGCATATTTTTAAGCAGGTTAAGGAACTGTATGTATTGTAAAAAGAGTGCAATGCTTCTGTGAGCCTTTCAGACATAATCTGCCCCTTTCTGGTTTAATTACTATCAAGTAAGAGAGCTCAATCTGGTCACAGTAATATAATTTGAAGGCCTAGCTAATAACTCTTGCCTGTTTATGCTTACATAACGTGTAGGTACCTTAAGCACTCCAGTTCCAGACTTGCCTTTGGTGCATCAGTAATGTATGTCTGAGATCTCCCCATTTATAAACAGCAGGCTGTCTCCTTTCTCCTCCATTGCCCTAGGTTGAGATAGACCATTTTCTTCTTGCAGTAGGTCAAACCTCCCTTCTAGCCTATAAGCTGTTTTTTTTTAATAACCTCTTTCACCTTATTGGTGCAGAGTTTCACTTACATATGACTGAACTTACTAAAAGCAAACAAACCTCTTCACTTCTACTTGCCTGTATAGTTGAAAGAGATGAAGCAACAGCAATTTAGTAAAAATTACCAAATGGATAATGGTCTGCTAAGGAAGGCCTTGCCTTATTCTTCAGAGCCCATGCTACCGTGCTTGCTGTAGTAGCTTTGTGGACAAATATCTTTATGCCTGATATCTTTGAAATGAACATCTTTCAATGATGAGTATCAGTGTTCACTGAGAGCACAAGATGATTTGGGATTGGTTGTGATGGGTGCAACACTGAGTAGATACATGCAATCACTATTGCTTTGGATCTCAAGAATATCCTCCAGCAGCTTAGTACTACGCTAAGGTTTTCTATTAAAAAAAATTGTGTATTGACAGCACTACCAGAAAGAAGCAAAATTACTACATACATTACTGTATGTACATGCATCAGAACTTACCTTGTTGCACCATGCTTTCCCATCCTCCTTTATGCTTCCTCGGTCTCTACATAACCTGGCTTCTGGAGATGAGATATAATGATGTGGGTGAGTTATGAGAGTGAGTATGTGGAGGTTAAATCATCTCAGCAGATCAGGAAGAGAGAGAGTGGTGGTCTGTCAATACTGTGGCAAAAAAAAAAGTAGCCCATAATCCTATTGGCTGTATGATTTGTATGAAAACGTGCATTTGGACAATGTATCTTGAATAACTTAATCTGTTGGTAAGTGATTTCATTTATGCAATCCACCAAAATCTTTACTTTTTTTCAATTGTCGTTTTGCCCTTAAGGCTGTCACAGCATGTATTGTTCTTAGGAATTGTGCCAGTTTTGCATGCTGAAACCAAGTTTGAGAAACTCTTGTTTTTCAGTGGTATAGACTCCCTGAGACTGTATGAAACATTATTTTATAGTCATTCTCAAAAAAATTAATCTTGATGGTCTCCTACTCCACACATCTATTTTTCCCAAATAGTTACCAAGTAATTTCCCGTTACATGTGGTGAGGTCAAATCTAAGACTGCCAGCTCATGATTGCTTCATATTTTCAAATGCAGCTTTTTGGAGGAAACTTCAGAAACAAGGTCAGGTCTTTCTGAATTTTTGCTTTCCACAGATGAAATCTTTGGAAACAAAGTTGACTATTTTTATACCAGCCCTCCCCCCCCCCCCCCTTTTTTTTAATAGCTATCATTAAGCTGCAGTTGTTAAATCTTGAGTAAACTGTCATCTCTATGTATTTGAATGTGTTTTCCCACTAAGTGAAACTCAAGTAAGGTTGAGCTTTTTGTTTGAAAAATGTAATGTAGGACACTGAAGGACTGAAAAGGAAATGCTATGCAAGTACTGTAATAATCTTTGCACTGCTTTTAAGTTCTGTAGGGATTCCAATAATGCAGTTTCCTATTGTTTTACTATGCTATATTTGTAGTAAATATGTTAAAAATTTCCTAGCCAAGCTTTAGAAATAAAGACTGTCTATACGAAGCTGTATTGTAAAATTTTTTAACTTTTCCACCTCCGTTGAACTTGATGAAAACCACTTAGGGCTAAGCACTTTTGAAGCATATTTCTGCTTTATAAATTGCCATTGTGGAAAGCCTGTTATTTTAAGAGTTCCTTATTCTCAGAAATGTTATTGGCACTTAATAAAGTAAGATTGCAGTAGTTAAAATTATCAAATCCGAATGAAGTTTGTGGTAAGCAATTAGGGCATGGTACTAGTGTCTAAGTTCTACATCTACCTGATTGCTAAGACCCTCCAATGACTCTAATTTCAGTTCTTTGTGGAAAGCAAACTTTCTGCAAGGCAGGACTCTCCATATGAAAGAGCTATTTTTCGATGTTTATAGAATCTTAGAGAATCTACATTATGACCAAATTTCTCCACCATTGTTCATTTTTTCTCCCTGTATTACTGTATCACTGCTGAGTATTTTGTGGAGATAAAAAGGTTTGCTTTTTGTGTGGTATAGCAGCTTGAGGCACATAGTAACAAAGTAATATTTTCTGTATATTTCTCTTAGATGTTTCAGAATAGAAACTGCAGTTGACTGGTAAACGTTGCCTTCACAAGCATCACAGAAAAAGAGTCCTTTTTTTAGAGCTTGTGTAGTAGGATGATTTTCTGTGTCACTTAATCTCTGTACTGAAATAGCTTCTATGTGTTAATGAGTATTTTTTTACAGAGGAAACAATTTCTAAGAGTAAAACAAAATTTAAGATGCACCCATGCCTTTCAGAGACATTGGCAGTGGAGGTTAGGCTACATTTCTAATAATTTTCACTGGCTAGATTTCAGGCATGTATTGTACACTGTGCTAGTGTATAAAGGGCACAGCAGGAATTGGTTCACAAACATCAAGAACTAATAACTTGTGTTCTGTAAGTTAAGTAATTCACAATCTGTAGATAAATGTCATTCTATATTTAGTTAAGAGTGAGACACAGAGCACAAGGTTTAAATACTTTTCTCTCACCACTGTTTATATTTCTAGAAGTAGTTAATTTTTCTGCAAAGGTATGCTTTTATATGTTGCAGGATGGTTATCAACAACTTTTTAAACTCAGAAGTCAAATAAATTAAGACTTATCTTCTGTAACTGCTTCTTCATGTTTTTAATTTTTAGTATTTTGTCTTCCAACATAGTTAAATCCAGATTCCAGAATATGGTAAAAAGAAAAAAAAAAAAAAAGCCTACTTTTCCAATCGTAATTTGGTATGTAATGTTGAGCATCTTCAAGATTTTACATCCAACTGTGAGGGATTTTAAAGAGGCAGAATATTCAGAAAGTGACATCTTCCCTTTGGAAATTAGAGCTCTTAAATGACTTGAAAAAAGAGACATCAGAAGCCTTTCAGAAATATTTTAGATGTAAATTACATGGGCAAAAAAACTAGCTCACTATCATATAAATTAGAGTAACATTTCCAAATTTAAAAAACCATTAGATTTTCCAGTAGGATGTATAAAACTCTCTTAAATATCACTTAAAACTTCCTTTTCTGTTTCATTACAAATATGTGTTTTGTTGGTTTTATTATAATTAAGTTATTGACTCAGTAGATGGCACTCTTCCCTCTGAGTCACCAGAGTGCCTAGGTCATCTGTATGTTTCCCGTTTTTAATACTATATAAAATTGATCCTGACTTCTTCTGATCATTAGAACAAGAATATCCATTGCCATATTCTGAAAAAAAATCTCTTTAATTATTACATTCTTGCTTGTCTCAGTCATGGTTATTACTGCTGTGGCGTAACACTATTTTTCTCTGAACTGTTGCGTGTGTTAGTGTTAAAACAGTTGAAACACACACACACACACACACACTCCACACACACACACACACACTCCACACACACACCCCGCCCCATGCCATTTTTTCACCCTCCGATTTCCAAATTGTACCTAATAGGGCCTGACTGACAAATCTTTACTCCCATATATAATTCTTAAAACTTCACTGGAGTTGTTTTCAAACTAAGATGAGAATTCCCTAAGTAAAACTGACATATCAGTTGCCTTTCAGTAAATTTTATGTGAGGCTTTGAAACATGCAGTTGAGCTGATACTCTGGTCATAGTATCAAAACACAATCACTTGACATGGCGTCTTTGCTTAAAGTTCTGATACTGCTGCTACAGACAGAAAGGCAAATCACCAGTAAACAACTTAAACTGTAAAATACAGTCTTTAAATGCATGCTCTTCACATGTATGTTGTTGAAATTAACTTGAAAATTGGATCCTACTGCCAATATGCGTGGGTCATATAAAGTTATAATCTTTTGACTGTCAGTACCTGTATCAGTGCCATGCTGTGGATGTCTGTGTCCCCTGAACAGTGGGGCAACAAGAAAAATTTGGCTTCTTTGTCTCTGTTGTTATTCTTACTACTTATACCCGAGACACTGAACTCTTACATGATCCACAGATTTCTACACTGTGTTCTTTTTGGTTTAGCCTTTTATATAGCAGATTAGGGTAGTTCTTTTTTTTTTCTGGTTTTGTGCAGCGCGGTCATTGGAGAAACAATATCCACACCATCTTTCATGTGTTTTCTCTTGTTTCAACAGTGAAGAGAATTTAGCTAGTTACAGATGGAAATAAAAACCAGGTTTTGAAGTCTGCTATTCTTGTAATGCAGCTCATTCAATTTTATGATACAGATTTGAAGTGATGTTATTGGACACATCCTAAGTATTATTTTCTTTTTTTCAAGAAGGCAGAAAACCCCAGGGAAGTCCATCTTAAGCTTTTTATAGTATTCAGTGAGACCTTTCTCAAAGCAGAAAAGAATGTGAGCTTATGCTGAACAGGCATCTTCTGCTGTTCCTCCTATTTAAGAGTAACAATGAGTTCTTTTTTCTTAGGGTCTAGTAAAATAAAAAGATAAATCTTCTTCAGCCTCCCAAACATAACGCAATTTACAACTGAGATGTGTTCTTCTGATGTTTTGTGGCACTTGGTTCCTGGTATCTGAGATACACACTCAAACAGCAACTCAGCTGGTTTACTAAAAGTTATCAGTCAGTTCTGTCAGGGTTGATGATCCATGATGTGTGATGTGATATGGTGAGCACTGAGTAGATGTCTCAGAGTCAATGTTCTTTCTGTGATTACTTTGAAAGCAGAGTCATTGTTTTGTGTCCTTTGCTGTTTTAATGCTCTTTTACTGCACTACCAGACACAACATCTGTTGTTCTCCAGATTGTATGGCAGATGATCTTATCTAGAGATTTTCTTCTTATTCAATTTCTAGATTTTTATATTTCGAGATCCCACAATGTCCCCCAACAAAATTGCTTGTTTTCTTCGTCTCTCCTAAAAAACTTAAGGAATCTTCATGTAACGTGAAATAAATGATAGTTAATTACTTACTTTTTTGTCCATCTACTGGTTGACCTGGTTTCAGCTGGTACAGAGCCAATTTTCTTCCTAGTGGCTGGCTTAGTGCTGTGTTTCAGATTTAGAATGAGAATCATGTTGATAACACACCGATATTTTAGTTGTTGACAAGCAGTAGACTTTTCAGCTTCTTGTACAACCCTGCCTACAAGAAGGCCGGGGCATCCAAGAACCTGGGAGGGGACACAGCCAGGACAGCTGACCCATACTGGCCAAGGGGATATACTATACTGTATGATGTCATGCTCAGTATATAACTGGTGGGCAGGTGAGACAGCTCAGGAACTTGCTGAGCATCAGTTCCAGATGGTGAGCAGTTGTGCTGTGCATCACTTATTTTGTATATTTGTCATTGTTCTTATCTTCCTTTTCTGTCCGATTAAACTGTCTAAACCCTACAAGTTTTACCTTTTTGGTTATATTCCCCATCCTGTTGAGATGGGGAGTGAGTGAACAGCCCTGTGTTTGTTTTAGCTGCCTGCTAGGTTAATCTATGACACTGATCCAACAGATTCTCCTGAAAATGCCACCACAGCTGAAGGAGGTAATAGTTTTGGATTGATACCCACATGAGTATTCAGAGCTTTGACAGTTTTTTGCTATTATGCAGTCTGAGTCTTAGCAGCTGGCTAAGAAGGTACAGTGTGTTCTAGATAGTGCAGAATAAGGATGGTTCTACATGTCTACAGTTACCAGTATATTTTTTTCAGTTAATAAGCAGTCAGTGTGACTTTTCTCGTCATCTGTGATTGGAAGCTTTTGTATTATCTCTAAGAACATAGTTACCACTCAGGACAATTCTCCATGGGTATCTTGAAGTTCATCATTAGTTTTTCTCCATGTAGAAGATACACATCGTATTACAAAAGTTGTGACGCTGACTGACGTTTTTTAGCAGTCAGACTGCATGAACATATTAATTGTCTTTGATAAGTAGGGAGACTCTTTTTTCCTGTAAAACAAAGTTATGATTAGTTCTTATGAATAACAGATTCAATCAAGAATACTACTAAAATGTAGAAACTGAAACCCCTGAAATATCGCATTGTTTCAAACACACTTTGATTTTTTTTCCAATTTTAATTCTGACCCCAAAAATCAAAATATCAATGTCATTTAAAAAACAATTGAGATAACTTCTGATCTGTTGCCATTTAAAATATTCCAAAACATTTGCATTCAGATTTTTCTGTTTTGTAGTTATATGTAATTTTGGTAGCCTGAAATTCCTTGCTAGTTCACTCAAGAATGATGAAACGTAAGACCTCTTTTAGTAGTGGCTTTAGATTCTGTGTAAGACTATCTGAAGTGTCAAATCATGGCCTTAGTCTGTGGAGAGGGAAGAACAATCAGATCATGTAACTAAAGTATTTTTTCATGTGTTTTATTGTTTAGTTTCTTTCCAAAGTTGAGATGTAGTTCTTAAATGATTTACAGTTGACATGTTTTAGTGTTTTAAGAGCATGATGACCTACATGATTTTTGTGGAAAGACTCTTAGACCTACAAAGAGCAACACTGATGCCAGGGAAATGTTAGAGTCTGTGTAATAGTTTAGACATATGAGTAACTTATTACAAAGTACTAGCAAGATACAAGTTAGCTTAGTCCTTTTTTGACGGATATTAAGATAACTCAGGTAGTCTTTCACTATCAATAAGCTCAGTTACGCATTAAGATCTTGAAGGAGAACATCCTTTAATATCAGAACTAGAAAGGTAGAAACTGTCCAGATTAATTATTCTTTTCCCATATGACTGTGTACAGATCTTTGTTTTAAAGTTAGCTTTGTCCTGAGTTGCAGAAGGGGTGGTACTTCATGGCTATCCAATACTGCTGTTGGAGTAAAATCTCAGTTGTAGGTATTTGTAGTGTGTTTGGGTATCAGGTGTTTATTATTAAATACAGTGTAATTATTTTAGTTATTTCTAAACATTTTTTCAGCTTGTGTTCTGACAACTATAGAACTTGCTATTTTATAGAGCTAATCACATTCAGCTTCCAGATGAGTGTGATTCTTTTCCAGACCTTTTAAGATGGCTCTTTGGATAGCACTGAGGTTGCATTTGGATGGCCTTCTCACTGATTCAGCCAGACCATGGCAAATCTCTCATTTATTGCTCTCAGCAGCTTGAAAAAGGGAGAGCTAAGTGATTGGATAAATAGGGAGGAAGAAGTACAGGCAGTTCCTTAGCTTGCACATTAATTTAGCTGTAATAAAAGGTATTTGCTTGTACTGTACTTTTAGGACAGTTAGTCCTGCTTAAAATTTGCAAGGTCATAAGTAATACTGACAAATATTCATTGTCCAGATTCTTTCAGAAGAAATGTCTACCCTATGAGCTGTCTCAGCCACCTGCCAAAGTGGAGTGAAATAAATTGTGCAACTCTGGACAATATGTTTGGAAACAATAAAGCAGAAGAAATTGTACTAGCAAAACCAGTGAATTTTTCAGATATGTGAAATGCAATCTGTAAAGCCATGAAAGTGTTTATGGCTCTTTGACCAAGATTGGTTTTGAAGCTATTCCATTTTAGTCATATTTTGGCTAAGTTTGTTAATCATCTAGTGGTTAAAAAAATTAGCAGCAAACAATAGCAATAGTAAGAGATGCAATTGGTCAGGAGAATTGTGAAGTTTTGCAATTCTATTTTTGGTTACGTCTTGAGTCAATTAAATGGGTTGTTTGGTAATCCAAAGAACTTGTTCCTGTACGTGACCTTTTTTAAAAATGGGATTTTAAATCATACGGTGCTGTGCTAGGGCTAGTAACTTCACTAAAATGTGTGGCTTTTCATTGTAGTCTTTGCACTGATGAATTTGCTGTCCCTCTGCATTACTGGAAAGAAACTCTTCTGCACATTCTTTCAAGTAGCTCTGGAACTTACAGCTATGTCTATTCATCTCATTTTTTTTTTTTTTACATTTTCAAATAATAGTAATAGTAATAGTAATATTTTTTTCTTCAGGCTTTTCAAATCCTTCCAAGCAAAAGCGGGAATTTCATTAAAGTTTTTACATTTGTAAATTACTTGTATTTATTGAATAAAGCCACACTTAACATTAGTAGAAACATTAGAACTGAATAAACTAAGAACAAGACTATTTTGCACAACAGAAATTGTAGTTAATGCGTTGAGAAAAAGAATAAATGCTGGCATTTTCTGCATGTTATCCATCCTCTTTCCAAGCATCCTTACTGTATTAAAATGTCTGTATTGTTCCTTATTTCTGTATAATTTTTGTGGAAGTTGTGTTTTGATTCACTAACTTTACTTTACATAGACTTTATTACTTATAAGATCATGTTGTGATTTTAAAACAATGAAACTATCTCTATATTCAACCACGATGGAGCGAAATGTTTTATTGGATTTTAACTTTCTTTTTTGCAGATCTTACAGTACTTGCTTGCATTAATTAATTACATTAATTGGCAAAACATGAAGCTCAAAAAAATTCAAGCATACTTAGTTTTCTTTCAGTGTGAACTTCTTGGATTTCTTACAGTTAGTGTTGTGCTGGCAGAAGAGAACATCTTTTACAGGACAATGTCAGGTGCTTAAAATTTAAAAGTCAACGTGTCCTCCTCTAAGCAGGTTCAGTTATGAGATCAGACCAGCTTGCACAAGGCTTTATCCAATCAAGTCTTGCAAAACCTGTTTGGATAACCCACTTTACTGCTCAACTGCCCTCATAGGAAAGAACGTTCTTCTTATAGCCAGTCAAAATTTTTGCTCAGCATTTAGAATTTTGTAAGACTTGGGGGAATAACTATTTTCACAGTCTCATGCTAATATTCAATATGTGGTAAAAATAAAAAATATAAGTTCAGGTCACTTTTAATGCAAAGGAGTAGTCTGTTGATTCAAAAAAATAATGGAGTAATTCTCTCACAACATTTGTAGAAGGAACCAAACTGGTTTCGGAAATAGAACTGCAAGTTTGTTTTTTTTTTTTTAAAAAAAGTAGGTGATGCAAAGTGGGCTTAATAAAAAATACTGAAGTACTGAAGAGGAATTTACTTTCCCACTTAAAGATAGGTTAGCTTTGAAAAACTAGTTAAATCAGGACTTGAATAATACATGGAAGGATTAAACTAAGAAATCAGTGAGGAATTATTTTTGACAGTCAGGTAGTTTTAATATGGAATTAACAGTTTAGTTTGAAGACTTCATACATGGGGAAAGCAATCTGCCAGGCACATCATTTTGCAAGGCAATTGGCTGTTGGTGCTGCCCATTTTCTTTCGCAGCTAGTACTGTCTTCTGTGATTTTTTTTCTTGGCAGAAGTACTGAAATAAATTGCATAATCCCCACTTTTGCATACTTTAAGGTATGGGGAGTTAAGTATGTACCAGTGCAGAGAGTCTGGATAGATGCTGTTGACTTATGCCAACTGGTATCGAGTAAGAGTAATGTGTTTGTGAAGAGCCACTTCAGGAGAGGAAGTTACTTTTTTCATGCTACTCAGCCATTCAAGCACAACAGTTGCTGTTATTAAAATGATCTGTGAAAAATAAGCCAGACAGGAGGTAGTATTGTATGCCACACAGAGGGGTTTTTTCTGTCTTGAGTAGAGCAAAAATTTTCTTCTGCTTTGTATTGTATGGAGTGGAAAATGAAACAAAGATTTATGCACAGTTCTGGATTGGAGCACAATTCTGGATTGGATGGACGGTTCCTACTTTGTTTACAGACAGACTACAGAGGTCAGTGCAAATTTAAAAAAAAAACCCAGCCCAAAAACCAAAACCCAGAAAATCAAATTAAGTCCTATTTGGTGTGAACATGACAGTAACTTCGGATAGATGCACTCTCACAAACCTGGACAAGGTCTCAGGATTTCACTCATGTTACTCTTCTTGTTGACCATTCTACTCTGATCACTTCCTTTAAAGTTTTGTTGTAACAGTCATTGCTTCTACCACTATTTCGTTCTGTCACTCTGTACATTTCTTTTCCTCTCAGATGACAGGAGTCCGAAAAATTAACTTCAAAATTTCTTAGTGGGAGAACACAACAGCAGCCTGTTTGATGAAATTTATTTATGTTATCACAGATGTGGTTTGATGTCCAGATGGAAGATGGTGACAAGCAGAGTTCCTGAAGGGTCTGTGTGGGGACTGGTGCTGTTTAATATCTTTGTTAATGATACTGACAGTGGGATTGAAGGCACCCTCAGCAAGTTTGCTGATGACACCAAGCTGAGTGGTGAAGTTAAATTGCCAGAGGGACAGGATGCCATCCAGAGGGACCTGGACAGGCTGGAGAAGTGGGCCCAGGTGAATTTCATGAGGTTCAACAAAGCCAAGTACAGGGTCCTGCACCTGGGTTGGGACAATCCCTGTTATCCACACAGGTTAGGAGATGATGTACTGGAAAGCAGCCCTGAGGAAAAGGATTTGTGGGTACTTGTGAGTGAAAAGCTGGGCATGAGCCACCATTGTGCATCTGCAGCCCAGAAAGCCAACAGCATCCTGGATTGCATCAAGAGAAGTGTGGCCAGCAGATCAAGAAGAGGGGATTCTGCCCCTCTACTCTGCTCTGGTGAGATCCCACCTGGAATATAGTTGGAGCGTTGGAGCCTTCAACAGAAGGACATGGACCTGTTGGAGTGTGTCCAGAGGAGGGCCACAAAAATGATTGAAGGGCTGGAGCACCTCTCCTGTGGTGACTGGCTGAGAGAGTTGGGGTTCAGCTTGGAGAAGAGAAGGTTCCAGGGGAACCTTATCGCAGTTTTCCAATACCGGAAAGGTGCCTATAAGTAAGCAGAGGAAGAACCGTTCACAAGGACATGTAGCAATAGGACAAGGGGTAATGGTTTTAAACTTGAAAAGGGGAGATTTAGGTTGGATATTAGGAAAATGTTCTTCACCATAAAGGTGATAGATCACTGGAACAGGTTGCCCAGAGAGGTAGTGGAAGCTCCATCATATTCAAGGTCAGGCTTGATGGGGCTCTGAGAACCTGATCCAGTGGAGATGTCCATGCTTACTGCAGTGGGGTTGGACTGTATGAGCTTTAAAGGTCCCTTACAACATAACATGTTCTATGAATCTGTATCTGGCCATTGATTGGTTTTGTATTGCTTTTGAAACTCCGATGATTAAATTAGTGTCAATTCTTAAAAACAAGAAATTCTTTATTATAATTGATTGTAACACACACTTATAGCAGCAAACACTAAATTTGTAAAACTGTTTTGAGTTTGCTGATAAAATAAAAATTCCTTATGATACTAGTCAGGTTTAAAAATAATTTGAATGGAGTGATAGTTTTTCTGTTTGACCTTAAAAAGAACTCGGCAAGTAGATTTTATTGCATTGACTGAAGCAGCTTTTAATTAAGCTACTGAATCATAGAATCATAGAATGGTGTGGGTTGGAAGGGACCCAAAGGATCATAGAGTTCCAACACACCTGCAGGGCCACAACCCTCCAGGAATGATCTAGACAGGGTTGCCCAGGGCCCCATCCAGCCTGGTCTTGAACACCTTCAGAGATGGGGCATCTACCACCTCTCTGGACATCCTGTTCCAGCACCTGACCACTCTCTCTGTAAAGAACTTAATTTAGCTCTGTGTGTAAATAGAACTTCTGATTACAGAGTACTTTGTGATTGTTTAATTGGGCCAATGCACAGGGCATCAAGTTCAGGAACAGTAAGTTGTAACAATACATGCTTAAGGGTTTCAACCAGTTTGTAAAAATTTCAACCAAATAAAAATAAAAAAAAAATCACTACTCTTTCCTCTTGATCAAAGGGCTGGAGCATCTTTCCTGTGAAGACAGACTTAGTGTTGAGTTTGTTCAACCTGAAGAATAGAAGGCTCCAGGGAGACCTAATATGTCATATAAATACCTGAAGAGGTGCCATAGGAACGTGGGAGAGGGACTGTTCACCAGGGACTGTGATAGGACAAGGGGTAATATCTTCAAGCTGGAAGAGGATAGGTTTAGATTAGACATTAGAAACAATTCTTTACTATGAGTGTGATGAGGCACTGGAATGGGTGGCCCTGAGAGGTTGTGGAAGTGTTTAAGGCCAGGTTGAATGAGGCTTTGGGCATGCTGGTCTAGTGGAGGGTATCCCTCCAATAGTATTGGGGTAGTCGAAGTTCCCCATGAGTGCTGGGACTTGTGAATGTGAGGTTTCTCTTACCTGTCTATGGAGATCTCATCTGCTCTGTTTGCTTGCTCAGGTGGCCTGTAGTGGACCCCTACTATAATGTCCCTTGTCATTATCCTCCTTTTACTCCTGACCCATAAGCTCTTATGCCAGGATGGAGGTCCATGCACTCCAGATGGACATTGACACAGAGAGCCTCACTCCCACCTTGTCATCCCTGCCTGTCCTTCCACATCACACTGATGCTGTAAGATCACAGCCTTGCAGGTCTGTGCACATCTATTACTCCTCATGTTCACAGTGCTACATGCATTTTTATAGAGGCATTTCAGTAGGGCCCCAGCTGGGAAAAGAGTAAAGAACCGTATTATTCCATTGAGTAAGCTGGTCATAATATGCCTACATCTTGAATAGTTTGTGTCTTTCTGGCGTTCGTATCTCAAAAGGTTTTAGGGGAATTGAAATAGAGAGACAGAGTTGATAAAAAATAATCAGACTCTCTTCATAAGGAATGACTTAATTTGAGGACTCTAACTTGGAGGATAAAATTTTGGAAAAAACAAATTTTGGAGGATATTGCAGTGTTCTACAAAGTATTGTATGGAGGACATAAATAAGGAACAGTCATTCATTGCATCTTTCAGTACAAGAACTGGAGGCTGCCCAGTAAACTTGGCAGACAAAAGGTTCAAAACAAGAAGGGACGCAGCCCTTTATGTAAGAGTTAGCTGATACTGACACTCCTTGGCAAGCCACTTTATGGTAGCTGGACATATGCATAGGTTGAAAGGTTGGCTAGGCCAGTTCACAGAAGAAAAATCCATTGAGACTTACTAAATACCCAGAAACACATCTGTCTCAAAAAAATCTGATCCGAAAATAGTTGAAGTTGGCAGAGTATTGGGGGGTAATTGCCATTTTATGCTTGCACTGATGTTATTCTTTCTTGGGCATTCTCTTAGATCATCGTGAAGGCAGGGTAATGGGATAGTGGAATCATTGGTCTAGCCCATGTTGCAATTCTTAGTCTTATTTTTGTATCAGGTGTGGTCTGTCATCCTAATGACGGCTAGTCTTTACAATCTACCTCAAGTACCAAGCGTTTTATCTCATATACAGCGTGGGTAAGGGCAAATAAAATGGACATTTTGTATATAAAGATGTGTGATCTCCTGAGAGACTTATAAATCATTAAAAATACTGAGAAAGTCAGGAAAGGAAGAAAGGCCATATCTACAGCAAAATGTATAAATATATTTGCAATATGTTATTGCTATAATTTATCTCATTTATTTCTGTACAGCAGAACTAAAACTTGGTTAGTAATCATAGCTGCTAGCTGTGTTTTCCTCCTGCCAAAGGTCTAGACTATAAATGGTTTCCTATAAATGGTTTAGCATAATATTTTATGCTGTATGGCAGGATGCCCCCAACCACGCCTATGTAATTAGTTTTGCTAGCTTTCCTTTTTCCCAGACTTCGTTGCATTAGCACTCTCTAAAAAGCATTGCCCTACAAGCTGCTTGAGCTGCTCTGAGTGAATGTCCTTTGAACAAAGGCTTTATGTATTAGTTGCCAGGCTTTTCCCGAATGCACTGATACAAAAATTATTAGCAGTGTACTTGGAGTAGGTATGCAGGCATTTCTTTTCTGTTCTCTAGGCCAGATTTAGCTAATCACATCCATGGAACTCCATCTAAATTTTGACTCAGTACTGAGAACGCAGTAAGACTATGGAATCACTTTTAAGGAACAGAATACAGCAAGTTGTTACCTATGTTCTGGTGATAGTTCAGATACTGAATCTCTCAAATGTGTCTGTGTGTCACAATTGTCACTCTACTTTTCTGGTAAACTAGTATCAAAATTTTTACAGTGGATCAGGAAAGACAATTAGATACACTACAGAAAAGTTTTGAAATGTTCCTCGTAGTTCTGATAGATTTCAACTCTCTGATTGTTTTATGGGTTCACTCTCTCCAGATTGCAACCTTTTGTCTTGCTATCATAATTGATTTACAATTGTCATAATTTTTAAGTTTATATGTTGTTTATCTAGATAAGGTATTTTTAATGATTTTGTTGAAATATGCCTGGTTGAGGAGTCTCAGTGTTGAAGGGGACCTAAAGCCTAGTGTGAAAGAGAAGTAACACAATCTGAAGAAGATGGTTTCATTTCAGGTTGGGCTACAACTGCTAGAATGGCTGGAGCTTCTGTATTGTGGCTTATGCTGTATATACTGCTATCAGTAAAATGATTTCAATATACCGAAGACTCACGTCAAACCTCTTTCGCTTGGGTGCTGATGTAAATGCAGAAGCCTAGAACTTGGAACAGGATGTAAAAATGAAAATGGAAAGAAGTAAGATGGATAGCTGAGCTTATTGATGCTGCCTTGACTGCCATGTCCCTCAAAATTATATCAGGACATACTGGTTTGTGTAAGAGATTTGGCAATAGCTTGAGCCACCAATCAATCTATGGTAACATTTAAGCTGTGGAGAGAGAACTCTCCTAGGATTTATGTTCACTGAGCATCACAGAAGAAAATACATGGAGGAGGGAGGAATTAATTGGACCACCAAGACTATAGAAGTCAGATACAAAATAGAAAAAAGAAAGAAAGAACTTCTAATGAGTGAGAAATCAAAGCAAAGGAAAGAGTTGGGCATCCTGCAAGTGGTAGGCTTTGGAACCACAATTACCTGGCTCTTTCTGCAGTGTTTGACTTTGCTTATAAAGCAGAATTATCTGTATTTTTGTGCTACCTAATTTTAATCAATTTAGTAGTACTTTTGTGGGAGTAAAGATTGGTTTGTGATAAGTGTTATATCTGAACAAGTCAGCAGTATTGATGCTGAGTCGAATTTTTTTATATCAACAGAATACTAACTTCGTTCTTTTAAGCCTTTGTGGGTATCTCTTCTAGATACTTAATTGGATTGTGATCTAACAGCTTGTTACTCTGTACTTTTCATTACTTCTGTCTTGGTTCTGGCCAGGGCAGAGTTAAGCTCCCCAGACAGTCAGCACAGGTGAGCTGAGTTAGCCTGGGCTCTTCCCATTGCTGCAGCTGGTAAGGATGTGTTTCTCTATGTGGATTGGGGAAAAGGAAGGTTTTTTATCTGTGTGGCTGTAGAATAAACCCTGAAAAGTGCCCCAAATGTACATAAATACAGATAGTCATAGAAAGCAGAAGATTACTAAAAGCCTGAATATATTATTTCTTCAGAATAACAAGATTTTAAAGCTTCTTCTGTAATAATTCATTTGTATGATATCTTATCAGTGATTTGAAATAGTGTAGCATGCATGACCATGGGTATCTCTTAAGCTTATAACCATCTCAGTGTCATGTTGCCTTTGGAGCTATTTTTTTTACAAACTTATCCATGAAGTCCTCTATTTTAATGTAGCTAGTATCATTTTAGTAGCTCTGATAGATACTTGCAAGACACGTGTCATCAATGTAGTGATAATACTACTGGTTATGGTAAATTTGCAGCTGCTATTCTAACATTACATTGAAAAAAATGACAGCATTAAAAATTGCTTCAGAATGGAGTCTATCTTTCTGTTCTGTGTTTGCAGTTTTAAAAAAGTAGTATATAAACATTTAATTTTCAGTGCAATTATTGAAAATATTTCATTCTGTATAAATCAGGAATATTAGAAAATTATAGCCGTAATAGTGTTTCTAGCTTTAGCTCTGAGTTTAATTTATCCACCCAAGCTAAGTAGCAGAAGAAAGTCCAATAGAGGCATAATTTGGTTGTCTATGGCAGTTTTAAAGACATGGAAAACTAATAATAGAAAAAGCTATTTCTGTTGAGTGATGTGTAACATATATATTATGCTTTTCCTTCCTTGGTTTAAATAGCTCTTTTTTGGTTTGAGGTTTTTGAGGAAGAAACCAAATAGGACGTGTACTTTATTTTAAGGCAGAATGCTGTTGTGGTGTACCACTTTCTGTAAATCTAAGGATATGCTGTAGTAAAGACTTTAGAAAGACATCAAAAAGTATTGTGTTATAGAGAGTATTGCTGTTTGTAACCTGTACAAATCTAATGAATGACCAACTTATCTTGAGTGATGAACTGTTGAAGAGTTACGATAGAAAGATTTATCAAAACTGACCAAAATCAGTTTTTGTTTTATAACTATTTTCCCCACAATTCTCTAGCATTAGTGACATTGTCTGCACTTCAGAAAGAACCAGTTTTTAATCGTAGCCAAAGTATATATATGAAATATAATATGGTGAAACTACAAGCTACTCACTGTTTTTGTCCATTTTTATTTTCCATAGAGTTGTCAGATAGCTTGAGGGTTTCAGTTCCTTTAAGAGAAGTCTGAGATTTCAGTTTGATTCTTAAGTAGTTCAGGTTGTAATTCTAGGTTCATTAAATAAGAATGGAGGTGTCCTGGTTTTGGCAGGGATGGAGTTAGTTATCATCCTAGCAGCTGGTATAGTGCTGTGTTTTGGATTTAGGATGAGAATAAGGTTGGTAACACATGGCTATTTTGTTGTTGTTGTTAGGCAATGTTTACACCAAGTCAAGGATTTTTGAACTTCTCATATTCTTACCTCCTTCCATACAGCAAGTAGGTTGGGGATGCACAAGATACTGCAGGGGGGGGACACACAGACAGGATAGCTGTGGGGCAAAGGCGTATTCCATACTCAGCATATAAATGTCAGAGAGGCTGACCAGGAGCTGGGATGTCAGCTCAGGAACTAGCTGGGCATTGGTGGTCTGTGGGTGGTGAGCCATTGTGCTGTGGATCACTTGTTTTGTGTATTCTATCATCATCATCTTCTTCCTTTTCTGTCTTACTAAACTATCATCTTTACGCTTGAGTTTTACTTCTCCACCCTCCCTATGCCACCCAATTCCCTCCCAGTTCTCTCCCCTGTCACACTGGAGTGGTGGGGATGAGCAAACAGTTGCTGGCTGGATTAAACACAGAAAAGGTTTGTTGCTCTTTTTTTGTCTTGTCTTTTAACATTTATTCAAATATGAGACATAGATGATTGGGTGCGTAGATACATCATGCTGCACAGCGTAAAGAATAAAAAGTGAAAAAGATAGAATTCTAATGAACCTGTGATGTTTATCATTGAGCAAGGGTGTATGATAAGGACAGTATTTGAGTAGCTTATTGTCAAAACCTACAATGATAAAAAGCAAGTGTCAAAAATTATAATTTGGTTTAAAACAAGTGAAAAATAAAACCTTCCTTTAAGAGATAACATATTTGGAAATGGTCCCTAAAAATGAACTCTTAGTATTTTGTAGTAGTTAGATCTGTTCCCTCTTAGTCAGCAGAAAACCAGTTCTTAGGCTTTATTTTATTTTCTGACACCTTTTTCAGCAGTTTAATTAGCAAATCCTATAGTATTATATATATGAAGTACATGTTCAGCTGTTGCAAAGTTATTAAGAGATTTTATGTCTAGTCATACCTATTGCTTTGTCTAGCATGAATTTTTTTATATGCATGTACTTTTGTTGTAGTAAGTTTTGTGTGGCTGACTTCTGCTGGAGGAGGGGGCTGAAGGGATGGCTGCTTCTTGCAGCCTTGAAGCTCTCTGCAGGCCTGAGAGTGCAAACACCAGCTGGCTCAAGGCCAGAGTCGTTGCTGACCAAGGCTGAGCCAATTGGTGATGGTCACAGTGTCTCTGGGAATCACATTTAGGACAAAAAAAACCCCCAAAGAGCCGCTTTTTGCCACCAGAGAAGGGAGTGAGAAGATGTAAGAAACTGTGCAGGCACCAAGGCCAGTGAAGAAGGGTGGGAAGGAGGTGCCCCAGGTGCCAGAGAGAGAGATTCCCCTGCGGCCTGTGGAGAAACCCATGGTGAAGCAGGCTGCCCCCATCTACGGCCTGTGGAGGACCCCACAGCAGAGTGGGTGGAGACACCTGAAGGACACTGTGACCCTGTGGGAGGCCCGCTTTGGAGCAAGCTCCTGGCAGCAAAACCTGCAGCCCATGGAGAGACCGACCCACTCCGGAGCAGGATTTGTGACTCCATGGGGGACCAGGCTGGAGAAGTCTGGGCCCGAAGGTCAGCGTCACATGGAAGGGAGCCATGCCAAGGCAGTTGGTGAGGAGTTGAAGCCCCATGGGAAAGGGCTGATGTTGGAGAAGTATGTAGAGTCTGTCTCCGGTGGGCGGGACCCCATGCTGGAGCAGGGGAAGAGTGTGAGGAATACCCCCCTCCCTTTCCCCCACCCTTTGCAGCTAAGTAGGAAAAACTCGTGAGGAAACCCCCATTCCCCTATTCCCTGCCCCTCCCCGTGTGGGAAGAAGGGAGCAAAATCATGACTAAACTTAAGCCTGTTAAGATGGGAGGGGTGGGGGAGGTGCTTTATGATCTGGTTGCACTTCTCATTACCCAACTCTGGTGTCACTGGGTGTGCAGTGAGTTTTCTTTCCGTTATTCTGTGTTGAGTGTGTTTTGCCCGTAGCACGAATTACAGAATGATCTCTCCCTGTCCTTGTCTCAACTCCTAAGCCTCTCAATATGTATTTTCTCCCCCGTCCAGGTGAAAAAGGGAGTGATAGAGGGACTTTGTTGGGCATCTGGCCTCCAGTCAGGGCCAAACCACCACATTTTTTATGTTTATATTCCAGCCATCTAGGTATATTTTTCCTTAGCAATTTGCTAGGATTGTATTCTTTGTTTCCTAAACTCTTTTTACTAAGAAATATTCCTTAGAAAGCCTCAGTTATTTCTGGTAATTTTTGAATAGATTCATGTGATTATAAATGAGTAGATCATGTTTCTTACTGGTGTTAACAGTTTGCATTTCTATTAGTTTTCGTGCTTTATTCATTTATTACACTTCAAGAAAATACATGCTTTAGGTTATTTTTGTTGACTGGTTAAAGTCTTTGAAGTGTGTCTGATGCTACTGTTCATACAAGTTTCCACTATGGTACCAGGTGTATTTCTCTCAGTGTTAATTTCATGCAGACAGTCCTTCATTCTTGCACAGTGGATATTTCCAGTAGCATACAGCTAGTAACAACAGTGCTTTAAAGATGCTTTTTTTTTAGTAGTCTGTTTCATATAATCAGTGTGGTGAAAGTCCTTGAATGTAAAAATATATGTTAACATGTAAGTAGTAATAATTTTGCCTTTGTACTACCACTACTGAAAGAACTTTTGGAATCTTAATACTCACACATCAGAAAGTTCATGAAGTGTTAGAGCTCAAAGGAAGGTGGCAGAAAGGCCACAATGTGCCATTGTGATGCTGACAAAATTCAATTTATTATTCTAATTTAAAAGGAAATTGCAAAAATTATTTCAGCATAAGAGACATCTCTACTCTGTACTGGGACAGAGGCACTCACTGTTGCTGATAAAGGCATAACTACATCCCCCAAGTGGACACTGATTTTTTTTTTTTTAGTATATTGAAGAAGAGTTAACTTAAATGCAAGCCATAGACCTGGGGCTTCTATCAGGGAAGTTAAGAGTCTATGCTGTCCTGTTATCCTTGCAAGCACTCAGAAAAATCACTGATGTGGAGGAAAGGCAGATAGATGAGCTGGGCAGCCTAGTACAGGTGTTCACAAATTATGTAGAAAATAATGACTCTTAATGTAAGACTTAATAACTTTAATGGATCAGCTTTTTATCTAATGTAGCTTTTAGAATAAAAGGGTGGGTGAAGGTATGGTTGGATCATCGTGATGCTTTCTAGCCTCCAAACTTGTGAATTAGTAAGTCTCTAAGTCTCTCTTTTTTTTTTTTTAAGTAAGGGATGCTTGTTTGCATAGAACTCCATTTGGACTTCATAGTTGCACAATTACATGCATTTGACTCACAAGCTGACACGTTAGAGAGGTCAGGAAGAATCCTGTCTCCTTTGCCTGCAATGTACAGCTGGATGAAGAGAAGTATTTTTCTTTCCCTAAGGTATCTGGGATTGGTTGTAGCTGTAAATAAGTTATCAGACAAGACTGAGCAGTGCTTACAGTATGTACAGAGAACTCATCTTTCCTATGTATCTGATTCAAGTGTCCTCAAGTGATCAGGATCATATAAATCATCAGATTTGCGAAGAAAAGGGACTTCCTGGCGAGTCAGAGTTGCAGATAACTTAGACTTCTTCAACAGATAGTCTGTACATTACATTAATAATTAAATAGTCATCAGTGATTTTTTTTCTTGCACTGAGCACCACTGGCACAATTGTTCACAGTAATCAGCTGATTTTCCAGAACAGAGGACCTTCATATATTTTGCCTGTTCATAATTGTATGTGGCCACCTTCTGAACTCTTCCATGGAATTAAGTGAGATTAATTGTTGTTCTAGGCCAAAACTGTGCAAGGACCTTTTTCTTTTTTCTTTTCTTTCTTTCTTCTTCTTCTTCTTCTTTTTTTTTTTTTTTTTTACAATTTGATGGACTTATAAAACAATTTGGTAATACAGATAGCATAATTTCTGTGTCCAGGAGTATGGTCCCTCTCACTGTTTAGTTCAGTGGTATGAAAGTATATTTTAGCATGTGTCATGCTCATATCCTGCCAAAAAATATGAGAAATATTTCCTTTTTAAGTGGCCCTGGAGGCACTTCGAGTCTATCTCTTCAGTTTCCTTCTGGCTGATGTGTCGGTTGGACTTGTCAGTGACAGCTATGCATCCATTATGCATTTCCCACCTGTCTGACATGGCCCTTCAGAAGCCATGCAGGTGTGCCCAGAAATCCCAGAGCTCTTCCCCGTCTGTCTCATTGAATGACTTTTGATCAGTTCCGGGTGGGAATGGACATGTAATCAACAATATTGCTTGTACCTCTTTCCACATTCCACATCTCCAACCTGATACTGTTTCAGGGACATATGCACCCACTTCATTAGGAGACATATGATCTTCTCTTCCAGCTTGGGCTAAAGATTTCCTTGGCTGTCTCAAAATGTCAGGATTCATCCTGAGGTTTTTTGCAATTTGTGTATCTGTATTCTTACATTCTAAGTTTGTGTGCTGGCTGTCTTACACCTTCTGTCAGTAAATAAAAAAGAAAATGTATTCATATTTTGCAAACTGCATTTTTGCATAACTTGAGCCTCTTGTCGGGTTTTTAATGCTCAGTTGAGATAATTGAAGGCTTAAGAATTTACTTTTTGTCGACTTTAGCTCCTGAAGCACGTACTAAGGTAACTATAACCCATCTTCACCTGTTTGTTTTGAGTGGTCTTTTTTGTTGTTGGTTGGTTGGAGGGTTTTTTGTTGGGTTGGTTGGTTTGGTTTTTTACAGTAGTGATTGGACCTATCTAACCTCAATAGTAATCTGGATGATTTGTCATTTCAGGCATTTTATGGTTTGAAGCTACTATTGGCAAGTATTGACTGTATAGTTTTCCCCATTTCAGAACCCAACATATAATCCTTCCAAGGATTAGGTGGATTCCTTGAAAATTCAAAATATAACTAGAGGAAATGGTGTCAAAGCAACAACAAAAACAGATAAGTTAGGCTGATTTGTTTAAATTGTAAGAGAAGCGAGTGATGGAATTGAGCAGTTTGGTTCATAAAATTGATGAGCTTTCAAAGAAATGGTCAGAAACTATGATACAAAATGGAAAAATAAGTAAGAAAAATGGAGCTCAAAGATGATGTTGGTAAAGTCATTTGACATTGAAAACTTAAGAGTTTTATCTGTTAAACTGAGGCACAAGAGAGTGAGTGCATGAATATTCCTTACAGGAACTACTGCCTAGAAAATTTGAATAATAAGACATTATTAGAATGCATTATTAACTAGATATGTTCTTGTATTGGAAAATGAAATCATATTTTCCTAAGTTTTATCTAATATGTATTTATCTAATTTGAGTTCCATTATCATTATCATTATATTTACAAATGCTTGCCTATACATAATGAAGAGCATTCTCTGTTGAGCATAGACTGAAGGATACCATGGTCTTAGTTTTTCAAAAATATAACAGGAAAAAGGGACTGAATTTATATAATTCTCTTGTATCACAGTTCTAGTGAAACTGAACTGAAGATGGGGAGTAATTTTAAATTCATACCTTTATGGGAGTAAACTGGTTAAAGTCATAAGGGCAAATTTTCATCTGTGCCAAAACCAGTGACAACATTTTAGTTGCTTTTAGTGGGGCTGGATTTCTTGTAAACATCCGTTTTACCTAAGAATATATGTCTTTCACTGCTTTTTTCCTGTTAGCATTGGATATTAAAAAATATTAGGAGACCAGGCTTGCTTATGTTCAGCTCTAGACTGCATTTTAAAGAATTTGAGCAAGTTTGGATTTTCTCACTAAATAAGCCTGAACTCTGTCTGCTTTCTTTTGGGAATAATTTTGCATGAACTTCAATAGGATTTAGTTCAGTCTCTGTCCTAAATGTGGAAATAAAAAATTTGCTTCCTTACATATGTAAAAGGCAGGAAGTACTCAGTAAAAATCTTCCATTGCAGCTTTGTGACTTACAAAACCTGGTTATTATATTCCAAAACATTTTATATAATTGTGTTGGATTGGTTTGATTGCACTCCCCTGTCCAAACAGGAAATGGGAAATCAGGGGGAGCTTTATGTGCATATAGGATGGCAGAGTGAACCACCTTGATGAGATCAATTCATACTTTTGAGTTCAAAATTAGAGATAAATCCCACAACCTGCCCCACACTTAGTACCTTTAAAAAATCACAGGAATTCCATGTGGTCACAGCAGTATACATGCATGGAGAGTTTACTGGATTTGTTCCAAATTTTAAGCTTTGTAATTTTGCCCATGGATTTGGCTTACAGACAGACCTTAACTCTTTTTAGCATTAAAAGGTATAGAAACTCCTATGTGCTAACAGACCTTAGGTTATTTTCAACAGAAATGTCCGGTGGCCTAAAATAAGTAACTATTTGGGTTAAAAATTAAAGGATAAATAAAATGTTTTCACTCACCATTCAAAGGAGTTTTTCTGAAACATGCAATGCAATGAAATGAGTCACCACACAAGTCATGGAGGGCAAAGGCAAGGATTGGGAATATGAAGAACTGCCCACTGTAGGAGAAGATCATGTTCAAGAACACCTAAGGAACCTGGAGGTGCACGAGTCCATGTGACCTGATAGGGTGCATCCACATGTCCTGAATGGACTGGTGGATGAAGTGGCCAAGCACTGTCCATCATATTTGAGAGGTCCTGGCAGTCTGGTGAAGTCCCCACAGACCGGAAAGGAAGAATATAACCCTTGTTTTTAAAAAGGGAAAAAAGGAAGTCCCAGGGAACTACAGGCTGGTCAGTCTCACCTCTATGCCTGGCAAGATTATGGAGCAGATATTCCTGGAGGCTATGCTCAGGTGCATGGAGAATAGGGAGGTGATTGATGACTTCTAACATGCTTCACTAAGGACAAATAGTGCTTGACAAATTTGGTGGTGTTCTACAATGGAATAACAGAGATGGTGGACAAGAGAAGGATGACTAGCATCATCGTCTTGGACAAGTATGTGCAAGGCATTAAACACTGTCCAGCAAGACAACCTTGTCTCTAAATTGGAGAGACATGGATTCAGGAGATGGAACACTCAGTGGCTAAGGAACTGGCTGGATGGTTGCACTCAAAGAGTTGTGATCAACAGCTGAATGTCCATGTGGATGTCTGTGATGAGTGGTGTTCCTCAGTGGTCAGGTTGACACACTGGAGGGAAGGGATGCCATCCAGAGGGACCTTGACAGGTTGGAGAGATGGGCCAATGCAAACTGCATGGAGTACAACAAGGCCAAGTGCAAGGTCCTGCATGTGGGTCAGTGCAGTCCTGAGCACAACTGCAGGCTGGGTGGTGAATGGGTTGAGAGCAGCCCTGAGGAGAAGGACTTGGGGGTGCTGATTGATGACAAGGTCAACATGAGTCAGGAGTGTGCTCTAGCAGCTCAGCAGGCCAACCATGTCCTAGACTGCAACAAAAACAGTGTGACCAAGAGGTGGAGGGAGGTGATTCTGCCCCTCTACTTCGCTCTCATGAGACCCCACCTGGAGTACTGTGTCCATGTCCACATCTAGGGTCCCCAGTACAGGAAAGACATGGAACTGTTGGAGCAAGTCCAGAGAAGGGCCACAAAGATGATCAGGGGCTGGAGCATCTCTCCTATGAAGACAGGCTGAGAGAGTTGGCTTGTTCAGCCTAGAGACAAGAAGGCTTCAGGGAGACCTAATTACATCATACCAATACCTAAAGGGGTCCCATAGGAAAGTTGGAGAGGAACTGTTCACCAGGGACTGCGGTGACAGGACAAGGGGCATTATCTTCAAGCTGGAAGAGGATAGGTTTAGATTAGACATTAGAAACAATTCTTTACTATGAGTGTGATGAGGCACTGGAACGGGTTGCCCACAGAGGTTGTGGAAGCCCCGTCCCTGGAAGTGTTTAAGGCCAGGTTGAATGAGGCTTTGGGCATGCTGGTCTGGTGGAGGGTATCCCTCCAATAGTATTGGGATAGTCAAAGGTCCCCATGAGTACTGGTGCTTGTGAACTTGGCTTATATCACTAGCCATATAGTAGGATTGCATATTCAATGAAGGTGTAATTAATTAATTGACTGCTGCATGAGCACTGCTGTTGTTATTAGCTGTGCCACAGACAACGTTTTAATTCCATTTTCAGCCTCAGATACGTAAATGCCAACTACACAAACATTTATTGAACTTCTGTATTTGAAGGAATGTCTGTAAAATGATTAAATTTCCCCTTTAATGATATAATTTAGCTTTTTGAAAAATGTTTTTCATTTTTGTTTTTTATAGTATCCTCTTAAGACACATGTAATCAGTCACTGGAAGCTAATGAGAAAGAAACTATAATTACAGTTCATAAAATTCTGTTTATATAATTGTCGATGTAATAATTGAGAGATACAGAATCAAAGTTTTAAATACTGGGAGTTGGAATTAATGTTGTTTAATTGATAAGTGTGAGACTCTTGTGAGGATTCCAGTTATGTCTATGAATTAAAAGGTTAGCATTCCGAATCAGTGGTAGGCTATAGACGTGCTGCTGTAACTTTGTAACAGCGATTACAAAGAACCACTTTAACCATCTTTTTCTTACTGGCAGGTGTTCCACTGGCTTGAGGCCAGCGGCTGTGAGTGTACTGCAGCTTGCAGTTTACACCAGTGTAGAAAATGCTGACACCAGCTGGCTGCACATAATTAAGCTGTTTGCGGTCTGACAACTTGAGCTATGATACAGATACATGATAAATATGCAAAATATCTCACAAATTTGATTCTCTGACATATTTTATCTACTTTTTTTTTTTTCCTTCTCCTTAACAGATATGATATCTGCACTTATAAAAACAAGCCTTGTGGAACACTGGGTAAGATTATAAAGAGAAATTGCTTTATTCTCACCTATTGATTTATTGACTGATTCCATCATTTCAAGTTTGTGCTTATTAAAAATTTTGTCGTTTAAGAAATATGAACAATAAACGGTAAGCTAGGTGGGGTTTTGCCTTTGATGCATTGATGGAAGAGTTTAAATTGGTGAACTGCTGCTGTATTTCTTCTCTGGCAGCTGTAGTTCTGATAAAACCTAGCAAATTACTCAAACTTCTTACAGAAGGAAACTTGCTGTTTATTTCTATTTTTAACCTGTGTCCATAATCTAGGTAAAAATCCTCAAAACCAAATAAAAGACCTCAAGAAAGTAAAAACTAAATTGGCTAAGCAAAAGAAACATGCTTGGAGATTTACACTGTTGCTCTGTTCTAGCAAGGGAGTACAACTTCAAGTTGTTCCTTTCACAGACTTAGAGAAAAGTAGGACAGTGATATAAATTATAGAAGCTTTGATACTCTGTAAAGCAATGCTTTGACAATGGAGAAGCACACGTAGCAACTTCAGGCACAGGATGGGGAGCTGTTGTTCTATATGTACCTAAATTTGTCACCAAAATAATTTATTATGGTATTTATTACCATTACTAGTGCTTTAATACAGGAAAAAACGTTATTCAAAGACCAATGTAAATTTTAAATTTTTTTTCCAATTAACATCCTTTCATAAGCCTCTTTCATAGAAGTAATTGTACAACTTGTAGTTCGGCTAATTCTGATTCTTAATACTTTCCTCAATCAGAATGCATAACTTTTTATCTTTCCTTGAATTACTGTATGCTTTGATAGCCTTCATTTATGTTAATTTTTTGGCAAGTCCCATTCAAGGCAGTATGATGGTTCTGTCACAAGGATGTAATTTACATGGGGAAAGGTAACAGAATTTTTCCTGCTGTAAATACAAACAATATCTACAGCAAGTTTTAGGAAAAGGCAGATGATGCTGATGAAATTCTAAATATAACTGCTTTTCTCTGATAGCTGTGTGAAGGAGACAAAGCTAAAGAGACTGTATTGATGTCACAGAATTGTCTTTGAGAGTGTTATGAAGTTTGAAAGAGTATACATTCACGCAAGCTATTTGATATTTTACATGTCATTTTTAACATAGATCATTAGTGTATTATTTCTTAATGTATCAGACTTTATCATAAAGGTAAATTCTGCTCTATTTGAATCCAGCATACCAGGATAAACTTCGGCAACTGTTTTGTTAAACAAAAGCTTGCTTTAAAAAAAAATAAATTGTATGGTAACAGTTCCAACTCAGCGTTATAGGACCCTTGGCAACATAACCATGACAATTTATTTTCATTATAGGCATTGAATTGGGGAAGAGATGAGGCCCTGTGGCCTTCTTTTGCAAGACATTTAATATGCTTAAGTTCCACTGACCTCTCGTAACTGTGGCTAAGCATGTATTTAAAAAGTCTGCAAATGAAAGTCTCAGAGAGGGCTCAAAAGTTCGAAAGAAACCTGAATCACTGGTATTCTAGGAAGAAGCAGAAGGAAAGGATTTTCTGTGGCATAGACATCTCTCCCCTATTTCAGTTTTCTAAAACAGAATCTTTCGTGGAATCTTTGAGGAAAGGCAGACCTCAGATGTCTTTGCAGGACATATGTAGCTTCAGTGAAGGACAAGTCCTTTTTGAAATCTGAGCCACAGACTGAGTTGTTGACTTGATGTCAGCCACTTGCTGCAAGCATGGTATGGAATTACATTAATGTGGTCATGTAAGTCACTCAAGCAAGTGCTCAGTTGTAAGATGTGAAGACAGAAACTACTTTATCGCTGAAACGTGGTGTACTTTGCCAGGGAACATGAGGGTTGCTGTATAAATATCGCCATGTTCCCTTCAGAGGGTCCTACTCAATTAGAGTAGCATAGGTGAACTGTAATTACTGTATTTCCTACAGGTTGCACACTTAAAAAAAAATGCAGATTTTTCTCCATGGATAGCCTTTTTTCTTCTCATGTTTTATCCTGTCCTCAGTGGGTGTGTCAAGACTGATGCTTTGTTTATAGCATTGTTTTGATGCAAATTTTGCAAACACATATTGTCACCTTTTGCCCATGTCAGTCTGGTTACCAGAGTAGTTCTGGTCTGTGTAAACTAGATTTGCTTTGGAGGAAGCAAGGTCAGAGAATGCATACTCTCCAAATGCTCCTTATGTGCTTATGGGAAACGTTACGGTCTAAATGACTACATGCGCTGTATTGTCATGATATCCTGAAATACTTTTTCCCTTTAGAATGCTTTGAACCACATGTGTATTAAATACATTCAGCCTATGGGATTAATGTAGTCCAAAGTAGAGTGTCCAACCTACATACACAGATATGTGAAGAGCCTCGGTATCAGTGCTTCACTCTGCCAACCCACCCTTACGGCTCCGCATTACTTTCTAATGTGGATACGGCCAGGAAACACTTGTCATTTTACCACTTGCTTTATTCTTAGTCCAAACAGAATAAATTGAAGTGCCTGCTCATATAAGGAGTATGATTTCTCTCTTTCCCCCTACTTGTCCATTCCCCCCAAACCCCAAAGAAAGTTACGCTTTTTGCAGTCATTTTTTGTTGGAATGTATTTAACTGAGCAGGTAATTTCCTTAAAGAAAGGATTACTGCTTTTTTCAGATAAGAAACTCTAGGGAGGAATACGTTATATAAATCTGATGTTTAGAGCTTTCTCTAGTGGCACTAAATTATGAGTGCAGTATGTTGTGTGATAATCTGTTGCTGAAGAATGTGTAAAATACGGAAGAGTCATATTCTGTAAATTCCAGTGGTTTTTTTCCTCTCTGAAGAAAGTTTTTAAAAGGGCTTGTAATACAATAATGTTTTAATTCCAGAAGATGATGGGTGATAAATGGAAAAGACTTCCATGGTTAAATGAATACTTGTTATTAACATGTCTCCTCTCTCTTCATTGATGCATTCAGTTTTGTTTTTTTAATTTTTTTTAACGTACCATGTGAGGGTTTTCATAGCTAAAAAAGTTGCTTGTATGTTTTTATGAACCCACTAAACTTAAACAGATTTCTTTAGAAAAATAATGTGGATACATTTTGCTTTCTTCAGGCTCAAGAATGTTAAAATAGAAATGCTTTCTTGAATTCCCTCTCCTGGCTCAAGTTACTAGGTGGTCCCAAGTTACCAGAAGTAAAATTTATAAATCTAACCCCTAGTCTAGACATTTTCCAGCACTGACTGCAGTTCAAAAAATATTAATGTCTAGCCGGCAAAGTGAAATTCCCCCCAGTGATTTTGTAAATGACTAGAAAGTTAACCTTTTGCCAACTGCTCCTTCTGTGCATAGAGGTTATTAAAAAGAATCCAGGCATTTATAACTAGGGCTTTTAAGACTGAAACACCTTGGCATGACCCTTTGTGTCTCCTTCTGTTTATTCAGGCTTGGCCTCTGTGGCTGGAATGTGTGAGCCTGAAAGGAGCTGCAGCATTAATGAAGACATTGGCCTAGGTTCAGCTTTTACCATTGCACATGAGATTGGTCACAAGTGAGTGAGTGTAAAAAAAGAATACATTTTAATGTACCACCTTTTTAATATTAGCTTAATAATAATGTTTTTTTCCTGCATGGCTGTACCATCTCTATTCTGGTGCTCCATGTTTCTGTGTATAGTATTCATGAGTGGCAGTACACTTTATTTCATATATATTACCAAGGGCTTTAAATTCAGACTTGTTGTTTACCCTTTGATTTTGGATTCCAGTTAAATCTGTGCTTTTGAGATTTGGCTCACAACCTCCCTACTCTGTTTCATATTTTTAAAAACTTGGCTTTGAAAATTTTCTTCTTCCCTCTTACTTTTGCCTACCTTTCTGTATGAAAAAAATAGTGGTTAAAAGGTAATTCAAACTATTTTCATTAAAGCATTGATTCTGTTGTCAATATTCACACACTTTTAAGTCATCCTTTACTCAAGCATGAAGTATATAAAACAATCATAGAGTCATAGCATCACTTGTTACATATTCAGCATCAACATGTCATTTTAAAGAGCATGATGTTACAAGACTGGTAAAATGTGAGTAGAATTTGGTCTGGAAATATTTTGGGTCTTCCTTCAAATTACAGCATTGCTAGTATATTGTGATGACTCTAAAGACTAGGTACCTTCTGCTGTCAAGATGCTTCCCTCTTTGTTTAGATGGGCTGACCAAAACAGAGTTATGGACGATATTTTTCCAATCATTAGCTGATAGAACTGCTAAAAGTTTCAGTGCAGACTGAAATGGAAGCTATCAATCTTCTGATCAAAAAAAAAGGATTTGGAAGTAAACAGTTATTTCCAGCCCACCTATAATGAGAGATAACCTCTGGGCAAGTAGGATCTCAATTCGTATTATGTATAGAAAAAAACACTGTAGTTGCACTGAAGTGGATGAATTTTAGAATCCAAATGCAATTGCGTAAGGTCTGAACAAAAATAATTTAAGTCATGTAGTCCTCATCTTCATTTGATTCCTTCTTTTTCTTTTTTTGCATGAGTTGAAAAACATAGGGTTGAGGAAAGACCTCAAAATCAGTTCTGAAATTCTTGTTAATACTGTCCCTTAAATTAATAGCTGACCTTGCTGTGAATTTATCACGTTTAACAACAGAAACAATCTTCTAATACCACATTTTCATTCTGATCCATATGTCATGAAACTACATATCTTATGCAGGTTATTCCACGGATACATGAAAATAATTTAAATACGTGCAGCTATCTTATCATGCAAAGCTGGCACGATGACAAGAATTGATTTGAAGAGCTTAGACTTTGGTTAGAATCCAAGAAAAACTATATAGCGATAGCATATATCCTGTCAGCACAGGAATTTTTTTAGCCATCTGTGTTTTCTGCATTCCGTATCTTTTGTCTTGTATATGAGGTCTTTTACAATTCTGAAATCTCAGCTCTTTGAAGCTTTCACCTCATGCTGTAACTGGCATGATATGTCAAATGCTGGTTTGAAAAGGGAGTAGAAATCAAAATCCCTTAGTGCAGTGATTAAGGAAAGTTACACTGCAAGCTTGGTGTTAAAAATAAACGTGCCATGCAGATACATTCAATAGAAGCTAGGAAGAATATTTGCAATATTTGCAAAAAATCTTAAAGGTGACCTCCCAGTCACCCACACTGGGACTGAATGCCTCTACAACTAAATCAAGGAAGTTGTTCCTCTCAATTTCTTGCTTCCTTGTAGCTACTAGAAGGTACTCACATATGTGAGTAAAATAGTTGTTTCAGGGAGACTTGTAAACATTTTTCTCTAGCTGTAGTGGGATGATTGCTTTCCTCTTCAGACATACATGGGAAATAGGAAATTTGTCGTCAAATGAAAAACAAAAGCATTTAAGGGATGTGTCTATAGTTAATATAGCACAGAATCACAGAATTATAGAATGTGTTAGTTTAGAATGTGTTAGGATTCTCTGAAAATAACAATTCCAGTAATAGACACACCAAAAAACCCACTCAAATTACAATGGGAGGATTGCACTTTGAGAGATGGTGTTTTCATTAATGATATAGTTACCATGGAACACTGAATTTAAAAAAATGTTGAACTAAGCTGTACAATTCTCTTGTGATTAAAAGAAAACAGTAATGATAATACATTTATTTTTATAGATTATCCACAGTTTCCCCAAAACTGGGTTTGTAAGTGTCCATAATGGAAGTACGGCTCAGCTTGTTAGTCGTAGTGTGTCATCAGATGATTCAGTCTGAGCTTCTCCATATCATAATTTATTAAATTCAACTAATTTAACCTGGTATTGATCCAAATAACTTCCATTTGATTGTAGAGTATTATCTAGAAAAACATGTAGTATTGAAGACTTAAAGAGTCCAAGACTGTGAGTGCTACTCTTTCTGTTAAATATAAATATTTTAAAAAATATTTTTTGGCTTCTGTTCCTTACCATTTGCTGATTTTTTTTTAATGAGTATAACCCAGTAATGGTGCAGATAAGCTGTGTACAGCTGAGACTCATAAACAGCTGTTTTTATTGATGTTAACCATACACTCTGATTAACTCAGGTGTTTCTTTCTTGAGGGCATACTAACAATTTTAAGGTGAATGTTTCAGCCTTATGTTACTCTTAATACTTCCATGAATCACATAAAATTCAGAGTGTGTCCTTTAGCCTTCAGAATAGTGTCTTTAGAAAATTGATTTATGATGCTTGACTTACATAGAGAATGCTTACGTTCCTGCCATTATATATTTCATGCCTAAGAAATGCTTAAGGTTTCTGATAAGTGAGAATCACAACCAGTGACTTCTTGCAGCAGGAGTGAGAATTTAATGTCTTTGTCGTCTTCTTTGTAGTGAAGAAAGAAATTATTTGCAGGCTTGATGCTCAGACAAGTTGTAAGATACAAGATCCAGTCCCATTTTCTATTCCCCTACCAGCTGAGCTAGGTGGCTTTCTTCTCTATGCTTTTTAATTTGGATATTTTCTAAAATGCCTGCCCTGTCCCGTGCACGCTATACAGGATGCTTAGCTGAACTGTATAGGAATTCCATGTTCCACTGAAAGGAGTATATCCCTAGAAGACAGGCATTGTGCCTTTCATTGTTGCTGTCCTGTGGAGTTACCTGACATTGAGAAACTAAATAACAAAGTGCAAAAGAACAAATAAAAGGCAGGGTAGAAATAAATATCAAGACATGAGGATAGCGGGCTAGGCTTGGAACAGAGAGCTGCTCATAAAACTTGGGAGTAAGAAAAGAATTTACTAATGACAGGTGTTGAGGACTGTGTGGAAGGAGCAGGGTGAAAAGGCTGATGGCTAACTTAATTTCTGAAAAGTCTTGAGTTAAAGAAGATACAGTAAGTTGAAATTCAGAGGAGTTTGGCAATGATATCTTGATTAAAAAGTTGTAAGAAGGAATAGTGGATATAGTTTAATAGAGTGAATTGGCTTCAAGATCAACAAGAATATTTTTGCTCATGTATTTAGCTCAGAATTAGTTCATACAGCTAAACTGTGCCTGCAATTCTAGCTTTTTTATAAAGCCTTGTTTTAGTCTGCATGGAAAGTAGAAAAATAGCATAAATACCATTTCTCCTCAATGAGAAAGTTAGTCTTCAGTGCTAGAGTAGAAATTTCTCATCTGGTTGTCTTTTCCTGAGTCTTCAGCAAATGGTGAGCTTCATGATCGATGAGTCAAACCTTCACTGCATTATAGGACCTAAGTTTGAGTGAGTGAGATGTTTTCTGGGAGAAATGGGCGTCGAGAAATATATGTATTGTACAACTAGAAGGAAAAGACTCTGATATGAGGTAGTAGGGACATGGATACCAAACTTTGAAGTAGCTTTCAAAAATAGTTAAAATCACTAGGATGAATTGTACTAACATTATGTCCTGTCAGCTGTCCCGTGAGCAGGTCTCCAGGTCATGCTGTCATCATTCTATCTGTGATGATGATTTCTTTCATCTTCAGTTATCACAGGGCTGACAGATGCTCTTAAACCTACAGTGTGTGGACATCACACCAGCCAGAACGACTTAAAACTTGTCTGTGCTTGATGCTAAAGGTCCTGTTAAATGCCCGGGATTTACTGAGAGCAATGCCTTATTTTTTTTAGGGACAGTTTAAATAACTTCTTTTAGTTAAGAAATGCAAACTGAAATGTGTCTGGTTTTTGGCTGGACACACCACAATTCTGGTTTCTGTGACATGTTTATATTGTGAAACTTGTGTCTCAGTATCTGTGAAATATTATGTAAAGTTTGAAATTTACAATACTAAAATAAATTGTCTAACATTAAAGCATTCTAATCAAGGGGAAGTAATGTAATAACATTTCAGAAACCTTAATTAAAGTGCAAGAAGAATAGGGGTGAATAGCAAGGTTATCATAGCCTTCAGGGTATCATGAATTTCTAAAGGAAATCTTGAGCTCAGAAATTTGCTTCCTCGTTAGAGCAAGTATTTTCCAGTTTGACCTACAGTGTAGAGACCTAATGTTCTGGCTTCTAATGTGTGTAGCTTGTTATACTTGTTATGAAGCTACCATTATTCAATTAATTTGGTTCACAAGTTTTCAGCACCAAAGTAAAAATTTAAAATTCTTACTTTCTTCAGAATTAAGCATTAGCGATGCTCCAAACCATATAATGATCTCCAAATACAGGAGAGATTGAAATCCACATTAAGACACAGTAATTGAAAGTGAAGTAGCTAATTAATCTTGATTCCTCCCATGAGAGGAACAATGCAATATCATAGTTTCAATAAATAATATCAATGTTTATGATCCTAAATTAAAACAAACAGATTTTTCAAGACCATACTAATTTTTTCTTTTATTCGCAGTGTCATTTAAGGGTGAGTTGCAGTTTTCATGATGTTATGAAGCTGTAACCAACACTTCCAAAACATTGGCTAGAAATATATGGAGGGCTTACGTAGAAAGAGAATTTTCTCTTATGTCATGGTATGGGAGGTATGGTTAAAAAAGTAAAGAAAAAGTGCTGACTATAGGTCATAAATTATGATGGTTGTATCTTCTCTAAAAATTTTCCATAACATCCTATCAGTAAAAAATTATTTCATTGCTAGTAGGCATGAGGATAATCAAGAAAATCACCATGCATGTCCTCCCAGAAATTGTGCTTTGTTACGTGCAGTTCAAAGCTTTATTATTGTAGGGGAAAAAAACAGTTTTATTCTTTCATAGCAGACTGTGTTCACATTCACACAGGGAAAGCAACATTTTTCTTATTTTTTTATTTTATTACAAATCTGTAGATTGTAAATACACATTCTAAGCTGCATGAAATACATATATGGATTTAAACACAAACTTTTTAATAATTAAAAGTACAGCATGCTACCAAAAAAAGGACGCAAAGGTCATGAAATTTTGGTTTTTAAAAAAATAAATTGGTAGCTTTTAGAAGGAAATTTTAATTCAGTCTAGGTCTTATATCTAATACAGGAATACTTGTTCAGGCATGTCTTCAATCTTCTCACTGTAGCAGAGATTTACTGTTAGAGATTTTCGAAGTATTCTGCACTGGTGCACTTTATGATCCTTCCCTGCCCTTTGCTTTGCTCTCCATAAATGTTGTGAGAGCAGTATGTCCAGCTTAACATGCTGAGGCAGTGGAGGAAAATGTAGCTACATACCTGGGCCAAGATACTTAGCTTGAAAATAACTCATTTCACTCTTTGTAGGCATGTTTATTTTCTTTCTCCTAGTGCTAATAATTAGTATAATAAAACTTCTTAAAGTTTCTTTCCTCTCGTAGAAAGATTTGATTTTTTTGTAAAGAATTACATGTAGTTATGCAACGGTAAATCAGCCTCAGATAATGAACAGGAAAATAAAATGCTTGATTTTACAGTATTTCTCTCACTTGCATTCCTCTGATGTTGTTGATTCACCTGACTCTGGTATGCTTCTTCCTTATGCTGTTAAACAAGTGGCAGGGCATAGTAAATGCCACTGCTTTAAAAGAATTCTAGAACCCCAAATTCACATAACTCATGAATCAGAAAGTTAATAGAAAATGAACACTCCCTGTTGTATTTAGAGTAAGCAAACATTAGTGTTCTCTGCAGATCTGAACGCTCCAAACTGTAAGAAAGCTAGGAAATGATTTGATATGCAAATCATTAGTACTAAGTTGGAAAGCAGAGGTAATTGTTAGTTAGTGAGAAAAAGAAATTCACTTGAGTAGCACATTTCAGGTAACTTCAGTGCAATAAAAGTGCATGGTGTACAGAATTAACTCCAGTGAACAGTACTGAGGAGCACTCAGATTGTTTTGCATCTGTCTTCTCTGAATCGTAAGTGTTTGAATCATAAATCAAGATGTATGCATTCTGTGTGTCTCACAGGTAACTGCTGTCACTTCAGATGCATCAGCAATAGGTAATTTGGCAGCCGTAACCATCACAGTTAAGAACCATCCAACAAATCGGTTATTCATCTTAAATACAAATTAAATTCTAGGGACCATCAGTATTGCTCCTTTGCAAAATAAAGGAAGGGTAGATGAGAAGTTTATGTTCCCATACTTCCTTCTGCTTATACTCCTGAGTCTCTGGTTATCTGTTGCTATTGTATTTGGTTCAGATGAGACTAGTTATCTGTCCTGTGATTTTTGAGGTCAGATCTTAAATCTGCTGTGTGTTACAAGTAATTCCCTCAGCTAATTTTTTCAGATATAAAGAAAAGACAGATTGATAGGGAAAAAAGAATCATTTCAGATTGACAGGGAAAAAAAGAATCTGTTCCATTCCAGGTTTTAGTAAATTAGGCAGGAGAGAGCACCAGTCAAATGTGCTGCCACCTCAGTATTTTTTAAGACATGTACAAACTATAGAGGAATTGCAGGGGAATTTCAATTACTATTTTTATGTTCCTAGTTTTGCTGTTTTGCAAAGCCCTTTAAGGTAGCTCTTTGGAAAAGAGGAGCCATAATGCTTGATAAAAGAGGTCTGCTACCATCTTTACTGAAGATGGTGGGTTGAAAGGTAACTTCATAGAAAACATCTTGTGTCACCTGAGAAGAATTTTCACTCTCTCCTCGCCCATCTGGTTGTTTATTAAAGACAGAATTCTATTGTTTAGTGAGTTTGTAAAAGGTAAGTAAATAATAACAGTTGCTCCATGAAGAGTATTACATGTTCCTTTTGTTCTTCCCTGCATTCCCACCCCAATTTAATTGCAAACAATGTTTTTATAAAAGACGTAGTTTTAGTGTGATGATGGCCAAGTATAATTGACATGTTCTGATGGAAATAAAACTGGTAGTATATTGAACAGAAATGTGTTTTCATCTGCAGTACTGGCTGTAGGAGTGCAAATTACTGGGCTGTAATGGCAAACTGCCACTGCCATCTTTGGAAACAGATGACAGTAATTGCAAAACCCCTTTCCAAGCATTGGAAAAATTACCTGCAGTTAATGATCAGTTTCCTCCTAAATTCAGGAGCCGGGGCAAGTAGAAGAGCCTTCTTGGAAGGGAATAGATGATTTAGGGGAATGAATATTTATAAAATATGAGAATACCCTCATCTCATGAAAAGACTTTGAGTTCCTGTGGGCATTGCAGCTTCTATTAACAGACATGTTTTTTGTCATGCATACCTCTGCCCCTATCAGCAACAGCATCTTTTTCACAGGGAAAGCTAGTAGAAGTATAGCTATTAAACTACAAAGTTTTTCCTTTTTTTATAGGCTCAAAAGACACAGATTCATTTCACAGACATTTGAAGTCTGTCATTTCTTTGACAAATGGAGTAGTGGTAAGCTGGATACCAGATATAGTTGGCATGATCCAATTCAACTCTTTACCACATACCTAAATGCCTATTTCTATAAAAGACTCACGGCTGCAGATTATTCTGAACTCAGGTTTTTCTAGTTTAAGAAATTGTACAGAGACAATTCAAAAAGAAATGTTTCTATCTGAAGTACCTCTAATTCTGGGAAATGATGGCAGTTGAAAACTAAGTCAATACAATAAATTTTTATTCTAAAATTGTGGTTCAGTTCGTTGCATTGGATATCTAAAGTGTTTATCAATATTGAAGACTGATCATAATAGTTAATACTGGTCTGAATGTTTAATAAAAATACACATATTGCTCAAATGTGTTGTTTTTAAAGCTGTACTTTTTATAGGTGAAGGTTATTCTTCAAGTGATGATATAAATTAAAGTGCCAGGCAGACCTTTCCCATGAATAATGTCATGGTTTTCTGCATTTATGAGATACCATATGCTGAAAAAGTTACATGCAGGCATTGCCACAGTCTAGGTATTAAATAGGAAAACATCTTGTAGGCAAGGAAGAGAAGCCCTTCCCCAGCCTGTTGGAAAGAGCCACCGTTCACCCATGTTCCTCTTCTTACACCTGTGCGATTAACGGGGTTTGGGGAGAATGGATAACTATACCTTGTGCTTCTAGGTTTTTATGATCAGCTGAAGAGGTGAAACAGTACACGGTGTATTGAAGCTCAGGGTAGCACAAAGGTCTTATATTTTTATACCACATTCTGGACCAATATGTGCAGATTAACGTGACACCACTACCATTGATTTCACTAAAGAAAATGGTATAAGCTGCTAGGAAGTGGTATTGTCTGTAGGTTAACAGCCAGTTTGTAATCTACAACCTTCAGTATCTTCTGGAAGCCTGTCCTAAAAGTTTCTGGAAAATCAAAATGGAGTGCCTTAAGATATTTGTGGTTTTGAATGATGAGTAAGCAACTAGGGAGTCAGTCTTTTTAGCACTTGCAATACAGAAGACACAAAAAACTGACCTCTTAGTATGATATAACAAGAAGTGACACTTTTGCTGCTCTGGGTGTGCAGGAGCTCGGTTTTGGCATTTTACCTCTTTCTCTGTCTTATGGCCTAGGTGGTTCCTATGTGTCTCACTACCTGTGTTTCTGATTTTTTTAAATATTTTTTTTTAAACCTTTTACTGGTTTGTGTTAGAAGGGACCTTAAGCATCATTTAGTTCCAACCCCCTGCCATGGGAAGGGACACCCTCCACTAGACCAGGTTGCCCCATCCTTGGACACTGCCAGGGAGGGGCAGCCACAGCTACAGGTTCTTTGGGCAATCTTCTTCAGTGCCTCACCACCTCCACAGCAAAGAACTTTTTCCTATCTCATCTAAATCTACCCTTTCTCACTTTAAACCAATTAACCCTTGGCCCTCTTAGGGTACTGAAAGGCTGCTACAAGGTCCTTCTGCTTTCATAAGTGTCTATAAAAAGCAACAAATTTGACCAAAAGTCATTATTTAAAGAAATAAGTGACTGAGTCAAAGTTAGTTAAGGGCAGGCTAAGAAAATGGAGGTATAGGAAAGTGTAAGCTGTTAGAAACACTCTGTTCAACATTCATGTCAGACCAGTCAGGTGTATGTTGATTGTTTAGGAAGAACAGTAATCATTGAACTAAAAGTTGGTCTGTAATGAAAGTCTTTTCAAATTGATACTCTGTAAATTTACTTCTGGTTGTAATTTGGTGGTTATGTATCTGTAGGTCCAAATGCATTTCACTAGTGCGTGATTTCTAAATCATAAGCATCCTTTAACCATGTTTCTTTTTCCAGTCGTATAATCTTAGTTGAAAGTTAGGTAATTGTTGATTGGAAATACCTGTTGGCCAAGTGCCACACAGAGGTTTCTGAAGTGTATTTTCTGCTGAGTTCTAGTTTTCTTCATTTCTACATGACAAAACAGAGCTCTAATAGAAGGCCTCTAAGCTGTGAGTGGATACAGAGAGGGAGTGTGAATACACCATGGCCCTGAGAACTGCAAAACCTACATTCTGCTATACTGCCTGTGCTTTACTTGAGAGAGCAACATCAGTTGTTCTATGTCCTTGCCACAATGCATATTCTTTACCGAGTCACGGTGCTCTGTGTTTATCTTGCAAGAATATTGTTACATATTATTTAAAAGCTTTATAAAATAAGTATAATGCTTTCAAAAGCCTGTAAGAGAAAGCTATGTAATTGTGCAATATTCTGAGATCCGAATAAACTAAGCAGGACTGAAATGATGTTTATTCTCCATGTAAGAGTTCTCCTGTTCTGTGTTCTTTTAGGTGACATTAAGTTTTAAGAGATGTCTGATGCTGTAGAAAAGTAATTTTCTTTTTCTCTCCTCCTCTTTTGGGCAGTTTTGGTATGAATCATGATGGAATTGGAAATTCCTGTGGGACCAAAGGTCATGAAGCAGCAAAGCTAATGGCAGCTCATATTACAGCAAACACCAACCCTTTCTCTTGGTCAGCCTGCAGTCGGGATTACATCACCAGTTTTTTAGAGTAAGTAATCTCTCAAGAAAAGTGATGAGTTTTTAAAAAATTGACTCCTTTCAGGGTAAATAGTAGAGATACAGTGAACTGTTCTGATGGTTTACATTTTTAGAGTGAACAGACAGAGATATGGCAAGTCATTTCAGATTTTTATTTTGTAGAGTACTTTCTATGCAATGACAAAAGCTTCTTCTGCTTCTTTCTCCATCCTACAGTTCTCATTTTCAATCTATTCAAAACATTTTGAAGTGCTGATAATATCTCATTACTTCATTAATCTGAGGGTGAGATACAGTGAAGGGTGGAATTCATCTGTGAATGAGGGGAAGTGTATTTTTAATACATGCGTAGTGTGAGGGACTCTGATGGAGGGAAGGTGGTTGTAGTCCTATTCCTTGTACATTTCATTCTCCAGATTTTTTTCATGCAGCCTTGGGGGCTTCTATCTATCCATGTCCTTTGGAGTCATTGGTGAGAACATAAAGGGTATAGGAGAGGATGACGTAGATCTTTCTATCAGTAATTGGCTAACCTGTAATTTGGTGGTGATTTTTGTCCAGACATAGGTTGCTACATGAAATTTTACTTCTGTATGAAAAATTGTAAAGAGTCAAGTTATGTTGCTCTCAAAAATGTGCTTATATCAGTGTATTACATTGGTATATATTATGCTTGATGAAGCCTTTGTGTATTCTAAATTGTGGAAGAAAACACAGTACTGTGAGTTCACCGAGAACAGGTTAATAACAGGATTTTAAAAAATGGCATAAGGTGGGCTTTATGAGAACAAATGGCAGTTGGTTTGTAGGTTCAGTGTCATCCATAAGCCTTCAACCTTCATAAGAAATAAAGGTTTTTCAATAATTCAGACGCTTATTGTATTTTAGTATTATATGTACTTACACCAGTCAAGTGATCTAACCACAAGTCTATTAAGACCAAAATGAGCTTTTCCTCCTCCTTCAGGGATCTGATCTCAGAATATGGTGCTGTGTTCTGAATCTTAATTGAAGGGACCTATCCTGTCTAATAAATCTTCAGGTTGGTTCAAATAGAGCTTCAAAGATAGATCACTGAATTGGTGTAAGGAGGTGTTTGAGCTCCCTACAGTCAGTGGACAGGGACAGACATTTAACACTGGTGCTGTTCAGAGCAAAAAACTTCAGTTACTGTGTCAAGTTAGGGCATTTTATATCAGCCCACTGAACTGTGCACCCACACAATTTTATGTACTGGAGTGTTTAAGATGAGTGTCTAAACTAAAGCATGCTGAATTGCTGTCATCCTTACATATATGTGTGTGATACAGGTTTCTCACAATATGAACTTATTTTCTCAGGATAGATATATATGTATTCATTTAACACTACTATTGTTTAAAAAACCGCAAATGGGTAGTTTTGTTTCACCATAACCAGTCATTTCTGTTAATTCAGAAATATTCCCATTAGCAGTCTTTCTAGAATGTCATGCAGCCTAATTTTAACTGTAACAATGAATACAGTTTTCACATCTCTGCTGAGAGATTATTTCACATCTTAATAGCTCTGACTTTTAAGCTTACAGTTCACGTATTTTCATGTAGCATTTGGGGCTCTGTTCCCTACTGTTACAGTTCTGCTATTCCCTGTCTCATTTACTTTTACTTGTCGTTCTCCCCTCAACTCCATTTTGGTTCCATAATTGTCCTGACAGTAAGTTCTCTATTGGTAAAGACATAGTTCAACAGATTGCTAAGAAATAATTTCTTACTATGGGTTTGGAGAAAGAAATGTGATAAAAGTCTGAGCCTTGTGTTATGCTGCATATATAATGTTCATCATGTTCCTGCAGAGTTTTAAATTACAGCCTGAACAAACTTTTTTGTTTCTTTGCTTGATATGTATTCAGCAACCTTTTAAGTTTTTTTCTGCCAGTTAAAAACATGTTTAGCTTATGCCTGCTCTACTTTATGTTCAATTTTTTTATTTTTTAAAAAATTATTTACTGTTACCATCCCCTCTATTAATTTTCATTCCCTAGGTTTGATTCACTGTTAAATCTGTGGGATGCCAGTTAAATTCTAGTTATATTAGCATAAAGCCAAAATAGTACTCTGGTGAATCTGTTCCCATAGTTCTAAACTTTTCAGGTTTTTGAGATACTTCTCTGTAATTGCCAGTGTTTGCAACTCTATTGGAATTACTGCCATCTGTGAATTCCATTAAAAAATCATTACTGAAGATACTGAAGTGATACTTGAACTAGGATAAAAAAAGATCTACACGTAGCAGCTTCAATAATAAATTATCTTTTTGTAATATTTTAGCTGTATTTTTATATTTTTATAGCTGTAGATGGTGGGTTTTTTTCAAAGCCACCTTGCATAAACATTATTTAATGCATTGCAATTATGAGTAGATTTTCCAATTGTATAGGATACTGTGTTAAATAATGTACTAAGAGCCAAAGATAACTTCTCCTCCATCTATTAACTTTGCAATCTATTTTTAAAAATGTCAGGTATCTCAAAGCATGATCTGTTCATTTTATGTCTATGCTTATTATTGTTTGTGGTTCTAATATAAATTAATTGACACTTATTGATTAAAAGAGTTGTTCTATTGTTTCATAAAGTAGAATAGTCTGAAAAACTGTAGATTTTTTTCTCCGTTTTCTAGTTTTCTCCCCAGCTTTTCATGTCATCTCCTCAATGACAGTATGAAGCTGTTACACAGGTACCTGCAGGAGAGCTATTAGAAGCCTAAAACACCTATTTTTGCTCATTCATACCTTCTTTTAAGGCAGAACAGCTTTAAGAACTGATACTTTTCTGTCAGGGGTAATGATCAGTGAGCAAGAAGATAATGAGTTTTGTGTGGTAGCATTTCCTTGACTGCTTCTATAAGAGCAGAACAGTCTTCCTACATTCAGACAGGAAAAAAAGGGGGGTTATATTAGCAACAGATGAGGCAAATGCTAAAAAGACCCACTAATCTACAAAGAAGGAAGACAAATCTTTGTGATGAATGAATATAACTAGTTTGGCAATAGTTTATTTGTGCCTAACAAGAGTAGAAATGCAGATACTCATGCTGAAACCAAAAGGGCATGAGTGTGACCATACCACAGCACCTTTTGGAGTTATCACCTTGGACCCGTTTGGGCAGAGTTGTCATGGCACCAGAATAATGCAGATGGAATGATTTTTGCTAGAAGTTCAACACATGTTCACCATATTATACAGTGAGGTAGATTAGTGTGGGTATACTAGTTTACCAGTTTGGGTCACCGCTTGCCTCAGCAGTTTTGCACTGTGTGCCATTTTGTACTGTAGTTACCATATTGTCCTCTATCATCAGACACAAGCATTTTGGATACAGAAGTCATCCTGGTGACACTCAAAGTAGAACTCTATATTACTGAAGACTTTCTGTACTCAAGCAAATTTTCCAGACTGATGCTACTGATGAATAGCCATTAATTGTCACTTGGAAGATAACAATTCAGTCAGGTGTTGGGAGAGTAATTTATTTTGCAGGATGACAGGACAGAGGATGGAAATGCCTCAAAGGATGACAGGAAGTCAAAGAATGGCTATGTATTGCTAATAGATCTCTCAAAGCCCTCAAGTGGAATGGCCAGCCGTCACAGGTTCTGAAATGGTCTTTTTTTTTTCTGAGGAAAACATACCTTCTAGCATATAAAAGCTATTGTCTGTCAAGCTTCATATTAGAGTGAAAGATCACCTGAATTCAGTTTATCAACTGAGTTGTTCATAAGTGCAAGTCTCATTATGTCCAGCATATATTTATACAGTGTGCCTGACAGAGCTAAGCAGACATAAAGAAGAGAACTTTCTGCTTGGAGTTCTTTATTCAGTTACTTTTATGTTCTGTAATAAAATGAAGTCTGTGTGATTGCTGGAATCATAGTTTGTTAACTATAAATAGGAGAAGATGTTAGAAGAAGCCATATGGCCAACTCCGTCTTTTGAAGGTAGGATTGCCTTTTGAAGATGAATGAATAAGAACCAAGAATCTTTAAACTATCTGGGTAAATAAGACCTATCACAAGAAATTCTTGGATAGTCTCTAGATTGCCTTACAGCAGGACTTTACATGAAGGCTACACCTTTCTAACTCTGGAAAAGAGCCAGAACTATCTTGGTCCAGGCAAGTACATATCATCCAATATTTGGTCCCAGACATAATCTACCCAAAAATCTTGGGATATACAAGATAGAGATAGGATATGTATATGCCTCATATGATATTTATGGTACAATGGCCAGTCCCCTGATACTCCAAAAATCTAAATTAGGTTTTTAAAAAGTACAAGCCAAGACAAGTTTTGAAAGATAAGATCACATGAATCATATCAAAATACTGTATCTCTATCTACAAATCAATGGAGAAAATTCACATTAAGTGCTATCTGTTGACCTACACTTTGGATTATAATTTGCTTCATTTTTCTTTAAAGTTTATTGGGGTTTGTTTTTTGTTTTTTTAACTAACAGATAATTAAATAAAAAGCATATGTTTCCAATTATTGTGGATTTAGGAAATTTGAAAGCCTTATGTTTTGCTTAGAAGACTGCCCTGTTAAAGAAACCACTACCATTTATGTAATCACGGGCTGCCAATATGTTTTCGAGTGTTGACTTTGCAAGTATTACTTTTTGTCTACCTCTTGGATTATTTAAAGAAATTCTAAAGGGCAGAATCTGCATGAGATTCTCATTAACATTTGAAGAAATAAATACAGAACAACAAATTGTCCCAATATTTTACTGTCCCAATATTTTACAGTTTAGTATTTCCCAAACTTTCAAGGCCAAAATTTAATAGATTTTGGTAGATGGATGATTTTAATAGATTTTTCCTAATATGGCCACTGGATAATTACTCGAATAAATAAAAAGACTGCTTTGGAAGACAGACCATATTGTGAAAGAATGTGTACAGTAAAGAAATAGCAAATTATCTACTAGCAAAGAAAAGCAAAATCTAATATTATGAAAAGATTGTGTAGATTAGAGTGTCTTTGCTATGAAATAGATAATAAGATACAGAGTCAACCTTGCATAAAAGATTGGAAAGAAGTAGAACTTACCATGGGAGTGAGTGGCAAATCCACATCAATATCTGAATTTCCCTAACATTCAAGAATGTTTTCATTCAGTAATCCTATCTTGGTTCATGTTAATTTTAAACATACCACTCCAAATCACACTTCTGTTACTTATGCCCTTATTCTGCAAATATTTGTGTTAATATCTGTAGACTATTGAGCAATCTTTATTTTATGAAAGTATATATAAGTTGATTCATTAATTTCATGCTAAGCAGATTTTGTAACTTGTGTGGAAAAATATCCTAGCCATCTCTAAAAATCAGTTTTTAACTAAGGAAGAGTATGTAATAAACATTAAGTAAGGGATCTGTTAAGAGCCAAATGATATATATAGGCATGTAAATAATTCATGGATTTATATATATGTGTATGTATAAAACATACTTTTTATACTGTTAATACATTTTAGTATTTCCCCTACCCTGTTTTATGGGTATTTTGATAACAGAATTAAATAAAAAAATTAAGTATTGTTGCTTAGCTATAACAGATAATTACAAATATTTCTAATACATTTCATTTACAATTCTTGATCATAGCTTGCATGATAGTCCACATCATTATTCTGAATGACCCAATTCTATAATATTCAAAACCTATTTTCAGTGATAGTGTTGTAGAATATTTTCTTCAACCATTGAAGAAGTTCTTTTGTACTGTGCATGTTTCTGAGATACTTGGGAATAGATACTGTAGTATGAGCATAGAGGACCCGAAAGGTCTACATCCGTCATTTTTGCTTTTTTTGTTTATTGACTTTGGATAAAACAGCAATGTGTGTGCAGTGGTGATGATCCTCAGTTTTGCATTGTTCAGTCTGTGAAGATTCTAACATTGAATCCTTGGTTGATCTTATTTTCATCAAACAGTTAAAAGCGATAGTAAGTCTGAGATCTTAAGCTTTCAGAAAATGCTCTAATATCCTCAACATCCTTCCAAACAGAAGAGTAATTTGCTATCCTGTGATACTAAAATACAAAAGAATGTTGAAATTATATTGTAGAGTGTCTTGAGACACTATACTGGAATACTGAGATAAAGTAGCATCAAACTTAGCTACTTCATATTTGAAACCCATCCCACTGTGCCCCATAAAATCTCATGAAATTAACCTAAAATAAGGAAAATGACAGAAGCTTTGAGTACTGGTAGTATCTTGTAGAGTCAGTAGAATGTAAGGATGAGTTTGAGATCATCATGGCTTGAGAGCAGCCCTGAGGAGAAGGACTTGGGGATATTCACTGATAAAAAGCTCAACATACTCTGGCAATGCACACTTGCAGCTCAGAAAGGCAATCACGTCCTTGGCTGCATCAAAAGAAGTGTGGCCAGCAAGTCAAGGGAGGTGACTCTGCCCCTCTACTCTGCTGTCCTGAGACCCCACCTGGAGTGCAGTGTCCAGTGCTGGGGCCCAAAATACATGAAGGATGTGAAGCTGTTGGAGTGAGTCCAGAGGAGGGCCACAAAGATGATCAGAGGACTGGAGCACCTCTCCTATGCAGACATTCTGAGTGAGAGAGTCAGGCTTGTTCAGCCTGGCAAAGAGAAGGCTCTGGGGAGATCTTATTGTGGCCTGCCAGTACCTGAAGGGGCCTACAGAGAGGGACCTTTTGTCAGGGTGTAGAGTGATAGGACAATAGGTAATGGCTTTAAAGTAGAAGCGGGTAGATTTAGATCAGACATTTGGAAGAAATTCTTCCCTCTGAGGGTGGTGAGGCCCTGTAACAGACTGCCCAGAGCAGCTGTGGCTGCCCTCTCCCTGGCAGTGTTCAAGGCCAGGTTGGATGGGGCTTTAGGCAACCTGGTCTAGTGGAGGGTGTCCCTACCAATGGCAGAGCGGCTAGAGCTGGTTGATATGTGAGGTCTCTTCCAACCCAAATAATTCTGTGATTTGGATTCTGATATCTAATTTCTGTTGTAGACACTAAAGATTTATTCATTACTTATTCAAAAATGTAAATGCTCTACAGAGGTACCTGTAGCTTTTTTGAATTTGTATATGCTTCTTATATAAGATAAAATCACAAAGCACAAATGCGATTATGATTCAAAGTTTCCTGAAATTGCAGAGATCAAGGTATTTGGGCATTCTTTTCCTTATTATCTTTTTTCCATCTACACAAAAGGCTCTTTTCACTTTTGTAGGCCTGATTGATATTAAGTATTTGATCTCTTTTTATAAAGAGCTCCAGTACCATTATTCTTCTTGCACTTTTTTGATTTCTTACCCTAGTTTTAGCATTTTTTTTCCCTTGAGTATATGGGTTTTGATTTGATGAAGCAAAAGAGACAGGGAGAAGAACAAAGACATAGAGTCAAGGTTATTATCACATTCTTGAGTCCTGGAGAAATTGTCTGGAGAGGTTATATGGTCCTCAGCTTGTATTTATCCTCTGCATGGCTTTGGTGAGACCTGTCATTAGCAATGGAAAGTCCCTGGTTTTGGTAATGTGTTTTATAACACATGCTATTTCTTTTCCAAAATACTTCACACAATCCGGTATCATGTTCTCACTCTTGCCTTTGTAAAATGTGTCAGTTTTTTTTCAACTACTGAACCAAATAGAACTGAAGCAGAGGGAAAGAGTGAAACAGATACTCAGTCTGAGAGCTGGTGATGTAAGTAAGTGTATGACTGCTTAGTAGTCATTTTCTGGCTTTTTTTTCTACTACAATATTCCATTATGATGAAAATCCTGTCATTAGAGCAGAAGAGCCATATTTTTGTATTTACTACAAGATTTTTGATTTAAATTTCTGTAATTATATGCCTCGTAGAGTAGATATATACTTGAATGTAAAAGTTCAGTGAATTTAAAGACTTAGATCTGATTCTGTGCAGGTTTACCTATGCCTATGGAGAGAGTCACTGAAGGTAATGAGGATTCTAAATGTTGTTTTCTTGGCTGTCTGTTTACAGTACCACAGTTCAGAGACCAAACTCTGCACTACTGGAATATGTGGAAATGGTCCCATCATGTGCATTGCTAGCTCAAGCTGATGTCAAATTCTAAACTTTCCAGTGCTTGTTTGAGCAAAGTTCCTATCTTCAGTTTGGTCTAGACAATGCAGAAAAATCAGATTGTGTTTGAGTTATTTTCATATTGGCATTGCTAACATGTACTTGTCATACATACAAAATACAACACTGAAATACTTCAAAATAATGTAGGATAGCCTCCTAATTTCTGCTATTATCAAACACATATACCTGCAATAATTAAAACTGGAATAAAGGGACCTGTACATTAATTTTTATACCAGATCCACCTACTTGATATTTTAAGAGTAGATTTCAGCTGAGGAGGAGTGTGTGTGTGCAGGTGAATGACACTAAATTCATTTGGATTAGTAACTGAATATATTTTTTCCTGAATTTACCTGTTTATTGACTTAGTTGCTGTTTGCCTTCTGAAATTGTTGGCAGTTGTTTCTTTCTTTGTTTTTCCAAAGAGCATATGCTAGTGGTTCAAATAATTGATTAAAATAGGTTTAAAGTGAGAACAGAAAATCTGTAGTTAAAGGAGGCTTTTTGCTCTTTTTCTAATCTGCAGATGAAAAGTATAGAAAATTGGAGATCTCAAAAAAACTGTAGAACATTCACTTCTGAAATTATGTTCCTTTGGCAAGATGCATGGAAAAGATTTGGAAAAAAAAACCATAAGTGCTGGCAAAATTTGTAGGAATGTCGGAAAAAAATTTAAAGTGTTGGCATGAGAATTCTTTAAAAATCCTCACTTATTCACATGTGAAATGAAAGTAAAAAAGCATCTGTCCTCTTTTATGCACTCTGACTAAATAAAACTGAATAATTATATTTAGTAAAGTACAAAGTTTTCTAAACAGAACTCTGTCTGCATTTGGCTTGCTTTGTTATTTATTCCACTGCACTAAAATGTTGCGGTTGGATATGGGCATATTTTGGAAAGAAAACCACCAACCACCAAACAAAACAGTGAATGTAAAGGATGAAAATACTAAAGTTTTCAAAGATGACGATGATCTTAGTTCTAACATGGGACTTTGAAGACTAAATATTATTAATACAATAGAAAAGATCTTGGATCCATACAAATTTTTTTTGCTCACCCTAGTATAAGTAAATTTGAAGATCGTGCAGAATTTTTATCACTAATTATTTTGTTCGCTCAAATGGGAGAAAAACATGCATGTTGAGGTCCTAATCCTATAAACATGTAGTCATATTGAAATTTAAGTGTGTTTTAATTTTATAGAAACTAATAGAGCTGCTCATATCTGTAAGATTGTACTTAGCTGTTTGAAGGGTCAGGAGGGTTAATAAGAATTGTAAACTTAATATCTTTATTTGCTTATTTTGTTCATATATAAGTCTGTGACCAAATATAGCTATTGTTCAGTGAGAACAAATAGGAATCTTAAAACGAAAATGAAAATCAGTCTTGTGTGGCTCAGAAATTATCACACTTTAAAAAAAGGATAATATATGAAATCTATTTCGCAATCTAAAATAAGCATTTTGTTAATAATAATGATGAAAAAATCTCTTAATCTCTTAATTCCCTCTAATTTTTCTTTTTACTATGGGTGTACCATCTTACTGTTTTGTTTATTGCAATCATAATTGTTTCACACCCAGTGCTGTTAAAAATAAGAACTAGATACGTGATATCATTACTGTGATTTACAGTCAGTAGAATTCCTAATTGATTTGGTCCTTTATGTTGAACAGTTCGGGCCGTGGTACTTGCCTTGATAATGAGCCTCCCAAGCGTGACTTTCTTTATCCAGCTGTGGCCCCAGGTCAGGTGTATGATGCTGATGAACAGTGTCGCTTCCAGTATGGAGCAACATCCCGCCAATGTAAATATGGGGTAAGAAGTCTTAATCCTTATGCTGAGTGTTCTTCTTAGTCATTTGTATATATTCCTTTATAACATAAATCTTTAGTTAGATGCGGTAGTGGGTTACAGGTTTCCAATAGCATGTCTGGTACCATCATCCGTAAGCAAAGGGTACATTTTAATCCTTATGCTGCATCTTTTGCTTGAGTCATTTGTGTGTACTGTACACCAAAATGTGTGAGTAACAATGAGCCGGGGAAATCTTTATAGATGAAAAAAGGAGCCCAAAGCACTTGATCCTGCTCCTCCTAAAGTGTACTGCAGAGTTTTCCCCAATTTCATTTAAGTGAGATCAGGTTCATGTGTACTAATCTTGAAACATGAAATCCATTGTGTTGGCTTTCACTTCTTAATTTGAAGCTACATTTTGATATTACTTTTGCACTTGTGTTGACTTGTCAGGTTGTTGGTTTTTTTCCGAACATTGAGTTTATTGTTTCTGACATTGTTCAGATCTCTTTTTTTGGAAAGATGAATTACAGTTATGGGAACAGAGGAACATGAAGCTAGACTAGCAAAGCTTTGGCTGCACGTACCAGTATGCAGTAATTAAGGTAAATAAATTTACAGTAGCCTGCACACTTAGGCCATTATGTGATAAATTTATAAATACTTACATAAAAATCTTGCAGCCCACAGTATGTAGTAAAAGGATGCATTCCACTGTGCTTGTCATCAGATAATCAGCTGAGACTAAATTAAATAAACCTTGAAAACATATGTAATGGTTTAAAAGTAAATAGCTTTAATAATGTTTTGGTTTTTAGATTATTCAAATAAAGCAATGTAATCATTGAATTCATACTCAATGTTTTTCTCTAAAGGCTAGCTGCAAAGCAAGTCCATTTTTAATATCCCTGAGGTGATAAATACAATATTATTCTTGGGATGCCTCTTTGGCAGACCATGTTGTGCAAAGGATTTAAATGCTGGCTGACTAGCTCACCGGGTCCTCTACTCCTGATCCCTCATCAGACCTCTTTTGGCCTGTATTGTTACTCTGTAAGTTCTCACTTCCCACCGCTGTTCTTTAAGGGCCCCATTTCCTGTCACTACATCTAAGCCATACAGTTTCCTTTTTTTCAAATCTTACAAATTCTCACCACACGCACCCTTTTATTTTCAGACTAAGGAAATCTGCAGGTATTTAATCCATTATTTATAGCACAGCCTTTGGAGATACACTGCATTTTAAATTAAACTGGAAAGTTAATAATGTGCAAAACCTGGCTTTTCCACATTATGTTACTTTTTTTCAAATACTGTTAAACTGTGTAATCAGTGTTGTGATGATCGTGCTGCACAGTACACTTACTGTTTTAAGCCAGTTCCTAAACCACAAACAATTGGAAGTAATGAAGATGTGTAGGTAATCCTGGCTTTCTGCCTTCTGCTTTCTTTTTGTTTTAAAGTTTTTGTGGGGATTCCCTTGTAGTTATATAAAAAAGTGATCAACACTTAATTGAGGCAGATTAAAAGAAGTTACATCTTTATCTGACCTGACCAGTCCTCTGAGTTGATACAATATATTGTATTCCATCAGTGTGCCATCAGCGTAAGCATAACTTGTGTCTCAAAGAAACCCCAACTTATTTTTAATAGGATTTAGACTACATGTGTATTAATATAACGCGATATTGTAGAAGTCTAGTAATAGCCACTCTAAGAAATTAGATGCATTTAAAATAGCCCTAATGCTTTGAAAATGTGATTGTGATGGTTACTATCATACTGATTTCAAGTGATAATTTTGAAGGGGGAAGAAAATAAGGCTTTGGAAGCTGGTAGTGCAGATGGAAAATACCCATGCAAGGCTGACAGGTTTTTTTTTAGAAATGAGTAGTGAAACTAGATCTAAATGAAAGAAAAAAGCTGGGTTGAATATTCTGCTTTCATTATCAAAAGTAAACAGTCGGTTTGGATATTACTATTTGATGTACTATTTGTATGAAGGAGTTCATTGATCTTGCTCTAATGGACACATGCGACTATGGATAGAAAAAGCATACTAAAAATCCATAATTAACAGTGAACCTAGTTTGTATAGTAACTGATTTCAATCACCTCTTTTAGCCCTGTTTACTTGAAGTACCAGGTAAAAAAGGGATATAGACAGTTTTCCAACACGGTGTTTACTGACACAGGAGGAGAAAAATTCTAAACCAAAGGGAAATCTCAGAGAAGATTGCCTGCCTCTTTCTCTTGCTCATGTTCTTTACTGATTTGTGATGGTGAGACATGACAAGAGAACCAGTAAAATTCTCAAATCAAATGCCAGAAAATGACGAGTCTCCTTTGAGTTCTGATGTAGCTCTTGAGATAAGATAGGTCATGTTTTTAAAGAAACTTAGAAAGTGTTCATGTTCTTTCGGCTTTAGAATTAACCTTTGGAAAAGTTACCTCTTTTAAACATTCAACTTTAATGTTAATCTGTGTTCATTGCTTTTTCTCCTGTATTTCCTCGTCCATTAGCTCAGTATTTTTATTTTAAGCAGTTTGTTGCTTTTGGTCATAGATCATGTCCTGCAAGGTATTTTGCACACTTAAGAACCTGAAACCTTTCTGACTTGGGAACTTGAAGTTACATACATGGAGAGGTGTTTGAATGATTAAGGCATAAGAACTAAAGTGCTAAAGGGGCTGCACATTTCTGTCTTTCTGCTTGTGTGTTTGTTTATTGTTTATTGGTGTTAAAATGCACTGTTTGGTAGTTGTGATACTGTTGGAAGTAGTAGACCTAATTAAACTGTCTCTTATGTAGAGAATTGTTCCAGGAAAAACATTGTATTTTTCAGCATATTCAGACAGTCAAGAATTCAAAGAGACAGGTTAGCTCCTTGAGATGAAAAAATAAAACTACATGTTAGCAAGTAGACAGTGATGCCTCTACCGTTACATGTGCTTGTTCTTTCTGCTGTATACCATTTCTGATACAGGGGTAATTTTGGAGATCTTAAGTGAGGGCATAGATACTTTGAATAAAGAATTGAGAGGCAATGTCTTAAGCTACTGAAAATACTTAATTTTTGGGGTGCACTTTTAGAATTTGGAGAATGTTAAATATGTGACTTAGAGTGAGTCCAATTGTAACAGTACCAATTGTAATTGTAACAATTTCACTGTACAAGACTGATGCATAGCTTTTTCCTCAAGGCGATACATGCCTTCAGGTATCTTACTGGACTCACTGCAGTGAGAGATTTTGAAGTGCTTAGGAACAGCTTGTTCATTTGTGTAGCTGCTGGATATGCTCAGGTGATGCAGTGTGAGTTTTCTTCTGCTGATTGTGTCTCAGTCCTTTGCTTTGCTTGTATGCCAGTTCCCCTGGTAGTTTAGAACCTTTTCAAGTCTATGTGTTTAGGTGAGTGTAAGGAGAAGTTTTTTCATTGGCTACTTACCTGCTTAACCTTTGAGCATCTACCTAAGAACAGTTGGCTGTTGACTGTCTCTGAGTTAACTCAGAAAAGAATTCCAGTCTTAGAATTTCTCTGTTTTATGAGTTTAAATAATACCTGAATATGCCTGATTGTAATTTGCAGATTGTTGTGGTTCAAAACAATATTTTGCTTTAGAGCTGGTCCCCACATTTTTAGGACAGAGGCTAAAAACTCAGACATTTTAATAGCAGTTAATACTTTATGTGTATGTTTGATATTGTTGTGGTGCATTTTATGGTCTGTGAAGCTGTTGCCTGCTAGTATGGGTTTCAGAGATAGTACCTTACAAATCTTTGTTTGGATTTTTTTTTCAATTTATTCTTTTTGACCACGGTTGATGTCAGTAACACTTTGAGGGGGAGCAAACTCTCCTTTGCATACTAGGCTTCACTGAAATCAGCAGGACCACTTGTATTTAACACTAGTTTAACTTCTCAGGTAATGTATTTTAGCTGATAATAGGTAGCTCTCTTCTTTGTGATGGCCTTATGTTTGCAATGAAGTTCTTCGGTTAGTTTGCCAACTAAAATAGCTTTAATCTCAAATATAATTTTTTATTCACATTTTGTTAGTGTGTGTTGGAGGACAGAGTTCAAGCTGTTGACTTATTGCTTGCAAGCAGTCAGGATGAAGATACATTCTCAGAGTAAGGACTCCTGCTGCCTTTAATAGGTCTCTGTTGTTGGTTGTTTCTAGGAATTCTTTAATGAGTTATTGGAAGTAGCAATTGAGTTAATTACCATTAATGGAAAGTTGATGGGAAAGTGTCAATTACAGAAATATGGGGCATGCAGTTGTCATACCTTTACTGCTTCCTAATTTCCTACATGCCAGTTCAGAGACAGAGTAATTAGTTAGTGATACTAAAACAAAACAACACTGGTCAGCTGACTTTCAAATCCAGGAGAGTAAACAAATTACTATACATAGCAATTCTACAGTATTTCTTCTAAGACACATTACAATTGCTGCTTGTAATCAGGTGATACAATCTTTAGTGTTTCTGAATTAAACTCTCATTTTGATGTGGTTCTCTCCAGTTAAATAAATAAAGTTTGATGGAAGGTTTCTGTAGGAAGGTGGAAGCAGATTCTGGAATCTGTTTTTTCAGAAGACAGAGAAGCCACTGCAGTGTCTTTGCACCATAACTACCAGTTGCCTCACCCATCGATACTATGACTAGGGTTGTGCATTCAGTTGAAACTGTATATAGTACTTAGTAACTCACTGAAAATTGTCTTCCCAGGCCCCAGCTTCATATGTCATACCAGGGCTAAGTCACTTTATTTTGGCATTTGTTAGCAGAGCATAAGTAGGTTGACAGATGGATTTATATTACATTGATGTTAAAAGCATGTGTAGGCAAAGATAGGAATTGAAGATCCTGATACTGTCATTTTATCAACTAACTTTTCCATTATCTTTTATTTCATAAGGTCTTGTCAGTCAAGTGCCAACACTCATTACTGTTGTGCAGCCCTTTTATGTTCAGAATTATTAAAGATTTTGGCTTTTCTTGTTTAAGGACTTAACAGATCTTGCTGTAAGAACAAACATAAGAACATTTGAAATCCTTTCAGCTTTATTCTTAAAGTGAATTTTTCTGTCTCTCTTTTTTTAGAGTAGGTTTTGTATAGCCAAAGGAAATCCCAGAATTTTTCCTTTTTCTGAATCCTAAAGGAGTTTTAAATCCTTTTTGTATCCTTTTCTAGGAAATTCCCATAGTATTTCCTAGGACTATCTTGTCTCCAAACCACCTTTCTCTACATCTCTCTTCTATCTTTCTTTATCTTTCATAAGAGACACAGATGTAACACCAGTGTGCCTGGATCTTAAAAATGCTGTTTAAGAAGTACGAGTGGAAGCTAGTGATCAAAGCAGGATCAGCGCCTTAGATGATAGTAGAAGCAATAGTGAGATTCCAGGTATTGAAATGCGGCTGGAATAAAGGCGGGATAGGTTGCATGGGTTTGAAAGGGAAGATGCTACTTGGAAGTAACTGACCTTATGGGGATTCTGTTGTTTCCGTAAGGTTCACATAAGCACCCAATATTTAAGGAAAAATGCTGTCAGCGTAATACCAATGTCCGACTTAAGCTTTGGATTCTACTTCACATTCTTTTGGCATGTTGTGATTTATAACATGCTGCATCACTTAATGAGCATTTGGTAGTGGAGCAGTAAAATGGTAGCTTTTGGGTGCTTATCTGAACTAAACTTTGAATCTTCTAAAGTTCACCCTTAATTATAGGGTTCTAGTTTTAGTCATGTTGTCAGCAGTATTTCAGTAGTGAGGCTCAGTTTACTCTAGGTTGATGTTTTTCAGGTGTGAATTTTAAATTACAAGTTAAGCTAATTATTTTTATGCCCTGTTCTAGCAAATGTTCATCAAGAGGTGCAGCATATTATTGATTAAACATGTGGAAGTAACATAAGATCCTACTTGACATTTTTAAATTTATGAACAAAACATGAAACTCCCAAATTACAATAGTTTAATATGCATAGTGAATGTATTTCCCATCTTTTTTAATATTGTGGGCCAAACTGCTGACTTTTGTTGGAGGCTTTCATTACTGTTGAAAACACTAAGAGCAGCACAACTCTTTGATCTTTACTCATATTAATGAGTGTTCATTGTGCTGTATTGTTACCCTTTATGATTATTATGATATAGGATGCTTAGATGTTACATAATTTGAAATGCCTACATTTAACTCTGCATGACACAACAGAAAGAGGCTCCATCCTTGATAGCACTTAGGCAAAAGGAAGATAATGTGATTTGCTGTTTTTTTTCTCTAGATGGGTTCAGCTTTGTTTAATTTACTGCAAATACAAGCATCCGAATTCCAAACTGAAGTCATGGAACCCTAAGATACACCCGTTACAGGTTGTCATCTATCTTGTCTTGATCTTGTGAAAAGGCCTCAGCTTCAGTTTATGTATCCTGGATTTTTAAAACATTTTCCCTTGTTTGCTTTACAAATTAATAGTTATTGAATCCCCATGTTTGGAGACTGACTTTGAGGTCTTTGATTAATTTTCAGATTATGCATCTTTCTCTTAGTTTCAGTAATTTATTCACACAAATTTAATGTTGGCAAAAGACATGTTAGCTTCCTCATGTGTCTGCCAGTGAAGAGAGGGGTACCTTAAAGGGTCACCTAATGGTGGGTTGGTGAGGGTGAATGGGTACGTGTGCATGCATATATACATTTTAGTGTGTGGAAAAAATAGCAGTCTATTTTCTACTTGTGATTTTGGGGCTGACCTTTTCAGGGCAGTTACTCCTACGCATTTAAGGCTAGTTTATTAAAAAACATTGCTTATAGATGTTGCAGATGGTGGTAATAAGAAAATAGCTCAAATCTCTGTGAAGCTATGGTAGTACCAGGTATAGGGTTGAGCTGAAGAACAGAAAGCTTTATGCACCTAAGTTGGAGTTTCTCTGTTAACTTAGCAAAATATGCTGAAAATTAAGAAGACATAAACATATTAGTACCTGGTATAATTCCATTTTCATTTAACGGAATAACAGCATGAATGGATTTTCATCTTCTGTTTAGTATCTTATTTTTTAATTACTTAATATTATTTTTCATTTCATGTACAGAATAATGGAGAATGTACTTCAGCTTCTACTCTTTCTTTTAAACACAAACCAGCAGAGGAAAATAAACTGTTAAAAAGTTTGTTTATATTTAAAAGAAACTACAAAATTACTTCATTTTCTTTTTTATAATATAAATTATTTCTACAAATTGATTTGTTATTTTAGTTAATATATCCCCTGTGTTTCTCATAGTTTTCTATAAGAAAATACTTTGTAATTTTGGTATGTTGCACTTCTGTCTCAAACAGAACTACTTTCTGTTTTTAGCGTAGGTGTTTGCTCAAATATTAAGAGTACTATAGAGCCCATAATAATTTGATACTACTTTGATTTGTGTCGATAGAGATTTAATAAGGCAAATTCCTGTTAAGATCTGAATAAGCACTAGAAGACTATATCAGTAATAATACGTAGTCTTAATGTAGTGCTTTTCATTCTGTTTCCCAAAGCTATTTAGGAAGAAGGAAATTTTTTTTCTTAATTTGTGGAGCAAGGAGCTGAGTTTGTATGCTTAGAATCCGTCCTGCAAACAGATGAATGGCTAAAATAGTTTTGCAGTACTGTATCTATTAATATGTACAGTTCAGTTAATTAGTTCTTTGGAATTAAAATTTCTGGATGATGCTAGTTCAGTTAGTTCGAAGGAGTCTAGTGCCACAAAGAAGCTTGAGAATGCAGAAGTAATCCTACTGAAGAAAATTGTTAAATACTCTTTATTGTGATTATTACTTCCCCTTTTATGTTAATATATCGGTGGTATACATTACAGAAGTGAAATTCTACAAGTAAGCTCTGGAGCACAAACCATAATTCTGGATTCAAGTCACCTTGAAATACATTTGTTTTCAAATTCAGACTGTTATCAAGGTCTGATTTTTTGCCTCTGTCTATATTGGAACAGTTGATATCTTTGTTTCTTAATGCAGTTGAATTTTTTTCTCTTCAGAGTCAGCAGAGCTATTAATTTAAACATTTTAACTCCACAAGATGCAAATTAAACAGAAGGTCTTATGTCAAATTATCACAGTCTGACACTGTTATAATGACTTGATGGCATAAACTACACATGGAATGTGAGCAAGTAAATTAGACTAATTTTGCTCAACAAAATAAGAAAATTGCATGTGAGAGTAAGGCAGGATTATGACAGGAGCACATCATACTGTGTCGGAAAGGAACCAATTTTAGGTTTCCATTTTAAAATCCATACTGCATTGAAACTTGGATTCATGGTAGATCTACATGTGAATTTGATTTAGTGCTGAATTTTAGCACATTAATGGATGTGAAATTTGTAACCTAGTTAGATTGTTTAGGAATCCTTATGATGTATTTTCTGTTCATTTTAATATTTTAAATTCTATATTTATTTATGAGTTAACATATGAAAATTCTATTATCTGAGTGTCAAAAGTGAGTGTATTATTCAGTCATTTAAGTAAGCAAATATTTCTATAATTTTAATTTCTTCAACAAAAAATTCTAATACAAAAAGTGAGATAGTTCTACATTGGCTGCAGATATGATTTTTTACAAGTGAGAAGATTTCTCCTAAAAACAGGCTCAGCAATTCACACACGTTTTTGTAGGGCCACCCACCAAATAGAAGAAAATAGCTTAGGACTGATTGCCAACATTTGGATGGAAACTCGTCAGTACCCACTTCTCATTGCCTCAGACCATTCTAATATGATATGTTTTTAATGGATTTTTAAACTACACCTATCTCCTACTAATCATCCAGCAAAATGCACTGTATTAGCAGTTCTGCAGAAATGGCACCTTCTGATTTTAAAATTGGAAAATAATTTTTCATAATTCAAGAAAAGCTTGTACTTTTGAACTCTTTCTCCAGCAGCTAGTGAATAGTATCCATTAATAAATCCATCTGTATATGCAGTACAATGCAAAAGACATGAATCTTAGGTTAAAACTTAACAGTTGTTCCTGTGGATGTGTATGGAAAAGATAGCATGGGAATGGGAGGCTAACAACTTCATTTACTGACAGTCTTCTTTTCACTCTGTGTACTGAGGCTCAGCCACAGAATTTATATAAGGGTTATTTGTAGGGTATGATTTCAAGCAACAGTTAAATAAAATGTAATGCTAATGACTATTATTAGATCATTTGAAAGATCTGAGCATCTTTCAAATTAAAAAAACCCTTAAAAATAGGAAATAGCTGTCAGCAGGTTGTGAACTCTTGCACAAAGGTCAAAGTAATGCAACAAAGGTCATAATGCAAGTTATTTGTTTCAAAAGCAAACCACTTCTGATTCCATTCTGCATATACAGCTGAATCCATTTACAACTGAACCAACTATGAAAAGTTCCAGTGTTTAGCCAACTTTGCATCAGGCACACATTATGAAATTCAGCCCTTAGACAGAATTAACAATCAATTTCCAAAGTCATCAGAACTGGCTTAATTTAAATGATTAAATGTGCAAAATCAGAAGATCTGGTAAGAAAAAAGATTATTTGAAAACCTATGTTTAATATTGGCAACATAGGAAAGTAGGATAAGTGGAATCATTTATGAAATATCAGCTGCAAATCTAAAAAAAATATAGGAAATATTTTAGTACGTTGCTCAGTAGTATTAAATACGCCTGTACTGTTTTAGCAAGTGTTTAACAGAAGAGGACTGCAAGTAGTCTGAGCTCGGAAACTTGTTTTTAAACTAAAGGAAACGAAAGTAATTGTTGCTGTTTGGTATTTCAAAATTAATACCATTTTAACATGTAATTTTGAGGCAGATAATGACAGTAATGGAGATCTGAAGACTACTTTTACATCAACACTAAAATATATTAAGCCCAGTATTAGCACTAAAAGCAACCATAAAACATTACTTGTGTGGCAGGTGTGAAAAATGCATTCTTGTAGTCTACAGTTTCATGCTTCTGGAATTTTTTTTGGCATATTCTTATGTAAAATAAGGTGGCTTTGAAATTGCTCTACAATATTTCGTAACCATCTATAGATTTATCTGTCCAGCTCAGTTCTTAATGGCCTCTGTTCAAAACAAATCTGTTTATACATGTGTGTATGAGGACTGGAAGCAATTTTTGGCTTTTATTCTGATCAACTTGCTTCTGCCTTCTTTCCTAGGAAGTGTGTAGAGAGCTCTGGTGCCTCAGCAAAAGTAACCGCTGTGTTACCAACAGCATTCCAGCGGCTGAAGGTACTCTTTGCCAAACAGGGAGCATTGAAAAGGGGGTGAGTACAAATAATTTATTATTTGAAGAAGCAATTTATTGTTTAGAGAATGCATGAAGGAAGAACTGGAAGGTTAGAGTACTTCTTATTTCAGAATTCATTTGCATCCTAATGGAAGTGTCCTACAGAATTATTTCACAATTATTTTATATATACAATTTAAGAAAACATTTAGTCTTCCTATAAAATTTGATAGCCTAAATTAAAAAGTAATCCTGTTACATACTCTATATTTTTTGAATAATTTTTTGGAAAAAATTCTTTAGTTTAATTTTTATTAAATTTTATGGCACTCTTCCAATACGGGGCTGTTACTACAGCTCTAGGTAGGTCTGGCATTCTGGCATGGACTTTGAAAATGTGTAACGCAGACCTACACTTGTTAAGTAGATAATTCTGTTATTTTGTTAGAATATTAAAAAAATTAATCTTTATTCCATCAGATATAAAATAACTCAAATATATGGAAAAATGTTGCCTTAATAAGTGGGTTTTCAAAGTCTATTTCCGAATGACCTTTTTATTCCAACTTCAAATCATTCTTTTAGTATTTGGCTATACTTGCATAGCTATTTATCTTTAAAGGACTTTTCTGTGCAGTCTGATAAACTCTTCTACCTAACAGAAAAATATAGCAAGTTAGTGTTACAATAAATATGTCAAGTGCTACTGTATGTGTCTGAGTGTGTGAATTTTGACTTTAAAACGATGTCTGTGTATCAGTAGTTTCAGACAAAGTTCTGAAACTTAGTTTTAGATTAAAATAGTTAAAAAGTTTTTGTCAATTACAAGGCAAAATCCATACTCATCTTAAAGCAGAGAGAAGTGTATTTTATTCATTTACAGGATATGTGCTGTGGGTGAATTGCATAGGCCTTTTTTTAAGATAATGTATTTTATGCAGGTTTGTACAAAGTAAATAGAGCTTTCAAAATCAAACAATTTCCGGGATCTGTCTGTGGATTACTGCATCTGTCCATAAGATTTACTACTCTTGATTGGACTTTTTCCTAACAATGCCTACTGATGTGTATTCTCATTCTGACTTTTGCCATGCTAGCTAGGCAAATTTCAACAAAGATTACGCTACATTTTGACTTGCAATGTCATGTTTGAACAAAGAGAATGAAAGCTTTTGGGCAGCTGTCACAATTTATTAATGCTTGTTGAAAGCTTCATTCAGGGCCTGTGACCTAGCATCGTTCTGATGGCTTTTCCATGCTGAGTTTGGAAATATTGGTAAACTATGTTAAATAAATTAATTAAAGGGGTCATTGGAAGAAATAGAGTGCTTAGTTAGCCAATGAAAATAGAGGCAGTTCCTCACTCTACCAGATTTTTTTTCTTTTATTAGAGTAATAGAAAATGTTAGAAGCCCTACTCTTAAATCAACAGTCTACATTTATTTTGGAACCACTACTCCTTGACAATGACAAGGAGTGATTTACCTAAATTTATATTTTTTAAACCACGAGACAACAATGAACAAGTTTAAGGCACTGTTGCTGGACCTACTTGTCAGAAACTTTAATCAGTTTCCTCTCTACAAAAAGTCTTTTTTCCAGTCATCAGCGTCTTGTTCCATCATTAGATTTTAGAGGGAAATGAGAGAATCTGTACTGCTTTACAAAGGTAAATGGTCATGCCTGTTAACAGAGAATTGGGTCTGTAAACTGCAGCTTTAAAGGTTCCTGTAAGTTAATAGATACTGATGGGAAAAAAAAAAAAGATAGAAAACATAAGCTCTTTCCAAATACATAGATCTCTTTACCACATGCTAAGGACTAAATAATAGGTTACTATTATATAACACATTGTTGTTACTATTGTTGTTGTTATTGCTGCTGCTACTAAAACATTGTATTGCAGTCACGTCTAAAGGCCATAACCAAATTAGGCCCCATTTTGCTGGGCTCTATCCAAATACACAGTAAGTGACATTTCTTGCACTAAAGACCAAACAGAGTTCATCATATTTGGAGGGTCAATTTCTGCTTTTAGTTACACTAATGTAAATTCAATGTAACTATTAAAGCAAAATTTGGTGCAATGTGTATTAATGCCTTATTGGTGGATTTTGGAGGAATTTCAAAAATTAACATCACCTAACACTATTATAAATCCTTCTTTCAGTTGCATATGTAAACCCACCAGGCTTTTAACTGTTTAGGTTGACATTTTCCACCGTAGCTGTCTTCTTACGCCCAAAGGCTTTTAGAGTGTTTTCCATAAAAAAATACTCAAATTTTTTCTGCATAGAGGGAAGGAGAATAGTGTGATTTCTTGCTACTGACAAGACTTGTACACCTGTTCTGTTTTGAAGCTTTAATATGTTCATGCTGTGGTGAAGGATTTTAGATACCGGCTGGGTTCAGAAGGGTACACTTTTTCCTAATTTGGAATACCATGAATTTTCTCTCTGGTATACCCAGAGATATCTTTGTGAAGGTGAACTGGTAGATTTTTAAAAAGACTCTGGTGAGGAAATGGTGCGTATAAAACCATAAGACAAAACTGCTGGGAATCTTTTTTCCTGTCTCTGAATTTAAAGTAATAAATAAAGTAACCTTTTCTAATGTCATTGTTTAGATCCACGCTGGGAATGAGGGGCAAATGTGTAAAAAGTGAAAACACAGTGTGCTGAAAGGAAAGTTAAAATAAGTAGATTATTATTGGACATTAAGTTTTGCAAAATCATTTCAGTATCAGTAATTGAAAATACATTATTAAAACTGAGATGGCAAATTTAGATTCAATTAATCTTACACACACAGACAAGGTAGAATAAATTTATCTCAATATTGGAGTACTTGCTGTGTGAGTATTCTAAAAGCACAGTATTGTAAGTTTTAGTTCTGTTAAACAGCTAATATTCATATAAAGGTGATTTCAAATGTACCGCAATACCATATTTTATTTTATTCTTAATGATGTCTAGGAGAAAAATTTCAGACTGTTTGCATTATTCACATAGTATTTTGCTTATTTTGGTAAAGATTCAAATTGATTAACTAACTTTTATTTATTCAATGTTGGAAAATAATTTCAGTTCTGAACCTTTCATGAGGAACTGCTCTTTTAAAACAGCTGTCACCTGCTCTTGTTTCTTCATATGCTGGTTACTCAGTAGCCCTTACCTCATTAAAGAAGATGAGTCTGATATAATTTGTGGAGAAAGCATATTTCTGTAGTCCAATTAGAAATAATGAAGGTTCTGGTAATTTGGGTTACTCTGACAGAGCTTTTATGCATCACTGGCTTCTGGTGAAAGATAAATCTTCATTAGACAGTTAGGAAGAGACACTGAAATGAGCAGTAAGTCTTCAGATTTAACTTCAATAGGGGAAAAAAACCAGCATTTGAAGAGTTTTTACAGGGGGAATACAGTGTTTGCATCAGAGAGGAAATTAAAGAGTACAGAGATTTTACACAGCCTTGGAAAAATTAAACACATAAAATGCACCTGTCTATTGTATAAAGTCATAATAGTATAGACTTAGGATGGTTTGCATGTTCTGTTTCACACTCTTGTGGGTTTAACTCTTGAGTGTCTTTCATTTTTTATCTTTGATTTTGACATATTTGTAATATATCTAATCTATTTTTAATTAAATTAAATTATTGGCTTACATTTTTACTCTCAGAGGCATTTTAATTTTTAGCTATCTCTTCGTTTGTCACTGTAATGAGAAGAAAAACAGGAAATTTTAATCCTCATTCTCCATCATACTTGTATCATTAGTGGCATTGCTAAACACTGTGCCATTCATGTGTATCTATAATAGCTCTGGCTACTTTGGAAGCACCTCCACCTGCAGTTTTACTGTTGAGTATGATCGTACAGAAAATGAGATACTCCTTTGGCCAGTTTAAGTCAGTTGCCCCTGCTGTATACCCTCCCTACCTCTTGCTCATGCCCAGCCTGCTCCCTTGGTTGTCAGGTTGAGAATCTGAGAAGGCCTTGATGGTATGTGACCACTGTTCTGCAACAGCAAATACATCCAACACCATGCAGGCTGCTGTGAGGAGAGCTCAGTCCTGGCCAGACCTGGTAGAAAAGGCAATGCATTTTGAACTCGAGATTTAAAATAGTCTGCTTTGTCTTTTCTGCAGACAGATTAATGCTTGATTTTTGTTTCCCTAAATGATAGAAGATAAGGCTTATAAACAGAAAAAAGCAGGTACAGCACATACAGAGGTGTTATAAAGCAGGTACAGCACATACAGAGATAATTCAGGTCACGGAAATAAAAATGTTTTGAGAAAAGAAACAATGTAGCTAGAACAGTAATGCTGCAGGCTTCATCTATTAATGTGGAGATAACATGGAGGTATTATAATCATAATATTCTGATAAATGCTAGTATTGTTTTATATGAAAAACTGGTATCTAAGTGCATTTACTGATGATAAGCTACACATTTTAATATTAATATATGATTTTAATGTACCTTATCAAGAGCTGCAGACTTAAACTGACAGATTTGGCAGTCTAGTCATACCTTTTATTCAAAATTAATTTCTAAATAAAAAAATAAGGATTTTTTCGTTCATTTTCTTAACTCACGCTATAATCAAACTCCAGTTTTTAATTTTTTACTTTTTTCTTTTCCTGAGTAATGACAGAAGGCTCTGTTTTCAGTTGCTTTCAGAAAAATCGACACTAATTCTGGTCTTTGTGAATGTGTCTATTTACTTGTTTAGGTATGTTTGACAATGCTGAACTGAGGCTTTAGGTGAGCCTTAAGACTGTGAGGAAGAGAAAACCTGACTTTGCTGTAACAATTAATATAAAGTCAACACTGAGTCTTTCAGTAGTGCTTATAGGTGGACAGGGATTTGTCTGTCTGTCCATGTCTTCTGTGCATGTCTCAGTGCTTTTTGTCAAATTCATATGGCTGATTTTGGACACAGAAGTTGTCTGGAGATGATTCATGTCACAGCAGACCTGAGGCTGTGCTCTATTCTGTCACCTAAGCCTGTAATGGTGGGAAAGGGTTATCTGAGTTATCTGAGTTATCTGAGTGGCGAGGCAATAGGCACCAAAACGTGGATCAAACTATAGGCCTCAAGATTATTTCTGAACAGTTTAAAAAATGTTTCTAAGGAAGTAATAAATATATTTTAACGATTAACCATTTGGTGCAAATTGTCTGTAGTTTTGTATGTTCAGTGCAAGTAACATCACAAAGTTTAAGTGTTCATGTGAGTGAAGCAGACATGTTCACCCTGAACAAGTCACAGTTGCATAATGATTTTCTGTACCACGTCTAATGCTTTGGCACTACTTTTATTATGTCTGTTGGGTTAGTATAAATTACGTACTGCAAAAAATTCTTCTTCCATTGTAACCTCATCCAGATTTTCTTTTTTAAAGTGTAAGGGTATACTGTCTTAAAAATACTATTGGGGGAATTTTTCATATTGCAGAATGAAGCCCCTGCATGACTCCTAAGTGGATGGTATTTTGCTAAACTAATCTTAGAAATGAATCTTAGTATTTAAAAGAATGTAAGCAACTTGCAGTTCCTTTAATATAAAATGTTAAGGATGATGTATAAAAAAGAGAAAATCTTTATTTTAAGCTTGCTCTAACGTCTGGTGTGTGTTAGGGACCAATAATTCAGGACTTGGTGAAGACAATTAACAAATCACGCACACCCTCACCAATGTCTAAACATGGCTAGAAAAAGTAAAATATTAGTCTTGTTATCTATACAGAGAATGCTAATGCCTATAATTGGTCATTGCCTGACCCTTATATCTTTCTGTCCTGATAACTCTGTCAGCCTGGAAGCTAATTTTTGCTTTTTTTTTTCTTTTTTTTCTTTTTTTTTCTTTTTTTTCTTTTTTTTTCTTTTTTTTTTTTTTTCTGTGAAATCTTTCAGTGGTGTTATCAGGGAGAGTGCGTACCTTTTGGCACTTGGCCCCAGAGCATAGATGGGGGTTGGGGTCCGTGGTCAATATGGGGAGAGTGCAGCAGGACCTGCGGGGGAGGAGTCTCCTCATCTATAAGACACTGTGACAGTCCAGCGTAAGTAGCTAAAGTAAGCCGGAGCCAACAAAAAGACACATTTGGAAATTATTCAAAACTGTGGTTTCACATGTTATCTGTAAAAATGTTTTGCTAGTTTGCCAACATTTGTCTTCAAAATAGCAGACAGAAACACTTAAACAGGAGAAGTTCACTAGACATACTTTTAAGATTTTTAATGTATCTTATGTACTGTAAAGATAGCTGATTTATATTTTGTAGTAACCAGAATGGTTTTCTTGCTGCAACTTGCTGTTCATGCAAAATCTATTTCAATTATGCCTTAGATAGATTTCTTTCTTAAGACATATTACCACTAATGCTTGCCTACAACATAAAGCAACTACTGCCAATTACTTATTACAAAAACAAGACAGTATTTCCAAGCTTTTGCATACTACTGCATACATATAAGTCATAGTTCATAGTGTTGCATTGCACACAATACATTTATGTGCTATCATGTCCAACACTTACTTGTGACTTCCCACTGACTCTTAAAAAAATTCAGCAACTTCTTTCCTTGCCACTACTCCCTATTGGTCCATTTACTCTCTCTCAAGAGGGGTCAGCTTCTCCACTACAGCTTGATCTGTTGTGTGTATCTGTACTGGTCCTGTCATCTGTCTGCTTTCCAATGTCCTGAACACTGTTCCAGAGAAAGTCTGTGGGGTAAGTACTTGTCTCTGTCACTAGTGCTCCTCTGATGAAGAATGCTTACTCATTGACCATCACTGATCTTTGCCGAATTAATCACTGCTTTTTTCTGTTGATGCTTGCTCTGTTCTGGTTATGTCATCACATCTATAGGTCTTTGCAGAAGGATAGTTTTATTACTCAGTACTTTGTTCTTGTCGTGTCCCATAATCATTGTTTCCGTCACCATTATTAGTTTTTAAGACTACACTTTCTTGAAAACATGAAGCTTTTCTGCTTCTCTCAGGAAAATCCTTTTCTGTGGCTTTTGTCATTCCTTTCTTACCTTGTTCTCTCTGTCCACGTTCTTTGTTGCTTGTACCCATGTTTGCGGACCAGGCTGTACATCAGCTTTCCGCTGCACTCTGCAAGACAGACACGATAACGTCACCTTACTGCTGCTTAAGGTGTCCTGGTCACCTCATGTCATTAGCAATAGCTGTCAAATCCGGCAAATAGCACTACTTACTGAACAGGTTCAAAAGTAAAAATTACTGATATGTCAGACTGTGTGACTGAGAGAAGAATAAATTAAATTTGTTATGTTTTGCAGCAGTATGTAAAAATGCTAGTGAAATGTTTGTTTGGAGCATGAGTAATTTCATGAGATTTTTCTTGACTACTTCTGTCACCACGTATATGGCTCAGTATGTTGAAAGGTGATTAGATTTTAAATTTTTAACAGTACCACAAGCAAATGCTTTGGGGGCACATGGGGTATGTATGCATTATGAAAAAAAATGCCTTTTGATTCAATGATAGTATTGCCTGGATAAGTATCTGTAATTTAAAAAATAGTACTGATTTTCTTTTTAGTTAATTGTGATTTTTTAAAAATTTATTTATTGTAAAACAAATGCCAGATCTTTTTCCTTTCTGCTTTCAAGTTACGAGCCAAAGAACTAATATCTGATTCATCTTCCACTCAAGTCAATGTTACGTCATTGTTTGACCTATGTTGAGGAGAAGATTTTCAAACAGTTTGGGAATTTAAGAGCCACTGTCTCATTAATGAAAACCTTCTTATTCTGGAGTTTCCTCAGATCTGATACTGCTTAATTCAAATCAGAATCAGGTTCTTGAACTAGAAAATGCAGTCTTTGCTAGCTGCAGTGTTTAACAGGAAGTGTTTCTTCATTTTGTTACGTGTTAGAAAAGTGCAACAATATCACATTGGTTGTTTACACATTTCTTATTTCAGTCTCATGAAGCAAGCAAATAAACAAAAACAATGCCTTTTTAGTATTTTTAAAAACACATAAACTGTTTTGCGTGCAATCCATGCATACTAGATTAAAACTATGTGAGTGACTATTTTTAGTGCCCAGTATTGTTTTATACCTGCTCCAGTTTCAGTCAATGCTACAATTATCATAAAATAAAATATTACAAAATCTTACCTTAAAACTTCCATGTACTTTCATTTACATAACTAGTTATGCATTAGTATATCTCTTGAACTTGAACTTGTGTTTTTACTAATACATATGCTAACACATAATACATGTTTTTCCAGGCCTTCAGGTGGAGGCAAATATTGTCTTGGGGAAAGGAAGCGTTATCGCTCCTGTAATACTGATGTAAGTAAATTTTGTTCCACTCTAAAAGTATCATCAACTTGCCTGTTTTACATTTAGCATTCATTTTTTTCCCAGTTCAGAGAAGCTGTGAATTCTGCATTTTATTGGTAAACAGTTCTGTAGAGAACTTCTATATTGCAGGCAGCCTTTGTGTTCTTTAAAATGTTAGGATCCCTGTCTCAATATGATGCCCAGCCTTCACATCAAGGCATGGAGTGAGTTCAGTTTGAGCATCCATGTTAAAGGTGAACAAGGAGCATTTCACATGAGAGCAAACGTGTCTAGCCCAGTCTTCTCTCCTAGCAGTGATCAATAAAAAGTGTTTAGGGAAAAACTGTACATTTTTGTCAGCCAAGGAATGACTTTTCAGAAAGCTGGGTGTCCCCATCATATCTGTACCTCTTTAACTGCCACAAATGGAAATATCCTCCATGAATCCACTTTTAAACCCTCTTACCTGTTTTATACCTTTATAACTTCAAATGCTATTGTGTTACACAATCCTGTTACATATTATGTGAAAATGTGTTTCTTCTAGTGTGTTTTGCTATTGGGTGTCTTCTCATTCTTGTGTTGCCAGAATGATCATGCAGTTTTATTTTAGAGCTACCATCAAATAAATGAGCTACATCTGAGTGGGAGTGGGACAGAGTATAAAAGTATAAGACCAAATTATGAAGCTAAATTACAAATTCAAGTAAGTTAAAAATTGAACTGGAAAAAAGTACACACCAACAAAAAACTTCACTAGTAAGTCAGTAGCACTACAGACATGAACAAGCTTTCATATTTTAGCTTCAAATTCGTCTTCATTTTCTTCTTAAACCCAGAAAGTTTGTAACAGTGGGACAGTCTGTACTTAAAGTGTTACTTCACCTGTTTATCTTTCTATGTATTTCAGGAAAAAAATGCAGTGGTTAATATACTGATTCCTTGAAAAAAACCACGGGTTTGTGATTGTTACTAATTACCATAAATACTAGTTCTGTGAACTTCTCTGTAGAGGTTATCCTAATTATTAGGCAGTTTTACAAATTTCCAAATTAAAACCTACGTTCCTGGTGCTATTCACAGCTGCTCTGTCAACACAGCCAAGCAGCACATTAGGCCTTTTGGCCACAGTATTATAAGAGAAACTGACGCTGAGCTGTTTGTCTATTAGGAGCTGTAAAAATTTCCAGTCATAGAACCTTCCAAATTACATTGCACCATCATGAAACACTGACCACCTTAAAATTTTTCCCAAGATGTATTTTTCTCTGCTTCACTGTCTTGTGCAATTTTAATTGGAATGAATCCAGTTCATCAGAAATCTGCTGTAAATTAATTTATTTTCCTCTTTATTTTCTCTCAGATGTTCCTTCTGTAATTGGAAGACTTCATAAGCAAGAAATATTTTCATAGTTCTAATTCACAAGTCAATTACTTGAGTGACACTGATTATGTTTCTTATTCTTACTTAAAATTGATAGGAAATTCACTTACTCAGTGATGGTTCCTTGCTGAAGTCTTGACTGTTGAGATCTGTCAGTCAGTATTTAAATAAATGCATTACTGAACTATGGCAGGTTTGTTTCTGGTTTTCTCAGGATGCTGTGTACTAATTTAATTGACTTGTAACAGTGAAGTCTCTGCCACCTTCTTTGTTTGTTTGGCATTGACACAAGGCAGACTGTAATGTAGAATATTCTATTTGTCCTTTTCAGTTAATGACCTTTTTCATTAGCACTGCTTTAGTTTGTACACAGTCTAAGGTTTATTAAAAAATTCACGCTGGTGTGCTGGAACCCTTCTCCCTTACCTCTTTGAGGACTCTGGTGAGGTAATTGTCCAGACATTCTTACTTAAACCATTTATCATCATGATGATCCCATCATCATTATTTAGCATCTTCCACAGTAACCAGTATACAAGAAAGTGCCCATAATATGTAATCCTGCTCTTTCACAAATCTACAATTTTTAATGCTTTTTTATTTTAACAGTCATAACAAATCTACACAGTGATGCTGTTGAAACAATCCTAGGATTTCTTGTATTCTTATTTCTTATTATCAGACACATTTCAGACAGTTTTAGTTAGTGTTGCTTCCCTTATTCTGTCCTTATATGTTTATTACTGAGAGGAAGCTTATAGGGTCTAGAATATTTACAAGGTACCTGAGGAGGACATTTAGGCAATTCTGGCTCAAAGGCAAAATTAACTGTAATTAAACTGTTCTTAGTGGTTAGGCAGCTGACCTTTCGAAATACCTCCAGTCCAGGAGATATGATTAGGATTCTTCAATGTCCTTATGGTGAGGACAATGTTCATAAAGTAATAGTGTATGATTTCCCATCCTTTAAGACCCTTATTTACTCTTTGCCCAGCAAGAGGACAGATGATAATATTCCCTCTGTGGGAGCCTTTCCTGTGTTTACAGACTATTATCATGTATTTTCTTGGTTGTTTTTAAGCTAGACACTTTCTGTGTTAATTAGCTATTGAGATCCCAGTAGTGCACGTCTTGAAGTGTGGTGCCCAAACCTCAGCACAGGATTCTAATAGAGATGTATAACTTTGAACTGAGTGTGTCATCCTAGTGATGGCATTCTGTTTATTCATTGCACTACTGTGTTCATTTTTCTTAAAGGAGTGACTGTTTATTTAGTTTGTGTTGATCTGTAATGCCCAAATCCCTTTCTTAAGAGCTGCTGTCTAGGAAATTGTTCCTCAGCTTGTGCTTCCCCCGTTGATTGTTCCTGTTAAAGTGTAGTAATTTGCATCCATTGCTTTATTTCAAACCATTGCTCCAGTTTATCAAAATCTTTTAAAATGATTGACTTGTACTCCAAAATGTTTGCTTTCTACCTTTATTCAAGATTTCAATCAGTAATTTAAAGGAGACATCAGAAAGGAAACTTCGCATTGCATTGTTTAGGTCTTGAGAACAAATTTTGAACGATTGCAGACTCAGGCCAAGCAATGTGGAAATTCAGTTCTTATGGCATAGCTTGACTCTGAGTAGTTTATTTAGCATATTTTTTGGGTATGGTTTTCCAGAGCATAAACATTGGTACTTACAGAAGTTTAAATTTACTGCCTTAATAGTTTTGACAATTGTAGTCTCTTTCTTTTATAGTAATATTTAGGGTTCTACATAGCTAAGAATTGCTGAGACTAGTGGATTTTGTTTCAAGATTTATGAGAGTCCTTAGTGCTTGACATTTTAAATGGAATGGTATGTTTGATTAATGTAAATGTTAAAAGCATGCAAATATGTCATTGTTTTTATGAAAAATGTGTTTGTTCATCTTTTTTTGTTGGAGTTTATTTTGCAGTGTCAACATACGTTGCCCATCTGTAATTTTCAGTGTAGCACTCCCTAAAGTTTCTGCTATCCATAACCAAAAAAAAACCCTTATTTTGACTTCACCTTTCTTTCAGAGATTAGTAGTTCTGTTGCCCTCTCTTTTGACCATTTTAAATCTTTGGAAACAGCACACACACTCCTACTAGGCTTGTTTCTCATCAAACACTTCCAAAGCCATATATGACTTCTTAATTCAAAAGGCATCTGCTAATGGAAACATTGAGATCAGCAGAAAAGAACATTAGTTAGTGACCTCGGGAAACAAAAGGATGGTAGAAAGAGCATTCTCATTTATTTTCTACCACCAACCACACTATCTCTAAAAAAAAAATTATGTAATTTTCCAACCAAAGGATTTTCATTTGAAAAATAGAAAATGTTAATAGATTTGCAAGTTGCATAATTACTCAGTTAAAATAAATCACTGCTGATTTAAAATCTGTATAGGATGGAAAGCTTAATAGGATATATAACTAAAACTGCAAAAAACTTATATACAATAAGAAGCTTGTTTTGCTTACAAGTTTTTGAACTTTTATCTAGATAAAAGTATTTGTGTATAGAAACCTTTAAAAGATTCTTGTTCTTCAGTCTTTTCTCTGAATAGAACGTAGGCAAATGGGTTTTGTTTGTTACTTCCATTACGCATTCATTGACAGATACTGTTTGTTACTTTCATAGTTTTAATATTTTCAAGCTTGTCTTTTCTAAAATTCATTCATATGAGGAGATACCACTTGGAACAGTGCCAGAGTTTCAACTGTCACTGTTCTGTATGTGTTTCTCATCTTCTGTGAGGTGTAGTGTAGGCCTTTGTTAATAGGAAACACAGTGAATTAAATTACTGAAATCTGCCTGACTTTAAGCTCCAAGATAAACAGATTTCTGTGAGATAAGATGTTTGATGTCATGTCAGTGTTGGTTCAGCGGTTTGTTAATGCTCTTTGGACTATTTTTTTCTTGATTTATTTTCAGTCTTGATTTATTTTATGTTCTTATTAAAATTTTAATTATTTCATCATCTTCTTCTCAAGATGTTCTTCAGACCTGATTTCAAGTTCTTCCACGTTTGTTAGATTCCTACCTCATGCTTTTCAGTCTCTTTAAAGACTATCTTCAAACGTAATCAGCCTGTTGCTTTACATGGGTTAGCAATGTACTGTAACTGCATGAAAAAAAGTGCAATATCTTATCCAATAAAAAAAGCAGTTATTCCACATTTACTTTGGGAAAAAAGTACATACACAAAGAGACAGTGCAGAGCTGACACTTTGCACATGCATATTGTCGCTTACCTTGCAGGAAAATTTTTGCATTTCTGTACCTGTGATTTTCATAGAATCATAGAATATTCAAGGATCATCTGATCCAATCATTCTTGGCAAAAGCACAGTCTAGACAAGATGTCTGCTATCCTGTCCATCAAGATTTCTAAAGTGTCCAGTGCTGGGGAATCCATTCTTTCCTGGGAAGATTACACCAATGGCTGATTGTTTTCATTATGTCAATTCTTTCCTCTTGTGTCCAATCAGAATCTCCCAAAGAGTAACTTGTACTCGTTACCCCTTGAATTTTCTATGTGACTCCTTATAAAGAGAGAGTTACACAATACACCTCAAAGATCAGATTGCAGTGGGATTATTTTAAAGTGTAAATATGTAAGTCTTGATCTTTGTTTACAAATCTTCATATTTTATTGTTTTGCCATAGTATGATTATTTAGAAAAAGGATTTCATTAGGGGCTGTGGTTGAATTAACTTTTATGGGGAACTTGGGGCAGTTAAAATACCAGGCATGTAAATTAGTAGATAAGCAAGTGGGACAGAATAATAGGTTGTTCGTTTCAGTACAGGCTGGGGGATGATGTACTGGAGAAGAGCTCTGTGGAGAAGGACCTGGGGGTCCTGGTGGATGACAGGTCGGCCATGAGCCAGCAGTGTGCTCCGGTGGCTAAGAGAGCTAGTGGGATCCTGGGGTGTATCAGGAGGAGTGTGGCCAGCAGGTCAAAGGAGGTGATCTTTCCCCTCTACTCTGCCCTGGTCAGTCCCCACCTGGAGTATTGTGTCCAGTTCTGGGCTCCCTGGTATAAAAAGGACAGGGATCTCCTTGAGAGAGTCCAAAGAAGCGCTACAAAGATGATTAAGGGCCTGGAGCATCTTCCCTATGAGGAAAGGCTGAGTAAGTTGGGACCTAATTAAACTCTATAATTATCTGAAGCAGGGGATGCAGGGGGAATCAACCAGCCCCTTTTCAGTGGTCTGTGGAGACAGGACAAGGGGCAGTGGCTGTAAATTGGAGCACAGGAAGTTCTGCACCAACATGCAGAAGAACTTTTACACAGCGAAGGTGACAGAGCCCTGGGACGGTCTGTCTGGGGGGCTGTGGAGTCTCCATCTCTGGAGATATCCAAGACCTGTTCCAACCCCTACAATTCTATGATTCTATGATTAACTGGCTTAGGTACATACAAAGACAAGTAAAACTGCCATGATATGGACCCTTTCTGTTGCTCATAAAATAGTAATATTAACACCTCTGATTTCTGTCAAATGTTTTTTTCTTTCAGTCTGACATTGATTTTAATCTGTATTTCAAATACTTTGTCTGATGAAGCTTGCAATTTCAGCAGGTACTTAAACATAGATAACAATGTTTAATGTGCTATCTAAACTGAGTGTATTGAAGATGGTTGTCATTATTATTTTGAACCTCCTGATGAAAAATGTGAGAAAGAGTGAAGAATTCTGTTTCTCTTATAATCCTTTCCAAGATGAATTTCACTTAGATAATATTTAAAAAGGAAAAAAAAGAAGATACTTTATAGTTTTGTAATTGGTAATGCAAAGTAACAAAAATGTAAATGAAAGGACTGTTTATTTCTTCACCTGCAGAGACTGGTAAATTCAGAGCCAACCATGCTATCTGTTTTCATTCACAGCCTTAACAACAATGCTTTTGTCATGGCTGCAAGTAAATAGAGGTTTCACTAGAAAGTGTTTGGTTTTGGATTGGTTTTTTTTTCTGAATGTATTAATGACACAGTTGCTAGGTACAGTGGAAGCGAGCCTACAGTTATTACCAAAATGATTTTAGTTTTCTTAACTGCTTTTAATGTATGTTAAGAAGGTGATGGATGGATGGACAGACTGATCATGAAACATAGGTTGATGTGATGCTGGTTGTCTAGTTTTATGGAAACCATTATGTAACACTTGAACTTTGTTTAAATTACTTCAGTTACATCATGCCAGCCTAAGATTGCAAAATGGACACTTCAACTGGAAACCAATAAAGCAAGTTTCAGGATCTGAGACACAAGATAAATCACAGAACCACCTCCTAGTGTCATGCATGATTATATTTGCAATATAAGCATGTAAACATTTCCTCTTACGTTGATATTGGAATAAATTAACCTTTTTTTTTGGTCTTTCATTACTTTAGCCATGTCCTTCAGGGGCCCGTGATTTTCGAGAAAAGCAATGTGCAGATTTTGACAATATGCCTTTTCGGGGAAAGTATTATAACTGGAAACCCTACACTGGAGGTAATTGTTGGCTTTGCAAAAATGTTGTCATATGTGAAGTCTTCAAAATTATGTAAATGCCATATTGAGAGTAATGTTTGTAAAGACAATGTTTTGGTTCAGGAATAATGAGTTAGGTTTGCTAAGCTTGTACTTATGTCAGTTGCTGAAAATGTTACAGAATATCACGTCTGTTCTGCTAGAGTGTTGTTTTACTGTGGATGAGCAGGATTGTAGGGACTTCACTTGAAAAATGTGAAGTCCTTCTCCACCTGCGGTTAAAATAGAATTAGAGATTCCGGAGGTGATCATTAAGTGTCTTTTATTTAAAAATCTCACAATAAATTTTCCTTTCTTAAGGTCAGAAATTTAAGGAAAGGAGAAAGACATAAAAGCATTTATTAGAGTCTCTAAAGATTACTTCAGTAATTGGATAAGAAATAATTGCACTGTGCAATTAAAGGGTATTTTGCAGCGTGGAAGAGGATGGTAATTTCTTTTTGAGATGTTTTAATCAAGTTTAGATACTATTCTGTCTTTTTAAGGTTGCTATTTTATTGGTTTGGGTTTTTTCCTGTATTCTAAATCCTGAGTATGTCCATGTTCTTTGTATTTCATTGACTCTAATGGTTTTACTCCTAAGGTCTCTAGATTAAAAGCCTAAACAAGATCATTGTAATCATGTGGATTGAACTGCATTGTAATTCAGTAGGACTAAATTCCTTATTTAAATAGTCTGATCTTGGCTTTGAAACTTACCCTGATGGACTTCTGGCACTACATTATTTTGTTATTCTTGTATTTCACATGGTTAAGTGGTATCCTTATTGTTTTAAATAGTTCAATAATCATTAGGGTTGCATTAACATAATGGAACCTTTATGGAGCCAGCCCACCTTGCCATTTCTTACTATGCAAAATGATCTTTTATGCGAGAAAGAGGAGTCAAGTAGAGAAATCAGTAAAGGAAAGTTAAATAAAGTGTATATGTTGTATGTGTCAGGTATGTCATAAAATCATAAATTTCAGATATGTTTATGCATTTGCATTTTTAACTAATTGTTAACTTTTCAAGGTTTATGTTGGTTTTTTTCATTCATTTTTGTTTTCCAGGTGGGGTTAAACCATGTGCATTAAACTGCTTGGCTGAAGGTTATAATTTTTACACTGAACGTGCTCCTGCAGTAATAGATGGGACTCAGTGCAATGCTGATTCGCTGGATATCTGTATCAATGGAGAATGCAAGGTTATAAATATTTTATAAAATACTAACGTATTACTACTTTGTTTCTGCTATCTCCTAACATTTAATTAAGGTTCTTTTTCATTACTTATATGAAACAGGAGTGCTGACAGGTCAGATTGTTAATGAAAGGGTAATATTGGACAAAAAGCTAAAAAAAATACTGAATAAGTAAGACAATTGATCTAATTTTCAGTAGCTTCCCACAGATATTCATAGAATCCTTTATTTTGTCTTCTTTTTTCTTATTTTATGGTTTCTGTTGAAGAATCTGTGGAAAGGGCAGCAGGAAATTAACAGATGCCTTGTGCTGTTCCAAGGCATGTTCCATCACTCCAATCAGAACATCACTCTTGCTGAAAAAATGTGAACCTATTTATCTGTTTCTTTCTAACTGTTTAATTCTGTTGCAAACAGTTCTTATGTAATTGAAACAAAATGTTTTCTCTATTGCTCTGTAGTTCTAGGAAAATGTGTATAAGGATGCAAGTATTTGCTATTTACTAAAAATCTGATTATCTTACAGAGTTCCTATAGCCCTGCATTATATGAATTTGAATAGAATTGGATGACTGTGACAGATTTTTGTTTATATACATCCCACTACTTCTTCAGTTTGGCATAGTGTTTAATTATGTACTTAGGTTTAAGTATCTGAACAGTGCTGGTGACTGTAAAAATGATTTGATTTCACTGAAACCACTAACATAACTGAAGCTTAAACCAATGTTTATTTTCTTTGCAAAATTGAGGGCTGAAGATGTATGTTTATTGAGTAATGTGATGAGATCAAAAGCATTTACCATGTATTAATAAATGGGGGGAGGGGAAACACAAGAAGTAACCGGTGGAATGCTGATGTTCTTTATACATAAAAAAATTTCAGTAGTTTTGAGAAATATTTTATAATTAATTATCAGACTAATCTCAAGCTATGTAATAATGTTGGGCCTCTATCTTTTTGGTGAGTCAGCATTTAGAAACATGATGATTAGAATAATGCTATTTTGTTGATTATTTAAAGCATTTTAACTTCTTTTATGACCAATGTATTACCTGTTTACAAGATGGTAGATAATATTTCTAGACAGTAAACAAAGTCTCCTTGTTTGTATAAAACCCAGAAAGAGTTGGCAAGCCACAGTGTCCATTCTGTTTACATCCTACTTGTTTATTCTCTCTTTGTTTTTTTTAAGGATCTGGCTGTCTATTTTCATTAGCTTGGTAAAAGACTTGAATCAGTAAATTAGAGGGAGCTAGTCATTGCTAACTGTACGTAGATTTATCAAATAATCAGAAACATAATGTCCATTTAATGATCAGTTATAGACATCTCTGTTTTCCCAAGGCTTTTGAATCCTGTCTAATACAGCATGTAATTCAACCTTTCACTAACTTTCATTCTACATTCATTCTTGCAGTGAAGTAATTTACACTTTACATTCAAATTTATTAAAATAGTTTCAAGTTTTGCCTGGAGGATGTGGAAATACAGTCAATGAAGCTGTAAATGCCTTTGGGAACAATAATGCTATTTATGCTGAATAAATGTTTAAAGAACACACAGCAAATGTTTACCTTAATGAAGCAATATAGATGGAACACAGCTGCTGTAATAGTAAACTAAAACATTTATTGACAACTGTAATAATTACATTGCTTGTAAAATGATGTGAGATCCTTTCCTGAAAGTCACAGTAGAAATACAAAGTACCTATTAATCAAGATTTGCTAACAACACAAACTGTGGATTGTTCTCCTTTCTTATTTTCTTTGTCTTGTAAGTGAAAAGTCATGATAACAGCTAGAGTTGATAAAAAGAAGAACACTTCAAAAAAACTGTGAAGATAGTGGTGCAAGACCATCATCCTGTTAAAATATTTATATCTGTTCTCAGCATGTAGGTTGCGATAATATTTTGGGGTCTGATGCTAAGGAAGATAGATGCCGTGTTTGTGGAGGAGATGGGAGTACATGTGAAGCCATTGAAGGTTTCTTCAATGATTCATTACCCAGAGGAGGTACGCACATATATATGTCCATTCTGTTGCACAGTGCATTTAGATGACTTTAGCAAATAACGGTGCTGTATCAGTTTCCAGTATGGCACTGTGGTGAATCATTTACATTTTCTCCTTTTGCCCTGTTGTTTCCTTTTTCTGTACTAGTTTGGATTTATGTCAACTACAACAACATTACTGAATACTTAGTTCTCACAGTGTTTAATGCACTTTAAAGTGAGTGGGGGTTTTATTATTATTTAGTTATGGTGATATAGTAAATGTAATGATGTGTATGATTTTAATGTGTATGGTAGAATCTGGTATTTAGTCATACATCAAATTTTGGACTAGAAATTTTCCAGAAATGTCTCTAAACTTCATCGTGTGAAGAACTCAGGAATGTATATGGACAATTAGTTTAAAGCTTAGTTCCAAAAAGACAATATTAGTCTTGCAATCTTCCTGTTACCAGTTTTTGAGCTTCCAAGTAAAGAGAAGGGATTGGTGCACTGGAATCAGTTCAGTTCAGACCACTAAGATTATCGGTGTGTGGAGCACTTGCCCCTCTGTGAGGACAGAACCTGGTAATATTGGTAATACCAATGAGGAGGATACGGAGAAGCAAGAGCCAGGCTTTTCACAGTGACACCTACATGGTGGGTGAAGAGACAGTGATGAAGTAGAAGGAAAACCTTTTTTTCCCCAGGAGGACAGTCCAGAAGTGGATCAGCTTGCCCAGAAAGGTTGTACATTTTCAATCATTGGAGATTTTTCATGATCCAGCAGGATAAAGCACAGAGTGACTTGGTCTTTCCTCCTAGCTGACCCTTCCTGTAGCAGGAAGTTAGACTACGACTGTCTGAGGTCCTCTCCAACCTGAATTACCTCATGATCCTAAGGTCATTTTATCTATTAATAACTTGTGATACACTGTGAAAAGACTTTATTAGCGGTTTAAAAAAAGGAATTCCTAACTACAGGGAAAGTTCTTGCCATCACTTTCAAATTTTTGTATGAAATTTAGAATTTTCCTTTATATAACATGAAAGAAAACACTCAAGTGCATTTGAATTCCATATCTCATACTCATTTTTAGTAGTAAATAATTTATTAATGGTTAGTTTAATACTGCTTAACGTAAATAGCAACAAATAAGATTTACCTTTGTTTTATAGGCTATATGGAAGTGATTCAAATTCCAAGAGGTTCTGTGCACATTGAAATAAGAGAAGTGGCAATGTCAAAGAACTACATTGGTAAGAGCATGGTTTAAATAGCAGACTGGAATGAAGTCAGAGTTTATATTGTGATTTGAAGGTACACTATCAGGTTTGGACAAACATTACACACAGTAGAAAGAACAGGGGAATTATTAGATGATACTATCAGGATGTGATCAGACAGGTGCAGCACTTGGCTAGGATGTGTTCTCTTGAATAGAGCTAATAAAATATATCATGTAATTTCTTCCTGTCCAGTCAGTGCAAAATCAGGTCAGCTATGGTTATAGTGTCAGATTTGAGCTAAAAGTGGATGAGGAACACTCAAACGATCTACTGTCCCACTCTGAGGTAGTGTCTTCCATCTGGGAAGTCTCTGATCTTGGGGAATTATACTCTTTTAAAACACAATTTTATTCTCAGAATTATTATTTATCAACAGTTGTAGTTATTTAAATGCTAACAACACTCTTTTCTTAAGGCAACTTAGTGTATTAATTCCACAGTGCTTCTGTGTTGCTGTCTTGTAGGGACTAGATGCCATCCCTGGTTTACAGATAAGGAAAATGAGGTGCAGAAAAACTAGGTGCTTAACTGAGATCATTCAGAGTCTGTTGAAAAGCACAGAATTAAAATTCCCAGAGTATTATTCCTTTCTTTAAAGACTGTGTTAAAGTGGTTTTCTGTTTTGGGGTTGGGTTTTTTTTTTTCTTCAAATACCGGTAGGTACAAATCTGGCTTCAGTGAACTCAAACCAACATGTATTCCTGAAAATGTATCCTAATTTACAGAGCAGTCAGTTCACAGTAGTGCAAGAACACCCACTTCATAGTAAAAAATAGATCAGAGAGCTGATTAGTTGCACAGGAAGCAAACAAGTTAACACAACCAAAAGCTATTGCCTGTTCAGGCTGAACAGCATCTGACAAGGCTACTTTTGTCAGTCTGTACTCCCTGCATTTGGTACCTGGAAAACTAACATGTTGGAAAGGATTATGATGCCTGTAAGTTAGAAGGGGATTTATCTTTCTAGGTACATTAGTACCTAAGTTGATTGTACTGGTAATAACGATACCTTTAACTGTTGGATGCCTACCTTTTTTTCTGCGTGCCTGCAACCTTCTATAATTCAGCAGATAATCAATCTCCCTCAGTAATGTGGGAGTAATAACACCACTACTCCAGCAGTAGAGTGCTTATTGTTCTTTCAGCATCATACTCCCCATGGCCCCTCCCCCATCTCCAAATATACTGTGGGTAAGGTTGCTCATATATCCTATACTGGCGTTTCAAACTGCGGAAGTGGGGAGAGTCATACAATGAATCCTATCATGCTCATTTCCTGCTAAGGACTATTCCATGGGCAGTTGAAACTCAGAACAAAGAAGATACATCTTAGCTACAACAATTAAGTCTGTTATTCCTCTATTTTTTAAGCAGAGGAAAGTGATCTGGAGAAGCATTTAAATTGGCAACATCTGTATAAAATGAATGAAAAAATACAAATTTTTGGACTTAAATAAAAAAATACATACAACTTCACTGGTATTTAATCTGGCCACAGATCTAAAAATGTAAAGTGGTACATAAAGATTGCTTTTATATGCTTGTCAGAATTTCAAGGAGTTTCCTGAGTTTCAGGCTCTCTCTACCTTTCTTCATGCCACAGAAGCCCTGACTGGAGGGAGAGGGCTCCTCCCTTTTCTTCATTAGTTTCTTATGTTTCCCACTTTCAAAGGTGCCATCATATCCTAATGAAAGATAATCTTAATAAGTTACAGGGGCCATTTCATTTTGTGACAGAGTGGTTTGATCTGTGAGTGTGACCCAGATCACTATTTTGGGATCACCCGTTTCTGGGGAAAGGAAAGCTTCTGGTTTGTCTGCTTCCTGAAAAGAACTATACGAGTAGAATGGTATTTAAAAATGAGTTTATTATGTTAAAATAAATACCTCAAAGCTTTTGTTTTATGACTCTTAAGTGGCAGTATCAACACATCCCCTTTTCTGTCTTGATGGAGTTCCCTCTGTTGTTCTAGGACAGCTGTTTGTGTGGCCACACCATGACCCAGATTAGAGAACTGATTCAGCTGAAAATAACCATTTACACATAATACTGTATTTTATGTGCACTGCTACCAAATATGTGACCACAGTCACAAATCAATTTCTCCACTTGGAAGTATACAAAAAGGAGAAAAAAAACCCAACCTTTTTCCTCTGTAGCTGTCATACTGGCTTCAGAGATTCTTCTTTTTTCATTTCAGTTAGCTTTCAAACTAACTTGCAACAAAGATCTCATGATTCCTTGAACTAAGATCCAGTTCTTTTGCAAGGCATGCCCTCAAATTTAGACTACAGTTAGACATTTGACAGTTCAGCTAGCTCAGTCATCACCTGTCCTCCTTCCCCCGACTCTCTGACCATTTCTGCCTGATCATTTCTGCACCGGTATCACTCCCTAGTGCTGTGACAGCAAAAGCATGTTTCTGCAGCTGCATAAATAATGCAGTATTTTAAACTGTTCTGTCCAACAAGTAACCCAGCAATAACAAAATTGCCTGTTTTCAGAGCTGCTGTGCTTAGTAATGATGTTATCTTCCTTTAAATGACTTGATCCAGGATGAGATATTCTCTTACGTTCCTCTTATGCAACAGGGTGCTCTGTGCTAATTTTCTGTGAGCTTCCTGCATTCTCAAGTTTTCATAAATTATTTGATTAGGACATTAACTTTTCCCTTCTTTATCAGATGCTAACAGCATTTTACCACTGTGTTATCTCTGTCATTTATTTGTATTATTGTAATGCTATTCACAGCTGTGTGACCTTCACCTGTGCATAACAACTGACATTAGGTAAATCTATTTGCAGAATGCAGATGCATTTTTTTCTGACAGTCAAGTAAAAAATAAACTGCTTTGCTTCTGGAGAATATACATGAGTTTAAGTGTATATAGCATACATATAACTTGTGAGACGTAATTCCAGAATTATTAATCGTGTAAACCTCTATGAGAACATTTGTTCCTTTATGCTTATTTATAGGTCTCATTTGTTGGTGTTCATATGTCTCAAATAACATAAGTAAAGGATTCACTTCATTATTTGCTCTTGGTAGTTACTAGACATACTGACAAAAAACATTTGAAACTGAGTGGCAATTTAAGACATAAATACCTCTCTAGTACTGGGAGACTTCAAACTTTTTTTTAAAATTAAAGAAGAATTTGTAAAAGTAGGATGAAGTTTTGGCCATGTGGAAATAGGACCACTGATTAAAAAAAATACTAATGTTCAACTGTAACCTAGGTGCTTCATATACCCAGGTAAAATAAACAGTGCAGTACTGTCCTTTCTTTTAGTCGGGTACTGCTTGCAATTTGTCTTTTTCTCTTATAGTCCCTTTTTTTACTATCTCCTTGTACTACAAAAGCTATGCACATCATAAAAAGTGTGAATGACTTTGAGAATTCCAGATAAGTGAATGTGTTATAGCTAGTTTCTTTGCTCAAAGCATGGCTGTTTCCAAAGTAAATCCAAAGAAGCCAGTGGAATAAGATTTATGCTATGGAAAGACATGCCTTTTCAGACATTATGGTGCTGATGGAAACAATTACTAATCCCTGCTGAATATGGCTGTCACCACCAGAACATTACTGCCTCTCCAACTATCTCCCACTCTAAGAGCTGTTTTAGAAAATCTGACCATCATAGAGACATTTTCCCTTACTCTGCAAGGTAAACCATCCGTCCACACAGATGTAGTTCAGAATAAAACTTGATCTTAAGTTGTATAATTCTTTATGCCTATGATGTGAATTTTTTCCCTATCTAGTAAAGTCAGTTATTTGCTTCAACAAAAAATGACACAGCTGTTGGAGCATGTATTTCCAATCATCATTTTGCCTTTAATAATATGTTGTATTTGAAGTAAATATGAATGCCAAATAACTTGGTCATCTTCATCTTAGATCAAGAAGTCAGTGTCTGATTAATAAAATGTTCATCTTAAGATACAAAGTTATTTTCATATTCAGAAACTTAGTCTAATATAGTTGATAAAATATCAAATGTAGATCCCTGAATAATGTGTTTGGCCAGCCTAATTTGGTTGGTTAGCTAAGAAATTTCTGTTTTTTCTACAGTACTTTTATGGATAAATCTATAAATAAGGAATAATAAAACATCAGATTAAGTATGTGGGTTTGTAATAGAAATATATTGGATTTGTGGTTTAAGAAGGAAAAAACCCCCAGTGGGTGAAGGCAACAATGCAAGAGCTGATAGGCACCATGAATCAGACTCAGTGTTCCTTTTATTTTTTTTCTTCTGCCCATTATCTGAGATACCTATCCCATTCCCCAGCTTCTTAATCTAAAGACTAGATCGATAATGGATCATACATTTCAGACCTATATATATCTTATGTAGAATAGCATACACTGCACATGGGGTTGGTTTTAAGGTTGACGATACATTGCAAGTTGCATGAGGCATTCTGGTTTATTCCATGTAGCATCTAAATGTTGAAATCTGCAGAGTATACCTTCACTTTGAAGATTATTGCAGTGGTGATATTATCAAACTGCATGAGGGACATTTTCACCAGGGTTGAAGAAAAGGCTTTGTAACACTTAGAAAAATAGTGATATTGAGCTGACGATCACATGCTTCTAACAGATTAGTAGATTAATTTGCAATGGCTTCTCCATTATAAATGCTGCTTCCAATTTTTAGGTGGCTTGTATTTTTTTTTAAGCTTTAAAATCTGAAGAGGATGACTACTATATTAATGGTGCCTGGACTATTGACTGGCCAAGAAAGTTTGATGTTGCTGGAACAGCTTTCCATTACAAGAGGCCAACAGATGAACCAGAATCATTGGAAGCACTAGGCCCTACTTCAGAAAATCTCATAGTCATGGTAAAGTTATAATTAATATATTTCTGAAATTTGAAAAATGTATTTGTGTCCTGAGAAAAGACAAAGGAATGAAATCAAAATAGGTTGTGTTTTCAAAGAGTATACAGCTTGTCTGGCTGGGACTTTGTGTTTTGACACAGCTTTCTTACCTTTCAAAACTGGCTGGCAAACATTGTGATGAAACAGGCATAAAGTCAGAAGAGCCCCAGGAAATCTCACAGAAAATACCTCATCTCTGTTAGCTATTGTTTGGAATAATGTTAGACAAAATTGTAAGTGGGGTGTATATTATATCCCTGCATGCTGCTGATACATCAGAGTGTTGAGTTATATATAGCATGACAGTTCACAGCAGTTCTGTAGTTGTCATTGCTTTTAAGCTTGGGCTGAGTTTGAAGTACACTCTTACCACAGCAAGAATATCATGATCTGACTCGTGGTGAAGTATGTTGCAGTGATGTGCATTGCCCTGAACAGATTTTACAAAATATGAGAATGTAACAGGTATGACCATTATCCTGATGCTTGGCTTCTGACAGCAGGCAATAATGAGCCTACTGTTGCAGTACTGTGTTGAGGAGGAGTATAAGAATAAGGCGATACTTGGCCAGTGTGTTCTATGAAATACCCGATTCCTGGGGGTTCTTTTTCCTGCTGTGGTTGTGGAGAGAGAGTGATAGAGAGTGCACATTGAATGAGTTACACAATTATAGTGCCTTTTCTTATTCAGTCAGTGCCAATGACTTTCTCACTGAAAGTTCTCTGCTCTTTTGTCTAGTGGAGGTAGGCAGATGTGCCTGCAAAATATTACATAAGGTAGAAGTAGCTCTAACATGTCAGACTGCTACATCTGGCATGATACATATTATTAACATGGAAAGAAAATGTTTGATAGAGAGTCAAGGGCTGGTGTTGAACAGCTGGTACGTGGAAGCACAATTCAACAATGAGAGTAGACAAAGACTCGTGATTGTTGCACTTCAATCTATATCACCTGCAGTGACACAGCTACTTCAAGAGCTTTGAGGGAATCACAGGTGTGATTCTGCCAAGCTAATGCTTATGGCTGTGTATTAGAGGAAAACAGTGACATCAGCAAGACTCCATTGCTGCCACTACTGTTACCATTGTTATACTCACTTGAAGTACAAACAAGGCCAGATGTAGCTGGGTAGGTCCTCACAGGATTTCAGAAGAACTACTGCATGTTTGTGCAGTAATGTCCTTAACCAACTTTGACCTCACATAATTATTCAGCTGTGAAGTTGATTTCCATTAAGACATTAATTCTATGTAAAATGGATCTGTTAGAGTGATCAAGTCAAGAATAAAGAACTGACAGAAGTTGTAAAGTTATGTTAAGGGGGAAAAAAGACAAAGCTCAGCTTAGGCAATAGTACTTTTCTTGTGTATATGTTTTAAAATTTAGTCCGTATTCTTTTGGGAATACCTAGAAGAACTACTATGGCTTCCTTTTACTTTTTTCACTTCCACAGGACATAACACATACCTAGATTAAATGTCACTGTAGTTGCCCTCTGCTTGCCTGTTTTAATGGTATAACCAGTTGTTTTCAACTACAGATTCTGCTACAGGAACAAAATTTGGGTATAAGATATAAATTCAATGTTCCCATCTCTCGCACTGGCAGTGGAGACAATGAAGTTGGTTTTGCATGGAATCATCTGCCTTGGTCAGAATGTTCTGCCACTTGTGCTGGAGGTAAGACACCAGGCTGTCAAGCTACAGAGTAAACTCAATTGCAAGATACACTTTACTACATAATTATCTGGGTAACTAGTTGAAAACAGTTCTTTCAGACATGCAATATTAATTTAGTGAAAGAATATTTGTTTTATTGTAGTGGATTTTGTTGTTTTCAATTGCATTTAGTATGTTCAGATGTTGTTGTTAAATATGGTGTATCTTGGCACATTGTGTCTTTCTGTGCTCATGCTTCTTCTGAGATTCTCTTGAAGCTGGTATGTTCACTTTTCACAGGAACTTTTTTGATAAAGGACATCAGAAGTTTTAAGTAAGGAGATTAAAAAACAGAAGTCAAATAAGGCAACTGTAAATAAAGGGCTGTGTCTTTGTGTGTTTGTAGGTTGCTTCACATGATCCTAGTGAGCCCTCCTATCCTTCAGCCACCAAAGTTTAGGATGCATACAGCCCAGCTCCTCTGTAGCAGATGGTAACAATTGGATTATATTTTCCAGCCTGCAGCAGCGTCTGAGAATTGTGGCAGTAGTGGCAAATTCATAGGTTGTCCCATGTGATTCATCATGGGTGCCTTTTGCCTGTAATTTACCATATTCCTAATCCTCCTTTCAGGAGGATTTACCATGGCCTAGTCCCTGTAGCAGCCACCAGTGTAGCTTATTACCTCTGTCTGGGAGAGCAGGACAGTTGTCTTTCTTCAAAGCCAAAACCCTTTGCTGCTGCAAGGACTGGTGAGTAAAAGTGCTGTGTGAACAGTGTCTTTCTTCTCTCTGGAGACCAAATGCATCATCTCCCCAGCATGCTGGCCTATCAGAAGATACGGGAGAGTGCTTTAAATCTACTTCAGAATTTCAGATTTCATCACCCATAGCAAGAGGAAGACACCGTATTGTTTTTAAAGAACCTTTAGACCAAATGGTTGTCGGTTTATTTCCTGGCTGCTGGAGTTATTCATATTTAGAAACATCTTGACTCATCTTTCTGCTGGAACCTGCTGTGGCTGTTAGTAGTCATTTGCTGTTTAAATACAGCTGTTTGCTTAGCCATATGTAGTAGACAAAGAACAGCACAAATTCTCAGCTGTGCTGTTGAATAAAGTGTTGAAATAGAGGAAGGTGCTAACTTTTTCTAATTTTTTATTGTTCATTTGTTGGATTTCTGGGTGACAGCATGCTTTTTAAACTAGTATTTTAGTAATGGTGAGTCTTAAGAAGTAAAAAGAGGGGATATACCTATCCAAAGGACAGTTCCAAGTATCGATATGTTAGAAGTACTGCCAGATCCTGTTTTTATGATGGCGATGTGTTAATGATTTTTTTGAGGTCATAGGTAAACTCCCTTTGATTTAGGTAGACACAGGGGTTTAGCCAGGACTAAATCATTGTGCTGATCATTGTCATTTTACACATTTGACAATATAGTGGAAAAAAGAATTGGCTCTTACGGAGTAGGCACTTATCTAGATTAAAATATTTTTACTTAATTAATGTGAAGTTTTATGGATCTCTGAAAACTGCATGAATTTATTAATTTGGAAGATCTTCTTTGGTAGCTTGTGGTGGCTAAACCAGTCACTTTCAGCTTAGTATGAGGATATACTATGATCACTTATTTTCACTGAGCTCTGTGCTCAGGGAATAAATATTTTAATTGTAGCTATAATTCATGTTAAAAGCTGTATCTGCTTTCTCCATATGAGTACCTGCTATTCCCACCAGTTTATGAAACACCTTTTGCCATATGCCAAAGGAAGATACAATTCTAAAAATTAGCTGACTCAGGGAAAAAGAAAAGGGAGGCAAAGGTTGTAGAGACAGAGACTGTAACTGGAAAATTTGGCTAATACAAATATGAAGTGTTGAGAAAACTTAAAAATGAAACTTCTGCATGGCTTTTGTTTCTTTCTGGAAGTTTCATTATGAAGTCCATTACTGAAGTTCTATTTATTTGAGCTCCATCTTTAGGAGAGACATTTTGCTCTACATCAAATGATAAGAAAATATTAAACAGTGAAAGGCGAGAAGTAAAGAAAGGACAATAAGCATGCGTGAAGATTATTAATATCGAAATGTATTTATGAAGTTTAAAAATTATGTAGTGCTTTTGGGACAGACTTTGAACAAGTTGAAGGCATGAGGATTTTCCTGCCTGTATTGTAGCGTGTAGCTCACCTGTAGCGCGTGGACTGATTAAGATTTGATTATATGATATTCCATCTTGATCCACAAAAACTCTAGACAATGAAGAGCCAGATATACTTTTTTATCAAAGCATAGACTTTATATCAAAGCTGTAAGCAAATCTAAGTTCTAAGGAACATACCTAACTTCTTTCCCTCTCTGAATATGTGTCTTTTAATGCTAGGCCTTTTTTTCTAGGTGTATGTTACACTTAAAAAGATGGTCTTAAAAGAACATAAAATTTTGCAAGAATTTAGAAGCCAGGAAGTGACAAAATTAAGAATATCTACGAATTCTTAAATGATTTTGTGTAGCTGTGGCTGTTCTGTGAAATGCATCAGTTGAACTGAGACCATTCTCGAAGACTGTCACAGGCTAGCTCCTGTCCACTTCACGCTACTTATGTCTAATTCTTTCTAAGTCAGACTGGCCACCTCTGCATTGCATATTTGACCAAGCCTGTGACTCTTAAAACTTAGTTATTACTTGACGTATGCTTTTAAATTCAGAGAATCTAAAATATAAAAAGTGAGAACTGCATTACAGCCCACCAAAGTGATGTTTCTGTATTGTGAACTTGAGGATACATGTTGAACGTGATGAAGTAGAGCACAAAGACTGGAGCAGCATTTTGGCAGTGCAAAGTTTAAATAGTTTTGGACTGTTTTATACTGCTGAAGTGTCCAGTCTTTGTGTGGTCTCTTCTCCATAGTATTTTGAGAGAAATCCACTGCATTCAGCTGTGCCTAGAGCTGCTTATCGGCCTTGTCTTGGAGAAGGATAAGGAGACCAGTCAGGAGCCAAGGAGGAAACTAAGACAAACCTAGGACCAAGCTATAATCTTTAAATAGACTGTAACATGCTTTCTTTTTCACTGGATCCCTCTATATTATGTTCATCTCTGGTGTGCTGTTGAGTCACAGATTAGAACAGTAAAAGCACTTTAATTTTTCACACAGGACCTCTGTTCGAGGGCCTGTCTCAGTTTTGCAGAATAGAAAGAGCACGGTCCGTGGAATGGTAGGAAGGAGGAGGAGGGTTTCCTGCTTACGACAGCTCAGTGTTGTGCCAGAGCTCTGTATTCCATCCCTGCCTCCCTTATGTGTTTCTCACATGATATTGAGCAACTCAAAGCATGCATTACAGTCTTCTTGCTAATTATCGGTTCATCATTATATGTGTACCTCTCTGGAATGTCTGGCTTCTGAAACATGCAATGAATTTCATTATTGCCTGAAGTGCATGTAAAGCAAAGTAGTCTGAAAACTCAGCCAGGCATCTGAAATCAATGGACTCTTTCCGCAGTAGACATTTCACCTCCTCTCACCCTGTGTTCTTCATAAAATGGTCCAGAAGATAAAGTTCTGTCTTGAGAGTTTGTAAACTGTGTATTTAATAGTGTCATTCATGTTAAAGGAGACGAGAACAGAATATTCCACAGCTTCTTTCCCTGTGAGTATCATGTTTTCTACTGTGAACCATGCAGAATTCTTCAAAGTCTCCAAAGTCTGGAGTTTGTTCTGGTATTTTTAAAAAGTTTTTTTTTTTAAACAGGTTCTTCATATTTACCAGGTAGTTAAAAAAAGTTTGCCTAGTAACAAACAACTATTTTATTTTCCTGGATTCATGTACTCGTATACAGGAGGAGAATATAATTTCATTACTTCCTAATATCTTAGTATCTGTTCTTAGGCTTGAAAATCCAGAACTGTAGCTTTTCTTTTTGTACATTAGAACCAGTATTTTCTATATTGAAAACCTTTTCTTTAAAATTCAGATTATCATATCTGAGCTAGTTCTTCACTCTTGGAACATCGTGTAAAACTGACCTACATATATTCTCTATATTAGTTACTCTTTTTCCTGAAAATTCACTGGTAACTCTTCTAATCTGAGTCAACACTTTTCAGAAGGAAAATTCATTACTATTTCATATAGCTGGTGAGAGACTTAGACAAGAGTATAGGAAAACAATGCCAGAAAATACCATTATGTAGAGTGCAAGTTTATCTGTACAGAGAAGAGTGGGAGGGTAGGAGTTGGAAGGGACCTCAAAAGATCATCTAGTCCAAACCCTGCCCCCCGAGCAGGATCAGCTATATTAGGTCATACAGGAACACATCCAGGTGAGTTTTGACTGTCTCCAGAGAAGAAGTCTCTCTGGGCCTGTGTAGTGCTCTGCCACCCTCACAGTGAAAAAAGTTTTTTCTTATGTTCACATGGAACCTCCTGTGCTCCAGCTTGCACCCATTGCCCCTTGTCCTGTCATGGGATGTCAGTGAGAAGAGCCTGTCTCTGTCCTCCTGACACTCACCCTTTACATATTTATAGACATTGATGAGGTCACCCCTCAGTCTCCTCCGGGCTAAAGAGACCCAGGTTCTTAGGTAAGGAAGATATTCCACTCCCTTAATATCATCTTGATGGCCCTGTGCTGGACTCTTTCAAGTAGCTCCCTGTCCTTCTTCATCTGAGAGAACATAGGGAAACGAGGATGGATGGATGGATGGATGGATGGATGGATGGATGGATGGATGGATGGATGGATGGATGGATGGATGGATAGTTTGCTGAATTATTTTGTATCTTTCCAAAGACAAGTGTATGACTTTGTCCACATCCATAAGTATTCTTATAAGGAATTGAACAGCTGGTGGTATTGTTCTAAAAAATTCCTACAAAGGGGAAAAATAGTTCTGTGTATTTTTACTTTTATATATACATTTAAAGATAAACTCCAGTAAATGTGCATACCCCCCTTTTTAATTTCTTCCATGCTTCATAAATTCTACCATAAAATGGCAACAAACAACAGCATTTAGTATCTTGAATTTGCCAGGTATTGTAAGCATTGTTTTTTAATTCATTCATTTTATTAGAGTTTGTCTCCAGATGAGTTAAATGTCTCAGATATTCATGTGGAGTTTTTTTAATGAAATACTTAGTCAGTATATTATCGTAATTAAATTGGTTGCCATCCAGTTTTCTTTTCTGCTCATCACTCTTATAGAGTGGTGTCTACTATGTTTTTCTTTTATGCCCTTAGATGAATTATGAAACTGTCTTTAGACAAATAAAACATACTTGTCCTCGTCAAGGAAAATGTAAGTTTGGCTCTGTGATGAGCATCTTGTGATCTGATGAGTGAGCTCAGAAAGTATGTCTGGGTTAACCAGCATGCACTAGTTTTAGTGATGCAGGATTCACTGTGTATTGGTACTGGCATCTCTGTGACTAACTGTTGCAATTGCAAACCACAGTTTTTGGGACAGCTTTTAAAAATAGACATAGCATTTACATGCCTGCAATTTTAATTTAAGAATAAAATGTGCTCCATGTAATTTAAATTCTGGCTGCTGAAAGTCATGCAAACTATTTGTGAATTGAAATCTGCAAAGCGTCTCAGTTCTCTGGAGATTACAGTCACTAAACCACTGGAGTTTTGTTTTCTGTTAGAATTGCATTGACCAGTCATGAGGACATTTTATTTCTTTTATTATAAACTATAAATCTGTAGATTTGAAAGCAGAGTGTTTCTGTCTAACTGCTTGTAATTATTCCCTCAAGAGTTTAAATGAACTTGTTTAGCTGTGCTTTTTAGATGTTTTAAAGAGAGACCATATACTTGGGGGTGAGTTGATAATTTAAAAAGTCTTTTTTTTAGGGCCCACAGAGTTGAACCAAGTTGTAGCTGTTGCCTTGGTAAAAACTGCAGTTCTAGATTTTTCCATTTCTGGTCTTGAAGTTAGAATCTGAATTATTATTCTGAGATTTTATTTTAAATAGCACTGTAATTAGACAACAATGATGTAAAGTTTACGCCCTGTGTGGCGAGATGCTGAGGAACATTTTCAAATTAGATTAATATATCTCCTGGCATGGATTAAAGATTCTTCACTGTGTGAGTGAATCATTAGTCTGTAAGAATATCTTATGGGTGATACGCAACCTGACCAACATTCAATAAATAACATGTCTGACTTAAATTTTTTGAAAACTGAGCACAATGATACTTTGTGTTCATAGTACTTCAAAATGCTTTTTTATTACATAGTTCCTCAGAAATGAATTCACTAAGGCTGCCAATTTCTAGCCAAAGCCTAGAAGGAAATGTGTCTGATGCCAGTAGGAAATTCAGTGAAAACATAACATTAATATTGATGCTATCCCATAAATATATTTGCAAAAATGCTTTGTATCATTAAAATGTTTAATTCTAAAGTATATCTAAATTACTATTGTTAAGCAATGTAGAAATATCATTATGATGGCAACATTCTGCCTATTTTATCAACCACCAAGATAATTAAGGCACTTTGTGATAGAAAGGATAAATGATTATTCATCAGTTGGAGTGGAGCATAAATTCTGTGTCAGGTAGCAGTGCCATATTGCTAGCATTCCTGTTTGGCTAGAACTCTGAAATACTATTTCTTGTAATGGTAAAGTTTGAGTAGAAAATTGGAAAAAAAATACTGCTACTTAGGTTGTCATGTCTGATTTTAATTACTCTCATCTGTTGGCAGTGTTTGCATAGGTTATAGAATATAAAGTGAATCATCTTGTCACAGATTCTGAAATAATTAGATATTCCACTTACTTGTCAAAAGCCGATGGGAGAGTTTATAAAGAAAATTCTAATGTAGTGAACACTTTTCTCTCTCATGCTGCAAATGGTATGTCTTTTCTCTATTGAAGTAGTACAAAGGGAGTATAGAACTAAAGAAAATAAACTCTCACTCTGTGTATGTACAATTAATGACAGTGAACTACTGATTTTTAATTTGGAAGTATAGAGATCCAGAAAAAAAGTGTCAAATGGGACAAAGTGTGCCATAAGAGGTCATGCTTGACTAGTCAAATATATTTAAATACATAACTAATTTTCTAGACCATGGAAATGTAGTAGATTCATTAATCTAGACTTTCTAAAGGCTTTTGTTGTCACCACCTAAAAAATTAGAAATAAATCAGTAGACAAGAAGCATGCTTAAAATAAAAAATACTGGACCAAAACGCAGTGAGCCTAGTGGGCTTCTTAAGAATGACTCATGAGACTTTAGTTTTTCTTGTTCTGATGGCAGCATAAAAAGTATTGAAAACTTTGATGAAATTTGCTGACAGTGCAGCACTAGGAGGCACATGGCAAGACTGGGACAGGTTGTAGTCCTGGTAAAGGCAGATTTAATTTAGTATGTTTTTATTTAAAAGTATTAATGATACTAGATAAGGCACTAGTAAAATCCCTCTGGAGTGTTAGATGTATGTGTTGTGACTGTGAGCAGATGCACAGAAGTGCTGTGAGGTTCAGTAAAGGAATAGTATGTCTTAACAACACTGAGACTGCAAGAGTGGACTTGATTAACACAATAAATTTTCTCAAACTGAAAGACTGGTTTTTATTTTTAAAAAACCCACATTGGCAATTAATGGAAACTGGAATGTTTATAATAGCAACAGGTGTGAAGTTCAGAGAAGCAAAAATGTACCTGAGCTTAAAGTGGAGCTTGATCAGTTTGTAAAAGGGGTTACAAAGAGCGGTTCCCAGCAATAGAGGGATGTCCCTGTTCCAGGTTCCTGTGTTCCAGGGTTATTTAGTTACCTTTTTAGTACAAAATCTCATTGAATTTCAGCTTTACATCATTTCATGTAATTGAAATACCACGTGGTGAAAGTGCTATATATGGAACATCTTCATATGAAGCTCTAAAATCTTTGATACCTGATGGATAAAGATGGAATACAGTGAAACAACAGCTGTAGAGACTTGTACTTCAAGCCATTAAGGGTCTCCCATGCTAGTGATTTGGGTTGTTCCTCCATTTCAAGTGGGCCTATTTTTGAGCAATTTTTTTTCCCCCCAAACATAAATTGAAAATTAGCAAGAAAATGCAGGTGGAATACTGTTCAGAAATGGTATTTTCTTTTTAACTTATTTGTGTATGAAGGATACACTTGGAAAACACTTTGGGAGCCTTCTGTGCCTTTTAGTGGTACCTGCTGTTATCTAATGTGGCATCCAGATACATGCAGAAAAAAAGCAAATGGAAGAAGCCGATTTGTGTACTGTGCTCACTTGTAATACATATGTCTTACATCGACCAGCATCTTTCTCAAATATGAAAAACTTTTTAAATTATTTTGATGTTTATGGTTAACCTGAGATGCAAGATGTCTTACAACCTGGAGTGAAGTGCCTACTTTGTGAAGATAATGTGTGGCTCTAATGAAAAAAAGAGATATCCCAACAGCAAAGCTCCAGGCTCTGGATTTAGGTACTGCAGTACAGTTGAAGACTCCAGCATTAGGTATTTCTGGTCTCAACTTAGTTAATGATTTTTGAGGTGAGGTGAGGTAAGGAGTGTTTTATCATGATTTTGAGGGTTGATACAAAGTTCTCACCTGCTAAACAGGCATCCTGTACAGAGCGGCACATTGAGCGATGCATCTAACTCCACTCCTACTTATCGGGAACATAAACGGTAGAATTAAGGACACATACATTTTTATGTGCTTAGGATTCATACTGCCAGGTTTTCCTGAGAGCAAAAAGGGGCTTTTTTTTTTTCATGATGCATAATACCCATGTTTTTCAGGAATTCACAACAGTTAATTAAGCAGCAGTTCTCTATGGCAGAATGAAGACATTTCAGCTGGTAGTACATCTCCAAAGAGTACTTTTAACTGTGTGCTGCAGAAAGTGGAGTAGTCTAAAAGGGCAGGGAAAGGGAAGAGTTTTTTAATAAGCATTCTGTTCCACAGTGCAGCCAGGGATGCAAAATTCATGGGGCCTATTTCAGGAAGACAAGAAAGGGGTTTAATCTGTCTCCAGAAAATAAGTCTTTCATCTGCCATACGCAGGTATGGATTTTCATCCTTGCTGTCAAGATGGTTTTGACATTTGCCATATGACTGTAATTGACTAAAAACTAGAAATCATCTACAGGCTAGAAACCACAGTCTTGCCATCTTAGCTAAACTAACCAGTAAGTCACAGAAGTTACAGTGTTCTCATGGGAATTTAAAATCCGCTCAGGGTGAGAAGGGATTGTATTTCTGCATCTGCAGCCTCATGAGTGAGTGTGTGCCATTCTCAAGACTCGTGAAAAAGGAGGCTACCATTTTCCCCATGTCCTTTGCACACAATTTCATGAAGACATTTCATATGCTTCTCTTTGTGGAGTGGGTGACTTCTGTTCATAACCAACCAAGATCCTTTGTGAGCCAAACTTCAGGCATCCAAAGCTAGGCTTGACTGACTTTTGGAATTAAATACCTGAATTCTGAATAGATCACGTTTTAGGAACCAAAGTAGGAGATCTGAATCTTGTCCATAATGAATAAAAAAAGAAGCAATTACAAGGTAAGTGATTTAGCTTGTTTAAAATGAGCAAAAGGACAACAAATATTTGGTGAATGAAATCCCGTGTTTATAGTGGGATGTTGAGTGTCTGAAAAACATATTTACATAATTAATTTTATTACTGCATGTCTACCTCCTATAAAAAACTTCTTGTAATATGAAGAGAGGGCTATAAAGTAAAGTTGGCAAATGTTTGAAGCCAGGGTCTTTTAATCCCTGTTTGCATGCAATTCACATTTTGGAAAAAGTTACATATTTGGCTTCTGTTTTTAAGAAAGATTCAGTGCTTTTCAACTGTTATCATACAAAAAATGCCACTATTTTGGTACTATGACTACTTATGTTCAGTAAGAACTGCATATGTATTGCAGATTCAGAGTCCTTTTATGCTAGGAAGCATCATACAGCTTGTTCTAAAAAGAGAGGAGAAGGCTATGTCTACTATTTGCAATACTCTGAGCTGCACTGTTGTCATACCAGTGGTCCTTTACTGCCTTTCTTTAGATCCTGTTTTTTAAAAATCAGAAAATACGTCTAGTATGCTACCTTACGATGTTGCTCTGGCAATGATATGTCATTATGTTTTGGAAATAATAATCAATTCTAAACTGCCCTGTTGTTGGTTAACAGTGAAAGAAGAGCTGGGAGTGCCAGACCAGATGAGCATTCACAGAGACAAACTACATCTTTCAGAATGAATAATACTTCTATCATTTTAATTAAGAAAATGTTTATAGGATGACATGTATAAAAATGCAACACTGTTTCCCAGTATTGCTGGTTTATTTTAAACCAGAGCATATGAACAATAATTCTGCATTGAAGCGTGACCACATTCTATTTGGTCATGTTTTCTTTGGAAATTTAAGTGTCTTTTACTCAGACAGGAGGGTAGACAGAAAATGGATTTTGTGCAATATACAAATAAAATCAATGTGTTAGTAAATCTATAAATATATTCCCTTTGTTTTAGAAAACAACAGCAATTTCAAATCCTCTCTCACTGGGGTGGCCTAAAATTGAAGGAAAAAGAAAGATTTATTGTGATTGGGGGCGTTCAGTTAATTGCAATTCAGACTCCTCCAGCATTCAGCCAGTTGAAGTGGGATGGTAGGATTAATAATCAAAAGGTGAAATACACTTTTACTCAACCAGTAGAAGACCAAAAAATCATTAATTAATGGTATTCCATTCCATCCCAAGGTATGCAGAAACAAGAGATGGTGTGTAAAAGGCTGGATGACAACTCCATTGTACAAAACAATTACTGTGACCCTGACAGTAAGCCTCCAGAAAACCAAAGAGCCTGCAACACTGAGCCATGCCCACCTGAGTAAGTCATTAATCACTAAGATGGAAGCGTGTTTTGCATAAATAGAAAGGTTTTTGTTATCTATAATAAATCTGGTTGAGTATAAAATTCTGATCTAGCAGCAGGGTTCTGTCCTATCAAACAGGGTATTTGTTTGTGGTTGGTTGGTTATGGTTTCCTGTTCCTTTGAAATCAGTTGTGGAAACTTCATACTTTGACCTATGAGAGGCCTGATTTGCCTGAGGAGCAGTAATGTTTAAACTATGCAAAGCAGCTCAGACACTGTACACTAAAAGATACTAGCAAACCAGGTTTTTAGGGTGTGTGAGATGCGAATAGTGCTCAAAGTAGAACTGGGGGCCATTCTTAAGGCAGTGACAACAGAAAAATCTTGATGTGAGACTAACTTAGCCATAGATATTTATATTACATGCTAAATGCTTGGCATCTTTTTAAGTATATTTTGTTAAAATTCGTGTTGAACTGCTCACATGAGAAATGGCAAACACAGAAACTGCTTAGTTAACCAAACCATTTATTGATAATAGTTTTGTGAAACAACTTTCTCTCTGGGATACTCAATGTTGTACAGTAATGCTGTGTGCCTTTAAGATGAGGTGCCTACTTGGTTAGATCTATTTATTTTTAAAGATAGCTCTGTGCTGTATATTGAAAAGATAATTAAAAACACAGCAGCTCATTTATTCAAAAAGGAAATTTGGCGAGGACTTACAGCATGGCTGAATCTTACTAAAAAGGCTGTTTAGAAGCACTTGTGATGTTTTGCACTAGAAAATAATTTCAGCATATGCACAACAGCTCCTTCTTAGATTTTGAGGCAAAAGTTATAGAAAAAACTCTGGTTAAAGTTTGGTGGTAATCTGTAGCTTTATTCTGATTGATCTTGAAAATCATATATGCTGATTAAATGTAAATGTTGCACAATAAAGAAATACTGTGGTTTCTTTTAAATGTCTTTTAGAAACTGTAAAAGTGTAGCATGAATCACACTGGGAGGAATGAAACAAGACTGTAACGCGTTAGAATGCCAACAGGTCTTCATAAAGCCAGTTTATTTCTAGAATACCAGCTGCTTTCCTGGTGTGGTGACTGGTTGCAGGGTAGCAGAAGTGTCTCCTACACTTACTCTCCCTGTATCCCTTACACTTAGTCCCCCATATTCATTTGATATAAACTGAAGTGAAATTATTCGGTGCTCTCACCTTGACTATATTTGAATGCGAATACAATGACTCACAAACACATCTAAAGTAGATCTTATTCGTTGTCCCCACAATCTGTCTGTAAATATATGTTTACCCTGCAGATACACACTTGGATTCTGTTTGGATAACATTATTTAATATGCCTGTAATCACCCTAAATTTTGGCTGGAAGATTTACCACCCAGTAAGACTTACACTTCACATAGGATAATCAAACATTTCCTTTTTTAATTAATACAATTCCACTTTCCTGGTAATGTATACCAAAACTTTTCTAACTGGATCCCAATTACATTATACTTGATGTCCCTGCGCAGCATCAGAGACTTTGTTTGTTACTACAATAACTAACTTCTAAAGTTGCTGATTTCAACAAATTATATCTTACTTTAAGAATATTTTGCATTTCAGTATAGCCTTTTATTAAAACATTGACAAGTGTTTCATAATCAGAATTGACTCTAAGAAAGCCTGATTTTGAAGTAAAATTATTTTCTTGTAATGATACCAGAGGTGCCACAACCTTACAGCAGTGGTTCACAAACATTTCCAGTTGCAAACCACTTTCAGAGAAGTAATTTCAGGCAAATCCAGTACAAATCTACTTAAATAGTTACAGTTCTGTCAGGCTCAACACTCCTTTCTAACTACTGTAGCCTAGGCTGGAACTTGCTGCTCTAGAAAATAAAGAGTAGTATTATTATTGGAAGATATTATTGCAGTGAGGCATAAATTAAAATGTTCTGTTAAAAGCCCCATAACTTTCTACTGTATTTCACTATGAATATGTATATGGTTAACAATGATTTAGATTTTGTAATTTAAACTATCTGGATTCTGGGTTTATGCAATTAGGCACACTGTTTCTGAAATGCATTAGCTGAGTCTCCTAACTTTTTCTTTCCAGATGGTTTATAGGGGATTGGTCAGAATGCAGTAAGACCTGTGATGGAGGAATGCGTTCACGAACAGTTCTCTGTATCAGAAAGATTGGACCTTCTGAGGAGGAGACACTGGACAATACCAACTGTTTAACGCACCGGCCCATTGAAAAAGAACCCTGTAACAATCAGTCCTGCCCCCCACAGTGGGTTGCTTTGGACTGGTCAGAAGTAAGAAATTTTGCTATGCTAGCTCATTGGTAATAGTGGAGACAAGTTAGGATTTCCTGAGTCTCCATGTCTGTGTCCTCGCCGTCAAATGTAGCTGTATCATATATGGATGCATATATATTTCACCAATCATATATTGGTGTGGTGGTTTGGCCCTGGCTAGAGGCCAGATACCCACCAAAGCTGCTCTCTCACTCCCCTTTTCAGTCAAAAAGGGGAGAAAATATATATCCAGAGGCTTAGGATTCGAGATAAGGACAGAGGGATCACTCTGCAGTTAGTGTCATAGGCAAAACAGACTGAACACAGAGTAAAGAAAAGAAAAGAAATTTATTATACTGCAGCTACACACCCAGTGAACCAGAGTCGGGTAATGAGAAGTGTGGACAGGTCTTAAAGCACCTTCCCCCCGGCTCCCTTCTTAGCAGACTTAACTTCATTCACACTTTTACTCTCTTCTTCCCCCCCCAATATGGTTCAGGGAAGGGCAGGGAATGGGGAGTGGGGAGTGGGGTTCCGGTCAATTCCTTACAAGCTACTTTCCTTCTCCAGATCTTAATACTTCGACTTCCCCCCACCCCTCACTTCTTCGCAGACTTTAATCATAAATTTGCTTCCTTCTTCCCATGCATCATGGCGCAGGGAGGCGCAGGGAACAGGGAATGTGGGTTTTCAGTCTGTTCCTCCTGAGTTGTTTCCCTTCTTAGCTGGGGGTGGCATTCCACATACACACACTTCCTGTGTGGCATCGTGGAGTCCCACCCATGGGAGACAGTCCACCACAAACTTCTCCAGAGTGAGTCCTCTCTATCGGGGAGTCATCTCCTCACCACAGGCCTCTCAGCTGGGTTCCCTTCCATGGGATGCTGACCTTAGGTCCCAGACTGCTCCAGCCTGGTCCCCCACAGAGTCACAAGTCCCCCGGCAAACCTGCTGTGGCATCGATCAATCTCTTCACAGGCTGTAGATGGTCTCTGCTCCCCGTCCTTATTCATGGGCTGCGAGGGGACACCCGCTCCACCGTGGTCTTCTCCACAGGCTGCAGGGGCATCTCTCTCTCCGGCATGCAGAGTGCCTCATTCCTCCACCCAGCACCCCTTCTTCTTCCCTGGCTTTGGTGTACACACAGCTTGTTATATGTTCTTACTCCCTTTTCTGGTGGCAAAATTCAGCCTGTGTTTTTTTTTCTCCTAAATGTGATTCACAGAGGCACTGTGACCATCGCCAAGTGGCTCGGCCTTGGTCAGCTGCAACTCTGGCCTTGAATTGGCCGATATTTACAGTCTGGGGACTGCAGAGAGCTTCTAGCTGCTTCTTGCAGAAGCCATCTCGGCAGCGCAGCTACGCCAAACTGCAACAATTGGTTTAACTATGTGTTAAAATAAATTAATCGGGGAGGAGGGGGGGGGATTGTCTCACTGCTTCTTGGAAAATTATTCCTGAAATTTCAATCTTGAAATTGCAAGTGTTCTAATGTTTTAGTTCCATGCCAGAGATTAAAGCCCTTAGGGCAACGCAAAAGTGCTTTTATCAAATAGTAATTAATACCAGTGTCTTGTCCAGTGGAATGTAGTCATCCTCAGGTTACATTAATTTTACGATAAAATTTGTCACACTTTAAAATAGTTGAGCCTTGACTGAATTTTTCTGCCTATTGTAAATTACCTCTTTTATATTTTTCTAGATAATAAAATAAACTAACAAGAAGTAATCTAAGGATATCTTGATGAGAGTCTTATCAGACAATGATTTATCAGTTGTGACTTCACTGAGTCAGAAATTCTAGAAGCATTCAGTAATGGAAGACACTTCTCCTGTTTTTGTTAGTCTGGGTATTTTGTCTTCCATTTGCTTTGGTGACACATTTTTTTCTTAAATTCTACTGATGCTTTTTATTTTGGTGATTCAGTATTATTGTAGGCAACCTATTTTCTTACATCACTTCCGGGGACTGGGTGTAGTCAGTCTTTTTTAGTGGAATTTCAACTGTGACTCAAAACAAGTGGTTTCCTTAAAGGGACTTTGTTTTCTTCTGGTACCAGTAACTGAAAGAAGCTTTTTCGCAGATGGCCGTTAGACATAGGAAAGAACATGTCTTCAATCAGGACTAGCAAATGCATTCATCTTAACTCAGACATTGATCTTCAAACTCTTGCTTGTTTGTGAACAAATTCTAGAGATTATGAAACAGCATGGGCACATTGGGTTTTGACATTTTTGTCAAGGTCCCTTCAAGCTTGACATCTCTGCTTGTTTTTGACAGAGTGCTGAGTCGCTTAGAAGAGATGGAGTGCAAGTGATTTCTAGGCATTCAGATAGGAAGGGGCACTTGCTACTAGTTCCTGCTTTAAAGACATGCATTTTACATGATATATTTGAAGGAGAAAATAACATGCCAACATCCCATGGAATTTGGACTAGAACTGAGGAGACATGATCATAGAATCACAGAATCATGGAATTGTAGGGGTTGGAAAGGACCTCAAGAGATCATCGGGTCCAACCCCCCTGCCAAAGCAGCTCCCTAGGATATATCACTCAGATAGGCGTCCAGGCAGGTCTTGAATATCTCCAGAGATGGAGACTCCACCACCCCCCTGGGCAGCCTGTCCCAGGGGTCTGTCACCCTCACTGTGAAAAAGTTCTTCCGCATGTTGGTGCGGAACTTCCTGTGCTCCAACTTGCAGCCATTGCCCCTTGTCCTGTCTCCACAGACCACTGAAAAGGGGATGGCTAGTTCCCCCTGCATTCCATGCTTAAGATACTTACAGACATTAATTAGATCAGCCCTTGGTCTTCTCAAGGCTGAACAGTCCCAACTTACTCAGCCTTTCCTCATAGGGCAGATGCTCCAGGCATCTTAATCATCTTCTTAGCCCTTCTTTGGACTCTCTTCAGGAGATCCCTGTCCTTTTTATACCAGGGAGCCCAGAACTGGACACAATACTCCAGGTGGGGCCTGACCAGGGCAGAGTAGAGGGGGAGGATCACCTCCTTTGACCTGCTGGCTACACTCCTCCGGATGTACCCTAGGATCCCATTGGGTCTCTTAGCCACCAGGACACACTGCTGGCTCATGGCCAACCTGTCATCAACCAGGACCCCCAGGACCTTCTCCACTGAGCTCTTCTCCAGCAGGTCATCCCCCAGTCTGTAGTGATACAAGCGGTTATTCATTCCCAGGTGCTTTTGTTGAACTTCATCCGGTTTCTCCCTGCCCAGCTCTCCAGCCTGTCCAGGTCTCTCTGGATGGCAGCGCAGTGTTCCTGCATGTCAGCCACTCCTCCGAGCTTTGTATCATTGGTGTACTTGCTGAGGGTGGATGCTATTCCCTCATCAAGGTCGTCAATGAAGATATTAAACAGGACTGGACCCAACACCGAGCCCTGGGGAACACCACTAGTAACAGGTCTCCAGTCAGATTCTGCTCCATGAATCACCACCCCCTGGCTCGGTCTGACAGCCAGTTCTCAACCCATCTCACTGTCCACTCATCTATCCCATCATGATACTGAAGACTTCACATAACTGTTATTCTTATTTTGGTCTCAGTGATTAATATTCTTTCTTGCAGTTTAGCCAGAGAAAGAGACATCTTTCTTCTCTTACTTCCCTCCTTCCCCTAGTTTTCTAGTAGCTAAGGTACACAAGATTTGGGATTAAAAATCCTTTGGTATGAGGATGATGGAACCTGTCAATACTGTATCAGAATTCTGAACCCTGAACTACTGTTGATAAGAATGCACTTGATAGTAAAGGATAGAAGAGGGAAACTTTGAATTTTAAGGAAGTTGATTGTATACCTATTCTGCAGTTCTGGTTTATAAACTCCAAATGGAGGACCCATCTCTGTAAGTTTCTAAATTGAAGTGGAGATAAGATTTAGGATAAACCTGTTGTTCTGTAATGACTAGCTTAGATGGCTCCCACTGAGAGATTTCCTTAAAGATCTTGTTTTGAGGTGTGTACATACACATACACACACACCCCCCCCCCTTGCATATGTGTAGGGAATATTGATACTGTACATAGTACTATGGGACTGTTCTAAAACTTATTGTAGTGTGTGCAGAGATGCTTCAGGATTAAGCGTACAACACAGAAGTTTGGATCACTCAAGTTTTGTTTTTTTTTTTAATCAATCTAAGTGTTTTTTCTTCCTTTCCCCAGTTACATACTGACCTGGTTTGGATGTGTGGAAGTCCTTTGGTGTGTGACGTACTGAATATTGCTTTGGTTCCACATAGTATTATGTCCCAGATAACTTTTTGTCTTTGCAGCTGCTTTTACATGAAAGGCAGTTCCTCTCTTGACAGGTTTAGCAAAATCTGTATGTATACTCTCAGAAACTGATTCTGTTCCAAATACTGCAGGTATGCATATGGGATAACAGTTAACATGGCAGTAGGGAATTCTAAAACTATGCTTGCAAAATCTCTTGATGGGATGTTAGAGGGACTGATCTGGGGTGGGACTTGAATTTTAATTTTATTATCACTTGCCTCTTCGCTATTCTGCAGTTGTGCTAAAATAATGACAGCTAATAGTCAGTAGCAAAAAGGAAGGAGAAAGGTGAGTGGGACCAAAGCAGACCAGTTTTTTATCTGCCTGCTGTTGGAATGAGCAGAGAAGTCATGAAAGAAGGAAAAACAAGACGCATGTGAAAAAAGAATTAAATAGGAGAGAAAAACTTGTAGGCAAAGTGCAGTATTTCTATCTGAATAGTCTGATTTCTGTGGGATTCGTAGCTCAGCAGTCGGTGAGGTGGAGAAAGACTGTGTAATAAAACCAGAGAATTCTACTCTTAATTTCTGAAATGTACACTCAACTTTGCTTGATAGTAGTACTACATGTGACAGACCTTTTTTTAAACCTAATCTACAGGCTCATGTCTATAAAACTAGATAGTAACACAGCAGCCTAAATATATAATTGACAAAGGTATATCTATCTACTTTTATCTAGTTAAAACTCTAAAAAACTCCTTGAACTTACTAAAGCAATCCTCAATCAGCTTGTTCGGTTTGTAAACATTTTAACCGATCATTATTGTCTTGTGGAAAATTTTGATTACAATTAATTTGAAGACCATAAATGTATGCTCCTGTTCTCCATAATAACATTTCTGACACTTGTATTGACTTTTCACAGATGTTTTCATTATTTATATCAATGTTTTTTCCAGTGCACACCAAAGTGTGGCCCAGGATTCAAACATCGAATTGTTCTATGCAAGAGCAGCGATCTTCTAAAAACTTTCCCAGCCGCGCAATGCCAAGAGGAAAGCAAGCCGCCGGTCCGCATCCGCTGTAGTTTAGGTCGATGTCCTCCTCCTCGCTGGGTTACTGGAGACTGGGGACAGGTAAGATACTTCATATAAGTATTTATTGCTGTTAGGTACCTACACATTAGAACCTTCTAAGAATAAAACTTTGCTGGCAATGGCTAGGAGATGGTTCCTGCAACTGAAAAAAAGCTTCTCCCATTTGTCTCAGATTGAAATGTGATACTGAATGACAGTTGTCTGCTGAACTAGAAAGGATTTGCTAACAGAAATCTTGTTTCTACTGGATGAGTTTCTGTATGCATTTATTAAAAAATTAAGAAGTCTGCATTCATTACTTTTTTTTGGAAGGGTGTTTTGGGATACAGCAGTGTTACAAGGTTCAGTGTTTATATAACACATATAGATTCCCTGAGAAACACGATGAATATACAAAGCCCATTTCTATTTCAGTAGTGTATGTACATACACACACATACACACCCCATAAATGCACACATACATATATGTGTATTTATACATGCCAAAGAAACTTTTAGATCTGTATAATTTCATATGAAATATGTCAAATTAACAAAGAGATAAATTGTTACAAGAGAGGCTGTGCTGCTGTTGCACAGTGTTTCTAAATCTGATCTACCGAGTTTTCATAGTTATTTATGGTTTTGAATCTCAATTAATGGCCTGTTTTAAAAATAATTAATGGATGTTTCAGTTTCTAAATTTGTTGACTAATTTGTCACTAATGAAAATAAAACACTTTAGCTTACTAACCAGGGGACAATTATTCATAGTAACATGGTCTAATCAGCTTTTTTTATGGTATTTGTTCAGATGCACATTTATCATAAATTAATACTGTACTAAAACCACTATTTATTTACAGAAATTGAAAAATGTTTTGATACAACAAAGTTTAGGTTTTAGTTCCTTTTTTCTTTAAAAGTTAAAAGTCTTATTGTCCTTGTTTTTTCTTCTTGATTCTAAAGTGGTTCTTTCTCTCTTGAGAAGATGCATTTACACATGATAGATAAAGTAGTGTAAATTATATTCTTATAACTCAAGTCTGAACTCCTCAGGGAACAAACATTGCATTGTGTTACATTTTCTTTGAAAGACTAGTGCTCACATAGACTGTCAAAAAAGAAAAATTCTAAACTAATTTATGAAACTATTTTCTTCTGCATTAACCAAGTCTCTTCAGAACTCTCTGATCTTTAAGTGCATGTGTGGTCTTCCTGATTGCTTCCCTGTTATCTTGTTCATATTTATAAATTGGATCCAAGTAATTTTACTTTTTTAATCTTATTTTTAGTGTTCTGCACAGTGTGGTCTTGGGCAGCAGATGAGAACAGTACAATGCCTCTCATACACTGGACAAGCATCCAGTGAGTGTCCAGAAACACTTAGACCTCCATCAATGCAGCAGTGTGAAAGCAAATGTGACAGTACTCCCATTTCCAACACAGAAGGTAAGTTTGCCATCATAACATGGTTTATTCTGGAATGAGTAAAGTGACATGGTCATTATTACAGCACTAATTACTAGCTGAAGTCTGTATCACATCATCTCTCAGACTGTGAGCTAAATTTTTTAAGAAATATTTTGTAATCAGTCATTATAGTTTAAAGGTAAAGTAAGTAAAAACCTAAATACAGCTTCTTTGCTTAAGAAACGCTAAAATATATATAGTCAAAGTCATGGAGAAACCACTATTGGTTTGTGTCATTCATTTTTCCATTCTCTGTATTGGCTCAATGGAAGTGTCCATAATAGCAGAGGGAATATGATACTGTAGTGGTTTAGCCATGGCTGGAGGCCAGATGCCCACCAAAGTCAGTCTATTACTCCCCTTCTTAGTTGGACAGGGGAGAAAATATGTATTAAGAGTTTCAGGAGCCAAAATAAGGACAGGGAGAGATCATCCTGTCATCAGTGACGTGGGCAAAACAGACTAAACACACAGTGAAGAAGACTGAAACTACCTTTTTTTAACACTTTCTTACACTACACTACAAACAACAGTGGAAAACGGAGTCAGGAGCGCGAGCAGATCTTAAAACAAACACAACCAGATCTTAAAACACTTTCCCCCCACCACTCCCTTCTTAGCAGACTTTAGTCAGGATTTTGCTCCCTTCTTCCCTCCTGTTTGCAGTACAGGGGGGCAGGGACTGGGGAAAATGGGGTTCTCGGTAGCACCTTTCCCCCACCCCTCCATTCTAAGCAGACTTCCCTTTAGCCATGATTTTGCTCCCTTGTTTCCCCTGCTCGTTGTACAGGGGGGCAGGGACTGGGAAAAATGGGGTTCTTGGTTATTTCTTCATGAGCTGTTTTCCTTTTCCAGATCTTAAAACACCTCTAACCTCCCTCCCGGCTCCCTTCTAAGCAGACATCACTCTAGTCATGATTTCACTCCCTTCTTCCCTCCTCGATCGCAGCACAGGGGGGCAGGGACTGGGAGATGGGGGCTTCGGTCAGTCCCTTGCAAGTTGGTTTCCCTCTCGGCAGCGGGGAGGGGACGGCGATTCATTCCACACCCTCCCCCTGCTGCACTGTGGGGTCTCACCCACAGGAGACAGTCCTCCACAAACTTCTCCAACGTGAATCCTTTCACATTGTCTCTCAGCCCCAGTCCTCCACGGGATTCCAAGCCTCCCTCAGCAAACCTGTTCCGACGCAAAACTCTCTCTTGCCCATCTCTGTTTCTCTGATTTTCCTCATGGCTGCAAGTGCTGGCAGGGGCTTATCCCAACGTAGGGTAATGTATCCAGAAATCAAGGAGGATTATAATTATTTTAAAGCAGTTATTCCCTTATTTTTTGTATTCCCTAGATTTTGAGTACTTGGCCTGAATGTCACTAATACTGCTCCTTTTAACAAACTGTTGTCTGTGCATTATATATAACGGAGTATCTTATACACAGGTTCTCCTGTGACATTGGAATTTAATGTCCTCTTTATGTGGAACAAATTATCTGATTTTAAATTGGAGAAAACAGACAAATTTATGCTACAGTCTACCCTGATTTGTTTTTCTTTCAACACCTACTTTATCCATTCGGGTTTGTGCCATAGATTCAAAGATGTCATAAAAGTCTGTCAGGTGGAGATGCCTGTGATATGGCATGGAAGCATACTAAAATCTTCCAAGAAATACGCAGATTCAGTACGTGAGCACTGTATTTACTGCTTCATAGTTTTCATTTTAAACAGAAGTTTATAATCCCATATCAGCATTGGAAAAACATCTTCATAATTGAAGTTTCCTTGTTTATTTTAAATCTCACTTTTATGTTAAGTGCTTTAAATTACTCTACATGATCATTATCAATCTAGAAAACTTCCTGCCCTTTAAAGCTCAAAAGCTAAATGATATTTATTGCCAATCACAGATGTTGACATTTTCCCAAAGTAAGGAAGGTAATAAAGTACTTATAAGTGGGCATAATTTAGCCCCAGTCACCTCTTAATTACAAAATGACAAGGTCATTTTGCTATTTATAGCTGTTACATTAGTAATTATTTAATATTATCAGGAAAATATGCAAATCTCCTATAGACAAATACAGTCAGGGCATTTCTGTGTGTGATCTGCGTACACTGGGTGGCCATGGAACCATGCAGGCTAATTATGAGAAGTAAGCCTGTTGGTAATAGTGTTTTTCAGGGACCTGCACCTTCACTGGAAAATTTCTGGAATCCACAAATAGAAAATGTTGAAAATCACTTACAAAGTATTCCAGGTGGACTTAAGCTCTTTGGCCTGCGCTCTGAGCGGGCCAGGCGTGAGCCAGCTCCTCACTGACAGCCATGCAGCCTCGTTACTTCAGTTAGGAAGAGTTGGGGGGAACGATCTCTTCTGATAGATGCAGTTCCAAACATCCCACTTTTTTCTTACATCTCACACTGACGGTATTTACGGGAAACCACTGGTTATTTGTAAGTAGTTAAGTGCCTCAAATGGTTCAAATGTAAATACACTGTCAAAGTTCATTTAACAGTGTAAAATATCTACATCCTTGCAGAAGAACCTTGCTGTAATCCATGAAATACTAAGGGTGACCTATCCCAAAACTAGACTAAAATTTTGTCTTTGAGGTATTTTTTCAATACTTTGCAAGTATTTATTAAATATATATTCTAGTCTATACACATTTCAGAGCAGCTATTAAATACTGAATATAAGAAGGACAAACTGGATTTGCAAAATAATGTGCATGTTTTGCACATTTTCTGCCTTAAAAATGGGCATACTGTGCCTGTACCCTCGCTTCTGTCTCTCTCCAGGTGTCGTGGGATGTGAACTGTGTATCTGTATTTGGGTTTCTGAGGGAGTGGTCTCCCTTTGGGCATGCATCATAGGGCTCCTGCATACTGTCCACATGCCACCTAGTAGCATCACCTCTGCTTTGGGCACCATTGTGGGGGAAAAGCAACTGCAGGGTCAGACTGGCTGAGGGGATTCCCTTCCTGCTTCAAGCCCCAGCAAACCTCCTGATTCCCTTTACTTGCCAAACTCTGGCGCCTGCAGCCTGTGGAACCCATTCAGCAGTATCTGGATAATTTAATTTTGCTAACTCAAAATAGGAACATACATGTTTCTGAGGAAGCATAAGCCACTCTGCTGTAAGTCAGGTCATGTTGGTAAAGTTTAGAAGCACTTGGGAAAAGTGCAAATTGTTTACTTAAAGTAAGAGTCAAAATTTGGACAATACAAAAATAGTAAAGTTATAGTACATTGTATTGCACTTTACATTTGCTTTAGCTCTTGATTTTCTTTAAACTCTTCATTGGTATTATAGATGGAGTTTTGATGGGCTGCCATTCATGAGGGTAACAGTGAACTGCAGGCAGTATGTAGCACACAATTTGAAATGTGTTCAGAATTATTTTATTCTCTTAAGTATATATGTGTCTGCTGAATATAGACTGCTAAAGGTCATGTGAAACATTACCTGACAAAACTATTTTATCTGTTTTTATGTCATTTCAGTTTTCTTTGTGTTTTGTGTGATATGTCTTTGCAGTCTCTTTAGCTGCAGGCGCAGTGACATTCTGCAATTTTATTATTGCAACATGATACTTAATATCATAATATTGTCTGATCTAGCCATAAAGTTCAGGAAGGGAGAATTTAATACATGTAGCTTACTGCAACTTATTAACAGTAGTTACTAGGAACAAAAAGGGCTCTGCTAAACCTCTTCTATTCAACCACAGTCCTATGTAGAACAGGCTACTTCATCAGCCACCATATCTATTTCAAAACTGATCTTTAAAACAGAAATTGTAGGCAACTTCCAGAATATTGTCTCACTGCGGTCCAAATGGCATTGACTGAGCAGGGTCTAGTTTTAGTTAAGAGGAAGAATAATTTAAAGAAACATGAAATAGGATAATTGTAAATCCCACTTCTAGCAGAAATGCATTTAGTGGCTTCACCTGCATTTTACTAAATCCAGTGTGTATGAGGGATATTTTTGGGACTGAGTGAACTTTTTACATCTCATCGAGAACAAGTGAACCTTTTTATTCCTCACTTCATTTATAATTCACCATCTGTCTCTCCTGTGTTCACAGTCTTCATAAACGCAAGGACCTAAAGTATTTCTGAAAGATATTTGATCTCTTTTGGGAAGAGTTTTTGAAACTCAGTGAAACATGGTGACCATGTGAGGTTGCTGATAAAAAATATGCCTCTTTCAACCAACCCTCAGTGTCTTCTGGCATCCAACTCTGTTTCCAAATTGAGAATTAAAAACCAGAAAAGTAGTACATAGGTGGGTAGGTGGAATAAAAAAATTGGGATGTGTGGTGGTTTAGCCGTGGCTGGAGGCCAGACACCCACCAAAGTCAGTCTATTACTCCCCTTCTTAGTTGGACAGGGGAGAAAATATGTATTAAGAGTCTCAGGAACCAAAATAAGGACAGGGAGAGTTCATCCTGTCATCAGCGACATGGGCAAAACAGACTCAACACAGAGTGAAGAAGACAGAAACTATCCAATTTATTACACTACAAACAACAGTGAAAACCTGAGTAAGGAGTGCAAGCAGATCTTAAAACAAACATAACCAGATCTTAAAACACTTTCCCCCCACCACTCCCTTCTTAGCAGACTTTAGTCAGGATTTTGCTCCCTTCTTCCCTCCTGTTCGCAGTACAGGGGGGCAGGGACTGGGGAAAAATGGGGTTCTTGGTAGCACCTTCCCCCCACCCCTCCATTCTAAGCAGACTTCCCTTTAGGGGAGTCCCTTGTTTCCCCTGCTCGCTGGGCAGGGACTGGGAAAAATGGGGTTCTTGGTTATTTCTTCATGAGCTGTTTTCCTTTTCCAGATCTTAAAACACCTCTAACCTCCCTCCCGGCTCCCTTCTAAGCAGACTTCACTCTAGTCACGATTTCACTCCCTTCTTCCCTCCTCGATCGCAGCACAGGGGGGCAGGGACTGGGAGATGGGGGCTTCGGTCGGTCCCTTGCAAGTTGGTTTCCCTCTCGGCGGCCGGGGGTGGACACGGTGATTCATTCCACACCCTCCCCCTGCTGCACTGTGGGGTCTCACCCACAGGAGACAGTCCTCCACAAACTTCTCCAACGTGAATCCTTTCCCACAGGGCTTTATCTCTTTATCACAGTGTCTCTCAGCCCCAGTCCTCCACGGGATTCCAAGCCTCCCTCAGCAAACCTGTTCCGACACAAAACTCTCTCTTGCTCATCTCTGTGTCTCTGATTTTCCTCATGGCTGCAAGTGCTGGCAGGGGCTTATCCCAACGTAGGGTCACCGCGTCTTCTATATGTCTTCACCTGCTCCATCCAGCGTGGAGCCCCTCCACGGGCTGCAGGTGGGGTCTCGGCCTTTTCCATGGGTTTCTTCAGGGGCTTCTGGGGCATCATTCTCTCGGGCACCTGGGGCACCTCCTCCCCCACCCTTTCCTGGCCTTGTTGTCTCCACAGCTTGTTACACCTTCTCATCCCTTCTCCGGTGGCAAAATGCAGCTGCTTCCGTTTTTTTTTCCCTACGTGTGATTCTCAGAGGCTCTGTGAATCCATCTCTGATTGGCTCAGCCCTGGTCAGAGCGACTCTGGCCTTGAATTGCCTCATGTTTACACTTTTGGGGCCCAGCAGAGCATTCCAGCAGCCATTTCTGCAGCCCCCGGTCTCTCTCTCAGCACCCAGCTGTGCAAAACTGCGACACGATGAAAGCATTTAAATGAAAGTTTAAATAATTTCACAGCCTCTACTTAACTAGCATAATCTCATTATCAGAAGTACTGTCCAGTACAGGCCCCAAAGTTCAGCCTTGCTTTTGCATTCCAACATTTGAGTTCTAAAACACGTAACGTGCTACTACAGTCTGCTTGTGGCATGAACGCGCCATCTGTAACTACTCATGCCAGAGCAAAATCAGTAGTAGGAGACTGTGTAGATGGAAGACAATTAGGAGCAGCTGAATGATTCTACATGCTGATTGTGGTTGTTTTGCTACAACCTTTTTTTTTTTGTTTTCTTATCTGTTTGATACTCACTTTATTTACAGCCTGTGAGGGATGGAGAAGCAGGAATCCTTTCTCTGCATGGTTGAGCTCTTCTCCCATCCCTGCCAGGATGACAAGGGCTTCTGAGGCAGTAAGCCCAGCATATAGGGAAAATGCAACTATGAAAAAAATCTCTTACATGTCTACTACACGCATAAAAATGACTTTTCCTCCTGCACAGAAGAAATTGTGGATATGTGGAACCAAACCTAAAGTGTAATCCACTATTCAGTCCCATCTCTGAACTCACAATGTTGGCACTTTCATTTATAACACGTAGGGTTTTCTCCATCCCTGTTAGTTGTACTCCACATTCTGTTTCAAGGATTCTTACAAATGCAGAGGCATGGTACCAAACAGTGCAAATCATATTAGATTTTGGATAACCTCTTATGGATAAAATAACTCCTGAGAAAGAAGCTATAAATGTATTGTAAGAAAGATTACTCACATTTCCTAGCTGTCCAAAGTGATTTTATCCCAGTAAATGATAATGCTTCCAAGACAATGTGGGCACACTTCTGAATGTCTGGGAGAGAAGCCCTGCAAACATTTTTATGGCTTTTTAAAATATATTTTGTGCACTAGGCTGGACAAGAAAGAATAGTAACAAAGAGGGCAAGATGGATGGGTGGGTAGGTGGATGGATGGATGTTATTCAGCATGTTAAATGTCAAATTTTCTTTGTACTTAAATTTTTATCTCTGACTTCTCTTTAATGCTCTTAATTATTAGAGTGCAAAGATGTGAACAAAGTGGCGTATTGCCCACTGGTGCTGAAGTTCAAGTTCTGCAGTCGAGCATACTTCAGACAGATGTGCTGCAAGACCTGCCAAGGGCACTGACCCACAGAAAACACAAGAATTTGCCCTAATATTATCATTGTGGAAGAGTGTCCATCAAGGGGAGCCACACAGCGGAATGAGATTGACGTCCTTGCAAACGCATTACCCTGTGGAAAACGTAACCACTGGTCAGCCCCAGCTGACAGGATTTCAATATTATTTTAACTTCTGTGAAGTGGGATTTATTAATCCAAAGTGCTGGACACAGTATAAGGAGGGCATGCCAAATTGGGAAAGATCCACCCAACACATATAGAAATAGCTTACTGTGGAACATTTGTGTTCTTTTGACTAAATCCAATAGTCTGTTTACCTCCTTGGACCATTAAAATAATTTTTATTATGGACTTAGCAATTACACTGAATCCATTTGTATTTAAAACTGTTTAAAATGTAGCTGTTATGACTTGGTCTACTATGGAAGTAAAGAAGAATCAAAAAAAAAGTTAAGTCATAGCTTAAAAATGTTAACTATTTTATCTCACAACACAGCACCACAATTTAAATTATAGAATGAGCTTGGAGATGTTATTTAAGGAGGAGAATTTTTTTTTTTTAAAATATATTTTTCCTTCATTCCACCTAATTCTCTTTGGAGTAATCCATATTTCCTGAACACTGCTGCGAGCCCTGTATAAAGCTATACTGAACAGAACAACATTGAGGGACTTAGTTGTGAGAGGTGCAGCAGTTACTGCAGTAGTGCATGAAACAACAGGTGTGCTATGAAACGACATGAAATCTGCATTGCAGGTTTATAGCCGTCTTACCATTGTACAAGCGAATCTGAGATTTCTACTGAAAGGGAACGTATTTCAGTATCATGGAGGGGGCAGCCTCCAGCAGTGGTGAAGACTGTATTGCCAGCTCCTTCACTGCTGCCATACAGGTTGCTTAGAACTCACACTTTGACCCCAGCTTACTTTTGTTTACAACACTAGCCACAAAGAAGAAAAGACTTTGTGGGCATACAGATCTGGTTTACATGTTACTTTTGATTCTCTGAAACCAAGGAATTCCAGTGTGAAAGATAAGCCTACTGTGTAACAGCACCGATCCTTTGCAAAGCTGAAAGTTAAAATGGATTCCTTCGTTGACAGTATAGCATAAGGGCATTTGTAAAGAAAGAGTATGTGAATGTGCAGTTCAGGAGACCACATCTGAGTGGGCAGGGATTACAACCAAAGAATAAACGACTTATGGGGATATTTAGATTATGTTGAAATAAGAAGTCAAAAGTGTGCTTGAGCCAAGAGGCTTGCTGGACTTTCAGAAGTAAGGCACACTGGAAGAGGGATGGCTAGAATGAAGTCTAGCCACCTTCACCTAAATGGATAGGTACATATTTAAAGCTGTACCATATTTAAAGCCAGGGGCAGTTTCAGCATGAGACTGGAGCAAACTCATGCCTCTGGATTAGTAGTTAGATGCTTTAACTATTCTGCTGCCATATTCCACTTATTTCATGTTACCATATTTTTAATATTCACCAAATACTTTGCATTTTAAAATGTGAAACCAAACTACTTAGGCAAGTCACATTCAAGAACCTACCATAACAAAGTTGTTGTGCTCCTCTTCCCCTTCACTTTTCAGTAATAGACTCAACAAGGAGATAAAGAAAGTAGGTACTTGTTTATGTTAATATGTTGTACTTGAACACTTGCAATTTGCAGCCGGTACTTGATGAATGTGCTTTTTTGTCCATCTATGCCTCCTTTGTTGTAGTGCAATCAAAATTGTGTGAACAATAACGTTACAAATTCTGACTCCAATAGCACTTTTAAAAAAAATACTCGTCAGTGAAAAATAATTTCAAAATATCATGAGATTGAAGTGTACCAGTGTATTTTACCAATAATAAGCCAAATAAGTTGCACGTTATTTACTAATGTGAATTAATATGGAACAATAGATATTGTTAACACAACTCATAATAAGAAATCCCTCCCAACATATTGACAATCTATCCATGGGGTTTTGTGTAGCCCACATATTCATAACCATCATATTCCTGTCATCTGCTACCTCTGCCAGTATTTCCACTTCAGTACGCCTGTGACCAGTGGAATTCATTTTCAGTTGGCTTGCGTGTATTCACATATGCTTATCTGATGCTCTCATCACCATGTAAACGACTCTTGTTAAAACTGACACTAGTACATTAAAAAAATACCCAGTCTTTGGGAGTTGCACATAGGGATTAAGGGCAGTATGTAGTCCTTCTCTGTTAAGTGAATTGACTTTCTGTATCCTTTTGACAGAACACCTTGGTGCTAGCATGCCCTGGCTAGGTCAAAAATACAATGAAAGGGAAGGGGGTTGCTATGGCGTTCCCTAAGTAAGAGGCCTTCTTTATCAGGGTCTGGTTTTCTCCGGGGCATCATTTTGTTGATCAGCTGATGTGTCTTTTCAGCTAAGAAGAAAAGGGTTTTCTGTATATGCAAAGAAAACCTCTTTTTTTTTACCTCACTTAGAACATTAAAATTGTAAGGAGTATTTCCAAAGACACATTTTGCTCTCTTAACTGGTGCTAGAACACTAGGGAGTCAGATGTTTACTCTGCAACATAACAGCACTGAGGTTGGAATTTAAAGAACTCCCTGGAGCAACATTGACTTGTATTGTTAAAGGGAACAAAACACAGAATGTATGTGGATTTACACCGAAAAAATGAAACCTAATTTAAAAAATTAAAAAAAAATAAATTGGTTTCTACAGCACAGTTCATTGCTGCTGCTACACTGTAGCCATCTATATAATCTAAGCTAAATAGTGTTATATTCCTAAATAGTGACAAAAGGACTATTTGTATAGGCTGTAATATGATAGGCCTAGAATCAAATAGTAGAATACAAGATGCAGAAATCAATCTGGTGCCAGTACTTCCACTGAGCAATACTATCAGCTGAAAAAGATCAGAAAGAAAAATCTAGAGATTAACCCCTCGAGGTATATGCACCAAAAAATAGTCCATTTCGTTAGGAACTTTGTAATGGAGTGAATGTCACATAGATATCCTTAATAATACAGACTGAAATTACCTTTGTATTATTGTGATTAGTTGCTTATTATTTTATACTCAGTATTAATGTGGTACACTGTTACTTTATTATTTTGCTTTTGTAAATTATATTCTAATTTATTGTCATGTTTCTTAACACTTGTTCTACATGCATTCTCCTGCTTGTAATGAAAACAAAATTATTGTAACACTTGATGCAGTGAAATTCCACACCAGGCACAGATTTGTTTTTAACATAGATAATTTAGTAAAATAAAACAGCAGCTTTTAAGAATGATACCCATGGTACAGTTGTCTATTCCCTCACTAGAATTCTGTATGCTTAACGTTTGCTTCGCCAGATGCATATATATGAGATGTTTTCTTTCAAGTAACATCTATATGTTATGCTAGAATCCTGACCTTGGCAGCAGCGATGTTTGTCATATATAAGCAAAACAGTAAGGAGAAGGAGAAGTCGAGAACATGGTCATGTACATTATTAGATAATATTTTAGCCTAAGCAATAATGTAGATCAAGAATGAAATTAATGCCAGCAAGAATATCCTGTACTACTTGGAATGATTTCATAAACAACCAATCAATAATAACAATAACAATAAAATGTCCTTGCATTGAGCTTTTAAGGTTTTATCTGAAGTTTATCTGAAGCCATGATGTTTTTAAATATAAAGAAGAAAGTAATTTCAGAAGACTTGGTGCTTAGGTCACTGTTGCTGAGAGATGCTTCTTTTCTTATTCGGTACAGTAAAAACATCTTGTTTGGAAGTCTCTGACCAAGTCCTAATGTTTCTCAGTTATAATCTGGTTACTGGTTTCATGAAAATAATCACTCTACTGTTATGACTAAGATGTTACAGGCAGAGAGACTGAAATATTTACTAATATTTAAGGTTCACTGAGTTTGATTATTCTTTTTCATTCTGCTTACAAATGAGGATTCATAAAACAATTGCCTGTTTTAAAGGTACAGGTATTTCAACCTATGATCTATCACAAAGTTTTATTGTCCTGCAGATCAGATGTTAAAGACGGTGTAGTCTTAGTAAATAACACAATCTATTAACAGTTTTCTTGGTCATTCCAAAAGTCTGTTGACTTTCTCTCATACATTCACACTACAGGTTATTACCTGGTAGGTTTCCTATTATTGCTTGGTTTTGAATATTATTCTTTGCCCCCCGAAGCATCTCTGTTTTGGATTATAATGACAAACTGGGTACGCTAAACTGGATGCTGTTGTGTTTCCCTCTGTTTTCCACCTTTCGCAACCTTCAAGCTAACATCACCCATGCTGACTATAGAATTCCTGGTGCACAAGATTCTCTTCACTCCTCTTAAAATGCAGTTTCCCAAAGCTAAACTTCCTTCTGGAGTCAACCCCACTATTATAATTATCTCACTTTTTCAGTTGACATCTTATGGAAGTGGACACCATCTGTACCTGAGATACTTGCTTTTCCTTTCTCTGATTTCCTTTGCTCTACCCCACAAACGTTCCTTCACCTGTAAAATCCCTGTTCTCTCTGAAGCTCTCAGATCCACAAGGACTTTTAAATATCCTCTCTAGAATGCTGAACAGGCCTTCGCTATTTTGCTGACTGTTTTATTATTTTTTATTACTAGGAACTAAGATCCAGGCCTTTGCTGCAATAGACTTTGGATGAGTCCTGTGAGCCTCATCTGGAGCCAGTCAGTCATCAATCTTAGGAGTCTTAAGAGAAGTCCATTACTAAGCTGAGGCTGTCATTCTGCAAGAAGTGACACCCTATCTGGCCATCTTCCCTTCACCACAAACAACAATTAGGTGGAAAGGATGGATCATTGCTTCTGTGTGGTCCTTCTAATCTTTGTACTAGACAGAATGGTGTTAAGAGCATTTGCATGCAGTAATCAGGATGGAATCCCAAACAGATTTGTAAGGGCTCAGTCAGCCACAGAACAAGGTTCACCACAGCACTAGCAACTTGGTAGTTTCCCAAGTATATTTGACCCAGCTAAACGGGGAGTTCACATCCAGTTTGGGAAGCCGAGACGCTCAGAGTGCGGTGTGGTGTGCATTTAAGGGTACAGCATCTCTTAAACTGGCATAACACCTAAGCACCACACATCATTTATTTTCTTCTATTTCTGCACTGGACTGACATTTTCATTGAGCTGGACAGGCTACAGGACACAGGCTTTGTGCTCGGAGGTTGTATAGCTGCCAGTCAGAAAATGACTGCAACCTGAGCTGGGCAGGATGTAAGCATGCATTTCTGCATTAAGGGTGGGAAGATGCCATTTCTAAGAACGGGAAGGTGATTCCAGAGAACACCTTAGCAAGATGACTAGATAAATAATCTCAGTTCTGTAGTAATCCTGTTTGGAATAAATTCATCGGATCACAGCTTGAGAGAGAAAAGGAAGATTTTTGGAAGCTACAAGTGAAGGCTCAGCCAGAGAGTGCTCCAGGCTTCAGTTGCTATGGCCACCCAGAGGGATCAGATTTGGCCCAGCTGATAAGGGATAAGCTGTGGCTTTTGGAAATTGGATTTCTTCAATGCTAAGAACACCAAAATCAGTGTATTTGTTTGTTCTTCTCCCCACCCTCCCCCTTGACATCAAAGTCTTTATGACTGTACACACTCTTGCAGTGTTTATAACATAACAAAATTATCGTACATACTGTTTGAAAACCCATCTCACAATATGATTTATCTGTTGCAATGAAGATCAGTCTTTCTGTGTAGGATTCAAAGTCTCCCTCCCCTTGGAAGCAGATTAGTACTGAGTAATGCTTCTTGGGCAAGTAAGCTGAGGTGAGTTCAGCACGTGTGGAAACGTCTTGAGTTACATCTTTTTTGGAAAGACATGGACCCTTGGGTTACTGGAATTTCAGGGCACAAATATAAGTTGAGGGTGCATGTTCAGTTGTTATTGCCACATTTGTTCTGAGGTCAGCCATGCTTGATAAATAATTTTACAGAAGTGCAATGCCCTTAATAGGGTCAGTGCCTTCTAACATCTTTGAATACTGATCAGAGAGAGGGTCAGGGCCTCGCACACACAACAGTGTGCTTGTGAAAAGTTTGCAGTCCCTCCCCAGGGTGGTCTCCGTCGTTCCTCTGAGTCCACACACTGGGACAGGACTTCCCTCCATCATCGCCCTGCTGGTGATGGCTTTGCCTCTTTCTTGCGGCTTTCAGGCACCTGTGGACCTCAAGTTCAGCTTAGAGTACTGCTGTCTGATATATTAATGTAAATGTCAGGAAGAGTTTTCACATCTGTAACAACACTGTTGTATACTAAAAAGGCTCATTTTACGCTGATTTTGTGAGTTAGTGTAGAAGTTAATATAAAGTACAAAAATTAATATAAAAACTAAGAATTTAAGGAAACAACTGGTAGAGATCCATTAAAATATTTATTCAAAAATAAGATACTAGATAAAAGTAATTTTTCACATTTTTTTTCCTACCACAACAATTAAAGATGCCTCAGGATACTTTCTCCTATGATAAAAAACCGAATTGAGAGCAAATGTAAACAGAGGGATCTGGGTGTCTCTTCTGGTCTCTCAGATCCTCTTTCAGATTTAGCCTTTCCTATTGAAATGCACTATCAAAACAGGACTTTGTGCAGCAAAAAGGAATCCCAAACATCTCATTTGGCCTTTCTGGCTTAAAGTCTCCTTAGAAGTTTATTTACCTAAGATAAGGTTACATTGTTGAAACCATCCTGTCAATTAGCAGATAACATTTGGCTGCAGTTGTATTACTCTTCATAAGCATTTTGTCAGGGAGGGCTGGTAACTAGGGGTTTCTCAGGAGGAGGGGGAGGCATGACAGCTGTAATTACAGGTATCAACTATATCTTGCTCAGAGTCCTTGTGAAATAGCATGCAGAACAGCCTATTTAAATAAAAGGGAAAAAGAACTTAAGTTGCATTTTGCAGCAGCTGGGTCAGAATATTCCACCTTGGGATTTTCAGGTCAAAACCTGGCTCAGCTTTGGTTGCCTGCTGCAATGCTTGGTAAGATGTTTGCTAAAGCTGTAGGAAGATGGCCTGAATTCTATTAACATGGATTTGTTTTAACTTTCTTATCCTAATCAGCCTAAGAAAGGTCCTAAGTGTTAAGACAAACACCCTGCTGTAACGTATACCCTCCTGCCAGGTTTGTGAAGTCGCTATGCTGTTTTAGCCACTTGCAATCATGATGATCACAAAGTTTAGTAAAAGAAAAACTACAGAAAACCATGGGGTTGGAGCCTTGGTTTCAAGGCTTTGGATGGGTCCCCTTGCTCCCTTTCTCCTCTAGATCATAGAATCATAGAATGGCATGGGTTGGAAGGGACCCCAAGGATCATAGAGCTCCAACCCCCCTGCCACAGGCAGGGACACCAACCTCCAGCCGTGATCTACACAAGGTTGCCCAGGGCCCCATCCAACCTGGCCTTGAACACCTCCAGGGATGGGGCATCCACCACCTCTCTGGGCAGCCTGTTCCAGCACCTCACCACTCTCTCTGTAAAAAACCCATTTTGGGAGCCAGGTGTGGCCCATGGCACCTCAGAGACACAGCCAGGACAGTGTGCTGGTGTGCACAGGCTTGTCACAGGTCCTGTCTGGGGCTGATGGTTGTCCTGGTCAGCTGGGTGTGGTATGGGGAGCTGCTGAGCTCCAAACTGTGACTGGTCTCCTCCAGTGGGAGCTGGCACCCCCTGAGAGGAGGCTGAGAGATGAGCATGGCTCAGGTTCGCACCTGGAAGCCCCAGGTCTAGGGAGAACCTTGTGTAGGGAGCGGTCATTGGCCTCACCAGCTGCGGGGCTGGGCTGAGCAGCGACTGCTCTGTGGCCTCCGGTTTATGGCAGCTGCCTCCTCACCTGGAGAAGTGAAGGGGATGATGCAGTGAGCAGCCACACAGCTACAAAGGTCATATGAGCTGAAGGGTTCAAGCTGAGGTGCAAGGCTAACAGTGGGACTGGGGGAGCCATGGTGAGGCCATGGCTCTGGGGCATGCAGTTCCGTGGTCTGGTCAGTGAGGGAGGGACATGGCAAGGCTGAGGAAGCTGCAGAGGGTCCAGCGGTGGGGAGGGAGCAGTGGAGCCATGAGATGCTTGGAGGGCATGAGTAGCTGAGGAAATCTTGGGTAGGAAGGGGAATTGTGAAGCAAGGGTTGGATGAATTGATGGAGAACATAGGTCCTAGCCAGAGGCACCCTTATCATGGAAGGTCTGTCCTGTGGGTAGACAGAGTGTGCAGAAAAGCCTTGAGCTCAAAGAGGGAACTTCCCTTGCAAGAGCTCAGTCCTCAGGATGAAGAGTGGAGAGCTCATATATGGAGCCCTCATATATGATCCTTGGTCAGTTCAATCCCTTCAGTAAACTGCTTAAATGCTATGTGTATATATACTATTAAAAGAAAGGAGCCATTGACTCAGTGACTTGCAGCAGTGAGCTGAACTCTATACCTCTTTGGATAGCCTGTTTTAATTGGCTATGCTGTATTTAGCAGATGAGTGAACTGCAAATGATCACGAAAAGTAGCAGTTGCAAAAATTATGTTCATAAATCTGCCTGCTGCAAAGACAGCAGCATTCTTGGATGCCAGATCCTTGCTGAGTCCTGTGTAATTCTGCTGAGCTGATGAACAAACGTTTACAGCATGTGTTGACTCTCAGCTGGTCATCAGGATAGTGAATTGCTGCCAAGAGGTATGTTGCTTGTTAGCAGTCTGAGACTTAAAGCCTTCAAAACAATAAACCTTGAATCTCCTTTAAAAATAAAAGGACAAGAGAGTGGTAACATGTTTTGGTAAACTTTGGACTGAAATTTTGATCATTCCTCTGTGGCTTGAGCAACTTGATTACAAAAGCAGTCACCTTGCATAGGGTGTCAAGAGTTGTGCAATAGAGTGCTGCGGGGACTTATAAAATCTCAGCTTGGTTTTGCTTGTATTTTCTTTATTATACTATGTGTGTCACTCACCAGTGTATGTTTATCTTTATTTGATCAAGTTAGTCTATGGATGTTTGGAGAAAGATGCACAGATGAAGAGTCAGCCCGGCTGCTCAGGAGTCTTGAGCCAGCATTGGAAAAAAATCCTGAAGCTGTCTTTGGGAATAAGACCCTGCTAAGCCAAACCCGAACTTCTGTGTTACTATTCTCTTATTAGTGGGGTTTTTTTTAAAACTTTCTTGTTTTCACATTTTTCCACCTCTGTATACTGAGGAATGATAGGAAATTACTTTTTTTTTAGGGGTAAGAGGAAATGTATGAAGCTCAACATCTGGATTCATATCATTGCAGGAGTCTTTCAGTAGAAAACAGAAATACTTTCAGATGTTATAAAAGGACTGGTGGGATAGATATCATATTTAGATTAACGATGGAACACTCACTGCACTTTTTAGGAAGTGCCAATTAGACTTAGCTTTCTCAGCTAAGGCAACTGTTCTATAAAATTTTAAGCTTTGATCCCCAATTTATAAAAATAATGGCCTTAGTGAAATGCTGCTACCTCCCGGGATTGACTTCCAGATGGAAACTGCCAGACCCCAGGGGTATTCTGCCCACATTCTCTTTGTCGCTAACATCTGTGATCTGCTTGGAAAGAGAAGGGTGCAATACTATCTCTATACTAATTAGTAAACCCTCAACAACAATCTAGTGGCATCCTGTCTTACATTACTTCCTTCTTGAAGGTGCCCAGAAAACCTGTGTTTGTGGTCTGCTGATGGACTCCTCAGAGAGTATGAAAGCAATATTGTCTTCATCCTGCAGCAGTCTTGCTCTGATGGAGAACGAGAATCTGGCACAAAGTCAAAAACCTGGTAATTCATAAGCTACTTTGAGTGCACATAAATAATAACAGTGCTTTTGGCTGCCTGATGCTGCCTCTCTACTGATACTAGGAAAAGCTTCTTGGACAGTCAATTGTATGAATTTCCACTTGGGTTGTCTTTTTTTCTTGTCCAGATACTCCATTTCTGAAATTAAGGATACAAAAGCTGGCTGACTTTGCCTCGGTGCTACACCATCAGAGTATAGTATATTACAGTATAATAGTCCTTCTCACAGACTCATTCTTAGTCAATGGCTCAGCTAATTACACTGTAGGAGTTTGCCCAGTTGCGACTGTTAATGCATGTGCTATAAATACTTGCAGAGCAGCATGAATTCAACAGCATTGTTCCAAATAAATTTTTAATCTGAAAAATGTACTTTGTATCAAAATATTGAGAAACAGCAAATTCTTGGACATCAGTAAACATCATGAGTAAATTATGTATGACTAATTATAGTATTTATTATAATTATAGTAGAGTATTTATGACAATGAAACTGCTAAAATTCTTGAGAAAATAAAAAAGTAAATCACAAAGACACAATTTAAAATTATTTCTAGTAAATAAGCATGGAAAAGCCCCTCAAACTAAAACATCTTTTGCTGTTTAGAGGCAGATAATCCAGTCTTGGTCCAGTCCACAAATTTGATTTACAGTGCATTTCAAAATATTTATCTTCTTTTTAGGGTTTCCATCACCGCCTAAGCCAATAACCTGCTGTGTTTGAAAATGTCTGGGCAGTAATTGTCATTGTTTGCAAAGCTGTTTTGGAAAATAGTGAGCTTCGTGGCATTTTGTAGATTTAAGGAATGCAATTACCAACATTGTATATATAATCCAAGTGACCTTCTGGCTTCAGAAGCTCAAACCCACAGAAAAAAAGTTTAACAACAGCAAAATGTTTGTTTAATTTTTCTTCTGTAGTTGGTCAGTCATAGGTGGATTATGTTATAGCCAGTTTGGCAAAAATATGATTAGTTTAACAATTCCATATAAGTACATAACAATGTTGAAGTAAACATACAAGGAAGAGTATGATTTGTCTGGGTGGACAGTCTGACCCATTTTGAGATATAGATGTTTGATGGGCTATTCTGATATGATGGTATCTGGATACTCCCATGATTCATCCAAAAATATTAACAAATAGTTGGATTAGTTATTTACTTCTATAGTTTTCTGAAATCTGAACACAAATTAATGTATTGGACTATTTATCTTAACGTGTGAATGTGTTAGATAAAGGACCACATTTCCTTCAGCGTTGTTAGTTACAAACTGACAGAGATCTTTCTCACGTTAAGTATTTTGCTTCCTTTTTGTTCTGCTTAGGGTTCTTTTGCAACCTGCTATGTGGTTACAGAATTGATATGTTTTTCTGAGAGGCAGCTGTTGAGGAAGCAGTGAGAGTAATGAGATTCGAACAATGCCTTGGAAATTCAGTTCAAAATTAAAAAAAAAAAATAGCACTGACAGCATTTCTGATTCAGAACTAAAATTCCAAGTAAATCTTTAAAAGCTGTTAGCAGCCTCCTTTAAAAATATACACATGCACTAGGGAAAAATACTGACAAAGCAGTTTGGGGAAGCAATTTGGAATGAAAAAGAAAACCCCTCTCCATGACCCATTTATTGCATCATTAACATGAAATTGCAGGTTTTTGTAAAAAAAAAAAAAAAAAAAGTGTATGTAAAACTCACTTACAGTTTCCCTTCAGTCTTCATTCTTCCTTGACTGATTTTACTCTTAAGCTCAATCTGTTCTTTAGTGGATCTTGATGTTTTTACAGAAATCAGTTAATGTTTCAGAAAGTTCACCAGCATTCTTGAGAATGTGTGCAAGTTAACATACCCAGGCACCAAGGTATTTATTCACTGATGAGCACCTAAACATTGCATCTATATTATAAACAACCTTTGGGAATTTCCAGCTGTATCTTGTGCTGCATTGTCACAGGTATATTTTTCTGTTAAAGAGGAGTATTTTGAAACGCAACTTGGGAATGTCTTTGTGCAAAAGGTACCCATCACTCCCTTTTTGAAAACTGGCCTCTTGCAGTGGTTTATAAACCTTAGAAGTTGCAAGTATTTTATACCATTGGTACCTGGAACCAAGTGGCATATCATGTAAGTGTCACGTTATGACATTTATTTTAACATGTTCCTCTCTTCAGTCTATTTACAAGTTTCCTGGTGAATATTAAGAACTGAAAAAGTGTCACAAAGTGCACTGAGACTGCTTTCTGGTTGATGTGATTTTTAATTTTTAAAAAATATTATTTATAGAACTTCTTTGTCATAGAATGAGATCATTCTGGCCTTTGTGCTACATGATGTATCTCAAGGTACTCAAATCAGTAACTGAGTCGCACACTTGGTTACCTCTTCCTATTTCTGGACAGATATTGTTTTCCTCTTGGCTTTCAGGTTCAACTCTGGATCGTCCCTTTTCCCAAAAAAGAAACATCTGCCACTCCTGATGCAGCTTTAAAAGGTTCCTATCACTGCTGAGCTCACCATCCTGTTCTGTGTAACCCACAGCAACTCTGCTACCTTTATGAAGAGCCTGCTCTGGGCAAGGCAAAACTCCCAGATTTGTGCCATGTTCGTTATGTATAGAAGTTGGCAGAGACAGACATAGGGGCAGTGATGCCACTGCTGAGAGTTTTGAGAAACCAGTAGTTCCAGGTAACCCCAGACACTTTTTAAAACTAATAGTAGCTGTCAGGCTGTGAAGTGGTTTGATCCATGGCTCTCACAGTTCCTTTCAAAAGTGCCTTTTAGTTAGCTGTTCCTTTTGGGAGACTTCTGAAGAGGAGGTTAAGGAGGGCTGTTGATAGGCTCTTAGATGCTTCCTTTGTGGTTTGGAAGGGTGTTTCTGAAGTTGCTGCTGGAGCAATTCTATCTGAAGCAAAGCTGAAACTCTTGATTGGCATCCTGTGAATTTGGGCTGGACCATACAATTTTAGTGAATAGGAAGTTGATTCGAAAGCTTGTTCAGGATGTCTTTGTGCTGCTCTTATGAGTTGCTTTTTTGAAGCAGTCCTTAGGGATGCTTGGACTTCCCAGGGGACACATGATACTCAGAGCTGTGAAGAACAGCAAAATCCATGGAGCATAGAGACTTGTATGGAGTAAGTGACCACATTTAGACAATTCTAGACATTCTGTATTACTCAATGAATTTGCATGAGGGTAAATAGGAAGGCACACAGGCAGATCTCAAGCTGACCATAGTTGTGGAACCTTATATCCTATTTTGTGTGTATTTAGTTTGCTGCTGTTTGTAATTCCTTTCAAGAGGCGTGGAGAATAACACTTTTTCCATAGCAAGTTATTTGTTTCTTAGATCTCTGCCTAGAAAAAAGAGATAGTAAAATACATATAGTCTGATAATCCCCTAGTACTAGGAACTCTTTACTAAGCCTGCCAGCAGTCAGAAAAGCTTCAGTGCCATTGGTGCCAAAGTGGTCAGAATGAACAACTCCTTTGGCACTACTGTGATTGTACCTGAGATACTATTGTTTCTCAGGTAGTCAGTGTGGTTTTACTGTTGTTTCTTTGTAGGGTGGCAAGGGAGAGGTCACCTCATTGCTGTGAGAGGTAACAAATATTTGGTATCTGGTTAAGTGGTGAAAATGCACCTTTTATGGGTTGTAGCTCATGAAGACTCCAGCGGGGTAAGAATAAGTAGAGATTTGCTCTCTTCACCTTACAAACTACATCTGATGATGCATGCCTGCTTTCAGAAGATACAGTGTCAATCTTTGTCAGTCTTTGCTTTGAAATCAGTGTTCTGGCATGCGTGCATGTTAAGAGGCAAATGGTCATCACTGAGCTTTGTTACAGTCTAGGAGAGTTAGATCCTTCATTTGTGTCATTAGCTGTGTTGGCCCTGCTAGCAGGGATAGACAGACAGATACTCTATTTCTGCTTTCATATAGATACTGTTATTTTTTTAAAACAGCTGGCAATAAATTGAAACAGCAGCAGCTTGAATGTGGCTGGGTTTAATCTCTTACTGGCTTCTTGGTGGTTGAAGAGTTACAGATACCACAACCCCAGGTGGTAAAAAGAAAATGAGAAGTATTTAAAGCTGCTGTCTTCCTGAGTAGTTAATCACCTGAGGAGCAGGGTGTTATAAGAGTAAACCTGGTAATCTTAATTACAAGCATTATTACCGGTCAAGCTTATGCTATGTTGATTTGAAAAAGAGCAATTTTGGTTTCTCTTTTCCCTATCTCAGGGACTCTTAGGCCAAAGTCAGTAAAGTGAGATTCCTCTCCTTGCCTTGTTTAGAACCTGTTCATTGTCTCCCTATTAATATGAAGCCAAAAATCCTTTTTCAGAAAGGATTTTCTGAATTTATACTGCGTTACTGAGCTTTGTCTTATTCTGAAAGCAGTAGGAGAAGCTGAGGTACCTGCTGTTTGTGCCAGAACTTGTGAGCTCTAGAAAAAATTAAACACTTGGCTCTAATCAGACTCTGTGTGTCCAAGTGTGGTTTCACAATGGCAGTATTTGAAACCCACAGTCAGAGTGTGTATTTATCCCATCTAATGCTAGTACTTATCACCATGTTTCTGTCACTTGCTATGTGATGTTTAAACAGGCAGAAGTTTTATGAAAAGATAAAACTAAGCATAAGATAAGCTCAGGAGAAATATAGCTCAGAGTTTATTCAAAATGTAAGTCTTCTGAGATCTGCTGAGCAAGGCAGAGCTATGATAAAACAAAAAAAAGCCCAACCAAACAGAAAAACAAGGTGCAAAACCAGACGGAACTGTTGGCCATTTCAGCTTGTGTCTGTAAGGATAAATGGAAAGTTTAAATAATTATTAGCCATTTTCTAGATGCCTTATCACTCTGAATAGCATCCTTAATTTTTTTTTCAATTACTATCTTTTTAAATCTAAGTGGTAGGTTATGTGACAAAACCTTCAAACTTGACTGCTAAGGCTGGCCCTCAGGACATCCAGACCCTGGAGGTAGGAAAGAAAATCTTGTGAAAGGAAGATCTTACCTTGATTGAGGAGGATCGAGTTAGAGAACAACTAAGCTAAGCTGACATTCACAAACCCATGGGTCCTGATGGAATGCACCCATGAGTGCTCAGGGAGCTGGAAGATGCTATTACAAGACTGCTCTCAATCGTCTTTGAGAAGTCATGAAAAACAAGAGAGATGCCTGAGGACTGGAGAACAGCTGATGTCACTCCAGTCTTCAAACAGGGCAAGAAGGAGGACCCAGAAAACTACAGGCCTGTCAGCCTCACCTCCGTCCATAGGAAGGTGACATATAGCTTATTCTAGGGACTTTAAATAGGCTTGTGAAGGAGAAGAATATTGGGAATGGTCAATATGGGGAAATCATGCCTGATCGATCTGATAACTTTCTGTGTTGGTATGGCTGATTGGGTGGATGAGGGGAGAGCAGTGGATGTTGTCTAGCTTGACTTCAGCAAGGCTTTTGTCACTGGCTCTCATAGCATCCTTACAAACAAACATAGGAAGTGGGGGTTGGACCGCTAGACAGTGAGATGGATTGAAAACAGCTGAATGGGAGTACCCAGAGGGTTGTTACAAGAGGTGCTGAGTTTATTTGGAAGCCTGTAGACAGCAGTGCACCCCAAGGGTCAGTAGTGGGTCCAGTCTTGTTCCACATATTCCTCAATAACCTGGACAAGGGTGTACCCTCAGCAAACTTGCTGATGATAGAAAAGTGGGAGGAGTGGCCAACACACCAGAAGGCTTCACTGCCACTCAGTGAGATCGGGACAGGCTGGACAGTTGAGTGAAGCGGGATCAAATAAAGTTCAAAAAGGACAAGTCCTGCACCTAGGGAGGAATGACCAAACTAGGGGATGACCTGATGGGAAGCAGCTCTTCAGAGAAAGGACCTATGAGTCTTGGAGGACAACAAGCTCTTCATGAGTGTGCCTTTGTGGCCAAGAAGTCCAATGGTATCCTGAGGTGCATTGAGACAAGCATGGCCAGCAAGTTGAGGGAAGTTATCCTCACTCTCTACTCTGCCCTGGTGAGGCCACGTCAGAGTACTGTGTTCAGTACTGGGCTCCTCACTTCAAGAAAGATGAGTAACTAGTGGACAGTGTGCAGTGGAGGCCTACAGAAATAATTAGGGGTCTGGACCATCTGTCTCATGAGGAAAGGCTGAGAGAGTTGGGTCTGTTTTGTCTGGAGAAGACCGAGGGGATCTGATTACTGCTTGTAAATATCTCATGGGTGGATGTCTAGAGGAAGAGGCCAGACTCTTGCCAGTGGTACCACGTGACAGTATAAGGGGCAATGGGCACAAACTGTAACACAGAAAGTTGCATCTCAAGATGAGAAAAAACCTTCACTCTGAAGGTAACAAAGGACTGAACAGGCTGCCCAGAGAGGCTGTGGAGTCTCCTCTGGAGATATTCAAAACCTGCCTGGACACATTTCTAAGCAATATGCTGTAGGTGATCCTGCTTTAGCAGAAGGTTTGGACTAGCTGATCTCCAGAGGCCCCTTCCAACCCCTGCTGTTCTGTGATTCTATGAAAACACCCACAAAGGAGCTCAGAGAAACAATAGCAGGAGGGGGAGGCCAAGACATACCCTGCCAAGCCCATCACAGGATCCAGCAGCGTTCTGAACATCCATCTGCATAAGCCCAGAGGAGCTCAGGGACACACAATAGCAGGCAGGAACCCAAATCAAGGACTCCTGAGGAATGACCACCTTGTCTGGTCCCCTCCCAAAATATGGAAAAAATGAAGTGAAAGGGGAGGACCAGAACTATGTAAGGAGTAGTGTCACAGTGTGGTTTGGCTTGATACAACATTCCATGTTCAGACATGGCAGTCAGAAAAACAGGACTTCTCCGGATTATTCCTGATGAAGTAGAAGTCTGCACTCTGGATAAGCTACTGCCAAACTGAAATTCTCTTATATTAAACTGGAGGGAGAAGTTTTTTACTTCAGAGATGTGAAAATTAGGTAAGGGTGTGTTTTCAGCAGCTGATTCATAAAAAGGTAGCTCCCTTGCAAGATGAGATCTGTTTGAATATGATTCCTGGGCAGGGATTCATCTGGTCACTACCTAAATGCCTACATGCCTACCTAGTGTTCTACATAAGAGTTCCACCTAGATGTCTGTACTTGGTACTTGCACAGCCTCTGATCAACTGGTAGTGGCCTACCCAGTAAGAAATATGTCACAAAAATTTGGGTGGGATTTGATCTATGTAAATATGAGTCTAGTACTGTCTCCTGATCTTTCTTCAGCTTCTAGTTTAGGGAGAAACAAGCGATGCAGATATGCCCAGGATAAGGATGATGAAGTAGCAGCATTATCACTTCATTTGTAAATGAGAGACCAAAACTTGATCAGAATTCTTATATTTCTCTTTACTTGGTGATTCACATTGCACATACTCTTAGTTGGTAGCAAATATTGTACCTATTTTGTACTTCCTGTTTCACTTGGGCCAAGACGAGCACTTCTACAACATACTACCCCACATTACAAATGATGACATTTTGGGACTGAACAGCTGAAAGTGGTCCATCAGATATTTTAGAACAGTTAAAGCAGTAGTGGTGCTAGTGTTGCCAGCACAGAGAAAGCTTCCATTTTAGGAACATTTACTAAAATACACCTTTCTGCATTTGGAACTACCTGCCTGGATTTTTACATATTTGTTTTCTATGTTTTCTTCCTATGCCTTGAAGAGGGGAGACAGCTGACTGTAAAACATAAAAATGTAGGTTTTGAGGAATGGAGGGGGCAGAAAAGGAATCCAGTTCAAACCTATCAGCCAGATGTTTACCTCTGTGCTATGAAGTGACATCTGCAGACAAAACACAGTCCTGTGACTAAAACCAATTTCCGAACAATAAAAACTGCAAGGTAAAGAGCCATGTCTGAGTCATGAATGCTTTGTACAAGTTTCTTATACCACCAAAATTTGAGTAACCTGTACTTTGAGAACTTTTAAGGCACATCAGTAAATTACCATAGTTTTTATCTCTCTTTTGATGTAGAGGCGAAGTTTAAACTATACCAGTAACAGAATCACAGAGTCACAGAATAGTTTGGGTTAGAAGGGACTTTAAAGATCATTAAATCCCAACCCCTGCAATGAACAATGGTATCTTCAACTAGATCAGGTTGCTCAGAGGCCCATCCAATCAGAACTTGAATGTTTCCAGGGATAGGACATTTATAATCTCTCTGGGTGACTTCTTTCAGTGTTTCACCACCCTCATTGTAAAAAAATTTCTTCCTTATCTCTAGTCTGAAGCTACCCTTTCTTAGTTTAAAACCCTTCCCCCTTGTCCTATTGCTACAGTCCCTACTAAAACACGTGTCCTTATCTTTTTTATAAGTCCCCTTTAAGTATTGAAAGACCACAATAAGGTCCTCCCAGACCTTTCTCTTCTGTAGTCTGAACAACCCTAAAGCTCTCAGCCTTTCCTCATAGGAGAGGTACTCCAGCCCTCTGATCACTTTTGGAGCACTTTTCCGATCCCACTCCAATAGGTCCATGTCTTTCCTGTGCTGAGGACTCCAGACCTGGATGGCTGCAATGTTTCCCTTTTTGCAGTCACCAGGCACTTCACCTGAGTGCTATGACTTTTCAAGTATCACAGAGAGCGACTCGGCAACTACTTCAGGCTGTTCTCTTAGGAATCAAGGCTGCTTCATCTTGTCAGGTCCCACAGACTTACGTACATTTAGGTTCCAGAGGTCTGGACATTTAGGTTCCCTCAGTCCCTGCCTTGCAGTCTATCCACTCAAGAGACAAGGGAAGAATGGTTGCAATCTCTAGGCCTTCTAATCTTCCCTCACAAAATGAACTCCTTTCAGGCTGTTTTTCTTTTAGTGTTTCACTTGGTTTCTTAGTATTTATTTTTAAGGGATTGGTATGAACAACCAGGACAGTATTCTGATGAAGACACTAAAAATTGCATTTCCTTTCCATTTTCATCTGTCACAAAAGAATATGTATTTCATCACCCGCTAGTTAATTATAGACTCTTCTCAGGAGTTTTCTTTAGGAAAAAACAAAGGAGTAAATAATACTTTATGGAAATTGCTGAATTTTTTTAGTGTGTAACGTTGTTCATGCTGTGGGGAACTATCTGACTTTGAATTGCTCTCTATATTGCAGTGAAACAGTCTAGTGCTGTAAACTTGATGCCTAGAGGGATGCTCACTTCTTCCTTTTCAGTAACTGCTGAGCTTTCTTTGTCAGCCATGATGGTGATTACTTCACCGGATAGATGACAATAAGGCATTTGTTTGCTTTCTGTTAATCACTTATGGAATTGCAGCCTCAGGATATGTCCATCAAAATGTGCCACACAGGCTACATTCTTGAATTCCTGACTATACTTGCTACATAGTAAATGGAAAGAAATTTGGAGAAGCTAAGAATAACTTTTTGTGTAACGGTAGGAATCCTCTTCTCACAACACATTAACAGTCTACACAAAATCTTAAATGTGTCAATATTATTTTTCTTAATATTAATTTTCCTGAATTTTAATTAATCTTACCAACAGTTAAACTATTCCATTATGCTTCATTCTCAGCACCTGCAAAGTATGTCCATGCTATGGTTAAAAAGTCTCCTTTTGCTGGCAAGAAAAAGGATTAAAGATCTGTGCAAAGTTTGCCTGTAGAAACACAATGGATTTGCTTTGTCAAAGCAATGGTATATGTAACATGGAATTTTAAATGGATTTTTCTGGAAATAAATAGAAAAAATTCATATGCATTGTCTTTTGCCTAGAAAGTCAAATATAACCTCAGATATTAAAAAGACAATGGCAAATAAGATACTTTCAAATATAAAATATTGATATATGCCAGTTAAATACTATCATGCTAAATGTCATTTTCCAGCATATGCTTAAATGTTTCTGAGTGTATAAGAACCTCTAAACAATGAAGAAACATCCTAAAAAGTAAACAATCTCATAAACCTTGGAACAAGATTGCCATTATATGCAATATAAAAGAATTTTTCTCTTAATCTAAGACATAACAATTGTATTCACACAGAAAAGGTAATTTACGTATGTTATATGTATGATATCATTCCTCTTAACTATGGGTGTGGGGGCTCAAAGTTTTAAACCTTGATATGATTATGGTAATTAGGATGTATCTCAGCCTAGACTCAATGAGAAGCTTCTCAGAATCTTAAGCACTACCAGCAGCAGGCATAATAACAAAACCAAAACAGGCACACTTCACTTCCTCTCAATTTTTTGCAATTATGCGCATCCTGGAGTTTAAAGCTAGAAAACTTTCTTTCACCTCAGACTAGCCCAAAAAACAAAGCTAAGAAGGTATGAAGTTTCAAGTAAGCATAGCACTGCAGAAGAAGAAACCAATTCATTTTGATTAATTCATGTAGGAAACCCACAATTTGTCTGTGAAGAGGAGAAAAAAAATCACAATTGTTTAGTATTTTGCAATGATTTTGGAATATAAGTAGCCTGAAAGTCCTGTGGTCAAACCAGTATCAGCTGAAGGCAGTTTATAGCAAAGAAAAAGGGGGGAAAAATCTTTATTTTAACCTCACAATTACTTTCCAATTTTCACAAAGAAGGAATGTACTTTGTATCCTGAGAAGTAAAATTTACTCCAAACTACAGAGTTCCTTCTATTTAATATTACTTTTCTAAAATATTTTGCTTTTTAGAAAGTTTTTAAAGTGTTTTCTGTGAATCCTTGGAAAAGAAACTGGAGTCTGAGTAGTGTTTCCTTGGTGTAGAGCATCTTTATTACAGAAGTTCTAGAACAAGATGTAAAGTTGTAAATGCAGTTTTCTGTGTTTAAGAACATTATCTTAGATGCTTTAGAGTTTCAGAAGCTTTGCACAGAATAAGTGGGTTATCTCATCTTCCTCTAACACTTTGTGTGTTGGTACTGAAAATAAGGCCTTCCTACCCGGTCTTCTGTTGCTTTTCTAATATTGGAATTTAATAATGTCCAGCCAGGGTGACTGTGGCAGCAGCAAAACTGTTCAGAATTCTGGTCTGCCATTAACTAAACTCAACATTTTTAAACAGGTTCTTAATAAAATGTGTTGTAATTTTGCATGTAGTGCCAAATACATGGTGCTACCTTTATTTTCTGTGCTACTACTTTATGCTGTAACTGATGATGAAATGACAAGAAATTCAACTTTAAACTCTGACCGTACTTACAAGAAGTTTATTAATGTCCTGATGATTCCCTATGTGGAAGTTGCCACAAGTGTACCTAAGCATTCACAAAGATTGGTCAAGTATGACTAATATTTTCAGAATACAAGCTAGTCAAAAGGCTTCATATTTCAGAATTTAATAAATTACAATTAAATCTTGCAATTCAGTGCTATAACCCGTACTAGGTGGTTGAGCTTCAGAAGCTTTGTAATTGTTTGGGTTTTTTTTTCTGTTTCTTTCCCCAACATACTTGGCATGTTATATAACTAATTAAAATTAAAAGAAGTGTTACATAGGGACAGGTCCAGAGAAAAATGCTCCAGATTATCAGTTACCAGCCTGGAATATGAAACCAGCATCTTCTTTCTGCAGTTCTGGTTTCATTCAAATTTTATTTCCAGCTTCTTGGCCACACTGAGGCAGAAGTCAGCCTTTTGTACTGTGTGCGCAGCCTTGATTCACCCCCCAAGCCTGGAACATACAGAATGGAGCAGAGGTCATTCAAGAAAAATTGTTTTGTGATCATTAAAGTATGCAACATAACATCATGGACAGATGAGGGGAGTGAGGGAGTGTTGCAGACTCATAGGGAGTGTCCTGAGGTTCAGGCTCTCCCTGCTGAAATGCTGTACTTCCCTCAGTTTTAGGAATTGCCACGTTCACAGGAAAGGAATGCAGTGGTGTTTGGTCTCTTAGACTGGAATCAACATTTACACAAGAAAATGTTAGACAAGTAAGTAAATAGCTATTTACCCAACCTCAGTATTAACTCTTTAGTTACAAGGTTAACTTAAATGAACCCTTTAAGGATTTTTACATCTTTCATCTGGTTGAGGACATCTGTGCTTCACACCAAAACTAAGATTCAATCCCCTTGCAAAATCTGTCTTGGATATACATGTATTACTGAACATCTCCTGAGGTTTCGTCCAGATTCAGACCCCTCTCTTACTAATACTGGCACATTCAGAATTTAATGTCAGGCTTCACACTTCTGCTGGTGGATTGTTCACAAACCCTACCCTGCCTTAAAGTAGAAGTACCCCTGGGTAAGGCTCAGATTCCCAGCAGTAAGCAGATATTTTTAATGACTGCTCTGCTGCTGAAATATATACAAACTCTTAACCTGTTGTGAGGGGAATGTTGGACTGGTGGTTTGGGATTTGGCTTTAAGTGCACATATAATTATGCACTGAAAACTATTTTTCATATAGGCAAACTGAAAATTCCAAAAGCATTCACAAACCATCGCTGCTTCTTAACTGAAACTACGCAGGATCATAGTAAGTAACGTTCTGGATGGTAACCACTTTTCAGTGAGTATTACTGGCCCTGGCTTCGAGAAGTGTCTGTGTAAAAGGCTGGTGTCCTTTTAGCTCCCTTCCCTGCTAGATCTGACCTGAACATATGTAAACGGTAGTTGAATTGTTCTTGCATAAGCAGGTCTTAGTTTCATTTCTTTGTTAATCTTGAGTGCTTGATTTTAAAAACACCACTGCTTTCTTTAAGGTGGGTTATATATTTTTTTTTGGTTGGTTGGTTTGGGGTTTTTTTTTTGAGTGTGTGTTCTAAATAGTCCGAAATCTTTGGTCTGTCATACAGAAGCAAATCCTTTGAAGTAAGGAAGCAATTGACAGCAATTGTAGGTTGCTGTTCTCTGTGTGAATCTTGGACATTTTAGCAGTGGTTTTCATAGGTCTTGTTAGCAAGGGAACAGGAAAGTAAAAAAAAAAAGATAAATAGTTTCATTAAGATGATTTTTTTTAAGCTTTGCATTTTTTCTAACCTTTTTCTCAGGAACAGCTAGATCATTTTGATTGACACATTAACTATGGCCTGCTTGCCTTGCACATCCGCTCCTCCCAGATCTCAAATTGCATTACTATCTTGCAAGAAGCTGTAAAATAAATTGGCAAGGTGTGTGTCTTTTCCCCTTACAGATAGGGCCACAAAATGAAAGCTAGTCTTTTATTACTATCATTAGCTCAAGTCCTATAGAAATGCTACAGAGGAAAATTCCTAATCTTGCTACTTAATATAGTGCAAGCAGGCATTTTTGGTTTTAATATATAGTTAAACTGTGAAAAGTTAAGAAATGCTGAGCAGAGTTTATCTTTTGAGGCTCAATGATGTGCTAAATGCAACAGTATGGCTTTTCATTCAGAGCTGGCTTCTGTCCTGCTGGCTCAGCTGGGGTGGAATTTTCATGTGCCTGCCTGCAAAATGCCATGTAAACAAATGCTATGGGGGGAATGTCCAAGAGTGTGTAATGGCTAGATGCACAAGAGGATGTTGTTTCAGTGTAATGGGTTGTATCTCCCTTTAGTGGCCTACGTCTTCACCCCTTGCTTAAGGTACCCTACTTAGTGTTTTTTGGGGGGTGTGTGGGCATAGGTGAGGTATGGATTCTAATTCCTAAGGCAGATGAAGGCACTGAACCTTGGTTTCCACATCCAGGATGACAGTCTTAATCACAGGGTAGGAGATAATGATGATATTTCCTTTCTATCTTGTTTGGACATATATGAGGTCTGAGCGCATGTTCCCACAAACGAGAAAAGTTCAACATCTCTATCCTGTGAATAAGGAATAACTTGGTCCCCCTCTGCCTGATGCATCTGAAGTGCCATGCATTTAGGTGCATACCTAAATCTAAGTATAGTTTCCTAGTAACTTTGCTAAGTAGTTATTTACAGACCTAATTGTGTGTGTGAGGGGGGTGTGTGTGTGTCAGGAACTAGGTTTTGATGGGCATCTAAACGGATGCGAGTCCTGAGCTTCCTTATGACCCTAATACATCAACTTCCCCTGCCCTGATAGTAGCCATAAAATACTTCTGTTTGCCTGAAGGGCAACCTAATAGTGTTTTATTGTGTTTATGCTAATTATATGAGATTATCAGTGAGAAAAAACCCCTGTTTTGCTGTATTGGAGAACTCGATGCTCTTGGGAGACTTATGCTGTGATCAAATAATGCAAGAAAGTGTTTTAACAGGCTCTGTCTAAATTCTTTAGACAAGTCTTGTTTTGGATAGTTCTTGACTAGCCAGAATACAGTTGCTCTGTGTGTGTGTGTGTTGTTTCTTTTGTTTGTGGAGGGGGGTTGTTTGTCTTGGTTTTGTTTTTGTTTTTGTTTTCTTTTTATAATGATCTTCTAAGTCTCTCTCAGCCTTTTTCCCCTCTGGGGTAAGCTATGCACTTTGGAAGCTTGGAAAGGAACAATAAGATTTGATGCATGTTTATACAAAACAATTCATTTAATAGCTGAAGGCGATAGTTCCATAAAAGTCGCATGATTTATAAAGCACAGGGTCACCTTTGGAGTTTTTGAAGCCTTAAGCAATGGATGATTACACTGCACCAAATGGAATCACAGATAGCAGAGTTTGCACCTGCAGTTGCTTTTTCAACCTTTGTACACTGTGCCATTGATTGCTCAGAGGCCCCTGAGGCTGTTCAAGATGATATGGCTTGACCTGGTAAAATGAAAAGTCAAAATATCAGGTTAAAAACAAAAGAGCAAAGAAAATTTGTCTGTGTGGAGAAGGTGTGTCAGATGTTGAATTAGCAGCTGACTTACACTGTGTTAAGTCAAAAAACATCACAGCTCTTACTTGGTTTTGATCTTACTGTATATAACCAGCAAGTGTGCTCCTGATCGTTGTGCAAGCACTTTTAATGCCAGTGTGATAATTTTCTTTGTCCAATCTATGCTTTTGAAAGCAGTGAGAAAGTGGTATGAATACAGAATGAAGAGCCAGTCCATAGATTCTTAGCTTCTAGTAAGGTTAACTGTGTAGCTGAGAATACACCTATCAAATGATAGGTGATGACTATTCAGAATGGAGTTACAAAGAATTGTCCTAATAAAATATTGGAGATGCTAATATGGATTTTTAAAATTTATCTTCTCACAGTCCTTAAATTTAAAAATCAGTTGTTTTGAACTTCCAGCATTCTTCTTACTCATATGTCCCAATTTTCCTAATTCAGTGCACTTAATCCTTTTTCTAGTGCTGCTTTGATATCCTATGTTTTCATGAATTTGGTAAATGCAGTTCTGCTGATTTTGTGAGTTAATTTATGTGTGACCTTATGAAATTCCTTGGTGTGATCTTGGTATTTGGACTTAGTACATGAATGCTTTAGGCAAGTTTTAGAAGACAAATAAAACATGATGTCTGACTCCAGTGTGGTACCAGGTTTTAATTCTTTAGTGCTTGTATGAGCATTTTATGCTGCATGGTAAATCTTTTTTCAGATTTGGGTTTTCTTTTCCACAGTGAATCTAGCCCTTTCTCATCCCTGTTGTTACTCTGGGTGTGATATATATGTTGTGAGCTTATTTTAGTTTTCTGAACATCAGAAATGTTGGCCATGAGAACAGTAGACATGGTGATTAGGACAGCTAGAAGTGCCACTTAATGAACTAAACATCTCACTGAAACTAAAAATAGCAGTATTTCTTTAAATTGTTTCACACCAATGAAGTACACCAGTCTTTTCACAGCACTTCCCACAGAAACTCTTCCCCTCCTTAGGAAAGATAAATCGTGTGACAAACTCTGGACAAGAGTGTGCACAGGGTTTGCTGATAAGAAATGTGAAGGCCTTTGAAGATTGTACATTTATTTAAGTATAAAGGCTGTCTTGTGGCTGTGCCTCTTCCTATAACTGTGGTGATGTTTTTATAAACTTTACTTTTTTATTGGAACTGTTCATACTCCTGGTTTTGGAAAATATCCTGCGTATTGATTGTAACATGAAGTGGTATGTGAGAAGATCTTTAAAGTAAAGTCAGCGGACTGACTACCTGACTCTTACCCCAATGTGCCAAATCGTATGATGGAAAGAAAATATATGCTTGGAGTATTTTTAAGTTTTGCGCCTTTGATTTTACCTCAAGAATTGAAGTGCACATACAGAAAGATGTATGTAGGAATTTTTGACCTTCTGATTCAAGACAGTTTGATTTTTCTGAAGCTAGTAATTTATAAATAGAAAGTACAAATTAAAACCACAAACTAATGTCCAGGGTAAATTAAGAGCATAATTGAACACGACAAATTTAGCGGAGTGTTTCAGGGGAGAGAAAGGGAAAGGATTCCAAGTATCCACCTACTGCATTTTGTGTTTTGACCTTAAACCAAACTAATCCCTAAAGTTTTCCCCTTATATCTTGCCTTGACCATGCAAATAATTCCAAATTGTGGTGTCTGCAGTTATAAAAGCGCTCACTTATTAGGACACTTCTGAAAGTGTCCCTTCAGCGTTGAGCTGTGACTCATTCGTCTTTCAGTGGTGTTCTGCCGCTGCTCCGTAGTCTCTGAAGGATTATTTACATGTCTTCATGCCTTGTGGCACTTCTGAAATTGCTTTCAAGTGGTCAGATGTGTCTGCCAGGTTATTCAATTAACTCTTGCCCTGCGAGGTTGGGGCCTGCAGCTGGAATGAACACGTTTACACTCCACTAGCAGAGGCCTGTGCTGGATCCTTTATCAGGAAGAACTGCTCTCCTTGACAGAGAGTCATGAAGGCAGACCTGGAGGAGGCTGACTGTGTGCTGCATTCTTGCCACAAACCCAGGGAAACGGCCATTAGTAGATACTCACTTCCCTGGTGTTAGGCGATCCATACGGAAGGTGAAGAAATATCCAAAGAAATAAAAAAATGATGAGTTTTGCAAATGTGTTTTCCCTGTCCTCCCTTTCTCCTTATTATTTTCATATCTCATCTCAGCCTCCTAGAAATTTTTTATCTTTCCTAGTGAGTATTTCCTGTATCTGTGCCTACAGCTGAACACATTTGTTCCCTGGCTTCTTCTTTATTAAATGTGGTAACTGCATCAATTCTTTCTCCAGCATTTTATCCCTGTTCTCAGTAAGCTGTCATAAATCTTTTCTATAAGGTTTCCAGTTCCTCTTTCTTCCGCTTTCATAATTTGGGGATTTAAGTCATCTGGGTCTAGTGCTTTGTTGGCTTTCAGTAGTTCTAATTGCCTTCTTATCTGTTTTATGATGAGGGTAAAGCCTTTCAACAATTCACTCCCCCAAGCCTAGGAAAACATGCCTCAGTCCCTGGGATGTTATCTCCTTTCCTTTTGTGTGTGCTGTCGTGAAAAAATAATTTAGACCTGCTGCATATTAACCATCTATCACTAGTTGTCTTCTTTGATCCTCTAATATTACACCTGTATCTTTTCTTTTTGTTTTGATAGCGTACTTGGGTGGGGTTTTTTTGTTTGGGTTTGGGGTATTTTTCCCCCACCTTTATCCCTTTTCAGTTTTTTTTGCATTCAGGTCATGTCTTTGTTCCATTGTTTTGGTTTTGTCCCATATCTCCTGATTTGTTTCCTTCTCTGGGAAACAAGAATTTCTGACAAACTTCTCTCTTTCTCCATTGCTCATCCTGTAGATTCTGCTTTTTTTTCCAGCATTTTATGCTTCACTGCTGCATCTTTTTTTCAAAATAGCACACATAAAGGCAACGTCTCCTCATGTAATGAAATGGGGAACTATAAAATTTCACCTGTAGCCCTGAAGCTATTTTAGTAATTCTAAATATGCATTTCCTTCCCAAGTGAATATTGTTGCTCTGTTTTAAAACTCTCTTTACTAATTGCCAAAAACTGTAGGGATTAGCAAAATGTTCTATTGTTCATATCACTGCCCAAACAAAAAATTCACTTTGATTGCAAAGCTCTCACTGCATGCTTGTAAATTGGTGTATTTTGTGTGGGGTTGGGGTTTTTTTTTAAATTTTAAAATGTCACTGATGCTGTTTTGTGTGTGTGGTAGCATGTTAGTCAGTCTAGAAGGGGGAATGAAAATTGGCTGAGCACAAATGAATCCCACAGGACACCAAGAAATGCAAAATCAATAAGAATGATCAGATTTGATTTAGGCATATGAACATGAACTATAGCTAAAGCATGTATTGTAAAATGTTTAGTTATACATGCCCTTTTCCTCTGAGATCTATCAAATGATGAATAGTAATCTGTCACTTGCAGATGAAACAAAATGATTTGATTTCCAGACACTTCCAGTAACATATCCCGTTTCATAAGTGCTTAGCATCTACATATATTCTGCACCCCTTTAGAGTTTGCTTTTCCAGTCTCTATTCCAATGTTTTTTGTAATCATACTCCTCTTTGGACTGACGTCCTAAAATCACTATATTCCTCCTACGTTTGACCATGGGTGAGCTGCCCTTTGTGGCAACTGACACGGCTTCCCAGAGACTTAATCTATCTGTTTATCCTGTCCCAACCTTAGGACACTGCGAGAGCACCTGTATGCTTGCATGGAGCAAGGATGAAGCCTTGGCGACCGGGCTGTGTGTACTGAGACTACCAACACGTAGTTAGTGCAGCCTTCACTGGGGAGCTCCCTGTATCATGGTGTACAGCATGTGTAGCAAAATACTCTGGTACTTTCTACCAGTTGAAAAGAGTTGGAACTTTTCTGTCATCACCACCCGTTGGGGGTGGCCTGGTGACCTGGGTACAGGTGCACAAGGCTGTCAGGATGTGATGGATTGTCACTATTGTTCCCAAACAACAAAGGAGCAAGTTCGTCACGGTCCTGGATGTAGATGTACTGGAACATGCTGTTACCATGGCCAAACAAAGCGAGAAACAGGTGCATAAAGGGGGTTCCTTTACCCTCTGTTCTGCTGCCTAGGCATGTGGCCTAGAAAAGCAGTGAGAAATTGCACCATGTACCAAGAAGTTCAGGCCAGTTGCAGTGGCACCACCACACCAGCCTCCCATTTTTGGGTTCATGCTCCTGTGAGCAGCCAAAAGGGTGAGGTGTCCTACAAGCACCTGGAAACCTGATCAGGCTACCTGAGAAGAAAGAACCTACAGCCTCCCTTATCTTAGTCCAGAAGAGACTGTGTGAAGTGACTGGACTGGTACCTGCAGATGGTGGGATTGAGTAGCTTCTTGTCATAGAAACATGCAGAAGCACTAAGGGACAGCAGGATATGTCTCCTTTTTTTGTTGCTTTCTAATGCTCAAAAGAAGCTGTCCCCTTCAGTCCCCAAAGGTAGAGCACCTTGTTTATACCACTCTGGAGAGTGTAACAATGAACAGGTTCCATGGACAGGCAGCCCGTTATCTGAATTTGAGATTCCTACTTAAAAATCAAAAAGATCTTCTGTCCCTGATTGATTTCTTGCAATTCTGTATTGTACATTTGGTGTTAAATTGGCATCTTTCATCTCTCAGATGTGTCTAATGGTCCTTGTTTATGTTCTGTGTCCTTTCTGAGTTAGCTCCCACTGCCCAAATCCATTAAGGGGGCTGTAGAGGTCCTTTATTCTGGATGGATTGTAGCTGAACCCATAAAAAGGGACCTTTCTCACAGTGTTTGTGACTGGACTGTATCAAACTCGAGCTGGTTCTTCTAAACCAGGGTTGTGGTCCTAGGCATGATGACTAGCTGTGAATTCCTCCCATGCTGAAATGGCTTAACTAGAAGTAAACTGGTCTATCCTTTTGCATTTTGGTGTTATTCTGACCAATGTGAACTAGTCTCAATGAGAAGGTGGTACTATGTATAATAAAACCCCTCCCCATTTGTCTGTTTTACAAACAAAATCTGTAAAATGGTGCATCTGTGTGTGAGGCCTTTGCCATCAGCTTGTACTAAACACTTTGGAAAATGGCACATACTGAAGTGCTAATGTGTGCTTGATTCCTTGTCTTAATTCTCTTAAAATACAGATGAATATGTTTGTACTCTGACATGTGTATCATCCAACTTATCTTGTCCCCAGATTGGCAGCAAGCCTCCCATAGAAGAGAAACCAGCTGAGGCTACATGCTGTCCTGGTTTTGGCTGGGATAGTTAATTTTCTTCTGCCATAGTGCTGTGTTTTGAATTTACAATAAGAACAGTATTGATAACACGCTGATGTTTTAGTTGCTGCTAAGTTCTGCTAAGTTCCACTAAGTCAAGGACTTTTCAGCTTCTCATACTGCCCAGCCAGCCAGCAAGGAGGCTGGGGGCATACAGGAAGCTGGGATGGGACACAGCCAGGAAAGTTGATCCAAACTGGCCAAAGGGATAGCCTCTACCATACATAAACCTAGGGGGAAAGCTGGCCAGGGGACTGCTGCTCTAGAAACTGGCTGTGTGTCAGTGAGATGGTGATGAATGACTGGTTTTGCATCACTTGTCTTCCTTGGGTTTTATTTCTCTCTTTTTGTTGTCTTAATGACAATTTTAATTAGTTTTATTACTATTATTATTGTTTTTCCAATTTTTTAACTGTTCTTACCTCAGTACACAAGTTTTTTCACTTCACATTCCTCTCTGCCTTCCCCCCGAGGGGGCAAATGATGGAGCAGCTGTGTTGTGCTCAGTTGCCACCTGGGGTTAAACCACAGCAATTGCAAGGAGACAAGGGAAGGGTAAATGTCAGAGGTCTTTACCTGACCTTTTCAATAGTGTGTGGTGTATTGGCTGGCTTGTCCTCAAGTTATAGCCCCTGGCCAGGAGCTAAGGGAGAAGGTCTGATAGATGGTGAGGTGGAATATGGGAATGCAGTTATGATTATCAAATTATCAATTGCTCCAGCAATATCCTGGGTTTTTTTTAACCCTTTTTCCTTTTTTTGGTGAGGAAGAAAGTGGTTTTCTACCTTTGAATCCAGGTGTAAAAGATGCTTAGCAAAGAGACTGGGAGAAATCACAGAAGTGGACTTGGGCTTCCATTTTAACTGCAGCAAGAAAAGCAAACCATGTAGCTTTGCAAAGAAAAAAGATAATATCATGGCATCACAGAACCATATTATTGTATAGGCTGGGAAAGACCTTTAGGATCATCAAGTCCAACTGTTAGCCTGCCACTGCCAGTCTAACACTAAACCTAAGCACCACATCCAGTTGTCCTATCACTTATTGCTTGGGAGAAGAGAACAGCACCTTCCTTCCAGGTAGTTGGAGAGAGCAGTAAGGTCTTCCTTCAGCCTTCTTTCCTCCAGGCTAAATAACCCCTGTTCCCTCAGCTGCTCCTCATAAGACTTGTGCTCTAGGCCCTTCACCAGCTTCATTGCCCCTCTTTGGACACGTTCCAGAATCTCAATGTCTCAGTGAGGGGCCCAAAACTGAACATATTTGGGTATTTGGGGTGCAGTCCCACAGGTATTGAATACAGGGGCACAATCACTTCCTTAGTCCTGCTGGACACACCGCTTCTGATACAAGCCAGGATGCTGTTGGCTGTCTTGGCCGCCTGGGCACACTGATGGCTCATATTCAGCTGGCTGCCCACCAATACTCTCAGGTCCTTTTCTGCTTGGCATTTTCCAGCTACCCTGCTCCAAGCCTGGGGCAGTTGTGACCAAAGTGCAGGACCCATGACTGAGCCTTGTAAAACCTCATACAACTGACCTCAAACATTGATCCAGCCTGTCCAGATCCCTCGGTAGAGCCTTTCTACTCTTCAGCAGATTAACACTCCTGTCCAGCTCCCTACAGGCCACGAGTAAGTTTGCTGTGGGTGCTGTGGAAAAACACTTGGGATAAGAAAAATCTCACCTTATTAAAATCCATGCAGTGAGATGGAAGGTTTATAATATACTATTCTGTTTGGTCTCCCCGCAAGAGAGTTTTGGCCAAGAAAGAATCTCCAAAACAAACGTAACTACTTGGTAACAATAACTTCTAATATCAAGGATGTAAAAATAACATATTAGGCAAAATAGAAGCAACTGCCTTGGTGCAACCAGTATAAAGAAGTAGCGCTCTTACTTCTGACACCTAGAGCTTTACTTTAACAAGAACACACAGCATCAAAGCAGAAATGAGGTGCAAGCAGACAGAGAAGATAAGTTAGCACTGTTTTTGAAGCAGCATGTGAGTGTTTCCAGCTAACACAGGCTGAGCTGCTGTAATGTGCTTCCAGAAGCACAGCCCAGGCTGCAACGCTTGGTCCTGGCTGTGTTTTGCCCAACAGGTTCTAAGCTTTGCTTGAGAGGGGAGTGGTACAGTCTGACTCCACTTCAGCCCTGAAGAAGGCCTGCTTTCAGTCAGTCATGAAAGGATTAACATTTAACCTTTCTCTTTAGACCTGAAAAGAGGTTCTTTTCTGTGGACCCTACTGTGGAGGGTTTCAGCCTTGCTTGCCATGTTAAAAATCTCATTTCAGAAAAATGTGTCTAGTGTGTGCCTTTTCTAGGGGATGCATCCCTCACCGTTATTTGACCAGCTGTTTCTAATTGTCCTAGGAACAAAAAATTGGAGACCTAAGGCACAAACTGCTCATATAATAGCCACATCTGTTCTGATTAGGTAATGCCAACTGAAAAAGTTGTTGAAGTAATGCAGAAATGTTCATTTAGTCAGATGACATCGTATTTGGGTCTGAAGAAAGCAGTGGCTCTGTTCACAAAGTGTCTGATTTAAGAGTGGTCCAAATGTGGAGCTTGGAATGGGATAGTCCTACAGAAAGCATCAACAGCAGAGCTTTAAGGACTGTGTTGATACCAGCAAGTAACCACATTGTAGTACCAATATCTCCCAGGAAACAAACTCTTTTTTTGTTCTTGTACCTTGTAACAGATCGATCTAATTCCCAGGATTAGAGCAGTGCATGGAAACCGTACTCCCCTACACTGTACTGGTATGCCAGCAGGAACAAGAAAGAACAGTTGCTTCCTAGTTCAACAGACTTTTCAAGAAAATGTGTATTGCTTTTCCTGGGTTCTGTTTAATGAACTACCAGGCCCCATTCACATGAAAGGCATTGTTTGGTCTGGAGAAGGTAGCCAAATGAAGCTCTCTGCAGTCTCACTGAGGAGCAGAGTAAAAACAAAGTGCTGGGATTAAGATTATAAAGATTGCACTGCACAGGACAGATGTATCTGGACCAGTTTAGTCACAACAATTCAAATAGAAGGTGCATCTCGAATATGTGTCCTGTATTTCAGAAGATAAAAACAAGAGATTCACCCCCAGCCTGACCACTGACATATTCTGTTTCCACATGCAAGGCTGGAGGGTCTTCTTAGACCATATCCTGTTATCTCACTGTAAGTCAAGTTGGCTTTCAGAAATGTGACATGCTGTTTTACATTCATGGTCACCACTAAGCATTTCATATGCTTAGCATCTCCCTTATCTTTTGCCTCTGTAGCATGTGGGCTTCCCCTCAGTGGCAGTGCAATTGATGTGTAAGTAACCATGTGGAAATCAGTCTGAAAACTATTGCTGGAGGTGTTTCTCTTCCTTTATGCAGACATAGCAGATCAGTTATCAAATGACAGATGAATAAAAGACAGTTATTTTGACACTTCAGTTCGCTGCATTTTCACCTTTTTTTTCTTGGTAAGAGGGATTATAACCATTCATACAAGGACATGAAGGAGCTTTGCACCTTTGCTGTCATAGAAAGATTGCAAAAAGTTGGTAGTGCTTACCACCACCATACCATCTTTTAAGACACAGAGCTGGGCTTTTGATCCAGTTTCAGACATTCACAAGCCAGTTTAAAGGAACTGAGGCTTAGGGTATGCATAATCTTGCAACCTGCAGCCAGAGATTATATTGCTACTGTTTGTGACACACCTGGGGAAAGGAAACACCTGTGTCTGAATGACTAAATCAGGCTGCAAGCCTCAACTCTGTGTTAACTTAGTTCATGCTGCCGGATTAAGTGAACTATGAAAAGCATTTTTTATCTTACCGGGACTGTATCATATTAAGGATAAATGGCATTTTGGCAAATATTTTCCTTCCAAGGAGTAGAATTCTTCACTTCATATTACTCTCCAGAACATGACAAAATTGCACTTAGCTCTGATAGCATGAATTTACTTTGATTATTCTAGTGTATAGTAACAGGGCTGGCAGATAATAATGTAAATTTAATTATTTGATAGTTTGAACTGTCTCATATGGCATTCTGATAACCAGTCTAGGAACTATTGTGTAGGCAAAACCACAACTAGAAGGGCCTGCAAGAATGATGGAGAATGGGACTGGAAATCATAATGATTTCAACTAATGGAAATAACATCCTTAAAAAGTAGGGTGCAGTTTAATACAGATTAATAAAGAATATCATTCTTGGGAGTAATCAATTGCTAAAATAAGAAATAACTGCTAACCAGTAGGTTGCAAGGAAAGGATTTGAGAATTATAATGGTTCACAAGGTGAATATCATTAAAAAAACTGTCAGCAAAGCAGGAGGAAGCAAAGCCTGTGCTTGTTTGGATAGACAGGAGTGCTGTTAAGATTCATTCCTCTCCTCATAGCAGCAGTAAGGCTTTAGCTAGACTGCTGTGTCCAGCATCTTCTTTAGGTACCGCAGGTAAAGATGAATGCAGGCCAGCTTGGAGAAAAGCCAGAGAAGATCAGTAGGGATGATTTAGAGATATACAAAACATGACTGTTAAGGAAAGAACTAAAAATTTGAGATTGTTTATTCTAGAGAAGAAAAAGTTGAGAGGAGACATGATAAATCTTCAAATATGTAAAATACTGCTGCAGAGAGGAAAAGGTTATTCATTCTGAATGGTACGAGAAGTTACAGGCTTAATTACAGCAAGGAAGATTTAGGCAAGTTTTTAGGAAAATACTTCTGAAGACAAGAATGGTCATGCATTGGAAAAGACCATGTTGGGGAAGAGTGCAGCACTGAGGGAGAGGTTAAGCAAGCCTCTCTCTTAAATTATGTTGGCGTGTTTGATTGTGTCCTGTCTGTTTTGACCTGACATTGAGTTTAGTGGCTATCTAATTGTTATTTGGAAAACTCATTAAAAAGATGATGCTTTATGTAAGGACAGAGCCAAGAAAGCATAAAAAAAGAAGCTTCAGGAATATCTGTGTCATATGAAACTCCACTCGCTGTTGATGTAGCTGTGGTACTAATGGTTTTTTACTAACTCACTACTGTTAAATTAATCCAGACTTAACTTTATTAACTTTTATTATTTCTCAGTGTGTATTTGTTCACTAGTCTAAATAGGTATCATCTCAGCCTCCAAGATCTCTTTCCTACCATTCAGAAAATGTATTCTGTAGATATTCAAGGTAGAAATCAACAGATGACTTGAGGTACTAAGTCTTTGTGTGAGATGCCTTCGGACTTTTCCTTTGGCTGAGCAGTTTAATGTATTTTTCTTCTAAAACTACATTCTATACAGGGTGACCTAGAGCCACATGCTGTCTGTCCATAGCTGTGTGATATTATACTGGCTTGCTCAAATGGATCTGAATGCTTGTGGTTTTCTGTGGTCACAGGGGGCCACTACTCCAAAAGCCGCATGGTATTATTGTGGAAATAGCAAATAGCTCATCCCTACCAAAGCTCTCTACTTGCCTCTACTGCTTGTGTTTGGAATGTGAACCAAACCTGTGATCTGACAACTGAAAGGCTGACTGATATTTGTGACCTATATATCTGAACCAAATACGGCAATGGCCAGATGTGGGAGAGCAATACTCCACGGCCTGCTGCCAGCCTCGGTAATGCAGCTGCTTTGACTAACAGTTCACACAAAAAACAATATCAAAGCCATAAAAATGGTTGCTTACCCTTCTGTAGTTTTTTTCACATGGTAAAAGGCCCCAGACTTCTGGATGTTTTGGCGCTGTCAAATAGCATGGTCTTAAATGGCACCATAATAGGAAGAATGGCAGCTATTCCACAGCCCTGCAGGGTAAATAATTTTCTGTATTGAAAGCAGAACTATCACAGAATATTATGTAGTGGGTATATTACGACTTGTGAAGCCTTCTATGCCACACACCTTTGCACACACAAAATGCCTGGACAGGTTTTCCCCTGCCTGTGAATCACAGTCGCTCAGCTAAGACCCTCACACTGTTGCAGTATTTTTCCAGCTCCTTCCTCAACCTGTTCGGTCTCCTCTGGTGCTTTTGTTCCTCCAAATCTTACTTTACACCAACCTAATGAGTCTGATGCACTGGGATTGTTTGCATGCCAGTTGATTTTCAAGGGCGGCAATGTTCTGGTGTGTAACAGCAGTGTTTGTCTGGTGTGGATTTTATCGTCTCTGTCACTCACAGCATGAGAATAAGGATCTTTCTTGGTGCACAGAAGAGATCTGACAGCGGGCAAGTGAGCTTTATGAATAGATGAGTATTCAACGAGAACTCCTGCTATTGCAATAAACCACTGTATTTCCTGAATAAATTAGCCTTTTAAACAGCACAGGTCACAAGAATACGTACAGATTTAACAGTGTAAGTTTAATATAATGCATTCTCACTGTAATTTTAGTCAGTAACGATGAATTTGCAGAGCAGGTTTCAGCCCCTGAAGAAGTGTTGTTTACCAGAAAAACTGATACAAATAGACTAGAAATGAAGTGCCATGGACGGAAGCTTGTCTTCTAAGAACAGAGCCTGAGAAGAAGGAAATGTGCTTGCTTTACCTTCTAATCGCCTTCTGAAACACTTGGTCTGGTACTAATTATATTGGCTATGAAGAGTGTATTGTCTTCACCTCAGTATTCCTAAAAAGCTTTTTATCGGAGCTCCTGCCATTCCCCTCCTGCCTGTTCCCTGTTCTGAGATTGCAGCTGAGAATGTGCTGTCCTGCCTACTGTGAAAAGTCACGCGCCTCTGTCACAAATTCTCCTTTGAAAAATATATTTTGCATTTTGAATATCCAGGTAGCTACTGAATTCAGATGTATTTCTCACTTGTGCATTCATATTTCTGGTTAAGCTCAAGAATTCCAAAAATAATATCAGAGAGGAAAACTCAAAAGCTCATTGCTTTTGTGGCTTTTTTCACTGAGGCCAGTTTTAGGCCGTATTGCCAATGATCAGTCTGTACTCTTTAGTTCTATATTATATACATAAGCTGTGTGTGCAACAAATGATGTTTTCTTAGTCTCTCCATATAGCCTATTAAACAGTAGTTGGAATACTTCCATCCCTAAAGCGAAACCTTTGGCATAAATAATATTGTCATTTGGATAGGCTAGACATACTTTTGCAAAGTGACCTTGTAAAAATATTGTCTGAGGTATGACTGAGCCTAAATTATATGACAGTGAGGTAGTATATTCTAGGTCCCTCTGGTGTATGAGGTCTCATCTTGTAGCAGTGAAATGACCTGAAATTAAATAAAACCCAGTAGTGTGCATCAGATTTAGAGGTTGAAGTAAGTTGGTTTTGGGGTTGGTTTTTTCTTAGTTGCAGACGTTTATGTAAATTCTTTGTTTGGCAAAGGCAAACATTGCTTTCTGTGGTTTTTCTGTCTGACGATTTTTGTCTTCTTAAAAGATGATATGGAACACTGGAAGGAGACTCTTCTGCCTACATTACGAGTCAGTCTGGAATAGTTGGGTCAGAGTTATTTTTTCCTCTCTCTTTTACAGCTCTCTCAAATATTTTTCTGTGTCACTCAGGGATAACACGATTGTTTGTGTTCTCTGGATGACAACATCTCGCTCTCTATTAAAACATGCATATTTCTGTTTCTCCTCAAGGATCAATCATATTAAAAATTGTCTTCCCAGTCTGCAGGGCAGGGATAGATATTGTAGCTGACTATCACATTTACCAGCTTATCCCCTCTCCCCCCAGTTGTTATGCAGAGGTTCATTCTTACTGTAATGTTGCCAAATCTATTCCAGTTCATAAGAACAAATGAGACCAACTAATGCTCTGTAATTTGAAATAATTATTGTGCTTGATATGTAAACTTTTTGGTTAGTGTATTTTGTAAATGTGGGGGAGAGTGTAGTGTAGCTGCAACAGAAATAATTTTAAAAGTAACTATACATGTACTGGCTGTTATTCTCTGCCACTCAAGCAAAATAGAGATGAAATGGGGCAGTACCTGACAGTACAGGTCAGAGCATACAGGCTACTCACGCAGTGAAGCTGCAAAAGAGAAGAAATGGGAAAAATACAGGGTGAATGGGAAAAATACACTTGTGAATCAGTGTCTCTCACTGCTTGCCAAGAATGTAGAGAGGCACTCAGCTCAAGCAGGTGAAAGAAGTGTCCTGTGAGTGCAGTGTTGTATGAAAATCCGTTTGACTCAGAAGTTACTCCTGAAGAAGAGTGGATGTGATTTTAGAGCCAACTTTTCAATAGCTGCTGCAAAAACATCATCTTCCAGGCTGTGTTCAATATAAAGAGCCTCAGCTTTTAATGCTTTATTGCTGCCAAAATGAGGCTGCCAAAACTAAAGGCTATCCTAGGGCTATTCTGTAGCTGTGCCCTTTTACTACTGCAAACAAACCATAAAGGGGAGCAAGTGTATAGCTTAAATAACCTTATGAATATTGGACTGGGCTTTCAAGTTTGTGACTCCAATTGACTGAAGTATATGGCTGTTGTATCTTGTTTTGTTCCACAGCCATGCATGTCATAAATTAGAAATAGGAACCATTGTAGAAGCTCTTTATATTGGGAGATGTTTTCTCCTTCATGTGGGGAACATGGAGAAAACTAGATTTTCCCTCTGCCTTCCCCATACTGCAAAATTCCTTCATTTAAGATGTGGTGAATTTATTCATAAACGTGCCTTTTTTTTTTTTTTTCTGATGCACTGAGGTTTAAAAGTAACTTTTTTGTTTTGGTTGGGTTTTTTCTTTTTTTTGCTTTGCATTTGGTTTTGGGTTTTTTGGGGGTTTTGTTTTTTGAGAAGGTGCTGTCTTGTTTGTGGTCTCCTTTTAAGTCTGTAATTTTAAAGTTGTTAAGGTAGAGTCCTTGTGGATTTTTAATGGTCCTTCAGGAGCAGCAGATTATTACTGACCAGTTTATATTTAAAAAAATGGATGGGATTTTTTTTCCCCCTAAATTAGCTTTCAGACTTTTGCACTGCTTTGGAGGAGTACCAGATACCAACTGTAGGTTACAGTCAGAAAGAGCCTTCTTCTGTGGTTAGATTCTTCTGAGTAGCAGACACTTCATACTTAGTCAAGTCAGTTTAGTATAACAGTCTGGCATATTAAGTATTTCTAGCAGCTTCCAGCCTTTATCTCTTATGTGTAACTTAAAGGTAGGATCAGCAGTGAACAGAGTAAGCACTTTTTGGTGCAACAATATTTCAGCATGTGTTTCAGGAATAAAAAAAGTGAGATACACAGTGTTTTATACATAATAAAGTGTAAATTATAGGCCTACTCACTGAAGCTTTGACTTAATTGGGTTTTTCTGCACATATACAAAACAAAATGTAGCTTCTTCAGCTTACCTGTGGCTTTTCTAAGGGTGTGCATATTCTCCAGTTCTGTATTGGGAAGTCAGGCACACAAGTGATGTAGTGTGAGAAGACACTGGGGCACAGCCCAGCTATAAAGGTAATAGCTACCCATTTCAAAAGGAGATGGAGCATGGTACAAACCCTTCCTCTGTCCCTTCAGTAACAGTGGCTGACACCGCAACAAGAGAGTGTGGTGGTGAAGGCTGGGGAGGCAAATATAAATTCTTGCACATCTGTGTGAGATGCATAAGAAGTCCTGCACAAATGTGAAGTAACTTTTTAAACATACTTTTCCAGTCTGTGTCTTACAAACAAAACTTGTTCTGAAAAATAAAGAAAAAAAAAGTAGGTGTAAAATTAACTAGAAAACCTCATCTGTGATGGGTACCGAAGTGGAACAGAAATCCTGTCAAGAAAAACAAGTGTCTGTTTCACAGTACAGTGAAGAAGGAAATTAATTCAGAAAGCTATTCTGGTGTGACAGCAGCTGAGGTGCAGAGGCAGTTGGTGATCAACAGGTTGGGTGCCACCTGCCTTAGGTGCCTTGCAGATTTTGTGACCAAAGGTTATCGATTAGAGATCCCGACCGTGGGGCTGCAGGAGGAATTTGTGACTAGCCATCTGGAAAATTCATACTCATCCAGAATGACTTCACATGTATGTTGAGCAGCGGAGGCACGCCGGGAGCTGAGTGCCGCACTTCAGGGTACTCATTTGTGGGTACTTGTCACCAGTCCTCCTCAAGGTAGATATTCCTGGTTGGTCTAACACTACACCAGGGTAAGAAACGTCAGGAGATGTGGTCTCCCTTTTCAGTTTCCATCCTCTGTGCTGTACGTATTTCAGACAGAATTTCCACACTTCCAAGTGTAGACATTGTACAATCACGTTTTGTCACAGTGAAAGGTGTAGGCAAATATCTACTTCTCTTACTGCGAATACACAAGTAGGAGTCCTCTCATCTTCTAATGACCCAAGTCTGTCATGATTTAAGCAAGGACAGACACACAGGTCTCTGCCAGAATGAGGCAGAGTCTGGAGCTATCCATTCTGTCTGAGGCTAGTTTTTATGCTGCCAAAACATAACTGTGTCTCCTGCAAACTTCAGGTCATCTAGAGGAACGCAGACAACATTGGTGTGCAGCTATGTTTAACCATTAGCATTCAGACAGCCTTCTACTGGGGAAGTGAGACAGTGTGGGAACAACCTCTTCCCAAACCTGCTCCTGCTGCCAGCCAGCAGCTCAGGGAGAGCTACGTCATGTAGCATTGCAGACTACGCTACACCCCTAGCAGCCTAGGCGTAGTGGCTGCTTGGCAGAAATAAACCAGCCTCTGTTGTACTTCAGGGTTATTTTAGCTCCAGAGCAGAAAGGGCACATTGTACTAGCTGTTGGCGTCACTGGCAGGATTTGTGAGGTAAGTCTTTAAGCTGTTCCTGAGGACCTTGCTACTACCCAATGTGGCCTAGAAGGACCTTATCTACTTGAAATCCAGCTGGTCTGGAAACAAAAATGCCAACTTTACCCACAGAATGCTCTGTGCAGGGATGTAAAAATTTTCCCCTCACCCTTTCTTTTGATTCAGGAAAGCTGATTTCCCTCTGCTGAAATGAAAGGCTTCATTTACATGGCAGGCAGGCAAGACTGGAAGGACTCTGCCTCACAGACTGTCGACACTGTGCTGCCCGCTGTGCTGGCAGCAAAACTTAACATATTTAAATTGCAATTTAACTGCCACTAAAACTAGGTGGCCCTGACCTTTGTGCTCTGACTAAAAATTCAGTTGTTTGGACTTACACCATTTTTAACTTATTAAAATGAGTAATCAAAAAAGCAGATGGTGGTGGGGAAGTGGAACATACCCTGCAATTTTAAGCAGTGACTTTTTCACAGAAATTACTTACATACCAGCATTGTGGCATGTGTCTTCAGGCATCTTGTATGGAAGGGAAACTTGACAAGTAAGTGACACAGCGTAGGCTTTGTATTTGTAGCACAGACAAATGTTAGAACTACGCAGGAATTCTGCTCACTTGTATACAGATAGGTGAGGTGCTCATCACCAGCATAGAACACTGGAGAGGCTTAATAAAGAGCTACAGAAATATATTTGTTGAAAAATCTCCCTGCTGTGGAACAAACTCTACAGCCACAAAACGTCCCTCAGTTTTCATCCATTAACCTCGTGCTTCACAAAGATGGGGCCAACCGCCCAGCTTGCTTTTCAGTACTGACAAACAAAAGGTGTACCTGAGCATATGTACTTCAGAGTCTATTAAAAATACTGCAATCCTGTAGCATCCGGCACGTTAACTCTATGTGTATATATATATTTTCTTCAGCTGATGAATTAAATCGGTTTGAGTTGGAAGGTACTACTTTTTAGACACATATAGTCCAAATATCCTCACAAAGCATGAAGAGTCTGGCACTTGCAGCTGTCCCCATCAAGGTTAAGTGGATTTTCCGTTCACAATCACAATACAGTTGAAAGACTTTAATTCAAATATTCTTGCCTTTATGTATGGGTTTGGTGCAGAGCAAAATACAAACTGACAGGGAAGCTGGTCCCAACTGTCACTGAAACAAAACCAACCTTAAACCAAACCTCAGTTCCTTTCCAAAAGGTTTTTCTCTTTTGTATCCCAATAGTTGGTCTTCATGCAAAGCACAAGCCAGCTCGCTATTGGGAACCCGGGCTTAATGCAGTAAACGTCCGTTCTATCCAAAGTGATACTCATTAGACATAGGAAAGGTGGCAACTTGGGGTAGGTTAGCATCCTTCCACTGGGACCAGCCCTTGTGCTGTCCTAGCACAAAGCATACAAAGAGGTGTTGTACTTGGAATTAACTTAGACAGGCAACACATCTACATTAACTACATAAGATACATTATCTCTGGAAAAATGTCTACTCATTTTCAATACACACTTCACTTATCAAGAAAATGTCAGCATAGTTACTCTCTTGTTCCTGTGATTTTATGCAAGGTCCAGCCTTTCAGACCTCTTCGTACTGGGCAGAGCCCTAAACCCTGATTTAAAATTTTCTCCCTGTGCTTGTGCAGTGATTAAAAATGGGCATACGCTGCACAGAGAGTTACTGCAGGTCATCAGCAAAAAGATTTGGTTAAAAGGGGTGTTAGTCAACTTGCCCAATCATTGACTCATACATCCTACTTTAATTTACAGGAAAAACATGTAACTAGAACATTTTTCTATTACAGGGGCAGTTGTGTATCCTGGAATTGGTGCTCAAGTTTCTTTCTAGACCTTGCCCTTGCTTTCCTCATGCTGACCTCCTCTGCCACATGTGCACACACACTCACTCTCTCCTGCTGCCTCCTCTCCTCATCAGAGCACGGCTGGATAGAGTCATTTCCTGTAATGACTGTTTTGAGATTTTCTCCACAAACAAAACGTGAACAGAGATAACAGCATGCAACATGAGATATTCATGATTTTGTCAGCAGCAGCCCAACAGAAAATGACTTAATGATTAAAAAAACTGCAACTCACTATTTTGTGAATGGCTGTGTTTAGGAATTTAACCCTCTTAACTTCTTTACACCATGGTACAGTGTAATTCACTCAGCCTAAGAGGAGGATAATGACAGCTTTATACAGGATCTCAAATCACACCTCCAAGTTTTCTTCTTATCTCAAAGGTTGCACCGTGCATTAAAGCAATAGTCTGTATTAATCTAACCTCTGACATTTGGGCTGTATTAACCCACCAATGCAGGTTTATGTATCTCACACCTCAGACCCTATCAAGAAATTTGGCAGTGGCAGCTTGATAAGGACACCATACCTTACTGAACTTGTTCTAAAAACAACATCAGCAAAACACTCCTCTGCTTGCACATTTTAATGACCTTGCTCACTTGCGCTCGCTTTAGCTGTCACCCATACGGACACTTGGTGCTTCTCTGTGTCAGAGGTGCCGCCAGAAAGGAGCACTGAAACTCCCCTTCTCCTCTGAAACCACCGCCGGGGGATGGGACAGGGACAAACTGTGGAAAGCCTTTTCAAATAGTAAAATAATTGTTAGGAATCCGTATATGTTTTTTAATGAAAAAGGGTTGTTTTATTCATGTAGTACAGGTGGTGAAACAACACTCCCCAAACTGTGTATTAACTTAGCTTCCCAAGAGGGATCTATTTGGGAATGTGTATTTCTAAGGGAGGAGAAAATAACCTAGCTGATCAATTAAACTGAATTTGTTTAAGAAAATCTGGACCAGTCCAAGGAGTTCTGTAAGTGCACCATCTTAATTCTGCAACAGTGTGGTTCAGGCAGGTGGAGTTTACCACTGCAATGTTCATACACCTTTTAAAAAAATAGTAGTTATACATTCAGAGAATCTTAGAAGTCTGGAGATGGGGTTTCTATCTTCTAATTTCACCCTTACATGGACAAACTCCTATTTGTTTTGTTGAAAACCTTTTGATTACCATATGTTGATTAAACAACAATGGCAACTATCATAATTGAACTACAAACAGAAGTCAAGTCAGCAGGTTTATTAAATATGAAATTCTGAAAACCTTTAGAGAGGTTGTGTAACAAATGCACTGGGAGCACTTGATGGCACAACTTAAGAAACAAATGATAGCTCTGCTTCAAAACTGCACTACAGGTTCTTGAGAGATTCCTTTTCACACTTGTCCAGTGGTATTTTTAGGAACTACAGCTTACAAAAGAGCCAGTACTTTATTGCAGTCACTTTTCAAGGCAGCTCTGGCTAGCTTTACATTCTTTTTATCTCCTTTCCTTTTTTTCTCTCATTATCTTCTTGCTTTCTTCTCTTCTCCTCTTAGTTACAGGATTCCGTGGATCGTAGATTTCAAAAGTATCTTCATCCTGCATGCTTGCATCTTTCACCTTTCTGCTTCTGTCTTCAAACTGAAGCACATGTGACATCCTACAAAAATAAAACATAGCTCAATCTCAGTGAAAAAATGGAAAGGTATGACTTGCAATTACGATATACATAGCAAGATTTTAGTACTGTGACTTATTTCTGTGCACAGCAAAAAAGACTGAAGTGGTGCTGGGGTTGCTTTTTTTTTCTTTTTCTTTCTTAGTAGACCCTAATATTACGGGGTAACCACTTTTGTGAAGATCTGTTTTGAAAAATACAGCCAGTTTGCTCTGTTAGATTTCATTTTGTGTATTCACCTCTCTTGTCTTGTCTTACATATTGACTGACTAAACCTACTGATCTTTATTGACCAGTTAGTGAGACTTCTGAATGTTCAATTGTAGTAAAGCTGCTAGTTAGAAACCAGGAGAAAGAGTACACATTTCATATGTTCAATTAACAAAGAACCCCAGAACTCCCAAATGGGATTAAAAGATTTTTCAATGGAAACACAAACACGCCTGGCAAAAAACACCACTTTTTTTTGGGTTCTGTGTTAACTGATTGCAAAAATGTCTTAAGGCTTAAATGAGAGAACTTAAAGTAATAAGAACTATACTGAACTGCATCTAAACATCTAAATCTTTATAGCATTTGACGTCTTTGTCTACAGTCTCTGTCACAGAAAATCCAAGAAAAACAAGTCAGTGTCAGAATGAACGTTTTGTGGCCAATGAAATACTCTTGCAAAGCTATGTCTCCATACCTGAAGAAAGGGAGTGAGGGAGAACCAGCTCTGTTATTGTAGATAAAAAATACAGTATGTAAAGAAACAAAAAACAAAATTCAAAGCTATAGACTGTATGTAACTTGTTTGAATGCTTTAGAAAAACCTTAACAAAAATCCAGTCTTTTCACCATAATTCATTCTTGACGTGTGTTTCATAAATCTCTTATTGTATGTACATTATTTTCTGCATGCCTGCTTATTACCCTGTCCTATGGAAATACTGAAGAGCTGTGTGTAAAACTTGAGTAGTTTATAACTTTGTACACGCTACTAACACCAAAACTTACTTTTTATTCATATCTACAATTTAGAATAACATAATGTACCATCAGAGTGACTCATGATTGCGTATTTGTGTTTAATTATAAAAACATTGTCTCACAGTGGAGGGACTGAAGTAATTTATTTTAGTTAACATGCTTTCTGCATTGGTCATATTCTTCTAAACTTATTAAAGATGAGCATCTGAATATTTTTTTAAGAACACATACCAAATCACACTATCCTAGTCTGAATCAAAATACAGGCCTGAAGAGATGGAGTTATTCTTTAACACGTGTTATACGAGCTTATGTAGAAGTGTAGTCACACTTTGCCATTTAATCAACTCAGGTTTTCAAAAAATGCTACAGCACACTTGCAGGAATCAACTAATAAGAATTAAAAATAAACACATCTCTAATTCTTAGGTCAGGCCATACTGCGTCCCAGGTAGTTTGCAAATTAGATGCAGTAGATTCAGACTAAGCACTGTTTATGTCTCTCTGAGAGCTGAAAGAAGTCACAGTCTCTGACTGCTATTCATAACTTTCCACTGAGGTGTTCCCAGCTGTGATTAAAAATAAGCCAATATTAAGAAACTTTTTGATATTCCCAGAATCAATTTCAGATACAGCATCCAAAAGGTAGAACAAAATAAACACAGACTGTGACAGAAATTTTAAAAAATATTTTCTGGATGTGAATCTAAGCTTATTTTTCACAAGTCACACATCTTCACAGGTTGTTGCATCTTTGTAAATGGTAAACAACACTTAATACTCTTTTCCAAAACAAATTCAGATTTTTTTTTTAAAGGAACACGGTACACATTTAATAACATACATTCCTGTAATGAAGTATCTGAATTTCCAGTAATCCTACTCAAGCTCCCACAATGAAAGTTTGCACTCGCATAATTTTCCACGTGCTGCATTTGGGCTGCGATTCCACCAAGAGAGGCTGAATGAGACTTTTCCTTTTTTGCTTTACAGCTCTCTTCCCTTCCGCATGCTCCTGGGTCCAGTGGGGAGCTGGCTGCCCAGTCATGCTTCTGCAGCTGCTGTGCTGAAAGCTCCAACTTCACCTCTAGTCTTGGGGAAACCTACTAACTCGTGCTTATCACCACCCATGGACAGTTTGTATCAAAGGAATGTGACTTACGATTTTAAAACACACTTTTTCTTCAAAATGTACAGATTGAAATGTTGCCATTCTCTTACGCAAAACTCGAAAGAAAAAAACATTCGCAGCCTAGTTCTTTTTGCTCAAAACTAGATTCAACAAAACAGCTTACCAAAACTGGTGAGCCTGAGTTTAACATACCTAGATGTACACGTTGTTGACTTTGTTTAGAAGAAATCATTTTCTTATCCTCTTTTATTAAGATAGCACTGCAAATCTGTTATCTTAGCATGGATTTATTGCTGGAGTGGGTTGATTTTTACCCTGGCCAGATGACAACAGCCTAAAGCTTAACTGTTGTCCTACCCTGTGTGATAATAGGGGAGCAGCTCTGCTGCTGTGCTGCACTTCTTTCCCTTGGTGTTACTACAGGGCTTTCTGTATTTGACTCTCTTCTGTATTCCAAAAATTAAATGTGTTCTAACAGTAGACTGAAATACCTGAACTCATTTAAGATGGTTTCAGAGATATCACTGAATTCCAAAGGTATGTGGATACTTTCCTGGTCTAGTGATATTCTCAGATAATGACTTTTGCTACAGCCAGCAAACAAGGCTGTACTAGCCTTTCACAGTTACTAGCAGAGTAGCTCCTATAAGCTGTGGTAACCAATACATGACCTCGGTGATCAGATACTTTCCAGGGGGTGACAAGTAGGGGAACGAAGCTAAAAAGCACACTGGAAAGCTTTCCTATTACAGTTAGACTGTGTGTCCAATAGTCCATCACAGGCAACACCGTATTTGCCATCTGTGTTTCAAAGAATGAACTACACCTACACAGGGCTCTCCAGTCAGACTCAACCAGCTTATTCAGGAGGCAGATTATGTTTTTTTGATATGCTCTAGCGAGACAGTACTTATAAGAAATGGTATGATACATAGCAATGCCTCTGATTTTGAGATGTGGAAGCTGAGCTGTGTATTAGATCTGAACCATGTACCAGCTGCTGACAGGCAGCAGTCACGTTAAATGTAGCAAAACCTGAAGTCTGGTATCACAACGGATCTGGCCTTTCCAGAACAGTCCTTTAGCAGGGAAGTGCTATGCTTTTTCACTACTGATGAAGCCAGGATCTCCAGGTACACCGGCACTGTGTGCATCAGCAATTTTTATGCTAACTGGAAAGTGTAAAGCTGTGTTACTTAATTCCACGTGGGCTCATCAAACTGACACAGCTGTTGGCTGCTAACAGCTCACCTGCTGTCCATTCAACCTTCCTTGTGACTCTACACAACATGACCTCTGGTGCCTCTGACACTTCAGTGGAGAGCCTGGGACATTATCTTGAACTCACCCATCTCAGCATTTTAAATATCTGGGCTTTGCAGTATATTGTCAACAGGAGTGGACAAAAGTTATGTTCTGCCATCTCAGTCGTGAGACCAGTAGCTTTTGGCAGTGTCGCAGTGTTGCGTGGCTGGGTTCTGGTGGAGAAGGGGGGTTGCAGGGGTGGCTCCTGCAAGAAGCAGCCAGAAGCTCTCTGCAGGCCCCACAGAGCAAACACCAGCCAGCTCAAAGCCAGAGTCACTGCTGACCAAGGCTGAGCATTCTACAGGCTGCCCCAAAAAAGGGACACTAATATGGACCATAACTACTAGTACTTCCATTTGTTTCTGAGCTCAGTATTGCTTGCAAGTAACAGGCTACCTACTTCTCTCAATTATTACCAACACACCATATATTTTAAAGAAAAATGAGAGGTACTCAAGAACTACTGTTTAAATTAATTACATTCTATTCTATTTGCCACTTCAAATATTGCAAATGTGTACATTAAACTATAAGCATTTACTTAGGAAACATTGCAACACTTTCCTCCCATCACCCTCATGACACAGTACATAGAAATGTAGCTTATGTGAACAGACAAGAAAACATATGAGTGAATTCACAGATCAAAGAAAATGAGATCTCTCTCCCAAGGAAGAAAAAAATAAAATTGGCTGTTGTGGAAGAATGAACTCACTGGCACTCTTCTCACTTCCCGCAGAGTAGCGGGTGGCACAGGAAGAGGAGAGACAGTTGAGAAACACAGAGACAGTTGAGACAAAAAGAAAAATAAATTGAGGAAGGTAAAGACAAATAATATAGGAATTAGAAACAAAAACAGAGAGAGACTGACCTAAATGTAAATAAAATGAAGAAAAATGTCTAATGACAATTGAAAACAAGCAAATGTTTTGAATCAAGGCAAGAGATCAAGAGTACAAACAAGACAGAAAATGTCAAAACCATAAAACAATGGGAATTTTGAAGGAAGGAAATATGTTAATAGCAACTAATCTTGTTTCCACCTTTTTCAGAATTGAGATGCTACAACCAAAACAAGCCTCTTGGCTCAGGTTGCTGTCACGGTTCCTTGCAAAAGTGTCCAAGAGCTTCACAAATAATTTTGTGAACACAATGCAGCAGGAGAGAGGAAATATGCTTCTGTCTCTATGAAATATGCAGCTATGACTAAGTGCTCTGTGCAACACAACTCTTGCAGTCTAGTTCCCTGCTTTCCATCTGCCCTATCTCACCATCCAGCTTTGATTTTTTGTGTAATAGATAACTCATCAGCACTCTTTTCATGCAAAGGAGTCCTGTAATTCAAGTTTCTCTCTCTTACCATAAAAAAAAAAAGTACTTGAAGTAGTTTCTGAGTGGTTTCTGAGAGGGTTGATGGTGTAAGTACTGCTACAGGGACAGTATAGGTTGGGGACTGGCCTGTTGGAGAGCAGCACAAGGGAAAGGGACCTGGGGGTCCTGGTGGACAGCAGGTTGACCATGAGCCAGAAATGTTCCCTTACTGCTAATAAGGCCAATGGCATCCTGGCGTGTATTAGAAGGGGTGTGGTTAGCAGGTCAAGAGAGGCCCTTCTCCCCCTCTACTCTGCCCTGGTGAGACCCCACCTGGAACACTGTGTCCAGTTCTCGGCCCCTCAGTTCAAGAAGGACGTAGAACTCCTTGAAAGAGTCCAGCACAGGGCCACCAAGATGATTAAGGGAGTGGAACACCTTCCTTATGAGGAGAGGCTGAGGGAGCTGGGCCTCTTTAGCTTGGAAGAGACCGAGGGGTGACCTTATTAATGTTTATAAATATGTAAAGGGCAAGAGTGAGGAGGGCAGAGAGAGGCTCTTCTCAGTGATGACCAGCAATAGGTCAAGGGGCAGTGGGTGCAAGCTGGAGCACAGGAAATTCCATGTGAATGTGAGGAGAAAGTATTTCACCATGAGGGTGATGAAGCACTGGCACAGGCTGCCCAGGGAGGTTGTGGAATCTCCTTCTCTGGAGACATTCAAAACCCACCTGGATGCATTCCTCTAGGATTTAGTCTAGGTGATCCTGCTTTGGCAGGGGGGTTGGACTAGATGATCTTTCGAGGTCCTGTCCAACTCCTAATGTTCTGTGATTCTGTGACAGTCTGAAACCTGAATTCATCCCTGTAATTGTCTTTGACACAGCCACCGCTGTCACAAAATAGATGTGTGCAGGAAACAAGCTTCCTTGCATATGTTTAGTGTATTACTTCATAGTATCAGAGCTGTGCTAACTACCTTTAAAGTCCATACTCTTCTGTAGCACTTGGTATTTAAACCTTCCACTGTATAACACATTCCCTGTTTAAGCCTTGTTTGCCAAACCATGATTGCTTTCATATTAGCGAATTTTATAATGCCTCCTAGTAGTAATCTGTAGTCATATGTGATTGTTATGCTAAGAGACTTCATTTTCTTGTTTCACTGTTTTTCCACCACTGCACATTCCTTGGTTGCTCTTTTCCCACTCCTTTCCTTACCATTAAACTACTTTATCCCTACAATTTTCTGTACTTTCATAAAACCTTATATTTTTCAAATTGATTGACTTTCTAGTTAAAAAGAGAAATAAGATTTGCTATTTAGGTCTAGCCAAATTAGAATCATTAGCTGTAAGTTTCTAATATAAATAACTGCCACTTAGTATTGAGAAAATTGCTATAAATACAGGTATTTGCTATATTGCAGTCAACTTGCCAGGCAAAGTATTTAATTCTACATCAACATAATAGTGTTTCTTCAATCCATATTAGTGAATATGGTACAGAGCACAAATTCTGGACTGAAATTTAAGATTTCACTAGTGTGATAAATACTGCCACCCTCAAGCACTCTATGGAGGTTAATTTCATTTCTACGAGATCCAAAGATGGTATTTTCTAACTTTCTGATTGGAATACTATTAGCCAACAATATTTCAATGTTCAGAACAATAGAGGTAATGTATTTTTGCTGCTCTTGCACAGAGCAAAAATATAATCAAGCAAAGCTGATAAAAACATGCTTTATACATATTATACAAGTAAGATTGTATACTTCTATTAACTTTCACTAGCCCTTCGAAATAATATTACAAGTACCAGAAGATGAAGAAATTGGTTTAACTTCTCCAGAACAGCCAGCAAGTTGTGGGTCTTCCACAAGCCAAAGAATTAGTTATGTTTTCCCTTGGTGTAGGCCTACAGCATAAAATTACCAGAACAGGACTTCTGCAGATATTTCTGACATACTCCTTTTTTGAGATACTCTATTTGAATGCTTTATATTCAGTTTAAATTCAAAATATTCACTGCAAAAATAATAATCTAGTATTTACTTTTGTATTGCATCTGTTTGGTAGCAATTTATATAAAGTATATTTACACTATAACTTTGTCTCTTTCACAAAAATGTTAAGTAGTTTGATGAAAGAAGCCAGGTGCTTTAAATAGACAACTGCTCCTGGTAGAGCAGATTGGTATGGAAGACTGTAATGCAAATTCCAGATGTTGTTGCAGACAGTGTACCAGTGTAGAAAAACTTTACACAGCATTTTCTATAAGAACATGGGAACCGCCATACCGGAATAGACCAATGATCCATCCAGTCTCGCATTTTGTCTCTGGCAATAGCTTGTACAACATCTGATACTCTAAAATTCAGCAAATCGCCTCCCCAGGTTAACACAAACAGTCAGGCAGTATTGTATCACCAGAGCTGGAGCAAGGGGAAGGAGAGGAGAGCATTTCTAGCATAAAAATACTCAGATTTTTGTAACATTCAACATTGTCTGGACACTCTCCTTTCTCTTTTGTCCCTCTCTCCTCTATTATGATTATGTCCAAATCCTTACTGTTTCAACATGTCACTGAATGAGATGAAGTTGGAGTGCTTGAAAAGGTGTGTAAATATGCAGAAAGCTTAGGCTAGGTTATTAAAGATTTAGGAGATTATTTATTCATTCTTCACTAGGTTTGCTGGCCATAAATAAAATGTAAGATTTCCAGACCGTAAATGTAATACTAGATATCCCTTGAGTAAAGCATGGATCATCTCTGAATTTAAGTCAAACAGTAGTTGATTCCAGGCCCGGATGCCTAGTCCAAATAAACTTAGACATGGAGGAATTAACAAAAAATAAGCAAACAGTCCCGTGTCCCCCTCTCCCCCCTCTCCAACACTGTGAGTTTCTCAGGCATGCTGAACAGCTAGAAGCAATAAATACACAACTTGAGCAGAAGAACAATTTGTTAATACAAAATCACTGTCTGAAGCAGTGGTCTAGCAGCTAGCATTCACCTATCAAGTTTTGACCACATTTTAGTAATAGAGGGGTGAAGGTTGAGAGAAAATTGGAGGAAAAAAAAATCCCAGAAAACCTCCATTTAAAGCAGAACTTTCTTTTTCTCCTTCCTTCCTCTCTCTTTCTTCCTCTCTCTCTCCTTCCTTCCTCTCCTTCTTTTCCTCCCTCCCTTTTCTCCCCCCCTTTTTCCCCCCTTCCCTTTCTTTCTCTCTTTCATACTAAAACCCAAACAAACACTTTTTTTTTTGCCAAACAGAAAAGAAAACCCTCTTTCCAATGTGTTTCTAATACAGACCTCTGGCATTCGTTTATCCTCTTTAACAATCAAGTAAGTATTTTGTCAACTTTTTAAAAATGTAGTTGAGTAAATCAATGGCCCTAGCAGGAGAGACCTAATATAGAGCCAGTTTTCCAGACTAGAGGAGGAACGTTGGCTCAAGTCTGGATGGGAGGAGGGGAGCAAACATGGCTTTAATCCATCTTTGTGCCTCACTGGCATAAATTACAGCAGCACTTTTTCTTTCGTTCCCCAAGCTAGCATCGGCATGTGAAAGAGACTGCTGCTTAGTTTTCAGGAGCTTACTGTGTTTGTTACAGTTAAGCTTCTGCAACTGAATCTGCAGAGACTGGTGCTAATCTTGAGGAAGCCATATTTCATAATCCTCAGTCTGAGGCATTATAGCAAATAAAGAGACTGCATTTTACCAAATGTGTATAAAGGTAGGTTTATGAAAGAAATATAACCAATATTTTTAGGTGTTCATCCAGAAGAACTTCACTATGCAAAGTTTAGTAGTAGATGCTGTATTAAATAGGAAATAAAATGTGGAAGACATTACCAAATTTATGTGAAGTAGATACTAGTAGAGTGTATCATGATTTAGTTCTTAATATAAATGAAACCTCGATACATAAAAATAGTCTGGCTAACTTCAACACTTACCTCATTCTGAAATTGCTATTTCAATAAAACCACCCAAACCCAAACCAATTCTAGTCTACTTGGTACAATACACATTGGAAAGGTGGCCTTGACATTTTTTTTTACACCCGAAACTCTCAGCCATAAAGCCTTTTACTGGGAGAATACAAAATACATTCTGTGTGTTCCTACTATTAGTTTCTCACAGAATCCAATGCTAAATATTTGGAAGGAAGTTTTTCTTGTATTACCGACAGAAACACTTTTAAAAGCAGTCCAAGGACATAACCATTGATGCTGGATAGAGAATACCTTCGCTCCATGTACAGATTTATTTTTTGTTTGTTCTGGAGTAAAACTATCTCTACAAATTGGCTAAAAAATTTATACAGTCAAACTGCAATGAATGTCCTGGCAAAGAGGACTTAGCAGTAGCACCCAATGTTGTCAAAAGATTTAACTGCCCTCAGTGGTAGTTTTGCAAAATTCAAAACTGGGAAGAGATTACTGAATCTGATGTATATAAACCAGTCTGGACTTTAAACAGTGAACAATCACTTTCAGTGACGTTTCTGTCTAGAGTAGAAATACATTAATAAAACCAGACCCATTGCCTTTATTTTCTTCTGTAATCAGGTGATCACATTTATGCAAAGCATCAATGTACAAAGCAAAATAATATTTTGTGACCAGGAAGAAGGCGTCTTTAAAAGCCTTCTGAGCCACAAGATTTTAAAGTTATTTAAGTGAACTGTGCCATTAATGTTCCACTTAAATTGTCTATAATCTCTTCAATGAGGCTTGGCACAAACAACTAAGATGACAATAGTCATGCCAACATTAGTAATTACACAACATGCACATGAAATAATTTATTAAGCAAGATCTGAAATGCCTTTCTGTTTGAGATGAAAGACCTTCACTCTCCTAGTTTTCACAACCACCTTTGGACTCTAAGTTGAAAGATATTTTCAGGCATTGACTCATTCCCTTTGATTTAAAAAAATGCCTACTTTTCCTCAAATTAACCAACATTTTGAATAGCTCAGACTCAACAAATGTAACTAACCATGAGAACTTTAAACTAAAAAAACATTTGAAAAAACATAATCTCACTCCAAATTCACATTTTACTGGTTCTTTCTTGTCCCACAGTATATCTGAAAGGTGAGTGGATTTATGCTATTTCATATCAAAAGAAAGAGTACGTTTCAGAAGATACGCTCTTAAAAATACTTAAGTGACCGTCTCACATTTGTTGCGTAGTTACAACTGTGACAGCGTTCCATGGGGAGAGAAAGTTGATCTCTTTTAAAGATTAGGAAGGTTTTTAGTTCACTTCCATCACCTTACATTTCACCCAGGAAACACTGCAGTGATTTACTTATGAAGGTCTAGCATCATGCATTGTTAATTAAATGAGCTATGGAGCTAGCAAACTCTAAACGGATGTAGACTCCATTACTGAGAGCCGGCAGAGGCCCAGTGATGAGATCTGAATTCAGAAGATGAAATCCTAAACTTCTAACTGGGTGTAGAATTAATGAAAAATTACTGGGCTCTGCTGTAACACAAACTGTAAAATCAACTGGAGGTCCACTTGCAGCCCTGACTTGTAAACTGATGGGACTAATAATAGGCAAAACCCTTCTACTGGGGATGACACAAACTTTGGCTGCTTCCCTAGTGGCAACAATAGTTTAAATACACTTCATTCATGTAATCATGTTCATCTGGTAAGGAACAGCTTTCACATGCTAATACTGCAGTTTCTACACTGAGTATCAAAGGTCCAGCACGATGAATTGGGCATCTTTCATCAAATCCAAACCAAAGTAGTAACAATCATGTAAAACCACACCTACCAGGACTCAGATTACCACCATGGACACAGTTTTCAAGCAAGAACAGAACAGAATATTGCCTCAATGCAATGTTCATATACCAACAACTTCTGATGCTCTTCTAGTATTTGCTGCCTATTAGCTTTTACATGCTGCAACTAAGAACTTGTTTTAGAAGTGAATGGATGGATATATCTTTTCAAGCAATCCATAATTAAAAAAAATACCATCATTTGCTAGGCTATGTGTCTTCCAGGTTTTATACGGTTTACCAGGCAGTGCAATTGGTTTTCTAGTGGTACAGATGCTGTAGTTCTACTCAAGTTCTGGGTTACTTGATCATGACAATTAGGCTTTAAATTCAAGAATGCTACCGGAATTGGTTCATAAAAATTCTTGCACATTTTATCTGTGAGAATGCACAATGGGGACACATCATATAAATATGGTAAGATGACTTGGCAACCAGGTGAGCTTTAAAGAAGGAAAATAGTGGATTCTTTTCTGCAGAAAATTCCAACAACTCAAAAAACTGTCAGGATTGTAAAATTTCTCAAAGAAACTGAAATACTTCAGTATATCAATAAATCTAGCAGTTTCAGGAAGCCTCTACTTGTTTTCAAAGATCAGAGAGACAGCAGTAGAAGACAGTCCAGAATTTTTGTTAAGGATATGGCAGGTGGATTTTCATAGCAGAGAATCTGTTCCTTCTCAAAGACCAGTATTACATCTGGAAAAGCGCAGATAGATATTTCTTACTTTTCATAAGGATGCAGAGCTGGTAAAAACTCATCTGCAGTGCCCTACTTTTAGGAGTAGATAGCCACAGTTTAACGTCAAAGTGAAAGATTAATGTGGTATGGTTGCTTGTGCACCTCACCTTACGATTTTACTGGGAAAGAATATAATTACAGGATGTATGTATAATGAAGTTTTGTGAATAAGTGTTTTGAAAGTTTACTGCAGTATTAAGAATTGATGTGATTTTGGCAAGCAGGAGCAGCAGTATGAAAAATAGGATACAATTCAGAAAGTGAAATGGCTGAATTTCAATAAGAGCAATCAACAGCATGGGTACAGGGCAGAGGTAGGTTAGCACACATTCAGTAAGAAAAGATTTGTGGCTTAAAACGGATTGGAAACCAGGCATGAAAGAAACAATGACAAATATAGTAATCCTTCCATTCAATACTGACAAAAGTTTTAGCTGAGTGTTGTATTTAGTCTTGGATTTCATGTTTTGAGAGGGAGATGAACCACTCAGACCTCTCAGAATTACCAGATAAGAGGTTGTTTCAGAGTACAAAGATACACACTCTTTGAAGAGGAGTATTTTGCACAGATTAACTAAAGCAGTCTATCTTTGAATATTCTTGGTTGCATCTGATTTTTTTTCTCCCATAGCTGGATTATCTCTCTGGAAAATATTTTATGTCATGTTCATAGGATCTGCATCATCACATTCATCACCTGTAGTTACCATAAAACTCTGGACTGAAATCTGGGGTTACTATAACTGTAGCTATTTGACACTACAATCAGAGGCCTGCAGTGGCATTGCAACCTGGATGCCACATGTATGCAACTGTGTGTACACAAGCAGTCCAACTCCTGAGGAAGATGAGCAGCAGCACTGTTCTGTATAAACTGTTGCGTGTCCAGTCTTCGAATACAGGCCTATCCAGTAACCCAGATGGGAAGTACTGAATTATTCCAGCTGGGTCTTCTGCTGTGACATACTTGGTTTTCATACTATTAGTCTGTAAACAGATGACACTTCACTGCTGCTGTGATGGATCTCACCTACATTTTGGGGAAAAGTCTTCTTGGGTAAGACTTTAAGCTCAGAATGAGTGTCTGAGATCTGGCAGACCATATCTACCTCTGTGATACTCTGTACAACCTTTCTGAAAGAGAATAATGAAGTCATAGATCTGGCTTTCTTATTTGGACTAGAAGCAAATAATGAACTGATGTTCAAATAGGACAGAAGACATCTGACAAATTGTTAAAAGAGAAGCATAAGCAATAGTTATCAATATGGAACCATAGGGACATTAATGTTTGTGCCTGGAAGAAGAAAGATCAAGCATGTCTTCCTGAAGTTCCTAGATGCTGTAAAAATGTGTCTGTCTACTTGTTTTCAGACAATTTTATTGTTATGGGTACCCTTTCTGGCAGTACATACCATGTTTATTTTGATACTTTTGAATTCTGAAGGGGAAATTGGATTTTGATTGCTGCAGACAGATCTATATAATTCTCACATAACAGTAGAGTTTACAATAGAATATCTCAGAAAAGATTCTGGTATTTCATGTTAAAACTTGGTATTATGCATTTCTCTTCAGCTCTCTTCACAACACTTCCTCAGATACCTTTTTAGACAGTAAAATCTGGTAATAATTATCAAACACCATACGCACAGTTTACAATAGAGTCATATTTCTTCTTTTTTTCTTGCGTAAAAAGTAGAATGCTGCTGAAAAGTGCCCAAATGTCTGCTATGCTCCATGCCAATACAGCAGCTCAGCCAAATATGCAGAGAGAAGTGTGCCAAATAAAAGAAAACATAACAAATTGGTAATGGTTTCTATCTTGACAGAAGATGAAAATTATACCTCAATGTGTGGCCACTCATGGGGACACATAAAATGTCTTAGAGGCAATCATTTTACCTCAGATAACACACCCTGACAGTAGAGCAAAGCGTACTGGCAGGCTTTCACTTCCCATAAAAGCAGCAACCATGACCTACAAAATGGCCTGGAGGAATCACATAACCGGTGCATATCATATATGCATATACCATACACTAATTATATTTAACAAAAATCAAATTAAGTAGAATTATTGTCTTTTGAGAAGTAGATCAGAATCAAGAAAAAACTTTCATGTGTCACTGTAGTTATCTCAAATATTCCAACAGAATAACAAAATACTGAAAACAAAATCTTAACCCAAAGTATGAAATTTAACTTTTCCAATGTTACTAACAATCATTAATAGCTTTTAGAAGTTTATTGCTTTCTTAACAATGGATGTGTTTATAGCCAATTTGGGTAATGTACATTTTACAATCTATTTAGCTTCAAAATAATTCCCTTGAAAATACTGCCTCATCTGTTTGTAAAGTTAGCAGGCACCTTTACTACACTGCAAAATTAATAATATGATGTTAATTATTAGACTATTATGTAGTTCTATATTATTCCTAGTCTTCATTTTAGTGCAATTCTGAATGCAATATTATTTTCTGAACAAAAATACAACTTCATAATCTGAAATTGCAACACTCTTCTTCATTTGGAATTAATTACTCACAGAGAAAAGAATTATCACCAATTAGATGTCAGTAGTTATTCAGAAAGGAATAGGATACCATGACAAGAAAATACCAGACGTGAAGACCAGTCTTTCAGGTTCATGGAAAGGCTGTGTAAGGGAGGTTTAGACAGGACATGACCATTTCTTTACTGAGAGGGTGGTCAAGCACTGGAACAGGCTTCCTAAAAAGGTGGTCGATACCCCAAGGCTGTCAGTGTTCAAAAGGCATTTGGGCCATGTTCTTAATAACATGCTTTAACTTTTGGTCAGCACTGAAGAGGTCAGGCAGCTGGACCAGATGATAGTTACAGGTCCCTGCCAACAGAAATAATACTTTATTCTATAATTCTTGGAGAACTTTGAAGAGTATTGGTAGCTCAGAAGTATCTCAAAATATCAGTGAAATCCAAGTACCTCAAAAGCTATGTTGTATGCTATCCGTCATCCTCAAAGAGCCTGAGGTAGCAAAAGATATAATGAAAAAAGATTATGGTTTGAAGAAGCAACTAAATAGATCGTGACAAGAGAAAACTTAAAATAATAGCATGTTAGTTACAAGCGTTACCCTAAAATGAGGCTAGTTTTATTTTTTCAGAAACAACAATCCTAAGACAAGGTATTTATGTTCTGATTTATCTGTTTAAATAGCCAAAAAATATAAGCAAGGAAAGCAAAGCTGTATTTCCATTCACATTAAAAGTAGAAATAAAACTTAACACTTCAGAAACCTGACCTGCATTTATATTTTAAAATAAACATTTTTCATTCTCCTTAGAGTAAATTAATAAATACAGGGGTGTGTTGTGTTGTTAGATTCTAAAGCTATGAGAAATGCTAAAACAATTAAATACAAATTTTAAATTAAGACTACAATCAGTAAAATAAAACGCAAGATATTTGAACTGCTATTGTTTTGAAAGAATCACAGGATTTTTAATAGCCTACTTAGCAACAGTTTAGTACATTTTCAATGATGAAAATGCTGAGATATCAAAGATGAAAGCAGAGTACACGCATTTCCACACATAATGTCGTTTTATAATCTGCAAGAATTCTAAGCTAAGTGCTAGACTACTAGTGTTAGTCTTTCTTCCAGTACATGTGTCTGAAGTTTTCTGCAAAGCCTGTAATTTCCCTTGTGAGGTCCCTGCTCAATTCAGTGAAAAGCAAGATATCAAGTTGCAAAATCCACATAGCTTTATCTTACTAAATTAAAATATATGCAATGATTCATTAAGCATATGATATAAACAACAAAGGAAAAGACATCTAAATGTAATGTAAAATTTTATTCCCAGTGCAACCTGTATTCATATCTTCAGCTTACTTTTCAATGCCTACAGTTTTTAATTTTTAAAAAATTTATTCCTATGGAAAGTATCTTCAAATAGCCTTAAATATTCTGATAAAAATAAATGTTTTAGTAATATATCTTACTGTAGTTTGATTTGTAACTTACAAATAGTTGAAAAATTTAGTTTATCAACATGCAAAAAAAAGATATAAAAAAAAATTTCCTTCTACATATTACTTTCTCTCAGTCTTTTTATGATTAATCTCTTTCTTTTGTAGAATGTCAGTAAAAAACCCCAAGTTATTTAAACAATCTGCATTTCCTAGAAAAGCTGTCTTCTCATCTGAGAAAAATAATTTAATTCACATGGTTATCTTACAAGTTTTGTATGAGTCCTCTCAAAACAGATGCAGGATGCTTTAGTCCCATTTAGCTACCTCTTTATTTTTTATTTAAAGAGGGTGTCTAATGTACATGTTCGTGTATTTTAGTTTTTCTCCTTATTGTACTTTTTTGCCTTGGTCCAGTTACTGGTGCTAGCTTGAGATTTTGGGTGCAGGTAGGTATCCTAACGGTTTCCCTCTCCCAAGAAAGAAGCATTTAGGAAGATCATAAGGGTACATCTGACATTTTCACTTAAGTTATCTGAGATACAAATATTGTTTGTCTTAAAACACTTGCCAAGAACTTTGTTGAAGTTTCTCTTTTTAGTGGTAGGTCTGCTGTAGCTGTGATGGCTTATGCATACAACTAAGGAAGAAGTTGTAGGCAGATACAGCCTATTTTTTAGTTCGGTGTATTGTGCGCCTTATAAAAAAAAAAAAAGATGATCTGTCCTTACAAAACATTTTTTCTTTTTTTTTTTACAAGTTATTTTATGCAGATATTTATTACCATTTAAGAGCTTGCAGTCTAGGACTTCAGGATCACAATTCAGATCATACCAATTTTACACCCTTCTTTCTCTGGGGTCTCTGTATACCTCAGACCAGTCTATCTTCATCTCATCCATCAATCTTTAAAATACTTACCATCCCAGAATCCCTGAATCACTAGGTTGGAAAAGACCTTTGAGATCATTGTGTCAAACATATGTGTCCTCTACTAAACCATATCCCTAAGCAAACACATAGTTCATATCCCGAACACACAGTTTTAGTAGGACTTACAACCACACAAAGCAAAATGTCTACTCTCCTGCATTATTTTCCAGAGTGCTAAACCAGTCAATTTTAGCTGATGGCTCCTGCTGCAGCAGCTGTCTTCACATCTGGTGTTTCTGTTACTCTTTAAATTTACACTTAACAGTGAGGCTATGTTAGTGCAGTAGGATTTCCAGCAGTAAACATGGAAATCCCAATCAAAAAAACTCACCATCCTTCATCATTATCTACTTCAGGTTCAGAAACCTCATTTTCAGGAGTTTCTTCAATGGCCTGGGTTAACTTTGATTTAAATCGCTCCAACAGTGCCAGTGTCTGAAATGAAACAAGACATTTTTAGAGAAGGTATATATATTTATACACAACAGTAGGTATATAAAACAATTTGATATTTATACACTTTACATTGCTCATGTAACAAATTATGCACTGAAATTGAAAAAAATTCAAAACTTTCGATACAAATACAATGAACCACCTTAACTAATTCTACAGATGCAGGTTATTTTGCTGCATACATTAAGCTCATACTGATTTATACTTGGTATTTTATGCTCCAGCTGATATTGCCTGGTCTTTCAGCTAAAGCATAGTCACCAAATCTCAGGTGACAGCTGAAGACTGTACAGCATGTCTTGTTTCTGATCACCTGCAATGAGATTTTGCTTATACTAGAATCGCATGTCTATGGCTTGTGACAGGAGGGAACTCTTCATAAAAAAAAAAAAAAAAAAAAGAAGTCAGACATAAGAATAGTTTGCACAGCCCACAGCTTATTTCTTGCTGATATTTGAGACATTCCTGGAAAAGAAAGCATCAGGGAATAAGCGCTTGACTGAATTTATGTGGTAGGCTGCATTTGATCTGTAGGTGATAGGTTGGCCACCTATGTTGTAAAACACCTCTGTATGGATGTTTAGATGTGTTTGGTCAAGTTTTTCAAATTTAAAAGAATAAAAACTAAACAAGAATAGAAAACAGAAATAGGAAATACCAGAAGTGTTCACTGGAATCAAATTTCCTTCTGGGAGCAATCTTAACTTTAGGAGTTTCCTGGCTTTTGAATTCTTTTAAAAACATATTTTAGTACTGCCAAAGGCAGGTTTTGACTTTTTTTTTCCTTCTGCATTTATTTTCTTTATTTTCTGTTTAATCTTCTGTTTAAGATGGGAGAGAGGAAAATCTGAAAGATATTTCGGCCTACAAATCATTCACGTTCGATAGCTTTCCATACTACTGCAAACAAACCCAGTACTTGGCAACATCTGAGACAGCAAATCTCTGCCTAGGCTATCAGAAGAACACAAACTAACCCTTTTTACATGAAATTGTGACCAACCAAGGCCACATTCTTTGTGTCTTGTCTAATTTGTCTGGTGCCAGCATTCCTGTGAGTAGACCTGGCAACTGAAATAATTTCAAAATATCTTAGTATTTTTGCAGTATGTGATTAGGTACTGTACTGTGAATCAAATAACTTCATCACTTGATCCTTGTAGAACTTTAACATTAGGACTTCCAATATGTAGCACTGGAAAAAGACACAAACCTTTCCTCCTCTTTAAGGCTTGCGCAGTGGATGGAAAGTGGTACTGTGCTTTAAGACCAGGTAGGAGGGATGCAAGGTTAGAAGAGGCTCTCCACAAGTGAAACGTATTACAAAGAACTTGATTAATTATTGTTGAGTAGTTCCCATCAGGGTTACATAAATAAAATTAAGATCTACTGAAATATACATTCTTGTCATCCCATCTTGTTTTCCTATGATGTCCAGGACAGGGCTGATATAAATCCATTAGAAGTGGTTTTAAGTCCCTTGATCCACATTGCCAACAGAGCTTTAGTACTCTTTGATTCAAAGTTAATGGGCTTTTGAATGTACAAAGTTTCCATAAACTTCTTAGTTTAGAGCTAAATCAGCTTGCCGCATGTATAAAGGTTTGCCAACTGCTGCTTTGAAGTTACTAAGCCTCAAGTTTCCAATCTCTTCTAGATTCAACAGTTGAATATGAACATCTTCATAGCTAAATTGACATGCACTTATAAACCAGTATGTTTGACGTACTGCACAGATAAGTTAATAGTATTTTCCACTTCACAGGAAGATTCATATATTTAACACTTTCAAACTTTCCTATTTTAGAAAAAAATAGTATTTAGGTCAAATTTACTTTCCTCATATGTGCACACTAAAATCTACATACAACCTAATTTTGAAAAATAATTTTCATTATATTTAAAAAGGATTTTCTTTTTACAGTTCAGTTAAGCATTTCTGTTTCCTTCACAACACCAACAGGTATGGGAGAATTTAATCTCTTTAAAACATAATTTAAAATGTTAAAAAAAAACAGGTTGGAAAGATGCCAAGTATGCAAACTTGTGTTCCAATATTATCTTATGGCAAACTGTGGAGCCAAGGAAAGCACTCTACAGAAATGCAAACTCTTGTAAATGTAATCAGGGATACCTTTGTGTGGGCAGCATTTCCTTTTGATGACTTTAGTGACTGAACTGGGAGCATCTTCAAATACAATCGAAACTTCACTTACCTATTTACCTGGGTAATCAAAATAGGGGAACAAAGAGCCCATATTTATTTCTACAAATTGTACGAATCTTTTACTGGAAAATTTAATGTAATGGATTTTAAAACTTCAGCTAATAAAAACCCAAGAAACGTTTCAGAATTTTTTTTCCTGAGGTAGTCAAACTATCACCTGATCTTCACGAGAAACCCCTTTCTTTGGCTGCTGCTTCCGCTTGTCTTCGTATTTTCTCTTCTCCTGTAGGTATTCTTCAACAACACTGTTTGGAGGAGGTTCATCATCTGAATAAGGAAACATACTTGGTTAAACAAATTAGATTTGGTTTTATGATTTAGTATAATTTTTGAGATAATTTGTGACTTTTGAAATACCAAGCAAAACACTTCCATAAAATATTTCAGTTGTATTGCTTTCTCAGCAAGTAGAATGATTTGCTACTTGCTGAAATGAAAAACACAACACAGTACTGGGCAGACAGTGAGTCCAAGCATTTTTGTTTCAATTTTATCTTACTATGGAGCCAGGGAAAGCAGAGTAACAGAAATAAAAAAATTCTGATGTTAAGATGAAAAATGAAAACTGTTGAAATTCCTTTAACAAGTTTACCTTTAGTACTGAAGGTCTTTCTTGGACCAGTCCATCTGTTGTGGGTATTACCATTCTGTGACCATTTGAGTACACAAATATAGACAAATATTGTCTAAATAGAAATTCACAGTTTTCCTGATTGCAGGATGAATTAGACACAGATGAAATCTTGCAATAGGGGTAAAACCCTGTGACATTTTTACTTTAAAAACTATTAAAACTTTAAAACGCTTGTCAATCAGGATGTTACTAACCTATAGTAACAAAGTAAAATCTGGACTAGTCAACAGCTACTCTCACATTTTTTTAACAATTTCATTTCTGCAACTATCCACTTGCATGACAAATACTTTAACAGGACAAGTAACATAGTAGCCAATTAAGAGATGTGCTGTGCTGAACCTTGTTCTCCCTAGGGAGGAAGGGTTGGTAGAGTTTGTGAAGTTAAAGGCTGCCATGACCATGAAATTAAGGTGTTGGTAGAGTTTGTGAAGTTAAAGGCTGCCACGACCATGAAATTAAGGTGGAGTTCAGAATCAGTGAGGTGCAGTGAGGAGAGCACATAGCAAGCTCACTCTCCTAGGCTTCAGCCTCTGGCCTTTTCAGGGACCTTCTAGGTAGAGTAGTACCATGGGACAAAGCCCTGGAGAGAAGAGGAGCCCAAGAAGCTGGTTACTATTGAAGCGTTTACCTCCTCCAAGCTCAGGAGCGATGCAACCCAGCAAAGAGGAAGTTGGGCAAAAACGCCGAGGCCTGTGTGGATGAACACAGCGCTCCTGGGCAAACTGAAATGCAAAAAGGAATTCTACAGGTGCTCAGAGCAAGCAATATGTCTGCGAAGCCAGGGATCAAGTTAGGAAAGCCAAAGCCATGCCAGAATTACATCTGGCCAAAGGCATTAAAGGTAACAAGAAAAGTTTCTATAGGTACACCAGTGGTAAAAGTAAGACCAGGGAAAATGTGGGCTCCCTCTGGCATGTAATGTAAGACCTGGTTAGTCAGGAATTGGAGAAGGCTAAGGTACTCAATGACTTTTTTTCCCCCCAAATTTCACTGGCAAGTGTTCTAGCCACACCACCCAAGTGGCAGGAGGCAAAAGAAAAGATTGGGAGAATGAAGAACTGGCCACTATAGGAGGTAAAGCTCAAGAATGTCTAAGGAACCTCAAGGTGCAGAAGTCTATCTTGAGGTTCTTTAGATCCGCCGAGATGCATCTACAGGCCCTGAGGGAACTAGTGGATTATCTACCCAAGGGTCCTGAGGGAGCTGTGATGAGATGGTGGACATGATTTACAAGCTGATCTCCATCATGTACCAGTGGTCATGCTTAACTGGAGAGATACCAGATGACTGGAGACTTATGTGACTCCTGTCTATAAGAAGGGTTGTAAGGAAGATCAGAACTGAAGGCCTGTTAGCCTGACCTCGGTGCTAGGGAAGATTATGGAGCATGTCATCCTGTGGGTAATCATTGAGAAAGTATGTGACAACAGGGACAAGGGGATCAGGCCCAACCACCATGGGTCCTGCACTTTGTTCATAACAACCCCAGGCAATGCTACAGGCTTGGGGCAAGGTGGCTGGAAAGCTGTACTGAGGAGAAGGATCTGGGGGTGCTCTTTGACATTCACCTGAATATGAGCCAGCAGTGTGCCCAGGTGGTCAAGAAGGCCAGTGGCATCCTGGCTTGTTTCAGGAATAGCATAGCCAGCAGGACCAGGGAGACGATCATCCCCTGTACTCAGCCCTGGTGAGGCTGCACCTTGAATACTGTGTTCAGTTTTTGGCCTCTCCGTACAGGAAAGACATCAAGGCCCTGGAGCATGTCTGGAGAAGGGCAATGAAGCTGTTTAAGGGTCTGGAACACAAATCTTATGAGGAACATCTGAGGGAACAGGGACTGTTTAGTCAGGAGAAGAGAAGGGTCAGGGGAGACCTTATTGCTCTCTACAAGGCAGGAGGTTGTGGTGAGCTGGGGGTTAGCCTCTTCTCGCAGATAACTAGTGATAGGATAAGAGGGAATGGCTGCAAGTTGCATCAGGGAAGGTTCAGGTTAAGGTTAGAAATTAGAACAAATTTCTTCTCACAAAATGTGGTTAGGCATTGGAATGGGTTGTCTCGGAAGGGGGTGGAGTCACTGTCCCTTGGAGTGTTTAAGGAATGGTTGGATGAGGTACTTAGGGACATGGTTTATTAATGAACATAGGTGGTAGGGCAACAGTTGAATTAGGTATCTTGGAGGTCTTTTCCAACCACTCCATCAGATTTGAGATGTCCCAGCAGTCCAGTGAAGTTCCCATTGACTGGAAGAGGGGAAGCACACCCCACAGTTTTGAAATGGGAAAAAAAGAAGACCTGGGGAGCTATAAACCTGTCAGTCTCACCTCTCTGCCTGGCAAGATCATGGAGCAGATCCTCCTGGAAACTCTGCTCAAACACATGGAAAGCTAAGGAGGTGAATGGTGACAACCAACATGGGCTGTATGCACCTGGTGGCCTTCTACAATGGGATTACAGTGGTGGTGAGTAAGGGAAAAGTGACAGCCGTTATCTACCTGAACCTGTGCAATGTCATAAATTACATCCTTGTCTCTAAAGTGGGGAGACATGGAAGAACAGATGGATAAGGAATTGGCTGGTCAGACTCAGAGTTGTGGTCAATAGCTCTATGCTCAAATGGAGATCAGTGACAAGAGACGTTCCTCAAAGGTCAGTATTTGTACAGCCAGTGCTGTTTAACATCTTTATGGGTGACAGGGACAGTGGGATGCAGTCCATCCTTAGTGAATTTTCAGATGACACTAAGCTGAGTGGTGATGTTGACACGCTGGAGGGAAGGGATGCCAATCAGGATGGATCCTGACAGGCTTGAAAGGTGAGCACATGCAAACTGCATGAAGCTCAACAAGGCCAAGTATAAGGTCCCGCACATGAGTGAGGGCAATCCCAAGCACAACTACAGACTGGGTGAACCGTGGTTTGAGAGCAGCCCTGTGGAGAAGGACCTCAGGGTGTTGGTAGACAAGGAGGTCAGCCTGACCCAGAAAACCAGCCATAACCTGGGCTCCGCTAAAAAAAGTGTGGCCAGCAGGTCAAGGGAGATCATTGTCCTCCTCTGCTCTTGGAGATCCCATCTCAGATGACAGTACCTCAACATAGGATAAACAGTGAGCAGATCCAAAAGAAGACTACAAAAATGATCAGAGGGCTGGAACAATTCTGCTGTGAAGACAGCCTGAGTGAGAGATTTGGGGTTTTTTCTGCCTGAAGAAGAGAAGCCTCTGGGGAGACATTACTGCAGCTTTCCAGTATGTAAAGGGGGGCCTACAGGAAAACTGGAAAGGGACGGTTTACAAGGGTGTGGAGTCACAGGACACTCACAGAGAGTAGATTTAGATGAGATATAAGGAAAAAAATTCTTCACTGTGAGTGCGGTGAGGCACTGGAACAGATTGCTGAGAGACTGTCGATGCTCCATCCCTGGGAACTTTCAAGGTCAGGTTGGATGGGGTTTTGGGCAGCCTATTCTAGTGGATCGTGTCCCTGCCCATGGCAGGGGGGTTAGAATTAGATGATCTTCAAGGTCCCTTCCAACTAAAACCACTCTCTATGACAAAACCAATTTCAACATTGATCAACACCATCCTTTCATGTATTCCCCAGTATTTCACATATTGATTTAGTATACTTGTGGCTTATTTACACATACTTACAGGACTAGTATTCCTGATAAGGAACAGAAAAATAAACCCTTCAGATGTCCACTGCAAATGATAACAGAAGTATCTAAGGAGGAAATGGTTTCTATAAATTTCAGTCTATATAGCCGGATGAACTCAAATTCCAAATCAAACCCCGTATCAGTATTTTTTAGATTACTGCTGACTGCCATACAAAGTTTTTCATTCCAAACTAAATTTCTCTCTGTCTGAAGCCTGCTATAAATCTTATAAAAACAGCATTTTCTAGTAAAAGAAAATAAATTTGTAATGGTATATCTGCATATAAAATACTTGTTTATATCCTACAATTAAAACCCCTTATTTCCTTTTGTAGCCCAATTCATATATTGCATCTACATATTTAAATAATATCAGGGAAAACAGACAGAATGCCATTCAGAGCTGTTTTTTCCCCATTTTCCAGTTGTCATGTTGGACATAATGAAGAACATAGGATTACAGATACCAACAAGACAAAGCATGAAGCAGTCATCTTCTAGAATGACCAAAAAAAGATAAATGCACATACACAGACATTTATGGATTATTAAACGGCTAAATGAATGAAATAAAATCTGCCATAAAATCTCATGTAGGATAATACTAGATGAACTGAAAAGAGTAATAAAGTACAATAGAAAATTAAAAATTTGATGGCTCAGCTCCATCTTTACCCTTATTACTTCAGACTCTACTAATAAAACTGATTCTTAATTAAAGATCAACTCCTTGTCAAGACAAAACTCTAGTTTTTGCATAAATGCACGTATCCAATCAAACTTGCTGACTGTGTGGAACAACATACCGCCTTGTTTTACTAACATTTATACTCTAGATAAATAATTCAAACTACAGAAGCACCTAGTTTCTTATAGAAAACCACCTTTCAGGTGACATTAACCTAGAGGAGCGCTTTAAAATAAATCCCATATTCCTGGTAAGTATAATTGCCCACTGTATAACAAGCAAAAGAACTTAGAAAAATGTTCTTAAAAACTTACAAAGATGACATTTTCAAGCTGGGCATAAACATTTAAACCCAGGATCCTAATTTCAGTACACATATGCTGAATTTAAAGAAGATATGATCCTTAATCATGTCCTTTGACTGAGAGTTTAGTTTAATCTAGTGCAGCTCAGATATAATTCTCATACAAATAGGTTAAATTCCCCTGTAGTTGTGTGTTTGTGTATTTTTATCACACTCATATGGTTGTCACTTACTGTTAACACAAATAATTTAAATTTCAGTTTAAGCCTTCTCTTGAGATTATTGTTTTCTTGGATCTTTGCCGGTCAGAGTTTTTCTAATCCTTAACTTCATTCTTTCTGCCTCCTAGGAAAGCCTTTTCATAAGTCAGACAAAAGATAATCAGATCCACCTGAACTCACTTCAGGGTGAGTCAACCAAAACAGTTACGCACTTCTATGCATCATATTTCTGCACCTTTCATTAAAATGACTTAAAGACATGCTTATATTTCTCCATGAGGTCTTACAACCTATTACTCCACATTAAAAGCAAGTAATACAACAGGAAGGATTTTCAAGAGCCCCTACATCAATAGGTTTCTACTGAAATTTAAAAACTTTTAAAACTCCAAACAATAATTTCAAGACCACAGCAACTGTTTCTAAAAACTAATAAAATAACCAATCTTGATAAGTAGCAATTCTTTGAAAAGATTATTTCTTGTCTGTATGAATAAAGTCAGGTAATAAGCAATCAAAAGAAAACATATGGAAGAGAGATTTGTTGGTTGAAAGAACCCTTCTAAAAATGTAAAACCCCTTTTAAAATGTAAAAATGGATTGCTCCCTACTACTTCATATCTCCAAGTCAGCATCCCAGACTCCTCCAAATCTACTGCAGTAGAGTTGGAAAAAAAGAGGAACCACAGCACTGCATGATGGGCTTGGCCTTCATATAAAAATTGAGAAACTTAGGTCCAGCTTGCTGGAAAGTGTAAGGATAATTACATTGCTATAAAAATATTTAAGCTGCAATCTCCTTAATCTAAGAGGATTTATTCAGACAAAAATGAACAAAACATGACATGAATGTACAGCAGTGAAATAACAATTAAGTGCCTTATTTAAGTATTGCAGGATGCAGAAGATGCTAGGGGGGACTTGCACATTTGCATGTTCCAGAAGCACTTATCAAAAGGTGTAAATAGCATGAGACAAAGAAAGATTATTTTTGTCCTTCATTTGAACAGGTTGCTGTGTACATACTGTCAGGGAAAAAAGAAAGAAAATTCCTTACTGAATACACACTTCAGCCTACTTTTAACAAAATTTGTAAGTACATTCCTATTTACCTCAGTTAGAGTTACTGCCAAGAGATCCTTCATCTTACTGTGACAAAAACTTTAGCATTTAAGCAATTTATTTTCTTTCAGATAGATTCTTCTATCTGGAAATATTCCTTTAAGGAGTAACAGATGCCAGCCTGATGGTGTAATCTAACCTAAAACTTTGTTTTTGGGACATGGTTTCCAATGATAGCCTGAAACTAAGGAAGAGATTCAGAAGTCTTTAAACAAGAAAGGAAGAGATTGATTTTAAAAAAATATGAAAGGGTTTATTTTGCTCTCACTTAAATTAGGAACAGGTCAAATGATGTCAGTTTTTAACTACAAAATCGCAGAAGTATAACAAAGACATGAGAACTTGATCCAAGGGGGCTGAACTGAACTGAATGGCAGTCTGGTTTTGGATCAATCCCTAAATAGGAAGTGGAGAATAAAAGAAATCTTGATAAAGTAGTATTAAGGTCACTTCCTGAAGCACTTGGTAAATATAACAGCATAATAAACACTCCAAAGAAGTATCAAACATGCTGTTTCAGAAACTGCAGCTGAATTTTATCTTACACTTCATGAGAAAAAGTATTTGTCAAGAAGTATAAGTTCTAGGCCTGCTGACTTGTGGAGATCAGAAGTGTAATCACTGCTTAAGACAACATTCACATTGCCCTTAAAGACTGGGCTTTATTTCTAGTATTGCAGATGGGCTAACTTTGGATTAAGAATGTATACCAATTATGGCACAGGTAAGGTACAATCAGACAAACGTATTTCTGACGGTATGCATACAATTTTCCACAGTATGAACTTTGTTATTTTATCATTTTGTTATTTGTATCAGTCTTGAAAAATATTGTAATGACTGTCCTTGAAATAAAGGAGGTAGATTCTGTAGAAAATCCGGAGATTTTGCTTCCTTTTTATGAAAGAGATAATAGAGCTGTGTATAAAACATTTGATGGAAAAAAAAGTTTTGTTGCTGAAAGCATTACCAGAAACACACTGATCTTCAGAAGGGTAGAAACATTTTAAATCATGACACAAACAAGAAATACATGCTGTTTCTGAAGACTTAATGTCACCATAAAAAAGAAAGAGCCTATAGGGTTGACAAGGAACAATGAAAGAATTTTAGTTTTTTTTCTTTGATGAGGTATAGGTAGCATGAAGATTTTTACATAAACAGACTTAAGTATCTTACATTACAGAACATTCGTGAAATGCTGAACATCAACAAAGCAATCACATTAGCTTTTCTAACGCAGTTTGCACATATAATCATGAGTTCATGCTAAACCAAGTAAAATATCAAGTAAAGCGTACCTGTATTAAAAGGCATCCCAGTTTATTTAGCAGGGTTTATGTATCTTTTGGATGGACCCATTAAATTTTGTCAGTATCTCAAATGCAGTCTTTAGCAACTCAGATACATCTCATATGATAGTACACCTACTATACAGACATTTCTAGTTGCTGCATGGTTTATCTAGACTAAATATTGAAGGGGAAAGCAAAACAAAATTTAAAAAACCCTGGATGACAACTTGGTTGAAATGAAAGAAGTTATGACTGAATGTTTTTGTGCATTACAATAAGAGCCCTAAAACACATTACTGTATTTGTGCAGGGCATTCTGCTTTCAGCTGTTCATCAATATTCAGTTTACACTGCATTCTTTGCAGTACTGATTTTACAAATCTTAATGAGATTCAAATCTTGAAAAGAAAAACTATTTTTGTTCCAAACCAAACAAAACCCTTATGAAACACAAAAGAAATTCTGATATGCCATAATATTTCATGGATAGAATTCCTGTCAGAAGTGACACAAGGAGAACACAAAGCCACTTTTTACAATTAAGTTCTAAGACAGATAAAACTCGAGAATCCAGTAAAAAAATCTTCCGGCATTTAATACTATGTCTATGAAAATATGAAATAATGTTATCCTTGAAAAATTTTTTAACAGTCTCCAGTGTATTTTTGTTGAGGACTAATTCTACTCATTGTTTACTTTGTACCTTCAGCTACTATTCAGTTACTGTTACTATAGCTCTACCCTGCCTAAATTTCTGAAGAGTCACTGTACGCTTACAATCTAGGTGAGAGCCAGGAAATATTTACTAATTGTGAGTAAATGAATAGATTTGCTTACAGAATGTGCTTCCAGGGACAGACTGATTAGTGGATTTTCAGTCTGCTGCAGGCAAATAGTTCTAGAACAAACTTACTACTTCATTTAGACAACTCAAATAATACAATCTTCGAAGTAATTGCTACAGCTTTAGAACATTTCTTTGGAAGAGCAGTGCCTACTGATTTGTAAACCAGTGTAAACTTCAGTATGCAACAGTGGGAGCTTCTATTGAATCTCTTCTGAGCTTAAGTAGCTTTTAGGCATACAGTCCAAATCTAAACCATTGTTAATTTTCTAATGTCAGTTGATTTTGGGCACATGCTTAAGATTAGTACAAAAAACCCAATGCTGAACAAAGCTGGATTATGGTGAGGTTTTTGTCTTCTTTTCTTTTGCAGACAGAGAAGAGGAAAAATTTTCTGTTTAGCAGGGAAGAGACTGAAAAGGAACAGTGGGTATTATTTTATGAGATTAAATGAGAAAAAAATTAAATAGTGGAAGAAAACAAAGGCTTTAAAAAGTGACACATTTCACAATGCATATGTTGATACAATGCAGGTGTATTGTATATACTGCAAAACCTTCATACTTTTATGTATTTCTGCTGTATATTTCCCAAATCACTACAATTTGGAATTAGTTGTTTTCATGACGTTCTCAAGGCTGCACAATTCCATCAGTCTCAGATTTCAAGAATGCATCTTCCTGTGTTAAGACAGGACTTAAATCTTTAAGTGCCCCTGACATTACCCAAACGTAATAGCAAAAAAAGAAATAAAACACAGTATTAAATAGGCATCCTTGCTAGATTGAGTTTTCTAAACACTTTATTAATTTGATTCCCATGCCACAACTAAAAACAAACCAGAAAATATTTTATGCCTTCGTAGAATTCTTACACTTGACTGTTGGTTTTCACATTAGTTGTTAGGTTTCTCTGCTAGAAGAGGGCTGCAGCTTTTCTGTTTTCTCATTTCTGACAAATTTCATCATCCACAGACTATCAGACATTTTACAAAAAAAGTTCTAACAAGAAAAAACTAGAATACTACTTCTTAAATACTACTACTATTTAAAACCAACCTATAGTTAAACAACTGGGCAGATGGTATTTGTCTAAAGCAAATTTCATTGAAGCACATTCACAGGTTTACACTACAGAACTTTGAAAAGTGTATATTTTTCAAATATTTGATTAAGTACTTTAAAATGCTGAAGTAATTCAGCGCTCAAATTATAGTGTTTGATGTAATTTCTGGCATCACTACAGCAAATGTCACATAAAAGAAAAACATCTTATTTAAAGTAAGGTCTTGACAGCAGTCTGGCATAGTCAACAATCTTATTCATAAATTGGAAGGCTGGTTATAATCAAACATGTAGGGAGGGAATTCGGGTTTTTTCTCTGTCCTCTTAAAACAATGTAAACACTTACATTTTCAGCCCCCAATCTTCCTTAATTACTCTCTGAATACAGAGAAAAATTAGGAAGGTATAATGCATAACATAAACAATTTAAAGTAGGGATACTAAATGTGATACCAGCACTAATAAAGATCTGCCAGTGGATGCAAAATAGATGTGTTGTGCTGCCACTGTTCTTTAGTGTCCTCACAGAATTAGCTCTGTTCCTGCAAAAAGTCCAGTATGACTTAAGCCTTATTTTCACAGTTTTGTGATGTTCAGTGGATTTCTCCAGCTACAGTTGCAAGTTTTGTCTAAGATGCAGCTTATTAATGCACTTACATAGCCTCTAAAAGAGTTATTTGTCCTAATGTAGCCATCTTAGAGCATAGGCAGATGCTGTGTGTCTACAGTGTCTGCATCGACATACTTGATACAGCAAAACATAACTTGCTCTCCATCCCACATTCCTCTAGAGAATAGGCAGAGAACAATGAAAAAAATCTCCTAGTAATTGCCCATTCATTTCCTGACAGTAGTCTGTTTTAAATATATGCAATTTCTTATATCTAAAATGCTGCGGAAGAGGTAAACTGTTAGATATTTAGGAGACTGTCTCTACTGCGCTGTTGAAAATTCCAGCCAATAAACAAAAAATGTGAACCAAATGAAATGCTTTAACTTTAGGGCAAAATGACTTTCTTAGTAACAACATTGTTTTACTGCTGTTAAGATTTCATTATATTCAAACTAATGCATTTCTAATGTCTCTTCTGTTATTCTTCAGTTGTAAATGGCTGCTTCACAGTAGAGTTACCCTTCACTCCTTTCCCTTACCATGTTTAAATACTTAAGATTCCACCCTTCCATCCCACTCCCTACGTAAATTAAATATACTGTCAATTATCTAATAAATCAGTTTACCTAGTTATCTTCTAGCCTTGGGGGTTTTCTTGGTCCATTTTAAAATATAATTCTTCAATGTCTTTTTTGGTGGTAAAATATTTGGAACTGAATGCAATAAAATGACTATGCTTTTAGAATTAATGCCTTTGCAGCGACCACCACACAGTCACAGCCATATCACACTGTAAATTCATGTTCAGTTTGTTTTCTAGTACAAAGCTGAAGTATCTTTCACTACTGTGGCTTTCTCATTTTCTTTGAGTTTGTGTGTAAAAATATTTTTCCTTAATAGTAAAGAAATAACCTTTTAACATCCCAACATGACTCAATTTATTTCCTTCCCCTAACCTAGTCCTAACTGTACTAGAATCTAGCATTTAATAGGATGTCATAAGATCCAGTGAAAATACTCAGTCCTATTTCAATTTTGGTAACACAGTAACCATAAAGTATAATATAGTGAGGAGATATTACGAGACTGAAATGAAGTTTAAGAGGTAACACCATGCTAATTCTATAAAAATTTACAATTCTTTATAAATGTTTCCACAGTTAATGTTAGTAAGGAAGTTTAGAGGCTTTTACTCAATTAAGCGATGCTTCTTAAATTATTCCAACACCAATACAAGACAGTATTACTAGGCTAGCAGTCACAAACTGCTACTTAACCTTCCTAACATATATTATCGATTTTCATCTGTATCTTCCTCAAAGCTGATGTTTCAGAACTGAAATGTTCCAGCAGACTTTAGAAAAAAAATATGAGCGTTTGGCTAGAATGAAAAAGGGAAAGTTCAGAAAACTCATTTTAGCTCCATATAAATCATGATGAAAATAAAAGCTTTATCGTAAGCGCAAACAGACTCAAACATTTAAAAAATGTAGTCAGTTAGCTTTGGATCTCTTGTGGTCTTTAGGTTAACTCTAGTCATAAGGCTGAAATTCACAAAAAAACCCCCAGGAAAACTCTGACTATGCAATACTGTGAAATAGGAGAACAAGCGTTATCCTGAGGCTCTGATATGTTCATGATGTATTTTGGGAGCTGTTCTATTTTACACAGTTGTTGCTCATCAGGTGCGCTCCTGGAATGCATCTTCCAGCATGGCTTCATCCAAATGTGCACATCTGGTCTGTGGTAAAACACTAATGTAGATGTAACCTTTTATTTAAAATTCTGATTAAAATTTCAATTTTCCCCATTTTTTTGAAGTCTGCAAGTTCTTTCATCCTTTACCAGAAGCATACCTATCATACAACTGTACTTGTACTTTCCATACAGATGCAAAATTTTGTACAAATCAAATGACAACAAATTGATAGGCTTGTAAAAATGCATCTGGAGAATGATTTACAAAAAAACAGTGGGTAGAATAATCCAGAAGGAAAAATTCACTGGTTTTAACTTCCTACTAACAAAATTTATATAAGTAGCAGCAACTAATCAGAAAGATTGGAGGAGGTAAATGCTTCAATAGTAAGCAGCTTCTTGGGCTCCTCTTCTCTCCAGGGCTTTGTCCCATGGTTACTCTACCTAGAAGGTCCCTGAAAAGGCCAGAGGCTGAAGCCTAGGAGAGTGAGCTTGCTATGTGCTCTCCTCACTGCCCTGAGGATCCTGAACTCCACCTTAATTTCATGGTTATGGCAGCCAGGGCTGCTCTTGAACTTCACAACCTCTACCAACCCCTCCTTCTTGGAGAGAACAAGGTTCAGCATGGCACCTCTCCTCATTGCCTTCTCCATCACTTGCAAGACGACATGGTCATCCATGCAGTCCAGAGCTTTCTGGATTGCTTGTGCCCTGCTGTGTTGTCCCTCCAACAGATACTGTGGTGGTTGAAGTCCCCAATGAGGACCAGGGCTTGTGAATGTGAGGCTGCTCCCATCTGTCTATGGAGGGCCTCATCTGCTCTGCCTTCCTGCTCAGGTGGCTTGCAGCAGACCCCCATGACAGAGCCTGCTGACCCTGTGGTCCTTTTAATCCTGACCCATAAACTCCTGGTGGGCTCCTCATCCAATCCAAGATTGAGGTCTATGCACTCCAGACTATCACTGACACAGAGAGCCACATTGCCACTTTGTCTCCCCTGCCTGTCCTTCCAAAAGAGCCTGTATACTTTCATTTCAACACTCCAGTTACAGAGGCCATCCAACCACATCTCCATGATGCCAGTGAGATCACAGCGCTGCAGATGCCTGCATGTGTCTAACTCCTTTTGTTTGTTCCCCATGTTATATGCCCTGACAAAAGTGACTGACTGGCTGAAGTGGTTGGAATTCCTTTGATGTACTTCACCAGTGGTCCCCTATTGGTTCCTATACACACAACGTATTTTGTTTAGCCAGCTGCCCTCAATGATCAACACTTTTTAATTTGTTTTACTGGTTTTATAGAACTGTTGTGTCAAAAAACAGGCTGCTTAGGGCAACCTTATGGTTATTTTATGCTACTAGTGTTAATATGCATCCATGGCTAGACAGAGGACCATTAATGTATTTTTAATTACATGTCTAATGAAAAGACCATGTGGTCATGCTCAGTAAATTCTGATATTTCAAAATGGTGTTTTGATCACTTTTAAATGTCCGGCACCGTAAATCCATCTCATTATTAAAGCTGTTCTCCTATTTAATCTAGAATCCTTTATTATCCAAACTATATGCCAGTTGTGTACTAAACCTTCCATATACCTTTCAGTCATCACCTTTAATCACTACATGCCTATTCTAGCTAAATGTAGGAAGAATTTCCTCTCCTTTGAGACAGTATCAGTTATGTATACTGAGCTTTTCACATCTATTCTATGGGTGTGGATTTTTGTAATGGATTCTTTGCCACCAGAAAATTTTTAACCTCCTGTGATCATATGGTTCTTTGTGCGACACTTCCTCAAAAAGAAGAACAGCATTAGGCCATTGACCTTTTCTTTTCAGAGTATAAACAAAATAACTCACTAGACAAGAAGAAGTTATTTGAAGAGAAAGCAAGATGTTAAGAAACTACTGCCTCATTGAATTATTTTGACAGACCTATAACCAAGCCTTTTTTTTAACCACTTGATGTAAATACACCACTTACAGTAATGCTATAGTAACTACTATATTGATGTAAATGCTATTTTAACTACTATATTGATGTAAATACACCACTTATAGTAACTATTATCACAATTAATGAGATGCATAGTTTCTCCTCCTCATCCAAGCCTCCTTCCAGGTCACATCTTACCTTTCTGTTGAGTAAGTGTGCTTCACAGAATCTTGAAAAACAGAACATCTAAACGCATTCCTCCAAAAAGGCAGGATCAACCTTTTCTACATCAGTCCTAAGAAGTATCTGTTTGGCCTGCTACTGAAAAATCCATTTTGTAGACCATCTATTCCAAGACTTATCTTTAGGAAGTTTTCCCCACTATTTTCCCTAAATCTCTTTAGCTGAAATTGAAGCGTATTATCTCTTGTTTAATGGAGACATGTTAATGATCACCAATAATCTCTTCTGTAAACAGTGTGAATTATTACAGTCTTCAAATCTTAAGCTTTCCAGATCATCAATCATCTTTGTTGCTCTCCTCTGTGCTCCTGTAAAATGCCCCATATACTTTTTTCTACTGCAATTGCCAAAACTGGACAAAAGATTCAGGCTGAAGACCTCCTCAAGCTGAATAGAAAATGAGTCTGTTTTGCATGCAACAGTCCAATTTATACATTTTACAGTACAATCTAGTTGTTTTCAGTAACATGGCACTATCCACTTGGTCTCAGCTTTCTATTTATGTTCCCTAGATTTTAAGCTGCCTAAGTGCTACCTAACACCTTGTGTTTTGTGCAACTCGTAATTTGTGATCGATACGCAGCCACTTACCATAATATTTTCTCCCAAGGTAAACATATCTTGTTCTCCTTGACCTGGCTTTTAAATTCTGTGAACAGACTCAATCTACCAACTCAGCACAAAAGCATCCTATCAAAGAAAAGAAGGAACACTTCTCTTCCAATTTAAACTCAATCAGTATAAGTTCCAACATGGGCTAGTAGACAGAAAGAGAGTGAGCCACCCAAGACTTCACTTTAACAACTGCATATGAAAATTAAATGTTACCACTTCAGTTTGCATTTTTCTTTGCTTTTTTTTTTCTTTATTCTTTCCCTTAACATGTTTTATTTTAGTCTGCAAATTTAATAATGGTAATCTGATATTTTTTTCCAGATTACCAATAAACAGATTCCCAGGAATCCTGCTTTCTAGTTTCACTACAAACAACTCTCTTAAAGCATTTTGTTCATGTTCCGTTGAAGTTAAATATCTCTGGGATTGCTTTTGTGAACTTCCTAATATGCTTCAGTTAATGCCATCAAGTTAAAATTATTTAGCACACCTAATTTATCCAAGTAGTCCCTAGTTGCTTGTTTTGTACTTGAAAACTTCCTTCAGTGTCACTTATCACATGTAACTGTATGATCAAAGTTGACTGCTATGCTAAGACAGAAGCATTCAAGCTTATTTCCTCTTTATTTTGTCAAAGACAACCAACTTTCCTCTTGGTCATTCATATCTTCTTACAGTATTTTCATTAATCAGTTTATCCTTTATTTAATGTATTTTTAATTTTGTCTTAGATGATAGAAGATGTTAGATAAGGTACTCCAAGAACTTGTTGAGTATGTTCTTCCCTGCCATATAACTTTCTCAACAGGTACTAGAACAGATGCCTTCTCGTGCTCTGACAGTAATCACAAAAAGGAAAGCCATTAGCTGCTACCTACAGATTTTAAACAGGTTTATCTACTACCTGTGGTAAAAAACGACAACCACTCTGGTGTATAGGGTCCCTTTCCTTCAATAAAAGGTATCCTTTAAAACTCTGCCATAGTACTAATGACGAGTACAAGAGTATTGCTTCAGTCTATCACTGTAAAGGTAGACTTACTCAAAGTACCGCTCAGTAAGTCTTAACTGGCACAAGAAAAGGGACAACGTTTAAGTGATAGTATTACAATTACCATACCAGGCACTATATCATGTATGTACATTAGGACTATTCTTTACCTTTTCTACACTAGCTGCTTTGTTTTTACAAAGCCAGTGATAGCATTGGTTATATTATCAATGAGAGCTTATAGCCATCCAGTGATTGAGCAAGATTCCTAAAACTTTTTGAGAGCCATCATTTTGCAAAATTTGGTTCCAGATTTCATATACAAGAAGTTCAAGACAGCAAACTGATTGCTGATCAAGCTCACCTGTTGAGACTCCATGTGTTTTTCTGAAAACGCTATACTTTCCACAACTACTCTTCTAAATTGTGTGTCATCTAGAAATCTTTTTGATTAATTTTGTATTATCTTCCACATTTCTTAGGGCATTGAGAACTAGACCAAGAATCCACTCCAGGAGCTACATTTCTACCATTTTACAGAAAGCATTTATCCACATGTAACAACCCCCCCAACAAAACAAAGTAAAACTGGAATATTAACTAGAGATCTACACAATACCTTCTATAATATACTCTTACCTTCCTTTTCTTTGGGTTTTAAAACTCTTTCTTCTTTTTTCTGCTTTGCTTCCAGCAATTCACGTTTCAGCTGTCGTGCTTCTTTCCGTAGCTCCTCACTGCACAGAGAAAAATATTTACAAGAATTTAATCTTCTGGGAATGTAAAGCCACTCAGGAGAAACAGAATCAAAGCTAATGGGCAGTAAATCTCTGACATAAACAAAGGGAATGTCCTGACTCACTTATGCTAGGAACGTGGCTTAAAAATCAATTAAAACCTAAAAAACTTTGTATTTTCATTAGCAGACACAACTAAAATAAGTAATCTGTTACATTCTTTAAGACCCCATTAGAAATAAGTTAAGGACATGAGTAATAAAACAAAGAATGCCCATTTTTATTTTTAATTTAGCATTCTAATATTTAACCATGAGAACCATGCAAAATGAATTTGAAAGAGAGTCACTGCCAAGTAAGTACTACATGTGTTACACAATTCCATTTACTGAAGTAATAAATCTTAACATCCTGGATTTCTTAGATGGATGATCAATATAGCTGTTAAGTGACAAAGACATGTTAAGTAAGTACGCACAAACTACTACATATGAAGATTAATTTCATTTTACAAATTTTATAGAGCAATAATAAGGTGGTAACACTAGAAAAAAGAAACAAAAATCTGCAAGTCATCCTGCCAATATCAAATGAAATATCTGTCCTTATAGAACCACTTGCTGGAAGGGACATCTAAAAATCAGCCTGCCTAGCTTCCCTGCTCAAAGCCGGGCCAGTCAGTTTCTGAATATCTAAAGATGGAGACTCCTCAATCTCTCCAGGCAATCACTGCTAGATTTCATTCAATACAAAAAAGCTATTTTGTATGTTTAAATGAAACTTCTTGAATTTCAGCTCATGCCTATTTGAGCTAGCCTTATGGTTACCAGTGGGAAAGAACTAATAAGTGCTTCAAGTTTTTCTGGTATTATTCCCACTTGAAAAAATAAAATAAAATCAATGAATAGCAGAAATTGCTGCAGTGAAGGCGTGTGGCATGCAAGCATCTCCCTGCAGCTGTTTTATGTCCCACAATTCTTATCTGCAGTATCATTATTCACAACACAACAGTCTTTTTTAAGCAAAGACTTAAAAAGAAGTCGTAATTGTGTGGTGATGACTTCTTTTGAACTTCCTTTCATATTTATGTAAGCACAAAAACAGTACTTGTGAAAAGCACTAGAAGAAGATGACTGACATTGGAAAGGTATTCAAACAATGAACTACAGCACTAGGTCTTAATTTAAGCATGGGAGAAACTAGCTAAAGCAGATTAACAGATTAATACAAGACTCCAACCTGAGAAGAAATCCATGGGAAAGTATAAAGAAATATTTTTAAGCCCAGTAACACCATTGCTTTTATACAACTTCGGGACAATACAGTAAGAAAGCTGCATTAAGAACACTAACCTAGTATACTGCAACATTTGTGTAGAGAAATTGTACAGCAGAAACAACATACATGTCAACAGAAGTTGTATGTTGAAAATATTTAAAGTGCCAGAGTGTAGTGACAGCATCACAGCAAGGGGTTAAAAATGTCACTTACAAGTTAGAGAGCCTAGCATGCACAGTTTTCCTGTAAGAGTCACACACTCACTCCTTCTCTTAGTTATCTTAAATTGCAGTAAAAAATGGAGAACCAACTAGGTAGTGATGAAGATTCAGTCCCTCCACCCAACCCTTTTTTTTCACCCCCCAATGGAAACAGGTTTTTGCACAGAATACAGATATTAATTCCTAGAGAGCATAATTCTAAGATGTTCCATCAAGTGGCAGCTATGATCACTACTAAGTCAATTAAAGACTTTGATACTTGGCTCCTTATAGACTCCACTCTTCTTAATTTTTATTTATTCCTAGCCTTACTTTACTAAATTATGCTGATGAGAAAGGTGATCCAAAAAGGTTGCATACTACAGAAGTCATCACAAGAACTGACTGATAGGAAAGCCAGGATATACTCACAAATCTAATAGAATAGTACAAGAAATAACTGACTTTCTGGAAACAGCAAAAAATCAAATTCATGGGGTTGAGCAGAATCATAGAATGGTCTGGGTTGGAAGGGATCCCAAGGATCATAGAGTTCCAACACCCCTGCCACAGACAGGGACACCAACCTCCGGGCCTGGATCTACACAAGGTTGCCCAGGGCCCCATCCAACCTGGCCTTGAACACCTCCAGGGACGGGGTATCCATCAGCTCTCTCGGCAGCCATTCCAGCACCTCACCCCTCTCTCTGTAAAGAACTTCCCCAGAATATCTAATCTAAACCTTCCTTCCTTTAGCTTCAATCCATTCCTCCTTGTCCTGCCATTATCTACCCTTTTAAAAAGTTGATTCCTCCCCTGTTTGTATGTTCCCTTCAGGTACTGAAAGGCTGCAGTGAGGTCCCACCGCAGCCTTCTCTTCTCTTGGCTGAACAAGCCCAGCTCCCTCAGCCTCACTTCATAGGGCAAGTGCTCCAGCCCGAGGCCTCCTCTGAACCCTCTCCAACATTCCTATATCTTTCTTGTATTGGGGGCCCCAGCTCTGGATACAGTACTCTAGATGGGGCCTCACAAGGGCAGAGCAGAGAGGGACAATCACCTCCCTGTCCCTGCTGGCCACCCCTCTTCTGATGGAGCCCAGGATACCATTGGCCTTGCGAGCTGCAAGAGCACACTGCTGGCTCATGTTAAGTTGCTTATTCACCATGACACCCAGGTCCTTCTCAGCAGGGCTACTCTCAAGGAGCTCTTCTCCCAGTCTGTAAATATGTCTGGAATTCCTCCAGCCCAAGTGCAAGACCTTACTCTTTGTTGTGTTGAACCTCATTAGGTTCACCCAGGCCCACCTTTCCAGCCTGTTAAGATCCCTCTGGATAGCTTACTTTCCTTCTGTTGTGTCAACTGCATCACTCAGCTTGGTGTCATCCTCCAACTTGCTGAGGGTGCACTCAATTCTATCATCAATGTCATTGATAAAGATCTTAAAGAGAACTTATCCCTGAGGGACACCGCTTGTCACCAGCCTCCACCTGGACATAGGGCCATTGACCACCACCCTTTGTCTGCATCCTTTCAACCAGTTTCTTATCCACTGGATGGTCCACCTGTCAAATCTACATCTCTCCAATTTAGAGATAAGGATGTGGTGGGGGACCATGTCAAAGGCCTTGCACAAGTCCAGGTAGATGACATTGGTTGCCTTCCCTTTATCCACCGATGCTGTCACTCCATCATAGGTCACCAGATTGGTGAGGCACGACCTTCCCTTGGTGAAGCCGTGCTGGCTGTCCCGGATCACTCGCTCATCCCTCATGTGCTCCAACATGTCATCCAGGAGGATCTGTTCCCGGATCTTCCCAGGCACAGAGGTGAGGCTCACCAGCATGTAGTTCCCTAGGTCTTCCTTGCTCCCTTTCTTATAAATGGGAGTGATGTGACCCTTTTTCCAGTCCCCAGGGACATTGCCTGACAACCACAACTTTTCAAATATGATGGAGAGCAGACTGGCAACCACATCAGCAGCTCCTTCAGGACCCTGGGATGCATCTCATCCGGCCCCATAGACTTGTAAACATTCAGTCTCATGAAACGGTCTTGGACTTGCTCTGCCCTTACAGTTGTGAAGATTTACTCGCCCAGTTCCCACCTAGACGTCCAGGGATGCAAAGTTCAGAGATTTGAGAATTATGAGAATCCTGGCTGCCAGTGAAGAGTGAGGCAAAGAACTCATTCAGTACTTCAGCCTTCTCCACATCAGTTGAAGCCAATTCTCCTTTCTCATTTACCAAGGGGGTATGCTCTCTTTGGCCTGTCTCTTCTGGCCAATGTACCCGTAAAATCCCTTCTTGTTGTTTTCAACATCCCTCGCCAAGTTCAGCTCCATCTGCACCTTTCCTGATCCCATCTCCGCAAGTCTGGACAGCATCCCTGCATACCTTCCAGGTGACACGTCCTTGTTTCCACAGTTTGTACCCTCCTTTTCCTTCGATTTGACCAGCAGGTCCTTGCCTAGCCACGCTGGTTTCCTGCCTCCTCTGCTCCTTTTCCTACTCTGAGAGACAGAGAGCTCTTTAGCTGCCCGAAAGGCATCCTTAAAGAGCAGCCAACTTTCCTCAACACTTCTGTCTCTAAGGACCACAACCCAGGAGATCTCGGCCAATAATTCTTTAAACAGCCTAAAGTTCACTCTCCCGAAATTCAGGGTCCTGATCCCACTCTTTGCCAGGCCCACATTCTTCGCGACCAAAAACTCAACCAAGGCCTTATCACTGCAATCGAGGCTGCCTCCAATGTTAGCACCTTTGGTTATCTCACATTGGTGAGCATCAGGTCTAGCAGTGCTTTGCCTCTGGTCAGTCTGTCCAATACCTGAACCAGAAAATTATCATCTATGGACTCCAGGAGTCTCCTGCATCTCTTGCAGCTCTCCACATGGTTTTCCCAGCAGATATCCATGTAGTTGAAGTCCCCCATCAGGATGAGTGTCTGTGAGCAGTCTAACTCTTGCAGCTCAAGGAAGAAGGCCTCATTGGCAGGCTCCCCTTGATCAGGCAGTCTGAAGGAGACCCCTATCAACAGCTGTCCATTATTAGTCCCATACCTAACTCTGACTCACAAGCTCTCAACCTGCTCCTGACCACTTCTCAGAGAGACCTCCTCACAGTCTATCGGCTTTTTAACATAGAGGGCAACTAAAAAGCCATACCCCTCTACAGGGGTATTCCACCTGTGGGAATCATCCCACCACATTTCTGTGATAGCACAACTAAATCATAATTTTCCAAGGACACCACTGTTTCCAATTCTTCCTGCTTATTACCCATGCTGTGCGCATTGGTATAAAGGCACTTCAGCTGGGCTGACTCACCATCTTTTTAGAGGAGCACTCCCTCAAATTTCTGGGAGAAATCTGAAGTTTTCCCCCACTGCTTCCTAGAGGGACATTAGAAGGTTTTAGAAAGAGGGTCAGCAGCACAACCCCCTCTGAAGATCCTATGGGATGCTTCAGTGGTACTTCCCCACAGTCTTGTAGAATGACAGCATCCCCAAGCCCCTCTCTATCTCGTTCAACTCTACCCTCTTCTTCCTTCGAATCTAATATAAAGCCACAGGCTACCTGCTCTACCTGAGCCTCATTGTGAGACTCACTGTGTCCCCTTCCCCCTTCGTAGTCAGAATGGTTTGATTTGGAAGGGACTTTAAGAACTACCTAGTTCCAGCCCCACCTGCCACGGGCAGGGACCAGAACAGGTTGCCCAGAGCCCCATCTAACCTGGCCTGGAATGTTTCCAGGGATGTGGTGTCCACAACCCCTCCAGAAAACCTGTTCCAGTGTCTCACCACCCACAAAAATCTATCCTCCTTCAATTTCTAAACAAACAAGTAATATGCAACTACCTTTTCTTTTCCTGAAATAGCAATGTTGCATACAAAACCAGAAAGTATTTCATTCCTAATTTTCATATTTTGAAAACAGAAAAGGAAATAATGCTTTAAAATCACAGTCTGTAAAGAGTGTTTCAGTGAAATTTCTCAAGTACCAAGCTGGATTCCACCCTGCAGAAATTTCTTCTAAAACTAGACCAGATGGACCGAATTTCCTACTACCACTGATTTTTTTTTCAATAGCTTTTGAAAGTAAACGACATGTTATAGTAAATGAAAGCCATAAATTCCCAAACACTGTCAAGAATATAGAGAATGTATATACTTAAATAACTTTTCATTTTCTGTATAATGATTTTAGCATTTTAATATAGCAAATATGCTTAAAAAATGCCTCTTTGCTTACTTGTGATATTATTACATTGTGATAATATTTAATTTTCTTTTGGCTTTCTTGTTGGTACCTGTACTTTGATTTGACACATTCTTATGCATATCCTTTCTTTTTCAATGATTTCATATACATTTAAATGAAAATGCTTCCTTCCCAGTGTGACTTTATTTCACATCCAATTTGGATATCTCTGAATAATTCTTCTATTTTGTTAAGACTTTATTTTTAATTTTCCACTTTAGTTATACAAATTAAATTAAATGCCGCATCCAGACAATAGTGGTCAATAGCCTGAAGTCTAGGTGGAAACCAGCAGTGTGATGCCCCTCAGGGAATCAGTATGTTTACTATCTTCCTTAATGACAAAAACAGTGGATGCACCCTCAGTAAATTTGCAGGTGACACCAAGCTGAGTGGTGCTGCTGGCATGCTGGAGGGAAGGGATGCCATCCAGAGGGATCTTGACACGACTGAGAGATAGGCACATACAAACTGCATGAAGTTCAACAAGGCCAAGTATAAGGTCCCACACAGGAGTGAGGGCAATCCCAAGCACAACTACAGACTGGGTGGAGAATTGATTGAGAGCAGCCCTGAGGAGGACTTGGAGGTGCTAGTGCATGAAAAGCTGGATGTGATCTGGCAGTGTACATTTACAGCCCAAAAAGCCAACCATATCCTGGGCTGCATCAAAAGAAACATGGCTAGCAGGTTAAAGGGGGTGATAAGATAAATGGGGGCAGAATTTTTAGCAGTGCCTGTAGCAATAGGACAAGAGGCAATGGTTTTAAACTAAAGAGAGTAGATTGGACTATATATAAGAAAGACATTTTTTGTGATGAGGGTGATGAAGCAGTGGAACAGGTTCTCCAGAGAGCCTGTGGATGTTCCATCCCTGGAAACTTTCAAGGCCAGGTTGGACAGGGCTTTGAGCAACCTGATCTAGTTGAGGATTTCTGTATTCATTGCACGGGGCTGAATTCAATGAACTTTAAAGATCCTTTTGAACACAAACTATTCTATGCTTCAATCATGAATACTATTTGACTGACAATCATTAAACCAGCAATAAACATCTCAAGCAACTCAGCTTGCAATTAATGACCAAGAAGTATCTTTGCTTAACTTCAACACTGCAGAAGTACCTTCATGATTTATTTGCAGTTTTATATACTTCATGGCGAAGCAAACCTCAGACACACAGAAACATTGGTCTGGAAAATTTTCCTCTATTTTCTGTGATCCCACAGCTAAAATACTATTTTCATTGATTGTTTCAATACATAAAGTGCAAAAGTTTCTTGACTGTTTCAGAGATTAATGTTACAAATCACATAAAGTTAGAATACCCTAGAAACCTAGAGACATCCATTCGGCTAGACAAACTCCACACACACTCTGATGGAGACAGCTTGACCTTAATCCTTCTACTGAATTTGAAAGAAAGCAGATTGGGTGGATCAAGATTCCATGCCTACAAAATGCAACAGGAAGCAGTGGCTCAAACACAAGACTACAGGTTAATAACGTAACTCTTCCTGCACTGTGCTGCTAGTTGACAAGCAAGCGTAGATTAAAAAATTCATGACAATATTGTTATGGTATAGAGTTTCAATACCACACGCTTTTTACCAATTCAAGCTCAGCTGATTTTTGGTTTGGTTAAACTGCCTGCAAAACCCACCTGTAGCACTTGTGGATTGCAGGGGATCTTCCATCTCTCAGCTTTTAGCTGTACCAGTATTACAGCTTTATATTTCAATAAACATTTACTTTATTAGTAGGATTTTCTGCAGTTGCCTTTAGAACAACTTATATTTCAATCTTTGGTTCTTGAATATATCTATTTTTATTTTGGTTTTATATTTTAAATCAGGAATTAATACTTAGTTAACAAGGAATAAATCCGAGATTTAGCCAAATATTCAAAATTAAATGAATAGACTTATTTCTAAGTGCTATGTCCCGGAAAGTGTTTTGATGCAAATAATAAGGGGTCTTCTGAATGTAACCTCTTAATTCAGAAAGGAGGGCATGGAGTGACAGGGCAAGGGGTTAATAGTCATAGGTTGAAGAAGGGCAGATTTGCTTGAGATGTAAGGAAAAAATTCTTCCCTGTGAGGGTAGTGAGGCCCTGGCACAATCTGCCCAGAGAAACTGTGGCCGCCCCCTCCCTGGCAGTGTCCAAGGTCAGGCTGGATGGGGCTTTGGGCAACCTGGTCTAATGAAGGGTGTCTCTGCCCATGACAGAGGGATTGCAACTTGGTGTACCTTAAGGTCCTTTCTAACTCAAACCATTCAATGATTCTATGAGAGAAGCGTTCAGAATAAATGAATACTAATTTTAATGTTGTGGTCATATACTTGCTATGCACAAACACTAACCTACCCCTCTTTCTCTACGTACATACATCTATGTTTCTTTTTGTACCCGTATGCTCATGTATATCCACATATGAACTGTGATGTGCTGTTTGCATTCAAGCATATAAAATCTGGAGCTGACAAAATATAAGAGACACACAGACATGAATAAGACTAAGAGATCCACAGTATCTTATTCAACTCTGACCTAGAGAAAATGTGGTTGCATATATTGAAAACTGTAATTTAGGTATTTTCTATCCAGTGATGATAAAGCTCCGTAGATGCTAAAATTAATTTAATGTCCATACTTCAATCATAAAATGCTGAAAACTTTGTCTTCTGCATTTTCAAATGTATCCTAACTAGAGAGTAAACATCACTACAACTTGTTCCATTCACCACTCCCCCTCTAAACACCTAAACCCACAGAGGGACCCAAACTGCTTGAGGTTACCCTAGTACACAGTCATTTACTGATACTGGTACCAACAATATTAAACAAGGCCAAATGCTTTCAAAACTTAAGTACTTAGGTGCTGTCAAAACTATATAGATAGCCTCACAGTCAAGAGGATTCACTCAGATAAATGTGAGCTTATAATGGAGAACCTGTTCAATGACCTGACAGCTGAAAGATTAGGGTGTATTCTGCATCACTGGACCTGGTTCTCTTCTAAAAATTATGTTGCAGTTGAAACAAGAATGAATTTAGAACTGGTAATATGAGCATTAATTTGTTATTTTTGATGGCATAGCACGTTATTTCCCTTTTTTCCTCCCCTATAAAGTCCATTTTCTTTCATTTGCTTTTGCTGTCCTCTCAGCAGCATCAGAGGAAAATTACTAACTGGCTGTCCTTCAACAGTAACATTATTTAGTAAATGTTGTTCAATGGAAGCATCTCAGAGTAAGGAAAAATGAATGAATGTTTCTTTTTTTACAATGTAATTTAAAAATGTCAAGATTGTCTTGTTTAATTTTTACACGAGCAGCATCCTTTAACAGCTTAATAAAGTAAAATGAATACTGAAGTACTTTAACATCGCTCATGCTAATATCATAGCTGAATAAAAGATTCTAATTTTGCTTCGATAAAACAAATAAAATTTAAGCTGTAGAGAAATATTAACCCTTCATAACGTAAGCTAACAGGCCTGGAAAGAAGTCCTGGATTCAATCCCCTCTTGTCACAGGCAGTCACATCCCTTTTCTCAAAGTTATTAATCCTGTAAAGAGAATGTTTCATGCTCTCTTTCTTAATTTGATTAATGACAATTTACAATGCTTATTACATCATTAGCACCCATTATTTATTTCGAAAGGTCATTCTAGAGCTGGCAAGTGGACACCTTAATGATATCAGGGACAATCAGGAATAATCCCTATTTGGTATGATAGCTTTCAGTTTCTGCTAAATACCCTTGAAAAAATGCATAATGTTCTGTTTGAGAATTCAAATTCTAAGCAAAAATATAAACTATATTTCAAAATAGAGAACTCTAATGCTTAAACAATATAAATTGTTATGTTTTGTACAACTGACTCATTTGCAGAATGTGTGGAAAAATCAAGGGAAATGTCTGCTCTACAGTGTCAGTTTTGAAGCCTTTTCTGATATTACCCTTTCTGCCCCTTGGGGTACCTGCAGAACATAGAATTCTTGGAATGGATAGCAATTTCCCCCATTTGGCATGTAGATCTAAGACTTTGCTAGGGTTCAAGAATCTTATTTTTGTCTGGATTACATTACTGTTCATCTCTGGCACTGCAAAATCTTTACAACTGTAAAAATGAGAATGAAAATTATGGGTTTGGAATATGCACTATGCTTTTTTTGCCAGCCTGGTTTTGCTGTAGGAGTCAGACACGTCTGTCTGTTTTTGCAAATGGTACACCAAAATTGTATCTCAAATAAAATGATGATATAAAAATGTTGGAAGACATATTCAGCAGGTTTTGACACTAGAAACTTGTAAATGAAGTATTTTAATGCAGCTGCTGGGCCCTATACTGACACCTGTGCTAATGTTAACAGTTAATACTGGTTTTGACTTTAACAATACTTGATATATTACAGACTGCAGTTAGTACTGTAACTCTTTAAAAAAAACGTTCTACACTGAAAGAGATTATGGAGAAATTGCCTGTATTTATACATTTTATCTAGGACTGCTGAAAGATTTCAGTGCTGAAACCTAATAGGATTGTCATGTTTATTAAAGACTGCATAGGCAACCATTACATTCAATTTCCACAAACCTGAAAGGAAAAGGATCATATAATTAAAGCACCAGATATTTGTCACTCTACTGCAATTTATGCATATTGGTCTACAAGCTACACTGTATGTCAGCAGTCTCAGTACTGAGCAATGAATTCTCACAGGCTGAGACTGATGAAGAATGTTACCATTTTACTCTGTCGAGAGAAGCTTAGCAAAACAGCAGGGCCCGCAGACTGAGCATGAGGTATAAACTTGCATGAAAAGAAGAAAGATATTAAGGAAGAAGCAATATATTTCATTGTGGCAACTGAGACAGATGGAGAGGGGAAAAAAACCCCAGGTTTCGGGGCACATGAACTCTTCTTCAGCTAGTTTATTTTTCTTCCACAGTTTGCTTAATAAAAGGTATTAGCTTTCCCTACAAACCTTCTTCGCTTACACTGTTCAGCAACCAGTTACACTGCCAGAAACTGCAGATGTATGCATTAAGGCATGTATAGAAGCATATATCATAGTTTTACCTTATGGTTGATTTTATGCACTATCCGTACTTTCATGTTTGCAGCAGATTTTTTGAACAGATAGGATAATCTATATTTTCTGTGTAAGAGAAAAGCCTAACATTGGCTAATGTAAGAGAGGCAACACTAGAACACAAAAAAGGAAATAAATGAAAAATTGGAGAAGACTGACAGCATCTCTTATCCAGATCAACAGTACATTTATTTGTATTGCAAATGCCTGGGCTAATGATTGAAGGAAATGCATTTGCCTTTTTTCTATTTTGCAATAGCACAGAACATTGGTCATTCACTGCTGTTGTAATTAAGACATTTTTCTCAGCCTCTGTCACTTCCAAATGATGGCTTACAGGATGAATTCTTGTTTTACTTCCTTATGCACGATCTTATGCCCATTAAGTTTCGCCCTATTTGTATCATTCAATCATTTGAAATGATCCAGCTTTCCATTAAGGTATTCTAAGTTATTCTTATTTCATTAACATTACTTTCCAAGTTTGTACTACAAGCTTCATTTAACAAACTCTGTGTTAGGTTTTTTTTTGTTGGTTTTTTTTTGGTTGGGTTTTTTTGTTTGTTTTTTCCATATTTCAAGTATTGCTGAAAACCTGAAATAAAAACTATCCAAATATCCTAATAAATTTGATCTGAAAAAATAGCTGTTCTATCAACATATTTTATGTTCTCCTTTAACCAACATACAACCTGTTTTACCATTCTTGTTCTATATTTCCCCTCCTTCATTTTAACCATTTCTTCCAGATTAATCCATAGTAATTTTTACCATATGCCTTCAGCCTAGAAAAAAAAGTTGTTATTGCTCAAGAAATATGTAAAGGTTAGCAGAATGTCTTTTAGTAAACCAATCCAATGTACTTTTCTATTAGCCACTAATTATTGTCTTTAATTCATCTTACTTTCAAATCTAGACCAATCATTCTATTGTTCTACAATCTTAGAGGAAGCAAACCAAACTATTCTGAAAATTTAGAGGGGTGGTTTCACCAGCTAAGTCAGACAAGTTATAATGTCTTGACATACTAAGTACCTTAGAAATAACATGGATGCTTTTCTGGAAAGCAGAGAGAGTATTCAATACAGTGCAAAGAGGTTATGCAAACTGAGTAGTTTTGTATTTATAAACCTAAAGCTAGGGCTGTCAGAATAGACTGTAGAAGGTCATATGTTAGAAGACACATAAAGGGGCTATGATGAGTTTTAAAGAGGAAACACCTGAAGGTATTAATGCTAAAATGATTAAATTAATTAAAATAAAACATAAAAAGGTCAGTAAATTGCATGGGATTACCAGGAATAATGAAGTAAAACAAACGATAAATGATCGATTCGTGTCTGCTTTCTCAAGATGCTAGGGAGATAACTCTGTGAACCTGATCTGATCTGGACAGAACAATAGATGAGACAGAAAGATGTCATTTCTCTAAACATACGGTCTCAGAGACAGGTGTCAGAAGAAGACATACCAACCAGTCAAAGAGTGGTAATGCTCCTGAGTATTATATTCTGGAAGGAACTCGGGAATGGCTGTCCTACTAACTCACCTTAAAAGCAATATTGTATCAGATGACTAGACAGCAACAAGCAGTGTCCCTTTTGAACAAAAGGCGTGTCCAAAGAAGGCACAGTGAACCTCATGGCAGCTTCTGGTGAGTAGTTTTACGTAAAATAAATAACATTTTGAAGAGTCAGTCTCAATGTTGGCTCACTAATCTGGCAGTTTCATTCCAATGTGTTGGAGAAGGTGTGGATGAATAAAGAACAACAGGGCGAATGGTTTTTAGATGTTAAAAAAGCCTTTACAATGAGCCTTTTTAAAAAAGAGAAAGCAAATGGTGAGAAATGGACTGAAACAACATACATGGTTAAAAAATATAGCCAAACTGAGACAAGAATAAGCTATTATCACAGAATCACTAGGTTGGAAAAGACCTTTAAGATCATCAAGTCCAACTGTTCCTGTCCTATGCTAAAACATATCTCTAAGTACCTCACCTACCCTGCTTTGAAACACATCCAGGGATGGTGACTCAACCACCTCCCTGGGCAGCCTGTTCCATGTCCTTATGACTCAGTGAAAATTTTTTTCCTAATATCTAATCTGAACCTGCCCTGGCACAGCTTTGTACCATTTCCCCTTGTCCTATCTCCTGTCACCTGCCTGAAGAGACCTCACCTCTCTACAACCTCCTTTCAGGTAGTTGTAGGTGGTGATAAGTCTCCCCTCTTCTCGAGACTAAACAACCCCAGTTCCCTCAGCAATTCCTCAAATGATTTGCCCTCCAGCCCCTTCACCAGCCTGGTTGCCCTTCTCTGCACTCGCTCGAGGACCTCAATATCCTTGTAGCAAGGGGCCCAGAACTGGAGGTGTGGCCTCACCAATGCCGAGTACAGGGGCACAATCACCTTCCTAGACCTACTGGCCACACTATTTTTGATACAAGCCAGGATGCCATTGGCCTTCCTGGCCACCTGGGCACACTGCTGGCTCATGTTCAGCCTGCAGTCAATCAACACCCCCAGGTCCTTCTCCGCCTGACAGGTCTCCAGTCAGTGTCCCCCAGGCCTGTAGTGCTGCATGGGGTTGTTATGTCCCATGTGCAGCACTCTACACTTGGCATTGTTAAACCTCATCCCACTGGTCTCAACACATCAGTCCAGTCTGTTCAGATCCCTCTGAAGAGCCTCCCTACCCTCCAGCAGATCAACACTTCCTCCCAGCTTCGTGTCATCTGCAAACTTATTGAGGGAACACTCAATCCCTTCATCGAGGTCACTGATAAAGATGTTGAACAAGACTGGACCCAGGACTGAGCCCTGTGGGACGCCACTCAGGATTGGCCTCCAGCTGGATTTGGCTCCATTCACCACCACTCTTTGGGCCCAGCCATCCAGCTAGTGTTTAACCCACTAGAGGGTCCACTTGTCAAGGCCAGTGGCAGCCAGTTTCTCAACCAGAATGCTGTGAGAAACCATGTCAAAGGCTTTACTGAAGTCCAAGTAGACCACAGCCACAGCCTTCCCCTCATCCACTAAGTGGGTCACCTTATTCTAGAAGGCCATCAGGTTAGTTTGAGAGGATTCACCTTTTGTAAACCCATGTTGACTAGGCCTGATCCCCTGGCCTTCACGCATGATCCTCCCTTCAATCCTTCATATATATGGGTGTAACATCTGCCAGCCTCCAGTTGAGTGGAACTTCCGCCATCTGCCCAGGACTCCTGGTACATGATGGAAAGAGGTTTGGTTAGCACATGTACCAGCTCCCTTAATACCTCTGGGTGGATCCCATCCAGCCCCATGGACTTGTGGATGTCTAACTGACCAAGTAGGTCACTAATAATTTCCACACTGATCATGGGAGCTTTGTTCTGTTCCCCTCACTGTCAGCCAGCTCATGAGGCTCAATACTGAGGGAATCAATATCTTTCAATATGGCAAAGTTACTATTTCAAGTTAAATACTCTGAAAGAAAACTGAAGAACACGATGGTAACATTTCCAGAAGACCCAAAATCAGGAACTCAGTCAAACCCTGACAAAAATATGGTGATTTTTCACAGTCTTAACTCAGGAATGGAGAAAGGAACAAATGGCACATTCAGGTTCTCAGAAATTCTGATTAAATTCTCTTACAAAATTGAAGGAGACTCTGCAGAGGGAAATCCTTGTATGCCTTACACAGCTCTTAAGTAACAGAATGAGTTAATGAAAAACCTCTGAAATTTACTGGTAACAGCTCAGTTATGGCCTCCTACTAATACGTATTGTGGAAAGCAGTAACATTGAATGTACACTTAAGGAAAATAGTGCAAAAGTATTATAGTCACAAGAGACAGCCAATACTGCTCAATTTAGAATACTAGACGTGAAACTGAATATTTCATGGCAAAATGGCCGCCACAGTAACAGACGAAACTCCAGAAAGGATGACAAAGTTTATTCTCACCATCAAAAATTGTACCTGATATGAAGATAGAGAAAAATAGAACTGTCATTTCAGAAACAAAATAAAACAAAAGAAATATAAAAAAGGGTAATAAAAACACAAACACTGCAGATTTCTAATATCTGGATCAGGAAGACACTCAGTAAAATAATGGTCATTTAGAAAAAAAAATATTCATTCTTCAGATAAGACCACACAATTCTTTCACAGACAAATCATTTCAAGTAAAAACCTTCACATTATTAAAAGTCTCTCAGATACTTTTATATGAAAACTGAAAATTAATGTTAGAAGAAAGCGAAGACTGAATTCCTTGGGACAATCCAATTATAAATCAGGTTATGTGTATTCTGATGGACACCCCTCGCACTTCCCTGAAGCAAATGGTACTGGCCATTTCAACTTGCAGATTCCTATATCATCAATGGCACCAAAGACACTCCGGACAGCAGCATATGCCTAATGCAGATTTTCCTCTCCAAGTCTCACTTTGACGGTCCATTATATGAGAAGTGTCATCAGTGCTCACTATTACTAAGTACAAAATATTTGTATCAGCATCATAGCCTTCAAAAGAAAATAAGGCAAGAAATGATGGAAATAGCTTTCTATATTCTCTAACACTGGTATACCACAGGACATTTTAAATATCTAAATGAAGAGATTAAAATAAGAGCACAATATATGCCAATTACATATCACTGTTTCTTGGAAATTGGATAAAACACTTGCTCTGAGTTTTGCCTGCTGTTTCCCAACATCTGATAAAAATTTATAACAGATGGAAATGATTGCAAAGTGAACAGCACTCCCTTCATGTTCTCCATTCTGCTGATTTAATCACAAACACACTGAATCTGATAGTAATGAAACAATAGACTTGTTGATGAGATCACCAAATGGCTTCCATAAAAACCTATCAAACACTGTAAAATATAGTCACTACAGATGTAGAGAGTCCTTTTCTGACCTGCCATATCACCTGTCTATACAAACCAGTAAATTCTGTCATAGCAGCAGCCTTAAATAAAACAAATAGTCAACTCTACTTGATTTGTAATTATATTGAAAAGCCAGATTCAAAATAACCAACCTTGCCAAAAATGTTTCACTGAGTTAGCTGGGCTAGACATTTCTAGATTTTAGCATCCTTCCCTATTACAAAATGGCAACATTATTCCCAAGTCTCTCTGCTCTGCAATCTCTATATAATGCGTATTAAGCAAACAAATCATATTCAAATGCTCTGCTACTGCAAACCACAACTGAGAACTCTGTGAGCACAGTAATTCGTAGTTCTAATTATGGAAGAAAAGGATTGAAGTTAAGCATGTGCTGAGGTGTTTGCGGGATCAATGTCAAATTGTCTGAAAGATCAGCTCAGCTAAACATTTGACTCAATCTACCTACCATATTCCTCCACAAGCAAGTACAGTACCTCTCTTCTGCTAAGACTCAAAGTGAGCAGGTCTCTGATGCGAAATAAAGTAACTTAATTCTTCTAAAACCTCAACATTATATAAAATTGCTTTTCTATACATAAAAATGTCATCAACTTAACGTCAGTTTAAAGGCTGATTTGCAGAATGTTTCAAGTTTAGAAGCAATCACTGAGCCTCACTCAAAACTAACAAAACTCTCCTCTTTCAAATAGGGCTATCTGAGCCTCAAATGCTCCAACAGGGTGATTCATCCAGCTTGAGGATCCTTCCTGGCTGCCCCCTCTTTTAGGGGCTCTTTCTGATCCAGACAAGAGAGAGCAGACTGGAAAGAATTTTTCTGGCAGCAAGAAGAAAACCTAGCTGGAGCACTGCCTTTCCTAAGTCCTCATGTCCCATGAAGGGACCACATTCATGTGATGTGACAGGGGAGAGATGCAGGACTCTGTGGGAAAGTCAAAAGCCAGGATTTCCAGCGTCAAAACAATCTGTCTTGCTTACATAATACTTCTTGTCCAGGTATGAGAGAATGCTGATGTTAGAGAATACTAGGTAGGGGCTGGATGAGATGCTCTAGTAGCAGCAACCTGCTTGGCATTTTCCTTTTCCTGTTTAAGGCAGAAAATACTGGCATTCACAGCAAATCAGCACTTCAGGGAACTGATCTTCTGACATGCCCTGTACAAAGCATTCACAACAAGCCATGTAATATTCCAGGCATTCTCTACCTCTGGAAAAACTATGTAGTTCACTCGTCAATTAAACGCTATAGCAATTGCTTCTGTATTAGAACAAAGAGTGGTTAAGAGGACCTTTTAAGAACCCACTGCCTTACTTCTATCTAAATATGCTGACAGAAGGAACAGGCTACTTTCACTTGGGATTTCAGTGAGAATGGGCCATCAAGTCCCTCTGGCTATCCAGTGAAAGAAGACATCCCTCATGTCTCATCACTTTCAAAGTCTGTTCCTGATTCAGTAACCAAACATTAGAGACAGGATATGATTGGAGATGCTGGATATGGACATTTTGTATGGAAGGCAAATTCGAATGTTAATAGAGATTTGAATGAGCCTGAAAACGATAACCAAACAAATACAGGACAGAAACATCCTCAAAAGTATGTAGGCTACAAGTGTTACTCACCATTCTTCATATAACAAGGACTTGAAGGTATAAAATGAAACTGAAAGACAGCAGATTTAAAATAAACAAAAGGAAAAACTGTTCCCACTACTAACAACTAAACTGAGTAAGGTATTGCCACAAGACATCATATAGACCAAAGGCATGAACATGTTCAAAGCAGTTAGATCTATTCACAGAAGAGAAATACACAAAAGAGCATTAAATACAAATGCAACAGGCTAAATGAACTTTTTGACTAAGTAAGACTTATACTTGAGAGTGGTGGAAACAGGAAAAGTTTCCCAGTAGCATCTTAAAAATATCCTGCTTCTAGCCACTGTCAGAGACAAGTTACTTGGGGAAACAGATCTATTACCTAATTCAGCAGTTTATTCTTAAATCAGTTATGAGTTCTAAAAACCTGACATTTATTACTCTGCCTTAGCAGTGCATAAGCATGGAGTGGTATTTTCCATACTGTGCAGCAAAAGGTGCACAAATTTTTTTGTGTGTTTATTTTGCTCAATTTTTGGAAGATCTCTCATGTAAATATCTCTTATGTAAAAATATTCCTCAGAGAAAGTGATCTATCATTTTCTAGTTTTGAATGGAGGCAAGCTTTTTCACAGCTCCAAGAAAGATCATCCTCTTTTTTATCTAACTGTATAATTATCAATTTCAACATTGATGTAATGTCGCAAGCAACAACTGTGAGATATGTAAACCAAAAAGGAAACAATTCAATTTTTGTGGAATTTGTGGGTAATTAAATAAGGAAGGAATATAATAATCATTAAATGGATTTTGATGTACAATCAAATCTCAACTCAGTATTTAGGACCTGTGGGAATTTCATCCATATTGAACAGTTAACATGTGACTGTGAACCCACAGCTGATATAAGCTATACAGCAGATGTGTGAAGACCACAGAATTAATTTCACTGAGGTATGCACAATCAGAAAAACTCCACCAGCTTCACACAGTGTGATCACATGTATTTCAGCGTGCCTGGTCTATTCTGTGCCTCTGATTTTTTTTTTTTTTCAACTATGAAATTAGTCACAAAAATCACCAACAAATTAGCTTCACAGTAAGCCTATTAAAAAGAATTCAGGAAACTAAACTGGTAGTTCCGACAGTAACTATCAAATTCTGTTGGTGAAGAACAAAAAGTAAGGTCCATTAATGCTGAGTTACAGAAGCACAACCTGAGCTCTAGGTTATTTTACAGCAGAATATTTAAGCTGATCTGCTCCTTACCCCAGATGGATTTCACATTCTTATGAACTAGCTCCATCTCTAATCTCTTCCTTTTACCCATTCCCTTCTCATGTGAAAAAAGAATGGCTCCAAAATGCCTCTTACTTTATTATCCCACATCTGTACATCTATCAAGCATGCACTGTATGTGAGCCAGAAAAAACATTTTGAGACCTCTTTAGATGAAATAGAAAGTATTTTTAAATAGAGCTGAAGCAAGTCTCAAAAATTCAAACTAATAGGAAAGATGTTTTATTTTTGCAGTAGATCCCAAACTGTATCTGAATCACATGATGCAATAAAGGTCCACTTCAGGTGATCACACATCACCCTCAAACGCAACTGAAAACATGTTGATTTTTAAGTTCAAGTAGCCATTACACAGAGATAACAGACTGGCATAATTAATCAAGTTAACTATTTCTAAGTACTTGTCCAATCCTGCAGTTTTGTACTTGATTTCCATGTAAATAATTCCACTGTTATAATTTAATTCATTATATCTGTATCTCAACCCCCCCCCCAAAAAAAAAACCCACCACCCCAAAAACCCAAACATAACCAAATCAAACAAAAAAACCCACTGCTAAAAAAAGCTGACAAGACTATTAATCATACTTTACTAAAAATGTTGAGGCTGAAACACTTCCAAACAATTACCTGCAAGCATGCAGGTAAAGTTTAACTTATATGTGAACATTTGTAAAACAGTTGCAAGTTGACATGCATTTTAACACATGTACAACTACTTCAAGTATCCTGGAACTTTCATCTTTGTAGGGTTAAGTGAAATTTTTGACCTTACCTTATTATTCTTTTATTCTACAATAAGCTGATATAGATAATATTTTTAGATTTAGTATCACAAGAACAGTTATTCTAACAATGCCACCACTGACATTAATTTGGTCAGTGCCATAGAGGGCATTTCTTTTTTACTTACATATTTTATGTTAGTAAAATGATATTTTTATCACGTGTAAATATAGTATTTGGTTAAAAATATTTTGAATAATGCAACTGTTTTACAATTGCTTAAATACTTTACTACATAATACACCTCACATTCTCAATACCCTATATAGTAGTGCCTATACACCATCGATGCTTTAATAAGTTTTACACTATGTAATGTAATATAAGTTATTTTTAGTGCAGATGAGTTCCGTTAAACAGACAAGAAAGCAAGTTCAAGTATAACACTAATGAAACGTTTTTATGACCTACTGAAGACCATGTTCATTTCGGTTAAGAAACAAAGTTATTAACTACAATAGTACACCCCTACCTGTTGAACACAATAGGTTCATGGCATTGTAAATAACTTTTTCAACAGTGTTTTTGAATTAAATATTTAATGTTCAGGTTACAATTTGTTTTCTGCAAAGTAATCAGAGTTCATAGGACTCTATTTGTGCAAAAAACTCTCTCAGCATCTAACTACACATTATGTCTACGCTGCTTTGAGTTTACATCTATTTAATCAACTGAAAATATTAATATTTACCAGTAAAACTCATTACTTAAGAAGTCACAGCTGAAAACATATCTGCATTCAGAAATGAAACTATGCTCTTTTCTTTTAAAAAGCTTTTATTTTCTTATTACTGCAAAGAACATTTATTGCCAGTCAAGATCAATGAAGAAAAAAACCCACTATAAATAAAAAAGATAAAGAACAGGAAGTAGCCTTATTGGAACAATATAAAATTAAAAACTTCACCAATACTCTTCTTACTAGAGTGCATCTTCTGGTTTAGTTTTTACATTCCACCTGTTGCTCTCTGACAGGATGACAAAGGTTGCTAGAACACAGAGGTTGGATCCCATAGTTTTCAACGACTCTTTTCCTTTATATTTTTACTTAAAATTTCATAGCTGCTAACAGGACCATTAGCTATTTCTCTTTCATTGATATCAGCATTTTGGGATCTGGTTTTCATTTGTTGATTAGCCAGTAAAAATTTATTCCTGTTTTCACTGAAGTACTAATGATGATCACTAAATATTCTTAAATAAGGAATGCCAGTTGAAATGTTTTACATAAAAATCTCTTACGGGTCTTAAGTTACCAAATATTAAGTTTTCACAACAAAGCTATCCATACCTAATTTTTACCCTAAACTTATTTTATGTCTGTAAAATCAAAGAATTTACTCCTCACCACTTAAAGCTTCTTAAAAATGATGTTGGATATGAACGGAAGGATACAGCTATGGGACTACGAGTTTACATGCTAAACAGTTAAATGCTGACATGGATAGTGGGTAAGACTAAGCGGAGAGATGGCAATCATTTGACTTGAAGAAAATGAATTCATGGATTTAAAAAATACTTCAGAGTTAATAAAGTTGGAAGTTTATTCTTTAAGTTAACAAGTAAGTATTAGATGATATTCAAAGAGGGAGTTTGTTGTTGCTTTCTTTTTTTTTTTTAATATGAAAAGAAAAACTTAAAACATATGTGGCAGACGGCCCCAGTTAGGAGGCTGCAAAAGGAGAGCAAGGGATTCAGCACATACTTTAACAACTCAATTTTCTTTTCAGCTTTGCAGTTCACCTTTAAAATAAAAGCTTAGATTCTGCTGAAAACAGCAAAATTTGTGGAAAATCCATAGGGAGGCTCCAAATCCTTGGGATTTGTGGATTTTCTGTTTGAACAGATTTTTATTGTTCTTGTTGATTGCCCTAACACTCACTTTCAGGCACCAGGCAGCTTGAGTTATGTTATCTGTGGGCATTTAAACAGTACCAGCAGGTAGCTTAACTTTCCAAACTCATTTTTCCTCTAGAAGGTAGAATGCCAAATAACTGTTTGGAGAGACATGAAAATCTAAAAAGAATGATCTTATCAGTTTTGTTAATTTAACTTGGTTTAATAATTGCCACTGACTTGTTAGATATATTAAGTTATAAAAATATTTTTATATGGACTGACACCTCTATTTTCATTCTTTTTGTTATTGCCTGGTCATATACTATAGGAAAAATGGCTCTGTCTGGGCTAAATGCCCAGAACATTTGAAGCATCTCACACTGAAACAATAGTGGTCTTTGTTGGACACCATCTGTTAGCAGAATTTTTTTTTTTTGGGGGTGGGGGGTGGGTGGGTGGGCTTTGTAAAAATCATTGTGTGTGTCTGCTAATACAGATGCACTGCACTTACACCAACTGAATAACATTTCTTCTCAGACTAAATACTATTCATGTTAAAAGTGTTTTATTTCACATTATGACTGAGCTGGAGTTATACTGAAGCAACACATGAGATAAGCTTATTCCATGTGGCCAGATTACTTCAGAAATATTTGATTTTGCTCTTTACGTTTTTATACAGTCTGCTATGCTTTTTGTACCACAAATCATACCTTTCAGAGATCATCTGTGTTTTGAGTTTGTTGATATTGCTCATCACTCTGTGTTTCTGCACTAGCTATTAGAGAGGAGAACTTGACTAAATTATGAATCACTGTAAACAACATATTAATAAAATCTTCAGACACAAAATAATTTTTATCTCCAGTAAAATGCAAGAAACGTATTAACAGATTTATAAAAATTAAAATATGCCAGAAATTAACTCCTTTCAGAATTGTACACAAAACATCTGGGAAAGAGTTAAAAGTACAGATAGTCAATGGGAAGAATTAACTAGTAATAGGAAACACACAGAAATGCAAACAAACATAATCAAAGTCAGCGTTGTGGCTATATTCATAGTTCCCTTTAAAAAATTTTGTGGAATTAATGTTCTGGTCAAAAAGTCCTGGTTGAATCTTTTCTGTGAAGAATGACATTGCAAGTACTAAACTGACTTTTGGAACAGCTAAAAAGGGATACTTCAAAATTTGTAGCGAATTATTTTTAAAACTGGAGGAAGAAAATGCAAAAGATAAACTAGGTTCCTTAGTTCATCTGCTTCTTCATTTCTACAAGACACATACCACTTCTGGGTACTCTTAAATATCTGAAACAATAGCTTGTTTTAGGATTCACAGTTTGAAAAATATTTCTGAAACTCAGTTCAAATATTCTGATCCCCTCTTCCTTTCAGCATTTGAATCTTCTCTGTTCTTGTCCTTTTTAAACTCCCATAAGTAACACGTTATTTAACAACCTCAGACACAAATAGATACTAAAGCTTAAGAAGTGACCTTGTGCCCACTGAGGAATTGTAACAGGCAATCCCAAGTACAAAATAAAGCATATTAGTTTAAACAGAAATTAAAATGTCATTTGCAGCTACTTGAGCTAATTAATCTTGCATTTGTTCCTTATCAATTCAATTTTCAGTAAGCCAAGCCACACAGAATGTGATCGGTTAAGACTACATTAAATTGTATTTGTAAACTGAATGGAATACAGGAGATATCAGAAGATGCAAAGTACTTCCCCAACAGATTTTTAGACAGAAGACTATTCAAACTACATGAACAAATTCACATGGATAACTGTCTCCTTTTGAGATTTTCTTATCCCTCGGTGGGTATTGCACATTTCAAAGAAGAAAAAACCCAAAACAAACAACATAGTTTGTAAAGAAAAGCTAGGCAGCTATTTTCATGAGGTTATAAAGCAATTAACATTTCTAGTGAATAAAAAGAAAAGTTTCATGATCTTTGTGGGTGGTTATGGCAACCGGTATTATGCATCTATAAGTCTAGTACTATGTGTGTAGCTGATTATTATTCTACAGAAATGCCTTCCAAAAACAAGCTACTAGATGAGTTTATCATTTATGCCACCACAATCTTAAAATGCTGACTGGCAAGACAAGGTTGGTATTCAGGTTTCATACAACTAAGGTGAGGAAAACAGTGTTCATGGTATTCTGAAGTAATGTATTAATAAACAGACTTCAGGCCTATAATTATTTCAGCAGTAAAATATTATACATATTTTTAAAGTGGCCTGTATAAAAGAATAATCTCACTTGCATATTTGTTCTCAGAAATGACCAAACAGTCATGAACCATAGCACATTTTGTTTAAAATAAGTCTTACAAGAGCAAAACATATAAAGGAAAGATAAATAATGATTTATATTACTGACATTTATATGGCAGGAGATTTCACAATTAGTAAAACCAAACTCTGTTAAAATTTTAATAACAAGGCAAGCAATACATGCGGAAACGTTCTTATAACTTTCCAAAGAATTTCTGTACTTCGGAATCTTGCTCAACATGGGATTTGCATAACAGCCAACACTCTTTTTAAATGATGCAGTAAAGCAAAGAGTGTAATAAAAATCACTGATAGGAAATTTGCCAGTTAAAGCTTGGCAGGTATTGTTTTTTTAAACTGTGTATAATACAACTCCTTAAATATTAACAATAGTTTACTGGATTTTGGTATGCATAACATTATCAAAGTACTCCCAAGTCCATAAAAACACAGAACTTTTAAAAATGATTTGAACATGCAATTAAAAGTACACTCTATATAGAAAGTATATATAGAAAATATAGAAAAAATTAACTGCACACTTTATATGGAAGCTGCTGCACTGACATGTTTGTGTCCCTGCAGCTGCATAAATCCATCATTTACTAGGCTGACTTCACCTGCTTTTGGGTTTATGTTTTTAAAGTTTGTTGACAAGCTATTTTGCAGGGTGTTTTCCCTCAAAAACGTAATATGCCCTCTTTCTGGAGGTACTTAACATCAGCTTTGTGTACCTCAGATGCAGATAAAGAACAATCTTGTTCCTCACAAGAGTAACATTGGTTGTCTTATCTTTAACAGTCTTGTATTGTCTTCTCTGTCAGTGCAACTGCAAGAATCTACCCACCTTTTCTACCTCAGTGTGTTACTAGGTAAGAAAAACACCCACCAGACCATTTTTAGATACATATTTAAAAGCCTAAAAGAAAAACCCCCATGAAAAAAAAAAAGAGTCGATCTAGTTCTAGTGTTTATTTTCTGTACCAAAGTGCTTGATACTTGGTTATTCATCACAGTCAAACACTAATGTGTCTGACACCAATTTTGGCTTATGCCTCATTAGTTCCAGTAGTTTCTCTTGCAATAGTATTTCCTGCATTTCTATCAGTTACTTTTCTTTTCAGACTGTTCTACTACCTACTTTTTTCTTTTAACAATTCACCCTTTAGCAACCTATTGCAAAATACTGTCTTTTTCTACATTTGTTTGTCTTTTTTTGCAAGATGATTAAGCAGTTATTAAAAAGAATGGTGCAATCTTAAATTTACAAATTATTGCATAATTTGTGGTGTGGCATACAGGAAAATAAAGAAAATGTATTAATTTAACAATTATGATTTCTGTATTGCTTACACTTGAATCAGTGCCTTTACTAAAACTACTTCAAAGGTTAAAAAGAAGTGTTAATTCATTATGAACAATTATTCCACAACGAGTTTAAGGTATGCGGTACAATGAGAACAGCAGGGTAAGTAGTGAGTCCTACTGAAGTAGTACAGCCGCGCCTTTCCCTTGCCAGGCTTCACATCTGCCCTTCCTACCCACCCCTGACAGTAAGCAGACATGCCAGAACCCTATGAGAAATGAAAGTTATTTCTTTAACACTCTGGAGAGCACAGTAAAACTGTTTAAGAAGATAAGGCAAAATTAATAAATACTTTTCATAGAGGGATATTTAAATGCAATTTCTGAGCTAAATTTTATAACACATAGAACTGGAAAAAGCAGTAGTCTTCTGATTACTTCTGCATTTCCCTGAAGTTTACAATATTCAGCATTTTCTAGATAAAGGACCTGATACTAACAGAGAACACTGCCTTGAAAATTTTGGTGGTAAGCTTCTCTAGCAAGCAAAGAAACATAGTGAGGGCTAAACCAGGAACAGATGTCATAAATCCCACAAAAACAGAGTACCAGATCTACCAAAAAAATCACACTAGAGAATGAACGCATTTGGAATGAAGCACAGGTATTAACTGGATCTCACACTTTTGGTAGTACACAGAAGGTCCTACCTTTGGGTTCAGTAGATTATTTGCAATCTGCTGGCAAAAAAAGGGTCTAGGTTCACAGCTCTCCAGAAATACATTCTAGAGCATTTAGGAAGATAAGTGGGTGTATTAGAGTCTGAATAAGTTCTCTAAAAACAAGTTTCAGAGCTGCCTCCTCAAAACAGAACATTTATTACAACTGTATTTTAAAATTAATCAAATTTACTACATCTGGAGAGGACTGATGCCTCGAAGTTACAAAGGTACACAGAGAGGATAGATCGGTTTTGAGAGAAGTAAAAGAATTGCAAAATGGAGTTTACACTAATTGATGACTAAAATCTTGTCCTCCTTTGCATTAAAAAAGACAAGAGACAAAATGAGAAAATAATAGAAATTCTTACTGTTCTTCTTTAAGGGGATGCACTAACTGGTATTACGGAAACATAAAGAGGCTGCCTTGAGCATAGGTAATACCAGCCACTAGCTCAAAATGTTGCCCTGGCAGTTATTCAGTACTCATAAAGTGAATACGGCAACAGCACATGTTCACTTTTGATTAGAATTGTATAACAGGAGATCTATCCTACACAACTGCTGTGTTTTGACTCCAATCAAACTATGTGAGATTGAGGAATATGAAAAGGTGGGTTTACTACTGATGATTAAAAAAATCTTCAGGCAACTGCTATTCATTTATCTGCTGTGGTGTAAAATGATACAGTTAACCCCTTTCTCACAGTGTTCCCATAATAGATGTATCTAATTCTGTATGTAAATACTTGTCAGGTCCACCACCCCCACACCCCCCCAAGATTATTTTGCTTTCTCTTTTACTGTCTCTTTTGTCTGGGTAGAAATTCCATGATAAAATCCAGAGACTAACACTTCTTCCTCAAAAGCCTCATGTGTTACTCATCCTCTGCCATAATATACACAAAACCCTGACTGATACCATGGATAAACAGTTGTCAGTCTACAGCCACCTTCTGTCATCTTTTCCCCATTGTCTTTCTCTACTCCCACTTACCAAAGAAACAAGAAGAGAGGAATTACATTATTTTCTAAAGACAAGTTTATGATTTGATGTTCAGTATTTGCAGGCACCTCCCAATTCCCACTTTACTGTTTGCACATGGTACGGAAGTGCACTAGTGAAGACTGGGTTGTATCCTTTCAATACTAACACAGAATCCCGTCTGAAACTATCTAAATCTAGTTACATATGGTAGCATGATACACTCAAAGACTATCAAAAGTAATGGAGAATAAATTATATTTAAAATGGCATCTTTGTTGAGTGCTCCAAGATCAGCACAAATATTTGGTTGCCCAGAGAGGCTGTGGAAGCCTCATCCTTGCAGGTGTTTAAGGCCAGGCTGGATGGGGCTTTGGGCAACCTGGTCTAGTGAGGGTGTCCCTAAATGTCATCTAGGTAGAACTAGATGATCTTTGAGAGCCCTCCCAAACCAAAGTATTCTATGATTCTATGATAAATATTTAGACATTATTTTTAAATCATTAGCATGAGACCATCTTCCAAATGTGCAACACTCTCCAGTAGTGACAAAACATGGTAATTTACAGTTTTATTGTTAAAAAGAACCATTTGCCACAAGATTGATTTTTATCTGCAAGTGTACACACATAAAAAGTAACTTTTTTTCTCTCAACTAATTAATTGCCAAATTCCATCATATATGATCAGATACAGACATTTAATTCTACAGAGTTGACTATATAAATGGAAAAACACCACTGCAGTGCAAATATGCCTCACAGGAGTAAGAAAATTACAGGGACCAAATTCAGTGCAGTGTCAAACTCATACTTAACAAATCTTTATGTTGGAACATTAACTGAGTACAGCTCATGGTGTTAGTCTGCCTGATACTACTGGGATAACTGGCAATCTTGTTTTCCATGCCAGCGTAAACCAAACTGTTCTATGCAGGCGAGGAAAGGTTTTTAGGAGCCCTATAACACTATTCTAGCTGGGATGGGAAGGTGAAATAATTTTGCAAAAACCTGCATATCAGATTATTGTACTGAATATTTTTAAGAATGAAGCCACCACATTTTAGAGTGGTAAATACATATAGAATGCCTAAGTTGTAGTACTCAGAGTCTCCTGAGGCCTTGAACCTTTTTCACTTGAATCCCAAGAACCTGATTTCAGCCACAGCAATTTCGTCTGGCAGTCACAACCAGTAATTAAACAGCAAAACCTGTAAACACACTGATTATTGGTTTGAAGCTGTGAATGCTATCATAGATATAATCTCAATTCTTATGTTTCCCCTCCCCATCTGGTTGTCTAACTTTTTCCAGCCTTGGTGAGCTACTCCACCCATCCATCCAAACCATGTGCATCCCACTTTGCCTAAACCCTGATGAGATCAAATTCATGGTGCTCTTTCCTCAGTTATTCCCTCCTATTCTGCTGCATACACACTGATCTATGACCCTATCAGAGATTTGGAACAGGGGAACATTCTCAAGTGCAATAAGGGTGGAGATGGTACACAACTGTAGCACCCTTGCTAAAAGATACCCTCCCTTTAACCTTAAAATTCTTACTTATTTCCTTCAGAAAATTTTTCTGAGCCCCTAAGAGAGTTAGGGGTGGAGACAGACTTGCTATGTTGAGAAATTCAGTAATCATTTTGTTTGCGAAACTATCGGCTACAAGGGTAGTTAGTTAACAGCTTGACATCCAATCACACAGGCTAGTAGCCAGAACAACAAGAGAAGGTGGTATAAATTATCTCTGATATACTTAACACGTTGAAATGTTTACATATTAAGAGATGGGCAGGGAGAAATCAAGGAGAAAAGGTAGCCATTCATTAAACATTACTTCCTAATGGAATACTCTAAATTTTAAATATGCATGGAGAACAGATTCCATAAAATATTTTGAGAATATTGCTACATGTGCATTTTGACTCATGTTTTGCTTGGGTGGGTCTTGGTTTGGTTTGGTTTTGTTATTTATTTCACATTTGGTAGCAGTATTAAAAACAGGTATTACATATTTGTTAATGAACAAATTGCCATCTAGGTTAGTACTTGCAGGCAGCATTTACTGCTTGGTGGCTTTTCTGTTCCTGAACTCAAACTAAAACTTAAACTGAATTAAACTGATATTATGTATTTTTATGTACAGAAACAACAAACTAAAACATTTTCTGTTCTGTTGCTCACTGTATTTTGAAGTCCCAAAACGAAACACTGGTAACATATAAAAAGTGATTGGTTAGCTGTGAAGCTGCATCTCAACTGTACGGATCAGCAGTGCCTGAAGTGCCAAGATCAAAGCAAGAGTTATCTGCTGGATGTAAAGGTGATTCCTTTCATCCTCATTCTATGTTCCTTTAATTCAGTATCACATACTTTTTCATGCTTTCAATACAGACAGGCAAGACTTACATACAAAGAGCTTCATGTCAATAACCTACCCACAGAAAACATAAAGTGTGACTTTTTTTTAAATAAAAAGGGAAAACACAAAAAACCCACATTATGTTCACTGTTTAAATAAGCTATGTAAAAGTGGTCTGTAAACGAGTGCAAAACCTTGTCACAGAATGGTGAACAGTGAATGTTAACTGTCTCAAAGCATTGCTCACTCGGGCTCCCTCCCTTCAGACAGCATTAGCAGTCTTTTTCTGACCACACCTGTCCCACAGGAGTCTCCAGTGAAATAGTGATGTTATGTTTTGGTCTAAAGTCATGAAAAGAAAAAAGCACCCTTTCATCTGCCTGGGGGGGATATAAAAGACATTTCCAGCACACATAGTGATTTTTCATTAAAATGCATCCTTTTCCTATAACTTAATTTCCTTGAGATACCTCCAAACTCCTTCTCCTACCTCCATTCTGTGCTACATGTTTATGTGTTTCGTAAGAAGTTCTGAGACTTGGACACTGTTTTGTCTGTCTCCTGTTTCAGAGTCTTAACAAGCCTCTCCTTTTACCCCATAACCCAGAGCCTAGCCTCTTGAATTCAATGAGTCAGCAGCTTTTACCTTCCAGTGAAATGTCTGCTGAGCATTCTAGGTCTCCACCAAAAGGCAAACTGTATATACTACATGTAGAAACAACTATTAAGGAAAGAAACGCAGATAAGAGTAATCATCCACTTCCACTTAGGATCACTGAATATTTAAAACAATTTTTATAACTCAGATTACTGGAGCTGTACTGTTGCAATGTTTTACCCGCTGCTATTGTATAAGGTAGTGATAAACCATGCATAGAAACAGCTAAATTCAAGCAAACTCAGTTCCCAGCACCAAAGGAGAAAGAGATTTCCACTGAACCATCATGATCAATGAATAATAATTTTTAGCAACAAAAATTCTCATTTTAAATATAAAAAACCAATATGGACCAACAACTAAATTAATAAATTATTATTTGACTACATGGAAAAGTGAGAGCAAAACCACTCCAAAGACAGGTGTAAGCTACAACTTTTATCCACACACACTGAGGGAAAAAACCCCCAAACAAACAAAACGCACAATTTCCTAAACCCTCAATTTTTTAGTGGTGATATGTACAAGTCTCTTGTTCCTCTCCAGGAGAATGATTACATATTGATATAAAAAGATATTACACTAAGAAGTATTAAGGATCAACAGTGAGAAACAGTGAAATTGGTACAATTTGACATTCTAGCGGAAAATACAGTGGCTAAAACACACAAACTCATTTATAAAAGTGCTATTCATAAAAATAGGAAAAGTTATCCGAATTGAACAAAAGATTCCTGTTTAGAAGAATCCACCTCAACACAATATTAGAAATGTAAGAGAGTATTAACCCCCTACTGATGAGATGACAGACTAGATGACCAAACATACCCCTTCTGCCTTTAGATTACACGAATTCATTATAATACCTTTATTTCTAGTAGGAATGAGCCCACATTCCAAGTACTTAGTGAGATGATATTAATTGGTATAATTGGCTAACTGATGTCATTGACATTACTGCAACCCACCAGGTCAATATACAGAGTGATGAAAACTCAGGATAGAAATTAGTGATCAGAATTCTACTTAAGAAAGGTATAGCAGTGTAGAATAAGGTTAGGGAGGTGAAATTAGTTTAAAATATTCTTGAAACTGAAGAAGTCTTCACACCTGCAGACCAGTCTGATAGCTGATAAAAACCCGAAAGTCTTGAAAAAAAAACAGTATTTATAGATACTACCTACAATGCAAAACAAAACACCCAAAAAAAGGGACAATACTTTAAAATGACCTGTTATTAAGACACTGAGAAAAAAAATAGAAATTGTATTGAAAATGCCAACTGAAGCAAAGTTTAAGGAGTATCATGTAACCTACTGCTAAGTATTTTGGACTTCACTATGAGATGTGAAGGTTAGTTGGTTACTGAATTGTGAGCGACTGCATAGAGACCACTGGTAACAAACCAAAATAGAGGAGAATATTATGAAAACTATGTGACATTTGTGCTCTGTTTCCAATACTGATAAAAATTACAGGACTGCAGAATTATTACAAAACACTTTCACAAAAGCACAGAATACTGAGCTTACAATAAGGGTAAGTGGGACAAACCATGATATACAGAAGGTAAGACCAATAGTTCAAGAAATCGATTCTGTTTTTTTCTATTTCTAGTTAACATGATGAGAAAAAGAAAAGTTTCACGTGTTTCCACACTCTTAGCCAAAGTAAACATGCTTACTTGCCAAGTGTTAAAAAATCTATAGTGCCCAAAATTAACTAAGATTCATAGACCAGAACACAGAACTTTGAATAAAAAGTGAAATGTGCAAATTGTAGATTTCTGACCAAAGTTTCCATCATGTATTATTCTCTCAGAACAACCCTTAGCAGAAAGGTGATAGAATCTGGCACCATTTACTCACTTATACATGGAGACAGCACTGTCTACTCTAAAATTACATTTTTTTACAATTTTTTTGTTACCTACAAAAAACTGGAATAAAAATATGGTGAAAATCCTTTGGATTTTGTACCTTTCAAAGCTTTTTAAAAACTCAAGTATTTGGGCAAATTTAGTAAACTCCTTGGCTCCTGCGTTAATTCCTGAATCATGATGACCAGCAAGGAAATGCTCTTTCCCCTGTCTTCCCAGCTCTACATAATCTATAAAGGACATCTGAAAATTTTTTGGCTTTGTAAGGATGACTGCAAGTAAATTTGATTTTCAGAAATTACATGGTCAGATCTCCCTCCTGATCCACACATTTTGTGAATGCACCAGATTGATACATTCTTTTTAATAAATAGATAAAATATCTACCCTCTCCTGCATAAACTGATATACTGATAGCAGAAAAAGTGTTTAACCACAGCTCTGAGTCTAAGGGGATAGGCTGACTTTATGAACACAAAACAGTCACTGTGTTTGTTTTACAAACAAATGAATGTAATTTCCAACACGTAAACAGATAATTAAGAAGAAAATACATCTGCTTTTATTTTTCTTCTTTTTGTTCTCACAATATCTCTAATCTAGGCCAAAGATGTCAGTCATATAAACAAGGGATATAATACAGGTGTGGAATAAAAACCTAGTTTACTTTTTCAGACATTCTGAAGAAAGTGGTAGGCTTCTCGGCAGAACTGTAGTAAAAGACGTATTTAGAAAAGCATGTGTGGTAAAGAAGTGAGGAGAGAGGTAGCAGAGTAAGAACTTTGTAAGCACATTAGGGAAAGATGCCATGTTTCTAGATGAAAAACTCTGAAAAAATAAAAATAAATAACTAGGTTCCAAGAGTAGCCCAGCTCTTCTGGAAAATAATGTCCAGATATAATTCTGACATGAAAAAAATTAGCCAAATATAACAATGAAAATATATGTATGTGGTAATGCCTATGTAACAAAATGGAAAAAAGCCCTCTTTTTTAAAAAAAAGTCTTGGCAAATGCATGAAAGGGATTGCATAATTTGGTACCTGTGATAGCAGGCCCTGTTCTGAGTGGCCTCAAAGGACTCCTTACACCTCTTCCCTGAATTCCTAAAAGCTCCTCTGCAAGCAGAACAGCATAAGCCTTTCTTTACCCAAGGACTTCCTGACGGTAAACATTTATTTATTAAAATCACTTCCCACATGACAACAGAATAATGCACAAACTTCGCTATCTTAAGAATATAATATTTGTCTCTGATCTATTTTTATTACTTGTTAACAAACAGCCCTGCTTTCCTCACACATACTTTACAATCTATGGTTAAAAGCAAAACTTCCGTAGTTCTTCTAACTGCAACTGTCAATTAATTAGTTTCAGTATTGAGTAACTGAGAGTGAATGAGTGGTATGAAAGAAGCCAGATTATATAATGCAATAATGCCTTCTGGCCTTCAAGTCTCAGTACAAAAATATCAATTTGTATCCCTTAATAACACATTGCTAGTATCTGAAGAGCCCGCATTTTTCTGACATTAGTACAATACAGTCCCATGTTAACTATACATGCTGTACTGACAGGAAACTGACAAAAATTCCATTAACTTAAGATACTGAACAGAAAAAGATGGAGTTCCAAAATAAAAGTTGAAAACAGTGGTCTTCTCTGAATGGACATGGTGCCTCAATGATATTGGGTCTCACCATGAAGTAGTACCTTGTCTAAAATGGACCCCTTCATTAAAAGAAAGCATGCATGGTGTCCTGATTAAGCATAACTGATTTTGCATCTCTTTCCATCGTAAGGTTAGACCATATGAGGCAGATTACCAAGGGTCATAGGTTATCAAGCACAAACAGCATTTAATATCATGATTTCATACATGAACGTAAATATCTTTCTTGAAGACCAACCTGTAACACAAGACAAGTTGCATATTATTCTTGTGTGCTTTTGAAAGCCAATCTGTCACCCAAAACTCTGTTAGGCAATAGATTATGAGGCACTGGCACATGTATATAAGCAAGTGAGAAAGATGGAGGCATTTAAGGTAAAACCAGATTAAATTTCTAAACCATTATATAATCCAATGCAATTCTAATTTATGTCCCTGAAGTTACTTGCAAGCCTCAGCCCCAGCCAAATTCAGGAACCACAAAAGCCACAAACAGAGTATTTTTTGCTATTTTAATTTATCATATTTTCAAACCAAACCAGAAAATAATATTGAACTTTATTCAAGTGTTTATAATCAACAACCAAGATTAAGAGCTCTTCCTTAGATAATTTTTAAAAGCTAAAAGCATGAGTTGAAGGAAAAGATTAAAAGAGTATGCAGTGGACAGCGTCATAAGTCATGGTACTCAACTCCACCAAAAAAAGGCAACACACCCTCAAAAACCAGTGCAGAGTTCTGAGCTCTGAGAACCACAGCATGATCTCAAATAGGAATTGCTGTATAGTTATCAACCTTTCTAAGTAACAGGAGAAACCCCCGCCCTCTTGGGGAAGCGGAAACATAACTACCTCTGGAAGAATTATAAATTCTCACTGAGAGTTCACATGCCTAATCCTATGTGTCACTGCTGAACTGCTGCTGAGCTCCTGTTCCCCACTTGCTTCCCATGGAGCTCAAAGCTTAACTTGGCAGCTCTGAAAGTTCTCACTGAAAATGGCTCAAACTGTTTACCATCACATTCTCCCACACACATGCAAAAACCCACAATGTCAGAAGTCACAGACATTTTTTTAAAAAACATGAAAATCATGGAATCCATAGCTTTTATGACAGCCATGACAAAAATGCAGTTTTATAGATGAGTCGGCAAAAAGTTTATGTAACCCTAGAAAGTTCTGTAAAGAGAGAGTTGGACTGCATATATACACAGTTCAAGTCACAGTATGGATTTTTCTCCTATTTTGTTAGTTAGAAGTAAAAATCTGAAGAGAACATTGGGTGCAAATGAATTCCACTTTGAGATATTTTTCAACAGATCACAAAGAAATATATCAGGTTTTAAAATTTTCTGCTACAAAAATATAAAGCTTTAAAATAGAATCATTGAAAATATTTAGAATTTGTGGTAGCATATATTTAAAATCTTTTATCAGTCTAGACAATAGACACAATAACTTATTAGCAACTGGATAGATGCAGGAGAAAAAAAACAAGGTAAGAAAAAGAAAGGAGGATTAATTTAACTTGTGACAATGCTCAACATGAGGACAGAGTAAATCAGACAAAAATTAAATAGGAAAGAAAGAAAATGAGAGAAAGAAATTAACTATGCAGATATGAAAAACGGAGTAAGAATGTTTCACAGTGGCTGACTGCTACTGCAGTAGATATGCCAGAGAATAGAAATCCTAACTTTAAGCTAATCGGTAATTTCTCTAGCTTTCCATTCAAAAATTTTCAGGGAGAGTGGGAAATCAACTTACTTAAATCTCCTTGAGTCTACCTGAACCCAATACAATAAGCAGAAACAATACCATGTTAATCCTAGAAGAAAACATCTGATAATGTGTTTGAGTTCAGCAAGGCAAATTCATCACATAAAATTCCCGAGGAAACAGTGGGAAGAGGCTTCCTGTTTTGTATCAGGCTACGATCCTCGCTACTGGAAGAATAGTAACAATGCAAGAAGTGGCAAAACACTGACCATATACAAGACTCACTGATGTACTCTTTCACTCACAGTGAAGTAGAAAACTTCGGTGGGTATCAGCAACCTGCTGTGATAAAATGTAAGGCCTCTGACAAGTATGTTCCCGAATTTCTGACAATAAGGAAATAAAAGAATTTGGAAAATGAGGTCTCCTGTCCTTTGCAGGACATGCTAGTACACACTAGTCTGCAAGACTAGCAGAGCATAGAGAGAAGACTATACATCTGATCTTAAATTAGAATTTTATGTTCCAGAATTACTTGTCTGGCATTGCTCTTCCAGGGTAAGTGCTCTGGTAGTATCCATTCTATAGAAATCATACTACTTCATATTTAAAAAACCAAACCAAAACAAAAAAAATTCATACCATAACATCACAAGAGTTCACATTTCTCTCACACATTTATGTAACAATACCTACTCTACCTGTAACTATAACCAAGATACAACAGAAAGGTAAAGTTCAGAAAATAGGAATATACTGAGTATAGTTTAAAACAATTTAACAGCTAGTAACTAACATAATGAAATACTACATAAACTGAGATTTACTGGTAGGCATAGATGAAGGCCTCAGGAACAGTTCAGTTGATTTAACAGTCTGTTAACACAGAAAACAGAAGGTACTGAACTCCACTTCCCTCCTGATTTGTTCCTCCTTCCTCTACCATGACATCCAGTCTATATGACCTTACTGTCTTTCCAATAGCATATTTTTATAGCCTCTGTTCAGCTACTTTTATTACAGGAACATAAAGTAAGTGAGTGGATTCTAATGAGGGCTGGAACAGGTACGCATAGTAAATGGTAAAAATACGCAAGCAGGAGCTGGGTTTGCAGGGAAAAGAAAGTCATTATAAAGAGATGGGTAAATTAATCTTGTCTACAAAACTGCAGACCTGATCATTGTTATTTGCAATTGCCAAATAAATTTTCATCTTCGCTAAGTAATCTGGTCATACCTTAATTGTTTAGGTTTTTAGGTCATTCTTAACAATACTCATCATCATAAACTACTTTATGGCATTTATCAGATTTGTCATCTATTCTGCTTCTGTGGGACTGTACAATTTAGCATGCAACCACAAGACTCATAGATACATGTATTTAATATTTTATATAATGAATTTATGCTATTGGGAAGTTACATGCAATAAAGTTAAAATTACATCTTTATTTTACATCTTTATTCTATTGGTGGAAAAAGTTTACTGAAAAAGGAAAGAGGATTTTAAAAAATAAGTAGGAATGACCTCTCCTGTGAATGGAAAACATATTCCCTTTAATTTTAGATCCCTTAGAATACAAGAATAAGAATTTTTTACTCTTTATATCAGTGTTGGCACAAGATATGTTTCTTGGCTGAATTACGAGGAGAAAAAAGACAGATTGTAGGAAGAGACCTTATGATATGAAATATGTTGTTATACTCTGAAATATGAACCCCAGAAGCTAAAACTTCTACTTCTGTTGAGAGCTCCTTAACACACACTTCAACAACAATAGTTCTCCTTAACTCCATTTAAGTACTCATTTTGAACACAAGTTTTTTCTTTCCTTGGCGAACTTAAGGCTTCAAACAGCAAACTAATATAACCATGTGTCCTGGTTTCAGCTGAGATAAGGGTTAATTTTCTTTCTAGTAGCAGATTTAGTGCTGTGATTTGGATTTAAGATGAGAATAATGATAACACGCTGATGGTTTTGGTTGTTCCTAGGTAGCTGTAGTGTTCACGCTAAGTCACAGGCTTTCTAGCTTCTGTCAGGTGCAGAAGCTGGGAAAGCACAGCCAGGACATCATGCTCCACATATAACTAGGGAAGCAAGCTGAGAGCCAGGATTGCTGCTTAGAAAGAGCCTGGGCATTGGGGTCTTTTTTTCTGCATGGGGTAATTACATCTGTGCATCACTTGGCTCATTATTACTATTATCATGATTCTCTTCCTTTGTTAACCTATGAAACTGTCCTTATCTTAAACCATTAGTGTTCTTTTCCATTCTCTTCCCCGTCCCGTTGTGGGGAGGAGTTAGGAAGGAGCTGCATGGTGCCCAGCTTCTGGCTGATGTTAAACAACTCCATAACGGAAATTCCACATGAAAAGAAGTCCAAGGGAACATACCTACAACGGGGAGAAAAGGGCTTGGAAATTATCTCTTTTCTACTATAAGAATGACCAGTTAAATGTCCCATGGTATGACATTGGATCTTCTGCCCTAGATGTGGGTGGTAAAAAACATTTTCATTGATGTGGACAGTATGTATGGTTGAGCTTGCATGGGCCATCAGTGTGCCCAAGTGGTCAAAAAGGCCAACAGCATCCTCGCCTCAATCAGAAATAGTGTGGCCAGGAGGACAAGGAAAGCAATTTCCCCTGTGCTCAACACCTGTGAGACTGCACCCCAAATACTGTGATCAGTTTTGGGTCATGGAACAGAACTCCTCCATTCACAGGGAAAGAAGGAATGAATAATGTCATCGTGGCTGCATAAATGAGAGACTAGCTCAAAGTATTTTACCCAGTACTGCATTCAGTTTAGTTTTAAAAGTTAAAATAAATAAGAATGTATTAGAGCTTCTTTCTGCATAGCTAGAAAAAGGGAATTAAAAGACTATGCACAGAACAGGGCTTAGTCTAGAACTGACCACCGCTATTACAACAATGTGCATTCCCCACTGGTTTTTTTGAAACTAAAAAAAGTTTTGTTATGGCAAGGCTCAAATGTTTCAAGGAACTTAAGCCAGAGAAAACAGTTTTACTAGATTGAGAGTAAGCACATAGGAATTATAGATCCCTTTATATTTATACTGCATTTTATACTGTTTAGCCAGACCCTCAAGCAGAATACTTAGGAATGACTTGAGCCTTCAGGTACTTGACTGAATGATTTTCAGTATTTAATAAAATAAAGGTATGCAACCCACGCACATTAAGACTGGGTCCTGAGATTCAGTTAAGACTGTAAATTATCCAGGAACTCATTTGCAACAATGGAAGCTCTAAAAACCTTTGACATGCAAGTACTCTAAAAAGGTCATTTTCATTCCACTTATTTAGATTACAGTATGCCTTATTTGGATCTTAAAGTAAGGAACAGCCTCACAAACTTGAACGAGTTTCACAAATGTAACCAAATACATGGTTATGAAACTGACTGTACAACCACAGTAGGAACTTAAAATGTAAGAGATTAATTCTGTTACTCATTCCATGGGACAACAATTCCACCCTTGAAAAACTGTTTAGCCACAAAGGGAACATCTGCACGTCACCAATTTCAGTATAATAAAAACTTTAAATTTTATGACAATAGAAATGAATGAGCAATAATTATAAAGTGATGACTTTACATAAGAAACACCACTGTGGGAGGAAAAAAGGGAAATAGAAGATATTTATGGTATTTTCTTCTTCAAATACACATAAATTTTATAAATAATTCTTAAAGATGTATGTTAAACCCTAGCTCCTAAGAGTTTGGATTTTTACCTCATGCTGGTTGTGCATCATTGTATTTATGGACAAGATGTATAGATATAGGGCTTAGGAGCATTAGTGGTGGACTTGGCAGTGTTAGGTTTATGGTTGGACTCAAAAATCTTAAAGGTTTTTCCTAACCTAAATGATTCTATGATTCCAAGTTAACAGTATCAACTTTTGTTATAAAATTTCTAAGTGCAGAAATCACTGTAAGGATGAAATAACAGACTTCAAGAATTCCAATCTTCAGTACACACTAAAATGTTTTAAGAACCACAGAACACTTTAATTCCAGAGGTAGCACACATTTATAACACCATATTATTCACAAATAATACTGTTATAACTGTATTTACATCAAGCCAAGTATATTCTGGAGTATTCTTGCAGAGTCTGATGAGACACCAATCCCTTTCTACAGTTAGCCTGAATGTAACAATTACTCTAAAATTTTGAGGTATGAGAGAGGAACTAATTATTTAGTCTTTTGGCATGCAAGTTTGGGTAAGAGTACTGGAAATAAACTATTTAATAAACATTACAAAACTCCTTGACCTGTAAGGATTAGATGATGCCACTCAAGCATCAAAAAAAATACTATGAAAACAGACAGAAGCAGAACCTCCTGAGTTGTAATTGTTTCAAAAATTATTGTCTAAACCATAAAAGTACAAATAAGTAAGGTTTACTGTGCAAGATGCAGTTAGAACTCATACTTCTTAATAGTTACTAATGGATGAAGGATCTTGTAAGTAAGAATTCTGCTAAGCAATACATTTAATATAGCGTTTCCCCCCATCAGCCCTGAGGGCTTTTTCTACTGTCAATAGTTTATCTGCAAGTTATTCCCATGAACAGGAGACAACATTGTCACTTTGTCTTAACAGGCATTCTTTCTGATCCCCTAGCCAGAGGGGTCCAACGTTAACAAAACAATAGCCACCATTCAAAACCGCCCTTTTCTGCCAACAGGCTGCAACTACCATTTCAGCAGTCAATGAAAAACACGACACTGTGAGCAGAAAGGTTACTGGGCAGTGAATTTGTGGAGGAAGTGTTTGAATGAAAAACACAGACACTCATAAATGCATTCCCCCACCCCCTCCAATATACTACAACCTCACTGATTACACAGCTATGAAAGCAGCTGCCTAATCCTTTAAACTTCCCATCAGAAAATTGCTACAACTACAACACTAAAGCACTGTGGTAACATTGAATTAATATATCTGCAATGCACAGACTGCAGATCTATTTTGCAGCAGCAAAACTGTAACTATGCTGCATGCCTCTGGACAAGTTAAACTATTTATGTAGTAGTCAGTAACAGTTCCTCTTGTCTGGCCATTGCAAGTTTCACAGGAGAAACTTCTATTACTACGAATTATGAAAAGGAGTTGACCCCAGAAGAGCAACATATGTTACACAACTGAAAAATAAGTCACCTCCGATTAAGGATGATCATATTTTGATCATCTTCCTTGAAGAACTGTCAAACAAAAATAAGGTTGTAACAGTTTTAATAGTAATAATAATCCTTTAAAAGCATAACTGCACCAAGTACAACTCTTCTTTCTGGGCAGAGGTGGTACATCAATACCAAAAAACTTCACTGGAAAATATTATTTTCTCTAGCTTACACATTTGTTTTTAAAAATAGTACTTTGCTTTAAATTCAATGTCTACAGTATGATTGCACTTGAAGATTAATGCTACAATGAATTCAATTACACTTCCCATTAAAAATATTTATCATAAAGGTATTATCCACAGCATGAGACACCGTGACAGTAAAAAAACCTGATACATAAATTAACATTTGAGAGGGCTGAAGTTTTGTGTTTATTTTAAATCTTACAATCTGCTTTTCTTTAGACAACAAAATGGCTAGTTTCAGATACCAATACCATAACATGTAACCAAAACAGCTGAACATAGGTAGTTTAATAACTATTTGTCTCAGACTACTGTGAATGAACAGTAAAGTGCTCAGTCTTGAATTGTAAGAAAAAACGAGTATATAAAGCATTTATGAAACAAATCTGAAACCTGGATCGCATCTTCATTATAAATAATCAGAACACAGCAAACTAAACTGTAATTAATATCTATAAGTAAGTCTTGAAAAAGCTGTCAGTTTGAGCGCTTCATAGATAATATGAGAAAAAAAAAACAACAAAAAATGCAGTTCAGAGTAAGCTGAACATATTAAAACCATCCCCTTTTCCTGGAGGGGATTATGCAACTTCTAACCTCAATTCACAATAAAAATATTTCTTCCATTTTGTGTTCTAGTCACTGAAACAGTCACACAACTCATTTGAGAATTCTATCTTAAAGTGGGCAAATAAAAATTAACATGGACTCTATCTTCTACCACAACAAAAGCAGCAATAAATGATTGATTTACTACCATCTATTCCATGCACAGTGAATTACAGTATGTGTATACTTTTAAAGAAAATACCGCCATAGTATCATTTCTGTAACAATGTGCTATATTTAAAGTCACTGCTATTTCCTGCTGATTTTGTTTGAAACAAGGAATCACAAACACTGCCACTAGGACAATGTTTAACATCTATGCATTCAGATACATTTTCCACTCTGTATACAGCCAACCACTTCCAAATTTGAAGTTGTGGTCTCACAATTAATATTCAAATGTTAATTCTATCATGAAAACCCTACAAACTTAGGAATTACGTTTTGTCAGAGTAGGGTCTATGTCCCATGAGGTCACAAGACTCATCTCAAAACTGCACAAGAGAATGAGAGCAAATTAATCTTTCCTTCAGTCAGATTCCCTGTTATCTAGCCATTCTCACTCTACGCTAGCAGCCACTTGAATTTATTTCTCATTCTCTCAGAAGCCCTACCTGACAGACTCCAATCCTGCTCTTTCACGGTCCTCTTGATGACCCTGCCGTCCTTTTCATGTCTTTGGTCACCCTGGTTTTGTCTACCACACCATTCTGACTCTTCCCTTCCTTGCCCATTGACATCTCTCATCCCTTTTTGTTCCCAACCATCCTCCTTTCCTGTTTTCTGAGAAGTAGTAAATTTCAGCTTTACAGGGAAGAGACAGAGGTAGCATTTTTGCTTGAAACATCTTCACTTGCATCATCTACATACATTAAAGGATTCTGGCCAGATCATTCCATAGTTTTCTTATTACTTTGAGTGACAGAAGGTAGCAGCTAATCTTGCTTCATAAAGCTTCACAAATTTGAACAAAACCCATTTCATTTCCTATCACAAAGTGTAAATTAAAAAATTCAGGTTATGTAAAGGGCCTGTAGAAATCATATCCTATCCTCTAAAAATAAATTACAGATTCCTTTGCTTATCCAGGCAGGACGAGTTGAGGACTCAAACTATGTGACAGAAGGGACATCTAAGTACTAAGTAATACATATGTATGTGTGTATATAGATACCTAGAAATATTTTTCCTAGCTACATATGTAATTTATATTCATATTTTTAATTACACTCCAAGAAGAATTACAAAAAAAAATTATTTTCTGTTAAAATAAAAAGTGTTCTTAAGTCACTTAAGCATTGATTTAAAGGAAAAGAACCACATACTTTCACCTTAGCTTGTATCATGAGCTAAAAAGCGACAATTTGAATTTAACAAGCACAACAGGTTGCCAAACTAAGATTACATCTAACAATGCTTCCTAGTACACCAGGCTCTTTCCTGCTCCTGCTGACCTTTCAACAGGTGGTTCAGAGACTATTGGATTAGAGCTGTTAACAAGTGACAGGTGCAGCCAATTAACCAAGCAATGACGTAACTGCAACTTCCAGTCTTAAGCATGAGGCTTGTTCAGCAAATGATGCTTTTCCATCAATGAGCTCAGTATGGCTGCTTATTGGCCAAACTTAAGAAGAACTTCAAAAGCTATGTACTGCTGATATACTTTCTCATTAAAAAGTGATTTTGCTGTGAAATTACCCAACTGTGACTATGGTATGCTTTGCTGTTTTCCAACTTGGTAAGCTGTCAAATAATGTGTGTTAACCCTTTTACTGAGAGGATCAAAAATTATCAAATGAGAAGTAAGGAAAACAGTGGCAAGAATTGCATGTCAGTTTAAATCTCCCCAAAGAGGATACAAAAAACAAGTAGTTGCAATATAGCCAACATAGCCGCAGTGTGATCTTTTGGTATCCCACTTTGGAATACAGTGCTTGCTCAACTTCAGTTGTTCATGATGGTCCAGACCATTTTTACAAACAGTCTGAAAATAAACCAATCTACAATTCTGCCAATAATCCTTTCCTTATGTTATTTACCACACAATCAATAGTGATTTAAAATTTTCCTGGGTTTGTAATTTAACTCAGTTTAATTGTAGACTACAAATACATCATCATCACACATGTAACTGAATATACAAATAAAAAGTACATCGCTCCACAAACTATTTGTAAGACCTCATAGCAGCCACTGGACTACAATTTAGGAGAGCTCAATAGTACAATAAGTTCAATAAAAAAGGACAGAGGATGTTCTGGGATCTCCCTCAAACTCACAGCAGTAACAGGCTGCAGACACGTACTCTTTGTGCTCAAGGCCTAGGAAGAGACATGCTACAAAATCCACCACCACCAATCAGAGAGATGCAAAAAAGACCATAAAGACATGACGGAGGTGGGGACATGTACTTACTAGTCCAACCCAGCACTGGCCACTGTGATTCTATTAACCTGAAGAACTATATGAATCCAGCAGCCAGACATGTGTGAAGACAGCAGGGTTATGAGCACTATGCAGAAATGTCCAATAATCTTCTAGAAATTGGACTGTGTACAGCTTAGATGTTGTAGAAACAGGCTCAATAAGCCCTACTGATCCCACACACCACCATACAGTCCAAAATAGTCAACTCCATCACCTTATCAACATATGCAAGAATACACTAGCTGTCTTCATATGTCACTTGATAAACTGAACAGGGCTTAACTTTGCTTCCACCTTGCAATAACTTAATTTATACAACTGCTAAAACTGAGTTTTTTGCATTCTGCTAGGTCACTTTTCTGTAGCACTGCACAAAATCCAGTAACACTAATTGTCTGAGCTCTGGGACCCTAGAGAACATATTACAGGGTAATGGTAAGAGACAAACAAAAGCCCATAAGCTAGAGCCAGCTCTGAAATTGCTGTTCCCACTGCATTTAACAATACTACCCATTTTACCAGCCTTCTTCCCTCACATGAGATGCTCAAATCCTGAAAGGAGCAAGCTGAATGGACAGCCACCCTGAAGCATTAGTCCAGCATTTCAAAACCCTCGTGCTAATAAAACCAGCCTCTATAAAACGGCATCCTCTGTAGAAGATGGCAATACCTGGTCTAGTTATTTGTTTAGATAGCTTGGAACAAAGATAATTTTATCACAGTATTCTCCAGCAAAACAAGAAGAAACTACATGAATTCACAAAATCAGTCTTGTCAGGTGTTCCTCAGAGGCACACCTATTTTCAACTTTTAACATACTAAAATACAAAAGAAACTACATTCTAATAACAATTTCATGAAAAAGTATACACTACACATGATATTTGGCATTGACACTTTGGTATTACCAGCATCTTTAATTTTATATTCAAGGTCGAGGGTAATATAAAAATAAACAGCTGTACAGAGAAAAGGGTAAAGCAACATGTTTACTTGTGATTTGTTCCCAAATGCCTGAATGAAAAAGCACTACCAAATAGGAAAATAATTTTTTCACTTACTTTGGCCTCAGATGTTTTACCAAGGTGAAAGTACTTCTAAATAGAAAAATGATCACTGAATAACTATTGTCTATTGATTTATGACAATAGATACAGCTAAACTCATACACGTATGCATCTTTAAGCACATACAAAAGGCAACTACATTTCTAAATTTTCTTTTTACATTAAGGATTAAAGCTAAAATAATGGAAAAGTACTAAAAAGTTCAGTAACACTGTTCTCTGTGACAGCCAGATATGTCTGGAGATGATACATTTTTCTGTCTTTTTGAGTTATCCCGAAATAGAAAGAACAGCTACCAAAAATTGAACAGTTTAAAAAAGCAACAGGGCCATGCAATTTGCATCCAAGTATTTTTTAAAAGACAACTCAGGAGATTCTGAGACATGGAGAATGGTGATGGTGAATAATACATGAAGGAAATTCTAGTGAGGCAGAGGGATAAAGAAGGGGAAGAAATCATAATGTTGTATTGGTATCTGTAAAGAGAAAATATCACTCAGATAATTATAAGCCTGACATTGATAAACTGTTACTGAGCAAAAATAATAATTACTTTATTTCTGGTAATTGGGGACATAGGGAAAAGAGACTGTCAAACACTTTGTGTGAAAGAAGAAAATACAGAGTAATTTCAGATCAATATTCAAAGTGATACAGACTGGGGAAACAGTAAATTGCCACTAAAAGAAAATGAATGCTCAAACTACTTATCAAAGTTCAAGGGTGATTTGGTTACAATTTGCCAATTACAATGAATATGCTAACAGAAGGCTAGCAGAAGAATGAAAAAAGGTCTAATGGGTGTAAGTCAAAAGCCAGCTTGAATAGAAGCAGCATTTTTATTTAACAAGAAAGGCACTTACCAAAGAAAATCTTAGTGGGGTATCTTTCAGCATAAAGCTTTATACTAAAATGGGACTTTTTTCCTCCAAAAAGATAATAATGAGATAAAAGAATTTAAGAGAGTCTTGTGTGCTCTATTAGGTAAAACTGGATTAAATAATCTTAGCAGCCTTTTCTGCTTTATCCTCTCAAAGTCCAGGCTTTTTGGATGTTTTCCATTTTCATTAGATAAACAGCTTCTTCTCATTAGAAGCAGATATACCCTTATAAGGACTAAAGTTGGGTTTTCTTCATTCCTGCTGACACAAATTCTGTTCAGAATCTTGATTAAAACTTCTCAGATTTTTCTGCAGAAATAATCAATGCAAGTGATTGTGTTGCTAATTTTTATGAAACGTGTTTCTGATAAAACATTAGAATAGGTTTTCTGGCTTAAAATTACTAGGAAACTAATTTTCAAGTCAAGTGTTCAGGAGAAAGAAATCAGTTTGAATACACTTTTTATGGAATACATGCACTAAAATCCATTAGAGTTACAGTTGCTGAATAAAAAGGGTTTTTTCCTCAAAATGAATGCATATTATTTGCATAGCTTTGCTTTAATTACGTGCAAACGATTCTCAAAGAGGGAGTATTTCAGTCTGCACATATTCCTGACTCCTTACCAGTAAAAAAAAATTGACCAACTATGAACCTCAAGAGTTCCTCAAAATATAATTCCTAAAACTTACTGTAATAGTTATTACCATGTTTAGTAATTTTTCCTGAATTCCGATTCAGTGAACTAGTATGACTATTAATTACAGAAGTCATGACACTTGCGGCATAAGGGCTGATAATCTAGTTTGTAAGTGCCATGTTTTACTCCCTCATTCTTGAATAACCTTCCACAGCCTCAAAGAGACAAAATTGCTGAACCGCAAGAAATTATCCAATTTACCACGTATTTCAAGCAAGTAATCTCACAGAAAGAAAATGAAGGGGAAGAATTCCAAGTTCCATAGCAAAATGTAGCAGTAAAGATGCATTCACACACACAAATTTTAAAATTGTGATACTTTAATAAGGAAGTATTTGTCTATGAAGAAAATAGTGTACACTCATAAGCACATAGGACGTTCCAATGTGTTTACGAGCATGTAACTTAAAAAATGTTAAAATATCAATTTACAAAACTATAGTAGAATGTTAGTTGCACTTACTATCCTACGAAGATTCTCAGTAAGGCTGAGTTTCAATACAGGGCCATTTTCAAAAAGAGGTAAGTTTTGTTGCCTCTGTGACCATAAAAATGTATGTAGACTACGTTGGAAACTAGGACTAATTTACACTAGTGTCATTCTGTATATAATTCAAGAGATCAGCCCTAAGATGCATGTCTGTACTAAAAATCACAGTTGATCAACTATTAAAAAACAAATTTACACAGGCTTTTGAAAGCAAAATACTTCACTGCTTATCTGAAGTATTCCATCTTACGTGGCACAGTTATGATTAAGTATATGCATTATTACCTGTGTATGCAAACAAAAAGTTATAATTTATTTAAAACATAAACTGCAAACTGAAGGTTAGGAAATGATGGTTAAATTATTGAATATTCATAAAATATTTATAATATTAATATTTTGTAGGTCTCTAGATAAAGGTTTAAATTGTTCATGTGGAAAAGTTAGACACCATGTCAAATAATTAAGTTCACACTTAAAAAAAAGCCCAATGCAAAAAAAAAACCCCAACAAGTTGGGGGGACTTGAACAAGTCCCTTTATACAGGAACAGCACTTAAACATTTAATATATTTGTGGAAATCCAAACAGTAATTATATATCAAGAAAACACAGACTGAAATTGCAACTACTACCATTTACAACAAAGTAAGTCCGGAAAAAACAGAATCTGCTACACAATTTCAACTTAAAACCCAACTATTCCCATTTTGGGAATTCACAACCATGAGTATCCAGTACTATTATCATGCAAGAAATCAGAAAAACTGGAAGAATTTTGCAAGACTGGATTTGGAAAGTTCACTGCAGAACTTAGTTCAGGAATGCTAATCTATAAATATGATCTACAATGATCCAGGAATACTGGTGCGTTACCAAAAGACCAAAGAATAGTGCAAGACTCAGGGTTTAGTTGGGGTTTTTTTGTTTTGTGGGTTTGTATGTTGTCTTTTTTTAAAATACATTTTAAATGTTATCCACAGAGAATAGATTTCTAAGAGTAAAAAGGTATGTTTTATAAAGCATCTCCTTGGAACAGTGAGGGTCAGTGTAGTATATTATGGTCTTCAGTTCCAGAAAATCCTAATGGCATTTTGCTCTTAAATATAAGGTTGTCTATTGAGCTAGAAGAAAAAATGCCTTTAATTTGATTGGTAGAAACACTGAAGAAAGATTTATAAAGCATTATTTAATCTGAAATAGCATTCCTGAAATCACATCTATAACATTCATACAACATCCCCCTGTAATGGGAAGGCAGCAATGCACCTAACAATTAACATACCTGTGAAAAACCTTGAAAACACCCTCTAAAAGAAAAGCAAACTAAATACAACCACCATCATTACCTATTGAAGTTCCTCTTAAATTAGCTCCATTACCATTTTCAAAGGAAACAGATTTAAATATGAATATACTGGCAAAAAAACACCTTTCAAAATTTCTTCAAGTATTCTATGCCCACATTCAGAAGTATGAGAAAAATATAAAACTAAGAAGGTAAATTACCTACATAAAAATGTACCCACAAAATTGAAATATTTTAATGCAGAAAATCAATTTATTACTGTACTTAAGGACAGACACCATTAAACTTTAAAGTTTCAAAGTTATTTAAAGTTGTTGATTTATTATGAATGAAAAACCCCACCATTTTACTATGCAAAAATATTTTAATCAGAGTAAATATTCTATGACGGAATTAAATTCCAAGTTAATAACTGGTTGCCAGCAGCAAAGACATCCACAAATAAAGTAAACTGCTGCAAAGAATAGCTTGCAAAAGAAACTGAAAATTATAACATTTAAAAAGGAAATGGGAATTTAAGTGATATTCAACAGGGCCAATGGTCAGAGCACAGTGACAACTGAATGAAACCTGTGAAATAGCCTAACGATAATAGGGAAAAAACTAAAACCTTGGCTGATTAAAATTTATCTAGTGGCAGACAAAGCATCAGAAAATTCATTTTCTGTAAATCCATACACAGCAACAAAGAAACAGCCCTGTGCAGTGTCTTGTTTTTGAAAGATTGAAGGAAAGGGAATAGCTCTCACAGAAAAACAAACAAACAAACAAAAAATGAACAACAATCAAACCTCAAAAATCAAAAAGAAAACAACAAAGAGAAAATAAAAATAAAAAAAAATGTTAATTACCACACACTGCAAGACTATTGGGAAAAGACCCGAGTTCCTCTGCTGACCAAACTGGAAGAAAAAAGTTACCCTGAAACCTGTTGATTTATGTAGGAATTTACACGAATCTCATCACTAAAACAACACTTAAATACTAATGATGCTTTGATGAGAAATTGAGTATTTCTGGATTGAAGAGAATAAAAGGCTTAAAAAGGCAGCAATTTGTTAAGATTCTTACAAGAAAGTTGACAGAAAATCTATTATCCCACTTGAAAGCAAAGAACATAGGTGGTCTTTGTGAAGACCTGTACCCCCCAAAATTACCAATGTGTTACATGTAATAAAACAGGATGGAGAATAACATGAAATATGGCTTTTTATGAAGAGAGTATACTAGCTACAGCCATGGAAGTTAAAAAAATCAATCAATTTAGTACTAGTAATCTTTATCATCTGAAGATTTCCAAGTCAAATCTACTCAGCTCACAAAGCTTGTAATATTTTATGACCAAACTACCAACTACTATTAACTACTAACTACAAAGAACTAAGCATGCCAACTTTTTATAAAATATTTGAATTTATCTTCTTTTTATTCATGAAATATTAATTAATTAATAAAGATTCCACAATCAGAACCTGATGACCAACATGACCTGTTCTACGCTACGTTAAAAATACCTGTTGCTTATTTGGCTCTGTACTCAGGCACGTAAAATAAAAATATTTAATTTTACCATGAGTTTACTGTCTAGAAATTAACAGCAAATGTGATGAATAAAGGAAATGTTTGAACGTACTGTAGTCATCCTTCACTGCTGTACCACTTTAAGGTGTACTGCTCATACCTATAAAGAAGTGTATTCTATAATAAAAACAAAACCCTTGAAATGTCTCTTCCCATACTACTCAATCGTGTTGAAACAAAGAAAGGAAATGGAGCATGAACGTTTGGCAATTAAAAAGTACATAGCTATACCACTGTTAAATCTTGTTATGTTACAAAAAAACCCCCCAAAAACCCCACCAAAAAAAAAAATCACAAAAGAAAAAAAAAAATCACATGTGCAGCCAAACAACTGAGAGCACTCCAGCACTTTAAAATGATAACTTACTTGCAATATAGTGCTAACAATTCACTGCATAATAAGGATTACATTCTCACCTTCCATCATGCTAACTGCATTTTCACGGGTCATCTACGCATCCTTTTTTCCAGGTGACTAGACAAATGCACACACAAATTTCACCTAAAAATACACTGACTCTTGCCAAGTAGCAGCAGGATGAAATATACCACAGTAACAATCCTGTCTTTGTCCCAGGCTAACACTATACCTATTAACACGCTTTGATGCTTAGCCAAGAAAAATCTCAGTGCTGGGATTCTGGGTTTTGTGCCCAAACAATCTGGGTTTGTGTTTAATATAGTATAGTCTGCTTTTAAGTTACTGCCAATCATTAACTCTACAAAGAGTATGTCTGGGATTATATTTTCTTTAAAATGAATACTATTAAGGTAAATAATACAGAAAAATCCTCATTACTTTGAAAAGAATAAATGAATCATGCAATTCTTAGCACAAAGTAAATGCGTTTTATATAAAGCATTTTAAAATCCAATTCTGAAGTAATCTTTCTTTCCTGTGTGTCAGCTATACATCTCTGAAATAAAGAATCTGTTGAATGAAATAGAAAAATGCGAATGGAAAGGAGCACGCCAGCATCTTAAACTTACGGATACATTAAGGATTCATTTTTACCAAACAGAAAGATAATTCTCATTTTCTGAGATAATTAAAAATCAAACCTCATCCATCCATCAAAAAGTAACTAATCAACAGTTTTACAGAAGGACTGATAAACTTTAAAATGTTACAGTTAGCTAAATCTAATATTACTGCTTTCCTTAAAGAAAGCTAGTCAGACAGAAGTGAGGGAGGAAAATAAGTACACAAAGGGAAGCAAAATATCAAGTAAGAGTACTTGAAAAACACTAGTACTGTTACTTAAGAAAATAAGAACATTTCCTAATAACCAAATGACTTGATAAAACATATAAGGATTAAAACAAAAGTGAGTACCCTGCAGGGTTCTAGTCTGAGCAAAATGCTGTCAATCCCCGTTTCTAAGATTGCTGGCACTCTTTTATGCAGTGTGTTGCGGGCAGAAAGTCATTCAGACTTACTTCAGCATTAAAACTTGCTACAAATCTCTTGATTTTGATAGCTTACTTCTCACCCTGGCTTTGTAACTAACTTTTAAAAACTTGATTTAGTAGGATTGTATAACGGATCTATTTTACAAGGGCCTCTATAAGCAACTAACACACTCTGAGGAAAAAAGTCAAGACAAAGCGGTCAAGGGAACAGGAGAAGGAGGCTATATAATGTCTTGAGACAGCCTTATTAAAAAAAAAAAAAGTTACTCAGTCCCAAAGGTAAGGACTTTTTCTGTTCTTTTAGCGAAAATATTCCTTCCTCTCCTTTATCCTTCATATTATAAAATGATTGTCAAATTCCAGTCCAAAGGAATTTCAGTGCTTATTTCTATGAACTTTTACTATATTACTATTTTCACTGGAATCACTGAGTCATGTAAACATTTGCAGAAGTGAGCAATTTTCATATGACTCTGGAAAAATTGTAATTTATAGATTAGCTCTTTGATTTCAAATCAAAACAAACTTCCGACACGTAGGTAGGTATGACTAAGATGCTATATGGCCTGTGGGTGAGTCTGTGTATCATATACAAAGTCAAGATATCAATACCCAAACAAAACATTCAGAAACTATTTCCCTTCTTTTGGACACCCCTGAAATATACAGAAGTAAATCTCTCTCTCACGTTTTCCTCTTACATGTTAAGTGAATTTGTGTGTGTGTGACTTCTTAATTTAACATCAGCCATAGTGAAGATCAAGGAAGGGACCATAATAACAACATTCTGTTTTCTGGGACCTAATTTATAAAGATGCCCTCATAAACAGACACCAAAAAAAAAAAAAAAAAACCCACAAAAAAAAACCAGATAAAAAGTTCATTTTATAAATTACAAAGTTGTGGAAGTTTATGTGTTTCTACTTTTGAAAACATAGAAGTTTAAGAGTGACTTCATTAATCAGACACACACTCAACCAAAATGGAATTTAAAAGAATTCTTTTAACTACTGATTTGAAAGAATATGGGTAAGTTCCCATTTCCGATTTGTTAATCAAAGTCACACCAAAACTATTCACACTGTTGTTCTGATACCTAGACAATGAATTCCCACTAATTTGTGTCTGTGATTTTCTCAACATAACAAAAAAAAAGTTTTCCCTTTTCTACCAGGTAGCTCCAGCTCACACACACCTGCTTTACTGCTGTGGCAATAAAGCACAACAGACATGTTCTCTCAAGTAACACAGACTTAAAAGCATTTAGGATTCAAGAGAGTTGCACCTGCAAACCACAGGAGGCTTGTGTAAATCAGAACCAGTACAATGCACTTTCTAAATTCTACAAAACTTGTCACAATTCTGAGTTCAAGCTGAATTTGGCATATGTGTGGCAGGCACTGTATACAGAATAATTGACATATACAGAGTAAAACAAGGAAAATGTTATTTTGACATGTAGCAGCAGCTTTCTGTATCTTTAGATGGAAAATTAATTCACAGTTAATGGAATAACTTAATCCCTCCCTTACATCTAATACTCCAAACTCTTTACCTCTGTATTCAGGCTGAGTATTACCTAGATTCCCACAAAATTCTTCTCTAGGGAAAGAACACTGTCCTCACATATACTGAAAATATTTAGGTGGATATTACCTGCATAATACAGAAATTCTATCTCCTATGTCCTTGCCAGGTCTTTGCAACCAAGTTCACATGCTTGAATTAATACATTCTCAAGAATTCATATGATGAACATGCAAAATTGTCTAATTCAGTTCATGAAGCACTGTATATAAGACAATTGACTAACCTAATGCAACTCCTTGGACTCATGTCATTAAAGACATAGAAAAACAGGAAGAGTGAAATACTGCCATACTGCTCTGTATATACCTCAGCGTATTTCATATGCCTTGTACTTTCCATCAGAAAGATTCTGCTACTCCAGAAAGCTTTGCAAATGACATTTCAAGCCAAGAGTGAAAGACCAGATATCGAAATCCAAATCTATTAACTACTGAAGAACATTCAGTAGAAGAGTTGGCATGTTTAGTGTAACAAAAGCCACAAAAGGTCACAATCTAAAGAGAGATATTTTGACATTCTGCATTGAAACAAGAATAGTAGGAAATACTTGCTGCTCATACATTCCCCTGAAATTCAGCATAATATAAGCTTTTGCACTTTTCCAGATATACTGGTTAGAATTTTATAGATTACAGGTGCTGCATCCTACTTGAGAAAAGCTGTGAGGCCATTCTGAAGAGGCAAATAACTTCCTTGGGAAGTTTATAGGCTTGGTTTTCCAGACAATAATTTCAAACTTTTCTGTCAGCACGTTACGGGACAAAACCGCATGATAGGTGAGATTACAGATGATAGCACATAAACTTTGAACACTAATTGCAAAAGACTTCAGCATATATGATTCTCCTGTAATGTTTTTCAGTCACTTGAAAGCCACAAGACCTCTAAGGTCAAGAATGTATAGTGCCCTCTCAGCTTCCATTCTAATATTATATATTAAAATATTTTATATATTAGACTGTATTTTAATATATAACATACAGTACTCTAACAGATCTGGGGATGCTGATGGCAAACTCTATTGAAGTACCCAGCAAAATTTACAAAGTGTTACACTCATTACAATATGTCTAATAGTTGGAACTCAGAGGGCAGGGTGAAGAGCACTAGAAACTACTCAGTGGAAGTTTTATGTTTAACAGTTTTGCAAAGCACAGCAGAGTACCTTAATACAAAGAAGCACTGAAGAACAAATTCAGAGTACTCAGCTGAACAGGTGGGAGGTTTTTTGGTCAGAACACAATTTCTCCTCTATGCCCCAAGAAAAGTTTACAGACCCCAAGTTACCATCCTATTTGAAATACCAGCTACATAGAGCATAATGAAGTCAAATGAAAAGTACTGGAACTCTATAGCTGACATTTTATAGCAGTGTGTTACACAGACTGTATATATCTCTATCTATATATGGAGAGAACCATAGAATCTTTAAGGCTGGAAAAGACCTCTTAAGATCCAACCATCAAATGCAATACTCAACTTTGTCATGCAATTATCATAACCAACTTTATGTTCAAATAAAGACAATGTAGTTCAAATACATTCCTATATCTAGGAGAAATATCTAAAAGTCTAGTTTAATGTAATCAGTAATTATTCTATTTTAAAGTGATTAAACAACTATTTTTGCATACAATTGGAATTTCTCAATTTAATTTATTAAACTGTTCAAAATAGCTTTGGACATTTATTTTAGGGTGGAACACAAAATGGCCCACAGCTAGTAAGTCAAAATGAAACAGTATAAACTGATTTGCTGCTTTTTTAACCAAAGGTGGTTCCCAGTTTTAAAAGAATACCCATGCAAATGGAACATAATATTTCATTCTTTTTAAACACTAAATGAATGACTTTGAATATAATATAAATATTAACAGTTACACTTTCACTGTCAGCTGAAACACAATCATTACTCTTAACACTAACAAATATGTAAAAATGCAGAAGTTCTACGAAAATTAAATAAAAAATGTAGGTAGCATAGTCACAAAGCTCTGAAGGAACCAAAATAATGAAAAAATATAAGCTCAGGGGAGAGTGCAAAAGTCAAAGCAATTTAATGCAATCATCTTTTGTAGTAGTCCAGCATACCTAGAAGATTTTAATTCCTGTTTGGTTCCACTCAACAATTTAGGGGATTTTTGGTGGTGGAGTTTTTATTTTTTTTTAAATTCCTTTAACAACTAATAGATGTTTTCCATTATTCCTAGACCTGGCACTTTATGAACTTTAGTAAAGACTTTTGGATCCAAAGTTAAGATATCATGATAAAAGGGCAATAGATTTGGATTACAAGCACATGAACAAATAGTTATTGAATCAAACTAGAATACAACAAACTTACCACAAAAAAATGCATCCTAGTCAAAACCAAAAAGGTTTCAGCGTAGCATATCAATTCTGACACAATGCTATCAGTTTCTTAGGAGAATTCAGCATGAGTTCCTGACTCATTCCTGACCCATGTTACGCTGCTAACTTGGCTGATTTTAGAGATAATTCATATAACCTTTCTTTTTGAAATCAGGAAAACTTGTTTCCCAGTACTTTCAAGTAAGGAAGTCCTTAAAAAACTAATTGGCAAAGAAAACAGGCCAAAAGAACATCTTCATTAGGTAAGAATTAGGTTACAAAGTTATTGCTTAAAATAGTTGCCAATGAGACATTAAACACTGACTGGAAACACATCTACTCACTCCAGGGAACTCAGTACTTAATCCACTACTAGTGAATCACAAAAACTGTAACAGTAGCAAATTTTCCTGTCAGGATTACTCAGCAATTCAGGCTTGCTAAATAAAACAAAAGCCAGAGACAGTTAATTATCAAAACTGTTTTTTACTTCCTAGATTTAAGTGTATAAAATATGAAACTTGTTCTTGAAGACTAATGTTTGAAAACAATCTGGAAAGCTCATGCAATGTAACAAATCTGAGTGGTATATCAGTAAGAAAGCCTGACATGGGGTACTATATGAATAAATAGGGAAGTGGAAGGAAAAAAAAAGTTGTTGCTCTCTATATACAGCACTAGTAAGGCTCACAAGACAATACCAATTAAAGCTCTTTAAAGAATGCTGAAAACGGGAGAAAGAACAGAAGAAGCCATAAAGTGATTTAAGGACTTGAAAAAGTCTTACTGTGAAAGACTGAAAGAACTCAGTGGGTATAGCTTATCAAAAAGACAGAAAGGCCTCAATTATAATTTAAGTAGTTGAAGACAGAATATAAGGCACAGAACAGTGAACATGAGAAATAGGCACAGAAAAAAACCTGGCCACAAGCCAAACCCAGACAAATTCAAATGTAAAACTGGATGAGGTACTGTTAGGGGTGAGGTATCTAAACTGGAATAGATTACACTTACTGACTAAATATGGACCAAACTACACTCTCCTGATATACACAAATTATATTTGAATCCCTTTTGTGTCCAGCTGTAGCCAAACAGTGAGCTTGACACAGGGGCAGTACATTACAGAATATAACACGTAGTTTATCTAAAGGTGTCCTTTGGCTTAAAACACTATTAACAGAATCCCTGAATTTGCTGTATGAAAGCAGCAGCAGTTCTTTAGGTACAGAGGAGTTCTAGAGTCAGTTGCAAAGAAAGTTTGTACTCCAAGAACTCAGAAGTCAGTCTTATTAACATACAACTTATATTTCCTTGTGCTAAACTGAAAAGCGCAGAGAAAAAAAAAGCTGTATTGTTGGACAAGACCTGATAGTAACAGTTATATCTCATTTAGGAAAATGTTAGTAGGACTAGAAATATAATTATTCATAAATATGAAATAATAATTATTTCGAAAAAATACTATCGCGGTTCTATATAGAAACAGATAAACTTCACATTCCAAAGTGAGTATCTCTAAGTATATGGTATTCACACCACATTGACACTACTTAAACAATATTCAAAAAGAAGTTTAAAAGTAGCTGCCTGAACACAAGATGAGATACTAGATTAAGTTTAAATAAGAAGCATAAACAAAATACCTAAATACATATACATGTATGTAACCTGAAATCAATTTTAAAAAGCAGCATCAACAAAACAATCTACTGGATTTGCTATTCCAGACCTCAGCAGAGTCTAGGGGGTAAAGAAAAATAAAATTAAGAAACATATCACAGAAGCATTAAGGTTGGAAAATATCTCAGAAAGCCATCTACTCAAGCTTCATGCTCAAACCAGATACTATCCATCGCTCTCCCCTCATCCTGCCTTTTCTAAATCCATGCTGACTACTTCCAATCACCTTTTTTTCCTTCACATACCCAGCAAGAGTTTACCAGTAGACCTACTCCCTGATTTGCCTAAGGACCAAAGCGAGGATTCCTGGCTCAACCCTATGATGACTACTTCTTTTTAAAAGAGGTCCAACATCGTCCAGTCAAGAGGATTTCCAGCACGTTTCACAGGTTATAGACAGCAGCCTTGCAATGGTATCTGCTACTTTGCTACTTTGCAGATACCATTGACAGGAGGCTTGTATTACATCGGTCTCAGCCTCCTTGAATGCATAGACATACAGAAATCTGTTTATTACTAATAACAAAGAACTTAAGAGTTTCAATAATTTTAAGAACTACAAGAATTCTCCCATTTGGAATTATGTGAGTTTCCAAAATTATTTTTATTTATTTTATTTATTACATTCTACCACGATTATTAATTTATGAACAATAAATATCCAATTCTTCATGTAGAACAACTGCAGATTTACAAAGAGGAAAAAGTAGTTTGATTTAATGATCTTTTAAAAGACGGCTTCCATAAAATCACACATAAAATTAACTTTGGCTGTTCTAGACCACAGTACTATGACAGCACTTTGGGAAAACAATCTTGCATGCTCAGCGTGGCAGTGTTTACTCAGACACTACGAAAATGTTTCTGTGTCTCAACTGTAAGCAGTTTTTACTGCACGGTATGAAACCGACTTAGCATGAACTTGAGCATGTCTGCCTAGCATTATTATTTTTATTACTATTGTGCCTAGATGACAAAATGACAGTGGGGATGCAAGTCATGTGACCAAGTGCAGATACTTCTAAGTAAACTAGTTACTTCATCTCATCTTTTAACAGACAGAAAAAGTCATCAGAGGAACTATACCTTAAAAAGCATTACAGACTTCTGCTTTAAGGATTACGCAAGTAGTTTCATATATATATATACATACACAGTAGATGTCTAAAGCTTCTTGAGGTTATTTATTTTACTTATGACAAGCAATATGCATATATGAAAAACTAGTAATGCAAAGAGGTGGCAATATAGCTATTTACAGCAGTAGTTAACAGTAACTGATACTATTACTATTCATGTCAAGTGATAGCTTGTAAGTGTGATTACTTAGTTCAACTGCAAGGGATAGGATTATTAGTAGAAAGAATATCCAAGAGTTAAATACCAGTTAAATTCAAGTGATGCTAACTACGCAAAAAGAAGTCAGCTATTCTTTCTGAGCAGTTCAGCCATTCTAGAGACCTATTTCATGCTGCTGTGTAATAGCACTTCCATAATAAGGATGCAACAGAAATTGTTGACTGTACAGTGAAAAACTCTACTTGAACACTACAAGTCTCGCAAGAAGCAGCAGTGAAAACTTTTTAATGCTGGTAATGAGAAATGTGCAGCACCCGAGCTCCACCTACAGGATGAAAACAAATGTAAAAGCAGTATTTTTAATTACCAGACTAGAAGAGGACTGTTTACCCTGAAGCCTTAAAATGATCATCTCAAGCCACTGCCATTTAAAAAACTTGAAATAATGCTGGTAAATTTAATCACCATTGCAGTGAAGGCAAACACTTCTATCTGTATACATTACTTCATTTAAAGAGCTGTCCTATACTTTGAAGTGTGGATTTAAGCATGCTAGTAAAAAAACCCATCGCAACAGACCTGTGGAATTTCTCTAACAACTTGCCAGAATAAGTGGGGAATTATTTTTCCTGAGGTTTCCTATCTAATAAAAATACCAAAGTGTCTCAATTTATTTTCAAAACACACACAAATGGTTCAAATGCATACTGAAGTTTAACTTTACCAGTTGAGCAAAGTGTTTGCATTTCAAAGTGACACTGAATATCAGTACCATGAATTTGAGAAGGTGTCTATTGTTTTTCGTACTGTTTCTCTGAAACAGATGTGCAAGCTTGTGGATTCACAAACAGATCGGTATTAAAAGCAGTAAGACTGATACACATGAGGGTTGGACCCGATGATCTCTTGGGGTCCCTTTCAACCCTTACAATTCTGTGATTCTGAGAATACAGATTTGTAGAAAGAGTCATGTATTTTAATAGACAATACTCTGAAAAAAATTTTGGAGGTTCAACTATTCTGCTAGCACATTTAAACATGTGAGGAGATGAACAATTCTGATAGATATCCACATGGCTGTTTGGCCCTGTGGTATGTTACTAGACATTACCTTCCAAGCTGTGTATGCTGGATCCAACTTTCTGTGTGGTATTTCGTATTCGCACCTCCCATTCTCTGCCCGCTCTTATCCACACACGGGGACTACAGAGCGCGGTAAGTCCCATGAGAATATCATCAGTCATCTCCGGTACACTCACAGAAAGGTATTCAGACAATGAAATTTGATCATGTCCATCCTACTTTACCTCATCAGAGCTTACAGTTAATAACTCTGCCTCTGATGATTTTATGCCAGTGGATGCCAGACAAATATTTGCAAAACTGTAACACTAGAAACTGATGTTGCATGTGGTACTAAGCAGTGCTGCCCAAGGTTATGACTCCAAATTGTTAAAAACACATCCAATAAAACCCTCTTCTGAGTTAAGATAACACATTTGGCTATAATACAACTGCTAATGCCCTGAAAGAGTGGAATCCCCACAAACATGGCACGTTGACAGTCCACAGAGCCAGCAGCTTAAAGAATGCTTATACAGATGTCTCTGAACATGTGATAAAATGTCATGCAAGCTTGACCATTGAATATCTGTCCTAAGGTTATGATCTAGCTTTGTGTTCCCCCCATGCCACAAACTTGCTATTACACCTTACACAAGTGTTTCTAGCAGTTAAAAGAGAGGGTGGGCAGGATGCACATACAGAGTCAAATGTGGTTTTATTCTAGACATGTTATTTGGCTGCCATGTACATGATGGTACTTTTACATAAAAACCTATTCTTAGGAAGCTTTTAAATTTCTGAATTCTCACCTCCACAATTCAGTATGGCTAACAATAATCTGTGTTTTCCCAATTTCCATGATGAAGAACAGTTCCTCAACTCTGAGCAGCTTATAACTACTTAGTATTGGGGAATATTATGGTTAATATCACAAACATTATTAGGGTGCAGGATTAATCAATCACACTGAAGGCAGAGTACTGAAAAACAGGACTTAAGTCTTTTCTACAGTCAAGAAACTGCTTCATCAAAATGTTTCTGCAACATTTGAACCAGAAAACTAGCTCATGTACTTATTGTCCCACATACATAATCATTTTCATTGATGTAAAATATATCTTCATTCAATGTACCACTAAGATTATGCAACTTTAGGACTAGTAACCAGATTTGGGGATCCAAGTTACCCATCATCCTCCTTGATCTCAGTGTATTTCCTGTGGGCCAGCTGTCTAGAGCAGATAGCACAGCCACCAATTTCCAAAGCAGCCTCAAAACACTAAGATGGCAGGAAGGAAAAAGAGTTATATCTAGTACAGCCATGAAAACATGGCAGTAAATTTCACATATTGTGATTTAGGTGCTCTTATAAAGAGAAAAGAAGAATGAAAAACAGAAAGCCAATGCTGATGAAATAAAGAGTTTTATGCTGGTATACATAGCACAACATGGTTCTACAAAGAGGTAAAATTTATGTATGGTTCCAAAAGAAATGGGTAAACATCAGTTTACAGATCTGACCACACAAATCTTGTTGACTACATGAAGTTTTCCAAAGCATGAAAGATAGTTAGTTGCCTTGCCTTTAATGAAAAGCAAAATCATGAGACAGAAAAAAATTCTCCCCATTTAGATTGCAGTTTTTGTTTACTATATATTTTTATGCTACTCAGCTGCACTTCTTATGTAAAGTGCTTTTTCTTATTTATCTCCAGCTATGCAGTTGTCTTTGTAGCAAATAAAATCACAAGAAACATCATCTAGGCCTGAAAAATAACTGGCTAGAATCTACACAAATTTGCCTAAACTACAGAGGCTTCTGTATTGTAGCTGGTGTGCTTCTCAAATTCAAATCAATACTGATTTAGGACCAAATTTCCTGTTTATATCCCATGAATATTTTATTTTATGGAGCTATTCAAACTTATTAGCGGTTAATAAATTTTTCTTGGCTATGCACTCACTAGGCTTTTTGCTGCTCCAAAAAAGGTAGACAAACAGAAACATAGTCAATGTATTTTAATATACCAATATTAAAAGTTTATCTGAAATAATGCAAATGTTCACACCACTCTAAAAGCACAGCATGCTTCTAAACACACAGGCCACACAGGTAAAAATACTTCCTCATGTGGAATGCTCAAAACTTACTAATCTTGCTTTTAAAAGGCTACCAATTTATTTAGGTAAAGATAACCTGATCAATATCCATCAAGTTTCAAATGTCAGGGTGTGATTTCTGTTTTCCCTTAATAATTATTTTTGTTTTACAATTAAGATAATGATTGAATGTCCACCATAAGTGACAACAGCCCCTTCTTCAATAATATATGGTTGGTTTTATTTTTAGCTGCCAGGGGTGCAATTCAAGTATGTAAACTGGTGACTGTAAAACAGCAACTGACTTCCAACCAAAGCTATGATACGTATTTTACCTCAAGGCGTATTTATATTCCTACAAAAAATGTAGCTTTATGTGTCTTGACCCAAAGCCAGGGATGGTAATCGAAAAGGAACTTCTGAAGAATTTCTAGACTACCAGGTATTCTTTTGTCACAAAAGGACAATCTAGACTATCCTGTGTTTTTCTGTGTTGACAATATGCTTTGGCCATTAACGTATAAAACTGTATCTGTAGTGGGGGTAAAAAGGAGAACGAAAAAACCAAACAAACCAAAACCAAACCAAGACCAAACCAACAATAAAAAAAGAGGAGGAATGGGTCAGAAGAAACTGTTATGGGAGAGAATCTAAGACACTCACTACATACGCTGGATTTAGCATAGGCAAAGCCAGAATAATTTCATGAGACGGCTATTTATGATAACTGTGCAGAGCTAGAGCACAGAAAATAAATTATCTTACAATGCTTCCTCCCCCTACCTCCCAGTAAGTTTCACTGACTATGTAAGTTTAAACATTAAACTTTATAACTGCAAAGACTTAATAGTTCAGTAAGTTCTGGAGCCCATACTTGCTGAAATACCGGACAGTAAGTTTGTAAGTTTGTTATCAGGTCCTTTACACATCACTTGCATACAAACATTCATCATGTTTGCAATATAAATATTATTAGGCACAAATTCCCAAACCAGCTGTGAAAGAAAGACTGCCAAAACACAAGGTTCCCAGAAAACATGTTAACTCACTGAAAACTGAGTGCTGATCAGTACAGATGTTCACAAAGGCTGGCACAGTTACATTACATAACTGGAAAACACACTTTTATGTCTGTAAAGAGCTGAATATTGCTACAGAAACAGTCATTTGTCTAGAGCTAGTTTAATGATTGAATGTAGTACTACATTACTAAACACAGACATATCTCAACTCTCTAAGAACAATCCTAGATGACATTTAAAAATTGATGTAAAAAGTTGCACTGTGAAAACTGAAAAACTGGTAGGCTTTAAGAACGACTACTGCGTTAGATCAGACATTAATGGATGAATAGGAAGACTTCTAGTTTCTGTCTCAGTGGTGGATGACCACCATGTGTTGTCACAGATAAATAAGCTACAAAACTCAATTGTACAACTACTTAGAAAGACAAAGTAAAGCATGACTCATACAAATACTCTTCATCTATAACTCAGAGGGAAAAATAAGACTCCCATATAAGGTATCAATAAGTGCTCAGTGTAACAAAATGTAACTTAACTCGTTGGCTCAAACTACCAAAAGAAACTAAAAAATGAGAAAGCAATGGGCAAGTTCATCTTCCACAGCTGGAGGTGAGCAGGGGGAATAATTTTAATGTAATACTAACCTATCAATGTAGTAACTGCAAGAATGGAATTGAGCATAAAAATCAAACTGCAAACAAGCTGAAAGACAAAAAAGAAAAAAAGTGCAAAGCTTACCTACGACTAGATGTTTTCTTTTCTGTTTTAGTTTCTTCCTCTTGAAGTTGTTGTTTAGCATTTTCACTTGTATCAATTTTCAACTTCTTGGCAATGCGTTCTTTTATTTGAAATCTCTCATTGCTAGCAGCTTCACCTTCTACACTGTCATCATCTTCATCATTTTCTTCTTCCTCCTTTATTGATTTAAAAATTATAGAACTTCTTTAGCTTTTTTTTTTAACCTACAGAACGTTGAATATAGAAAGCTTTTCTTACCACGAGAAAAAGCTTAGTTTCTAAAGAAACTTTTTAAAAAGTACCTCCTTATTTGTTTCTGAGGGAACAAAAAATGAGAAACAGGATAATTAAATGTTTTTTCATACACAAATTCAATCTTTTCTGTATGGCTTAAAAATCTTTAACAGTCTATTGCAGACTGCAAACCTTCACTGGTCTGCAACGTGGTAGTAGTCTGGTCATTGTTCCTGAATCCAAAATTTGATCAAGCCATTCCATTAAACATGGCCACAGGGCTTTACTACAGTTGTGATGGGATAGAAGAGGTTTGCCCATCAGTCTCTGTGATGGAATTTACAAATACCACACCGATCAAAAGAGACTCTGAAAATCTGTGGAATCAATCATCCTGACTTGCTATAAAGGTGTAATGCTTCCAGACCTAGCAGAGGAAGGCAAAATGGGATAAACCATCTTGGTTCAAAGACATTTGGAGGGAGAAATATGTCATTCCTTTCAGTAATGAAGAAACCTGACTAGACCAAGGGATCTAAGTTTGACTGCTTCCTTCCTTGGAGAAGGAAGCCCCCATGAATCTCAAAGATTAGCTGGTACATCTTTTTACATTTGGAGTGATGCTAATTAGAAAAAAAATTGTGTAAGATGCTACAGAAGAATAACTTCAACCACAGAGAGAAGGGACAGATTTAGAAACAGTACTCCAAAGCAGTGTACTGCATCCAGGGGATGCCAGCACTTAGAGAGGAACACTCTAAAGGCAACCGTATGTTATCTCAGGTATGACTGATAGGTAGGAGGAAAAGTAGCAGGAAGACCACCTCCATAAACATGGAGGGGGAGATGGAAGAAAAATAATAGGTACAATTTTGGGAATAGAAAAATCAAGAGCTGGATTTCAGAAGTTGTGTTTGAGCCAATATTTTGGAATCTTCAAACCACCATATTTTAAGATGCAGACAAGCGGAGACAAGTCAGGAATAAAACCCAAAATCTGTGAGTATTCAGCACGGTAAAATAGCTGATTATTTTGTCAATGAAATAACTGAAAGATTGCTGTGGGGGGTTTGTCTGTTCTCTTTCTCCTATTTAAAATGAAAAGTGGAATAGGATCAGCATTTCACTTTATTTCCCATAAAGTTATTGTTTAACAGAGGAGGTAATGAAACTTTCTGAAGGATTTGCTTACTTAATAAATTACTGGGGAGATGGGATGACAACAGACTTCAATGACAGGGGACAGCATCCAGAAAATTAACATGACAGGATTGTGTTCAGGATGTCTAACGGTCAAAGATAAAGACAGAATTGTGGTGGAGATTTAGCTAAGTCTTAGGTAAGAGTGATACACAGAGTTGGATTTGAGAATTTCTAGAATAAAAATGGACAACTCTAGACAAACTGTAATTGCTAACTAGTAAGCTAATTAAAAGTAACAGAAATATGAGTAACAGAAAGGAGCATGCCATGGATGGCATTTTAAAACAGGAAACTCAGCTGAATCCCTTACATCCCGAACCTTCCATTCCTCTCACTCTTCACACATTTCACCCATTTTCTTCTAGTAAAACACTGACAAAATAGAATATAACCTTCTGCTCAACCTCTTTGCTTCTACAACTGTACTCAATTCTCCTGTCCCATCCCCTCCTCCAGTACCTCTGCCTCATTAACTCCATCAAATCTTGAATCTTTTAGACTTCCATTTTTTTAAAGTCCCATTCCCAACTAATAAATTTAAAACACTTCCACCCAGAGTGGACTATGTGACAACTCAAGAGGGAAGCAGCTGTTCAGGTGGATGATGCTGTTTCCCTAGTGACAGAGAAATGCAAAGCTGCCTGCCTAGAAGCTGTACAAGTTTTCTGCTGCTGTTGTTAGCTGGGTAGAGTTGCCCAATTCTTCTCTTTGCTCTAGAAATAAAAATATATCAAGAGATTTTGTGTGACGCTGACCAATGGCTACTGTGTGCAATAAAATTTAGCCATTATTGAATTGGGGGCAGATATCAAAATTCATCTATCCATAGTACTACACAAAATTTGATGTTCAATAACTATCAAAACCGAGCTGTGACAAAAACAAGTTGTGCAGAAAGAGGAAATGGAGAAATATCACTGGTGGAGGAAAAAAAAAAATCAGACTCGTGGACTCATTTCATGTAATGTTTTCATTAATGACTCAGGCACAAAAAAAGGGTTAACCAATAGCGATGAGGTACTGTTAATGCAAAGGATCCAACTGAAGCAAGAGAAACAGGATGATATTTAATAGCGTGAACAGCAAGTTCAGGCACTTAGGGAATAATAACAAGTTTCTCTTGCACACTGAGGTCTTGTTATTCGGGGGACATAGGGCGATTTGCAAGAATTATTTGCTCACAGGATGACTATAAAACTACCAATATCTTGCAGCAGTGTAAATTCGAAAGCAATCAGATGACGCGTTAACTGAAATAAATCCAGGAGACATGATAAAATACTAGTACCGCTTTGCAAGGCTCAGGTAACTGCCTTTGATTCTACACAAGACCTTTCAGTGAAATGAAACCCAAGAGCACCTGCAGTAAAAAAAAACCCTTTCTATTTCCTACATTATTACCACAGCATTCAGATTAATAGGATGAAAAATAAAAATTTCAATAAATACGCCTAACATGTGCCTATTCCATATTCCACATATCCAATTCACCAAACAAAAGGCCATTTGAGCAGCTAAGGAATTAATAATTAAATACCATTCTGAGAATCTGACACAAATGCTACTGCTTAGCAGAAATTAAAGGACAACAGTTCAAGAATCTGAATTTACACTATGTTTTGTGGGAAAAATATCAGGAAACAAGGTAGAAGCAGGTTGTTTTGCTGGGGGGGGGGGGTTGTGTAAGAGTGAGAGAGGTTGTGTCCTCATTTCCATAGTGCTTCAACTAACACTGCAGTACCTGTGCATAGTGGATAGATATGGAAAACAGATCTTTTCAGGATTCAGTTTGGGGAATGGGAGATAACATTCAAATATTACATTAGTCAGATTTACATCCTTGTCTCAACAGCAACTCAAAGGAGCACGCTCATGACCTATGGCAGCAGGCAAAATCATATTTCAGCCAGCAACCCTACTCTGCACCATATATAACAATCTCCTTGTAATTAAGATAGCATCCAAGTTTGGTTGAATTTTACTGCTTGGTTCTTCTGATTTCCTGTCTTTCAGAGGCCTTGATCAATACAATTTAAGTGATAAATACTCACTGATGTTTGTTTCCCGAAAGAAGTCTTTCCAACAGGACTCTCACTCATACACAAATTTCACCACAGCTCCGGAGTTACAACATTATTTATGAAAGGACCTCCAGCCTTTTGCTGGAAATGTGGCTTGAGCTATTTTTCAAAAACATCTGAAGTAGCATTTGTTTTCTCAAGAGCATCTAATTCAGAATAAAAACTAAATACTTACTTCTAAAAAAAAAAAAAAATCTTACTTACCTCACTCCAATCCCTTTCTTCACTTGCTGATTCACTAGAAGAAAAAGAATCATAACTACTTTGAAATACCAGAGAAGATTTAAAATATGGTTTAAAGAAAAAAGCTCTTATATAAAAAATTGGTTTGGTTGGCTACTTGAAGTTTTAGTCAATTTAGTCATTTATATAATCCTCATATTAATCTCGAAAGTAGCAATTAACAATATTTTCTGACATTTGACTTTCTAATTAAAAATGTGTAAAAGCACAGGATAAAACCAGACTTTCATGGATAAATTCTAATCATATCTTGAGCTACCTAGATGAAACACTGATGTATACAATTAAACTAAACAAACAAACCACACTTAAGGCAGACATTTCTAATCAAACAATTTCTAGCATTTCATTGCAAATAGCCTGTATTTTGGAAAGCCTTCTTTGTGTAAGCATATTTGACATGCACTTTACTGATAATTACATTTCACATCAACATTTCCAGTTGTTGTACACCTGAAGTTTAGTATACTGAAAAAAGAATCTATCTGAACATACTAAGGCTAACGTATCTCCTGCTGTCACAAATAACAGAGATTTTTCATCTCACCATTAAAAAAAAGTTACATTAGAAAAACAAAGCAAGGAATATTAAAGGAGTCCCCACATTCAAGGGTTTGAGGTGCGCTCTAAATCATCAATAAATAAGGTCATAAAAGTGATTCAAACAGATTTACTGTGAAAGATGTTAATTTCACTTAACTAATCTAGAAAACTCTCTGTGGAAGTATTTCTTCACACAAGACAGTAAATTAAAAAAAAATAACAAGAAGAAAATATTTAGATTGCATCCAGGCCAGTAACTCTGGCGGCAGTCCTGAACAAAAAGAAAGCCCAGTAAGAGGCAAAGTGACACACTTGGGATTTCTGATATGGCTGTAAAGGGAACTGCCTTACCAACTTCTGGGAGTATTTTGAAGGGACTACATGTGGTTGTGGATGATCTCTCTGATATATTTGGACTCAAACAGAATCTCTAACTGAAGGTTTTTAAGGAAACAAAGTAGCCTTGGAGTGATGAATAATCAGAATTTTTAAAGACAGGAAACCATAGTTAGAAACAATCACTTATTGTAATGGAGGAAAATCATTAGTGTATATACACAGTAGTCATGTGTTGGGGCTTGAGCCCCAACACTGAGCTCAGCAACAATCAGCTAAAACAGCCAGGTCACAGAGGTTAGTCAGAAAGTAAAACCAAGAGCAGACTGAAGAATTGCTGAAGGGCCTGAATGATATGACAATAAAATGGCAGATTAAATTTGAAGTACATAAAAAGTAAATGCTATACACATGAGGAAAAAGGAGTCCCACATGCAAAACAAGGAGCTCTCAGCTGACCACAGGGAGGTTGGACTTGATCTCTTGAGGTCCCTTCCAACCCCTACAGTTCTGTGATTCTGTGACCATCATTGGAAGGCCATTCACAGCAATCTAGACAAGCTTAAGAAGTGGGCCCATGTGAAGCTCAGGAGGTTCAATAAGGCCAAGAGCAAGCTTCTGGCCCTGTGTCAGGGCAACCCCCTGTATCACTACAGACTGTGGGATGAAGGGATTGAGAGCAGCCCTGAGGAGAAAAACTTGAGGATACTAGTGGACAAAAAGCTCTACTTGAGCTGGTAACGTGTACTTGCAGCCCAGAAAGCCAACAGTGTCCTGAGCTGCATCAAAACCAACATGACTAGCAGGTCGAGGGAGGTGATTCTGTCCCTCTACTCTGCTCTTGTGAGATTCCATCTAGAGTACTGTACCCAGCTCTGGGACGACAACTCAAGAATGACATAGAGCTTTTGGAGCAGAGAATAACCATGGGAACAGAACAACCTGTGTGTGAAGAAAAGTTGGATAGGCTTTAAATGTTTAGGCTAGAAACTAGAAGAGAGATGTCCTCAGAAAGTGTTCTGGTAACTGGCTTTTGCAAAAGGCAGTAAGAGTGGTATAAAGGGATTGGCTGCTTACTGTTTCTTCCAGCATAAAAGTTAAAACATTAAATGATGCCAGTAGCAGCCAAATTCTGGAGCAAACAGGAGGGTGTTACGGTAAACAACACTACAAGAGACAGACACTCAATACTTTGGTGAGAGCTCTACTAAATAGATGAACCACACCAACCTCCAACAGTCACCTGAGCTCGAAGCAAATGGATGCTGGGAGACAACTCAGACAAACATTATTTTTTGTTGGTCATTCAATGATGGCCAGTATTGGTCACAGCATAGCAGGTTAGAGGAACATTTGGTCTGATTCAGCATTGCCATTCCTAACTTCTTAAAAACTCACAAACAATGAGTATACACAATGTTAATCAGGTCTAACATCTGCAAAGTAAGTCTGTTCTGGAAATTGGAAATCATGTATTAACCTCTTGACAGCGGGAACTGAGCTTAGATGTGGATCATCCTTCAGTAGATCATGACTACTTTTACTTTTTCCCTTCATGCTCTGTTAAAAAAAAAAGAAAAAAATTGTATTACAAATTTCAGGACCTGAGAGAATAAGACGGTTAAAAATTATAAGGAAAAGGTAATTTGATTCTTGTAAACTTCAGCCTAACCAGGAAACATAAACGTTTTTAACAGCAAAAGAACAAAGAAGTTTGAGAAACAAGGGCAACAAAATGACTCCATGGATTTTATAAGTATTTTTGCTATAGTAATGCACTTAATTTTAAAGGAAAGAGCAGGGGTGGGGGGTGGGAAGCAAAAGACTATTTCATCTCCACAATCATTACATACGATCAAGATAAACGACCTAGCATATATATACTTGACTGAATGAAGTGGTAAGAACTTGATTTTCCAGTAATAGTATACATCAACTCAAAAACCTATCATGTGCAAAGAAATTGGTAACACAGTAGCTAGATCCTTAGGAAAAAAAAATTAACACCCTGCAATATATCACTGTACAGTACATGCAAGAATCTTCCACTGAAGAAACCAGTCAAATAAACCTAACAACACAGAAGAATTTCAGGCAGAAAGACTGCAGCAAGAAGGCATTCCCCATGCTAATCTAAAAATTACACTTAAGTTTCAGGCTGAAATAAGACTGACAATCTCTGTTATAGATTCAGTCTGCTCTGTGACCTGAACACCTCCTGTTCTGCTGCATTTTATAAACCTTCCAGGAAGACAGGAGTTGTGTGGAAAATGAAATCTTACCCATTTAAACAGAACTTCAATTGTTTTTCATTATGTAGAAAAAAATAAAGAGACTAACACATTCAGCAATATGAAAAACTACCTCCTTCAACAAGTAATTTGCATGTATTTTCGGGAGATAGAAGAAACATAAGGCAAGTGCTTATCACCTCTGTAGACTGCTCCAAACAAGTCCCAGACTGTTAACGGACCCTGTTACCAGCAACCAACTCTATGTGCTGTATCCAGATTGTGCCCTTGCTGGTGAGCACACTGCTTGTGCTAGAACCACTCTTTGCCTTTCTTCACTCACCTTCCCTCATGCAGCCATTCTGCTCTTGCCACTTCCTGACACAAACTTCCCTAATCTTCTGACCTCTGCCTTCTATAACCTCCTGGGACACACAAGTTTTCTTTTTAAGATTCATACTGTCTATAATATAACCATCTAGAGGCTCTCCTGATAGAGAAAACAAACTTAAAAGACACCAATAGCCCCAGTTGCCTTCATCGAATCACAGAACATTAGGAGTTGGAAGGGACCTTGAAAGATCACCTAGTCCAACCCCCCTGCCAGAGCAGGATGACCTAGACTACATCACACAGGAACATGTCCAGGTGGGTTTTGAATATCTCCAGAGAAGGAGACTCCACAACCTCTCCAGGCAGCCTGTGCCAGTGCTCCGTCAACCTTCCAGTGAAAAAGTTTCTCTTTATATAGCCCTTGTTTAATCTCATTTTGAAAGTATTTATTCTTCTCACTTTAATCATCTTCTGTGGCATAAATGTTCACAACTTAAACTCCAAGAGGAAAAACCCCCAATTTTAATTCGTATATTTATCTGTTTATCTTTGTGCCACAACTTTCATGAAAGAGGGAATAATCATTCTCATCTTTCCTTCCCTCTCTCCTTTTTATTTTATTTTAAAGTTATCTATATCCCAAGTTATCCTTCTTGCCCTTCTTTGTACACTCTCAGAAACAAGAGCAAACACTGCAGCAAAGGCAAAATACATTTCCTCACCTAGCCTAAGTATAGCGTAGGCTGAAAAAATCCAGAATAGAAAACTGTTTATAATGAGGAAAATGGAAGCATTCTTAAACTCAATACTTAGTTGGCTAATATGTAACTAAGATAAGAATTCTTATTTTTTGCACCTTAACAGGAAACTATTAAATACAGGAAAAATTTCATCCTGATACATTATTTTCATTTATTCTTTAACTTCTGTCTCGGCCTCACCAAACTGAAAATGAATAGAAAATATTCCCATTACCCAGATCTCTTAGAGGGTTCCTCAGCTACTCACAGATCATCCTTTCAACCTCAGTTTTTAAAAGTATACCCTTCTTACACTGAAACTAGCAAGACTTACTGCATCTAGGAACCAAAAAGGTTTGCTGAAGAATTCTGAATTTGTAGGTGTCAAAGAACCCCATTATTAACTTTGACCTTGAATTTTTCTTATCATGAACAAAGAATGAAAGTTGGTGCTGAAGTTCACATACCTCACCTTAACCAAGATTAAGATAGATACTGTCCAAAACTATAGATACTGGTCTAGGCCTATATTAGAAACAGATAATGAGCTTTGGAGAAAAATGGTTTAATTCTGTTTTAAAGAATGAATATAAATCCCTCATAAACAGTTGATTTGGTTATTTCCCCAGCTACAGTGAGTCCAGAATTCAGTCAGGACAAATACAAGGATATTATTTTAAGACTGAGTTGAAGACAGCATGATAACATTGAAACTGGACTTGTCTTGAAAGAGTTACTCTATCAAGGTCATTTTGTCATGAAATGGAAGAACATCAGACCAAACAAGTTAAACACAGTATTAAAACCCAGACATATACCAAGAGCAGAACTGAAGATGAGCATGTTAAGGTAAATAGTACAGTTAGTCTGACTGGTAAGTACAAACAAGTAAGAAAAATAGTTAAAACTACTGTAGTGATTAAAACTCTACTATCACCCTGACTGATATCATCTCACTGTTACATTGTTCATTATTATTCACTGCTGTCTTCTGAGTCTTCTAACTAAATTCTGAAGACCATTTTTTCACTTAAGCAGTACACTCAGCATCTTGTAGTCTCGTCACTAAAGGAAGCAGGTAGGTACCCAAAATGTATAAATACATAAGAAAGCCTAAGGATTTTTTTAAACTGGCCATTATTTAAGTGGCAAAGTGTCGTGGTTTTACCCCGGCTAAGAGCCGAGATCCACGCAGCTGCCTGCTCTTTAAGGAAAAGAGCAGGGGGAGAAGGGCGGGGGGGGGGGGTGGGGGGGGGGGGGGGGTGAGGCAAGGGAAGGGAAAAGGAAGGGGCAAATAACAACCCCAAAACCAAGAAACCAAAAGCCCGTGGGTTGGGATAAGGACAGTTTACTAAAACAGCAGAAAGATAAAATATAACAATGCTAACAGGACTTTAGAGCAAAAAAATATATGAAGCTGTTGATACACAATGCAGTTTCTCACTGAACCCACAATTCAGGCCGTGCCACCCAGAGCCGTCCCGGAACCTGACCGTCCCCCAAAAACCGTGCGTCCTGGAGCTGCCCCTGTTCTTCCTCCCACCAGCCCCCCTTTATACTGAGCAGGACGTAATTGGTATGGAATACTCCCTTTGGCCCGTTTGAGTCACCTGTCCTGGCTTCGTCCCTCCTTTCTCATGAATAGAGAAATATGAAGAACTGAAAGTGTCCTTGACTGTCTGACAGCAACTAAAACCATCAGGGTGTTATCAGCACTGCTTTCATTTTAACACCCAAACACAGCATTCCATCCACTGCTACAAAAGAAGTTAACTCCATCCTGACCGAAACCAGGACAAACCCCGTGTCCCAGAGCTGCCCCCCACTCCTCCCACCAGCCCCCCTTTACACTGAGCAGGACGTAATTGGCATGGGAGACTCTTTGGCCTGTTTGGGTCACCTGTCCTGGCTTCGTCCCTCCTTTCTCATGAATAGAGAAATACGAAGAGCTGAGAAAGTCCTTGACTGTCTGACAGCAACTAAAACCATCAGGGTGTTATCAGCACTGCTTTCATTTTAACTCTCAAACACAGCATTCCATCCACTGCTACAAAAGAAGTTAACTCCATCCTCACCGAAACCAGGACACAAAGTCAGATGAAGACATGTTAGAAAGACTACAGACATTAACCTAGTTATGTGAATGTGGATAATTCACAACAGTGCAATATTGGATTATCATAATGCATTGTTTTCCCCACAATAATCCCACTTCATTCTGCGTACAGAATGGATTTGCGTAAGAAAATGGAGCTAAGAATGCACTGGCAGTAGACAAGTTGATTCAAACCTCACATATTTTAGCATGAAATCACAATCTTATAATTAAGGAGATGAAGAATAAAGTACCTTTAGGCTCCATGAAATTTAAACAGGAGCATAGATCTACACTATGAAGTCTGGAACTGTACATTTATGGAAATGTAAAAATATCATACAGCAACTTCAACCTTAGGAAAGGCAAAAACCAGTGTTTTTTCAATATATTAAAATATCCGAATCATAAGAACTGAAGTAATTTCTAGTATTGTTGCTCAAAATTAAAACACAAGAACACGATTAAGAATTTAACAGTTTTTCACAAACATGAAAAAAAAGATATTTTTACGTTGAAAAGAAACATGGGGATGATTTGGTACAGTACCTGACTAACTCTGTTGACTTCCTCCTCTTCTTCCTCAGCTTCTTCCCCAAAGGAAAGCAGGTTAAAGTTTCTTTAAGAGACACAACACATTTTCTAGTAAAACTTTCAATACTGTCTTAATAGCCCATAAACTTTAAACATATTAGTTACACATTGTACGCAACTAAAAAAAAAACAACCACAAAAACCCCCAACTTTTTATCCTGTTAAATGCACCAATTTCAAACAGTTACAACACTAACGTTTGCAGAAGCATGTTCTATTGTATTCCTAAGACAAAACAATCATCATAGCTAAGTATCACTTAGAAAATCAAATGTATGCGCATTCAATTAATGTAATTAAAAGATACAATAATTTCTTAATTAATTGTTTACACTATGTTGGAGCCAGTAAGTCACAACATGTATTTCTGTCCAACAGAACTGACAGCATACATAAACTTTAGACTTTCTATTACTTTCCACTACATGTTTATGACTATCAAATTTCATCAGAAGAGGGGTGCCCAGCAGGGACAGGGAGGTGATTGTCCCTCTCTACTCTGTCATCATGAGGCCCCATCTGGAGTTCTGTGTCCAGATCTGGGGCCCCCAACACAAGAAAGATGTGGAACTGTTGGAGAGGGTTCAGAGGAGGTCCACAAAGATGATTAGAGGGCTGGAGTACCTCCCCTACAAAGAGATGCTGAGGGAGCTGGGCTTGTTCAGCCTGGAGAAGAGAAGGCTGTGGGGGGACCTCACTACAGCCTTCCAGTACCTGAAGGGAACATACAAACAGGAGGGGAATCAACTTTTTAAAAGGATAGATAATGGCAGGACAAGGGGGAATGGATTAAAGCTAAAGGAAGGAAGGTTTAGATTATATATTAAAGGGAAGTTTTTTTTACAGAGAGAGTGGTGAGGTGCTGGAAGGGGCTGCCCAGAGAGGTGGTGGATGCCCCATCCCTGGAGGTGTTCAAGGCCAGGTTGGATGGGTCCCTGGGAAACCTTGTGTAGAACCAGGCCTGCAGGTTGGTGTCCCTGCCTGTGGCAGGGGGAATGGAACTCTGTGATCCTTGGGGTCCCTTCCAACCCATGCCATTCTATGATTCTATGGAACTGAAACTTCCCATGTCAAGATGCTTGCTTTTTGCTAAGTATTTTAGTGTGAGAAAAGTGGTGCCTGTTAAAACAAGTCCAGAAACCTCAAACAACCTAGTTACTAGTAGATACTAATTTCAGTGGCATCGCGGTCGCAAGAGCAGGACTGCACATTCTTGCCTACGAGAAAGGATTAAACTACTGATTGACACAGCTCAGCTGATACACAGTAACCACTGCAGTCAGAGCAACTGCTTTGTAAACTCTCTTCAGAAACAGAGAAGTAGGATTTGCTAAGATTAGAGAACATTCCTCTGTACATTTTGGTAAAGCCTTGTTTCAAAAGCAGGAGTAAAAAGTTACCAATCTGCAACTTGAAGGTGAATGAAAATTAACCACAGCTTATGTTACATATATTTACTTTGTGCCTTTTACTTTGGACTTCTTGGTTTCTTCTTCTGTTTTTTCCTTCTTCTGTTTTCTATTTGGTCTCGGAACAATGTCATCAAAAGGATTAAACAAAACCTGTTAACAAAGTAGTATTTTAGCCACATCTTAATTGTTTCTTTATATTTAAATTATTCAGTATTTTAAAACAATATATAAAGACATGCCAAGTTTTCATAATGGAACCCAGTTTTCTGAACTTGCAACAAAAGAATTTTGAAATTTCAAGTTCCAAACCAGAATATACTCACCTCACTACTTCTTATTTTATGTGGACTGAGAGGTCTCTCTTCCTTGTCAACTTCTACCTCAGCCAGGCGCAACATGTTATATATTGTATCCCCTGTAACCTATCAAATTTATTAAAAAAAGTTTGAAAGTCCTTGCCTATATTTTTGTTAATTATTTTGCAAAATGTAAAGCAAGCATTATGTAAAGATGCAAACTACATAGGAGATACTGAAAGCATGTAAGACTTCAAAAAGACAGCAAGTGCAACATAGAACGGTTTGGTGCTTTTTTAAAATTTAACAGTCAAACTTGTAAGAATACAGGTAGATAGACCTGTATTTTTGAAAGCCCAGGCAGGGGAAGTTGTCAAATTCTAACTGCAAGCTATGAAACAGAAAAAGAAAAGACACTGAAGTAAAATCCAGAAATGGATTGTTTTCTTTCAAGTAAATCATGAGTGGTAAATTCATCTTATGTTTCTCATTTTCCTGGTTCTTCTCAAGTAATCAGAATTTACAAATGGTATTTTCTAAACTGTTGCTAGTATTACATGAACTAAGAAGAGAGTACCATAATCATATTAGTAAAATTATTCAAAGGAAGTACAAAAATATAATTTAAAAGAATAACAGCAGTAGATAAGTAGATAGAAGTAGATAATTATCTACAGAAGTAGATAATTATAGAACATAGAAACATTTCTAGTAGTTGTGGGAAACAAGGAGAAGAGACAGCTTATAAAGGAGTGAAATGAGTTTAAAATGTAGGTAGCAGCAAACAATGCTAAAATAGCCTTTGAATACAGAGAAACTTATGGTAATATCTGTCACACTCAAATTTGGACTCTAGTCTGTGAAGCAGACCTTTCCAAAAATTGTGTGCTTGTTGTTAAGTTCATCTGCACGACCCAGTGTAAAGAAAAATTGACTCCCATTATCATGGGGCCCAGCATTTGCCATAGCAACAAGTCCTCTTCGATTAAATCGCAGTCGCGAGTGGAACTCATCCTGGCAAAGACAGAACAGAAAGGAACAAGATTTAAGTACACAACTATTCTTTCTACTTCTTTAGCTATGACTTATTTACACTAACATGCACACACAGAAATGTGCTGTTAATTTTCTTTTAAATTCAGACAGAAATAAAACCAAAGTATTTTGAAAACTAATGCCATTATTGTATTTAAAAGCCTCTGTTTTCAGAAGAAAGTATTTAGTCAATGTCTTTTCTTCTTAGAGTCTATAATAATGCAAATAAATGAACAATCTTCTTTCAGAAGAAAACATAGCCAATCTTTCAGAAGAAGACATAACCAACAAACACTGGAACAAAAAACCCAAGAAACCAGTATATCAATAATAGAAAGACATGTAAGTTCTATTTTGCTAACTTTCCCTTTTTCCAATCATTCCCTAATAATCGATTGTTACTTCTGTTGGAATTCATTATCCCCTCAACATTATAAAATCCAAAGCATTTCTAAACAACTGCATTTCATGTTTCTTGCAAAACTATTATTTTGTTAACCACTGTATTTAGGGAGAAAATCTTTATGAATGTAAAGTAACTGGAAGCTCAGTAACAAGTTGCAGTAATACAGTACTGCAAAAACCCGTAGAAAGAACATCTTCTGCACCATAAGATGACAGAATAGCATTTTTAAAACAAGGTGAAAGTAATGAGTAACTGGGTTCTAGCTGAGAGAGAGAATTTTCCTTATAGTAGCTAGGATAGGACTACAGTTTAGATTGGTGCTAAAAATGCAAAGGTGTTTTCATTGCTGCTAAGCAGTGCTCACACAGAGCCAAGGCCTGTTTCTCACCCCACCAGTAAGAAGGCTGGGGATGCACAAGGAATTGGGAGGGGACACAGCTGGGACAGACGACCCAAACTGACCAAAGAGATATTCCATAGCATACAAAGCTGGGGGAAGAAGGAGGAAAGAGGACAACTTTCAGAGTGATGGTATTTGTCTTCCAAAGTCACTGTTATGCGTGATGGAGCCCTGCTTTCCTGGAGATGGCTGAACCTCTGCATGCCCACAGGGCACTGAATTAATTCCTTGCTTTACTTGTGCACAGCTTTTGCTTTACCTATTCAACTGTCTTTATCTCAACCCACAAGTTTTCTCACTTTCAACTCTTCTGCTTCTCTACCCCATCCTGCTGGGCAGGGAGTGAACAAGTGGATGGCTGTGTGGGGCTTGGTTGCCAGCCAGCATTATACACTTGACAGTAATATATTAATACCATGGTAGCATCACAATTCTAAACATGCCAATATTGAGATAGCACTAATTTTAAGCAGCGATACTACAATATTGATAATTTTTGTTTTGCTCTCTGCTCAGGTACCAATCCCTTCCACAGACTTCATGTTTATGTTGAGTTTACTCTAGCAGCAGGGAGATGGAAGGCCCAGAGAACGACTATGTAGTTTAAGTTACAAACTAAATGTGCCTGCCCCATCTGAAATAAAACAATAAGGCAGGGCAGAACAGAACACAGCTGCTATACATGTGCAGCTTCACTCAGGAGCTGAGCCTCCTGGTATCATAAAGATGAACACATATACAATATCCAGAGACCCTCGTTAAATGAGACACAATGTGCATAACAACGTACCTTTCTGCCTCTGAGTCTGCCACACAGCAATACCTACTCTCCACTCTCCCATCTCCCCATTTGTCCTTGTGAAGTTCATGCTAGCAAGGTTATGTGTTTATCATAATATCAGAACAGCTAAGTTTAAGAACCCTCATTTCAAAAGGGCATATTCAAGTACACTGCTGTGAAATGTGAAGGTAATTACTCTGCATGCATAATGTTCCATTTCTAATGTGAGATTATTTTTCTCTGAACATGACATAGTAGAAAGAACAACTGACAGAGAATAACCAATTAGTGTGTGAGATATACAGATACACACCTTGAAGGGAGCTCCATAGATTGAATCTCCACCTGACCCAGTACCAGTGGGATCACCTCCCTGCACTATAAAGCCAGGCACGACTCTGTGAAATATGGTGTTATTGTAATACTCTGGGGAAAAAAAAAAAAAAGAAAAAAGATAAAGTATTAAATACATGTTAGTCTTAAAGTCAAACTTTCTTATAGATTATACAGAGACATCCCAAGACTGAAGTTCCAGAAAGCAAGTACTTAAACTGAATTCTGCTATTTCTATTGAGTTGTGTCCTCTACTGTCTTGTTCAGTGCGACTGTATCTCAGCTACAAAGAAAAACAATACATGGTGTCCTGTGTTTCTGTGGCAAGTGACACTGCACATCGCTAAGATAATTGTTGTGAGTTTGTGTGCAAGGTCCTGCTAGAGGAGGGAGGGTTGTAGGGGTAGCTTCTGCAAGGAGATTCTACCTACTTTCCCTGGGTCTGACAGAGTAAATACCTGACAGCTCAAGGATGGACCCTCTGCTGAGCAAGAATGAGCCAATCAGCAACAGTCACAGCGCCTCTGTGATAACATATTTAACAAGAAAAAACATGCAAGCAGCTGGTTTTTGCCACCTCAAAGGCACTGACAAATCATTTTCTTTTCAGCTTTTAAGTTTTATCACCACAACGATACAGCAGTTTAAAAGAAGAGGTAATACTACTATATTCTGTCCTGGCCAACATTTCACAGAGATTGTTGGCCACATCTACACACCAAATGATTCTCATTTGCACTCACAGGCAAGAAACCCAAGTGCCACACCTTTCACTGCCTACACTGTACCCAAACTGGTCATTCACAGAATGAAATACATGGAACATTTTGGTCCCCAAGTTATCCTCTTTCATCTATCAGGTAATAGTTATGAGATCATGTGGTGATTCAGCCCCAAGCAGTGGCTGAGCACCACATACCACTCCCTCCCTCCCTGAGGAGAAACAGAGCCTCTAAGGGTTGGGATAAGAACAGTTTACTAACAAAATCACCTTGAAAAGGGAACAATTACACTCAAAATTACCCTAAATTACACTCACACTCAGTGATAACACAAAGTATCTTATCAACCCTACAACAATTGTAGTTGTGAGTACTGCAAGATTTCAGAACCGCCCGCCACCCCCACCCCAGGCTAACTCAGCTCACCTGTGCTGCCTGCTTGGGGAGGTTACCTCTGACTGGGCCAGAACCAGGACAGACCATAAGACAACAGAAGGAATGAAGACTTTACTTCAGGTACATTTCTCATTTGTGGGTTTTGGGTTCTTTGTGGGTTTTATGTGTGTGGAGTGTTTATATATATATATATATATAAGTAAAACTAAACCAGCAGTATGCTGCACAAAAAAGCAAGTTTTGCAAATGTTACAACATAGCTAGAAATATTCATGGATGGTCACTGACACTAGGATGGTCACAAGGGAACTCAAATTTACACAAAGCACAAGATCCTACACAGTAGCCAGACAAATTCAGAAAGGAAATAAAAGCCCAATTTTTTAACACTGAGGATAACCGAACTCTTAGGAGTTACCAAGGGATAAGAAATTCAGTTACCGTTGCAAAAAATCTCCACATTTCCACATTAGTTGTAAGAACACAGAACAGGCTCGATCCGTGATGGAAGCAGAAATCCTAGACTGCTGTTTTCCTTAACAGAGGAGGGCTAAAAGAGCTCTTAACTACTAAATAAATGCATAAATGGGAAAATAGCAGCAGCTAGAAAACATGTAAAGGCACCAGCTCCTTCACAATTTATTGTTACGGTTTTCCTGATAGGGAGATTCCCATTCTGGTACCCACTACTTCAGTGAAGAACATGACAGAGTTTCCATCAACAGAAGTACGGTACATAAAACACTAGAAGCACTCATAAAAGAAGTGAAAAAGTAGTAAAGATGGCAATACAGACATCAGAATTTCGGAGGGTGTCCAATACTGCATCATTGCTATTTCAAAAATACAGCAAAGAAGTAGTTATACTCTGTGGAGACTTGCTGAAAATAAGCTTTCCCAAGCATCTGATGCACAACTTTTCAGCAATACTAAGTCATCTCCCATATTTCAGAAAACCATCTAATATTTTTAGGGGTTTTTTTCCACCTAGCTCCTCCTCCTTGAAAAACAATGCTTGAATGCTGGTTAATATTTTCTAAATGCAAATAAATTCATTGACATATTAAAACATAGTTTTGACACCTACTTTACAGAATTTTGCACAAGGATTGCATATAAAATAATTTCAACAACTCCTATCCTGTTCAGTTATTACCTTCCATACAAAGCTGGATGAAGTTTCGACATGCTTTTGGTGCTTCTTTTGACCATAATTCTATATCTATATCTCCTGCTGTTGTTCTGAGCAAAACCTATAAAAACACAGATAAACAATTAGTTTTACTGTAACACATCACTGATAAAAGAACATCATTGCTGATGCTGCAAACATTTTTGAACTCATCACATTAGTAACAGTAGCAGACATTCAGATAGCTACTATTAGCTACAGATACCACTACCAAAACTTAAGATACACTTCTGAACTGATGTATAATAAGGCTTTAAGCCCAATGGCATGGTACACGACACATTAGAATCATAAAATCATAGAATGTGTTAGGTTAGAAGGGACCTTTAAAGGTCATCTAGTCTAACCCCCATAGTAAGCAGGGACATCTTCACTAGATCAGGTGGCTCAGAGCCCCATCAAGCCTGACCTTGAATATTTCCAGGGATGGGGCCTCCACTACCTCTCTGGGCAACCTGTTCCAATGATCTACCACCCTCATAGTGAAGAATGTTTGCCCAATATCCAACCTAAATCTCCCCTTGTTTTAGTTTAAAACCATTACCCCTCGTCCTATCGCTACAGGTCCTTGTAAACAGCTGTTCCCCAGCTTTCTTATAGGCACTTTTTGGGTATTGGAAGGCCACTATCAGGTCCCCCCAGCGTCTTGTCTTCTCTTCTCCACGCTGAACAACCCAAATTCTCTCAGCCTGAGGTGCTCCAGCCCTTTTACGATTTTTATGGCCCTCCTATGGACGTGCTCCAACAGGTCCATGTCCTTCTTGTGCTGAGGGCTCCAAAGCTGGACACAGTATTCCAGGTGAGGTCTCACCAGAGCAGAGTAGAGGGGCAGAGTCACACCTCTCAACCTGCTGGCCACACTTCTTTTGGTGCAGCCCAGGATGTAGTTGGCCTTCTGGGCTGCAGATGCACATTGGTGGTTCATGTCCAGGCTTTCATCCATGAGTACTCCCAATTTCTCTTCCTCAGGGCTGCTTTCCCACACATCATCTGCTAACCTGTACGGGTAACAAGGACTGCACCTTGACCCAGGTGCAGGACCCTAAACTTGGCTTTGTTAAACCTCATGAGGTTCACCTGGGCTCACCTCTCCAGCCTGTCCAGATCCCTCTGGATGGCATCCTGTCCCTCTGGCACATTAACCTCAACACTTAGCTTTGTGTCATCAGCAAACTTGCCGAGGGTGCACTCAATCCCACTCTCAGTATCATTAATAGAGATATTAAACACTTCACAGACCCTTGACGAGCTCCACTTGTCACCATCTAGACTTAGAGCCACTGACCACTATAGAAACTTAAAACGCCATGTATCACTTTCACATTAAACAATGTAAAAAATAACTTTACTATAAATCCCTAGAGGCATATGCCTGTCTTACAAGTAACACGATTCAATTCGGTATCTATTCAAGAATACACAAAACTGAATGAAACGCTTGAAGGGCCTCCCTGTGTTAGGCAGCCACGCAGCGCAAGTCGCGCTGTGTTTCAGCCACTGTCCTCAAGCGTGGTAACACCTCGAACTGACTTTAACCCACCACGGCGAGGCGGCAACTACCAGCACCACCCGCACACTCTCCTCACTCCTCTCCTCTCCCCCCCCAAATGTCTTCACGCACAGCCCCCCCAACACGCGTGCAGCGCACCCCCTCGCCTACAAAGCCCCCACGGAGCACAGGGCTGCCTCCCCCGCGCCCCCCGAGGCGCGCACACCCCCCTCGGCAGCTGCTCGCCGCCCGCAGATCTACGGTGTAGCACAGCCCCCCCCCCCCCCCGCCGCCACACGACGGCCTACCCGGTATGTCCCTCGCCCACCGCAGCCCCTGCCCCGGCGAGCCTCACCTTGCCGTTGGTGGGGGGCTCCTGGATGTAGATGTTGCTCATGGTCAGGAAAGGGACCGGTGACCGACCGGCCACCCAACCTCAGCGTTCAGCAACACTCCGCGGCCAAACCTTCCTACCACCCCAAACCTCCCGCCATCTTGGGCGCCTATATGCGGCTCAGGAGGTGGGGGGGTGGTTGCTCACTCCAGGAGGGCAAACGAACAAACAAGTCTCCAGTCAGAGTCTCTTCAAGAGTTACTGAGGCAGAATTCCTTTTAGAAAGGTCTAGTGGCTTCTCCAGAAACACACGACTCTTCTCCGTGATTCTCGCCCGACACTGGCGTCCCCCGCCCCCCCCTTGCGAGTGGCACGATCTGAGGATGCGCCGGGAAAAGCTTTCCGGGGGCGGAGCCCTGCCGCAGGTCAGGCTCGAGTCGGGAGGACGGTGGCGGGAAGCGCGATGGCTCTGCCGGGTAAGGAGTTCTGCAGGCTGGTCTGCGGGAGGAAAAAGAGGGGGCCCCCCCCGACTGGTCCCCGGGGCGACGTGCTGGCAAGGGGAACAAGCGGAGGGTTGATAGAAAGTTAGGCGGGGAGGGCGTGCGGTGGCGCGTCGCGTCGCGGTGGGCAGCGGGGTGGGAGAAAGGCGCGTCTCCCGGGGGCCGCAGGGCCTGCAGGCGCGGAGCGCCGCGCCGCTCTGGCCCGCGCCGCCGGCTTTCTAAACCAGCCGACCGCGGGAGGGAGGTAAGCGGGTAAGGAGAGAGGGAGGTGGGTAGATAGGTGCTCGGAGAGGGGACGGCCTGCCAGGCCAGGCCAGGCCTCGGCGAGGGCGGCCATGTAGTCGCTTCCTTCCAGGCCTGCGGGACCTCTTCCCGACACTGTGGGTGAGGGAGGGACAGTTGCTCCCTTCCTATCGCCTGCTGCTGTCAGCCACCCGCAAAGTTAGATCCAGGGAGTGGTTGTTGTCAGGCTCGGGTTTCCTCCTCGTTTGTTGCGTCCCACGAGATTACCGATTAACGGTTGTGCCCTACGAGAGTATTGTTTGGCCGGGTCTGCTGGGAACGGTGGTGGGGCAGGTTAGGTGGAAGCCTGCTGTTTGCAAGGAGTTTAAATCTGCGTTAGCCAAGCGTGCAGCCAGGGCTTCATCGTGTGTTTGGGTTTTCTGAGGAAAACGTCTCATGTCTGTATTCACAGGTTTCTCAAGCATTTTTAATCTTTTTTGCAATCCGGTGTTCCTCTGAGCGAGTGAGGTCCTTGTGATGGTGGTTGCTGTATGGGCTCATAATTTTCATGAAGATTAGCACCTGGGAAGAAGGGAATGGAAAAAAAGAAGCTTTTAGTAGTTTGTTAGCTTTTAATCATCTGAAACTTCATCTAGTCTAAAACTCTGCTTCCACTATTATTATTTAAGGCCAAAAATACTAACATTTCCATCTCAGGAATATGGTGGGAGTGTTTGGTGAACATCATCTTGTCACCTGCTGGGTGTTCCTGTTGGAAATCATGACATGAAAACTCAAATGACACCTGCATGTATTATGAGAGATTTTGTAGCATGTTGTATCTGTACTGACCTGCTTTGTATGGAATGTCAAATCTTTATTTGCATACAGGTCAGTTGTGCAGTAGGGCTGAAATTTACTGAGTATTTCAGAAAGCTGAGGTAAAGTAGGTATCTTAGGTGATCTTGCTTTCTTGTTACGAGGTGTAGTGAACAAGCATGTGCTGTTCTGAGTGTTTCTTTGATGTGACATCGCAGTATGCAGGTATATTTTTGTTTCTTGCTTCTGAACACTGTCATCTATGTTCCGTGCCTCCTTACCACTCAGGTTTTTCCTCAAAAGATTGTCATTAAACAGGCACATAAACACTGCAGAGTTTATGGACCTCAAAAGGGATTTGCAATACTGTGGTTTTGGGGATGTGTCATAATGGAATGTGTACATCTTTATTGCTTAGCTTTCCAGTGCATAGACCAGGGAGTTGTCCAAGCTAGTCTTTCAACCTGAGGTTTGAAGGGAGAATTTTGTTGTTTTGAGTAGATTTTTCTAGACACAGTGCTTGTCCCAGTAAATCAAAGTTTAAATTCATGGAACTGATGTAACCCCTTCCTGGTTCTTTAATTTCTGTCATGGATTTCTTGTTATGCTTGCTTAATTGGTTATTTAAACAAATCATGTGATTGTTTGTGAAACTATGTAGCTAAGTCATTGGATTTTTCATGATCTGTTCAGTTGGAGGATGGAGGGACACCCTATTGGGTTTTTTTGGGAAATTCAGATGTGGCTTTTGGTATTAACAGGATCAGATGATAAAAAATGAGAGTGATTTATTGGGGGGGGGCAGGTCTCTAGAGTTTCTCTTCTAAGTCATGTCCTACTATGTCTATTTAACTGTGGGCTCAGATGGGACAATTACACGCTTTCTATACCTAAAATTTGCACTATTCTGGTCCTCCTTCGTGTACAGTGTCTACAGACTTTTCTGTTACTCTCTGCTGTTACCCTCTTTGCTTTCTTGTGTGTATATATGGTGCCATGCAAGTTTTTTGGTGCCACATATATTCCATGGATTCAGAATTGTTTAATGATTTGTTTAGCTTTTTTGTTTGTATGTTTTAGCTATGTCTGTCTTGTCATTTCAGAGTGATTGCTTAGACTTTTTTTTTTTTTTTAATTGCCTTTTGAAGACAGTTCTTATAATTAGAAGATAAATTACTCTGGAGTTTCCAGTGAATGTCTGTCAACATCCGTGCACTGCTAGAATTTAAGACTGTGCTTCCAGTGCACACTAATGCACACTGGAATGTCATATAGCTGTTACCATAACTAAACAAATGCAGAATCTTTCAGATAAGTGCAATAATTATTAAAATGGAAAGGTTGGAATAAATTAAATGGAGGTTTGGCAGTAAGTTAGGTGAAACTAAATGATCCATAGCAGTTTATATTAGCTAAATTTATTTTGATACATTATTGCACAGAAAAGTGACCTTAGAAATGTACTGGCTTGGTTTTTTAAAGTTTTTTATTTTTTTAAGAGAATTTAAGTGTACCTAATTTGTATGTAGTTGTGTACTTGGCGTTATCAAGACAGATTTTTAAAAAAAATTAAGATGTCTGTCTAGGAACTTCTGTTTCATGGAATTTTCTCTTTCAGGTGGAAATAAGGATAACATTAGAGCAGGATGCAAGAAATGTGGCTACCGTAAGTCTGTAGTAATCAATATGAACTTACAGTGTTTTCTTAAGTTTATGATGTTAGAACTGCCTGTTGGAGAGGATGAGGGGTTTGGTTGGGGAATGAAAAAAAGTGTTCTCCCTTGTTGCCCAGACGTTTTCAGTTTAAATTGCTGTCATTTTATTTATTTCCTATTCAGTCTCCAGCTCCTCACAACTATTCTTGTTTTGAAAAGCATTGAATTTTTTGGGGGGAGAGGAGGGTGGGGAGGTAACAAAAAATGACTATATTGTTGTATTTATACATACACTACACTTGCAGTGCACTTTCTTAAGAAATTCTGAATTGAAATCTCCATTATTGATATTTATTGAGATTAGCATTTGTGCTTCTGAGCGTCACTGCAAACTTAAGCAGACATCCCAGCTCACATTAGGTTCAATCTGTTTAAAAAGAAAAATAATTTTAGATTTGTATGAATTTCTATGCTAAGAAAAAATTGTGTATTCAGGAGTTCAGGAAACAGTTAATTTTGTTAGTACACGCTCTGTAGTTAGCATTTAGCTCAGGCTTTGCATTATGTTCTGGTCATAGAAGCGTGTCTGTGGTTATTCTCATGGTAAAGACAGGTATTAGTGAAGATTTCAATTTATTAATCACTAACTTCTTTTATGTTCAGAACAGTGAATAAGTAGACATTGCTTTGCAGTGAATTGTGTTTTACTTTTAACAATGTGATTTAATCTGGATTTTTTTTTTTATGTGAGTTTGGTGGGAGAGAAAGCTTGCTTTGTTCTTTCACTGTGGGCTTCTGGCCTTTTTTCCGAGGAACTTTGTGAGCAAATTGCTTTCTGTATCTGCTCTTCCAAAGGAACGTGGATATCATAGATTTAGTTCTTCATTTCTCCATGTAGTATCAGAAGTGCTCTTGAAAAGAAGGAAACTTGTAATCAAATCACACAGCCAGTATTTGCTTCTAAAAGCTCTATCTTCAAGATGTAGGTATTTTGTTATGAAGAAGATGAGCTTATTTCAATTGCTACTTGAATTCCTGTTTCTTTAGATTAGTTTGTCCCAAACCGTATCTTCAGTTTGTTTTATTTCTCTTTTTTATTTGAATAGGTGCATTCAGCACAAGGTTTCTAAGTCAGTCATGATGTAACTTAGAAAAATAAATACACCATTCAAGTAGTAGCTTATCTCCTGGTTGTTAAATATTATGTCTCATAAGCGAATAAGCTTTTTCATTACAACAAGACAAGAAGAACAATATAACACACTTGCTCTAGTTTTTTTAATATTGCTCTTCATGCGTTTAGGTAATTTCTTCAGGATAGATCTGAGACCATTAAAAAAGAAAGTAGAATTTGGGAAAGATCTTTAACAGTAGTAAGAGGTCATAAAGCACTATTAAATGGAATAACAATGTGAAACCTGTCAAAATTCTTTGAAGCCTTTTAAAAATAAGCCTTCTCCATCCTTGTTCAGAGATTGCAGCTTAGCCTTTTTTCACTTCTTAAAACTGAATAATACTAAAATGGATTTTCTTAAGCTTTTGATTTTTTTTTTTGTAAACTTTGACCTTTTTCTTTTTATTTGTTTTGTTCAGCTGGTCATCTGACATTTGAATGTCGAAACTTCCTCCGAGTAGATCCTCAGAGAGATATTGTTTTAGATGTTAGCAGCACCAGCAGTGAAGACAGTGAGGAAGAAGAACTGCAGAGATTGCAAGCCATGCGTGAAAAAAAGAGTAAGATGTTCTTTTTGAAGTTTGGCTGGTTTTTATTTTTCTCTGAGTAAATTGGTTAATGATCTTCTGAAGTACTAGAATTCTCATTTTAGCCTTTTTGATAACTACTGTTAGTTCTTTTCGTCTGTGCTTTAAATGTAGGTCTCTTACTTCATGTATTCAAAGATTTTATATAGCCACATGTATTATTACTATTAATGTTATTAATTCCTGTTATAGGAAATTAGTAATATACCCATTTGGAAACCCTCTAAAAGAGCTCCTAAATACAAAAGAATATAGACTTACTAGGAAGCTGCTTATGATGAAAATGACATGGGTGTTCAGAGTTCTTTTCATTAAAGCATGTAATTTAAACATCTTGAAGTTGGTAGTAACTCTTAATACTAATGACAAATAAGACAGCTGAAATTCTCTAGTTTTAGTAGTCTTTTGATCAAAACAGCTAGTTAATTGAAATTAAGTAGTGTTCTCTGTTTGGAAGGTCTGAGCATCAGCTGTTTTTCAGAGAGTAAATAAAAGCAGATACGTGAGTTCATTTGAACTTGGAATCCAAAGAGGATGTTCCCCTGAGTAAGAAGGGGAGATTGTGCCACCATAACAGGTTTTAAATGAATGAACGTTCTTCCTGTCTGTACCCTAAACCAGCATGTTTTGTTCTGCTTCTCCACTTTCCAGACGCAATATTCAGTTCATATTAAAGCTGCTATTTAGGAAGAAGGGATAGATGGAACCCTCTAATTCGCTGGAACACTTCAAAAGAAATGGGTAGTCTGCTTGTCAGAAGGGCTGAATTTGTACTGCAGCAGTCTTTCCTTGGAACAAGTCTCTTTGGGAAAACTTCCCATTTAGTACATGCTTATTTTGAGAGTTATTTTGTCCCTAAACTGACTGAAGAAACTGAAGGAAAAATGCCCATTTACTTGATCTTGAACAGAAAAATAATAAATAGGGATTTTTCTCAAACTGTGGCTAGCATGTGTACCGGAACTTGATAATCTAGGGAGGATTTTGCCATTTTCATGTGGCCTAATTGGTTTAAGATTTTTGCATTGTTTGCACTTAATTTTCTGCACCACTTTCGTAAAAATTGCTGAGTGCTTTTATTCCACACACTTTTGTTTCTGTTTAATTGCTCCAAAAGAAATTTGCTTTTTGTAACTCATATTTCAAATTTTACTCCAGAGCATAAAGACCAGTAACTTCTATTTGTGGCAGCAAATGAATGACTGCACTAGCATGCAAGCTTTATAGAAAATTATATCTATGATAGAAATAAGATGAAATGCTCAAAATGAGCTATATGTTTTAAGGGTAAACTGCAAAGCCAGTATTTTCCTGTTAGTTGACATTGTAATGTGTATTTATGTAGTGGATTTGCATTTCAGAGAGTTGAAAAAATACTTCCTGAACCAGTATAGAAAAGTCTAAGGTCAGAAATTCATGCAGTGTGATAAAAATACTGCTTCTAAGTGAAATGTGAAGACACTATATGATATTATAGTGTTAGGGCAGGAAACAAATGTGACCAGATGAGAGGTAACTCTTCTGCCAATTTTTGTAGACAATATATTGGCAGCTCGTGCAAATTTATCATAGTTATGGCATAGTTATTGATGAAGTGTGAAATGAAGATGTTTGAAAATAATTCAGGTAAGCCTAAGGGAATATTCCTTTTTTTCAGTGTTCTATTTAAATCACCCATTTTCAGACTTGAGCAAGTCTTTTAAAATACAGAAGAATGAATATGAAAACCTCAAGATAATGTAAACATGTAAGAAAAGCCACATCTTTTTTGCCACGTTTTACAGGCCTTTTCTCATTCTTAGTACTTATATGAAATTCAGTAGAATAAAAGTGTTATAAAAAGGCCTGCTACTCTGCAAAGTATTTCAGAAATTGATATACCAGACTAGAATTTTCAGGAAGGAAGAGAAGAACTTTTAACCAGAACTTTATAGTAACTCTACATTGCTATTAAAATCACTCTTTTAATGCTCATCTTAATTCAGGTAAGTGTTCTCTAAACTGTAACTTTCTATCCCCAGATTTAAATGAAGAAGAAGAAAAAAAGAAACAAAGAAGAAAAAGCAAAGAAAAAACAAAATTGAAAAGACCAAGGAAAAGGTAACTCTATCGCATGCCTATTTTAATTTTTAAACTGTAGAACTATTTCTGATGGTTGAGTTGTTTATTAAAAAACATTATTTCTTTTGATGCAGCTTTATTTGTAAGTTCATCTTCAGTTTGCAAAGCTCCCTGTATTCCAGTGAGAGCTTGCTTGTTCTTTGATAATTAGTAAAGCCACAGGCTTTGTGTTGTGGAGTTAGGACCAGGAAAGTCTAGACGGCTCTAGCAAGCTGGAGGTCTCCAGGTTTGAGAAAGCAATGCTCCCTCTGACTGTCCAACACTAGGCAAGATGTGGTGGGAAAAGGACAAGGAGACAGGAGTATTAAAGAGTCAGTCAGGGACCCTAACATTCCTTGCATGTACACATGCATGTGTAGTCATACAACCATATATATACATGCTTTAAGTAATATGCAACTATCATAGGTAACATAGTAAAAATGTAGTTTTACTTAGCATGTGTAAGTTGTAATGTTCCTGTTATTTTAGAAGCCTTTTAAAAAGTGTTACTTCAGTTTCAAAGGAAAGCGTTGTAATACCCAGATTTATTATGTATCTGTATTTTGGTCTGCTGGCTGGTGGGTAGGGGAGGGCAGAGTTTGGTTTTGGTTTTCTGTGTGTTTTTCTGTTTGGTTGGGGTTTTTTTAGAGTCTAGACAGGCTGCTCATTAGAAATGTTTGTGAGACCATATCTGGGGAGCTGCACTAAAAGCAGAGAACTGTGGACGCTGCAATAAAAAGGTCTTTGAGAATTAAAGATACAGGATTTAACATTGGGTTTATTGACATTTTTTCCACCTTCCTTATTTAGATGGTGTAGCTCTATTTTACACTTAAGAACACAGTAGGAAAGAGTCATTGTACTGTAATGCACAGTTAATCATGTAAACAATAGCACAAAAATTGAGAAAATTGTGACTTTTATTATCTTAATTCTTGTATGTATGTATGTAATCAGTCATCACTGCTGGTTTGAGACCAATAATACCAGCTGCAAGAGCATCCCAATTTGTCATATCTGTTTCTCTTAGTTTTTTGCATGAAAGAAATTCATGAAGATTTGTCTGAAGGCATTACTGTAACATTGCTACTGATCATGTGATATTTGAAAAGCTGGAAGCTGTATCTTACTGTAATACCTAACAGTTTTCCATTGGTCTGTGCTCTTAGTTTGTGTCTCTTTGAAAGTTGAAAAACACTCAATTTGCCTATTCCATTGTTAATTAATCTGTATTATTAGCATACTGCTTTTCTGGCACTGGAGTCTAGTTAGACAAGTCATCGTTCAGTTGAACATGCAGACTGAGATACCATAAGCTTTTCAGTGGATGCTACTGTATGAATTCCACAGCAAACGTGATTTGAGACGTTTACAGATAAAAATACAGAAACCAAAAAAACAACTTTTTTTTTTTTTTTACTAGATCGTCCTCATCGAGTTCTGCAGAAGAGGATGGGCGAAAGTCAAAAAAACAAAAATCACACAGAAAAGAAAGAGAAAAGGAAAAAAAGCATAAATCTAAAAAAGGAAAGCACCATAAAAAGGAGAAGAAGAAGAGGCGAAAGGAAAAAAGTTCATCTTCTGATAGTTCAGACAGTTCTAGTAGTGACTGAGGTGCTGGCCTATTTTTGTATTCATTTCTGCAGAGAAGATGATAATCCTTTCACATCAGATTTAGTTGTGCTTTGCAATGCTTTTATTTTAAAATCGTAGAATGGCATGGTTTGGAAGGGACCCCAAGGATCATAGACCTCCAACCCTCCTGCCACAGACAGGGACACCAACCTCCAGCCTGGAGTTACACAAGGTTGCCCAGGGCCTCATCCAACCTGGCCTTGAACACCTACAGGAGTGGGGCATCCACCACTTCTCTGGGAAGCCTGTTCCAGAACCTCACCTCTCCCTCTGTAAAAAAACTTCCCCCTAAATGACATATATATATATATATTTTTTTCCCCCCTAAATGATATATATATTTTTAAGAAATCTATTTGTGAATGTCAGTGCTTCAAATTATTAAATGGACCATTTGGGAAAAATTCTGCTCTGCTATTTCAAGTTTATTAGTACTAAAGCATGCAAATCTAGCTGGTTCTTCACTGTTAGTTCAGTTGTGATTAGTTCTTTTTAGAATTCTTTACACTGGGGTATCGTAAATGTTAGTTTTCCAGTCTTTGTGTAGAAAGATTTGGACTTCGATGTGCTTAATGTCAGAATAGTTAAATTAAGTTTGGAAATACAATTAAGGTTTTCAGTTGTCCTCTTGATGTGTGTTTTGCATTACATTTTCTACTTGCATACATAAATCAGTGAAATCAGTGGGTCTGGAGCAAGGAAAAAATGGATAATAAGAAGCTAAAAGAAATCACTGCTTCAAAATTATCTTCTAAAATAGACTTTGCCACACAGTAATACATTCTTTTGGCAGGATCACTGTGAGCAAGCTGAAAACAAAAGCAAATAAAAGCTGTTAATGTTTCTAAATCCATCCTTTCTGTTTAGGTTTCGTCCTTTTACACCTATGACTGTTTTATCTTTGATATAAAGGCTCACTTCCTAACTCCAGATGTCTGTCCAGCAAAATTGTTTATGAAGAACCACGTTAATACAGTCTGCAGTGATCAGTACCAACGTAAACCAAAATAGGCAATTCAAAGACTGACAAATGACAAGAACTGTGAAGCCTGTGTTCATTCTAATGAAACTTCCATTGAGAAGCTAAACCAACCAACCTCTTGTGGAATATAAGCAGTTTGTGATGTTGAAGTCAGTAGTAAAATTTTACTATTTGCTATTAGGAGCAGTGTCAAAATTTTATAATTGAATTCTGGGGTATCCAATTCGTATCTTGTACTGTGGCAGGGTACAAGTTCAAGACAGGCTGATACTTTTGAGCAGATTTTAGGTGTATAATCCTACCCTTGAAATACCTCAAATGCCTGTGTTTACAGCTTTTTGGAAGTGTTCTTCATGGCTGTGGTTTCATGGTTTGTTGTTTTTTTAATTTTTGCTCAGGCACGGAACTGTTTCTACCCAAGCAGCTTGACATACAGCTGCAGTGCAAGTCTCATGAGAGTCAATAAAGGAGGAAGAGCAACACTTAAGCTTTCTTATGTGTAATACAAGAAAGTAATATCTGTTGCCTGTGGTTTGTATGATGGGTTAGAGTATTGAGTCAGTACAAATGCTCGGTGGTGTTTTAATGGTTACTGCATTTGGCCTGAAAGACACCTAAATCTAACTTTGTGTCTCAGACCAGCATCCTTATTATTGAGCAACTCCTGCTGTAAATCCTGTGCTAGACAATATTGAAGATCAAAATACTCACGGAAGTCACAGAGCAAAGAGAAATAATCTAACGTTCTATGTAGGTTTCTCAGTAGAGGATAGCAAGATTCCTTGCATCTGCCCCTTCTCTTACTGGCTTTGGTCCAGTCTAATTTTCCATGTACTATATCTTGATTTCTGGGATGAGCTTGGTAACATAAGTGAAGGGAGCCTGGACTCCTTAATTAGCTAATAGCTGTGCTATGAGTTAGGATTAAACAGACATTTCTTTTCTAAATACTAATTTAAGAGATTCTGGCATGCTGTTGTTCACTGATCTCCCGAGTATCTCTGTGCCAATTTATTTTTGACTGGTTTAATTATCTGTGCCTGTCATCCTGTAGAATGTTGTGGGCTGCTAAAATCAGCAGTGTTGCCAAAGGAAATGCTTCCTCAAGCCACATCTTAAGACACAACTCTTTGCAATTGGTGGAGGACTGCTGTCCCATCTGCCTGGGCAGCTAGGAGAAGGCCAGCTATGTGATGTCATATCTCCACTACTTTTGCTTCCAATGCATCCTGGGGTGGGCTGAAAGTAAGCCTGAGTGCGTCCTCTGCAAGAGGGGCACCCAGTCCTTCCTCTTCTCAGCGTGGGTGAGAATACATAAAAGTAATTCTCCCATTATTGTTATTCTCCCATTGGACTCAGTCCTGGGTCCAGTTTTGTTCAACATCTTTATCAATGACCTCGATGAAGGGATTGAATGCTCCCTCAGTAAGTTTGCAGATGACACTAAGCTGGGAGGAAGTGGTGATCTGCTGGAGTGTAGGGAGGCTCTTCAAAGAGACCTGAACAGACTGGACCGATGGGCTGAGACCAACGGGATGAAGTTTAACATGGCCAAGTGTAGAGTGCTGCACATGGGACATAACAACCCCATGCAGCACTACAGGCTTGGGGAAGACTGACTGGAGACCTGTCAAGCAGAGAAGGACCTGGGGGTGTGGGTTGACTGCAGGCTGAATATGAGCCAGCAGTGTGGGCAGGAAGGCCAATGGCATCCTGGCTTGTATCAGAAACAGTGTGGCCAGTAGGTCTAGGGAGGTAATTGTGCCCCTGTACTCAGCATTGGTGAGGTCATACCTCGAGTAGTGTGTCCAGTTCTGAGCTCCCCACCATAAAAGAAGGACCTTGAGGTCCTCAAGCGAGTGCAGAGAAGGGCAACCAGGCTGGTGAAGGGGCTGGAGGGCAAATCCTAAGAGGAGCAGCTGAGGGAGCTGGGGATGTTTAGCCTGGAGAAGAGGAGGCTGAGGGGAGACCTTACCACCACCTACAGCTACCTGAAAGGAAATTGTGGAGAGGTGAGCGATGGTCTCTTCAGCCAGGTGACAGGAGATAGGACAAGGGGAAATGGCACAAAGCTGTGCCAGGGCAGGTTCAGAGTAGATGTTAGGAAAATTTTTACTGAAAGAGTTGTTGGGGCGTGGAACAGGCTGCCCAGGGAGGTGGTTGAGTCACCATCCCTGGGTGTGTTTCAAAGCAGGGTAGGTGAGGTACTTAGGGATATGGTTTAGTTTAGGATGGGAATGGTTGACTTGATGGTCTTTAAAGGTCTTTTCCAACCTTGTGATTCTATGTTTATCTTCCCATGTTCTCCCAGTGATCCCATGGTACTGACTCTGGGGAATGGGAATTTGTATCTTTCTGGATTTTCTTGGAAAGCTTCACCTGAAGGCAGGGAATTGAAGGGAAAAATCATTGAGTTCTATGTCAGAATGGCTGAAGAGTTCATTAAACAACCTTTATTAGGTTTAGTATATCTCTATGCATAAGTGTAATTTATCCATCAAACTATATTTAATGACAAATTAGAGAAAGAATAGAGGCTTAAAGTTTAGAAGAGCAACTGGTGTATATTTTAGGAGTGTTCCTTATACTTTGGTGTAGTTTCAGATAGGCATTTTATATTCCAGGTCTGATTGTTGAAATCAAAAGATTACCTGTCTCAATGGTGGCCCAGTTACCGTCCACGTAGCGTTACAGCAGCAATTAGTGGTAGCTACAGTGGTGCTTTTGTACAACAATGTAAGGCATGAATTTCAGTGTTTGCTTTTTGCCACTTGTTACAAGTGTATGTAGATTTTTATATTTGGAAAAAGGCTTTTCTATTTTGAAAAACTTAAATATCACTGTTCTCTCGAATCACGCACTTAGGTAGATGAGTATCATGTGACATCCCTGACCAGCCCCTTTTATGGGGGAGTGATGCCAGGTGGTGTGGAAACAGCCTGGGCTAACTCAGCTCATCTGGGATAACTCAGCTCACCTGTGCTGACTGCCTGGGGAGGTTACCTCTGGCCTGGCCAAAACCAGGACACAAGTGAGTATTTGCTAGTCTCTGAATGTGTTACTAGAATAAACATTACTGGTTTTCTTATTTGATTCAGCCATAATTTTAGTGAGTCTGATGTGTTATAACAAACATTATTTCACTTAAGTCTCAGCTCGAATCAGAAGGCCTACTCTGATTCCAGAAAAAGAAGCGACATTCAGCAGGTTTAGGTATCAAAGCAAGAATTCTAATATTAAAAATATTTCTTCACTCCTATCAGTTGTTACTAGCTTCAGTTTTCATAAATCACACTTCAAGGGTGATGCCTGATACAGCTGCTGCTGTGTGGGGCCAAGACAGTGATTGTATGCCTGCTACTCAACAAGCACCAAAGGTTTTGCAATATGAAGGTGATGCCAGTACAAACAAGGACTGTCATTCCTTGTCAGCTTATCTAAAATGCCTGTTTTCAGAAAGACAAAAAATGCATGCAAGTAGTATATGGGGTGGGATGAAGAAGAGAAATGAAGGCAAGAGCATGCCAAATGGATAGAATAATGAAGAGTCAGTCTGTACACCTGACAGGTACCTGTCTGGAATGCAAACCAACCTTTTTGGGTAAGTACCAGGGAATGATGTAGATAACGTGTTCCTTGCAGTTTTTCCCAGAATGCAGAGGAAAAACATTCACCTCTTATGATCCACCTGGTGAATGGGTTCTGTGCTAGAAAATGGTCCAATGGCTGTCATCACTGAATAAAAGCTGAATTAAGCTGTTGTTTTATGGTTAGCTAAAGGAAATACATATTCACAGTGTCACCATTCTTTGCAGTGTCATCATTCTTTGCAGCGTGTGGGACACCATGGAAAATCCTTTAGTCTCTCTTATGGTTTGGAATATATATACTTTCCCATGTACCTAGAGTCATAGTTATATTCAGCACAATCAACTGGGTTTGTGTAACTTGTTTTTAACTTATTTTGAATACATACCAGGTTGGTAGGGGGATTGAACAAAGATGCAATGAACTTTTTCTCTTTAGACTGTGTTCCAGTTACACTTCTGATCTTTAGAGTTACTGATCTTTACAGGCATTTTGTCAGTCTGAACGTACTTGCTATCATCATGCTCTCTTAAACTTGAGAAGTTGCTACTATCCTCAGTTTGCAGTGTGGGAAAACTTTTGTTCACATCTCTGATATTTAACAATGTAAGAGCTTACTGGTTTACCATTACATATTCCTTTACAATCAAAATTTGTATGTATATTGCACCACTGCTCATTAGCTTCACTTTTTCTGATTGTACCATTCATTAGTGTCAGCTCAAGCTGTTTCCAGGAGTTATTGCTAAGTAAGTTGTTTGTGGGTCAGATAGATACTTTGCTGTATTTTGAGCTCTCTTCAGTCTATGTGGGTCTCTTGCAGTCTGTGAGGGAACATAAGTAAGGGACAAAGAAAAGTTGTAGCCATAAACTGCTGAAGAGATGGAATTAAAAGAAAAATAGAGTAGTCCAGTTTTATTATGCAGCTTTACAACTGAAGTGTCTTCTCATCTTTTTTGCTTCAGCAGTAAATCATATTGGTAAAACAAAATACAGCTAAAAATTGCAACAGGGCAATTATAGCTAGGAAAAAAAATGGTGTCTAATTACAAACTTGGAACACAGTAACCTTACAGGTTTGATAATTAAGGGGGTTAAAGCTGCTGAGATCATCAATACGTACTGAACTCTGTATTTATTCAGTGCTCTTACAATTGGCAGCGAAGTCATACCTGCAGGTTGCTGAGGAGTATCATGAGTAACGCATCTGGCACACTCCATGGGGTCTGTCTGATACAATAGTCAGTTCCTGGAACTTCTGGGCTGCGTTTTCAGCAGTTCATCTTTTGCAGCTCCTCACATCTTTCCCCAGTCAAAGAAGGATGCAGTCGGTATGTATGCAGAACAGAATGCCATTTCAAAAAACCTTTAGCTCCCCTGATTATTCAGTAGTTCTGACATTGCCATGTCTCAGGGACTCGACCGTCTGACTTCTCAAAATGACATCAGAGGCTTTTAGGGAAAACATGCAGTTGGTAACTCTTACTGCAGTTTCTGTCTCAGGGCAGCGGTACCTGAGAAGGGCATTAATCACAATAAATAAGAGCAAGAATAGATAGAAAAATGTGCCAAAAGTATTTCTATGATAAAAATGCCAGGACCCAGAAACTGTTCATAAATACTAGCATAGCAAACATGAAGACTGATTTAGGGGATAAAGAAGAATATGAGGTGGAGGTCATAGAAGAGGTAAAAAGAGGTAAAAAGATGAAGAAACCAAAGGGATGAGAAAAATGGAACTACCAAGATGGAAAAGGTACAAGCAGCCTAGAACAATTCTCCAATACAGAATAAAAGGAAAATCCTGTCAAGAATGAGATGCATTTTTATGTTAAATTGATAAGTTAGTTGAGAAAGAAAACCAGAGATGTTTGTCTAGAAGTGCAAATGTTCTCCTAAAATGCTGTACTTTAAATGGCAGCAAGGAAGGAGCAAAGTCTGTAATAGAAACAGGCTCTTCTGTAGAGTTCATTTGAAGTCTAACATAGTATTCCAAATGTGACTAACTATTGTTTACAGTTTCCCCTGTAAACTAAATATTAGTCCCACAGAGAAAGTGTACAGTGAAGAATAATAATTCATCCTTATTTAACTGCATTGGATATAAATATTCCCAAGGCTTTAACTTAGTGTAATAGTGTATAAAATACCCTGGCAGAATTTTGACCATCATAGATTCCAACGAAGAATTGAGCTGTAAGAAGCACGCTGTGTAGTAACAGTATATGAACATCGCCTTAGCATCCTTTCATCCCAGTGCACTTTAAAGCATTAAACCATCTTTATGGGTCCTCTGCTTCAAACCACAGTAGTGTGCAGTGACATTCTGAATATGCTGTTCACAAACTGCAATGTTGTTCTCTGTACAACTCCTACACTTAGTTAAAACAAAACTACAGCTTATTCTGGGGACAATCTCACTACAGTAATTTAAAACTGAAGGCAGATGGTCCTAAGACAATGCAAACAAGAACAGCTGTTCAACTTCAACAAACAATTTTTATATGTACATCTATTTCAAAATATTTGATCATATTTAGTATCCAGCCCAGATCTGAGAAGGGAGTTTCAAGACTGTTTTAAGTATAACAGAATTACTAGTTTAAGCTGTGCTCCATGCTTGTAATGTTTATTTTAAATTCCTACTGATGATTCATTTTTCTCTATTGTAAGTCATTTGTCCTCTTACAGCAAGTTCCATGAAGTCCATGAAAAACAGCTGTTTCTTCAGGCAAACCAAGTGTGAACAAAGTTTCGGGCTGATGAACCCCGTGGAATTAATTTGGTGGTAGAAGTAATTAACATTTTAAATAACCAAAATTTTCCTCCTCTAGTTTGACGGAACATATTTAGTCAGTTCACAAAGACACGATTACACCTTCATGGATCCAGGACTGTATGCATTCCAAAGAGCAGCAACACAGAATACTTTGCAGCTGTTACATCCCTCCTGCTTCTCTCTCTTTATCACTCTCTTCATTCTTACCTCTCTTTTTTTTTTTCCTATTTGCAGGGAAAGCATCTATTCCAAAACAGTTGGCCTGTATTGGTTCGGAAAGTGTGAGTTTTCTGTGATTCAGGGGCTTATTCTATGTCCTAAGAAAAGATTAAGATCAAAACCATTTGTTTGATTCCAGTAAATTGGGTTTGATATTTTGGTTTGGTTTGTATTTTTTTAAATTTCACATTAGCAAGCAATTCTCTTCTGAAATAAGAAGTTGAAAGGGAGTTAGCTATAAACAACACCACCTCCCCCACCCACAGTGGTCAAAACTGGTAAAAACAGTAAGGCAGAGCTTTCCTTTTCTACATATGTAAGAAATGTGGGTATGTGGGGCTTGGTGGTATATGAAATACGCTGCACAGGCTTTGTTTTCCACATTATGTTTAGAAAGAAATGGGTTAAACTCTAGGCTTCAGCTTGTCCGAAGAGTCTAGGGATACTTACACTTGTAAAGCCCTGGTTTTTACAAGCTTTCAAGAATTAAATGAGGTAACCATTTTAGGGAAGATCATCTATTTTTGAAGACAAGAAGCAGCCTCCAATACTGGATGGCTGCAATGAGCTATCTCAAATGGGCTTCAGGTAGTGTGTAATAGAAACCTGTTAAAACAAAATGTAAGAAACTTGGATGCTGGAAGGTGTTTTACAGACCTCAGAAGTATCTCTGCATTTATGTTAAAAACTTTCTTAGTACGACACTTTGCTCAGTTTCTGTACTGAGATAACCCATAGGTGATGGTTTCCTATAGAAAGGCTAACTTGCCAATTACTACAGGATGGTTAAGTTTCCCTTTGAGGTTCCTCCTCAGTTCAGATCTGTTCTCTAGTGAGGTATTGATATTAAAGAAGTTCCTGTGGTAGTAAGACCAGCTTCAGAATAAAAGAAGTAGGGAAGATGAGGAGGATGAATTATTCTTTCCAAGAGACCGAGTTGCTTGTGCCAGGGACTAAGAATGCTAGGCACTGGAAGAAGGATGAAAGATTTGGATCTAACAAAAACCCAATCTTTTTGTGGATTTATACCAATAAGAACTCAAATATTTCTTTCGAAGGAGAAGAAGCAGACACTTAATCCTTTCAAAGGTATAACTTTTTTTAGCTATATAACTTTGACTTCCTTAAGGAAATCTTGTCTGTTACATTTAAATTCTACGAATTTGCTTTGCCAAACCTTTCCAAATCTCTGAAGGGTTCTGAGTCTTAAATAATTGCTGTCTTTCTAGAACATCTGCCAGATCTGTTCCATGTGTGACTGCTGTTTCTGCTGTTACTGTATCTTCTCCTGACTGAAAGAGATTAATGGTTTGAATCTGGAAACAGGCTGCCAAAAGAGTGTTGCTCTTGGGATCAACAACCTTTCCTCTCCTTTCCTCCCCCCCTCCCCCCCTTCCCTCAGATTGAGAAGTTTTATTACTGTTCTTCTATGTTGTAGCATAAAATTAAAAGATTAAGATTAAGAAGGCTCTTCTCAATGCTGACAGTAAAAAAATCTTTTTTCATAGATAACAAAGAATTATTTCTCCATGTTAACACAGGGAATGCAAGAGCTAAGGAAATTAAAGGAAGAAAAAGCACCAAAGAATAAATGTTTATCTTCCATTGTAAAATGAGTATATGAGTAGATTACTTTTCATTTGATGGCTAAAAATTAATAAACTATTCCTAGTATGAGTTAGAAAAAATAGTCAGTTCATATTATTAATGCATGGTTTTGCTCTTTTTGGAATGCTTTAAACAGATTTTTTGTATTCCCCAACAAAGCCCTCATTTACTAAGTTTTTTCCTTATTAAATGTAATAATTACTTAGTGTTAAATCTTGTTTCACTGAACAATTACTGAAAGAACTCAAAACCAGAATAAAATTGGTATTCACTCAGTCTTTGAGGAAGAAGGTATTTTCACCCTAAATATACTCTTATAGGAATGTTTACAAGAATGTAGAAAAGCTGGACTTTTCAATTAGCAAAATGCAAGTTGGTAAGTGTATAGTCCTCTCTAAATATTAGCCAAATTCTTTATCCAGCTGGTTGTCTAGATTAGAAGAAAAGATGCTTGAACAGAAAATATTTACAGACAATCCTGGTATTTTGGAATACAGAAATACTCAAATGACAGAAGACTGTTCTTTGCCACACCAGCCAGCATCTACATCATATGTTATTATTCCTCTTCCACCAGGAACAGAAATTTTTTACAAGTCCTCGGTAGACATGATTTCTGCAGTCTCTTTTAATAGAAGGTGTTAAAATGTTTCATCTGCAGGGAACCAGATGGCAGCCTTCCACAGAAATTGCCAAAAATCCCCCATAAGTTGGTAGGAACGTTATTCAGAAATACCTCTCAATTATTCAAAACTTCCTTGTCTTCTTTTGGAAGTTGTATGAAAGTCAAGCAGCAAGACCTTCCTTCAGGTACTTTATATTCTTTATATTGTAATACAGAAATGAAATATGGAAAGCCAGTAACAAGGAATAGGTATAGTTTACTGGCAACTATGGAGGGTTTTTTGTGTTTGTTGTGGTTACCTATTGCCATTCACTTGCACAGAAGGAAGATAATTCATCTAGGGTTTTTTGCACAGAAATTTATTAGGAGGTTAAAAGGTTGAGAAATAATATGGTAGACTTGAAATGAGATTTTGTTCATGAGAGATGACACTTTAGACTCTGCTACACTGGGAAAGTAGGGCAGCACTAGGGCAGACTGGCCAAGGAAGCTGTGGAATTTCCGTCTTTAGAGGTTTTCAGGACACAGCTAGAAAAGGTCACTTGGAATGGGAGGACAGACTGGGTGATGAGGGTCTGCAAACACCTAGTTAATCTTTCTGAAAGGGACGAGCATTGTTGTTTCACAGCAATGCTGAAAAATCATTTATGTCAATTTGAATGTTTCTTCCAGAAGCTGTAGGACTAGGAAAGAGGGCAGAATTATGGGGTTGTAGGTAACAAACATTTACATTTGGGTTGTATTGTCATTGTACTGAATTCACATGTCAACAGTATATTCCAGCTTTCAATAGTTAGGATTCCTGCGATGGTAGTGAAGAGTTAAGCTGTCTCTCCTGTCAGTGACTCAAATACTTCAGTAAAATTGAATGTGTTGCTGCACTGCCTGTCATGACCAGGGAAGATAAGTACCACAGAATCTGTTGCAGTTACATTTACCCATTCTTAAGCACAAGGTGAGAGGACATACTCTGGTGGAGTTTTTTCTAATACTTTGGTCAATGTCAACTGGGATATGGATAATCAGATATCAAATGACCGAGCTCAGCACTGGAATTCACACTCTGGCTGTTGGTTTGCAAATTATATCTAATTTCAAGTGGCTAAGAGTCAGAAATCAAAGCATAAGACATTTGCCCCATTGTCTTGTGCCTAGACCAGATCCAAAATCAAATTTAATGGGTGCCGTGAAAACTTAAGTGCCACAGACCAAAGCTCTTATTCTGGGAATGATCACTGATTAGGGACTGGAGTGTGCAGTCTTAAACCACTTCACATGCATGTTATGTTCTGCTTCTGTCCCTGCATATAAGTGATAGAATTAAGCAATTTAAGTTACCTTCAGCCATTGAAGCTCAGCATATTTTATAGGGCACCAAAGTCCATATTTCTAGTATCTAGTACTTATTTTCCTAGTACTCATTTTATTTCTAGTACCTAGTACTTATTCTCCAGATTCTACCTTGGGAGCCAAAGGTCTTGAGTTGGGAATTGCAGTACACTGTGCTGTGAGAAACCCATCTCATTTGACACCAAATTGGGAGGAGTTGTTTGCTCCATCGAGGGTGGAGAGGCCTTACAAAGAGACCTGGACAGATTGGAGAGCTGGGCAATCACCAACAGCATGAAGTTTAACAAGGGCAAGTGCTGGATTCTGCGCCTGGGGAGGAGCAACCCTGGCTGCACATCCAGACTGGGGGATCAGACGCTGGAGGCCAGCCATGCTGAGAGGGATTTGGGGGTCTTGGTCAACAGCAAGTTACCCATGAGCCAACAGTGTGCCCAGGCAGCCAAGAAGGTCAACCACGTCCTGGGGTACATCAAACAAGGCATGGCCAGCTGGTCCGGGGAGGTGATTTTCCCACTCTACACTGCACTGGTGTGGCCTCACCTCAAGTACTGTGTGTGAAGTTTTGGGTGCCACAGTACAAGAAGGACACAAAAATATTGGAGACTGTCTGGAGTGTGTATCCAATGAGGATGGTGAAGGGTCTGGAGGAGAAGTTTTATGAAGAGACACTGAGGTCACTTGCTTTGTTTAGCCTGGAGAAGGAGATAATAATTTGGATCTCATCGAAGTGTCACAGATTATTTTTTTTCCCTACTATTGCCCAATTCTCTACTGTATTCCCACTAAATTCAAAGCATTGGCCCTTTTCTATTTGTAATACTTGTTCATGGGGGGAAGAGGTAGAGAAATTGGGAGAAAAGTTGTGACTGGGAAGAGGAGAGGGGTGGGGGAAGTGTTTTTTAGATTTGTTCATATTTCTCATTATCCTACCATGTTATTAAAAGGCAATAAAATTAACTTCCCTGAGCGAAGTATGTTTTGATGTGATGGTAATTGAATTATTGAGTGATCTCCCTGTCCGTATTTCAGCCCAGCAGCCTTTCATTGTATCTTATCTCCACAGTCCACCTGAGATAGAACATGTTGGTGAACTCCTGCCACCCAGCCTGAGTTAACCTACCACAGTGCTCAACAAAAAGTTTTGTTAAGATTGTTGTGTTCTCATATATTCATTTAGTTTATTGTATTCCCACTGACTTTTTTCTTCACATCTATGTAGTCTCTGTATCTACTTCAAAGAAAATAAATTTTGGGCCATGTAGTAAATATCTTACAGTATTCTTTGCATTACCACAATTCAAACAGCTCTTCAAACTCTTAAAACACTTTTAAGTCACATATTTACCTTATACTGAAAAATTAATGTATCTATATTGTATCTCAACTCAGGTAAGACTGCTATGGGATAAATACAAATACGTCATAGGGCTAACCCTATAAATTATGCAGAAGTTAACATGCAGATTTTGCATGCTAATTTTTACATATTGCGTAAATTAACATGCAGTCTACAATATGTATTTACTGCCTGTTTCTGTAAACTTGTATTTTGCTTCTGCTCTGAAAACTTCACACTTCATAATGCACATAACTGGCTTTTGACAAGTGTTTTTGTGACATGAAATATCTGTGAAAACAAGAACGTTACTAGAAGTGAATGGTGGTTATAAAGAATGTGGGTTTACTCTGAAAAGCCAGAGCTGCACAGAATTTTAGTAAAAAAGAGTTGGTGGAATTTGACGTAGTTTGTGGGTACAGAAATTGTTCTTCTTGATTCTTACCCTGCAAAAGAGTTGTGGTGCCTTTATCCTGTAGCATTTTCAACTAAAATGTTCAAACCTTCGAACCCCGTTAAAGATTTAGAAAGCAAGTATTGTTTTCCTCGGTATTTCCCCTAAATTGCCTCTACACATTCATTTATCAATGTAAAATTGTCTTTCCTTGTAATACTTGGAAAATAAATAAAAGAATGGTTCTAAACCATCCCTAAGCAATTTCTATATAATTTCTTTATTTTAAAAGAATTAACACAGTTTGCTTGTGTGAAAATTTGTTTCACCCTTTCATAGTGTTGCTGCATATTCGGTGTCTGTACACTGCTTTTTTGTCATTAATGTCTACAGCATCAGTCTGGCTTCTTAACTTAGGCTAAACCAAAATTAATTGATTAATTATAATTACAGATTATCCCCCCCGCCTCCCTCTGACAATATTTTTTAACAGCCATTAGACAACAGGAGTTGTTTTTCCAAAGTTTTAATGGTTGCAAACCCAGTTGAATCTCTGGGGATGATGTCTATTGCTTCGTAGACTTTCAATGAAAATGTGTCAGTGCTGCCATCTTTTGGACATGCTTTAACTACTTATTACAGAAAACTGGGGTCTGATTAACAAGGACATAGCTCGTGAAGGATGTGGGGCAAATGTCAAAGAATTAACATTGAAAGAAACGTCCTGCTATGGGCTTTGATTCCATTCTTAAAAATGGATTTGTGCTCATAAGCGCAAAGCTTTGCGAGGGTGTAGGGATCTCTGGGCATTCAGTGCCCTGTACATTGAAGAATAGTCTGTTACCTGAAATCCTAGAATCATAGAATCTTAGAGTGGTTAGGGCTGGAAGTTCCAACCCCCCTGCTATGGGCAGGGACACCTCTCTAGACCCGGATGCTCAGGGCACCATCCGACCTGGCCCTGAACACCGCCAGGGAGGGGGCAGCCACCACCTCTCTGGGCAGCCTGTTCCAGCACCACGCCACCCTCACAGGGAAGAATTTCTTCCTAATATCCAATCTAAATCTATGCCCTTCCAATTAAAAAACATTCCTATTGCAGTTACCTGTGCTGTTTAAAGATTTAGTCATGCATTTCTCAGACAGATTTAATTTTTCTTATGGAAACACACAATTTTCATGAGGGTGGTTTGGAATGTGTCCTCATTATGTTCAAAGGATTTATTTGGGGGTCTGTGTATTCACAAATACGTTTCCTGTCTGGGAGACTGAAACATGAAAAGTAAATGGATCAGTCCAACTTGGAAGAAAACAAAACACTCTATCTCAATGAGAAGAAAAATGTGCTTCCAGAGTAACGCTGGAAGCTCAGTTACATGGTTTCCTAAAACCCGAGCAATGTGGCTCTTGAGGAAGAAAAACCCCTGCCTTCTTTTCTTGGGAATTCAATCAGAATTTTTGGTCCTTGCTATTGACAGTGCACTGGTATTTCTGACAATGTGGGTGTTTCCTCTCCTTTTCAGCAAACAGCATTCCAGGAGAAAAACTTTGTAGAAAACATCAGTCAGAGCACACTTTGTAGTTATCAGACACCCTTCAGGGAATAGTTACCCTGTAGTTATCAGACACCCTTCAGGGAATAGTTATCCCTAACGACTTGCTTTGGGGAGTGTACCAATATCCAACCAAAAAAAATACATAGAAAATTTAACTGTACGGGTGTTTCCTGTTACAAGGAATCAACACTTACTCAGCACCAAACCCTTACACAGTAAGATGGAATTTGGTTCCTGCTGACACGCTGGTGGAATGGCGGAAGGGCTCATAGTCACGCCCCTCATGTATTACTGACTACAGGGGTCTGGCAACCTGATCTATACCATGACGGGTTTCACAGCATTGCAGTCTGATGCCTTGCCTGTCATCCTGAATTATCAGTACAATGAGTCTGACCTATTCACACCTCTTGTTGCCCCTAGCTGTCATTTTAGCAGTTGTAATTTTTTATCAGCCTTTGTGAACATATTTCTTGACATGGAAAGAATATCAAAACTTTGTGTGGTATTCTGACAACAAAACTTGGAGAAAAAAAGAGACATTCTAGCAATTGAATTAGAAACAAGACAACATTTAATTTAAATAAAAAACTTTATTAACAATGTAAAACGCTTAATATGTTACAGTCAGATAATTCTGGCATGCCCTAAAAGAGTTAATACTTAGTGATATGCAGACACCATGCTTTGAATTCTATCAGAAACAGAATGGGTTGGTGTTGTGTTTTACATTGTTTATTTTAATATACTTTTTTTTAATAAATTATTTTTTCTTTCCAAAAGCTTGTAGTGATACTATCCCCATAAAAGTAAATGTGTTGCTTCTATGCATTGTACAGTATGTAGATATTATGATTTCTCTGTATTTACAAGTTACAAGCATTTTCATATATGGTTTGTGTATCATGAATTGAGATATTTTTCTATGAAGCTTTTAAATTGAGATGTAGTGGAAGACTAAATATGAATGACAGCACAAAAAGCAACTGGAGATTTTGTGCAAATTTTGTTACAATATTGTTTAAATGTTTTAGAACTTTAATACTTTTGCTGTTAAATAGTTTTCTATGCCTAAAGACTGTTAGAATATGATCAAGTATTTTAATAAGATACTAGTAAGAGTACTGTACTATGCACAAACTTTTAGCTGCAGCTCAAACAAACAGAAAAAACTTTTAAAATTACCTATTAACCATAATTCATGTGTCTTTTCTCTGAGTGGTTGAAAGAAGCATGCAAAAACATACTTTAAAAAGTTTTAAAAACATTCTTAGTTATGCTAGATCTATTCCACAGCTGTTTTTTGGCCACCATAACTTTAAATTATTTAAAACTTTATTTTGAAAATGGGGATGGAGCAGAAGGGAAAAAGGAACAGGCTAGTGTAGAAAATGTACTTTATAATCAAGAGAAACAATCTTCATTTTTTCAGTGATCAAACAGTAATGGTTTAATCAAAGTTATGATTTTCTTGGTGCTTCTGTACTTAATCTTCTAACTTGAGACAAGACAACACAGTCCAAAGAATCTTCGCTTCCGTCTTCTTACCAATGGATACGGAGTCAAGTTCAGGAGGCTGCTATCATCTGTGATGAAAAAACACAGATTTCAATATCAGCAGGAAGACATGAAAGCACATGCAGAGAAGCGTTTATGTCATTTATGTGTCCTAACAGCCTTTACATGAGCAAGTAGTTGATCCCATTGGTCTCGGCACAGCAAATCATAACCTGAATTTTGTATGTAAGAGTCTTAACGTGCTAATTATCAGGATTACCATGATGGCATAAAAATTTTGGCAAGGAGGAGACTAGTTCAATGATGAAACCTGAAGGATATAACACCTCTGGTACTGGGAGACCTAAGCCACAATATTCCTACCTGGATGAATAATGTCAGGGTCCCAAATAAAACATAAAGATAACTAGCTCGGGATCTTGCAGACATGCAACTTTGGAAATGCTGTTCCTAAGGTTAAAGCCTTGTTTAATTTAAACATAAAGCCTTCACCTTTATTGGGCGGCTGTTTGTGCACATCAGGCAGAATTTCCAATTAAAACTGCAACAGTAGAACTTCTTGGCACACCAAAACAAAAAGCGCTTGTTTGGGGAAGTTAGCACAATATGCTCACCTTGCTTCTGGTTAGCTTTATACCTTTTATACTAACTCTTTTCAAATTCATACAGAATGTATACACAGTGCCTGTACTTCTGTTATCTCATGCCCAACATTACCTCAATATTACAGTCCAAACCATATTAATTACCTATAATATTATTTGTTTGTTCTATTATACTGTTGCGTAGCTTTAATTAATAAAAGGTCTTGGAATATTTTAAAAAAATTAAGGGCTGTAATAAATAATGAGTACGACTGCTTCTTCCTGAGCCTTCCATTCTCAGAGGTCATCTGGAAACTATGAACTTGTACAACAAATTCATCCATTATATCTTTATCTCTTACCATAACTTACTGCTTAGTTACTTGGGACAATATCTAGGATGCATTAGGCATACTGCACCAGCTGCCACTGTGCAGGCTACAAAGAATTTAAGAAATACACATTATGAAGAAGAAATCAGAAAATAATTATTCTCTTTTTCATGTTGTTCACATGAAGAAATAGAGTCCTTGTAGATGTGGAATATTTAACATTGCTGGGGCACAAAATGAAGGCCCATTGCTAAATCCTTGCACAGGATGGAGATCCTATGTCCCTGTGGATTTGTATAGCATGCCTTACAGCTGCCTGCTGAGAAAAGCAGTCCATTAGCAGACTCAGGGCAAGTATCTTTTCTGCATAGGGTCAGCATCATGTCACAGAAGCTACAAACCTTGGAGGGGTAGAGCAAATCCCATCACTTAGTAGGATCCCTAACAGAGGCTGTGTAATTTAGACATTCGTTACCTTTGAAAAAGAAAGCCTTCTGACACAGGGAATGAGCTGTGCTGATGCTTTCATGTCAAAGCTTATTATTCTATCTATAGGTGCTATATCTATAAAATTCCAGAACACCTCATATGTAACTTGAGAGAACGAAGTTCACAGACTAAATTCTGGCTCCACTGAATCAGTAGGGAAGAGAATTCACCTGGATATTTCTTTTTGTATCTTCTATTAAAACCCCTGAGATTTCATGGATCTAATAGAAGGCAAAACCTTAAATTGTCTTAATTTTCCTTACATGAATAAAATACAAAACCTACCTTGATTTTTCAATGGTAAAGGCATAGTCTCCCTGAGTTTACTTAAAAGGTTTTTCATTTCTCTCATATCTCTGTGGAAACAAAACAGAACAGGAGTTGAAGACTGAATGAGAACTGGCTTAGAGTATGGCTTCATATACTGATAGAATGGAGCAATACTAAAGCATGTGGTTCGCATGCATGTATAAGAGGCTAAGCAAAATAAAGGGTCATAGATTTAATAAGGGAAGACTTTTAAGCCAGCCTGATACTAATGAGTCTTATCTGGTCCAAATTTATCATCTGTTTGAGTAGTCCAGGTTACATAAGTTGGTGGGCACAATGTGATCCTACAGGCAAAATACCTAATATGTCTTAAAATTGTCTTAAAACTAATGTCCAATTAGTACCCTTTACCAGCATTTTGTAGCTTGTCTATGAACATGTTCCATTGTTCAGAAGGAAATTATAATACAAGTAGGCAATACATGACGTTTAAGCTCCCTGTACTTTAAGTGAACATTTTAGAAACAAGGCCTGTCATTCTCACCCTTCTTAGGAGGACTCTGGTATGAAACTTTACAAAAGGTGGAAGATGGAAAATATGATAACAAAATATCATCTCACAGCACAAGTTACATTTGGATTTATTTTGAGAGAGGCCAGACATTGCAAAAAGGTTTCTGTCTCACAGATAGCAGACCAGCAATGTCTTGTAATGTCTCAAGGATTTCAGGATTTAACAATGTGGTCTTGCCTCATTCACCTGCATATAAAATAGTACTTAGAAAAGAAGTAGCATGACTAACAAGAAGTTGCTCATTCTTACTCTCCAAGTTACTTTCTCGGGAGAGAATTTTATGTCATATAAACAAGCGTGGTAACCATTAAAAATCTCAGCAGCAACTTAGAATAGAAAGCCACCAAAAGAGGTGGGTTTTTTGCCAAGAAATATTTGCTCTAAGGATTATTCCCTACTAAAGGGTCTTATTTTTGCCTTTCAAATGAATAGCTAAGAGGATAAGGGAAGTCCACTTTGACAAACCAGTGGATGACGTTAAGGCTTCCACATTTGGAACTATGGGGAAATACAACTGCCAAGAACTACAATCTCTGCTTTCAAACTATGAATGCAGAACTGCAGGCCAGAAGATTTCAGATTTTAAAAAAGTTAGAAACCACTCAAGATTAGGCAAAAGCTGCTGGTTTTAGAAAACCTGGCTCACCGGCAACATCACTTCGCACCCTTTTAGAATGAATGGAGCTAATTAAGGACATCACTTCTCTCTGCCCTTCTTTCAAGGAGTTGCTCTTAGATATGTTAAATGTAACAGAAATGCTAACAGGTTATTTTATTTACTTAAAATGGTAGCAACACTGGTGCCTAATTGAAAAAGACCAAATAAACCCTAGGCAAAAATCTGTTTTGTTTTGTACACATACCTTTCAGTGTTTTCAATATCTGTGGAAACCTGCCATAAATGTTGTTGAATATCTGTTGGTGATGATGACGTGTCTTCTAAAATAGGTACTTCAGAACCCTCCTCCACTTTAGTATCTAAGATCTTGGGTAGGACACAAGGTTCTTTTCCTTTAAAATATTTAAACAAAAAATATATATATCCCCATTATTTATTAATTAAAACGTACACTCAGATTACACCATTGATGCATCGATCTTGCCCAGTGTAAAGGAAGAGAGGTGCTGAATGCAAACTAGGGGTAAGAACTATTCTGAAACAGAGCAGACCACACCAATTGGCTCATCAGGGTGCTGCTATCTGCTGCTCCTACCAAACTCCACAGGTCTGTGTGGAGATTAGAGTTTTATGTATTATGAAGGGTTCCAGTGAAACTCCAGTGTCTTGCATGTGACACGATGTAGGAGCAGTAAAAGGATAAACAGAACTAAATAAGTAAGGAGACTACATCTTATATTCTGAAAGCAAATTCGACTGGCACTAAAGAACACTGCAATCCATGTCTCCTAGTATTGCAGCAATAATGAGGGAAAATGGAAGACAGTTTTGTGCTGGGTGATTTTGAGAGCAATACATACCTGCCACCACTCGCAGCCCAATGCACATTATATTCTGAATTCCTATGCATAATCCATGCATGGATTCCGTTCTTATGCATAATCCATGCTCACTATATGAAAATGAAATGCAGTGTTGGAATTTAATGGGGGTTTCATGACAGATCTGCCAAGGTTTTTGTCAGGGAGAGAATGGGAAAAAGGATGTGCAGTATGGAAGATAGTTGTGTACTGGTGAGATTTTTTGGTATCCTTGCAAACCTCCTTTAGAATGTCTGATGGTATTCCATTGCTGTAATGGCAAGTACAATACTGACACCAAGGACATTTAAAAAAGAAAATGCAAATTGGAGTGCATTCCAGACACATTACTGAGAAGTTTTTCCTTCCCTCTGAGGGAACTCCCTCTGCTTTCTCTCATGAAATGGAGTAAACATCTCTGAAAGAGGAACTAAAACTTTCTAAAAATAGGGTGAAAAAGCCGACATTTAAACTAGCTCTATGAGGAGTTTAGTAGAAAATACTCTTTTGTCTTAAATTTTTGTAATTTAAAAAAAACAAACCTAAGTAGTTCCTTAGGTAAAGTAGTTCCTAAGTAAAGTTTGACAAGGAACAGGAAGAACAAGAACAGCTAACAGAATAGTGTTCATTTAGCCCAGTATTCTAGGACACTAGAGACCAAGGTTGCAGACTACACTATATCATGTTATTTTGCTCTTCCATATCACAGGTAAGTATCCTGCTCTCGGTCTTGTAAACCTTTTTTTTTTAAAACTAGAAATTCCTGGATCTTAATTTCGTTTTGAGTGGGTTCTTTAAACTGGTTTATTCTGGTAAAGTATTCCTTTGCTAGGAGTAAGTAAATAAATATATATATACTCTTAGCCATAGAACCACAAAATGTATTGGGCTGGAAAGGATCTTTAAGGTCATCTAGTTCTAACTCTCTGCAGTAGACAGGGAGACTTTTAATTAGATCAGGTTGCTCAGAGCTTCATTAAGCCTGACTGTGAATATCTCCAAGGATGGGGCCTTAACACCGCTCTGGGCAACCTGTTCCAGGGTCTCATCACCCTCATAGTGAAGAACCTATTCCTAATGTCTAATCTAACCCTACCTTGCTCTAGTTTAAAACCATTGCCCCTCATCCTATATCTGCATGCAGTCCTCCACAGCTTTCCTGTAGGCCCCTTCAGATATTGGAAGGCACAACAAGGTCCCCCTGGAGCCTTCTCCTCTTCAGGCTGAACAAGCCCAACTCTCTCAGCCTGTCTTCATAGGAGAGGTGCTCCAGTCCTCTCATCGTTCTTGTGGCCCTCCACCAGACCTGCACCAAAGGTCCATGTTCTTCTTGTACTGAAGAAAGTACTTCAGGAGGGGTCTCACCAGAGCTGACCACACTTTTGATGCAACACAGTTGGCCTTCTGGGCTGCAAGTGCATATTGTTGGCTCATGTCCAGCCATCAGTACATCTGTCAGTACCCCCAAGTCCTTTTGTGCATACCTGCTCTCTACCACATCATCCCCCAGCCTGTATTCATAATGAGGATTATCCCAACCCAAGTGCAGGATTTTTCACTTGTCCTCGTTGAACTTCATGAGGTTTGCATGGGTTCATACCTCTAGCTTGTGCAGGTCCCTCTGCATGACATCCCATCCCTCTGGTGTGTCAACTGCATCACTGAGGTGAGGCTGACAGGTAAGTAACTCTTGGAGTTGTCCTTTCTATCCTTTTTAAAAATGGGTGTAATTTTTCCCTTCTTCCAATCACTGGGGACTTCACCTGACTGCCATGGCTTTTCAAATAACATAGAGAGTGGCTTGGCAACTATATCAGCCAATTCCCTCAGAACTCCGGGATACATCTCATCAGATCCCACAGACTTGTGGACATTCAGATTCCTCAGGTGGTGTCAAGCCTTATCTTCACTTACAGCAGGAGGGACTTTGTCCCCCAGGTCCCCATCTCTTAAGTCCTTCAAGTCAGGAGATGTGAGGAGAGAGGTTGGCAGTGAAGAGCAAAGCAGAAAAGTTGTTGAGAATCTCAGCCTTCTCTTCATCTATTGCTACCAGTTTGGCAGCCTTGCTCACTGGGGGGGTACGCTTTCTCTAACCTTCCTTTTCTGGTTGACATACCTGTAGAAGCCCTTCTTGTTTTTCTAGCATCCCTTACCAAATTCAGCTCCAGCCATGCCTTGACCTTCCTACACAGCTGGGCATCGTCCCTAAAGATAGCTGCTAAGATACTTGCTTAATGTTTTTATTACTCTCTAAAGTCAGTAGGAAGCCCTATTCTACTCATCTACTAAGTCTGACTTAATGATGTATTTAAGTTTGGCCGATTTTTTCCTAAGTCATCTAACTATGATTCGAAGAGATTGCATGACCTCACATTACAAGCTTATCATCTATAAAAAGTTAAGTCCTGCTTACTCTGGCATCCTCTACTAATTTATGCTTTGCCAGATTACTCTGTGAGCCAGAGAACCCTACAAATTTCAGAGCAAGTGCTAAAGGAGGAGTATGATAATATGGGGAGAAGCAATGGAAGGGAGGAAGAAGTGAAGGCATGATAGGAGAGGACAGATAATGAGGAAGGGATCGAGATCATTCTGGTGGTTTCAAGCTACTATGCTGACTTAATTGCTTGTGGAACAGTGGCCTAAGCCTACTTCTCAGATTACATGCATTATTCTGTAACACCCTGTAGGTTAACTTTCAAATCTTTTTAGTTCTTAATGGCAGCTTATGTTGTTATTTTAAGGTAGCTCATATTATCAGTTTTAATTTTTTATTTGTGTAAGCTTCATTATTCATTATTTTTGCCATTACAAGAAGCCTGTAACATAACACTGTTACCAATCTCTCTCTTACCAATTCCTTGCAAAAGAAAAACTAGGGACCATTGATATCATAAGGCACTACTGCTGCCACTGGTTATTAATTTTCACATTATTTTTAAGTGTTATGTAGGAACTCTGACCTGACCTTTGGTGACATGCTGTCAAGATCAACCCTTGTCTATAGATGCATCCTTCAGGGGTGAGAAAGGTGTTTCACTGGAAACAATGAAAATACTAGATGAAGTAAGAGAAAAGGTTCTTTTTTTTGCAACTTGAGAACAGAAGCACTGAGACTGTAATGTTCTTTTTGTTAGCATAAAGGCAAGCTCTTGCAGATACAGCAGATGAACAGCGACTTCTTTTCAAACGAAAAAAGCTCTTTACCAGTAATTCTGTTGTATTGTGAACAATTCATGAAACCTTTCTTGAATTTCAGAGCATCTGCTCAATCACTTGAAAACAGTTAAAGAGTCAGCTAATAATAAAGGCTTTGCTTGAATAATGTATATGACTCATGCTTAACATTTTTACTACATGGCACAGCTTGTAGAGAAACAAAAGCGCTTTAATCTTCTCATCCTTCTACTGGGGGTAAGGATATCTTTTGTATCACACATTCTTAAAACAGGGATATGAACCCTGGATTTTACTTTTAATCTAGTCAGTGGAAAGACTTTCATTAATTTCAGCTGGAGTCTGATTGTGCACAGAGTGTTTTCAGAGATGTCCATAGACACTTGCTGCTCTTGACAGTGAGCTAGGCAGAGGGTCTTTTTACTGTGAAGTTTTAATAAAAAGCACAATGTATTCTTTGCCTTCTACCCTCTAATTCAGCTCTTTTTTTATATATTTTTACTTTAAGAAGCAGAAAATGCCTTTGGTATGAAATTAAATAAATTGAATTAAATAATACCAAAGATCACACTTGAGTTAGGGTAAACAAGAGGGTAGAAAACAGTCAGTTTAGCAAAGCTACATCCAACATCTGTGATCACTGGGCTTTGTGTGTCTCGCCTGTTGTGCTCCTTACTGCTTCTGTGGTGATCTTTGTGTTTCCTTCTGTCATGTTACCCTATGCAACTATTCTTATTCATCACATATGTCCCAGAGAAACTCAGATAGACAAGGAAAGAAACCCAACCTCTAGCTAGATTTCACTGCAGATGAACTGGAAAAGTCTTTGAGGGTGATAACAGAATTTAACAATGCTGAGAGAATGCCTCTCTCAAAAAGAAGGCAGAATTTCCATCAGGCTTCTAACCTGGTCAATTAAGAATAAATGCACAAACTACAGATCACAGCTAAAGTATATGAAAAGAACATTAAAATAGCAATCGGAAAGAATTGTTTAGGAAGTTAAAATGTGGCAAATATGGCTAATAGCTTGATGAACTTCATTCCTGACTTAGACCTGGGACATGCACAACTCATGAAATTGTCTCACTGGAAGTATTACGATTCAAGAAAAGTGCAATAGGAGGAACAAATCTGTGGCAGAATTTGTGTTTTCCTACTTCCTTGCCTGGTTCTGTTGTATTCATGATGGCCTCTTCACAGCGTCCACAAGAAAATGGGTCATTCCCTGGAATTTTTAAGTGCTTGTTTCTCCATGTGTGCTTTTTTTCTCTCACACATCTTGTTTAAGTAATATAACTAGGTCGTAGCTCAATTATACAATTAGACCAGTCTTTAAGGAGAAAGGTGAGCTTGTTCCACCTCCCTTAAACAACCCTTCCTTTCTCCTTCAAATCTCTACATGTAACTTAAAGCCAAATAAAGCAAAAGTCTTTTCATTTAAATGAGTGTTTCTTTTTGTAATCAGTAATATAAGCCATCACAGCCTTTTTAGATAGTATTTTGAAGAAATATTTTGCTATCACAGAATACATACTGGAAAAAGAAGTGCTTGTATGGTACATGATATGTGATTTGGTATCATTCTTATGTACCAACAATGCAGGAAAGAGTTCAGTATGAATCTACATCGCAAAAGCTTAGTGTTATCTGTCCATAGTATTGACACATGGCTTTTCCCAGAAGACTCAATTCTTCCCTTTTTTTCTCAATTCTTTCCCTTTTGATTGAACCGTAATTTTTTCTTCATGGCTTCCTAATATGCTTCTGGTAAGAATAAACAATAAGCAGGTTACAAGCATTGAAGTATTTAGCATCTTATTTTGAAAAATTATTCATGTAGAAACACATAATTTAGGAAAAAAAAAACCCACAGAAAAAAAAAAAGACTTTGAGACTAATACCAAGAAACTGTAAGATAACAGGAATAAAATGTGTTCTGGACTACTTTTTTTCCCCGTAGATATTCAATTCTACTAAAATGACTAAGCTGTGTGTAAATAACTAACTACAGAAATTACCTGTCCATGTGCTCAACAAGTTACAAACAATATAGCAGGCTGCACTGATTTTGGACCTTTAAAATTATAATATTCTTATAACTATTCATGAGCAGTGGCTTGCTTTGTTCAAACTCGAGCATAAATGGCTACCAGTTTCAAACCTTGTACTACTTTGACAATGTAGCTCTATTTTTATAGCATGTTTTGAACTCCAGAAAACACCTTTGGTCCCTTTGAACGGTCCCCTTTAGCCTTTGTTACATGGGCTTAGTGCCGTAATCATTAAAATAAGTGCCTTGCTCAAATGCTGCATAGCTAGCAATAGAATTACTGCAATCTGCTATGTAGAATTTTTGAAAAAATATCATATATGAAATTATATAATGAAACAAGTCCATTATATCTGCAGATCAGCCTAAGAAATTAATGCCTTCTATATAAACTCATAGAGACATTAAACTTAGGTAATGCACAGTTCCACAGTGACATGCTATAATAACCCAATGAAAATAATTTACAGTTCTTCACAAATAAAGAATATATTACTATTGTGGATATATGAATCGGCAAAGGTCTTTTATCTGTTATGTTTACATATTAAAATGTGCAACGAAATTCTCCCAAAATATTTGTGTATGCTGTAATGTACTTAACTCTGAGACTGTTCTGGGCTTTCTCAGTGTGGGACCTTCACTAGCTCAGTGTTAATTTGGAAAAAAGAGTAACCACATCCAGCAACTTCCATGGACAGAAATTATGTCACCTATTTCTAAGACCTTGCTAGCTAAGCCAGTATTTATTTATTTAATCAAAAGAATAGTCATTGTTGGGAACATGCATGGTCAATAAAGTAGCCATACAATATTCAAAGGAATTAGAGCTGAATTTTGTAAACACTTCGGAATGGTACCTAAGCTCCTTCAGAGTATCTTACTTTCCATGAAACACTAACTTAAATTTTAAAAAGCATTACTAGCTTGAATAACTGTTATTGACTCTTCTCCCTAAAGCACAAAGCTGTATAATTCAAATGATGAAGGAGAAGATGAGGACGAAAACTGCAGGTCCTTGGTAAGTAAACTCATCTGTGGCTTGACAAAGTCTGAGAAAGATGATTCTATCCAGAGAAGTTCTGCCAGAGTGTGATAATTATGCAGAAGAAAACTTGGTGAACAAATGCAGTGAGAAGCTTCAGAAGATTTCTAGGAAGACTTGGAACATGACCTGCCATCTGTCATATCTGCCCCAATAGTTATTTGCTATGACAAAAGGGACAGCAAGATCCTTAAAGCTGTCATGTTAAGGACTGCAGGAAGACACAAGAAATCCTCACAGCACTGCCCTGCAAATTAGACCCCAAACCTACACAAAGTTTTCATGTGATCCTATCTAAGTTGCTTAATCTCAGGTACTCAAAATAGTTATTGACAAAGTATTTCTAATTGTCTGGTTGCTCAACCCGGAGACGTTGCACTCAGTTCCAAATGAAGCTACTGAAATACTACTCTACTAACACATACAGCACTGCATAAAATATGTTGCAATCTCAGGTCCTAAATTAGCAACTTTTAGTTTACTGTTCCTTTGTTCCTTCTTAGCAGTGGGAAACTCACTGCTCAACGGAGTTCTAAAGACATTCACACACCATCAGTGCGTGAGTTACTGAGCAAGGTCTGAGGAGTAGAAGGATTCTGTCCTTAGATCAGAACTGTGTGCAATAAATACAGTGTATGACACTGAACAATTAATTAGAATGAAAGCAAGATCTATGCCCAAGTAAATACTTATATGTCTATTAGTTCTCCAGGACTCTTCTGATTGTGGAAAGGGGGAGTAATAAAATATATGATCAAATAACCAAAGACTTGAATTAAGACTCCTTGGGCACATTTCATTGTGCCCTTTGCAAAACTGCTGAATGTTGAACTTTGCAATCCTAATGCATTTTCAACACTTGGCTTTTGTGGCTATGTTTCTTAAAAAAAGGGTTATTAGAGAGCACTTGCCTCAGTGGAAATATTGCACTTGAACAGCTGGAAATATTTATGGCTTTTAGCTTCAATGTAACTGTTGCATCTCAAAGAAAGACAATCTGACTTGTATAGTTGTATGACAGTAGTTGAGTTAATCTAAAGCACTGTAAATACGTAAGATATTTCTGGACAGGAAGCTTCATATATACACTATAGTGTGTATATACAGGAATGTTTGTTCATTAGACCAGAAACATAAGGGGAGAGAGATCAGTGCAGCAAAAGACAGTGAAAACACCCATACCTCTTACCTTCAAATCTTAGTACAGTGTTTCATTAAAGAGCATCTGTTTCCCAGTAGGGAGCACTGAGTTACTCTTGGGAAAAGAACATCAGCACCACTTTAGCTTTAACAGTTCTATAGTTTGATAACATCCAGTCAAGACACCAGCACACATATTATTATTTATTAGCTGCAGGTTGCCAAGAACAGCCTGTATGTCATTCTACTTGAATCTCTGCCAGCTCCCAAGTAACTATATAAATCGGTGTAATCTCATGGGAGATACAAAAACCTAATCATCCACTTATGCAACAGGTAAGAGGAGTAGAAAATGGAAAATATTACATTCAAATGGAAAATATTACCTCCAAAAATTATTAGGAACATCAGATATGCACTTTTATGAATTAAGCAAAGTTTCTAAGGGTAGTAATCATTGTACACAAATAATTTTTTTTTTTTAAATATGGTCATTTGGTGAAAAACTAAGGACAAAAAGTAAGACTGTTATATACTAGTAACAGCACAATATGTTTTACAATTAACTTATGTACCTTTTATTTATAACAGTGAAATAAATTGAGGCACTTGCGTACACTGAAGTACCATTCTTCATAAAGAAAATAAAGGGAAGTATGTGTTCATTCTACTCCTTGGAAAATTGTATGTTTTGGCAAAACACAGAACAAATATGTTGTAAGGTCATCCAGTCTAACACCTTACTGAAAGCAGGGCCAACTTGCATCAGATTGCTCAGGGCTGTTCAAGATACCAATATGTCCAAGGATGGAGAATTCACAGCCTTTTTGGGTGCCTATTCTATTATATGACTACCTTCACTGTGATAAAATACTTAACAGGTACCAGGAATTTCCTTTGTTGCATGATGCCTTTACAATACTTCTAGATGTTGCAAATACAAGAGCAACATTCTATTGGCTAAGTTCCAAAATTCAAATTATTCAAATTCTTGTGATTATATAATTTTTGCCTATAATGATACTTTTTCTCAAGGACTGTCACAGAAACTTGAAACTAAATTATTGTGGCTCTCTATACAGATATAGGACAAAAATTACTCTGTTTAGAAATGGCAGAATAGCTGCCATGACATTCTCTATGATGAGATAAGGAACAAATGTGTATCAAAAGTACTACCAGATAGGAACTGAGCTGGTCCATACTGTAGTCCAACTTAGACATCCAATAATGTGATGTTGAGTTTAAGTTATTAATGTAGATTCCATCCAGAGACAAAAGGGAGGGACAAGACATATAGGGGTTACTATGGTTACCTCAAGCTACTTCCTTTCTGCAATTAGAGGTGGTTTGACAACTGTAGGCAATGCTAGGCAATATAACACAATCTGTCTTAAAAAAATAAATTATACATTTAGGCAGGTACTGACATCTTGCTATATGATGGCTCTGTTACTCCTCTCTTCCTATTTTATAGATTTTGACTTGAGAAAATCACTGAGAGGTTCAATTATGCAATTACAAATGTCTATGTATTTTCATAATAAAAATAAGAATCAATTTAGCTGCTTCCTAAAACTGTATATGAAAAATATGTTATGGGATCTTTCAGCATGACAGGAAATACATGAGGTTCATTACAAGACCTTCATTACAGTTCATAACAGAACTTTGCGTTGTCTTTACCTAGTGTCTTCTGCTGAGGTATTACCTGGGGAAATAGTAGTTACAATTAGCACAGATACAGTCCCCATCAGTGTGTGCCATCACTGAGTAATGAGGTTACTAAGTAATAATTCAGAGAATTATCTGCATTTCTACCTCTTCAGTAGGTGGATAATCAAGTATGAACTCATTAGAGAGATGCATTTTCACTACTTGATGAGGTAGATTTCAGTTCTGAATCTAGCAGCTAATTTTATAAAGGTGGGAAGCTTTTTAACCATAATTATCCTTTTGCTATAAGCTGGTATTGCTGGATAAATAATGTCCCAAAGTGCCAGGTCTACACATTTTTTAAATACCTCCAGGGATGAGGACTAGACTACTTCCCTGGGCTTGTTCCTACACTTGACAACCCTTCTGAAGGGTGAAGAAATTTTCCTAACATCCTATCTAAACTTCCCCTTGCACAACTTGTCCTATCTCATCCTATTGCTTGTTACTTGGGAGAAGAGATCAACACCTACGTGGCTATAACCTCCTCTTGGGTAGCAGTAGAGAGTGATAAGGTCCCCCTCAGCTTCCCTTTCTCCAGGCTAAAGAGCCCCAGTTCCCTCAGATGCTCCTCATAAGACTTGTGCTCTGGACCCTTCACCAGCCTACACAGTGACAGAACTGAAGTACAAAGTTTCCTTTGAAGTGTCTGTGAAAGCAAATGATCTTGTAGGACAGCAGAAAGCACCAGAAATGTGGCTCATGCATTAGTTTCTAGTTGTGTAAGAGGTTGAAACATGGCAGACAAAGCTGATGCAAAACTTGCCAAATATGATTCTGTTGTGGTCAGTGTGATGGCAAAAGAGATTAATATGGCCCTGCTTATCTTTTCTTAGCTTAATGAAATATAATTCTAAAATATTTTATTTCATCTTTTAATAATATTTTCCTTATTTTTTGAAAATCTGCAATTTAAGCAACATATGACTGCATATACACCTGCTGTAGCTACAGAACAATGTTTTAGATCATTCTTCAACAGAGTTAAGGGATTACTAAACCCACGCCATATTGTTCCACCAAACACCTGGCCTCAAATATCATACTCTAAAAATATCTCTAATAAAATTGAAAAGATGGTTTTCTTTACTGATCTGACTAATGATAACTAAAACTTTCAGGAACACTCTTACAAAAAATTTTCAGACTTCTAAACTACTAGGACATTAGGGATACATGCCTGATATGACACACTTCTGTAAAATTATGATAATGAAATAGAAATAATGCTTTTTCAGTAGCTGAGAAGCTTCAGTGGTATAGTTAATTTTATAGTTTGGTGCTTTGGCTTTCATGAATACCCATGCGTGTCCCAAAAGACTGGTCTCTTTGTTTTGAATCAGTATCTGTATATTGGTGCAATTCAATACCTTTCCGATGAAACTGCAGTGATCCTAGCAGACATATGGACTTAAGCATTTCTGTTGTGTACATTTCCAAGCAACACTGCAACTGGATGTATAGTCTACAGATTTCAGGATGAATTTCACCATCTTCTGGGCTGCAGTAAAAGAGAAAAAAAATTAGTTAGAAACGGGACTGGAAGGATGTTGGGATCATCGAATCCACTTCTGTAGTGTTGAAAGCAACCACACCACAATCTGTTTCATAATCTATTAAGATACGTGCATATGATAAAAAACTGTTTTCTACCAAAATGTGCTTATAAATAATTCTTTAGATCTATAAAGCTCTAGGCTCAAACCAATTAAAGTTTCATCATCTTTAGTTAGATTGCTCATCAGAAACAAGTCAGTTGTAGTCTTTCGGTTGTGTAGTTTCTGCCTGCATTTTACAATGCAGTCCCTGTGTTTGAACCAGTCGTCAGCTGAAACTGCACTGTCAGGAGAATGGGATGTTAAAGAATTTTTTATAAAGGTAGTCACGATCTTGAAAACAAAAATTGAAATCAAGAATAATTCTTCATCTCCAACTAACTGCTTAGGATGCTAATAAAATAATTTACCCAGATCCAGGAACCAATTCTCATGCCTGGCTGCAAAATCAGACATTATAGCTCACTTTTGTAGCCTGAGAATGCTCCACAGAGGTAAATATACTTTTTAATAAATTTAACTGTTTCAGTGAGTGTTAACAGAGTGATTTACCCAGTTGTACCTGAGAATCAGATCAATGCTCCTCCCAAAGGTACTTTCAATAGGACAGATTGAAGAGTTAGGGTTTCAGCCACTTCACATTAAGACATTCTTGCTACTGGTTTGCTACACAGTGATGTTAAATGGTAAGATAACTCCCCACACTGGATTTTATAATAACCAAAGGAACCTGCTTTTATAAACATAATGCCATTTCTGAATACTACTGCTAAGAAATGAAAAATATTTTTCAACATGCTTTCAGATTTCTAGCCTATGAGTAATATAAATGAAGCTTTCACAATAAAGAGATTGCTAGCATTCTTTACAGTGATTGAATTTCCTGTGGTTAAACTGATGTTTCAAAGGAACCTCCTTTATATGAATTTAGAATTATGGATTTCCTGATGGGAAGAAAAACAACTTACCTGATAAATTATTTGCAGCAACACTTGATCGGGCTGCTATGGACAAACAATTTCTTAATACCAATTCAGGCCAAAGCCTTTCAGGATTCAGCAGAGAATGTCTATTTAAACTAATAAAATAGGTTCTTTCTTGCCTAAGGTCATTATTGATGCTTAGATCCAGGTCCAGTCAAAATGCAAAGTTCAGCTCTTCTGTCAAGGAAAAAGCTTAAAACCCCTATTTTAGGGAAAACCCTACCATTTTGTGCTGATACACTCTTACTGAAATTTGTTTCAAATGAATACTGAATCTTGAAACCTGTTAATTCATGTACTTGAGATTCACCATTATTTCTAACAAAGTAGACTAATAATTGCCCGAAAGGGTGCGCCTTGTGCCATTGATTTCAGTGACGTGAAGGAAGAATGCACTTAGCCATATCCTGGCATAAGAAAATAGGGCCAGTATAAGGTAGGCCCGAATGCATGTGGCTCACCAGCAGGAGAAAGAAACAATCTCAAAGGAGTATTTGATGCAAAGGAACATTTGATGATTTGCTACCATCTGCCTCCAGTGAGGAAGAAACTGTGTGGTTTTCCAAGGTCCTCAAGGGTTCCTGTCCCTCCAAGTGACATCAGAAACCAATTGAGACCATGAAGGTTTCACAGAATTGCTGAAGTAAAGAGCAAACTTAGCACTTCACCAGCACATGAAGGAAGAATCACTGGTGCTTGTGCTGCCAACGAACACTGGTAAGAATCACAGCAGTGGTAGGCTGTAAAATCAAGACTACTTAAATAAAGCAGCCAAAACCCAACATAATACAAGGCTGGAAAACATGGGAGACTGAAAATCAATCATGCTGGACTTAGTCAGAAGGGACAAAGGAAGATGACCTGCCAATCCATTACAAAGTAGACCTCATCAAAAAGGCAGGAAATGACGTAAGTACAAATTGCAATTACAACTTCAGAAGCAATACCATATACATGCTAATAAGCCTGTCCATCCCAGGCGCTTCACTTCTGTTGCCTAGACTATAATATGTGCATTTCTGTTAAGCCACATCTACTTTTCTACTTTTAAAGTGAAGTCTGCATTTGTTGAAAAATTAGACCATGCATATTAGGTCAGGCTTGATGGGGGTCTGAGTGACCTGATCTAGTGAAGATGACCCTGCTTACTGCAGGGGGGGTTGGACTAGATTACCTCCAAAGGTCCCTTCCAACCTTATACATTCTATGATTCTATGATACGGTATTTCCTGCATCTTATCATAAATACCAAATAAAGCTATGATGGCAGAATAAAAAAGGGTTCACTCTCAAGAAGATTGCTGTTCAGATGCTTATTACAATATTTCTCCCTATTCTCAGTGATTCCAACTTGAAAAATATTTTATAGACTCGAGACCCTGAATGATTTCCCTGAAAAATTAGCTAGCTGACAGGTATTTTTGTTGTTGTTTATTCAGAGTCAAGTTCTTAACTGCATTGAAAACACATATTTCCTAGAAATGGATCTGTGTTGCAATCTCATATTATTTTCAATGGACAGGAATGCCAATATTTTTAGTGTATGCATAAGCAGTAGTACAACAAAATGTCACTTCTGAAATGTTGAAAATTATGCTTAGAAGACACGTAGCATTAGAAAACATGCACATGGAATTATTTTGGGATAAATAAAATTTTATTTTTTAAAAACTGTACTTAGTTGCAGACTCAGACATTCAGAAATTCTATTTTGTTCTTTTTAACCTTGCATTAAGTATCCACAGTATCCAGTCCTGGTTTAACACGAGTTAAATCTTAACATTTTCTGCAGTTGTGTTTGCTGTTTCTTTCATTTTTAAATCAATCTACTTATTATATGAATTGCAGCTGTTAGATCTGTGATCACTTAGCTAATTGGAAATGGATTGTTCTCTCTGCATAAACAATCACTATAAATTTAACTGCATTTCTTTTCAAATTGACAGATGGCAAGAATGGTTAATACCAATATGATTACATTAAAAGCCCAAGAAGATAAAACACATATAGCACAGATATAAATTTAATTAATTTTTGTATAAATCAGGAGCAGTTCTTCAGAAGTAGGTTACTTCTAAATCATACCAACATTTTCAAGACCAGCATCTAGCCTTTCATTTTGTATGCACTGCTCCTAATGATTTTGATATTTTCTGCAGAAGAGTTACTAAAAAACTGGATGGATCTTGGAGCAGAATGGGGTTCTGATGGTTTGGTGTAAGAGGAAGTCTCAGCAGTAAATGGAACCTTACAGAACTGGTCTAGCCAACTACAGCACAAACAAGCAAATAGCCACATACAGCAAAAGAACAGCACATAACATTTTCTTCCTCTGGACCAGTATTTTAACTTTCTGAACTTTGGGTTTCACACACCTCTATTTATGTCTCTGATAGCTAAATTTAAGAATCATGTGATATGTATTTAGATAAACCTCTTGAAGGCTTTTACTACCCTAATAGGACTTTTTAGCTTACAGATGTTTTTTTCTATATCCCTTAGTGTCACATCCTCTTACATGTACACACTATTCCCAAGTTCATGGTATTACATACAGCATCCTTCCTCCTGTCCCCCCCATTATTTGCATCACTTACTGTTGCAGCTTATTCCCCTCTGAACACACACACACACACACACACACACACACAGAGTTATTTCCTTTGATTTATCCTTACCAATAGAGGGATTACAAAAAGATTTGGGAGTGCTGACTTTAATTTACTTTCCATATTTAGCGCTCAGGCCCAAAATTTAGCTTTTCAAAATTTTTGTTTATGTCATTTAATTCCTGGAGCCCCACCAATATTCACAGAAACACAATCAGTTTCTGCTTGAGTTTCCTAGATGCTGTACTTTTCCTTCTGAGCAGGGCTTCCTCTATGCTGACAATGAACAGTTACACAATTAGTAATGGATAAACGAGTCCCTGATTTGCCTATTTCACCTGCGGGGCAGTGCGCCATAAACATTCATGTGCAAAGAGGAATTGCAAAATACCAAAGCCACCACAGATGGTAATGATAACCTTTTTCTCCTTGGTGCAGAGAGCTCTTTCTGATAGGGAGATACAGATCTACTCCATTCTCTTATGCAAGTGAAGCTGAATCTGTCTAGCTCTTCTGAAAGCGAGAATTCTCTAACCACAGGTCTATCACTAAGGGAAGTATGGAAACTTACATCATGAGAATATAATTACTGTGTAGCAGATTTAGATAAAACCGGATTATGGTTGTCCTATTTTTCTGTGCATTGTTTCAAAAGTTAGAAATCCTTAGATTTTTTTGGGAGTCACGGCCACCATAGGAACTTTATTGGCAATGTTGAATGGATTTCTTCCTTTCTAGCAAAGAGGCTGAGGGTCTGAACACAGGTGTAAGAAAACAGCGATTAACTTTCTAAGAAGAAAAAATGGTGAAAACCTTTCTTTTAAAACTTTTTTGGTCTTACTGACAGATTTTTTAATTGTGCAGACTAAGGAAGCAGCAATTTTGATTGGCTCATAAACCACTTTGAATTTAACAGGGGCTTTCTATTCACAAATGAGCTGGAGGAGTAATTGGAAAGTACAGTAGTGCAGTAATAGGTATTTTAATTGACTTTTTTTTGTTGTGGTATATCTAATACCTTTTTCTTGTAAAATATCTTTATGAATAGCATCTGAATATGAACTAGGAATGTGAGATAAATGCATGTTCTTGCCCATTCTTATTCTTGAATATGGAGCATCTGTAATTGGACTGGGGCAAAATTCTTCTCTCATTTGCAAATCCAGAGCAATAGCAGTGACATCCAAGAAAACTATTTTCAATTATCCAAGGTTTATACAATGAGAATTATTTCCAGGCCACTACCCTCACCGATTGTCTCAAACTGTGTAATTAGTTTTTAATTGCAATAATGACCACAAGAATTCCATTAGCTTGCAACCAAACAATTTTCTCCTGTGCATGGATATAGGCCTCATTTTCGTCTCTGAAAGCCACGTGCTCTGATGCCAGTTTTCATAGAGATTTCTTTAATAATCCCTGAAGTACATTCTGTGTAATGGGCTTAATATTTCCCAGTAAAGTGTCATCAATTTCACTTCCCTCAGTAGTTTTCTGTTTTTATATGACGTGTCATACCATGACAAATGCTGAACAGCAGACTAATACAGACATAACTCACTTAATGCTGATTATGGTATGTTCATTATTAAATATCTACATACCAAACTTGCATTTATTTACAAAGAGAAGTTCATGCAAATTTGTCTTATTACACACACACACACACGGCCCCCAAAGGCACCTATCTCGGTTCCAGCTTATTTCTTTATGAAGACCACTTATATATTCAAGATAAATCTCATACAGAACAGTTTCATACAACTACTATGTACATGTTCTCAATGGAGATGTTTTAATAGATGTTAAGATGGACATTTGAGAGCTAGCACAGCACTGAGCACCTGTGTGTCCATGAGCCAAAGACCAGCTCCTCATGGCTGACTTCTGAGCACAGCTGCCATGAGACTGTGTGAATAGGCATCCACTGTGGAGCAGGATTTTTCTTGCTTCTTCCTATCCACTTTGGTAAGATAAAGAGGGACTGATAACATCTACCGCATTTGGATACACAGGTTGTGACTTCCTGGGGATACTTCACCTGACAGGGGAGCACTCCTGCCTTTCACAAGATGAATGCAGGCCATTTAGGCCTACACAGGAAGAGACCAAAGGTGGACTTTATGGAATTCCACCACCTTGAGAGAGTACTCGTGAAGAGGCAAGACACAGATGTTCTCATACAAGAGGAAGAGGAAACGGTGGGTATACATCTTCTTATGCAAATATTTTTCATGTCAGGTGAAGTTTACAGGTCCATATAGGCTGGCATATTGCACAGTAACTGTGGTAGGCTTCGCTCCAGCCTGATGTTCACTAGAAAATAGTAGGCTTTGATTTTCAAATAGAACTAATAAAATAGGTTTCTTCAAACAGAGATTTTTTTGGTTTAGCTTTTAATAACAAAAACTCTGTATGAAAGAAAGACAGACAGCTAGTTTATCATCACCAACAACTACATTTGCCATCATGAGGTCTGTAGGATTTCTTATTTGACTTAGAAACACTTGCTGATGTCTAGGAAAAACTGGCAGATCATTTGGTTCTAATTTACATTTTTTCCCTTCTCTCTGCTGAATTATACTGAAAGCAATATATTAAATAGTTTCAAACATCTTTTCCCTCCCTTATGAGGAGTTTCTGTAGTTGTCACATGAAACTATACCAAGAGGGTGCCATAAAGGGTAGAAGTTCTTATTCACAGATGTGAATACTTACTCAGCTGGTAAGAAACTTTTACTACTGTGTGAGCCATACTTCCACAGTTTGAAAGCTCTGATACCTACACGTATTAAAAGCAGCTGTCAAAGACAAAATGCTGGTTTATTCCTTTATATAACAGTAGCCTAAGTTACGTGATTTATCAGGCTACTATTAAATTTTTTGTAAGCATAATTTTAATAAATCTGTAACATTACATTTTCATATTATAACCATTGCTGAAATCGATGATGCTCTTTCCATAAAATACCCTGTTTAAAAATCAGGTCATGCTGTTCAACTGAATATGTTTATGAAGTACTGACAAAAAGTGGAATTTACTTTCCTTTATATTTTCCTATTTTCCTATTTCCACTGGTATTTGAAATGTAACCTATAGAGGGAGCTGTTATACCATCTCTTTAGTACCTGGTATACATATGAAATTTCAGACGATCATTTTAAGATGTAATAATAAGCATCATTAAAATGCAGCTCCTTAACATGAAGCTAAGGAGTGAAAATGCAATTAAGTTATTTTTCCCCCCAAATAGTTGACAGATTATTTCGTTGTAGTGCTAAAATGTTAGTAATTAAAAAAAAACCCCTCTTTCAGGTTTTCCTGAATTCCCACGTGTCCAGCATTCATAGTTCCCTTGAAATTAGTGAAACTTATGGCTACTAAAATTGAACAAAGATTATGATCTAATTCTGACTTTAACATTAAAAAAAACCATTACAACACAGCAGCTTTGAAATTTTACTATCAGTGAGTTTTAAAACTGATGTATTATCTCTGGTTAAAAGAGTAGCTTAGTTACATGAAGGGTTTGATATGACTTTTTGTAAGAGTATTTTTTTGACAACTTCCATGTTTAAGTCTAAGGAAAAGTATAATTTTTATGAATAGTATCAACAGTTCTAAAATATTATCAGCTAAAAAACCGTCTATCTGGACATATAGGGAAGGCTGATGGCATTCAAAAGCTAAAGGAAAATAAACATTTGGCAAATCTGATGTGAAAATCAATTAATCAAATTCTGTCTCAGTCCCCATATACATACTTCCCATGAAAAGCAATGTAAATTGGCTTGATAAACTGGAAAATCCCTGTCCAGAAATATTCCCCTGTAGACTGTCTTTTATTTTAGTATCAGAAACACTGTAGTTTAGAAATACATAGCAGTTCCAAAGATCTGGAGACAAGACCTACCTCAGTTCTTCTGCTAGAATGAAAAATGTGAGAAATACTGCAGAGAAGATACACTTAATCTCATTAGATAATGAAAGCAAGATGCCCTTCTACTTATGGCTCACATGCAACAGCCTACTAAACCTGTTCCTGTTTTTCTATATCAAACACATTGTTAATGTCTTTATCATTTAACAATTCACCTTTACATGTAACAAAAGACTTGCTGATTCATTTTGAGTAGAAGCAGAAAAGTCAACCCAAGCAAGGTTTTCTTCTGAACAGATATTGAGAAAACTTTATTTGTGTTCTGCCCTGCTCCTGGGGATGTATTTTTTTAAATGTAGGTGTTGCTCAAAACTGCTGTCAGTTTCAGTATCATGTGTTGTTTTTTTATTCTCTACTAATGCACTGTAATACTGCAATATAACTGCTACACAACATCCCAGACAGACAGACAAAAAGCAGGGCTAGTTCTTTCTAGTAAATTCGTAAGTGGTTGCAATGTTATTTCTTTTAAATCAGGTTGTTGTTTTGAAATTACTACAGCAGCATTCTCAATAACAGATGACGTGTGATCAGACCTTGTTTAGTTAGACCAGTGTTAATCTCTAATTACTCTGATAAGGCCAATGGAGTCAATCTGGGTATTTGGTAATACAAGTAGAATAAAACCACAAAGCAGTAACTCATATTGTAGAGATGTTTCGAACTCCCAAGCCTATGTTAAGTTTAGATATTCCCATGCTAGAACAATTTAGCTACAACTGTACCAGTAAGAAATATATCTTTCTTATCCATTCAAGAAACTCTCACAGTCTTCTACACAAGTTATCTGATAAACCAGGGGCTGCAAATTACGGTCATTTTGAATATGCTGTTGTTTCCTTCTGCTGGCTGGGTCACAGCTTTCAGAAACAGCCCTGAAGGAAAAAAATACAGCATCACTTATATCACTGAAGTTTTCTAATATTTTTGATGTTCAAGTTCTAAGATTCTTCTAGAAATTCACAAGAGAGGTGATTACTACCGATGCACTAGCCTTATCTTTAAAATGCATTAATTAATAATTAATTAACACCATGAGTCTTCCACACCCCTGACTTTATGACACTGGGTGAATGTGTCACACATTGTTTTCAAGAGCTGTGCATGCACCTTTCAGCATATCCAGTACTGGCAGGTGCTAGTCAAAGAACATTTTTTTTAAAACAATAGGAATCAGAGACTGGAATTTTCTACATTTGTTCCCTCAAAAGTGAAGTTTAGGGGATGAATTAACTCAAGCATGGGCAAGAAGCGAATTACCGGAGAAGGACACTCCAACAGAGGACAAAACCAACGATAATATCTTGGTAAAACTTCTTGAATTGATTAAAGCAGCACTAATACAAGATTTTTTATTCTGATCCACTCCAGTTTAGGTAAGACAGGAGCAGTGGGTGCAGGTGACAAGGTTCTGGTCACAGTGGTGGCTTCAAGGCCCTTTGTGGGCAGAGGTGAGGGGCTTCGCTGTGCTGGACAGAGCTGGTTAGAGCTAGCCCCTGACAGCTCCACAAGTGACCTATGGCAGGACACAGCTGTGTGGCATCTCTTTGAAACTTATCTTTAAAAACAGTGGAAAACGCCATAGGGAGAGAGGGAACAAAGAGAGTGAGAAATACGAGAGGGGACATCAAGGTCAGAAAAAGGAGGAGGAAGTTCTCCATGGCAGAGCAGATATTTGCTGCAGCCTGCAGAGAGGAACACACCAGAGCAGATGGATATTCCTGAAGGAACTGCCACCTGTGGCGAGCCTCTACTGAAGCAGATTTTCCTGACAGGACTGCAGCCTGTGGAGGAGCTCATCCTAGAGCAGAGGAGAAGTGTGAGGAGGAAAAGGAAAAGCAGAACTGTTAGGGACTGTTAGCCTCCTTTCCCCATCCTCCCTCTGCTGCTCAGGCAGTCTGAAGTGAAGGTGAGCACAGGAAAGTGGTGAGAAAAGACATTGTTTTAATGTTTGTCTTTATGCTTCCCATTACCCAAATTAGTAATTATTTGTATTTTAATTTGCAGTAAATTAGGTTTATCTTCCCCCAACCTAAGCCTGCTTTGTCTGTAACAGTAGTTGGCAAGCAGTGTCCCTGTATTTATCCCTCCCCAGCTTTCTCATCCCTGTTCTTCCTGTTTTCTCCTGCTGAGGAAGGAGTGAGTGAGCAAGCAGTTGGGTGGGAGTTGGGCTGTTAGCCAAGGCTAAACAGACTAGCTAAGCTTAAGATCCCCAACAGGATACTTCTAAGCACTCAGAATCCCAAGTGAAATTGCACGTGCCTTCAATTATGCTTTTGAATTAATAAAAAACAACCCAACAGCCAAACAAAAACCAGGGCTTGACTACCAAAACTTTGCAGAAATGTAGCTCTAAACCCCCTTTCCATCATTTCTTTCCTTCACCTGGCTGTCCTTTGCCTTTAGTTTACAGAAATTGTAAGACCTCTGCACAAGACAAAGATGAGCTGAACAGGGCCTTTCCAGACACGAACAGACAACTGAGAAGAGTTGGTGTCAGCTGAGATGCATGAAATCTTAGGGTGAGCGCTCAAGTCAGCCTCACTCAGCTCTAGCCTCAGCTGGACAAAAAAGATAACACAGCCTCACCACCTCAATTTATATGACAGATAAATAATACATAAACCCAAACTATGATACAGACTTTCCAGAAAAGATCTGTGCTAACCATTAAGGAAGCAGTCATGTTAGTTGTATATGCAACAATTTTTAAGCAAAAAATTTCTTATTCAGCATACTGCCTTGTCAGCATCTGCTAGTTGTTATCAAATTAATTTCTCTGATAAACCAGTAATGAGAGCACAGACAGGTATGTGGCAGCCAACAGGCAGGAGCCAAATATAATTCCATACTGCCTCTTATAACTTAGCAGCAGACTTATGTTGCTTATGGATTGCCTCTTTGATTTTAGTTAAGCTTCTAAGTTGTTTAAAGTGTCCCTTAATCGCTTACTAATAAATTACTTAAAAACTCTATATTTCAAAAATCTGCAAAACTTAGATGGTAGTAAATCATACATCCACTCCTGTGTAGTTCCTTTGGTTAAGAGTAGGAAAGATAAAGTTTGAAATCTTTCAAAACAAGTATCTTATGTGGGATGATCTAGGATTTTTTTTTTTTTCAGATCTGTGTGGACATAGCATCAGACTTCCCAGAAAGTCTTGAAAATGAATGAAATGCTTTGGGTGTTTGGTTCTTTAGGATGTAGGTCACAACAAACTCCTAACATATGGGATTTAGAAGGGACTGTGCTGCAGGCAAGTGATGCCATCTGCTGTTGACCATCCACAGGACACTAAACCAGATGACTGCCTTGATCTGTGATACATTTCTTTTGCATTTTTTTTTCAGTCTCTAGTACCTACATTGAATATAAATTACAATATATATACTTTTTTTTTTACAAAGCGTGCTTCATAAAGCATTTGTGTGATCTGGATACCTGTTTTCTCAACTTAGATTTTTGGTTTTCTGTATTTCAAAATGAGAGAAACAGAGCAGATGTGAAGAGATGGTAACATGAGAAGCAGTAAGAATCAAGGTATTTGCATTTCCTCAAAAATATGACAAAACACTTTTAAGGACTACTGAAACCAAAGGAAAATATTCTGTAAGCTTCACTAGGATTTGGATAAGAGCTATACTTCATTAACTATTAACTGAACAGATCCAGATATTTTCCTAAACTTTCCCCCCCTTCTCTAGACAGATGATGTGACTGCCCCAATTCTGAACTAGAAGGAAAACAGCCCTCCAAACAGATCATTATTAATTTGGCTCAGAATAGGGTAGTACTTGGGATTCTGGATGTATCAAATAATAGGAGTGTTTTGAATAGATCATTCTTACACCTTGGAGTGTTTTTTAGATTTTTAAAAAAACAAATACCAAAAATTCAATTTTAAAGTATTCCAAGAGAAAAAGAAATGGTGGAATAAAGTCAGTAGAAGTATCTTTCATAGCCCCACCAGATATTTCACAGATCAAATCCGTATGAGTAGTTAAAAATCACAGCTGACAGACTGTGAGAAAACTTGTATGTGTCAAAAAAAAAAAAAAGAGAGAAAAAAGAAATAGATTAGCTTCCTGAAATGTTTAAATTGGTATATGAAGAAAGAAATTTTTAAAACCATCTGTTGCTAAAATGTGGTCAGGAAGTAGTATTTTAGCATAAAGAACTTTGCAATTTTTTTCACTTTGAATATTTGAATCCTACTCTAGTCTCTACTTTACTTCTGTTAGGATTTTTTTTTCTCTGAAATGTCTGTTTCTGCTTGGGAAGCAAGGATGACTCCACAAAGTCTTCTTTGAACATCCAGCATCTTGTATTAGCAGCTGCACATACTACTCGTTTCCATGTATTATGTGATGTAAAATGAATAGCAAAGCTGTACACACACTACTTTGTGTAGGTCTGCAGCTAAATCAAATGAAGACTTTGCAGTGCCTGCAACTTTGGGGCCTGGGTGCTTTTTGACCTGTATGATGGGGATGCTTCCCCAGCACAGGGCCTCACATTGCCAAGGGCTATGGCTGCAGTTGTCACACTATCCCAAAGTACCGATCTCTGTTTTGTTAGTGTTGGTTTCTTTCTTGGAAGGGGCTGTGAATGCGTATGGGGTGGATGGCTCTGCTTCACTACAATAACAGCTCCAGAACTCAGGGAAATAATTAGAGGCTGCTGTATAAACAAGGCACTTTTGAATATTTTGCCACTCAGCCGTTTGTCATGCTGCTGACTTTACCAGCAGTATATCTGCACTGATCTGTTTTACCATGATAGACAGACATACACAGTGACAGCTTCTCTTTGCTCACCCAATAAATGAAAACTTGTTTTCTTCTGTAATGGGAAAGCACTCTCTTCAACAAATTTGAGCACATAATTTAATGGAATATGACAGTATTTGAATTCTTATGCCAGATTCCTATGCTGACAGGAAATGTTCATGCAGAAAATAGTCACATGAAAGATAAGAATAGCAAGGTAAGAAATGGAATATGAAACAGAAGAGGAAGAGCTATTGTGAATAATTGTTAATCTACAAATAACTTCCTGTTATTATTTTTAAAGTCTAAATATACATCTGCAAATGTATTCAGCAGAACGAAGTAGTATTCAATAATAGCCAGCACTTCAGTATGTCTTTAAATTTAAAACATGAATTTAAACCTAATTTAATAGATAGTACTGGAAGGGTTCCTGATTAAAGAATGCTTAATTTAATGCTTTGTTCTGATGAGACCTCAATGCCCAGATAATGGTTTCAAATAATGAATTGTTATGAAACAGAACTAATAAAAGCAATTAGAACAATTAGAACAGGTTTTACACACCTTGTAGTAAAATTAGATTTGGTTGGAATTTGCCCTGTGTAAGCCTGACAGATCTGAGAACTCCCTTGCATGGAGAGTGATCTTGCAACTTACTGATGGTGCTGTTGAGAGCAGTTATCCTTTGCTTGGTACTCAACATCTAACGAAAGCAAACATTCATGCACCAAAGTTCATGGTAAGTATGAAGTGTTTCCTTAGATGACTGAGCAGGAAGCCTAGCACCTGAAGGGGCATTACAGGACACGGGTCCTGTGAAGGACATGCATTTGATTGCATGGTCCTGTCCAGTTGACTTAGCAACTGCACTGGCTGATTTCAGTGAGGGAAAGAGAATCAATTTTTTTTTTTCTAGTTAGAGAAAAGTGTTTTTCAGAACTACTGAGAATTAGTAGAAATATTTCTGCTAACAGGAAAATTTCACTCCAAAATGTAAAAGTAGAGTTAAAAAATCAGAAGAAGAAACCTCAGAAGAAGTGGAATTCTAAGAACCCTGTATACATGGAATTCTAAGAACCCAGTGTAAGTGGAATTATAAGAGCCCATGTTGAAGTCTTTTTCTAATACCCAACTCAGGAGGATTACAAGGGTGTCATGAGGTTATGCAAGGAGAAAATCAGAAGAGGCAAAGCCCAACTATAACTTAATCTGGGTACTGAAGTAAAAGACAATTAAACCTGTTTCTGTAAATACTTTAGTGACAAAAGAAGGGCTAAGAAAAATCTCCATCTTTATTGGATGCGGGGTGCTGGGGCGGGGGGGCAATATAGTGACAAAAGATGAATGAAAGGCTGAGGTACTTACTGCCTTCTTTGCCTCAGTCTTCAGTAGCAACATCAATTGTTCCCAGGTATCAGCCCCCTGAGCTGGAAGACAGGGATGAAGTGCAGATCTACAGTCCAAGGGGAAATGGTTAGTGACCTGCTTCACCACTTAGACACACACAAGCCTATGAGGCGAGATGAGATCCACCCAAGGGTACTGAGGCAGCTGGCAGAAGTGCTCATCAAGTTACTTTCCATCATGTATCAGCAGTCCTGGGTAACTGGGGAGGTCCCCGTTGACTGGAACTTAGCAAATGTGTCACCCATCTATAAGAAGGGCTGGAAGGAGGATCTGGACAACTATGAGCCTGTCAGTCTGACCTCGATGCCAGGGAGGGCTATGGAGCAGATCGTCTGAGTGTCATGACTGCTGCAACTACAGGACAGCCAGGTCATCAGTCCCAGACAGCATTATTTATGAAAGGCAGGTCCTGCTTGACAAACCTGATGTCCTGCTATGACTGGGTCATCTTTGTGGATGAGGGAAAGGCTATGGATGCTGTCTACCTGGACTTTCAGTAAAGACTCTGACACCCTTTCCCACAGCACACTCCTTGGAGAACCTGCTTGCTCACGGCTTGGATGGGCATACTCTTTGCTGGGTAAAAAACCAGGATGCATGGCCAGGCCCAAAAAGTTGTGATGAATGGAGTTACATCCAGTTAGCAGCTGATCACAACTGGTCTTCCCCAGGGCTCAGTACTGGAGTCAGTTCTCTTACAGTGGATTAAATGCATCCTCATTTTGCAGACAACACCATGTTGGCCAGGAGTGTTTATCTGCTGGAGGGTAGGAAGGGTCTGCAGAGGGATCTGGACAGGTTGGATGGATGGGCTGAGGCCAATTGTATGAGGTTCAACAAGGCGCAGTGCCGGGTCCTGTGACTGGGTCACAAGAACCCCATGCAATGCTACAGGCTTAGTGAAGTGTGGCAGGAAAGCTGCACTGTGGAAAAGGACCTGGCTCAACAGCCATCTGAACGTGAGCCATCAGTGTGCCCAGGTGGCAAGAAGGCCAGCAGCATCCTGGCTTGTATCAGAAATGGTGTGGCCAGCAGGACTAGGGAAGTCATCGTCCCCCTGGACTCAGCACTGGGGAGGCTGTGCCTTGAGTCCTGTGTTCAGTTTTGGGCCCCTCACTGCTAGAAAGACATTGACAGTGCATCCAGAGATGCATCAACCCATCTGTTGAAGGGTCTAAAGCACAACTCTTAAGAGGGGAAGCTGAGGGAACTGGGACTGTTTAGCCTGGAGTAAAGGAGGCTTAGGGGAGACCTTATCTGTTCATCAGCGAAAGGATGATGTGTCCAGGTCTGTTCTCCCAAGTAGCATGCAATAGGACAAGAGGAAATGGAATTCCAACAAATTGACATTTAATATCAAATATTAAAGGAAAAATTTAGGAATAGAATATGATTAAAATGTAATAGTCACATGCTTTATTTAGTAAACACTATAGCAATAATAAAAATATAATATTTGAGTACTATGCCTTTTCATGAAATGCTGAAATATGAAGTAAAAGCATTAAACAATATACACAGTATTTTTCAAAGAGATGGCAAGTACTGCTACATATATTAGTGATTCACCTAAAACATCAGTCAGAGCTTAAATGAAAATTTTTCAGGTCTTTTCCGAAAACAACAAAATTTAAATATTCAGAATATTAATTATTTTTGTTAATCATGTTTACTGCAGGAATATCACAGATCTAAAGGTAAGTAGATGCCAGGGGCCTTGCTGCAAGTGCATTCAGGTCTCTGACCTGAGAAGTTTCCAAATAGTTAATGTAACAGCAGCAAATTTGATCTTAATTTCATTACTACTTGGAGAAGGGCTGCAAGGGAAAAAAAAGGCACAAAACAGAAACACTGAAGAAAAAGGTATGACAAGGGAGAGGAAGAGATGAGAAAATTTGGGGTGAAGCAAAGGTAAGAGCAACCTTCAAAAAAACCCTCAATCCTTAAGTTTTGCAGGCTTTTCAAAATCCCCATTTCCTGCCTGTATAGATGTACCTAACATCTGGATCCTCTGACTGATTACTCCCTAAGAAAATTGCCTTCATAGAAGACATCTGAAAAGCTTTTTTTGTCCAGTAGGGATAGCAGGTAGTCTGAAGGAAGGATAAAATGGGGCAAGAGAAGGGCATGAAGTTAGGGAATGCTTCCAGAAACATTGAATTGTCTGAACAAGGTCAGCTCTGATGCTGCAGCATTTCTAAAGGAACCCTGGCAATGTTATTCAGTCCCCAGATCTCTTTAGCTACATGTTTTCCCTCACTTCAATTTGTGATGTAAAAGGTTTGTACAGCTTAAAACAGGAGTGTGGCTGGAATAGTCCACTATTCCCAAGTTAGATTTAGAGAATCAAACCCTGTGGAACTGCTGCTCATGCATAACAGAGAATAGCATTCCAGTGAAGGACTTAAAATAGAGCAACACCTTATTTTTTGTACCCTCTTCCAGGCTGGAGTTTTGGAGCTGGAATGGGGTGTTGAATGCAGAAGGCATGTCAAAATGGAAGCCAAACAACCCTAAGTCTAGAGCCTACTCCAACCCTAGACCGTGTGCCTGTCTAGAAGAATTTACAGTTCACCAGGCTGAAGATATAGAATGCACACGCCACCTTCTTTTAAAACACAGCTGAAGGTGAGTCAACTTAAATTTCTAAACCACTTGTACCTACATCCAAAAGAAATGCCCTGATTACAGTCAGAGGAAAGCAGGAGCTAAAGGTTGGGTGTACATCATCTTTGTCAGTCACTTCCTTGGCTCTTCACACATTCACACCACTTTCCAGAGCAGCACTGCCACTGCCGAGACAACTCAAGGGTACGTGCTGGGTAAGCCAGACAGGTAAACCTGCCTCTTGTGAAAGGTCTTCTAACAGAGGAGAAACTGTGTCCCAGCCCAGCAGCCACAGATTCTGCCCCATGTTGAAGGAATCATCACAATAGCCATATTCTCTCTAGCAGGCATAGAGGAATGTAATTTTTCCTTCATGACATGACTTTAAACTGTGACGTAATGGCAGGGAAGGAAGATCTACATCACCATCATCTGACCCAGCAGGCAGAATATTGTGACTGCTGATGAGGTTTACTAAGCTCTTCCACTTTGTCAAAACAAAGTTAAGCAGTGTTACTGCAGATGTGGAACTTCCGCATTTTTCAGAATTGCTGGTTTGGACATAGTGAAGTAAATGCTGAATTAAATTTTAGGTAAGTTTGCCCTTTACTATGTCTGCCTTCCAGTTATGAAAGACAGATCTATAAAGGGAGATATTAATACCTTGTATCTTCAAGTCCCAACTGTCTACTACAGCACAGTTCGAAAGACAAAGGTACAAAAGAAAAGTGAGTCTGTAGAGGTTAGCTATTTTGAGAACTCTAGCTTTAGTAAGTAACCTTGTTTTCTCCTCCATTATTTGCTTTCTGAATTCACCTATTAGAACTTGAGGTATCTGATTTAAATGATTTTTCTACTTGCAACTTAAATTGAGTAAACAGATTTTACTCTCAACAACAGAACCTGCTATAATTCAGTTCCACATAAAGTGGTCTTAGATTTTAAGTGTCTTTTTCCATCATTTTAGATGCACATGGCTTTTATCATTGAATCACAGAATATCCTGAGTTGAAAGGGACCCACAAGGATCATCAAGCCCAACTCGTGGCTCCACACAGGACCAGCCAAGTCAGAGCATGTGACTCAGTGCACTGTCCAGACGCTTGTTGACCTCAGTCAAGCTTGGTGCTGTGACCACTTCCCCTGGGAAGCCTGTTGCAGTGCCCAACCACCCTCTCAGTAAAGAACCTCTTCCTAATATCCAACCTAAACCTCCCCTGTCTCACCTCCCTTGGGTTCTACCTCTGGTCACCAAAGAGAGGAGATCAGCGCCTGTCCATTTGCTCCCCCTCGTCAGTAAGTCATAGACTGTGACGAGTTCTTCCATCAGACTCCTTTTCTTCAGGCTGTACAAACCAAGGGACTTCAGCCTCTCCTCTTAAGACTTCCCCTCCAGACCCCTCACCATCCTCCTTTGGACACATCCTCTGGACATTCTCCAATATTTCTGTGTCCCTCTTGTACTGGGACACCCAAAACAGCACAGAGTACTCAAGGTAAGGCCGCACCAGCACAGTGTACAGCAGGACAATCACCTCCCTGGACCGGCTGGCCATGCCATGCTTGATGCACCCCAGGACACGGCTGGCCGTTCTGACTGCCTGGGCACACTGCTGGCTCACGGGTAACTTGCTGTTGACCAAGACCCCCCAGTCCCTCTCAGCATGGTTGGCCTCCAGTGTTTGATTCTCCAGCTTGTACGTGTAGCCAGGGTTGCCCCTTCACAGGTGCAAGGTCCAGCACTTGCCCTTGTCAAACTTCGTGCTGTTGTTGATTGATCAGCTCTCTAATTTACCTAGACCTCTATAATTAGAAGTTTATTTTTGCAGAGGAACCTAGTGAGACCAGTGTATGTGCGTCTTACCCTCTTGAGATACTGCACTATCATGTGCTAATTTGTCCATAAAGAGAATGTTTACAATATTCATATCTGAGCTTCCCAAAACATCCTTAGTTAGACCATATTCCATTAGTCAAAAATGGGATTTGAGTCACTGAAACTGGTGCAATCACTGGAATAGTCTGTGATACTAAGTATGGAGTCACTTCATGACTGAGAAATCAGTTAAGATATTCCTAACAAAGCAGAACAAACACAGTCAGAATTTTTCCCTAGAATTTGATATGCTCAAAATCACAAGAAAATTGTAAACATTTAAGAAAGTTACAGTAAATGTTTATGGAAGCTGAATATAAAGGTTATGGGGAAATGAGATTTTATATGTAAGCGTTGTCAGAAATGAACTTGCTGCAGAACCTGAAAGCTCTTCTTTGGAGAGAGACAAAGATCTCCCTGACTTTTCTCATTTTGTACATTCCTGGTTAAGTCATCAGGACAACTGGCTGAGTAAGGTACTTTTCAGTACTTGTAAGAACTGTGGGATCTGGCCTGCCAGATTGCAGCAAGTTACTGAAATTATTTTAGTATACACCTGTGAGTGCAAAATGGAAATTTTTATATTTCTAACATTTTTCAGAAGGGGAGAATCTCATCATTTTGTACTTAAGAGGATTTTTAAGGCTTTACTGTTTTAAATATTTGCCATATTATGGTAAAAGAACACCCACCATATGAATTCAGGGAGCATTATCACATTTAACAGTATTGATTCTTGCAGTGCATATTGACTGCTTGCTGTGTTTTCTTACATGTCCTCACATTATTTTTAATATTTCATTATACTCTCACTGGCCCACATTCTAGTTTCCATGGTGTGACCTCTGTGAAACACTTAACCACATTCTCTAACTTTCATCTGGCGGTTGAAACAATGCTGACTGTAGCTGAGGTAGGATACATGGGCAGTGCCTGTAATTCAGAGCTCTAGGGATCAACATTAATATAACTCTCCCCACCTCAGACATAGTTAGATGAGTACAATGGCAGTGATTGTAAAGACATCTCGGGAGGGCAGAGATGTCCATACATGCTGCTTGACTGGTATCTAGCTTGGTCAGAGTTCTAGTTTGTTGCTGGCATTACCTTGCTTTTGATTCATGATTTTAAAAATTCTTCCTTGTCAAGCTAAGTGCTGCTATGTTTTGTTTCTGCTCAGCTATAACGCCTACCAGCAGTGCTTTATTTAACATCTTAAGTTAAACAGTTTGGTCTCTATTATGCCTGTCTTAATGCAGTTTTCATTAAGTTATAAGCCTGAAGTCTCCTTTCCTTTTAATTTGTACAATACTTTATGGCAGTCTTTTTTTTGTCTGCTTGCGTGCTTTAGAAAGCAGATAATAATTTTAAAGTGTCATAATTCAGGGAAAACTCAGACATTTCAAAAAAACTTTGTCCACAATTGGGTGCCAATAAAACATTTTAACAGAAGCTTATGAGCTGATCTAATATTAATTAGGTTGGAGAAATTACCTTCTATTTCTTGTTAAATCTACTGTAGATTGCAAAGGAAAACAAAAGTAGACATTAACTAAAACTACATACTTAGAGCAATACTATGGTAGCATTTTTGTGCACTGAATAATGATGGAAATGCCATCAAGATGAGATTTTTAGGACTACTTCCTTAACTTTTCTTGGACTCAGAGGAAGTTACATGAACAACTGTTTTATAAAAGTAACAGATGCACCTCAGTACCAAGTAGGGAAAGTTTATCTTCAAATTTTCCAAATCAGGAGATTTAAAGTGATTTCTGTGACAAGCTGGGAGGGACATCCAACATAACCTTGTCCAACTCTTCTCCTCAAAGCAGTGTCAGTGAGAGCAGGTTGCTAAGGATGGAGACTCCACAACCTCTTGGGGCATAGGTTCCAAAATCATAGAATCACAGAATCATAGCGGTTGGAAGGGACCTCGAGAGATCATCGGGTCCAACCCCCCCTGCCAAAGCAGCTCCCTAGCTCATATCGCACAGATGGGTGTCCAGATGGGTCTTGAATCTCTCCAGAGAAGGAGACTCCACCACCTCCCTGGGCAGCCTGTCCCAGGGCTCTGTCACCCTCACTGGGAAAAAGTTCTTCTGCTTGTTGGTGCGGAACTTCCTGTGCTCCAACTTGCAGCCATTGCCCCTTGTCCTGTCTCCACAGACCACTGAAAAGGGGCTGGACATTCCCCCCTGCATCCCATATTTAAGATATTTATAAACATTCATAAGATCCCCCCTTAGTCTTCTTTTCTCTAGGCTGAACAGTCCCAGCTCACTCAGCCTTTCCTCACAGGGGAGATGCTCCAGGCCCTTAATCATCTTTGTAGCCCTCCTCTGGACTCTCTCCAGGAGATCCCTGTTTTTTCTATACCAGGGAGCCCAGAACTGGACACAATACTCCAGGTGGGGCCTGACCAGGGCAGAGTACAGGGGGATAATCACCGCATTTGACCTGCTGGCCACACTCCTTCTGATACATCCCAGGATCCCACTGGCTCTCTTAACCAACCTTGCAGTAAGAAAGAGGTTTTAAAAATGTTTAAATCTATTTTCTGTATTTCAATTTGTGCCTGCTGTCCTGTCACTGGATACCACCGAGTATGGTGGTATGTCTGTGTCTTCTTTACGCTATCCTATCCCCTTCCAAGCCTTCTCTTCTCCAAACTAAACAATCCCAGGTCTATCCCTGGGATCCTCTTGTATGTCAGATGTTGCATGCTCTAAATCATCTTCATGTCCATTGACTAGACTTGCTCCAGTATGTCCCTTTCTCTTTTCTACTTGGGAGTCCAGAATTGGAGCCCAGAATTGAAAGTGCTCCAGATACGGCCTCAACAGCCCTGAGTGGAAAGGAAGGACCAACTCTCTCAGCTTGCTAGTAACACTTCCTAATGTAGCACAGGAGGCTGTTGTCCCTCTTTGCCACAAGGGTACACTGCTGGTTTACATTCGACTTGGCGTTTGCCAGATCCCTCTAGGTCCTTTCTTGCAAAGTTGCTTTCCATGTAGTCATCTGGTGTATGAGTTTATTCATCCTTGCATTCATGACTTTGCAACACTAGTCCGAAAAAAAGAAAAGAACCAATTCCAAAGCTGTGTTCATTTCCATGTACTCCTGAGCTCCTCATACAATTCCCTTTTATTTAAAAGGGAAAAAAAATGGCAGTGTCAACATATATATCAGACTGTTACAGAGACACTGCCAGTTCAGGTTTCAGTGTGCCAAATGCCCTTAGAAGTAATTGTATTATGTAAGCATATCAAGTGCTTTAGAATATGAAGGGGACATTGGCAGAAGTGTGTACATAGTTGTGCAGACCTGTATCTTAAAATACAGTTATGAGTTATCTTTCCATTTACAACCCAGACTTGGTGGATTTCACCTACAAAGCTGGCTCTGTATTTGATAACTTCTAAAATACCACCAGTTTTTTATGGTGATTCTTCCAAACACAGATCTGTAAATATTGTTACAAGTGTTTTTTCCTTTCTTTTCCTTTGGAAAAAAACCCAAAACATGCTGACTCATTTTCTTGTTGCTTTACTTTCTCTGTTTTTGGCCATGACACCTGGCATTGCAAGCGTGTGCTATGTAATTAATTTGAGAAATTTAATTTCTGATATATTGATAAAGGAAAAAAATGCAATGAAAGGACCAACCCTTAATCACTTTTCTCAGAAAAAAGTTCATTAAAAATCACTACGAATTTTTAGTAAGTGTGCTGTGCAGAAATTGACATGAAGTCCTCAGAAAACCAACACTGAAAGGAGTTCAACTTGTATTCCTAAAAGATTGTCACACAGAATTGGAATATTTAAATTTTACTTATTCTATTTCTAATCTATTGCCTGAAAACCATTGCAGTGTTGGCATACTCATGCATGCATCTACTCTTTGATAAAATGTCACCTATTTTTACAAGAAAAATACATGAGAGAGCAAGTTAAGAACAGGATGTGGTAACTGTGAAGCACTATTAAGTTAGGAGATTGAATTTGAAGTTTCCTTTCTCAATATTTTATTTAAATTGACCTATAATGTATTTAAACACACCACAGTTTAAAGATGTCATTATTCATCATCAGCATTTTCTGAGTAGACCTTCATATTTAGAGAAATCCTGCTCTGATGTCTGACATTCCAGAACTGATAGGCCCATGATGAAAGTTTTTTTCTTCTGCATGACTTCTATCCTGTTCAGTTCCTAATGAATTATCTCCATTTCAGCATTTCTTTCCCATCCCACAGTTCCCAAGGTTTCTCCCAGATCTGCCTTTCTTAGTGCTAGTGGATCTGTTCCTGTTTCTTTCCTTCCAACTCTTTGCACCTTCCCTAATTTTGTTGAATAGGTGCTTTAGGAAAGGGAAGTAGGTGCCTCTTCTAGCTTCCTGAGCCAGAAGTGTGTCTAAGAGTCTCAGATGCTGATGTATTCAAACAGGAAGCATAAAGTGAAGCTGTCTACTAATTTTCCAAGGAAGACATAAGCACAAACAAGATTAATAAACTTAATGTTGTCCTAGACAGTGATGTCAACTTCGTGAAGGAAACTCAGTGCCCTGCAACAGCTCAGGTCACTGAAGAGACTAACTGAACATTACTGATGACCTTAACTAATAGAATGTTGGTATGTAATGAAATTTTATAGTCTAGTAATGTAATTAGGTAATTGCTATTATTCTCTCTGAGTGGGAAAGCAACAGGCTTTCTTTAACAAGCTTTGGAAGACAGGATTGGTTGTGTTACCCAGAAGTTCATTCGCGGAGTGCAGTGATGTGCATTTTGAACAAAAGCAGTGAAGTAAATGAGCCTTTGTGCCATCTGCTGATTACCAGTGGTTTCTGAGCAATACACTATCCTCCTGACTATTTAAAACTGAGGATGATTTAACACATTCTTGTCTCTAAATATTTTTCTTCCTGATACTTTTTCTTTCCTACTAAATGAGGTTGCCATTCTATATCCTATGCCATATCCACTAAATTGCTCATCCTGCTGAATTAAAGACAAAACCTCTGCAACTCTCTATTACTCCTCTCGTTCTGTTTCTTTTCTACGCTGAATCCTTGCTGGACCTTCATCTTACATCTTTCCTCACAGACACACCAAACAAGCTAAGCTGGCTCATATGGCTTTCCTCAGCTGTAGGAGGGTGAGGATCTGAAGCACATCTTGTAAAATGTCTGTCAAACCAAACAAGTAATTTTCAGAGGGTTTCTAACACCTAGCAGTTGTTATGGATATCACATTATTATCACAGTTATTTAAAACAGTTTTAGATTAGCTAAATGTCAATCTCGCAGCAACTGCACAACCTTCAGGACATCTTTGTGTATATGACAGACTCCCAACTGTGAAATGATTACTTAAAAATACTCCATATCTATAAATCAGCATGTATTGATGGGTTTCTTTATGGGGGGGGTGGGGGATGGTGTGTGTGGTGGAATCCAAATAATGTTTTGTTATTCAGATGTATTATTTTGCTTTGTATTAGTCTCTCTTTTGAGTCTGAAAATATGCAAAATCCATTTCACTACTGTTCACTTCCACATATTCAGTGCTACAGTGTTCAGTTAGCATGTACTGGTTAAGAAAAAGTATCTTTTTGGGGTTTGTTTGTTTGGTTTTAAATTCTCATAGAAAAACTTAAAAGCCAATACTAGTTCAAGGAACAAATCAGAGCTTGTAGTGTCAACTTAAATCACAGCTGAAAATGTTGACAGTTCTGCTAAAATGACCAAACAGGTGTTTTCTTCTGCTCAGGCTCTTAAACCTATGACAGATTTCTCATTCGCATTGCAGTGATGAAAGAACTTCAACAGGGATTATGCAGAGCTACAAAGCAAGAAAGCTTTCTTCCAGTGGCACACAATGGTTGATGTTGGATAAGGCAGGTGCAGAAAGTTCTGACAAAGTGTGGTCAGAAACATGAGCCAGGAGGTAGATGTGTTAATATAAATGGCCCAGTTACCGTGCTGGGAAGAGCCCACAAAAAATTAGACTTTGTGTAAGCAGCATGAATTGATGTTTTGTAAGATACAGCTATTTGTCCTGTTTTACCTTGTACTGAGGCATAGTCTGAAGTATGTGATGATGCATTCTGTCACCATGGATAGGAATGTATGTAATGTAATACACTAAATCCATCAAAGACTAAATTAATATGCTGGCAAAGCTTCAATCCTCATCGCAACACAAACAAGGATTTTAAAACTTGCAGAATATAAACACGAGTTTTCACAGTAATATTTTTATTCCCCACCCTGATGCAATTTTCACCGGATTTTTTTTCCTGATTTTTTTAAGTCTCTGTGTGAGCTGCGCTAATTGTAGCTGTTTGGTTAGGTAAACCAAAGGATTAGCCAGAAGACTGTTGCTGTTTCACCCTTGAAAGGCAAGACTTCTCCCTTCATCTTTTTAGGTTGTTCAGTGATACCGAGTAAAATCCTGTTCATCTTACATAAAAGCATCCAGTGAAATCAATACAATACCATCTTGGTAAGGGGAGCAGGATTTGACCCAAAATTTCACTACCACAAGGACATGAATACTCTGTAGAATTTGCGGTCACACACCTCTATGCCTAAAACAGAAAAACAAGTTAATGCTTTTGCGGAAAGTTTCCATAATGTAGCACCAAGCAAAGATGTGCATATGAGTACAGCTTTAATTAAACATAAGTAGACTCCTACCCAGAAATTGCTGCTAGTTTTTGATGAGCCTGATGGGCCATCTCACATCCTCGGGTTCGAGTTTTGTGCATTTCCGCATGCAGAGATGGACAGGTGACTGAGACATCCCCGATGGAAATGACCAGCTCCCGATACAGAGCCACCTGGGTATTGAACTCCTGGACAAGCTGAGAAACAAAGAGGATTTACTTACATGAGATGTTCAACTACACTGGTAAAAACAATCAAGGTTTCAAAAAACATGCCAAATCTAGGGCTTGTTCTTGCTCCCAGTTTCATGGCAATGCTTGGATCAAGTGCCAAAGATTTTGTAAATGACTAGGGCCTCCGTGGCAGCTGCCTCTTCTGTGTGCTATAAATGTTCATTTGCAGTAAAGTAGTGTTTCTGCTTTTTATCTCTGAAAGTGTTTGAGTTATTAGTCTTAAATATTAAGCAGACAAAAAACCAGCTGTTTTACTAGTAGCATGAGGTTATTTTTTGCTATCATAAAAGACAAAAATATCTCCAGAAATGATTGCCTGTGCTCCTCCTGCTTCCTGATTAACAGCACATTTAGGGATTGGAATGTAGCATTTGCTTTTACACTGGCGATTTTGCTAATTTATTTTCTAATGATTTCTGTTCTGTCACTGGCCTCTAACCCAGATTTCATACTTAAAATTGACTGAAGTTATTGGCTGAGAAGATGTACCAGATATGCACTTTCCAGTTGGGATTCTAGAAAGCATTTTTTCCAAAGGGGGGGGGGGGGAGGGCAGTGAAGATAAAGGAGTAAATAAACACTTAAGCCTTTACAGAAATCTAATATCCAGCAGATACGCACTGTACATGCAATTGGATAGATGGGTAGCTTTTACAGTGATGGAAAGATCACTAGTTCCACTGATTACATACGTGGGATTGTATTTTAGGGAAACCAAGCATTTGCTGTCTTCTGAAAGAAAGCACATCAGACCATTTGCTGCACATGGTAGCGGGGGTGGAAGGCAGGGAGCAACAGAACAGAATATTTATTTATCTGTGTTTTGCTAATTTGACCTCAATTTCCAAACTACATAAAAACAGACAAGAGTAACTGCTCATAATTCTGCAGCCATCATTACCAAGAGTTCGACATACCCCAACATAAAGGCATACTAAATACCTGGATTTTATCAGATCTACCAAATTTTAAAGTCAAACCCTCAAATTCTTATACTCAGAAAATAAAGGAGTCACTTTTCCTGCAGTATTACATCCTGACTTCTCATGCATCTTACTGTAATTACTCTCTACAGCTGAGAACTAGTATCGGAACCCATTTTTTGGCCATGCTTTCTTAAATTTTGTTGTGAGAGTAGCAAATAGGTTTCTCTGCCTGTGGAGCAGCAAAACAATCCCAGTGAGTTCCAGTACATCTGCACCCTCCCACCCTCAAGCCCCAAACAAAACCAAAAGCACACACCAAACAAAGCCCCAGGCACAATATTTGCTAAACCTGCCTTCAACTCTTTCATTCCGTGGCTTAGGAGAATGCATGAAAGCAATGGAGAGAGAGAAAAAAATAACTGTATTACGTTGTGTCATAGCATAGTTATTCTGCATTAAGAAAGAAAAAGTGTTTCATCCTGCAAGTGGTAACTGGTTGCGCCAGACAGATTTTTCTAGTTCTCACCTGACATCCTCTGTCTAAACAGAGGACACATTCAGCCACCTCAGCATTGCCAAGGAGAACAAAACCACACTGATGTTGCAGCATCAAGACAGAGAACAAGAAAAAAAATCCACTGGTCCTGAATCTCACTGCATCTTGACAACCCATCTGTAAATCGCATTTTATCTCTAATCGGTGAATTCCACAAAGCTAGCACTTCTGTTTATCTAACCACATTATGCTGTCGTCAGTGGGAAAAAAGGCAGGACCCAGTAGGATCCACTTGTTGGGTATATTTATAGAGATACTGTGGCAGCTTTTGTTCCTTGGTGAGCTGGGAGTTGCTCCCGGTTTTGAAGTATCAAAGTGGATATCTGCCAGCACAATTTGCAGGATTAGGGGGAAAAAGCCTGCCAGGACGCAGCAGAACAGAAGTGGCAGGTACATTTCCAATGCTACTGGATAGAGCTTTAGCATGATCCAGAATTTTTCAAGTAAAGTAGCTGCAACTTTGTTTTCCATTTCTGCCCTTGGTTAGAGGAGCAAAGCTAGGGCCTGATGTCCAGGGGACTTGTAGCTCAAGGAGCCAGACAAGGGGGTATGTGCTGCCGTGTTGGAGGAAAGTGTCAGGATATAAGCATTTTGAACTTGGATGGGGAAAAAAGCCGTACCATAATGTGGTAGTCCAAAAATAACACGGATGCAGGTGCTTGATCTGAGGTTTTAGAATTGCAACCAGCTGCTCCGGAGAGACTGCAAACAGGTACCGCGTATGTCAACGGCAGAATTTCAGGGCCTCGAATTCTGAGTCCTGTTAGATCGCAGGGCAAGAGTGTGGCTGCGGCACAAGACAAGCAGCGGAGAGTGCGGTGGTTCGGGGGAAGGCAACTATTTACCTACCAAGGCTTCAGTGAGTGCAAGTCTGGGGACAGATTTGGCCGGATCCGGCAAAAAAAAAAGGCACTCCAGCTGCTTGGCAGCGCCGCTAAAGCGGCGTGTGCTGAGGCTCCGGTGCCTCAGCTGCCCTGACTGTCCCGCAGCACCCAGCCGGCTCCCCACGGGTCTCGCCTTCCCTCCCCTCGCCCGCGTTTGAACCGCTACGAGTTAGGCTACAGGGCAGCACCCCCGACGGGGACTGCAGTTTTAAAAATAGTGCAACTGCACGTGATGGGAATAGGCAAGCTGGCGGGAGGAGCGGCACCGCCGCCAGCCACGGGAACACTGGGAGAAGAGAAAAATTAAGGCAAGCCCATCCGTGGTACCCACCGTCTTGCAGTCATCCAGGGCTCTCTGGGTCTGGTAGGCGTTCTCGGAGCCGCTGCCCCGGCGGTCACTGTCGCGGCCGTGCGGCGAGGTCTTGCTGCCCTGGAAGATGGAGGCGGCGGAGCGGGGGCGCTTCCTGCGCCCGCTCGGTGCAGAGCTCATGCACACGCATCCGCCGCGCGGAGCCGCCCGCCGCGCGGGGCCCCGCGGGCGCGGGCAGCGCCTTTCCCCGCCGCCGCCGCCGCCCCGAGGAGGGGTGCCGGCCCCGCGCCGCTCGTCGCCTCGGCCCGGCCGGGACCCCGCCGCTCACGGTAGCGAGAGCGGCTGCTGTGGGTGATAGCCTGGAGCCTGCGGGAGAGCCCGGGGAGCGCCCTGCAGCATCGTCTCCGCTACCGCGGGGAGAGGCGGAGGGGCTGGTGCCTTCCCTCCTTCAGAAGCATGTCAGTCCCTGCGGAACCGCCCCGCCGGTGGCATGCTCTGCCGTCCTCCTTCCCGCAGCCGGTGGGGGGGCGAGCGCGGCCGTGCCCGGCGGAGAAGGGCTCCCATCCAGCGGGCGCCGAAACCTGTCGAAGCCCCCGCGGGGAGCCCGCCCCGCCGCGCCACTACGCGCTACCCCGCGGCGCGTCTCGGCGGAGCGCTCGCCGGGTGCCGCTCGGAGGGGCCACTGGGGTGGCGGGGCCCGGCGGGCTAAAACCGTCAACAGTGCGCCGCCCCCACAGGGCGGGAGAGCGAGTGGCGGCCGCCCCCCCCTCCCCCCAGCCCCGGTCTCACCGCCCCCGCCCCCCCACCCCGCCTGCCAGCGGCGCCGCCGCCTCGTTCGGCCGCCCGCCGCGGGAGGCGGGTCAGCGCCGGGGCGAAGCGCCCCCCGGTGCGTGCCCGGCGAGGGCAGCACCTTCCCTTCGGCGGGCCGCGGCCTCGGCGGCAGCCGGCCCCGGGCCGCCGGGGCGTTAGCACATCGCCCGGCCGGCTTGTGCCGAAGTTGGAAGTGATCTGCACGAAGCTGACTTGGGCAGTATTTTCCTGCAGAACAAAGGCTTGGTTCGCCGCTCGGGTTTTTCTCTCGCTAAAACCTGTCGTATTTTGGGGGCTCTCAGAAAAAAAACGTTTGGAGGGTGCGATGCAGGGTACAGCGTAGGTTGGTATTTGCTCATCCTCGAAAAGATTGGACGATAATCGATTGGAGGGTGTATTTCCTCCAGGCTGTGGTACGACAGTGCATGTGCTGATGTGCCCCAGGCTGATGGTTACAGTTCCCTCCAGCCTTGGCCACCTGCCCTTCCAACGCTGCCAGCATCAGGGCTGTGCCCACACACTCTGCAGCTGCATTCCCCGGGGCCCCTGGGGCAAGCTGTGTCCTGGGCCATCCTCAGCTCCGGGCTGGTCCAGTTCCTCTCTGCAGCTGTGGCTCTTCAGCTCACTTCTGGTGTAATCTTATTTTGTTAGGACGTTAAGTGGGTTTTTCTGGTGTTTTGATAATGCTCGTTGTGCCAAAGGTGCGCCAAACCCATCATGCACAGAAAGCCAGTCTTGCAAAGGAGCTTGAACATGGCAGCAATGGCACTTTGGCATGTTGAGGGTCTCTTTTCAGGTTGTGCTGACCATTACCATCACACCCTGGCACCTACTCGAGTCTGGACACTGACTGCTGTTCTACTTTGAAACGCCTGTTAGGCATTTCTGTTGTTTCCCCAGAAACAGAAGCTACTGGACGAGTGTTAGTGTTGCTGGGTTTGCCACGCTTGCAAGCACTGTCATCACTTTTAGGTATAATGATGACCTTGTAATTATAATGTTACTGTTGTAAACAAACTACTACATCTCCAGCATCCAGAGTAGCACAAACTTGCAATTTGCCAGGGCTATTTTAAGGATACCACTTTTTTTTCTTTTTTTTTTTTTTTTATCTTGGTAGTAAACTTAATTGTATTACTCATAGGAAATAAGTACTTGAATTTGGCCAGTAACTTTGAGCCAGAACATTGTATTGCTTCCACATACAGGCAAACCATTACCTGATGACAAGGGAAACAGTTTAAAAATGAGCAAAGAGCAAAATAAACACATCTTTTCCTCACATCTGTGTAGAACAAAACATATATATTTGTAAAGGGAAATTAAAACATAGTGTTATGCCACACTGATGCTAGTGTTTTAATCGTTACTCATTTTAGTCCTATGTTCTAGTCTCATTTCAGTCTATTTCAGGTCCTATCACGAGAATATTACTATTGTAATTAGCAATAATGCAGTAATACTAATACTAAATCAAATAATAACATTAAATCTACCAAAAAGTGTGGCATGTTTGCTTGTACATGGCTGAAGTTCTCATCCCTTGATATTAATGCCAGAAGTCCCAGAACTTAGTTCCTGGTGATATATCTGCCCTGTATAAAGCTGAGTCACAGCTGAGTTTTGCCTTCAGCCAATATCTGGAAAGAGTTTTGAAGTCCCAAATAACTTGCAGTGTGTTCACTCCTGATTCTTTGTATCTTGAGTACGTCCACGTTTGGAATCTGTCAATTCTGTAATTCATAAGACCACATGTTTTCATAATTCTTCCAGCTGACCTCTGAAGTCATCATGGCACATGAGGAAATGGATGGCACCCCAGGATGATATCGAAGAGGCAGGAGTAACAGAGAACAAGGCAGTTTGGGATGCGTAAGAAACAATGATTTTTATAGGTATCCTGGTTCTTGTGCTGGGGAAGGAAGCACCCAGCTAAGCCACAAAATGCTGTCACAGGACGGGATGTGAGAACAGTAAGATGCAGTTTGAAAAGACCTATCACTAGGAAACCAAATTCCGTCTTGAGGAGTCAGAGCTATTATATCTTGCAATGTTCTCCTAAAAAGAGAAAGGCATTCTTTCCTCTCACCTGAACTAGTTCCTATCACAAATAGACTTATTCTAGCTCTGTCTCCTGATGTTTAATGCATTGCAGCAAGCAGGGGCTTGTTGCTCCCTCCCACAGCATCCTGTCAAGACCATGGGTAGGTGACCTTGAAATAAGTTCAGAGAGTACTTGGCCTCTTAGCCAAATTCTTCAGCAGCTCCACAGTTCAAAATGAAATAACAATTATTCTGTAGACTTTGCTATACCTATATGGTAATTCTAAAAAATGTACTGGGATGAACTTCTTACTTGGGAGTCTCTCTTGTTACGTTTTATTGTAATTTCTGCCTAATCCATCTATTTCTTTGGTCATTGGCTTCTGGTAATATTTCCCAAGGGTGAGTAGAATGTAATGGACTAGATAAGTTATGAAAGAGACACTGATTAGCTGAGAAATGTGAGAGATGCCTTTGGACACACAAAAAAAAAGCCCAACCAAAAACCAAAGGAACAGAGAAGGCAAAAAGGCCATTTCTGTAGAAAGAGATACAGAGGGAGAAGATGAAGCCAAGAAACAGGAGAAATGGGTACTGGAGAAATGAAGAAAATAAAGTAATTCTGTGTGATGTCCCTAGGACAGAAAAATAAAATGTAAGTTCTAAAGTTAGATTGAAAAAGGGAACTGAAGAATAAGAGTAGAGACTTTTTCACATGTCATTATAATCTTTTTTTTTTACAGAAAGCAAACTGACTGTCTTTCTAAGTAAATGTGGTACATTTTAAACAGAAAATGAATTTATTCCCTGAAAATGCAGGGTCAGATCAGTGTCTCCAGGTTAAGTACTTAATTTTGGTACCAGTCTTCCCATGGAGTAAAACTGTTTAACCCCTACAAAAAGCAATGTAATAAGGTGTTCGAGAATCAAAGCTTCAGTGGCCATTTCTTCTTTGTTAATAATTTCCTATAGGCTGGGGAAAGGAGTGCCACAGGAGGCATTATTCTGGCCTGATTCTACAAGTAAGTGTTTTAGGTACCCAAGGTGTTAGCCTTCCTCACTTCAGAGGAGCTCCAGTGATGGCAGCTCCCTGTACCCCCTCTCCTCAGCTTGTGATCAGTGCAGGGCTTACAAAGTCAAAAAATTTTGTAGCAAAGATGGCACATTAGTATATTTTTAATGTCTGTTAGAGTAAACCCAAGGTATAGAAAAATATTGCATGTAGTCTCTTTAGAAGACAATACAGTATTTTTCTTCTCCTTTTTTTTTTTTAATATGTTGAAAAACAATTTGCATAGATACCCCTCAAAACAAACAAACAGAAATTTTTAGCCACAGTTCAACAGAGACCAGCAATGTATGTTAGATGAGATTCTGGAGAAAGTAGGAGCGTTCTTCTAAATTCTGTTGTGTCAGTCTCCACAGTTTTTAAGTTTACTTAGTCAGCTGATGTCCACACAGTGTATTATCCCTGGAGATGCTGAGGGAGAGGCTTATTTTGCTTGCAGTCACTGGAAGTTTTAAAGGAGTGCAGTCATTAGTGAGTCCGCCTGTAGCTGTCAGCCCAATATAGGCATGTTGCTTCTGGTTATGAAGGCATGAAACAACGTGCTTAAGGTAGCAGAAATGTCAAAATGGCTTAGTCTGCTTTCCTACCTTCCCCATAAGTGTTGGAAAAGATGGTGTGTGACACTTAAGTCATGCCCTGAGTATGCCAGAGATTATCACAGGGAGAATTTTGCAGTTTAAGAACTATTGTATTACTTAGATCAGAGAATGAAAGCAATTCTAAATCAGATAATCCAGAATATACGTTCCCGCCTTCCCTATTTCTTTTACAACATGTATTTACATATGGAATTCGATCATGAATTTATATGGAAATAACCACAGGAGCCCTCATGTAGCAAGACAACTGTTTCAAATTCAGACAGATTTGCCCAACACAATATAGGATTCAATGACAAGGGGATCTAAGAAAATGGAGCATACAACCAGATTTTATTTTTTGCTTTCACCTCTGTGAGTATAATTTTTAAAAGATTATTTCATTGTTAACCTAATGCTAATGCCATCAGCACTTCTGTTATTATAAGAAAAAAAAACCACCACAAATGCGTATTTTTAAAAAGAACAACATCAGCATATCAAATCTTCAGAGTACAGAAATTATGAATTATTTCTGAATAGAATGAGACTAACATCAGTTTCTCATTTAGAAAGCATAAACAGAATAATTTACCTTTAGCTCTAGTGTAGTCAATAAAATACAGAATGATTGTAATAAATAAATACAAATTTGCCTCAACATTATGTTTTTTATGACAGATAATCCGGCATAAAACCAAAGCTACACAGTGAAAAAGACCTCTGGCAAATCTCCCTGCAAATGTCTGTAAAAAAGCCAAGAAAAATTATCTTTAAAGTCATAAAGCACAAAACACAAAATAATTTTGGAATACTTAAAAGAACTAAGAATTAAAACCTAAGTATTATATAATTTGGATTCCTTATGAATCAGAAGCCCAATGACCAACTTAATAAATGACTGGGTAGTAAAGTATTAGAAGAAAGTCTTACACATAATAAATCTGTAAGATATTTATGGAATGGTGAAGATCAAATTAAAGGAAAAATTTTGATACTGTTAAAAGTAGAATAGAAACAGCTAAGGAAAAGAAAACATTGTGGATTTGTGAGGAACTGTTAGACAGAGGAGTGAGAGAATACAGCTCTGTCCAAAGGGAATTTTAAGAAATTAATATGTATAGAAGAATCAGTGCTTTGCTACTTAGAAAATGCAATGTTTGGCATTGCAGTGTTTTGGAATCTGCAAAATGGGGGAAATATGTGGGGTTTGCGCTTTTATATGAAGTGTTTAAATTTCACTCCTCTCTGTATTCAGAGAACATGTACTGAATTAAAACCCTCCAAGTATAGTCTTCTGAGAAACTGAAAATAATGCATAAATGCTGAAACCAAACATAAAAATGCCTCTACCAATATAGAGGCCCTCCACTATATCTTCAGAAATATGTTAAAAAGTCAGATGCTTTATAGAAGTGGAATAAATGTCAAAATCTGTAGTCATTACCATGTCCATAGTTATTTTGTAGACCCACATGGCTATGAGAAATAGAAGTCCTACACAAAAACTCTGGTTTAGTCAGTATGAGAAATGTTTTTCCACTGTGTCTATATTGTTTCCTCATCACATGGTTCAAGTGCTCAGAAATGGAATAGCAAGCAGCAGACTACACCAACCTCAGGAATCCTGCTAGTACCTTTTTAAAAGAAATACTATTTTTACAATATTTTTGCTGTTCTCTTTTGGAATTTTAGAAAACAAATGTCCAGTAGCATTTAAAGAAAGTCAAATATTTTCAGATTTTAAAAGCAAGTCAAGGATGGTAAAACTTCACTACTGTATGTAAATGCAGGACTACTAATGTAAATGCAGGAGTAATAATGTAAATGCAGCACAAAGATGAAGATCTCTTGAGGACCATGGCAATGACTTCATTGATTTATCATGAAGTATTATTCCTATTAAAACAATTGTGGAGGTTTGACCCTGGCTGGAGGCCAGACACCCACAAAAGCCACTCTGTCACTCCCCTTTTCAGCTGGACAGGAGGGACTTAGGAGTTGAGATAAGGACAGGGAGAGATCATTCTGCAATTTGGGTCACGGGCAAAACAGACTCAACAGGTAATGAAAAAAAGTCTAATTTATTACACATACACACACAATGAAACCAGAGCAGGATAATGAGAAGTAAACCCAAATCTTAAAGCACCTCCTGCCGCCACTCCCTTCTTTGTAGACTTCACTTTATTCATGATTTCTCTCCCTTGCTCCACCCCCTTCCTAGGTGTCACAGAGGGAGACAGGGATGGGGTTTTCTGTCAGTTCATCATGAATTGTTTTTCTTCTTGCCAGAGGGCAGACATGGACATTCCTCACACCTTTCCCCTGCTGCACTGTGGGGTCCCAACCACAGAAGACAGTCCTCCATGAACTTCTCCAACGTGAATCCTTTCCCATGGGGCTTCCTCTCTTCACCAGCTGCCCCAGCAGTCATAAATCACAGAATGTCTCTCAGTCTCTCAGGCCCAGACTGCCCCAGCCTGGTCCTCCATGGAGGCACAAGCTCTCCCAGCAAACCTGCTCTGGTGTGTGCCTCTCCACGAGCTGCAGGTCCTGCCAGGAGTCTGCCCCAACGGAGTCACAGAATCTTCCACAGGTCTCCACCTGCTCCAGCATGGGGCCTCTCCATGGGCTGCATGTGGTGTCTCTGCTCCCTGTCATCTTCCATGGGCTGCGGGGCAACAACCTGCTCCACCATGAGTTTCTCCACAGGCTGACAGGGAATCTTTCTTTCCAGCGGCTGGAGCACCTCCTCCTCCCCTTCCTCACTGACCTTAGTGTCTGCACAGTTTCTTACATCTTCTCACTCCCTTCTCTGGCAGCAAACAGTGAGCAGGGGTTTTTTTCTCTTAAATATGGTACCACAGAGGCACTATGGGCGCTGTGACTGTTGCTGGTGGGCTCAGCCTTGGTCAGCAATGACTCTGGCCTTGAGCGGGCTGGTGTTCACTCTGTGAGGCCTGCAGAGACCTTCTGGCTGCTTCTTGCAGAAGCCACCCCTGCAGCACCACCGCCCCCACCCCCAGCTCTTCTCCCCCACTCCGTCCTCCCCCTCCCCCCAGCCCCCGAAACTTTGCCATGCAAACCCACAACATCTTGTTACAAGGAATAATGCAAATATAACTCTCAGAGCTAGTGATCTAATGAAAATCTGAAAACTAAATCACACTGGACACTCCGGCTTAGTCAGTTTGACAAAAGGTTATTTTTGTTATAAGAAGATGAGAATATAACTCAAAATTACCCAAGTCACTGAAAGCAGCAGTACTCTGACACCTCTTCAGTTTGCCATTTAATTTGGCCTTTGTGGAAAAGCCTTCAGTGGCTACTTTATATCTCCACACTTCTTCCTGCCTTAATAACTATTCACTATCTACATGTTTGAAAGAGACACTGTAGCCCTCCAAAACAAACTTTGTCCTCAATTTCAGTTATTATGTTGTTGCACATTTCCGTGAAATGTAGGAAGAGATCCAGCATTGGGTTTTAAAACTATCATCACTTTGGAATTAATGTTTTATTGAATTGAACAGAACATCCTCTTATGAGCTATCATCTGAACTGTTACCCTGCAAGTTCAATACATTTTCACATTTGAAAGATTATTGTAATAACCATATTTTCATATTTTCTTTAAACGAAAGCTTAAATCACAGGGAAAATGATGTGGTTTCCATGTAAGTGTCACTACAGCACACCACAAACAATGACTTAATCTACTTTTGGTACACAGCAAGTGCAACACGGTTAATTTTTACACGAGAATGCATTGTGGGGTGAATCAAATTATCAGTGATTTCAGCAGGGAAATCTGAGCTCCTATTCTGCCTTTCAAGATTTTTAGCCTTGCTGCTCTGAGTACCTGCACTGAAACCAGGCCATTCTTAATATACTTTTTCTACAGGAAAGCTAGAGAGGGACTCTTTATCAGGGAGTGTGGTGACAGGACAAGGGATAATAGCTTTAAAATAAAATAAGATACATCTATATTGAATATTAAAAAAAAATTCTTCCATGTGAAGGTGGTGAGGCCCTGGCACAGGTTGCTCAGAGAAGCTGTGCCCAAGTCCAGGTGTGTCCTGGCAGTGTCCAAGGCCAGGTTAGGTGGGGCTTTGGGAAACCTGGTCTAGTAAAGGGTGTCCCTACCCATGGCAGGGGATTTGGAACTAGGCGGCCTTTTAGGTCCTTCGAAACCAAACCTGGCTATGATGCAGTGATTCTATGCTTAATAGAAACATACACCATCAAGTGCCTTTGTCATACTTGTCCTTAATCAGTTATCAATCTGCTTTCACCTAGCCCATCGATCTACTAAATTAACCTTTTTAAAAAAATTCATAGGAATAATCTCTGACTCAAAACAAAGCAAAGAGAAAGTGTAATTGTTCTTAATGAATACTATACACTTCTGACAATCTGACTGTGTATTGCGGCATAGAAGGATAGTAATGAGGACCCTTTTATTTTTTTTTTTTTTTTGCTTTCCTGACCTTCAAATATTGCATTATCTTTTTAAAAATCTAGAAAAAGATCACGAATGATGGTGCTACCTGTGGTCATTCCAAGGATATTCACTGAAAGCAGTGAGTTTTTTAAAGGAAACTAGAAATGAATACACTAGGGAGTTTAAGAATACGAAAAATAAACAAACATAAAGCATACAATTATCCATATGAAATCAAATGAAGGGTCATGCCATGTGTTGTTGTCCCCCCTCCCTCCCGCCTTGTATTTTAGAATGGTAGAATGGTGATTTCTTAGAAAATACTGGCCAGGACTTCCAGTTTTGTTGTTTTATAATATGTATAATTCTGCAAACTGTAGCGAGTTGAAGGTTTTTAATTGTCTCAATTTACCTGGGCAGAAAGTTTAGTATTGTGGTGTGGTTATGCTATTTTGCTGCTGTAGGCTTGCAGCTTTGCCTTGTTGGTTGGTTATTAAGGCGATGGAGAGACTCATAAATAAGAGAAGTGGCTTTCTGCTTATGCATTTCCAGCAGCTGCATTGCTGGAACCTGAGAAACATCAGAATGAAGGCTGTAGATAGAAACTTCCATCCCCTCTAAATTTTCCTGCTTTCTGCTCTGCAAATGACGGAAAGAAGAAGCAGCCTTTCTAATAATTCTTAGTTGGGCTTTGCGTGATAGTGAACTGAAGAGCTTTGTAAGAGCAAACAATGGTTCAACACTACCATGAATTCCAACAGAAGAGGGTTTAGGGAGACATGTTCACCAAGATGAATGTACCAATGTTTCCAACAATGTATTTCAAAGGCAAAAAATTAAAAAAAAAAGCAAAGCAGCTTAAGTTTTAATGAATCTTTCTTAGATTGAGAAAAGGACACAGCATGTGGGAGGACCTGCAGAGATTCGGAAAGATATAGCATGTCCTTGTCTTAAAATATGTTTTTAAAATCCTGCATGAGTCTATTGTGCTGGCAGTAAAGAGCTAAAGATTTGAGAATGTATGACTACTCTCCTAAAAATATAGGACTGAATTATTGTTTAAAGGCAAAGAAATAAGTGCTTGGTTTCAATGTTTTTTCCATTGATTTGCTTTTTTGTTCTTGTCTCTTTTTTTCCTGTTCTTTTTAACTTTGTCCTATTGTTTCTTTGCTTTAATTTCTTTATGGCTTGTACCGTATGGGTTTTTTATTGTCCTGTTTTCATCTGCTGTTTGTTCTTCTTGTCTCATATTATCCTTCTACTCTATATTTTGTCCTTATTTTCCCCATTTAGTTTCTCACTCATTTCTCTGTTGTCCACATGCCCATCTGTTTTTTCTGTGTGATCAAAGAACAGTTTTGTGTTCTGTTCTTCTAAATGACAAGCGGAACTATAGTTTTGAAGTTAGCATGTCAGATCTCTGAATACGAGTACAATTAAAAATTTACTCAGCACAAGCTAAAACTCGTGATAAGAGGAAGATTTATTATACAAGTGAGCTTTAAAAATGACATAAAAATTCATATGTAGACATAGACTATACTACATGGTAGACTTTCAGATCCCTAGTCCTGCCTTTATTCACCACGGAAAGCTACCAGTATGTACAAAGGGGACTGGAGAAATCCTATTAAATATATGCTACATATTTATATATGCATAGAATATATAAACACTATAGATGAATACTACTTTTCGGCTTGCTTCCACTCAGGATCTTGAACTCTACCATTTCCTGGTCACTTTGTCCCAATCTGCCCCTGACCTTCACTTCCCCAATGAGTCCATCCTTGTTGGTAAAAACAAGGTCCAGTATCCGCCCTACCCTTATAGATTCCTGCACCATCTGTAGCAGGAAATTGCCTTCTACACACTGCAGAAGCTGTCTAGACCGCATGCGACTGGCCCTGTTGCTTGCCCAGCAAATATCTGGGTAATTAAAGCCTCCCATAAGGACCAGTGCCTGGGATCTCGAGGCTACTTCTAGCTGTTTGTAGAATGCACTATCAACTCACTCCTCCTGATCAGGGGGCCTGTAGTACACACCCACAACAATGTCACTCACACTTGCCTGCCCCTTGATTCTTACCCACAAGCACTCAACTGATGGTTCATCTTTCCCCAGGTGGAGCTCAATACATTCTAGCTGCTCTCTCACATAAAGAGCAACTCCCCCACCTCGCCACCCTAGCCTATCTTTCCCAAAAAGCACAAAGCCATCCATGCCAGCATGCCAGTCATCCAGGCTGTCCCACCACGTCTCTGTGATTGCAATGAGGTCGTGGCCCTGCGACCGCACAAAGACCTGTAACTCTTCCTGTTTATTACCCATGCTACGCACACTCGTATATAGGCACTTCAGGGGGGCAGCAGATGCAGGTATCCTCAACAGGTCACAGGGAGATTTCTGACAGGGCATGGGCAATGGCAGCTCCACTGAGGAGTCCTCAGGGCAATCCACAGTATTTTCCCTACTATCACATGGAACAACAACCCCAAGTCTGTCCCTGTGCTGTTGGCATTTACCTTCTTCTGCCATCAACTCTTGTCGTGTCTCCCAAAACCCTTTCCTGACCCCAGCAGCCTTCGTGGTATCCCCTTCCCCCTTCCTAACTAGTTTAAAGCTCGCTCAATGAGCCCTGCCATCTCCTGGGCAAGGATCCGCTTTCCCCTTGGGGACAGGTGAGCCCCATCAACAGTCATCATACCAGGAGCTGAGTACACCACCCCTTGGTCAAAAACCCCAAAGTTCCTATGCCAGCACCAGCCTTTCAGCCACTCGTTCAACTCCTGGGTTCTCCTAACCTGCTCCAAACCCATCATCCCACTAACAGGGACAGAGGAAAATATTATTTGAGCTCCCCCTTTCTCAACAAAGTGCCCTAGGTCCTGGAATTCCCTTTAGATAGCTTGCTTTGTGATTGCATCACTGCCCGCTTGAACTATCAATAATGTGTAGTAGTCAGAGGATCTCACCAGCCCTGGAAGCCTTCTGCTGATGTCTCTGACCAGGGCTCCAGGGAGGCAGCACACCTCCCTGCGTGTAGGGTCAGGTCTACATACGGGGCCCTCCGTCCCCCTGAGGAGGGAATCACCTACCACAACTACCCTTCTCTCTTGCCTAACAGACACAGTCTCCAGGTGTATGGTCAATTGCCTCACTCTAGGTAAGATTATGGTAGGAAAAGTGCTGCAGAACAGGATCTAGGCATTTTTGTTGTTGAGATGAAGATGAAGATATTCTCATACCAGGAAGCTAGCATGACACATGAAATAATAATAATTCCTCTTAATATGTACTCAGTCTTGGCTTTACCAGTTGGAGTACCCTATCCAGCCTGGTGCCTCACACTTCCAGAAAGATATGGGCCACTTGGAGAGAAGGGGGAGAGAGAAAAATATTATAAGGTGGGCCAGAAAACATGAATTCTGTAGAGATTCGAAGTACTTTAAGTAGACGACTGAAGGAAAGTATCAGTTCTCAGGTACACAAAACACTATAGCATAAGGAAAGGGGTAATCTTATGACCCCCTCCCCCCCCCCCACCCCCAGAATCATAGAAATATATAGTAAATTTCAGCAGGAGTATTCAGGTTAGATTGAAAATTCTTTTAAATTCTAAGGCTAGTTATTTGAAGGTTTTTAAGAGAAATACAGACAATCTTCTGCCAGAAATTATACACGTTATTAATCATAGAATCACAGAACATTAGGAGTTGGAAGGGACCTCGAAAGATCATCTAGTCCAACCCCCCTGCCACAGCAGGATCACCTAGGCTAAATTGCAGGGGAATGTATCCAGGCAGGCTTTGAATGTCTCCAGAGGAGACCCCACAATCTCTCTGGGCAGCCTGTTCCAGTGTTTCATCACGCTCACAGTGAAAAAGTTCCTCCTGATATTCACATGGAACTTCCTATGGTCCAGCTTTCACCCATTGTCCCTTGTCCTATCGCTGGTCATGACCGAGAAGAGCCTGGCTCCATCCCCGTGACTCTCACCCTTTACATATTTATAAACATTAATAAGGTCACACCTCAGTCTCCTCCAAGCTAAAGAGGCCCAGCTCCCTCAGCCTCTTCTCATAAGGAAGATATTCCACTCAGTCATCTTGGTGGACCTGCGCTGGACCATCACACTTGGGGACCAAGTGAAACTGTATTATAGCCTTTTCCAGACCCTTTTCAACTCTATTCTTACATGACTTCTTGGAATTACAAAAATATGATCTCAGCTTAGTAAGAAATATTAATTTACAGTTGTTCCTACAAGAGGCAAAAACTTCCACTTTTGCAGCCTTCCCCAGTTGTATAAAAGGTTTTGTCATTTCATGGAAGTTTACTTGTCAATTCATGAGACAGACAGACTTTCCTCAACTGCAGTTGTCACTACTTTAGCCTCTTTTCCACTCTTCAGTACTGTTGGAAGCAACATTTCTCAATGTTCAGTTACTGGAAGTGCTCTTCCCACAAGTGCACTAGGCAAGTGATTTAATGACAGCAGTATCAGTGCTATAAAATATTCCAGAAATTGGTACAGCTTTTAAAGATAAGAGTAATGAAAAAGTGAGGAAGAAATGAAGGACGAGAAAGAGATAGACATATACTAATACGAAGAAACAGAGTGGGAAAAGCTAAACAGCAACTGAGAATGTTTATGCATGATGAAATTAAGTGAAATGGAAAGCAGTGAGAGAGCAGTAATTTAGGAGTGAAGGTCAGAATGAGAACGCAAATCAGTGGGACACAGAAAAAGACCAAGTCCTGGTGCCTTTTTGTGTTTTTCCCTCCCTTTCTATTCAGAGAGCACCTGCTATTGACATTTGACAAAGAATGGAATGTACTAAGCATTGATCATCTATTTGATTTGTAAATATTTTCAGTTATTTTGAGGAAATGCCAGACAAAAGCTTTATTAATTCAGCTATGAAAAGGAAGCTACCAGTATGTACAAACAGAAATAAGACTGTGTCAAGTGGACCTAGATTTTTGTGTTCTGTTTTTTTCTTTTACCTCGCAACACATATAAAAAGTTCAATTCCCTGAATTTACTTAAATCCATTAGCTTTATTTCCAGCAAAAAAATGAAAACACATGATTCTTATTTTAGCTGTGCTGCCCATTTGCAGTCTTCAGTAAATACCAGGTGAGCTGAATTTTCTGCCTGCGGATGACACCAAGCTGAGTGGTGTGGTTGACACAACAGAAGGAAAGGAAGGCTGGATCTGGACAGGCTGGAAAGGTGGGCCCGGGTGAACCTAATGACATTCAACACTGCAAAGTGTAAGGTGTTGCACTTGGGCTGGAGGAATTCCAGACTTAGATACAGACTGGGAGAAGAGCACCTTGAGAGTAGCCCTGCTGAGAATGACCTGGGTGTCATGGTGGATGAGCCAGCACTGTGCTCTTGCAGCTCACAAGGCCAATGGTATCCTGGACTCCATCAGAATAGGGGTGGCCAGCAGGGACAGGGAGGTGATTGTCCCTCTCTACTCTGCCCTTGTGAGGCCCCATCTGGAGTCCTGTGTCCAGATCTGGGGCCCCCAATACAAGAAAGATGTAGAACTGTTGGAGAGGGTTCAGAGGAGGGCCACAAGGATGATTAGAGGGCTGGAGCACCTCCCCTACGAAGAGAGGCTGAGGGAGCTGGGCTTGTTCAGCCTGGAGAAGAGAAGGCTGCAGGGGGACTTCACTACAGCCTTCCAGTACCTGAAGGGAGCATACAAACAGGAGGGGAATCAACTTTTTAAAACGGTAGATAATGGCAGGACAAGGGGGAATGGATTAAATCTAAAGAAGGGTAGGTTTAGATTAGATATTCTGGGGAAGTTTTTTACAGAGAAAAGGTTGTGGTGCTGGAACAGGCTGCCTAGAGAGGTGGTGGATGCCCCATCCCTGGAGGTGTTCAAGGCCAGGTTGGATGGGTCCCTGGGCAACCTTGTGTAGATCCAGGCCTGGAGGTTGTTGGCCCTGCCTGCGGCAGAGATGTTGGAACTCTATGATCCCTAGGGTCCCTTTCAACCCAGACCATTCTATGATTCTGTGATTCCGATTCTATGTTGATTTCTTCCTAACTGTGAGTAGTCTTCTGCCACTTTTTGATGATAAGTTGTCCCAGGCAGGACTTTGTGTTCTTTAATGTAGCCTGTGGTCTCTGCATTGTTGACATAGCGTAAATGCTTGATGTAATGGGTAGAAAGACATTATTTGATGCACTGGCTGAAGTAGTGCTCTGCAAGCATTAGTGTAGCCCTTGTCACAGCGGGATAAACACACAATTTGTATAGTGGCAGCACCTCTATGGCTCTTTCAGCCCATGGTATGTCTGTGCTCTACAGAGCCCAGTTTCATAGGATACATAGGATGCAGGGCATGCACTTTTGCAGGCTCTTCCCAAAACTCCTCTCTACAAGTAGAATATCCTGTTCAGGAATGAATGGTCAAAGTGTGCATCTAACACTGTAGAAAGAAAAGGAAAATCTAATCTTGAAATTATGGGGCTGTAATGTACAACCACCAGTCAAAAATAACTTCTTTTAAAAAGGGCTAGTCTCCAAAGCAAGTGCTACTTGTAGCAACTATAGGACCATTACTTTAGGGTAGAAGTCAATCCAAGACCAGTGAAGTCTATGTAAGAATTTTGGTTTGGCCCACAGTCTGCTGAGAAATTAACAGGCAAACCACACAAACTGTGCTTTTGTAAAGAAACAGCATTTAATAAACAGAGGAACTGAGTCTTTAGTTGAAACTGGCTCTGCTTTTGATATGGGCAGCAAGTGTTCAGACTCCTAAATTAAATTGTGACAAATAGTTTCAGAACTAGACAACAAACAAGCTACTGAAAACAGCAGTGTGGTAACCCAGGAAGTTATGGAACACAGGCTAGTTTGGTTGGCAACTACCCATGCAGGTAAGGAAGAGGTCCTGCAGGGTACCTAGACCAGCACAAGGCAAAAAGGGAAAGCAAAAAATGTGTCAAGTAGGTGATTCCTTCTCTTTATGGATTTTTTGTTTGTTTGTTTTACTCTGTTTTGAAACATATCTGTCTTTTCAGCCATGGATTTAGTTGGGTGTAAGGATGAAGTCAGTTTGTCATTTTTCAGTCCTTACTATTCTTGGTTACTTTTTCACGAAGCTCAGAGGCTAGTCAATTTTTAGGAAGTAAATTCAATTCCTTATGATACAATTTAGTTTTCTGTTCATTTACATACTCCAGGAGTGCATACACAAAAAGATCGTATTTTTCTGTGAAAAGTGGTTGTATCCATAAAAACCTGCCTGTGTACACACTAACAGTAATCTTTAAATAGTCTTTCTGCTCATCCTAGTATTATTTCAAGCTTAACAATTATTGCCATTAGCAATTAAATCCTCTGCAGAAGCAACTTAGCATCCAGAACCCTTTAATAATAATTCATTGAAGAGGGACCTTTTCAGGGACTACAGCAGTAGGAGGTCCAGGATTTGAACTGAAAGACCATTTTGTGCTGCCTTTATGTAAATTCTGTAACACAAGAGGATTTGAGAGTACCGTGGCCAGTATTTCTTATGCTTAATGTACTATTTAATGTTTTTCTAGCCTACCAAGAATGACTTTTTTCCTTCCTCCATATTATTTCATGTTCAATACAGAAAATAATATCATACTAAACTGAGAGGGGTTTTTTTAATCTCAATTATCTTAGAATCAGATAAAATTTCTTTTTTCTTGAGCCTTCATTAAAAAAAAATGCTCCCATCAGTATGGTTTATGGTTGTTTAAACTTACATAACCTGTGAATTGAAAGTAATGGATGCACAAAGGTGTCCTTTGCAATTGTACCTAGAATAACCACAAAAATAAATCATATTGATCCAGCACTTTTGCTGTAAAGGATGGATGGACTAAGACCCCCTGTGAAGTTTATTTTAAGGACATGGTGAAGTATATGTATCCTCTATCACTAGCTCATGGTAAATGATACAGAAAAATATTCTGGAACAATATGTACAACAAATTCAGTTTTCCAGGCTTCCTCTGTAATGTATTTAACATGTTTACCTTGGAAACACTAGGTCACAGCACAGCCAAAAAATAGGTAAATGGAGTAGTACAAAAAATTTGCATTAACAGGCTAGATACCTTTGCTTATACAAAACATAATAACCTAAATTATATATGTTAAGTATTGGAATCATAAAATCATTTAAGTTGGAAGAGACTTTCAAGGTAATAAGGTCAAACTGTTAACCTAACACTGCCAAGTCCAACCACTAAACCATGACCATAAGCACCACATCTACGTGTCTTTTAATTATGATCAGGGATGGTGACTCCACCACTTTCCTGGGCAGCCTGTTCCAGTTCTGACAACTCTCTTGGAGAAGAAATTTTTCCTAACATCCAATCTAAATCTTCTGTGGTGCAACTTGAGACCATTTCCTCTTGTCCTATCACTTGTTACTTTGGAGAAGAGACCAACACTCACCTGGTTACAACCTCCTGTCATGTAGTTGTGTCCTCCAAGCCTCCTTTTCTCCAGGCTAAACAGCCCCAGTTCCCTCAGCTGCCCCTCTTTAGTTGTGCTTTAGACCCTTCAACAGACAGGTTGATGCATCTCTGGATGCACTGTAGCACCTCAATGTCTTTCTGGCAGTGAGGGGCCCAAAACTGAACACAGGACTCGAGGCACAGCCTCCCCAGTGCTGAGTGCAGGGCGATGATCACTTCCCTAGTCCTGCTGGCCACACCATTTCTGATACAAGCCAGGATGCTGCTGGCCTTCTTGGCCACCTGGGCACACCGATGGCTCATGTCGACCAAGACAAGTCCTAGGTTTGGCAGGAATAGAGTTAATTTTCTTTCTAGTAGCTGTGATTTTCTTAATGACTCATTTAAAAAACAAAAAGCTAAAAAGAATTAGGTTCAATTTAAAAAAAAAAACCCAAAACAAACAACCCACAATTGTTTTCAATGGCCATATCAATAATATCAGGCCAGGAAGCCTCTCCAATTTTTTTGTTTCAATTTAATTTTTAATTGGAGGTTATTCTAGTGTATCCATGAGTTGATTATGGTCAAAAGACATTGCCTTATTAAAACTTAGTTTTAAGCTCACCAATGATAATGGCATTCAAATCTTGCAATTTACTCAGTTTGATTGTAAAATATTACTGCATACCAGGAACACAAAAAGCATAGTAAAAAGCAGTCCCCTTGACATCCACCTGCATGTCACTTTCTGTATTCTTGAGAGAATTAGTTGGTAATAGTATATGAATTATGTGCCATGTGAATTGTACAAACGTTACACGGAATAATAGCAATTAATTTACCTTTGACATAGCTACTCATTCAACAGTTAGAAGTAATGGCAGAGTGAAAGAATGCAGCATTCAATAGCATTCAGTTTTATGGATGCTGGGACTTTCTAATTGAAGTATCAGCATCCATAATTAAGAATTTCTTTTGTTAGAGATATTCATTCCTAATACTACTCTAACACTCCAATCCCTACAGCACTATCCTTGAATCCCTTTTGTGGTTATTGCTGTTGAGTTGCATAGTGCATTCCTACTGTGAATAAAATATTTCTGACAACATATTAAACTTAAATAAGCTGTTTTCTCTGATATGCATTACTGATACAATTTACTGTCAATCACAGGTGGATTCCTATAAAACAGCCTTTGCCATGCTGTGGAAGTGCACCTGCTATATCCCCCACTCCTGAGGGGACTCTGGAGATCACAAGACACTTTTAATTAGATCGTTGGCATTCACAAGGGATGCTAAAAGTTAGCACATGTTACAGGGAAACTTTGAGACTTAAAGTTAGGTTGACTGTGAAGCTGATTGCAATCCCTGATTTTTTCTGTCTTTAAACTGCAGAAAGTTTTGTGTTGCTGGCCACTAGTAAACTTCTTTTGAACATTTAACAGGGACAATAATTAGAATAATTAAGAAAATTTCTCAGGAAAGGAACATAGGTGATGATGGGCCCAAGATTGGATTTAAGCAACTCTACAACCTATTAACTTGATGCACATGGTTATCGGTTGTAACCGTCTATTCTCAAATTCTGGCTAAATTCTCCTCAGTCTTCTTACAGGATTTAGACTTAGTACAATCGCTTGAATCCTTTTACCTTCCATTTTGCAATGGCAACATGAATTAAAAGAAGGATAATTTTGACTTTTCAAAGCTCAGAAATAAAATCCCAGATATCCTTTGCGTTTGAGAACTGATTCCTTGCATGAGAACAAACTCCCTTAATTCAGTCACTTTCAGTTCAGCTAAGCTTGCTTTCTAACGGCAGCAATAGATTGAACTGTATTTATTAGTCTTGCAGGAGTGTCTCAGGTTTATCCTTTTACAGCAGCTCTTCATCACTTCTGCTGTTCATTAGGTGTATCTGCATTTATACTAACTACAGTAAGAAGAAATGTCAGACTGGCATTCCTCCTGCTTACATAAACCCCAGAGATGTGTTTTGTGGCTTCGTTGCTATTACTAAACTTCTTGTATGCATGGACGAAGAGTGGAAGCTAGGTGGCTTTACAAATGTGGGTATTAATTAAGGCCAAAACATGTTGTCTTTTCAGATTTATGGCACTGGAGGGATGATACACTGCTATCACGTTTTTCATTTTTTTTACTGAAAATTGTAAAACAAATCAATTTTAAAAAAAATATTTCTAGATTTTAGTAATGTTTGTTTCAAATCAGCATACAGTGAATCATCTTATTTAGCATCTTTTAGAAGTAGTTATTTGTTGAGCTGATACGGAACTAAAAATGCTGTGGGAGGAGCACAAAACAGTCTTGGAAAACCTATAGCCAATTCAGTACTAGAAACTGCTCATGATTATGTAGCATTAGCTACTTCAGCTCATCATTTAAAATGTTTTTGGTAGTCAAAAATGGTTTTAATGTGTTAATACTTATCCTTGGAAATGTGTCATTTAATTTGTAGCAGCCCTTCCGAAATACCTGAGTAAGAACAAATCCAGAATCTGAGTATTCGTAATACAAAAGAAGGCATTTAGATATAATTATATTAGAGGAAAAGAAATTAGGAACTTAAAATTAGCACAAGAAATTGAAAAAGTAAATCTTGGTACTCCATATATAAGTACACATAGTGAAAATATCACCATTTTAACGTGAACTAATCACATAAATAACTGTTTATTATACACAGTCACACATACAGTCTCAGAAATAATTTTAAAATTGGTATATATAGATTAGTTTGTACTGGTGATACCTGTTACTCAGAAGGTACACTTTTTTATTTTTCTGGTTTTTGACTTCCTCTGTTGTTTGGTTGGATTTTTGGGTTGGAGGTTTTTGGGGGCTTTTTTGGTCTTTTAAAGTGTAATGTATCTGAGGCAGGAATCAAGTATATTGTGTTTGTGGAGCAAATATGATAAGAGTGAAGAATGATGCTTAGTTGCTGTACAGTAGTAGTGTAATGGGACAAAATAGCTTGTGTGAAATTCTGGTTGCAGTCTTGCGGGCAACATACTTTTTCAATTATTGACACTCCAATCAGATAAGCAATTTGAGAATACATTTATCTTCTTCACATATACCCTTTGTTTAAACTGAGTATTTTATATACTTTTTTCTATCCTTCCTGTTGTAGATCCACAGCCAGTAGTCAGAATTCCAGGGAGGCAACTGTTGGAAGCATTTTTTAAATGAGTTTTACAGATAGAGTGCAATGTATCACTGTAGAGTTCTACCTCTGTAAGAAAATAGTTGTCTTAAGACACTTGAAATGTCTCACACAGTTCTACTCAGTACTGATAATGGTATCACAAACCCTGTGCCATACTTGTACAAAGTATGATAATTACTTCTTTACAAGAAATATTTCTAATATTACTACTATATTATGCAAATGTAAAAAGCTGGATAAAAAAACTAAGTTACGTTTCATTTGGTAGTGTTCTGGACTGTTGGCAAGAAACGTTAACAGCTGCTGCTTCAAACACCTTTATAACTGTAGGATATTTGGTACAAGTATGATCTTATTAATCTTGTTATTTTAAGAGAAACGTCTTTTTTGCTCTGAGTCTGGCTCTTACTGCATTGTTCTGAATGGTTCATTAATTTGATTTATTCCTTTTTCCTACCCAGTATTTGTCCTCTTAAATTCCAGATTTCCTCAGGTAGCAGGAATAGAATTTGGACTTCATCCAGCTGCAGAATCAGGGTACAGAACTGTAGGAGTCTCATTAAAAAAAACCAAGGACAGTATCTGAAGGAAAGCAAGGTCTAACAGCTTGCAGTTAAGAAATACTTAGCTAATGTAAGTAGTGATATATTTATTGTTTCTTAGAATTATTCATGCTTATGAAGCTTCATTTCCATAAAGTGCAATCTGATTGATTGCTGAATTATGGAAGTATACTGGATTACGATTTGATTATTTTCTCCTTTTTCCTCCATCACTTTCAAATTTGTTAATTTTCTGATATTTCTGTGTCTTTAGTTTGGTAAATATTCCTGCCACCCTGCAGATTAGAAAACACAGATATCAAGCCTGTTTTTTGAATTTTCTTACTCCTTTTCTAGTAAAGTTCACACATGCAAACACTATTTTTGCATATTCAAATTAAGTATAGCTATTCGTAGCCACAATCTCTCAGTCTTATTTGCATGTAAAATGTACATGTTCAATCTGGAAGTTATTTAAGAATGTAGCTCTGAGCAATTTCAACTCACTTTTCCAATGAATAAAAAATTCATACTAACCCAGAAATTGAATAGATTTATTACTGATGCCTTTGCAACCTTACAATTCAAAGTATTTCTGAAATAGAAATTTAAATGTGTGCATTTACAGAACTGTCATGTGTAAGAAGGTGCCTGTTTATTTCTGAGAGACTTGTTTTTGTGGTCATATTCTAATCATCCAGCCTACTGGGAATTGGGATAATGCAGATAAAACTATCTAATACACAAAATACAAAATATCAGGACATTAGTCTATGGGAACTTGACCAGAGTGTGACTGAGAAAAGGCAGGAAAGATCTATCACAGCTTCTGAGAACCCAACCATGTAAGTCCACAGAGCTGCTAGTTTATGAATATGGTAACACTTCCTCAGATAAGAACTGCCTCACAGATCATTCACAGCTGATTGTTTTGGGGACACCACCTCTGCAGGCATGTAGAGATGGTTTTCTGAAGGGATGTGAAAATGGAGGAGTCAGAAAAGGCTTTTAAAGGGGGTCAAACCCTGTTTTGAATTTCCTGTCTCCTTATAGGGAGGTGGATTGAACATACAGAGGCTGTGGGTTTAATTTAGCTTATAAGGCTTTCAAGGGACAGCCTTTCTGCTAAAGTCTCCTCTTTACCCTCACAAAGACTCTGTGACAACATGATTTTTTGCAGGATGTAGGTCTACTGATACATCCTGGCACTGTCACCATCTATCTCCTTTTCTTTCATAGCCTCTCATAAACATCTCATAAACATCCATAAATGTCTGGAGAGAGCAAAGATCGTATCTATTTGTCTCCTCCAGGCACCAGTTCCAGCAGTTTTGTTGTGCTGAGTTTTCCATGGTTAGAGAAGTTGGAATTAATTTAAAATAACTCCAATGCCCCTCCCCACCCCACAACCCCCAAAAATAATAGAAGCTTTAAAAGCAGTGTTATTGGAAGATGCCCTTCAGCTTTGATATCCCTGAGATTAAAGTGGTCTATGTGGATTTCAAATTCTGATTTTCTTGGGCAGGTCTAGAAAATCCCACCTAAGACTTTATTCTTTACAGCCAGAGTATGTTCCTTCAGGGATTTTAAGGGTCTTCTCAGTGATACTGAATAAAGCTATTTCATTCAGAACAATGCTTCTGAGAAGGGATGGATGCTGATCTAAGGAATTAATTAGTTGACTGCAATACTAATTTAAAGATCTTCTCTGTAAGATACTTTTGTCATCTATTCATGAACCCTACATGCCAAAATATATTCTTATTTTCATACTAATAAGCTATGCCCCTGTCCCAGGTTTGAAATGCAGAAGCAAAAGCTAAAAAATAGAATTTTCTTACAGGCAGTTTCATGCAGTACACAAATCCTTTTAGCGACCCAGAAAGCAGACTGCCTTTAGTCAAAGGCTTACAAAATACTCAAGAAGTGAGGAATTATTGTCATCTAAATTTTTGCACTTAGACAAACAGTTTATGGCATGTTCTAGTATTATCTAGCATCTTCAACCTTTATTACGCCCAAAAGACTATGAATAATTTGTATTTTATTTGTATCATACATCTCACCTTGCAAACTTGCAGTGACTCTTACTTATGATAAATGTTTCTTCACAGACAGGACATGCAGAATATGGTGTATAGTTTTTAAACCAGCTGTACAGAGGGAAAGAGAAGCCTTAGATTTAGATGCAATACCAAACACATTCTAATCTCTTCCAGGGTAGGATAGGGAAGTCTGCCTGACGTTCTAGGCTAAGCACCTGTTACATACTGTGGGTGCTGATAATGGTGTGAAAAGCAAAGACAGTTGAAATCATTTTATAGATCTAAATTACATGAGCCAGACAAGAGGTCATGTGCTCCTGTGAATGGTGCTGAAAACCACAAAAAATCTGTCTCAAAGCATTCACATTAGCTAAACCCTTCTATTTGTAATTTTGCCTAAGTCTGTAAAGCCTCCAGAAATTATATTGGGCATAGATGGCTTTGTTTTGGGAAAGTATGAAGGAAATCAGGTCAAAGCCACCTAGGAATATTATCAGCACTTTACAACGCAGATCTCAAGATAATACAATGATGGAACTAGTTGTCTCAAAGTTCAGTGAGAAACAGTTTTCCTCATTTTCCTTCTAAATATTTTCTCTCACTATTCTCCCTTAGGTTCATCGGATATGCCTCTTTATCAGCACACAGCTGTGTGAATCGTTTTATTCTCATTTTATCTCTCTTTGAACAGCCAATGAAAAAATGTAACTTTTTTTTCTGTTGGACCTACTCCTAGTACCAAGTCTCTTTTGACAGATAATAGATGTGGCCTAAGTGGTGCCTTCCTTACCTTTCCCTATTCATCCTGCTGCTGCAGGAGTACTGGGTGCATGGAAGAGTCATCCTATTCAAACCTTGTCCAAAGATAATAGAGTCCCCACACTACTTTAAATGGCTCCTGAGAACAGTGGGCTGGGACTCCTTGACATGTGCATACAGGTCAAGCCAGGTTATTTTCCCCTCCTGAATCCAGTACTGGCTCCATCATTATCATCTTATTATCCATCACATTTAAACTCTTTTTCCTCACACCAAAAGTTAAAAATAAATTATTATTCACAATTCACAATTCTCCCTCTCTCCTCTCGTTGTCATGCCATTCAAACTCACTGACGACTTTCTTCTATTAAAATGATCAATCATCCTATTTACTTTGCACAATATGTGTACTTCTCTTAGCCTGTGGATCAGCAGGAGTTTTTAATCTTTGAGAAGCTCCTGGGCACTGAAATTTCATGTTCACCCTATGTGTTAGACTTGGCACTAATGTGGACCTCTAGTGCACTCTCTGAATGGTGTGTTAATGGTATTTCTGAAGGAACAGATAGATAGGAGATGCAGGTTCTTCAGATCTTCTTTCAAGCTGTGGATTTGAGGGCAAACCCTTACAACAGCTCTGTGTGTAACTGGCATGTAAGCAATCTCCATCAAAAACCAGCAGTAGTTAGGTTGAAGCTTAACTTTCAGCTTCAACTCATCCACACGTGATTCAAAGTAGAGATCTGGTAATGAATGGTTCATCCTACAAAAACCTGAAGAAACAGTGATGCCACAGTCATGGTCTTTGTCATTCATGAAAGTTTGGATTATTTATCAAAGCTATAGGTTGTAACAAAAATCTGGGATTTAAGGAGTTTATTAAATATGCGAGAGTTTCCATACAATCAGATCAACATTCAAGTTTTTTAAATGATCAATAGTTACTATAATTATCTTTATTGTTTTTTACAGTATGCATCTCTATTACTTTATTACCATATTTTCTGAATTAGTTACAAACCTTTGAAGACATCACAGCTGAAAAAACCACATCAGTAATTGAAGTGCCTGCTGTAGAAGGAAGGATTTGTCAGATTTCCCAGAAAATGAACAATGAACACTCATGAAAACTCTGAATGGCGAGAGAGGACATTTTGCACGTGTTCCCCATGGCTCTCAGCAAGGGCTTCAGCAAATCTAACTCTGACTGAATGCAATGAACAGCACCAAGGCTAACACAGTACCCTAAACTTCCATCTCCTACTGAATTCTCGAGAAGCCGGAATCAAAACTCAGTAGCCTTGGTGACCATTAAGCAGGTATTCTTTGAATCACTGTAAACTCGTCATGTCAAACACCGATTTCTTACTAAATGCTGAGCATAATTATGGTAATCATAGAATCATTAAGGTTGGAAAAGACTTCCAAGATCATCTAGTCCAACCGTATCATCTAGTCCAACGTTAAATGTTATTTTGGATTTTCTTTCCATTGCAGTTGAAAAATGTCAGTGTCATAAACACTTATTTGAAATAAATACTGAACATTTTAATATTCATCTACTATCTGAAAAAAAGAAATGCATTTTCTTGTTTTTTAAAAAGGTTTTTAAAATTGAGAAACAAGTGTTCAGATATTTAGTAACTGACTTCTGAAAATTTAAATTCATTTTGAAGTCCACTATTTGAAACTAATGACATGTATACATTTGTTCATAATATTAAATAAGAAATACATTTACCAACATAAAAATAAATCAGAAATCTGCTGGTTTCTAATATAAAAATTAGTACAATCATAATAATGCTTATAAAGGTTACAATAACAATTGCAGGAAGATGCTGAGACAACTGGTACAAATTGGTGCAGAAAAGGAAAACATGTCTTTCAATAGATCATAGATCACAGAATCACAGACTGGTTTGGAAGAGACTTCAAAGCCCATCTATTTCCAACCCACTGGCCATGGGCAGGGACATCCCCCAATAGTCCAGGTTCCCCATAGCCCCATCCAACCTGGCCTTGAACACTGCAGGGAGAGGGGCAGCCACAGCTTCTCTGGGCAGCCTGTGCCAGGGCCTCACCACCCTCAGAGTGAAGAATTTCCTCCTTATATCTCATCTAAATCTACCCTTCTTCACCTTAAAGCCATTATTCCTTCTACCACTTCATGCCCTTGTAAACAGTCCATCTCCAGCTTTCTGTAGGCCTCTTCATGTACAGGAAGGCTACTGTCAGGTCTCCCTGGGGCCTTCTCTTCTGCAGGCTGAATGAGCCCAACTCTCTTAGCCTGTCTCCATAGGAGAGGTACTCCAGCCCTCTCACTGTCTTCATGGCCCTCCTCTGGACTTGCTCCAATAGTTCCATGTCCTTCATACATTCGGGGGCTCCAGAGCTGGACAGTAGTCCAGGTGGGGTCCCATGAGCGCAGAGTAGAGGGGCAGAATCACCTCTCTCTACATTCTGGTCATGCTGCTTTTGATGCAGCCCAGGACACAGTTTGCTTTCTGGGCTCAGGACACAGTTGGCTTTCTGGGCTGCAAGTGCACATTACCAGCTTACGCTGAGCTTCTCATCCACTGCTACCCACAAGTCTTTATCCGCAGGACTGCTCTCAATCCATACATTAGCCCAGTATTTTTCCTTATGACTTTAGAAAAGTTTCTCCAGAGTTTTAATCAGGTATTTACTTTGGTATACACTGGTTTTTATATGCTTAGTACTAATATGATACCTTCACTCTAAATGTAGTAAAACATAAAATACCCCAGTAAGGCATGGTGGTTTGACCCTGGCTGGAGGCCAGGTACCCACCAAAGCTGCTCTGTCACTCTAGTCCTCAGCTGTGCAGGGGAGAAAATGTATAATGAGACTCTCACAGGTCAAGGTAAGGACTGGGAGAGATCATTCTGCAAAAGAGAGTCTACATGGAATACAAGGCATCTAATTTAAGGTTTCCCAGCAGGTCACAACTTCCTTTGTGTGCCTCCACCTGCTCCAGTGTGGAGTCCTCCAGGGACTGCAGGAGAATGTGCCTGGAGCATCTCCTCTCCGTCCTTCTCTGGTCTTTGTGTCTGCAAAGTTTCCCACATCTCACTCCTTCCTTTCACAGCAAAAAGCTGCTGGTTGCATTTCTTTTCTTTCTTATATATGTTATTCCAGAGGCGCTATGCCCAGTGCTGACTGGTCAGCAATGGGTCTGTCCTTGAGCCAGCTGGCATGGGCTCCAGTAGACATGGAGGCAGCTTCTAGTAGCTTCAAACAGAAGCCACCCTGCAGCCCCTCACCCCATGCTACCAAAACCTTGCCATGCAGACCCAAAACATAAGCACATTCACATATACTATTACACTAATTATTAAGAGCTTTTAAATAGACAGTGGTGTTACCTGTTTTTTTTTCATTTTTACACGACCTCATGGAATATATGGAAAACAGCCTCATCAAGCTGTTGCTCCTTTTAGAACATTAACGTGTTTTGTTGGTTTAGAACATTGACATGTTTTGTTGGTTTGTTGTGTGTTTAGGTTTTTTAGTTTTTTTTTGGTTTTTTTTTTTTTTGTTTGGTTGGTTGTTGTGGGGTTTTTTTTCCCCAGAAGTACAAAACCCAGTTGTTTTCTAGGAGCTGTATTCATGAAGGATCATGATTGAAAAGGACTCAAGTTATCTACATACCCAGATTTTCAAGTTACACATTTACCAAAGGGACTGAAATTTAAAATAGGGTTTAGATAGCATTCCCTCTCTTTAGAAGAGAGAAGATTAGATGCAGGAGAACAGGATTTGGAACATGTCATATGGTGACTGGGGGAAACAGGCCAGTCAGGTGCTCAGGGCATTCGGAGAGTATAGGCCCAACTCATCCTGTGTTACAGTTCTTTCGTGGGAATAAGGAAGAAATAATTTGGGAACTGCAGTCACTCAATTTCTACTTTTTAAACAGTTGCCTAGAGCTCGTTCTGGCAGTGCCTGGGCAGTTTGCAATGTCATCTGACCACGTTCCGTGCCATCTGCATGATTTCCTTATGCCAAGCAGTACTGCATGCGGCCAGCCATGCTGGCTCTAGTCCACGTGAGGGTTCCTGTGCTGAAATGGGAGAAGAGCACAGCAATTTCAGGTGCAGAATGCCTTCTGCAGGGGTACTGGGAAAGGATTAGTGAGTGACTGGATTTGTCCATAGCAGTAGGAGCAAAACAAGGGGCTGGTGGACAACTTTCATCGTTGAAAATGGACTTCATCCTTGCCCATTAGGAAGACTTCCTTTTTTAGGGTTTGACATTTTCTGTTGCAACTCTTTCATTTTGGTGCACTGTGACTTGGTTACGGTGCAGTGGTTGTTCTCACTGCTTTACCTTTCAGGAAGAAACATAAATGAATCATGGTTGTTACATTTGGAAGGGTTTTTTTTAAAATATAGTGCCATTCATTATGTTTGAAATATTTTTTACCCTACTTTTGATATCTACCCATTATTAATGTCCAAAGTGTGAGTAATCTCAACACATTTAAAAAGATTTTTTTCATATTCACCATATACCGTAATTTTGATTTTTTTCTAATACAGTGCTGAATTATGCTCAGTGTTTTTCAATGAGACAGATCAAGTGTCCTTTTGTACAAAAAAAGCTGTATGACTGTTATGATCACATTGCTGATCACTCACTGATGATGTTGACAATGGCAAGGGTTCTTGACTCTTAGGTTTATGTGACAGCTAATGGATTGCTTTACTTGTATTTATTAAAAAGCTTTAACATGAAAGAAACTTTCCTTTGTGAGTACAAAACTCTAGAGAAATGTTTAATGAATCACATTGTGATTTATATTATGTTGCCTGAAGCAACTTGCTATCTGCACTATTTAAAGGTTTAGACATTTACTTCCTTTCCCGCTGAGCGTACTTAGCTAAGCAGTACATAGAGGGTTGTGGGAATCTTCCAGAAATCTCCTTCTTACCAGTGGGCCACAGAGAAATTGCGAAAAAAATTTAATGTTAAACTTCCTGTGAAGCAGTACACGATACACCAGCTTTTTTAAAAGTCAATACTTAGTGTCTACATGTATAATTTGACTGTTCTTCAAGTTATAATAATTCAGATCCTACTGTAAAAATATGTGTTAGCCTGTTGGATTAACCCTATGACACCTGCATTTAGGTATCATGTGTTGTAAAACTCTCTTTCACCTGAGCAGCTTTCTGTGCGTTGCACACTGAGCGGAGCTGCTACCAAATTCTGCATGGAAAATAGTTCGAAGGAACTTGTTTCTAGAGATTAAAAATAATGAGAATTTGACCTTTAAATTGCTCTGAAAATAAGGCACTTTAGGAATAATAGGTAAGGAAAGAGAAGAGTATCTCTATGTATGCTTTTGTTACCATTACACTGTATTCACATCTTAAGAAGAATTAAAAAAAAATACTAGTACAGCTTGGTAATTTAATGCCATTAAATCACTTTTTGTAGTTTATAATTGAAGTCCCGGTCTAGACGACAAATAAACAGGAGTTTGTGGGCCTTAGATCCTAGGTGAGTATAATACAAAACTAACAGACAATTTTGTAGGTCATACAATTCCTGTTCATGCAAAATGACACCACAGGCATTGGAAAAACTTGTGACCACACAGCTAATTCTATGCTCATTTAATTCACAAGTTTTAAAAAAATGGGGTCCAGTTCTCTAAGATGGAACCAGGTAGGACTATAAATTGCCTGTAACATTAAGTTCTTGCAAACATTCTCTGCTTGATAAGGTATAAAAGAAAATTAGCATATTCTTCCTCCCCTGAAGTCTAATTCAAATTATTTTAGAACTAGTTTAACTTCTGACAGCTGAAATGCATACATTAGCTAGCTAGAGCCATCTGCAAGGCAAACACATTCTTACCTCATATGTTTCTAATTGGAACATGTTGTCTTTCAAGCACCATCAGATGTCATGATGTGGCTGGTAATCAATTCGGGAATCATGTACATCCCTGAGGATTTATAATCTACATGAATTAAGGACAGGCTTTTGTGAATTTCAGTTGTTTTCACACTTTGGTTGTAAGTCTAAAATGTATTCCTTAGGTAGCAACCGACCTACGTGAAGAGTTAACACCCCCAAACCAGGGGTTATTTTAAAGGGAGATTGGGTTTACATAGGATTCTTTGAAGGATTATCATCCACTTTTCATATAACGGGGTGGTTATCTGGGTTTTTATTTCAATATCTAACATCCCTTATTTTATACAGATAATACAGTGAGGCAATGTGAGATTTCCCTTCTGCTCCGAGTTTCATTCTCCAGCTCAGAAACAGTACAGTACATTGCATGATTAGCATTTTCATACTCATTTTTTATGACAGAGTAAAAAGGGGTTTAAATAATTAATTTTTAGCACTTGTAGTAATATTAAATGACTACCGTGATCTTTTTATTGGTAGCATTTACTTCTGCTTCATCTTGTTTGAAGAAAAAAGACTACATGTAGAGTATATTTTAAGTGATTGCCTGATTACATTTTAATGCCTTACTGGAAAAGTATAAATATTTCAGCTGAATGTTGAAACTGATGGAAAATGAAATAGATTATTAAGTTAAAATGACACACAGTGAAAAGCCGGAATAGATTTACCGCAGTTTTCTCACCCTAAAAACAAACTGCAAATTTATAACAGAGCATCATAGTGATATGTATCACCAGTCTAGAAATCACCAAACAGTTTTGTTTCACTTGTAGATCAGTACTGAGATGTTGAGGGCATGAAGCTGAAGGAGTTGTTCCAAATTGTGTGAAGTGGAACGGACGCTGAGGAACGTGGCTGAGGGCAGGCAGCACGGCTGCTGAGTGCCAGGGGAGCACCTGGTTAGGATATGCTGTGGTACTGGGGCCGAGTGGATTTTTCAAACTCAGAAACTACTTAGGTAAGTACACACAGGCTGATACGATATTAAAGGTAGTGCTTTTTAAAGTCTAAAATAATCCTTCAGGGCTTTTTTCAGTAGCAATACTTTGCATGTATCAAGAGCAGTGAAGGAGCATGCTTTACCACCCAAGGATCAACATGCAAATGCCTTGTGCCTCTGAGAGCCCATATGGAACTCAGGCAGGCTGAGATGGGACCTCAGAGGGCTTCTGTTCTTCAAAGATATGATGAGCAAATACGTTCACAAACCGCTTTTCTATTCCCGTTCTCATTTCCTACCAGATCTGAACAAAGCTGAGGGAACAGTAAACTGTTTTTCGAGGTAGTGGTCAGTAAAATAGCCATTAATGCTGACCTTCCTTTGTCTGGTGGGCTGAAAGGCATCCAATACTTGCCACTGCTGCCCAGTGCAGCTATCCCTGGCAGCAGTTGCTTTGCTGTCCTTCGCTTATCTGCTACTTTACACCTTCATGGTCGGTTTCTTGCAAAAATCCCTTATAGAAAACTTCAACACAGGGAACCAGAAGTCACTTGGAAAAGATATTGGGGTTTTGTTTCTACCTAGTGCTACGAAGTGTTTCGTGCGCTTCTCGGCAGGGTATGTATTTTCCTTCTGTTTACATGTGCCACAATTTTCATTATAGGCTGTGAAGTAAATTAGGTCACAGACTCTTACCTGGGGATCAGTTCAGAGTTTAAAGCATGTATGTCATGCATCAGCTCATCAACTGAAATGGAAGAGCAGCCCCAAAGGGCAAAAATGTAATGAAAACTATTAGCACATCATCTTGTTCTTCGGGGCAGAGCTCAGCAGTTGAAGGTCAAGCAAAAGACCTTAAGAAAACTGGCAATATTTAATGAAGAAGAAAAGGAAAACCAATGTGTGCCATGAGACGTCCTGGATAACTCCCAAGGACTTGCATGGGCCATGTGCGCGTTCAAAGGAGAAGAAATGACCCTGAGGTGCCCCTGGAGACCCCATCCCATTATGCAGAGAGTGCCCTGTGCAGCATTCAAAGGGCAAGGAAAGCCACTTGATCTCCTATATAACTCTGTCCTGCTGAGAGCCTTTCCTTGAGGAGTGAGCCCCGAGCTTTTTGTTCTACAATGCCAATCTGCTGACTTGCCCAGGAGCATTCTTCAGACCAAATTTGTCACCTTATTTGGCACATTTTCTCCAGCGGGTATTGGAGATGAAGTTTTTCCTGTGGGATCTGTGCCTAATAAAATAATTTTAGTGAAATCACCATATGGAATTACACATACCTTCAGTCTTTTTTTTTTTTCTTTTTTTTAACATAAGAAATCACTGTGTAAAAATATAGTCAAGTGAAAAGTGAAATGCCCTAAATCAAAGATTACATTTTATTGTTAGACTTCCACAGCATAACAATTTCAAATAGGATTACATTTTAATGCCTTATAAAATATTTCAACCAAAGACAGTGTTTGATGGAAAATTACATATATTATTATTTAACTTATTTTTAACTAAATTATTTTATTAATTTAATTTTGACAGTATGTGCCAGTATTACATTACAGCAACAAAGAAATGCATTTGTCTCAGTCGCTGGAGGTTTGATGTACTTTTAGCCATAGGGTAATCAAATGTAAGTAAATGCAAAATTTGAACTTGCACGTGCCACAATAAATTCTGAAAACTCTTTTCAGAAATTCCATCAGAGTATCTTTTACAGTAACTGAAAAAGTTGGTAGGACAAAAATCCAGTTGCACGTATATATGAGAAACTAGATCTTTATTTACTGTGATGGCTCCCGTTGATTCTGCTGGGATCTGGATCACTGCCAAAGTCTATCATAATTACTTGTATTTAAGGTTTTGGGTTGCTACATAAGAAATTCTAAAGAATCTATTTTGGAGGAAGGTACTCTTCAGTTCTTCAGCAGGTCCTTTTAGAAGGAAGGCCTCATATTGGGAATGCCAAACTGCAGCACCACAAATCAGGAGATGCTTTGGGAACTTTGAATTCAAACCTTTACTGGTAAAGACTTTACAATTTAAATAATAAATTCTTAATATCTGACAGTAGATATTACTTGTATTGGAATAATACAACTAGATTTCTTGTGATTCTTTCCTTGGTACTCTGCTCAATTTTACCATTGCAGGACTGCAACAAGCACAGATGTCAGTAAGTAGGAGGAAAGATAATTCCTTAAAGTTTGAATGGCTACCCAAAGAGAGATTAGTTGTATTGAATCAAGATACCAGTGAGTGGGACAAAAAATATTATAATGAATTGTTCCAGCCAGAGAATTACAGAAAAGAACAGAAATGGACATAGATGTGGGGCAAGTTCTTCCAGCAAATGTACTGCCTAGTGTTGTTAAGGGAAACCATGATGTTTTTACTCAGAACTTGCTGGTTTATTTCAGGGATGTCCTGGACAGAGTCCAGAGGAGGGCTGTGAAGATGATGAAGGGCCTGGAGCATCTCCCCTATGAGGAAAGGTTGAGTGAGCTGGGACTGTTCAGCCTTGAGAAAAGAAGACTAAGGGGGGACCTAATTAATGTTTATAAATATCTTAAGTATGGGATGCAGGGGGGAATGTCCAGCCCCTTTTCAGTGGTCTGTGGAGACAGGACAAGGGGCAATGGCTGCAAGTTGGAGCACAGGAAGTTCCGCACCAACATGCAGAAGAACTTTTTCCCAGTGAGGGTGACAGAGCCCTGGGACAGGCTGCCCAGGGAGGTGGTGGAGTCTCCTTCTCTGGAGAGATTCAAGACCCATCTGGACACCCATCTGTGCAATATGAGCTGGGGAGCTGCTTTGGCAGGGGGGTTGGACCCGATGATCTCTCGAGGTCCCTTCCAACCCCTATGATTCTGTGATTCTATTTGCCCATTACTGAAGGATGCACTTTTTGTACTCCAGAGTCTGGTAAGTCTTGTGTGATGACTTCACAGAATCACTCATTCAGGAGATGCTCCAGTCCTTTAATCATCTCTGTGGGCCTTTGCTGGACTGTCTATAGTAGCATGGTATCTCTATTGTAGAGAGCAGACCAGAACTTCACACAGCACTCACCAGTGCTGAAGAGAGACTTGCTGTATCCTCACCAGTGCTGTATAGAGAAGGAGCACTTCCATCCATCTCCTCCTGCTGGTCACACTCTGCCTAACGCAGCCCAGGATGCCATTAGCTTTCTTAATGTAAGGGTGCATTGCTGGTCCATATTCAACTTGGTGTACACCCGGACTCCCAGGTTCTTTTCTGCAGACGTGAAAAGGCTCCCATTTTGACCCCTGGGGTTCACAACTAGCCACTTGCCCCCATGTAGTCATTATGCCACTGCTCAAAACACTCTGAGCTTGGCTGTTCAGGCAGTTTTAAATCCACCTCATTGTCTGCTATTACTGTCTTGTACTGGCACTTTCTGCTAAAGGGTATCTCCAAGGAGAGATGGTTGTCTTACTCCACGTTTGGCCCACAGCAGTCCACAGTGAAATTATCTTGTTTCCTTTCTCTCAGCATCTGCCTGCGTGCAAGGCTGACTACCAGCAGAATGCTACTGATGTCCTACCTGTCATTTCTACCTGCCTGTGACTCCCCTTGCACAGATCTGGAATTGGAAGGAACTGTGCATCCCGCAGTTACAAAGTGGTCAGGACTGCGAAGGACAAAAGATGCAGAAGTAGCACTACACACCAGCAAGAATGTTACTTGTCACATGATAGCTACAACACCTACTCTTCCTACCAGAGGCTCATGTTATCAGCATGACATTCTCCAAAAATGACAAAATAAACGTACAATGCTGCTTCATCATCCTTGTCCATCTCAGTATCAGACCCTGTTGTAATGCTGATGTTGAAATATGGTGTGTATGTAGCACACCAATCAAGGCTTGTTAGATCTCAGCTCCTCTGGGCAGGTACACAGATGTGAGAGGATCTACTGTGCTTCACACTGCTTAATTACTCCCATTAATTACTGATTGGGAATTGTTTTGTAAGTTGTTTTTCAATTTTTTCAATGACCAGACCTTTGACAGGTATGAGAGCAACAAACACACCCACTGCTAGGTAAGTGATACCTGTACACTGCCGAATGTCCACAAAGTCCCTCTGCCTGACAAACCCAAACTTACATCTTGCCCTAGGCTTCTGCTGCCTTCCACAGTTAATCTGCCTGGAGTAACAGCACCAGCATTTCAGTTCAGCACCAGTACCTTTCATTATCAGAATGTGTTAAGACCCACACCTTCCCCCAAGATGATTACTGAAAGAAGCTGACCGCTTCCTGGAACATACTGAAATGAATAAAAGGCTGCTAGCAGGAAAAGAGTCAATCACAGTAATAAAAAATCGAGCAAGTCCTAGCTGCACCCCAAGCAGAAACAGAAGAGACAGGATAACAGAGAAGACACCCATTGAAAAAAATTATTAAAATTTAATTCTGTCAAGCAAAATCTAGTGAAATGACAGCAAAAAACTACAAACAACTCAGATTTTGTTGCAAACATTTTAATGCTACTTCAGATAAGAAAGACAAGCTTTCAGAGCAGAATTAATTTAACCAGAAAGTTGCTTACAAAGAACCTGCACTTGCTTCCACAGATATCAACAGCAATTTACAGGCAGACTTAAAGAAAAACCAAACTTGAGCCTTCAAATTGTTACTGTCTTTTTACAAAAGTATGTATCTCAAAAAAGCAATAAAGGACAAGAAAAAAATGCCCCCACTCTATGCCTTTTAGGTATTTTCCTATGGAGGATGTCTCTCAGAGTTGCAACAGTCTTCATCCTGTGCATTTGCATATTTTAAAACTAATTGTGCCCCGTAATTAATAGTAATTCATTTAAAGTAAAGCAATACAGCCTAATAAACAGTTTTATTGTGTAGGCCTTGAAGAAAGGCAGAGGTGGACGGTTAGAAATGCTACACAAAATTGTAACTCCTACTAAACAGAGGAAAATGCAACCACTGTCATTCACTAATTCTTGCAGTAAATGTACAAAAGGAGCCAATATTTCATCAGATTTTTTACTCTCTTTTGTTGCCTTTTCCAGAATAATACCATGGTAACATGCCATTAAAAATTACGCAAGTAACTCTTTCTTATATAATTTGTTAGTACCTATACTGTGTTTCTCATGTCTCAGTATGTTTTGGAGTATTTATTTAAGGATATTGTTTTATCAGAACTCCTGGTCAAATAACATTAAATTACATTATTACTGGAATTTCAGACCATGTCAGCTAATTTAAAGGAACTTTTCGTGGCATCATTTATTTAAGTATTTTTCTGTCATGGAAAGGTCAGAGCAATTTTGGCTTAACAGGTAAATCAGTCCCTCTCTTTGCTGAGATGGGACCAGTAAATCTGTAAGATTAGAGAGACACAAAAATTGTGGTAAGAATCCCCATCCTGGCATAGATAAGAAAAATGTTTAAAATTATTGCTAATATTTGAACATAGAGAGCTACACCTCTGCATGTAGCAAAACATAAGCCTATGACCTAAAACCTCTAGCTTTTAAAAGACTTGTTTGTATAAATATAAAGATAAAAATTCACCAAATGCTTTACTACAACCTTAAAGCTTTTAAAACATTATGCCTAATGCCACCAGTAATACAGCCAAGCACCTTTAGGTAGAGACAAAGTCACTAGACATACTGTAATTACAGAAAATGCATGACCACGACTACGTGGTGACAGTGAATTTCAATTATTATATCCCCTTAAATTTGCATATATTAAAAAAAATGATAGCAAAAGTTATTTAGTAAAATCAATGTAGCTAGACTTCTAATGTTTAATTCTACACACATATTCTCAAAGAGATTATTTTATGCAGCAAGTAAGAAAACCAAGTATCAGTAGCTGGTTTACTGCTGTTTTTCAGGTTAAGTGAAAGTATCTGGTCTTGACCACTTCACAGCCTGCAAGAGACTGACCATGCTGGCCCTGCTACTGTACAGAAGCATAAGCACATGATTAATAAAACCTCTGAATTCATTCCATCACATTTGGCAGATGGCACCTTCCACAGCACATTTCTCCTTGTTCTCTGCTAGAACAGGGGAGTACACCACCTACTGAAAAAAACACAGGTCTCCCACACAAATCCCGATACCAGAGGGACTACATACATACACTCACACGCTTCTCTAGATGAAACCACAGCGTATTTTGCAGGGTCATGCCTTCAGAAATAAAAACTTCCTTGCAGCTTCCTGAAAAGCTAGTCCCTCAGCTACCTGGTACCATTCTCCTGACTCCTGCAATAGTTTCTAATATCCTTTTTATAATTTAATGATGGGTTTACACTTCCATTTGAAAATACTGTGTAAAGCAGCAAGTAAGGAACAACTGCTGAACTGGCTGCAGTGTGGTACTGTAACTCAGCAATCTATACACAGAATAACTATAAAGTGCTTTAGAACTGTTTCATGTGAAAGGTGCAAATAAATACCACCACCTTTTGTGTGATTTTCCTGGAGACACATAGTCCTAGTGAGCCCACACTTGAGAGTATCCTCAAATTGCTAAAGCAATTTAATAATGATGTCAATTTCTTACAGCAGAGAAACAGAACTTCTTTCTTCAATATTTACACAGCATCATAGTCAGCAGGCCTGCTGCTTGTCCTGCATTAGCTGTTGTGCTGAATACAAACACACTCACCTGGATGGGTAAAGAAAGGTACAGTGCTACTCAGGGAATCTGCACACAAATGGTCCCTTTCATGTGCAGATCTTGGGGTGGTTAGTTGATTCCTTCCGATTGCTGTTTGCTGAAAAGATGAACTGTGAGGACACTGTGCAGTATCATTTCTCTTTTTGGTTAACAGGCTCAAAATTTCAGGCACTGAGTGCAGCACATCTCCACAGCTAAATGCTGATCCATTGTCAAAATTTCCCAGGATTTGGATTATACCATTGAAAAAGCAACGAGGAATGTCTATATGATGCATGGTGCAGCACCACAGTGCTTACAGTCTCCTGTTCCCAAAAGATATGACTATGAATGGGAAGCATTTTTATTGCTTTTATGTATGAGGAATTGAAGCACGAATGAGCAAGCAGAGTCAGGCACCAAGATGACTCTATGGATCGTATTCTGTTGGAGTTCCCAAAAGTCCCCCCAAGAACAAGCAGCACTCTATGTTTCTACAGAGTAATTATTTTATGCACTAGTGGTAAATCCTGTTTCCACCAAAATCAAGGCAAACTCCCAGTGAATGAAGGATGATTTGGATTTCACATTATATTGGGAACCAAACTAAAGTACTTCATCACACACAGCAGAAGTATCAGATAGCCTCACAGCATGCTTGATGCAGTCTATTACAATTCTGAATGATAAAAACGCAGTACCAAACAAACATTGTGCCTTCTTCGGGTACTTTTCCATTCACATTATTGTGTTCACATGACAGCTGTCTTCCTTAACTGTGATTACTACAGACTAAAAAGGGAAAAAGAAGTAACAAAGAAAACAGAACACAATAAATCCTATCACCCAGTTGACTGAATAAATGTAGATTATAACCATGTCCATATCAAACCGCCATCCACGGCTATCATCCTCGAAGTCCATGTAGTCCATCCTGTGAGCAGCATGTGGGAAATGCCTCCTTGTTACAGTATCTGAGCGTCTTTGAAAACCTGCTGAAAAACAGACTAGGAGATACAAATCTTTTTAAAAGCAACCAGATTGAGAAAAAAAAGAAAAATAAAAAGAAGCTAAACCTTCTTCCCCCAAAGGAAGACAGGGAATTGGACAAATAGAATAGGACAAATAGAAGCAGGAAATCTCACATCTCATGGCGAGGTCTCCTCACTTTGTTGGACAAGAAGCTCTCTGTGGGCTTTATTTTGAAAGATCTAAAAAGTAACTATGTCTTCCACATCTGGAAAATAATACCTTTCTTTGTTTGAATTTGGCACACTCTACTAAGTAATGTGACCTGCTTATGCTATCCACACCTATGAATATGTCTCTTTTGGTGCCTGCTTCCACTGAGTTTTAAGTGAAAGGCTCCATATACTGTAATTAATCTCTTGAGTAATTAATCTCTGGATTCCCTAAGTTTACTCATCTGAATTCGTCAGGAATTGAGACACATCCGTATGTGTACAAAAGTGGTTCAACAGTGTAAACACATCTGAAATCCTATTTCTAATATTTTTTTTTCCAAAACACTCTTCTAAGTAAATAGCTTCCTTTAATATTATGTCTCTGTATGACACATACCAGGTTAAAATTCAGTATTAAACTACTGTTTGTATGCTGATAATACCTTAAAAATATATAAGCAGATGCAAAAAGAGCCTTTCATGTGGAAGTAAAAACCCAGTGACTTCAAGAATGGTCCGAGTGTGGAGTCCTGCCAAAAAGTCTTTCCTCTTCATTCCTCCCCCAACTTCTCTGCATAGTAAGAGAAGCACTATAGGAGCACATTTCTTGCATATATCCCAACACGAGGTGAGAGAAGTGTGTGCATGGCTGTGTTAGACAGCAGGTTGTAGCACAGAAAGGAGGCTGGGAGCTGCGCTGCAAAGGCAGCAGATCCATCCCAACCTGATGAGGGACAAGGAGGAATGCAGCTGTACTGGTCTAGATTTTTGTTCTGTTTTCAGGTAACATCTGAAAATGACACATCGTTACAATGCCTTCATTGATTTTAGAAACAAGGTCTTTGCTGAGCTGCCCAGACTCTTCCCCTCTCCACTGACATCATGGCTTTTGGACTCTCAAGGTGGGTAGAAAGTGTCTCCTTCAGTGTGCATCACTGCACACCAGTCTGCCTCACTACCATGCTGCCTTCTAGACCTGCTTAATTAAGCTTCCTTTTAGTTCCATCTGGTTTTGATTAATACAAATAATTGTGTATAACTGCTCTTCATATGTCACTAATTTTAAGATTCTCAGACTTTGTTCAAGGTAACTGAGATGCACATTTTCAAAAAAGTGTCCTAATACAAAGTATTTTTCCTTTTTAGTAGCAGATATTGACTGCAGATATATGCCCAAATTGTTTTAGCACAAGTTTCCATGCCTTCCACAGAGAAGTATTTTCTCTCTTGTATCCTTTTCAAAATTCTTCATCAGGGACCTTTAAACCTCAAATTACATAAGTACACTGGTTCTCCTATATTTTTTTAATGACTGCTTTAGTTAGAAATTTGACTAATGACACACAGAAATTCTTCTTTTGGAGAATCACTCAGATATCACTATATTGTTGCATTTACTTTTACTTTTAATTAAAATTTTTATGTTTGTCTTGTATGGATACTAAGATCTATATACATCAGAATCCCTCTAACATTATTTATCTTATTTTGGATACTATGCATGAAATCTTCACGCCGGTCATCAGAGTGATGATGTTTTATGATGGTTTTCAGTAACTCCCAGTGGGCTAAGATTTGACCCACAGTGAAATATGCTACACTGACTCTAGGAATAAAAAAGTAAAAATTTCTAGGGATTTACTATTGAATTGTTTTAGATTATAGTACTACAAAGTTTTATGGAAATGCATGAGCTAAAAATCTAGTTAAAGATGCTGAGTATGTGTTTAAAGTATGATAAGCACCTCCTTGTTTTTTATGTTATGCTGTTGATTATGTTAATTTAAAATTATGTTAATTTAAAACAGTATCTTTGATTACTGCAAAGTAACATTAGTAAATCAGTATCAAAATTCTGAATAATGTTAGTTGTCTTTAAATGTCTTTCTGACAAGATGCAATTTAGATGAAAAATGCTCTTTTAAAAGCTTACCTCAATTTCAAACCTGTATTTTTCTTAATTTCTTTTCTAATGCCTTTTAAACATTATTGTGAAATAGAAACTTAATTTATGTTAAGTTCTGTATTTAAAATTTAATTTGTAAATGGCATTGCATTTTATCATTCTATAATGACGATGACATGTGGTATCATTCACTTTGCCTTTTGCACGTGAATTTGAGCGTATATTATCTTCTCTGGAGTGTCTTAGTCAAGACTGCTTTCTCATGCTTTATTTTTATTTATTTCTATGCTCAAAGTACACATAACACAAAACACTAGAGGCTGCTTTTGGATCAAGAGGGATAATCAGGAAATTACGGAAACAAGGTTGTTTTGACTCCATAGCCTCTGCCTTCTAGAGGATCTGGACATATGTTATCTTTGATTTGTGTGCCTGAGCAACTCACCTCAAGCAAACCTGCACTGAGTTTATCACAGATTAGATTTTGTCATGTCCTTCCACATTCAAGAACAGCAGTTTCAGCATAGGCAACTAGGTATTCCCTAATTGCTCTTCCTATAGAAAGCCACAGAAAAAATACTTGTGCTGTATTAAAACTGTGTATACAACCTGGAACTGCTTCCTATCCACTATGCATAATCCCTGTGGCTTCGCAACGTCCTGTTGATGTACTGGCAGTGCTCAAAATAAGACTGCAAACAATTTTAAAAATTCTCCCTATTATATAAATTAGCTGACCTCATTTTGGTATGACTAAAGCATATAAGACAAGAGATGGAAAATTTTACTCTAAAAATGTGCCCAAATGAATAACATGCAAGCTATTACAACCATTTACATTGAAAGTGCTCATGTGAAATGAAATTACCGAAGAACAAGTGTTCTTAGGTAATCAGATGTACCAAGGTCATTTTGACTCAGTCCCTTCTTTCTGATTATGAGCTGCAGCACACACACAGAGCTACCTGAAAGACTGTAAGGAAAATGGCAAGTACAAGCTGACACCTTCCCATATGTGCCCGCGCAGGAGCCAGCAGCTTAGGACCCCAGCGTTTTGGAAGCTGTTCTCAGAACAGTATGTTAAGACAGCACTGGTAGGATTTTCTTTCCTCACACGTGTCTGTGCATAATTTTGAACCAGATCTCACATTGCCTCCACTTACCGTGCTTGGTGTCCCTTGGTGGAACAGTCTTAGAGAAAATACACTGATTTCCTTTCAGGTGAAACTAGACCAGAAGAAATGCTCTTAAGAACTTTGATGTGTTCCATTAAGATGCTTCAACCACAAACAGGCATTCAGCTCTTGGGATTAGAAGTTGCCCTTGCTCCCTAAAACGGAAATGTGGACATCTGGCCCTCAGTGCCAAATGTTTTACGCTACCTATTACGGCTGATATAATAGCTAATGCAAGAATGCCTCTGAGGGACAGCAAACAATCTTTCCTAAAACGTCTTTCTTCCATTCATAATTTTACAGCACTCTCATATTTGTCTTCTGGAGTATCATTTCCAAACAAAAAAAAATGTAAATATCCTTTGTATGGAAAAGCTTCCATACTCCAGATCATCTTTTCCACGTTGTGCTTCGCTCTGCTTTAACCTGTGTTGAGATGACGTGATCTAAAATATACACAAGATTGGACATGTCCGATCATCACAAATCTAGACAATGACATAATGTTTTCCATTGTGCTATGATGCCAGTAATTCATGCTTCCCTTCTGACTATGGTTGTGCATTGAATGTTTTCAGACAGCTAATCACAGTATTACCAGATCTCTTTTCTTAAGTGGCAATAGCTAATTTACAGCTCATCAGAGTGAATATTCTGTATTATGGAGATTGCATAGCCTCTGTGGGCATATGACTGTCCTCACAGCGAAAGTGTTTTTCTTACTTGCAGTCTGAACCTCTCATAGCCATTACTGCTCAGTCTCCTGCCACACACCACTGTGCACACCTGGTCTGTCCTCTTTGTGGTCTCCTGATAGGTATGGTAAGGCTGCCCGGGGATCTTCCCTAAAGTCTACCCTTCTCCAGACTGAACAAGCCAGTACCCTCAGCCTCTCCTCACAGGTCAGGTACTCCAGGTCCCTGATCATACAGATGTCCCTCTTCTGAACCTGCTCCAATTTACAGTTGTCTTTCCAGTATTGGTAAAAAACTGTAGTGTTTTCAATGTGGTGGGCTGAGTAGCAGGGGATAAAAACGTCCCTTAGCTACTGCTCTTCATACTTCATGCTCCTGTTCACAAAGCGCAGGATGCTGTTGGCCACTTTTGGTGCCAGGGCACACTGCCAACTCATGAGCACCTTGCTTTCCATCAGGACACCCAGGTCCTTTCCAGAGAGCTTCTCCCCTGGCTGTCAGTGCCTAACCTGTCTCACTGACTGGACTCGTCCTTCCCAGGTGCAGGACTCAACATTTGTCCTTGTTGAGGTTCGCAAGGTTCCTTTCAGGACATTTCTCCAGCATCTCTAGGTGTCTCTGAATGGCACCACTGCTGCTGAGCCTATTGATTTGCCCTCCAATTTGCTGTCCTTTGCAGACCTGATGAGATTTCTTCCTATTGCCTCCTTGAGGTGGCTGATCAAGAGAACTGTCAGCTGTCAAGTTCATATTTACTTTTGCCAGTGAGCTGAACAATTTACTATCACTAATAAACTTTATAAACTATATGTATATATATATATATATATATATCACTTTCCCAAATCACGTATGAATGTTCTGAATTACAAAGCCTAGTGTGGGATTCCAATAATAGTTTGCTGGGTGTTCTTTTACATCACATTTTCCATGTTCTACCTGGGTCTGGTTTTCTTTTTATGTGCCCTATTGAAAGGGACTTCATCTGCTGAAGCACCTGCTTTACTGTTTCAGCCCATTTCTCCAGCCTGTCTTTGTCTCTTTGAATAGCAGCCCTGCTTCTGTTGGGATCTACCAACTGGCCTTTCAATCTGTTGTCATCTGCAATCACAGTGTGGAGAAATGGGCCAAAACTTCCCAGAATTCTGTACTTTCTTCAAGGATATAGTGTTTTATATCACTTTAACAAAGGAGGTATCATCCCCAAATTCTCGTATAAACATCAGCAATGAGGCATCAAGGTTATGCTAATATAATAGCTGAATTTCAAGACTTGCTAGTTAAAATGAGCTGAGATCTGCATTTCCAAAAAAGAAAAAAAGATATACTGCTAGAAGATTTTATGAGAGGATGGCACTTGTGTGAATGCCTACGATCATGTCCTGTTGATTCCCGATCTCATGTCCCAAGCTATAACTCAGTCTCCAGCCCTCCACCAAACTCAGGTCCCCAAAGCATCCTGTTCCTTCCCCAAACTGAGGCCTTGCAACCCAATCACCATCCTTCTTAGATGCAGAGTTCAGCTTTTCTCTGGCCGGCATGAAAAGGTTGAAGCTCCCTACCCTCCTGCTTCAGGTATTTCAGCTCCACAGTCTCAGAGCTCGAAGTATCTTTTTTTTTTGTCTTCTTAGAGAGAGCTCTCAAATTCCAAATTCTTGCTTTAGAATGCACACCAAAACCTACAGCTATTCTCTTTTTCTACAGAGATATGAAACCAAGACATAGAAACCATAATTGAATTCAGCATTTCTTTGGACCATTTACTATTAATTGCTCTAGTTAGCACCTCTCAGGCCTTCAGGACAGAGAGGAGGAAACTCCTCGTTTGAGTTTGGTTTTTTCTGTAAATTTCATTCATTCTACACTGTAAATTTCATTCAGTCAAAATTACAAATATTTATACTTGACAAAGAGATCTGACACATTTAGTCTTGATGGGAAATGAGGATGAGATTTTCTTCCATTCAAATACAGCTCTCTGGATTCCAGTGAGGTCTATTTATAATTGAAGTTTTGCGCAAGTCTCTACCATTAGTTTGAATTCTAAAACATAAATATGATGCCTCTCCCATAAATTAACAATGACACTCTGAATTTTAAGTAAATAACCAAATAACAATGTGTGAAGGCAGTTACTTCTTGCTATTTTATAGACTAAGAGTTCAGCTTTTACTGATTAAGACATAAACCATAAAGCTAGCTAGTGTATCTTACCAAAGAATCAGGTTATTGGAAAAGAAAACAAAAGGTAGATTTTAAAATGAATGACAAAATCCATAAATCCATATTAAATGCTTGTATGCACATTTTACATTGAATATTTTGCATATATGAAACCTATCTACAAATTTTATGAGAATTATTCAACTACTACTGTGCCCGGTCCTTCTCATAAATCCAAAGCAAAACTAAAACAGCTCGTTTTCTATGCTGGGCTGTTTATTTCCCTGGAAGGAAATGAACTAAGAAGCAAGAGGACTGTCGGAGTGCAGAATGATCTTAGAAAATATAATCCATCTAAACATCTGTTGATGGATCTAAACATCTGTTGATGTTTAGATACTCACAAACACAAGCTAATTGGCTAGTTTAAGTGCTAGGATGCATACTAAACCAATAGTAATTAATCTCACATTTCACAATGTAGAAGTCACGTGAATGTGGAAGCCATGAAGGAATTTTGATAGTCTGCAAGCAAATTCTTTACTCTTCCTTTCTTCCGCTAAACGTTAACACACGTGGTATAAACAGGCAGGACATCCTACAACAGCTTTTTAAAATGATTTATAGCAAAACCTACCCTTCTACTTAAATTAAAATTCAATTAAAGGTGATGAAATAGAAAGAATATACAGTAACTTAAATGCCTGTCCTTTTTTTTCAGTGTGCAAACTAGCTCTGTGAATAAATGAAGCCCTGGGTTCTTCACCTGCCCTCCACCATTCCTGTTCTGACGGCAATCCGTACAGTCTTGATGACTGATACCAGGAAACGGAACTGCATCGTCTCCCTGTTAGATCACATCATGGATCTAAACGCACAGTTTACATCCACTCTGAACCATAAAATGTCTTCCTTTAAAATTAAAGGTAAGTATTCTATATGTATATTGATCACATACATATTACAGCTATGGTATTTTTCATACATTTGCCTTTAAGTTAGGGATTTATAATTGCTTTTTTTTCAAATTCAGATGTAGATAAATTGTATCTCAACAGTGAAGTTCAACTTGTGGACAACATCTCTCCTTGTTATGACACTGCAACACCAAACCCATTTTTTTTCTCTAAAAACAAGCTGAAGTATTTAACCTGTGGTATGTGAACCAATAATCTACACGGAAAATTAAAAAGTATGTAGAATATTCTGGGTCTATGAATTTTCTTATTATCTTAAACTGTATCTGCTGTTTCTTTTATACTCTCTCTTCACTAATTGTCTTTCTTACTCATCAGAGTCTCGAACTCTATTCATCAACACCCTCTTCTGTTCCTACTTTTTATCACTGAACATTCCTAAAAATCATATTTTATGTTTTCTTTATATTTGTCATTGTCCTGGTTTAGCCCCAGCTGGTAACTGAGCACTATGCAGCTGCTCAGTCACCCCTCCGCCCCCAAAGGGGGTGGGGAGGACAATGGAACAAAACACTCATCAGTTGAGATAAAGTCAGTTTAATAGGATTAAAAAGAAAACCAACAAAAAAACTAATGGCATTAATGACAACAATAATAATAAACCAAGTGATGCACAAATGTAATTGCTCACTACATGCAAAAGGAAAGTGAAACACTACAATGCCCAGGCTGTTTCCAAGCAGCAAATTGGCCTCCTGGCTCGCTTCCCCAGTTACATATGGAGCATGATGTTTTATGTCAGGGAATACCTCTTTGTGCAGCCTGGGTCAGCTGTCCTGGCTGTGCTCTCCTAGCTCCTTGTGTACCTGGCAGGATGTGAGAAGCTGAAGAGACCTTGACTTAGCAGCATCTAAAACATCAGTGTGTTACCAGCATTATTCTCATTCTAAATTCCAAACACAGCACTATACCTGCTACTATAAAGACAACTAACTCTATCTTAGCTAAACCAGAACAGCCATCTCTGCAGCTGATCAAATACTGTATTTCTGCTGTCGGCAACTCTTGTTAAATTATTACCATAAAAGCCTTCACCTTTTCATATCATACCTCTGTGATGGTATCACCTCCCCCTACTTTCATTCCTCCTCATAACTCTTCTCTAAGTGCTTACATCCCTTCAGGCTCCATTTGTTTGCACTGCTACCATGGAACACATGGAGAAGCAAAAGCTACTAATATTTATAGGTAGGCTTAATATAATAGCTCAAGATGACTGAATAAGTGCAAAATACCATTTAAAAGGATCCCATACTGATGTTTATTTCTAGTATGAATGCTACTTGTCATACTGCTCTATTCTCTTCAAGTGCTTATTTATTGACTTGTATGATTGCTGTGTTTTGTGAAAAAATGACATTAATTTAGTGCTAAAGATAATTTAAGAAAAATCTTTGCAGAGTTTTGTTATACCCTGCTGTCCACAAGCCTTTCAGTGCTTAAGGCTTTAATGTTCTAAGCCAATTTTAACAGAACACTGTAAGCTAACAGTGATGCAAATTCATGAAAATAAATTCATGAATTGGCTCTACTTGTCTTAAGAGAGAGTCAGTCTGACAGTAAAGGTCATCAGAAAAGGACAAGATATGCATGCCAGGGCCTCACCACACCCCTCTGTAAGACAAGGCTGTGTATATCTGCACAAAGCATTTAGTTATTTGCAAATCTAGCTGTCTGGCAACATGCCTCCCATAATTCTTTCAGAGAAACTGCTAAATGACCTGTCTTGGAGCCATGCCATTGTCTTCGAACAAGCTCATACTCAGCTTTAGCTAATGTCAACGCCAAGAATTCCTACTTCCCATCTCAGCAAACAAAAGAAATATTAACTCCTCCAGAGAATGAAAAACACAAAGCACAAGAGAATATTTTGAAGGAAGCTGGCATAGTTTTTTCTGAACTGAAAGTTTTCTGATGCTGACAGTACTTAATCATATTTTAGGAAGCTGACCAAAGTTTTAAGAGAGAGCTCTCTGAAAAGCCTTCATATATGTTGAACAGAAATAAAAATACACTATCACAAAGAAATGTTATATAAAGTTCATCCTACATTCCTCTCTCTTAACTCAGTGATGAAGCCACATGGTAACTCTACAATCTATTCTCAGCCAAAAATTATTTCTTACTCTTAAAGTAAATGGGATTTCTGTAAGACACTGAATCAAAGGACTGAACACCAGGCAAACTTAACTTTAAAGGTAAGGTGTGTTCACACCAACAGAACTGAGACTATTTGGGAGCTACTTCACTACAAACTGCTCCCCTGTGCAGTGCATTTGAGTGCTAAGCAGATCAGGGGAGTGTGCTGGGGAAGCATGTCTGACATAACCTTTACTACACATAATTAGTTCACAGCTAATTGAGAATATAACCAATTTTAATGGTCATTGCTCAGCTGTCATGATCTTTTTGCCATCCTGTTTGGCATGGCTGGCAAGGATCATTCCCCACTTCCATTAAAATGCATAGAAAGATACTTGCTTATTCCTCCCAGAGATAAAGACAGAAGGTATCTCTGCTCCCACCTGTTCTCAGAGACCCACCATAACCTGAACTAGTCTCATCAGAATCTTGCACAAAACATAAAAATTGAAGACCAAGAGGTATTTTATGCTCTACAAAGATTCTGTGAAAAGAGACTACCACTTCAAAAAACTAGTAATTCAAAGTTTACCTAGGGTGGCTGAACTAAGATTTTGTATTGTCAAACGTGTTTAGAGGGCAAGTAATAAATATTTACATAATCTTACATGATAAATACATAAAATCCCTTTACAACACCTAAATTAAAGTTGTATTGGAAGATACCACTGTTATCAAATCAGATGACATCTGTGCTGGTTTTGCCTGGGGTAGAGCTAATTTCTTCACAGCAGCTAGTGTGGGGCTGTGGTTTGGGTTTGTGCTGAGAACTGTTCATAATGCAGAGATGTTTTTGTTACTGCTGAGCAGTGCTCACACGGAGCTGAGGCCTTTTCTGCTTCTCACCCCACCCCACCAGCGAGGAGGCTGGGGTGCACAGGGAGCTGGGAGGGGATACAGCTGCGACAGCTGACTGCTGTCCTGGGGATGGCTGATCACCTGCCTGCCCACGGGAAGTGGTGGATTAATTCCTGCATGTGCAGCTTTTTACCTTTTAAACTGTCTTTACCTCAACCTACCTCTTCTACGTTCACTGTCCTGATTCTCTCCCCCATCCTTCCCTGGGAAAGTGAGTGCGGTGCTGTGTGGGACTTAGCTGCCTGCTGGGGTTAAACCACAACAATATCTCATAAGAACAGGCATGGTAAGAGTAGACTGAAGATCTTCTTACCCTATCATCTTTCCTCTGACAAGGTCAAACAGCAAGGAATTGGCAAACGGTGAGGAAAGAACAGGGCACCCATACTGCAACACTTCCCTGACATCCTCACCTCAAGGATCTCTGCCGGCAGATGTGGCCTCTTTGAGTTTTAACAAACTTCACTCCATTTTTCTTCCAAGAATCTGTCATTGTTTGAACCCATGCTTTGGGGTAATGATAATTTTATTCCATGCCCTCTGGTTCTTTTATTATGAGACACTGAGTAGCAGCAGCCCAATCACTTCTGCCATGCCTCTCAAGACTTCAATTATCATTCTCCCTTTTTTAAGTCATCTCCTATTTTGGCTGATGCATTCTAGTCTATTTACATATTCCTCATCAGGAAGTAATTTAAAACTGACATTCTTATTTAGATTCTCCATACCCTTATAGTTTACTACCTCCTTTTGCAATGAAAGGAAAACAATGTAAACATTGCTCAAGATCACTCAGTGCTGACAGTCTTCTACCACTGCTTGCAGTCGGCTTTCATTTTTATTATCCCCAATATTTCAATAGTAGAAGCAAATGTTATCACCTCCATTTCTAGTAACAAATACACTGGGTAGTACAAACTGTACCATATGCCCATCTAAGACTAGACTGGTAATGTCCCTCCAGGGAGAAAAATGAATCATTTATTCCTGTCCTTTTTTTTTTGTTATCTTTTAACCATCTAGTAATGGATGAGAGAAATTTCCTTCTTATGTGGAATACTGCTGTGTTTTTCCAAGCACATTCAGAGAACCTTCTTAAAAGATCTTTGAACTTCATAAGCTGCAGAGTGAAAATCACAGTATCTCTAACTCCCCTACAAGTTCATTTGGGTCCCTCCGGTATGGGTGTGGGGCCATGGCTGTGTAAAAGGTCTGAATTGTTCTTAATTTCTCCTATTAGTTCCCTAAGCACAGTATAGTTCCCAAAGCAGAACTAAAGATGGGATGTGTCAAGAAATACTCAGGGAAATCTTTTTGCCATGGCCATTCTATCATACTCTTTGGTGTTGCATAATTAGAGCTATCAATATTCCTGTTACTACAGTTAAATGGAAACAAGCAACCCTGATTGTCCATACAGATTAGATAAACTATGGTTCCTTTCAATGCACTGAGGTAACAAAAGGGACAACTGAGTAGCCATTATTTCTGAGAGGTGTATCATGCTTCTACACAGGCTAGCTCTGGATGCAGTCTTCAGGGAAAAGACTATGAACTATTTTTTTTCAGTGGGACTGTGGCTCTGACTAAGTCTCTAAAGAACGACCTCTTTCTAACAGCTTAAAAGATAAACAAGGCTATTGATGCTTACAAAATGCTTTGTACTAGTGCCGTTGGCAAAACAGCAGGGACAGGAAGTGGCAGCGATAACAGTGCTGAAGCTTATAACATCTCTGTGGCACTGACCTGTGTACCTTGAATTTCCCCTTCCACTTTATTTTGTTTTCCTTTCAGATTCACTTCTGCTTGGTAAGGTGCAGAAGTGGAGGCTTGAAGGCTAGTCAGAGCACAAGTGGGACCCCAGAATCAAGAAATCGGTCTTGTGTTTCTTACCAGTGACCTCTGGGACTGAAAGAACTTGTGGGCAAGGCAAATGGGTGCAGATGCTAGGGTCCAAGTGCTGACAAATCACCAAAATGACTAAGTCGCCATCAGTGCAGCTGACCTGTGACACACTCAACCAGCAGTGCTTGGATTCTCTGTTCCCTGTCTTAGCTTACTATAGGCATAATGAACACTTAAAGACACTACTTACCAGTAAGACGTGTCTACCTTGATGCAGAATGCATCCTGTGAGAAATACTTGTGTGCAGATTAGCTTATTGTGATTCCACAAACTATACTGAAAAATCTGATAGACCCTGGATAAAAAAAGGAAAGCCTTCTGGTGAAGAAGCACTGCACAGTCCCACAACTACAGTCTTGACAAAGGAATGAACGACTTAAAAAAAAGAAATGAGGAAGTAAGAAAATTAACTGACAGAAAAAGTGCCGTGAAGAAGGACAGAACATTAGGACTTGGGAAAAATAGCTCAATATAAGGATCATTCTGAGAGACTGCTTATATTCCAGCATTACTCTTCATAGCTACAATCGATGCTGCACCTACTATTCTCAGTAACACCTATCTCCTTTTCTCCTTCTGTACATCACAGCGTCAGAAACTTGAAGCCCTGTATCGCTGTTTTCTTCTTTTTAAACAGAGAAGTTTTGTGTCTAACTGAAATGAAGATTAACAAGAATCTTGAATCAAAAAAGTAGACTGTGAAATGTTGTACTCCAGTTTTAAAGACAGAGAGACACAATGTGTCAACAGGTACTATTAGAAGCTTTCACAACATTATTTAAAAAATATGTAGAAAATTGCACACTCTTTTCCCTGGAGAATGAAGTGGTGGGAATTTCCACTGGTATTAGCAGGCATTGAAAACACTGTCTTTTGCAATCCTTGACTAATGCAGAAGTCAATAGGTTTTTATCAAGTCACTAAACAGATGAGATCAGTAAAGAACTAGAACAGATTTCATTGTATGCAACACTGGGGGAATGTTTTCTAGATTAAGCATTAAAAAACCCCAGATAATAAGAATGACTACTTCTAAACAGGCTTTCCCACTTTCAATTTAATAATCATATTTTAAATAAAATAATTAGCATAAAACCAGTTGGAAGGAATTCCCTATTAGCCTAGCAGTAATTATATCTTTAAATAGTCACCAAGAGCTGCAACTCATAGGTTTCAAAATCCCCCTCATTATGAACACCTACTTATGGATTTACCTTTAGGCATACCTATAATCTTGCTCTATATGCAGCCAGCCAGCATCCTTTTACACCATTACCACTACTATCTTGACCACCTTAGCCTGTATCTCTGTTTCCTTCAGTGTATTTCTATCTCAGATTTATGCAAAAAAACCTTTGAAAGAAGTGTACTGTCTCACTCTGTTTTTTTTTTTTTAATTTCTTAATTCCTGTACTTGATTATACCAAAGAAACTGTCAAAATAAGCATCATATTTTCAATTTAAATCACCTTTATCACTTCTTTTAGCTCACTTTTTTGGTATCAAATGACTTTTGAAGACTTGCCCTTAGTTTGTGAACCTTCTGTGACTGTACAATGTTTATAGACTGCAATTCCAAATTAACGGCATGCAAAGGCTACACTTACAGTGTTACTAAACTGTAAATATATGATAACAGGATCCAATGAAGCATATTTGCTATTTAACTATCCTATTCAAACTATGTTACTTTTTTATTAAAAAAAAAGGAAAGCATACTATTTGAGATAGTATTTCCCTTGTGCAATTACATTTCTTAGAAGTTACCAATAATCAAAACAATAGCTAATGTATTATCCTTGTTTACCTCATATAAACCAGAAGACAATTTAGAGGAAGATTAAAAATTAGCTTGTTAACATTCACATATATACAAAATCCAGTAATGATAAAAGAAGATTGGCTTTCATTCTTAAATAGCATTTCCATTTTTTAATTAAGCTATCCATGACAAAAAATAGCATATAATTTACTGGGCACTGCCATATATAATGCTTATGAAACAAACAGGAATTTTGTTACTGATTTTAATTGGAAAAAAATACAGTGCAGTGTAAGGACAAACTACTCTAAAAGCAATTTTCATCAGCTTGAAAGCACAGAAGTGCTCCAGCACTGAGGTTTCTTACCTTTTCCACAAAAACTCAAAAGCTATGGATGTTCGGGTTTTGTTTTTTCTTTTTTTTTTTCAGATGATTTTACATCCCTTGTAGAAATTCTCATATGAAGGAAGACTCACATACTGATTACAAAATGTGTTTGGCTCAGTGTATCAGTTCAGGAATAAAAGTAAAGAAAAAGATGCTTGATTTTATCTGGCAATCCTGCAATGTTCAGGATGTTTAAATTGTTCAAACTAATAAATCCTCCATACAGTCCAGGCTTCTTAACAACTGTCCTTCTCTCCCTTTATCCCAAGCTAATTCTGAGGTCAGATTTTATCAGGTCTAGCATTTCTCATGGGTGATTCACCATTTAAAGACAATTTTATGTCTGGAGTATTAAAATAATACAGTGTAAGAGGTTTTGTCATATGGGAAACTAGAATCATACAAAGTTTGAAAAGAGCTGCTCTATTCTCAGTGACCACTGAATCTGCTGGACATGTGCTGAACTAAAAGAGCATGTACATCTCTAACACGGACACAAAATTTCTTCTGGAAGCTTCCTGAGGCAGGGAACACACACAAAGTTCAGAAAAATAAAGTATGGAATTTTAGATGCTGCCAAGCACAATTTATATGTAAGCCCAAAAACCAGTCCAGGAAGCAAGTACACACTTGTGCTTTGAACTGACATAAACTCTGCAGTAGCTTTTATTCATATAAAAGGTCAGAACTAGATTTTGTCTTACAGAAGAGAAATACTCATCTCTGTTTTTCCTGCCAACAGCTTCCCCTCTGAGTAACACCAAAGATGCTCTACTAGTTCTCAAAATTCTCAGGTTTGCTCATTTTTGATAGTTAGTAGCATTTCTTGTTTTCAGTATCAAATCATGAACTGGTGTGACACGGTTTTATAAGTGGAGGGACAGGATTTATCAAATTTGACCTGTAGAAAGGCCTGGGTAGACTCACAAAAGGAATACAAAAAGATGACCTGTTTCATTTTTTTCATATACTTGAAGAAGCAATCTATATTTTTCTTACAAACAGGAAAAATACACCTGCTAGCAAGACTCAGCACTACAGAAAGTAACTATGCAAGGAAATGTAGAAGAGGCCAGTTGAAGAAAGGCCAATGGACTGAAAACAGGGAAACATGGGTAAAAAGTGAATCCCACATTTCAGTGTTCTACCTTAAATGTTTCTCGGTGAACCACCAGTTAAAAACCTTGAAAATGTTAAAGTAGCCACAAGAGGACTAAGTTTTCTTCATACCACAAGGAGAAAACAAAGATAATCCTACTTCATGAGTATAAAACAAGCAATACAGTCTAATATATATAGTATTACTACAACTTTTTATATGAGTTCTTTTATAAAAGACTTATTCTGGTTTGGGTTTTTTTTTTGAGAGTGCTTTATTGACCACACTCAGAACCAGTAAAATATTTCCCAGACTGGTTTTCTTCATTCCACTATGCAGACACAAATTTCTCCAAGCAGTAAACTACCCACAATTATCTGGGCAATGCGCACAAAATTAAAGATTTAAGAATAAATAAAAAGGTACATATACAAATTGTCTTTTTACAATTTGCAGTTTAGATTTAGAGTACTGTGTATGAGTCACCCAGGAGAATTTAACTCAGCTCTACTACAATAATTATCCATCTCTGATTTCTTATGGCATGTATCAGCTAGAGACTTATTTTCAAATGTTATACTCAAGACTGAGTTTAGGGAAGTTCAGGTAAAAGCTAAAAAACTTACCTTCAAAAACTCTGAAGGCCTTCTTGCAGCTCGGTAGAGGCCATTTTGCAGAATTCGATTTTTGAAAATTTTCTTTTAACTTCAAATATTCCATAGGGAAAAAAGATCTGGTAGCGTTGTTCAGTTCTAAAATAATTAATAGGGAAAAATGTATATATCAATGCTGTAACTATAACATAATTTCTATATGTTTATACTATAAAATAAAAATGCCGTATGTACTGTGTAATCCTTTTCCTGACTATAACATCACTTAAATTGTTTAAAACCACATAAACCCAAGCATTTCCAGATATAGCAGAACATATCTTAAACATGGTGTTTTTATTGTTTCGCTGAAAAAAAGCATTAAGGAAAGATGATGTCAAATTCTAGCAAAAGGGAGTACATAGATAAGGCTACTTAGAAAACTACGGTGACCTCTGTGAACGAAAAGGACATCTATCAAACTGACTGTGGTATTAATTCTCAGTTGATATGTTTTTTGTTTATACTATCACTCAGTAACAGTGGAGAGTGGAAGAGTCTGAAAATTGGAGATTTTTAAAATGTTGTGGATTAACAGGAATTAAGAACAAATTTGTACACATATTGCAAGAGTTGGCACAGTTCATTAATCCCTAGAAATCATCAGCTTCGTGGTGTAAAATCTGAGGTATTATCTACATGAACTGCAACTCAAAACTGTCAAACTAACTTATATGTAGCAATACAACAACAGGAAAAAAATTAAAGCTAATCACATTTTCCTACCACAGAAAAGAAGTGGTCTGCTCATAACAGAGCTGCCAAGATAGCAGTTAACAGGGAACACTTACACCCCAACCCGTGCCCCCATTTTGGCCCTTCAAACCACCATGGCTCCAGAGAAATACTTGCAATAGCAGATGCTACCATAATTCCTCCTGGACCTTAAAAGAAAGGAAAGGCCCTTCACAGATCTTTGAAAAAGCTTACGTGTTATTACTTTACCTTGTTCACTGAAATTGTATATACTTTTTCAATAACCAGTTTTCTATGAAAGGATCGAATCTTTCAGTCTAGTAAATTTGAGAAAACTAGGCTTTCTGTATGCAGGCTCCAGAAAGAAAATAATCACAAACACCCTTTGGTTGCAGTAACTTTTTCTATATGAGAGGAAGGCATTAGCAGATCTGAAGGGGCACACAAAAAAAAAAAAAAAAAATTGCTGTTCTCATACTAAAAATGATCCTGTATTTCACCAGGTTAGAACTCAGGTGGAATGAGGCTACACAGCATATGCAGAGTACAGAAATCCTTCTATGTCATTATGTGAGAACAGCGCTATTGCACCCATAAACCTCTGTCAGTGGAGGGAAAGAGGCCATTTTCTCTCCTAAATGTAAAAGGAACAAGCTGTGTATTTTTCACCAGCGGCTTTTAATTTTTATATAAGAGCTTTATATGCGTCTGAGCATACTTGAATTAAGCACTATTTGGATTCAGAGAATTAGCCTCTGATGAGAGAGAGTCTGCTTGCCTCTCACAGCATCTACAGAGAGTATTTTAGGTTCCTTCTATGGGCCATAAAAATCGACTCAGTTCTTCCAACTTTATTGTCCAAATTTAAACATTGAATGCCTCTGGTGAGGCATCTAATTCCCAGTTTTCACAAAAGGCAGTGCTGAGAACTCTCATTGGTCTTTAGAAGTTGCTTGGTTAGACTTTTAGTTATAGATCCTTTCAGGCTGGCCAGCCCTCCTGCCTTTCTGTATGTATGTGACTCTTTCCCTTCTCCACGTGTCTGGACCTTCTGTGCACGACCACCATGCTGGACTTGCATTTCTGCAAAGTGGTGGATTGATGGTACATAAGTGCCAGATCTGGCCCTACTTGGAAATGCTTAACAGAAATGAAACTGTTTATGAATGGAAGTGTAGAAGCCAATCCCTGGCTCACCTTTTCCTCTGCTGGGAGAGGTGTTTTAAAGAGAGTTACTTGAAGTGGGTTGCTGCAATCAGATCTAAAGCTGCTGTCTTAGGTGTATCCTGGGCAGCCTACCATCTGATCAGATGTGAGTTTATCTTGACAGAAGGGCTTAAAGAAAGCCTTTAAGAAAAATGAGAACTGATGGAGGACACCCTCAGAGCAACCTATCTAGACTAGACATCACTCTGAAGGGAATACGCGGAAAAGTCTCACCTGATCAAGGCAACAGACAAGAGGAGTGTCCTCATGGGTCACATTCAGGTTTGTAGATCTGGGATAAGCATTCTTTTTCTTCTTAATTGGTGAATATCTGATCTGACACCCTTCACCTTTTTCTTTTTTTTGACATGTTATGTATAATCTTTCTGTTACAGTGACGTTCAGTTTGTGAACTGTACAAGCTAAAAAGTGAACACCATGCTGTGCGGTATGGCAGACACACTGCGGGGGAACAGATGCTATCAGGAAGGACCTGGAAAGGCTTGAGAGATGGGCCCACATGAACCTCATGAAGTTTAAGAAGGACAAAAGCAAGGTCCTGTACATGGGCTGGGGCAATCCAAGCACAAGTATAGCCTGGGCAGAGAATGGATTGTGAGCAGCCCTGAGGAGAAAAATGTCAGGGTGTTGGTGGTTGAGAAACTAAAAATGAGCCAACAATGTGTACCTGCAGCCCAGGAATCCAACCAAATCCTGGGGTGTGTCAAAAATAGTATGTCCAGAGGTCAAGAGAGGTGGGTAATGAGATATAAGGAAAAAATTCTTTGTTAAGGTGGTGGTGAGGCACTGGCACAGGTCTCCCAGAGAAACTGTGGCTTCCCCGTCCCTGACCATGTTCAAGGACAGGTTGGATGGGGCAGCCTGGCCTAGTGCAGGGTGTTCCTGCCCATAAGTAGGTGGTATCTGAGATCCCTTCCAACACAAACCATTCTGTGATTCTGTGATTCTGAATATATCCTGAAATGTTTTCTTTCTTGAGACATCCTAATAAAATAAAGTGCAGTTACACAAATGGAAAGGTGCAGAAAGTATCCAAAATAAATTAGTGAGGGAAATAAGACATTCTGGCTGTATTATTAGAGAAATACATAAAGAAACTTTGCTTTCCTGGGCACACAAATTACAGCAGCAGTGATTTTAGCACAAACTTTTAAAAGGCTTAATAAATCTCCTGATCACAAAAAATAATTTACTACCATTTACATTGGTCTAGCATGATCCATCTTCCTTGTTGTGTTGATTAATGTGTTTATGATATCATCATCAGTATTACTTGGTTGATTTAAAAGCTGCTTAGTATGTTATGCACTAGGAAATTACAAAGTATTCTTTAACATATGTATAATAACAGTAAATTTACAAATATATTGCTATATTGCTAAGTCAATTGTATATTGCTATACACTGAATAGCTGCTGTAAGGCAATATGGATTTCTCTCATCTGAAGTTGTTATTGCTAAACACATCTCATATACTGTTATGTCTCTCTACTTACAGTAGACTATATATTTTTAACGCTTTAGCTACACAAATACTACATATCTTTTTAATATTGTCACAGAATGGGTTAGGTTGGAAGGGATGACTTGAGATCAACCAGCCTGACCTGCTCAAGCAGGGTCAGCTACCACACCATTCCCAGAAACACTTCTGGTTGGGTTTTGAGTGTCTCCACAGGTGGAGCAACCAACTCTGAGCAACCTGTTTGACACAAAGAAGATGTTTTCGTGTGTTCTGATGGAATTTCCTGTGTTTTAATTTCTTCCTGTCAGTGGGCACAACTGAGAAAAATCCTACTTCCTCTTCTTCATTCAAATGCCTGAACCTCTAGGTGAGAACTGGGGGAGTACATCTCCCCAACTATAAGGGCAGAGCAAGTCTGAGACCGCCTCATGAGACTGAATGTCTAGAAGTCTATGGGGCTGGATGAGATGCATCCCAGGGTCCTGAAGGAGCTGCTGATGTGGTTGCTGAGCCGCTCTCCATCGTATTTCAAAAGTCATGGCTGTCAGGAGAGATCCCTGGGGACTGGAGAAAGGGTCACATCACTCCCATTTATAAGAAAGGGAGCAAGGAAGGCCCAGGGAATTAAAGTCAGTGAGCATCACCTCTGTGCCTGAGCAGATTATGGAATAGATCCTCCTGGAGGACATGTTGAAGCACATGAGGGATGAGCGAGTGATCCGGGGCAGCCAGCACGGCTTCACCAAGGGAAGGTCGTGCCTCACCAATCTGGTGACCTTCTATGATGGAGTGACAGCATCGGTAGATAAAGGGAAGGCAACCGATGTCATCTACCTGGACTTGTGCAAGGCCTTTGACATGGTCCCCCACCACATCCTTATCTGTAAATTGGAGAGATGTGGATTTGATGGGTGGACCATCCAGTGGATAAGAAACTGGTTGAAAGGATGTAGCCAAAGGGTGGTGGTCAATGGGTCTATGTCCAGGTGGAGGCCGGTGACAAGCGGGGTCCCTCAGGGATCAAGTTCTCTTTAACATCTTTATCAATGGCATCGATGATGGAATTGAGTGCACCCTCAGCAAGTTTGCGGATGGCACCAAACTGAGTGGTGTGGTTGACACCCCAGAAGGGAAGGAAGCCATCCAGAGGGATCCGGACAGGCCGGAAAGGTGGGCCTGGGTGAACCTAAGGAGGTTCAACACTGCCAAGGGTAAGGTGTTGCACTTGGGATGGAAGAATCCCAGACACAGATACAGACTGGGAGAAGAGCTCCTTGAGAGTAGCCCTGCTGAGAAGGACCTGGGGGTTCTGGTGGATAAGAAACTTAACATGAGCCAGCAGTGTGCTCTTGCAGCTCGGAAGGCCAATGGTATCCTGGACTCCATCAGAAGAGGGGTGGCCAGCAGGGACAGGGAGGTGATTGTCCCTCTCTACTCTGCCCTTGTTAGGCCCCATCTGGAGTCCTGTGTCCAGGTCTGGGGCCCCAATACAAGAAAGATGTGCAGCTGTTGGAGAGGGTTCAGAGGAGGCCACCAGGATGATTAGAGGGCTGGAACACCTCTCCAATGAAGAGAGACTGAGGGAACTGGACTTGTTCTGCCTGGAGATGAGAAGACTGCAGGGGGACCTCACTACAGCCTTCCAGTACCTGAATGGAGCATACAAACAGGAGGGGAATCAATTTAAAAGGGTAGATAATGGCAGAACAAGGGGGAATGGATTGAATCTAAAGGAGGGAAGGTTTAGATTAGATATTCTGGGGAAGTTTTTTACAGAGAGAGGGGTGAGGGGTGCTGGAACAGGCTGCCTAGAGAGCTGGTGGATGCCCCATCCCTGGGATAGTTCAAGGCCAGACTGGATGGGGCCCTGGGCAACCATGTCTAGATCATGCCTGGAGGTTGGTGTCCTTGCCTATGGCAGAGGGGTTGGAACTCTATGATCCCTGGGGTCCTTTCCAACCCAGAACATTTTATGATTCTATGATCAGTTATTTTTACATATGTATATTAATTATTCAAAGACTACAAATAATCTTGGTAATATTTCACTTAAATGACAGTACTTCAAGTGTGTTGAAAAGTTTTGCAAATGCATTTTAACAAGCATCTGTATTCTTTCTTTGTGCTCTCCAAGCAGTATTTTACTGCAGCAAATCTGTTAAATAGCTTTTAAAAATTTTAAATAGCGCGAAAACAACTAATTCTCTGTTGGTGAAACACATTTCATTTGTACATCACATCCAAAGGAGCATCAAACATTAAGCAAATGAGAACAGCTTGAAAACTCTACACACTAGCCAGGCAGGCTGTTGAGAGTGCTCAGGCTGCATCTTTTCCCCCATTTGCTCTGCTGTAGTGCTGACAGGCCCTGTCCCTGGCCACCAGCAGCTCTCCAGTGAACCATCCTGGAGCAATTTTTCTGAAAAATGCCTCCTTTCCACCCAAACGAGTTGTTATTTAGCCTGTGCATTTCCTTGAACTGGTCTGCCTTCAAAAGATACAAAATTTTCCCTCCACATAGGAAGAGCCTGTGAACAACTACAAAAAGGAGCTGGGCAGCTCTGATGATCAATGTGAAATTACACTTTAATCTGCATAGCCAACCTGTCATCATCTCAGCACTCTCCCAGTTTAAAGAGGATCACTGCAAGATCTCTGCACCATGCAAAAATAAACAAACACTCCTGCATGGCTGAGTCATTTCCATTACTTTGTGACCTGTCTGTGTACATTTTTAAGTGCTGTAAAGGGTCTAGCTTCAGATACCATAGTGCAATTTTATTCATGGTGCTTGAATTCACCTTATTAAGCTTGGGGTATAAAACACTGACTCATGCTGTTCCAGGTACCTCATCTCCAGCACTACTTACCCTCTTCTATCCCTGTACCCATTCTGACATCAAACACCCCTTACCCACCATGTCTTCCGGCTGCTAAAAGTCAGGAACACTAGAGATGAAGGTGTAAGACTACAGAATTAGTCAGGAGGACTTGATAGTTCTGCTGGCCTTCATTTTCACTTGTAGCTAAATGAAAGCCATAAACCAAGAAAAAAGTATTTTTTGGGGTGTCATTTATTAACTTTAAAAATCCTTTTCTGGTAGGGTATTTTGAGAAATGTATATTATATTTGGAGTTTGTGATTACTAAGCAAGAGGAAGCCACAGAAATGCAGAATATCAGATTTTCACTTGAAAAATCAAAAAGTTTTAAAATATGCATCCAGAACACCACTGAAGACAGTCTGCCTGGAATTGTCGTAGGGAGAGTTAAATGCAAAGAAAACCTCACAGTCGATTAACATGACAAATTTGGTTCTGTGTGCATTTCTGATGTTGCCCACTGCACATCACTATTTCTTTTTTTCTTTTTTTTTTAATGACTATATTTGGTTTGCAGGGGGTTACTATACTTTCAACGACATGCTTATTTCAGCCAGAAATACAGGAAGAAAAGCTACAAAGATTTTTCTGTATTGTAAAAACCTTCAGTTTTATACCTGTTTGGAAAAAGACTCTGGCAATTGTAGTGCGACACAACGGACACGGAGTGCTGGTTGGATTGTCTTTGGCAAGCATCCTTAAGCAAGGCTCACAAAAGATGTGGTGACAAGGATAGCACATGTAAGGATTGAAGTAAACATCCAGGCACACTGCACAGAAGTAGCTCTCTTTATCCCCTCTGAGTTCGTGCTCATTGTCTGTATGCAGGTTATCACTTGCAACCTGCAAGAAGAAAAAGAAAAAAGAAAACATCTTTTCACAGCTCAGCTCATAATTGTTTTGAATCAACCAATCAGGAGGAAGGTGACTTTAAATAACACTTGAGAAGTTAGTACACACTGGTGATATTCTTAATTTTTAATACAGGTTCCTTTTAACAAGATGATGAAATATACTGATAAGACAGGAATGTCACAACAAGTACTCTGTGGGAACGAGAACAAAAAATCATGTAAGACAGTAAAAGAAGGACATAACAAAATTAAAAAGGCTGAGTAAAACTGTACTATGATCAGATTCCTTCTCTTCAAATGAATTTTAACAATTTATTTGTAACTTTATGACCACAATATCTGGTTGCTTTGCCAAGGAAGGCAAAACAAACCAAGTATCTCTAAAAATAACCCATGGATTGTTCTGCCTTCAAAAGGTAATTTATGAAGAGCATGTTTCAGCAATAATGAGAGACAGTTTGAAACAAGCCATAACTTTATTACTACAATGGAGAATCTAAACCTTAGAGTAGAAAGCCTAGGGGTAGGAACCTCTACCATCTTTGGTAACTACTTTGTTTTTCCAGTACATATGCGCTGAATGTCCTTGCACTGATGTTATATGTGTAGGTGGACATAGTTGGACCTCCCAAATGGTGTACATGCCGTATGAATGTAACAACCTGTCTATATTGCCAGGCTCCTGTTTTGCTCTTGGGAGCCCCACAAGAGCCACTGACTTTGCTCTAGCCCCTCTATCTATCCTGTTTCACAGCTAACAGAACCCAACACAGCCCAATATGCAACAGACCCACATCAGGAAAGAAGCAAGAGAGAGGAGGGTGTCAAGATGCTGTTGAATGTCAAAACTCTTCTCTCATACCCCTTGTTCTAAACTCACAGTTCTTGCTTCATAAATTGCTATCTAATCCTACTAAACACTCACTGCAAGTATCTTAATTCTAAGGTGCCTTGTAGTACCAGTGACCTCTGGCAAGCTCCAGTATCAATACTTAAAGCCCTCATGCCACCTGCTTCAACCACTGCGCTATACCTACCTCTTTTCTAGTTCCCCAGTGCTCATCGTCAAAGTCCTTCCAGACACCCCTTACTGACAATAAGCACATCTGTTGATGCACCTCTACCCAATAAATACTACTCTGTGCTAGAGCAGCTGCTTGATTTGCATATAATCTGCATACCAACCACCTGCATGTTACACACGTCACTTTTGACATTCACAAGCCATGGCAGACAAGCTCTGCCTGATACTGGCATACCAAATATTAGTGAGAATTGTTATTTTGTGCCTACAGTAGAGACGGGAGTCTCTAGATTTGCTTCAGAGATGATTACATGTAGGGCTCACTGGTTTGGGTTTCTGGTTTCTCTCATTATAGTCAGTCCTCTTCTGCCCAGGACACTAAACACAGTAAATACTTAATAAGCCCTAGCAGACTGGGTAATGCAGAAGTATTTACCCAGAATTTATCAGTTCTAGATAAGCGCTTGTTCTGCCAGTCCAGTTCAGCTTTCACATCACATTTTCCAGAATAGCAGGTGCCAAGAAAGCTTAAAAATTATGGCCTGCTATGACACAGTTTAGGTTCAGCACTGTGTCCAAATGTAAGCTCTTGTGCAATCCTAAGTGTCAATAACTCTGTGGATCTTGTAGCACTTACCTCAGCACTGACTACTCCAGCTTGATTCTCTCCATGCCACACTTCAGATAGGCCCAGAAGACTTCAGTGTGTAATGAAATTCACCATGGAGGTAACTAGGCTGTACTGACAAGCAAACAGTGCAGGTCTGGCTGGGACTAGCTCCTAGCTTCTCAAGCACATATATAGAAGCTAGTCTCAGGCTGTAACAGCTATGACTTTTAGCTCCATGCTGTAGGAAAGACTGTATAAACAGCACTGGATTACAGCTAATAACACTGTTTATCCCAGACTGTCTCTACACTTTACAAAACAGTCCACCCGCACCAGAACAGAACGGCAAAAGGTAATTGAGAGTTGATTACAGCTGGGTAATTTCAGAATGAAGGAAGCCTCATAACATCATTTCTTTAACAAAATGTGGAAAACAAAGTAGTCTGAGCTTAATACGTGACAAAGATGACTTCAACTGAAATTAAGAAACACTGATACACTGCGTAAATAACAACCCTTTCCATCCCAGCCATGTGGACATGGCAGTCCTAGGTTAACAGCTGGTCTCAATGATATTACAGGTCTTCTCCCATTAAATGACTCTGATTCTATCACTCTCTGTAAGGGCAAAATCATAAACGAAAGCTAGCACAAAACCAAAAGATGGCAGGGGCGGGGGGGGGAAACAAGCTTTCACTGACTGGTTTTGATGAGCACTGATCAGAGAAGAAATACACAATGAGTGCAGAGGAGCTGCCTGTCTCACTGGCTGCAAGTTAAGCATCTTGCATGAGGCAATTAAGTAAATGAGGGAGCTAGCGACAAAATGGCTGAGGGTAATGGTTGGTTCTGAGATAGGTTTGAAATCACAGTAAGATGCACAGACAGGAGAATCTGAGAGGCAACTGCAACTAGAAAGATTAAAATTATTCTAATGCGCAAAATCAACTCTAGTTTGCTTAGTGGATTGGAGGAAGAGCTGTCCTTTCTACAGCTTTGTGCTCTTCTCAAAAGACCTACCTAGGCATACAGCATCATTTATTACTGCAAAGCTACAATCAGAGGAACTTCCTTATCCAAGAAGCTAATCCACCATGATTTAAACAGGCATTATTTTGCCTTTGAAATTAAGCAGTGCCTATGTGTTCCAGCTAGTGCCAGAGCTTCAGTGTTTGAGAACTTTATAAGCATAAACTAGAACGTTTTCCTTGCAGAACTACATCAGTTCTATACTTCACATCATTATCTTGTAAAGGTAACTGCCTGAAATAAAACTTGAAAAAAAATACACAAAGCTCTCTTCCACAGAAATATTAACCCAGCAAAGACTAATGATAAAAGGTGGGATATTTTTAAAAGCCTTGAAATTAAGCAAACATTAAGAGAAAGTTTTCCATGTATTTCACTTTTTAAACAGAAGAATGAAAGCTTAAAGATACCTGTGTATGATTTGTCAATGCAACCACAACTCCAAAGAGGACTTGACTTACTATTAGCGCATCATAATTCTGTCAATAAATTGCCCTGAAAGGACAGCAGAAGAATCTAAAGGCTATATTCTTTTACCAACCAAGAGTAAAAATAGAAGACTCTCACGGACTCTCTTTCCCCACCTAAATGAAATCAGTGTGAAAGCAAAGTCAGGGATAAGCCATTCAGCAGGGACAGGCCATTTTCAGGACAGTGCATGGCAGCACTTTGGTACTAAGAATGAGAAATTATCTGCATAGTCTAGGATGGGATATGCTAAGCAGCACTGTTCCACACAGTAGGGAGGGCTATCGAAACGTAGCAGTGTGAGTTGCTGGCCTGAGAAGTAATGTGCACCTTGAAATGGTTGGTCATTAAAAGTGCAAAACGGTGCAGAAAATTGCGTTAAGTGATGCAGAGTCCCACGGAACGGAGACTGGGGAAACAAGACAAATGCATTATTAGTGTGTGGCCCACAATATACACCCAAAAGTTTTCTTAAGATGAGAAAGGTTATCCATCCTTGCCATAAAACTGTTTCTGGCTATGTATGCTTAATGTAGAGGTGGGTAAAACTGGATAGTCATTTTGGAGGCAACTCCTTCACTGTTCTCTTACATGGACAGTACCTCAAACAGTACCTCAAAGGGAAACAGTGGTGTGGGGGTGTTGAGAAGCTACATTTATTTTCTCCCTTAAAAACTGAAAGGAAGACCTGATTTTCTGCACATTCATGTAACTCATTTTGAAAGAGTGCAGTATGCATATTTTCCTTCATTTTCTTGGAAGCTGCCTCTCAGTAATCTGTTCCATGCTATTCATGAGCTATACATAAATAAATCTACTATAATTTGCAGCTCTAAAATAAACTTTATACCTTTAGTTATACTATATAATCAGAATCATACACCCCAGGTCTGAAAAAGTTTGAAAGAATAAATCTTGTTTTGTACAGAAGTGGATCAAAAAGAAAGCCTTTGTTCCTGCTAGGAAAAAAAAGTCAGTGGGTTTAGCCTGATTCCCAACAGAAATGCTGCTTATGGCAGTGCATGTCTATCCATCCGTCAGGTTTTCCCACAACAGCTTTTGAACCCATTAGTCAATTGTAACCATATCTGACACAAGGGTTGTGACCTCAGGTCTACTGGCTTCCTGAAAATTTCATAAAAATTGACAGCTAGATTGAGAGACTGAAATGATTGCCATCATTATGGGAAAGTCTGTAGGTGCTTTGTTGCTTTGTACAGAATTTATCTAGCCTAATTTCTGCACACTAAACTGGTGACTTTTTACAGAGTTTCAAAAGCAAACTCAGAAAACAAATTCACGTCCAATTTTAAACCACAGACAAAACCCTACCAAAAATCTTTCCTAACTAAACAAGCATAAGTTCTTCCAAAACAAGGCATAAGGTCCACCAGAGTTTGTATGCCTTTGAGCACTCTGTTTTCGTTGACTGACGAATGCAAAAGGGCATTTTAGGTGTCTGGCAAACCTAAGCTTGAAACACATAAATTGTAACAGGGCAGAGGTGCCAATGCCCATGGCTTAAATATCTGCACAAATCAGTAAGTCAGCCTGAACCCTCTGCACTCTAAATTTCTCCCCATACAACATTTCAGAAACAAAGGCAAGCCAGAAACTTTAAGCAGAGCAAAGCAACCTAAGCATCTCCCTGGAGCTACCTACCGCCATGTCCTCTGTTCAAACCCTCTCTGCTGCATTTGGGTTGGATAAATTACTCAAGGGGAAACAGCTGAAGGCCATTTTCTTCATTCCTCTTCTAGAGGAACTTTTATTTAAAGGTGACAGCGATTTTCTTTTTTTTTTTTTTTTAAATTCTGTATCATTTAGAATTAGCTTTAGGCAGGAGTTATTAATCTCCGGTGATTAAGTGCTTTACAGACCAAAGCTTCTAAAACAACCACTGATAGGACACCTATACCTTTTGTAAATGGGGGGGGTCTAAAGAGACAACAATAAACAAACAGAATAAATTATGAAAGTGAATATCTGAGTATTTTCAAAAGATATTTGCATTTTAACATCTAGTTAGATGTAGATCTCTTCAATGTTCCTGGAAAAATAAATCACCTATCTTTCTGTTTCTCTAATACTCTAATTCCCTTCCTTACCTATTTCAGTTATTGGAGGTTGTTCTGAGGTAATTTTTATTTTGAGACCTGAAAAGACTTTTTGACCCTCCAAAGTCTGAAGTTTTTTCCACATTCTAGCAGTTTGCTTAATCAAGTGTGCTTTATTTGAGTTGTTTAATCAAATATAGGGACACATGGTAACATATCAATCTCAACTTGTTTCTATCTTTACGAAATGATGGCTACAAAGTATTACTACAATCTTTTTTTAATCCTGGGTGATCTCATAGTTAACAACACAGGCAAGTTAAATTTCTTACTGAGTTAAACTTTAGTGTATTATGTACAGGCCATTGTTAAGAAAGTTAAGTATCAGGCTTTCAGTACTTACTGTATCCAAAGACTACACGTGCTACAAATAGAGCCAGGTCAACAACTCTATGAGTTTATCATACTCCTGCCTAAGATAGTCTATTATTTTAGCATCTGAGCACTTCACAAGTGGAACTCATCACAAGTGGTCTGGTTAACTGAATTTGTTTTCTCTAACATGCATTAAAATTTCTCGTACATGCCTACTCTGTGCTACTGCCAACCTACTGAGCTGTGATAAATCCATGAGGTTCTGCACAGTGCTGTGCCTTTGCACACATCGGTGGTGGGTCATAAGAAGGTCCAAGTCTGTAAGCCACAAATTAAAATGCATGCGTAAGAAGTGGATAGCACACAGAAAAGATACTAAAGATTAAAACAGTGAGCCAATATCCTTAAGATGAGATGCATAGAGAAATTAATGCCTGTTAGCAGCAAACACTAATGCATAAGCTGGCACTAGTAGTGTTTTGTTTTGGTGCAGTAAAACAGTTTCGAGGAAGGATCAAAGGCACTGACAAGGCCTCACAGAGTCAACTGATCTTTGAGAATTCACCATTCAAGAGTTAAAAGATATTGTATTGTTTATGCTGAAATAAAAAAAACATGTCTTCTCATATGCTGTCCTGGAAAAGCTAGATTTGAAGATACTGCTGAAGCATGAAAAAGGAGATCAGAAAGGAGATGATTTTTTTGAGGCCCAGATGGAAGCACTGGGGACAACTGGGAACTAGGAGCTAAGCAACTGATATGCATGGACACAGGACTTTGCTTCAGCACTTACAAACACTGCCTGGAACAGCTGTACTAGAAACTATTCCTTGTGACTACATTAAGGAAGAATTTAATCCACGTGATGTTGTCTCTTTGGTGAGGCCGTTCACATCATCATCAGAGCAGAGGCCTCACCAATGGAATGCGTAGAGAAATGAAAAAAATGCAAATACCCTGGAGCCTTGTGAGGTCAAAAAATTATTGAAGCATTGAATGCCAGGACACCTTCATAACCACAGGGTAGAAGTGGCTATAAAAAAACCCCACTGGCAGAATATAGCTTGTGCTTGCCCAAAAGGAACTTCTCTCACTGCTTACATACATAGACTGCTTTCAGAGGCTCTGCTGAAGTTCAGCATAGGCTGCTACTGAGATCACCTCTAGAATACCATGTCCAATTTTGAAAATCCAAACTTTAAAATTGCCATTGAAAACCAGAGAGGGTACAACATATAAAAGCCTATATACATATACATCTCACAACAGCAGGCAAAATAATTCAGTAACCTCAATTCATAAAAATCTAACATAAAAAGATGAATAATAAGATGCCATATCTTACAGATGCAATTAACACTGCAAACTGAAAATAAGCCATAAATTTGAACTGAGAATAATAAAAATTTAGGTGGATTATCAATGTGATAAAACTCCCACCACTTCCAGGGTGGATCTGAAATTCAAGCAATTTTTTGTTTTGCAATTTGGTTAATCTCTGCAATACCTCCTATGCAGTGATTGATCCTTTATGCTTTTGGAATACACATCTAAACTGGCAGCTCTAGATATTATTGCCCTCTCAGAAATTTCTCCTGAGAGAATCATATTTATTCTTTAATAAAATCTGTAAACACAGCTTTTAAGAAGATCTCTTGAAGACCATGGCAATAACTTCATTGACTTATCATAAAGTATTATTCCTATTAAAACGGTTGTGGTGGTTTAACCCTGGCTGGAGGACAGATGTCCACCAAAGTCACTCTATCACTCCCCTTTTCAGCTGGACAAGGGAGAAAATAGATGCTGAGAGGCTTATGAGTTGAGATAAGGACAGGAAGAGATCATTCCGCAATTTGCGTCACGGGCAAAACAAACTCAACACATAGTATTACACTCATTTGTTACACTACACACACAGTGACACCAAAGTCAGATTATGCAAAGTGCGACCAGATCTTCAAGCACCTCCCCCCTCCACTCCCTTTTTAGCAGGCTGTGCTTTAGTTATTATTTCTCCCTTTTTTCCCCCCACTGTGGCACAGGGAGGGGCAGGGACTCTTGTTCCTCACAAGTTGTTTTCTTTAGCTGGGGGAGGGGGAAATTCCTCAGACCCTTCCGCTGCTGCACTGTGGAGTCCCACCCATGGGAGACAGTTCTCCATGAACTTCTACAACATGAACCCTTTCCCACGGGCTTCAGCCTTTCACCAGCTGCCCCAATGTGGGTCACTTCTACAGGCTGCAGTCATAAATCACAGAATGTCTCTCAGTCACTCAGACCCAGACTGCTGCAGCCTGGTCCTCCACAGTCACAAGCCACACCCCAGCAAACCTACTCTGACATCGATCTTCCTCTCATCTCGGTGTCTCTGTCTCTCTCCATGGGCTGTAAGTGCTGGCAGGGTCTTGCTCCAACATGGATCACAGTGTATTCCAGTGTGGGGTCTCTGCTCCCTGCCATCTTCCATGGGTTTGCAGAGTGACAACCTGCTCCACTATGGTCTTCTCCAAGGGATGCAGGGAAATCTTCCTCTCCAGTGCCTTCCTTACCTCTTTCACCCCATTCTTCACTGACCTTGGAGCCTGCACAGTTTCTTACACCTTCTCACTCCCTTCTCCAGTGGCAAAAAGCAGCTGCTTGTGGTTTGTTTTTTTTCTCCTAAATGTGATTCCCAGAGGCGCTGTGACTGTTGCTGATGGGCTCGGCCTTGGTCAGCAATGACTCTGGCCTTGAGCTGGCTGGTGTTTGCTCTGTTGGGTCTGCAGAGAGCTTCTGGCTGCTTCTTGCCACGCAAAACTACAACAATTATCAAGATGAATTCGGAGATATGCCACTGGAATATATATTACTAAAAGTACTTGAATCAAGATCATCTTTATACTTCAATTTTTATACCAACCCTAAACTCATATATAAGAAGTGCCATGTCACAAGTCTATCTTAATTTTTACTTTGCGTTTGATAAAATACGCATATTATTTATTCAGGCATAGAAGAGAATGATGTGAGCTAAGTTGGCAAATTAAACTTCATGCCAAAAATAAATGTACAGAGCATAGCATCCAGGCACAGCTATTAGTGCCACTACATCTAACAATAAAGCAAATATTAATAATCATTCCTTTTTTTCTAACAAGTATTTCAACCCTCAAAAAGAGGAGGAAAATCCATTTGTAGAGGTCTGCAGAAACTTCTGTGAATCCACTAAAGTCTTGATGCAATGCCTATATAAGAGATGTTTTGACCTTTTTGGTACAAATTCAATGCAGAGGAAACATTTTCTCTTTTTAGAGCAGCTTTTTTAAAAAAAAAAACAACAAACAACCCAGAAGTTCTAAGAACTGCCAGTGACTTGTGTGCTAAACACATTGCTGAGGTTTACAGACATATTTGGCCCGGAAGGTAAAATTAGTCCTGAAGAAGTAAACAAGGACCATGCACAAAGATTGCTTTCTTTTAGTTAGATCAAAGCAGTTGCTATCCACATCTGAAGAGTCCACCTCTAGTACAATGACAGTACAACTGCTCTCTAGTACAACCTATTAGTTGTTCCGGTACATGGTAAGAAAGACGAGTCCTGGCAATTCATATAAAGAGCTTGATAATCAATAAAATATTTCTGTTGAAATATTAATATCTGTAAAAATATTTTATCTTTTAATTTTAATAAAACAGATTTGCAGCACTGAAATAACAGACAGTTGTATGCATATAATTTTCCATACTACTTCTAGGATTTGCGTGAATGTATATACTGTTACTCTGCTACGGCAAATACCAAAAAAAAAGTCTGTAAAAGAACATCTGGAATAGTATTGATGCATTTTGGCAGCTCTGCATAAATAGAGTCATGGTATATCTAACAATGCATTTGAAATTCTTCTTGTCATTCAGCATGAACCTAAAGCACATGACAGTGACACAGTCTGAGTTAACAGTATTCAGAAGACCCTTTTGTCCAGAACACCTTCTCCTACCATTAAAATAGCTCTCTAACCCAGCACCATACAGCAGAAAGAGTACATGACATGACAAGTGTGCTGGTCAGAGATGGAGATCCATTGCTGCTCAGAATGGCATTTACAGACTGTTTATAACTCAACGTATCTGCACTTCTGGAACACAACCTTACAAACAACAACATCAATCTACAGAGTTTAAATTTCCTATCAAAGACTCGATGCTCCTGGAATTTGCCAGCTCCAAACTAACAGTTGTCTCAGACAGTCCGTGGCAACTTGCATACCTTTGTCTACTATCAGAGACAAACATGAGAGTTACAGAGTTTCTGGCTGCCATACACCACTACAGAAGATTTACTACTGTTTTGCACAGAAAGATGGGTTTTCTGGTCTTAACTCTCACAACAGGCTTTTTTTTTAAAAAAAAAAAAAACAACAAACAAAAAAGCTGTTAAATACATCTTATAGAAATTCCTTAGAAGTATCACGTAAACATGACCTTGTTTTCAGTGATTAATTTTGGTGGCTACATGATTGCTTGAATTTTATTAATTCAATAACAACACAGGCTGGGGCAGAAGTGACAAAGTGACTCAGGAGAAGTACTTAACCCAGATAAATTAACTGTCCCTGTTTCTGTATTCACCTGGATGCACGTTATGGTATGCCCAACCCTTCAGCTGGGCACCTGTCAAATGTGACATCCTTCATCCAGGTTGCATGCCCACAGTGTTCTTTCAGTTGGGCTGGGACGTACCTACCTCACCCCAAAATGAAGACACAAACAGGACTCCTTAGATTTATGAATCTGCATGTACCTTATGTTTCCACAATCAATGCATAGTGACGGATTGTGGTAAAAAGGATTCACCTAGTGAGATTAATTGCTTTAAAATAAGTAATCTTAAAATGAGGAGCCTACAACTACTTTTGGACAATTAAATGAGTGTCCCAGTTTTCCACAATTTCCTTATCTGGACAGAGCAACTGCATGATCATCGTGCTCAGAACAATCAGGCCACCTATTTAAAGTATAGTAAGTTATTAAAATTAAATTTAATTACTGATTTCTTAAATGGACATAATCTCTAAACAGTGTATGAAGTCCATACAACATTCACTTACACTGAAGGAAAATAAAGACAAGAAAGGATTTTCACAGGAGAATATATCTGAGAAATTTAGGGGAAAGGTATTCAGATTTCATCACCCTTCCTTCATTTTTTAGTCCTAGTAAAATCACTGAATAATCCTAATTTCATCAGAATTGAATCTCTGAATTCACTTCTTACACAGTTCTGGGATAAATTGAAAAAATCACATAGAGTTTTTTCTTAAAATGCAAATAAACAAATCACTGACATGCATAAATCTATGTTTTTACTTCAAAATATCAAGAAAATTATGGTAGATTTTCAAATTTTACAAATTTGAGAAGTCCAAATGTGTCTGAATTCCTCAAAACTTGTACTGCATTTCTCAAGATTTTCTCTAAATTGTAAATGACACCTTCAAAAGGAAAAAAAATATTTAAGGAGAAGGCACTAGGAGTCATCAACAAAAACAAGCAGCAAGATTGGGAGTTACCACCAAAAATAAGCAAGATCTTTTTCTCCATTTTGATTACACAGTTACTCTGACTCTGTAAAAGCTACAGTTTCTAATCAATCTGTAGTAAATATTATAATGCAAAAACAAAAGAATATACCAGCAAAACACAAAAGTTGTGTTTTGGATGTCTTTATGTAGTAGGAGAAAAAAAGTGTCTTTTGTTTCTTCTTTTCATGCAGCCTTTTGATCCTATGCTGCTTTAAAAGAGATCCAATTGGATCTGCAGGACAAAATGCAATCGAACTGTTCCATGTATTGCTTTTCTGACAAATAATATCTAGATCCTCAATCTGATTAATCAATATCTTCTCAACTGTTACTCTTCATGATATTTTATCAGACAAATTTGTCAGACGTTTTATCATAAATTATGATTCTGCGATGGCCACTGTCAACAATAAGCACTATATTCTTTCCTTGGTATTTTATTCAATCATAGACAATGTCATCCAAACTGTGCAAAAGCTTGTTTTCCTCAAATTTATCCGTTAGGTGCCTCAGCCTAAAAGACATTAATTTTCTGTGCTGAATAAGCAGCATATTGCATCCTACTTCATTTTCCCCAGAAGTTATTTATGAAGATGGTTAAGACCATTTCAAATTTTAGGGTGGCAACATCTCGTCAGCCTTCCTACAAAAGCCTTGAGGCGTCTGAATATTGACCTCTGACAATTTCAATATTTTCTCTCTACGACAGTTTAATACTTAAGGTTTTCCTTCTAATGAAGTCTCTCACAAAGCTTCCCAGAAACAAAATATGAAAATCCATGCCCCCTTCCTCCCTTCCCCCTCTCACATCCTCCCCCAAATAAATCAGAGTTTAAAGCTTTTCTTCAGAATGACAGGATGCTAAAATAGATAAATCGAGCTGAACATCTGCTATTTCATATTTCTTTGCCCGGATTAAAAAAGTAGGAAACAACTATTAATGTTGGTGCAACAAACTCACCACCAGCAAGATTCAAGAATTACTATTCTAAAGTCTATAAGTGACTATAAGTAGGATTAATAGCAAAAAGAAAGTAACCTCAAAGTAATCAGTAACTGTGTAAGAGAGAGCATATGGATAACAAAAATCCCAGACCAATTACCCTTGATCATCACTTCTCAAACACCATTTCCTTTGTAATAACTTGTTTAAAACATAAGCCTTACAAAGGGTCCAGACGGTCGACAAATTGAAGCTTTCTGAATTTTAAGCAGTAGGCTGATGACAAGATCTTTTGACAAGCCCTGCAAGCTGTCCCTTCTCTTGTACAGAAAACTGTTAGCAGTGGGCTAGGCATGATAAGTGGCACCTCTAACTGACATAAAGCTGTTATACACAGTTTTATTATATGCAGGCTACTCTAATTATCATGCCATAAATTTCTGTTTAAGCAACACGCTGCTACAAGACTAGACTTCTGGATTTAAAAAAAGAAAAAAAACCAAAACCACCAAAGAACAGCGATGCTACAAGATTTTCTTCTCTACTTGCACTGCTGATGAAATTTTATTAGCAAAAGAAACAAGCACTTGACTACATTTGCACAGGAAGTTAATTAAAAAATTCTCTTGTCATTGTGTAAAGGGAACATAGTCCTGTAGATGACATAAAAATGGCAGAAAAGTTTTGCAAAGACTGAGCTGGATGAGAAAACAACAAAATCTATCTTTGGCTCAGCATTTCAGGGTGCTCTAATACAGGAGGTACTGAGGAGGTAAAACTAGACTTCTTGCTTAGAACATCTTGGAAAAGAATCTTCCAGAGGAAGCCTCGCTGCTAGTTATTAAGCTGTGATCCATTGCTTACCGTTTCATTCTTGACAAGATCCACTGCTACACGCTGATGACGACCAAACATAATGCATCTTCTGTGACTCAGAGGGAAGGGGACAAAGCACCTGCCTCAAGACAGGCTCCCACATCTCACTCTTCAAGATGTGAGATGCAAAAGCAAGTCAGTGGAAGGGGGTTACCATGGACCACTGCTATAGCAGTGCTCAACAAAACAAAGGTTACTTTTTTGATGGGGGGGAGGCTGAACTGGTCCTCTTGCTCTAATGAAATTAATTCACATCCTGATTAGCTGTGTAGGACAGTGGAAACAAATGCTTCTTTACTTTTGAGAAGATGTGCCTAGAGATAATTTAAGATTCTGCTACCATGATTGTTCTTTCTTTCAGGTGTATGTTGTGTCTTTCTTGTAACATTTACATTCATACTGCACACTAACCCAGATTTTATCTTTACATTATTAGAAAAATATAAAGCAGCAATATATTTCATTAATGAAGGGGTCTGTACAGAAATGCTCTTTGTGTTCTCATTTTCACTTACAAACTAGTCTTTTGTTAAAACAATGTCTCTGTTAGAAGAAAATGGGCTTAAAATCTTGTGAATTGGTTACACTGTAAAAGAAACTTTATGACAGTGTTTTAATCACATCATCTCCAGAAACTGAAGCTACTCCAACACATTATAACTAAAAATTTCCAATTTATTGGTAATTTTATGTGATGAATACATTTCATTTACAGTCATCTCCAAATAGAGCTCCAGTTAACGTTATTCCTTCCTATTTTAACACGCACAAATAATTAAAGTGATAAAGGTTCCTTAGAAAAAGAACAAAAATACTTGGGTAAATGACAGTGAGCAATAAAACATTACCTATGAAAAGGTTAGAAAGAACTCAACTGACAAATTCAGTCCTAAAATAGGGACAATCTCTAGAGCTAATTAAATTGCCATAGAAATCTTCATCAGCTTTTGTTGAAGCTATCATTCAGATTGGTTATGTCACTCTTCTCAAAGGTCCTTTACAAAGACCCACTTAATTTACTGACCTCCCTGGAAGTTACAAAAAATTCTGGTCAACTGGAACATGCAGTGACACAATTTTCTGATTCAGAATAAAGAAAGCAACAAATTTTCAAGCACAGTTGTAGTGTCTGTACAAACAATAAGAAAGAAATGCTCAAACGTAATTTTAGCATGCTAGGAAAATACAGTTGATGCAAAATAAAAACCAGAATTTGAAAACCATGTTCATACTTCTGGCCACTATATTGAACACACAAAGAATTAAAGCAAATAATTTTAATTTTGTCATTCAATTAACCAATTAGGCGGTATCTGGAGAATTCACTAGTCAACCAACAGTCAAATAAAGACTAATTTAAGAAAAGCATGCACTCGGGGAAATGGAAAAAGCTTTACACTTGGTTGCTGGGGTTTTTTTTATAGAACTTACTGCTTTGGTCAAACACTACATTTTAGGGTCAACCAAAAATCATTCTCAGATGTTACACAAAGAACCCACTTCAAAGCCATAGCTAAGAATCAGAGACAACATCCACTGGAATTCTTCACTAATTCCAAAAGCTGGCTGGGCTCTATCATGCAAGACCCAGGAAGATCTGAAGAAAATAAGTTAATAGGACAGAATTAATTTCTTCTATTCAGAAACTGAAATACAACATAGGATGAGACTAGAGGAAACAGAACAATTTAACTCCACCAACCAGCAAGCCTAAATTTATAAAACGCACAATTTCTTCTGTAATCACAACAGTGCATTTAAAAGCCATGGTGCTTTTGGCACTTTAGTAAACAACGGGATGAAACCATTAAGGGAATCGGAACATGTCTAGGATTTTGTTCTGCAGCACAAGCTAATAAGACTAGGCAGGCTAGAAGGAGTTCATTACAACAGTAAATAACTACCAAGTAAGAAAATGACATATATATGTACAGGTTTTAACTAACAATTTTATGATATAATTGAGGGAATAGAGGAAGTCTTAGCAGTCATCTATCATTCAACAAGTGCAATGTTACCATAAAATACTATTTTTGATCTTTAGATGCAGGCAAGATTCTTGTTTAAAGGTTAATTTTTTTTTTTCAAATAGTAGTCCAGGAAAAAACCTTAAACATGATCCTTTTTTTCTATCTAAAATGGATCTTCAAGCTTTTGAATTTATCTTAGCCTTAGCATACCTTATCTAAAAAGCTTAACTGCTCATGCAGCAAAATGCCCATATACATTCATTGAAAGTCTAGAGATTCCTGGATTTACGTGAAGACACTGCCCTATACTTCATGCATTTGACCCAAATTAGATGTATGACAAAATGCGTACTCAGGTCTATAATATCCAACATAGAAAACAATTCATCATCAGTAGATAAGGCGTCTCAAAAATGTCACTGCTGACAGCCTGAAAGACCTTGCAGAAGTGACACTAAGAAGGTATAGAGGATTTTCGAAAATGTAGGAACATAAATGAAACTGAAACACAGAGATTGCAATGTTTCCATGTATATTATATATAAAAAGAAAAAAGGAACATCAGAAAGGCTTATTTCACACTCTTTGTTCTAAACAATGCAAAATGAACTGCAAATTATTTTCACGGCAAAGCAATATATTCTAGTTTGACATCAGAATATATATATCCCCTTCTTGTAAAATTCAATAGACCTCTAATACTGCTTGCCCACTATTATTAACTTGTTAGAGAAGGTTTTATCTTTAATTAGCTATACTGACAGTAAGAAAGGACACTGCTTCCTACTTTGAATCTACTAAAACAGTGGGGGAGTAAAAGGAGAAACCAGCAAAATAATCTTACTAGACACGGACAGAACTTGCACAAGAGCATCCCACATAACTCGGGACTCTCAAGTGAGGTCTTGGAAACTTTCCAATGTTAGATACTAATTTTAATTTCCTCAATGTGGGCAGTATCCTATGTCCTAGCTTAGCAGAACAGAAAAAGTCTTTTCTAATGAGGAAACAACAGGCAAAGACAAAAGACCTAATACAGTGAAGCACAAAGTGAACCAATGCCGTTTAGCTTAAATGTGCTGGGTTGGTTGCTGCCTTAATTTAAGTTTGTAGCTGATAAACTGTCATCATTTTTAGATGTATTATTTATGTCAGTTCTTCAGGCAAAAGCAGGGCATGTTTGGAGCAACAAAGCTCACTTTTACATTTTTCAAATATCTGTCTATCTTAAAAAAAATAAAACTAGTTAGGCTACATACTTAGCATTTTATAGCTTTCACAGTGCATTCAGTGGGAGGGTATGATTTTATCCTGGGTCTTAAAGGACACAAGCAAAAGCCCTAAAGCAAGAGATCCAACATAAAGCCTTTGTGAAGGGTACAACCAGCACAAGTACTTGAAGTACACATGACAAGTTCAAATCCTCTAGCACCCCGCATTTTGTTACTAAAAAGAAGTTCTTAGCCCTCATTCTGCAGATAAACCTTCAAAAGTAATAAAATTTAACTGATGGAGACAACTTGAAAGAAAAACTCAGTCATGCGAACTCTGCCCTTCTTCAGCCTGAGTGCAGTCTTAGCTATGAAGTCCATCACTGTCAACTTTAGTCAGTCACTGATCATTCAGTAGGTACAGGGGGTATGAAGTATCAAGAAAACAGACTGCTGGGAACCAGAGATGCTGCTGGGAAGAAATGCAGTGAAAAGCACAAAGGTGTGTCAAAGAAACAACTACCAATGAGACAAGCAAACAAACAGTCTTCATAGCAGTACACATTGATTCTGTGATTCTGTGATCTGTCTGTGGTGTGATTTCTTGCCATTGTTTTCTAGTGCACTCAGTGCGAAGTCAACAGAAATAGGCCCTAATCACCTATACATACAGATCAGCCTGGTCTATTGGAGGGTGTCCCTGCCCATGGTAGGGATGTTGGAACTAGATGATCTTTGAGGTCCCTTCCAACCCAAAGAATACTGTGATTCACATGTGGCTGTACTTTGTATCTGTGGCCAGAACATGCTGATAACATGCCAGTGTTTGGGTTATTCCTGAACAGTGCTTGCTCAGTGACAGTGCTTCTTTCTCCCTGCTGCTGCAGGCAGACTGGGAGTGGGCTTTAGGTTGGGAGTGGTTATCACCAAGAGACCTGACCCACACTTCTGGATGTCGCACTCAGCAGTAAATCCTGAGGAGGACGAGGAGGAACGTGGGACATTGGTGGGTATGGTGTTTCTCTATGCAAGCAACCATTATATGCACTGAGGCCCTGCTTCCCAGGAAGGAGTGAAAACACACAGCTTTTACATTCACAATTAAACTGTCACTAACTCGATTCTTCAGTCTTGCCTTCCTCTTCCCCCCCTGCAAGCAAGAGGCTGGGTGGGTGGTTGGCTGCTGGCTGGGGTCAGCTTACCATAGCCCTGAAGATACTGGGCAGATACTACTAAATAGGTGATTCTTCCAAAACTTTTATCTTGTCAGGAATAAAGAGGCATCCAGACCACAACATAGTTTTCTTTAAAAAAGGAAACTTAAAAAAAAAAAAACAACAAACCAAGCAAAAAACCCCCCATAAACCTCCCCAAACCCCTAAGTCACTTGTTGCATCACTGTGGAGGATATTAAAGAACAATTAAAGAATAAGGAAGCATTGTAAGTTTTGCTCTGTGTATGAAATTAAATTATGTTTACATTTTTAATAGTTCTTCAGCTGGCAATCACACTGCATTCATACTATTCCTTACATTACTGTATGTAACCTCTTGAGTTTTACCAGCTTTTTTTTTAAATGCCAAAAGAGACCACTTCATACTAAGCACATTAAAATATTATTAAAACAGTATATTGTAAGAAGCCCAAACCAACACAAATGTAATAAAAACCGGTTCACTCTAACTCAAATAATCAGTACACAAAACATTAACACAGGCCCTGCTAAGTGCTGTTTAATTCAGTATCGCACAAGCATAATCATACACCTTTAAAGGACAAGAAATTCTGAAGACTGTTCTTTTGCACAATATTTGTATAGCTGTAATAGAAAACTACAGAGTTAAACTGTGCTTTCATATGCACGGAGATGGAGACTGAAATGACATATTACACACTACAAATGTAATTTTCAGAAGTGGTAGAAAGCAGCATGGTTTACCTCTGAAGTATAAAGAATGCTTATTATTTCCAAGTATTTCTAAAATAATACTCAGCATAGTGGAAACTATACATCAACTGAGTATTAGTTTGCTAAACAAAACTGAAATTCACATAACATCTCAATACAATGCGGGCTCCCATTTCACACACACTTACTAGATAAAACTTTATATAATCAATACAAAATGCCAGGATAAAAATGCCAACAGAAAACATGCACTTTAGCTTTTGAAAAGATTGGGCAACATCTAAGAAAATTAATTGAAAAATGCCAAATTACTGTATAAGATCAAAATATTACTTCTAAGTTATTACCCTTTCTACAGAAATGAAAAAAAATGATATTATCCCATGCAACATCCTTGTCTCAAAGCTGAGACATGGATTTTACAGATGGACCACTTGGTGGATAAGGAATTGGCTGGATGGTTGCACTCAAAGAGTTGCAGTCAAGGGCTTAATGTGTTGGTAGGGATCAGGGATGAGTGGTATCCCTCACGGGTCCATATTGGGACCAGTATTATTTTACATCTTTGCCAGTGACATGGACAATGAGATTGAGTGCACACTCAGCAAGTTTGCAGATGACACTAAGATGAGTGGTGAAGCTGATCTGCCAGAGGGATGGTACGCCATCCAAAAGGATCCTGACAGGCCTGAGAGGTGCGCCTCTGTGCTAACATCACAAAGTTCAACAATGCCAAGTGCAAGTTTGGGGCAATCCCAAACATGGATTTAAGCTGGTCACTGAGTGGATTGAGAGCAGCCCCACTGGGGGCACAGGTGAAAGAAAAACTGATTATGAGCCAGCATATTTATGAGCCAGCATGATTTCTGCAGCCCAGAAAGCCAACTGTACCCCAGGCTGAATCAAAAGAAGTGTCGCCAACAGGTCAAGGGTTGTGATTCTCCTCTTCTACTCTGCTCTCATGAGACCCCATCTGGATTACTGCATTCAGCTCTGGGGACCCCAGTAAAAGAAAGACATGGACCAGCCTGAGTGAATCCAGAGGAGGGCCATAAAGATAATGAGAGGGCTGGAGCATCTCTTCCATGAAGTCAGGCTTTGAGAGATGGGCTTGTTCTGCCTGCACAAGAGAAGGCTCCAGGGAGACCTGACAGCAGCCTTCCTGTACCTGAAGGGGCCTACAGGAAAGCTGGAGAGGGACTGTTTATCAGAGATAAATAGATAGGATGAGGAATAACAGGTTTAAATTGAAAGAGGGTAGATTTAGCTTACATACTAGGAAGAAATTTCTTCCTGTGAGGGTGGTGAGGCCCTGGCACAGGCTTCCCAGAGAAGCTGTCACTGCCCCCTCCTCAGCAGTGTTCAGGGCCAGGTTGGATGGGGGTTTGGGTAACCTAGTCTAGTGGGGTGTGTCCCTGCCCATGGCAGGGGGGCTGGCACTAGATGGTCTTTGAGTTCTCTTCCAATCCAAACCCGCCTGTGATTCTGTCATCTACAATCTACTAGAAGAAATGTTTTCCTTTTCTATATCAGTTTATACCAGTTGTCTAAAGTGCCCCTCCCCAACCATCCCCTTTTATGGGGGAGTGATGTCAGGTGGTGTGGAAACAGCCCGGGCTACCTTAGCTCACCTGTGCTAGCTGCTTGGGGAGGTTACCTCTGGCCTGGCCCTTCTGACCATTCTTTGAGTCTACAAAATAATACTGCGTCTTAAACATGTGACAAGTGCTTAGAAGCACTATATTCTGAATAGATATGTTAACTATGCCAGAATTAGCTTACAGGAAGGAGTTCAGGTAGTAATCAAGAATAATTAACAAAAAAAAATTTCTAAATTCTAGGAGGGACTGTATTATATGGGATAAGGCAGAATGGCTTATCTTCCTTTTATACAACTTCAGGTTTTGCATCTCAATTAAAATCATCACAGCATCCTCTTGGACATGCAATACTCACAGTTTCATGCTGTAAGTATCTCACTGGTATGCTGTAACACATATTACCACTTTGGCCTGAAAAAGGAGACATCCTTTGGACTATATCTTTAAAGTGCAGGGCACCATACGGGGCTCTGACCCAGAGCCAAGTGATTTGCAGTATGCACACCACTAGTATACTTTGAGGGGAGTAAGCTCTAAGTAGAGTGACAGCACCATGGCCATGAGGCCTCAGGTCAGAAGATAACTCCTTGGCATTCTTTCAAAAATTAGAAATGTATGCTTTGTGTCCAAGTGCCTGACCTAGATCTACTCAAACTAGTGCAGGGTGGAAATATGATCTGCAGTGGCTAAAAGGTTTTAGAATTAAACAAAATAGGGCCAAAATACTCCCTGGATCACTAAGCTCAGTATTTTAACATTCTAAGTAGTAAGACAGGAGGTCCACGGACTGCCTTCTTCACACCCACAGATCCCATTCCAACATCCTGAAACAAGTTTTAAGATTTACACCAGAAAACAAAGTGTACCAAACTAAGAAGGAAATCCATGACAAATAATACTGAGAATGAAACTATGAACTGCTCTAGAAGTCTATACCTGCTTTCCCCAGTAAAACCTGTGTGAGAAAAAAATTCCTGGCACCAAATCTAGTCATTAGGTTACTACTGGGAGTGTAAAGATGACCTAGTAATCAGAATCCAAGAAATTAATGCCAAAACATTCTGCCTACTTCATATCCAGGTATGTTGAATTTCCAGTGCTTCGTGTCTAAGAGCCTAAGAGCAGTACAGATAAAAAAATCAAATCCAATGGTATAAAGAAATAACTATTTCCTACCTCTGGTAAGATAGGAATGATACTTTGAAAAGAAAGGACCTCAGACATTGCCTTTGACAAAAGTTTTCTTCAGTCTATAAGTTTGCTTTCATTTTTTCCAACACATACACACAAAAGAACATTTAATTTTCTGTGTTTACAAGAAAAGCACATAATCTGACAATCTGAATCATACCCTATTCTAGTTCTGCGTCTCAAATGGACAATTTTCTAGAAATTTTAAAGGTACACACTCTAACTTGAAACAGATGCTGGTGTCTCATTTCTCCTTACACTCATTTACAGAACAGATACCACCATTTAGCTCTTCACTTGTATTAAACAAAATTACAGGTCAAGATCTTGAACCTTATAATGGAAAAAACCTCTCAACTATTGATTTCACAAAAGGTGTAGCTGTACACATTGTAAATGCCATATGCCAGTCTAATACAGTTCCTTGTAATGGGACTGGAATCGTCTTCAGAATCCAAAGGAAAACTTGATTCTTAAAACTACTATGTGTCGTGGTTTCACCCCGGCTGAGGGCCAAGATCCACGCAGCTGCCTGCTCCTTAAAGGAAAAGAGCCGTTTAAAGGGAACGGGGTGGGGGGGGGCGGGGCGTGAGAAGTAAGGGAAGGGAAAAGGAAGAGGAAGGGGCAAATAACCCCAAACCAAGAAATTAAGAGGCCCGTGGGTTGGGATAAGGATAGTTTACTAAGATAACAGAAAGATACAATATAACAATGCTAACAGGACTTTAGAGCAAAAATATATGAAGCTGTTGATACACAATGCAGTTTCTCACCAAACCACACAACTCAGGCCGTGCCACCCAGAGCCGTCCCAGAACCCGACTGTCCCCCAAGAACCGCGCGTCCCGGAGCTGCCCTCAGCCTTCCTCCCATCACCCCCGATATCCTGGGCAGGACATAACTGGCGTGGAATACTCTCTTTGGTCAGCTCAGTCACCTGTCCTGGCTTCGCCCCTCCTTTCTCATGAAGAGCTGAGAAAGTCCTTGACTGTCTGACAGCAACTAAAAACATCAGGGTGTTATCAGCATTACTCCCATTTTAACACCCAAACACAGCATTCCATCCGCTGTTACAAATGAATTTAACTCTATCCTGGCCAAAACCAGGACATTATGATTATCTTATTTCAGTTTAAAATTGGAACAATTTTTACACGGGATTGTGACATTCTGGTCAAAAATCCAGGAGAAGTCTTCAGAGAACACAATAATTATCTCTGCTCTCTCAGGTTTGAGCATACCTGTTTTAACCTCAGTTTTCAGTATGGCGAGAAAAACACACGCTACCAACAGAAACTGCATTTCTAGACAGCTGTGGTAAAGTGTGGATTTGTTTCACCAGCCTTGACAAAGGTTATGTGACAATCAATTAAAGCTTAAAAAACCCCTACTTATTCTACAGCAATTTGCAACAGCTAGCCAGCAAACAACTCACCTCTTAAAACCTGAAACATATCACCTGAACCAGAGACTTAAATACTTCTGTTTTAAATATTTCTGCTTTTTCACAGAATTGTCCTTTTTTCAAGTTTTTTTTTAGTTTCAGATTATACTTTGGTTTTGAACATACTAATTTATGCATACTCAACATTAAATATTCATTACTACCTTTATGCAGGTAACAGCTGTGTGAAAGCATATATCATCTTCTATATCATAATCAATTGAAAACTCTTTTACCCACCAAGTGAAGCTAAATTAATAATTCAGACTGCTCCATAATACCACAATCAACGCAACAGCTTTTAACCCAACTGAGAAAAACACATTGTAAGAATATGATCTTTCAAATCAGATGATTTTTGGTCTGCACCATGCATATACTTACATATATACATACATATTTACATAGATAAAAGTCTTCAAGCTGCCTAAGATGGTCATGTAAGAAAACAAGAATACCCAAAATGCCTTGCAAAGCGAACGTATCATTGCTTCTTGAAATTCAACCTTTTCTAACACTGTAACACTGGAAATAGCTTGTGAAAAATCACTAGCCACTGTCTGCTGCCACTGTGACACAGACTGTCTTGCATTTTGCATGGGAAACTGTTTCTGGGATGTCTGGTTTGTGATTAACTGTCAACAATGCAAAGTCTCTTTGCACAGTAATTTATATCTAGCAGACCTCACAGGACTGATCCAGTATCACACGAAAGCTTTCAGCACCAGTTAGAAAAATGAGCAGTCTAGCTACTTTCATATGGTGTGAAGAAATAAATTGAGCACATCAGAGATTATTCTGCTCAAATACTTCTGCATGATGAACCCAGAAACAGGAATGCCTGGTCACCTGAGCAACCTTGCCTGGATTCAGGCAGATTCATAGAGAAGCTCTCAGATGGTTCTGCATCGTGCTCTTTCTTGACAGTGCAAACCATGGACTCAACTTGTATGCAGCCTTCAGTGAATTCATGCTAATCATCCTGTGACGCTGGAGAAGGTGGCAAAGGAACTCAGCAACACTTGCAGAATTCAGCTTGGTCCGTGAGAAGAGCTGACTAGACACATGTTCAGCACTAGCCAGGTGAGATCCAGAATGATTATCTGTGCAACAATCAAAGTGCTTTTTTAGCATGGTTGGAAAATCCATAGATTTTCTTTTTTATTTGCATTTTACATTATTTCCATCCCTTGAAATACCCCAGGATTTCCAGTTCTCCAGATGAGGTACCTATGCTGTCCTCATTATATTTAAAGAAAGACCTCTATGTAGCAAATGCTTAGCCTCACATAAGATCAAATTTAAATTTGAATTAGCATACCTAATCTATCTGATCTCACAGCCTCTGGTCTGCTGGTGTTTCTAGCCTCATCACAGCATGTATTTTTCTCCCACAAATCTCGAAAAATTGTTTTTTGCACTGTCACCTTCCTGAACTGTTTAATCTTTAGTCCCCGTAGCACCTAGATCAGCCACAGTGAGTAAAGAGTACACTATTTATTTCTGATTTTGTTAACTAAATTCAGTTGGTCATGTGCTTCCTCCTACACAAGGTGTTGTTCAGAATCTAATTTTATTTCTCCAGTTTTTATTCTTTACATAAACTGATCTTTACTCTTGTAGTTGGCTGTTCTCTCCCACTAAATCATTACTGAATGCATGCCCTTGAGGCAGGGATTATTGTGTTTACCTACACTGAAAAGCATCTAACTCTTATGAAGTTCTCTGAAACAAATGGACTCAATGATCCCTACGGGTCCCTTCCAATTCAGGATATTCTATGAAATAAAGATGCTAAGATCCTCTGCCTCCCAAAGCTTTCATTGCAAATGCTATAAATCGCTTCTACAGAAAAGTTACATGCTAAACAAAATATGCTTACAAACCAAATGGGTTTGCATGAAATTAGCAACATCTAAAAAAACACAGTACAGCAGTTTTTATGGGGAGCTCTTCAGAGTTTTTATGCTTTTAGGCACCTTCAGTATGCATTTAGTGTGACTACACACTGTCCACTGGTACATTTCTACCACATTTAACTTCATTTCTGTTGTCCAGAATGCAATGTCCTTTCTTTAAATTTGCCACAAGCACAAGCAAGCTTATGTACCTCAAGAAGTAATATAATTTGTGGGCTACAAATTATCTGTGATAATGGCTACTGTTTAGATACAGAGCAGCCTTTTCTGAAACACCACTAACAGAAAAGATAATAAGAAATAATTTTTATAGCCTCTGGAAGGAATGTCTAATGCAGTACCATGAAGTCAAGTTGAACCAACTCCTCCTTGAATGAATCAAGGGTAAGAATTAGCCTTAATAACTGGCAAACCTTTTACTTTCAATTGTGTACTTTCTGGTATCCACATATTTGGCATTATTATTATTACTGGCTATTCTACAGCAACCCTGCAGTACTGAAACAAGTTTGTGGTATAACTTTTGGTAATTTCTCAATGTGCTTACTGCAGTGAACCATGTCATGGAAATCTTTTATTCCTAAGGAAAAAACAACACCAGGAAAAGCACTCTCATTGCTTGACAGAATACAAGAGTACAGCATGCTACTATGTAATATAATTGTTATTAATGACGCAGTGCAACAGCTAAAGCTATGCTGCTATTCCCAGAACATGTTCTCCAGAGCCTGTTTTTCATTTTCAGAAATTCTGACATGGCATTAAAATTTTTCTACAGAGAAAAATTTAAAATGCCACTGACTGAAGTTCTGGCTGGACATTTTTTCAGCTATCAAATGATAAAAAATATAGTAATTCCTGTAATTTCAGATTGGTGTTCAAAATACTTGCAGAGAGTAGTTAATTGTAGCTATGTTTATGATGTACTGACATAACCACTCAGGCCAGATTTAGCACAAAAGTAAAAAGCCAAACATGAGAGTGGAAAATGTGTCTTTCCTAGAATCAGCTGAGGACTAAGTTCAACCTCAGGGTACATCTTCAGACTTTGGTTACCCAATATTACCAGAACACAGGTCACCTAGGCACAACTACCAGGGAGGATGTTCCTATTCATTGTTCTTGCATTATGGAGTAGAAATTAAAATGTACCACACATAATTAGGTCTGTGAGTTTCTTAGGAAACACTGAAATCACCAGATACATCGTTTGCATTCTACCTTTGCTATTTGTACCCATTTTTATAACCCAAGGCTCACTGACTTGTAAAAAGAGGGTTGTACACCACTAGACAGGCCATTCTTAGCACCTAGGAACAGACAGCTAGAACTGGGGTGTCAGATTTTTTCATCATTTACTGTCAGAATTCTTAATTTTTTGAGTAATGTTTCTGATTCTGCTGCTGAAAATGTAGTCCTTCTCAAAATAAACCTTAAACCCAGTAGTTTCAGTAGCAATACAAAAATGCTGCCGAGCCAAAATACAAAGTCCCTGATTGTACTGCGAAGCAATGTATCAGTGGACATGTTAGGTTAAAATAATTAATGAATTAAGTAGGGATTATTAACTGCAGTAAATATGAAAGGCTACAAAAGCTCCAAAGATGCAAAAGTTCATATTAAAAATTTATGAAGATAAAAGATGGATCAGGTTTTGTATTTACATATAGAGTCAAGTTATCAATACACCATGATTATGCACTAGCCCTCAATTTAATTCCATTCACAGCAAATCAGCTCTAGGTAATGCCTCATACATTTCCCCAGAGAATAATTACATTGTTATAGCCATCATACGAAACATCCATCAAGAAAAAATGATTTGCTGATAGGAAACGATGACTGCAAATGACCATAACTCTAACATCAGCACATTTACTATTAGAATTGTTAGAATATTAAAAAAATAATTACCAAAAATAGTAAGTATAAAGCCATGTGTACATGTTATAGCTCATCTATCACTAACGTTTCTTCACTTCCAACCCCACAGTTCCAACTATACTCTCATGCTGGCTGCACCCAGAATGCGTTGATGTGGCAGAAAAATCAACACGTAAGACAACAGAAACAGACCGTTGTGGCCAGAATTGTATGGGAATTCCTTTTCACCCATTGTTGCCTACTCATGCTATCAATTAAACTAAAAAGGGGATTAGATATTGGCATATTTTTGCACTGCCATGTGGTTTTGGCTATGTTGGTATTTTGAACAAAGAACGGTGCAACTTGCCCAGGAAATCACATACAGAACTATACTGCAGTAGCACATCACTGACATCGTGAGTCATATACCTTCCTTGCTGCTCATCCTAGCAGAAGCAAAGTGTAATTCCTGAAAAGTTCTGGTTCAGTTATAAATCCACTGTGCTAGTCCACCACTCTGTCATGCAGGTGTCCTTCAGACTGCCTCAATAAAGCCATAGAGTCATAGAATATGCTGAGTTGGAAGGTACCCATAAGGATCACTGAGTCTAACATGCCCTTCTGCTGCCTCAAACAGGCTGGAAAACAAGAGGAAAGTGTCGAACCTCCGCCAGTCTCCGTAATACCGGTAGTAATGCCGCCAGCCTCCAGCTGTGGGCTGGAGGGAGGTTTCACATTCCGCAAGCACAGCTCCATCCTTGATGGTCTTGTGCGAAAAATCTAGTTTGGTTAGTAAGCTTGCAAAAGAAGACCATCCTGTAAAGTAGCAGGTACCTTGAACTCCTTGTGAGATTCCAGAATAATGTCTCATAGAAGATACATCTTGTACCAACAGGCTCTGAATCATGAAAAGTGAGCTACTGGCACTGGTAAGAAGCTTAGACTTTTTCTGAAACAAAATTTCAAAAAAGCTCTGGGTTTTCTGAACAAGTTTCAGACTAAGCACAAAATTGTCATACATTATTGTTTTACACTAAACTAGGGGGACATTCCTTAAAGAAATGCCAATGATCATAGGAAAATACAGAGAATGTTCTTAGATAAACCATGGAAATGGCCAGGATTTGCTTTTTTATTAACACGTACTAACTTTTCTCTTTCTTTAAAGTAGAAACATAAAGCCAAGTGAATAAAAGATGCTCTTTATTTTGCATGTTCCTCTTCCCCCCACAAGTTCCTGGCCTCTTTCTTCAACATCCAAATATAAACATGAGTTGACATGCACCACTCTTATTTTCTACTTACACTTTGCTTGTGTCCATGTAAGGATTCATAGCTTCAGGAGAGCCTGCTCTGCTTCACTGCACTCCCTGTTCTTTGTAGTCGTGTCAAAATAAAGCACAGTAGAAGCAGGGAAGGTACATATATTTGCACTTCAGCTCCACTACCTTTTGTTGCTCTTCTTTCCATCTACAGCCACCGTCCTCTCCAACACAGCAGGGGCATGACAAATGACAGCTGAAGGAAACAAAATTCTATTCCCTCTAATTTCTTAGTCTAAGCAGTCTCACCCTTAGACTCAAGACTCGGGGTTTCTCAGTGAACTTCCAGCTAGCTCTGTGTCAGGTCTCTTCCCTCTCCATATACAATGGACCCCTTAGAAGCTAGTATCTGGGGCACGTATGAGTGCTGAAGGTGACACAAGAACTACATTTGGGTCACAGTTCACTGGCTGAAGGGGTCTCACTGCAAAGGTTTCAATATCTAAAGCATTAAAATTTGCCATTTTAGTTCATGTTCCATACCCAGTTTAAATGCCTCGGAAAATACTGACGAACATTTTTCACAGTATCCATTTTGAGATCTAAGAATTGCATTCTTCTGCTGTGCTCAAAATCCCACTTAGTTGGCTTTTGAGGAAGCACTACTTGAACAGTTGAAAGTTCTACCTGCATGAAGTGATGATAAAAAGCATACTGCATACAAAAATACAGTGCATCTGTTCCCATAACACTTGACCACCCATATTTGAAAAACGACTGTGGAAGACAAATAGGAAAAACACTTATCTTGACTGCAAATAAGAAATTGAAGATAAGATTATGAGAAAACACATGAGAGACTTCAAAAAAGCAACTGCAGTGGTCCAAAACCTTCTCATATGTTACCATGTGTAGTGTATGGAAGGGCAAAAAGAGATAAATTGCTGCCAAAAGCATGGGAAGAAGAGTAAACACTGAAACTTAGGAGATATAAACAGATTCTATCTCGTCTAACCAGATCACTGCATTTGTTAAGATTCAAAATGCTGAACAAAACCCGTGTTAGAAGCAAAAGGAAAACGTATCTTTGTAGCTGAAGACAATGAAAGAAATAGGGATACAGATAAAGTGAAACAGAGAATTCGTGTAACATGCAGGTAGAGATAAAATTCAGTAAGATCTTCCATGGCTATTGCCAAAGACAGGTTTTACAGAATTTCCATCTAGTGAACATGCAGAGAACAACTGGGAGCCCTTCTCTGCTCTCTGGCTGAGCATCCATCTCCTATTATGGTTCTCCATTAAAAACCGAGATTATGTTTCACTAACACTGGATCAAACTAATCCCAGGATACTCATTGTGTTCTGTCCACACTGCTGTGGGTCACGTTTTACTTTTCAGTAGATGCCTCTAAAATTCAGTCTGCTCACACATTTGTATAAAAATAGTTTCAGAGTCCTAGTCAATAACACATTTATAGTTAAGCTAAAGGGAACTGGGATACTTTTATAACAAAAGAAATCCAAGTGACATCCACAAGGTGGTTAATACCATCCTAAATATGGATATAGCCCATAGATTAACAGATCTGAATCCAGAAAGATTCATCTGGTAGTAATTCTAATGCATTATTTATATCCTCCTAAACCAGCTTACTTTTAGAAACCAGATTGTCTGTTGTGCTGTGCTGCAGAGGAAAACGACATTGCTACAGCAACTATAAAAACGGTGTTCTGCTTTTTGGTTTAGTAGTTCCCTGCAGAAGAGGTTTGATCATCCAGAAGAAATCTGTTTCTTATCAGTATTTTTTCTAATGCATAAAACCAAAATTCAGTTTGCCAGTACACCAAAATCTGTATTTCTCTTTGCTGTAACATAATTAACATGTTGATCGTTTTGTACCCACCTCCAGGGGAGTACTTAACAGAACAAGCTATGTCATTATGCAGCCAAGAGGAACTACCAGATCTGCTTGTATATAATCTTCACACAATCTCTTTACATAGCTTTTCATACGACTTTTCCTGTTCTGTAGTGAGATGGAGCACTCAAAAAATGCAAATGATAAAAAACATACACAATGGTCCATATGCAAAGCTGCATTATTCTTTGCTATTCTAGAATCTTACTTTTCCAATGTTGTCAATAAAACAAACAAATAATTCTCTAAAACGTATAAAATTTGCCAACTCTGCAGTTAGCAGGGAAGAACATACCTAACAGTACCTGCTTCTATAAGGTGGAAGATTAAGTCTCTGTAATCTTAACAAGCATGGCAATTTAATTACATTTGGTCTGCATAAGACTTGAGGCATGCAAGCAAATTAACTGAAGAACAGCAGGGCCTATCTAAGACATGCTGCTTCTGGGTGCACCAATGCTGGCAGGTCTGCTACCATGGGACTTGGGTTCTACAGATTTTTGGTTTATGACAGGTATTTTTCCCTTCTGCATAGTTAATGTACAGCATTTCACATGTTGGAGCATGTAATTGTTTCCTATGTTTACCTAACTTCCAAACAGTTCCTAAATATGAGCAGTTATCTGAAGGTAAAATCACAACAGAAATTGTAGAGGGTAAAAAAAAGTGAGAAAACACACAAAAAGGAAGAATGTTTTTTTTTCCCTTATGACTGACTAGCAGAGTTTTTGCCTTGCTCCAGAATCTCATGTGTAATGCTTTGTTCAATCACATGCATTGTTATTTTTTAAACAACAAACCTTCTGTGATACCCAACAGGAAAACAGAATACCCCAAATTCATCTACTCTTTCCAATTCAGGGAGCCTATTGAGTGTAACATACTGCATTGCATAGTTTCTTTCACTATTTAATGTTTTTTCTTACTTCACCATGTCCATAATCAAGTCCTTTTTTAATATCTCAGTGAATGTTCTTTGCTCTATTACTTACGAATTTAAGAGTTTTCTGTGATTATTTTCTTTACCCATAGACTGCTTTGCATGAGAACCAGCATGACAAGAATAACACTGGAGTAAGAGTTTTGTTTTTCCAGTAAAGTGCATTTCAGAGTTGCACTGTAATTCTAGCTTTCCTCTTCCTGAGACATACTAATTTTAATATGCAAACGGAAACAGATATTCCAAATTATACCTATGTGGATCATCTCATTTTACTTTTTTAAAGAAGTCCATGGAATTTTTTTTTCTTACCCTCTTTGTTTTCTCTGTTAAAAATTTCTTTATTTTTATGCAGCTTTTACCAACCCATGAATGAAAATATTTTGCATTTATGGAAGAAATTCCTTCACCACTTGCTACCTACTGCTCTCCCTTAGCTAAGATCAAATTTTAATTACACAGCTACTACCCAATTATTTGCCATTTGCTTCAGAATCTGCATTAGCAGTGCCTTTTAGTAAAGTCTAAATCACAATCAAAACTCAATATAGCTGTTGAACAAAATAGAAATTAAATAGATAATTGATTAAAAGTTGGGAGAAGCATCAAATGATTTATTTCTTTGAGTAAGTGCTCATACTGTCAAATATTTATTTGATTCTACATAATACTACCAGTCATACAAAATTGATTGGTAAAGTGGTGCAAGTTGCCCTCACTCCATACACAGAAGAAAATGTACATACAAAATAGGTAAATAAGATCACTTTAAAATTTTCAACTTTTTGAGCTACCTTTGAGTAACCTGTTGTCAAACCGTTGGATTTCTTTTATAAAGACCACGAGGAGGAAACCTTACTTAGTGAAGACGAATATGTTTCTGACTGATGGCATTTTTAAAAATATGAGATAATTACTGAATCAGAATGTTTCTTTTCTTCATTCTTCAAAATGTTTTCTTGTTCATATTCCAATCTCCACTCTTTAGAAACAGCACATCAAATCTCCTAATGTTCAAATGAGGTGAAATGAATTTAAATAGAAACCTGCTTACAAATTACTAAAAATGGGAACTGACAGATTTCTAGGATCATTACAAAAAGCACATACAGTCTTGAAAAAGTTAAAAAACTAAAGCAACCCCACACATTCTGTCTCCTGTATATCTAAATTGCAATAGATGTGAAGCATGTTTTTAACCAAGACCTCTATAAAAGAAACCTTTCTCTTCTGATGTGTAATCATTTTAATTTAGGTGTTGATACAAAGCATTAGGGAAGCAGGTGCCAACAGAAAAAAGCACTGCACCAAATAAAATCTTATCAACAGCTAGCTTTAAAAATAAAATATTTTCACAGATTTACAGACATAAGGGTACTTGATTGTAATACAATAAACTTTTGTTTTAATTTAACTTAATTGTATAAGCTTGTACTTTGGCTGTGAAAAAGGTTTTTGTACGCCCAAAAGACTGCTAACTTCTTCAGCTGTAACAGTAGATGCCATCTCTCCTAACATTTAATTCTGAAATACAGCTACCATACATCTCTTCACTATTTTGCACAACTATATAAACTAATTTCAATAATTTCCTACTTTTTCAATTTCAGAAACACTACTTGTATTATTCTCATCTGTTTGTGTGACAACTTTTTGATATGTACAGTGACTTCTACTTCTCAGTGACTCCCTATAGCTTTACCTAAAATAGCTGAAGAAATGTAAAGAAAAAAATATTTTTAAATACCATTATTTTCTCCCAAATGGAGCCATGAGGAAAAAAAAATGCTTACAAATTGGATACCACAAAATTTAAAGGGGGTCATGGATGAGAAACCATAGATACCCTGCCCATTACAAACCATGAAGAAATAGTTCTTTAAAAGAAATAATTATGAATCTGTTTTTTCCGGATTTTTTTTTATTTTGAAGAACCTTCAGTCTCCATGCAAGCAGCATTTAATCTACCTCAGTTTATATGTACCATGAAAACCAATTAGAAATATCAAAGATACTAAAATTCTTAGTCACTGTGTCAGAAACAATTTGTTTAAATGAAGGTCTAAAGGCCTGGGTGTCATGTTTTAATCCCAGCAAGCAGCTAATCCCCATGCAATCAGAAGGGTGAAAATGAGAAAACTCCTGGATTGAGATAAGAACAGTTTAACAGGTAAATCAGAAGCCACACACAAGCTAAGCAAGACAAGGAGTTCATTTCCCACTTCCTATGGGCAGGCAAGTGTTCAGCCATCTACTGAAAAGTAGGGCTCTGTCACGTGTAATTGTCACTTCGGAAGACTAATGCCGCCGCTCCAAAATGTGTCATGTCCCCCCCTTCTTTTTTCTTTCCCCAGCTTTGTATACTGAAGATGATGTCATATGGTGTGGGATATCTCTTATGGTCATTTGGGGTCAGCTGTCCCAGCTGTGTCCCCTCCCAACTCCCTGTGCACCCCTAGCCTCCTCACTGGTGGGATGAGAAGCAGAGAAGCCCTTGGCTCTGTGTAACCACTGCTCAGCAGTGATGAAAACATTCCTGTGTTATCAACCCTGTTTTCAGCACAAATCCAAACCACAGCCCCGAACTGCATACTAGGAAGAAAGTAACTTTATCCCAGCCAAAAAATCCATATCAAGGCCATAAAATTCTCTAAAATGTGTAACAATACTTCTTTTCTTATGTAAAGGCCCATCTTAAACTCTCTCCTTACTATGTATTAGATGTGGTCCTTCTTCTGGTAATACACAGTACATCTCATAAAGATGAACATATTCTTGTATTCTTTTTCGTATCACTGTTGAGCTTTGATTTTTCTCTACCATGAGTCATCTTAAATAACCATGATTTCATCTGCTTTTCACTATATCTGTGTAATAAATATCCACACAGAAATTATGGGATGCACCTAACTGCACACTATTGCAACCCACCTCCATGGACAGGTCGCTGTCTTTCTTAGCTGAGGTACAAGTCTCATAAACTGTTACAATCAGTTTCCTGTCAGCTTCTAGAAAAATTGAAATGGTAGTTCATAATACTTACAGTTTATACAAGCAAAAAAAAAGTACAGAGTACTTCTGTATTTCTAGGCTGTTCATCAATATTTTCTTGGAATTGCAATCAATACAACCTTGGAACAGCAGCAGTGATCTGTATGTTATTTATTAGAAAACCCACTTTTCTTGGCAGGCAGTCAACAACAAAATACGTAACCCACTTCACTGGGCTTAGTTTCTCTCCTGTGTTGCTTTTGTCCAGCAAGATACAATGCCTGTGAGGACAGATTAGGATCTTATCTGTGGCACAGCACATTAGCCCAGCTGTTGATCCTTAGGGTTGCAGCACTACCAGTACATTACTATTTCAGGTGGAGGTGGCTGCATTTGGAGACTTTGTGGGTGTCTCTTCAGAAATGACGCATTACCAAGGATGCTGGAAAAGCACAAAAGTGTCAGTGAAAACCATTGTCTCTTCTGAGCATACTAACCACCAAAGGTGGCCTGACATGTGAAGAAGCATATGATACCCTTTTGCAAGATGGGCACTTAATGCTCATGAACATCTGCTATGCTGAGATTATTCTATAGTATCCGTATATTCTGAAATTATCTTACAGACAAGTACCTTATTCATATGTATTTCACTTAAATGAAAGATATATTCACAGTGGAGCCATCTGTTTCAGTTCTAGGCTATATCAACCTAGCTTCAAGATTATTATAAGAAAATATTACAGTATATACACACACGCTGAGACAATCCTGATACGCTGTATTTATCCAGTAGTTCCCTGAGTAATCTTCCCTCTTTTCCAACCTATGAATGAAGTGTTAAGTAGTTTACAACAAAATCCATGACACAAGGCAAGCAGAGTTTTTTCCTGACAAATCCCTGGCAAATATGCAAGGCTGTTTATCCCACTGGTCGTTATTAAGACCAAACTGTGTAAAAGACATATCAAACAGTTGAAGAGGTCAGGTCAGACAACGTTCTCAAAAGCTTAATCATAAATAACATTAAAAGACTGCAGCTAAAAGTAATGAAACTCTAAAGGGTTGGGTTTTAAAGGCTTGCAACAGGAGCTCCAGATGCACCCCAGAAAATGGGAGCTTTCATCTGCGGTTTCCCTCAGAAACCACTTCACAAGAACCACAACCACAAATGCAACTTAAGAAAGGTAAATCAGGCATTTGGGCCTATGTCCACCATTAATACCTTCTTGTTAATCTAGTACACAATTAGTGACAGAATGCATCTACTGATTAGAAAAGCCACCATGTATTAACAGCAGTTTCAACCATAGCATAAGCAAAGATAGACAAGCGTTGCCTCAGAAACTTCTCACGCCTGAAGTTTCTCCCCTCATTGTATCAGCTAGTTATAAAAAAGATACTGCTTCCTACTCATAACTTCATAGCCCAGTAATGCAGCGCTGCTGCTGCTGCTAGGAGCAGCCACAAGCTTTGTAGGGAACTTGTGGTGCCCGAGGGCTAAGGCTGTCCGTGCTTACACTGGCTGAACCTCCCTCACTCTGCCTGCTGCGTGGTTTTACTTGGTTTAGCTGTCATAGCAATTCCACTAACTGACCAGATGCCTGTGGCTAATTTGCTTTACTTTTGTTATCTTTGTACGGTACAACCACTGACACCTGTGATTCCATGTAGAATGAGAAATTTGCAACTCTAATAGAATGATGCAGTGTGAAGAAATACAGGCTTGCTAAAGATAGCAGAGGCCTTCAGAAAGGGAGCCGCAGGACACAACAGGGAGGAGTGCAGGCATGGGACCACAGGAGATGGGGCACTGGGTGGGTACTGGAGCTATACAACAGCTATGAGGAGCTTCCCAGGGGCCTGTTAGAGAAATGTAGACTGGATGGAACTGGTTTTAAGAGTCATAAACTGAACACAGAAACTCTATCTTATGTACATAAAAGGTACCACATAAAATAATTTGAATGTAGCATGAAGATGCAGACTGGTGAAGAAAGAACAAAGGTGTGTAAGTGTGCTACCCAGCACACAGAAATGATCTGAAGTGGGTTCTGGGGTAAAGACACCACCAGCATGACCATCATATTAATACCCTTCCTACCAGAAGCCAAGGTCTGCTGCCAGCCTGCGGACCCTCAAGCATGGCAGCATGGGCAGAACCACAGGAACTGGGGAGGAACAACTGAGTGCATGTAATCTCAATGGCAATATTACTCTTTAGAAGTTAAATCCGGACTAGCAGTAATCATCATCATCATCCCCACTCCTAAGATTTCAGTTATATGAAGAATAAATTCTTGGCTCTGTATAAAAAATGTGGTTTTGTTCTTTGCATATAAGGAATGTGAGTGTAACACCATGCTGCCTTGCTGCTCAGTGGCTTGTAAACTGTTAATGCTACGGCATCATTGCTGCAGTACTACTGTTTCAGAAAGAACAAACCATAAATGTATCAGGCCAAGGACTGCAAACTCTGCAACTGCACATTAACACAGATGCACTAGTCTTCTTTATTCCAAATTTTATTGCACTTTAAACACAAATTCAACCAGTTAAGTATAGAACTTTAAAACTGTTGCTATTTTGAGAAGTTAGCCAGTGCAGGAGTAGTTTTGAACACTGAAATCAGAGTTTCCACCTTTCCCGTGCTGGAAAGGTTTGTATTAGTATTTGATCTTCCTTTCTTTTACAGTCACTCAAGGAAATCAATAAGAAATCTGGTGCAGATACAACATGAGTTGTTCAGAGTCAAAATGCTTTTGCACAATTGCATCCCTCAATCTTAATTCTGGGGATTCACTGCTAGTAAATCACTGCAACTATTACTTCTTACTAAATCCACAGTACGGGATTAGGACTCCCCCTTTTCCTATGTGTTTCCTCTTTCCTTACATTAAGCAACTTCCCGCGGCCTCGTATTTTCCTAACAAAGGTCACAATCAAGACCTTGTAGTTACTGCTGTGATTTCATTTCATTTTCTTCTCATCCTTATTTACTTCGGTATCAACACTAAAAAATACTTTTAAGCATTAGAAGCTTTCAAGCATTAAAAGCATTTCTCCACCAGCCAGTCGAGGAACCTGTAAGCAGTCCGAGTGTCATCTGTGTTATCACAGAAGAATCGAAGTGCATGATGATCCTTGAAGGATTTACACTTTAAATACAAACATGACAGTGCAAAACAATGTACAGATGAAAAAGAGACAAGCATAGCCAAAGTCAACTAAGTTCACAAGTTAAACCTTTGACATCTAGTGCCTTTAGGACAAGACTGTCAGTTGCTACAGAATATTAGCATGGACTAGAAATCTCAAGGCTGTAGGCCAATGTTACAGCACTTGACAGTGGATAAACAATGCAGTTTCTCACCCACCTGTTTATCCTGAGCTCAGATTAACAGTGGGAGCATGAGAACAAACTCACTTCATGTAAAATGACCATTAGTCCCCTCTTTGTAAGACAAACCTTTCAAGTTTTAAAAAAAGATTCAAAAGAAAAGGCGATGTGTCAAGTTGTATAATGAAGCAGAAAGGCCAAATTTTTTTCTGATGGATCAGGATTGTTTCCAAGCAGATACTGCAGTTTTGAAGGTGGCTATGGTCCTCCTCTATGTAAAATGATTATGAAGAGAGATGAAATAAAAGTGATGGAGCCACAAATGGTACTTTTGTCTGAGATCTTCCAGAACATTATTACAAGCTTCAGATGATGTAAGCTTGTAACAAGATATGCAAAAAAGAATTTATAGCATACATAATTTTCTTAGCCATAACAACAAGAAGAACCACCATTATTAATACTGGCAATTCCTACATTTAAGTAATTATGTATCAGAAACCTAAAAACCCGCCATAAGCATAAACACACACACGGACAAAATGCAGGTATCCCCCTTTCAGGCATGAAGAGCTTGCTTTGCCTTGCAAGGCAGACAGAGGAAGCTTGGGTCCCTCTGCTGTTAGCAGGCTAGCTCAGTCCTGCAGCTATACACAGCCTGCATCAGCTCTCGCCTCCGGGGCCAGTACCGGTCAGGAGCTCACAGAATCGCCCCCATTCACAATCCAAGTTTTATATACTTCTGCCTTTCAACACCTTTTGGCTTACTGCAGGAAAGAAAAAATGTTTGGCAGGTGAAGTTATTGCATTACAAAATAAACTTAGAGAAGCAGCCTATGCATTTCCAAAGTCTGAAAGGCCTGTTCTCTGGGACTGCTCTCCAGAAAAGCTTTTAAATTAAATGCTTTCTATTGTCATTTATAAAATCTTTCACTGCATACACTCAGAGGTTTGTGCTTCTTTCTCTTTGTGAAGTTTTACCGATTGCTTAATCATACCTGGGGTAAGCACGCTGGAAATCGTAGTTACAAGCGGCCACAGGACAGCTTCCCGTTCTAAGAACCACTGTCAGCAGAATGCACGTGTTGGGTGTAACAATGCTGAAGAAAAAAGGACAGCAAGTGGAACTTGCAAGAGAAGGGAGGAAAGCTAGACTGGCACATGAGAGGGGTGCAGCAATGAAAAGGAGTGCATGGCAGAGGAGCATCCCCCTTTTGCAACATGTCAGACTGGACGGAGGATGTGATTTTCTAGATCCTCATTTTCCTCCTAAGATACCACAGTGATGGGAAACACAACTGCACTAGCACTGCCCACAGGAGCTGCTTGGCACAGAGTCAGGAACAGGCCTGTTTAAATATGCCAAGCCACAATCACAGACTTTCACCTAGGTTAAAGAAATTAACACAAACACAAAATATTTTCCCCTCAAAGCTACAATACAAAACCGTATTATTTATTTTATGTACTTACTTTTAAATTTTTTTTTGTACTTCGTAAACCACGTGCTTACTGATTAGTCATAGCAGATTTAACAACTCTATCCTTTGCTACATGAAACCTAAAAATAACGTAAAAATGGTTTAACAAGAAAAAGATTGAAAGCGTTTTTCTCTCACAGCTACCACAAATTTGGAAAATTTGTACAATGCCTTTTTGGAAGTAACATCTAACAAAGATTAAAGTGGCTGGAAAGACTGCAAATGACACAACTGTACAAATGCTCATACATATTTTGTTTCTGCATCATCATAATTTCATTTAAAAGAAACAGTGATGCCTGGAATTTTAAAAGCCATTTAGGGCCTCAGACATCTAAGAATCTACAGACTTACTAGAAAGCAAATATTCCATATTAAGATACCCAGAACTTGAAAAGGTTTTTTTACTCTCAGTTTCAGAGAAGCATTTTACGAAATAAGAGCAAGTTTTCAAAATATCTATGCCAATTTAAAGCTTTATTTAAGCATAACAACAAACCGTTCACCTAATGAAAGAATATATGCACACCATACTGAAAAAACCTATAATCCCACACCTATCTCACTTTCAAGCTGGTTCTTACATTTCATTGAGAAATGCAGCCTCTGTGTATCAATCATGACTTCACTGGACTGCTTCAATTCTGTACTGCATTCTACAGGCTCTGTTGACAGTACATAGGGAAGAGCTCGAAGTGCCTGAGCTGAGTGGAACTGTACACAGAGAGTAGAATATTAAGGGTGAAAATCATTTAGGTCAAAGGACTAATGAAAGATCCCTACATGAACTATTGGTTCTATATATCCCATTGTATTAAATGAAAACAGTATTTGACTTAAGCACACTCCATTCATGTAAGCTTAGCAGTTCTCAGTAAGGCATAAATATGAAATTAGACTTGACTTCTAGAAAATGTAAAGCATCAAGAAAAAAAGAAGTTGACATGAGCTTTACATGTCACTACACTTCAGCTATGGAATATTCCAAGATTAACACAATGCCATACCTACTTGAAGCAGGAATGCTTTCTTGAATAGGTATTAATTCTCTGAGAGATTATGTATGCTCTTGCTGGCCACACTATATTTTATAGCAAGAATTTTATGATAAAAGGTTTTCTTTTAAAAGCAGACATAACATTACTTGTTTTACTGAATTTCAGAGCAAACCAAACCTCTCTTCTTCTTTAGATGGTTTGAAGAAGGAAATCATGGTTGTGCAAGAATATGTAACAATTCTGTAAAATTTGCAGACAAAATATTTACCTACTAAAACGCAGTATTTTAAATAGCAACAATCAGTTCTTCAAAGAAAAAAGTTACAATAAATAAAAAATACAAACATATTTTAAAACATATTTTTTCTTACCTGTAAAATCAACTCAAAATGCCACTACTCAGGAGATCCTTAAATTCCAGGGTTTCTCCAGTTTTTCTTTAACCAAACTGATTCAATTTTATGCTCTTTTTCCCCACTTCCAAAGTATTATTACATTGAAAATGGTAAGAAGGCCAACAGAAACTAGTTACGTATACCCACAAATGTCTGATTTTACACAGAAAAAAACCTGATTGTGTTGAATTAGAAAAACTATACGTAGGAAGAGGTCAGAAATTCTTGTTTCAGGTTACTTGACTCTAGACAGTTCCATGCTAAACCAGTATTAAAAGACATGATTAAATAAAGTCAGAATTATTTATAGAAGTCCAACTTTACAAAAAAATTGGTTTAATTAATTTTAAACACCTACTTGCTGCTGTAGCCACCGTTCTCGCCTTCTTTGTTTTCTTCTTAAGCTTTTCAACTTGTTCCTTTCCCTCTTATTCAGCTTTTGGTTGAAGGACATACTTGTAGGCTGCACAAGATCAATAGGTGTGATGTGCTGCTGTTCCTCTTCTACCACACTTGGAGGTGAAGAAAGGTTCATCACAAAAGGTGACCCATCAGCGATGGTACTCCCAGAAGATTGTCCTGTATCTTCAAAATCACACTCACTGTCTGTTTCTCTATATACTAATGTGGTAAAGGAAGTAACTTGAAATCCTTTTTGTAGTTTGTCAGCACTGGAACTATATTGGTCCTGAAAAGAACTACCATCTTTCCAATTGGACTCTAATTGCAAACCACTTTGTGTGTAAACAGGTAGATTTTCACTTTGGCCACAATAAACTGTTCCCATACAGCAAGTTTCATATAATGCAGGTGACAAAAAAAGTCTCTCTCCAATATTTAAATCCAAGCTACGTGATCTTTTGTGAAAAGGTTTTACAGTGCACATGTCATTCATAGGATAAGATGCAGAAAGATTTTTTTTTTTATTTAGTAACTTTAAGGGAAATTTTTTACTTTTCATCTCAAATCTGTTAGCTCTTACTTCTAGACAAAGTGCTTCTGTTAGTCTTCCAGTACCATTATTATTTCTGGCCGTGTCTGAAAGCCTTTGATTTCTGACTTCCAAAGCTGCAGTTACCCCTTCATGGCACATATTCTTGCTAAAACCAGACCTAATTTTGAGGAGAGGTAAGTGTTTTCCTGATGGTTTTTCCAATTTAACAGAGAAAGCTGGCTGATAGGCAGTCCGACTTTTGCAGAAATGTATATTCACTAACTGCCCAGAGGAACATTTTGTGTTGCAAACAAAGTTAAAGCCCCCTAAACAGGCCTCACAGGATGGACAGTGTAGTTTTCCAATTGTCCACTGTGCCTATTGACAAGAAAAGGAAGAAAGAAGAAAAACAACACATTCATTGTAAAGAAATGATTAAGAAATCATTACTAGAGTTACTTTTCTTCTTTACTGAAAGGGTTTACTTTAAAAAAAAAAAAAAAACACAATAAAAGAGACTTCAGAGCAGTAAAATAATCCACTAAAATAATGTTCTCATCAAAAGTCTACATGCTGCAGTGATAACTAATTCTAAGAAATGCAGAACAGACATTACAACATGTAGTGGCTTTGAAATACATTTAAAAATTGTCCATATATAGTATAATGCTGCAATACTAATGAAAACATTAGATCCTTTAGAGTAGTGAAATCAATTTACCATGTTAATCTGGAATTGGCAAACACAGTTTCTCAACTAAGTCTTCTGAGTGCTGATACATTTCTTGCATACTAAGTACAGTGGAAGGAAGTTTCTGACAAAGAGAATACAGCTTTTCACTTTGCTTACCCCACAAAAGCTTGAAATGGTACTTCTATTTTGGTCTACGCAGTATTACAACATAATCTGTGTGCAGATACCATGACAAATCCTTAATACTCTATAAGGAGACAGTCATTTTCATTATTTGTAATTCTATGGATTTCATTTAAATCCTAAAGGCCCTTTTCAAACAAAAAAATGTATCAAAGACCTATAAACGCCTACATATTTGCACAAATATTAGTATTTTCAGTAAGTATACTCATCTGTCAACAAAAACATTTTTGAGGATTGAAGTTATGCAAGTGTTTATAGGATCAAAGCCCAGATGAAAAAAACATTATCTACTCCAGTCACATATTACTCACTAGTGTGCCTAAAGTAGGGTTGAGCCATGAATAGAGAAGCTGACCAACATTTTTAGTGAAGCATTGCTTTCAGTTGCAAATGTCTTTCCAGAGTAGTCTGGGAAAATGATTCCATGACTGATGCTTGTATGTTGAAAACTTCTGATTTTCAGTAAACCAAATACTGCAGTTTCACAAAAAACAAAACAAAACAAAAAAAACAACCCAAACAACCAAACCCCAAACCTAAAAGCTTGTGCAGAAAAAAGGTAATTTTTTATATGCAATGCTAGAAACAGTTCTGAAAATGTTTCTCTGAGAAATCTACTCTTGTCTCGTGGGTTAAAACCCTAAAATTTCATAAAGTAACAAAGATGTGCCTTTCATTGCACCTATGAGAATCTGTTTAAAACTGGAAAAATCTCAGTTTACATATGCCCCAAGACTTTCAAATCTCTGAAAATTCCTTGAGCATGTGGTGTGTCTCAGTTTATAAGGCTGACCAACTTGTGCATATGCCGCTCCCAAAGAAGAACTAAACTGGTTCAGTGTGGTCTCCCACACTCCCTTTCTCAGATGCCATGGGTGAGGCACTAAAATTCAGGAAAAAGCACTTTCTAGTACCTGTTGTGAGTTTTTCTGGCACTCAGACACTATGGAATAGTAACCTGGATCTCCAAATGGAGAGGAAGAGTGAGTCATGAAGGTTAGGGAAGAAGGGTAGGAGCCTGGCAAAAAGAGGAATGCAAGAGATGGTAGGCAAGTAAAAGGACATCTCTGTGTTCTACGTGCAGAGACTGGGAGATGAGGTGCAGTAGAAGGGAGTCCAGGACTGATTTAGCATGAGTTTGGCAACGTACTGGGGAAGCATTGATTCAGTAAAAGAAGTAACAGCCTACTAGTGGAGGAGGTGGTAGGGGGAAAATCAGCAAGATCTGAAAAGAAGCTGAGGGTACACATATTTAATGATGGACTGCGTGAGGAGGAAAAAATGGGAAGGGTTAGCCAAAGCAGCTAGAACAAGTAATTAGTGATGGGGAAATGAAAATGGAGGTCCATAAAGGTCACTAGCAGCACTAGCAATTCATAATTACCGAAGATGATCTATAAACTAATGTGTGCATGAAAACCCAATGAGATTGGTTAGGAACAGGGACAGATGGCAAAAAAGAACTGGCTGGGAAGCAGTGGGTTTTTACAGCCTGCAAATAGAATTTGTGCTTATGTAAAATGATTTAGCCTTTGATTTAGGAGTCATACAGGAGAAAATAACATATGATTAAAAAATTATTCAGAGCCCATGAGGATCTGGGGATAAGTCAGATTTTTGTTTTAAAAACCCCACACATTTATCTATAAACCCACAGCATCTTTCCAGAGAAGTTAGAAGTGAATGGTAAGAGTTCCCAGGATATTAAAGGACAAAATGAACACAGGATATTGGAAGTGTTCATAGAGAACTGCTTTCTCTGCCTCTGCCACCAGCGGAGCATTGCTCCTTTGCAATCTTGAGCAAAGTATGTTAAGCTTTTTTGGGCAGTTTATGGATTTTATTTTTCCAGGTCTCCAACCAGGCCCTCTAGGCTTTCAAGTGCTGAACACTGGCTACTTACAGCTAAAGATGATAAAATTATTAGCATTAATACAGAATGTGATTTTACTAATGACATGCACACTACTGGGTTCTAAGATTAGGAAATTCTATAAAGCAGGAAAATACCTAATTATTCCTAATTGTCACACATGCCCTTAAGATTAATCTTTCTGAAATCTTCCCGCACAGTTGAAGTATAAGAGATAATAAATTTTAAAAAGAGTTTAGTTAGTGTTTAACAAAACATAGAGCAAAACTGTGAAGGAAGATTAAAAAAGGGGGTTTTTTTTAATTTTCAGTTTTACAATCATAACCATTTTTTTGTCTAACATTTTCAGGGTGGATTAGCTTTGATCAGAATTTAATGGCAGTGCAGTAAAATCCTGAAGTCAAATCAGAAAAGAATGCAGAGATCATTTGCCTCTCAAAATCAAACACTTTGTAGGACAACAGAGACGGCTACAGAGAACGACTGCTTCTGCTTATTTTATCTATGCAACAACATTAACTTCTAGACCAAAATTAACTTAAAGAAAATACTCAACTAAAGCATTCAGTATAACAGGAAAGTTATGAGATCATTTGTAATTTCAAATGCACAGTTAAAACTCAAGAGCGGTGACAATAGATTCTCATCAGACCTTTGAATTTACAAGAAGGTACCTGTTACTTCCCATTCATACGACATAATAGCATATTAATAGAGAAGACATCCCATCATCTCCAACAACTGATGTCTTAACAAACACCCAGTCCAGTTTTATGGAGAAACATGCTTTTTATTGTCCCTGTCAACACATGCTTTTTAACTGCAAGATACAATAACCAACACAAAACAAACCCCAAAGCCTAGATAATTAATGTAAGTTTAAGCATTGACAAAATATGCCAAGGTGCCCATGCCACTTACAAACATAAATACATTAATCTATAAAAGGGCAGGAAGAAAATTTGTCACTTGCACATGCATTAAGTAATATCTAAGAGAGAAAAAGCCTCTGTAATGATAGAGGTTACTTAGAAAAATTCCCTCAGTTAGAAGTCTTTGTATGTTTATTGAACTTGGCAGAAAAGCACCTCTGGAAGTATAGTCCCCTTACTTATTTCACATTTTGTTCAATGATAAAGATGCAAGCAAGACTTAATCTACCTTTTCAATGACATGTTTCACCCACTCTGGAATGGCTTCTACGTTCACATGCCACACGTTGCAGGACTCCTGAGCAGCAGCTGAGGGTTGTGATGTCTGTTAAAAAAAGTAATTGGATGGATATTCAACATGATGTAAGCATTTTTTTCTTGAACAGAGTCAGAAGTCAGCTTTGTGAATTGAGTAAATATTTTACTAACAAATTCTAAAACTCAAAGATGTTGCTGCATTCTTTCTGCTAAAAATCAGGTAGAAGCTGTCAATAATTCTTTATTTCTGAATCTATGGACATTGGACAGACTCCACTGTGGAGACAGAGGCGTCTGGAGGTGGTTTTATTTTGTTTACAAGAACAGAAAGTATGCAATTGCTAATCTTCCAAGTATATTAAGAAATTTATTTCAGAAGTACTATCAGCTGGAATAATTTTCAAGTTAAGACAGGAATATTTAAGTTCTAATTTATATGAAGACTGCGTTCAGTACTACACAACTATGCCACAAATAGTTTTAAATTAATTTTGCACTGCTGTTAGAATAAATAGCAGAGGTACCAGGGACTCTTATCAACTTTTGAGTTTTTACTGCAATGATGTCACCAACTGAAAACAAAATTTTAAAAACTGTAGCAGTTCTGGGCCCCTCCATTCAAGGACAAGGAACTCCTTGGAAGAGCCCAGCGCAGGACCACCAAGATAATTAGGGGAGTGTGTCGTGGTTTCACCCTGGCTGAGAGCCGAGATCCACGCAGCTGCCTGCTCCTTAAAGGAAAAGAGCAGGGGGAGAGGGAAGAGGGGCGGGGGGGTGAGAGGCAAGGGAAGGGAAAAGGGAGGGGCAAAATAACCCCAAAACCAAGAAATAAGAGGCCAGTGGGTTGGGATAAGGCGAGTTTACTAAGATAACAGAAAGATACAATGTAACAATGCTAACAGGACTTTAGAGCAAAAATACATGAAGCTGTTGATACACAATGCAGTTTCTCACCAAACCACACAACTCAGGCCGTGCCACCCAGAGCCATCCCAGAACCCGACCGTCCCCCAAGAACCGCGCGTCCCGGAGCCGCCCCAGGCCTTCCTCCCGTCAGCCCCCCGATATCCTGGGCAGGACGTAACTGGCGTGGAATACTCTCTTTGGTCAGCTCAGTCACCTGTCCTGGCTTCGCCCCTCCTTTCTCATGAAGAGCTGAGACAGTCCTTGACTGACAGCAACTAAAAACATCAGGGTGTTATTAACTCTCAAACACAGCATTCCATCCGCTGCTACAAATGAAGTTAACTCCATCCTGACGAAAACCAGGACAGAGTGGAACATCTTCCTCATGAGGAAATGCTGAGGGAGCTGGGCCTCTTTAGCTTGGAGAAGAGACTGAGGGGTGACCTCATTAATGTTTATAAATATGTAAAGGGTGATAGTCAGGAGGATGGAGCCAGGCTCTTCTCAGTGATGGCCAGTGACAGGACAAGGGGCAACAGATGCACGCTGGAGCATGGGAGATTCCATGTAACCATAAGGAGAAACTTTTTCATGGTGGGAGTGATGGAGCACTGGAACAGGCTGCCCAGAGAGGTTGTGGAGTCTCCTTCTCTGGAGGTAGTCAAAACTCACTTGGATGTGTTCCTGTGTGACCTAATGTAGGTGATCCTGCTCTGTCAGGGAGGTTGGACTAGGTGATCTTCTGAGGTCTTTTCCAATACCTAACTTTCTGTGATTCTGTGATTTCACTAACTGATATTAAAATAAAAACAATTCTCTTTTAGCTCAGAAGTGATACAAATGTATTTAAGTCTTTTAATATGGTTTAGAATGTCAGTAAAGTTATAAAGATGGACAAAAAATTAAGGAATCTCGGGTAAACATTAAAAGTCTTAAAATCAGTTGTTAAAATTTATTATTATGTAAAATCACTGACTCCTATGTTATGAAACTCATGAGAATAAAAGTATCATTATGCTGAAAATTGAAACTGGGCTATACACAGAAGACAGAAGCTTTTAGAAATTCTCCAAGTAATGACAGTAGACATGTAGATTCATTTGCCATGTCTGTGCTATCGTCTTCCTCCTATCTGTGGAGATTACCTGTACTTCAACGTGAATATTAATTCTGATTTAAAGTGTCTATACTACATTTGTAACTTCAACAGTTGGTTTTAAGATTTGTTTTAAGATTTTTCTTTTACTCAGATTTCAGCTGTATCTTTGAAGGTCTAGAATTCACCAGGGAAAGCCAACATACTGAAATCATCACTCTTCTCACCATAGTAAAATCTCTGCCTCCCAATAGCTTGGGAAGCAGTGTTAAATTATGGGGGTTTATCAGCTATCTACAGAACTAGAGAAAGACAAGGATCTCTACTAGCAATTAAAAGCTCCACCATGGAGCATGGACAAAAATACCTCCTTCTTTTCATAACTGAAAGGAGTTGAAATTTCCCCACCCATACACACTGAAAACCACTTCAAACCATGCACTAAATAAGTATAATGCATGAAAAATATTCCAGACCCTCAAGATTTACAGTCACAGTTATTAAAATGGGGTTTATTAGTAACACAGATTATATCAGGCTCTTAAAAAATTGTAACTTTGTTTCTACCTCTATTGGTTATACCCTTCCCCTGTACAAAAAGGATGCTGTTGCACTTGTAGTGTATTAATAAAAAACATCAATACGTTCCCTTCTATTTGTTTTTTCACTTAGATTCAAGATTGTAGGATGTAAACATAGTCTTTGTGCCATATTTGGAAATGCTTACTAACTGCCATTATAAAGCAGCAGGAAATGTCTGTCATTGTTTTATTCCATATGATTATTTTTCTGTTTACTTTAATGAAGATGATGTAAATTACTAAGTGGTATTTTAGCCTGGAAGGGTTATTTTAGCCCCTCAGGGCTGGTAAATCTCCTGAACTATTTTTGGGCACAGATAATCCCCCACTTTTTCAAAATGAAGAGCAAAAGTTTCTGATGTAGGAGTATTTGACAGCTAACAACCACAGTGGAAATCAGTGGTGGTACTTCAAATACACCACAAAAGCAAAGATTTCTCTGATAAGATATTAAACCAAAAAATGACTGCATTAAAACTGTCCAAACCAGTACCCAGTTCTATATGAAAAATACAGAAAAAACACAAGCTAGCAGTCAAATGTATCATGAAAACTGGCTTTCATGTTGTAGAACGTAAAGATGATCGCTGCCTACTCAGCTGCAGTAGCAGTACTGCTTACATCATGGAATTGCCCATACATTCATACTTATCTCAACTACTGGGGACAAACGTAGAAGTCTAATACTTCTCTTTTATCTAAAAGAATGCAACTGGAAACAGTTACAAACCCCCTCAAGATGCTGTACTCACTTGAGATGGTTCTCCTCCATGACATGTTGCAAGGCAAACAGAATTTGCTATGTATTTTCTACATCTCCAGCAACGTAGTACATCAGCCTCTTGGTTACTCATTTCAACTTAGCTTCAGGGCTGTATGTCTATCTGTAAAGACCACAACAAAAGACACAATCACCTCTTGAAACCACACACGCTTTCCACACTATAAAGGAGACATACTTTACAAACATACTTTGACCAGTACGAAAGAATTTCTGTTCTTCCACAGTCCCAAAGTCTAATTATACAATTCTTTCAACAATTTAAGTTCTTTTCAGCTCTGACTAATTAAAGAAACTCTAAGGTCCTCAATATAGGATGTCTGTTAAGCCATGCAGAATTTCACATTTTCCCCATTTCTACCTTTCCCTTTTCCACCTTTTCTTTTAATCAAAAGCTATGTAATACGCACACAGAGATTACTCATTCTTTTTCATTTATATGAGGTCTTTTTTCAGCATATTTCCTACTTTTTTAAAGTACATAAAGAGCGTGAAATCAGTTTGACAAGGAAGAACAGAAACAACATCTGCACCTTAGCTCAGATGTACATGCAGCTTGTAATAACAAGATCCAAACTAAACTTGGGAAGTGAAATTAAGGCAAGCAGAAAACCTGTTCTTGCCATATCACAATAAATTAATTTTTGTTAAGTTTCCATTAACATATTTTCATGTAAGTTAAGATGGCCAAGGAAAAGGTCATGGAAAAAGACACTTCTAGAAAAGGCATTGGAAACCTGTTGTGTTTATGCCAAAGATGTTATGATTGAAATGCCTGGATTTAAACAAAATGTCTCTCAAATTTTTATTAACCTTGCTGTGTCAGTGCTGCTACTTTCTGTGCCAGACACATTTTGTAAGTGTAATGTATAAAAGTGCTGGACCTCTCTATAAATTAGCTTTTTTTTTGAAAAATAAACAAAAAAAGTGAATTCAGGCTCTGAAAGATTTTTACAAGCAGTGTCATGCAACATTAGACTTAATGCAGTATTGAAGGTCTGATTACCAGTTATGAATTTGTTTGTATCATTCAAACACCTTAAAGCTGTCCCAATCAATTTATTCTTCAAAATTTCCTAACACACTTCTAGGACAAATTTAATCTTACAACAGCTCCATAAGAACACCAAATCAAAGGTCAGACAGGAAAGACTTAATTTTTTTTTTTCATGGGGTTAGCTCAGACATGTGTTTCAGGTACTGCCACATCACCTTCTACTAAAATGCATCTTGAAACATACTACAGTTAGTGACACACCTCTTGCACACCTTGTATGCTGCATCTGTGCATTCAAATGGTATGTACTTGATTCTCTGTATACATTCTGTTCCCTTTATGCTAATTGTTACAGAAAAAGCTGTTTTTCTATCTGTTGAACAGCTGCTTCATTTGAGGCTGCTGATGCTTACTGGAGCGGGGTATAAAACAATTGGTGATAGACCTCTGAACCAACAGATAACGGGCTAATGCATAAATGCACTTGCTATATTTGAAAGACAAGGTTCAAGTCATGCAAACAAAGGATGTCTAAGGATCACTGGCATCTGAAGTGATGTAAACATTCCACTCACCTGAACAATATCTAGCACTATTTTATTGCAGACTAAAAAGGGTGTGTTTTTTTTTTAATTTATACACTTTAGAAGTTTTTATCTTAATTCTGCATATAACTTTTATTTAAAAATACACTTTTCTAAGAGAAATGAATGCATAACATCTAACTAATAACTTGCACAGCACACTTTGTGTTTTGTGTAACCAAGAATGCTGATCTTGAACTACATGAAAAAAAAAATCCACAGCAAAGTGCAAATACTTTTTAAGGCTGTCTTACAGTAGGCTGAAGTGTTCTTCTGAATCAGTAGAATTTAAAAAGGAAAATTGCTGTAGGTCCATTAAAATTCTGCGTGTATGTGCCTTTTGCAGTTCTTACAAAGGAAACCCTACAAATGCACTCCAACACATTGCAGAGGTTTCTACACCCATCATTCTACGAAACAGCAAATGAGACATTTCTGGTTTGTCCCACAAGCATTCATTTTTATTTGAATTTGCACATAACTTCAGTTGGAGCTAAATAAAAGTAAACAAACACTGGAATTTGAAGTTAAATACATTATTACCACAGTCTTTTGGATATGATTTATTAAGTTTTTATTTGTCTTGTTTTGTATCTAAAACTACTAAACGGCATCTTGTTTTGTCTTTCAGTAAAAAATGCCAACATAAAGATAAAACATCCCAATCCTGCACTCAAACTCGATAGTGTCACTCTCAGTGGGCCTTTTCAGCTTGGCACTGTGCCATGTTGTGGCTGTACTGCTTCCAGATCAGTTGCTTTGTGTGAGCTCATGTCTGCCTCAAAAATAGCATGTAGACAACTGCTTAAAAAGTCTATGCTCCTCTGTGGCTCTTTTTTCATGTCCCTCAACTGTTTTTTCTGTGATTCAGCCCCATAAAAGCCAGGAACAGAGGTTTAAGACTTCCTTCCCAAGTCAGATCCCTTTCTTGAAAACCATTTATCTAATGTTCTCTTACAGAGCTCTCATGGAGGTTTCACAATCTTCTCAATCTATTTAATTATCTTCTTATCCTCCATTACTGTAACTTCCCCCTAACATCCAAGCTTAATTTTCTTGTCATTTCCCTTATTTGTTATGAATACAGAGAATAAAACAGCTCATTTTCTTCCATGCAAGAGTATTTCACAACTTTAAACACTTAGATATTAGCTCCCCTTCAAACATGTCTTTGAGCTAAATAAATCCAGTTCTTTCCCTCTTTCCTCACACATCATGCTTTCTTCATCTCCAGCTGTCACTGCTACTTTGTGAACTTTTCCAAATGGGTCAGCTATTCTTGCACAGCAGTACTTGGAGCTGGATGCAGAGCACAAAACAGTTTTACTAGCACAAATTATGCAAACTTTCAAGTAAAAAAAAAAAGGAGAATGACTTACTAGGGTGGAAACTAAACTAAAATTCACTGAGATCCATTTGAAAATATTGTTTCTTGTATTTAAAAAGGCAGAAAACATTGGAAGATCAAATAACAACTCCCAAAGCAGCAAACTATTTCTAAGTAATTTCAACATGAGATGCTGAAGATTTTCAGATTCATACATGCTCATTAATATGCTATTAACGAAAGAAGAAGGAACTATATTCTTCTCTTCTTGCACTCTGGGAAAAAAATCTATGAGCAACACCATAGAATTCTAGTGGAACTATTCACAAAGAAAAGAACAAAAAATAGGTAAAGAATCAACAGCAGACACAGAAACGGTACAGAGCTGATCAGCTTCCTGTTTATTGATCACTTCTTGAATTAGATGCTTTAGCTTCTGTCATACTCTCAACTAGCAGGAAGTCCCCTTTGATATTTATATCCAAGTTCTTTATACAGTCTGAATTGTAAAATGTATTAAGCTGTAGTGATTTCTTCTTCAAAAAGATCGTTAGAAAACAGTAAATAAATGTGCTTCCCCCCACCCCCCCATTTCAAATGTTCGAAGTGGAAAACACAACCCCCTGAATTTCTGCTGAAAACCTGGTCTTAAATTGCTCTTCAGCTAGCTTGCTCCTTGTCACTAAATGCATAAAAGTGAGAAAATGAGTACAGCAGGACAAGTGATTGTCAATGCCTTTTTGTTGAAAAGTCACTTGTGACCCCTCCAAAACACTGCAGTCATGAAGATTACAGTAATAATTAGGTTGCCGCAAGAAATTAGGGCACAGAAACTTGAGCACTAGTTACCTGGAGTTTTAAAACAATAGTAGATGACTGACAGCTTTGAGTATGGGTGTAAAAGAGAAGCTAGATGAGCTGTCCCAGCCAACAAGTGTCCATACCAGAAGTTCCTGCTCCCAGAAAGAGAGAAACTGACACTTCCCTGAACAGAGAAACAATCATAGAAGGTATTCAGGCACAGGTGAAAACTTGCTGCAAGCTTCTGATCTCCTAAGTATTACTGCTTAAAGAGACACTTAAAAAAGTATATTGAACAAGTGTCTCTCACTAAAAGTAACCCTTAGATGGGAAGACAGAAAATAAAGTTTGAGGGACTGACTCCAGACTGCCAGAGAAGCAAAGCAGCAAAGATGCATGAAAGGCAGTGTCACCTGCTCCTGGGCCAGCTCCTGCTCAACTGCAAACTGTTCTAGCAGTTCAGCTATTGTCATGTCATCAGCTTCCATCTCATGGTCCACTGCTTGATGAGAGACAGTGGCCAGTGTATGATATTCTTTCTCTGGGGGCAAGAGAAGCCCATGGAATGAAAAGGCAGTCAACATAAAAATGCTAAAGAACGTAACTCTCAACGTATTGCTTAACTCGCTCACAATTCCCACTACATGCTGCTGAAGTCAACGGGTCTACCAGACACAGCAAGAGAAAGTGGAGTGTTAACATCGCTTTGACAGCGAACAGACTTAACCTGTCAATGGAAAACCATGGATCAGTGCGTAATGAGAGCCCGCCGACCAGTACAGCCTGCTTCACGCTCCAGCATGTACAAACATTAGCTGCCGTGCAAAATAAAGGTCTGAAAAAACGGGAATATGGTGCCCAGGCTCCGGAGTAACACGAGCTCCTGACCGCAAGTCAACAGGCAGCACAGCCGCCCTCGGCCGCCCCACCGGTTCCCGGTCACCTCCTCAGCAGGTCAGACACCGACCTCCTCCCGGCCGCGCCTTCGGCTGGACGGGAAGGGGCCGCGGCAGACGCGGCAGGCTCGGCAGACGCCCCAGAGCGCTCAGGCAAGGCTAGGCTGGCAGCCCTGCGCTGTCCCGCACGCCGCGGGATGCCGGGGCGTTTCGGGCGCTGACAGCCGGCGGATCACCGCTAAGTTAACTCCGAGAAGTGGGGCCGTTGCCGCCGCGCTTCGGCGCCCCCTCAGGCGGGCGCAGGGCTTGGCCCGGGACGGGCAGCCCCGCCGCGCCCCCGGCCCCAGGCAGGTATCCGCACCTCAGCGCTCGGCCCGCGCGCCCCCAGCGCCCCGCGGCCCCCTCCCGCCCAGGGCCCAGCTTGGCCCAAAGGGCGGCGGCGGCGCCTCCCTACGCCCTGGCCCCGCTCAGCTTACCGGGCCGCGCTGTGCGAGGCTGCAAGGAGGAGGCGACGCCACCGGGGCGGGCGAGCGGGCGGGGAAGGGGTTGCGCAGCGGCAGCTGCTCCTGCGAACGGGAAGAGACGGGAGACAAACGGCGGCGGAAAGCGCTCCGCTAGCGCGACGCTTGCCCGGCCCGGCCGGCCGTGGGAATCACGGTGGGGCAGGCCAGTCGTCGTGGGCGGCCGCTGCGTCGCTCGTCCCCGCGGGAGACCGTGCCCATCGCCGGCTGCGGGACCAGACCCGCGGTTGCCGGAGAAGAGGGCAGCGACCGCGCCAGCCTGCGCCGTGTCGAGGCCTGAGAGTGGCACGTCCTCTCGTCTCGTGACTGGCAGAGATGGAGCCGGGGTGGGGTCAGCCCCGGCGGCAAGCTGTGACAGCGGTGGAGAGGCCGTGGTGGATGTCGGGGAACGAAGCGAAAACTTTGCAATAAAAATTGGGGGGTGGGTGGAAGTGCCCCCCTTTCCTCCCCCCCCCCCGAACGCTTACAGTCAAACAGCGGGACCAGGCAGCCACAGGCTGGGCAGGGTGTCAGTAGCAGCCCCTGGATACTTCAATAGGCAGCGAGAGCGAAGAGGAAGCTTTAAATTAAACCGGGGGTGGGGTTGTGGGGGCGAGGAGGAAGGGAAATCAAGTAAACCTGTGAAGCTTTGCAGGGAATTTCTGCACATCGTGCAGGGCTGCGTGGGAGAAAAAAACAGGTGCAGCCCTGTGAAGACTGGGCCAAAGAGAGCAGCGTCCTGGGTCCCTCCCTGGTGCACCCTGGTAGTGAATAAAAGCTGGTAGACTGGAGAGGCTGTTTCCACTCTGGCTTGATCAGGAGATAACGTGGTGGTGGTGGTAATAGTTCTACACCTCAAACACAGGAAAGGACCAGAGTTATTACAGCAGTGTGAATCTAAGAAAGGAAGGTTGCTGGGGCGAGGTGGGGCATGGGGTGGGGGGGAGTTTAGTCTGGAGGTGATTTGATACACTGAAACTTCCCTTTTACTGTTTCTCCTACATCTGTGATACTTAATTTCTGTGATTTTTCTTGCATTTCAGGGTAGATTCCCTGTATGTCAAGACAAGATTTTGTTGTCAGGTAGCTATCTGAGATGATGTAGGACTCACCATAATGTTTGGGCTCTTATGTATGCAGAAATGCAGTACCACATTTTTTTTTTCCTAAGTGCTTTAATTTCTCTGAATTATGTCCTAATTTTTGTTCTTCTCTACCCTGTTATTATTCTAACAGGCTGCCTTGTAATGGTAGAATTTTTTATCCTGTGTTTCCTTGGGAGAGAATATAGGTTTATTCATTTCCTGCTATTTAGACCCCAAGTCATATGAAAAGTTTTCAAACAGCAATGTCATACAAATATTTTAAACCAGACAACAGCATTCATTCAGAAAGCTTTATGCTCTTCAGTAATTACAGCTAGCTAAATTACTTTATGCCTGTTTATACTTAAACACTGTAATGTCATGTCCTTTAAAAGAAAAAACCAAAAACGAACGAACAACCAAACCCAAAACTAACAAATTGCCCTATACTATGATGAACCATTTTCCTGTCTTACCATTTTCCAGCTCTATGGTTAGAAAAGTTGGTTTTAGTTTTGAGGAGAGGATTATTAGAGTGATTTTAGTTATTATCACATTTGGTGAGATGTGGTGCTAATTGCTGCTTTTTCTTGCCTAATGTAGGCCCATTAAGAAGCTCTACATAAAGAAGTTCACAAATAGGATGCTCACAGTAATTCTGTTTTGTTCTGCCATGATTGTAAGGTAACTTTACATAGAAGAGACAGGCTGTTATTTTGAAATAATATCTATATGATTCTCAGATTTAAACTCGAACTATACAGAAAAAGCATGATTTATCAATGATACAGTGTTGAAGGTTATAAGGCCTTTTCTAACAAACTTAATTAGTAAAGATGTTTAGAAATGAGCAAAATAGATGAATGGAGGAAACGGTTGGCCTTGATGATCTAAAAAGCCTTTTCCAACTAAAGTGATTTTATGATTCTATGAAATAAAGTACAGGTTAAAATTACTAACTGCTAATTTAAGGCTTCACCTTCTGACATGAAAGAGTATCGAAGAAATGAGGGCAGAGAGCTTTTGAAATTTTGTTACCTCATTTCCTAAAGTAAGTTGTAGGGTTGGACTAATAGAGTTAAACGGAATCCCCTGCTTGAGAAGAAGTAACAATAAATATGGCACTGTGGAAAGATATGGAAGGTACCGAATGGCTTATGTCACGGAAGCAGCAAACAGAATGTGGAAATGTAAATCCGGCCGGGCTGGGCAAGCGTCGCACTGCTGTTTGGCTCGGCCTTGGCCAGGGGTGGGTCCGTCCTTGAAGGCTGACTGTCAGACCTGGCTAGAGCTTCTAGCCTCTTCATATAGAAGCCACCCCTGCAGCCCCCTCTTCTTCACCAGAACCTTGCCACACAAAACCACAACACTAGGAAAATGGATGACTTGACTCTTATGCCTGCAACCTTGCTTTCTTTGCCAAAATACATCTTCTTCCACCGAAAGAATTAAATTTTCTCCAGATATTCATTAGTGCAGTGATTACTACCCCAGGCATTAACCCAGTTCTCTAATCCCCAGTCCTTTGGCTGTCACTGTCATCTGGGGTCATCTCCAAGACCTGCATATCTTTTATTTGATCATCTGTGCTGGAGGAAAGTATCTTAGAAAACGTCCAAAGAGGGACCATTAGGAGAAATGAGTGGAGAAATGGAAACTGTAGGGGTACAACTTTTAGGCCTTGATACTGAACACAATAGGAAATTTAATCTTGCTGTTATGTTTTTGGGACGTTTTCCTAAGCAGCTTGCATATTTGAACAGCATTATATTACGGCCAGCCCAATGAGCAACATTGGTTTGTTTCACTCTTCATTATAGGATTCATTGTTGGAAGAACTTTAGCAATACTCAAAATTACAATAACCATAAGGCATATAACATTCCACTATATGGAGAGTTTCATCCTTTTGCATTTTATTATCGTTTCAAAAACAGATCCCAATTTTCAATTTAACTTACTATTGAAGAGCTTTTCCTATTGCCATGTAAATTGTAAGAAAATCATATTTCTTTCCCTTTCCCTTAAAGATAATGGTTTATATTTGCAGTTGAAAGTCCAAATCTGGTTTGTAAAGCTTGTCATATTTCTATAAGAAACCTAAAGCCTGTACAGAATATCCATCATTTAACAAATAATTTTCTTTCTCATTTGCTTCTTTTTGAAAAACAATCAAATCAATCTAAAATTACTCGCTATGGTCATAGGCTGTGTTAGAGATACAGTAACCATTTTTAAGTCATTTAGGACTAGATCTAGTAATGTAATTATTAATAACATTTTCTTAGCTTCTGGTTGCTTGTTCCCTGGAATGGAATCCTTAACTGTGTTTAAGGCAGGGATCGTCTTGCTTCAGAATCCTGCTGGTGAAGGAACCCAGACATCTTGAGGTAGGATTAAACAAAATGTCCAAAAGACAAGTTCTGTAAGTGAATAAGGGCATTGAAGTTTATTAGATGTGGTCTATTCATTACCTGTTGGGAACTCGTTCCTAGAAATGTAAGTGTTCATACAGATAAGAGACTTAAGGTCAGTTCTCTCTACAACTTGTTTATTCATCCCACATTTTCTGTAACTTGGGAGAAGATACTATTTACCCAGGTAAAGATAAAAGCATGTTTTCTTTTTCTTCATGGTGGTGCAGCTTTAAGGAGTTTATCATCTGTGGGACTATAAGGAATGGAAGAGAATATGCCAGTGCTGAAAGAATTGTAGTTCTCATTCAGAAGAGTGAATTTCAAGGATCTTCAAGGACCAACTTAAGTGTTTTGCACACAGCAGACATGTAAAAATACATTAACAACTCTTTGAAGAGAATTTTCTCCTATTTTGTGTTTAGTTTGGGTAAATAATAAAGAAAGTACAGTTAAGCCAGTCATAAGTTTTGATCAAGTTGTTTTGATTAAGTTGTTTCATCTTAGATTAAATGGCAAGACAAACAAAAGTATGTCTTCAAGTAAAGCGCTTGACTTGAATAGTGAGCTTAGATAAGATGGAAAAACTGCAGTGATAACTCAGCCTGTCTGAATTGCTTGGGAATTTGAATGAAGAGGGTATCTGAAATTGAGGATAAATTTATTTAAAGTACCAGGAAGTTGTATCTGAGCAAGGAAAAGACTTTCAGAAATAATGCCAGACCTAAATAGATAGTTACTTTAAGAAGGGCTTTAGAAATACACGGACAACTACAAGGAATAGAAAAGAACAGGCAAGAGTTAAAAAAATACTAATCAGCAAATAAAGTTCATCGTTTTTTGGGGTTTTTTGATATAGAGCAGGAATAAAAATTGTTTAAATCACAGCTGAACTTTACAACTTTGGCTATTACCAAAGTGGGAAATGAGTGAGAATCAGCTGAATAATGTGCAAGGTTCTGCTCCTGGAGCCTACTGACAAGAATTTCTGCTATCAGCTGAGGACTCATCAAATGGAAACAACAAAGAGAAGTATTGGAGCATACTAATTGGTCACAGAGTGTCTGTACATTGGCAGTGTGATGTAGCTCTGAAAAGGCAAATTGTGACCTGGACCGTGGGTGCATTTCCAGAACACAGAGGGGAATATCAATGCTATGGTAATTCTTTATTTTAAACAATATGGATAGTTTTAATAATCCATTTTTAAAGAAAGAAACTGAGGCTAGAGGAGGCATGAAAAAAGTAATACAAAGATGATCAACGTGGATAGAACTTTGCTTACTCATTTTGGCAGAACAAATGCTGAGAAAATTATTTTCTTGATAGGTCATCAGTGAAGAAATAAAAGATTACAACTGTCTTATATTGCCTAGAAGATATATGTAAAAGACTAGGTATGGATTGAGCATTAAGATCTTGAGGGTGGAAATTGAAGAGTTGTAGGTGTTCCACTAGGGAGGTTAGTGGAGACCTTCCTAAGAGAAGTATCAGAGAAAAACAACAGTGAACTTCAAAATGAAGTACAGCTGTATGATATGAATCTTACAGCAGTTAGTGGTGGGACTTGAAGGTCTGGAAGGTTCTTTACAGTCATTTCTTACTACACACCCAGATGCTTTGGGGTTTTTTTTAATAAATCTTAACACTTTCTGTGAAAAGGAGATTATCATTAGTAATTTGCTACCTCGTGACTGAGTGTGTCTCTGCATGCTTAGCCCTGATTTTCCTGTCCTATGAGAGGCACTGCCTTGTCAGCTAATATGTATATAAAAATAAAATTTCTTAAGACATCTAAAAATATCTTCTATATCCTTCAGGAGGGATATAAAGGTATTTGCTTTTTATCACTGCTGTTGTCAATCAAACATTTTGAACAGCTCTGCACAGTTATTTCTGCTTGGTGAAGTTTTATCTTTCATAGGACTCCAGCATCATCTGCTGTTTTACTGTTGTCTTAATTAGATCTTTGCAAGTATTATTTTTTTTTCATTCCAGTGTTACAAATAAATGTTTGTATGCCTGAAATATTGAATCTTCTATCTGAAAAATGCTAGAGAGGAAGTAGAGAGAAAGGTAACTTGCTGAATCAGTGTAATCAGTTTTTCACTTCAGAAAACACCCAAGGTTAAGGTATCTCGCTGTCCTTGAAAACAGATCAAAATATTTGTTTTATAAGACCTATTTAAGTGTATGCATTCTGTGAATAAGGGATTTTTGCATAAATAATGATTTACATTGATTTTGTTGTAGCTATTACTGACATTCTGAACTCTTTAACATGTTAAATTTCTGGAATTTATAAATTAAAAAAACTTGGTATATAATAAATCAATGAGCAATAAATTAATGTCTAAATTACTTAAGATTTAGCTTGTTTACATGCATGTTTCAGTTTGAGTTATATAATTAAAATGTTCAATTATGAAAAACTTATTTGTCATGCTCAGAGGATGATGTTCTAAATCAGATATCAATTTCACTTGAGGACATGATTAGTTTTGAAGTAATTCCCAGCTTTACTTTCTGAAAAAATATGGTAATTGTTTACATTTCATGATTTCTGAGTTAAGAATTGTGGTCTGACAAATGCTGTTCTGTGCTTGGGATTTACAGTTTGATGACATAAAAAAGCAAAACAGAGCTAGGACTTTAAAGCTTTATTTTTCTGACAAGATACTGCATTCAAATAGTCTTTTGTTGTAATCAAAAGAACCTCCTACACTCATGCCTGACTATGCATAATATTTTTACTATTACTGAAATACGATGCTGATGAAATCTCCTGGCAGATCTGAGAGATCCAGAATTCTTTTCTTGTTATATAGTCATCTAAAATGTGTAATTTAAGAGGATGCTGCAGTAATCAGTGTTTTCACTTTAGTTACTTTATCTGTTACGAGTTTCTATATAAACTGAGTGTTCCTGCTTTTGCTATGAAAGCCCTCCTGTAATCCTTAAATGTAAACTTAGGTTTATCCCAGCAAAGGGATCTGTTTGTTTTCCAGAACTAAGTACTGATGGTCTGAAAGGAAACACTCGTCTTTAGAGAGGTGGTTCAGGGCAGCTTTGTGCCTCACAGATTTTTTAAGGGGATGATTCTCTGTTCCAGCAATGAGCAGGATACTGCTGGAGCTAGTGAGTAAGAGTGTATACCTGTGTGATCATGACACTGAATTCTCTTCAGGTAGGAGCACCAAAACTTCAGACTAACAAAGTGGTTGCTTTTATGGCCTTTGACATGGTTTGACCAACCCATTTCAGCCTTAAGCCACAGTAAACATAAGGGCAAACTATGTGCCCCCAATTTCTGAACATGACACAAGGCTTAAACATTTAGAAAACTTTGTAATTCATAGTGTGGACATTCTAAACTGCATCACTTTAAGAGCTGCTTGACTATGGAGTGCTGGTATTCTGAGTCTTTTTTTATGATTTTGATACAAGGCTTGATTGAGATACCCACACTTAGGTCTTAAGTGCTACTTAAAAGGCTCACATATTTATGATGCTGGCAGGTATGTCATGACACTCCAGAGCAGCAGCTGGAGGCTAAATTCAATAACTGAGGGCATCTCAAATGGTTCCAGGACCTTACCTACTGGCAACTGAATGGAGTCAGCTGTTATTGCGAGCTGGTCAGGTGATGAATATTTAATGCTGCTTAGCAGTCTGTGATAGCTTTTTCTACCTATCGCAGGCTGAATTTCAGGAAACTTTATGTCTTTTCCCAGTCTGTATGAAGCTTGTCCTAAGTATCATAGCAGGAAGAAGAAAAGGAAAAGAAGGAAAAAGAAAGGGCAAAGGAGAGGGAGAAGGAGGAGAGGAAGGAAAAAGAAAACAATTCCTGCAAACTGTATGTGGTAGCAAGTCATATTCTTGTATCCTGGCATATTAGGTATTTTTGTATGTGTTTTTCGTGGGGACATCTCTACAGAGAGATGAACTTCAGTGCAAAACAAACATTCATGCACTCTAGCTTCCCTAAAAAATTAGTTTTGCTCAAGCCCTAAGAAGAGAGAAGCTTATTATTTAAAATGCTAGTTTTGCCTTTTACATTCAGATTTTCTAATGGAAAAAGGGGGATTTAAACTCAGAGCCTTGTTTGTGACAAATCTCTATTTCTAAAAAACACTTTTCTTTTCACAGCAATCATACAGAGTCCTTACTGAATTCTACCATGGGAAAGCAAACTCATCAGGGAAACATGTATTAGCACATCTTAGACAGATTAAATGCCTTCAGAAATAGTCTCGTTCATAAATATGAGGTGCAAATAAAAGGTGGGAAACTGAGTCTTTGCTCATTAAGAATTTTAATTTATTAAGCTTAATAGAAGAATTGTTCATTCACACATAAAACATTGGAGGTTAGCCAATTAATTAGGATTTTCTTATTTTCAATTGTTCCCATACATTCTCTGTTTTAATAGATTTGCTGTTGTTTTATTTTAACCAACATGATAGAATAATTAATTTTGTCACAGTAGATGTCCAGTCAGTCCAGATGAAGTAAAAATAACATGAAACACAAAATCTTCACAACATAATGTTTGCAATCAACATGATCTGTGCACTCTGTATAACACAGTAGTGAATGCAACTTCCACATCCACTCAGATGGTCATCTCACAATGACAATCCTCAGGCTAGGTGCAGTGATTTTTTTGGGGATGTATCTTTAAGGATGGATCTGTTACTAGAACTCTTAAATGATGCTACTGTGTAACAATGGAATATACAGTTGGCAAGTAATATTTTATATGAAATGGCAGTCTTTAGCCAATGCTTTGACCTCTGATCCATGCTACCACTGTTTCAGAATGTGCCAAATACTTTCTGCAGCCATTTCTTTTTCTCTGCTGCAGGAATCCAAGATCTGTGATGTGTATGTTTCAAGTTTTTGTTTTGATGCAGTTTTTTTTCCATTTGGTTAGATTAGTGACATATGAGAGACAGTATTTTTTAACTCCCTTATTACCAATGTTGTACTTTACAAGGGAGCCTGTGGTTTCTCAGCACAGCAAAATTGTTGTAAATTAATATGCAATGTAAATATTAAGGATTATGAGAATTTGATACTTAATTTTTATAATTCATAACAAAGTCCTTCTATACACAAATATTTTGGTCTTCTTACCCACTGCATAGTGAAGTGATAAGAATAGCAAATTTAGTTTGCTGCACCAGGCTCTGTCCAGTTAATGGTGCTATAGAAATGCATATAATAACATTTTACTGTCCTTTAAAGCTGAATTCTTAAAAGTATAACTCTGCATTAATAAAAAGAGAAAGAAAATGCTTTGGTATTCATCTAAAACACTGGGAAAAATTATGTCTTTAAGGCATTTAAACAGATGGCTAGAATAATCTAAATAATGCCAAAAAGTCCTTTGTGCTCTGCATGTTCTCACAGCCAGGCAGTGTGCCAAGGAGAAGCTAAGTGATGGGTCAAAGAGTCATTCCGGTCCTGGAGTATTGCCTCGGTCAGGTTGGCATTGAGACCCTACCTGGGATAGAGCTCCAGGAGAACAAGAGATTTGTGGACTGGAGTTCTCCTTCCTAGACACACACTTGCTCTTCAGTTTTCTGTTCCTGATCAGTCACTGTGTGTAGACAGCACATCAGTCAGATCCAGGGGCACTGGCATCTCTCAACGCAACCCACCAATGGTGTGGCATTAATGTAGCCAAAAGAGCTAAAGATACTATTCCTGCATCTGAGGGAAAAAAACAACTAGATGACATTAGCAGACTCATGCCCACATTCATGTGTCTTCTACTCTGAGAAATCAGATATGTGCTTTGATATGGATTTAAAATAAAATAAAAATGTCAGGAAAATTGTATTCTCATTTGTCCAAAAAATTCCAAGAGGTTGAACTGTTGATCATCAGGAGCAGTGCTGCCCTTATCTGAACTGATGGTTCTGCACAGTTATGATTCCACATTTCACAGGATACGAACATTTCTCACACTGCTTTGTAGAAGCCACATACTTGGGACAGTCACAATGTCCAGCTCTAGATACATTTTTCTGATGTCTCTCCTAACTGCATTTTGTTATGCACTTTTTGATACCTGATTAACCTGTGGATTTTTTTTTTTTTCTGTACTAAGAGTTTTTTACACATTTTCTGTGTCCACTCTGCAGTCTTTTGTATCTCGTATTTCGTCAAGGTACTAATATTCTTGTGTTCTGGTTTTTATCTACCCTTTTTTTAGTTGCATTCAATTTTATTTTTTTTAATCTGGCATTGCTTTTCTTCTTTTATTTGTTTACCAAGTATCTCCTCTTTCCATTAAATCTCTCTCCCTTGGTTGTCTGAGCTCAACAGAAACACGCAGACAGCATGTCTTGCTCACTGTGAAATCACAAAGATTGCGCTATGTGAAGCAAAAACACTGGCTGTGCTTTCGGACAGAGGGCCACCAAACAGGTAGGAAAAGATTAGGTCCACGCACTAGATCCGGGTAGCAAATCCCGGGTTCTTTCTACCGATGTAAAAGCAAGAGGCTCGAATTGCCAGCAGAGGGAGAGATTTCCACAGTCAATTTTCCTCGATTAGGGATGCTGTGGCTCCAGCAGAATGAGAGAGAGCATCACAGTGCCAGCGGAACTACAGGCACACAGCTTGTGGGGAGACGTGTTACAAAAAGACATGGCTGAAGCCAAGTACGTGAACTACCTAAAAAGAAAGCACTAGCTTGAAATGGCTGCAGTTTTTATTTAACTAGTAACAAGTTTGGACAATTTAGGAGGTAAGCATGCAGAAATAACGGCTATCTGACTAGAAGTGTGAGACATTAATGAGGACATAATTTCAATTAATGGTGGTGACATTTATCTTCGTGATTGCTGCAAATCAAATATTGATGAAGAGAGATTAAGTCTTTAATAGGGAAATTTATTTCATTAGTGGAACATGTAATTTTTCATGTTACTTCATTAGTGCGTGAACTGAAATGATACATATTCTTGCAGAAATGCTTATTGGTTAACAAAAACGTCATCACTAACTATGGAAATTCTGTGAACAAATGATAAAATCAAACAACTCATAAAAAAACAACCTATTTAATGAGTAATTAAACTCACCGGCAGTATGAATCGCTTTGCAATCAGCATTTGCTGAGCAAGTAACAGGATAAGAATCTTTTAGGCGTTTTTGCAAAATACTTGTTCTTAATGATTCTAAAGACTTTTCCTGAAGTGCATTCCTGGGAATGAATAGGAAAGGCAGGTTGACTTAATCCGTCGGCCATCAGCATTTTGCAAGCAGTTGTTGATCTTTAGGTGCAACAAGCTCTGAGAAAGGTGAGGACTGTGCAGAAGTATTTAGCTTGATTTCTCCAGCTTTTACTAGAAACAGAGAAGGGTGAATAGAGATGAGATACAGACAAAGTGGACCGAGCTGAAGGCAGCCCAGAAATTAAACTGATCCAAAACACCTTGCAAATTACCTTTTGACTCCTCCCTTCCTTCCACAGTTTTTTGAAATTAATTTTCACTTCTATTAAAAATCGGGCTGCTGGGGAACAGCCCTCTTGTGCCTCTAGATTAGAAACAAAATTAATGGGCTTGGTTATTATGAGCTAAAGAGTAATTACTCAAACTAATTGTGGGGAGGTGACTGTCAGGATCCTACAAAAAGTCAATATTAGGAACAATACCCTTCAATGTGCCTTGTTAATGATTCAAATAATATTCTAATTTATGGATTGGCACTGTTCTAGGATGCCATTTTAGATCAAAGCACGAGATAAAAGGAAATTATAGAATAGCATGTAGTTTTCAGACAGCATATTGTAATGAAGTACAGCCTAAAATGCACCTAATGGAATTATGGGTAAGTAAACCAATCTGTAGCATGTACAGATCAGTTGAAATTTGGGGGAAGTGAGGTGGCTTACTGTTGTTGATCTTTAGGTCATGCCAAATGCAAAGTAATACTTACGCAGGCTGTTGTCATTCAGATGGATGTTAAATGGATTTTTTCTTTCTTTGTAAAAGGGTATTTTTCTTTCTTTACTTTGTTTCAATAGCATTTTCTCAATATATCAAAACCATTTTATAAACTTTGCACATAAATTACTGTGTATTGCATGGAAATACTTCTAGAATTCAGTACAAGTAAGATAGAATCAATCATCTCAAAAATTATCAACACTGCTTGATTACTATGTATTTGTTCAGGAGCTGCCACAATATACCTTGGCATGGCTTTGGTCATTAGGAGCTACTTTAAGGGTATCTAGTAATAACGTTCAAAGACAGAACACACAAACATCTTGCTTACCATAATTAATTGCAAAATACTATAGTAAATTCAAAGTAGCTGCAGTCGAGGGAGGGAGGCCTATTGTGTGTGGGACCATACTGAGACAGAATGCTTCTCCTCAAAAATGCAGCTCAAGCTGGGAACCATCAATGAGGAAAATCCTACAGGTATTGTCATATAATAAGACAAAAGCATTAAATCAAGTGATTTAAACCCGCAACTCTTATTTTAACAGTCTGATGCAGTCTGAAAATATGGCTTGGAATTAACAGTTTGCTGACACTGGTCAAATTTGTATTCTCCTCAGAAAGGGAAGTAATGTTTTCATCCTGATTTTTTTTCTTGACTACAATACATGTAGTTCAGATCTTAACAGAAAATTAAAATTTCAGAAGATAAAAGAGATTGAAGTTGTTAGCAGTGAAAATGATTAAAACTGAAGTATTAGGGGGTAGCAAATACTGTAGGTCTTGGAACTGTCAGAAGAACATGGATACTGACATAAGGATTTCTGTGTTATTTTATTGAGCCTGGTCAACATGTACATCCACAAGTGCAAACTTAAATATTGGCAAGGAGATTGTTGGTGGGTGACCCACTAGCTGTTTTTCACTCTAGGTTCTGTAATTATTTTGATACAGAATTAAGGAAGCCAATCCTAGTGAAGTGTTTATATAGATATGGGGTTTGAAAGACATAATATGACATAATATGACATTAAATATATGAAGGAACATTTCTGACAGACCAAGTGTTCCAGGAAATGTCATTTTTAGGTTTTCCTAGAGAGGGGTAATTGGTCATCTTAACGTGACTGATGTGATCAGAAGAAATGAAGCAGTGTTTCAGAAAGCTGACCTAAAAAGACACTAAAAAGACTGCAGACAACATCCCAATATCATAATATAAATGGCTTAAATATTTGTAAGAAGAAAGCCGAGACAGAATCCCAGAACAGCACAGTGGGGGTTGGAAGGGACCTCTGAAGATCCTTTCTCTAGTCTAAAGCAGAATCACCTAGCGCACATTGCACAGGATTGTGTCCAGGCAAGTTTGAATGCGTCCAGAGAGACATTCTCCAGAGAGACTCCACATCCTCTCTGGGAAGCCTGTTCCAGTGCTCTGCCACCCTTAGAGTGAAAATGTTTTACCTTCAGATGGAACTTCCCATGCTCCAGTTTGTGCCCTGTGCTCCTTCTCCTGTCAGAGACTTTATTCAGACATCTTGCCATACTTGCTTACTTCATCTTCACCCACAGTGGAGTTTTCATCAACAACAGGAATTTTCACTGCTTTTTGGGCATCAAAAAACATCTCTATATATGCAACCACCCCAAGGTTAATTAACTTTAAGATAATTAACATCTAAGGTAATTGTCTAATGAAATCTCTTTTTTATGTGAGTTATATCAGTGACACTCTAATCATGTATGTTAACTCCCACCATTGTCTCCTCATCCTACTGTCTCCAAAATATTCTCCAAAATACCTAGATCCTCAGGTATTATTTCTATTCTATTTTCTCCAGAGAAAATAATGTATGGGGGATGAGACCACTAATACAAATTGACTAAAAACCATGTATTCAACTTTTTGCATGTTTTTAAATGGACATCAGGTCGGAGATAACAGAACAGTGAAAATGACTGGCACATTGTTTTTTCTCTGATTTTTCTGGGAATTAATAACTTATCGTTTGGTAGATGCTTTTGGCAGGCTTCAAAAGAGATTGGGACCCACTGAAAGAACTCATGAAACAGTATTTATAATTATATCTTCCAAAGAGCAACTAATACTAGTAAAAACAGGTATTTTCATTCTGCAGAGGTGTTACTTCCCCATTACTCGTCCCAAAAAGCCTTCCTTGCTCTGGCATCCATTGTTCTAGACAGTCACTTAAAGTATTGGTGCATTCATTGTTACTGTTTCTGTAGTCACTATTTTATATTTGGTGAAATTAGCTGTCAGCACTCTACCAGCAGTATTTACCTTGAAAAGAACTTACAGTATTTTAAAAAGATGAGGGTTGATGTTATTGCTTGTTTTATATGTTGACTTGAATGTCAATTTTGAAACACATTATTGACTGTTCAGGCACCCAATATCAAGAGGAATGTCATATGGTACCAATGTGTTTGGCAAATTACAGTAATTGTGTAGTTTCTAAAAGCCCTAAGAGTTAAGAAAAGGAGTTCCAACGTTTGAGAGAAATATTTAATGCATGGATATCTACTTAGTAAACATTTGCACGTGGACACATCAGTTAAAGAAAACCTTACATTCCAATGCAAAGACATGGCAAGGGTAAACACTCAGGCTTAACATTTCATAACTACTTCAGAAAGTCATTTTTCCCCTGTCCTTGGTCAGGCAGGGTATTTCACTCATACTCTCCAGGTCATACTGGTGTGCTTTTCTGCAGGCTATTAAAAATTACCTTGCTCTAAACTCTAGAGGTATACCAAACTTAGCCTGAGAATCAAGAACTGTCCAGTTGAAACAGCACTGAGTTAAGAAGCAGCATTTACCAGGCTAAATTTATCTTCTGCTGAGCTGTGTGTGACTGTGGATATAACATCAACACTTCAAAGTTAGCATGCTGATAGCTAGTACTGGTGCTGAATGATGCTGAGTATGACCAGACACATATACTTTAGTGTTTCTCAAGTATCATTGCAGCAGGCTTTCACCATGAAGTGTGGTTTCCGTTTCTCTTACTGGAATTTCTTTAGAAGTTACCTTTATTTATAAAGCGCTATGATAGGAGACAGCTGAACTTTAGGTGAGGCCTTGTGTTTCTGATGGATTTTTGTGCTTTCAGGTGCTCACTTTGAAAATAGAAGAAACTTGAAGATTAGACCTCTGTTTGACATCTCATGGTATATAGTGTGTCTCCATTTTAAACACAAACTATAATGTGTGTCAGTAATGGATGCTCCAAGTGGGGATTTACTATCACTGCCACTGCTGGGTTTCTTGTATAAAGGGTTGTACAGATCACCCTTTCCAGCTTGTCTGCCATAACTTTAGTATTTATATCACACTAAACAAACAGAACAAATAAACACACAACTCTGATGGTTAGCTGTCCTAAGCTGTCCAGAAGTCATGGGTTTTTCCCCGAGTAGAAAAAGACCATGGTGAGACATCAATAACATACAATGAACCTCTTTCATTCCAAAATATCCATGAAGGAGAAAACCCAAAACAGATCCCTGAAAAGGCAGATTCCCCTTTTTGTCAAGCAAACTAAACCAAATGAAAACCAAATGAAAACCAATGAAAGAAGATTATTTTTATGGGTCAGTGTTTATAGCTCAACACAGGTAACACCACAACCATAATTGTTTTTTAAACTCTAGATACTGACTGTCTTTTTCCTCATTATAAAAGTATTTAGCAGAACCATAGGGTGTCAAACAGACACTCTTCTTGACCTTCTGGAATTGATAGTAGAATAGCAGATCTCCTCTGGGCTGCTTTTACTGCAAAAATATTTCTGACTTTCAGTGAGATAAAACTAATTCTCTTTATTATTTTGCAACCTAGTGACAGGCTCTTACTTCTTCAGAGAAATAAAGGTACTTAATCTTTGGCTGAATGTTTTCACCTTTTTCCTGTTCCTCTCCCATCTGTTGAAGTCAACAGCCTGAAATGAAGACACAGACAAGGGGATGGAGGAAGAGTAGGAGTAATAGTACTGCAGCTTGAAATGAAGAAATGCAGAAAAGACACCTATCCACCCAACAGTCCACCCAAGAAGGCTTCTAGAAGTTGCCAGCTGTCTTAATGATTTCATATTGTAGCTAAATGCTAATACCAATGCTAATTAATGCTAATTTAGCATTAATGCTCTTAAAAGCTTATGGTGGCCTTTAACCCCTTCTTTGGAAACTTCAAATCCTAGAGTGCAGCATATGAAAAACTGGATAATTAAATCAATTTGATAATTTTTTTATATAATATTAAGTTTTTATCTGGTACCATCTTTATATTAAGGATGAGTGTGCTGCTTATTGCTCTTTTGGAGTCTGACTTGGATTCATTACATTGAGCCCTAATCCTTCTTGCATTCAAATAGAGTTGTATCAGTAATCAAAACAGAAGGATAGTAAAATAGAAGCAGCACATATGGTAATAAATCCCATGAAAAGAACACAGACTGTAGCATAAATCTACCATCTGCTCTAAGATTTACAGACTCAATTTTTGCTTACTAGATGACAAACAGATAGATTACTTACCCTGTTAGCCCACACTAAAAGGGATTTTTCCACTGCCTAGTAAAACAATTAACTGGACTGAAGTTTGCCCATTTGAACCTCCTCCGTGTGAGGAAGGAGTCTAAGGTGTTAGTTCTTCCCTTCCTACAAACAGATGTGGTGATCAAGAACTATTGTAAACAACTAGTGGTTTCTCAGAGCATAGTGAAAGGTAAGGACGATCATTACTAATAAGGCAAATCAACTGTAAACTTGTATTTGCAATTTAGAAAGGCAACAGAATGAAAAGACAGCGTTGTTTTCTTTAGCTCAATACTTCACCTTGCCATACCTATTTTTTGCAACTGGGATGTCTGCATAGAGGGGGTCCTCTTATCCAGGTATTATCCAGAAGCCTAAATTAGTTGCTTCTATATGTAAGTAAGATTTACCTCTGGACAGAAAGAGGTCAATTCAGTGCTTTTTACTTTCCAAAACTTCACTTAAAAGCCCTTTCTTTTGAGCTGGAGTTTAATGCAGCAGAGTAAGACTGGAAGGAAGCTATTTTCCACCTCTTCAGAATGTGGCAGTGATTTGTGTGCCTTTCACAGATGCCTGCTCCACGCCCATGCATTTGCTGAAAGGACTACTGGAAACATGTGGAAGAATCTCAGTCTCTGTAGGAGGAATCTGAATCAGTACCTTCAAAGCTTAACTCTTCTGCTTCTCCTCTCTGCTAATTGTGATCAATTAACTGGAGGACAGGAGTCCCCAGTGGTGAGCAAGTACAGCGGTGTCACATCAACAGCGCCTTGAGTTCTGGAACTAGCAATGGTGCTCTTAATGAGTCTTTGTCGTCCCCCTGGAATGTCCTTTCAGATTAATTTTTCACCTCTGACTATAACATAATTGACAGTATTGGTATTTCAGATGTCTACATTTGACTTCAGAGTTAAGACCTCAGACTAAGTGAGGTACTTCAACCCTTTTCACTGAGCTCTTGTTCCACATCACTGATGTGCGTTCTCATTTGGATCACACGTGGGTTTCAAGCACAGAGCCACAGCTGCAAATAGAGGAATTAGAATCTGAAAGGCCTGATCTGCAGAATTGCTAAGCACACAAAATTTAAGCAAGTCCTGATAGACTTGAAACTCAGAAACTCAGAAAACGCAGAGAAAATTTTTCACCTTCAGTAAGAAGACAAACAAACAACAAAAACCCCAACTCAAAACAAAATGGAAAAGAGAGAGAAGGTTTAGGGAGCAGGTAATATGTTAAGAGATATTAAAAATGTGCAGATAGACCTTTAACCTCTTTGGTTGATCTGTTATTTCCATAACATTTTACATTTACCTTTCTTATAGCAGATTATAGCAGTCGTGCCCCAAATGGCTTTAACTTTTAGATAAGCAACAAGGAGTCAAATCATAAAGACAGGCCTGGGTCCATTCACCTTCTCTAAAATCAGCCAATTTCTTTTGATCAGAATTTATTTCAGAAGTCGGGATGCTTCAGATAAAGTTTCTTTCCCCTTCTGTTTTCTGTGAATTGTGATTAAACTGTGAAGAACTTTTGCTTCAGAGACTGACTGGCTCTCTGAAACTCTAGAAAAGCGTGAACAGGAATGTTGGGGAAAAAAAGCCCACCCTCCTGATGCGGTTTACCACTATGTATTATTATAGTTGTACAGAAATGATGGGGAATTGCGCATGCAAGGGTTGAAATTACATATATCACTTACTTGCAGAGAAAAACAATGAGCAATTCCATTTTTCTTTCAGTGTTATGACTACCTGATATATCCCTTGTCTTAATGATTGTCATTCTGTTACAGGAAGTAGATGTAGCCATTACACTCATCTATACAAACACTTGCATCTAGATTATACCAATGCTTAACCATGCAAACTACCTCAAGCAGTTCTAAAGGTCAAAAGAACCTCACTGTTATCATCACTTGTCTTTTTAAAACCTCCTAGCAAATTAGCAGCTCAAAGGAACACTCCAGAGTGGTGAAATTCAATTGCACATGCTGTGAAATTTCCAGTGTTTCCTGGTATATTTTTGGCCCACATGAGCTTGCACTGTTCCAAACAATTTCCAAGCCCAGTTTGTGATATACTGTGGATCATTTCCACTAGGCAGTTTATATGTGCCTATGCTGCTGTAGGGGCTAAGATAATTTAGTAGTTTGGAAGTGAGCTGTTCTCTCCTGGTTGGCGTCAGCAGCTGGTCACAGGCATGCTTAAATAAACCTATGGCATATCAAGTGACACAATAGAGACTATATAATTTTGTTCAGTGGTGTAATGAAGCCTAGTAACAGTCTCACTTTTTAAGGTCTGCTTATTCCCATTTTCAGAGTAGCCATCCAGAATGACCTTGGCTTCTTGACATCTGGCTGAGCATCCTAAAAACAGCTGATACACAAATCTGCTTACCTCCTGTCCTCAAGTCTCAACCAGAAGTGACGATGCTCACTGTAGCAAAATCTTTGCATGCTAATGCACAGAAAGTGTTGCCAGCTCTCAGTCACAGGATTTACTAGTGTGAAAGCATTGATTCTGCTTCTTAAAAATGCATCTGTGAGTGTGTTTTCTCACTTAAACTAGGCAATAAAAAACAAGCTAAAAGTGCAAATGTACACTAAAAGTCAAGGAGGATATTTGTTATTGCACGAAACTTCATTGGGCATTATGAGAGAAATCCCTAAGATACAAACTAGGCAGAGTACAAGTTGTTTCTGAATATCACTCTGCAATAGGTACCTGCTCTGTGTGTTCCCATCCAGTTTAGACCAACTAGTACAGATGCTAGAAGTACAGAGTACTCTGACTTGATGTACTCTGAGAAGATAACCTAGCTTTACGTAAAAACAAATGCTAATGTACTGCTGTAACTTAATGAAGATGATTAACACAAGTTCTCAAGGGCAATTTCCTACTTGTTTAAATATAAAGACACCAAAAAAACTCTTGAACACATAGAAACCAAGAGATTTAACTGTTAATCACATCTGTCCAAGTTAAACAGTTTCCACAGAAGTCTGAACTAAGTAGTCAAATATTTCATGTCCTCAGTATTGATGGAAAAGGAATTCCCTCTTTAAGGCCAGTTAAAATCTACTTTGCTCCAAATACCAAATGGCATGGAAGCACTGACTGAAGTCTCGAGTTCTAATTTGTAATTGTAAAGGCATCTTTTATCCATTATACTGACGCCTTCTTAGATTCTGGAGCAGTCTTGTTCTTCCTCCTGGATAGCACAGTATTCTGCTTGTCACACGCTCTGTCTGTGGAGGTGCAGATCCTAGCTGAAAGAATCAGAGAGCCAAATAATGGAGATAGGATATCAAGAGTTACTGAAATTTTATTGGCACAAATGTGGGAAAATCTGGAAGAATTTCTAAACAGTATTTCTTACTCTTGTCTGGAAAACATTTCTGGAGACTTCAGTAATTTCTAGGATTATCTGTTTGAAGATTTCAGTTGCAAAGTTCTATTTCCTTTCTGCTAAAGGTCACTAATACAAGGTATAAATAAATCTTCAGTGTGGATTGCATATTAGTGGGGATTGCATATTAGTGTAGTGTCTGTCCATTGACAATATCTGCGTTAGCTTTTAAGCTGCTTATTATTTTTAAAGCCATGCACATTTCCTTCATGCACCTTATAGCCTTATAAATCATGCTAAAATTGCACAGGGATGAGATACAAAAAATGGGTGTGTGATATTATTAATTGCGTGTGGATTTGATAGAACAGGAGGCAAAAATGCTCCGAGTCTTCTGACTGCAAGTCACGTATACCACAGATTATAATGAACACCTCAGAAAAAGTGTACGTTTGTTAAACAGACTTGATATTTTCCACAGCTGCCCTTGAGGTCTTTTCTCAGTTATATCTCTCAGTCATTCCTATGCTCAGGTACCCTGAATGGAAGCTATGAGAAACAACAGTTGGAGTCACAAGCAGAAAAGACTTTTGAGATTTGGAGCATAAGGGGAGCTCCACTGTGCCTTCCTCTCCTGTAAAGTGTGCTGTATAGCTCTGGAGAGATGTGCAGGAAGCTGACTGATCACCACAGGCTGAAAGCATCAGTAAGAAGTGTGAGAGTCCCCAGACTAAGAACTTTCGGTCTGAACATACAGAGAAAACAGTGGATGAGGAAAGGGAATACAATATGTAGTCATAAATGCTAATTTCTGTATATGGCAGTGTGGATTATGAATTATAATGAGACTATAAAGTTTGTTTCACTGCTGATTTTCACCGAGGTATTGACAGGTGAACTCAGTCGTTATGGTTTGGGTTGGGTTTTTTTTTGTTATTGACATCCATGGGAGCCACGCTGCATTTATGGTATATGAAGTCTAACAAAACCAAAAGCAAACATTCTTGCTTTTTGAATAAGGAAATACTAGCTTGTCAGAATCCTAATAATTGTATATTCCACACTCATACAGAGCAGCTACAAGAGCAGACCTTTAACAACAGTAGTATTTTCATGACTTGCTTGGAGTTAAGATGTGACTTTGTACATGAATTCTGATATTTTTATTTTTCTTATTTCTGATTTCCAAGGTGGGCTTTTCATGCAGTTAAATCAAGGCACTGCATTATAGTGACAAAACAAGCTGAGCAATAGAGATATGGGCAAAACATTCTTATGAGTTCACTCTTTGGAATAACAATAAACCAGATTTTGTATTACAGCCTTGACTTGGAACTATCTGTCTTACCTAACAGCTGCTTTGAAGGTCAGATTTACTGATGAAGTCACAGGTGAAAAAGAAAATTCGTCTTGACAGCTTGCTTACAGTCCCAGTGCATTGGTGTTGAAGTACTGTTTTTGTTATTCCATTTAAGAGATTATCTGTTCAGACCAGAGTTCGTATTTTCAAAATATTCCATCGATGTTGCTAATTTCTGACAAAGTAACTGTGAAGGATATAGAAAAGTATGAATTAATAGAATAGAAACAATGAAATGGAATGAAAGAAATAATTTGATGAATAATCTATAGGTGATGAAACTGGCAAAAAATGGCAACCATCCAAAATTTAAAATGGTGTGAGAAACTATCAACAATGTTAGTTTACATCACTTAATTATAAATGCTTCTATGTATCAATCCCAACATTCCTAACAGGAAAAGCAAGAGTTAGTAGCTTCATTGTTAAACATGTTTTTATTTCTCTTCATCCTCAACTGATGGAGCTTCATTCCTTTCTTGATATAAAAAAAAAACATTTTCAATAGCTGCATTTCATCACATTTCATTTGTTCCATTTGAAAAATAAAGTGTAAGAAAGACCATAAGGAAAGAGTAGATCAATCATTTTTTGAAAAGTATACTTGCAAATAAAGGCAAATACTCCTCCACTTGTTCAGGTGAGCAGTCTTTACTACTTCAGTGAAATTCCTTCTGTAAGGAAGACAAACAGGATTCAATTCTTTTAGGTGATAATCATGGAATCATAGAATGGTTAGGGCTGGAAGGGACCTTACAAGTGGTAGTAGCTTTAGGCTTCAAGGTGGGTTGATTCAGATTAGATATTGGGGAGAAATTCTTTATTGTGGGGGTGATGAGGCACTGGCACAGGTTGCTCAGAGAAGCTGTGGCTGTCCCCTCTGTGCAGTGTTCAAGGGCAGGTTGGATGGGGCTTTAGGGAAATGTGGTCTAGTGAACTCCCATGGTAGGGTGTTGGAACTAGATAATTTTTGAAATCCCTTCCAAACCAAAGCATTCTATGGTTCTGCGTATCCAAGCTAGCTGTAAATGATCTGGCTTGAGTACCAATAGTAATGGAGATACATTTCTGTAGGGTGCTGACAGCGGATGGTCAGCTTTCACAGAAGTCTATAAACTCTTCTCTGCAACCACAAGCTAAGCAAGCTATTGTTCTTAATTTGAACGTGACCGGACTCTAATGAGCATACTTTCAGATTTCTTTCTACAGATTTCTTTCTGCATCACATATGACCTCCATTTACTCAAGTTTACAAATTCGATATTCTGCTTCTGAAGATTCACCTGGTCTCATGATAAAGAGCTGTAGACAAGAAAATAAGCAGCCCTTTTTGGATTTTGAGCATCATTCATTTCTCCTAGCTGACCTAAAGACATTAGTTCCACTAGTCAATGGCCCAAAGCACCACATCTACATGTCTTTTAAATTCCTCCAGGAATGGTGACTCAACCACTCACCTGGGCAGCCTGTTCCAGTGCTTTAACAACCCTTTGGGTGAAGAAATTTTTCCTCATATCTAATCTAAATGTCCCTGGTGCAACTTGAGGCCATTTCCACTTGTTATATGGGAGAAGAGACCAACACCCATATGCCTGCAAGCTCCAGTCAGGTAATTGCAGAGTGTGATAAAGTCTTCAAATAAGGTCACCGCTCTGACAGCATCAGTAGATAAAGGGAAGGCAACTGATATAATCTGCCTGGACTTGTACAAGGCCTTTGACACAGTCTCCCACCACTTCCTTACCTCTAAATTGGAGAGATGTAGATTTGATGGGTGGACCATCCAGTTGGTTGAAGGAACATAGACGAAGGGTGGTGGTCGATGGGTCTATGTCCTGGTGGAGGCCGGTGACAAGCAGGGTCCCCCAGGGGTCTGTCTTGGGACCGGTGCTCTTTAACATCTTTATCAATGACATCAATGATGGAATTGAGTGCACCCTCAGCAAGTTGGAGGATGACACCAAGCTGAGTGGTGTGGTTGACGCAACAGAAGGAAAGGAAGCCATCCAGAGGGATCTGGACAGGCTGGAAAGGTGGGCCCAGATGAACCCAATGAGGTTCAACACTGCCAAGTGTAAGGTCTTGCACTTGGGCCAGAAGAATCCCAGACAGAGATACAGACTGGGAGAAGAGCTCCTTGAGAGTAGACCTGCTGAGAAGGACCTGGGGGTCATGGTGGATGAGAAACTTAACATGAGCCAGCAGTGTGCTCTTGCAGCTCGCAAGGCCAATGGTATCCCTGGCTCCATCAGAAGAGGGGTGGCCAGCAGGGCCAGGGAGGTGATTGTCCCTCTCTACTCTGCCCTTGTGAGGCCCCATCTGGAGTCCTGTGTCCAGGTCTGGGGCCCCCAATACAAGAAAGACGTGGAACTGTTGGAGAGGGTTCAGAGGAGGGCCACAAGGATGATTAGAGGGCTGGAACATCTGCCCTACAAAGACAGTCTGAGGGAGCTGGGCTTGTTCAGCCTAGAGACGAAAAGGCTGCAGGGGGACCTCACTACAGCCTTCCAGTACCTGAAGGGAGCATACAAACAGGAGGGGAATCAACTTTTTAAAAGGGTAGATAATAGCAGGACAAGGGGGGATGGATTGAAGCCAAAGGAAGGAAGGTTTAGATTAGATATTCTGGGGAAGTTTTTTACAGAGAGAGTGGTGAGGTGCTGGAAGGGGCTGCCCAGAGATGTGGTGGGTGCCCCATCCCTGGAGGTATTCAAGGCCAGGTTGGATGGGTCCCTGGGCAACCTTGTGTAGATGCAGGCTTAGAGGTTGGTGGCCCTGCCTGCGGCAGAGGTGTTGGAACTCTATGATCCTTGGGGTCCCTTCCAACCCAGACCATTCTATGATTCTATGATTCTGTGATTCTCTGCCTCCTTTCCAAATAAGGTCACCTCCCTGCCTCCTTTTCTCCAGGCTAAACAAACCCAGTTCCCGCATCCACTCCTCATCAGGCTTGTGCTCTAGACCTTTCACCAGCTTTGTTGCCATTTTTTGGACACACTCCAGTTCAAAGTCTTTCTTGTAGTGCTGGCCCCAAAACTGAATGCAGTACTTGAAGTAAGGCTTCAGTATCTGCTAGGATGGAGACTCTACAAACTGTCTGTGCAAGTGCTCCATCACCCTCACAGTAAAAAATTGTTTACTTTCTTTACTAGTGTTTACAAAAATCCTCCTGTGTTTCTGTTTGTGCCCACTGCCTCTTGTCCTGTCACTGGGCACCACTGAAAAGAACCTAGTCCCCTCCTCTTTGCATCCTCTCTTCAGATATTTATATACATTGATAAGTTCCTCGCTCGAGCCTTCTCCAGGCTGAACAGTCCTATTGTCATTGTAAGCAATCACACACTTAGAATGATGAGGACATGTCAGATAAGTATTTTTGACCTTTGCTGTTTTGTGAAAATTATTTTCTTATGACAGTCTTAATTATAGGAGTGAAAGTTTTTGGAAAAGACATTTATATGTGTGATTTTTGACAGCATTGATTAATCTGCTTTCTATTGATTTCAGTGTGTGTTACAACAAACTTTGCCTTCAAAAAATTACAGAATAAAATTTGCGTCCATCACAATAAAAAATAATCTGTGATTATTTTCTCTTTCTTTAGAATTTTCCTTGCAACAATGGGATTGAAGTCAGAATAATATTTTTGAAAAAAAAAATCTAATTTAAGATGCTCTTGAGTCCTCAAATATGTATTATGAGAGACCTGCTCAGTATAATAATTCAACAAAACCTCCACTGGCTGAGGTAATTTTTTGAGTGAGACAGCCTGTGCATGCCAGTTCAAGTGTGTAGAGAATTACATATTTTTTCAGTCTGCTTTGCAAAAGCTCACATCACCATACAAAAATCTGATAGCAATTACGGAATGCATATTTTTCTGTTGGTAGAGTCCACTGTGTTGAATGCACTGTTATGTGAAACATCAGTATGAGTTCTTAATCAGGGAAACGTCTATACAAATATCATTTATTTCTGTGTAAAATCTGTTTATTTTACTTTCCCCACCCCCTATTTTTATGTGCAGACACAGCTGGGATCAGAAGATCAAAGTGTTTTCATTTCTTCCGGTATTCAGTGCAATGTAGCTCTGCATAGGTCACACTTGACTGATAAGGAGTTAAATCCTTCTTTCTCCTCTGTAGTTGAATATTTCTGGTGCACTAAAAAACACAGGAGAGACTTACTAGCCTTTTCTTTATGTCAGATTTTCTTATACTTCAGTCACCATGACCCTGTACAATGAGGGTAGAATTTAGATCTGTGTGGATTATACACATCAGGCACTGTAAGAGGTATTTTATCAGTATTGAAACAATATGAAATGATGAAAGACTGCAGTTTGTGGACCATTACAGAAATTTCTTCCACCATCTTTCTGCAAAGCTGCTCTGTGAAAGAAGATGTAATTTTTGAAGGTTTCAGTTTCATTGAATTGATTCTACAACCAAAAGTGATGCCAACACAGAGTAGGGGGTACACTAGGAGCCACTTTCTTTAATCCTCATATATGTAGAATGAGAAAAAAATCCCACCAAAACCTTGTTAGAGAACTAAGAACCAAAAAAGTATTTTTACAGTGAGTACAGGTCACCATAACTAAAGAACGTGTCTCGTGGGAACGGAAGACACATTAGAACACAGTCATCCTGCTTCTTCACAGAATTTTAAATATATATAATGTTAATTTTAAATTTAATTTTTTTAAATGTCTTTTTTTTTAAACTTTAGAAAAGTAGTATCATGCTTTAAGCTTACTGGTTCCTTTTTTAACAGTCCTTTGCTTAAAGCACACTTCATTATGAGCCATGAAGAAAAACCCAAATTGAAGAGAATTATTTCTAATTGAGATGGGGTCAGGCTATAACCATACTGAGCTATCTGCATGAAGAAAATTGTGGAAGAGGGCTCTTGTGAGGATCTTTACTGAATACTGGAAATGGTGATGAATATTTACATCATTTGTCTCTGTGGCAAGACATATAAGCAAAGTAAAAATTGCTGACTTTGTCTCTTCCACTAATATGACTTTGAAATAGATATGAGATAACTTTCATGTCATTTATACAAGTTTCCACACATTTTTTTTAAGAGATTTTCCTCTTTCATGTATGAACCTGTTTTACTCAATAAAATCTATTAGAATAGATTCTGATAGAATTTCCTCTGTTACTGAATTGGTCATTCTGTCTTTGCACATTTCTCTTCAAGAAAATAAAAAAAGTATCCAAGAGATAGCCAGCATCCAAGGTTCTGCCATGGAGAATATTTCTTAATTCCATGGACAAAGGATTTTCCACATATGGGAGAGCATTTAGCAATAGATGTCTATGGCTTGTGTTCAGTGGACATTATACACAAGATGCTGTCTCCTGAAAATTGCAATACATAATTTGCCTATAAAAATGTTGAGCTTTCCTGATGGCTCAATTATACATTACCTGTTCTAGTCTATATGCTAACATATGTCTGTCCCCTTTCTGCCAGCCTCTTCAAACTTGAATGACATTTCCTTAGCACAAACTGCAGTAACCTTGATTCTTCCAGTTACAACATTCCACGATTTAGTCCTTTTGTGTTAAACAGGAGGCAGCCTTTACGAACTGAGATCCCTTTAGATTGCCTGACTACGAAAAATGTTGCAGTAGAGTAAATCAAAGCAGTTTACATAGAGCAGTTCAAAGGCCTAACAAAAATATGCTTGGTCTATTTTAATTATTGTTTAACTGAATTAACTTGAGTCAGTAAGTTACCTGTGCAAAATAGACATAAACAGGAGTTCAATTAATTTAAGTGTCTCTGTAATGAGGTTTTTATAGTTTGGTGAGCAGCAGGGGAAAATCTGAAATTGCCTGTCCTCAAAGACTCAGAAAACAGGAGGACAGTAAACATGTTTTTTGCTTAGAAATGAAATCTTATTTGGGCTACTTGGCAGTAGGAGACAGAAGTAAAATATTTTCCAGTGAAAAATTGTTATTTTGCAATTTGGAAAGTAAAGGTTTAAAATTTATAGTTAAAATTAAGATTTCCCTGTGCTGATATCATGGGCTGTGCTCTGATAAATCGTATAAATCAGAGCTTGTCTCGACACTTATGGATTACCATTAAGTTCTGTGCATCTAAAATGCCTGTTGCAAACTATTTTATTATTGCAGTGGTCTTTGACAGAATGGATTCACAGGGTATTTTTATATTGGTTCTTTTCTCTGTGTACATATGCCTCCAGATAAAACTGGGATTTTTGTGTTTGGTTTTTATACACATTGATATCTTTGAAATAGCATTTTAAATCTAGTGGAGACAGACTGTATTTTGAATGTATTATCTAGTCAAGATAAACTCTTATCTCAAGAATTTGATTTGTCTGGAGTTACTTTTGAGAAAATCTAGTATGTTAAGTTATAATTTTCCTTTAAAAAGTGACAGATATAAGATGTGTTAGTGTTAGCCAGGACCCTAATGAAGAAGCATAACCACTGACTGTTGTGCTCTGAGGTGGTTGTTTCATGCCTTCTTTAGTCTGATGTAAATGCCCTTTTCACTACCTGCAGCCACTTGTTGCTCGTCCCTGTCTTGTGCACATCTTGGTGTTGAGGTGAGTAAACTGGGTCTGGGAAGTGATCCTGCTGGAAACAGCAAAATAAACAAATAGCTCACAAGATTCATTTTCAGCCAGATCAGTTTGCTGTTCTGACTCATTAAGAGACCAGTAATTGTTCATGTGCGCTATAAATGTGCTGGTAAAGGTTGTGTAGATGATGTAAATCACCTCCTTCAGTAGCAACCTGCATTTATGTTGAGATTAAAGTAACGTGAAGGTACATTCTAAATGTACCCAGCAATGATCTTAACCAGCCATGACAGATGTATGCTCCTACTGACCATTTTTCAAAAGTGATCCAAGTTACCTCTTACAGTACTTCCAGGATTGCTCAGTAGGTCTAAAATGATAATGTCTTAAGCAAATCCATCTGCACGATATCCAGTCATGGCAAAGTTTTCACAGAATGATAGCAACTGCATTGCGGTTGCTGAGCTCAAAAGATACTCCAGAAAGAAAACCAGGCTATGAGAGTAAGCAGTATGAAATGCTGTAAATGTTACACATGGCTACACGTAGTAGTTTTTAAGGACTTAATTTGTCACAGACAGGGACGAATTTTAAGTGTGGCAGTGCTAACAATATTTATTCTTCTAGTTTTTAGGTTTCCTTGTGAACGAATGCTAAGAGTCATTTGAAGCCTGCCTTACACTTAGCTTGTGAAAAAATCTGGTTAGAATTTCTACATCATGATATCATATTTTTCAGTATGCATAACCTTTAGCACAGCAGTCAGAGGAATGAATTCTTTGCATTTCAGTATGAATTTGAAATTTTTATATTAAATATTAATGATTTTTCCGCAGCAACTTGTATTTATTGAATCAGGGAGGGAGGGGAATAAAAATCTTTCAGTGCTGGGAAGGTAGCAACTCCCTTTTTTCCACAAGCAAGAAAATCTGAAATACAGAAAAAGAAGTAAGTCATTCAAAGGCTACTGATGAAATTTGTATTCTACTGAGTATCAAGTAATGCATTACCCTCAAGTTCATATTTCACTATACTAGACAACTTTGGGTGGTTTCAGAAAAAAGAAATGTACACTTTCTTGTCTTCTTGGTAAATCTGTGGTTTAATTAGACACAGCTTAATCCAAACTAATTCACTGTAGTGGTTTGAGGCTTGCTTCCCATTCCCTGAGTCTAAGTGTGGATCCAGGCATGTGTAACCAGTGCAGTTACATCAGATCCTATGCTCAGAGTTAGTCCCTGCCCATTAGCTTCACTGACAAGATCTAGGTGGGTGGTGAGTTTTTGGTTACAAGCTTTTATGACAAAATTTGCCAGACTCTTATTTCTGCTCAGAAAAATATTCAAAAACATAAAACTATTTTTATTATTATTTTTTAAATTCTGCATGCAAGAACTGTATAGCAAAATCACCAAATTCTATGTTTAGCTTAAAAATAATAAGTTGTGATCTTGTTTCATCATTTTTGGCATTCTGGGACACACTTGACAAGAAGCAGAACCATCCCAAAGCTTCTGTGTGTGGTACATATGGCATGAGACATGCCACCAGAGCCTGCAAATCACATGAGCATTATATAATGTGACAAAAGTGGATTTGTCCGTAAAAGGAAGGGCAGTTTTTTTTGCTTTGATTACTCTGTTTCCCTTCCCTGTTCTCTGCTTTTTCCAGCACTGGGTCTGTTTCATTTTCATTATTTTATATATATATATATATATATATAAAGGAATCTGACACAGATGATTCAGCCTTGCCAGATGTGTTTGATCTAGTTGTCCAATATAAACACCGTGCACTGATTCTCAAAGGAATCTGTGCCACAGTAAGCACAAAAGCTCCTGTAAAGATTGTCTGCTTTTCCTGACTTATTCACAGCTCCCCTTGAGGGTAAAATTATCAAAATATTTTAAAAAGGCATAAAAAATCCTGGTGCTGGCATTGCATCACAGTAGTTTTTTACAACATTATAAGAGGTAACCTCTAGGAAAATTGGTCAGTTAGCAAATAAAACTTTGGTGCTTCCAGTAAAAGTCAGGATCTCTCAGGAGGTTTTTCTGTAAACATTTTTTTTGAGATTCAGGTTTTTTTTTCAAGATAAATTTGCCCTTGGCAGATACCATTTTAGATATATTTCTTTTTAAACAGTTAAGTGTATTGAACAATAGCCTATCAGTGGGAGTTTCTGGATGAAAAAGTGAAAAGGAAAGATAATATAATTAATATAATTTAATTAATATAATAGTCTGAACGTTTGGCCAAGGAAAGTATGTTAGTACTGTTATTCTCACACTGTTATATAATTTGTTCTCAGGTATACTTGGTCTCTGAGTTTCAATATCTTCATCTAGCTATGAAGAAAAAGGTGTTCTCAATACAATCAGCTCACAAGTCCCAAATTGAGAAACTGTTTTCTAGTATGTATGAAAACTGAGATAGAAAAAAAGATTGCACTATATATTTTTTTTTTTAATTTTCTTGTGTTGTGGATGATGGTGACCATTCTGCTAGCATTTGTTATGTTTTCAAATGTCCAGGTGCATTTGAACTCCTCTGATTTTTTTTTTTTAATTTAATATCATGTTATCTTAGCCTAATGTCAGATTCTGTCTGCTCTTGTAGACATCTGTGGGGGAAAGATTAACAGAACTTGATGGAAAAGTGATTGCACAATAGAAGGTTTTAATAAACATCCAAGAGAGTACAACTATTTCAATACAATCCTTTTGGAGGGGTGTCTTTCTTGAGTACAAATTATAGTTAGCAATTTTTACAATCTTTCTAATTTCTTTCATATTTTCTACACTTTTGCATTTAATAGGACTTTCCCAGTGAGCCTGCAATTACTCTAAGGAACTCTTTGCATTATGAATCAGACCAGGCATCCTAATATGGAAAAAATGGGGTTTATTATAAGAGATAAGAACATGTTGGATCTGGAAGAATGTGTAACTTTAGCCAGGCTTAATACCAAGGTGACAATTTTTTTCTCTATTTCTTAAGCCACAACAGAAAATATATAACTTTTTTTGAGTCATTGTGGACTCTCTGTTTTCTGTCTACACAATCAGTCAGGTTATAGATATACAGAAAACTCTCTTCATGAAGAACTGTGCTACAGTATGCTTGTTATGGGGCTTTATGAGCAAGAAAATAGGCCAATACCTTTGAGGTTATAAGTTGATTTAAATTTACCAAATTGCAGCTGTCTAAAGATGACTGGATTTTGAAGGTAACAAAGCTGTAAATATTTATAACAGAAACACTGGAGAAGAGCTTTGCACAGCTGACGCAGCAAAGCAGAAGGAAATCGAAAGATCTGTTTTCATAGGACAACACAATTTTTCTCTGAAATTTTATGAATCTTTGCCAGTGAACAGCCTAGGAGAGACCAGTTGGATAAAGTAGAGGTGAAGAAAACATAAGGATGTATCAACCATTAATTTCAATCAAATAAAGGAAAAATGTGCAGAATCACATTTGTGTTAATGGATATCAGAATTCTGTAATGATGGGGAAGTTAACTCACATGTGATCTAAAAAGAATAAAATTTGGTACTGTGGGTACAGATAAAAATGTAAAAATAGCTAATATTTTCATTGCTAGGACTATAAGCAAGTCCTACACTGAGCAGAAAGCAATTAATTATTTTCACTGCTGAGAACTGTGTACAGAGAAAATGCAACTGTTCATTTTTTTTAATGTCCTTTTTATCTTTTGTTCTCTAGTTTTATCTATGCTTAACTGTCTGAGCTTCAGTGCAGCTTACTTTGTTTTCTTTCTGCTCTCTCAGGCTTTAATAAAATATTTCTGTTAGTTATTTCACTGAGATCTCTGTTCTTCCTTGTGCAAGACCCTTGCCCTCTTACGTACGGTGGCATGAAAATGTACTTGTTAGCCTTTGCTGATGTTACAGAATCTACATTGTTCAGTAGAAAACATTGAGAGGGAGGTCTCTAGACTGAAAGAAAAATGGGCCCTGGAGTTCTCATGGGAAGAGTAGATGCAGCCATTAGCATGCAGGCATTAACTTGTTCCTCACAGATAAAACTGAAAGTTTTGTTCCTAGAGGACCATGCCACAAATATGCTGGTGTAGGTCATTGTGTATAAGAAAACTGACAAGTATGTTTGGGCTTTCAGAATGAGTTACATTTCTTGAGTTATAATTGTATAAAGCTGACCATATTACTGCAGTAAATGCCAGTCAAGACACAGGGAAAAGGCTGAAAGAACATAGCAGACGAGGGGTGGAAACGGGAGGAAGGGCAGCCATCTTCCCACAGTTTAAATAGTTTAGTTAGAGGTGGTTTGATTGAAGATGGAATTAGCACCTGTGATGTCAGGATCTTTTTCTGAAAGGGCCGTGCCACAAGTATCTGCTCCTCAGAACAGTGAAGACACACTATGATATCTCCAACAGTTACTTAACCCAACTATAATCTCCAGACACACTCTGGGGTCTGGGTTACTGGAAGGAAAAAATAGGTGTTCAACAGGAGTGGGTGTGACCTATAAGATTCATACACAGATGGCCTCATAAAGGTGTGCTGGAGTTAGCACACTCCTGAACTTATACCTGACAAAGGTTAATGCTCAGGGGAGGATTTCTTCCTCAGGCCAAAGCTACTGTCAGCTAACTGTATTACCATTTGGATTATCTAGGACAGATAGGAATAGGCCTTGAGAACATGCAAATAACACAAGTGAAGACCTGTGGATGAATGAGTCCTGACAAACATTTGGGCCCAAGATTCCCATAGGAACTAAAATCCATCTGTGGCACCAGCAAGGTCTTTGGGTTCACTACCAGATAAACAGAATGGCTACTCTGTCTTGAAGGACAACAAATTGCATATGGTACAGATCCACTGTGAAAGAAAGAGGCAGTGTAAGGAGTTTCCCCTCCCCTATTAGTGGTATACATTTGTAACAACCTGAGGATCATAAATGGAAAGAGAGTTTTATTTTTTTGTTGTGTGTCTGGCTATGTGTTTACTTTGTCTCTGCCTGTATAAAGTCTATTACAGTTCGGAGAAGCTGTACCTGCCTTATTTTTTTAGTATCCTGTTGAGTTGGAAAAATATGGAGAAACAAGGAGACAGATCTTTGGCACTGTGCCTAATAGATCATTTGCCTAAGGTTTCAATCTCAAGTACTTTTTGATTATTTTAGTGATTTCACAAAGATACAGATGGTTCCAGTAGAAAGTGATTCATCACTGAAGATGATTTCCATTCCAGAGAGTATTCCACAATGGCTGAATAAATCTGTTTTAAAGAATACACACTCCCCCGCATGTGATGCATGGCATGCAGTTGTATATTATTTTTATAATCAGTAAATACTGCAGGGAGACTTCTAAAAGATTAGATGCCTCTGAAAGAAATTGCTGACAGTGTTAAAGTGTTGCATAGCAGGAATGATTGACAGCCTTTGGGCAGACAGAAGTTACAAACTCCAAGTATCATTTTTCTATTCACATTTAGGAAATGCTGAAATGTAATATTCTTCTCTATTGCTACATTTTATATGAAGATTAGGTCGTAATAAGTGTCATTCTCTACTACCCTGCATGATGTGGTATGCATCAAAGCAAAAGGAACATAAAATACTCTCATTTGATCTTTGCAGCATTGTAACATTTGCTATGTATTATTTTAAGGTAAAGAATTTTGTAGGTAATAAAGGAGGGGTCATCCAGAAGAAGAGAGGTTCTAAATAGCAAAGACTTTTGTGTATGAGGTGGTTAAATTTATGTGTTGTAAATACCTTTGTAACATTTGAGCCCAAGACTCTACATTCTTCCCTGCTACACTGGGCTTGTATGATTCACATAGTGTAAAGACAAAACATGAACGTGTAAAAATTGACATTCATCCTTCTAACATTAGCCGAACACAAAAGTCCTTAGAGATAGATAAGTAGTGTTTTAAGCTTTCACCAACTGGCCTGTCTTTGAGGTGAGGTAAAACTGGGTGCTGCTTATGTTCCCAGAAAGTATGTGTATAGATATCTATATATAAATATAGATATATTATCACAGTCCATGTATATAAAAATATATAAAGTCCATATATATGTATGCAGATATAGATATAGATGTAGATGTAGATATAAATATAGATTTAGACATAGACAGATGTAGATAGTTTTGTAGCATATACATATATATATATATATATATATTTGAGGGGACGAAATATATATATATATGTCGTGGTTTTACCCTGGTTGAGAGCCGAGATCCACGCAGCTGCCTGCTCCTTAAAGGAAAAGAGCAGGGGGAGAGGGAAGGGGAGGGGGGGGAGGGGGGGAGGGGAGGGAGTGAGAGGCAAGGGAAGGGAAAAGGAAGGGGCAAATAACCCCAAAACCAAGAAACTAAGAGGCCCGTGGGTTGGGATAAGGATAGTTTACTAAGATAACAGAAAGATACAATATAACAATGCTAACAGGACTTTAGAGCAAAAATATATGAAGCTGTTGATACACAATGCAGTTTCTCACCAAACCACACAACTCAGGCCGTGCCACCCAGAGCCGTCCCAGAACCCGACCGTCCCCCAAAAACTGCGCGTCCTGGAGCCGCCCCCCCACTCCTCCCATCAGCCCCCCGATATCCTGGGCAGGACGTAACTGGCGTGGAATACTCTCTTCGGCCCGTTTGGGTCACCTGTCCTGGCTTCACCCCTCCTTTCTCATGAAGAGCTGAGAAAGTCCTTGACTGTCTGACAGCAACTAGAAACATCAGGGTGTTATCAGCACTACTCCCATTTTAACTCTCAAACACAGCATTCCATCCGCTGCTACAAATGAAGTTAACTCCATCCTGACCAAAACCAGGATATTATATTATATATACAAACTTTTGAGTGAATCTACTACTGACCAAAGTACTAATCTAAAATCTCCATATAGCTGAAATGTGTAGTAGTCCTAAGCAAGTTGCCACAGTTGGCTTCCTTTGGGCATTGTGAAGGTTGTATGTTGTCAGAGCACAACCAGAAAGCTTACTGCCCTAACCTCACTGCCATGATAACACTCATGAATCAGCTCAGTTTTCACTCTTCCTACCAAATTAATCCTACCACTTCACACAAGTGTGAAGAGCAGATGGACACAATAAATATTGTCTGTCAGACACCACAACAGAGCCTCTTACCTATCAGTCATGATTGTTCACCTAATTTCTAGCATAAGGCATAAGTAACCCAGAGACTACAGACCTTTTTCCACCTTTTGGCAGCAATCACCTGTGATTGCTTGAGACAGAGGATAATATAGTTTCTTCTCTTACTTAATTTGTTTTCTTCCAATGCACAGTCCTTAATGAATGTGAACCTATTCTAAATTGGTGGCTGAAGTCTTATCTAGGAGTAACTAAATTAGGGAAAAACTACTAGGGGGTGTTTGCCAATGTATTATATCAGAGAACTAGTAATAATGCTATTGAAGAAATTGAAAATGCCTTAGAGCACAAAAAATATCAAATAGGAAGTAGAAACTGCTTAGATTTGCATATTTATTAGTGATAACCTTCTATGAAGAAGTAAGAGTACAGAAGCAGGTGGTGTAAAAAAAGGCTCCACTACTTTGGAAATCAGGACTACTTTAATATTGAACAGAATCTTCCTAAAAGGGGACCTGAGTGAATACAAAGAGTAGGTCAGTGAGTGATAATTTCAAGGAATGTGTGAGAGAAAGTAACTAGTGAAAGAAACTGTTGAAATCAGAATGGTAAACTAAGCTCCTGTGGAGAAAAAAACTGGATAACAAAGGGACTAATGTGGCTGCATCTGCCATTTTTTTCATGGGCAAGCAAGCACAGAGTTTTAAGGACAAAATTAAAAAGAGTAAACATGAGAGAAAATGGCACAAAAAAACCCAAGAAACATTCTTCTGTAAGAGGAGGAAACTGATAGAACTATTCTGTAAAGGGAGCTGGTGTTTAAATAATCATGGGTGCAGAAAAGGATGAAACACTCTTTCAAAGAGCCATTTATCGCTACTCACTTAATAAACAGACCATGACACAAGGTCATGTATATGTGTATATGCTATATGACTGTATGATTGCAATATGACATTTCTCACAGCATTCTGATTGAGAAACTGGCTGCTACTGGCCTGGATAGGCACACCTTCTGCTGAATTAAAAACTGCCTGGGTGGCCAGGTCCAAAGAGTGGTGGTTAATGGAACAAAATCCAGCTGGAGGCTGGTCACAAGTGGTGTCCCCCAGGGCTCAGTCCTGGGTCCAGTCTTGTTCAACATCTTTATCAATGACCTCGATGAAGGGATTGAGTGTTCCCTCAGTAAGTTTGCAGATGACACTAAGCTGGGAGGAAGTGTTGATCTGCCTGAGGGTAGGGAGGCTCTTCAGAGGGATCTGAACAGACTGGACTGATGTGTTGAGACCAGTGGGATGAAGTTTAACAATGCCAAGTGTAGAGTGCTGCACATGGGACATAACAACCCCATGCAGCACTACAGGCTTGGGGGAGACTGGCTGGAGAGCTGTCAGGCAGAGAAGGACCTGGCGGTGTTGGTTCACTGAAGGCTGAATATGAGCTAGCAGTGTGCCCGGGTGGCCAAGAAGGCCAATGGCATCCTGGCTTGTATCAAAATGAGTGTGGCCTCTAGGGAAGTGATTGTGCCCCTGTACTTGGCATTGGTGAGACCGTACCTTGAGTACTATGTCCAGTTCTGGGCCCCTTGCTACAAGGACGTTGAGGTCCTGGAGAGAGTGCAGAGAAGGGCAACCAAGCAAGTGAAGGGGCTGGAGTGTAAACCATATGAGGACTAGCTGAGGGAGTTGGGGTTGTTTAGTCTTGAGGAGGCTGAGGGGAGACCTTATCACTGCCTACAATTACCTGAAGGGAGGTTGTAGAGAGGTGGGAGATGGTCTCTTCAGCCAGGTGGCAGGAGATAGGACAAGAGGAAATGGCACAAAGCTGTGCCAGAGCAGGTTCAGATTAGATGTTAGGAAAAAAAAGTTGTTGGGGCGTGGAACAGGCTGCCCAGGAGGGGGTTGAGTTGCCATCCCTGGATATGTTTAGAAACAGGTAGATGAGGTACGTTTTGAAGATGAGGTTTGTTGAAGAAATACTGGGCAGCCTTGGAATCAGTAGAGATTATCAGTTTGGATGTGGAAAGGATAAGGCAAATAGGATATGGCACACGCTTTGAAAGGAATAGGGAAAGACTTGGGGACCTGTAGGTGTGTCAACCTGATGTCAGTATTGGTTAAAATGCTAGAATGACCAATTTTAAGATCATCTGTAGGAAAACAATGCAAATTAAAGCATTTGTGTAGATTTGTCAAGATCAAATAGTGGAAACTAAACGTAGTTCCTCCTCTGGTAGGAGAAACAGTCTCATAAATGAAGAAAAAGCAGTATATATGACATACTGTCTTCAGTAAGACTTTTGTCACTGTCCTGCATGACATTCTCATTTGAAAACTAACAAAATATGGTCCAGATGAAATAAAGCAACCATCCAATGGGGAAACACAATGTGATTCTCAAGGTTGTGCTCTCAGTCTGGGAAGTCAGTTCAGAAGTACTGCATAGGTCTGTCCAGTGCATGCTTCTGTTCAAGAGTTTCATTAATGGCCTGGTGAAATAAAGAATGTATTGAGAAAGTCTGCAGATATCGCTGGACAATAGAGGGTTTTAAATATTTGGAGGGAAGTCAGGAGAACTAGAATTCAGAGTGTGCTTAGTATAATAAAAGTCCATATTTGAAAGAACATTCTTTTTGTGAATCACGTCCATAAAGCAAATGCAAATAATATTCCCTTTATTTGTATATATTCTATTTTTAAAGCTTAGCTTTTCCTTTAAATTCATAGCAGGAATGTATAGATGTTAGATTAAAATATCTTAATAAGCATTCACTGATCTTCACAGATTTGAGTGACACTGAAATTCACTAAAACCTACAAAATGACAGAGGAAGTGTACATATTTTCTGAGGAATACATGATTAAGCCTTTCATAATTCATTGACCAACTGATTAAATTAGAAGCTATTTTTACTTAACCCAGGGAAACAAACCAGGCCAGATAGGTGAAATAAACTGTGGCAAATATTTAGGAACAAGCAGTCTAGGTTAATCATATATGAGACACATAGGGAAAGTTCATGGAACTGGGTACTCTGAGGGGTGATACTAATGGAATGTGATGGGAAGCAAACTGAACTGATAGAGCCCAGTGAAAAACTGCAGTGAAAAAGCAAATTTAAAAGAATGTCTAATGTCATACTACTGTACACCACAGGAGATACTGATAACACTAGGGAGAAGCTCCTTAAACACATGGTCAGGCTGTCTAAACTGCCAACACCAGTTTGTGTGTATGAAGAATAACACAGCAAATCAAGGCATTTCATTATTTTTTTGGGGGGGTGGGGGTGGTGTTCTTTTGGTTGGTTAGTTGGTAGGGCTCATTTGATTTTTCCTGTGGAAAATGACTCCTTTCCTCAGCTGTGTTTGGTATTGTAGGCTGTTGAGTTCCTTCATCCAATGGAGTGGTGTTAGGTTTTCGGAAATCCATCAGTGAAGACTTGGGCACATCTGACCATCTGTGGTTTGCTGTGAAATGCAAGAGTACAGTCTGCAGTGGTGTTTCCTGAGGTGTAACTCCAGAACTTTTAATTGTAATAAATGGGGATGCAAGCATCCCTTTAATATTTATATATTTGTTTGTTTTGTTTCTGGGCAGTATTTTACTGGTGGAACCTTAATGTACTTTCTTTATTGTAAATCATGAGATTAGTAGAATGGTCAGCCCACTCTTGCTGTGAGGGCTGGGAAAAAGAATATTTTGAGACCAGGAAAGCTGTGTTACTGGGAATCTTCCATCAACCACTGCACAACAATCTTTTAGTAAATAATCTGAACAATTGTTAGGAGTAAAAGATGACAGAATTCTTTATCACTGGATACAAAGTATCTTTTATCTAAATTAGTGCTCAGAGAGGGTAAAAGGGGTGGAGCAGAACATTGTCTTGCTTATATGATCCCTAACTCAAATAAAGGTTCCAGTTTATTACACCCAACCTGTACTTGAGGGGGCAAATGAGTGGATATTCAAAGTATAGTATGGCAATACAGGAAAAGGTGATATTTGACTCAACCACCAACCTGCAGTCCTGCACTGTATGATGGGAGCTTTTTCCATCTTTTGCTGGAAATTCACATCAGATATGAGAGTCAGTGAAGTAATGAGATAATTGTACCACTGACACCTCTTTAATGACTGTTTTAAACTGTCACACTCCAGACTGAGGCCATACTTTCACGGCCATTGATAACTAACACATTACTGAATCACTCATTTATAAAAAATTGATCCAAATCAAGCATTTGGTTTATGGGTGTGTTTATATTGCTTTATCTGGAACGCACTGTGAAACTGATGACTGGGCTTATGCCAAAAGCCAGATAAAATGGTATTTAGTTCATGGTACAAAGTCAGCCCATCAAAACATGTGTTAAAACACCTCAAGCTTCAATGGGTTTGTGCTGCATCAGTGCTTTTGTGTCATGCGATGGTAGTGATTTTCATCTGAAGCTGGGAGCCCTAAACCTAAACTCACTGTACCATGGGACTACAGACTGAGAACATAGTTGCAGTTATTTTCCCAACTATATTCCAGTTGGTATATAAAAAAAATGTTTGCTCTGCTTTGCTTGTGAATATATATTCTTATTTCACAATTTGTCATCACTTTGATTTTAGCAGTGCTAGAAGGCGTGAGCTGAGCTGATCTGCACCCTGGGCCAGAGGAAGGAAGTTTCTCCCAAGTGTTGTTGCCTGCTTATTCTTTTTCAGACCTTGTGATCTCCGTGAATCAGTTTGCAGTGGGACTGCACTAAGCTATGCAACCACATCTGAGGATAATGCCTTGTGGTATGACGTAGAAATGAGGAGTCAGAGCCCATAGTTACTTGGGTTAGATTTGTCACTTAGGGAGACATGCATAGAGCATCAGCCACAGTAAAATGGAGAATATCTTTTGGACAAAACAAAAAGGTTTTGTCTGGGAGGAGTGGAGAAAGCCATGTATCAAGGCTAAAATGACCATGGAAAGGAAGGAGAAATGAAACATGCTACTGAGACCATCTGCAGCCAAATCCTCAGCTTTGCCCTGATCTGTTCTCAGATTGTCTCAAGTGGCCTATACTCTGCTTATGGCCTGTTGTGGCTTTGCCCCTGCTGGCAGTTAAGCCCCACACAGCCGCTGACTCACTCCCTCTGCCATAAGGGGATGGGGAGGAGAATTGGAAGAGTGGAAGTGAGAAAACTTGGGGGTTGATATAAATTTCAATAGGTATGGTTATTTGGGAAGACAGAATTCCATCACTACAAATATGTCCCCCTGATTCTTTCTTTCCCCAGCTTTTCTCATATGGTATAAAATATCCCTTATGGTCGGTTAGGATCAGCTGTCCCATTTGTGTCACCTCCCAACTTCTTGTCTACCACCATCATCCTCACTGGTGGGGTTTGTTGAGAAGTAGAAAAGGCCTCAGCTCTGTGTAAGCACTGCTCAGCAGTAATGAGAACTTTTATATATAATGAAAACATCCCTATCTTATCAACACTGTTTCCAGCACAAATCCAAACCATAGTCCTATACTAGCTACTGTGAAGAAAATTAACTCTATCCCAGCCAAAACCAGACACCACCATTCTGCTTTACAGTGGAATCAACATAACCAAATTACTGATCATTACAGAGCTTTAAGGAATACATGGAGAAGTGCTGCATACTAAATATGGATTTATCATACCCAGCAAGTGTGAATATAATTTATGAATGAAGATAGCAACACAGACTGGAAACAGCTTTGTTAAGGTTGAAAATATGCTAGGTAATAATTTTCCTTGAAAAGAAAAAGTGATTTTGAATGTTTTTATTTTCAAAATGAGTGAGTTGGTTTAGTGTTCAAACAATGAATCAGAGGAAGCAGCTGAGTTCTTATGAACAGGTGGAGAAATACCTCTTAGTGAACATGATTCTCAAAGGGAGAAGTATAGTGAAAAAAATTACCACAAGTTTTTAAAGACTTTTTCCAAACTGGGACAGATAACTACTCTGAAAGTTAGTATAATTCCTTTGGGTTTGTTTTTTTTTTTTTCTTTGAAATATACCACAACTACAAACTATCTTCTCTGAATATAAAGAAAAAAACAAGATGTGTGATTGCTGTAAATTGGAAAATTTAGGTATGTAGAATATTTAATAAGTATAGAAGGGTTGGTGGCCATTACCACTTAGCACTCTTAAAGTTAGTATGGGATACAAAGCATACAGCTTAACCTTAACGATACAGATCTTAAACATTACATGCATGCAATAATTGTCACTTACCAAGCCATCAGTGTCTGTTGTCAGGTAAGGTACCTTTCAGACTCAAATGGTGATGCTGAGTGGTGTCCCTACGTAAGTGGACATCACTGTCATGCAGCCAGATGCTGTGGTGGAAGAGCTCAGAGGTCTCTGACAGCTGCAAATATTTATAGTGGTTGATTTGTAGCCAGATTTGTAGCCAGATTTTCTGCTGTGTTAATGCAGTTTTGGCTGCTTATCAGCTCAGTCTCCAGCCAAATGGGGAAGGGTTGGTGCTGTGTTCTCACACAATAGGATTAACTTTGATTAGGCCCACTTGCTGATCACCTTCTTGGACCAAAGTTCAGCTAGTTCAAATGGGAGGAGTGTATCACAATCTCCACTCTTGACTATAGTCAATCTACTTTACCTCAGAGGGGTGGTATGGTCATCTCTTGCTTCTGTGCCATAAGTATAGGGTGCTATAACATCATTTACTTTCCAATAGGCTAGTAAATCAGATTGACTGATTTTTTAATATTGACATTTTCCCTCATAGTTTGCATATGGTGAGATTAGCACCATAATTTCATGTATAAACAAAGGGTTAACAATAAACACAAAATCCAAAAATTAAATAGGCTACAATTGCATGTAAACATAAAATTCAAAGCTTCAGTTGCTGTTGGTGACCATCCAAGTAGAGTTTTACACCAATAACGTTCTCCATCTTTCTTCACTCTTTGTAGCACATGGCATATCTATCTCATCTGTGCCATGATGGACACTAATTAGGTTCTTTGTACATTGTTTTGAACTTGTTTTAGCAATTGACCAAGGTCATCATGTTGTAACAGTTTTCTTACCATTGTGAGATTTGTTCCTATGGACATAGGCAATAAATTTTGATTCATTATGCAGTTAGATTGCAGTGATTGGTGTGTTGTGAGAGGAACTTAATAGTAACAGTCACATCTCATCATCTTAGTAAAATTACAAATATGAATTTTTGAGTGACTGTATACATCTACAATGGTTTTGCCCATAATTACAGAATCACAAAACGTTCTCATTGAGACACATTATTTTCCAACATGTACAAGTACAGTTTCAGGGGTTTTATTGGGGTGCATTTCAAAATGACAATCACTTTGTTTAGTACCAAGACAGATGTCCTGAGCCTTAATCATTTACTAATTCATAAATTCATCCTTGTAATTTCCATACAACACGTACCTCAACATCAACAGTCTGCCATTTGTTCCCATTTTGTTGGGTCTATATTCTGTGTTATAATGGATAGAAGACATTGCCATGGCAATTTAATCCCAGTGCAATATTTGGGCATATGGTAGGCACTGCAGTATTGTGTATTGTTAAAACAAAAGCTGTGACTTTATGCTGGTGGCATCATAAGTGAAGTTGACTTGATCCTGTGAACACTGGAAATATTCTTCAAATTGATTTGCATTTTCCCACATGACCTTGTGAATTTCAGTAGGTAAGGTGCCCTATTGCTTTCCCCTATAACTGTCATTGTAGTGAATTACACCCGGAACTCAGCTTGAATACAGCCAAGAGCTAGAGACACATATTTCTGGGTAACACAAAGTGCCTTTACAATTAGTTGTTGGACTGATTATTAATTCTTTCCTATCTAGGCAATATATTGGCTATAACCCATTAACTAGTTGTTTGTGTCAGCGGAGAAGATTTTAATATACTCTAGTTTATACAACCTTGTTGCTGAGCTGAATTTGTTTGACAAAACAATAGCATCTATGCTATTTAATACTCCTAATCCTGTTTCCAGGATGCCAGTCACATCTCTCCTTCCTCATTTTGGAGAGGTGAGGATTGACCCATGCAACTAAACTAAACATGCTGTAGAGAGTTTATGAGGAACAGGTAGGCTTGACTTCAAAGATATCAACCTGCATTGAGCATTCCACTTACTTGAGGGACCATAATGGATTAAATAGCATTTGTTGCTGCCCTGTGTACTTATCATATAATCATAGAATCACAGAATGGTTTCAGTTTGAATAAATGCCAATGGGTGCCTAATTCCAACTGACCTGCCATAGACAAGGACACCCGCCACTAGACCGGTTTGCCCAAAGCCCCATCCAACCTGGCCTTGAACACTGCCAGGAAGGGGACAGACACAGCTTCTCTGGGCAACCTGTTCCAGTGCCTAAGCACCCTCACAATGAAGAATTTCTTTCTAATATCTAATCTAAATCTACCCTCATCCGGTTTAAGGCCATTACTTCTTGTCCCATCACTCCCTGCCCCTGTAAACTGTCCCTCTCCAGCTTTCCTGTAGACAGCTTCAGGTAATGGAAAGCTGCTCTGAGCTCATACAAAAGGTGCTCCAGGCCTCTGATCATGTTTGTGGCTGTCCTCTGGACTCACTCCAACAGCTCCATGTCCTTTTACTGAGGACCCCAGAGCTGGATGCAGTACTCCAGGGGGATATCACAAACACAAGGCAGAGGGGAAGAATCACCACCCTCAACTTGCTGGCCATGCTGTTTTTGATGCAGCCCAGGATATGGTTGGCTTTCTGAGCAGCAGTCACATATTACTGGGTTGTGTTGAGCTTTTCATCAATTAACACCCACAAGTCCTTCTCCTCAGAGCTGCTTTCAATACATTCTCTGCCCAGCCTGTAGTTGTGCTTGGGACTGCCCCTACCCACGTGCAGGACCTTGCACTTGGCCTTGTTGAACTTCATGCACTTTGTATGAAATTTAATTTTTAATAGCATAGGATCCAAATTCAGAAATCTATGGGGATAAGGTTTCAACAGTCTTATCGGGTGTCTTGAATGTAGTAGGATACATTGGGGGTTATTAGGGTAGTATTTCCTGTGCCGACATGAATTACTCCAGTTTCAGTTGTGGATGAATTGTATCTCCACATGCATAATATTTCTCTTTCCATACTTTCCTTTAATGTAACACTCATTGAACAGCTACTAGCCTTGTTGTATCTGTGCCACTTTTTTAATAAACTATATTGGAAACTAAATTAATTTCCCCTTTATTTTGTGGGGGTTGTGTTTCACTTACTAAGCTTATATTTCCCTCTGCCAAATTCATGTTAATCTATGGGATTCCTAAATTTGTACAAGTATAGCTTTCTTTGTTAGCAGCTGTCACTGTAATGCACTCAGGCTTAAGCATGGCTACAACTGTTAACATATTGATTAGCACAAATAAAAGAAGTGAGAGTCCCCACTCTGGGCATTATTCTTGTCAACATATAGACTACTCCTGCAAGAAGGATAAGCGTTCTTCTGGCAGTTGACCCAGTCTCCATGTGAGTTGTTTTGGTATTGTCCCTGAATACTGTTCCTGGAAAGGGAACAACCACAGTCTCATTGGGGTCACCCCCGACTGGTTACCCCTTCTACTGAGTGGCTGGGATGTATCCACCTACTGCTATGATGTTTAGCAAGCTGAGGCAGAGTAGTTGCCATATTCACCCCTATCCTTCATAGCATGAATGCAGGATGCCTTTGTAAGAGTAGTGGAACATTCAATTAATGATCATAGCAGTGGGTTCTCCTCCTTCCTGCAGATCCATGTACCCTGCACAATAAGCTATTTCACACATGATAGAATGTTTTAACAGGTCACCCTGTTAAAAATACCCCTGATGCCCAAAAGCCGTCCTTTCCTTTCCCATATTTCAGTTTCCCTCTCCCAAGGCTTAACTATTCCTCTATTTTCCCAATTTTCTCACACCGAGCCCTCAGAAAATCTTGGAGGAGGGCTAATTCTATGCCTCTGTAAATAGTGAGTTATTGAATCCACTATCCTGCTGACTATGCCAGTGATATAACAAAGTATTGAAGTCTTTTTTTTTTAATGACCAAATACCTTCAAAGCAAGATGGGATAATAAATTATTTGGATCACTGTAGGAGTAATCGGCAGAAATTAAATGGCCTGTGCTATACTGAAGACAAAGCCAAATGATCAGAAATTCTTTTGGGACTTAGTTATATCAGTCTTTGGAAAAATTCTGTCTTTACTACTGCCAAATCTGCCCTTTCACTAGCTGAAGATCCCGCATAACCAGCTGTTGCACATTTCCTCATTTTATGGATATTTTTAATTTCAACAATATCCCATATCAGCAATTCTATGCCAAAGGCTAGTAACTGCAGCCTAGTTTGGTGCCAATGTCAAACAAAATGAACAAAAAGGAAATGTGGGAGTGGAAGCGAAGTAGATTAACAACATTTACAATTTTCTGAAATTTGTATCTGTTTAGATAAAGGAGCAGTCCTTCATCCAGAGCAGTTTGTCACAGAAGATTCTGCAAGTGTGTCACCATAATTGTTCAGATTTACACATACATGTGTGTGGGATATCAAACACCAAATTCTGTGTATAACAATACACCTGAATTCTACAACTACATCTACCGCTGCTGTTTACAGCATCCCAAATTGCTAAGCAGTAGCCCAAACATGTCCGTGCACCAGATTATTTCCCCTTGTAACTGCACAATCTTTCCTGGGATGCCTTCAGCTCCGGTCATTTGCCATTTCCACTCAACTCCTGTGCCTTCTCTGGGACCATTACTAGAGGGCATACTGCGTGCAGTTACCATCTTCTGGGTGCTAAGAGAGTCTGTTAGCATAGCTCTAGGCCTTTTCACAAATTTCACTTCAATGCCCAAGAGCACTCCTACGTAATTAAGTAGAACAGACAGTGTGAGCTGCCTGCCTTTGCTGTGTGTGGTTGCAGAACTGAGTGCTGTCAACGGCTGATGCTCCCCAAACTGTTTAAATTATTAATAGAAAATAATAACTTAAGCAGTAATTAAATATATTAAAATGCCTGCTTGTTCTGTTACTGCCTTCTTTCCATTAGGGAAACATTTTCAAATTTACTCCTTGTTAGCCTAATTTTTTCCCCTGATGTTCATTAAATTCACAGCCCATAAATAAGCATAATTTACAAAAATGTGTGCTTTTCTTTACATCACATGTGACCCCATATCTCAGAGTGATAACTAGTGGATATGTGTAGCTAAAAATTGATCAGACCTATTTCTGTCCAGTTTCTGGCCATTTATCAAAACAAGTCTGGCTTGCTGAGGAAAGATGATGCTAGAGAATACACACAGATGTCAGCATACTGTCCCTTGCTCCCTACACATAGTCCGACTCTAGAGTGTTTGATCTCTATGCCCATGTGAATGAGAAATGTACTAAGTGTGAGCAGAAAGGGTTTCTGGAGGAGATATTGGTAAATGGACATTGTCTGCTTTTTCCTCAGAGGCCCAATACTGCATGTATACCGTATGACCACTGTAACCTAGGTAAAGTCATTCCATCATTTCCTGTTTGAAGTCAGGGTTGTTCTTAAAGCTACTGCTTACTGTGATCGTGGATTGTATTAATTCCAGCCAATAATTTTTATTTTATTTCTTTCAACTACAGCTATAAAAAGCATATAAAATAAAACCTTGACCAGGGTATTAAAAGTTGAGCTACCAGTAATTTAGCGACAAAGTTCTCCCCAACTTCATTCTGTTACACTATAAAGACTTCTTTGCATAAGAGATTCACAACATGATTTTCTATTTTTTTTCCTCCCCAGCATTTCCACCCTGTGTATGTGAGGAACATTTGGCAGGTTTCCAGTGAAACAATGACTTTTAACAGCTGGAGCCAGACAGGACAATGAAAATGTTTCAGTCAAGTGCTGATATTTCTTATACAATGTGAAAACTGTTCTTGTTTTTTCTATTGTCCTTGCACAATTGACTTTCTGTGGCCTATAATTGGTTTGTTAAATTCTTCCTTATACTTTTACTATGCTACATTCCCCTGATGCTGTATGCATTGCTTCCAAATTGTTACTTCTTCACCAGAAAAATCCCACCCAAAGCCCCAGACAAGCCAAGAGGCCCTGGAGAATATGGTATAAATTGAGATGATTTGATATTTAGAGCTATTGCAATGCATTTCACAGGTACTGCATTGCTTGGATCGTTTTTGTTAAAAGTGAAGCAGTGCATGAAATTTCCCACATCAATTTCAACCCTTTTCAGTGTTTTCAGGTGCACATGAAGGTATTCTTTATACCTCATTGCAGCCCAGGCAGCATCTGAGATCTGGTTTAATCTTAGGATTTCTAACCTGAACTGGAACAACGACTAAGAGCCAGCAAGCTCTATAGGAAGCTTATAAAATGATATTTGCCAGGCTCAATACTGACTGTTTTAATCCTGGAACTGCTGAGGATTACGTATGACATACTCTAAGGCTTCTTCCATTTTATCTAATAAAAGATTCAAAATCACAGGTGGCCAGATTTTAGAGATACCTGTCTGGAGTGCCATCACATGCTGGTTCATTGTGACCACTGCTTTTACATATATTTTAAAGGGCTTTCTCACCCACCCATGGTTTAAGACTGCGTGCTCTAGTAATTCCCTCTTGTGTCCATATCACCATTTAATGTGTTGATCTGATTTAGAGATTTGACAGATTTATCTGCTTCCCTGAGGCAGAAACACTACTGAAATGAGTAAAGAGTACTGACCTGTGTCCTAAAGCAAACATGCAAGTATATGATTTTGTTCAGCAGTGCTGAAGAATATGAATGCTTGCTAGTATCAGCATTATTTCAAGTATTTTCCTGAATGAGGAATTATCTCTAAGCTTATAAATAGTCCCACTGAAGTGCCTGGAATCACTAGAAGTTAAAGGATGTGTCTTGCTACCATAATTGTGGTCTTTAAATTCTTCACAGAAAGACTTGCTAAAAGCAGAATATTTACCAGTCCACTTTAATCTGCACATTATCCCTTTTTTATGAGAACTGGTATAGCTTTTGCTGCTTTTTTTCTCATTTTCATAGCCATTAGCTGACTTCTGAATGGAATTCTCAAAATTAGGATTGCTTTCTTGGAGCTGAGTTATACTCAGAATTTAGTCAGGCTGGCAGTTTCTGATTGCCAGCTAAAATACACTTAAGCACATTTTCATTTAATTTCAAAAGATTGATTTTTTTTTTCTTTCCTTCAGGTTGTTACCTAATGCATTCCACGAGGCAAGGGTTTTTTTCCAGCAGATAAAATACATTTTATCTTTTTAAAGATATGCATTGACCTGACTTACAGTGCTCCTGTGTGAAATCTTGCCTGGTTCTGACTAGGAGAGCTGCTCACGATGGTATTTGCTGCAGAATTTTCACCCAGAGAAAGTAGAATGGAACTTTACCTTTTGATGGAACTGGGATTTTATTCACAAGATTCATAGTCTTACAGATTTTTTTCTTTTTCATTAATCTAAGTGTTCTTTTTTGTTTTCTTTCTCTGACTTTTCCAGATAGTTCTTATCAAGGGTTGAAAACAGTGTCATCTCCGTTATCATATGCTGTTTTGTCCTGGCAATGGTTTGACATATGATGTCTTTGCAGAAAAAATAGCTTAATGTTGTGGTCCTGGGCAACAAATAAGACATTTAGTCTTAGCTATAGAAACTATGACGGCAGAGCTGGCAGGGTTTCCTACATTATTGTTGTACATTTTAAACTGCTGAATGCTTCCTGACAGTTAAACCATCAATGCAGAAAGCCATTGTCATTGACAGTGACTTGTAAATTGCATGGGGACAGTCTTTGCTTAGGAAAAGAAGCAGCAATGACAGAACTTTAATCTGGGATTTTGGTCTTCAAAGTGGGGTGTGTGGACCCCAGGGGATGCAGAAGACAATATGTTGGTATGCAGGAAGAAAACATTTTGTACTCTTAATAAATAAAATAATATTTTAAAATGTCTTTATTTTGTCTTTATCATATCCTTTTTTATTTACTATTTTAATATGGATTTTACAATGTGCATGAAATATTAGTACAATAGCACATGTATATATTTTATTAATAAATTAATAAATAAACAAAAACCAAACATATAGTTGGGGTGCACAATCAAAAATGTTTGAAAACAACAGCTCTAAGACAGAATCCTAGCTGGTTGGCAGAGTACTATGCAAATGAACATACAGCTGATTTACTTATTTAAATTTTAAACCAGTGTGGTTTTAATTGAATTTTCTGATTCATTCCATTATGAGATCATTGTCCTGACATTTTTAATCGGGAAAGTGGGATCTTGGTGCAAATGGAACACTATCTTAGATGCAGGTTTGCTACTGCTGTATCATGTATAGAAATGTGTTAGATCTCTGCAGCATGCTGCAAACTTCTTTTTCATCACCTTGGTATAATCTAGGAGAAAGTGCATTGAATACTGGCGCACAGGAAGGAAGTAAATGCCAAGTCACTATCTGTGGCTGAAAGCCCCCAGAGACTTGACAGAGGCTGTGCTCCTGGGAGTTAATTTTTGGGAATGAGTACCTATTAGACAGGTGATAAGCTGCAGTTTGATTTTTTTTTGGTTTTTTTTTTTTTCTGAATGCATATCCAGGTGCAGGTAGCATCCGGTGCACAGGCAGAGCCATGGCCACATATCTGCATGTAGCAAGTATTAGCCATATAATCCAATTAAGGATCCTGTTGCGAAAGAAGACCCAGACTGCAAGTATCCAAAGTTTCTCCTCGCTAGCACAAGTTGTAGTTGGACAGTCTAAAATAGAGAATTTGGAGACTACTGCTTGTCCTTGGGCTGAACAGTAGCATGAACAGGCCGCTACTGTGGCAAATTCAGAGAGATGTCAAATTACCAATTATGCAACCAATTCTGAGGCCACCAGGAAGGAAATACCTGTTCAGCCTGTATTATTCTAGATTTTGGGGGAAAATTGCTCCTTGTGCAGAACTGCAATTGACTGATTAAATCCAGAACCTGAAAAGAGACCTCCAATCTCAGTCCAGCAACTAACAGTCTCAATGTTATACTGCTTGATAGTTACATAAATTGCCTTGAAGATGTGGGAAATCTAGGACTACTGAGAAAACAGTTATCCATGGCTACTATGGATGGTAATCGAATTACTGTGTTAATTACTGATTTATTCAGCTTGGAAAATGTTATATCTCTACCTGCTTTGCTCTTAATAGGGTTACAATTTAAAGGAGTTGGATTTCCATGACAGCCTAGCTGCAGTCTTCAGTAAACTACCAGACACAAAGACTAAAGAATGTGACACTGGAAGGAAAAAATATTGATACCAAGAATATTTTTGTTCCTGGATGGATATAGACATTTAGGACTATTTGTAGGAAGAACAGCAAGAGTGATATGAAATTAGTTTTCCTCAGCAAAGGCCTGGAACTGAGAAACATTGTAATTGACAGCTGGATCATAAGAATACATCCCTAAAGTCTTTAGCATGTGGACTCAAGTCCTCCAAATGGTTTGATTTACTTAAGACACTTGCAATTAGGTCTTCTCCATGCTCAGAAGGCATCCTTGGCTGTGAGGCTACTGCCTACACTGCAGTAAGGCACTTTACATCTTATGGGGGAGATATAGAGCAGCTTGTTAGATCTGTGCCACTTTGTATAAACAACTTGTCAGGGGGATAGGATCTGAAACCACTTTATGGCTATATGCACCAAGTCACTGAACCATTCTCCCTATGGATTAATGGATATTTTTTTTTTTTTTTACAGACAGTAGAATAGTTTTAATCAAGAGATAGAGAGACACACACACAGTGTCAGAAGAATAGTGACTTGCCCTCACTATCCTTCAACCATTTAGGAAATGAATAATCAGGTAGTATCAACAATACATTAATAGAAGCATCACTATTTGAATTAGGGTGACTACTGGGTCTCATCTTTTATAATTAGTAAAATGTGTTATTTGTTGTTAATATTACCAATAATAGTATTTTTATTAAATATTTTTAATTAGGAATTTTGATATTCTGGGAAAATAAAAGAGGCCCTGTTCCAACAGATAAAAACACAAACATAAAAATGTAGAAAGAAAACCTGTCCTCACTGAACAAAATGAAAAGAACTTCAATGCAAAATAACCTTCCACGCTTTTAGCATAGCCAGAGGTTCATCTATTTTATCTCCCCAAGTTCTGAATATTTATGGGGTAGTTCACTTCCTCATACATGTTAGTGGGGGCATAACCATGCAAACAGACAGATGTTTGCTGAGTATTACATATGTGCTTAAAATACTTTTTAAAATCTATATGCGCAACTCCCTCTGACTGAAGTGAATTCAAGTCCTGAACAGAAGAAAAACATCTGTTGTTTGAACAAAGACACTTATTCCAAGAGCCTGTTTATGGATGTGGGTTTTTGGTGCCATAATCTTAATTTTCATGTAGTTCTAAAGAAAAATAGTATTGTGAAGCTGTCTATGTATACTTGGTATACCTGTAGTCCTTATGATTGCACAACTTCCATTAAAATCAATTGGGATTTTCCTGAAGCAAGAGCTGTTTTAAATTAGGACAGTCTCCATCCTGTGCCCATTCTGAGAACATCATTCTAAGGAGAACTGGAATATCCACCTCAAGCACAGAGGAAATCAGGAGCCCAGTATAACCATGGAATAAAGAAACTGATAAAGATACATCTTCAGTGAGCCTCAACAGAAGACAAGTAACAAGTGGACAAAGGTGTTAAAAAAGTGACTGTACGTACCAGAACTTATCTTAATGTGGTCTTCATTACACTACATGCAAATGGAGTTGTTGTAGACGTAACAATTGATATAGAGAGGACATTTGGTAAAGACTGATCAGAATGACATGATGAGCATGACGTGATAAACGTTACAGCAAAAGTGGGCAGATGTCCAAAGTGAGGAATGTACCCCCAACAGTTATGACCTGTGGATGAAGAGTGATGGGTGCAGGGCTGCAGCCATCATGCAGCAGAGCAAATATTCCAGCATTATCTCATAGAACATATTGCAGGTATTGTCATGGTCTTAGATGTACGTGTTTCCATACTGCCTATATTTTAAAGGAATGATGCATTTACATCCAGTTTCTTTCATCTGATGTTATCACCCTCATTTGTACCTCATTAACAAAGGCAGGACAAACTCTATTTCATGAAAAAAATGCAACAGTAGTAGAGAGTATCCAAGGAACAATTTCCTTTCAAAAGTGATTTTTTCAGCCCACTTCCTTTCCCCCATTCAGCTGCCTTAAAAATACAGAATAATGGAATATTATTTACAGCAGCCAAGACCTTCAACCTACACTCAGTGAACAAGTTCAATGGAAAATAGTGTTGCATTTTCGTCTGGGCTCATGTGACAGCAGATGTTCTATTTTAGCTGTCACAGACTTCTTTGAATCTTAGTGTGTTCTCAGTTTTTGTGATAATTTTGAGTCATTGGTTAGGAAGAAATTCTTTACTATGAGGGTGATGAGGCACCAGCACAGGTTGCCCAGAGAGGTCATGGAAGCCCCATCCCTGGAAGTGTTTAAGACCAGGTTGGATGGGGCTTTGGGCAACCTGATCAAGTGGAGGGTATCCCTGCCCATGATAGCAGGGTTGGAACCAGATGGTCTTTGAGGTCCCTTCCAACCCAAACCAGTCTGCGATTCTATGATTTACAGCAGCTGGGAAAACAACACATCTCTTAATAATGACATTTATTCTAACCAATTTACACTGTTCTTGATCCATAACCTTTCTTAAGACTTTTAAATTTAAATACTGATTATTAATTGCTATGTGAGTCATTATTTGTATGTCCAATGCTATTACTTATTGACAAGGCTTGCAGTCTATTTCTCTGTCAAACCATCAGAAAGATGGATGCAAGAGGGGCTGACTGTTATACAGAAGTAAGAGTTCGCTCCAAACTATATATGCATTGACTAAGGCAGTTCAAGGTGAGAGAAGAACTGTTTATAGAACCAGTTACTGAAAATGCTCTTCTGAAAACTGAGACTAAAAGCAGTAACTAAATTAATTTCACATTTACCAAAGTGAATCCTCTCAGGAAAGAGAACTTTACAGGCTCTCTTCACCCAGGACAATGCTTCCAAGAGACACAACACACACTCCAGTTTTGAGAATAGCTTAGAGAGATAGAAAAGCTTCCCTGTAAGTGAAGAGACTGGATAGAATCTGTTAAGACAATGTCTTATTAGGAAGATATATAAGAGGAAGACAAAATAAAGATATCGGAGGTATTTCACGCTTTCCTTAATATACAAAGGGAAGGCTTACTAATGAAAATGTTAAAACCCATTTATAATTCTTTACACAACATATAATTTAACTTCTCAACTTGTTGCCAAATGTGAAATAGGGGCCAATGGCAAAATATGCTTTCTTTTTGAACCTGGCATTTTTATTACCTTAATTACATTAGGGTAAAAATGTATGTAAAGAGACATGAATAAATGCTCTCTTGGTTTTGAACGTGCATTAATTATTAACCGAGTCAGACTGCAAAATCTTTCAGTAATGTGTCTCACAGCTATATTGTGGGGGTTTGTGCCTTCCTCTGAACCAGCACCTTGTGGCCACTGGGGAAGAAAGATGCACCATGTGTCTCAGTGAGTGGAGATTCTCACAGCTGCAGATTGCATTTAGCCCGCATGGACTTGAGAACAAAAGTGATGAGACCCTATCTCTGAGTTATCCCAACAAAATCCATTGTCCTTCAGTAATTTCAGTGCAAATTGGGAAAAAAAAAAAATAAAGAAAAAGAAAAAAGTATTGGGAAGAGCCAGACACAGTGTCCTGACCCCCAGTATTTAAATGATGGGATTTCTGGTGACAGAAATTAAGGACAGCTATTTATTCCTTCTTGAACATTACATGTTTACTTACCACTTAGTGAATGATCAGGTAAAAGCCCCTGCAGCGGAGAATGTAGCCAGAGCTTAAAATATGAATCCCTGAATGAACATCCAGGGATTTGATCTGTGCAACAAATAGATTGGGTAATTATGGTTTTCCTGTGATCCTCAGCCAGATAGATTATTAACTTGAGTGATATTGCAGACACAAAGACTCATAAATACTATCTTCCTCAGTTCTAGTCTCTCATTGTCGTGTAATAATCAAATACAAGCAAATTTATTCCCATGATGGTGATGTTATTCTGACACCAAGGTAAACAAAACCAGATATGTGCATTTATGCAGAAAACAATTGACTCACTTTTTCCTTTGAAAAACCTTATCCAGCATAGTTACCAAAACGGACAATAAGCAAACCACAACTGAATTCAAGGGCAATATCATAATATTGATTTCTTACTAAAACTAGAATGTGATGCAGAAGAGGACTGATGCAAAGTGAACAGATACATGGAATCTATGCATGGCTGCAATGCGAATTTTCATGGAACTGTCTTTAGAAAAATCTAAGAATAACTTTGTTCAGTCTTTAGTGAATAAACTATGTTGGTTTTTGGTTCACAAAACCAGAGTGTTGGATGGGGGAAGGGAGAATGCCCCAAAGGTATTCAGACAGGGAGGAAGAAAGAGGATTTTGCCATGGTCCCTTTTCCTTCAGAGATGGACAGAAACAGGTAATAGCTGGCAGATTCCCCTCCCCTCTGGACAAGTGGAAACGAGAAAATTAATTGCTTCTCTCAGAATCATAATTCTATGATTCTTTACAGAAACACAACTACATATTGGACCAGAGCACAGGTGAAAGAAAGCTTGTCTAGCCTTTCGTGACTAACATAAAATGTGTCTTAGCAAGAAAAACTGTGAAGACCTTGGATACAGGATGTGCTTGGTACATAAAACACTTAGTGACTTTATTGTATGAGCAGTCATGAAGATAAAATTATTGGAGAGATTGGAGAGGAAGGATCTGGTTTGTTAGAATTCTCCTGCCACCTTGTTCTCAAATCTTGTTCTGTAGTAGCAAAGATACTGATGCTGGAATGCTGTGGTCTTGGGTAATTGGAAATACCAATTAATGCAAGCAGTGAGGGTTAGCTTTGCAGTTAAGTTGGTTACCATACCATTTTGCCCACAGGCAAAATTCAGATCCTCACAAAGTCTCTGTAGATGAAGATTCCTAATAGGTTTAGCGGGACACTGTGCACTACAATTGCATTTTACAATCTCCATGGTTGTAATGTGACATTCACTTAGTTTTGAGGGCCTCAAAATCTGATCCCATCTGGTCAGATGAGATTAAAAGTGAGGAGGTGATAACTAGGGGATCTCAGGACAAAACAAAAACCCAAACCATTTTTACTTATTTTGAATTTAACTGAGTGATAACATAAACTGCAAAGAGGGAGTTCAGATGACCATTGCAACTAGAAAGGGAATGTGGAGTGTCTGTGGTAGATATGATGAATCTTTGGAGATACAGAAATTTTGCCTAGTACTTAGGAGCTTATATGGGAGCAGAGAAGAAAGAAACATTGAGAAGGAACTAATGTCATCAAGGAATAGAACCAGCACCCAAGAAATAATACAAAAAACCCACCTCATACTCTTACGGTCATAAGATCTGATCAAGTTTCAAGTTGGTTGGCTTTGATTCTTTGTAGTAGACAGAGTCTGATTGATTTTTCTTGATAATAAACTCACCCATGTGTTATTGTCTTTGTGTTTCTAAGTGCTGTGGTCGGCCAAAATGCCTATTTGGCCTCATTGTACTTTTTCTCTTGATGGCCTTCTTTACAAATCATCTGGTGAACTGAAAGTGAGGTGGGGGGCAGTAACATGCACTATTTATCCATATTCTAGACTTGTCCACTGGTCTCTTTTCCACTGAGACTTCCATGGTCAACTTAACAGAGCTCATGCTGTTGCTTTGATGAATACACAGAACCAATTATATCCAGGCAACATCAAGCTCACATCTAAGCCCTAGCTGAAATCACATAGTGTGACCTCTGCCCAGCATGTTTATTTTCAACTGGCCTAATCCCTTACAAACATAAACTAGAGAAGGTAGTAGTGGTTCTTCCTGTCACTTTATATCCAGAAATTCAGGATTTTTTTAAACTACAGCAATTTCCTGAGGTTTCTAGTTCTGCTGATGGAATATGGTATCTAAAGTACTTTGATGAGAATAGGCTAAGTAACACTCTTCTCTGTAGCACTTGCTATTGAAAGGATTAAGAGACTGTATGTTTCATGTGCCAATTTTTGTGGATCTGTTTTTGGGGGGGGGGGAATCTCTGAAATTTGCTTGTTAAATAGGAATCCTGGGTGATTAACTTAACCTCAATCCTGCTAGTTAATAGGGCACTTAAAGGTTAATGAGCAGCAAGGAGTCAACCCTTATAAACTGACACCAAGTTGCTGCTAAAAGGGGTGTTTCTGCCTCACACTGTACCCTTGGCCATACACTCCAGCTGCCTCAAGCACTAGCATTTCTGCAAGGCATAGTGGTTGAGCTCAGGAAACTCATAAAGAGAAAGAAGGGGTTTGCAGCTGAGCAACTCCTTGAGAGCACATATATTTCCAGCAAGAAAACAAGACAACTTTCCTTCATGAACAATGTCCTGGGTTCCTAGGAAGACATGGTGGGTTAGTATGTTGCAACCAATGCCCTAGGTAAAGGGGATTAATAGATCAGGAAAGACAATATCCTCATGTCCTTTGTCAAGGTCACTCTAGAAGCAGAGTCTCTGTTTGACTCTATGACTAGATGTGACTTGTCTCTGCATAGATTTTTTTCATTTAAAAGGATAAAGTTAGTCTGTAAAGACAAGACCTTCCTAAAATTTATTGTCTATATATCAGCCCTGCTTTTTCCAAATTGCATTTTTTAAGTATCAGAATTATATTCATTGCAACGTAAGGAAGTTAAAATTAAATTGTAACATCTATTTTTTAAAAATGCACTTGGATTAATATACTATTGAACTGCAATCAATATTGTTGAGCTCTGGTCTTGCAGTGTGCATCAACTAGAAGAGTTTATGTCCCTTACAAGCCATGATATTGAAACTCTAGCTACAGTCTTTATTGATTAAGGAGACAATGATGATGTGTAATTTACTTTTAATCTGTAGTGTACTATTGAAGTTCTGAAATTATAAGAGCAGAAGAAGTCATAATTTGCTGCACCTGCAACTCAACTGTAAGTTTCACGAACCTTATTTTGGAAAATACTGATAAACACATTTAGATTGGCCTGATTTTTAAAGCTGAGACATGCAGAAGTTTATCTGGAGAAATGAGATTTTTTTTCTACAATTTGCTGTTATTCAAGAATAATTTGTCACTTACATTGTCTCTTCTGATGTGAAATAATATATGTATACAAAAGTGGCTAAAACTGGCCCTTGAAATATAAACCTTTGGAACATAAATCTCCTTAAGTTAAAATTTATTAGTAAGTCTTTTAATGCTCATTGTAAAAAATATCTTTTAATCTAGAAGCTAGACCTTAATTTGTTGGGGGGTTTTTTGGAGGGGAGAGAACAAAACAAAAAAAACCTTGAGTGTATACACTAATTGTATCCGTAAACAAAATAAATAAAACATTAAAAAAAAAGAAATATACTTGTAATATACTGAAATTCTTTGTTTAAACAATCCTGGAAATATTGCCTAATACCTGGAAAAAATGGTTAAGATCTAGAATACTACTGGAACCTGGTCTGTATTGTCAGCAAATGCTTTAAGCCAGTAGTATGTTTTGCTATAAGATTAATGTGAATGCTAAGTAAATAGAGGGAATAATCTTAATTAGCTACTGGAAAAAAAACTTGATTTAACCAAGAAGCTGCTCAGCACTAGTCAGCAATTTTAGAATTGTACAGTGGATGCTATTAGGATGATTTATTTTTCGGACTTCGGCTGAGAAAAAATTACATGTGAGCTAGTATTTTTAATTAAATTACAAATATCAGATTATCGTTTTTAAGAAGCCATTTAGCCATATTCTGGATCCTTGGGACTGCATTGCACCACACAGGTGATTCGTAACCAGCTACAAAATCTTTCTTTGCAGAGACCAGCTCCTAATGCACCAGCTCTGCGTATTGCTCTCCCTTGTCTCTGACACAAGAGATGTGCTGATAAAAACTTCAGCATAGCTGGAACATTGCTTTGTTCTCCACAGAATGATTAGAGTAGACTACGTAGATTTTCCCAGAGTTTCTCTGGGATCATATCCGTGCTTAGCAGCTTAAGTATCAAGAAAATGCACAAGTGGTTAAGAGACAATCTTCCAGCTCTTTCTTCGTCACAGCTGTACTGTGTACAGAAGGAGTAACAGAAAATGAAACCTAAAGGCGAGTTTTCCCAGAATGTCAAAATTCTGAGAAGTTTCTCTGAATTTATGAAAACTTACATTTGAATGAATATGATTGAAAGTCTCTTTCCTTCACAGAGGAATAATATTAGACTGAACGTCTTTCAAAATTAATCTCGAACTCCTAGACTTGCATAAAATCTGTCCCACGATTTTGATGGCCTGGTAACAGTTTCACTTCAGTGATGCTGCTTGCATTGATTAAGGGCCTGGTGCATCTCCCCTATGAGGAAAGGCTGAGTAAGTTGGGACTGTTCAGCCTTGAGAAAAGAAGACTAAGGAGGGACCTTATTAAAGTTTATAATTGTTTGAAGCAGGGGATGCAGGGGGAATCAACCAGCCCCTTTTCAGTGGTCTGTGGGGACAGGACAAGGGGCAATGGCTGCCAGTTGGAGCACAGGAAGTTCCGCACCAACATGCGGAAGAACTTTTTCCCAGTGAGGGTGACAGAGCCCTGGGACAGGCTGCCCAGGGGGGTGTGGAGTCTCCTCTGGAGATATTCAAGACCCGTCTGCATGCCTATCTGAGTGATATGTCCTAGGGAGCTGCTTTGGCAGGGGGGTTGGACCCGATGATCTCTCGAGGTCCCTTCCAACCCGTACAGTTCTGTGATTCTATGAGTCTATATACATAACATTTATTCATTTTGGATGAATTGTTTGCCTACTCTTCTATTTCTTCTAAGACTATGAGGTGGAATGAATTATCTGCTTTTGTGTGTTATGCTGAGTTACAGTATAATTTTAGTTACTACTGGAAGTTCTTGGCAGAGAAAGGCTGAAGTAGCAAATAAATACTGTTGTACCTAAATAATGCAGTTCTGGCCTTAATAAAAATGATAAACACAGGAGCTGTGGTAAGGCAGCTAAATGGAATGAGATAGGACAGTGGAACTTGCAGTCAGTTCAACATTGTCTAGAATGATAGTGGCAACTGGGATATCTCAGGAAGTGGAAAGCATGGTCAATATCATTGAAAACATAATAAACAGGGCCTGCAACATTCTGAGATGGTGGTTACCTCTGTGTCTTCTCAGCCATTCCTCTGAATTATCTGGCCCAAATCTCTGACCTGGTTCTAATTATGCAATGAAAAGGGAAGGGAAACCTGGCTGGGTTCAGTGCAGAGCCACCATAAACCGAACTAGCAGCACGTGAACCTAGCTGTACCACTCCTAAGACCTGTTAAAGCACTGATGCTTTGGCATGACTAGCACCAGTTAGCAGATCTTTCCAGGCCTGACCTTGGCTGTCATCATTGTGTGTTGGAAAACTGGGACTGTTAAGGAGCACATCAAAAGACACTTCAGTACCTTGCAGGACCTAACTCATCGCTGAAGCTGAGTGCTGTGCTAATGGTACCTCTGTTAGACACGAGCTGATTCTTGCAGAGCTACTGGGATCTTTCAGCACGACACAGGTCCTAGCTGGCTATCCAGGACTGCATGGAGAACTAGGCAGTCCTAAAGGAGAAAAGACACTGAGATGGCATGAAGGTGATCTAGAACTTGGAAATTTAGGCTTCCTTATTCTGCTATTGCACTGAATTTGTAATGTATTGATTCTGAGCAGACTAATTTTAGGATTCAAGAGGGATTTTTTTACCCTCTCTTCTTATATGTGAATTGGATGTGCTGGGCTTCACAAACTGCACATAGCTAGAGATAGGACACAGGGAACAGTTCTATTTCTGTTACTGAAAGTCACATAGGTTCCTGGCTATGTCTGCAAAGTCAGGATAAAACAAATTGATGAATTTTGATCCGGGGCAGTTTGGTTGGGAGTTATGCAGCTACACTACTAGCAATGGCCTAAAACTTCTCGGTCCTCTTCTTATAGCTTTTGGTCTTTTATAGTACAGAGCTTAAATTTGTTGCAGTACTGTGTAACATGTTGTGCTTTCTGAAAGGGGGGAGCAGGTATCCCAAAGTGTATCTCTTAGTGAAATGCATGTGCTTGTGTGAAAGGGGTGGTGTCAATGGTACACGGTCACTTCAGCCATGGAATTGTCTGGTTTTCCATGGTTTAATGTTATAGTTGTTCTTCAGAAGGTTTTGAACAGTGTGGAGTAGTGCTAATTCCTGCTGGCTGTATTTCTGAGATGCCTAATGAGAAGATTTAAGAAGGGTCTAGTTATACATTGTCTCCTGGCACAGTTTTCCTTCCACTTGTTTGGAACTTGTCTAACAGAAAACTGCACATACTGGTCCGGTTTAAGTGAATTGAAATCATTAATTCCCTTAGTTCCCTAGTAAAGCCTACTCATTTCAAAACCATCACTGGAACATAATTTCCTGAATAACACAAATATTATACCTTATCCTGGTGAATAGTTACCCCCCTTAAGATGCAAATCCTTTGCAAACCAAAGTATAATGTGCAGCCACATGAAGAAAAACCTGTGATCAAGTTGTAACATTCCAGTTTAACTTTGGCATATAGATAACACAATCATTATCTGAGAGCATCAACATATGGAGCTCATTTTTTTTTAAATGTGTAGAATGAAATTGCATCCTCTGTCACAGTTGTTAATGTTTATTTCTTTTTGCACTTACTGAGAAACTTTGTGTTTACTGCAACTGTGTCATAACCGAATAACATTAATATTTTAATTGGACTTCTTAAAGTTGTGCGGTGTTAAGGTTCCATTTACTCTTAAGTCAGATTGGAATTTATGAGGCAGTGGCTTTCCTGAAAGAAATTCCCTGGGTGCTTCACCTAGGTTATCTAAAGACATTACCATATCATTTAGTGGCTTGGAAGTTTAACCGGCATTTCGCTGTATAAATGCTTAGTGGGATTAAAGACACTATCACATCAAAAGAGCTTTCCCTTCGTCTACATCTTCCACCTCCTACTCCCTCCCCTTCCTTCTTGGTTGCCTAAATTGCTTCTCAATTTAATTCAGACTGAAATGACTTCCAGTCTCTGAACCAAAAAAAAAAAAAAAAAAAAAGTAAAGCCGATTTAACAGATTTTAATTGGAATAGGACCATAGGACCCCGTCGACTTTTCCCACCGGAATTTCTCGACAAAAGGTTTGACTACCCTTGGCTGTGTCAGAGCAAAACACCCTTGGAAACAGTCTCCCCAAGAGCCCTCCGTGGACTCCTAAAACCCCATTCCCCGTGACTTTGAAAGGCTAATTTCAGGGTAATCTAATTAGGCTAATGACTTTCCCACCACCATGCAAGATACCTGGGACAATCTCCTTGAGATTTTCCTGCCTCCCGGACTTGCACTTTGGTCATTGCATCAGGCTGTCTCTAAACAGCAAGAAGCGCAAACTTTGATTTCAGTGAAGGGAAAGGGTCTTTAAACGGGCGGCTGTTTAGAAGCCAACCGTAGCGTGCATTCGAGGAGACATTAATAAGAAAGCAGGTTTTGGGAGCGTAGGAGCAAAGCATACTTAAAATATCGACTACGATTTGGTTCTGCCTGTGTCCCAACACCAGCCTTCATTCAATAGGGCACCCAGAGCATCCAAGCGTTGTGATGGTCGGCTGGCGCAGCGGGCGTGCAGGGGCAGATCCGCTCCGCTCATCCGCCGCGTCTCTGCGCCTTCATCGTTTGCAGAAAAGACCACGAGACGCGGAGAAATGTATGTAGTAAAAAGGAGTCAAAATCTGTCCAAGTGTTGTGAAATTGTGAACTCAGCCTTATTTTTAAGTGCTGACCGAGGGAAGATGAGAAAACGTGATCGTGTGCAAGCCAGGCTCTATGATCGTCATCTCAAGTTTGATTAAGTTAGAGTCTGGCAAATCTTCATGTTAAGCAATTACTTATTTGGCTTTCCGCATTTTCTGAGCTTGCATGGCACGACTAGGAGAGTAGAAGATCTCACATCGTTAAAAACACGGACCCGCAAGATAGTAGAGAGCCTGCCATAGAAATTATGCCAGAGGACTTTGTTTTACTGGACTCGAGCCTGTCAATAACGCTTTTTTTTTCCCCCCTCTCTCTCCTTTAAATGACAGATGTTTCACAGGTTTGCGATTGTTTGTTCTATTTAATAGCTATTAACTGATTTGTTTATGACGTGCCAATGTGACATTCTTTCTTATTCAAGATTGTTCCCAGAGATACTTTTTTCTCATTTCACTTTCAGACTCAGCCCTTCCTTCCCTCTCCCACCGGGAGGAACAGTAACGCGTTTTATCGCTGTTGGTGTCTCGAGAGGACAGTGATTTGAACAGTGTGTTGCACTGCAGCTCCCGCCTGGGGAGGGCCGGGGGGTAACCCCGTCTTTCCGCGGGGAAGACCCCGACGGCGGCGACTACCGTAGCCGCGGCAGGACGCTGGGGCACGAATCATCACGAACGCCACTTTCATTGAAACAGCACCCACAAGCATCGAGCGGGAGCCCTGCCCGGCACCGGGCTGTACAGCACTGCCTCCCCCGACAGACACCCGGCACGGCTGACCGTGATCCCTCTCTGGCTGCACCCGAGGCGGCATGGCTGGTGCTGCTCCCCGGAAAACCCCAGCAGCACCGTGCCCGCTGCGGCCGGAGGGCAGGAGGGAGGGTGTAGATCCGCCGAAAGTCCCGCCGGCCCCGCGGCCGGGGTTGCCCGGTCGAGACCCCGCCAGGCTACGCGCCATCGGGCCGCCGCCGCTTGCCTGCAGGTGGCGATAAACACCCCCGGCGACAGCAGCCCTGGCACCCCCACGTCCGCAGGCAGCCCTGGGGTGCGCGGTGCCCCCGGTCCCAGCCGACAGTGGCCGGACACAGAGAGCCTGCCCCCGCCTCGCACGCCCCGCACAAGCCCCGGTTTTGAGGGGAAACCCAGAGCCCCCGCTGCCCAGGGCGGAGCTGCGGAGAGGAGATTTGGAAGGGGTGGTAGAGGGGAGTAGCGGTGGTTTTCTCTGCCGTGTCCCTCCAGCGGGGAGGGGGCGGGTGGAGGGGGAGTGGCGGACACCCTTGCCCACTGGCCCGGTCCGCCGGCGGCGCCGGGGGACGATGGCGACCCAGCGAGACCCCCCCCCTCCCCACCCCCCCCCCCCCCGCGGAAGGGCGGGATGGAGGGGGGGACGGAAGGGGAGGGGAAGGAGGGAGGGAGAAAGTGAGGTGAGAGCAGAGAGGCAGAGCAGGAAGGAGCGGCTCGGGAGAACGGTGGAACGAAGGGCAGCATCTCGGCGAGCGGCGGCGGGAGGGCCGCCCCCGCCACCCGGGGCTGCGCGCTGGGCAGAGGCGGCGGGGATGGGCGGGCGCGGGGCGGCTCCGCCAGCCGCCGTCCTCCGAGCTTCGGCCGCCTCCCGCCGCGCTATATAGGGGAGGGAGGGGTGGCGGAGGGTGGGTGCCCGGCGTGGCCAAAGCGCACGGGGCGGCGATGCCTCCTGCCAGGGGAGCGCACAAGTGACCGGCGCCTCTTCCCATGCCCGTCTTCTGAAGCGACTCCCCCCTCCCGGCATGGATGTGGCCAACAATACTACCTCCCCAGAGCGCTCCCCGGAGGGGGCAGACGGCCCCGGCTTCGCCGAGGTGACTCTGGGCTACCAGCTGCTCACCTCTCTGCTCTTGGGTACTCTCATCCTGTGCGCCGTGACCGGCAACGCCTGCGTGATCGCGGCCATCGCCCTGGAGCGCTCCCTGCAAACCGTGGCCAACTATCTTATCGGCTCGCTGGCCGTCACCGACCTCATGGTGTCCGTGCTAGTGCTGCCCATGGCGGCCCTCTACCAGGTGCTGAACAAGTGGACGCTGGGGCAAGTCACCTGTGACATCTTCATCTCGCTGGACGTGCTCTGCTGCACCTCCTCCATCCTGCACCTGTGCGCCATAGCCTTGGACAGGTACTGGGCCATCACGGACCCCATCGACTATGTCAACAAGCGAACTCCCCGGCGGGCCGCCGTGCTTATCAGCCTGACCTGGCTCATCGGCTTCTTGATATCCATCCCGCCCATGCTGGGCTGGAGGACGCCCGAGGACCGCTCGGACCCCGACGCCTGCACCATCAGCAAGGACCACGGGTACACCATCTACTCCACCTTCGGCGCCTTCTATATCCCTCTGATCCTCATGCTGGTGCTCTACGGCCGCATCTTCAAGGCGGCCCGCTTCAGGATCCGCAAGACCGTCAAGAAAGCGGAGAAGAAGAAAATCGCCGACACCTGTCTCACCCTCTCCCCGGCCGCCCTGCAAAAGAAGAGCAACGGGGAGCCTGGCAAGGGCTGGCGGCGGACTGTGGAGCCCAAGCCCGGTGCCTGTGTCAACGGCGCGGTGCGGCAGGGAGAGGACGGGGCCGCCCTGGAGATCATCGAGGTCCAGCGCTGCAACAGCTCCTCCAAGACTCACCTGCCGCTGCCCAGCGAGGCGTGCGGCTCCCCGCCGCCCCCCTCCTTCGAGAGGCGCAACGAGAAGAACACGGAGGCCAAGCGGAGGATGGCTCTGTCCCGGGAGAGGAAGACTGTCAAGACCCTGGGCATCATTATGGGCACCTTCATCCTCTGCTGGCTGCCGTTCTTCATCGTGGCTCTGGTCCTGCCCTTTTGTGACAGTAAGTGCTACATGCCCGAGTGGCTGGGGGCAGTCATCAACTGGCTGGGCTACTCCAACTCCCTCCTCAACCCCATCATCTATGCCTATTTCAACAAAGACTTCCAAAGTGCTTTTAAGAAAATTATCAAGTGCAAATTTTGCAGGCAGTGAAGCACGCCGCTCCGGGACGGGGCAGCGGGGGCTCCTGCCGCTCGCTCTATCCGCCTGTCCCCCGCCGCCGTGTGCCCCCCGTCCAGCCCTTCTCCAGCGCCGGCATAAGGGCGGGGGGCTCCGGCAGCACGCCCGAGCCCCTCGCTCCTGCGCCCGTCGGACAAGCCCCGCGGGACAGGACCGGGCTCCACCACGGGCGACGGGGCGATGCCCCGGCCGGGAGAGCTCCGCGGCCGCTCTCGCCTCGCTTGGCCTGGCCGGGGCTCCGCTGCCGGGCGCCGGCGCTCCCGCCTCCCTCCCTGCCTCCCTCCCCTCCATCGTTCTGGGTAGACTAAGGGTTTGCAGGTCGTTGCTTGCGGTCGCTGTAAACCACAGTGTCTGCCCGAGTAGCATCGGTATAAAAACCCACCCTATGCAGAAAACCGCCGTGTGTGGAGGACCGGGGGAGGGGGAGAGGCGGGGGGAATGTCTTGGATTTACGAGGAGGCGGCGGCGGCTCAGAGTCCGACTTCGGTCTGGCGGTGTGAGTAAGGAGGCTCAAGGCGACTTTCGGAGCGGAGGAAGGGGTTTTAGGTTCGTCGCGTCCCGGGCTGAGAAACCACCAAGTGGATTTTCTTGGGGAAATGCGACCATGTTTTGTAACCTTGCAAGGTACTTCCAGCAACATACCCCTCTGCGTTACGTGTCTGTGATAGCTCTCCTGCTATGCTAGGACCTTCCAGTTCATCGGGCTTCCCTTCGTTACAGCACGGGGAGGTGATGGGGCTTAAACCCCAACCGCACGCCTCATTATATGGAGATATTTATTATTTTTTTTTTAATGCCTTTGACTGAGGGTTTCCCGCCAAGAAAAGGCTTGGCTCTCTGCGACTGTCCCTGAGTTCACCGCGCACGCAGCGGCACAGGGAGTTTAAGCAGCCTGTGAAGTAGCGTTTCTTTTTTTTTTTCTTTTTTTTTTTTTCTTTTTTTGAAGCCGCTTGACAATTTATTTGGAGACTTTGGGGATGCTTCGGAGGCAGCCAGCTGCCGCACATTTTGCTCGGGGAAAAAAATAATAAATAAATAAGCAACCACAAACAAACAACAAACTGAACCAAACCGATCAACCAAAACATTGCCATGTGCTCCGTGGCAGTAGGGGAGGGGCTGAGAGCATCTGCCGGCGGCGGCGGCAGGTGGCGAAAGTGGCGGCTCGGCGCAGGCTGGGAAAGGGGCAGGCTCTCTCCTCCCCCGGGACGCCCCCGGCGGGGGTTTGCACCCAGAAGCTGAGAGCTACGACCACTGCGGTGCCACTGAGATTGCCAAGTGCGGGGAGAGCCTGGCCTGGCCTGGCCGGTCCCCGAGGCGGGTCCGCAAGCCTCGCCCCGGAGAGGGTCCCCCCGTCTCCCGTCAATCCCAGTTGCTCGGCCCCAGGAAACTGGGGGTGATTCCCCTTCCCCGCCTGGCCCGGGGTTGGAGCAGGACAGCAGGACAGCCTTGCCCGCCCCACAGCCCCTCTGCCCGCCCTGCCACCCTGCGCACCCTTTCCTGCCGTGCCCCTGGCTTCCCCGCCGGGGACCTTGGGCCGCTCTCGGGCCGGGGAGGAGGTGGCGCCGGGCTGGGTACTGGCACTGGGCCGGCTGCCGCGTACCTCTGCGACGGGCTGCCTGAAATGAATGCTTGACCAAATATATATATATATATATATTTTACTGTTTATTTTTGTGTAATATGTGTTACCTGTAGGTAAAAGGGAATGTTAATTCTGTGCGTCACGTGAATGTAAGTGTCCGGTCATTTCTGAACTTCAACCGCTTACATTAAATGACAATAGTGCTTTTAACAGCCTCAGATACATAGCTGAATTTCTGAAAGTCTTATTTGACCTCTTTTTCGCAATTAAAGTGATCTTTGATCTTATCTCCTCTTTGATCACTCCTAAACACGTGTGTCCTCGATATGCCTGAAGTGCCGGAGTGCCAGAAGAGTCAGCCCGCAGAGATTAGAGACCCGAAACTTGTGAGCGCTTCGATGCCCTGTGACTTTGTGAGTCCCACCCACCGGGAATGCGGGCCCGGGGCACCCCGGGGCAGGGGCTGGAGCGGGGGAGGGAGCGCACGGCCGCGGCGGCGGGGTGACGATGGACCTCGGTGAGGCGGGAGAGCTGCGGGCAGCGGGGTTCACTGCTCTCGCCACCTGCTCCTCTGAGTCCCGCCGGTTCCTGCAAGTGCGTTTCTGCACGTTCTGCCCTTTAAAAATGGTTAGTTTCTTCGCAGACCTCCCTGCAAACTCCTCTCAGCAGTCCCAGCTGGGAAATCGTGGCAGCCCTTGGGCCCCGCACAACAGAGCGCGCTGGGTCCCTCCCTGCGGCCCGGGGACTGTGGGACCGGGGCCGACCGACTCCGCCAAAAGCTGCGGGACCTCGAGGCAGGGCTCACCTGTAGGAGCATCAGGCAGGGCGGCAAGAGTGGTGCAGCCCCCGTACCCCCTTTATATGCCTCCCACCCCCGCGCTGCAGGGCCAGGGGTGGCGGGAGCACAGGCACTGTCCCCGAAACCGCGCCGGGTGCTGCGAGATGCTCCGGATATCCCGGGCGGCTGCCGGCTGGGGCAGGAGCGGGAGCGGGGGGGAACTTGGGAGCTCGGGAGGGCAAATCCCACAGGCCAGCACATACAGACGACATGCGCATATTCCGCTCCAGCTTTGCCGCCGGCCTCTCAGTGCCGGCGCCTTCTTGCACGGACAGGAAGCCGGGGAGCCGTCCCGGACCCCTGTTCCCTCCCCCGGTCGGAGGCTCCACGGGACACGAACACTTCGGTGCCAGCCTCTCCGCCTCTTCTCGGCCGGGAAAGCTCTCCAGCCAGTCTCCCTGGGCAGGCTGGGGCGGCTCTCACCGCATCCTTCTACCAGGATGCTCGTCAGCCCCGGCTGCTGCTCCAGCCGTGACAGAAATACCGCCCCGACCTCAGAGGGGACAGTATTTCTCTGTGCAGCTTTATATTTCTCACTCCTTCTGTTGTATCTTTTCTTTACTCTTCCTTGCATTTTAAATTCTGTTATGTGGGGGAAATGGCCCGCCTTAAAAGATGGGGCGCTTTGTTCCCGGCAGTGGTTTTCAAATTCCTATTTTGCTTTGTACTAAGATTAAAAAACCCAAACACCGCAAAAAGCCAACAAACTCCTAAACAATACAAAAGAAAATAAACAAAAACCGCCCAAACAACCAAACAGATAATTTATATTATTTTTGTTTTTAAAGGAGAAATCAATTCTATATTGAATCAATATTTGTGGTTGGTTGCAGTATTGCATTTGTTCCACTAATGAGCAACCTCCTCACTGTTTAGAGAGCTTAAATTCAGTTTTAAAAGACCCATGGAAGCTCCAGCTTCCAGCACGTAGGAATAGGAAAAAAAAAAAAAAGGTTTGTTTTAAACAGAGCTGCAGAAAGCTGGGTTTTAGCAACTTGAGTCAGTTGTGAATGCCAAAGATGCATGAGGATTACAAAGGTTTAACCTTTTCTGCCTTTCAAAATGCTTCTTTAGGCTACCGTATAAAGGGAAGAAAGTTGCATTACTTTGAATTTTCTCTGCTCTTTGGCTCCTCCACTCCAGGCTGAATTTGGGTCTGAGTCCATACCTGTCAAGATGTGCTGGCAAGGTACATTTACAGTGGCCAACTGTACTTATGGTTTGGGCTGGGGGAGGGGACACAAAGAGGTAGGAAAAAGGGAAAGTCCTGTTGGCATAATCTATATTGGATCAAATTGCACAATGGATTTTGTGACCGTGCTATTTCATCTATTGAAGCAGAAATCTTCCCCACAAAATGTTTAAGGCTACCTACTCTTCTTTGATATCCTTATCCTGTCAGAAACATGATGCAGGTCTGGCAGAACAAACAACACCCCCCCAAAACAAATGTCCCCCAGTCTCCTCATAGTTATAAATCTGGTCCTTAGAATCTGCAGATTCTAACATTGCTAAGGGCAACACTGGGAATCATACATTAAAACACACAACCAAGAAATTCATTGCTCAGAGAAAAGAAGCAGAAAGGGATGCTGGGACTTCTGTTTCATAGCTGTTCAGGGAAGCATTATTAACAGAGCAAGTGACTATTACCTGTTCGGTTATGGCTGGAGAAATCCAAAATGACTATCATGTAGTGTGCAAACAGTCCTCACAGGGCTCTGTGAAATCTAAAACTAATCACACCTCTCATACTTTCAAAAATTACGGTATCTTCTGTATTTCTGGATCTCAGCATAGGTCATCCTGCTCTGGTATATGTTGCTGTGATCCTCACCTTATATTGCTGTGTACCCCTGTTCAGAATAGCCAGTGTGACTTCCAGACACAAGAGGAGAAACTCTGCAGCATGAAATTTTTTCTGTTGAACTGCAAGCAGAAAAACTTCTGGTGCATGATTCTTCCCACAGCAAGAATGTAGTCTAAACTGTTTGATTTAATGGGGCAGCTTCTTGACTTGGGCAGTGAGGGACAGAAGTTTTGTTGGTGTTTTCATACCTCACTTAATCCAGAGAAAAAAGCAAATACTAAGGCAAGCAGAGGACTGGAGACTCAACCCTTATGAACACACGTGGCCACAAATCCCAGCCTTGCAGATGTCTGTGCCAATTTAGTTTGGCAGGCTGTCAGCATTGTCCTGCAGAATGTAGATGAGGGACAGGAAACAGATGGATTATAAAACGTTTTAAAAAGTACTAAACCTGAACAAAATCTGGTAGGACTACAAAAAAGGAGAAAAAGGCACATGACCATCCAGATGGTTCTTGCAAGCTTCACAGACCTGTTGAAAACACTGAGGGTCCTTAAAAGGGAAAGAAAATACTCTCTAAACAAAACAAACAAACAAACAAAAACCTGTCAGACAAATTAAAAAGGCATGAGAGCTTATAATGACAATGCTGGACAACACAAGCAGAGGTCAGTGTCCACTCCTGTTGTAATAACATCTTTTTTAATTTTTTGTACTAAACAGTACTTGAAGCATCTTTGGCTATTAGGCAGAGTCAATATAATCCTTCCAAATTGACTTTCACATTTCAGAGCTATTTACACCCACTCCACTGAACCGTAACTTACACACAGAAGTGATGAGGATGATGTAAGCTAAAGGTGTTATCTGTGGCCTATTTTAACTTGTACCTTGTTCCTACTTCTTGGCATTCCCACTGTGGTTGGTTTGGTGGGCGGACGTAGGCCCAAGGCATTTTGTGCAGAGAGGACTGGAGGGAATATTATACAGCACACACTGTATCATTTCACACATATCCTCACTAGGCAATGTCATACGCAATCTGATCTTTAAACTGAAATCTGCTTGGTAGGACGGAGCTGGCTTACACAGTAGTCTTTTTTTCAAGTGGCTCAGAAGGAAAACGTCATTTTTCAGTTTTATACCTAAGTGGCTGGTTATGATTTCAAGGTAGCCAGTGATAATGTAAAATAAAGAACTGCTGTGGTCCAAGCATAAATCTCTTGAATTGAACTGTGTTGTAAAATAATTGGGAAGTTATTAGATTTGACACGTAAACATGATGTCGTTTAAGTGAAGATCTCAGATGATGTTCGTTTCTAGGCAGGCTTTGGAAAAATGCAGCCAGATGAAGTGAAGTTGTCTTGGATTTGAAGACAGACAGCTAAACCATCAGATACAGCAGCTGGACCACACTCAGATGTGTTGCCTGGACTCAGATTTGGCTACTGTCTGTCATCAAGATCCTGATCTCAAGCAGAGATTGTGGAAAAGTCACATCTATGGCAGATGAAATGTTAGGCTAGGTGTTGCCTTCAAATTGGTGGCCCTTCAGTTTCCATTGTCTTCCATAATCTTCTAACCTTTCTCCAGCTTCTCATATGTAGTGAATAATACAGGCAATTCATGTGGGACTATGCAGGCAGAGGCCTTGGGGAATAGGTGCCCATTATAGTTTTGGGGGCTTGCCCTGGAAGAGGTTTTCAACATTGCAACCTCTTTAAGGCAGGAAAGGAGCAGTCAGAAAGTGAGATCATTCAACACAGGGAAATAGCTTAGCTTGCCTTCAGAGAGGAGGCTTGATACTCAAGAGCAGTCTCAGCAATTTCTTCTGAAATGGAGACAATTGCTCTTACCATGTTGGGCATATTATTGTTAACCTCAAGCCAGGTCAGCATTGAGGCAAAGAGGGTCTGGTCTGGATGAACTGCCCATTGAAAATTTTCTCCAGCACAGTTTGCTCTTTGTCTTTATTGCACCCAGTGCTAAGAGCTACTGGAAGCTTTGTGCAAGTGAGGCAGCTGGCTTTTCCTCCTGCCTCTGAAAGCTCATGTATGGGCTCTTTCCCAGACTCTGGCTTGAGCCTTGGAACTGATGCTTCTGAGTTGTTGGCACACATCTTGCCCAAAACAGCTTCAACTGGAAGTGCCTGCATTTCTAGTTAAGAAGAGTTGAAAGCTGTTTGTTGTGTCCGCTGGTGTCATTCATGCTGTCAGGAGAGCCAATGTAGGTGGGACAGTAGCACTCTTTTTGGTTGGGCTTTGTTGACTACTTTTGATATTCAAGAGTGCAATATTTACAGAGTCTCACTTTTTCTAACCCACTAACCCTTTAAGAGGGGAAACCATCTGTAACAAATCAGAAAAGTCCATTTAACTATAAAACAGAGATAGAGATTGTCCTTTTTTTTTTTTTTTTGTTATAGGAGCTATATTTAGGATACACAGCTATTTTCTGTAATATTGCATTTGTTCCTGTGATGCACATGTGTGGTTAGATTACAGTATACTTGGAGATAAAATTGGGAATTCCCAGGTTCAAAGTTCTCCTCACAAAGTCTACTATTCTGTTTTAACCACTTTATCTGCAAAGGAAGAAATATCCAAATGAGGAGTGGGGGGCATTGGGGGGAAGCAGAAAGCGAACAACTCCTTGGATCAAGTCTGTACTTTGAAGAATGCTGTTCTCTTCAGAACTGCAAAAGGTATGAATTTAGTTTATGATGTCTTGAGCCAGCTGATATGTTAACTTACTTTGTCATATATCACTGCTTGTGCATTTAATCAAAACACCATACAGGTCAGAGAGGCGTTTTCCCCCACTCTACTTCAATTACAGACACCTATTGTGAAAATCCTTTGGCTAGTTGCCTGAAAATGCCATTTTCAGTAGCCCTCAGAATTTATTTTCCCCATTCCAGTGGGAACAAGTCAGCCAGTAGCTCAAAAATGGGAGGAAATTATGTATAGATCTGTCCTTGAAACCTCATTTTCTTCTGCATTTCCACAAAATTTGAAAAAAATATATATTTGCACGAATTCTAGTCTGGCTTCAGCAAGGGAAACTGGGGGTCACAAGCACTGTCTGTGTCTCCATCAACTCCATTCCGCGGTTGCGTCCTTTTTAGCAGAGGTGGTCAAAACAGTGCTTTGCTATGGAATTTAAGTAAATGCGTGTGGAATGTGATTGAGAATGTTAAACACTTCCACAGCGTCACGACAGAATGTGATCTGTTGTAAGAGATCACTGTAACAATATGAAAAGGATGTTTAAGTTAATAGAATGAAAGACAGGTAACATTTTGTCTTACCTAGATTTAATCATCTCCTTTATGAGCCACTCAGTGGAGAAAAAATGTTTTAAGCAATACACAGTAGCAGCTGTTTTTAGTGACGTATGACACAGGTACAGTTTATGTTCTATAATACATTGCTAATGCTGACATCATGAAATTATGTGAAAATTGCCAGGTAAAAGACACTAGCCACCTTCAGAATTGAAATAATTTACTGATGCTATAGGATTTTACAGCACCTCGTTAAAAATGTTATGTGTTTTGGCTAAACTGTTTTCTCCCCATCAAATTACTGCCCAGGCACAAGAGTTCCTGAGGCAGCAGTGCCCTTTACAGGAGAGATGAGCATTTCTGGATGTGCTGCTCCAACTCCCACCCCCAAAGCATGCAGGTGTTCAACCCCTGCCTTTGCGGGGACATCACCTTAGCTGTGGGCAGAGGTGTAAGGGACCTGCTTTGAGAGCACAAGTTCCCAGCCGTGGTGCAACACTCCAGTACTTACCCACTGCTGTGCACTGGTGTGATGCTGTACACAGAAACCTGTGTTACTCCCCTTTGCTGGAGCCGAAGTTTTGCGGACTCAACTCGGACCAATGTGATCAATGCTGAGCTCATTTTTTGAACCACACACAGAGCTTGTATAGGTTTGTGTATCAGTGCACGAGTTACATTACATGGCTATTGGCTAGATGCTCTGTTCACCCACCCTACACGCGTCTCACTATTGCTAACATTTGGTTAAGGCTACACAGTCGTGTTCTTCCTTTTTAAGGCAGTTGTTAACATTCTTAACAGTTTCTTATCTCATGGATTGTTTCTTACAAGCTCCTGTTCTCACAGACACCTGTTCTCCTATTACTGCCTACCATCATGTCTCTGTTAGCTTCCCAAGGCCTGATTATATGGGGGTCAGCAATAAATCTGGATGGGCCACAAACACACTCCTCTCAAAATACATTGCTACACCCCTTGTAGGGTAGGAGACTTACTTATCAGGACTTGTAACTGTGACAGTGTTTATGGAAACAGTGTGAAGAATAAATAGATATAATACATTTGGAATTAAAGTATTTTATATACATAAAAATGAATAAGGCTTGTTTTTGCAAGTTTTTTGTTTACTTGCAACTTCCAAATCAGCCTAGTGCTGCCCTGTCAAGTATTACTAGGTTGCTGAAGATCAAGGCGCTAAGTTGCTAAGAGAAAACTGGTGGTGGGTGATGAGGTAATCAGAAATGTATCTGCGTGGCAACAAGCAGAGAACTTCGATGGCCTTCTGATATGTCACATAGTCCTCTTTTTATTTCACTCAGATACCTGAAGCCCCACTCATGAGTCACCTCTCCAGGCTGGAAATACTCTCATTTTCAGTAGCTGTGTTTTGCAAAAAAGGAAAAAAGAAACAGCAAAAGATATGCCTTGGGAGGAAAAACAATTACATTTCATTCTAAGAACTTCCTTCATATTTTGATAAATAAATTGAGATGTAATTTCATCCATAATTCAGTGAACATTTACTACTGCATTACAAAAAGTAAGAGTGGTTATGGTCAGCACTCTCCTTGCATGGAAAGCTTCCTGTTTATTGGGGAATTGAATTTTCCTTTCCTTTCCTTTCCTTGGTGGATTTTAGTTTTTATTGTATGCATAAGATTAGTGGCAGTAATAATAATGTGAAATAATGCAGTATGGAGTAGATTGTAACAGAGAGAAAAATAATTCACAGGTATAATTTCCAGTAAAAGACTTGACATCCAGTAGAAGGCTTTGCCTTTTTTTTTTTTTTTTCTTATGTTTGATTTGTAAAATGTACTTGGAAGAGTTTTACCATTTGTTCTGGTTTCAGCAGGAATATTTTTCTTCCTACTAGCTGATATAGTGCTGTGGTTTGGTTTTAGGATGAGAACAAAATTGATAATACACTGAAGTTTTAGTTGTTGCCAAGCAGTCAAAGAATTTTCAACTTCTCATACTGCCCTACCAACAAGAAATCAGGGGACTCCCAGGAATCTGGGATAGGACACAGACAGGACAGCTGACCCAAGCTAGGCAAAGGGCATTTCATACCATATGACATCATGTTTTATATGTAATGGTGGTGGACTGGAAGATGGGCCTGCTTAGGAACTAGTTGAGGATCTATTTTGGGTGGTGAGAAATTGTGCTGTTGTTTACTATTATTACTGTTGTTTTTCTTGTTCATGTTGTTGTTCTTGTTCTTACTATCTTCATTTTCTGTCCTATCAAACTGTCTTTATCTCAACCCGTGGGTTTCCCCCCCTTTTTTTTTTCCATTTGATTGTCTCTTCCATCCCACTGAGATGGGGGGTGGGGCGGGGGAGTAAGTGAATGGCTGTGTCCTGGGTTATCTCCCTGCCATGTTAAACCACATCACCATTTCAGTCTTATGTCAAAAAGCAGCCCGGCAAATCTGCATTTCTAAAGCTAGTTATTATGATTGTTATTCTGGAAGGCTATTTGGTTTTAACATCACTGCTTATGAATAAGGACAGTAGTTGTTGTAATGAATATTTGAAAATAAGGTTAAGACTGTAGAATGGATCCATACCACATACTGCTTATTGTAAACTTTACCAGATATATGTTCTTCTGGGTGTTATTCTGCATGAAACAGCACAATCATACCAATCTCTCAAAGGACATAACCTTGTCTTGATTGTATTAGAGCCGCAAAGAAATCACTTCAAAGAGTTTGCATCTGAGGCCAAGCATGTTGGATTCCTCCCAGAATGTCACACTCAAGAGTACAGCTCGTCATTATACTCATGGTTGCTACATCCTGGGCCAGAGCATCCTGCTCTTGAGCTTAAGGCACTGATAACTGCACAGCTGGCTGCCACTTTCCTGCAAAGTAAATTCTAAAAAAACCAGAATGCAAGAGCTATTCAGGTTAAGACATAGGTATGACAGCTGAAGTATTCCTGGCATTGAAGACTGCAAAGATCTGTACTGAGGTGCACCTACTATGGGCCTTTAAATGGAAGAGGAAGGGGGAAACCCAAATGTTTCTTGTTCCTTGCAACCTCATCTTTTTTTCCTGAGGAAGCAGGTAAAAGAGGAAAAAAATAAAGCAAAAGAAAAAAGGATCATGCCAGAGGAAGCCTGAATTAAAAATCTAAAAGCAGCTACTTCTGTTGTATACTGAAATTGTAATTTGAAATATAAAAATATGTATTTAATTCAGTCAATTTTGTTATTAAAAATGCCTTACTAAAGAAAAATATAATCAGCTACTTGTAATCCAAGCATTACTTCATTGAAAGCATGGTAGCCATTTGGACCCTGGTTGGTGAAGGGTGCTTGACTGTGCTGTGGGGCTGGTTAGATGCTCAGAAGTTAGTCAGGAGGCATATAGAGACCTGCAGTAGTTCCAGTAGAAAATGAGGGCTGGCTTGTAAAAAGAGAGTTGTTCTTGAAGCTTGAAGATATCCTTGTGATCAGAATCATAAGGCACAGTGAGCCAGTCATATTTAATCTTTTGATACCAGGAACAGCCAGGACACTCCATGCAGCCTTCTTCCTTTCCTTCTATTTCCCCATCAAAATAGGAAAATTGGCAGGAATCACAAATCCTCTGGGTTTTTTTTTTGTGTGGTTTTTTGTTATTGTTTGTTGTGTTGTGGTTTGGTTTGTTTCCTTCCCCCTCCCCCCCAACCCCCCCCCCCACCCCAGTGCAGCAGGAAGGAATGCAAGAGGATGTCAGTACTTAATCCCTGTCCCCAACCAGACAAAATTTTAATAAAAATGTATTGCAGCAGGATGAAATTCACATGTTAAACAAGGCTGGGATATAGTCGGTCTCGGGAAGAAGGAACGATGAAGAGGTGTAGGGAGCTCCTCTGTTGCACTCAGGACTAGCATTAGATCAAATAAGCACCAGATATCAGACAAATCAGTCATGCTGGCATTTTTAAAAATCAGACAGGATTAATTTAAAAAAGCCCAAAACATTTTGACAGTCTCCTTATATTTTTGGTTTATATGTTAAAGATATAAATGAATAAAAATTGGGAAGTTAATAATTCATGAAACAGGTCTCAAAATGCCTGTGGCTCAGTCCACTGGTAGATATACAAATTTACATATACAAGAATTTCTAGTGAGAAGTCTCAGGGGTGCAAGATGGAGCTGGACATGCTGTTAAAAAGCACTAAATCCTTTCCCCAGAGCAAAATCCTTCATCTTAACCTTTATGGTCATCATGAGTGGCAGAAGATTTAAAACACCAGGAGGAAGGCCAGTCTTATTCTGTTACTAAATATTAGGAAAGTAATGATTCATTTGCAGTGCCCAATCTTCAGACGAGAGAGAGTCACAGTTTATTGAAGTGCCAAAGAAAGACTAAGAGTTGGGCTACCTTCCTGCACTGAACCAGGAGCTTGGTTACCTCAGTTCTACACAGCTATTTTTACCAACAGACCCAGGCTATCTCTCAGCCACTGTGTTGGTGAAGTGGAAGCAGGAATCATTGAACAATCATATATATATATGTATGTATGTGAGTTTATAGACCTATTCATATTCATACTCATACACACACACACACACACATACATATATATATGCATTTTGGCTTGCTGTGAATAGCAATTTGTTTGAGATGCTCACGCTTCCGTTCTCTGGGGGTGAGATATCCTGCAGGTTTGAATACATCCTTTAGAGACGAATGGTTTGTATCTGGAGCTGTATCCAGTTAATCTTTTCCACTTATCACAGTTTGGATGAAGGCTTATGACTGCAAGACTTGGCAGACCAGCAGTCAGACCACATTAATTCAAATGGGTTCAATATAAGGTTGGCTGAACTGCATGGCTATCTGTATGCCAGCAGATGCAGACGCTGATGAATTTGCTGTGCTGCCCAGCTTTGAAGTCTTATGTTTTTAGTGCAAAATGGCTGTAACTGTAAATTGCACAACTCAGAAGCCGAATCTAAGGTGTCTGAAAAGGAGTCAACCAAGGGGATTTTTTTTCCACCTGGAATGGCATCTGTACATAGACCTGACTAGGCTGTGTTTTATCACCTGAAGCCAAGGCACCACATGCAAGTAGCTGCTTCACATTGCTGTATCCAGATTTACTGTAGTGTCTTGCAGTTTTGTAAAGGTTTAACAGTAGTTTAAACCTCCATGTCTCTCTGTTTTAATCCTTGGTAAGGCTGTGTTACAGTTCAGTGAAGTTTCTTTGTACAGGATTTACAGTGCCATGTAACCAGGAATCACTTGCAAACAGTATTTATGACATAGGAAGGCTGGTGAATGGTTCAACAGTACTTCCTCCAGGAATGCTTTGTCAAATCTGGGCTCTCTGAGCTTGTGATGTATCAAAATTGCCCTTCTGTACAAATCTAAAAGAGGTCAGTTAAAACTCATTTGAGTGAAAGCTGGTCAAAGCACAGGTCTCCTCATCTCTGTTTTATTACTTGCAGCCTTGGGGTGGAAGGGTAGTTTCCAGAGTAGGAAGGTAAGGGAATCGAGCACTTGCAGCACTTAATTTCCTTATGCACTTTGATACAGCAGGTGGAGTGGAGATATATCTATTACTGGGAAGCCAAGTTGAACTGACAGTTGTGAATGGATTATTGAGAATGTTTAGTTCCTTTTTTTCTGCTCACAGGCTATTACTGAACATATTTCATGCCATTTTGACACCCACATCTTCCTAGTGCCTTAGCACTGCCACTGGCTATGGGAAGTCATATTTGGGCACTTTGACCTAAGCATTCAGTGAAGCTATTCTGGTTTTGGGTGTTCACGAGCACTGGTGTTGCGCATCTCCCATTCTTCATCTGTAGGTGCAACTGATTGTCCATGCCACTTAGCATACGCTCTACTTCAGGATTAGAGGAGACTCTAACAGCAGCAGAAGGGTGGCAGCAGTAGATGGGCAGTTGTGTGTGGATATCCACTTTCCTCAGGTGCAGCACCTGCTGTTGTGGGAGGAATTGTCCTTTGCCAAACAGTCATGAAAAGGCTCCACTCATGCAGATGTTTGCCAGACCTGGTTAAGAGTGGTATAAGGGCTGCAGTTCAGAGGGTGACTATTTGTAAAAAAAATGGGATTTTTTTCAGAATTAGCCTGTTCTGTGTTTCATATGACTTCTTATTTGTGTCATCTTTTCCTATACAAAACATGCCTAAAATGCATTTTGTATTTCTGTATAAGCAAACCCAAAAGAACAAATGATGGAATTAGTTATGCTTAATTATTATTTATAGGTGTATTATCTATGTGTACTTGATACCTTAATTCATGTGATGTTGCACAACCTGTTAGTGATCTTCCTTTATCAAATGCAGATGTTGGCACATGAACAAACAACTATTTCTCTTAATTTTGTCACTCTTCCTGTTCCTAAGGCCTTGTAGATTTCATAGTAAAAAAAAGTAAGAGCTTTCTGATTGTGAGCATGGACAACCGCTATCACTGGTATAAAATTGGACAAACTTTCTCTAAACATTGCTAAGATCTTATTAGCAATATACAAATAAACCCCCCAAAACCTTCTCTTACTCTTGGTTATGCAAATGTTGGGGTTTTTTTTGTTTGTGTAATGTATTTCAGGTGTGCAGTATGTTTCCTCAACCACTCCATCCCTTTCTGTGGGTATGGCTGGAGGCTGTTAATGCCCATTTCAGTCAGCTGAAATAAACTGAGGGCAGAAGAGTTGGGAGGGCAAGTGAATTAAACAGCTCTACCTTTAACAGTCTGTCCCTTAATGTATGCCTCCCACCTCAACACTGAACCTTCAAGGCAGGTGCAGCAAGGGCTGAATGGAGCAAAAGCCTGAGCACGCCCGGGCAGAGTTTCTTTGTACCTTTGTGGTTGGGCCACTCATGTCAAGCCTGTGTTACCTACTGCCACTTCACAGCCTTTATAAATCAAATGACCATATGATACTTTAAAAAAAATCTGAGATGGTCTAATTATTTTGAAAATAATCCGTGCACCATTTTCCCACGGCTCATACCATAGTGTCCCTTTTCAGCCAAATATAATCTGGCATGCTTTCAAAGTTTATGACTTTTAATCCTCCTCCATTTCGTTCCTTGCCCATTCACAGGGAAGTTTGTGTGTTTTCATAATGTTCTGCAGTTGTAGCTTTTCATAATTTATGGCCCACCGGTGATTCATGGCACACAGATCGATAAATTGCTAGACAGGGACAATACAAGGCACATTCTATCTCAGGGGGTTTTTGTTTGGAGGGGTTTTTTTTTGGGTTTTTTTTTGTGTGTGTAGTCTTTTGAATATATTACTTTGGCTTTCAGAAATGTGTGGCCATCAGAATTAATTATTAAAAAAGTAATAGCCTCTACTGTCTCTGTAGATTTCTGAATACAAAATATAGAAGTATTTGCCTTGTTTTCCCTGAACAAACTCAACTGCTTTCCTCCATAAGCATTAACTGACAAAATGAAGCAATTTCTCTTATGAGAAAGAAAGCATGGAGCAAACAGGAAGATCAGTGGTGTTTAATATAGCAGGAGAAACTCATCTCGCAACACAGTTACAGTTCCTGATGTCAGATGAGATCCTTGTTAATACAAAGACAATGAGGCTTGTTTAATGATGCCAGTCGACTTTCATTTCATTGGGAGAAGGTTATGTACAGCGTGGAAGCTTACTCACTTTGTGCAATACAAATAGAACAGGCCATTGCCGGGAAAAATGTGACAGAAATTAACCAGTGCAACATATGTAATTACCACGCTGCAGGCATGCGGTGACTTGTACAAACATATTAGCTTCATACCCTGGCTGCAGTTGCTATAAAATTGGTGACCAAGCTGATTTGCACTGAGGACAATTGACCTTTTGCTCCCCCTCCTTCTTGTCTATTTCCCTTCGGAAGAGCTTTGTGCAATGACAGCTGTCCACGGGCTGGCTCTGTGTGACCTCAGGTACATGCCGGCTGTCCCCCAGCAGCCACCAACCCCTCCTGTGGCTGCATGAGTCAGAGGATGGGCTGTTTTGGGGCAAGGCAGGCAGTGTGGCACGCCAGGGATTTTACCTGGCTTTTGAAAACTGCATTGATATACATTGCTGTAACAATTAAAACAGTCCTGCAGGCAGCAAAACAGATAGAGAGATAGGTGTTTTTCTTGTCTTGGGTTGGGACGAGTTATTTTCATACTGTTTTTTCTTTTTTTTTTTTCCTCTTGAAAACAAAAGGATGAGCAGATGTTGTCCAGATGAATTGGACTTCCCTGTAGCAGGTTAGTAATGGTCAGGTCACTGCTGTAAGCCACTGCTTGAGCCAAAGCAACACTATAGACGACACTATATATTTAGTCCCACTGGCAGTTGTATTTGCAAGTACCTGATGCAGTAAGAAAAATTATCAGAGCTTGAATGGGTTCAGTGTGGGAAGTAGGGACTTTTTCTTAGACTTTGTGGCCCAGAAGTTGAACAAATTTTCCACTTGAGTCTTTGCACCATAATTGCTCTTAGTGTTTATTGAAAATACACCTTGGGGCAATAAAGCAGAGAGCTACGATCTACACATCAGATACTTAAAAGAGACAAACACCTAATTTTAGAAGTTTTTTCTGAAATGTCTTTACTGTTACTGCTTCTTGTCTCTTTCAATGCTTTCTATGGAATAATTAGCCTCATCCTCTTGTCCCTTTGCTACTTCTTATCTGGTGCCCATATCTGTAAGAACTCTGTTTGGCTGCAGGCCAACAGACCAAGCAAAAGACGACTTTTGCAAATCATTGAAAAGGTATTGGCTGATGTGCCCCTTGTGTTTGCTCTCGGGCAGTGCAATCTTTGCAAAACCAAAATATTCTGCCAGATTAACAAATTAAAACAAGGTTGTCTCATATGCTTGCCTCAGTCCCTTTCACCAGCAGCCTGGAGTTCATCAGTTACAGGTTTTAATAGAGGCTTCTGAACAACATAGGGAATTTTAGCTATATTTTGGATGGGGCTACCTAGCAGACTCCTTTCTTGTTATTTAAGGAAATTAAGGTTAGTTCCACCACCATCCCTACCCCCACCCCCTCCGCCCCCCCACCCAGCGTTTCCTCTGTTGAATCTCTAAATACTGTGCATTAATTGAAAGGTGTCCCCATTAAAGAGCTGTAATCCAATGGCAGCAGCATGTTTTGTCTTAGGCTTTGGTAAACCAGCTGTAAAGTGTTACTATACCTGCAAGAGTGGGACCAGGTAGAAGCAACCTTAATTTAGGCTAGCAGCTTTCATTTGTTTATCTACAGAAAGATGGACGTGCATGTTATTAAATGACAATAACTGACATCTCCAACTGTACCTGTCTTAAATGCCTATGAATCTTTTAATACCATTGAAGCCATTTACAAACGGCTGTAGCAGTAGACAGATAGTGAATCAGGTAAAAGATGTGACTATTAGGTCATTTTTGTTTTGTTTTGAAAAAAAAAATCAAGGAGGGAGAGATTATGCGGGGAAAAATAAAGAGGAAAAAAAAAGGAGAGCATTTATATTTAGTGCAAAGCTTATAAATATAAGGACAATTTATGGTTAACAACCATCCATTCCCTGAGGATTAAGGGCATAGTGCAGTAGCTTTTAAGATAAGACTAAAAAAAAAAAAAAAGCAGCGGACTACTGATGCATGACCTCATTTTTCCCTTTTAAAAATCAGGTTCTTAGCAATCTACTGTATGCTGCAAATTTAGCATAGCCAAAAACATTTTGGCTGATGAAAAAATAAAGAACCTTTTAGAAAATTCAGGGCTGAGGTGCGGCCTTAGTGTCTCTTTTCCGAATATTGGGTGGGTCATCCATAAAGGAAAAGACTTAAACAGAGGGGAAAATACAACATTTTTTTCAGGGAAACATGTTCAAAAGGAAAAAAAAATATCAACAGATCCACTCACAACTGATTCCATTAGGTAAGACTTTTCTGGGAGAGGAAGGGACATTTGGAAAGTTCTGTATGTCATAACTGATTCACTTTTGATGATTCTGTATGTTTCCTAAGTCTAGGTCCAGTTATGAGCTAGATAAGGGCAAATGAGCGAGATATTCAAGGTAACTCCATTCAATTCAATTAATTTCAAATCACTTACTGAAACCATGAGTGAAGATCATTATGTATTATTTTATTATTTTAAATAGGCATACATGTATTTATTTGTTATTTGATTTATAAATATATTCATATTTTTGTGAAAATAAACATTCTAAAATGTGATAGTTCCCTACAATTTATATGCAATTTGCTATTTCTTAAGTAACAAAAATATTTTTATTTGAAAGTTAACCAACTTAATTGGAAAACTACATGTGTGAACCAATCAATTCCAGTCTTCACATCCTTTAGGATTTTAGATTGGAAAATATACTTTCCTGTCACCTCATTCAGGCAGCATAGGAGGTAAATGTGCTCTATTTTCTTCCCCTCACCTCCTAATAAGTTCTCAATTTTAAATGACCCAGCTGAGGAGATGGACCTTAAAATCAATTAAAATCAAGAAAATATCTTCTTTGAACTTGTAAGTAGGTGTTGATGCCTCAAAACCCACAGGATTTAGCACTTTAGCAACCTGTGGCTGTGGGCTGATGACAAGAAATTTCCATCAGACCAATGAGATTGAATGCTTTGTCTTCTTTGATAATGTTTTTTAATTAGGTTTAATAAGAACTAGGTGGTTTAGGTCTCATAGTAGGTGATCAATATTTTTAATTTAAACTATGAATAGGGTACAGGAAGTGACTTTTTAAAAGCCGGCAGGGCACTATTACTGGAATGTGTCATGGAAGTACTCAGTGGTTAGCCTGAAACATGACCTTAAATATCTGTGGAAAAAAAAATAAAATTGTTCCATTCAAAACAAAAAAAGGAAACAGTGGAAATCCTGATACTCCAGTTATAGTTTCACACTCACCATTATTACTTGGGGGATACCCGAACAAAAATACCTTGAGGACTTTGGAGATGGTAAACCTGAGTGGGAACACAGAGTAAATAAGAGAGGTCATACAGGCAGGGGAATCAAGGAGATCCCAAAGAAGGTGTGGATATACATGTAAGAAATCCAAATAGCATGAGGTGTGCTCCACATGAGACTGAAGGAAGGGTGAAAAGGCAAAAGGTGGAAGAAGCAGGGCTCTGTGCACCTGGCTCTCGCATCCCAGCTGGCTGAGAGCTGTTCATCCGAGGGTCCCACCCAAGGTCTGTGTGTTTCTGCTCATGTCTTAGCTTTGATTTTGCTTATGAAGAAGAGGAAGACTTTATTTTTTTCTTAAATGCACGATTTTTTGGGCCATGCCTCACCGCCCAGATCTGCGCTGTGACTGCCACAGAGTCCTTCACAGCCTGCGCTGCATCTTCTGCAGCCCCGTGCCAACACACAGAGCCACCATCTCCTAGAAAAGAGTGAATCACTTAGTGTGTCTTGTGACATGGAAAGGGGGAATGTCCCTAGAGCCTCCTGGTTCTCCTGGATACATCTTCCTGAGCCCAAGGGGCCATGCTCAGCTCCTCGTACCTGCCCAGGAGAAAATCCCATGCTTCCCCACCAGAGCAATCACTGCAGACCACAGTTCCAAAACCTTGCTTTTATAAAAGGCTGGTATCTGCTATTTTTAATACTTATTCTAATTAACACAGCAGGAAGCAGTTAGGTTTTTACATTCCTCAAAAGCAGAATATCCCCAGGCCTCAGAGGGGTTCTTGGCTTCTTCCAGCCTTGGCTGAACCCACTGACAAAAACCTTGCTAACACTAACTGCAACATTCATTTTCTAAATCAACACTTACCTAGCAGAAGTCTAACTTTCATCCCTGCTTTATCTGCATTTTTAGTATTTTAAACCAGTGCTTGCTCATATGGCAGTCCTTCAGCTTGGATAGCTAACAGTGATTCCCTACTGCTTTCCAGGCTGATATTCATCTGCCTCTTCACCCCACCCTCACGTCAGATGTTATTTTTTTTTTCTAGAGGCAGCATTTGAAAACAAGTGGAGAAGAGACATGGGTAAGGAAGGGCACAGCCCAGCTATGTGACAGGGAGTTGGGGCAGTTGTTGATGCTGTTGCTGCCCAAGGAAGAAGCAGTTCTCCAGCTTGCCCTGTTATCCTCCACCCTGTCCGTTCCCTGAGTGGGCAGGTACTGGGACAAACGTACCTGAGCCTGGTACAATTTGGGACTTTTCTAAGACCTTCTCTAAGTAAATTTTTCATGAACTGTGTAGAACTGGAAAGCATGAGTAATGCAGTCTACTCTTCCAGAAGTCAAGAGCACACTTGCTATCAAGATCCATGATGTGCATATCGTCCTGCCATGTGTAAAATTGCTGTGTGAAACAGGGCACAGACAGGTACCATGAAGAAGCTGATTTTTCACTTCCCATGCAATAAGCAGTTCATGTTCCTCCCCAGCACCATTGCTGAGGAATATTTTAAAGCCTTTTCTGTATTTTAGTGGATGCTTTTTGCCCAGCCAGAAGTGACGAGCATCCAGATTGAAATTAGTCATGTTTTTGTTTTCTCTCTTCTTTGAAAAGTGATCAATGAAGTATTGCTGCTGCATCGTGGGCAGAAGGAGCACATTGTTACGGTAGCTTTAGTTTTACTGCAGCTGCAAATACTATGTTAGCAAATCAGCTCTCTTATCTCATTGAATTTCCCCTCTGTACCCCTATAGTTTAAGGGAAAGCTGTACCAAAATGTGTAAAACACTCAAAAGCAGAAGCAGAAACAGCAGTGGAAAATAATTGACCAGAGCCAGCAAAGCCCTGCATTAAATTACCAGTGACAGATCAAAGGACAACGGCACAGCTTTGAATAATGGAGCTTTGCATCTTTCTCTGACATTCAGACTAAGATTTGATTTAAAAACTGAGGTGTCCAATCCTTGCTAATGGCACCTTTGAAATACTCCAGCTTCATTGACTCTACAGTCCAGGTGAATAAAACCTACCCTGTGTCCTAAAAAACAACTGAGCTCAGCAGTTAGCATGAGCTTTTACATAGAGAATTAAAAATACTCCGTATTAGTATTGCTGATTATTGCATGAGGAATGAAATTCCATTTTTCTTTGCCAAAATAATGAAATATAAGAAAAAATAGAGAGAGAGAATGGAAATCACTATAATTTTAGCTTTCTAAGCTCTCCACCATTCAGCATGGGGACGGATGTCCACTTTCAGATGCAGCAGCACCAAGACTAAAAGGAGGCATTGACAGCAGTTTTATACTAAGGAAAAAAACCCCTTAGCACTCCTTGACCTCCACCTTCTACAGTTCATCTGAACCACATCCATGTGGCTCCCATGGCTGGGAGCTTCAGAGCACTGTAAGGAGTCTCCTCCACCCATTGTGATCAGAGGAAGAGTTAGGAAACCCCTGTGTTGAGGAAAACATAGGCCTGGGGGATGGAGCAGGGAAGTGCAGATTAAAGGTCAGTGAGTGTATTCTGCACCCAAAACAGGGATTAAAAATTACTGCAGAAAAACAAAATCCATTTGTACAACTGCATCTGCAATTCTTTCAGAAAAAAATATAAAGTACAGATGACACAGTCCTTTGCTTGCGACTTGTATTTGGCTGTTTAGCTCTTCATTTTCCTTACACTGAAAACCAAAAGAGATCCCTTGGCTGGTAGAGTTTGGCACGTCTCTGTTAATTTCAGTGGAGCTGGGACAATTCATGCCCGAGGAAGACGCGCTCTCAGGAATAATGAGCACTGTTGTCATTGCTGCAGGATCTGAATGTCATAGCTCCTGCCTGGCCCATCAGATGCTGAACAATGCTGAGCTTAGAAAAGGTATGTGCCAGCAGAAATCTTGAGATCCAGGCTTCTGCTTGAGAACTGGTGGCCCTTGGCATCAAGTACTTTGCTTGCTGTGCTCATAAGACTAACTATTGGTGAACATTTCAGCTGGGGTTTTTTAACTTCTGTTTCTAGAATTGCTGCCTTTATGGTCATGGAATCCCAAAATGGTTGAGTTTGAGAAGGCTGGCATTAATAATCTTTAGAAGCAGTTTCTCTCTTCCACACAGAGAAGAACAGATGCTGAAGTAAAATTTTAAAGTCACTGAATTCCTGGATGGTTTTTTTTCTTGGATAATTGCAAACTTTGCAGAAAGGATATCCTAAAACACTGTATTTTAAACCCTATCGGCTTACACAATAATCCACAGTGATATTCAGCAAGTATACATTTCAGTGTATTCTAATACATGTGGCTATGGGATAGATTTGTATAAAGCAAAGTGTTTTTTATTTTTGTATGCACTTACTTGAATAAAGACCACATGCAGGTACATACCTATGCAAAATATGCCTGTAACATCAGTTAGCTGAGTAAATGGAGTTCTTTTGGGCCTCTACTTTATTAATTTTAAGTAGGTAGTCCAGCTGTGGGTTGCGCATCATTGGGGGAAAAATAAACAACCCACAACTAGTTCCTCAAGTCTCTAAATTGAAGTCCACAGTCTTGTACACTTTTGTGTTCTTTTCAGTGTGCATTCCCATCAGTTACATGTATCTCTGCATGGTCATATCATAAAGCAAAGAGTAAAACATTTGCTAGCACTGGGCATTTTCTGTCAGCAGTCAAAATGCGTGGTTTTCTGATTACTGAGGAAGGTTTTATATGATGTGACATTAACGGGAAAAAAAATAGCTACAGCTTTTCTGCATTTGAATAGTAGAGATTTTGCTAATTTTTTCAGTTTTATTTCCAAAGAAATGTGGACATTTATCCTAATTCATAACCTCTTCCCTTGTAGGTTTGAAAATTATTTCAGGAAGGAGGAAAAGGAGTGGAGATTATTTGCAAAGCAAAGTATTTTTTGACAAATATTCAACAGACACACTGTAATATCTGAGTTCACAATGTATTTAGGAGAAAAGATTTGCTGTGTCAAGTTTCATAGATTTAGTCAAGTCTGGATAGGTTTAGGTTTCAAAGTATGATAGATTCATCAGAGACTAAACTGATCTGTCAAGGGAAATAAGATAGGTAAATCCTTGAATAAAGGTGAGAGAATAAAGCCGCAATTTTTGCTTGAAACTTTAAGCAAGCAAACAAAAGATTTCTTATTGGCTGGATATTTTGATTTATTTTTGTCCCATTTAAAGAAAGCTGTGATCATAAGAAGAACCGGATAGATCAGATAGGGAACCAAATACGAACGGTTATTTATTACATGTGGAGCACCAAGGCTCGTATAGCTGTATGCAGAGAGCTCCAGCTGAAAGAAACTCATTTCTGATCTGCTCTCTTGCTGATAAACTGTAATTGGGGGCTGATTGAATATGAGGAGACTTTCATTCTTTTCTACCCAGTCTGACCTGACAGCCCTGGTCATTTCCTGTCAGAGGCTGGAATAAGCTTTCTCAATCACCAGCAAAATGCATTTAGCTTGCTGAGAAAAAGCACTTGAGTAGTATCTTGAAACAATTCTCATTTACTAAGCAAAATGGAATGCAGCACACGAGGGAAGCATTTGAAAGGTGGACCAGCATTTTAAACAGGGATTCAGTAGCAGATCATCATCTAATCAGTGCCACTTATTTGATTATTTTCCCAGTCTCTTGTGCAAATTCTATCCCAAAGTCCTCCGACACCATCAAAGGAAGGATCCTTCACAACTGTGTCTCCCACTGTCAAGGCATACCAAGTAACTCCGCATAAAGCTTCTTGCACCATGCAAATAGAGCTGAAGCAAATAAACACTAAAAATGCAAACTTTGCAATGGGTTTGTTCCTGGCCTTTGCTCCGAAGCCAGCTTAAAGGCTCTCCCACGTCCCAGGCAGGGCTAGGCTTTGAGCCATTTCTAGAGAGCTGCTGGGGTTTCAGGAAGATCTTTGCTGAAGCTCCCAGTGTGAAGGTGGCACAGGGTGGGCTACTGAGCATGACAGCAATATGACTTGCAGAGGGTCTTGGATACTAATTTTGTAAAAGGACCTGATCTACAGAGGGTCCTGGCTGAAATGAAGTTTTGAGTGTAACAACATCGTGGTGTTGTCCCACCAAAAATTTCCAAAGAATCTGTCTCTCCACATACCCATGGTTGGATGGCACCATGTCTATTGCTTCTTCGCTCTTCTTTGTTTGCTCTTCTTCACCCCATTCCAATACCTGGCAAACTCACAACACTATTTCTTTTTACTGCACATAGATTGGCGTTAAAGCTTTTACAAAGTCATAACTGCTTCACTCGTGCTTATTCAAGGTCAGACTTGATGGGACTCTGAGCAACCCTGCTTACTGCAGGGGGGGTTGGACTAGATGACTTTTAAAGGTCCTTTCCAACCTAGCACATTCTGTGATTCTATGCCTTTCTCACGGTTGGGACTTCATTCCATGTAAAACACTCTGCAGTCCTATCAGAAACACTTGCAGAAATCCATGTGTTCCATAAAGAAAACCACTATCATTAACCATTGTCATTTCTTCCTCTGTCTGTTATTAGGGAGGCTGTATTAGGGAGACTGTATAATACAAGTTTTATCCTTCAATCAAAGGGAGAAGCTTTTTGTATTTACCTTCTGTTTTCTACAGCAAAACATCGTATTTGCTTATATTGCCCATAAATACCATGTAATGCGGTTTTCTTTGGCAACTTTTTATAGTGACTAATTGGGAAAGTAATTACTCAAACTCAGTGAGAAGAGGTTGAGCTCTGCAATTTACTCACACCCTTATGCATAGCAGATAATACTTGAGCTTCCATTAGCTGCAGGAACACAAAGAATTTTAGAAACTCGGTGTTGTGAGTATTGTTCACTTAGACTTGAGGCTGAGTCATAAAAACATGCATTTTGAAGAGGAGGTATCTGATTAGAGCTGGAGGGATGATCTATATGTTTAATCAGCTTGCTCTGTTCTAATAAATGCCACATTGTAGTGTACAGTAATGTGTAAATTTTGTCCAAAGATGGGAGCAAACTGGAAGACATGGACCTAGATTCCCTGTATTGATAAGACTGGGGTTTAGCATTAATAATGCATTTAGATACCTCAAAAGAATATTGGGGAAGTATTTACGGACACTGAACAGCATATGGTCTGTCAAGTGCTTAAGATCACTAGTAAACCTGGAGGGAGGGAGTGGGAGAAGGCAGAAAGGGTGCTGGATGCTTGCCTCCTCTTTTGTATTTTAGAAATCAAGACAGATCAAATTATTCTACTGAGATACCTGATACAGAGAAAATTTACGGCTCAACAACATTCTCTTCCTATGAAGATTTCATATGAAAACTGTTTTCTTAAAATTTGCAAGCTTCTCTTGTTACACTTGCTAAGATGTGCATTCTAAAAACCACAACATAGTTGAAAAATGACCATTCAATCAAAACCAGAAAATATACATCTCTAGTTCAAAGTCATTTGACTGGTTGGCCTTCAAGTCTGCCTGGTTGTCCCTGGGCTGCTCTTCCAATAATTAACACCTGATAATACTGTCTTCTGAGTAGGAACAATTCTGATAAGGATACATGCATGGGCAAGAAAAGCAGAAGCAATTAAAATGCTTCTTTTTACTATCAGTGGCTCCATGGGAGATCAAGCCGCAGGCTTGCCCGGGGTTGACCTCGTCACCTCTATAAAGTTTTCACTAACTTCAACAGAAAGTAGATACACTTACCCACTTCAAAATATCCATGTATGAAAACACCCAGGGATTTATCACAGTAAGAAGTCCAGGACCAAAAAACCCCAAACAAATCACGCTTCTCATCAGTTCTTTCTTTGTACAAAATATAGAAATAAAAAGGGGGATAAAAGAGATGTAGTTGCCACATAACTACTCCGGTATATGATGAAAGAGAAATGTGGAAAGAGGGGTAAAGAGAAAGGCTGGGCAGAGTGCAGAGGATAGTAGTGCTTAGAGTTATGTGCATAAAATGGAGACTACCTCCCAGAGCAGCACAGCTATTGAGCTGAAAACACAACACTAATTAAACAAAATTACCTGTACAGGCAACAAAGCAAGATTAAAATCATAACTTCTCTCTAGGCAGGAAAGTGTGTAAACACACATCTCAGAAGGCCAGGTATATGGATAAAACCTAGTGTCTCCTCGAGACATACTTCAGAGATCCAATCAACCCAAACATGCAGCCTTCTGAGCAGCCCCTCCCTTGCCCTGATGCTCTTTCTTTCCGAGAGCATCATTTAGTCCTGTGAATATATATTCTGCTCCAAGAAGTTGATCTTATTTATCATTCTTACAATGAATTGTGAGCACCGTGTTATCGTACAAAGGACATGAGGAACCTTGCTGTTTAAGAATCTTAGCCAGTTTGGCATTAAGGAATTAATTCCTGTTCTAATCCAGCTGCTTCTCAGTGGCTGACTGGCCTGTGCTGTGATGGAACAATAGATCAAGACAGTCACACATGTACAGTTGAATTTCTTTCAACCAAACAGTGCCAGCTTATGAAAAAATGATACCACTGTTATTTAATGCCTCATACCCCTTCATTTAAAACATATTGCTCAGCTGCCAGAATTGTGGTCTAAAATAGATTGACAACAGCAAGAAGAATTTTGAGTTGTTCTCACTTTTCTCGTTATAGAAACCTGACATTGAGGTGGAGCTTTTTGGTATATGGACAATGCCAGAAAATCAAATCATTTATAGCTAGTGATTTTCCATTTGGTGAACTCAAGTTATCATTAGCTGCATTGTTTAACTATTTTTTTGTTACTTTTAACTTCTAAATTAGATAGACTGTTAGGCCCATACAGCCTTAGAGGAAGTCACCATTAAAAGTCCACCTACATGTCAGTTATGTTCCTACTACACTGCTCAGCTGAAACCAGTATTTGGCCCATACATATTTCTGCTGTTGAATCTTGTTATCAAAGGGGCCTGGGGCCCATCATTCATGGGTCCTGCTCATGTTTCTACGTAAGAAGAATGCAGTGGAACAAACTGCAGCTTCTGAGATTTATGTTTTATTTTCCTTGCTATAGCCAGTGAAAGCTAGGTCCACAAGCCTGTTACTCTAATACAGATGATGCTTTCCCAGTCTGCTGCTTCAAAATGAATGTATGTATCAGTAGAATTTTAGGAGATATATGTATTTCTTCACAAACATATTTAATAATATTCTGCTTTTTTTCTTCTTTTTTTTTCCCTTTCTTGTAAATACAGCATACTTTTGCTGTTTATAAGAAGTTTTTTTGGGTGGAAGAGTATGATGGAAAGCTATCTGCACATTAACTGTCATTTCAGAATGACTCTAAAAAGCAAGCCCTTAAATCTCCAGCGATATCTTTCTGACAGGCTTATAATCTCTGCAAATTGTTGGTAAGAGCAGTGAACAAACCTGTCAGCAATTCTGGCTCTCGCTGCTCTAATTTGAAGGAATGTGCAACGTACTGGAGGAAACTAGGAAGCTGCAAATAGCTTGTTAAATGCAACTGATAAAATACAGACTGTGGTGATGCACAAGTGTCTGCCAGAGCTTAATGCTTCCCGTGACTGAGAAGGTTAGACGATTTGGCTGTGAGAAGTGCCTCAGTAGCTTATCAAAATTGGAACAGTCACTGCAAATGGAATGGACAACCTATGCAAAAAAAGCACTTGTGCTGCTGACTTTCAAGCCCTGACAAATTCCTTTGGTCCTACTATTTGGAGGGGAAGTGACAGCATGTGGCTGTGGGTGGGGGGTGTATTACCTATGAGGGCTGCTTGGTATCAGAGGCTTGGTATCTGTGTGCTGTGCTACTCGCTTTCCTCACGTTAGCCTGTGTCCTGCTCTGGGCCTGTGCACTAGGCGTAGCCCCTGGTAAGTCATCAGTGAGGCATGAGAACTGGAGATGGCATGAGAGATCCTAGTTTGAGGCTACCGCACTGCATTAAAGGTCTGAGAGATGCCCTAGAGTGGTAGTAATGGTAATTAAACCAAAATCAAATACAGGAGATCTGATAGGACCTTAGTAATCTGTATAGGTACCATGAGAAATCTATCCATCTAATACTTCTGGGTAAGTTTCAAAGTTAGAGAAACCTGGAGTACTTTCAGCCCAATACCAGGGTTCTCAAGTCATTTGCTTAAAAAAAGGCCCCAAAAATCCTACAGGACAAAACCCCAAATGGCCTTTTAAAGCTCCATATGAGCAAAAAGATAAGGCAAGCTCCAACACCCAGGACCTGAGGGCTCCAATATGTGTTTATCTGAGCCTTTACTCAAGCTCTGTGCCCTGGGTCTGTGAGCCCCACTTCAGCTCAGGTCTGGAACCTGGTCTCTGCCTGAGCTGTGCTAGGGATGTCCCTGTCTCCAGCTCTGTCTCCTGCATGGGTCTTGGACATGCTGTTGGGAAGCGCATTTCCTGGATGGGTTCTGGGCATATATAAAATCTTGTCTCCAGTCCTGTCTTTGGCCCTGGATGGACTACAGACCCATGCTGTAACCTTGCCTCCGGTTTTATTAGTGGCATCATCTCATTTTGTTCCTGAATAAGCACTCTACTCTGGGACTGTTGATGGACACTGTCACTAGCATCCAGCTCCACATGGTGTGCACAGCCCCTGTGGGACTGTGCCCCATGGGTGAAGGTTATGTCCTGTGCTCAGGTTGCCTTTGGCTTCTTGCTTGCCTGCACTTAGGAAGCATCAGCCCTTGATGCTTCTTGCCATGTGGCTTCAGAGAGTTCTAAGTGCAGCAGATAGCTCGAGTTTGCCTGCACAGCTTGTCTGACAGCACAGGTAAAATACACTTTGGCTATTCAAAGAGCCAGTTAGAAATAAGCCAGCCATTTGAATACACCAACAACCAGTTGTCATACTCAACATTCAGTAGCTCTCAGGAGATCTGCCAATGTCCTTGAGATCTGAACAGTGGAGATGGCAAGGTCCGTTGTCGCTGCTGAATGTGGAACACAGATTGCTCCCTTTCAGGAGAGGCATTTTTCTCCTTGCAGTACTTCATCCTGTTGTAATTTTTGATGTTGGAACACTGCAAGGCTTAGTGTATTAGCAGTAGTCCCTGCAGTACCCAGACTCTACCTCTTTCCCATGGCGGTACTCTGGTATTCGCAATCAGCAGACACTGTTGCAATCAGCCGAGCTATTTGAACTGAAAAGCTTCTCATAAACAGAGTGAGCTAGTCTGCTGCTTAAGATGGTTGTGGGCTTCAGACCGTGTTAGGATTTATTCATGCACATTAGGAGATTGCACCACAGTGGGGGGTAGAGAGCGTGGGAATTGTCTCTTTAAATTTTGAAAGCCAAAACAGAACAGGGAAGGGCTCTAGAAGGAAATTATATAAAGACCTATAGGAATAAAATGGCTTTCTTTGACTTTGTAAGTGTTTTACCTAATTTCAGGCTAAAATGGTGCTCCCTGTGGTTTCTTGGCACCCTCACGTGACAGTGTTTCAGCATTCAGTGTTTCAATAACCGAAGGAGGTTTGAGAACAAATTAATTGCCTTCAAGAAATACGTGGAATATTTAGAGTTTTCTCTGTCCACATTCTTTTGTGACAGAAAATTCAGTTTCTAACCATATTTTTATTTCTGACAGCTTCCAGCCTGCAAAAATTTCGTGCTGTCAACATTTCAACTTTCTGCTATAAAATTTGGGGGGGAGGGGAGGGGGAAAGTGCTCAGTTTAGAGAAACCTTTGTTTTGAGTCAGAATTGTTTGTTGTGTAAAAGATGCCAGCTTGGGCTTGGTCTGTAACCCCCATTCCTCTTGCAGCCTCCGTCTGGGTGCAGCAGGGCTCCAGGCTGCCAAATGTTCACAGCTTCTTAGTGTTTCTTGGCATCCTGGGTACCCCTGTAAGTAGAGTTGTCCAATTCCCTACTCTGACGAGGTTGTCTGCTGCAGCCCCATGGGTGAGTTCCTGCACTGGCTTCAAAGGACACCCCAGTCTTGGCTGAGTGAAGGCAAATTTTTTGGCTGCATCCTCCTGTGCAGGGATCATTCTTTGCAGGTGCAAGAGACCGGCAGCTGATCAGACAAACTTGGGTGATTTTTTCTGAATGTCCTTATATATGATTCATTCTGGTAGCAAACAACAGTCAAAATGCTGGTAAGTAAATAAAATCCACATGCAGATGTGGATAAAATCCACAGTTTACCAGCATCCTGAGTCCAGCAAGTCCAGTTGCCTCAGGAAACCAATATACCTAGAATACTAGTGAAAAGCAGTTCTGCTTAGGTGTGTAGCAACAGACCGCGATTTTATGCAGCTAGAGTTGGATAATTTGGAGCAAATGATAGTGCTTTTAATGTTTTTGTCCTGGCTGAAACCATCACTGACAATTGTGTTGCAGGAATAAGGGGTGAACTGGGAAAATCTAATTTATAAACCTTCAGAGTTCAGTTCCAAAGGATTCATAAAGCAAGAATAATCACCACTGATCAGGTATTACAGCTTTTGTATATTCACCCATTCTTTTTTACCCAACATTTTTCCACCAGCTAGCCTTCTGTTTGCAAGACGATTCAGAACAATGCTGAAGCAAGTCAACAGGAAGGGGCAAGTATTCTGCAGTAATCTGTTAACTCATCTCTGTTTCTTTCCTGGAGAGAAAATTCTCTTGACATAGAACATACAGATTTTACCCAAGCAAGACACCCTCCTCTCCCCCCCCCCCTTATTTTGATATTGTTTGAAGGATTTATAATTATTTTATTTTTCTTCTTTTTGAGGGCAGACTGGAGCGTGAAATCAAGGTAGAAGTGTTAAATTGCCTCTTCACTCTTGGAAAGGTACTATCTATGTCTAGGACACTGATTGCAAGCCAGACATGTAGGAACATCTGGTTGTCAGTTGTGTAAAAGCCTGAGACTAGCACTTGGTGCCTACAGAGTAATAAAACAGACAGTGACTTGCTATGGAAAAGGGAGATAATCACTGGCAATGTGTTTCTCATCCATGTTGCACTTTGGTATTGAAGAATTATTCCACTATGACTAATGATGCTTTGAGAGGTGAAATTATTAATTTGTTTCCTTAGAGCCAAGGCTTTCTTGTTTCCCTGAGAAATACAGAAATCTCTTAGCAAGGGAATTTGCTTAGTTAGCAGTGACTCGTCTGAAGTGTTGTTTACAATAGTGATTGAGTAGTGACTGGCCCAGGTGACCCTCAGAGGTCCTTCCTCAATGTTTCTATGATATTCTAGTGTACTACCATTTTAAAGGAATTTTCCACATCTTTTCAACAGAAGTCAGTCAGTCGTCTTCCCTGCATCATCCCAGCTGCCTCCTCCTTACATCTGATGTCGTACTTTTTCTGCTGGTACCAAGCAGCTTGCTTATACACAGTACTCAGCATGATTTTGCAACCTCCCTTCTGTGGTGAAATGGCTCTAATCCATGGTGGTTTTACCCATTTCTTTATGCCAGCTTTATCTTCCCCCTCAAACCACTTCACTTGTGTTTGTCCTGTCAAGGTACCTGTAAACATCCATCACCTTTTTTCTCTCACCCTTCAGTCTAGCAGATTGAGTGGTCCATCCTCATTTAGTCCTATCTGCATTCCAGCAGCCTGTCATGGTACCTTTTCTAGCTGGAGTTAATCTTAATGTTCATGACAATGCTGTGCCAGAATTCAAGAAGTGGTGCAGCCAGTGTCTGCTGCAGTGACACTAATAATTCTCTCAGGAAACATATTTTGTGATGTAGCCTAGAAGAGTATTTGCTTTGTTTCATGTCTGCATTACACTGATGGTGTAATAGAGTCTGACATCAGCTAACATGCCTTTGTAATTTCCAAATGATTGGTTAGCTCACAGAAGTTCTAGACATTTCTTGCGTTTACGTTATTTTGCACCTTGTATGAATTGATTTAATCAGCCTCTATTACCCCTGACCTTGAGGTCATGTAGTAATTTCTGCATGATATTTCAATCTTCCCACATTGATAATGGCTCCTAACATTATATCATCTGTACTTCTCATTAGCAGATCTACGCTCTCAGCTGAGGTCTATAATGACCTTTTCTTTTCTAGTTGTTCTCACTCATTTCCTACTCAGTATTTCTTGCAAACACTTTGCTGGACACTTCACCTCACTTCTAATATCCATGTGTCGCAGTTTTGCGTAGCTGGGTACTGGTAGAGAATGGAGGGCTGGAAAGATGGCTGCTGCAAGAAGCAGCTAGAAGCTCTCTGCAGGCCCCAGAAAGCAAACATTGGCCGATTCAAGGGTGAGCCAATCAGTGATGGTCACAGCACCTCTGGCAATCACATATACGAGAGAAAAAACTCACAAGCAGCTGCATTTTGCCACCAGAGAAGGGACTGAGAAGATGTAAGGAGCGGTGCAGACACCAAGGCTGGGGAGGGGGGGCGAGGAAGTGCCCCAGGTGTTGGAGAGAAAGATGCCCCTGCAGTCTGTGGAGAAACCCATGGTGGAGTGGGTGTTCCCCCACAGCCCATGGAAAAGGCCAAGACCCCACCTCCAAGCTGTAGAGGGGCCCCATGCTGGAGCAGGTGGACACATGCAGGAAATGCTGTGACCCATGTTGGAGCAAGCCCCTGCCAGCACTTGCAGAGAGAGAGACAGAGACACAGGGATGAGAAAGGGAGAGATTTGCACTGGAACACGTTTGCTGGGGGGAGGCTGGTGACCTGGAGGACCTGGACTGAGGGACATTGTGATTTATTGCTGCCGGCCATACCAGTAACCCACACTGGGGCAGCTGGTGAAGAGCTGAAGCCCTGTGGGAAAGGAGTCATGATGGAGAAGTTTGTGGAGGACTGCCTCCTTCTCCTGGGGGTGGGACCCCATGGTGCAGCAGGGGAAGGGTGTGAGGAATGAATGCCCCCACCAGCCAAGAAGGAAACCAACTTGCAAGGAACTGACCAAAGTCTCTATTTTCCCAGTCCCTGCCCCTCCCTGTGCCGCAATGGAAGAACGGAGTGAAATCATGACTAAAGTGAAGTCCGCTAAGAAGGGAGGGGTGGGAGGAGGTGCTTTAAGATCTGGCCATACTTCTCATTATCTGACTCTGGTTTCACTGTGTGTGTGAATAGTGTAGTGTAATAAATTAGAGTTTTCTTTCCTTCACTTCGTGTTGAGTCTGTTTTGCCCATGATATTGATATGGGATGATCTCTTCCTGTCCTTATCTTGACTCCTAAGCCTCTCAATATATATTTTCTCCCCTGTCCAACTGAAAAGGGGAGTGATAGGCTGACTTTGGTGGGTGTCTGGCCTCAAGCAAGGCCTAGACCATCACAGCATGTTTCTCCTTTCTATTTGCAAATAGATTGTCTTTATTTTCCTCTGCTGGTGGGTTACTGGTTGTTCAGATGTGCCCTCCAGGCAACTTCCAATGACGGAAACAGTGCTTACAGCAGAAGAGAAAAGCTGAGAAAGCAAGCAACAGCCTTCCCTTCTTCTCACTCCCCACAAACAACAGCCAACCAAGACCTGCTAAAAAGTCAGCTCTATAGTCAGCCATTTGTGTATCGTCAGAAGTCTGTTCGGGGCCAAAAAAAAAAAACCAAAACAAGACTGGTGATCTGCTGCTCTGTTTCCCCCCTCTGTACCCCTTTCCTCCAATACTCCTAAGCTACACAGTTTGCAAGCTGCTTGAGATGGAAACATCTTTTACTGATAGTTTATGCATTTATTTAGCATTGTCTTGAGAGCTCTCTTCTGAAGATACCAGAATGAGAGTTAAAAAAATCTCTCTCCTCTTTTGCCCACCCCTACCTTGTTAAAAAAGATCCTTTGAACAGCTTGGAGTACATGCAGCAGCTGCAGCGTGCTTGGAGCAGGAAACCTGCTTTGGTTCTGGTACCTAGCCTGAAGGGAGTTCTCCAGAGTCAGCATGTTTGGAATATTGTATTGAGAGATCCTCTCTTCTCTTAGGGCCTGGTTATGGAGAGATGATGAAGAGACCAATCTAGTGGAAATGTGTGGATACTCCAGTATCCATGTTAATTAAACTATAATAGAGAGTGAATTGCTAGTTTTATATTAACATTTCAGTGAGATCAAGAGAGCAAGTTAAATAATAATTAAGAAGTGCATCCTCTGCACTGTTACCAGATTGGTCTGGATTTTTGCTTGTTTATCATAGAAATGCTCAGATTGCAAGAGAAAACCTGAACGCAAAGGTTGCATATTACTTGAGAAGCTATATATTCAACATCTATAATGTACCATGCCAGCTGGTGTTAAAATTTATCAAATGCCTTTTCCAGACAGAACTGCAATTTATTTAATTTTTTTTCCTGCTTATTGATGGAGGAAATTCTAGCAGCACTGTGACACTGATGAGCAGTAGGCTAAATCAGAGTCCTGAAGCATGTCCTCTAACTTGGCAATTTTTGTATTTACAGGAAATATTTCATCCTGAAACATTTGTAAAGTTCTTCCTGGGAAAAAAAATCAGATGGTAAATTAAAAAGGCTCAGCCTATTTTACAGCTAAAAGAGTTCTTCTTTATTAGTGTGGGAACTTTTGTTGCAGGGACACTTAAGGAAACAGATGCTAACTTTCATTATTTTGGTTCTGTAGAAAGAGAACATCACTGATTTCAGTGGACCAGTGGACCTGCCACCGAATTACACAAAGGTAATGAAAGTCAGTCTTTCTGTAAGTTCCAGACATGACCAATGAGCTATCACAATTAGTCCAGTGAAGAATTAGACTTGTACAGGGAATTCCTCTGTAAAGAATGCCAGGTGGTGTTTGACACTGGGGGTCACATCTGCCTGCTGCCCTGGAAGGAGAGAAGACTGCAAAGCACAGCCCAGGGTAGATGGGCAAGGCTGCCCAGGAGCCTCTCTGATCCTTACAAACCTAGACCAGGCTCACGGCACTCTCACTGAGCTTTTCCTACCTTGAAAGCAGCAGGAGCTTACAGGAGGCTGAGCTTGTAATTAGTCCATGTGAAGCTTGGCTACTGAGCAGTCTCACTGGCAGCCTGTTCCCACCACACTGGCTTGTGAAAGAAATACACTCCTTTTCCTAAAGAGGTGCATCAGTTCTGTGCCAGCTTTCATGTCTGTAGTGTGTTACTCACTGGTTGCTGAATCCAGCCTTGAGTCTCTAATGAAAGAACTGATTGACCTTTTTTTCCTTCTCATTTGTTGAGTCAACTGGAAGCTGCTATCCTTTACCACACTGAGCAGTACTTGTTACTTATCAACACTGCATGGACCTTAAGACCATTCAGGCCAGGCAGCTTCTTTCAAGTTATGTGAACCTTTTGCAGCATTCAGTTCTTAAATCTTTGTATAAACGGAGATCTGACGTGGAGCAGCTGTACCAGCCAGAGGACTTTGCAAAGAGATCTAGAGGACTATGGCGAATCATGAAAGGGCGTAACACAAGGGTCTGTTGACATTGCTTCATCTGGGGAGTCTAACTGTAGGTGCTCCCTCTTTACAAAAGAGAAGATCTGAGTACTCCTATCTGGGTACCTGCTGAATAGTACTTACCTCAAAGACTACGTTGTGATGTGTTGGTAAACATTGAGGAGCCTGAACCGTATGGAGCTTTCTAACTGGTGGGCTGCAACTATGCCACAGCCACTACTGCTGGAAATTTCTTCAGTATATTCTTCCATTTCATTAACTCAAGAGACAGAAGAGTGATGTAACTGTTGTGATTTGCTTTAAAGAGTAGAATTCTAAGATGCAAATCGTTACAAGTTTACCCTCCAGCTACTCATGTGAAGGCAATTTGGGTAAAGCTTTGGAAAATGAGAAAGCAGTATAGCACAGAAGGAACAGAGGGAGGTTATGTACATAAGCACTAAACAGTTCAAATTAAATTTTCAGAGAGGTTAATGCATCTAGACAAAGTCAAGCTTCTATCCTGCGTGCTTTCTTCTATCTCTTATGATTAGAGTGTAGGGTGAATTCAGAATTCAGGTGAGGTGAACCCTATTATATTAACTTTGTAACTCAACGTGACTTAATGGATTAAGACTGTTCCGAGGAACCAATGTGTATTTGGATGGATAATTCATGCATCATAAAACTATTCATCTGCCTAACAGAATTTACAATTGATAACATTCAGAACCTCATTCTGGTTGTATTAAATCAATTATAAAGCTGTCCTGAACTTTACTGGGAGCAGAATCAGGGCATAACTCATGAATATTGCATTCTAAACTGAAAGATTTTTAGAACTAGGAATAAGGGAGCACAAGGCAGGTCCCTGGCAGCTGATAGCCTGTGGCCTGAGCCAGTACATGGCCCTCTCTGCATAATTCCCATCCAAAGGTTACATGCTTCGTGATGGGAAAAAGCACTTTCACTATTCCCAGTGACTAGCCTTTATGAAGTGTTAAAGAAACAGTTTGTGGTTTTGTTTCTCAGGGATTGCTCAGCATTTAGGAGAAAGGTGAAAAAGAGGAAAACTGTGTCTTCTGGGCTTTAAATCCAGAAGAGCAGACTTTGCAAAGTATTTGTTAAAAGCCAAAGTCACAGAAACGACATTACTCTGCCGTCAGGGCTGAAATTGGTAACCTATAGCCAGTTAGGAGAGCAGACAGACACTTGCTGCAGAAATACCCCAGCATTCTCTCGGGGATGCAAAGTTGTGCGCAAGTGGAGTGAGCTTTTACTAAAGATGGGAGTTCTGGCATATGTCCCTCAGGCTTGCTTCAAAATGCCTGCAGACTTGCCCATCTGCATGAAGATGAAAAGGAAACCTGCAAGCTGGCTGCTGTTTGATTCACTTCTTTTATCTGTTAGCCATCCCTTAGGGAAACGAGGGAAGAAAAAGACTTTTATAACACTGGAATAAAAATTTCTCTGTTTAGCAACTCTTTCTCTCCTTTCCTCTAATTGTTTTATTTAAAGCCCTCCCTGGACTGAGAATGTTTTCTGAAAATCTCAAATTCCCTATCAAAATAAGATTTATCTAGTGTTCAGGGCACTATCTGAGTAGGATGACAGAGAAAGTGCCAGCAGAAATAAATGTACAGTCTTGACTTTCAGACAGCTGAAGGCAAAAAACTCCCAAATGATTTTATTTAAAAATATTTTCCAAAAATAATGTGAAATACAAAAAGTGCACAGAAAAACACAGAGTGCCAAGTAATTCGACAGTTTTAGCAAGCTTAGTTTGCAGTAAATAGCACTTGCACGCTAAAAACTGCTCAGAAGGATTTGTTTGCTTTAATTTTAATGTGTGGGGGAAAGTGACTCTAAAGCCTGTGCATTTCAGGAGAGAATTTACATCTCTCACCAGGATGGACAGAGAAGGAAAATCAATGTGGTTTTGCTTATAAACAATCTGGATCTAGAGGGACAGTTAAAAGAATAAATAGGAACACTTGAAAATGTCATCTAGAATGTAAGTATCCATACTGTGACAAGATAAGGGTTTTTAAAAGCATTTTCACTAAACCAGGAAAAGTTGATTATAGCAGCAGTGTAAAAGAGCAGATTGTCAAAGAATAGCTTTATAGCAAAGAAGTGACCAGAGTTTGTGCATTCTTCAGGCAGACCCTGGGGACACATCATGATAGCCTAAAGCAAACGAATCAGCTCTTATCTGTAGTATTGGATGGCATTTGAAAACTATTTCTGAAATTTAGGAGAAAAAACCCCACGGTGAAACAAATGTCCTTAGCATGCCTTTTCCAGAAAAATTCCTGCAAGACAGAAAAAACCCCCAGATAATAATGGAAGTTCAATGCAATACATTAGGGAAATAAGACAACTTTGTGACCATCTTTGAAGGATTTTTGGGGGTGGAGGTGGAGGGGAGGAATAAAAAAAGCTCTGAGAAAATGGATGCCATCGCCGGGAAAAACCCAGCTTGTTTTGTGCTGTGGGAATCTCTGAAGATGGAAATGTTTCAGACCTTTCTATCTGTCTTCTGCTTTGGGACAAGGATTCCTCTTGCCGGGAGGACAGGCTTGAACAGAACAACTCTAGGTCTGGGTGGAAGGGAGGATGTCAGGAGACCTCCTGCGTGCAGGTGAGGTGGCACTAGGGATCCTGCTCTTTCATGTGCAGCTTTTGTCTCTTCTTCAATGCCTTGGTCTATTGTAAATGCAGTAAGATGATAATAAAATTTCAGCCTAAATTCAGGTTACTAGAAATGAAACTGGGGAAGGCAATAATGTTAATAGATCTAGATGAAAAAAAGCCAACCTGCATGCTTTTGAATTGGTCTCTTCAGTTTCTTTTGTAGTTCGTCTTAATACCTGACAGTACTACTGAGAAACAGGGACATGTGTTCACTTTACAAATACTTTTTGTATTAAGTAGCTATTCCATTTCTAAATCTGAATAAGTCTCTTAAATCTCTCCTGCAATCTCTCCTGTAAATTCTACGTATTGGTGCATTTGAGGGTCAAGAAAAATCTCCTACCTTCAGATCAAATCTCTCAATCTAGCTCTATATTAGAAATGTTTATAGGTATAAAATACAACATGTTTTCCATAGCAGCCAGGGAAATTTAAATCAGTATGCTACATACTTCTATAATCTCTCTCCAATCACTTTAACCTATTTGTTAGTTTTGTGTGATTTACTTGGTCAGCCTCCACATTTCTTGTAATTTTCCTTGTAGGATAGCAGATTATTAAAATTTCTTTCTACGTACCAGCATTTGAAATGTTTTCTCCTTTATTGCAGAAGTAGCTTTAACATCTACTATTCCACTTAGAAAGGTCTTTAAAGTTCAGCACTGATTTTAACATGTAACTTCTAAGAACATTAACTATAGCCATGTTGGCAAGCATTACAATGCAGCCTTCTGTTCATTTTGCCTGATTTTATTACCCATTTTAATAGAAAATGATGTTTTTGTCATGTAAATGTAACATAATCGACACAGATCTACCAAGAGGAACAGAGTGTAAAGGCACCAATCACACTGCATATTGACCAAGGAAGAAAATTACCAGTTACAAGAAAACAAATCCTTTATGACAGTTGCACTGCACAAAAAGATGGAAAACCTGATTACAGTCTTGCTTATTCCAGCAGAATAGTAATATTCCTGAGTCTGAAAAAGGCATGAAACTGATGTAAGACTGCAATCATATTCAAAGGGGAGTTCAATATGCATTGATAACAGAATCAAAACCAAGTCAGAGGAAGTAGTATAAAGTGATTATCACATCCAGCAGATTATTTCATTTGTAGTCATTATCTATTTTTTCTGTACAAGAAGCATCAAATCGAACACTTTAATAAAAAATAATAAACACATTCTAATTCTACAGAAGACTTCCAATGAAGCTACACATTATTTAAAGCTTATGTATACTGAAACTATTATGTGCTTCAATAAACAAACATTTTATCTCAAGTGAATATTCTCTTTTGCAGGCTGTTATCTTGCAGACCAGAAGAAGCCAAGAATATGTATTTAAAATTATATGAAAGGGATAGAAAGCACTGCTGTTAAATCCCTTGTAGAGCCTCACCCACTGTCATGTACCACAGCACCCTCCTGTTGAAAAATGAGGAGATGATGAAAGCTTGGAGGTGTTTTACTTCAGATTCACATTTGCTACATTCCATGCGAGTGGCCACTGTATGCATCCAGTTCCTCTATCTTGGTTGAACAAAAATGATACCACAGAGCCCCAAATTTATTAGTGTGTTTCCCATGGATTCAGGAGAGGGAAAGGTGAGTGAAAACATTCTGGAAATGAGCAAAAATTACCAAGGAGTAGACATTTTAGTCCTTCATTGTAAAGCAACTCTTGGTATTGAAGTTTTCAGGGCATATTTTTCAGGCCTCAAAGAGAAATGAAAAATATTTCTACTTAAACTCCATCAAGAAAAATCATTGTCCTTTATGTTCAAACATCACACTTTTGATGGGCTCCTAATTACTCTAATGTTCTGCCCATCATTGATTTTATGACCGCATTACTTACATTTATATTGTCATAATCCTAGAGAAAATTTTGACATTAACACATTTTTCCTTCCTTTCTTTTCTATTTCTGGGCTACTGATCTATGGCCAAGGCAGAAAATTTACATATTGAGTACTATGAAAAGGAATCTATTGAAATTTATGCAAGAAGAATGCCAATCAACACAACAGTCGTCATCTTTCCACCCAACAATGATGCTTAAATGTAATAGAGATATTATAATGTCCTCTTTCAGAATGAGCAAACCTGATTATTCATGGGAGGAAGATTCAGCACAGTGGTATCAGTACCTGCATTTTCAGACTTGTGTATCCGTACAGAAATCCCTGCTCAACCCCTTGCCTTGGTTTCCTATTAAAATACTGTGTTGCAGAATGTGCTAATTAGCTGTTCCTATGAGCTAGTTAAAAGTTTATTATTTATTTATTGTTCTAAAATGGCAAGATCCTATTGAAAAAAATTTAAAGAGTTTAGGCAGGTCAGGCTAGGAGGATGCCACTCTGCGAAACCTGACTGGTCTCTGTAGGCCAATAACCCCACAAGCAGTACATCACAGATTCCCCCCACCAAAGTAAGTGAGCTAACAAGTTGCATAACACTCCACACCCCTCCTTGAAGGAGTGTACCTTGAAACACATCTCTGAAAGGGCCAAACAAGAACCTTTTGTGTAGCAGTTACAAAGAAAAGAATATTTGGGAAAGAGACCTTTCTATCATAGAAAACTTTGATTTATCTCCTAATAAGAAACAAGGAAATACTTTTCTAGGAGTCATTTTTTTTACAATAAAACATCTATTCTTGGCTACAAAAAGCTATGCTATAAGCTCCAATGCCTCCCTCTCCTATTCATTTATTGCATTCCAGATTACTTGCATTTTTGTTGTTAACTCACTGTGACTCATTTTCTGTGGAAATGGGATGATCAGAGTTATATTGCTAACTGTGAAGCTAATAGCTGTTTGCTGTGAAACTTAGGAAGTTTTGAAACATACTCGACATGGACATGGGTGTGAAAGTTGTACCATGGTATTTGTTGCTGTACTCCATTAGACTTCAGTAAGGCTTGCATAGTTAAATACTGAGACCTGAATATCTGCAGTTTCACAGCAAACAACCGCTATTAATGTTTTTTAACCTTCTAGTAAAAACAGGAAAAAAATAACAAGGAAAAAAAATAGTCTTCCAATGCAAAGTTTCATCGGGCATTCCTCTTTAACAATGTTCTTACTTTCCTTTCCTTTAGCTGTAAACAATTTTAATATGGAAAACCAGACCAACAATGGTCTAGTTTTTGTACAGTGTTAAAATAAAAATAACTAGGCTTTTGGGTAAAAAGGAAAAAGTTTACTGAGGGGAACTGCATCCTTGAAAACAGAACAGGAAAATCACCTGTGATGTGAAGAAAAAAGGTGCCTTTCCAGCAGGCTGTCTCAGATTAGCTACACCATTTGCTGTGCTAATCAAATGTGTTTTCCCCTTTGGTTTTCTCCCCTGGTTCAGGCAGAAGAAAATGTGTCCTCTCATCTGACTTACATCACCCCTCCCCTGATCACAGCCCTGTTGTTCCAGCTCTGACCCACTTTTATCATCGATTTAAGCTAAGACAGCCGGCAAAGATACATATATATGTTTCTTCAACCATCCCTGCTGCATGGGAGTTAACCTCTGGTAAGGGCACAAGATGAGCAATCAGGGGTGGTAATACCTTAAGCCCTGACAGCACGAATAGCCAAGTCTCGTCTTTCAGCGCCCCACTGGCAGCAGTGCTACGGGTGAAAAGACCAGCACAACATGCAAACCAAGCTGCTCAAAGACTTGTCAAGCCCCTTTCAGTGTCAGGCTGCTTAAAGGATTGCTTTTCATCCTGCTGGACAGCAACTCGCAGTGGTGCTGCAGAGCACGCAAGAGCAGTGCTCTTATTAAACAACAGGAGAGAAGCAATTAAGAGTGGGAAAGGGAAAAAGTGAGAAATGCAAGTCCCCCATTTTAGGTATTATTTATGTTGGTCCCGGGAGTTTGAATAATATTATGCAGTGAGTACTTGTTGGCTTGGTTCAGTCAAGATCATGAGAGTGAAGGCCCTGGGGTGTTGAACAGACCCTAGCATCCTAGAAAAGAGTGGGATTGAGAAGACGTGTGCCATCCTTCTTACAGATACTAAAGTTGACCACTGGACTGTGGTAGCAGTAAGTCATAGTCATACACACTTAAGCTTGTTTCCAGTCACACTACTGATGTCTTTTGGTTTATGGTCTCAGAGTTCTCATTCCAAAATGAACAAGGTATTATTATCATCCACGGACTATGGAAACTCATGTTATTGTTTGGACTAAGTCGGCTTTTCTGCCTAATTTGCTGACCAGCCTAAGCCAGTTTATATTTTAGAGCACACTGCGTTTTTGCTGTTTGAGCAATTCATCCACCCCTGTAAATAAGCCAATGCTGAGCAACCTCAGAGGACAAATTAATTATTTGCCTAAATTACACATTTGTGAGGCGAGAGTTAGGAAAAACTATTTAAGGAGCAAAATGTAAGATTTCTTGTTAGAAATGAGATCACAGGGCATTATTAAAAGCTGCAAGATCACATCAGGACACTGCAGCTCTGAACTGCAAATTATTTAAAAGAATTTCATCTGTGATCTGTAATTGATAGCTTTGTATAGGAGTGAACACAGCTTCACAGCATTCAGACCCAGCAGTTATAACTGTGACCTTAAGCATTTTAAGGTAAAGATTTGCCAGGGGGGTCATCTTGTATTGCCAGAAGTATGAAAGGAACCAACTCAGAGATGGAAAACAGCTATGATCAATATGGTAACAATCAACACCTTTGGTGCTGCTGGTAGCACTGTTGGTAAGAAAACATGTGTCAGGAAATAATCAACAGTACTAGTACCATCTCCTTCCTTATCATTTGTACGAGTAAAATTAACAGCTGTAGAGTCCTCTGGTATCTAATGTCTTTGGAACAACTAGGCACTTTCTGCTTTCACTTACATTTTTATATGAAAAGTTTTATTTTAAGTGATCATCTAGTAACCAAAGCTTCTACTATCACATAGTATTATCGCTCTCTACAACTACCTGAAAAGAGGTTGCAGTGAGGTGGGATTTCGTCCCTTCTCCCAAGTAACTAGCAGTAGGACGAGAGGAAGTGCTTTGAAGTTGCACCAGGGAACATTTAGATTGGTTATTAGGAAAAATTTCTTCTGGAAAGAGTGGTCAGGTATTGGAACATGCTGCCCAGAGTGGTGGTGAAGGCATTAAAGAAATGTGTAGACGTGGCACTCCAGGACATGCTTTAGTTGATATGATGGTAGATGGTTGGACTTGATGATCTCAGTGGTCTTTTCAAAACTTAGAGATTCTATTAATATTTTTCTCCCACTTTTTAAACACATTTTTTGAAGACAGTAAAAAATAAGATCTGTTTCTTGGATTATAAAATCCAATCTCACTAAATTTATGTAGCATGATAGAAAAGTTGAAGCTCTGAAAGTCCCCATGGCTAGGTTTTTCTTACTTCATTTTTCCTAACCCTAGTTTCAGTTACTGGTCCAAAGCTTTGGCTGGAGAGTTCCCTTCAGTGATTGTCTGTCTTTCCTACAGTCTTGGCTAGTTCAAGTTCAAAAGTAGCAAAATCTCACTGATTTGCACCCTTGCCCTGTTTTGTCTGCGAAGGGGACTTATCAGAAGTATAGCTGAGATAGCATCTCCATATTCAGTAAAAGCAATTATGTGACATTGGGGGTTATTTATTATTCTGTTACAATATATTATAACTCAAAGTCAATTGCATCTATCTACTTTATGGATATTGTGCACTCTGATGCAGTATCCTTGTCTTTGTACAGTCTTTTAAGTACTTACAATGGGTTTCCTGGTCAGTCAACAAAAACATTTTTTTTTCTCCAGAGTAAATTGTTAAACTATGGCTTTAAAACAAGGATTTCCAAAGTGAGGGACTTTCTCAATATGCCTGTTCCCATTGTTAGGTAATTTTCAGGCAAATGGCACCATTAGATATAGAAATCCTTCACCAAGAAAATAGAAAAAGAAAGAAAAAGAAAAAAAAAGTGACCTAAGATGTAAACAAAGAAAAAGACTAAAGGTGAGAGGGGAGGGATGTATCTTCTTAAGCCAGTCAGTCTTCTAAAGAATTTTTATTCCTATGAATAGCATTCATTCTTTTGTTATAGATGCAGACATTCTTCCTTGTGGAAAAGTCAAGGGCCATCTGTAAGTCAGTACTGAGCCTCTCCTGTACAGAGGGTCTTGCCTGTAAAGTACAGTCTGTCTCATTTGTATTTTCTTTTCTCTGTGAATCAATATACTTTCTTTGATTAATAATGGTCCTTGTATGTCCCAAGCAGCACTCTCTATAACAGTACTGAGTTATGTTTTAGAGCATATATTAACTTGCTCATCTGCATTAGTATATTATGCTGTAGTTAGCTCCTTTGTAGCTACTATCACAGATGCTAAAGGGATGATTTTTCCATTATTTGCTTTCACTCTCTCTCTCCCCACATTACCATGTTCTTATTCACAATGTAATAAAGGTAATGGTGTAAGTATGGAAGAATTATTTTTACCAAGGTGTTTTTCTGTTTACTTAGTATATTTAAATGGCTTGCCCACCTGCCTTCAGTTTATACATAGTAATTTTGGCTGATTATTTTATATACTGTACTACATTTAGAAAAAACCCCACCTCCCCTGTAACCATGGTAACTATTTTTGCTTAGGCACAGTTGAACACATTGGATCATTTTAATTTAGCTGAAAAAATGAAGAAATGCTCTTGAAAGCTCCTGAAATCATTTGGTTTATTATTGGCTTTCATTGCAGGTTCAACAGAGAGAATTTTTCTTTGGCTTTGAATAAGATTTTATTTATTTATTTATTAAAAAATACTTGGTAGGCATGGGCTAAAGGATTTATATAAAAGTTTTGGGAGGTTTTCCATGGGCAGCCTCCCTTCCTGAAGATAAAAATCTATGTGTGATAAGATTTCCTTTACCAGGAGCAACACTGAAATACTTCTGTCTTCTCTATTATAGTGGAGAGAATGTGCCCATTGCAATCCCATTTCCCTTATACCCTGCACTGGTTTGACTCAAAAAAGATTGAAATTGGGCTGTAATAACCCAAAGAAGACCCAACAGGACCAGTGGTAAGAGAAGCACTGGTCCCACTTATCTGTCCCTTTAGCTTTATGGACACTTTGAAGAGTATTTCCTGATGTTAGGTTGTGCAAAGTGTTTTCTGGGACAGGCATATTTGGGAAGCTCTCCTAACAGGACTTCCTTGGCAGGGTTCTCTGTGCTGTTGACACTGTAGTAGTTCAGACATCCCAGTGATGGAAGAGAGAACAGAAAATATCTGTTTCCTTCTAAAAATATTGATTCAACATGCTACCAGGAACTGACATAATCTCATTGTGATACAAAGTTCAGAAAAACTCGGGGGAAGAAAAGGAAAACTGAACTCTGAAGATCATTTTTCTTGCAGGAGAGTAAGAACTATGCAGATATTGGAGACTTGTGTGCCAGGCCGGTGCTCTAGCTGTCATTCAGAGCAAAGACCGTGACTCCAAGGTACAGCTCACTATCACAGATTTCCATTTCCCTGTGATTCAGAAGTCATAGTGCAAGCTAACCCACATCCAGCTGACCACAGCCTGACAGCTGGCATGGGAACAAGAACAAAGTAATGTGAAATACTCCTAGCTGGTGGTGAACCCCGTGCATGGAACCTGGATAGTCTCCCTTGTCAGAGCAATCAGGCTTGATTTCCCATGTGTTTCTCTTCAGTAATTATGAGAGACATTGTTGTTATCATTACTATAATTAGCTGAATAACATTTGGGAAATCTGTCAATATTTCTTGCTCACCAATTGACACAGCAAGTGTAGTGATTTGACTGCTTCTGCAGATGGTTGTATATCATGTTTTACAAATGTTCTGGTTCGGGATTTTTTTTGTCTGTCAGAGTATTATTTATTCAGTCTGTCTTTTCTGTGTTCAAATGAATCTAATTATTATTCCAAGAGTTAATAACAATATCTGTTCCTCACTGTCTGTTGCAAAGGACAGTGCTGCATTATCAACCTCCGTAGTGCCTATTGTTGAGCTTTTGTATCAATAGGAGCTTTACTGTAGGGAAAAATGCACTCCCCTGTAAAAAGATGGTGCCTTAAGAGAGCCCAAGACTACTTTTGCCCCATGCTGTGGTTAACACTGACCAGTTGCACTCTCTAATAACTAGTCCCTAATTCCTGCTATTGTCTTAGTGCCTGTAAAGCATCAGCTGCCTGAGAGAAGTCTTCCCTCTGTCTTCTCACCATTGTATACTTCAAATAGCTGCTGCCTTGCAGAGGGGTGGGGAGAAATCAACAAGTCTTCACCCAGTTGTGACTACTTTGCTTCTGCTGAGTGACAAGTGATTGATTTGCTTCATCTCCCACTCAGCCACGGCTTTTCTATTCCTATTATACAAAGGGGAAAAAAGAGTAAAAAGTGTTATATGAGAGGGAAATCTGAGGGCAGATGTCAATCTGCATAGTTCATCACTTGAATTGGCTGCTGCTTTAATGAAGGTGTCTAAGGACCTACCAGGGAATTCAACCCGTACTGTTAGCTCCAGAGCTTTGTCATCAGATGTTTGCATTATTAGTGCTGAAATGCGTATTCATGCTCTTTTATAGAAGACTAACTCCATGGAAAAGATTCATAGGTCAGTTATTGGATTCCCTTCAGTCATTAGCTTAGAAAGACAGAGTAATTATCAACAAACTTAAGAGAATGGAATATCTTCCTGAAAGTGGAGAGGCATTGAAACATTTTCTCTTTTTTAAAAAGTACATGTTGAAGGTGAAAACAGCATTACATCTACTGCATGTGCTACATACTGCGCTTTTTGGAAGCTGTGTTTTGTTTTAATAACATAATGGATGCTTTTTTGTATTATCCTTTAATTAAACTGTTGAATAAAGTGTTGCTGCTAGGGATATACAGAAAAGCAACTAGGAAGAATTCATTTTTTTATTTAAAAAGACAGAAAAGTGTCATAACACATTGGAATACTACTTAAAAGTTTATTATTGTACTTAATCAGAGACTGATGTTGACCATGAAATTAACAGCAACTTTTGGTACCAATTTTTAGTATTCTACCACCGATTCTATAATGATGTGTTTTTATGAAAAGAGGAGGCTAAATCTCTACATCTTATAACAGCTCTAGGTATTAGGATAGAAATAAATGAAAAGATAAAAACTAGTAGCAGAACTAAAGAAAGGCATATTTTATATGCTGAAAAAATCACAAGGGATTGAAAATAGTCAGATGCAAGTACTGGGAGATCGTATTAATTTTCATTAGGATTCTAAAGAGTCAATATATAATTTTCTGGGAAGTGCAACTTTCCAAAACAAAGCAGTCTAATTCTGTTAGAGATGATTGGACTATTCATAATTATGTACAGTGAATCACTTACTGGAATATTTTTAGAATTATCTTAAACTGTTTGTAAACACAGTGCAACTGGAGAAAGTTTCAAGCATACTACTTTTAGGCAAAGATTTTTCTGGAGTCGTGTTCCTATGGCTTTCCCACAGTTACTCAGTACTGTATTTGTATGGCTGTAGCTATTGATGGTGCCACTGTTTTAAGGAGGGTGTGCTCATGCTGCAGGATAACAGGCCTTGTCCCAGGGGTCAGGGTTACAAGCATCTAGTGAGACAAGAAGTGCAAGCCGTTCCTTGTTTGCAGGTTGTTTGTGGTGGTGACCGAACTCAGAGAATTAGTCTTTAACATAGGTGTGTCCAGTTCTGGGCTCCCCAGTTCAAGACAGATGGGGAAATACTGAAGAGAGACCAACAAAGGTGCAATTAGTAATGTATCAAGGGGTATGTCAGAGGCCATGCACTCGCTGCTCAGGAGCAGACAATCATTGTGGACTTTCTGATGGCAGCTTCCCTCTTGGGCCTGGCTGTGTTAAGATCCGACTGTACATGATAACTAGTGCCAATGATGTCCTAGTTCTACTCTCTGAATGCTCCACAGGCTAAGGGCTTGCCCACAGCAATATTGCTTGCATCTGCCCAGTTGCTCTGTGTAGCCTTGTGTGGTGCAGAACTTTCTGTAGTTGCTTGGAAAAAGACTGCTTTTGACTCCTTGCTTTTAACAGCCTGACATTTCCTGTGGATTGGGCAGAGGAAAGGACATATTAACAAACAGTTATAAACATGCTGCAAAGAAAATCCTCCAGCTTTCCCCCAACAGCCCCCACCCCTTATCCCAGCATAGAGCAGCATTGAGGTGGAAGCACACATTTTATTTGTAGAGCTTAGTGAATAGCTTCTTGCATTATTCAGTCATCTCTGCAAGTTACAAAATTCAAGAGGTAGACTGAGGGTAAGAACAATGAGAATGTGAGTCTAGTGCTTGCAAGATGGTTTTATTTGCCTGTTTGACTGTGGGCTTCATCACTCAACCTTCCTACCTTCAGTTTCTCATTAGTTCTAGTCTTTGGAGGGACACTGTGAGGATAAATATTCTCCAATATTTTGAGTACCCAAACTGGAAACAAAAATTCACACTGTAAGTGTGAATGCCTGAAGGACATTATTGCTACAATTATTTTGGTTTTTAAAATTAATTTTCATATTGATATGAATTTTGCTGAGATTTCTAAGAGAGTACAAAAGAATTCTGTAAGAATCCAACAGCAATATAACAGTCACTGGGACTGCTTTTCAAAAGTTACAGTTTAGGTCTTTGGCAGGTTTTTGGGGATTTGTCTAGTTCAATTACAGTGGAAACCACTCTTTCAAAATGAAAAGTTTGTTAATTCAACAGGACTTATTTTCAGTGGTCAGTGAAACAGGCCTTTGGAAAGGTGTGACAGGTATTAACAAGAATTAGTACTGAAAACATCTTTACCAGATGTGAACTTTGTCAGTGTTCAATGGTAACAAATGCCATTGATGTGGATAGCTGTTTGTCTGAGCCTGTATTAATAAGCCTTGGTGGTCAAAATTCTGCCTCAGACCTCTTCTGCTGACCTCAGGTAGGCTGAGAGCATCTCAGAGGATGGTACAGCATGGGTAACAAATGCTTGTTGGCGTTGTCCTGACTCCTGCACCTTCATGAGCAGTGGCTTAGCCACACTGAGGACAAGATAAATGAAATAAACCTGACTGGGATCAGCTGCTCATAGCTACTGCATGTGGCTTTTCTCTCGTTTCTCTTAAAAATGCACTGGTTTTTCATCCTCTGGCCACAGAGCCAATCAGAGGAAGCATGCCTGGAGCAGTGCTAATGAATCAGGAAAAAGCGATTAAGGAAAGAGTCTATTGCCACTGCCTCTGTGGGCTCCTGGAGCTTGCTAGGTGGTGGCTTCCAGTTAATGGGAAAACTTTAAGGAATCCACAAATCAATAGATGTTGGAAATACTTTGTAAATCATGGGCAAAGTTTTCCCAGGTCAGAGAAAACTGTGTCAGGTTCTCTTTCTCATGAACCAGAGCATTATTTTTTCATAGTCTATGAAATTGCTTCCACCATAAGAGAAAGCCCCTGACAGTGCTCAGAGTCACAATGGGGAGCTGGCTACCAGCTTGCTGTATGCTTGAGGAGTGTGCCCAGACATGGAGTTGTTTTAGCCCTTTTGATTCTCCTCTAGGCATGTCCTTTTGCTTAAGGTGACACACAAACCCCCCTGTTTATTTAGACACCAGTTCTTCATTAGTGGAGCAGTGGCTGGATCCCGTTTAAATCTGTATGCTCAGGACCTTCTTGAGAAGTAGCTTTTCTGAGTGTCAATTTAAATTTTATCTGCTTTGTAAAGTACTGCTGAAAGCCAGCAGATTTATTAGCTTTAACATTATGTGTGTAATAAAGTGGAGAGTATCCTCATGTTGGTTTGGAATAGCTGTCCAAAGAAGAACTTTAAAAAACACAATTATTTCATGTGATTACAGAACTGATCATAAGGAACGCAGATTGCAGAAGTTATTGAACTCAGACACACATATTACTTGGGTCATGAGAATGTGTATTTATTTCAAAAGTTTTAAGTTCAAAACATGGAGAAGTAATCCCTGATGGTTCCTATCAGTGTCAGGTTTGAGGCTGCCTCTGTAATAACATTCTGCTGCCCAAAGCTTTGTGTTGGACTTCCGTTCCTTAGTGATGAGCTATGGAACTTCTTCTGAAACATATCTTTTGTTCCTGCAAACACATATCTCCAGAAAAGAACTGGCCATATTTCAGCATTGGAAGAAATATTGCTCTGCTTCTGAAATTCCTACTTGGTTAGGCTTTGGCTGGGATATGTTGTGAGGGCTGTAATTTCAGCAGGAACTGACTAGATCAGGGCCTATGAGACAGCAGTGCAGCTGAGCTAGGACAAAGAAAAATGTTAAGGACTGTTTCAGTTCTTAAACCCTACTTTAAGAAGTATGAGAATGTGAAAAGGCTAGGTTTTTCTACTAATAGAATTTTTTTTGCACTCAAAGGACAGATAGCATAGACACTTTGAGATGAAACTGTCTCCTTTTGAACAGTCTCATCATGACATTTCAGAAGAAACATCCCCCTCACCCCTGAATTTATATATTTTCAATGATGAGTCTATGAAAGGATTATTTTCCTCTAATTGAAGCATGTGCGTTATCAGTGTGTATACTGTAAACTGGCATCTCTTATACACTACTATTAAGTACACTAAATAGCTAGTCATGAACACTTGATTTTAATGTAGAAAGTTTTTAGAGAATAAGATGAGTTCTAATACAGACTTTGGCTAGATGCTGGTCTGATTTATTATGCTTGACCTCTTAATGAATTGTGTTCAGATAAATGGGTTATCACAAGTATCTTGATCGTAAGTAGTCTATGAATCTAGGAACTATTAAATGTCCATATTATATTGAGTAACTACATCTCTGCAAATAATCAGCTTCAGTCCTTGCTAAGAATAATTCAATCAAATATCATGCTCAGGTATGCATTTCCTCACAAAAATGTTTATTTCTTTCTAACCCCTTCATATTTTATTCTTCCCTATAGGAAAACAGTCTGATTACAGAAAAAAAATCAGACATGCAGGGTGAATGAAGTATTTCTAGGGCTTTCAAAAATTTCCATAAAGTCTAAACTTCAGGATTTTTCATTTCTGTGACTGTTCTTAAATTTTAATCCCCATGAAGGACAGGGAAACTTTTTCTTCTGTGTAATGAAATAACTTCTTATTTAACCTTGACCTAAGTTTTAATTAAAGTGCTACCTTGTACTAATGCAAAGTTTGCTGAGATTGTTGCATAGACAATTTTGCAGGCAGAGAACCTCTTCTCCTTATATTCATGTGCACATACGCAAAAGATTATTTATTTCCCTCAGGTTAGCTTCAGCAAAAGTTAAGTTGTTATGGGTGCACTCTCCAAAGCTTTTGCTTAATAAAAAAAAAAAAAAACCTGGGAAAACAAAAATGGATTCAATGAAGTAAAGCATGATCATATTTCTAATGGCAGAAATTTTAGACATTATGTAAGATTTTCAAACTAGTATATACAGGGATGTTAAAACTGTTACAGATTTTTGTCAGGTGTGATCACACACCCAGTGGCTTGATGAGCCACATTTTCTCCAGATTAATTGTGAGATGAGGAATTTGTGCAAGGCTTTTAAACTCTGCCCGGAATTAAACCTGCTGAGCAATGAGGAAGATCTGCTTTCTGATGTTCTGCATCTTGAAATGAGGTGATGATAACAGCTGGTGTGTCAACCCATGCAATTCATGAATTAATATGACAAATTGAGTAGAGAAGAAATGGCAGATGAAGTTACTGAGCCCCTCTATCATATATGAGAAGTTGTGGCAGTCTAGTGAAGTTCCCCCTGACTGGAAAAAGGAAAATGGGAAATATAACCCCCCTTTTTATAACAAAGAAAAGGAGATCTTGAGAATTATAGGCTTATCAGTCTCACTCTGTGTCTGATAAGATCATGGAGCAGATCTTCCTGAAGGCTATGCTCAGGCACATGGAAAGCTAAGTAGGTGATTGGTGACAGCCAACATGGTTTCACCAAGGGCAAATTGTGCCTGACAAATTTGGTGGCATTCTATAACAGGTTTATAGTATTGGTGGATAAGGAAGGAACAGCTAATGTCATCTAACTGGACTTGTGCCTAAGTGGGAGACCTATAGATTTGAGGATGTACCACACAGCAGATAAAGAATTGGCTGGATGGTTGCATTCAAAGACTTGAGGTAAATGACTTGATCTGCAAGTGGAGATCTGTGAAAAGTGGTATTTTTCAGGGGTCACAGCTGGGACTGGTGCTGTTCAATGTCTTTGTTGGTGACATGGACAGTGGGATTGAGTGCACCTTCAGCAAGTTTGCTGACAACATCAAGCTGTGTGGTGTGGTTGACATGATGGATGGAAGGGATGCCATCCAGAGGGACCTGGATAGATTTGGGAGGTGGGCCCATATGAACCCATGTGCAAGGTCCTGCACATGGGTTAGCACAATCCCAATAATAACTACAGGCTGAGCAGAGTTGGATTAAGACCAGTCCTGAGGAAAAGGACTTGGGGGTGTTGGTGGACAAGAAGCTCAAGATGAGCTGGCAATGTGCGCTTGCGGCCCAGAAAGCCCATTGTAGCCTGGGCTGTATCAAAAGAGGCATGACCAGCAGGTTGAGGGTTGTGGTTCTGCCCTACTACTCTGCTCTCCTGAGACCACACATGGAGTACTGTGTTCAGCTCTGTGGTCCTCAACAAAAGAAGGGCATGGAGCTGTTGGAACAAGTCATGAAGAGGGCCATGAAAATGGTAGGGAGACTGGAGTATCTTTCCTATGAAGACAAGCTGAGAGAGTTGCGGTTGTTCAGTCTGGAGAAGAGAAGGCTCCTGATGAGCCCTTACAGCAACTTGCCAGTACCTGAAAGGGCCTACAGGAAAGCTGGAGAGGGACTGTTTACAAGGGCATGGAGTGATAGGACAAGGGGTAATGGCCTTGAGCTAAATGAGGGAAGATTTAGATTAGATATTAGGAATTTCTCCACTGTGTGGGTGGTGAGGCACTGGAACAGGTTTCCCAGTGCCAGAGCCAAAGTTTTGCGGACTCAACTCGGACCAATGTGATCAATGCTGAGCTCGTTTATTGAAACACACACACAGCTTGTGTAGGTTTCAATATCAGTGCACGAGTTACATTACATGGCTATTGGTTAGATGCTCTGTTCACCCGCCTTACACACTTCTCACTATTGCCAATAATTGGTTGAGGCTACACAGTCACATCAATCCTATTAAAGGCAGTTGTTAACATTCTTGCAGTTTGTTATCTCGTGGAATTTCTGACAAGCTCCTGTTCTCAGACATCTGCTCTCCTGTTACTGCATACTGACATGTCTGTGTTAGCTTCCCCAGGCCTGATTATATGGGGGTCAGGAATAAATTTGGATGGGCCAGAAAACCCACTCCTCTCAAAATGCATTGCTACATCCCAGTGTTGCGTCTTAGCCCCAGCCAACAATTAAACAACATGTATCCACTTACTTGCCCTCCCTCAGGGAGGATGGGGGAGAAAATTGGAAGAGTGAAAGTGACAGAACTTGTGGGTTGAGAATAGACCAGTTTAATAAGGCACACACACATACCAAGAAGGTAATGTATTTGAATAACATATTCACAAAACAAGTGATGAACAACACAATTTCTCTCCACCTAATGTCAGTACTATGCAAGACCCCTCAACTGCCACACAAGACTGCCCACGCTGCCCAGCCTCTCAGTCCAGAGGTGCAAACAAAGCAAAATTTTTTCACCTCTTCCCATTGTCAGGAAGGTGCTCAGCCGTCACTCCAAAGTCAATGCTACATGAGGTCCTCAATTACCACTCCCCAAGATTCCGTGACAGGTCCCCAGTCCAGCCCTAGTTATAAATAAAACAACGTGTCATTGGATGGAATATACTTTTGATTAGTTTGGGTCACCTGTCTGGCTGTGTCCCCTTCCAGCTCCTTGGATACCCCCCACCTTCTTGGTAGCAGGGCAGTATGAAAACCTGAAAAGTCATTGACTACTTGGAAACAACTAAAACATCAGTGTGTTACCAACATTGCTCTCATCCTAAGTCCCAAACTTGGCATTACCCTAGCTGCTAGAAAGAAAATTGACTCTATCCCTGATGAAATCAGGACAACTAGAGAAGCTGTGGCTGCCCCCTCCCTGGCAGTGTTCAAGGCCAGGCTGGATGGGGCTTTGGGCAACCTGATCTAGTGGAGGTTATCACTGCCTGTGGAGGGAAAGAGGGGAACTAGATGGTCTTTGAGGTCCCTCCAAATTCAAACTGTGCTGTAATTCTGTGATTTTCAATCCTTACTGCCAGCTCATTCCTCAGCTTTGCCTCAGGTATCCTCAGCCCTTCAAACAGGACCTTGCTTTTACTCTGAGTGGCGAACAAAAGGGTTTCTTAACTGTACATGATGTGCTGGATCTCCCGGACAGTTTCAAAGCTCAGCTGAAATGGATGTCAACCCAAAAGGCCTGGATGCATTTGAAGTGCCAACACTGACTGATTGGGTGGACTTGGAACTCAGTACGTTGTGCACAAGTTTTGTAACAGTAGCTCCAGCACCTGCAACACATTTGGAAACAACAGGGCAACAGTGGGTCTTGAAGTTTCTGGAAAACTTTCTTTTGGGGGGGTTGGGAGGGAAGCATTACTTTTCTGAAAAATGTTCCAGAAGAAATATTGGGGAATAATGTTAGTCATACAGCAGGCATTTTGGAACTACATGTAAGGACTCTTTATTTTCCCTCACTGAAAGTACTTTTACAGATTTTTTAATTTTTTTTTTTTTTTACTCTGGACTTATTGTGTGAACATTATGCAGACCTTAGCTTGCATTTGATGTGTTCTGACAGGAGAAAAACGATCAATACCAAAAATGAACAATGCCAGCTTCTGTGGAGTTGACTCACAATAGCGTCACACTTCTTTTCTGTGAGCCTGGCCCTTTTTCATGCAAATGCTGTATTTTTGTTTCCTTCATGTGCATGCATATATATACACACACATCACAAAGAACTGCTTTAGAGTAACCTTCAAATACTAGCAACCACATTGTGTATTAGTGCCCTTGGAATGGGAGGTAGAAGTGGCTGATGTGCTAAGGCAAACAAAATGCTGTGAAGTAGGACAGCAGTTTCCAGCAAGCCAGACACTGGTTATGCTTGTGCTGGCAAGTGTGCTGTTGGGCAGAGGAGGGTGTTGACTGACTCACCAGTGAGCAAGTTTCTGACCTCTACCCCCCAGTTGATATCTGTTTCTCTTGTGCCTTGGAAGAGTGAAAGGCAAGGGATGAAGAGCCAAGTGGCTGTGGCACTCAGCTCAAGTGAGCATGTCAGTAAAACAGTGGCAGATTTGTCCCAGTAGTACCAAGAAGAAAGGTGTCTGTGCTGAAGAGTGTCTTGCAGAGGGGAAGCAGAAGAAAGTGCTCAGGGATGCTGTTGTGGAAGGAAAAAGAGATCAGGGCCCAGAGGGTGGAGATTGTAGAAGCAGCAGGATTCTCATGTCTTATGGGAGAGCTGGAGGAATGGCAGGCAAGAGTTTCAATGTGTAAGCAGAAGAGAGAGGTGCACCATCCCATCTGAGCTTACTCCTGTCCTTATCCAATTTCAATCACTGAAGATTTTCTCTACCTAGACACCAAAAGATGACAATTTTAACAAGACATTTGGTATGATTACATCTCTTATTTTATTTGTACTCAGAGGGATTGGTTTATGTTTACTATAGCATTTACTGGAGTCTCTGCTCTAGGGTGTTCATGCATGGAGGGGCTTTAAATAATAACTTTAAGTCCTTAGTGAAATGACAGTACAATGGTTTGAGAAGAAACTTAGTGACAGATGGTGCTGAGGAAATATTTCGCAATGAATAATTTATCCGTCAGAGAAATAAAATGTTACCAGGTAGTTCATGAACAGATCATGAAATTATTTGTTATTTAAAATTATTCATGATTTTTTTCCAGCAAATGGTCCTCTGCATCTGGTACTTTACTACTTTATTCCAATAACTGTGATACCCATTTTTTGGTCCAATAGGAGTTTTATAAAATGCTAACTGTGCTTCCTGTTCTCAGTCTGTTGGGTGGTGTATTTACAGCTTTGAAATATACTGTATTGAGAACCTGTCTACACGATATGGCCAGCTGAGAGGAAGATTAGATGGGTATGAATAAAAAGAGGAAATGAAAGAAAAACCCACAATACAAATGATGAGACTACTTCCTAAAACGTTAGGTAAGCATGATTTTTAAAACAGATTTTGTTTTCATAATGTACTGTGTAAGAAAAATCAGTAGCCCCCAGTCTTTTAAAAATGAGGAGCATTGTTGAACCAGATCATTGTTTATTAAGACAGATTATCTCAATTTCCAGAAAATGACTCGATAGGCTCAAAGTAATGCTATGCATGTCTGGCTTCATAAGGGAAATCTATTCAAGAGTAAAAGACTTATTTCAAAGTGAGGCTCCTGGGAGGATGGTGTGTATTCTAAGAGTAATATTCTATTTCACTGACTACAATAGTAGTAATCTGTTAACCTCTGAGGCAGCACAGCAGTGGGGCTTCATAAATAAAGCCGCAAAAATTGATGAAAACATAGAAAAATAATAAAAGCCTCACAGCCACTGCTGCAAAACTTGTCCAGAAAATGGAAAGCTCCTTTCAAGGTATGTGAAGAGGTAGATAATGAAGCTTGAGGTTTTGTATAAATACAGAATAAAAACATGCAACGAAAAGGAATTGGTGAAATCTATAAACCAACATACCCTAAATGATGTCTGGGACTACGCTTTAGTATTCCATGGCAGCTTCAATCTTCCTCAGTGAATCTGTCAAATCCCCTATCAAGACCAAAGTGTATACTTTGGTAGTACCTTGTTGTCACTGTAAGGTTATGTCACTCTCTTATTTGGATGGTGTCTCTAATGAACCCTCTATTCCATTGTATATCCATGAGAATGTGATGCTACTCTATACCTGGTTGAGTTGCTTTATTTAAGATTTTAATTGTAGCTTTTAACTTCAAGTGCTAGCTATCTTACTTTCTTGGCTATGGTAACCTCGGTTTTGCCCTTCTGCCATAGCTCCTTTAGTGCCTCTATGTGCCAAAGATTGGAGATATTCTTGCACCATTTGACCTGAATTAGGGGGGCTCTGCTTCACACCACTGTGGAGGTAGATTTAGGGAAGTCCTTGTGTCTCAAGGGTATAGGGGGTCCTCTGGGTGTTTCTGCACCCAGATAAGCTATGTAATAAAAGAGTGTTCCTTGAAATCAATGTTTTTCACTGAGGGTTTGTTCCAGTGGTATCTGTTCACTGGGATCAAACTGAGACCTCCTAGCTTATGCCAGAGTGAAAATGAGGTGTTGGATTGTGGAAGTGAAAATCTTCCAGATATCTTCCACTGCTTCAGCTGCTGTACCCAGATAGAAACAAGCTCTGTGAGCTGAGGAAAATCTCAGCCAAGTAGTGACAGCATCAATGTATGCATTCATATACAGAAGGCAAAAGAAGCTGTTTAAAAGGAGAAGCACGTAAGCCTCCTGATGGATGATAGTCATATCTGGCACATGGAGACCAAATTGGTTTCTCAATTGGTTCCTTACAAAGCTGTTATTAAGGTAGAATTAGGAGAAGACTCTAGCCAATGGTTGTCTTCTCTAGCAAAATTAGAGGCAAGGTTATAATGTGAAACCTCTCCTGTGGAGAACATCTCCAAAGTAAGCCAGTTCATTTAGTAATGTTTGTACTACATGCGTAGGAATGTAATAGGTAAGAGCATCAAAGTTTTAATAGAAGGAATTTTTTTTAATGTACCCCATTTCAAAACACCTGCATCTGGGGAGCCTGCATCTCTTGGCATGTATTTGAAAAAGGTTTTATTTGCTCCTCAAATTTTTTGGAGAAAAAATCCCACAAACTCTCATGGACAAGGTCTGCCTGCTTCTTTGTGCTTCAGAACATAAGTTTGTGAGCTAGTTTTATTAAAAACTATTCCAGGGAAAGCACGCCTTTTTAGAAATGTGAAGAAATAAAACACAATACACTGAGGCTGTAGGTAACAGTTCAAAGCATCCAGATCCGAAACTGGTGGGGAGAGAGGGGCACTCTTAGGAAAAAATACCCAAACAAAAAAGCCAATGGGGCAGAGCAATTCCCAGGTGAACTGCAGTTGATTTTAAGGTAGTAAACAACAGTGCTGAGTACAAGAGAGTCATAAATGTGGTAGAGCAGAAGTGATAAATGACAACAAAAGAAAATGGAAGTTCTACTTTGGGGGCATGAACATTTATATTTTCTGTTAGGGAGTTCATTTATGAATTCTTACAAAACTGCTAAGCTTTGCTCTGTTTGCAAGCCCAGTGTCAAACAACCAGGAACATTAGGAGGAGACTGGCACTTCATCATTGATATGACATAGGACGCAACCTTGCAAAAAAGGTAATAACCCAGTAGTCTTTGAGAATTTAAGCTGTTTCCACTCTGGCTGAAGACAATCATGAGTGTACTGATCTGGACATACATCTGCACAACAGTAGTGCACCTAACCTTGTAGCCTGGTAAACATCTTATTGTATGCAAAGAGGCTGAAGGCTTCAAGCTAACCCTGCAAGGTCACAGAAATTGTCTTTGTCTGAGGTGGGCTGCCTGAAACTTTCTTGAGCTTGTTTAGCTGTAGCTGCATTTTTTTTTCTAATGGTCAGCTAGCTATTGCCTATTTTCTTTTGCTGGCAGTCATGTGACATAACCATAATTTTTATACAGCTAGCATAGTATTCTATGTAGAATGACATATTTATGTCCATAGCACAATGATAATATATACAGGAGTACAGGTATGGTGTGAGAGCAAATGCCTAGCAAGTGGAGACACAATGGAAATGGACTGTGTGTAGGGGAGTGAAGCAATGGGACGATAACCAAGGAAGCACAACGGGAGTGGCAAGTCCAGACAATTTTTTTTTTTAATTTTATGTAATAATTAGATCTAAACTAATAATTCTTTGAGTCATTTATTCAGCTGGTAAGATTTAAATTACATGAACAATAAATCTTTGGCTTGGTGTTTCTTTTTTTGCCCATGACAATAATTTGAGTGTAGCAAAGTAGCTATGTCTAAACTGGAGCAGAGATTATCCATGCCACTGAATTTAAGCCATTTTTAATTGAGCTCTCCACTTATGGCTCACTTCAATTACAACCCCACTACTTTCTCAGCAGGGCCGAGTCCAGGCTCATTATCTCTGCTGCATCTCTTCAGTCCTTCCCTGACAGGATTTTCAGGCTGCTGTGACTTGGAGACATTGTAGGGGCATAGGGTAGGAAGTGGGGAACAGGAAGGTGCTGGGGTGGCATGGTAAAATGGTGGTAGGCATATGCCTGCATGGGATCCTTGTAGGCACAGAGGTTGATGTTTTAACCTTTCCCACCCTGAAAGTGCAGAACTCCCTTTTTGGTAAACACATGGCTCACTCCAAATTTGAGTTGGGGTTGGGGACAGGGGCCTGAGCCTTTAAGAGCCCAAGCCTTTAAAGTCTGGCTTAGGGTACAACTGGTTTGGATTAGGGGGCAGATGTCTTAATTTTGAGCCATGGTGGTGAGAACACAGCTTTGCAACTGCAAAGGTCTAAAAGAGTAACTTGGCCCAAGAAGTAGCTTCCAGAAGGGCTAAAGATAAGTTCCTCCTAACTTCTGTAGGTACACTACTAATCTCAATAACCTAGCATATGTTGATATGTTATTAATTATTTCTAGATGCATGTAAACATCCTGATTATATTTCTACCAGGATTACTTCTTGAACTAATTTATACATAAAAGTAGTTCACATTTACTGTGTGTCATGAAATTTCTTGGTGTACTCTCCACTTAAGTACAAAACCTGCAGCATCATTGCGAGACAACTGGTTTCTGTAAGTGGACAGAAGGAGAAAACAATGAGATTCTGCACTTTCCCTGCTACTCAACTTACAAATGAAAAACTGCCAAGATTTATCTTCTCAAACTGTGTTCTACAATGTGGGAGAAAATGGCTTTACAGACCTGAGAAGTGTAATCAGAGCATGGTAATAGAAATAGGTTGATTTTGTATATAAATGGTGCCATATTTACTTGCTATATGCAAAAACATATGAAATCAGATTTATATTAACATAAAATATCAGATTGGTTTGGGCTGGAAGGGACTTCAAAACCCATCTAGTTCCAACACCCTGCCACAGGTAGGGACACCCTCCACTAGACCAGGCTGCCCAAAGCCCCATCCAACCTGGTCTTGAACACTGCCAGGGATGGGGCAGCCACAGCTTCTTTGGACAACCTATGCCAGTGTCTTGTCACCCTCACAGAATTTTCCCTTATCTAAATCTAACCTCCTTCATCTTAAAACCATTAGCCCTTGTCCTATCACTATATGCCCAGCTAAAAAGTCTGTCCCTATCTTTTTTATAAGTCCCCTTTAAACATTGAGGCACCACATTAAGGTCTCCCTGGAGCCTTCTCTTCTTCAGGTTGAACAAGCCTGTCTTAATAGAAATGCCCCAGCGCTCTCATCTTCTCTGTGGCCCTCCTCTGGACTTGCTCCAACAGGTTTATGTCCTCATGCTGCTTTTGATTATGTGTAATGAAGAATTGTGAAACAGGCAAAAGAAATGCAACTCAGAGACAAAAACATTATTACCTGAGCTTCAGTTTGAGTTCTTAAATCTTGTTGAAATGAACAAAAATTGCTGCGTAAATGAACCAGTGATTTCTCTATAGAGGAGATCAATGGATTTGTGAAATGAAGTCTTATTTGGTGCTTTTGCAATAAATCTTGTCAGTTAATACTTTCACTTCTATTACCTTAGAAAAAGAAAAATCTGAAAATTGACTATTTTTATTTGGTCTTAGTAAAATGCCCAGTATTTTTGTCTTTATCATATTGGGATATTAATCTTCATGAATTTCAGATCCTTTACCGCCCATTTGATTTAAACATATTGTTTGTTTGGCTGGTTTTTTTTCCCCCACTCTGCAGCCATGATTCCAAATCTACATGGAATTTCCTGGGTAGCAGGAAATGTTTTCCATTTTTGGAAAACAAGTGTTATGGTTGCGATAGCCACCTTCCTGAAGTCAGGGTACCACATGTGCCATTTCTGAGCAGCCAAGCACTTCATCCCAACTTGCCTTTCAATATGCAAGAGACCTTGACTGTTTACCTCTCCTGCAGCATGTAGGAGGGACATGCTTTTTCTCTCATCCCCTGCAAAAAATGCATTTATGCCTCTAGCTATGAGAACTGATTGTTTTTATCACTGTCTAAGTTTGGAGTGTTTAGATAGAAGGCAGATTTATCTCTCACATATAAACACACAAGCATCAACAACTAAACAGGTAAATGAATTGAACAAAAACTGAGCCTTTGAAGTACCTACATGCTGTAACTCACTTCACACGTGAAACCTTCCAAAATGAGCTTTTCCATCACTTTCAACAGCCAGCAGGTGTCTCTTTTGGGAGACTCATTGCCTTCCAGTGATTTCCAGGCAGCCACCTGTCCCACACATACAGAAATACCCTGCTTGGCCTTATTCTCCTCTTTTCTTAGTGTGGCTCCACACTAAATTGCAGGTCCTAGCCAGTGTCTGGTAAATATGCCCAGGCAGTGCATGTACTGTCAGGGAATCCTGGCTATGCATATGATCAATACTGCTTACATCAGAGAATGCCTTTTTAATTTTGCCTTCACCATGGGTTTTACCTACACTGGTGAGATTAAGGTCAGACAACAAAGTCATATAGAGTGCAATTGCAGCTTAATTTTGCAGAGTGCACATAGCTTTGGGCATGAGGCTGGGTTGTGCAGGGGTTACTGGGCTGGGCACCCTGAGGCCTCCTTCCTAGACGTAGAAAAATTTGAGAGAATAGCAAAGGGAGGCATATGTATGTACTTTATGGAGAGCCAGGACCCTGTCTGACAAAGGGTGAATCTTTACTGGGGCCTGGCTTTCAGCAGTAAGAGCTCAGTGCTTCCTGAAGGCAAATGTTTCTACAGTGCCTCAAACTGGGCAAGGCAAAATTAAAAGAAAGATAAGCTGGTTTCATCACCTTACTCTGCCATGGTTCAACTCATCTTCTGATGAGGGTTTACACAGTTTCACTATCTTCAGTGTTACGGTTTATGAGTTAGTGGTTTCATTCCCATTTGCACTATATAGTTGCTTGTAAAGGGATGAAAGCAGTGGAATTGTTTTATGACACTAATTTTTCCAGCTGAACTAGGGACAGATGGACACCATTATAAAATCCCACTGGCTTTATAGCATTTGCATGTGACCATCAGACTACATTATATCTAGTGTCAGGTTTGGCCTCATGGACAGCTCTAATTTCTTCAGAACAAGCACTGCTTCTCACCTAGACCACATATTCAACTTTACAGAGGTTGATATATGCCACTCCCATTTAATGTACTTTGGCAAAGGGTTTGAGCAACGATACTGGACCAACAACTTGCCTTGTTGTTATACAAACAAAGAAGGCTATTCTGATTCTGTTGCACCCCAAAAGCTTGCAGTTGAAATAGCACATGAGGTAACAGATGGAGACCAGATAGTTGTGGGTGTACAAGGAAGCAATGAAAGAATGTTAGGCAGCATGATAAATAGCCTAATCATTAAAGGGTTTTTGTATGGAAATAACGAAAGGCGGGGGGAAGGTTGAGGAAGATTAATGAGTTAATTTTAGCATCTATTTATAGAAGCTTCTCTTAAGTGTGTGCAGCAGATCTAGAGAAAGCACAATGGGCTCTTGAAAACACAAGCAGGTAGTGGCTGACAATCTTGGCTTTTGAATAGAAATGAGGGTAGGTCTGACCTTGTGAAATAAACCAGGAGATGTCTAAGGGACTAACTAACCAACAAAAGAAGGGATTTGAACAAAAAGCTGAAACACAATTCATGTGGCAAAAATCAAGGAATAATAGAGAGATGCCAAGAGAGGAAAGGCAAAATCAGGGCAACTGACTAACACAACAGCATTCAGAGAAGACATGAGAAAGGCAAAGGTGCGTCTGTCAAGGTTAGAGAAAGACTGCTGCAGCACTGGAAAGGCAATTAATACCAGCTCTGCTTGGACCTCTTCTATCTGTATGGCTGAAAAGGTATGTTGTAGGGAAAAAAAAAAAGAAAAGAAAAATGCTTATGGGTATCTAGAAAATGTCAGAGATACAGAAGGAGGTCTGATTCAAGAAAGACCATTTATGGACAAGCAGCACTGCAGCACTGTGCTGAAGCATCAGTTATAAAGATATTAAAGGGCTGTCCCCTAGCTGTATGCTATTTGGACTGGCAGCTGGGTATCCACAAAAGGTGTCAGAGAGGCAGACCAGGATTTCAGTCTCTGCTAAAGGGAATGGATGAGGAGCAGAGTTAGAGTTCTGTAAGCTGTCTGTACTTAGATCATGGAAGAGAAGGGTAGCGGGGATGGAACACCCACAGAAAGCTGAAAATAGATGAAGAGGAGTGTGGTGGTTTGACCCTGACTGGAGGCCAGATGCCCACCAAAGCCATTCTATCACCCCCCTTTTCAGAGAAAATAGATATTGAGAGGCTTAGGAGTTGAGATAAGGGCAGGGAGAGATCATTCCACAATTTGCGTCATGGGCAAAACAGACTCAATAGGGAATAAGGGAAAGAAAACTCTAATTTATGACACTGCACTGCACACTCAGTGACACCAGAGTTGGGTAATGAGAAGTGTGATCAGATTTTAAAGCACCTCCTCCCACCCCTCCCTTCTTAGCAGGCTTCACTTTAGTCATGATTTCACTCCCTTCTTCCCCCCAAATTGTGGCAGGGGGAAGGGTAGGGAATGGGGGAATGGGAGTTTCGGTCAGTTCCTCATGAGCTGTTTTTCTTAGCTGGGGCAAGATGCTGGGGGGAGCATTCCTCACACCCTTCCCTGCTCCAGCATTGGTCCCTCCCACGGGGGACAGTCCTCCATGAACATTTTCACTGTGAGTCCTTTCCCACAGGGCTTCAGCTCTTCACCAGCTGCCCCAGCGTGGGTCATTGCTATGGGGTGTGGTCATAAATCATAGAATGTCTCTCAGTCTCTTGGGTGCAGACAGCTCCGGCCTGGTCCTCCACAGAGTCACAAGTGTGTGTCCCTGAGCAAACCTGCTCTGGCGTGGATTTCTCTCTCTTGGTCATCTCTGTGTCTTTGTCTCTCTCCATAGGCTGCAAGTACTGGCAGAGGCTTGCTCCAATGTGGGTCACAGTGGCTTCTGTGTGTCTCCCCCTGCTCCAGCATAGGGCCTCTCCACGGTCTACAGGTGGAGCCTCTGCTCCCAGGCATCTTCCATGGGCTGTAGGGAAGACACCAGCTCCACCATGGGTTTCTTCATTTGCTACAGGGGAATCTTTCTTTTCAGTCCCTGGGGCACCTCCTTCCCCGCCATCTTCCCTGGCTTTGGTGCCTGCATAGTTTCCTGCATCTTCTCACTCCCTTCTCTGGTGGCAAAAAGCAGCCATTTCTGGGCGGGGGAGGGGGGGGGGGGGGTTTGCTGGTTTTAATTACTATATTGCAGAAGTGCTGTGACTGTTGCTAATGGACTCAGCCTTGGTCAGTGGTGACTTCAGCCTTGAGCTGGCTGGTGTTTTCTCTGTGGGGCCTGCAGAGAGCTTCTAGTTGCTTCTTGCAGAAGCCACCCCTACAGACCCCTTTCTCCACCAGAACCCCGCCATGCAAAACCACAGCAAGGAGCCTCTGAAGAATAACTGGGAGCAACTGTGAGGCAGGAGGAAAAACAGGAGGAGACAGAATATTAGGTGCTACTGAAAAATAGGATCCCCAGAGGAGCTCTGATGCTGTTGTTGCAGGCAGATGACAATTCAAGGTCAATGAAAGCAGTGTACTTGTGGAAAAAGAAGTCTGTAGAGGTCTTCTATTGATACCAGTTATACTTGACTACAGTGGAAAAAAGTTTGCTTTGCAGCAAGCTTAAAATTATTCCATTGCATTCCTTGATGTGTCAAAATTAACATCGAGACTGAGTGCTTTATACGTATATGACAAACTTGTCATTAATGTAGAAGTAGTAACCTATTATTTTTAAACTAGAAAGTAACTTACTGAATTCCTTACAACTCTTAATTTCCATGTCTGCTTTTGTAGGACACTTCCCACACTTCCCAATTTTATGCAGCATATTATGTGGGATTATAATTTTTTTTCTGACTCTACAGTGATCATACACATTAAATATTCATCATAGAACACTAATTAAAGTGAATAATCCCTCCCCCTAATGTTTGTAATTATTTTAAATTCTCAGAACTTAATTAAGAAAGTTAGAGGATTAAAGGATTAAAAGAAAGTGTTTTGGGGTAGCCAAAGGGTAAAATTGTAAGAATAAAATAATCTTAAACTTTTATAGTGTTAAGGCTAGGAGGTAAAAAAGACTGTTAAAAATCATAGAATCATAGAATCATAGGGGTTGGAAGGGACCTCGAGAGGTCTTCGGGTCCAACCCACCTGCCAAAGCAGCTTCCTAGCTCATATTGCACAGGGAGGCATCCAGACGAGTCTTGAATATCTCCAGAGAAGGAGACTCCACCATCTCCCTGGGCAGCCTGTCCCAGGGCTCTGTCACTCTCACTGGGAAAAAGTTCTTCCGCATGTTGGTGCGGAATTTCCTGTGCTCCAACTTGCAGCCATTGCCCCTTGTCCTGTCTCCACAGACCACTGAAAAGGGGCTGGCCATTTCCCCCTGCATCCCATACTTAAGACATTTATAAACATTCATAAGGTTCCCCCTTAGTCTTCTTTTCTCTAGGCTGAACAGTCCCAGTTCACTCAACCTTTCCTCATAGGCTTGATGCTCCAGGCCCTTAATCATCTTTGTAGTCCTCCTCTGGACTCTCTCCAGGAAATCCCTGTCTTTTTTATACCAGGGAGCCCAGAACTGGACACAATACTCCAGGTGGGGCCTGACCAGGGCAGAATAGAGGGGGAGGATCACCTCCTTTGACCTGTTGGCCACAGTCCTCCTGATGCACCCCAGGATCCCATTGGCTCTCTTAGCCACCAGGGCACACCGCTGGCTCATGGCCAACCTGTCATCAACCAGGACCTCCAGGTTCTTCTCCACACAGCTCTTCTCCAGCAGGTCATCCCCCAGCCTGTACTGATATAAACGGTGATTCCTTCCCAGGTGCAAGACTCTACACTTGCTTTTGTTGAATCTCATCTGGTTTCTCCCTGCCCAGCTCTCCAGCCTGTCCAGGTCTCTCTGGATGGCAGCGCAGTGTTCCTGCGTGTCAGCCACTCCTCCCAGCTTTGTACCATGAGGTACTTGCTGAGGGTGGATGCTATTCCCTCATCAAGGTCGTCAATGAAGATATTAAACAGGACTGGACCCAACACCGAGCCCTGGGGAACACCGCTAGTAACAGGTCTCCAGTCAGATTCTGCTCCACTGATGAATCCATGCTAATTACTCCTCATAACCTTCTTCTCTTCCAATTGCTTGGAGATGGCATCCAGAACAAGCTGTTCCCTCACCTTACCAGGGACAGAAGTGAGGCTGAGTGGCCTATAGTTGCTGGGATCCTCATTCTTGCCCTTTATAAAGACCGGAGTGACATTGGCTATCCTCCAGTCTTCAGGCACTTCTCCTGTCCTCCAAGACCTGTCGAAGATGATAGAGAGCGGCTCAGCAATCACTTCTGCCAGCTCCCTCAGGACAAGTGGACGCATCCCATCCGGGTCCATGGATTTATGTGTGTTAATCCCTTTGAGATGCTCCTGGACCACCCCCACCTCAACCAGAGGGAAGCTCTTCATTTCCCAAACTCTATTACTTTCTTCCAGTGTCCGTGGGTCCCGAGGGGCCTTTGAAGTGAAGACCAAAGCAAAGAAGGCATTCAGTATCTCCATCTCAGCATCCCCTGTTACCAGGATACCTGCCTCGTTCAGTAAGGGACCCACATAATCCCTGGTCATCCTCTTACTATTCATATATCTAAAAAAACCCTATTTATTATCCTTTATGTCCCTTGCCAGTTTCAATTCCAAGTGGGCTTTAGCCTTCCTCGTTGCATTCCTACAGGCCCTGACAACATTCCTATATTCTTCCCAGGTGCTCAGACCCTTTTTCCACAATTCACCTTTTTCCACAATTCATAGACCTTCAGCTTCCCTTTGAGTTCACTCATTAGCTCCCTGCTCATCCATGCAGGTCTTCTGCCTCTCTTTCCCAATTTCTTGCTCAAAGGGATGCACCGGTCCTGTGCTTGGAAGAAGCACTGTTTGAATGCTATAGCCAGCTCTCACAGGCTCCCTTACCTTCTAACAGCAGACCCATGGGATAGCTCCTATTAGGTTGCGGAGGAGGTCAAAGTTAGCTCTTCTAAAACTCAGGGTATCTATCCTGCTTTTTGGCTTGCTTCTTCCACTCAGGATCTTGAACTCTACCATGTCATGGTCACTTTGTCCCAAGCTGTCCCCGACCTTCACTTCCCCAACGAGTCCCTCCTTGTTGGTAAAAACAAGGTCCAGTATCCGCCCTCCCCTTGCAGGTTCCTGCACCATCTGTAGCAGGAAATTGTCTTCTACACACTGTAGAAATTGTCTAGACTGCATAGAGGAGAAATAGAGGAAAAAGACTAACTAAAGAGAAAGTATCAAGTTAACATAGAAACTACACCTGTTCACTTAACTTCTAATTTGTATTATTTATAGGTAGACTACATTTGCGTACCTAGATGCAGCTTACTTCTGAGAGCAGTATTTTCAATGAGAATAATAACACTCTGTAGTTAACTTTACAGCAAGTTCCATAAAATAATTAAATAAATAGAAATTAGAAAGTTGAGTAAGTTGCATCCCTTTAAGATCAAACCCCAAACTCTACACTTGATGTGACACCCGTATGCACAAGGCTGCTTGAGATACAGCCAATGTAGCTTGTGTTAGAATTTAGTGAGGTGAAGCTGGCTGAATTGCCTTAGTGCTGGGAAAGTGTATGAGAAACCTTTTTGCAGTTAGAAATCATGGTTCTATTGATTAAGAAGTGAGGTATGTATGCAACCATAGGTAGGAAGAACATACTAAGAGGTTGTTTAACATGTTATTAAAGATGCATCTGTGACTCCAATGCATCAGTGGCAAACCTGCTGGTGAATCATCAGGGACAAGAATTCATCCTCCAAAGATACTGTTTTATGTTTAACTTTATGCTTATGCTAAATGCTCATGACTGCTTGGCATACAGTTTTCTACTGCTGCTTCAAAATAATTAGCATTTAGCTAGTGCCTGAGGTCTAGCTCCTAGTTTGGCACTCTGTAAACTTTCTTAAACTCCTGAAAATGATGAGGCTTCACCAACGAGGTCAGTCAAGGAAGCATATGGAGACAGAGTTTTTCTTATTTATCCCTGTTAGAATGCAAGAAATAGGGCTGTCCAGAACCCCCCCGTTGCTATGAAAAGACAGCAGCACTGTTGCTCACTTGGGTTGACATGCCCAACTGTAGAAAAGCAAAATGTTGGTCAGGACAATCTATCACAAATAATAGTAATTTAGTCCTTCAAGAAAGCACCGCTTTATGTTTTACAGTCTAATGAGCCAGTGGTTAGTTAACCTCTGTGTTATTTTGTTTATAGCTTTAATAAAAAGGAGGCTTTAATAAAAAGATACGTACACAAGCCTCACTTGCACTGAAGAAATTTGATACTTTTGTAGATGGAACTTTGCTTCAATGCTATTTTCTGCCAAGGCTCTTAAGGAAACTAACGCAATGTTTTTGAAGCCCTGATGCATGATTTTATGTAATATTGTTTCTTTACATCAATTGCATGGAGTCACATCTCCTACTTTGCCTGAGCTGCCTCTTCCCTCAGTGAAAATCCCACACACTGGGACTTCAGTGAGATGATTCAAATTGCTCATACTATTAAATGACAGTGAAGTTTACAGATAAACACTGTACAACTGACAGCAGATTTTTGCCTTCGTTTTCTGCAACACAGTTCTATTTGAGTCACAAAGGCAATTTTTAGACCTTAAAGTCATACTGTCCAATAATGTCCAAACAGTTTTCGTCTATTCACACAAGGGCTCCCAGAAGGGTTTTAAGACGGGGAACTCACTGTAAGCTGCTTTATTGAAAGGCTGTGGAAAAATATCAGCAAACAAAACAAAAGCAGGGTTATCTGAGCAAGGCGTGTTGCACAGCCTGCTCAGCTGTATGAACATGGCTGCCTGCTCCTGTTGTGGCAGAACCTGGGAAAAGATCACTAAATAGCTGAGCAGTAATGTGTTCTGAATATGTAGCATGCTACTTTGGAGAAGCTCATGTGAATTATCTGACATAACAGATGCTCTTTGTGGTAAGTAAATAGCTTCGATTAATGAAGATTTCAGTACTTTTGCATATTTATTTTCTTTTTGTTTTATGAGTTCCTATTTGTAATATTGTGAATTCATGCCTGTAATATTATTGTAGTTTAAAGGATTTATGTGGTGCAGGTCTTAAAACTGAGATTAAAATCAGTTTGTTTTGATTGGAATTACACTTCTTCAAAGTCAAGTGCTTCCTTTAGACTTACAAGGAATAAGGACATGTTTTAGCTATGGCATATAGCACGTGAAACAGGGGGTCTAGTTATTCTGTCATCATTGCAGTCATGTAATTTCCATTAGTTTTGATGAGATTGATGTGTTTCCATCATAGAAAATAGTTTCCTTATAGTGTTGCCTTAAATATCTTGGAAACTGATACTAGAAAAGTTATTTGATGCCTCATGTCCTTATAAATTGATGCCAAGATTGAATAAATATCTAAGAAATCTTGCTGAGCATGATGCAGAACATGTTCTATCTCTGTAGCATGTAGGAGAGTGTGACTCTGGAAAGGGACTAATTTTCCAGGTGGATTTTTTTATGTGGGCAGGTGGTTCCTTGAGACCCGGCCCACATTCTTTTGTGACACAGTTTATATGCAGTCTGGGATCAAAATTGTTTCTTCTTGTTTGCAAAAGCAATGGAACTTGTCTTTATATGAAAAGAAACAATCCAAATTTTAGACTGCATGGGCAAATTTGAGTTAGCTGCTGTGACCACTCCCTCATTCCCTCATCCCGGTCAAAATGACAATTGAGATAAAGACTCGTTTCTGATACCATTGTATTCAGTTATTTTTACTTTGCTCAGGGTATGGTTGGTGAGTTCTATGAGTTCAGTTATAACTTGGAGAACTTTGCATCATGGAAAAGTATATTAGATAATAATACACTCTAAAGGGCAAGGGAAACCAGACTCTGTTTCATAGAACCAATGTCATGAATAGAATGAATAATGTTTTGTCAGGTTTGTGATTACTTATGAATCCTACTCCTGATTTAGCCTAGAAAAAGCATTTCTGGTGAATTTATGCTGCTGATGCTAATTTTTAGAGTCACAGCTCAGTTTTGACTTACTAATTTTTGTTATCATAAATTAATATTACATGTTAATGACTCAAGGGCCTGGGTCTTTTATTTATATGGATTCAGATCAGGATTAGTTCAGTGGAATTAATAGTTCATTTCAGTGTAAAGCTGACATGAGAGGGTAGGAAGAGATCTGTTTGTAAATCACAACAGAAAACACATGCTTAGGTACTCTGGTCTGCTTTTGCAACTCAGAAAAGCGTGGATAGTTCTGATTAGCATTTCAATTCAGTAAGGCAAGCTGTCTTGCATTTTTTGAAAACATTTAGGGTTTTATTGTATTAACCAAAGCATGTTTACCAAAATAACTCTTGAACCCATTAACGGTGAATAGACATAAAAACAGAGAAGCTTGGGAGCCTTGAACCTGGGTGAGGTGATTTTTCATTAGACAAATGTTTCCCAGGCCACTTTTCTGATTTACCTGCAGATTACTGTTTAGAAGATCATCACTATCTGCCCCAAAGTGTTACAGTCCCCAGTCCTGAGAATCTTATGCAATGGTCATCAAACACACAGACTGATCTAAGGCTTTATACTCAATTGTTTCTGTGAAATCAACAGAGATAGCCACACCAGTGAAGTGTGATCCCGCTTGGGAGAAGCTCACAGAATTACACTAGTTCCAGCTTCCACCTCTCAGGAAAACCCCTATTTTTAAATTAAATTAAGACACAACACAAGTACTTTTTTTTTTTTTTCTCTCACTTAAACCATTTTCTCAGTTCTTTTGTTTGTGCAGAAATGTTGCTTAATTCTGCTGTGCGGACTCTTCAGTGGAGGTTTACAGAACCCAAACCCTGAACTTCTGTGGGTTTGACTGGGATTAGATCATGGCATAATAGTCTGAAACCATGGCAAATACCAAAGCTTTTTGCTTAGCTCAAAGCAAAACTACTCCTGATTGCCATCTAGTGAACCAGACTAGTACACTCCCTACTACATTATTACCGGTCTGATTATTTCCTGTCTACAAAAGCCCAAAGGGATGAATTGTGGCTCCCTCTCTCTATGCAGCCAACAATATCCAGGCAGAAGAACCTGAATGTCCCCATCAGATGATGAGGAACAAAGAGAAGCAGAATCAGGGCCATGACCCTGCACTACTTATGAACAAAACCACAGAGAAGGACAAATGTCTGCAAGCATCTCATTCTGTAGATGGATCTGTGGCATGGAGCTTGCTCCCCTTTGTGCTAGGACTATCCCTAAATAGAGCTGGGTGAAACTTCTCCACTGTATGTGGACACTCTTGACTTTTAATGGATAACTACCTTTTGGAGTTGAAAACTCTACGACCCCTAACAATTCCTTTTGCAGGCAATTTTTTTTTTTTTGTGCAACATGTGCTTAAAGAAAGAATTTTTTTTCCATAGAAATTTTCAGATCAGTCTTACGCCCTCACAAGTCCTTAGCTGATCTTACCCACAGTCAATCATTTACTTTCACTGCTAGTTTAAGAGACTGCACAGTCTAGGAAAGATTGTTCCCTCTTATGGATGTATCTCCAGGGTTCCTAATTCATTCATTGAATCATACTGTGAACTCAGAATAATGAGGATTTAAATGCATTTTAAAATCTTGTTTCTGTGTGACATGACTAACCTTTCATTACCAGATAGATTGGGCCACATTAGACACAAACAAGGAGCACAAACAGCATCTTTAAAGTCATGATCCTTCATTTCTAAACCAGCTGAAGCCACCTATGACTTGTATGCTCAGCTACCAAATTATCCTGAGGCACTGCACTCCAAGGTAACTCAACAGAAATAATCCATGACACTTTATAGTCTTGATAATTTTTTAGTGGTTCATTTGTTTATTTGTTTGCTTGTGGGTTTTGCCTTTTTTCCCCCGTTAAATCCCCAAAGAGATTAAGCAATATACTATGCAAAAATTTGTTACAACTTTAGGCAAAGGAACATCTCCCAGAGTCTGGGCTGATTTTTGAGGCTATTTTCCAGATTTTATTGAACATTCCACAAGTGTTTTGTTACTGAAAATACCTTCACTTATGCTTGCGGTAGTGTCTCTGCCCATATTTGTTGTTGTCTTGAGACTGAAATAGTCATGGGGTTACTCTGTCTGAATAAGGGTTACAGGAGTGGGAAGCTGTGATTCAGCTTATACAGTGACGATAAGATTATAGGATTAATTAGGATAGGTAAATTTCATTAATCTATTATTTTTAACCGCAGATGATGGAGCAGCAAGTAACATTAAAGAAGCAGAACTCTGGTCTCTTTGGAGAAGGACAAGGTTCTGTTTTTCTGCAAATCCATGGTAACATTGTCAGTTGTGGTAAAGTTGCCAGATTCATAAATGGTAAAGATCTGCTCTGGTACTGCAGAACTGTTGTCTCAATAACAGCAGTGGAGCCAAAAATCTGCTTGACACCAAAGCTAAGTCACCTCAATGGCTTGAAGAGAGTATAAAGGGAATAAACAGGAAAAAACTGAGCCACATAGTGGTTAGGAATAGAATAATAAAGCAGATGCCAAACCTGAAAATATTGGGCTAGGACACATGTAAGCACCGATGAAACTGTTGGTTGTCAAGCTGGTAGGTGATAACAAAGGTACTGAGTCCTTTCCAGAAGTCTGTATGAATGCTTACTGCTCTTCTTGCCACTGAAGGGAGAGAAATGTGGCCAGTGTCTGTGTATGTGTGTAGTTAAGAAAAAAAGCTCTGGCAATATCTTTGAGTAACTGCAAGATGACTAGCTGATTCTCTGAAGACAGCTGAACCTTTGTAGAGCAGGGAGCATCATCTGAACGGGGACAATCTGTCATGCTTCTGGACATGCCTGAAACTTCAGCAGATTTCAGGAGGGAAACAGGAAGAACAGTGATGAATCCCTAAAAAAACCCCAATAATGAAACCAAACCTTCAATTCTGGTTAGAGGTAGGGGTAGAGAGGTGAAGGGAAATTACTTGTAACAGTTATCTTGTACTGGAGGCTAGCAAAAAGTACGTATAACTAGCAAATGCCTTTGGGAGGAGGCTGTCACTGAAATTACTCATAAGCCTCCCAGAGACTGATTTAGATTAACTTCTGGCTGGAGAGTTCAGACCTGCCCATGTTTCTCAGGCTGGTGCAGTGTTTCAGCCTGACATAGATGTCTATGGGCAGGAGCCAAGCGATTTATACTCTGCGCTCTGGTCAGAGAGAGGAGTGACTTGGAAAAAGGCACCCCGAGCAGAGGGCAGGGTTGATGTGACCTTGGCTCAGGCATAGCTAATTTGAATCTCTTTCTGGGGAAGGTGAGGGTTAGATGGGAGAGGTGAAGGCAGCCTGAGCCACTTGCAGAGCCACAAACACAGCAGCTGTTATTTGTACCGCTTGGATTTTCAATTATTAGCAGCCACCTTGTAACATCAATTTGCCATGCTGGGAAAAAAGTTGGTTAGTCAGCTTTTGAGTGCTGCTTTGCAGCCTGAGGACAAGAAAAAAGCTATCTGTGCCTTCCAGCAAAACAAACAGGAGAAAGGGCCTTGCAAAACAGCAGGGAGCCAAGCACAAACTAGGGAAAACAGAGAGAAAGGCCTGGGCTGCTATTCAACTTCTCCTTCTGCTTGAAGCCTGACGACAGAGACAGAGCTGCTCAGCAGGTGTAAGCAGTGTTACCCTGTTCCCTTCAGGGCAGGCAGAGCCATTGTTCACAAGCTCTAAGTGAGAATACAGTTGTGCTTTTCCACCTTGACCAGTGTTTTAATTGCAGGTATGCTAACTTTGATGGAGTTAACACCCCCTTTTCCCTCCTGGTACAGAGAAGATGCTGGCTGTGGCCTTAATGATTCATTTATACCCACTGCTGAGAGGAGTCCTTGTTTTTGTTGTAAATTTTTAATGTGTATGTGTGCATGTGTCAGATTCCACTGGGGTGTAAGATGATACAGTTTTACTTGATAATATGAGCATAATTTGGAAAGGCTGGGAGTTGATTCATGTCAGAGTGGTTTGGGTAATGATCCTGCTTCTCTGTACTATAGCAAGTGCTTTTGGTTTATAATATAAATAGAACAACCTTTATGTTAAGAATTAAAGTGTTTCCTTTGCTGGAGGGGAGTGCTGCGGCTTACTCAAAGTAAAGCTCAATGCTCCTGCTGTAACTGTGCTTTTGGAAGGTCTTAATGCAATTAAGGTTCTTTCATTCATAATAATATAATGGCCTGCAGTTTAAAAGCAGTTGCTTACCCTGAATGCAGCAGAGAATCAGAGAAATCACTCCTGCAAGTGAAATAAAGCCAGGTTCTGTTTCCAAGGTATGCTCAACTGACAGCTGAGACGCTCAGGACCTTTCAGGATAAAATGCTATGCCAGGATAAGCTGGATAATTTCCCTGTTCTGCCTTCATCTGATTCATACAGCTGGAAAGGTATCCCCAGACACTGAGATGATATTTTTCTGGACTAAGTAATTGAAGTGCATTTCTCTCAAATGTGGTTTTAAACAATTCCTACTGGAACTGAGAAGACATTCAGACCCTTTTGCTACTTGTACAACTGGAAGAACTGTTCTCATTTCCACTTGTGATGCTGGAGCTTCCAAAGGTGCCCAGTGATGTAGAATCTATTCCTTTTTTTGTGGCGTTTAGGTGCACGATAGCGGAAGATCCCCTCAAGCTAGACATTAAGTACCGAAGTGCCTCCTTGATGTAGGCAGAGGAGTCTATTTTCCAAAGTGACAAGCAACTCATTTGTCTGCTGGAGATGCACAATCTCTGTGCTTAGGAACCATCACTTCAGGCACCTATGTTTGAAGATGTCAGTGTGAGTCTTTGGGTGACCTCATACAATTGCTAACTGTCTCTCTTTTGTAAGGCACCGGACTGCTTAGGGGGAAGCCTGGTCACATCAGACTCGTTCCTCCTGGCTCCAACTTACACTAAGTTTCTTGAGGCTTCCTCTGTCCCTGACAGCAGCAGTGAACCATGTGTGGTAAACCACTCCTCACCATGACCTGGGGGGAAACTGCTTGTCTTGATGCATATTCCTTCTTACATATAGCAGTGGCACCCTTTCTTGCCTTCAGGAAATTTCTCCAGTTTCAGTGTCCTGAAACAGTAGGCTACTTTCACAGTATGATGTGAGCAAAATGCAGTCTTATGCCTTCCCAACATGCAGAATGGGGTTTTTTTGGAGTGCTTTTTGACAGGCTGTATGTTTAAGAGCATAATTTTTTTCCTAAGCAGAAACGCCTGAGCACACATCACTGCAAGGGCAAGATCTCTTTATTTGTGCAGTATTACTATTGGCTTTTGCATAGCGTAGTTTCTGAGAGCTGCTGAAATAGAGAAATCATCCAGTAGGTTGTCACATTCTTCTGCACTGCTGCACACCTGAATGTTCTATAATAAACTTTTCCCATTGGATCAACAGTCTAAGTGTTTCTAAACCAAAGTGAGCCTTCTTCACATTCTGCCCATTTTCTTGTTCTGATATCCTTTCCTGGTGCTATCCCAGGCATTTCAGTCACAAATGTGATACTACCAGGAGCAACTACCAGGGCAAAAAAGAAATATTCACAGCTATTTTGGTAAATAAGCCAGGATAAGAAGGAAGACCTGTAAAGATGAAGTCAGCAAGATTTAAGTTTCTATTTGTGGCTTCCATTACTGCCTACCAAAAAGCACTCCCCCCCATATAAACAAAAAACCTCTACCAAACATCAACAAAATACCCAATGCACAGATGCACCTGAAATGTTATAGTGCATTTGTCATGCGTATAAATTAAGTTCTTCAGCTTTAGTTTTTCTCCTCATACTGCTCAGAAGCTTCTGCTATAAATCAGAAATTGATATACTGTCTGAGATGATAGTATCTTTTTTTCTAGACTTACTGAATAGATCTGTGCAGTTGCTGAGACAACCTAGGAAGTCCTTGGGCTCAGCCTTGAGAGCACCAAGATCTACTGTGACTGTAGCACTGTGTGAGCAGAAGGCTGCAGTGTTGGTCACTTGCTGGTCTGTTGTCTGCTGAGGACTCCAACAGAGTTTGTGACACTGGAGGTGGGTTTCAGTCATAGCCATTGCTCAATCTTCATGGAAGATATGTCTACCCATGCAGCCTTTTGTTATTCAAAGATCTATTAACCTTGAAATAATCATTATGTAATATATTACAGCATCATTCTGGCAAAAAACTTTGAGAAGGTCTGTTTGCTCTTAAGCTTATAGATTTTCTTACTTTCTAGGACAAAAAATATTTTTTTTTCTGGTGTATCATTTTCGTGAACTCTGTTGCCATGCACTGCTTCTTCCTTGTATGACCTTTTAGAATTCTGTGTCATTAGTTGATACATTAACCATGTCTCAATGCTAAAGCTTCTGCACTTTAAAAAAAAAATCTTATAAATTTTTTTTTTGATGCTTCTCTTCTGAAAGCAAGGCATAAGTGCACAGCTCCTAGATCTGCAACACATCTGTATCAGCTTCAAGATGCTGAGAAATGCTGTTGAAAGGAGACATAGCCATCACTTTTCTGGTCACTTCTTTATGTTTGGAAAGGTCTGAGACTCCTGAATGTGGACCTAAGAGGGAAACAATAGTTACCAAGTGGTGGAACAAGAATTGATGTCACCACTTGCAGGAAGTTAAGCTCTGTTTTGAAGTGTATCAGCTGGAACTGAATAGAAGAGAATGTTCTCTAGGGAAGATTTAGGGATTTCTTTCATTGGTAATATTGTGGCAGTATGAAATGAATGGCCGTTTTGTCTTTTTACCCCTTGATTTTGCTCTTGCAATAATGGTGCCTCTCCCCACACCTTCTCCAACTTCTTTGTTGCAGCTGTTCTGTGTTCTCTTTGTTTTCCTGTGCTATACTGGACAGACTGGAACTGTGCCTGTGGACATGAGTGCACACTAGAGCAGGCATATCTCAAAACATCTATCTGTGCTGCAGCAGCTTGCATCTGAAGGGACTGTGGCCTGAGGATAAGTCTGTGCTGGAAGCATTGGTGGCTGTGCATGAGGTCATTCTGGAGTACCTCAAAGTGTGTGGCCATGGATGAGCCCACCATGGAGAAGGTTTACTTCTGAAGGGAATGTGGTTGTAGGGAATGTGTGTTAGAACAGGCAGATCTATGAAGGCATTGTGACTGGTAGATAAGGTCAAGCTGGAACAGATGCACCTCAAAGCAAGTGTGGTGTGGTGTCCTGGTTTCAGCTAGGATAGAGTTAATTTCTTTCTAGCAGTGGATGGAATGCTGTGTTTGGGAGTTAGGATGAGAGCAGTGCTGATAACACCCTGATGTTTCCAGTTGTTGCAAAGCAGTCAAGGACTTTTCAGTTGTTCATATTTCCCCACTAACAAGAAGGGAGGGGATGCAGCCAGGACAGGTGACCCAAACTGGCCAGAGGGAGTATTCCATGCCAATTATGTCATGCTCAGTACAAAAGGGAGGCTGGTGGGGGGAGCTTCAGGACTCATGGTTTTGAGGACAGTCTGGTTTCGGGATGGCTCTGAGCTGCACAAGTTGTGTGGTTTGGTGAGAAACTGCATTGTGTATCACCAGTTTCATATATTTTGCTATAAAAAGTCCTGCTATTATTATATCTATTTTTCTGCTATCCCAGTAAACTATCCTTATCCCAACCCATGAGGTTTTGGTTCCTTGGGTTTTCTTCTCCTTCTCTTTCCCCCTCTCCCAGTCCCCACTCCCTTTTAAAGAACAAGCAGCTGTGTGGTGCTTGGCTCTCAGCTGGGGCAAAACCACGGCATGTGGATAAGTCTATGCTGCAGCAGATATACCCCTGGAGAGACTGTGGGACATAGGTAAGGCTACACTTGGAACAGGTACTCCCCTAAGGGACTGTAGCTCATGGGTAATTCCAAGCTAGAGCAGTCCAAGGGCAAGGGGAGCAGTTCATTCCAGTGTTAAACCATATAAATCATTCTGAAGGGACAAGGAATGGAGATTGTAATGGAAATACCTTTCAGTTGTTTTAAGCCATGATTTGAGTTGCATGTTAATGGAATTCCTGTAGCAGGTACCACCTGAACCAGTGTAGGACAAGCCTTACAAGAAGCAGTGGAAGTGCAGCAGTGGTCCCAACCTGAGCTGTTGTTGGTGCCCAGTAGCTCCACACAACCCAACATTTCTCCCATCCTGAGTAACCACCATAATATATGGAGCCCAAAGTCATGGGCCAATGAACTCAATAGCATTTTGTGGGCATTTGTGGATATTTTTTTGACTTTCTGGATATCTTGTGGACATTTTACAAGGGTTGTCCATAGCCTAAGGGTATGATATCTGCAAGTTATATCAAAGAATGAGAAGGAAGGTGGTGGTTAATGAGACTGTATCAGATAGTGTAGGAACTGAGCATGATGTCAGTGATATGGAATAAGAGGTGGTGAATGTACTTGTTTTGGCTGGGACAGTTCATTCTCTTCATAGTACCAGTAGGAAGCGGCACTTTGGATTTGTGCTGAAGACTGTTGATAATATAAAGATGTTTTTGTTACTGCTGAGCAGTGCTCACACAGAGCCAAGGCCTTTTCTGCTTCTCACCCTATCCCACCAATGAGTAGACTGGGGGTGCACTAGAAGGTGGGAGATACAGCTGGGACAGCTGACCCCAACTGACCAAAGGTATATTCTATACCATGTGACGGCATGCTCAGCATACAAAGCTGAGGGAAAGAAGGAAAGGGAGGACATTTGCAGTGGTGATGTCTGTCTTCCCAAGTCGCCGTTATGTGTGATAGAGCCCTGCTTTCCTGGAGAGGACTGAACCTGGGTAATGGTGAACAAATTCCTTATCTTGCTTTGCTTGCATGTGTGGCTTTTTATTTTACCTATTAAACTGTTTTTACCTCAACCTATGAGTTTTCTCACTTTCAATCTTTTGATTCTCTCCCTCATCTCTCTGGGGAGGAGTGAGTGGCTGCATGGGGCTTAGCCACTGGCCAGCATTAAACCATGACAATCCCCAACTTCATTGTTTCTTCAGTCCCTTCCATTCACCCAGACAACTAATCTTCACAGAACTCCAGTGAAAATAATGAAATGGAGACTCTACCTCTCTATATCAAATTTGAATTAAATTGGTCAATAGATTAAAAAGCTGTTGGTGAGGACTGGCAAACACACAGAGTGATTGCGTAAGCCTCATTTACTTAGGACACCTAACTAGAAGGTAGTAATATATCAAAGACAGGCAGTTGGTCTAAATGTGAGGACATCATAAATTGCAAATAAACAGGCAGAGATTTATATGTCTTAAGAATTTGTGACAGTAGATGGAAACAAAATTTTATGTAGCCAAACAAGCTTGAAGATAAACTGGGGCAGGATCAAACAGAATGGTGGTTACAATCAGTAGAAATTTTCATAGAAAAATCCTAAAAGACTGTAGAAAATAAAATCAGCATTTATGAATAAAATTTGCAGGAAGATAGGCAGGGATTAAAGTGGCAGAGTTCTGAAGAATCACTAGCCTTATGCAAGCATGGAAGTAAGTGTAATATCATTTGACATAAACAAAAAAGGCGTCTAATGCAAATGAAAAGAGACATGTTTTTTTATAAGTTATATGGTTGAGTGTCATCTACCATACTGTGGTTATCATTTTTCCCTGCTTAAAGGCAGTATATGATTACAGTACTATCAGATTAACACTAGCTTTTAAGGACATCCTTTTTAAAAGGCTAAACATTCAAAAGTTGGGTGTGAAATCTTTTAAAAATAAAAAGTATAGTCCAAGTAATCTAACAAAACATACCATACATAACAGCACGATGTAAAAATGGTATTAACTTCTGATTCAGCAGTTCAACTCCCTATGGGCCAAATCCTGATCTGATAATATAGTCGGAAAATACAGCCCTAAAATGCAAATTTTGAAAGGACTATGATCAATCTTTTCTGAATTCTAGCATAATGTAAGTCATCAAATTTTACTCAGTAATTCCTGTGGAGAAGGTTATTATTTTCTGTGCTATGTAATTGAAAACTATCAGCTTCAATAATTTGTGGCTGAGTTATAGCGTATCTTTCAGAAGGACATCCAATTTAAAGCTGATGACTAACACTCTTTCCTTGTGTTCCAATGATTCATTACTGTCACTGTTAAGGATTTGGATTATATTTGCAATTTAGGGTTTTTTCAAACTTCATTTTTTGTTATGGATTCTTGGGACATACTTGTCTGCCAATTTAAAAAGTTGTCTTAAGATGGACACCTGTGCAGGCATTGGGAAACTGTGTTCAAACTATCTGCTGATCTTCTTTAGCCACTGTTTTCAGCTGAAGATAGTTTGATAGTCTGAGTGCTTTGAACTGTGCTTAGCTGAAAATAGAAAGGAGTACAAACTCTTTACTTATCAGAGTTCCACTGAGTAAAATTCTGCTGTTTTCCTTACAGGTTATGTTGCATGTGAAAAAAAGGGCTCCAATCAAAAATTCAAATCAAACCCTGAGTTTTATGGCTGGTGCTAATACTTGGATGTAGAAACGTAGAGCTATATGTTCACAGCAAATGTCAAAGAATATTACTAATGAATGGGAAATATTCTGAAAATATTTCATGTAAGGAATATAATTCTGAAGATGAAAAAATGCTAAGAAGTGCTTTCTATGCATATTCAAAACTGATTTTTTTGATTCTATGACTGTGAATCTGCTGCGTTCTGCTTCTGAGAGTACCGTCATTCTTAAGCATTGCTGTGCAAATACTGGGAAAATGTGTGCTTTTTTATAATCTTAAATGTGTCAATGTTTGCTGAAAGCAAATTGTAACAAGAATAATGCAGTGTGAATTTCTAGATTCATGCAGTACTGTTCAGTTAGAGAATTTGCTTAGGCAGAACCCATTAAAAAGAGAACATTTATAATGCAACACACACACAAAGCACCAATTGCCCACTGCATTGTCATTTTATTATACACTGCATCTATATGTCTCACCTATAATCAAGATGAAAATTAAAATTGTGAATCTAAGGATCACAATTACCAGGTAGTTGGAGTGAAGGCTGTCTGCTTGGGTTTTCTTCTTGTGAAGCTAAGGATGGCATCACCTAGGGTAAAGAAAGAAAAGGTACAATTGAAATAGAGGAAGTTAAGATATTTTATCCTACTTGGTTTTTGTTTATTCTGGAAGGCAAAGAGTTTGCTTCTGTGAGAGGTCTGAGGGGTAGTGGTTTTGTGTCAATCAGGCAGTCTTAGGAAGCTCAAGCACTCATCTCACTTTTAAAACCCATAAACAAAAGTATAGCAGATGTTTACACAGAGTTTTATTTTTCCAACACAAGAACAGAATCATTAGGACAAACAAAATAGACTTTTTCTGAGATTCAGTACATCCTGACCTAGCCAGACTTTGCACAGGTAGTCAAAACACCTTTTTCATGCAGTGAAATAAGTTAAACCAGAAAGAAAAGCCATTCATCTGGGAGAACAAATCGCTAAACTGTACAGTTGCTGTTGAAGTGGAAAGCATGATGAAGTCAGTGAGCTTCAGATTTTATCACCTACAGTATGAAAGCATATCTGGAATATGCATCATAGATACCTTTTCTTTAGACCAAATATTGTGACATAGAGATTTTAAAAAGCGGAGTTATAAAGTCTTTGGCAAAAAATACAGTTATACAGTAAACTATTCTTTATATGGAAAACTTACCTTCACCAATGAATTGCACTGTGATCTAGAGAAAAGAGTTAAACATTAGTCTCTAGAGTAATAGTCTCCTCCTCCTTCTAAGATGTTTAATGCAATCTTAAACTTCTTTAGTTAGCCAAAATAGATCTTTCCTACATTTTACCACTGAAGATTCAATTAAAACCAAACCAGATCAAGACTGTGAAAATTGAGTACGGATGCTTGCTCCATCTCTGGAGATATTCAAGACCTGTCTGGACGCCGATCTGTGTGATCTGTCCTAGGGAACCTGCTTTGGCAGGGCAGTTGGACTCAATGATCTCTTGAGGTCCCTTCCAACCCCTACAGTTCTGTGATTCTATGAAAAAAACCCAACAAAACAAAAAATTGAAAGGTTGCACTATGACTGATAATATGTTTTCTGCCATCTTCTGGGTACACTTGTTTTTCTAGTACCACCTAGAAAGATACTGTAAATGCACTAAAACTATAATTGCTTCCAAGGGATTTATAAAAGAAAAATTATGACAACGTCTGCATCTAAGCAGATGTTGACATTTCATTTGATTGCTGTTTAATGCACACTAATATAATTGATATAATCAGGCCTTGCACTGTAGACATGCACAGTTAGAAGTAATATTCTTTTTAAGACAAATGCTGTTGCTTCTTATATCTATTATCCTAAGAACAATAAAATTTAATTAGCTGTTGTCTGCAGCAGAATTTCCTGTAAAGATGACCCCGTCAATAATTCTTTTAAGTGAAAAATCTGCTATTTTCCACAATGAAAAATAATTTGTGTCTGGTTTTCTTTTTATAAGGAAGAAAATTGCAGAGCCTAGTTTCTGAAATGTATACCCCATTTTCCTTGCAACTTCTTTTCCAGTTCTTGGCTTCCCTCACAGCTGTGATCTCTTCCCCAGGGAAAGCCAGTGAATGCTGCATGTATTGTGGGGATAGGTGTGATGATAAGCCAGACAATATGTACTAGCTGACTGTCCATCAGCTACTGCCAAGAGTGTACCAATTCTTGTTTTTCTCTCTTTGCCTCTCTGAAACAGATTTGGTTTTCTCTTTTCCATCCAGGTACTGATTTTCACAGAATTAATGTGAAATCAATACTTTTGGAAATCTCTGTCTCACTCTTTCAGATTAACTTGAAAATGGTCAATTACTGAAGAAAAGAGTAAAGAGAGGATCAGCTAAACCCACAGAGGAGATATGATTGCACAAATGGAATTTTTTTAGAAAGACAGATAGAAACCTACCAAACTATGTGTCATTGGTTTTGCTATTGTTGTTCTACAATAGATAGACTCGTGCAAAGCATTTGACAATGTCTCATATGACATCCTTGTCTCTAAATTGGAGAGGCATGAATTTGATGGATGGATCACTCTGTGGATAAGGAACTGCTTGATGGTTGCACTCAAGAGTTGCTCAATATCTGAGTGAAGACCAGTGAAAATTGGTGTTTCTCAGGGATCAGGATTAGGACCAGTGTACTTGTCTTTGTCAGCTACATGGACAGTGGGATTGAGTGCACCCTCAGCAAGGCTGCCAGCAAGACCAAGCTGTGTGGTCTAGTTGACACACTAGAGGGAAGTGATGCCATCCAGAGGGACCTTGACAGACTTGGGAGATGGGCCTGTGCAAACCTAATGAAGTTCAACAAGGCCAAATTTAAGGTCCTTCACATAGGCTGGGGCAATCTGAAGCACAACTACAGACTGTGCAAGGAATGAATTGAGAGCAGCTCTGAGGAGAGGGCATGTAGAGTTGGGATGAGAGGTAATGGCTTTAAACTGAAGAAAGGTAGCTACAGAATAGATATTCAGAAGAAATTCTTCCCTGTGAGGATGACCAGACACCGGCACAGGTTTCCCAGAGAGGCTGTGGCTGCCCCCTTCCCTGGCAGTGTTCAAGACCAGGGTGGACAGGTCTTTGGGCAGCCTGGTCTAGTGGAGGGTGTCCTTGCCTATGCCAGAGGGGTTAGAACTAGATGGGCTTTGAGATCCCTTGAACCTGAACCATTCTATGATTTTATGATTCCATGATTCCATGATTCTGTTTATATATACTTCTTTTTTGATTATTTTTCAGCTTTGATAGCATTGTATCTGAGTTGATCCACAATGAGGAATTAACTTCTAGAAAAAATTTATCAACAACAATTTATTTTTGCCCTGTAAACTACACAGATCTGTCTGAACTTTCTAGAGCTTCATCAGTTTTCAGCCTGTACCAACATTTTCCATTGTTCCTTTTAATAAAATAATCTACTTTTACCCTTCTATATTTTGTGGAGATGTTGAGATTTTTTTCCCCATCCTCTGGTAAAAAAAAATTAAAATTGAGTGGATTTGTTATTGCTGTAAATGACAAGAATTACACAGAAGAGGTTAAAAACACAGATGTCTACTTATGTCTTATACAGATATTGTGAATGGAGGTCCACAAGATTGATGTGAGAAGCAGCAAAAGAAGGAGTCTTACAGTCACAGGACAGCCATGTTTTGGTTAGAGAGTGTAGAATAAACAGATAGATGGTGTCTACACAGAATTTTGAAGGTGGCAGTAGTGTAGTGAGAACTTTTACTACATTAGCCATGAAATTAATATTAAAATTGACACCTCTGAATATGATAATGAGCTAAAATGAGTACCTGCAAAACATATATGACTATTATACTGAACTACCCACACAAATCATGTTAGATGTCACCTCTGGGAGGGAACAGCTAACAGTGAGGTATAAACGGTGCTGAGGAAGTTGCCCCCAGGCAGTCAGAGAAAAAATTAAAAGAGGCAGTCAGTGGGCTGTGCTCCTTCTCCTCCACCCAAGACAGGGACACCTTGGTAAACAATTATGATTTTACCATGTAAGAATATCTGGGATAGAATTTTTCTAGCACTGTAATTATAATCATAGCCATATCTTAGTGCTACTGTAGGAAGTTTATTTATCAACAGCAATTCAAAACTCTTTATATCTGTTGCTTTATTGGACTTTCTATTAGTTTCAACTTTGCAAGACTGTCTCAATGAAAGTCCTTTGAGGGCTCTGACAGAAAACTGATGACTCTGGTATATGGTTATATCTATAATCCTTTAGACATAAACTGTTGACCAAGTCTGGGACTAAGACTGGACCTAGCTGCACCTAGGCTCCTCTTTGAGGAGGAGTTTAGAAAGCAAGGGGATCATTTCTGAACTTTGTGACTCAGTAAGAAGGCCTTCCTCAGCCACATCTCAGACTTTTACATTTTATCTCCTAAATGAGGAGGTAAGTTTCACTACTCAGTGTTTTACTCTTTAGATACCTGGGACAGGTGTGAGTGAAGCTGATGTACTATTTGGAAAGAGGATAAAAATGTATGCAGTGATATGATGTGCAACACTCACAGAAGAGGCCATTCTTGAGGTAAAACTTTCTAAAACTAGGCAGTATATTGCTGGCAGTCTTGGGTTTTTTTGCTGAGGATGTGAACATTGTGGGTATAAACGTAACTGTTTTGAAATCCCCAGGAGATCTGTGCTTCACTAAACATGCTGATATTGTACCCTGCTTAGACAATGGGCAAATGTTACCCTGATACTCAAGCTGAAAATACTTGCCACGTCTTGTGTGTTACTCTCGTTTCAGATATAAATGAAAGAAAGGAAAATGAAAAGTCTATAGTCCCTCTTGAAGTGTTAGAGGAACAATTGTGATGTGTGCAGTGAAGCTTATGAGCCTCAGAGCTGTCATGGCATATCATGGAAACATAGAATAGTTTTGTTTGTAAAAGATTTTTAAGAGCATGAAGTCCAACTGCTAATCTAGCACTGCCAAGTCCACCACTAAACTATGTCCCTAAGCACCACATCTACATGTCGATTAAATACCTAGATTAAATACCTCCAGGGTATTTAATTAAATACCAGGGTATTTAATCTATCAAACTTTTATCTATTATCTATTAAACTCCTCCAGGGTGCAGTTGATCCTCTCATCCAAATCATTGATAAAGATATTAAAGAGACCTGGATGCCGTACTGAGTCCTTGGAAACTTTTGACCAGCCACCAACTGGATGTAACTCCACTCACTCTTTGGGCTCGGTATATATAATAAAGATTTTACTGGACTAAAGTCCATGCAGAAAATATACATAGCCTTTTCCTCATCCATTAAGTGGGTTACCTTGTCATAGCATGAGATGAGATGAGTCAAGCAGGATCTACCTTTCGTAAACCCATACGGTCTGGGCCTGATCACCTGGTTGTTCTTTATGGGACTTGACAGTGCTCAAGATGATCTGCTCCATAACCTTCCCTGTCACCAAGGTCAGGATAACAGGTCTGAAGTCATCTGGATCCTCCTAACAGCCTTTCTTGTAGATTTACTAAGCTCCAGTCAACTGGGACCTCTCCAGTTACCCAGGACTGCTGATACATGATAGAAAGTGGCTTCATGAACACTTCTGCTAGCTCCCTTAGTACTCTTGGGTGGATCTTATCCAACCTCATAGACTTGTGTGTGTGTCTAAGTGGTGTAGCAGGTCACTTACCATTTCCCCTTGGATTATGGGGACTTCTCTCTGCTCCCCGTCCCCACCTTCCAGCCCAAGGGGCTGGGTGGTTGGAAAACAACTGGTATTACTTCTAAAGACTAAGGCAAAGACAGCATTAAGTCACTGAGCCTTTTCTTCATCCCTTATCACTATGCTTCCCTTCACATCCAATATATGATGGAGATTCTCCTTAGCACTCGTTTTGTCAATAATGTATGTATTTCTCTGAGAACTGGAAATTTTTATAATTTCATGATCACTGTGACCAAGACAGCCTCCAAGTGTCACATCACCAAAAGTCCTTCTCTGTTCACAAGCAACAGGTCCAGTGCCTTCCCTAGTTGGCTCACCCACCAGCTGTGTCAGGAAGTTATTGTCCACACACTTCAGGAACCTCCTAGACTATTTCCTCTCTGCTGAATTTTATTTTCAGCAAACATCTGTTAAGTTGATTTCTCCCATGAGAACAAGAGCTAGAGATGTCTGCAGGCTGGTTATAGAACATTTTGTCTGATTCTTTACCCTGTTTATGTGGTCTGTAACAGACCATCACCATAATATCCATCCTGTTGACCTGCCCCCTAATTCTACCAATAGACACTCAGCCCTACTGTAAATATCATTAAGTTCTAAAAAATCAATACATTCCTTAACATACAGAGCTACCTCACTGCCTCTCCTTCCCTGCCTATCTCTTCTGAAGAGTTTGTAGCCATCCATTGTAACATTGCATTTGGGTGAATCATGCCACTATATGTCTATATTATAGTTTTCCTGGCTTCTTTCCAGGCTCCTCCTGTTTGTTCCCCATGCTGTGTGTATTGATGTAGATGCACTTCAGCTGGGCTACGGATCCCTCCACCTTTGTGAGGGAAGAAGTCCTAATTCTTACCTGAACATTTTGAGGTGCTTCCATGGTTCCTAACCCTTTTGTCTTTACTGTTGCAGGGCTTTCCATTTCCTACCTCCACTGACATGGCAGACTGAAGGACATCACTAGAAGATATAGGCTTGCCACCCCCAGGATTATGTTTAGTGAACCTGGTTTTATTCCTTTCCTCCTACAAATCTAGTTTAAAGTTCTTTCAACGCGCCTTCTTAACTCCTGTGGGAAGATCCTATTCTCCCTTTGAGAAAGGTGTAACCCTTCTGTCACCAACAGGCCTGGTGTTATATAAACTGACATGTGACCAAAATCCCAGACGCTATGCCGGTCTTGGAGCCAGGTATTGATACGCTGTCTCTTCTTGTTTTTTCTCCTCATTATTCCCTGCATCTGGAGGGATATAGGACACTGCTCACACTCCTGATTGCTTAACCAGTTGTCCCAAGGTCCTAAAGTTTCTTTTAATTGCCCTTGGGCTTACAATTGCAACATCACTGCCTACCTGAAAAGTCAATAATGTATAATCTGAGGGCTGGACCAGGGTAGGAAGCTTTTTCTTCATGTCTTTAACCCAAGACCCAGGGAGACAGCAAATGCCCCTAAGGAGTGGGTCTGGACTCCATGTTAGGAGACCTTGCCTTCAGAAGAAGTCTCCTGTGACAAGCAGTGCAGAAGCAGAAAAGTAATATGATTATCTCTTGTGCTCTATTAACATGCTATGTAGGGTAAAATTTGCTGTACGCTTATCAGAAGGCAGTAGCTTGTACATGCTAGTAGAACTGTATCTACCATTTCTTAATCCTTGCAGTCTGAACATAAAGATCTTTTCATCTCAACTAGCTGTCAGTCTGTTAGGTCATAGAAAGGAGACTCAGTCAAATAGCTTTCTGGGGCATGCCATAGCTTGTGTACTTGACATTACTGGATGGCCATGCTATGACTTCCTTTGGGAGTTAACAAATAACTATTCCAGCAAACTATGACTGGGATGTGTGAAACTTAGCTTAAACTGTCCTTTGCTGAGTAATGAACTTGCACGCTGGTGGTGTAATTGGCATATCAGCTTGTTCTCCATAAGACCTTGATGGCACCAGAATGCTGTCTTAGTTTGGTGTAACAGTATTCAGAGCTGGATGCTAGAAGTTAAGATTAAACAGATTAAACCACAGGGACAGACATTATTTTTTTTTTTCATTCCAAGGAAGTAATATAACATTTTTAAAGCTCAAACTGAGTCTTTCTGGGAACTTTTTGAAAATGTCAATGGTGAACATAGGGCTTGTAGAAAGGCCAGCTGTGATTCAAAGCTTTTTCTGTTAAGCTCATTTTTAATTTTGGAAGCACCAATTATTCTATTGTGCCTGAGAAAACATCAGCAAAACAGAACTGTAAGTACCAGTAAATTAGGCTTTATTGCAAAGTATTGTATTTGAAGTGACTCATCTAACTCCTGTTGACTTCTAGCAAGCATATTACTATTTTAGTGCAGTGAAGTGGCATAAAGTTTAGAGACTGGATTGTTCTCATGTACTGCCTCAGTGTAGCTTTAACGAAGCAAATGACCCGAATATCAGAGCCATTTTAAAAGCAGAATTAAGATAGTGTAAGCTGACAATCTTTTGTTTACTGTATTTGGTAATGCAGGTCTCTTCTGTCTGTGCAACACTGGAATTAAGCTCCTGTTGCCACAGTGGAAAGCAAGGATAGAGTTTCCAAATGAAAGAAAATACTTCGGAAGAACTTTCAAGTCAGTAGTGTGTGTTGTTGATAGTAAGCTTTTCTGGTTTTACACAGGGAATTTTGCTAGTTCTGTTATTCTCTGCTCCTTTGTAAAGTGACTCATTCACTGTTCTCACACAGGGAGAAACCTCTAAACTTGCTGAATCTGGTGGGCTGTGTATCAAGACTAAGGTGACAGCTCGACTGTGGTGACACAGTCAGCCACTTGCAGGGTATAGTGCTGCATTGATTTTCTGAGTTCTGCATTCTCCCTCACGCAGTAGCACCTTGTTGCCTCCTTTGTGCTATGCTGGGAGCTATATACTCAGTAAGGATTTGGTTTGGGAGATAAAGGCATTTCATATATTAAACTTAAACACTTGGGATTAGTATCTACAAGCATGCTACTGTGTCCACAGATGTGTAGATGTGGCTAGAGGAGTAGCTATTCTACAGGCATGAAGGTGCATCGTATGTAGCAGGGATCAAGGTACGGCTGGAATTTCTACATACGGAAGTGGGAAGTGGAACTGGTTGCTTTCCTTTGGAAGTGATTTAACTGACTAGTTTCTATGGGTAGTTTGCAAGCAATAAAGAGACTTGATGAACCCAAATGTATTTAGCCCTTCTATATCCCTCAATACTTTTCGTTAGCACAGACCATTCTGTGCCTCTCTGGTTTGCTAGACAGTCTCAGCGGGTAGCTGAGCCCTGGGGGTAAAAGCACAGATGAGTGGGGGAGGCTGGCTCTCCTAAATTAAGTTTCTTTCTGTAGGGTGGGATTATATGTGGTAGCGAGGTTTTGCAGTGGCACTGCCATTTTCAGCAAGGTAGGTTATTAATCAGTTCCCCACTGCGTGCAGCTTTGAGCATTGCTGCCAAACCAACCTCTCAGCCTGAGGGAAGACTTGATATGAGCAAGCCACCCCTCTGCCAAGCTGCTGGGACAGATAGGCTGAATCTTCCCCATGCAAACACCAGTTTTCTTGACTTCTGTCTCATGGGGAATAAATAGATCATACAAGGGAGTAGTCATTGCTTAAAACATGCTTGCTGATGTTCTGCGTGGTTGGTTGTAATCTTTTGAGGCTGGAGCCATTCACACTTGGCTGGTTGCTATCTAAAAACTGCAAAATGTCAAAGCTGAAGCTGTAGAGATGCTACAAAGCGATCAGCTGCCTGATGCAGCTTTGATCTTGTATCAGCTGGTAAAGGTTTGGCATGCCCACAGTAGCTAAGTACAGGGAAATGCTTCATTAAGTTAAAAGCTGTGGTACTTAGCTGCCCATGCAGCTTTGTAATTAATAGAATCTTCCAACTATCACTCTAATGGTTCTGCCCTTTTCTAATGGAGTGTCCTTTGCTATCATGATTTTGGTCTGAAGATCATCCACACTGAGTTACAGTCTCCAGGCAAGTGTGGCTGGGGCCTCAAGGGACCCAGGTGCCTGATACTATGTCATCTCACCACCCAACATTGGACCACGAAGGAAACCTGCTATCCCGAGCTATGCTGGCAGAAAAATTCTAATGTCACCAGTGTTGTCATGCTATAGGTGAGGTGACAAAGTGAAGGGATCAATGCTTTCCTTCTTGCCCTTCCTTTTCTATCTTCTGGTCCCACATATTAATTGACCTTCCTTTCTTTGCAGTTTCTCTCACAAACATCCCCATGCTTTCCTCAGCACAGCAGTCCTTCAGCCACCAGGAAATGCTGCTGTTTCTGTGAGAGATGCTCTTCCTCTTACACAGAGTCACTGGCGACCCAAACACATTATGTTGGTGGGTGTGTGATGGGTACATGGGAGGAGTGTGAGAAGTATATCACCTGAGGTTTCCAGGGGAGATTTTAAGAAATTGCCTTCTAATTCCAACATGAGACAAAAAGTGGCATTTCTGCAGAAAGGTTTCTGTAGTCAAAGCTTCATAAAAACCAGAATTCTGGCTTTTCATTTGCAATGGCTGAAAAAAAAGCAAAACTCTGTGAAGATTGCAGACCATAAAATGCATGGAAGGAGAAAACATTTGACTCAGTCCCTCGGGCATACTATAGCGTGCATTTGCTCAAGCTACAAACTACATCTCACTTCATTGATATGTCTTCAACGTACCCATTAAGCTAAAGACAAAGATTGCTTTTTCAGTTTTCTCAAATAAAACTATAGCCTAATTTATTCCTGAACTGAGTATTGACATTGGTGGAAAACTGATCTTTGAATAGCTTCTGTGGTGAGGTCAGGTTTCCTCTCTTAGCACCCTTCCACTTGTGCAAAGATTTGCCCTAAAGGCTGCCTGCTCTGCATGCTGGTGTATTCCAGCATTCCAAAGAATATTTATCAATATGGTGATAGGGGCTTTAGAAGTATATATATAAATATATATATATTTATAAAACATCTGTAAGTATATCTGCATATATATAAAAGCATCTGTAGTTGCTTTCCTGAACTGTTGCTCCTTTGGGTTTAGACTATGCTATTTTAGCATGAAACAGAAACATACAAGCTGTTAACTTCTGAGTTATATGAATCAATGTGCTAATGCTCTGAGCCCAGAATAAGCCAAGCTGCAAGACTACGGTAAACAAGACTAAATGACTTTTGAACATAGCTCTTGAGTTGTTACAAAAGCAGTGTGACTGGTCACTACTACCCTCAAAGGCAATACCTATGCATGAAAAGCTGTATGGCAGTATAAAGCATGGATGGCAGTGAACACAGAACATGTGTGTTGCTTGAAGGTCCTGCTTTTCTTTTAATACGACCTGGATTGATGCCTGCCACCATGTGTGAACTGACTGAGGTCAGGAAAGTGTCTAGACTTCAGGGTAGTGATAGCTGTTACAGTGTTGTTTTGATGATCATTTTCATGAAGATGCTCTAGCATGATTCTTACTGCACAGCTGGCTCCCAGGTGCAGTGAGAATCAGCAGTTCTGTAAAAATGCCTTTCTATGATTTGGCCCTTTTGAACAAGTGCCTTTATCACAGGCATTGGCCCAAGTAATTAATTCCAGAAACTCATTCTCTGTTCTTTTGATCTTCCCTTTAGCCTTCCCTCCAAGGCTTTCCACACAATAGTTTTGAGGGTTTATATAGATGCCTTCCATCAATCATGGGTAAGTTCCAACAGTAAAATGTACTCCAACAGAAACAGTATTGCAGCCCTTGTAAGGAAGTAATTTGTAATTCAAATTTTTTAGCTCTGCTTGTACTAGGAAATGCTCTGGATCTTCATGTGCTCTATCTTTTGAAGAGTCAGCTTCAAAGATGTTCTTGAATCAGGGACTGTGTTATGAGTAAATATCTGGTGGAAGCTAATGATAAGTTCATTTAAAAACATTTTATTTACGGTACAGAGATGTGGGAATAGAGTTTCAGTGTTAGCATTAACACTCATAATCAGGAAGACTGAGAAGGAATCTAATCCTTGGCATTTCTTAGGCACATTTGAGTGATCAAAAGGGATTGCAGAGATTACGGTTTCTTTGTGTCATGCAAATCATCTCAATTAAATGAATTAGGAGTATGAGCTATTCAAGTAAGGCTAGAAGGAGTCTCTCTGTGTATTTAAGATTATTTAGAGCACATGAGCCTTCATCAAAAACTCTGCTAGTACAAGGAAGCACAAGTTTGTGACCACTGATTCGGATAACTCAGGGCTAGATTGTGGCTCCTGTACGCCTGTAAATCAGGACATAGCAACACTAGCAGCTCTTTGCAGCCAGGTTCTTACTCAGGGCCCACCTGCTTACCAGTGAAGTGAGAAATAGATGTTAGACTTCCAGCCAGAGATAAGATTCTTTTCCTGATGAGGACCAGGGACAATGTTCCTTCTCTGTCCTACCACTGTGCATGGGACATTTAAACACTGCAGAATAATTTAATTTTCAATGTCTGTGGAGCTGAATAAAACAATAATCCAAATGTGGCCTTTAATTTGCCGTATGAATTAATGAGAAGAGCTGAGTTATGAGATCAGTTTGGTACCCAAACCCTTGGGGAAATTTTACCTTTTTTCCTAATCCAGATCCCATTCTCAGCACCATAATTTGCAGCAATCAAGTAATTAATCTATGAACAATTTGTTTCTCTACATTTATACCTAAGTTTTTGAATAATCTTTAGAACTGTATGGCCTCAAAAGGTAAAAGGCATGTGACACAGGGCTATATTACAGCAAAGCAGAATCACAGGGGTGAATTTGCAGGGCTGAGGACGCCTAGACTTACCACAACAGAATGGCATTACATGATCCTTTACATAACTTTCTGTCATGTCATTAAACCATTCAGGTTTCTCAGCTGAAGAATTTCCATTAGAAAGATATCCTTATACCTTCTTTCTCTGAGGATTAGAAACATTTCTCTAAATTTCAAACTAAGAATGTTCATGCCAAAAAATATTTTTGTACCAAATTTCTCTCATTAACCTTCTTTTGGGTTTAACCAAAAGATTCTTTAACAGGCAGCAATTGCATCATCTCTGCCTTTGCTCTTACAGGTTACAAATGCTGTTGCCTCTAAGCACTTGCTGGCAACAGCATGTTCCCGTGCCCTGACCACAATATTGGCACTTCTTTTTCTGTTACTGTTCGAATTATTTTCCCTAAAAAAAGGATATATTATTCTTTCAGATTCTTCCCCCACACACAAAGCATCTCTCCACTCTAGGCATGTAATCTAAAACCACATGTGAATGCAGCAATTTTTAAACACTGTTATCACTCCAGAGGTACTGTGGTACCTTCTGGTAGATGGCACTGTGCATGCTAACACCTCTTTCCTTTAGACATTAAAAGAGTTATTAATCTGACCCTATATAATACAGATGTCTACATAAATTATTCATCCACATCAGCAGTAGAAGAAAAATGGGTATTTCTGTATATAATTTATCGCAATAGAAAGTAACATCTACATTAAGATAAATCATGTGCAGATGATCTAGACAAGTAGCTCATATGTTATACCTGTATTTGGCCAGATGAAATTAATCTAAGGCCTTTGGTTTCATTTGCACCTTAAGTCAAACCTTCAGTTCATATTCTAAAGACAGAATTATTTCAAGCTGTTTTGGTTTTATGTGGCTGGTGGAAGAGGGAGCTCCCTGTCCTTATCTCAACTCCTAAGCCTCTCAATGTATATTCTCTCCCCGTCCAGCTGAAAAGGGGAGAGTCTGGCCACAACAAAAGGAAAATTAAGATTTTCCTAAATATCACACATTATTTTTCCTTGCCTTAGTGTTATGGCTTGCATTATTTCAGTAGAGTCATATTTCCAACAGTATCTAGCATCTGGAAAACCAACTGTACAAATTTTCATGTAAGCTAGAATTATCCACAAGTTTTGTTAGTGTGACTGGGGTACCAAGAAGGGAACACAGCACAGCTAAGCCTTAAACCACAGCTAAGCTAATGGGTTGCATGTAAAACTGTTTGGAGGAAGGTTAAAACAATGTTTTGTTACATTGAATAATCAAAAAAGAAATAGAAAAAAAGAGACAGGAAACAGCAAGATAAAATAAATATGTTAAGTACAGAGTTAAGAGGTGCCCATGAGACATCATGATGGAAATGTGCATCTAAGATGCATGCCCAAAACATTTGAACTAGTTGGAGATTATGCTTATGTCTCTTCTCAGTCAGTTTAGCATATCAAAAAATCTGAAACAAAACAAATTTTTTAAAGCTCAGATTTTTTTGTCTTTACATGAGCCATTTAAAAAGCTGTCCCAGTCAATATACCACGAAGAGTCAAATTAAAGCAAAAGAAATTTTGTTATGATATGAATACATATTGAATCAAATCACTAGCAACTATGATGTAGGTGGGAGTTAGGAGATGGTTAATGAAGATACAGATAATAATTTTGTGAACTTTACTAAGATAAAAATTTGATAACTTTTATTGCATGGTAATGCTAGATCTACTAGAGGCTCCTAAATGAGGACAGGCCTGGGAAAGATAATTTGTCCTTCCTGGGTTCTTTTTTTCAGCTGAGGTAAATGTATTTGAAAGGACCAAAATGCGGTCAGGTGGCTGAAATCTTCTTTAGCTTAGATATTTCAGGGGCAAAGCAAACAGACTTTTTCCTTCCAAGATTTCCTAGTCTGCCTTTTGGTGCAGAAGAGGAAGTATGTGTCAGGATCTATAGTTACCTACTTTTTGGAGGTCATATTAAGATTGGTACCAAAGGTGCCAATTAGTGTCAACAGCAGACAGATATCTAGTAGTCAGAAGCTAGCCTGAGTTTGCACACCTGCTCTGGATTTAAAAAAAACCAAAGAAACCAAAAAAACCTGGACAGAAAAAGGAAATAAAACTAGGTATAAAAAGTTTCAGGCCCTATTAGAAATCCTTTGTGGCGGCTTGTCTTTCTGGCTTTGTAGGGATATAATTAATTGTAAAATATATTAATTAAGTATTGTTAACAGGGAAGTGTTGGGTGCCTAGATCTGAAAAAGCCAGGTGACCCATGTATTCTAGATCTTTGTTCCTAAGTTAAGCCATGAAATTTGGAAAGTATTGGCCTGAGTTCTCTTTTTTAGGGTAAATAGCTTCCGAAAATCTATAGAACACATTCCAGAACAAAAAAACCCCCAGTATTACAGTTGCTAGTACAGAATACATCTAATGCTCATCTAAACATCTTAGGAGGCAAAAGTGTTCAGGGGTATAAAAAGAGGCCAAAATCTAGATTGGTCAGCAGTCTTCATTTTCCTTTCCTTTTCCTTATGAAAACCTATATTATTAATCATATGAATTTGCCCTTCTTTCCTTCTAATTCTGTGAGTTTCTCTGTCTCATTTCCTTCCACCTGTCACAATGTTCCATGCAGACACCAGCTCTCTTCATGTCTGGCTGTGTTATGTGGGAAAGTCTGAACCCGATCCTGATAGATTTAAAAATTTTTATTCTCTCTTTCTAATGGTTTCCACTGGATGTCATTCTTGGCACCCCAAAGTTAATTTGACCTTTCAAAGGAGCATCCTGTTGTTGAAAGCAATGGCTTTGCTTACTGGCTGCATAGCAGGAAAGGGAAGAAGTGTATTACAATATCCTTTGACAGAAAAGGGTCTGATTAAATTAAGAGTTCCAATAAGAGTTCCTGTGGGGTTTCTAGCCCCACAGAACAATGCAACTCATGTAAAGTTTTATGTATCTGACTTCCTACTGTCCCACAGATTGATTATGGCCATCAATAACGCTGATATTTTTTTCCCTGTGTACTGTTTCCAAGTGTTGTTAAATTTGAGGGTACTTCTAGCTAGCAAATGGAGTGATTGCTCTTTAACACTGCAGTCAGGTGGCACTGTAGGAAGAATAAACAATATGTTACATGCTAGTGGGAACATTTACATTGCTCCTGGGAGCAAAGAGGGCTCAAGAATGTAACTGTAATACTTGCACACCAACACATGCAGTATAAGAAACAGAATGAACTGGAAGTTCTGGATAGCTTCCAGAGCTATGATGTCATTAGTATTAGTGAGACTTGGTGGAATGAGTCCCATAACTGGAGTTCAGGGCTGTTCAGGAGGGACAGGCAACACAGGCAAAGTGGAGGTGGTGCACTATATGGAAGGGAGAGGTTTGATTGTACAGCTCTTACAGTTAGTGATGATGTGCTTAAGAGCCTCTGGATGAGAGTTAGGGGAATAGGAAACAAAAGAGATGTTGTAGTGGGTGCCTACTACTGATCACTCAGCCAGGATGTAAGCAGTGAAGAGTTATTCTACAGGTAATTAGGAGGAATTTCTGCACTGGTAGGGATTTCAGCTTCCCAGATATCAACTGAGAATATCACACTGCTGTGACAAGAAGGTCTGAAATTCTTGATGTTTGTAGGAGATAATTTTTTGTCATGTGCACTCAGTGAGAAAATTAGGAAAGATGCCCTCCTAGACGTGCTGTTTGTGAATAGAAAAGGATTTGCGGGATGTGATGGTAGGTGGCTGCCTTGGCCACAGTGATGATAAAACGGTTGATTAAAAAATTTTCAGTGAGGAAAAAAGGACAACAGAATTGTCCTTCAGGAGAGCAAATCAGTGTGCTGGTCAGTCTTTTCAGTCTTTTAAGACCCACCTTTTAGAAGCACAGGAACACAATTCTACTCTGTCGTAAGTCAAGTGAGTGAGGCAGAAGACAAGGTTGACTGCAGAGGGAACTCATCATAGAGCTCAAGACAAAAAAGAAATTGGATGATCTCTGGAAGCAAGGTCAGAATTTCCAGGAATGTTACAGAACTGTGGTTCATGTATGCAGTGTGAAAACATGGAAGACCAAAGCTCTACTAGAGTAGAAACTGCCCATTGTGGTGTCAGACAACAAGAAGGGCTTTGTTAAATATTTTAATAGCAAAAGGAGGTCTAAAGAAAACACTGGACTGACAGTTGTTAAAGATGGTCATCTGACTAATAAGGAAGAAGCACAGGCATTCAGTACAGTTTTGCCTCAGTCTTTAATAATACTGATAGAACTTGGGCTGCCCCATCCCCTGAATTGAAGGACTATGAGTATGGGAACAATGACTTGTGGACCCCGAAGTAAGGGTCCAGCTGTGCCACCTGAATGTTCAGAAAACCATGAATGTTGCTGAGATTCATCCCAGAGTACTGAAGAAGTTAATGGTGTTCTGGCAGGATCCCTCTTTCTACCAAAAGTCTTGGAAGTCTGGGGGGCTCCCTGCTGACTGGAAGCTATCTAATGTTATTCTACAAAACATCTACAGAAAGGGCATGACCTGAGGTAGTCAGCTTTCTTGACTGACTGGTTATACTGTGTTTGATGCAATCCAGGATGCAGTTTGCCCTGTGCTTGTGGCTGACATAGTACAGGTACAGCTTCAGCAGCTGAGTTGTGTGCTAATGCACAGCTCATGGAGCCAGGCAACTCCAAGAAGATCCTTGGCAGATATACAGTTTTTTGGCAAGCCAATGTGTCCCCTACCCTTTGCCAATGAGAAAAAGCAACAGTGCCTTAGGCCTGAAATGATATCCAGCCTACATTTTCAACCCTGCAGAGACTTACACATGTGAATCATCCAAAGCATATGGGACTGGTGGCAATTTTTCATTGGTTTATTATGTTGAGAAATTTGTGGGTTTTTTCAAAACACCAGTGCTGAAACAGGTGGTTAAATGTGTGTGAGGAAACATTATTTCTTGATTTCTTCTTCCCAAAACCTTCCAAAAAGGAAGGTTTTTTTCTAAAACATTTTGCTTGTTTAATGTGAGTGGGAGAATACCTGTTTCTCTTTTCCCTCTGCTTATTTTTCCTGTAAAATCTTTTATTCTTTTATTCATGAAATATGATATAAAAATAATTATTTTTTTCCAAAATTCCACCAAAATTAATTTTATTAGTGAGAAAAACAAGTGAGATACCTAGTGATATTGGAAAAAGGTTTCCTCAAACTTAAGTATTTATGTAACTTTCTTGGATACAGGATTTTATTGAGTATTGTAACAGAAAAAAATAGTTTTAATTTTGAAAACAATAGAGTTTGGAGAGACTCATGAAGTTTCTTTGCCATCACTTTTAATTCACAGAAAGAGGTAAGGGAAAGAAATACATCACAAAATATGGTAGCTGATAGAGATACTGTTAGAGGAGGTAAGAGCATCAGACAGACAATATAGGCAATGGTGACAAATGAAGCCAGTTGAAATTAAGATTTTTGAACTGTATTGGGTCTTCTTGGGATGGAGTTAACAAAGTGGTTACAAGATTTCTTTTTTTCTTTTTTTTTTTTTTCTTTTTCACTTACTAAACTCTCTGTATCTTGACCCCCCGAGTTTTTCTCACTTTTGCCCTTCTTATTCTCTCCCTCATCCTACCATGGGGTAGTGAAACAGGTCACTGGTGGGTGCAGTTGCTGTCTGGGGTCAACTCACCACAGGAACAAAGAGCAATCAACAGTACAGTACTCAAACTGCCAAGGTGAGATGGTATTCATCCAGCAGTTCTTACTGAAGTTGAAACTGCAGATATACTAAATCTTGTGTGTAACCTATGCTTGTAAACCCCACGTTAAAGGAGAGAATAGTGGTCAGCAAAGAACCTGAGATTTACAAGTAACTTGCACTTACTGTGATCCCATACCCATCAAAACAGAAAACTGATAATGAAGCCTTCATTAGTACATAAATAAGTATACTACATTGGCACCATGCGGACTCTAGCAATACAAGATGTGTTTATACTATTATAGGCATTGGCTTAAGAGTAAGACCCCTGGTCTCAGGCCAAGTGATACAGAGGTCTATGTTGCTAAAGGCTGCTGTAGAAGGTGATCCTGATGTAACTTTTGGGCCAGGAAGTTCCTATGGCTTCTGCTGCAAGCTATGGCAGGAGAGGATCAGTGTATGCCTTGTTTCTTGCATCAGTCTACTAACCATTCACTACTGATTGAAAGAACATGTGCACTGCCTTTGGAATGTCTGGTCATTAGGACCTTACTTCTGTTTCAATACACACCCATGTGCACAATAATACAAAGAAAATGAACCAAATATAAATGCTGACAAATAAGAAACATGGTCATAATCAGAATACAGAGGCTGAGAGAGCCGGACTGCTCAGGAGAGGGATGATGTAAAGAAGGATAATATTATACATCAATCATATACTATCTCTAGAAAACAGAGACAGTGAGGACCAATCTAAATGCTTTTGAAGAGCTGATGGATAGCTGAAAGATTGGTGCTGCCTCTTTGGATACTTGGGAAAAGCGAACAACTGGTAGGGCATTTTCCACCCTTGCCCTATGGGACCAGATTTTTTACATGATATATTACTTGTAAATATAGTTAAAAGAAGTGAAAGTTAATATGATTTTACTTCCCGGGCAAAGATCAGAGAAAAAAATGCTGTGAACAGTCACAGACCTTATTTAATCTTAAATGTAAAGACAAAGCTCATCACTAGGTATGTTTTTTTCAATTTCAAAGGAAAAGTGAGAAAGCTTAGAACTTTTTAAGCTAAAAATGTATCTGTTTTATGGAATTTATACTGAATTTATGTAGAAAAGAGTTCCAGGTCTACATGAGACCACCACAGAAAGAATATTAAGATAAGCAGATTGACTCCAAGGAATGCATTAATGGATTAGTCAGCAAAGGAATTCATGTCAGAAAATGTGGCAGTAGGGTGAGTATTTCCTAAGCCATTTCTGTTTAAAACACGTGCTGTCAGCTACCCAGAGACCTAGGGAACAAAAACCTGTCCAAATTTTCTTAAAATATTAACCGATGAACCACAGTTTATTTTTATAAATGATGATCTACCTTTCAAAACTTTTAATTTTAAATTCACTGTTATTTATTAATTTTTTTTCTTTTATGTCCTCAATATTAGGTTTTTTCAACATGTTGTTTCAGACTGAACTTTTTCTTGGCCCCATGATTGTTGTTGTATTCTTGTTTCTCCTATGCTGTAATTAACTAAGAAGAACACAATCTTTCCTTAAGAGCCCCAGAAATAGCTATTGCAAAGCTAAGCTGTGCTATATAGCAAGAGTTTTTTCCTCCAGAACTGTGTTGTATTGGGACATCTGACCTATTAGTATGAAGATAATTTTTATGAAGACGATAATATGGCCAAAACAACAAACACTCCCCCGCCCCCCATTGTTTACATGACTTTGGAAAACTAACCTATTTTCCAAGGAAACAATAGATTGCTGCCTAAGAATCCCAGATTTAGGGCATGATTACTTGCCATTCAACTTCAACACAAACTAATGAAGAAGATATGTACTAACCTATGCATACTATTAAACTGCAGATATCACTTGTTTCCCTCCAATAAACAAGGATAGAAATTCAGTGATATCTGTCTTGAATGTCATTAACACAGCTTTTATATAGGGGATGTTCCTGCAAGAAGAAACAAATCCAATTATCTGCATGAAAAATTTGGCTCTGAACTACCACAGCTATACTGATGTTTGCAAAAGGTCACACTGGACATACAGGGAAAACTTGCTGAGCCTATGAAAGGTAAAGGCCAGTGTTCAAAGAAAAGATGTTGTCAGTATGGGGCTGATAGGCAGAGCTGGGGCTGTGCTTGAGTGGCACTATGGAACATCCATCTCAGTGGTAGAGAAAGCTGCAGGGAATTGACATAGATTGTATAGCAGCCCAATACCAGGTGTCTGATACAAAAGACAACTGAATCAGATGGCCTTTGATATGGTTGAGAGAGTTCCTTCAGCAACTGGCATCATATGCAGTGACTAATCAGAATGGCAGAGATGTAATTAGATGCAAAATGGTTGCAGCAAACCTTCTGCAAATGAAAACCATGGGAAAGATAAAGTAAGACCCCCCCTCCTTCCAGGCTTCCTTTCATCCTCAAAGAAACCAATGAAAAAGACTCCCCTGAATCGCAGTTCCTGTAGGTGATTCCTCGGGCACAAGGCTCTTCAAAGAGCAGAGGCACGAGACAGAACAAAGTTGTCCATCATGATGATGACTGACGCATATTTGGGACTGATCCTCAAACAGCTGCAAACTGCTGGAAAGAGGCTGGTATGGCCTGGGGAGCATCTAAAAGGAGGACAAAGCAGGCAAGTCCCCTCTGTGTTTTGCAGGTTTGAAAGCTGTGATCATTCTAGAGAGGTTCAGATCCCCAGAAATGCCTACATGAGCAGTAGCCTTTTATTGCTGCTGCCATGAAAGGTTGAAGGAACACAGCAGCTGATTTTCAAAGGCTGATTGAGCCATAAGAAATGTACAATGCCATAAACTGCTGCTTCCTGTAGAGCTGAGATTGTTAATCTGTCTACAGTACAAATGCAGGACAGTGCAGTAGGTACACTGTCTATACCCTGGTTTTCCTGACCTTCAGTCTTGCATTCAGGATGTCAGGCAACAACAGCAGTAATACATTGCTGGAGATCTGACAGATTTTTATTTTTAATTGAAGTACTGCATGTTTTATCTTTTTTTCTATGTACATTTTGAACTTTGTTTTATTTAGGGAAAGCCACCATCCACTCAGGTCCAGAAATTCTATCAGTTCAGCTCCTAAATTATTTTAGCAGCAGGAGATTCAAAACTCTATGTGCTTGTCACTCTCTGAACCCAGAGCTCCTGCTGTGCCTTTGAGCAGAGCTGTGCTCTGCTCACTCCAGGATGAAAACTAGAGCTCTCTCTACTGCAGCAAGCCATGGATGAGTTTTCTTTTACAGTGTACTGCTCAGGTGCTCTGACAGGCAGGACGACAGATACATCTCCAGTTTCATGAAATGCAGTGGAACTGTTGCAACAATTCTTTAGGCTTAGCTCTAGCCAGGGTACTTTGAAGTCCCTGGGACATTTTAACTAACATTTTGATGGCCAGTATGAAGGTGGCAGTATATTAGTGCTTCACAGGTGACTGCCAATGACGATTAAATATCTCTCAGAGCTTCAAGTTGTAGTATTTGAGCTTTATTATGATGGCTGTCCTTTGATATCTACTGCCCCCATGAATGTCCTGCCATTTCTGTTTAGTGCTCCTTTGGCTTTGCAAAGCTGTTAAAGCTTGAGTATGCTCATTGTGCAGTGATTGCCTAGAAAATTCACAAGCCACATGAGGAAAAGGACAACAGTGGTAGTAGAAGTGTTACAAACTGCTGCAGGTGCAATAGTGCAAATATTTGTAGAAAGTAATTTTTGTTTAAGTTTTGTGTTTTTCTTCTGTTCCACTTCTGCCATACAGTATTTTTAGAAGTGCCCCGTTTTTCATTATGAATAACTACTATTTGTGAAGCTCTTGGGGACCTGAAATAAAAGTGTCTTTTCCAATTACCACCGATAAATGATTATGGAGCAAGACCTTACCATGAATGCACATTTAGTCTTTAGGCAAACTTGATTTATCAGTGTTCTTCTGGTTTCGTGTTTGCTATCCATTAGAATTTGAAGCAAATAAATGAGGTGCATGACAAAAGATTTATACCAAAGCATCTTCTTGACAGCAAGTGCTCAACTCTTGCATATGAGTGTTCCTGCCAGAAAAGAGGAGAGAAACCTGGGTGATTTACATCTTTAGTGAGCATCATTTAAATTTCAAATGTTCTCTAGTATGTAATAAATATAAATTTCTCTTGGTCATCAGATAGCACAGAATAGTCTATAGGTCTATATAAAGAAACTAAATACAACTTTTTTCTAGGCTAGGACTAGCTTAATAATGTTTTCAGTTAGAAACAAGGTATCATAAATGTACCCTCTGTACACTAAAAGCAAATTAATTATTATATAACTTGGATCCTAAAAAACAATTTGACATTTCCAGCCAAGGGCCAAAAAGAACTTAACATGCTCCCGTCCAGAATCAGAATGATGCCACTTCTTTCTACTCTAGTACAATGTATATACTTGTCTGTGCAAATTCTGTGCTGTACAGAGGTAATGGAGGAGAGAAGATCCCCAGGTGGGCAGGGAGGAAGACGCAAGGGTGGAAAGTGATGGTCATCTTCAGGGGCTGCCAGTACTACATGCGTGGAAAGGGTGGTGGATGGGAAAAAGTCATAGCTGGGACCAATGGCTTGGGAATGAGGAATGGGACACTGGGGGAGGGAGTCCATGGGAAAAATACACCTGTAGTCCCATCCTAACACCTATGAGCATTGGGACTCTACAGCCTCCTGTTGTGACCAGTCACTCAGTAGCTCCAGAGTCAGTGGGAGGTGTGTTGGACACAGGGGTCCAAAGCCTGGAAATGACTCCTGGGAACAAATATGATATGCTCAAGTAGAAAAACCCGATATAAGCTTTCTGCTATGTCCTGTATTTGTAAAAATAAAACAAATGGGAAAATATCCCCTTTAATCTTACGTTATTATTAAGAATGCAGAGTGATTTGGCCAAAGGCTGCAGAACTACACTATTAAGACTGCAAGTCCGACTGAGGTCAGTACTTTGTAAATGCTATTTCATTTAACTTTTATTTCATGCTTATAGTTTTTCCTCATTAAGCCTTATGTTGCACTGAGCATGAGTGAGGAGCTTGCTTTGCAGCCAAACATCACACAAGAGAGAAGAGGAGGAAAGGAGTACCCTCCTTCACATGGGGCAGAGTTGGGAGTGTACCTGCTGAACAGGACCACAGCTTGGAGGAAAGGGAAGCCTGCTTGCTGCAACTGCATGCTATTTGGAAGAAATGGCAGCTGCCCTGCCTCTGCCACCAACTCCTGATTTACTTACGCTAGCTGACCAAACCCTGATCGTTGGTAACTTTCAGCATTATATGCATAATCTGTTAATCTCCTGGGGTCCTCTCTGCTGAACATCTGATGAGAAATAAACATAACTGAAAATGAAATGATGGAGAGCTGTTTTTTCACAGAATCATAGAATTTTAGGGGTTGGAAGGGACCTCCAGAGATCATTGAGTCCAACCCCCCTGCCAAAGCAGGTTCCCTACAGCAGATTGCAGAGGTAGGCATTCAGACAGGTCTTGAATATCTCCAGAGGAGACTCCACAACCCCCCTGGGCAGCCTGTCCCAGGGATCTGTCACCCTCACTATGAAAAAGTTCTTATGCATATTGATGTGGAACTTCCTGTATTCCAACTTGTGGCCACTGCCCTTTTACCTGTCCCCACAGACCATTGAAAAGAGGTTGGCCATTTCCCTTTGTCTCCCGCTCTTCAGTTATTTATAAACATTGATCATATGTTTATCAATATAAATGTTTCCATATATAATGAGCTGCACAATGCAAAACTCTCACAAAATGAGGTCTCAGGTATCCACAAATAGTATACTTCAAATTAGTGAAATGCTTTGACCTTAATATGCCTCTTTCTCTGCCATCTCTAAAATGAAGGTGGCAGTATCACTTGGATCTAGCTACTTTATGAAAAGCAAAAATGACATACATAGATGATTTTAGATAACATGTGATTATGATTATTAACACAATTCTGTCCTAGCAGGTATATATGAGGCAGGGATCTTACAGAAGAAAGTTCTATGATTAAATGATAGCTGCTCTCTCACTCCCAGAGGAGAAACAAACAGACCCTCCATGGGTTGGGATAAGGACAGTTTGCTGACAAAAGCACCATAAAATGGGAACAATAACAGCCTGTCCCAAATTATACTCACACCTGGTGATAAGACAGAGTACCTTACCAACCCAACAATAACAGAGTGCTGCACAGCACAAGGACAGACTTGACAGGCTTGAAATTTGGCCCAGGTGAACCTAATGAGATTCAATATAGCAAAGTGTAAAGTCTTGCCTTTGGGTCAGAGGAATCTCAAACATATTTACAGACTGGGAGAAGAGCTACTTGAGAGTAGCCCTGCTGAGAAAGACCTGGGGGTTCTGGTGAATGAGAAACTTAACATTGGCCAGCAGTGTGCTCTTGCAGCTTGGAAGGCCAATGATATCCTGGGCTCCATTAGAAGAGGGGAGGCCCACAGGGAAGGGAAGGTGATTGTCCCTCTCCACTCTGCCCCTGTGAGGCCCCCATCTGGAGTACTGTGTCCAGATCTGGGGCCTCCAGTACAAGAAAGATTTGGAACTGTTGGAGAGGGTTCAGAGGAGGGCCACAAGGATGATTAGAAGGTTGGGGGAGCTGGGCTTGTTCAACCTGGAGAAGAGAAGGCTGTGGGAGGACCTTATTGCAACCTTCCAGTACCTGAAGGGAACATACAAACAGGAGGAGAATCAATTTTTTAAAAGGGTAGATAATGACAGGACAAGGGGGAATAGATTGAAGCTAAAGGTGGAAAGGTTTAGATTAGATATTATGGGGAAGTTTTTTACAGAGAGAGTGGTGAGGGGCTGGAACAGGCTGCCCAGAGAGGTGGTGGATGCCCTGTCCCTGGAGGTGTTCAAGGACAGGTTGGATGGGTCCCTGGGCAACCTTGTGTAGCTCCAGGCCTGGAGGTTGTTGGCCCTGCCTGTGGCAGATTGGGTTGGATCTCTACGATCCTTGGGGTCCCTTCCAACCCAGACCATTCTATGTTTCTATGACACCCCAGCCACACTTGGACTGCCTTGGAGACACCCAGGAGCACCCCTCCTCAACCAGCCCCTCTAATGGTGGAGTGATGTCAGGTGGTGTGGAAAACAGCCTAGGCTAACTCAGGTCACCTGGGCTAACCCAGCTCACCTGTGCTGGCTGCCTGGGGAGGGTAACTCTGGCCTGGCCAGAGCCAGGACATCATCGGTGTTGAAGACTTTAGAAAATATTCTTTAATCTATATGTATGACTGTTGAAACAGATTTACTTTTGATCATTAGACATATGTATTTTGTTACTCCACTGAAGCTCTAGTCAGACTAGGCCACAATATTAGTCTTCAAAAGTTTTTCATCTGTGGAAGATATAAATCTGCAACCTGAAATATGACATATCCAGAACAATAGTGTTGCTTTAAAATAAAAATATAATATTTTAAAATTCATAATAACATTATGTCTATTGTTTCTAATATGTTGAGGTAACCAGTTACAGAACAGAGTATTTCAGCTGATTTTTAGATGGCAGCTGTATTGTGAGAATCCTTTGGCAGAGCCTAGTAAATGAATACAGCTAATGGAATATCAACATTTGTGTGTAATATTAAACTGCTTCCTGCTGCAAGAAAGAAAGCTAATGTCTTCACTTTATTGGAAATATTTTTACTGTAAAAATTAGCTTCTTCTTGGAAATTCTTTTGCTAGTTAGGACAAACATTAGATATTGATTTTGATTCATATCTCAAGCTACCTGCTAAAATCCATTTTTTTTCCCTTAAGTTTATTTGGAGAATACAATCTCTGGGTTAAAAATAAGGTTCATAAAATTAATGACTTACAGGTCCTCTAAGGTCTTGCCAGTTTTGAAATCATCCTTTAAGACAGAAATAAAGCACCGTTGTTTGCTAGGCAATCCTACTGTCAAATAAGAAAAAAAAAAAAAAAAAAGAAATGTATTTTACAGCAATTATTTCCAGGTATGCAAACAGTTTTACCCAAAGTTAGGAAAAGAGAATCAGTGAAATGGCTTTCTATAGGTACACTGTAAACAATATAAATACATGGTTAGTTTAGTAAGAAAAGACTCCTAAAAGACTCAAACCCAAATGCTTTCCTTTTGAAAGGCTATCTAAATGCAAACTGTTTCTTTAGCGTGTCTCCAACTGCAGGTAGAAAATGCTACTTTGGCCTCAAAGAGAGTGGGTACCAAATCTGTAATCAGTCTGTGATATCTGTATATTCAGAATTGCTTTCAGCCTGTCATACATTTATTCTAATATTACATTTCCTGTTACAGTTCAAAGTGCCAAATCCTTAACAAAATATTTTTTTGTGAGACAGATTTATTAACATGAAAATCCCCAGACAAAATTAAGCCCTGAAAATGAATCTGTAACTAACTGACACATGAGTCTCATTCTATATTCTCTCTTCAGTGGCTGATTATTTTCCTGCAGAGAATAAAGAAGCCATTAATGTATAATGAAAGAGACAGCTTCATGATTTTATCTTTGAAAAATACATACTTAGCCATATGGGGCCTTTTGTATACAAGGATTTTCTCTTGCTAACAAGTTCAGTGCTGATGGTATGATTACATAGCTATCACACTACTTACAGGAGTGAAATATTTCCTTGGCTATCAATGAGAAGGCCAAAGACAAAGTGGCTTTGTTTTTACGGCCAATATCAGTGATCCCATGAATGATCTGCTCCTGGTAGCAAGTGGCCACACTGGCTATGTATATTGATAAAAAAAGGTAGGTTTACTTGAAATGATGCTCAGCTAGGGCAGAACTTTCTGTGGGTAACAGGAGGAAAATATACATATTTACATATATCCTAACTGGAAATAGTACACTCTTTGCATCTGGAGGAAAGCACATTGCTTCTCTGAATTGCTTGTAGCCAGGCCAGCTGCTGCACTAGAAGCTACAGCTGATGCTGCATCAAAAGCAAGAATGAAAAAAGCAATACTTTCTTTTGCAAATCTCCCTGTTTGTGTTCATCTTGTTGTGTTGAAAAAACTGTGACTCCCACAATTCTTTATTGCTTTATGTAGCTAATTTGTACCACTGTAGTGATGGATTCCAAAATCAAGGAGTCAGGCAAGTTTCTGGAGTAGTGTAACAACATAGAGTTAAATCAACACTTTTAAAGGTACTTGTATGGAGAGACTGTCAGACGATACTCAGGATAATTGTGAAGTTCTCAGGTTATTACAGTTGCATTTTCTGCTGATCTATGCAACTCCTTAAAATTTTGTAGGTATGTTGTCAATATATGCATTGCTTCATGCATGATCATTAAGGTGACATCACAAACTGAAAAAAGAATAAGATGGGGATCTGTAGGTAAGAGTAATAGCAAATATGGTGCTATTCCCCCCTCCCCCCCCCCAATGTTTTCTCCATGCCAATAGAATATGAAACCAGTTGTGAGAATTTGGCAGTGTAACCAATAACCCAGTTGAGAGGAGTCAAGTTGGGGAAGCATATCTGAATCTAAATGGCACACCCTTTGCACCCTTCTGCACACAGCAGTCAAAGATGAGACCTGCCACCCTCATTCTTGACAAGCATAACAACAGAAATGTGCTTTTCTGATTGATGGCACTTTCAATACCTGCTATGATGTGTGTTTTGGAAATTCTGACTCTTATGTTGCTGACCATACATTCTTTTTCAATCTCAAGGACCTCCTGAACTCAGAATGACAGGCAAGAAAAGAGCCTTGTCTCTTAGTATTATTCAGGGGACATCTGTCCTACATAGTCTTATTCAATATTTCCTACTGTTACTCCTTTTTCCTCCTTTGTCCCTCTCCATTCTCTTTGCTTCTATGTCGCTTTTTGAGGCAGCAGGTTGTCATTTATTATGTATGTGACCAATAAGGTATGGCCTTTTCAAATATTTGAGCTAAAGTAATATTTTACTTCAAATCTACAATTTCTATCATGCAACATAACATTCTAATCTTTGTGGGCTATGCTTTTGCCCTTGAGACTTTATATATCATATATATTTTGCAAAGTGTTTTACTGGTCAATATATTCTATGTTTGATTTCGTTTATAAGATCTTTTTCAGATATCTTTTATTTCTTGGGTTAGGGTAGTGAAGTCAAATCTTATTCAGTATAGGTTATGAATACTAAGTACGTGAAACAAGTTTATTCTACAACATATCTACTAGCAACAAACTTTACTGAGTTTGCATTCAACACACGGAACTACTTTTATTTATAATTCAGAAAAGTTTTATCAGAAAACACTGGTTCAGGTTGAGGTTTTGGGGAAAACATCAGGTTTTGTACATTTTAAATTTTGCATAAATCACTGTAGGAAAGATTAATTTTTATCACCTCTTACAATACCTCTTAAATACTTTTTATACAAAACACCAGGAATCTGCCCCTCTGTTTTTTACACAGATGAGAAAATAGACAGCATGGGCACATAAATGTCACTTCTTAGGAAAGAAAGCTTCAGAATGAATCAGTATCATAGTGTTGAATTTAATTTATTCTGAAACTCAAGTATCTCATGTCATATATTTTCTGGAAATAGAAAGCTTCAAAAGTTTCAAATTTTTTTTCCTAAGACAATTTCCTAGGGTTTTTTAATAGTTCATATTGTCCTACTGCAATTCTGAATGACAAAGAAATGATACATCTCAAATCAGCTTGGACTGGTACAGTTTTTTCTTAAGCTACTTGCAGGAGAAGCCACCAGGAATTTCTGTTCTGTGTGAATTCTTGTACCAGCTTTAATTCCAGCTTTCTGAGTTGGTTCTGTTGTCAGGTGATATGATTTGAAAATGCGTATTACAAACGTATTTGTTCACTTAATGCTAGTTTACTTCTTGTAGCTTGATTGATTGTCATAAATTTAAACCTAAAAGCACTTCACTCATTCTAGGAACAACAAATGGCTGTCCATCAAACACCAATGCCAGAGCCCCAGGACCAAACTTCACTTCAAGGGGAGTATTAGATCAATTATTTTGATGATGAACATTCACCTGTTTGTTGCTATTATGTAGTGGAAGGGTTCAGCTTTCTCTTCTTGTTCACACTGTCGTTGTGTGTGGTGATTTTGTGGTTTTTAAGACCCGGAGAGCCTGAGATCGTCAAGACCACCACAGTCCCAGTGGAATTCCGAAAGACACTTGATCTGACTGTAATTACTTCAGTTCATGCAATATGTCTGATGTATTTAAACTAATTCTAAATTATAATTCTTACTGTTTTTTATCCCACGGGCATCATCACTTTCTTTCTAGCATTGGATTAGGTTGTGTGTTGAGACTGGAACTCTGTTTTGCTGTTAGTGCCTGTGTAGCTTTCACTCAGTCCTAGTGATACATACACTGGCGACTTTTTATGCTTGGGGTTTTTTTTTATGATTCACATCTGCTGGATTTTATTTTAAAGTGCATTAGGTTGCTTATTAGCTTGGTAGTATCTATCACAGTTATTTCCTGTTCTGAGTAAAAAACCTAATCTTAACATTATTCTACAATTTTATAATCTTTTTTTCACTGTTCTCAGCATTTGCAGATAGCACTTTTAATAAAGCTTCTCCCAACCTTGTAATTGTGTCTTGTCTCTTTTATCCCGTACTCTGAAGGACCCAAAACAAAGTTAGCTGATATTACCCATTCTGAGCAAGAATGATAATAGTTTGCAAATTGATACAGTTTAAGTATTAGTAGCAGAAGGGAGAGAGAAAGGCAATCTTCATGAACACTATTTCTATGCCCTCAGGTAATATTCACATACTTATACGTACTGTGCAACCACAAATTCTCATTTAAATGCTCAAGAAGAGGCATTAATACGAGCTGCCTCAGATCTACAAGAATTTTGGCAGCTCAGACCTCTGCAGGACATGGAGATTCCAGTCACATCCTGAAAGACTTGTGGTGACAGTTTCATCAGATTTCGATGACTCAGGTTGGTCTTAAAACAGTGGCAAGCATGTATGTCTGTGTTGTAAACAAGCACTTGCAAGGAACTGAGCCAAGATGATGCTCAGTATCACTGTTGTTTCTATTCCTATTTTAAATAAGACAAACCCCACAGACAAGAGTTAGCTGAGCACAAACACCACCCACTCCATGCTTTAAAAAGCTGAGTGGAAGATGCTGCTATTTTAGACACCAGAATTTGACAGCGCATGCAGGGATAGTGGTGCCCTGGAGAAGCCCTGGTGATGAATCACTCCCTGAATATGTGTTGTGCAGTTTCAAAGCACTTTGGGATCCTTTGTGAAAAGTGTTATTACATAAAGGCGAATATACCTCTGAGGTTTATGGCAGAAACCCTGGCTGTGCTCCAGCTTACAGTGCTGCTGGCGGACATCACCATGGCGCTCTTCTGCTGACAGCAGGAAAATCCAGCCACTAAAAGCATGTCAGACTCAAAAAGCTTTCTGCTAATTTATGTTCCTTCCGGTAGCTAGCTACTAAGGAGGAAAGATAATGACTAAATCTCTTCCATACACATGCGGTGACTGCAGAATTGGCCTCTTTTTACCTTTCGCAGGCAGAGCGGCTGTGTGAACTGAGGCAGAGGGTACGTAGACAATCAGTCTGGCTTTCACAATGTTGAGGGCAACAAAGTAATAATAAATGAATAAATCTCCATATCTTGGGCATAAGAAAGCTTGAACCCCTCCTGCAGACCAAGTGACATATCTCATGTTTTACAGTTAACTTGGCTAGGAAGCAACCGCAGAGTCTTTTAGCTGGAAGAACTGAGTGAGCAGTCATGGACTAAGCTATTAAAGCTGGTGTGAAAATGCTCCTGGGGATTTGCTACTTAGGAAACCTGACTGGAGTTTTTCAGCCATTGCCACAGAAACTGGCTGTGAGAGCCTCAGTATTTTTAAGGGCTCTGGAGACAGTGTACTAAATTGATTTGGATTGACAATGGCATATAAAATGATGAGACTCTATCTGTAAAACCTGTGTAATTAGGTTGTGCTTCAGGCATCAAAGTTGAATGTAATGATATCCAGGACTGCAAACGAAATTAATATTTTTTCAGTTTTGTAGGTTCATTGCTAATGCAACCACACTACAATTATTAAAAATTCTTTATAGTAAGTTGCATGACTGTTTTTTCAAAAAAATATTTGAACTAAAAGTAGTTACTTTTTCAGGATAGCAACTACTGTTCTGAGGTTAAGTTCCAGCCTTGTTATCATTATAAATTAATCATATAAGTTTTCGGTCCATTCAGCTAATATATAAGTGAATGTTGAGTTCAGGCCTGCTTGCCTCAATCACAACAGCACTTGAGGACTCCCCTCACCCCAGACAGTACAGAGAAGGGAAGACTTACTGTAATGGAATGCAGGGATAGCTGAGCAACCCCCCAGTAACACTGAGAAAGGGGATGAGCAGTCGGACAGTTCCTGTGTTAAACATGATCAGGGCAGTTACGATATGTATGAAAGTATGTTGGAACATGTGCTAGATTGCTTTGCCTAGGACTTGTGCACAGAACGGGAAAGCCAGCCAGAGCATTCTGAAAGGCATGAACATGGAGGAAACATCATCTCTGAGTCTCTCATTAAATGTGAAAGAGGAAGAACGAAGAAACAATTATTTAGCCAATGGCCTGTCTCATTCTGCTGTGTGTGCATCTTTACTGTCGTTTCAGAGGAACTGATTTTGGCACCACTGCCTGTAAATATTTTTATAGACTGCTAAAATTTAAATTCTTACCTATGATTTAAAAATCTGCATTTAGGTATTTAAGCCATGGTGAAGTGCTCAGCACCGGTGCTGGATTCATAAATAGGAAATCATTGATCTGGGTGTTGCATGTCTGGTCCTGTCAGCCATATTTTTTCGGTTTCTTTCCTAAACTTCTGCTGCCCTCCTGTACAGGGTTCTGAGTTCATAATAATGGGCTAGAGGACAAGATGTTAAAAAATTTGTCATAAGTTATCTCAGCCTTCAGTGCTCAGTCATTAAGGACTTCAGATATGTATGTTACATAGATGGAGTCATTAGAAATAATTACAGTGTGATATTATGGAATTAGGTTATGAATATATTAGTTATATACTTAGGGAATGACTGCTAATGATAGATAATAAGTACAAACTTTAACCAGTATGAGCGGCTCTACTAGCAACATATATGCTTCTACTGGTGTTTGAATTCCTGTTCAAAGCATAAAGATTTATAAAACATTTGCATCTCCTATAATATTTTTATTGAGACTTCTTTTTTCCAGCTTTACTAATTCCTTGACTCCAGCCACAGAAATTATCCCAATGCAGGCAGATCATTGTAATTATAGAATGGTTTGGGTTTGAAGGGACATTAAAGACCATCTAGATCTGAGCTCCCTGCCATGGGCAGGCACACCCTCCACTAGACCAGGTTGCCCAAAGCCTCATCTAACCTGGCCTTGAACAATTCAAGGGAGAGGCCATTCACAGCTTCTCTGGTCAACCTGTGCTGGTGCCTCTCCACCCTCGCAGGGAAGGATTTCTTCCTAATGTCTAATTAAATTTGTCCTTCAGTTTAAGGCCATTGCCCCTTGACCTATCACTCCATGACCTTCTAAACAGTCCCTCTCCAGCTTTTCTACAGGCCCACTTCAGGTACTGGAAGGCTGCAATGAGATCTCCCTGGAACCTTCTCTGCTGCAGTCTGAACAAGCCCAATTCTCTCAGCCTTTCTTCATAGGAGAGGTGCTCCAGCTCCCTCATCAACTTCATGCCTTTTCTGGACTCACTACAGCAGGTCCATGTCTTTCTTGTTCTGGGGACTCCAGAGCTGGATGTAGTACTCCAGGTGGGGTCTCACAAGAGCAGAGTAGAGGGGCAGAATCGTATTCCTTGACCTGCTAGTCACATTTCTTTTGACACAGCCCAGGATACGATTGGATTTCTGGACTGCAGGCATACATTGCTGGCTCTTGTTGAGCTTCTCATCCACCAAGATGATGAGTCCTTCTCCTCAGGGGTGCTCTCAATCCATTCTCTCCCCAACCTGTAGCTATGCTTTGGACTGCCATGATCTTCTACTTCACCCTGTTGAACTTCATGAGGTTTGCATGGGCCCACCTCTCAAGCATGATTTCCAAGGCTTTTCAAGTAGCATTTAAACTGATTATCAGGTGTACTGCAAAAATCTTCTGATCAATGCATAGCGAGAGATGAACTAGTAAGAGGAGTGCAGAACAGTGACCTCATTACTGTATTGGTCATATGATGAATACAACTACAGAGATGTCAGCGGGCACTGATAAGTCAGTTCAGATTTAATTCATGTTTGTCAAATGATGAATTCAAATAATTCTGGGCTGTTCGAGGCAGTGTATGTGTAGTTTTGGGATCAAATATTTTCCAAAGTTTTAAAATTATTTATAAGGCAGAACTTGAAAGTGAAAAATGTTAACCTTTCCTTTGCTATGAGTCAGTGAGCTGGGATTTGGCCACGTAAGGTTAGACTCAGAGAAACATTTCAAAATACACCAGATACATATGCAGCATTCATTATAGCCATTTTAACATCAAATAGAATGATTCACTGTATGATGCTGTCAGTCTGGTATGTGGTGTGGAAAGCTGCGTAATTTTTTTACCGGTATTTAAATGCCTAAACATTCAGATGTGTGCCTCATATTTTAGGTTTCATCATCACTGATCAACTAGGAATCCAGAACAAAATATCACTTGTTACCTTTGTACTTTCTGAAACCTGAGTGCATGCTCCAGGTCTTCTGTTATCTCTATATGTGTGTGATTATGGCTAAAGACTTCACATTCAAAAATGCACACCTGAGAACATCTCTCTAGATCATGAATCAGGTTTGCCATGTTGTTTAGCATTGTTCTGTTGGTGGAAGAAATAACCAATGTTACTTGTTAATGTCTGTTACGGGGAGAGGAGCTTGTAAGAAGGATAATAGGTGTCTTGGCTCATCCATATCCTACACTTGTTACTGTGTTAATGACTTCACAGATGCAGAATTCCCAGAAGGGACTGTTGGTTAGAGAAGAAAGATAAACAGTGATCATTTTAGCACTAATAAGCTAAAACAGAGGAATTCTGATTAATGGTTGGAGAGGATGCACATTTAGAAATCAGGTTCAGATGATTCCTCAGGTGTCTGAAAATCAGAGGACTTAAAAAAAACCCTTAACACTTATAAAGTTAAAAGCCTTGGTTAATACCTATTATTTTGAGCAAAACTTCCAATATCTAGTTAAGCCTGTCTCAAGCACTTCTTGAATGTACTGAAGTTCTTGCAGCACCCTTAATTACTTCGCATCTCCATAATGAAATCTCTTGAGTGCCCTTTGGCTGCTTGACCTTAAAGCCAGCTGTTGCCACCTTGGGTTTTGTTCTTCTATTTTTCAGCACACTTCTGGTCAAAAGAGACATAACTTGCTCAGAGAAAGAGTGTTAGTAGAAGGTGTGGGATGAAAGCTGAAAAACTGGTACTCCTTGTTTATAGCACAGGAGGGGCTCAGACAGCACCGATTGTGCACAATGTGCTGATGTTGCTGCAGTTTGAAGGACAGCTTTGATGCAGCTGATGAGGATGTGCATATGTACACCAAAGATACAAATAAATTAAAGTATTGGAAGTCAGGGATTTGTGTGCAAGTTTCTGAAGAAGGCAGGTAGCTGGGACATCATGGAAGTTTGCATCTGTTCCTGGAGAGTAATGTACTGGAATGTGTCTGTGGATCTTCCTCAGTAAGAGTAGCTTAGGAAGCTCTTTGGCAGTGCTTGTGGATGCTGGGACTAGGGCACTAGGATGTGTGTGCTGCCCCTGATAAATCCTACACAAACCAAGTGTTGCTACATAATTTTCAGAGTCTTGAAGAACTTGGAAATATGACTATTCTGAGCAGACCTTCCCATGACTACAAACAATACAAGGGTTGGCAAGGTTGTTTCTGTGAAGAGACTGATCTATATGGGCAGAAAAAACAGGAGCAGTTGTATTAGGCAAAGGACAAGCATAAAAATGATTTAATAAATTTATAATTAGGCAGCACTGAATTTACAGAAGTCCTTTATAAGTCAGGAGAAAATATCTTCTCTGATAAGTTTAAGGTTCTTGTTTATTATAGAAGAGAGCTATCTACTGACTGTTCACAAATCCAATCCCTGGGTGTCAAAAAAGCACATCCATAAGGCAGTGACAGAGCAGTACAAATGCATTCACAATTGAGAATGAAAGTGCTGCTGCGTGTGAAATTGCTGGGTTTGCTTGTACCATGACTGACTGCATACACAGTATTGAGGAGACGTGTGAGTTTAATGCTCATGCACATCCAGCCTTTGAACCTTGGAAAACTTCCAGTGCAAGTTAATTAAAATACAAAGTCTATATTGACCACTTCATTTTCTATGTTAGCTGCTGAAAGAAGTGATATGGTCTCCAGTGAATTGGGACAAAAAAAGAGAAGCTTTCCTATTCAGAATCTCTTATAAATCTCCAACACTTCATTATTGCAAAGGACAATTCCATGTTTACCCACAAATATAATATGTGGACCTAACTGCAATAGCCTTGTTAATCATTCTTCAGATAGCCTGGTCTCTCTTCACCTCTCTCTCCAGTCTTCAATTACTAGTTCAAACACTGTGAATGCATCTGCTAGCTAACTCTTTAAATGTTCCTGATTGCATTAATCAAAAAAATAGTGCCACAAAAATCTTGGGGTGGATATTAAGAAGATTAAAGTGCTGTCTAATTTTCTAACCACAATTAATAGGTTTACTGAGTATGAACTGCACCTTTCAGATTTTCACTCTGCATTGATTTCTCAGACAGTGAGAGAGCTATTTAAAGTCTTTAATCAGTCACACACTTCCTCTAGAAAGAGAGACATTTATGCTGATGCTTATTCTGAAAGACTGGAAATATAAACAATTAATGCAGGACATCTTCCATTTTTTGTTATTACTCGTGTCTACTGGAAGCATATGTATATTCTTTTTGTCTACTGGAAACATATGTGTGTTCTTTTTGTGATGATACAAAGAACGAAGAAGACAGGGAGAAACAACTGCCTAACTCCAGCATAGCACAGCAAAACCTCTGTGAGGTGTGGAGCTAGAAGGCAGATTGCTGTGTGAAGGAGACCTGGGAATGTCACAGATGAGAAATATCTCCCTGGCATAATCCCAAAACATGGGCTGAGCATGCACCTGGGTTCCAGTGTTTCTGTGAGCTAGGAATTGGGATTGCCTGTCAGTTTGGGCATCATCATAACTCCAATCCTGTGATCTAGCTTTGGGCTGGAAGTTGCACTTGAACTCTTAGGTAGCCACAGGCTACAGTAGCTCTGTATGCAGAGCTTCTCCACCTATTCTTCATCTTGGATAAGAGGAAGTACATGCAAGGGAAGAAAAACATTAACCAGAGTAATCTCTGTGACTAGTGTGGGTACTTTATGCTGCATAGCCTCAGGAATATTGAAGTACTCCTAGAAGAGGGTCATCAGCAGGCAGAAGAGGAGTCAGACATACAGCTTTACAGGAAATATAATGCATGGCACAGTCATCAGGAGCACACAGAGAAAATGCTAGACTACATACATCTGCTGGAGCTTCAGTGCTGTTACGTGAGAAATCATTCAGATTTGAGGTGCTTTTGTTACCTAATACTTTAAAACAGTTCATAACACATTTAGGCTGGGGTACCTGCTGTTTCAGGTACCTGCTGAATCACAGAAAGTGATGGAAGACCTAGCTACAGTCCTTCAAAAAATGCCCCCTTAACTGGTGGTGCCAACATAGTGGTGAGTCACCAGAAGTTCCGCTCCAGAGACACCACAAAGACAGGAGGGACGGCTGTGATTTGTATGTGTATATGCTACAGGAAAGCTAACAAATCAGAAGGAAGGAGCTACCTAACAATAAGAGATGTGTAGTCTCAAAAATGTGGTTTACCTCTGAAAATGTCACCTTATCCTTATTTAGTCCCTGGTGGATCCATTTATTACACTCTAATCCAGCTAATTTCTGTTGTTATTAAAGGCAGAAGAGTTTGAAAAGTGTGAATTACACTGGCAACTAGAAGGGTGAAAAGACCGTTTGACATAAAGGAGCGGCAGAAAAGAGGAAAAAATGTCTGAATGCTCAGAACATTAGATATGAAACCTGTCCTTCAAACAGAAACTAGAATCCTACAACATTAAAGTAAGTTTTCATGTCAGAACTACATTCCTTATTGTGCCACCTCCTGCATATTACTAAAAATAAAGCCTTTAACTGCAATATCTCCAGCTATCACATCCACATGACCCACCCCATCTCTTCAGGCTGTATTTAAGAGAAGGGGACCTCATTTCTAGGAATATATTATGAAAAAATAAAATCAGTAATTTCCAGTATGTACTTTCTAGAAATCATAAAAACCAAAAAAAACCCCAAACCTGTAGATCCATGGAGAGATGCGTATTTTAAACGTGTGAGGATCACTTTTATACAAGTAACTCCATCTCATTTGCCTAGTCCTGCTGCAGTTCTACTTGTGGCATCTCCCTCTCTCTACCAAGTTAGGGCAACTCTAAGGTAGATGAAAGCCCCAAGTAGCTGTCCATATGTAGGTTATAGGGAACTGAGGCAGATACATTCCTGCTTCTTTTAGTAGTCCATTTCACCTGCTGTGCTGCCATGGGGCAGTGCTCGTCTGTATCCTGACTCTGAAATTCCCATTTCCTGGGTATGATTTTGCTAGGGCTGCCTTTCAGGCAAGAATGCTGTTACTTGTTGAGAAGAGGTGCACTGTGTTGGAAAATCCAGTCCATAAATTTATTTTTCAACCCTGTTTTTTTAGCTTTGCCATCTCATCTGCAGAGCTGTATTCAATTTGCTTTGCATGAGCCCTACTTCCTTTGCTGTCCATTTCAGCTTGCTAGAAAACTCACCAAACAATTTCTTTGTGCAGGGACAAATTTATTCTAATTATATTGGTGTGATTCTGAAATAATTCAGTTGATTTCAGTGCAAGCCATCCAGGTTTGCACCACTTTAATAATGATAGCAGGATGGTCCAGGGTAGGAAAGGGCTGTTTAAAGCCTTAGCTGCGTTTCTTAAGTGACTTGCATGTTAGCATTGCAGGGTGAATAAGGCATGGTAATGACATACAGTCATATAATTTCAAACTGTCTTCTATATTACTAAACACACAACCTGGCAGTATTCATCTATGAAATTAATTCCCTGTCCTCCACCTTCATCCTTTGAATGCATGTTTATAAACAGACTTGTAGAATAAAGGGCCTAGTGTCAAGGTTGTTACTGTACGATCTATGCAAATTTTGACACTTGTAACATGTTTTTTCAGACAATAAATATCTGTGTATTTAGAAAGCCCAAATGTCTTCATGGTTTTAAATGTTTAGAAACAGGCTGATAAAGCCTTAGGGATAATTTTTCTAGATTTTTGATTTATTTTGTTTTTGGAAACTGAATTTTACTGACTCTTGTTATCCTCAGGATGCTCATTCTGAAGGCACTGGAATACCCAGCAAATGCTAATATTTTGTTTATGAGGGTAAATGCAATTAGACATTGTCTGTCATATGCTCTGTCACCTCTTGTATGACATTTATCCACATGGGTGAAAATCATCATAGAATTATGGATTCAGAGAATGATTTGTGTTGAAGGGACCTTTAAAGGTCGTCTAGTCCAACTCCCTCCTTCCTCCTTCCCCCCACAAAAGCAGGCACGTTTTCAACTAGGTCATGTTGCTCAGAGCCCCATCCAACCTGACCTTGAATGTTTCTGTGGATGGGGAATCTACAGACTGTTTGGACAACCTGTTCAAGTGTTTCGTCACTTAGCTCAAAACATTTTTTTCATTATGTCTAGTCTGAATCTACCATCTTTTAGCTTAAAACCATTGTCCTGTCACTACAGGCTACATACTAAAAAGTATGTCCCCATCTTTCTTATAAGCCACTTTTAAGTAGTGAAAGGACACAATAAGTTCTCCCAAGAGCTTTCTTTTCTCCAGGCTGAACAAGTTCAACTCTCTCAGCCTTTTCTCATAGGAGAGGTGCTCCAGTTCTCTGGACATGCTCCAACAGCTCTATGTCTTTCCTGTGCTGAGGACTCCAGAGATGAACACACTATTCTGGGTATAGGTCTCATGGGAGTGGATTAGAGGAAAAGAATCACCTCCCTCGACCTGCTGGTACACTTTTTTTGACACAGCCCAGAACACAGTTGGCTTTCTTGGCTGCAAGTGACCATTACTAGGTTGTATGGAGTTTATCATCCACCAATATCCCCAAGTTCTTCTCCTCAGGGCTGCTATCAATCTCTTAATCTCTCAGCTCTCAGTATTGGTAACATGGGCTACCCTAACCCACATGTAGGACCTGGCACTCATTTCATGAGGTTCACATGGGCCCACTTCTTGAGCTTGTCCCTCTGAATTCAGGTGCCTCTGAATGGAATCCCATCTCTCAAGTGTATCAACCCTACCACTCAGCCTAGTGTCCTCTGCAAATTTGGCAGGGACCTCCTTTCTACCTTTTTTAAAAATGTGTGCGATGTTTCCCTTTTACCAGTCACTACTTCCATTTCTCTGGGCTAAAAACCCCACTTCTCTCAGCCCCATAAAACTTGTTCTATAGAGCCGTCACCAGTGTTGCTGCTGCTCTTGGATGTCGTCCAGCACCTCAATGTCTTTCTGGTTGTGAGGGGCCCAAAGCTGAACACAAGACTCAAGATTCAGTCTCACCAGTGCTGAGTATAGACAGACAATCGTTTCCCCAGTCCTGCTAGCCATGCTATTTCTGACCCATGCCAGGATTCTATTGGCCTTCTTAGCCACCTGAGCTTACTACCAGCTTATATTCAGTCAGCTGTTTACCAGCATCCCCAGGTCCTTTCCCACTGGGCAGATTTTTCAAGCCACTCTTCTCCAAGCCTGTAGTATTGCATGGGGTTGTTGTGTCTGTTCAGATCCCTCTGTAGAGCCTTCCTATCCTCCAGCAGATCGACATTCCTCAATGTAACTCCATTCACCATATGTACTTGAGCCTGGCCATACACTTTTTTACCCAGTGAAGAGTATGCCTGTCCAAGCCATAAGCAATCAGTTTCTCCAGGATAATGTTGTGGCAAACGGTGTCAAAGGTTTTACTAAAGTCCTGGTAGACGACATTCACAGCATTTCCCTCATCCACTTAGCAGGTCATCTTATCATCTAAGTCAGTGGGAACTTCACTGGACTGTCACAACTTCTCAAATACAATGGAGAGTGGTTTAGCAACTTCATTCACCAGTTCCATCAGGTCACATGGATCTGTCCCATGGACTTATGCACCTCCAGTTTCCTTAGATATTCCTGAACCTGATATTCTCCTACAGTTCCCTTTGCCTTTTGCCACCTGTGTAGTGTGGCTTCCAGTGAAGACTGGGGCAAAAAAGTTACTGAGTACCTCAGCTTTCTCCATATTCTGAGTAACCAGGTCTCCTTTTCCCCTCTGGAGAGGGACAACATTTTTCCTCATCTTCCTTTTCTCTCTAATATACTTACAGTAGCTTTTCTTGTTGCTCTTAGTGACCCTGGCCAGATTTAACTTTATTAGCGCATTACCTTTCCTAACCTGATCTCTGAATGCTCAGACAGTTTCTCTGTATTCCTCCCAGAATAGCTGTCCTTGCTTACACCCTGCCTGTGCTTCCTTTTCGTGCTTGAGTCTGCCCAGCAGCTCCTTATTCATCCCTCAGGCCTTCTGGCATTTTTTCTGTCTTCTTTTATGCTTGAATGTATCACTGCTGAGCTTCCTTGGGTCCCTCTTCTTTCTATAGCTTTTTCCTGTGGCACTGTACCAAGCAGGTCCCTGAAGAGGCCAAAGGCTGTTCTCCTGAAGTCCAGACTAGTGAGCTTATTGTGCATTCCTCTCACTGTCCTATGGATCCTGACCTTCATCAGAATTTCATGGGCTCTGCAGACAAGGCTGCATTGCTCACCAGCTCCTCCTCATCAGTGAGAACAAGGTCCTGCATGGCAGCTTTTCTCATTGGCTCCCCTATAATTTGGAGAAGGAAGTTGTCATCAGTGCAGTCCAGGAACATCCTGGGTTGCCTGTGTCCTGCTGTCTTGCCTCTCCAACATATATCAGGGTGGCTGAATCCCCCATGAGGACCAGGGCTTGCACACATGAGGCTGTTTATCTGCTTGGTTTTTCTGTCTGGGGAGGCCACAAGCAGACCTCCACTGTAATGTCACCTGTTCCCACCTTCTCTTAGTCATGACCCAGAAGCTCTTGATGAACTCCTTATCCATCCCCAGGCGGATCTCCATGTCCTCCAGCTGGTCATTGACATAAAGAGTCACAGCCCCTCCTTATCTCCCTGTCTGTCCTTCCCGAAGAGCCTGTATCCTTCCATCCCAACATTTCAGTCATAGGAGCCATCCTACCACATCTCTATGATTCTAATAAGATCACAGCCTTGCAGCTATGTGCACATCTCTAAGTCCTCCTCTTTATGCCCCATACTATGTGCATTCACATAGCAGCATTTTGGTTGGGCCCCTGATGCAGCTGACTGACAGGCATACTTTTGTGCACACTTAAAGTGCTCTCTTGTTGACCTGTGATCCTTCTCCAGGTTTGACTCTAGTACCAGTCCTGTTACCACTTGCTGACTTGCTAGATTCAACTGGCCATTTCAAACCCCTTTCCTTTAACTAGGAGGATTGATGAAAAACTTCCTGTACTTGAGTCCCTTTCTGCCACTGTAATCGCTCCGTAGTGCATCTTGATGCTCCTCACACTGCTCCTGGTTGAAGTGCTAGTGCCCATGTGCAAACAGCAGCAGTAGATAGTAATGACTGGACTGTATGAGACTTGACGGTTTCTTGGTGACATCTTTGATCTCAGCATCTGCTAAGCAGCATACCTGTCTAAAGAGTGCATCAGGCTGGCAAATGGGTGCCTCTGTACCATTCAGAAGAGATCTGCCTACTACTATCATATGCTGCCTTTTCTTAATTGCTTTGGTTGTTATACAGGGAGCAGGTCAGGCTGTTTTAAAGGACTTTTCTATTCAGTCTGAAGAGTGGTGAAGTGGTTCTGCAAGCGATCCTGAGGCTTTGGGAGGACCCTCTTTCTCCCATTGGTCCTTGCTGTTGCAAGCTTTCATTCCTTTACATTAATGTCCCTAACCCTCTGTTCTCTGTGTGCCATTGGGGTGGTTTTTTGCAGTTTGGCTGTGGGCTGTATGTCCTCTGCAGACTGCTCTTGGACCCAGCTCTCTAACTCCTACTCCGCCTCCCTGTTGTTGTGCAGCCTTCTCATCACCTCCTGCAGCAGGTGGCTGAGCTGCAGGACGTCATCCACCTGGGCACACCTTTTGCAGGCAAGTCTGCTGCCTGTTGCTGCCCTGGAAGAAAGGTCTGGGCATTCCTGACAGTCTGAGGTCTGCACTGCAGTCTTTCCCTTCAGGAGCAGCTCTGCCTGGGTGGAAAAATCAGCCACTGCTGGGGTAGATGGTGCAGAGTCCCCAGCCAGAGCTGCAGCCTTTGCTCTCATATGAGTGCCTTTGTATCATGCAAAAATTTAGTGTTGTTCAAGGTAAACTTCACATGGCATTAATGGTAAAACAATTGTAAACATTACCTAAAATAGGGATCCATAGACTCCAAACCTGCTTCACATCACTGAGAGGAAGGTGATAATGAAACAAAGTAAGGCAACAAGCTCTCCTGTCTGGGAAAATATGAACAAGTTCCAATTTCAGGGTTATTCTCGTTTATGATGAAAGACCATTCTATCACTCTAGGATTTCAAGGTGTCCTGCAGAGCCAGCAAGATGTTTCATTTATCACATATTCCAGATACTTGGTGTCTCCAAGGCTGCCCAGTTTATATTCTGTCTGTTTCGTAGAACAAAATTCACTGCTTTCATATCTATGCTTGTAAAAACAACCAGTTCACAAAATGTATATGGACAAAAATTGCATAGTATAAGATGGCAGTTCTGTTTTTTTGAAGACTCAAATCTTTTGATATCTATGGCTTTCTTGATGTGGAATGTTTCACAGTTTATGAAACCCCTTCTTTTGTTTGCATTGACCCCAGGGGGCCCTAAAACACAAGACTCCCAAATAATCTGGGAGCATTAAGCCACTTTCTTATTGCATAATAGTCTGGCAGGGGTCTCTATTTGCCTTTCAAAAGGGCAGTTAGAAGTGGATCTTTTTCCTTTTTGTTATAGAACCCTCTGCTGTTGTGTGTACAAGGGCTACAACTCAATTCAATAAGTACTTCCCTTGAGCCTCAGATGAGTTTCCACCTAGTTTATGGATACCAGGAAGGTTCACAAAGGTGAAAAGTATGTAATTGCTGAGTTGGAGCAGTTCTGCATATGTTCAGAAGTCACAACTGAGGTTGCCTAGAGCACTTTCAGATTAAAACCAAGGAAACCTTCAGAGGGAGACGACTGCCAGGCTGGGAGACTGTACTCTGCTGAGTTTTTTGATAGGTGCTTATACTGTTGTTTTGGGTTTTCTTTAAGTTTCTCTTGAATCTTTTAAAATTACTACAGTTAAACTTTTCAGCAAGAACCCTGTCATTATATTTAATTTTATATATCGATGCAGAAGGGTCAAGAGCTCTGAGTTAAGGTAAGCCACTCAGCACTATATCCCTCTCTGTTACACCAGTCGGTTGTGGTTGGTGTAGATTTGTCCCTGGGCAGTTGTCGAATATTACATAAAATGCCAAGAAACCACTCGTTTAATAATTTGAGAACAATGAATTGAATGATGTAGTTGGCCCAAGTTTTATAGAGTTCAGATTTAATTTCATCTGGTCATCCAGTTCTGTTTAATTCTCACACCAAATAGATATTTTTGTGAATCCCACTATGCGCTGAGTGAGATCACTTGTGATTATAGTGTATACATTATGCCAGTGGCAGGATATCAACTTTACCTATGCAAATCTGGCCACAAATTATTAAATTGTTTGGGTGATGAGTTCTTTTCCTTCTGCATAACATTACACATATTGAGGATCTTGATTTTTTTTCCACATATGAATACTGGCCTTTGTTTGTGTCTGAGCTGCCTTAAATACTGATTAGATACCAAAAGTTAAAATAGGAGGAGAAAGGTTTCAAAACTTTCATAACACAAGCTTTAGCAGATTAGAAAACCCTAAAAAATTAAAATTGAAAGAAGGTGAATTATTGGGATAATGGCTGTATGCATCTTGTTAAATTCAGTCCATTTTGTGTATATTTGTATAAAAATAGTGATATATGGTACCACTGGTGTGATGATATTTTCCTCAAATAGCTATGTTCTAATATAACTGTAACATTCGCCTGCTGCCTGGAGCTTGAATTTTTCTTCAGTCTTCCTGTGTGGATAAATTTTTTGCTGACTCTACTGTCCAGCAAGCTGGAAAACTTAGCTTCCTTAAATCTATGCTCAAGGCTTTCTGTACCTCTCTTCTCTACAGAGACTCCTGCTAAGCGTTCGAGCTCTATTTCCCAATTATGTTAACAGAACAGACCTAATTGTATAGTCTTACTCCAACTGCTTTCATTCTAGGACCTCTCACCAGAACACTGGTTAAATGAGCTCCAAAGCAGCAAATTCAAGTCAAAACATCAGTTCTTTCTTTCCTTAAGTCATAAAGCTGGTAATGCAAGAAGTGGTTCAAAAAAGGCTACACCAGAGTCTGTCAGCCTCATTATCTGATGCAACAGATATGACAGGTGAAAGCAGAGTTCCATAGTGCTTAGTGTGTTAGTGGTGACCAGCTGCACTGAGTATAATATTTCCTTTATCATCTAAGGAATACTATGTCTTTAAAATGTGTGCATCCACTTGTGTATTACCTAGGGACAGAATCATAGAATCATAGAATGGTCTGGGTTGAAAGGGACCCCAAGGATCATAGAGTTCCAACCCCCTGCCACAGTCAGGGCCACCAACCTCCAGGCATGATCTACACAAGGTTGCCCAGGGCCCCATCCAACCTGGCCTTGAACACCTCCAGGGATGGGGCATCCACCACTTCTCTGGGCAGCCAAGACAAAGCAGTACAGTTTGCAGAGTAAGAATTCTGTTTTTGAGGTGATATGACTTCATGTCACTTAAAGATCTACCTTTTTTATTCAGAGAAGAATTCGAGCGAATACGTGGGGGCCAGCCCCCTCCCTCCCCCCCACCCTGCCCCCAATGCTAACACGCATACGCATTCACTGCAACCTCTAGAGATGTGAAGAAGATGCGACTAGTGTCCTGCAGCAGTGCTGCAGTGAGGCAAAGTTGGCCAGGCAGAAGCTGAAGGCTTCACTCAAGGTCAGAGGGACCCAACTTTCCATACCTCACTCTCTCCTTGCATGAAGCATATTTTCCCACATCCCATGCAATGCAGCTCCATGGTGATAATGTAACTTAATGACTTTTCACATAAAAATTGTGACTCCAAATCCATAAAAGGAATAAAGAAAATCATGTTGTACAAAATCAAGCTGAACCCCCCTCCCCGCCCCCCCAAACCAACCAACAACTGAAGTTGTTTTGTTTAACTGAAGTTTTTTCCTTGGGTGTTTTTTCTGACAAAAATCAGCAAAAGCATCTTTTGCTACTGAAAACATCGGTTTACAGGTGACACTGTTTGGCCTACCACTCTCTCTGCTTTCAAGGCACTGTCAGTTAGCATTAATTTTTTCCAGCTAACACTGTCATTATTGTGAACTTCTGATATGCAAGGGTTTTGCACAGAAGTATATGGCTATGTCTGCTTCAGGAAGACAGAATTTATAATTGCATTTATTCCTGCCTCCTGGACCACCATTGAGATAGACAGATTATACCGACACACTTTCTCAGTTTCAGATTCTTTAAATCAAAGAGGGAAATAAGTTTACTCATTTAAAATTCATACTTTTAGCTGAATATATATGACAGGTCAAATACCCCCAGCACTGGTCCATGGGCGCCAGTCACACCTCTGGGCAACTCAGTGGCTAAATTCCACTCTATACCCTTTAAGCACTGAAGTTTTCCAGAAAAAATCGTGTATTTGTCAATGAAGAATTAATTAGTTCAGTTCACGTCTTTGCTCCCTAAGAAATGTTGGGCCAGGATGATTTGGAAAACAGAAAAACCAGAAATTTTTAAGATCTCTTAGGATCTGTTCCTTCTTAGCATGGGGGCAGAGCTCAAAGAAGAGGTGGAGAAACTAAGAAGCGATAGGGAGTGTGAGAGGGAGATTGATTGGTGGAGCAAGTCTCTGGTATGACAGAAGGAAAGTCACCAGGGAAATTTTCCCCAAAAAATGATGAATCCCCAGCCCTATCAGGCAGAACGGGGAGAAGTGGGTGACCAGAAAGACAGAGAGGGTTGGAAGATAGTCCTGGCTCGGCGCCGTGGGGAAACCTCCTTCCTGCCGACCTTGGTTCCCCAAGTCCCCCTAAGCAATAGGTTTGAGGTGCTGGGAGTTGAAGAGGAGGCAAATGGGAACATGGGGGACCATCCCCCTAATAGGATGCCAAGAGTTAGGAAGTCAACTCCATGCCTCAAGACTGCTTCCACCAGCAAAGACAGAAAGGTGATTTTGGTTGGGGATTCCCTACTCAAGGGAACAGAGGGTCCCATATGCAGACCAGACCCTACCCATAGGGAAGTGTGCTGCCTCCCTGGGGTGTGGATCAAGGATATAGCTAGAAAACTCTTGTTCACCCCTCTGATTACTACCTATTACTCATTGTTCAGGCAGGCAGTGATGAAATCTCTTGAAGAAGTCTAAGTATCAAAAGAGACTTCAGGAGTTTAGGGAAGCTGATTGAGGGAGGGGGAGTGCAAGTGTGTTTTCTTCTATCCCATTTGGGGCAGCAAAGAACACCAAGTGGGCTAAGAAAGTAGAGGTGTTTGAATAGGTGGTTGAGGGGATGGTGCCACCTTTGAACTTTGGGTTTTTCAATCATGGGGCGGTTTACTCAGCACCTGGTCTGATAGCAGCGGACAGGTGCCAATCTGTCTCCAAGAGGGAAAAGAATCCTTGCTCAAGAGCTGACAGGCCTCATTGACAGAGCTTTAAACTAGTTAGGAAGAGGGGAGGGGGATATAGTGAGGCTTGCTAGGGTAGAGCAAGCAGCCTCTAGCTTTATACTAGATTAAAAGGATGAAGAGGGTGAAATTCGATGAGATAGAGAAGGGCTTGGGGATGTTGAAATTCTACAAGACTGTAGGGAGACACCTCTAAAGTGTCCCATAGGAATTTCTGGGGACTCCTCAGAGGAGGTAGTATTGCTGACCCCCCTTCTGGAACCTTCTAATGTCCCTCTAGGAGGCAGTGGGGGAAAACTTCAGATTCCTCCCAGAGGTTTGAGGGAGGGCTCCTCAAAAGGTAGTGAGTCAAAAAGCCCAGCTGAAGTGTCTTTACATGAACACACGCAGCATGGGTAATAAGCAGGAGGAATTGGAAACCGTGATGTCACTGGAAAATTATGATCTAGTTGCAATCACGGAAACATGGTGGGATGATTCCCACAACTGGAATACCCCTGTAGAGGGGTATGGCATTTTTAGAAGGGGTAGGCTAGGTAGGAAGGGTGGTGGAGTTGCCCTCTATGTTAAAAAGTGGGTAGACTCTGAGGAGCTCTCTTTGAGAAGTGGTCAGGAGCAGGTTGAGAGCCTGTGGTTCAGAATTAGGGATGAGACTAATAAAGAACAGCTGGTGATAGGGGTCTACTACAGGCCACCTGATCAAAGAGAGACTACTGATGAGGCTTTCTGTTTCAGGTTTTGGACAGACCGACCAGAGGTGATGCACTGCTGGACCTGGTGCTCACCAATGTGGGGGAGATCATTAAAGGTGTTAAGGTTGGAGACAGCCTGGGCTGCAGTGACCATGCCCTGGTTAAGTTAGCGATCTCAAGGAATGTGGGCCTGGCAAAGAGTGGGATCAGTACCCTGAACTTTAGGAGAGCAAACTTTAAGCTGTTTAAGGACTTGTTGGCCAAGATCTCCTGGGAGGTGGTCCAATGTTGAGGAAAGTTGGCTACTCTTTAAGGATGCCTTTCTGAGAGCTCAAGAGCTCTCTGTCCCTCTAAATAAGCAAGTGAGCAGGAGGGCCAGGAGACCAACGTGACTAGGCAAGGACCTGCTGGCCAAACTGAGGGAAAAGAAAGGCAAATACAAGCTCTGGAAACAAGGGTGTGTTGCCTGTAAAGAATACAGGGATGCTGTTCAGACTTGCAGAGACGGGCTCAGGAAAGTCAAGGCTCAGATGGAACTGAACTTGGTGAGGGATGTTAAAAATAAGAAGGGATTTTACAGGTACATTGGCCAGAAGAGGCAGACCAAAGAGAGTGTACCCCCTTTGGTAAATGAGAAAAGAAAACTGGCTGCAACTGATGTGGAGAAGGCTGAGGTACTGAATGAGTTCTTTGCCTCAGGCTTCTCTGGCAGCCAGGATTCTCATAATTCTCAGGTCCCAGATCCTTGCATCCCTGGACCCCTAGGTGGGAACTGGGGGAGTAAATTCCCCCCCCCACTGTAAGGGCAGAGCAAGTCCGAGACCACCTCATGAGACTGAATGTCTCATGGGGCTGGATGAGATGCATCCCAGGGTCCTGAAGGAGCTGCTGATGTGGTTGCCAATCTGCTCTCCATCATATTTGAAAAGTCGTGGCTGTCAGGAGAGGTCCCTGGGGATTGGAAAAAAGGTCACGTCACTCCCATTTATAAGAAAGGGAGCAAGGAAGACCCAGGGAATTACAGGCCGGTGAGCCTCACCTCTGTGCCTGGGAAGATCATGGAACAGATCCTCCTGGACGACATGTTGGAGCACATGAGGGATGAGCATTTGATCCAGGACAGCCAGCACAGCTTCACCAAGGGAAGGTCATGCCTCACCAATCTGGTGACCTTCTATGATGGAGTGACAGCATCGGTGGATAAAGGGAAGGCAACTGATGTCATCTACCTGGACTTGTGCAAGGCCTTGGACACAGTCCCCCACCACATCCTTATCTCTAAATTGGAGAGATGTGGATTTGATGGGTGGACCATCCAGTGGATAAGAAACTGGTTGAAAGGATGTAGCCAAAGGGTGGTGGTCAATGGGTCTATGTCCAGGTGGAGGCCGGTGACAAGTGGGGTCCCCCAGGGGTCTGTCTTGGGACTGGTGCTCTTTAAAATCTTTATCAATGACATCGATGATGGAATTGAGTGCACCCTCAGCAAGTTTGCGGATGAGACCAAGCTGAGTGGTGTGGCTGACACAACAGAAGGAAAGGAAGCCATCCAGAGGGATCTGAAAGTTGGCCCAGGCGAACCTAATGAGATTCAATACAGCAAAGTGTAAGGTCTTGCCTTTGGGTCAGAGGAATCTCAAACATAGATACAGACTGGGAGAAGAGCTACTTGAGAGTAGCCCTGCTGAGAAGGACCTGGGATTCTGGTGGATGAGAAACTTAACATGAGCCAGCAGTGTGCTCTTGCAACTCGCAAGGCCAATGGTATCCTGGGCTCCATCAGAAGAGGGGTGACCAGCAGGGACAGGGAAGTGATTGTTCCTCTCTACTCTGCCCTTGTGAGGCCCCAACTGGAGTCCTGTGTCTAGATCTGGGGCCCCCAATACAAGAAAGATGTGGAACTGTTGGAGAGGGTTCAGAGGAGGCCACAAAGATGATTAGAGGGCTGGACCACCTCCCCTACGAAGAGAGGCTGAGGGAGCTGGGCTTGTTCAGCCTGGAGAAGAGAAGGCTGCAGGGGGACCAAACTATAGCTTTCCAGTACCTGAAGGGAACATACAAACAGGAGGGTAATCAACTTTTTAAAAGGGTAGACAATGGCAGGACAAGGGGGAATGGATTAAATCTAAAGGAAGGAAGGTTTACATTAGATATTAGAGGGAAGTTTTCTACAGAGAGAGTGCTGGAACAGGCTGCCCAGAGAGGTGGTGGATGCCCCATCCCTGGAGGTGTTCAAGGCCAGGTTGGATGGGGCCCTGGGCAGCCTTGTGTAGCTCCAGGCCTGGAAGTTGTTGGCCCTGCCTGTGGCAAGGGTGTTGGAGCTCTATGATCCTTGGGGTGCCTTCCAACCCAGACCATTCTATGATTCTATGATTCTTACGGCAGCTGCTGTGACACAGTTCCCCACAGACCTTGTTAATACCCATCAGGGTTTATTTCTTTTGGCACAGCATTGTCTGTGATGAACACAAGTTTCATTTGCAAAGTCAGTCCAAGTTATTTGGTGCCATGCTTTCAGGAGGATGTATGAGCTCAAGGGTTACCCGAGACACACATGGAGTTATTAGACACCTCAGGAACCCTTGGAAAAAGGAAACATGGCCAAGACCTGGAAACATCTACATGGGGTCACTCAGGAAAATACAGGTTCACTCTTTTGTGCTGACAGCACATTTTTATTTGTTTCAGCTAAACATCTCCCTCAGTGCCTGGCTTGGCTGTGCTTCCAGTGTCACTGCTGCCTGCTTGCTCTCACTGACTGCAAACCAAGTGCTCTGTATGCAAAACATAGAGATTTACCTGTATTTAAATGGTTCAGATCAAATCACTATGAAGGATCTGTGAAGCAAGTGGAACCTCTGATGTATTTCATAATTTTAATGAGGAGTTTAGTGAATCCAAACCCTGTGTTAATTCAAGTCAGCCAGATTTTATTTCTGCTCTGAACTCTGCCAAGCTTTGAGGCACTTTATGCCAAATATAGACTTCCCTGTGTAGCATCCAGCATCTTTTGATTACAGGTAGAGTTAAGTTTCCTTTCCTGGTTTCTGATTGTCTTGTTGGTTGTAGATACAACTTGCCAAATGCTTTCTATTTCCTACAGCCTCATTAAAATAGGAAGTGTATAATTTAGTAGCCAGGCACTTAGATAATGCACAAATAAGAGATCTTGAAGGCATTAAAACATTGATGAATTTAAGACAAGTGATTTCAACTTTGCCTTCATAAAGATGGAACAACAGAGCCCTTTGCTCCTGCACCCTTGTCCTTCCTGTGGTTTACAGGGTAGAGGGGTGGGAGAATCTAATTTTTTGATCCTTATTTCTTTTTTAAAAGCACCTCGCTACTTGTGTCTACATCTTGAAATGTCTGTGTGTCTTGAGCTTGCCTTTGATCCCAACACCTCTTCCTTTTCAGCTCACAGGGGAGTTACCTGTAGGTGATAAAACAGAAGTAAAAGCTCAGACTCTCAGCACTGGTTTTGCCTTGCAGTGAAGATGTCAGTTGACTTCTTGAAGCATGTGCCATGGTTAGCTGTGCTGAGAAAGGGTGTCCTCTGCAGCCTTTTGCTGCATCCTTTAAAACCACTTTCAGTTGTCCCACGTCTACTCTCCAACAGAGATGACCTGCATGTATCATCAAGGCATAGGGGATGAACCTGCAAATTACTGTCTGACCCTGTGATACAAGGGCACAGTTTACCCATACAGGATCCCATCCAGTATTTTCCCCTGGAAAAAAACAGGAGTCTAGCTTTATGGAGGAAAAGGGAATGGCACTCTGAGATCTATACAATATAGCCCAGATACTGGAAAACAACAGCTCTTTCAAACAACCTATGCCACATATTTTTGTAAGGATTCCTGTAAGAAATATGCGATAAGGTCATGTTAATGCATATATAAATGAATGTGACTGTGACATAAAGCATGAGGGATTATGGTTTTTAGCAGTGAAAGAACAAAGCAAGTTTCCTGTATTGATGTTGCCACAACACTGAATGCTGCTCTAAGAGCACTTCAGTTTTTAGATCCTGCTTGTCTCCTCCTCTGGGTGTAATTTTCACAGGAGATTATGGGACTGGACATACTTTCTCTGAAATTACTGGCAAAACTCCCACTGACTTCAATGGAAAGAAGATAAAACACTATTTGTTAGATGGTGACTTTTCCCTATTGCAAATATCCCCTGTGATGCTCTGCCAATCATCGTATTACAGATACACCGAGCTTTTGAATAGATTGTGAGTCACCCCAACTTATCAAACTAAGCCAGAACACACAGCATTTCTGTAGTGTTTTTCATTATAGTTCTGAATGTCCTTTACAAGCATCGGTAAGTTTATCATCATTCTGCTAAAAAAAATAGGGTCCAAAGTAAAGTAACAAAAGCAAAGTGTTAAGATCATAGGCGGAAGTAGCATGTGAAGTAGCAAGAAGGCTGAGTTCTCTGCTTTCATGGCTCCGTATTTTTCCCTGAGTATAAAGACTTACTCTGCGTTATCCATAGTTGTGTATGCCTTGGTGTTTTCCATTTAAAGTCAGTTAACTATAGAAGTAAATAGAAAAAAATCCAACAGGCACTGTCTGATTTTGGTGAAACCCGATACATTCAGGCCAGATGCTGAATGCAAGCAATGATTTTTAAAGTGATAAACTGATTGGAGTTTTACCTGAGTACAGAGCATGGAATAGTTCCAGTCTGTGAGCACTTCCACCAAGCATGCATTAGGTCTATTTCCATCTCTTCAGTAAACATTAATTTGACAAAATCTTTTTTTTATAACCAGAGTAATCAGAACAAAAAAGAGTTCTGCGACTGCTCCCCTCTGTGCTCACTCACTTGAATAAAAACCCCTGTTGTCATGAAAAGTACACCAGGGATACAGAAACACTTTTTAATGAACTAGTTATTGTGGCAGCAAGGAGTCTGGGATTAGATATAACATGCTATTAGTCTTATTTGTGTCTATCTAGTCAGTCTTCTGTTACTTTTATCTATTTTTCATAAATGTTTAAGCTGGTAATGTAAATCATTCTCTTTGTCTCCTGTAGTGCTCTGAGAAGGAAAAATAAAATTTAAAAAATATTCTTAACAGCTGACACTGATTTGCAATCAAGCTCCAAGGCTTCAAATTGCATCACATGATTGTGCCTAATGGTGGTAAAGCGCTGCAGGGATGGGCTAAAGCTGCAGATTATCGGCCACTGTGATCAGCTGTTGGGAAAGGCTCTGTATAAGTAGTGATGGATGTGTGGATGTGATTTCCTAGGGAAGGCACCACTTTTCAAAAATTCTATTGCATTCCCAGTAGCTTGTCTTATGCCTGGTTTTATTTTTGTTTGAGTTATGGTCACATGAGTAAATCTTAGATAGTAGGATGGTGTTTTAAAAGCTGCAAGAGTAGACCCTACAGGGGCAGATTTGCCCCTTAGCCACAGTAAAAACGCTTATCCCAAAATTTATGATCTGCATATACATCAAAAAATAAAAGAATTTTGTTTTAGGATTTTGAGCTGTGCTTGTGTTGGACAGAGCACTATCTTTTTTCTTGAATTAGACAGCACAACCAGAAGAGTTTTGCAGAACTAATATTATTCCTCACAAGTTATGCGCAGATTTTAAGAGCGATGCTCATGGAAACCCATGGGCTTCATCAGGATTCATTTTTCTAAGACTGTTCTGGCCTGATTTTGTGAATATATTTTAAATTTCTAGCTGTTATCTTTTCTTCAGCCAGGACAAATTAACATGCAATACTAACACTACTTGCCTACATTTCAAGTCTTCAGCACTAAGTGCCTAGAATATATGCTTAAAAAATTTCAAAACAACATCAATATTTCTTTAATGCTCTTTAAAGATGGCTGAACATTTGTTCTGATCCGAAATGAACTCATGTGAAATATTTGCGCTAACATTTCCTTTGCACTTAGGCCAGTAGGGACCAGGAGTTGTTTTAATGCATTTCTGGTGACCTCTGTAGGGAAAACCTTGTGACATCAACCAGGAAACTGAGTTCAGCCCTCTTTGAGCAAGGTCTGTGATGCCTTTGGGAAAGTCTGAAAAATCCCCTAAGATGAACACAATTTGATGTTTTCCCCAGTATTGTCACGGACCGTCACACATTCCCATCTTGATCTGATGAATATCTTTTGGGAGCATCTTTTCCTGACTGTGTTTTCCATACATTCCTTACCTGGAGCATAATCACCACTGCCAGGCTGCTGTTCTGTCTTTCACACAACTATGTTGGTGATGTTTCCCACTGGCTTTTGAATCAGGTGCTTGCTCAGTCAAATGCAAGATTGCGACATTCCCTCTGGACTGTTCTTCTCCCAGGCCAACTGCCTGGCAGAATCTCATCTGGAAATTCTCGGCATTGCTTTTCTAAATCTTGCCTCTGGCTACAGAGGCTTAAGATACTGTCTCATCAGTATGCAGATGTACTTCACTGGTTCTGTTTAGATATTTTCTAAACACTGACTAATTAATTTCCAGTTTGAGATGTACCTGATCAGAATATGCAACTGAAAAACAAAGTTAAATCAAAAAAATGTGTTAGTTGCAAACTTCTTGCTTTCCAAGAAAACAGAAGGGATGTATTTTGCAACCATTTCTGTCTGACATTTCACCTTTGCATCTGACATTCTGGATGTCACTGCCAACCTTAACACATCTTGGACTCACTGGCTAGGTCCCCTACACATTTTACATATTGTTATGTGATGGGGATGAGGAAAGGTGGAAGGAAAGGGAGGAGAGGGACACTGACTGGGGTCCTCTGCATCTATTGTATTCCCCTTCTTTCCATTGCTTATGTTATTGTGTGATTTATTATTTTTTCCAGAAGTGATTTCTGGTGTCTAGAAAAGTCCCACTCCCACTGGAATTTCTCCTGTACATGTTGAAGGGATCATCATGTCAGTCCATGATGACTTTTTATAGAGGTAAAAGAATAACAAAAACCTTGGCTGCATATATTAGTGAGCACAGAATCTGTCACAATGAGATGTGTCTTGTTTTTAAAATAAATTCTAGATCCCCAGCTCAGATGAAAAACAACCCAACATATTCTCTTCTTACAAAAAATAATTCTTGAACTTTTTTGTCACCTCCCTGAATTGCCTCTTCACATCTCTATTTTTTATGTAATTTCTGAATTTTGAGGGGAACTTGCTACTGAGGGCAGCGATACTCTCATCTGCGGTGCCTTTTTTTTTTAATCTGAAAGGTGTCAAGGCAGTGTGCATAAATGAAATACAAGATTTTCAAAGGCATATAAGCTAGGAAAAGTGGAAAAAGCTGCTAAAGGGAAGTATGAAGTTCAGAAATGTCAGAGGCTCCTTAAATTTGATGAGAGGAGTAACCTTTTTATGAGCCCTGTGAAGCTTCTTTTCAGGAAAGGGCACTGCACATCATATCACCCTGACTTCTTTAGACCTACAGCCACACAGATCTAGAACACGACAGCCCTTGCAGGTCTTTTTCCTCTTGAGCCATGTCTGCCAGGCAACATTTTTTCATTACTAATAATATAGAAGCTCCTATTTAAAGACTGTTTCTAAATCAGATTACTGCAAAAAAGTGAACTGGGGAATAATGAATAATCTCTGAAAGAAGGCATAGTTCATTCCCCTGAGCTTTCATAGATCTGAGCAGTACGAGTGCCATGAGAACTCGCAGAGGAACATATCTTAGAGCCCTCTGCTTCTTGCCAAGAAAGTTGCTGCAGGAGTTAGTCACTAAGCTGGAAACACCAAATTTTGCCTTACTAGGGAAGGAAGGTTTGGGTACAAGGAGGCACGTCATTGAAAGGCACGCAGTCTGCACGCACGCATGAATCTGACAACATTTGGCTTTAGTTTTCTCACACTGAACATGTCCTGCCACAGAAACATTCCGAAGAAATACGTCACTGTATCTTGGAACCTAAAAATATGTTTCCCGTTAGCAATCACTGCCTTCACATGCAGTCGCTCTTGTTTTCTCCATTCCAACACAAGGATATTAAGAAGTGCAAAAATATTTTCTCCTTGTTAAATTCTGAACAGCAAAGACAGAAACAGTCCGTTTTAGGATCGATGGTGAATATAAAACTGTCAATCTGTGTAAGAACCCACCTAGTACAATTGTCACTTTCAAATCACTGAAGAAAAAAAGATGAAATTTCTAGAGGAACTCCTTCATATTCTGACTGATCAATGCTCTTAGAAGAGGGTTCAGGAAATATATAAGCCATTTTAAAAAATCTATCAGTATTACAAAGAAAACTGTACAGATTAATTCTACTCACTTTGATAGTATCACTGCATTTTTATGGAACAATCATCACACATGGACACTTTTACTGTAAGAGATTGGTGACCAGATCCTTTTGAAATAACCGTCTGTTCTTCAAAATCAGACTTCCAGATTGCTGGTCTTGCATTGCATGCCAAATTATCCAATACTTTTCTTTGGATAAGCTACAGAAAAGAGCCCTTTGAGATTATCTTTGCAGACAGTCTGTCATTCTGCAACAAGAGTAGGAAGGGTGGGATGTGAAGCATGAAAACAGTATGTGTGATAAAGCAAGCAAACCCAGAAGCCTGCAGACACAGCGAGCATTTGTGATGAAAGGTCCACTCTAGCTGGCCTGGGAGGAAGCCTTTACTCCTGCATGGATGAGCTTTCCTATGTGCCCAAGGGATGGAGATGTTTACTGAGCTCCTTGCCTGGACTTTGTGGCAATGTTTTAGGCCTTGCAACCCAGGTCACTGAACAAATGGAAGGTAAAACTGTCAAGCTGTTGGAGAAGCAGAGTAGGGGAGGCATGAGATGATCCAGCGAGCACTGGCAAAAAACAGATCAACAGTGTTTTGTGGCATGCAAGAACAGTAAGAGTAAGTGACAAATGGGTGGAACTAACCCTACCATACCGACATCTGACATCTCTCATCACAAGAGGGTCATGTTTCAGACACCTCCAGCTCATTAGTCCTTGATGGAGAAAACTACAGGCCTATTTGCAAAGGCTACACACCAGAAGCAGTTTGACTAAACTTTCTCTGACTCTCCTTGTGTCTCATTCACTCGTTGTGAAGGAAAGTTAACTGGGAAGGACATGATTTGAAAAGCTGCTGACAAATGTAAGGGAATCTGTGTGGGAATTTGGCTAATTTGTGTTGGTAAAAAATGAGTTGGTGCATGAGGCCAATACAGCCTCTGTATCAATATCACATTTATAGCTTGGTTTAAGAGAGCAGATAAACAACGATACCAGCAAGAAACCAGAATTCCTCTACTATAATCTTCCTAGTTTTTCTCCGCAAAAGAAAGATTCAAGACTGGATGAAAGCCTGTTGTCAGAAGGTTAGTCAAACACTTTGAGGAAGTCTATAATACTTCTGAAGAATTTTCATAATGGGGTTTTTGTATGGTTTTATTTGCAAGCATGGCTTTTTTTACCACTATCATTTTTCACACAGCACAGCTGAAAGTTATGGGCGTTAGTCTGTGACTTCTCAGCATGATTCTTTATGTAAGTAAAGCATGTAGACTTTGGTTTTTCCAATGCCTTCATATACGATCATAAGATTTGCTTTGAAGATACCATTGAGCGAGGAAAGAATGAGCAGCACACAATTCTGGAAGCAGCTTTGAAGCTCTGGTTGTAGCACATTTATCAGAATTTACATGAATCTCCTTTCTCCTGTCAATTAATGTTAGCAACACTAACATACTATCAATAGAAATTACTGGAAATTACTTACGTTACTTGAATAACTGATAGTGTTAGCCAGGCCAATTTTTAGCCAAAATGTTTTCTGCAAAAATCTTTATTACTATATGGAGTTTTTTTGAGAACAGTTCTTCTAAATTGTGATGGGGTTATTATTTGTACATATTACATCTATATACATTTCTTGATGAGTGTAGTATACACTCATTTTCTTCATGGCTTTATCATAGGAAAGATGAGATATTCAGCCCATTCTACTCCCATTAACATTACTATAATGATTCTTTTAAAATTGATGACAATGTCTACTTAACAGTGACACGCAACTTCTCTACAGCAAATACACTCATTCATGACTTAAAATCAAATGAAATACTTAAGTAAATATGAGAATCTAGACCTTAATTTAGTGATTAGAAAACACTTTAATTAACACTTTAATGTCAGTATTTCTTGACAATATTTTTAATATCTCTAAAACACTGAATGGAATGTGACAAAGGTATTACACAGAATATTCAAGCTACCTGTGGACACTGCATGATGTCAAGCAACAGATATGTGTTTTCCTTTAATAGATGCTATTCTTGCTTTATGGCTGTTTGAAGTTGCACTAGGATAATGCAGATCGATATGAAATTACTATCCACAGAACATTGGTGGAAATTTTATTGTGCTCCAAGTCAGGGAGCCAGCTCAGTACTTTCCTGGTTATTTATTTCTTCCCATTTAAGAAAATCTCCTAGTGTAGAAACAACTATTTTAATCCAGCTGAGTGACTGGAAGGTTATTGTAAACTTCTCTGTTGTTAACAAAATGTTCCCCAATCCTGATTCTACCTGAAATCAGACAAAGGGAACATAATACATGAAAGAAATGCAGGAACATGACAGGATATGCTGGATTACTCATGGAAGCTGTTCACTGAGCAGCAAAATTACAAATTAAATTCTAGCAAATCTGCGTATGCTTAATGAAAAAGGTAACAGTCACCTTCTAGGTAAACCTGAAAAAAGTGTGGTTCTAACTTTTATATAAATGCAACCAACAAAAAAACCCCCAGACTGTGATCAAAAAAAAAAAAAAAAAAAAAAAATTAAAGCACAGCTGACTAACCAATTCTCCACAGTCCACTGCACTCTCCAAGGCCTTAAATCATTACTAACACTGGGAAATTGAGTGGACAGTTAAGAGAAACTTCGTGATGGTTGTCAGGCATCATATACCATAAGTTTACAAGTTCACAGCAATCTTTCAGAAGATGATAAAATGATTTCCTGAGTTTTCAGAGTTTATTTAGTGTTGGAACTTTAAGGATATATCGCAAAAACAAAGTCTAGAAGTATGTAACTGAAGTTACGAGTCCAATGCTCCTCAGCAGCTAAGCTCCAAGAGACCTCAATGCCCTTCTTTCTGAATTTGTGTCTACATCACATTCTTAAAATCTCCTTGGAATGTTTCATAGCCTAAATAAAGTATTTTCGGCTTCAAAAAGCATATTAGTTGTCAGAAAAACAGGGATTTTATGAGACAAAACTCAGTCACAGGAATTATTTTTACTGGGGTTAGAAAGAAGACTTGTATGCAATCTACAGTGCCTTCTGTTAGAGTCTCCCCTGCCCCACTTTTTTACCTTTCTGGCAATGAAAAAAAAAAGCTAAGACCAGAATGTCTCGCAGATGCTTCTGAATGTGGAAGTCCATAGTGATCTTTCCAGATAGCTTTGAAATGAAGAAAAGTGCTCATTATCGAGTTAGTTTGTAATCTTCAAAAGTGCTTTCTGAAGTCTACCAGGGAAACATCATTAAAAATTCAGTACACAACTCTCTCATTTCATTTGTCCCCAAGTGTGCTGTGCATCTGCTATTCTGGATAAATGAAAATGTTTCAGTTCTTCAAAGAATAAACTTTGAAAAACAGGGAACCAGTTGGCCAAAACTAGAAATATTGCTTTGGTTTAAAGAGATTAGGAGTAGAAACCTGCTTTTTCTTTAAGTAGCTCAGCTTTAAATGATGGTGAGGCTCCACAGGGTGCATGCAAATATAAGAGGATAGTAAAACTACCATCAGGAAAATGATGTTCCTTTTCATATGCAGATTTCCATCCTTAAAGTGGCCTTTTAATTAGCTTGATTATAGTGGTGCTTACTTGTTACTGCCTCAGTGCTGTAATTTAAGAAACTGACTGTGGTTTCATTATAAATTCCTATTTTCAAAGATTTATAAATAAAGCTGAGCAGAAGCAACAGCAACAACAACAATAAAAGATAAATTTACTTGGTAAGTGTGATGAGAGCAATATTACTTGGGGATATTTCTAAACTCTCCAGCTCAAACTCAGCTTCAGCTGGGCAAAGTTAAGATTTGTGCATGTTCCGGAGGAATTCGTTCAGCTTAAAAATGAGGTGTTACCTAGAATTTGTGTTGTTAAGCACATGAAATACTTAAGCAAAACATAGTGGGAATGTATAGGAACAATATAATTGATAGAAATGTAAAGGTGGCTTGAGAAACAGATGCTGAAAAAGATGGAGCAGAACTACTAAACTTTTCCTAAATGCTATGTTCTGGAAATTATTTTTTTGTGTTCATGGATAGTAATGAGGAAACAATTGTTCAAAATTTTAAAAAATAAATTTGTGTAAAATAAATCCAAATCTTGCAAGCACTTGGGGATCTGCACATGCACGTCTAGTACCTGTGAAGAAGACACGGGTCTGAATCAAAGGCAAAGCTCAGTTTCACAGTGGCAGCAGAAGGGATTTGAGTGGGAGAAGAGTTTGGAAACAGGGCTAGGAAGAATCAACAGGAGTCTCAGAGGATGAAAATGAGTGAGGAGGGCTGGCAGAGATAGAGATTTTCAGGACTTTTGTTGTTTAACCCCAACCAGAAGCTAAACCACACACAACCACTCACTCCCCCATGGTGGGACAGGGAAGAGTAACAGAAGGGTAAAAGTGGGAAAACTTCTGGGTTGAGAAAAAGACAGTTAAATAGGTAAAGCAAAAGCCACATATGTAAGCAAAACGCAGCCCCATACTAGCTACTATGAAGAAAATTAACTCTACCCCAGCCAAAACCAGCACAAGGGTTCAGTGTGGATCTCCCCAAGAGATCAGAGGATTTCTGGGGTGGTAAGGGACCAGGGCAGTTTGTGGAGGTAGTAAACGGGACCTCTTGTTTTTGTGTTTTGTTGTTTTATTCTGTTTATTTTTTTTCTCTTCCAATGAACCAGCCCTTCTGGGGTGCCCTTCTCTGGTGCCTTTGAATAAAACATTTTTAGCCAAAACCCCTCCCTTCCTCAGTTGCTCACATACTTCAAGCCTCTGAGAGAAGCCATGCAACCTCTTGCACATCATCCCCCGCTCATCTTCTTGTTACTTTTTTCTGGAAGAGAGGAAATGTGAAGCGGGAGCACAACCAAGGACATTGCTATGGGAAACGAAAGGAGAGAATCAAAGGAGACTGCCAAAACAACAGAAGCTTCTGCTTCTCCAGTTGCCAGGACAGGAGTTGGTCCTCTGGCTCTTACACCCTCTCAGCAACAGGTAAGAAGTAGAGATGAGGTATTGAGGCAAATCAACTAAACCATCTCAGCTCCAGCTCTCTACCCTTTGCCTACCGCATGCTGACAGCACTGTTGAGGTTGATGAAGGAGTGAAGAGACATCTGTGTCAAATGAGGATATGACTGCAGCTTTAGATATACAGATTGGAAGCTACTTGGTTTCCTGAAAAGCTTGTCTTGCAATACTTCATGGATGAAGAGAATCAGATCACATAATTTAATGGACCATTCAAGCTTCAAGCAGTTTGGACAGCTGTGATGATCTGCCCAAGTGGCACACTGGTTTGCCTCATCACATCACATTTGTGTGGTGCTCTAAAACTTATTTTAAATATCCCAGCCAAATGTATCATTTAAATTGAGTTACACTCAGGCACATGAAAAGAAAGAAAACCTCCTATTTGGAAAAAAAAAAAAAAAAAAATTTGCTTCTTGAGGTAAAGGCAACTGTGCAAGCACTATGAGCATGCATAGGTTTAATCCAAGAACCATATTCAGTGTTCATCAGCAAATTTCAGGGTTTTGAGATCAACTGAGGAAGTCCATCTGATGCTGAGGATGCTCCCTTAGGACTGTTTTGGGCATATCCCTGAGTGAAGGCTGATTTCCACTTATACAGTTTGGAGTACTGGCATTTTACATTACCACTTGCAACAGGTCCATACCCCTGCATTTTATTTGCATTCGCAACTGTGCAAGTTAACTCTAGCAGAGTATAGATCTGCAGCTGGATATGCTTTGATACCTTGTATTTTGACAGTGCTACTCTGATTTTCCCTCTTTAGAAAATGAAGTTTCAGTGGAGACCTTCTGACTTGCCCCCAGACTTGAAAAAAGAATGTCTCCAACTTCAGTTTCTAAAGAAAAATTGTGAAAGAAGTCCTGGAGCCTGATTCACATCTGCCTGGACATGATGAGGGAGAGCTTAAAAACAGAGAAGACAGCCTTTGACACAATGGCTTTCATCTACAGCTGTCAGCTGCAGTCGCTGGAGGACACATTCTTGTCCCTGAATAAAATACTCAGAGGAAAAGAGATGAGTACCCTTTGAAAGTCAATTTGTACTTTAAAGATACTACATATTTCCAGGAGATCGATACATAACATAGGGAATATAGCTAGCATAAGCTTTTGAAGTGCACACCTGCTGAATATTTTATAATAATCATACTTCTAAATAGAACAAGGTACACATAACTCGTTACCAAACTGGTCTTTGACAGGAAGGGCAACAGCTCTATGACATGAGCTATAATCACAAGGAGGCCTCCTGCAGAATAAAATCCCACAGCTTTCCCAACAATTCTTCTCCTATAATCTCTCTAGATTTTATAAGCACTGTGACCAACAAACAGGCTGCTAATAATTTGTTTTTACACCCTCTCCTCCTCCTTTCAACTATTTTTAAATGGAGTGTATAATTTCACAGTATTGGATGCTTAATATAATCTGTGTGCAATGGGGATTGAATCCTCTTCCTACCTACTGGAAGACATACTCATTTAACTGGCAGAGATTGTAAGAGTTCAGGAAAACAAGAGCAGAGGAAAGAAACAACATAATTTGTTTACCAGAAAAGAAGAAAAGAAATATTCTTTTGATTGGCGGACAGAAATATGCTGGTTATATGACAGAGATCCAACATTTGCTTCACTTAATATTACACCACACACCCCCAACTTGAAAATTCAATACAAATAAGCAGGATATAATCACAAAGCATTCATAAAAACTACCAGCTGGGGTGAGATTGAACTAGGAACTACTTTTGGGTTGCAAGATCTGGTGAATGCAGAGGAAAGTGAAAGCTTCTGTAAGATAATGTAGTGCTTTTAACAGAAGTTTCATGGTGATGTGCACTGGTAATGCATGGTCATAAAGCTACCATGCCAGTATAGGCACAGGGAAGAAGCAGAGTGATATTGCCTCAGAGAAAGGACTGCTATAACCTTGCTACATTCGTGGAGCGAAGTAGATTAGGGAGTCATCTTTGTCCTCCCTGATCAGAGATCAGACTGCCAGATCTGGCATTTGCAAACAGAAATGTCAGCTTTCCTGTGTACAAGTAGATAAAGAACAGTTGTAACGTGCAAGCTGTATGTGGGGGAGAAGGATGGGACAGTGGTAACATGGGTTTGTTTGAATGCTTTCTTTATTTGTACTTGCCAAAAGTAAAGCAGAAAAATACCTGGAGACTCTTGAAATTGCTAGGCATTCACTGCAGCAGTATCCAAAGTTCACAGAATCATAGCATGGTTGGAAGGGACCTTAAAGCCCATTTAGTTCCAAGCCTCCTGCTGTGGGCAGGGACACTTCACCTGGCCAAAAGCCCCATCCAACTTGGCCTTAACACTGCCAGGAAGGGGGCAGACACAGCTTCTCTGGGCAGCCTGTGCCAGGGCATAACCACTTTTGTATATGGTGGTTGTATAAAAAGCCACTAATAACAACAATTTAAAATTATACTCAGTGTAAGAGCAGAGTCTGAGCAGGAAAAACGTTAATGGAAATGTCTGTAAGCTTAGGTTACGCAGTGTTGTTCAAGAAGGCTCAGCTGCACGGGAAAAGCACACTGCAGCAAAATGTTTACTGCTGAGTTTGCTCCAAATAAACAAACAAACTGTTCCAGATATAAAGGAGGTGAGCAACGTTCACCTGCCTTTTTTTCAATATAGACCAGGTGGAGCAGTGGCACAAAAAAAAAGGCATACGCACATGCCTAGTAACACAGTTTTGCAAATGTTTTACTCAAACTTCAAACCCAGAGGTGGAACTGATGTGCTATCAATTACATTGTCTCTGAGAAGAGTTGAAAACACTATCATAAATATACTTTCAGCATTTTATGTATTTTGCATACCTAAGTGATTACCAGATAATTATATGTCAGTCTTCCTTGGGAGCTAACAGAAAGCCGTAATTTTTTTGCTTATGTTTGGGATTCTGAATATCTTATTAAATGTTTCCTCAAAGGTTGTGCACAGTCATAGTATCACAAAAAATCAGTTGAAGATGAAGAGAGAATGTTGTAGCATTTCATATAGAATTTGCTTTCAATCCTGATAAACAATTCATAAGTGAAAAAGTGAAGCACTGGCATTTTACTTCGGCAAAACCTCTCTGGTCATTCAGCAGGAAAATAAGCTTCTATTACAGTATCCTATTAAATTAATTTAAAATGTGAGCCTCTGAATGTGGAGACCTGTCAATGGATGATGTGGATGACAGCCCATCTATGCCAGCAGTGTTGCCAAGGTCATAAAGGCCAACCCCCCCTTTATCATGACCACCTTCACAAGCAATAGAAGGCAGGTTATAGATACGTCTCCCTTCTGAGGGGAACAAAGGATCTAATATGCTGAACAGACCCTTCTCTTAGGGAAATCTGCTGCCTCCCTGGTGCCCAGGTTAAGGAGGTTCTGGGGCTCATTGGCAGAGCTTTAAACTAGGCTTGAAGAGGAAGGGGGGTATCAGGCTTGTCTGCAACAAGCAGTGGGATGACATGCCATGGTTAGAGACGGGAACCCCTGAAGTAATGGGAACCAACAGATAAACGCAGGTGAAGCACCTCAAAGGCATTCCGGCCAATCCACTCAGTCAGCTAGCTTCATCAGAGGCCCAACCAAAATGCCTCTGTGCAAATACACATAGTATGGGGAATAAACAGGAGTAGTTAGGGCTGTATGCACAACTGCAAGGTGATCTTACTAGAATCATAGAAATGCAGTAGGATGGCTCCTATGACTGGAATGTTGGGATGGAAGGACAGAGAGGGGAGATGAGGAGGGGGTGTGGGCCTCTGTGTCAATGACCAGCTGGAGGGCATAGAGATCCACCTGGGGGATGGATAAGAAGTTGACTGAGAGCTCCTGGGTCATGACTAAGGGAGAGCAGGGACAGGTGAGGTCTACAGTGGAGGTCTGCTAAAGGCCTCCCTAACCAGAAAAAACAAGCAGATGAATAGCCTCATGTGCACAAGCCCTGGTCCTCATGGGGGACTTTCAAACAACTACTGGAGGGACAAGATGTTGATAACAGGTTGATGATCTAGTTGTTGCTATGTAGTTGTAGTGTCTACACTAAGTCAAGGAGTTCTCAGCTTCTCATGCCCTGTCGGTTGTACAAGAAGCAAGTATAACTGACCCAGACTGGCCAAAGGGATATTCCCTACAATCTAAGTTGTCATATTGGTAATATAACTGGGGTAGTCAGCTGGGAGGTGAGATCACTGCTGGTAATGAGACTGGGTTTTGTGTTTTGTTTTGGGTTTTTTTTTTTTTTTTTCTGCATGTGGCAAACAATTGTGTTTGTGCATCACTTATTATTGGTACTGGTGATTTTTTACTGTCATTATTATCTTCCTTTGTTATTCTACAAAATTGTCTCTATCTCAACCCAGAATATTTTTTTTCCATTCTCCTCCCTGTCTTCTTGTGGGAGGAAGAGTGAGTGAATACTTGTATGGTCCTTAGTCACTGACTGGGGTTAAACCATGACATATGGACAGAGAAAAACATACCACTTGATTTACAAAATACACAGTGTCCCAAACTCTAAGCACATCAAATGGAAAGCCTGTTCAAATGAGTTATAGTAATGACTTAAGTTAGGAAGATCCCCTTCTGATGATTTGTGTGTAATATGGGAAGGCAAACAGTGGACACAATTACTGTAACACAGTACATGAATTCCAGAAATGCTGTATTCTTTCTCCTAACTGCAGACTACCAGACCACAGCAATCTCTCTGCCAATTTATACAGCCGCACCAAGTCAAGATACTGTTTTACACAATGGAGGATGGGTGAGTGTACTGTGTGGGGAAGGGAGAGTTGATAGCTGTTTTCATAGTCTTGACCTTTGGGTCAGATTTGTGGAATTGAAAAGATAAAAGTCCATTTAGGACTATAAAATCTTTAAAATACACTCCTTGTGGGACACATACATTGGTGGATGTTGTAATCAGCAATGCTTGATCCTTTTGCTTGTAAGGGCTGTTAATAAGACATTACTAAAATTTAAGGACAGATGGATGCATTGTGTTACTCTGACAATCTGTTACTAACTTGCCCCTGTATTAAGACACAGAATATGTGCTGGTTAATGGAGAACTTTCAAAATGACTTCTAGGCTCAACTTCTCCAAATTGTGATGGAGATAAAACTATTTTCATTAGTATTTTCTACAAGATTTCAAGGAACCTTATTCAGTAGCTGAGAAACCAGAATGGATCATGGAAGCAGTCATGAGACTGATGAGACAAGTCAGAGACTCATCCAAGAACAGTGCCAGAGAGATCACAAGAGCTTCAGGAGGCTTTTGCTCCATGGTACTATGCATAGCTTGATACTTTGCAATACTGGATGTGAATAATGACAGATGTGAGAAACTAAAATTTCCTCAATGTATTATCTTCACTTTCGATATTCTGTGTAAGGAAAGTGCTAGATGGTCCAACTCCAGATGGTCCTTTCACAGACAGGTGATTAAGCGAGATGGCAAATGAAAACAAGTCTTGAGGAAAAAAAGACTAAAAAAATGCTGGGTTAGTCTGCACTGCTGATAAGTGGTTACTGGCTCATTTTTCAAACTAAATTTTTACCTCTTTGGAAGAAAAATAGATGAGCAAATACAGCCAAAGAGGTCATAGTTAGTCAGAAGAATAAAAAAAACAGTGCTATGTCACTACTTTGGAGGTACTGCACAGAGATGAATGTGATATTTCAACCAAGTTATCATAGATCATAGAATATCCTGAATTGAAAGGGACCTACAAGGACCATCGAGTTCAACTCCTGACTTCACACAGAACCAGTCAAGTCAGAGCATGGGACTGACTGCATTGTCCAGATGCTTCTTGACCTCAGTCAAGCTTGGTGCTGTGACCACTTCCCTGGAGAGGGATTTCCAGTGCCCAAACACTCTCTCGATAAAGAACTTCTTCTTAGTATTCAGCTAAGCCTCCCCTGTCTCAGATTCATGCCATTCCCTCAGGTTCTATCACTGATCTCCAAAGAGAGGAGATCAGCACCTGCTCTTTTGCTCCCCCTCATCAGGAAACCATAGACAGTGATGAGGTCTCCCCTCAGCCTCCTCTTCTCCAGGCTGAACAAACCAAGGGACTTCAGCCTCTTCTTGTAAGACTTCCTCTCCAGACCCTTCACCATCCTTGTTGCCCTCCTTTGGACACTCTCCAATATTTTTGTCCCTCTTGTACTGTGGCACACAAAACTGCACACAGTACTCAGGTGAGGCTGCACCAGCACAGTGTAGAGCAGGACAATCACCTTCCTGGACAGGCTGGCCATGCCATGCTTGATGCACCTCAGGACATGTTTGGTCCTCCTGGCTGCCTGGGCACACTGCTGGCTCATGGGCAACTTGCTGCCGACCAAGACCATGTGCATTTAGGTGACAAGAAATAATCAGAAAGCGCTCCTCCTCCAAGAGACTGAGAGGATTGTTTGTTTGCCATGCGGAGGAGATAAATTACAGTTACTGAACATACTAAATGCAAAAGATGAAATAGATGAGGAAAGTATGTTTACAAACTCTTACAGCAAAAGAATGAAATGATATCCAGTAAAAAATTAAAGGCACGAAATGTAAGACTAATTACAGGGTTGCTTTCATATGATAACATAAAATTAGCCTCTGTAATCCATTGCCATGATATGTGAGCTCAGTAAGATTTGTAAAGGAGAATGATACAGCTAATCAGAACCTTTACAGTCACAATAGAAGCAAATCAAGGTTAACTAGGGATACAAGCCAGGGACATCATGGATGAACAACTGGACATTACACGTGTAGTTAATCATGACCAGCCTTTCCTTTTTCTTCCTGACAGTGCTTCTGGTACTTCAAGTGAGCAGCAAATTTGAAATCACATCATTATATTTCTAAAAAGAGGCAATCTCCACCCTGAAGTATCTATAAAGGACATACAAACATTAGTGAACTGGAGAATCAAAGGGACTTTGAAAGCCAAATGGGATTTTGTAAATGAATGCTAAATGTCAGGTAAACTGTTGCAAATTAGGTTTCCAGCCCAATGCTAAAACCTGATGATAGAAAGCAAAGTTTGGCAGCTGGCTTTCTCTCAGCCTCTACTCTTGTCTGTCACTCACTTGAAAGGCAGAGACTTCTCAGTGTTTTCCCTCAAGCTGATGTTGACAAGGAGAAACCCAGACAAATACTGAAATCTCCACTGAGTACTGGTGTTATTTAGGAATGATCACTCAAGAATAGTCATATTTATAACAGATAGGTATAGTAATTAAAAGGTGTCTAGTGTTTGGGAAAAAAAATATACTCTTTAGGAATGAGAAGCAACTTGGTTTAAAATACCTCAAGGCTAAGGATTTCAATTCTCTCTGTGCCAAAAAGCTGTGTTTTTTACTGTGTCAAAAACACATCCAAATCATGTGAGTTGAGAAACCAAAAAGTTTATTGCTGAATTTTTATGCATAAAAAGAGAGTAAAATAAAAAATGGAAATGTTATTTCAGTATGAAGAAACAAAGCAACACGTCTTCTAGTTTCCCTTATAGCAGCATATAAGAACCTCAAAATCCATTAATAATAGTTCCTCATGACAACTGACATGGTAAAAGTAAGAAAGGTGAGTTAATGTCATTATACCGGCATGAAGTCTTCATGGTTATTTAGAGATCAAAGAATGTTCTTCAAGTTCTATTACTGTTCCTACTTACCTACAAATGCAACAAATTTGATGAGACACCAAGATAAATATTAGAAAAAGTTTGGAAGGAAATGAATCATCAAAAGCACTCCAGGACAAGATTAATCTCTGTAAGATATTCAAAGCCTACTTTTAATGAAGGAATTTAATGAAGAGTTTAAGAACTATTACCTGACATTATCGACAGAAATAGGTCAAGTTCCGTGATACCAGAAACAGAGAAAAAAATCTGAAATTTCATGATTCATGAGTATTTGTAAGGTGACTGTCAGTCTTCCCCAAAGCCTATGTAATGATTGAGAATCATTTTGTGCATTATTTTGAATATTCTTTCACACAAGAAACAAGCACAACCAAGTACCTGGGATCCATTGCATGCTATCAGCATGGCAATAAAATGCAGACAAAATATTACAAAGTACAGTCACAGTTGAAAAAAAAATGTTATCTGAAATAACAGCCTTGCAATAATAGCCATTAGTTTCATGCAGACTGATGCGTAGCTATGTCAGATTTTAAATGGATTCAGTGTGCATGCTTCTCATTTCCCAACTCTGGTGTCACTGGGTGTGCAGTGCAGTGTCATAAATTAGAGAGTTTTCTTTCCTTTATTCCCTGTTGAGTCTTTTTTTGCCCACGATGTGAATTGTGGAATGATCTCTCAACTCCTAAGCCTCTCAATATATATTTTTTCCCCTCTCCAGGTGATAGAGGCTTTGGTGGGTGTCCAGCCTCCGGTCAGGGTCAAACCATCACACTATTCCAGGGCTGAGGTGTTTGTATACTTAGGCATTAGACCCTGAAAGTTTAAAATGCATAAAATCCATCAAATTGAAGTCTAGTTGTGTGAAGTCCTTCACCCAGGGAAAGGGATAGATTCCTCTCTGCTGCATCTGAGAAGTAACAATTACCGGTAACGTGTTTTCTGAAGACCCTGAAGGCCATATAGAGTCCAAATAAGGAAAGCTTTGTGCCAATAGGGATCCAGGCTTATAATGGACAGGGGCTATTGCCTGCATAATGACTGATTCAACAATGCAAAAATAAACATCCTGAAGTCTGAAAGGCTTAAACCAGTTTTGCTTTTGGAAGCAGTGCTATAACATCAGAAATGGTCATGGCCCAAACTTGTAAAGAAACAATATGTGAGACCAAAACAGGTCTGGGGTGACTTTCTTCCCTGAAAAAGTTTTAGAGAGTAGTAGGTAAAAGTGTCTGGAGAAAGTCAGTGTATGTTGGCACAATCTGAAATTCCCATCCCCAGTGACAGGATATAAACAACAGATGAAGGAGCAGCATTTGGTCCCTTGTTGTGTTCTTCTCCAGTGTATATTGCTGCACAAGGAATGCAAGTTGCCTTTAAATGAATCTGGAAAGATCTGTTAGGTGCTCTCACACTGGGTGAACAGGGTAAATACTTCATTTGAACCGGTTCCCCAAAACTCAGTGCCCCTCAAAACACAGAGATTCCACAGCACATTGCAAGCCTTGGGACTTCCTAGTACTTTGCAATCAGGAGACATGCTGGGAAAAACTGCAGAAGGAAGGGGCAGTTGTATGTGCTATTTAAATGGGGAAGCAAGAGATATGCATACTCTGAAGAGGCAGCTGCGCTGGGATTCCTTTGCTCCTATCTCTAATTTTACTGTCATCGCATAGTAAGTGTTGATAGAGCGAATGCATCACAGCTGGAGATTGCTTGTCTGCAATCACGGCAGAACAGAAAAGTAAAACTTTCCCCAGGGTTACAAAATATTTATAGCCATAAATGGACTAAAATATTCTTAACTCCCTCAGTGGGACATTGACAGAGCTATCTCTGCAAGCAAATAAAAAGTCCAGAGCCTTAAGCAAGAGTGGATAATTTCTGTCATTACAATATCTAGTGACATTTTGTGCTGGTAGCTGCCCAAATGTATGTGCTTTCTGCCACAAGAGGTTACTGACAGACACAAAAAAGTGTTTTCGGAATGATTCTCAGAGGGTAAGTCAAGGGTTCTGGAAAATTTCTAAAAAGCTTCTGCAGGACATCAGGATCTGGATGCAAAGCTTCCTAACTCAGAAAAAGCCTCCCCTGGAGATGTTTAAAAGAAGAATAGATGTTATATTTGGTGACTTGGTCTAATGTTGGACCTTGTAGGGTGGGATAGATGGTTGGACTCGATGATCTTGAAGGTCTTTTCCAACCCTTCTATGACTCTCCCCTGTCTCCCATCAATCCCTGGACACTAATGACTTTTATGTACATGTCTGGTATATGTGCTGTGGGCATAGTGAGAGAGAGTGAGTCTGTGCCTACTACCAAGGCTGAAATGACCCACTCTTGGAGTGACTGTGGTTGTGCACATAGCATGACTATGGACAGAGAAGAGACAAAATTTGTGATATCCCTGCAATCGACATGTAAGGAGCCGAATGTGATCCCCTCCTAAACCGTTATTCATGATGTTATGCTTTTTTGTACTGTGAAGTCTCCCTATAATTCTGAATGACTTAAAACTGTACAATACAGTTTATGATTTCACAGCATAATTTCCCTTTATTTAAAAAAAAAGCACAGGAAAACGACTGATTGTTTATGATCCCACTATCTACATGGCACTTTGTTAGTTTTCCTAGGGAATCACTGAGTCCAAGCTAAAACTCATTTTGTCGTTTCTTGAAAACAAAACTGGAAACTACGCTAAATATTTTGCCACAGTCATGCATTGGCATAGCAAAACATTGGCAGCAAGATTTAAAATTATTTCAAATGTTATGTCATGATTAAAATACTGTGTGAGCAATAAAATTCGTATTACAAACTCTGAAACTGGACATTCTAAACCTTCTGAACAAAAAATGATGTCTCAGGTAAAAGTCTGGTTAGTAAGATAGTTGATTATTGACACTTTTTAATGTTTTGCCATATTAAATTGTCAATGGTACCCACAAAACTTTCACTGACAGTGATTTCAGAAATAATGCCAGCATTACTAGTGTTGTCATAACTTCTGCTTCTGTAGGAATTTCATTTTAAAAGTTCCCAAGCCTTATGTCTGGAAAAGCTTCACAGGAATTTCATATGCTTTTGGCACAAATAGCAAAACTTCAGCCCTAGAATGTTTTAGAATTTAACAGTGTTGTAGTGTAGTCATACAAGAGAGCAAATTGGGTTGCCTGGAGACCCATAATTCAGTCACTTAATGAGTCTGCAATGCTTGACTGTGCAACCAATATGGTCTTTTAACAGGTATTTTGTGTGTTTGGTATTACATATGTGTATGTGTACATGTATGATATATGTGAACAAATAATTCTTTAAAATCTTGGTTTAAAAGAATATTATTAGAATTTTGGAAGTCAGTACTTGACTAACACAATATGCGTATATGTTTGTACAGTCTTTCTTAATGTGTTTTGTATCATGATACATAATCTGATTACATAACAACATGCCTGAATTTTGGTGACTATTGGTTCATGTTCCAAGTCTCCCTTGACCAATTTCCCTGCTGTTCTTCTCTGCTGAATCTTTATTCCCATCAAACCAACTGGACAATGTCAAATGAATGGCTGTTCCAGTCTGGAATCTGGAAATGTTGAGGCAAGAACAAGAGATTTAATTTGGAGGACTCAGAAAGCATACACTGAAGCTATACAATCTCTGGGGTTTTTTTTGTCTCATATGAGCAACAAGGAGACAAGACTAAGTCAGTTTTCTGGATCACATACCTTTGACACCACCTTTTCAGATACATTCTTTGGCATGGTAGCACAAGTATTTTCCCTTAGTATAATGTTCTTAGCAAACAGAAGTCCTTCACAAACATTTCTAGTTTGCAAAGTTGATTCGTCTTTAATAGACTAATTATCCAGCATTGTCAGAATATTATTCACAGTGATGGCAGGCAGTAAGTATCTCAGTTGGCACCTTTCTGAAGTTAGAAAAGCTTAGAAGAGAATAAATATATATAAATCTAATCCTATCCCACTTATCTTGAAAGCTCAAGAAAACCTGGGAATGCTATGTGCTTACTTGCTCAGTCCTGAGAGTTCAGGTATATTATAGTTTATATTTGGATATGGAAATTAAGGTACATGACAGATTTTTTACAAGTGTTTAACCAAGATAAGTTACTGTATTTTCAAAATTCTCACCAAAGTAAGGGGCAAAATGAACACTACACTTGAAACTTAAATTTTTGGTCTAGATTTCCAGCATTGAATTTTGTATCTCAGACACAAGTAAAACAGACATGACATACAGATAAGTTGGTTCATATGTACTGAAATATAACTGTCAGTTATGAGGAAAAAAGATAGCAACATAAAACAGTGGGAAAAAATTGAAGAGCGTACGCAAAAATGGCTTGTCTTTACATGGACAAGATATAGTCATGGTGACTCAAAAATCTTCAACAAACCCATATCTTATAAAAATGTCACAGAATTTGTATGCAAATGTATTATTTGATTGCAAAAAAAGACTAACCTCAGATAGTTTTGGTCTAAACAGATTTGGTCTGACAAACAACAAAGTCATAGCAATATGGACATCAGCTACTTGTTGGATACCACAGTGCTTGGGTGAAGCCATTATTTCATGATATTTAGTACAGTTTGTATTACTATAAGTACCTGACTTGATTTAACTTGGCCTTTATGGACTGCCATCCCCACCTTCTCGCTTAAAATATGGTCAAGCTTTGCAAGTAGCTTGTAATCTCAGGTCTTCATCTCAGTCAAAGACTAGCACAAGTACTTTAGTATCATATCATGTTTTGTTCCAGTATCTTTAAAAGCACCATCATGAGGCATTATTTTGTATCAGTGCAGGAGGAAAAATGTCACCTACTGAGTTATGCTAAGGCAGTTTCTGCAATCTGGTGTTTTCAAAGAATATTTCAACTTCAAAAGCAAACCTGAATTCTACCTAGTTTGAAGGCTTGGGAAAGGACAAACCTCAGCAAAAAGTTTGCTATTCCATTAGCTGGACCTTAAATTTCAGTGAGATGTGAAGCAAGCTATAAACTTTGCAATGGTTGATTTACAACAGAGGACAACAATGAGTCATGAATCAGAGACTGTATTAATTGATTTTGCATACATCATAAACTGTAGAAAAGCTGATTTAATGGCTTGTAGAAGGCTTCATGAGTGGTTTCCAAACAAAAGTTGTTCAATTCTTTATTAAGCACAAAAGTATACAAAAGTGCAGAGGAGATTGTTTTTTAAATTAAAAAAGAAAAGCAATATTAGAGGTCCTACAGCTGGCTGGGATCTTAAGAGCCATCCTGGATGCAAGATAAGGGAACGTCAAAAACTAGAGAAACCCATTAATTCTGGCACTGAGAGTTTCGGCAGAGGGAAACTTAGATAATGCTTAAATTTGTTCAGTTGCCCGTCATTAAGATATCCAAGCACGCTGTATTGTTACGACTTTTTCTTCAATCTTTTTGATTCCTCCTGGCTATTTCCTGTTTCATCTGTTCTCAGAAGTCAGAAAAGGTGTATGAGCACAATGCAGTCAAAGAAGGCTAAAGATACACATCTCAACTCAGATGATTCTTTAATGGCAGTTGGCAGTTAATGGCAGTTGGTACCTATGCCAATTAAAAGGTAGAACGAAGCCAAGAAATAGTCTGGAACAAGATGAAATAAAAGCTTCACACAGCACTTCAAACTGTTCTTTGAAAAAGACTATCTGCTGGCTCTTTGGCTTCCTAGTAAGAAGTACAGTGTTTCTACTCTGCCCCAGGGTGAAGGTCTGGATCTGTGGGTTCATCAGTTCTGAATGCATCTGCTCCTGGAAATTACTATTTTATGATTTAAGATTACGGGAGAATAAGTCTTTCCTTTGGCCTGTATTTTAATGGTGCTGAATGACACTGTTTAAGATGGAGATGTTAAATCACAGACCAAATGTCAGAATAATATGAAATTGGAAGGAACATCCTGGGATGTCACATCCTGTCTTCTGAAAAAGCATACTTTTTAGAACTGTTAACAAGGTACACCTTAAAAACGTGTTTCTAGCTCTGCACAACTCGTGTCAGAAGGCTGCCTTCAAATCACGCCGTGTCATTTCCAACCTAAAATACTGTATTGACCAGTTTACTTCCAAATGTTGTTGTAACATTGTATTATTTTTAAATATGTTTCTGAGAAAGAGTCTTGTGCAACTGAGCTTTCTGTTTTGAATTGCTGGAGATTTTTAAGACAACACAATAGGGTTGGGGGCCTGTTTCACAGACAGCAGACTGCTATTAAAAAGCAAACAGCTTGCTAGAAGTGAGAGGCTATTTCCACCAGGGCAGAGCAGAGATCAGTTAGTTCTTTTTCACTGTATTTGATAGAACCATGTCAGTTCACCTGCATTAATCGTAACATGCTGCTTTTTGACTGCATGTCAGCAAGAAGATGTGCAAGGAAGTGTGTGTGGAGGGACTGCAAGCTACCGGTGAGAGATCTGGGCTGTAGGAAGGAGAAGAGAGGGTGTAGAGTGAGGAAGAAGGAAAAAGATTGCAGTAGGAGCCTCAGCAGATGTGATAGGAAGGAAAATTGAAGTATAGCAAATGAGACGTTAGTGGGTACTGCAAAAAGGAAATGGAAGAGAACAAACCTATGGGAGAAGTAACTTCGATTGCTCCTTTGCTCTTGGAGACAATGCACATCTTGAGTCGTCTGCCAAGCTTACTTAATGAATTCACAGCAATCATGTCTATCCTAGCTTTCATTTATCTATGCTCAATACAGAATGCTTTTGCCTTCTTTAATAAGATAGCATGTTTGTCCTTTGACAATCCTGATGCTTTTCTATTTAAGGTACACTTCCATATTTTTTATAGTGCAGCAAACTCCCCTCCTTTGGAGGTCATATGATCCTGGTAACCCAGGGTGGGTTGGAGGGAGACCAGATTTAGGTGAAGGAGGTTTACCTACATTTGGGATACACAGTTAAAACCAGGCAAAAAAGAGGGAAAATGATGGATAACAAGGACTTACCCAGAACTCCTCATATTTTTAATTTGTACACAGGAAAGTACCTGTGGGATATGCGATAATTCTCATACTCAACTGTGGTCCTGGATATGTCAGAAAGTTCCCTTGAAAAGCACTTCTTTGAGGTCTAATTGTCATTCCTGTTTTCTGCTAATGAAGTGGAACATTTCCCCAGTTCTTCCATCCATCCTTCCTTTCAGTCTCAAATGAGTTCCTTAGAAATTCAGGCAAGAATTGGTCATAAGAGGTTCCCAGTGGGAACATAAAAAACATACTATAGTACCTTCTTGTCAGTCTTAGCAGAAATGTTATCCTCATAAATATAGTTCTGTGCTAAAACTATACAGTGACAAAAGACTATTTAGTTCTTATTCTAGGGACAGGATTTTGTTCCAGAGCTATAACAGATTTTTAAGTTAAGACCTTACAGTAAATAAGGTAATATAGTAAAACATCAAGCATGTGAACGTACCTCAGCTGAAAAGATCTATCGATATAAATTTCCAGCGAAAGTCAGTATTTAGTCTATCTGAAATGAAAAGTAATACTTCCACATACAGGTTGAACAGGCATTTTGTTCAGTTTCAGTTCTACAGTGAAAGAGATTAGCATAAATTCAGATTAATTTAAAGTCGGTATAAAATAACTTTCCCTATCAAGATGACACAAAGCAAAGAGCTAACTTTTCATGTCAGCCCTTAGTTGAATAAAATAATATTTTAAGGGACAAATTTGTACTCAAGTCTGTAAGGTAAAATAAAATAAAATAAAATAAAATAAAATAAAATAAAATAAAATAAAATAAAATAAAATAAAATAAAATAAAATAAAATAAAATAAAATAAAATAAAATAAAATAAATAGTTCACCTATTCCAACTATTTAAAGTTCACTTGCTAGGTTTTACAGAAGTGACTATTAGCACAAACAAAAGGACCATAGTATCACAGAATCATAGAATGGTCTGGGTTGGAAGGCACCCCAAGCATCATAGAGTTCCAAGCCCCCTGCCACAGGCAGGGCCACTAACCTCCAGGCCTGGATCTACACCAGGTTGCCCAGGGACCCATCCAACCTGGCTTTGAACACCTCCAGGAATCGGGCATCCACCACCTCTCTGGGCAGCCCCTTCCAGCACCTCACCACTCTCTCTGTAAAGAAATTCCCCAGAATATCTAATCTAAACCTTCCCTCCGCCTGCAAGTTGTTACAAGTACTTTTACTATTGAGTCAAATCCCACTGAAAGGCAATATATTGTTAATCTGAACTACATCTGGCCATTTCATTTACTAATTCTTCTCCTGAACTCAGAAGTCCTGGTTTAGTTTGATTACACATAGGAGACCACTTATTCAAGGAGTTTGAGCTCAGACCTGAAAACGAAATTAAGCCTGCTAGACAGATCCTCACTGAAATAGATGTGCACACGTCTCTGGTAGTGTAGCCTCTTCCCAGTCCAGCAGCATAAGGACACTTAAGGGAATATGGAATGTTCCACACGGTGTGATTTAACAACACAATCTCCATTAGCTTTAATGAGAGTTGCACAATTAAATCTTCATGCAACGTGCTAAAAATTACTCTTCCAATTTAGTGCATAAAATAATAGGTCCACTTTAAAATGTGAAAGGATAGGGTAGGTGAATAGTTTTTGAAAAATGCATATGCCTCAGGTTGATTAGGCACTTAAGAAGAGGGGACAAGTTAAATATATGCTATGAGTCTTGTTGAATTAGACAGTAATAGAAAAAAACAGAAGGTATGAATGTTTGTAATTCTTCACTGTGAATCAGGTAAATAACTAGCTTGTCTCTGTTTCAAGAGCCAGTGTAAATGAATATCTAATTAAGGCTTTAAGTATGCTTCCACCAATTAAACAGACAATACACAAACCTTAAGAAACATAAAAGTCTTTTTTGTGCAGACCCAACAAGTTTCACACTGAAACAAAAGCAAGCTCTTCCCCTAATTTTTTTGCATATATGCCATTAGAAACATCTTCACTGGAAGAAACATTCTGGCCTGTTCATTTGGGAGCAAGAGGAGGTTATTGTGAACAAGTTGTGGAGGGCAAGTGAATTCCCATATTGATAAATCATCATTAAGAAACTTCTGAACAGCTCTCATATACCAGTGGAAAGCAAAAGCTTAAAGCAGCTTTTCAAGTCCCTTTGGAAGCCAAAGCAGGCTATGGATCACTAGTAATTTTGACTCAAAATAGGATATTCTACCTTCCCAATAAACTGCTATATTCTGTGGAAACCTTCATGCCTCACTTGGGTTTCAAGTACAAGGATTTTATCACTGCTGTAGATGTATATTTTTAGTGCAGCTCAATAATATATATGTAATTATATACCAGGCCTCAGCATTTCACTGAGTGTCCATTGACAGCTAAGAGCTTTCCACATATGTTGTATTTACAGGCAAGTTCTAATTTTACAGATACAGCCATGTCTATCTACAGCAGAGGGTCTTCACTGGTGCATTTACTCATGGCTAAAGTACAAACCTAACATTCATAAGCCTTTTCTCCTGAGGCTGTGTTTGGAGAACCACTCCAAATCCACATAGACTACGCCATATTTAAAGATTTGATGCTTTCTTTTTTTTTTTTTCCCAACGCTCTGAGCTTATTTGCTATTAATTAATTGATGAAAGAAAATGTAACGGTCCTCCAGTGTTTCTCTGTCCTGTGAAGTTAACCATACGTTACATGACTACATGAAAAGATTAAGTCCTCTCAGAACCAGAGCTGAACAGGAAAGTAGACAAATCGGAGTAGATACGGGCTTAAATATGATCATCATAATGAAAATACCTGCATTATCATCCATGGTATTTCTTCTACAAAACAAAGTCAATTTTGTCTTCTGCTGTCTTGACCATCACTCCTTACAATCTTCTTATTTCACAGCTATTCCTCTCAGAAGCAAATGTCTTGTGAACCTGTAATTTTATTTTTTTTTTAATAGATAGAGTACATTTAGAATAGCACTTTTGTATGGAATGTACAGTTAATTGCTTTGGTAATCTGAAAGCCAAAACTGTGCCACAGAAACCCAAACCAAGTAGCACTGCCAGACTAAGTCATGGTCCTTGGATATGGGGTCAAGATTTAGGTGAATATTTGGCTGCAGAACCTGATCTGACAACTGGGAGTGGCCACAAGTCTCATAAGATACTGGAAGTGGGATCCAAAGCAGAAAAGGTCTGGAAGGACAATTTAAAAATACCTACTCTCAAGGAAACATGCCTGTGAGTGTTACAGTGGATCATTTCAGACAGCGTTTAATAAAATATTCAGTTGGGAAAGAAAATTCTACCCTTTAACATGTCCTTGTAAGTTATTAGTCATGCTTCTCACAATGACAATAACAGACAAAAAAGCCAAATTGAAAAAGCTTATAAGATATGGTATAGGCCATGTTAAAGCCAGAACAATTTTAATTTGGGGAAAAAAATGGTTTATAACCTGAGAGCTGGTCTGTGGAACCACTTTCAGAGACTGAGTTACTGCTGTGTCTATTTTCATGTCATGATTAAATGGCTGCTGGATCAACTTCAGGTCAACAGCAGAGCTAAGTATCTAGTGTTCTGTGTTTCCTCAGACTCATGATTTTTGGGAAGCCTTCAAACCTGGTGATTTTTTGATGATATTAATTTTGAAAGGCACTGAGATATGATTAGTTCCTGAGGCACTATAAACTATGCTTATGAGATGACTTACCCATCAGTATTCTAGATCTATGTAGAAAATATAGCTCAAATGGTCATCTTCAGTGCTTACTGAACTATTCTAATTAATCTTCCCTCAATGCTACAATATAGATATATTGGTGTTTTGTTTTGCCTGGCACTTTTGCCATGTTCTCTGTTGGTATCAAGAAGAAGACACAGTTCACAGCTACATCGCATGCCCTGCAAGTATTCACTGAAACAGGATTAACCCTAATGATGAGATTTGGAACAAGTCAGTGTCCCAATATGTCCTCTCTAAGTGTGTTAGAATTTAGAACCTAAGCCACAACACTGAAACACACAGGCAAAAAGCTTTTGGTGTCTTCATTTTACTGGCAGACTGTTACCATTCACGTACTGGGAATAATCATTCATGTTCTCTGGGAGGACTTTCTCAAATATTTCGTTGTTTGTGCCAACATCCTGTGGTGCTAGGACAATGATTCTGTTTGCCCAACCATACATGCAGACACTTCCCTCCCTCCCGCCCCCCCGTCATGCACATACATGCTCTCCTGAAATGCTGTGCTTTTTTTCCCATATCTACTACATGGAGTGAACATCAGTGTTGACACTTGCACCTGGTCCAGGACCACCAGAGTTATTTGGGTGAACTCTGTAGCAGACATGAGTAGTGAATTTCTTGATGTGATCCTACCATGGGACATGAATGCTCCACTGTGATGATCTGACATTACAGTTCAGATAGTTTTTCTAAAAAAAATCATAACTACTTCTTTATTTCAGACAGGCTTTCTGTTTCTAGGACCATGCTGTGGTACTCATACTATGGATCTGTGGAAAGATTTGTTTGTCAGGATGAATATTATGCAAAGGAAACTCTGGTCAGTAATCCATTTTTCCCACTGAAGCCATCCTCAATGTTTTCAAATGCCTCTGAGCTGGTCACAAATCTGTATAAAGCAGTGGATGTTATCTATTTCTTTAATAAGTAAAGCATTTATAATGATTTCTATTGAACATTTTTCTTAATCTTTTATCACATTCTCCTTAGCAAGTAACTCTCTGGGGCCATTTTCAGCTGCACAGAGAATCTATCTCAAATTGCATGTAGGGTTATTAAAAGCATTACTTTTGTTAGACACTGATTTATCAGTGACCTAAGGGCTTCTCTTCAGCACATCTTCTGTATGCTAGATGCTCCATTCACACACAATGTCTTTCACAGCAAAACATGTTTGAGGGCTTAATGTCAGCTGACCACTGCTCTGCCATCTTAGATCTGGTTATCTATCGTTTTCATGTGGGGAAAAAGTCTTTTGAAAGCCTTTCAGAATGAAGCACCAAATCATCACTGATGTTCATACTTCCTGGTTTGTTCATACAGCAGTTCAAGGTGGAATTTCCTTCATTTCCATGTTAGGTTAACTAAAGCTGATGCGTATTAGCATGAGGGAATTGACAACAGTGCATAGAGAAAATCATTGTAAGTCAGATCATGCACAATTTTCCGTTCAGACCCTTAATCTTGAATTGCAGCAACCACTCTTATCCCATTATCCTGGATTTTGGCTTCTCCTAAGGAGATATATGCAATCATGCTAATATTGAGCTGAACTATCTATGCCCTTTAATGATTAAGGGAGATGAACACTCCACTGCATCCACTTTAAATTTAGTCTGACTAGGTACTAGTAAACTGCCAGGGGAACTTTACTGCTGACAGGCACTTATCTGACCAGTTGATGGTTATATCATCTTTCCTGGACTAACTTTTCTGGGTGAACTCATCTGACAACTAGGATGACAAGTACTTGGGATAAATTGAAAGAGAAACAGCACAAAGTTAATGAGAAAAAAAAAGGCCCAACTTACTTTTCTCAAAAAGTCTTTAAAAGAAATAAATTACTGCTGTTAAAATAAGCAGTTATATACAACATTCAGAAAAAAATATTTACTAGACTAAAAGTAATTCTGGAATGAAAGACATGAAAATATCTTTTTTCGTACTGTTGTTGACAGATCTGTTGATGACAGTGCTACAGCATTTTCTCTGAAGTCTATGATAATCAGCTGGTATAGGAACCACAAAGATTATTGGCAATAATATTTTGTTTGCAGATAGATATGCTGTGCTGAAGAAGCCTACTGATAATAAAGGTTTATCCCTCACAGAAGGGAACATTTTCTACTAGCAATATTATACATTTTTGAAAAGGTCATTAGTGTAAAAGATGATTTAACAGAACATGATCTTCTCATTTTATAAGAAGTAATAAAATATCTATTATCTATATTCAGAGAACAACATTCCACAACCAGACGTTTTTCCAGACAAGGGGACTGTATCATTATGATCATCTATTAGGAGAAAATGCTTTAGCTTCCTGGCTTTCAAAGTTTCAGCATATTTTCCTTCCCTGAGTTTTCTGTTCATTCTTGCCAGCCATACTAGGGTAACCTGTCTCCTTTATGATGGTGATGAAGTCTCTGTAAAGCTGAGATGCTAGATTCATCTTCCAGAGACTGGAAAGAGCTTGTAGGAAGAAGAATAATCACACCAAGATACAAAGAAGAGTAACAAAGGTCCCAGAAAGAACTAAACTGACCAACAGATGAAGCCACCGTTTTAGACCAAGACATGCAGGGACAAAATGACACCTGCCAATTGTGAAGTTGATGTTGACCTTGAGAAAGAAATTTTAAAAAGGTAGCAAAGGTCTTATTTCCCTCATAGATGAAGGGGGAGGAAAACAGAGAAGTGTAGATACAGTGAGGGTGGGATAAAGTTTTAAATGGTCTAGATATGGTCCCAAGACAAAATGCATATTTTGCACCAGTTTTCAACAAATACAGAAGTCCTGTGATCACAGAGTAAACGTAAACTAGGATATGGTACTAGATTTTATGTTAGCTGTGAAAGACAAATTGAAACTTAAAGAAGGTAATGCATTTCAGTGTTTGGGATTTTAAAAAAAGCTGATACGTGAATCATAGGTCCAGAAAAAAGATTTAAAACCCCCTAGTGAGCAGAGTGTAAAATTGATTGCAAAACATCACATAAAATAGCTATATTTTAGATGACTGCAAAATATCCAATAAAATATCTATATTTTAGAAGAGGAAGGCTATGAGGGAAAGAAATGCAAATAGCTATTATTCAATTATCCTGATTTCAATAGCATGTAACGCACTAAGACACATTGAGAAGATAATGGCCAAAGATATGTGAAATAACATAAAATAAATACAGACTGGTTAAAGGCAGACAGTGTCAGTATTGATATTGCATAAGAAAATAAAAGGTTTTTTACAGAAAAGCAATCTTTCTCTGAATTTCCTTAGGCGTCTGATATAAAGTCATATATAAATTTTTAGTCAAACTAGAGGAAACAGGGCTAAGAATTCAGTTAAGACTAAAGAGATTTGCTGCAAAGGAAGGCAAATTATCCTGAGTTAGGCCCTGAGCTGCTTTGGTTTGGCTGTTTCTTGTACATGAGCTAACTCACAGCTGGAATTTGCACACTTGCCTGCAGGCTGCACTCAGGTAACAACATTCCCAAAGACAGTGGCCTACTTGGTTTAGTAAAGCAAAAGCTAAAAGTAAACATCTAAATACACTAAGGCATTAAGGGCCTATAGGGAAAATAATCATTTCAGCTAAAGGAAAACGTTTGCAAAAGAACAGTTGAGGACGAAGTGATCATGGCTAGGTAAAACCGGGACGATAGATGTTTCTAGGTGGGAGAAAAATGGCATGATATTCAAATGTACCCATGGCAAAAGGCTACCCAGTTTTAGGACAGGAGGGGGAAGATCCCATTGCTTTTATCTTCTACTATATATGAAAAACAGTTTTTCATACCATGAAGTCACAGCCTTTAAATTATGCCACAATACACTCCTCCACTACAGGTTTTTGTTGCAAGGTGTAGAGAATCACAGCATCACAAAACAGTTTGAGTTGGAAGAGACCTTCAAAGGGCATCTAGTCTAACCCCCTGAGTGAGCAGGGACATCTTCACTAGATCAAAAAGTTCAGACCCCCATCCAACGTAACCTCAAATGTTTCCATGGATCGGGTATTTACCACCTTGGGGGGTGACATCTTCCAGTGTTATACCACTCTCGTAAAAAAAAAAAAAAAAAATCTTTTCTATATCACACAGTTATTCTTTTGATATAGCCTTTTATTTTGTGCAGGCGTATCGCGCCACTACATCAGCTACCTTTGTGCATACTCACCCCACTACACTTGAGACATATGGTTGAATATTATCACCCTGCAAGTGACCATCTGTGGATTATAAAGGCAAGCATAATGCTGTCTTCTTCTGTGTGTGATACATACAACTCCCACTGACTGCTAGTTAAATGATAGCAGTGGGAGTGTTGCATAGCAAGCAAACACTGATAAACAAAAAACAAGTTTCTGCCCAGTATGCAACACAAAGATGTATTTTTAAATGAGAATTTCAGCCTCATATCTGAATTTGTGCCTTGCATGCAACCATTTCAGTGTGGTGCTCTCTACCATGATGATTTCATATGCAAATAATAGAAATAACATAGAAGACTAGCAAGTAGGGTAAGCCCTGTCTTGACATAACCTTCTACTATATAAGCCTGATCAAATGTGGCTTTTGATTAAAACTACATTATTTATACTACAGGTGTGGTAACATAACATTTGCAATAGATAGTGATCTGTTGTGATAAAAATGGCAGGAATAAATAATATCTATCTCTGCCCTTTCATAAGATTAACATCTAATTAGATTTTGGTCAAATTAAAATAAATGAGAGTACTATGTCTCGTGTGGCTTACTTCTGTTAATGTTTGTGTATCTCTGGAGCATGTATAACACGTACTATACTCACAAGTCCCATGGGACCTCTTTATCAAGTACCTGCATTTAGGGGCAGTTACTATGTCCCCAGTAAGGACGTTAAAATGAGAGGTTGTTCTTCCTGTAAAAAAAAAATGTCTTTCTTATATCAAGATAAAAGCTCATCCAGATCCTCTAGGCAATTTCATTTTTAGTGCACTACAGCACAAAAAATTGGTAAAGGAAGATGAGATGGCTCAGAGGCTTCTTTTTGAGAAGCAGGCATCAAGGCTTATCTAAGATATTTTGCTTTGGATGATGAGTTTGAGTTCATAGATGACCAAATTTCTCCTTAATACATGCAATACTTCTTGATTTAGGTCAAGCTCAATTTAATAAAAAAGAGGTTTTGATAAGGTTTAGCATATTTTAAACCTACAAGAAATATACACAAAACCAGAAATAGCCAAATAGCAACCCCCTTTTAAATCCTCAAAAATTAAAGAAAAAAAGGAAGTTATCTTTTCCTGGTTGTGATTAAAGTACAGCACTGATTTATTTTTTTTTTTTTAAAGTAACAGTGTGGTGGTTTGTTTTATTTCACTTGAATGCTCTTCCCACTTAACTAGTCCATGTATATATGATGAATATTGGGAAAAACTGTCTTTTATGAGAATGATCTTCCACCTATTCCACTGTTTTAATGTTCTTTCTGACTAGACAACTCTTCTTTTTTCAGACTGGTAATCAAAGCTCTTTGCAATTATTTTTTTAAAATTAAGATTCACAAATGCACTAAAAATAGGGTTTCACTGTTCACATCAAAAGTCTGCCTTTCTTAGTTTTCTGTCTCCATCATTTGCCCCTAAATGGTAGCCCATGGGATGACCATCCATTTTATTTTCCTCTACAGATTTTCCAGCTTCACAATTTTTCAATAAAATGAATATTTTTAGCTTATTTTGCTTTATCTTTTCATTAACACTCAATAGCTTGCTTCATCATGACTTGGATTCATATGGCATCCTCAACATGCTACAGCAAGGAGCCCACCAATCTGACACCTATTCTGTGATGTATCACCTCCTCGTGTTTGTTTCAAATCCAGCCTTGTTTGACAGCTCGTATTTCTTGCCTTGGCAGAGGCTAGGTGTGTTTTTCACTCTGTGCATCATCGGTTTCATTTTTCTTTGTTGAATTTAGCCTCTCATTTATCTATGCTATTTTTTTTCCACTTGATCTGTGGACATGAATCATAGTTCTCCCCAAACAGTCTCAATCACAGAATGAGGAATCCCAGCCTCCTGGCTCTTTTTTTTTGCATGGAAGCTGTCCAGTGCATCTAATTGCCATTGTTGCCCTTCTCTAAAATTTTTCCATACATGTCCATACTACTTGAGCTGGTGATGAACTTCAAACATGTAGCAATACAGGGATTTCTGTTTTATTTCCTAAGCTTTTTCAAAATAATTCCTAACATTTTGTTTGTTCTTTAACTGCTGCTGTCTATAGAGATGATGTTTTCCTGGAGTTATCATAAACCCAAGCATTTTCTCCTGAAATGTGATGACTCATGAGAAGCCATCATTTTAAATGTGAAGGTAGGAAGGCTTTTTGAAGAATCATAGAATGGTTTGCTCAAGGATGATCTAGTTCCGATATGGCAGGGACACCCTCCATCCACTAGAACAGCTTGCTGAAAGCCCCACCCAACCTGGCCTCTCTCTTCCCTTCTCCAGGGAAGAGAGAGCAACAGCTTCTCTGCGCAGCCTGTTCCACTGTCTCACCACTCTCACAGAAGATTTTTTTCCCTATTACCTCATCTAAATCTACTTTCTTTTAGTTTAAAGGTATTACCCCTATCCTATCACTAAACTCCCTGATGAACAGTCCTCCAGATTTCCTGTAGGTCCCTTCAAGTACTGGAAGGCCACTATAAGGTCTCCCTGGAGTCTTATCCTCTCCAGGCTGAACAATTCCAAGTTCACAATGAAGTGAGGTGCTCCAACCCTCTCATCACCTTCATGGCCCTCCTCTGGACTCACTCCAATAAGTCCACGTCTTTCTTGCACTGGGTATCCCAGAACTGGATGCAGTGCTCCAGGTAGGGTGTCACAAAAGCAGAGTAGAGGGTCAGAATCCCATCCCTTAACGTTCTGGACATGCTTTTTTGATGCAGCACAGGATACACATGTTCTCAGGAGTGAAAAGCCTATGCATTTCATTATAAACAGCACACACACCACCAGCAGCATGAGATACTTCCAGGCATTTTATCATGTTTACATTGGAAATCTTTTCTAAGGAATAGTTACCAATTTACATGTTGAGACTTTGTGAGGGAGAGAATTTAAGTCTCTGTTTTATAAAAAACTATTCATTATAAAAGACTGTTCTATAAAAACTGTTTCATAGATCATTAAGAATTCTGAGGATTCCTGTCTACTTACAGCTCTACTTAGAAGAAAGCAGGCTATCTACTATTTTTTCCTTAAAAAAAAAAGAGTGCGTTTGGACTATCTCTGTCTTTTTCTACTTAGTTTTAAACTCAAAATGTCTGGTATTACTGTGCTATACCAGGTATTCCTTGAAGTATATTTAATAATGAAATATTTGTAGAACTAATGCATATAAAAGTAACTTTGAATTACATAAACCTTCAAAAAATTCATAGAAGCACTCTGCAGCAAAATTTTCATTAAAAAATACTTCTGAGCCCCGAAGTAATGAACACCCATAGGACCAAAGTATCAGCACACAACGACATGCTTCATGGCTTTGCGTGCCTCAGTAATTAATGACACATTGTGCTTCATGTTAGCCTTGTAAGCCGCAGCATGGAAATGACCAGGACCAAGGAGAGCAGATAAGGTGAAGCACCGTTGTAAAAGCCTGTCCTTTTGCATATTCCAGCTGAAGGCATCTACACTTGTGTAAGCATGTAAGGATTTGGGGAATGAAATGGGGAAGCTGGGTAGCTAGTGCCTGTAGAGTGGGAAAGAACTCAAGCAACTGTTCTGCGAGGTGCAAAGAAGATGGGAGAGCTATTAGCCAAAATGTCCACTGTGCTAATGAAAAGCATAAGGAGAAATGACTGTCAAGCAGTGACTTTAAAAGCCGGATTTAGTTCTGGAACTTCCATGGCAATTTTGCTTAGATGGGTAGAGATCTCTCACCTTTAGGAATTGCCAGAATTCCTGTTGTTTTTCACCTGGGAATAGCTTGCTTTTCAGGGTTAAAGATTGACATCATGTTTTGGTTCTTACCCCTTCCCTCCTTCCCTGCTAAATTAACCTGCTCTTGACAGGCATTGTTATTTTGTCTCAGGAAACACGTCTATGTTTTACTTATGTGTTTCATATGTGCTCCCCAGAGGCCTTAGCTCCACAGTCACCTCCTGAAGACAACATCATTTTGAACAGCAGGTAGGTGGTAGGTCACCCAATGGTGCCACTGTCATTGCTGATGAAGATAGTTCTTGGCTGGCACGTGTTGGCAAATGGCCATCCTGTTGCACTCATTCAGAAAGTAACCCGTGACAAACAGTTGTGTGAGACGTTTAGCCTTTCAACTATTTCAAGGAAAGTAATAAATAAGAATTTCTTTGTGCAGTCTTCAGATATTGGCTTAAATATAAAAGAGCTACTTTGCATCTGATTTAATTTGAAATGTATCTAGAAGTCTTTATAAAATTCTAAAAATCTTGAAAATCAATGATAGATTTTCAATTTATTTTTTATTTATTGTAGCATTTTAGTGCTACTGAAATAAAAGTCTTCTAAAAAGGCATTCAGAAAAGTGTGTAACACAAACATACAAGCTTAGCTGTATCACTTAAAGGATTAAAAAAACCCTGCAACTGCTAGGAATAAATCACTTTTACATGCTTATCTAGCTGCTGTAATGTTAAAAGATTAAAAATTTGAGAACCACCTTGTCATATACTCATGTTGTGTATATTTGGCCCTTTTACCTGGTCTCCACTGATGGGTGTTCACTGATTTCTAGGTCAGGAACTGCTAGACTTTGACTGCTGGGCCTCATGTGAGGACATTGGTAATGTACTCCTAAGAAAAGTGAAACTGCTGTTCCTCCGCTCCTAGAAGGAGTTTTGTTGCCTTCTTCCATTCACCTGTAGTCCTGGACTCCTACCATCTGATGTCTTCTGTGGCTTCTTCTATGCCTCACCTTCCCAATGACTGTTGTTTCCTCTCCATAAAATTTATCAAGTCTTACATGGTAAGTTTCCATAGTAAACTGGTTTGTGGTTGTTCTACCTATCTGAGTACTATAATGTATTTCAGTTTCAAATAAGCACTGTTTAGAGAATTTAATTTACACCTCTTTTTTCTTTTTTAAATTTTAATTTTATGGGTAAAACTTTTGAGCAAATATGATGCTCTGATCCACAATGTAGATGGCATTCTCATTTGAATTGCTGCAGCTGTTGTTGAATTCCTGCAGTGGAGGATTTACATGAGATAAAAGTGCAAATTATTACAGTTCACACCGGGGGCTCAAAAATAGACCATCTACTTGGAGTTTGCTGAGACTGATACAGTTGCACTACTCTTTTTTTTTTTAGTACTGAAAGTAAACAGATTTGGGAAACTTTGCCACAAATGCTTATATAAAGTCATCATGAAATTGAAGTAGACATACCATATGCTTCTCATTACAAACAGTCTTAATTTTTAAGTAATTGGAAATTGAGTATGAAAGATGATTCCTGGACTTGTTTGTACCATTGCTCATTAAGACTTCATGGCTCCAGTGTTGACTGCTGAGTGCCAGGGATGAAATACAGCAGAGCCATACACTCTCAAGAACGTTGCAACTATACCCAAAAACACCAACCTGTGCCCTGATAAACTATCACACCTCAGTAGCCCTGTTGTGACTGCCACTACACATAGTTGCCTGTGGCAGTCACAGAATCACAAGGTTGGAAAAGACCTTTAAGATCATCAAGTCAAACCGTTCCCATCCTCTACTAAACCATATGCCTAAATACCTCATCTACCCACATCCAGTGAAGGTGACTCACCCACCTCCCTGGGCAGCCTGTTCCAGGCCCTGACCACTCTTTCAGTAAAAAAAAAATTTCCTAACATCTAATCTGAACCTGCCCTAGTGCAGCTTTGTGCCATTTACCCTTGTCCTATCTCCTGTCACCTGGCCGAAGAGAACATCACCCACTTCCGTAGAACCTCCCTTCAGGGAGTTGTAGGTGGTGATAAGGTCTCCCCTCAGCCTCCTCTTCTCCAGGTTAAACATCCCCAGCTCTCTCAGCCACTCCTCATAGGATTTGCCCTCCAGCCCCTTCACCAGCCTGGTTGCCCTTCTCTGCACTCGCTTGAGGACCTCAATGTCCTTCTTATGGTGGGGAACCCAGAACTGGACACAGTACTTGAGATGCAGCCTCACCGATGCCGAGTGCAGGGGCAGAGATCTCTGGAGAGATCACTCCATGCTACATGCAAATTAGCTGATTAACCAAGGGGGAAACTCCTGCAAGGGAACCGATGTAAAGCAGTTTGTCACCTTTGTTATTTGCTTGTTTCATCAAAGGCAACCCATATGGCTCTGTGAACAAATTACAGTGCAGCCTATATTCAGTACATGGGGGTATGGTGCATCTTTTATCAAAAAACATACTTAACGTCCATAACCTCAATTTGAGAAACCCTGTCTTGATCTGTGAAGCAGATCAACAAATGAGAAACAAAATTAAGAGTCCATAAGAGCATTCACAGACTCTGCTGAAATGGGGCTTATCCAAATTTCTGTGGTGATTTGGCTGGTTTCTTGTATCTGCTACAAATTCCCAAAGCTGTTTTGAATGGTTTTACCATGATCGTTGTTCTGATGGTTTCCACTGGAATCACTGGAGCTGCTACAAAGTTTTACTGGTAAAAAAATTCAGAGGATGCTAATTTGGAAGTGATGCAAAGGTAAAGAGTACAAGGTAAACCCGGGCAGACATCTTTAACACTAAAATTCCCACTCACAAGGCAACACACAAAAAAAAAGCCATTAATTTTCCCTCGTTCCACCATCCTATTGGGAATGAGTACTAATTAGATACCTTTTCCTATGAAAAGTCCTCCCATACCAGCAATTCTTTTACAACACAACTCCTTATGAGAATAGAGCTCCTGAGTCATCATGTCTAGTCACTAGCTTTCAGAAACATCACATTATATAAATTGATTAAATGCTAATGCCAAAAGGCAGTAAGGCTACAGTGTGCAACGCTGATACACAGTCTGCAGGATTGGTGGTGCTTAGCTGTTTATTAAGTAAGCTACAACAACATATTCAACTGCACTATTGATAGATCACTTGTATTATACTAGGTAAGGTATGAATGCTAGAAGGACACAAATCACACTGGACAAAATAATGGGCAGGCTAGCTCCTGATATGACCATAATAGTTGCTCTATGCTGGAGCGGGAGTACCTAGTGACAACCAATTTATAAAGCATAGGTAAAATGAAGAAGTATTTTATATTCAGATTGAGAGAAGATTTTGTTTGAGAAAACAGCAAGGCTGAACATAAAGTGGAATAAAAGTTTAAACTGAAGAAACAGACCCATCATAGTTTCTGGAATTCAAACTTTTTGAAGTTTTAAGCAAGCCATTTTTTCCTTTGACCTTCTCTGAAAACTAACTCACTAGCGACTCAGGGTTTCCAGCAACCTCTCAGGCAGAAGACAACTCTTCTATTATATTCTCTCCCTTGGTCTCTGGAAGCCTTCAAAGCTGATGAAAGTTTTACTTTGCTGGGAACTGGTTTGGCTCCTGTGTAGTATCTCACTGAATATGTAGATGTGAGTGCTCTCCCACTCACACTGGGTAGACCTAACTAGGAGTAACCTCACTGGAACCTGTAACTTCACTAATACCCCACTAGCAGAAAACCAGTTTAAGAAGAGAACTAGGTTCTACCTATAAAATTTCAAAACCTAGGCTTGAGAAATGAAGCCTGGAATTTTGCTGTCATGCTCCAGTTATAGATTGCTATAAACACTGTAGAAATGGGGGCTTTCCTCAGCTAATGTGCAGAGTTAACAATACTGTTGGAGAGGGGTTATCTGCTGCAAAACTCTGATTTATTGGAGAAATTTGTGTGTTTTTTTGGTCCTACTTGGCAGCAGATGTGGAGTAAGAAAGACTTTGCCTTAAAGCATGTTGGCAAACCTAGAACTGCTTTCCCTTTTACTCTCCAGTGCTTTCTGCTTTACGTTTTGCTCCCTGGTAGAGAGGATCCTAACAAGTTATTTGCTGTTAGAAGACCTACAGAAAAAGCAAGTACTACAATTGCTTCCTGTGACACATGACTGTGATTCTGGCTTTTGCTGTTTGACTGCAGGCCTTTAGACTGTTTTAAAGTACTGTGAAGTTCCTTAACCTGTGAGGCACAGAAGCATGTGTGCTGATTATCCAGATCTAATTATCACTTCCATCATTGCTTTCAGTCACAGGATATGGAGCTTATTGACAATATTAAATATTTCATTTTTATGTAATAATTGTTAGCAATTAGTTCATATATCCCTGTACCCTGCAACCCAACTTGAAATGGCTCCAGTCTTTCAGTCAAAATTTAATAGCCATGATCTTTTACATTCTTTAATACACCCCGTGAAAGGCAAGTTCTGCTTCCACTGAAGACTTAGGATATTATTCCAAAGACCCTCTTGCATAAAAACCTGACAAACACATTCATCAAAGCTTACAAGAGAAACAGATTGTACCTGGGTGAGTGCAGCCTCCTTGTGCTGCATTATGAAAATTAATCATTTCTCCCCAGTCATAAGGGCAGCTACAACTCTTACCCAAAGTAACCTTCACAACTGTACTAATCTTACCTAAAGCTGAACTGCAGGCAGCACTTACTACAGCCAGACATTGACACAAATGACTAAGTGCAAATTCTGTCTATACTCTGGCCAACTCCCTCTTTGGGACTGATGCTTCCTGATGGTCTCTTTTGGCCTCACCATCCCAGCTGGTCACTTCACCTAAGTAGGTCTGCTTCTTTCTATGCTATGAGCAGAGGAGAACATCCTACCTCCAGGAGAATGAAAAGAGAGATCAAAGCAAAGAAATTGGGAGGATGTCTTGACCTGCTTAATGGATGAGGGGAAGGCGGTGGATGTGGTCTACCTGGACTTCAGTAAAGCCTTTGACACGGTTTCTCACAGCATTCTGATTGAGAAACTGGTTGCCACTGGCCTGGACAGGTGGACCCTCTGATGGGTTAAAATCTGGCTGGATGGCCGGGCCCAAAGAGTGGTGGTGAATGAACAAAACCCAGCTGGAGGCCAGTCAGGAGTGGTGTCCCCCAGGGCTCAGTCCTGGGTCCAGTTTTGTTCAACATCTTTATCAATGACCTTGATGAAGGGATTAAATGTTCCCTCAATAAGCTTGCAGATGACACTAATCTGGGAGGAAGTGTTGATCTGCCTGAGGGTAGGGAGGCTCTTCAGAGGGATCTGAACAGACTGGACTGATGGGCTGAGACCAATGGGATGAGGTTTAACATGGCCAAGTGTAGAGTGCTGCACATGGGACATAACAACCCCATGCAGCACTACAGGCTTGGGGAAGACTGGCTGGAGAGCTGTCAGGCAGAGAAGGACCTGGGGGTGTTGATTGACTGCAGGCTGAATATGAGCCAGCAGTGTGCCCAGGTGACCAGGAAAGCCAATGGCATCCTGGCTTGTATCAAAAACAGTGTGGCCAGTAGGTCTGGGGAGGTGGTTGTGCCCTGTACTTGGCATTGGTGAGGCCACACCTCGAGTACTGTGTTCAGTGCTGGGCTCCCCACCATAAGAAGGACATTGAGGTCCTCAAGCGAGTGCAGAGAAGGGCAACCAGGCTGGTGAAGGGGCTGGAGGGCAAATCATATGAGGAGTGGCTGAGAGAGCTGTGGATGTTTAGCCTGGAGAAGAGGAGGCTGAGAGGAGACCTTATCACCTCCTACAAATTCCTGAAGGGAGGTTCTAGAGACATGGGTGATCTCTTCGGCCAGGTGACAGGAGATAGGACAAGGGAAAATGGCACAAAGCTGCACTAGGGCAGGTTCAGATTAGATGTTAGGAAAAATGTTTTTACTGAAAGAGTGGTCAGGGCCTGGAACAGGCTGCCCAGAGAGGTGGTTGAGTCACAGTCCCTGAATGTGTTTAAAAACAGGGTAGATGAGGTACTTGGGGATATGGTTTAGTAGAGGACGGGTACGGTTGAACTCAATGATCTTACAGGTCTTTTCCAACCTTGTGATTCTGTGATTACATGCTCATTGCCTGGTTACAGTCTACTAATCCCTGTAAACTCAAGTTTTGCTGATGTAAGTTTTTCAATAGGTGACTTCTTTTTCTCATTAAAAAGTTTTAAGTTTAAATACATTACCTTCTCTTCCCGACAAAAAGATTACCCTGGCAATCACCCCTGATGCACGTGCCAGGAGCCTGCCCCTTCAGAAACCTGATCGGTGCAGTAAACACTGTTTACCTAGAAACTTTCTGGAAGGTCTGAAAACTTGATAAGCCTCCACTGACGCCACCTTCTTTGGCCTAATGTCCTGTGTCCAGACCTGCAAACATATCTTGACAATATAAGAGCTAATTTAGTCTATAATGACCATAAAAGCCAGCACTAGCTGCAAAGCTTGACTGGTGAGTAGGTTTATCTGAGCCCATAAGTTGTTCATTTAGATTTCATAGGTTTTCAACATCCCTACTAATCAATACAGATTATGAAATGTAGTTGACCAGATTCTTTAAACATGTATGTATCCCATTAGATATGGGATTCCAAATAATCACAGAATCACAGAATCACAGAATTGCAGGGGTTGGAAGGGACCTCTAGAGATCATCGGGTCCAACCCCCCTGCCAAAGCAGCTCCCTAGCTCATATTGCACAGATAGGTCTCCAGACGAGTCTTGATTATCTCCAGAGAAGGAGACTCCACCACCTCTCTGGGCAGCCTATTCCAGTGCTCTGTCACCCTCACTGTGAGAAAGTTCTTCCACATGTTGGTGGGGAACTTCCTGTGCTCCAAAATATAAAATAATATAAAGTTTATAAATATGTAACTGTAAAAGACTAAAATTTTAAAAAATGAAGGGGGGCTATCTTCAAGTAGAAGCATTGGTTTTATACTTCAGACATTATATCCTTTAACCAAGATGGCTTCACTAATTTTTCCTGGTTTCTTATGGGATGATGTTTCTCAATGCCTCCTTTAACTGCTTTCCAGACAGAGCTCACTAGTTCAGTATGTCTCTCTTGGATAGCTGACAGGGTTCATGGGTGACTAAGAGGACATGTCTTACTCATACGAGGTCTTCAGGGTCCTATCTTAATCCTACTGAATATTAGAATTTGAGTAATGAGTTACTGGCAACATACTTTCACAAAATCACTGTGTTACACATGAAACAAGGGTAAATGAGCTAAAGAAGGAGATACATACTATAAAAATTAAGTGCACACATTCTAAATAAACAGGGTTTCATTATTAAGCTATATTTTACTGAGCAGATATAATAAACAGGAGGTCATGGTTAAATACCACAATGCTGCTGTGCATACAGCGGACTGGTAGGTAATGGACTTTAGCTGTACTAAAGCTTCAGTGCCGTCATCTGTAACCACTAGGACTTGCTGCTTGCACTGAAAGATAAAGGTCAGAATACACTTTTAAAAGTATTACACTAAAAATGGAATCTATTGATTTGACATGGTTTAAAATAGTATTATCACTAACAGTGGCTTTTCATCATCAGGGTCAATTTTTATTCATGGTTTATTTGACATCTTTTTGGGTTGATTTTTCTATTGGCTGTGATACATTAAATGGGCTTTGATAATTTGAAAACCTAATGCATCAGCTATGTGATTTCATAATGAGCATGCCATTAACCTCCCATTATTTGGGAGGTTATCTCTAGATCACTTTGGTGCATTTAAAAGAGAAGACCATCAGCAGTAAAATACGAGGTATCTCTCCATAGAAATGACACAGCAGAGAAAATAGCACTGCTTAGAAACCTTGTAGGAAATAAAAATCCTACACTTTCGTCTGTGTGTAAAAGACAGATGATGTCAGCTAAATGCTAATTAATATCACATAATTAATGTATGAGGTACAAAAAAACCCCACTTGTGTTCCTTTGTTTTCCCCCAGCACAAATCAGCTATTAACTTGGCTAACTTGTCATTTGAACTAGGTTTACAAGTGCTTGTGTAAGTTGATCAGCATGAAACTGATGGGCTATATAGATCAATGTTCACTGAAAGCTCTGTCACAGTTGATGCTCCAGTCTCTACCAGGCAGCTCCCCAGACTAAGTAGAAGTAGAAGACCTGATCCACTTGAAAGGATGTCTAAGTTGTTTTTACAAGAAGTGAGTGATATAATCCCCAGTATTGAGGTGAACAGCTCCAGTGCTGGCATACTCCACAGTGGAGGGCTCTAGTGCAATGCACAGAGGGGTTTCCTGAGTTGGGAGATCCTCAGGGGAAAGCCAAGAGCTGCCAGGAGCCTGAAGCTCACCCTACAGCGGCTGATGAGACCTAAGCAAGGCCAGGAGAAATGGTGGCCAGGCTGTCCCCACCAAAACACCCCCAAACCCCTTAGGGTGTACCTGCAACCAGAAGTGTTGTGAACAAAAAGCAAATAGGGCATGATACAGCAGTAAAGGTGTGATGCTATAGTCTGTGTGTCAGTTTGCATGAAAGGCATTCAGAATGGGCACTGAAGTTCTGCCAGCACAACCAGGGCACATTGTTAACCACCCAGCAGAAGGTTCAGGTTGGATATTAGGAAAAAATTCTTCAATAAAAGCTTGTTAAAGCACTAAAACAGCCTAAAATCACAGAACGTGTAGATTCACCATACCTAGAGGTATTTAAAAAATGTGTAGATGTGGTGCTTAGGGCCATGGTTTACTGGTGGATTTGGCATTGCTAAGTTAATGGTTGGATTTGATGATCTTAAAAAGTCTTTTCCAAACAAAACAATTATTCTACGATTCTATGAACAGTATGACCAGAATTAGAGGGCCTTACATCTAGTTAGGTGGAAGAAAGGGTCAACAAGGATTATTGGACTTCTTGGATTTGATGGCCTGGCACATCAAATCCACATTGTGCTCTAGTGGACACCAGTATACCCTAATGCCATTAAGTCAGGAAGGGGCAGAACCCATCTCTATTTCTGGTGTGACAGGGGGATCCCAGCAATTAACTGTACCAGAGGCCAAAGTAGAGCCTAAATGGGAACATATGGTAGAAACACCCCATGGGAAGACGGACAAATTGTTTGACAATATACTGGTCAAGATAAGGGGATGGAAGTATGGATACTGAAGGCCTCTTGGACTTGCTGTATTTACAACTGTGTCGTGTGGGTGCAAAACCCTTATACTAAGTACAAAGAAAATCCTCCTACATACCATGTAGAATTCAATCTTACAATATATAATATACCCATTTTTCAATTACATTAGTGACTTTGCAGATTCCAGGCTTGGAAAAAGAGGTTGGAAAATGATGTGAGAAAATATATGCATATGGAACAGTAGGAAATTTTATGGATAACATACATGCAACACACACATACACAAAGAGTTTTTCTGTATCTTACATGGACAGTATGCCTGTCAGGAGCATAAAAGTGGTGGGAAACCTCTGAGGTTGGTAAAAAACCCAGGGTTCCTTTCCTCAGAAAAATAAAGCATCAAAGAATGCTTGCTTGGCAAGTAATTTTCTTTGATAAGTTCTTCCAGCCCTGCTGCTCACAGCTATTGCACTGTCTGTACTGCTTTCTTTCACCACTTACGTATTAGCAGCACAAATTGTCAGATGCAGCTAGCCCTCAGGAACAATGACATTTCTCTTGAAGAATGGCTACAGAGTGCAAAGTCATAAGTCTTGGGGAGCAGAGCAGGAGAGAGAGCTCAGGCTCATTTTACCTAGAAAAAAAAAAAAAAAAAAAAGATATGCTAAAACATCTGAGATAAAAGTACTTTTCCATCTTAGGTAAAATGGGATTTTAAAACAAGGCATTTAAACAAAACCACAGAAATCCAAATCCCTCTGTGTGACTATGGTATTTATGCAGGGCTTTTAACAGGCAGAAATGGATCTCTCTGTACTGCCACATTTGTATGGCTGGATAATTCTGGGCTGATTTTGTAAGTACCTAGCACAAGTAAAAGTAACCTGAGGAGCTTCGTAGTCTGGAAGATACAGACTGCCCCAAAGAAGACATCAATTAATACTAGGAGTTAATTACTTACTGCAAACTGATGATACGAGTTACAATACTTGCTAACTTGGGTGTTCAGAAAAGCCCTTCCAGTATCACATCCTGAAGGAAAAGGGGATGGAATACAGTTTAGACCCTAGAGTAAAAGATCGGGACAGACAGCTGTTCTACAGCTGCTTTTCTTTTTTTTCAGCTAGACTAAAGTTGCTCAAGTCAAAGAGGTGAGTCAAATTAATTACATTTCTCAGAGAAAACCATTACAGAGCAGTGTTCGCATGCCAGCTCCAAGGTACTTCTCTATTAGTCCCAACCGCAGGGCATACCTTGGGGTCACTGGGATGCAGCGCATTTCTGAACCCTGCTCTTAAAGTTGTTCCAGCTAGGAGTGACGAATGGAGAGCAGAAATTTGCTACTGAGGGGGAAGCAGAGATGATAACTTGGGGCCCAAATAGACCCTGGCTTGTGAAGGTCACGTTTTCTCCTTTCTGTCATGCATTGGTCATCTTTCTTTGCTGTGCCTGCTGGTTCCTGATGTGGCACTTAGGAACATTTCGATTATTGTTTATGACAGAAAAACAAGTCAGTGAGTTCAAAAGTGGAAAGGTCTGAAATAAACGTGCTATTTAAACAAACAGGACTCTGATTTTACTACATTAAGCTGGAAGTGTCTAAAGAAGAGGATTTTTATAAGCACTATCTTATGCTTCTACTCTCTGGATTTTCAGAAATCAAGTGAAGTAAGACAGATTCTAATGGATAAATTTGAGTGAAAGGCTTCAATAACAGAATATTTACATTTCCCCTCTTCAGATGGGTTTAGATTTGAAAGCTGCTAAATAGAGTGGAGATGATTAAGAGGAAGACCAGACTGCCTCACCTTCCACCAGCACTTTGAGTATTAGCAAGTATATTTGTAGGGGCAACTAAGCCCATGAAAAGTAATATATTGGCTGTAATGCTACAAAACAGGAAAGGATTTCAGTACCAATTAAACACACCACACATTTTGAAATAAGAGATAGTAACACTTAGACATTAGCCATAAGATCAAGAGCTTTTGAGCAGAGCATTATCAAACAGATGGGAGGGGGGCAGAGGGAGTAAATATAGCTGTAAGGCTGAGGCATCGTGTTCCAAGTCAGCTAAAAGGAAATGTGCATGGACAAACCCCAACTTGTAGGAGTCTAAAAAGGAAGTGCTGACCCAAGTTTAACTATAGTAATGTGAATAATACTACACTAATATACCATTACCATATGTATTATAATTCTGCAGCAACAGATTTTACTGAAGAAGACAGCTGCAGTGCTGAAGTTTTAATCATCTCAAAATTACAAGGCAGAAAAATTACTCAGGCCTCAAAATCTGAGTATCACAAAAGGAATGGCTATGAAGACTGTCATTATGATAACTATTTGGTCTTTCTTTTTGCTAAAAGGATTGTTAATTCTCAAGTTTGGCTTTGAAGTCTGCTTGTAATGGGACACTGCTGTATATTTTCAAGTGTCCACCTATTATTTTCAAAACAATAATGAGTTTTCTAAGGTCTGAGATAAAGAGACAGGGTTTAAGAGAGCGAGCTCAATAAATGATAGATCTCTGGCTCTAAAGGAGGTCAAAATACCTTGCCTCTGAATGAGCTATCAGTGTAAAAAGAAAGAAGGAAAATGTTGATTATTCTTAACATATGCTGAGGAGTGGATGCAGTCAGGAATGTATCCCAAGGTCATCTGGTTGTCAGGTACTGGATGTTTTGGAAACATGTTATGGCTTCTTTATTGTTTGGTTACCCATGCTTCTTCTGAAGAAACCAAAGCCCAGAGGGATTCCTGGCTCTCATTTCATTGTTGTCCAGATATGAGAAGGCACATGCTTGGGTCGAGAAGCCTGGACATACATTCAGGTCCACTAGGTTAAATTCAGCCATAGTGATGACACTCCAGCTGGGACCTATAAAATTTCAACTATGAAAGGCATCAACAACTTGATGTCTGTGTCATCCTGCATGTGCAGTGCCACAGTTTCACTGGTGATTTGGGATGTCATATGAACAACAGGTATGTCTGGGCAACACAACGGGGAAGATCACACAACAAGAGAAAACTTCCAGCCCTATACAGATGTTTATATTGTTTATACATGTTTATACATGTTTTCTTTACAGAATCCCATGGCTGTTTGTGTCATGCCATGGGATTCCATTCTTTGAGCCACTGGGATATGCTGGAGTCTTGTTCCCAAACTTACACAATACTTTTTTTTTTCTCACAAGGTCATAGGTTGTTTAAAAGAAAAAAAAAAAAGATAAAAAGAAAAAGAAAAAAAAAGAAGAAAAGAAAGAAAAATAATTTGCAAGACTCCCACTATAAAACTCAAAGTTGACTGCAGGACTTTCTTAGCCCACAGAAGATAGTGAAAACTTCATACAGACTGTAGTCTTGGTTGTACTAGAACTGAATTAACAGGTTTTAAGTACCATGTAATGAAGTAGATCATAATGTGCATAGAAATCACTTACATGCATGTGTTTAATAAGAAAAAACCTAAAGCCACTGAGTTTAAAGAGTCTCACTGATAAATATAATGCATTGTTCCATTTAGAATGCCTTATTTTTATTGTATATAGCTACATAGGTTTGCATGTTTGGAATATTTTAAAGCAAAACCTCATAGCTTATGTGTCCACATAAGACAGGGCAGTAATTGCTGTTATGTCCATTTTATGTGGGATCTTTGAAGTGGGGATCACACATATCAGAGAACTGGGATTATTTAAAATGAGGTTTTCAGGGCTCCCAGTTTCATGTAATCATTCTGCCTCCAAGCAGAGTTGCCTTACTTACTCTAAAAAAATAGTAGCAAAGAGCCTTAATCTCTTATGAGGTAAAATGTAGTGTAAAGTTTCTACCTTCAGGAACTCTAATTTCTGGAAACACATCTCAGGATTCTTGCTGCACCACTAACCCTTCAGGCGTTATTTTGCACTGTGTTGTCAGAAAAATCGTCTGGCTTTCAGAGCCACTGTGATGACTCTGCTTGCAGCACTCCTCAGAGGTAAAAAGCAAAAGGGACTTAGTTTAGTCTGGTCTACACTTCTGATCTTAAAGCCCAGTGCAGAGAGAGGAATTCAGCACAGGTCATCCAATGCAAGATGAAGAGATTATGGGTCAACACGGGAGGAATTTTCAGCAGTTAGCACTACCATGGAAACAATAACCATCTAAAAACTCCCATAGATAGCCACAGTTCAGTGACTAGCTAGTTTGTTGTTGGAGTAGAGCAGCCCTCAGATCCTCTGTATACCTTACTCCAAAATCCCAGGCATGACCTCAAGGCTCCCTGGTGCTTTCTTCCAGAGGATCCCAGCAGTACAGTTAGCTGCTGGGATCCTCTTGTCACACCAGAAATACAGATGGGCTCTGCCCCTTTGTGGCTCAATGGCACTAAGGTACACAGTGCACTGGTGTCCACTGGAGCCTTGTACTCCTTGTGGGTCTGATGTGCCAGGTCATTGGATCCACACAGTCCAGTAAGTCCTGTTGTCCCTCTCCATCCACCTGGCTGGAGGCACAGGCCCCACTAACCATCCTTATCATATTTGTTACTCACTTGTAAAAATGTTGTAAAAATGAAAAAGAAGTCCCTTCAAGAGGATTCTAAATACACTCAGGCCTTCAACTCACCCTGGGGAACTGCCTGCTGGAGACTTCAGTGGCATTTTTCCTGGAACAACCCCCTTTTTGTAAATGTTTTTCCTTGCAACTCATGTACTCATGTCTGTAGGGTCAAGGTAGGTTTTCCATCCAGCTTTCTCATGTCCTCTCTGTGGCTATGCAGGTGAAAACACAGGCTGCTCATGGTGTATACCTTCTATATTCCCTTGAGCAGTCGAACACTTACTCCTAATAGCTGAGGTACTGGTCTGTAATAGATACAGATGGGGAATAGGACAAACTCTCTGGGACAGATGAGGAAAGAGAGAATTCTTTATATTGCCAGAGAGGGACAGCCACTTCATCCACTGTTAGTGCCTCTTTGACTTTCCAGTCCATTACTGCCAATGAGTTGGCATATAACAATGGTGCACTCTGTACAGCTTTACATGGTATGGGTCATGTGTATGGGACTCCACCAGGATCTGTGGGTAATTGCACACTGTCCAGTTCATAATAAGCTATCTCCCCCACAGATAATTCCATCAGATACTGGATACCTTGCTCTGTGGTGGCTTACTTCCCATGGCACATACAAAATCTTCCCTGAAGGATACCTTTCCTTCATGCCTGACAGAGATCACCTCCAAAGGCTTGTGTCTTTTTTCCAATGACCTTGTCAATACTCCCTTCCCTAGACAGCAATCCCAGTTGCTCAGCCTCTGTACCCTCTAATTTCAGAGAACTAGCCTGTTACCTCCAGCATTGGAGCAGCCAGGTAATCATGTGCTCACCTGCGAGGCAGCTGAAATACTTTCTCATATCTTGCAGGTCACTCAAGGACAGGGATCAAGTGATGACCTGTGGTTCTGCCTCTTCCTGGTCTTGTGATGGTCCTGGTTCATCATCATCCAAATGATTTGTGTAGATTGTGTGAATATTAAGAAATGCACAACAAACACAAAAGTCCTTTAAGGAAATTACCATCAATTTCCCTTTAAACTGACATTTCTTCTTCCACTGAAGATGGCACAGGTCAGGCACTGGGTTGTACTATCTGAATGTAAGTAAGCTGAATTTGCTGAAAATGTACTTACCAAAGGGTGCTGGGCAAAACAGTTCATACATAAAATGGACAGATCCCTTCGTGGGTTTTTTGAGTGGTACTTTTACTGTGGAGGGAGCATAACTTCTAAAGAACAACTTTAAAAATCTTTTCCATTGCATTATCTTCTCTGCCAAGTCTACATAATGACTATCAAGGTAATACAGCTGACATAAAGCCTACTGCTTCAACTACTGGGAAAGGATAAAATAGTGGACATCACAGAATTTGCAGCTGGAAGGACAATATAACTGTTGGTTAGCAACAAAAAATTGTGAAGAATCCCTTTTTATTCCCTGTCTCTTTGCATGCTGATTATTCTCAGGTATTCTGAACTTATCCGGATGTGTTCCTGAACAACATGATTTATCTTTGAAGCTGGCCTTGATTTGAAACCAGCCTTCTTTGATCAGGAAATTGGAAAACATCACCTCCTGAGGTCCACTCCAAAATAAGTGATTCTATGAATACATGGTTCTACTTAATGTTAGGAAAAGAACCCCCTCTTTTCTCACACTGCAGAATCAACACATAGAACATCCTATGAATGTCAGCACGTGCTTTCCAGGGCTAAAAATAGTATGATCAGACTACATTAGTTGCACAGTGAGTAAGACTTACGTGTGTTTGAAACAAATAGAAATAAATATAGATTCTGGTTTATTGGATATGTGCAAATATTGGCTCTATGTCACCAGTTTGATCACCAGCTTGACACAAGGAGCAGCAGGTTGTATTCCTAGGCTCAGCATCTCAAGACTGATTAAGTATACACTCATGAGATCAAATTAATTTAGTTTAAGGTTTGGTTCAAAATATTCCTAATATAGCTTTTGTAGGCTTAGCCATCCATCTTATAGTCATGTGTTCTGAAACTAAAAATAGTAGTAATTTTTAAATTTCTCTTATGTAGGAAGATTCAGTATTAATAATAGTAACTCCCAGATGATAAAGAAGTATTACTGTCATATCTGAAATAAAGAAATGCCAGTAATCTTTGCAAATTTTTGTTTGTTTAGTATTACAGAAATAAAAGCCTTTGCTTTTCATTGGGAATTGATATTTGCCAGTGTTCCTAAAACAAGAGGCATCTGTCACTTTACTGTAAATGACATATTTTCAAAGGGAATAAAACATTACTTTTCTCTGATGGTTCTCCAGTGGTGAAAACAGCATATTTTCAAAGCAGTAATTTTTTTGGAGGGACTTATGACTGAACCTTGGTGACTGCTAACTTGAAGATCAGACACAGATTATTTTTTTTCTTACTCTTTCTTTGTAGGTCAGAGCAAAGGGGCAAAGGGAAGATCTCAAAGTGTCATCTGGACCACCCTCCTACATGGAGACCCCCCAAATCTTCTACATGGTTTGAACTGTCTGTTGTTCTGTACTTTACACTTCTACTTATCCTGTGTGGATTTTGTGTACTGTACTGCCACTTTCCAGAAACTGACATTTCAATGTCATGATGCAGAACCAAAACAGGGAGCTTTCTGAGAATGGGAGGCCGAGGCAATGCTGTGGAGTGACTACATTAAGTCCTGTAGCATAAAGACTCTATACATAATGAGTACAGATGTATACAAAAGTATAAATACACTCAAAAATCTGTATGTTTGTAGGTAGGAAGGTAGGCCACAATGCTAAATAAACCAGTACCAGAGCAAGGGCAGTCACTGAGGTTGCTGCATTGTACATTCTCCCAGGCATTCCGTAAGCCCAGTGGGAGCAACAGCACATACCAGGAGACACTTCGGAGCCTGCCATTTGGAAGGGGCAGGGGACAGAACATGCAGCAGTCTGAGCCCAAGCTGGCCATGCCCTGTGGATAGTAAAACGGTCCCTAGGACATTTTACTTAGTCATACAGATGCAGCCCAGGAGATCAAATAAATGTCATAACCATTATTCTGACACCAACTCATGCTGGGATACTTGAGTTTGAAACCTGAAATTTAAGAGAGACCACAGAGTGTAATCCTCCCTGGTGATATATATATATATATAGGTATGAAAATGCAAAAATTAAACAACTACTGGTTTTTGTTTTCTTTGCAGGTAAACAGTAGTTTAGGTGCATACTGGTTGTTTCATAAAAGGACCATGGTCAACTCTAGGATGTTTCATATTCATCCTACTGGGTGTCTTCAGTCTTCCCTATCACTCTGTCCCATTTCAGCTTCTAGCTCTAGGCTGAAGGGCTAGAAATATGGTCCTCACTGCTCAAATCTCTCTTACTGAAAGTACATAATCAGTGAAATTTCAGCATGTTGCTTTTCAAAGCATTTTGAATCCCCACATACATTATAAGCAGGATTCCTTCTGGGTGTGGAGCCGGGGTGCAGCTTCAGAAGGACTGGTCATGCCAGGAGATTCCAGATGAACAGAGGCACATGGGTTTAGGGCTGCCAGATATAGGTCAGTTTCTGCCTCAGAAGACATAAAAAAAGATGGAAACAGACTGTTAGCAAGTACCTTCAAACTGCTTAGCAAAAGAAAATAATTTCAAAGGTTTATTCCACACAGGAAAACTTAATAGATATTAAAAAGATTTTCTTGACTGACCAATATGACCCTGTCATGATTAACCCGAGTCAGCAGCTTAAGCCTCATGAAGCAGCTCGCTGACTCCCCAGTATGGTGGGATGGTGGAGAGAATCAGAAGACTAAAGAGAAAACTTGTGGGTGGAGACACAGAGAAGGAAAAAGCTACTCACAAGCAAAGCAAGTCAAGGAATTAGTTCACTATTTCCTGTGGGCAGGCAGGTATTCAGCCAGGAAAGCAGGGCTCCATCATGCTTAATGGTCACTTGGAAGACAAATGCCATAACTCCAAATGCCTCTGCCCCATGCTCCTTCCTACTTTTTCCTTCACCCACTTATATGCTGCTGCTGATGTCATATGGTATGGAATACCCATTTAGCTATTTTGGGTCACCTGTCCCAGCTGTGTCCCCTTGCAATTAATAGTGCATCCACAGCCTACTCAGTGGTGGGGTGGGGAAGAAGTAGAAAAGGCATTGATACTGTGTAATCACTGCTCAACATCCTTGTGTTATCAGCACTGTTTTCAGCACAAATCCAAACCACAGCCCCGTACTAGGAAGAAAATGAACTCTACCCCAGCCAAAACTAGCATAGACCCTGATTCCCACAGGGAAGAGTGACAGATAAATAGAATGCTATTCAATTTTAAATAAAGCCATCAACATTATTCTTGCCTTAGCTCTCCACTTCTACTACATGAAGCTACTTATCTGATTTAAAAAAAATAAACAAGCAAAACTCTTAATCTTTTTTTTTATTCAAATCCCCATGCTTTATATACACTTAGCATACAGAATCAGGAAACTGAACATGCCTTAATATCAGACTTGATTGCTGCAGAAAGAACATTCTAAACATGAAGCATTTAGATGTTCTTGAACGGGCTTAAGAAACACAATAGCTAAAGTGTGGGTATTTGGTAGCTCAAGATGGTTTAAACTCCACTGACTGACAGGCAGTACCTGCTGCTTTTAGCCTTCAGGAACCACATCAAGTCAGAGAGACCACAGTGAAAGTCATTATCCAGCCTTGACGCAGTACTTAATCCCTTTTCTGAGACTGAAGATAGCAGTCAATGGAGTCTGTCATGGAATAAGCTAAATTGCTATTCTATGAGCAAGTTATGCTATAAAGAATTCTTTCTGCTTTGTGTTTAAATGCCAAATCAATGCAACTTAATGTCATACTGTAGTTAATACTTACTATCTTCTGCAACATAACTTAATTCCCATCAAAATATGATCTACCTCTATATTATTTATTCTGCTCTCCACTAAGAAGACTTGACTTTAACCATTTTCTTGACGTGCAATTACCTCTGAACTGGTATTTTGAGACCATGAGGTCTGAGTTTAAAACAGAGATAGTCTAGTACATAGATATGTGTTTACTGGACATAGAACCTGTGAATGTTGACCTAGAAACTGGAGGAAATCCACATTTGGCCAAATGAAATAATACAGAGCTACCTGAAACTCTGATACTTCAAGTTTGTAAAACTCAGTGATACTGCAGGTTTTTAAAATATTTTGCTTATTAATGAAACAAAGCCTTCTTCATTATCCATGAGTCAAAAAGAAGATTTTAGAAATACCAACACAAGACATTTTCTAAATGCTTCTTGCATTTTTGTGTGGTTCTGTTAGCTGCTCTGGAACAATGCCTGCCAGGATACCAGGCCCACTCCTTCATTGCAGCTCTGCCCCATACAATCCTACAGAAATGTCCCACCTTGAGGCCAGCTGCTCCAAAAGACTTCATGGATGCCTTGCATAGTTGGGAAAGTTTGGGTCCTTAGCCCTTGGGTAGTTTTTGTAGAGACACTGACCTAAAAACACAGTGAGGTCAGGAGGCCTCCTCTTCACTTCAGGGCTCCAGGTCTAGCTTGTAGGCTTCAAATCCAGACACTTCCAGTTTCTCAGGTCCACGGCCTGCTATGAGCCAGCTTGACAAGAGCAATCTCTCACTAACCTGACATCTTCCTTACTGTCACCTGCAGATCTAGTAGAAACCTGACGTGCCAGGTTCTCTAGGCTCCTAATATTATAGCTGGAAACTGTGTGGCACCTTTGTCACAGAAAATTTGGTAGTGGATATCTTCAGAATGATCCCAGAATGTTCTGGATTTGGCCAGATTTTTGAACTATTTCAATATTTCTAATTTAAATATTGACGGGGCAATTCTAATACCCCCTTCCTTTTCTTTTTTCCTAAGCAGAACTCAATGTCTTTGCTATCTGAATGACTGCTGAAGAAACAGAACTTCTGGTGAGCGTTTAAAATCAAAATGTCACTTGGATCAGTCTCAGCATGCCAGGTAGTGTGAGGTCACCTGTGGGTAGCACTGCTTCTTCTCCTAAGGCTGACCCTGCCTTTGCTGGGTCTTGATATTCTTGGTTACTCTCTTTGAGTTTGAACAATAGCCCAAAGCCTTTGCTTTTGGGGCATTCCCTATGCCCTACCTGAGCCCCAGGCCAGGCTGTACCTTCTCTTTCCCACAGCCTTCAGCTCTTGGTGTTCTCCTTCCTTCCCATACAACATTATATGGGGGAAGTGTGGTCATTCCCTTGTCAGAGACCATGTGGAACCAGGTGTGACCTGCACACGGGCAGACTGCGGAGTGTACCACTTGCAGCCTGTCAGCAAATGGAAGGGATGACAGGAATGACAGAATTAAACTCTTCCCCAAATAACATAATTGCAGGGGACAAATCTGCTTACTAAAGCACAACCATAAGTCACTGCTGTAAAATACAAAAACCTCTTCCTTTGTCAAGTGCAAGCAGACTGCATTGGGTTTCTGCTGGATCAGCAGGCCAAAATTAAGCCATGAAAACAAGCACTAGTCCAGTGATAACTTGCTATACTGAAACTGAAGGACAGTCCTATTACCATGAGGACTACGTATCGGTTGAAGCTGGTAGCTGACACTTTTCAGATTGTTAATCTCCTGCCTTCTCCCTTGGGCCAAGAATGCCTCAGGGTCGGTCTATGCTCTTGACAGTAGCAAAACTGCGTAGGTGGGCACTGCACTGTCTCTAATCAAAATAGCCTATCAGAAGAAGTCTAGCTCACAGCAAAGTGGAACACTGCAGAGGTTACAGTAACAAGGGAAGTAACTGATGCAGAGATGGGGTTTGCCTGAGAAAAAAGCTTTTAAGCAAAAGCATGTACTTCTATGCTGTACTCAGACATCTGTTCAGAGTCATTTCACACTGTATGAACCTCAAGCATCTTTGGCACATTATTAAGAAGGCTAAAGTCACAAATACATTCTGCTTTTGGCTCTTCAGGTAACTGAGAAAGACTTCCCGGTAACAACAGTAACTGATTATATTTCTGTTGTAAGTTAAAATGAGAACACTTTCCTTTCACCACACAGTTCTGGAGTTTGTGTTCGGACTTGGGACAGTTTGCCTGCAAACTTGTTAAAAATATCCATTACCATGAGCTACCCGGGATGTTATCAGGGCATTCCCAGATTCCTTCTCTATAAAAGACAAAATCCAAAAAGATGAAAACAAAGTACCTGAAACATTGCAGCCTCAGCTGTCTTCTTTGTCTACTCAGCCAAGCACACACCAAAAATCTCTTTAGTATTCTAAATCTCCCTTGATTCAGACCTTTGGAAAGGCAAGTGTCAGAGCAAGGGAAGTTGCAATCACAGACTATGACCAGAACCACTGTGGTGCAGATGCTACATGTCAGGCTGTGGAGACTGCTTGCAGGTTCATTTCCATCTCTTGGGATTTCCAGCTACTTCTTTCACCACCGTTTATCCTCAGCCAAAAGCCCTGGTGACATGATGCTTCTCAGAGCTTGTGATTACTCCGGAGAATTTGTTATTTAACAAACTAATTCTGCTCAATCATCCTACCTTTAAGTGAAATTTTCCATGGTCTAATATAATATATGATGATCTTTATTTGCAATATTCTGAAAATTTTGAACATCTAGGAGGCAGTACACCTTCTGCAGACTCATCTTCTACTGGAGAAGAGCTCAGAAATTATAAGGTTGTGGTACTTATTGACTTCTAGCTTGAATGTCAAAATTTGGGGCAAAGGTGTCCCTTCTGACCACATCACAGAACCACAGAATCACAGAACCACAGAATCACAGAATGGTGGAGGTTGGAAGGGATCTCTGGAGATCATCTAGTCCAACACCACTGCTAAAGCAGGATCATCTGGAACAGGTTGCATAGTTTTGTGTCCAGGCAGGTTTTGAGTACCTCCAGAGGAGACTCCACAACCTCTCTGTGTAGTCTGTGCCAGTGCTCTGTCACTCTCAGGTTGGAGAAGTTTTTTCTCAGAAAAAGAACTTCCTGTGTTTTAGTTTGTGCCCATTCCCTCTTGTCCTGTCACTGGGTACAGGTTAGGGGTTGAACTACTGGGAGCAGCTCTGAAGACAAAGATCTGGATGTCCCGGTGGACAGCAAGCTCTCCATAAACCAGCAGTGTGCCTTTGTGTCCGAGAAGGCCAAAGGTACCCTGGGGTGCATTAAGAAGAGAGTGCCCAGCAGGTCCAGGGAGGTTATTTTGCTCCTGTCCTCTGCCCTGGTCCTGCCACTGGGCACCATTGTTTGGCCCCATTCTCCGGACATCTGCCCTTTAGATATTCATAAGTGTTGATGAGATCCTCTCTCACACTTCTTCAGGCTAAACAGACCCAGCTCTCTCAGCCTTTCCTCATAGAAGAAATGCTCCATTCCCATAATCATCCTCACAGCACTCCACCGGACTCTCCAGTAGTTCCCTGTCTTTCTTGAACCGGGGAGCCCAGAATTGGACACAGCATTCCAGATGTGGCCTCACTAAGGCAGTGTAGAGGGGAAAGATAACCTCTCTTAACCTGCTGGCCATGCCCTTCTTAATGCACCCCAGGATACCATTGGTTTTCTTGGGTAGATGGGCACATTGGTGGTTCATGCTTAACTTGTGAACCAGGACTTCTAGGTCCTTCTCTGCAAAGCTGTTTTTCACTAGGTCAAGCCCCAGCCTGTGCTTGGGTTTATTCTTTCTTAGGTGCAGGACCTACACTTGTCCTTATTGAATTTAATTTGGTTCTTCTCTGCCTAACACTCTAGCCTGTTCAGGTCTACATAAGAAAAGTACAGATGCAGATTAGAAAGCAATAGAATGGACTAAAAGAGTTCGTGTGTATGCCCTTTTTGCATAAGGCTGCCATTACAACCCAATAGCAATATAATTCTGCTGCACTGTACCTTCAGCACCTCCTTGAATAAGGAGGCTATCATTTCCCTGTCCCAAACTCTACCTGTACTATCAGAATAACATAATTATCACCAGGCTTAGAGGCATGTTTCTTCGCTGAGGCTCTTTTCTGGCTCACATTCTTCCCAACTCAAAAGGTCAGAGACTCGCCAAATTTTGGTCCTGTTTATCACCAGATTTGGAAAAGCTCTGAGGACCACTGAAGCAATTCATGGCCTCTTTCATACCGGCAAGTGGGATTGTTCAACGTTTACCAAGGAGCAGAGGCCATATAGCGTCGTGTGGAACATTGCAGGGTACAAGCCTGTCACCAGGAAAATGATGACGTCTGACTGTCTGTTTCAAACTTGGTGCTGGTGATGGAGCACTTTTAAAGGGTGATGACAGAGTAGCGCTACAAAAATGTGGGAGAGTCCTAGCTTATCAGATACTTAGTTCAGGTCCAAGCACATTGGGAAGTGGTAGCATCCTGTTGCTGAATGACAATGTCTATTGGAGTGGTGGAATCAGAAGGAGCTGCTGGTTGGTTTATATCCTTGCCATACTCTTGGTGTGCAGGGTTTTTGCAGTGTGCACATGCTTAGAGGAAACCCAAACGAATGAGAACTTCACAAAATATGTTGGCCACAATGTAGACAGTTTCACAATCTGCTCCATAGCTATTCCCAGAATTTGAGACAGGGAAAGATTTGATTTCCCCACCTACATTAAAAAATGTGAAACACTTAAAACTAGAGTGTGGGTGAATAGTACTGACGTAGAAAATGTGTATGTTTTTTAGCTAAATTTACATGAGTTCAGGCTAAATTGCATAGTGGAACAAGAGGTCATCTTGGTGAGAGGCTAACAGAGGTACTAACTTTCATTAAAGAATTGACTTCCTGCTACTCTTCAGGTTAAAAAGTCTTTATTTTATAACAAGGTTTTGTGGTTAATTTTTTTGGTAGTGTCACTTCAGACAAATTATTTTTCAGTGAATATCACATAAAATTTTTGATTCATTTTCCAATGAATGTTTAAAACAAGACTGAGCTACTTAATTAGAAATAATTGTCTATTACAGACATCAAGCCAGGTTCATATAATTTGATTGCTTCATCTAAAGAAGTATTTCAAAAATTATGATAGTACATTTCAATTTTCTACATAATTGGGAGCAAGATCTGGCTTGCTCATTTGATTCCAGTGATTCTCTTAAGGTTTCTGCAATAACAGAGATTTATTGAACTTGTTGAAAATATGTACATTTGCAGCAAACTTATGAAGACTGATTCTTCACTAACCAAACCTGGAATAAATCAGGAGTAAGTCTGCTGAAATCAATGGACTCAAAATAATTGTAGACCGGTATAAACACCTCCTGCCTGTCAGATTTCATATTGCTTTTCCACAGGAGTGACTATATGAATGGCCCTATGAAAAACCAGTGAAGTTATTAAAATTGCCTAGAGCACAGAAGCCCTACTGCTCAAATAACACAGAACTGGATCTGTGTTATGTCCATATCATTTATATTAGTCCAACCATGCAGTATCAGATAGCTTTATGTTTTTGAGGGATTGAAAAAATATTTTTTCCTATGCAAATACAGGAAGCCTAAGTTTATTAAAAAATATATATTTTAGAAAAAGATTGAATTAATTCAATATTCATGTGTATTAAATTGTATATCATCTTTCCTATTTCCTTTTTTTCAATTTCTGTACCAAGAAGGGGAAGCAATACCATCGGATTGAATAGCAGGGACTGTCAGTTCACGGATTCTTCAGAGGAGATTCTAGATGAATATATAGTAATGAATTTGTTTTTCTCTGAGGTTCATTTTAGTCAAACTGTTACAGGTCATAATGAAGACCTACGATTTTTTTCAGGCACTTGACTGCCTCTCATAAATGTCAATATGCCAACATTCATTTATTGGTTACAATGAGGTGTAAAGATGATATAATGAAAATGCTGTCATGTGTCAAAATTACATGAGTCTTGAGCATATTAATGAAGTCATCAAATTTCAACAGAGTTGTAGAAACCCTTGTTAAAATACATTTGGGGTAAATCCAACCCTGAATCATGTGAGGCCTGATCATTTGAGACTTCAATGAGCTTAGCAACATTTCTTTAAGTGATGCCTTTAAGACAGTTGAAAGGTATGCCTTTTAAAAACATCAGAAGGATTTCAGATATTTTAACAGAATGCAATTACAGTTCCTCCCCACTCTAGCATTCCACCACACCACCACACCATTTTTACAGATATAAAGTGCTGCTTCAATACCTAGGAATTCTGTTTACCATATCCTCTGAATATAAGTTATTCCTGAACATCTGAATCAAGAAGCAAAGGGCTATATCCCGGTTGTGGGTTGACCCTGACTGGAGGCCAGGTCCCTACCAAGTCATTTTATCACTCCTCACCTTAGCTGCACAGGGAGGGGAGAGAAAATCACATGGAAATACCCCTCATGGTAAAGGCAGTTTAATAAAGTAAAATCAAAGTTTGTGTGTGGAAGCAAAGGAAAACCAGAAGATTTATTCTCTCTTTCCCATCAGCAGGTGATGTCTGTCCTCTTCCTGGGAAGCAGGGCTTCAGTGTGCATAACAGCACTCCAGAAGACAAACATAAACAATGAATGTCCCTCCTTTCTCCTCATGTCTCTGGGTTCCTGTTGCAGAGCAGAGATCATATGGTATGGAATATCCCTGTGGTCAGCTGGGGCCAGCTGTCCTGGCTGTGTCCCCTCCCAAGATCTTGACCACTGCCAGCCATAAAGTGGTGGTGGTGGGAACATTGGAGAGACAATCTGGTACTGTGCCAGCACTGCTCAGGAGGAGCCAAAACCCTGGTGTGTTACCAACACCTTGATGGCTGCCAGTGTACAGCCCAGCGCTGTGGGGGCTGCTGGGGGAAAATTAACTCTATCTCACCCAGAACCAATACAATTTCACAGCAAAGAAGACTGCACTGAGAGTTCAAACTTTTTATAGCTGCCTGGCATCTACCTTCCAGTATCAACTCTGTCCTGTTTCAGTTTAAACAGCTTCTTTTTCCTCCAGAACTGATCATCTCAATAAAAGCAGCACAGTTATGACTTTGGCACATGAAAACTATCACCTCTATGTCACTGGCACCTATCTGCTGACCGAATCATTACATGTAGATGCTTTGTAGAAGTACACAGCTGCTTGTTTTGAAGCTTCAGGGTGAATACTTCTGTGGTGATGGTAGAGTTCAATATCTCCTCAGTACATATTTCCATGAATCTCAGTTTGAACATATTTCCATTGCCTCTCTGCCAGCTTTTGATGGAAAGAGCTTACGAAGATTTAAGGGACTGAAGTGTTCAGAGGACTATATAACATAAGATTGGGACCAAAAATCACCGATGTCTAGCTGGTTTTTGTGACTGTAACTGAATCTTTTTTAAGCCCAGTTGGTCTGTTTTTCCACCCTCTATAAAAAACAAAAGATGCTTTATGAAGTACTTTGATGTTTGTGAATAGTTGTTCTATATGATACAGTTAGGGACAAGAGGAAGAGACTACATGTCTGCCCACATCTGTGGGGTTGTTAAATCACATTCCATCTCTGTCTAATTTGACACAGTCTATGCAGTTACTCATTTGGAGACTTTCTTTATTCCTATAAAACAAGCTAAAGAGCTTGTGTTCAGCCTCTGGTTCATTCCTCCCAGTTTACTGTCCTTTCTTTAAAGTCTACAATAAGATAAGCAACAACATCAGGCCCTACTTCTTGCCTTTGGAGTTCTCTCTTTACTACATATTTTCTGGATTTTCTTTATATGTTATTAAAAAAAAATCTTACAAAATGTCTACAAGCGCTACTAGTGAAGGAGCTGCTTCACTTGATTTGGCCGGAGTAGCTCTGACAAGCAGAATCATGGCAATTACATGGCAACTGCCACTGATGGTGCAGTCCAGTCTGTTCTTGAATATGCTGGAATGATCTCAGAAAGAATGAAAGTTCTGAATCTGGTAGGAAATAGTTTCGTTGCACCAGAGGTTTGTTGCAATTTAGAGAAGTTATTTTCCACTCTTCCGATTTATTGCTTCTATTAATTCTAGTGAATCACATGTAAAATTCTGACCTTTTAAACAACACTTCTGTTGTAATTTTCATCTGCAGACTAAAGTTGAAGTGATGATCACCATGTTTCCGAAAGCAGCCGTGAATGTCTAAAATCAGTTTAGAGCAGCTTGGGTTTCTGAAAATTAAAGACAATCTTCAATCCTTGCAGTAACATGATTGCCACACAGACTTAATCAGCTTCAGATACAGTGATACCAATAAGAAATCAGATATATGACTCAGAATACCGAGCACAGCTGGTTTAATTTTTCTCATAAATTTGTAAAGGTTTAGCTTTTCTCCTTGCACTGAGAAACTAAATTGCAAGATGATAACCCTAACACTAGGAAAATTGACCTCCCTTATAAAAAAGTTAGGGAGATAACCTGCATCAATTAAAACTCTAGAGATGATTCAGTAAAATCGAGGCTAATATGAGTGTAATAGATAAGCAATGTTTACCTGGACACAGAGGGCAGTTTTGCCGATGGGTTAAAGAGAAGGCAGCCTGCTGGGTTAGAAAAGGCAACTGCAATCACTGGAAGGCATCCTGGAAACAGACAGTGAAAGGAATTGCTGCTCACAAGTAGTTAGGATAGAGTAAAAGTAGACACCAAGTAGGACTAGAAAGCCAGGTGAGGAATAAAAGGGACCCAAAACAGCTTTGACAGAAAACAGCCTGGAAACAACCTTCTCAGGGCATTTTAGAGACAATGTCAACATGTCCCATTTAAGCTTTGTTCCCTATAGTTTCTCCAGACCTAAATTTAGCGTTGTGTATTTTTCCCTGGAGGAAGAAAAGGAGCTTTTATACCTGCAAACAGTGCTTTTTGTAAAATAGAAATGCCTAGGTGAAGCATGCAGTTTGTACTTTCTAAGAATATTTCCCCCCCTTTCCCTTCACCCTCACCTTCCCCAGACCTGAAATTTAACAAAATTTCCTGACAAGAAAGAACTACACCACCCCCCCGAAACTGCATACAGGATCAATGAAAACTTCTTATCTAGTTTCTTGAGGACTGCTTGAGTCAGGAGTTTGATTTGTAAAACATTAAGTGTATTTGCTGTTATTGATAGGTTTCAATCTCCAAGAATGTTTTTAGAATTATCTGCAATTCTAATTCTAGTGCTGGAAGGGATAGTAGGCCATAGTCTGTAATAATCTTACAGCTAAATTAAGTAAATTCTTAACTGGAATTCATTCACAAGTAATAAATTCTGGCATGCTTCCAACTTTCAGGGAGTTTCCTTTATTGATCTGAATATTTGATTATAGGGATGAATGCAGGATATAAATCCAGCTGTTGTGTTATTGTGTTTTAATAAGCATATTCTTTTATCTGGGCATACAGCTGACCATCATCACTGGGATATGTTTGGAATGCTACACCTGTGGGTTTTGTTTGATTTTTTTTGATGTTTTATTATTTGTTCTTCAATTGGATCTTGAACAGATGACATAAAGCTTCTACTGTCTTAAGTCAACAATGTAACAATGTAGTCATTCTTCAGTCTTATAGGCTTCAGCTTCATCTTTATTTCTATTTATTTATTTATTTATTGCCTCTTCCTCTAGAAACACAAAACCCCATGAGCTGAAATCCTAAATCTCCTTATTCTGGTCTAGTGTATTGAGTGCAATCCACAAGTCTTGAGAAATCAGAAATTTCACCCTGGGGTGATGGTGTTCAACTTGTGGAGTCAAACAGCTGCTGCACATATCAGATCTCCAAAGTCATGTCTGGTACATGACTCAATCTACCTGCTAGACCTAAATGAGGCTGGTGTTACCAAGGTGACAAAGTAAAAATTTGTAGCTTCAAATCTTGTAATTAGAAGCCTGACCTTGCTTTGATGAATAATTACTGCTTTGTGTTTACTCGTGAGTTCAAGTAACACTTGGGGTACCTCCTTGGGTTTCTCTGTCCAAAGAGACTTATGGGAGTTGGGCTTCCTGTCTTCACCCTCCCACAATTTTGAGTCATATTTATGTCTCAGCATACAGTGTAGGGTTCAGTGAACAGCCTCTGCTCTCTGGGCTTCCCTGTAGGTCCCATGCTTCAATCCTCTATTCCCCTATTGGCTCCAGCTTTGTACATAATCTACTAGGTTACAGTACTCTGAATCCATTGAAGCTTTTCAAGTACATCAGTGATGAGATCTTTTTAATATTGATAATTTAATTTCACACGTTTTACAGCATTTTCTGTGAATCAAGCAAGCTAACCAAATATAGGATTTATTCCTCTTTTCAGTATGAGAACTTTCAGGCAGTTGCATCAATGTAATAACCAGTTCAGGGAACTCTGTCTCCTTATTTCATGTGTGAGGTTGAGGGCTGATTTGCTCAGCCTGAAGAACCAAAATCTTACGCTGTGGTTGTTGTTATCAGACAAATATATAATGAAATTAAAAGGTTTGAAATGCACAAATGTGCCATTTTAAAATCTACAAAGGCTATGACAGATATTCTATATCTGAGTATCTCTGCAGTTAAGACAGGCTATTTCCTTGTTCTCCTTAAAGCATTGTTGGACACTAAGTAGGAGGCAAAATTAGGGGTATTTTATATTCTGGATTAAACTTCACAATTGACCCATACCAGCCTCAAAATCTTTAGCTTCTATTCACCTTTGAATGTAGTAATCTCTTTTAAGTTCTGTTAGTGTTGTTGCAGGAGAGAAAATTACTGATACATGTTTGGAAAATCCAATTTTTTGGAAGAATTTAGACACACAAATCTTGTTTGCAGTTAACTGTAAAGCAGAGAGTTATTTTAAAGTCACTATGGTCAAAATGAAAGCACCTGAGACACATTTTTTCAAATTCCTTTTCATTATGTAACTGTTTCTGATAGTAGCTAGATTTCATGTAAGTGGGTTTTTCAGTGTCAGCACTTAGCAGTAGATAATATATGTTTCAAATGCGAATCAATGATAATGTCAATGCTTTGTTCACGGTATTCTAAATTCATTAGTGAGGAAGAAAGGGAATGTTTTGGGAAGCGTTTCTGAAACAGATGCACTCTTTCTTGTTTGTTCATATTAATTGGGAAGGTGCTTTGATGATGCAGTTGGTTACTTACAGTGCAGGTGAATTTAGTTTGAAAAGACCTTTCCAGATGCCTGAGAAGGTAAAGCAGCAGTTATTTTGTACTTGTTATAACAGCCCTTGATCTCATTTCATACTATATGTTATCTTCAACTGTGTGTTTACTCTTTGTTGAATTGTATAGACTTACTTTGTTCTGGACATCTGTAGCAAGTTTGTCTTTATCTGTAAAAGAAAAAAAGAAATTAATCCTCAAGAAGCTACCTATCCTCTTTCCTTTTATGAATAACCTCTATTTGACATTCTCCAAACACAAGAGGTTATGGAACTCCACCTGTTAACTCTTATTGTGAAAGGCTCTGGTGGGATTTTTTAAAAGCTCCTGTACCTTTGACCATTCATTTCAAACATCATGTGTGAACATGAGAGATTTCTGCTGTCCTGTGTTTTGGTTCTGTTCCTGGAAAAAAAAATACCAAGTGTTTCAGATTAAAGCCTTGCATGGAACCACTGATTTCAATGGGGAAATACCTTTGTGATTCTCATGTGCTGATCCTTTAAAATCAAAGACCAGGGATCTAGATATTTTAACGTAAAATTTAGATCTTTGCAACTTTTGCCTAATCCTGGAAAAATTTAAACCCCTTTAGCACTTCTGGTTGTTTTTTTCCTCTCTCTCCTATCTTCTCCTTCCCCCCTGAAAAGACTCCAAGTATCTGCAGCTTTTTAACTACCCAGTGACTTAAGGTTTGATACCCCTGACTTACCCCATATTTTATCTCACACCTAATACCCACACATCACAGCTAATTGCAGCAAGGCCTTTCCCTGTCTATACACTTCTGGACAGGCATTTAGCTGAGCACACATCCTAAGCTCACAGAAAATAGAGGAAACACTAACTACTTTCCCTTCAGTCTCACCTTACTCAGTAGTCTATGCTTGGAGCAATCACCAGGCATGGGATGATCATAGTTCAAAGCCTCTCTCTTCCTACAAGGAGCAAATCTTTCATAGATTATTTCTTGTCCTAGATCCGTTCCATAGAACTCTGATCACACTTGATTCAGTGGGGCCATATGTATCTTCTCTGCTGTATGGAACTATATGGAATCTGCTCCATGTTGCTCAAATTAAAACTAAAGGGAATACTACTAACTTCCACTTTCTTTCAGCTTTTACTCAAACTAGATGATGTTCAGTCTTTCCTGCATAAGAAAGGGAAATGAAAAACAGTCGATTTATGCCTGAAAGTCCTTCACAGAGACGTCTGCACTATGGAATGGATGAAACCTTAATCTTTCATTCAAATAAAGGAAGTTTGCTTTCCCTGCCTTGGTGGTGTTTCTGGTCCAATGAAGGGGTGTTTCTGGTCCAAGGAAGGTCCCTGGCAGAGATGGACTGTGACCAAATGCCAGTCTCAACACTGAGCTGCTGTAACTACTGACCCCTCCCACAACAAACACTCAAGGAAATGTTAGTATAGTTTAAAAAATAGACACTGAAGTACAGATTTGACACTTGGGAGAAGTTCAGCAATAAACTTGGAAAAGCTCAATATCTTTTACCAAATTGCAGTTTTCATATATATAACAAAACCATTTCCTGTCTCAGCTTTTTGGCAGAGAATACCACAAACATCGAATTAGTTTTCCATATTACCCCTCTGTAATTACCTTACATAAAAAAAAAAAAAGATGACTGAACAAAATGTTATTTGACTCAGTATGTGTTATGAATATAAATCATAAGAGGATATACTTACTGTATCAAAAAAATCTTATCATTGTTCATTTGTTCATTTGAAATCATCATTGTTGCAACAATTCAGTGATAAGAAAATATGTATATAGAAGGAGACTGGGAGCTGGAAGAAAATGTATTAATGTATTTTTTATCCAAAAAACAACTTTTCAATTGGCCCTTTTTTTCCATACTGGTCATTATCTTTTAAATGTGTACATCGAAACTCATAAAATATGTTCCAGTGAAATGAAAATTAAAGTGTATTTTTTACTGCAAAGTGCTTACAAATCCTTAGGTCTTATTTTTACAGAATTTCGCTCAGACTTAACAATCCTCTTGAAACATGAGCTGTAGAATAGGTAAGCACTAAGCTACTGAGCTGAATAATAAATATTTGGTCCTTCACTTGTGTGAATTGTTCCTAAGACTTTCAGAGGATCTCTTCTGTGTCTTTAATCAATGTTGAAGTAGCAGAAATTTAAACAGTAAGGACCAGTTCTGAAGGAATTTATCAGCAGTTCCACATAAGTTATGTGCAATCAGGATAAAAAATAAAGCTTTTCATCAGCTTCATGAGATGAGCTCTAAGGCTTAGACTTCTTGTACTCATTTTCTGCTTTGCATGGGTGGCAGGTGATATTATGGAACTGAATGAATCCATTTTTGGAATAGAAAAAGGATTCTGAGATAGAGTGTAATTTCCTCCCTCCCTCCCTTGCTTCCCCCTTCCCTTCCCTTCCCTTCCCTTCCCTTCCCTTCCCTTCCCTTCCCTTCCCTTCCCTTCCCTTCCCTTCCCTTCCCTTCCCTTCCCTTCCCTTCCCTTCCCTTCCCTTCCCTTCCCTTCCCTTCCCTTCCCTTCCCTTCCCTTCCCTTCCCTTCCCTTCCCTTCCCTTCCCTTCCCTTCCCTTCCCTTCCCTTCCCTTCCCTTCCCTTCCCTTCCCTTCCCTTCCCTTCCCTTCCCTTCCCTTCCCTTCCCTTCCCTTCCCTTCCCTTCCCTTCCCTTCCCTTCCCTTCCCTTCCCTTCCCTTCCCTCCCCTCATCTCCCCTTATCTCCCCTCCCCTCCCTTCCCCCCTCCCTCCCTCCCTTCCCCCCTCCCTCCCTCCCTCCCTCCCTCCCTTCCTTCCTTCCTTCCTTCCTTCCTTCCTTCCTTCCTTCCTTCCTTCCTTCCTTCCTTCCTTCCTTCCTTCCTTCCTTCCTTCCTTCCTTCCTTCCTTCCTTCCTTCCTTCCTTCCTTCCTTCCTTCCTTCCTTCCTTCCTTCCTTCCTTCCTTCCTTCCTTCCTTCCTTCCTTCCTTCCTTCCTTCCCCTGCCCTCTACCTCTTCCTCTCCCTTTCCCTTTTCTTTTTCCTTTCCCTTTCATGTTATTTTTTATTGTCTGGAACTGTACAATGGGCTTTGTGTTTTTCACACTAAACACTGACAGGTTTTGACCTTACCAGTGCATAAACACATCTCCTCAGCCATTTTTCTTTTAATTGATTTCATATGCTTTTGTACAGGCCAAAGCTGTGCAAAGTGCTTTCCTTCTGCCCAAACCATAACCATGGCTTCTCTGTGTTAATCACATTATATTATTTTTTTGTTCTAGCATAGTCTTTGTTGTAGAAAAAATGCAAATCAGTCTTTTAACCTTGCAGTCATCATTTGTTTTGACACTAGCATTTCTATAAGGCTAAAGAGCAAACACCAGACTGTTCCTTGCATTTGTGGTCTGACACGACATTTTTGCACTAGAGGAAGATATGTATTTTATCATGGTATATTTCTAAAAACAGGAGTGTCAAGGGTATGTTGGAGCATAATGGCAACATAGAAAAAGATCCTGAGACATTATGGATTCGGTTATTGTACCGCTGATGGTAATGATGCCCTTGCCTCTCCTGTCATCCTTTAGCTCTTGTGGTGCCCCTATTTTTAAATTACAACAATTTTCTATAATGAAATCTGAAAAGACTTTTCAGAGATCAATATTTGCTTTTAAAACAATTATGATGCATGGTCTCCTCCATTTTAGTGCAGAAATATGATGATTGCCCCCCACATATCAAGAAGATCCTGTGTGCAGTTCCATGCCATGAAAGAAGAAAATAGACTGCATTAACACTGTGCACTAATATCTCTCATGCAAAACAGTCATTATATCTGTGTATGAAAAAACTCCATCCTTGATAAAGCTACTGAAAAGCTAGGAAAATCACACTGACCTATGCATGTGTAGGATATATATAATAGCATGTTAGTAGCATTATGCTGTAGTTTAAATTGTGGTTTCAAATGTTTATGCAAATTTGATCAAAATGCTTAATGCAATGTGAATAATTTCCCTTATAATCTGTGGTACCTCTGTCGTGATCCAGATTTGGCACACCTGTGGAAACTGCGAAAATTCGTACCATTGTTTGTGTCATCACTGCGTCTAAATCTTTTTAACTGCTAGGCAAGCTTAAAGGGAAAACAAGATTGATTCAAGTAGACTAAAGGCTTTAATTATTTTAATGCTACAAACAATTGAAGAAGGACAGTTAGCAACAAGAAAGCTAAAATTTAAGGAAACAACGTTGGTCGCTGATTAACTGCCATATAAAGCTTGTGTAAAGATCCTTGTGACTGAAGAAGAGATGGAATAATTTCCATTTCCAACGTGCTGCATTTCAGGCAGCAATCCTGTCCTGGTTTCATTCAGCAAGTTACACAGAAGGTTACCTTCTGCTGCTGGGTTTCAATTAAAGCAAGTCTGGGATAATCCATCCTATCTAAAATATAAGCAACTCTTGCCTCACTTTATCAGTAGACAATCACGGCTATAATACCATCATTAAAAAAACCCCCAAATTTCCAGACATTTCTTGATGTTTTCCTTTTTTTCCTTCAGCTTTACAAAATAAATAATTAAGGGAAACTAATTATATTGCAGACTTGGTTTGCTTTGAGTGATGAAGCATGTGAATTGATGATTGATGAATGAAAGTGGTGACTTTGTATCAATAGACAAGGAGAAGGCTGAGGTCCTCAACGTCTTTGCCTCAGTTTTCACTATAAACAGCTCTCTTCACCCCTCCTGGGTCAATGGGCAGCAAGATGGGGAACAAGGGGATAAAGCCCCTCCCACTGTAGGGGAAGATCATGTTCATGACCAGCTGAGGAAACTGAACATAAGTAAGTCTATGGGACCTGATGAAATGTATCCCAGAGTCTTCAGAGAACTGGCTGATGTCATTCCCAAACTACTCTCTATCATATATGAAAAGTCATGGCAGTCAGAGGAAGCCCCTGATAACTTGAAGAAGGGCAACGTTGTGCCCGTTTTTAAAAAGTAAATAGGACAACCAGGGGAACTACCAACCTGTCAGCCTCACCTCTGTGACTGGAAAGATTGTGGAACAGATTCTCATAGAAGCTATGCTAAGGCACATGGAAGACAGAGAGGTGAGACAAGACAGTCAGCATGGCTTCACAGATTCACAGAATTGTAGGGGTTGGAAGGGATCTCCAGACATCATTGAGTCCAACCCCCCTGCCAAAGCAGGTTCCCTAGGACAGATCGCACAGGGAGGCATCCAGACAGGTCTTGAATATCTCCAGAGAAAGAGACTCCACAACCCCACTGGGCAGCCTGTCCCAGTGCTCTGTCACCCTCACTGTGAAAAGTTTTTACCACATATCAGTACAGATCTTCCTGTGCTCCAACTTGAGGCCATTGCCCCTTGTCTTGTTTCCACAGACAACTGAAAAAAGGCTGGCTATTTCCCTTTGTCTCCCACACTTCAAATATTTATAAACATTAATCAGATCTCCTCTCAGTTTTCACAAAGGTCAAATCCTGCCTGATCAACCTAGTGGCTTTCTATGAGGGGATGATCACATCAGTGGACACAGGAAAAGCAAGGCATAATCCAGACATAATCTATCTGGACTTCTGTAAAACCTTTGACACAGTCCCCCATAACATCCTTCTCTCTAAACTGGAGAGATATGTATTTGATGAGTGGACTGTTAGGGGGATAAGGAATTGGTTGGATGGTCACATCCAGAGGGTAGTCGTCAATGGCTCAACGTCCAGATGGAGATCCATGACAAGTGATGTCTCTCAGGGGTCCATACAGGGATCATACTATTTAATATTTTCCTCAGTGACATTGACGGTGGGAATGGGTGCACTCTCAGCAAGTCTGCAGATGACACTAAACTGAGTGGTGCTGTTGACATGCCAGAAGGATGGGATGTCATCCAGAGGGACCTGGAGAAGTGGATCCATGTGAGTCTCATGAGTTTCAACAAGGCCAAGTGCAAGGTCCTGCACCTGGGTTGGGGCAATCCTCATCATCAATACAAGCTGGGAGATGAAGTGATAGAGAGCAGCCATGCAGAGTAGGACAAGAAGCTTGACATGAGCCAACAATGCATGCTCACAGCCTAGAGGCCAACTGTATCCTGGGCTGTATCAAAACCAGCATGATCTGAAGCTCAAGAGAGGTGATTCTGTCCCTCTACTCTGCTCCCATGAGACCGCACCTGGAGTAATGCTTTCTGTTCTAGAGTTGGAACTGTTGGAATGGGGGCAGATAAGTGACATGAAGAGGTGAAAGGGTTAGGTTTGTTCAACCTGTAGAAGAGAAGGCTCCTGGGAGACCTAACAGTGGCCTTCCACTACCTGAAGGGGCCTACAAGAAAGCTGGGGAGCGACTTTTTAGAAGGGCATGTAGCGATAGGATGCAGGGGAATGGTTTTAAGTTGGGAGGGGGTAGATTTAGATGGATATTAGGAGGAAGTTCTTCATTATGAGGGTGATGAAGCACTGGAACAGGTTGCCCTGGGGAAGTGGTGGATGCCCCCTTCCCAGAAGTGTTCAAGGCCAGGTTGGATGGAGCCTTGAGCAGCCTGGTCTAGTGAGAGGTGCCCCTGCCCATAGCAAGGGGATTGGAACTTGACGCTCTTTAAGGTCCCAGCTCTAACCATTCTGTGGTTCTACGATTCTATGAATTACTGAGTTAAATTTGATAGAAGCTGGGTAATTTTTGATATGCAAAGGTTCTTTACTGTGATGTTGTGCCATTCTAGATTTGCTGGGTGGCTTAAGAAGCCAGCTGAACTAAAATTTCCACCAATTCCTCCTTTTGCAGACATTTGTATCTTCAAAATATTTCCATCTCTGTATGAGCTGCACATCAAGAAAATGGACTCTCAATTCATGACATGTGAATGACTCCCTGTAGACAGTACATATGACATATTAATAGGTTACATAAGTCAATGGCAAGATTTTATTAACAGTGCTCGTCATCAAAGCAAGTTGTGTGTTCACAGTGTAAAGAATACAAATATAGAGAAAAAATAAAAACGCTGATAGCATGTATTTCTCTCTTTGTAAGGAAGACCATATTTTAATATTTCATGCTTTCTATTTTAAATTAATTGTATCATTCCCATGGTTTTGATTTCATGCATCTCAGTTTAAAGACTAGAGTCATCTTTCACATTATTTTTGCTAATTCTCTTCATTATGGCTGTCCTGTGGTTTATCTCAGGTATTTGGCTGTAACGGACTGTTGTGGTTTAACCTGGTCAGCAGCTATAATGACAGAGCTGTTTGCTCACTCTCCTCAACAAGTGGGATTGGGGAGAGAATCCAAAAGAAAAAAAAGTAAAAAGCATGGGTTGAGATAAAGACAGCTTAATAGGACAGGGAGGAAGATGATTATATCATCATCAACAATAATAATAACAATAATTATAACAGCATATACAGAATACATGATTCATGGCACAATTGCTGACCACACAGAACTGATACTCAGATAATTGTTGAGCCACCCCACCAGCCGGCCAAATGCCCCAGTTATATACAGAGCTTGATGTCATACGTTATGGAATATCTCTTTGGTCAGTTTGGGTCAGCTGCCCTCTGTCCCCTCCCAGATTCTTGAGTTCCCTCACCTTCTAGTTGGCAGGGCAGTATAAGAATCTGAAAAGTCCCTGACTGCTTGGCAACAACTAAAACATCGGTGTGTTACCAGCATTGTTCTCGTACTAAATCCAAAACACAGCACTACCTCAGTGTCTAGGAACAAAATATAATTCTATCCCACCAAAATCAGGGCTCAGGAGATTTATTATCAGCTAATGGAGAGGGTACAATCTGGCTAAACAAGTAATTGAACATATATTCAATCTATGTGACAATAAACATTCTTGATCACTTTATTTAAATCAGGATTAATTTTTCCCACTAGTACTCTGAATTATCATTTTGAAAAATAAATATATTCCTCATGAAGCAGGAGGATGCAGCTTTCCTTTCTAATTAATTGTCTATGAAAATAAATCCTGGTGATTTATAAGAACCAATAAAAACATAAATGGTCTGTGGCACAAGACTTACAAAATAATTGAAGCAGAATGAAATAACATAGAGTTGGACTGCTTGATGTACACTCAATACAGGTTCTGAATCGGTAGAAATGAGTTATTAACATGTGTTATTATGATTTAAATGGAAGTGGCCCTTGAAACAGAAAAAAAACATAGGCAGGAAAAAAGAGTTAAAGCTGCAGTAAAAAGCACTTCATTCTAATGCTATGATAATGATCACTAGTCAGGTGCTGTATGTTATTTAATATTCTTTGTACCTACCAAAAAATTAAAAATCAGAATAATAAAAAGTAAGATTCAAGTTGAAAGAAGCAGATCTCTCTTGCAGTTATTCTTATGTTCCCACTCCCTTTCTCACAGTGCAATTGAATTTATTATATTTCAAAGACTGCCCTAAGGTACAAGTTTGATCAAGTATTTCATCTCATCAAAATATCATGGCTTCAAGATTTTGCATGGTGTTCTGAATCAAAAGGGAAAGACCCAAACTGGCAGAAGGATCAATAATACCTGCTAAATAAATAAATAAATAAATAAATAAATAAGGGTCTTATACATAGGGAATGCCTTAATCAGAAAACACTCTGGAGCTGAGTTTTGTTGAAGGAGATGTATTTCCATAAATGATCCAGTCTGAGCAACACGAAATTTTCCCATGAAAAAAAAAACCTGAAAATCTTCCAATGCCTTCAGTTTCTCATTAAGGATTTATTGATTTCAGTGAATCTTGTGTATCTGAATCACAGTTACAGGGAAAATCAAATTTCATTCTGAACAATTAGTGCAATTTTTGAGAGCAGTAATCCAAAACATTGAATTGATTTTGAGTTAAAAAGTATACTATCAGCAGTTTTTACTTGAAAATTTAACATTTTCATAAGCACTGATGTCAGTAAATGATGTGCATAAACTTGAATATAGGAACTTCCACCTAAACCTGAGGAGGAATTTCTTTACTATGGGGGTGGCAGAGCACTGGGACAGGCAGCCCAGAGGGGTTGTGGAGTCTCCTTCTCTGGAGAAATTCATAACCCACCTGGACGCGTTCCTGTGAAACCTGCTCTGGGTGATCCTGTTCTCACAGGGGGGTTGGATTAGATGATCTCCAGAGGTCCCTTCCAACCCCTAATATTCTGCAAGTCTGTAATGCTATATATTTATGGTGGTCTGAAATCTGCCTTAAGAAACAGAGGTGTTTTATCAGTAGCTGAAGCAGTACCTGACAGTTAACTGTTTATATTCTACTATAGGCACTTGTGTGAAAAATGGAGGGATAATTCATGGGATAAGGCTATAAGCACCATGAGGTAGGTGCCCAGAGGAAAGGTAGAGTAGGGGGTCTGTAGTCCTGGTACTATGCTGTCTGAAGGCTGCTTGGGGAAGAAAGTGGAATCCTGTATTCTTAAGTCTCTTAAAACTTTCTGAGCCCTTCCTTCAATCATCCTCTCTGTAATGTATCTAATTTCCACCACTTGCTTCCCCTTCAATGTCCTGTGAAGAAAAGAAGAGCTCAACCTAGATGCTCTTTTCATTATGAAGAATACTCTGAATTAGTCCAATGTTGACAAGTGAGACATGTCCCAAGTGCAGGAGGCCAGGTAGCATGGGTAGGATTTTGCCATGGGTAAGTGTCTGGATAGAGACCATCCTTGGAGACAATCCATGATAATGTTCATGAAAAGGTAAGTAATCATAGGAAGTCATTGTGGTAAATACGTCTTGTGAACCAAGAATCATCCTTCCCTTGCAGGGATCAGGGTAAGAAAGGGATCTTAGTAGGTGAGCATCTGAGCTGTAGAAGTTGGAAAAATTTGCAATAATGAGAGACATTTCATAATCACATTGATGTATAAGCAAGGTGTCATGATTCTACTATTTTCTTTGTTGGAGGACCCTGATGCTGAACACTGTTAATAAGCAACAGGGGGAAACGTCAAAGGGTTCCTTCCTCCACAGAACTCAGAAGCTCATGCCAACCAAGTTTTGATCAACAGGATGGTCAGCTGGAGGACATGAACTCCGGTGCCAGATATGAGCTTACCTGAAGAAGCTGTGGCTTCTCCTTGGATATAATCAGGCTTGGAGTTGCTCAGGCCTTGAGCAACTTGATCTATCTCTTCTGGGTCTGAGCAGGTAGTTGGAACAGAAAAAAAAATAATGTAGGCAGCTAAGTGATTTAAAGAGAGGTCTGCATGAGTTGTTTCAACATAGCATGAGCCAGTTTTTTAAACCTGATGGTAAAGTATTAAGATTTTACTTTTTAAGTCTGTAACACGTGTAAAATAAGTTACAAAATCTATTCATATGGCAGATTGTTACATAACTTATACTTTTGACATATATGAATATGTGTTCATTAGACAAATGCTTTAGCAAAGATGTTAATGAAAATTTTCATTAAAAATGAGAGTTTGGCAGCAGCAGAATTCTTTGAAAATTAATGATCTGTCATTGAATTGTTTTGGAAGAATAAAGTAGCACTGCAAGGAACAAAAATCTGGTCTGCAAAGCATTAACATTTTCCAAATGAAGTAGTTAATTTTTCTAATTTGAGGCAAGATTTTTGCCCCTCCAAATGTGCTTTATCATGATATTCAAAATCCACGTGAATCATCTGATGTCAAATGAAGTGTTTCTTTCTATTGCAAGTAATTTTCAACTATATTTTGCGGAATTTTTTTTTATTGACCTGAAATGTTCTTTTTGGAACTGTAAGCGAAATCAATCAGTCCAAGATGAGACACCTAAATATGCTTTAATCAAAACAGCATTAATCTCGCTCTGAGACCAAGACTAAAGCAAGCTGTGAAATGCTTTTTGATTTGCAGACTGAACAGTTAGAAGTGCACATTCTGTGTCTAACAGGCTGATACTAAATAGCTGAATTAAGCCTTGAATAATCCAATCAAATATAGAACCTGCAGAGGGTACAATCTCAGAATCATCTCACAAAACTTAAGGATTTGTTATTCCCTTGGTTCCAGCAGCTCAAGTGGATAATAATTCTGAACTTTATCTGAATACCTCCAACTTCTCCAAAGCTAACATCCTAGCCCTGCCCAAAAGCAAATTTCCCTGTTATTCATCTTTGAGATTTATGAGTAATGAAAAGTGCTCAGAGAAAAATATCCAAAGAAAATAAATAAAGCAACAAAGACATTTTTCTATGAAAGGACAAAAATACAATAGCTTGAGTATTCTTCAGGGGTAAACTTAAAGCTTTTCCAAACCTTTATTTTGCACAACATATAAATGTCCTTTTTTAACAGAATCAGTACCCAAGAATCATAAGCCTAAATTTCACAGGTTCTAGAATTGCTAAATGAAGAAGGCAACAGTAACAAAAGAATTTTTTAAAGACAGTAGTCTCAAAAAAAAAGATTGAAAATATGATGAAGCAATCCATGGCCCTTGTTTTCAGGGCTTGCTGAAGACCTTTAGGTCACTTCAGTGGCATGTTTCAAGCCCAACACGTCAGGATGGAAAAAACCCACCCCTGTTTTTGTCTGGCTGGTTTACTGAACTGAAGCTCACAACTGAAGCTTACACTTCTCAAATGTCAAGCAGTACACAACAACCTGAGTGACTTGCGAATGGTTCTGAGTGAATGCCCAGAAGATACATTTCTAAGGCATTTGGCATCAGCACGTGTAATCACCCAGTCCTATCTTTGCCTTTTATTCCTTTTTCACCACAGCACCACCCCAAGGCCAAGAAAGCTTCAAGCATGCACAGGAGTGTTGCAGTGCCTCTCCAGCTTGTGATCTACCAAACTGATAGCTATGAGAAAACTGCACACTGGAAACAGTAAGAAATCTAACTAAATACCTAAAAGCACTTTTGCTTTGGTGGTAGGTTTTACAAATGTTTGCTAAGCGACAGGAAGAACAAGGCTGGGCCACTGATTTAGGTGAAATAAGATGGCCAAGAAATGTATTTTTTGGTTATGCTAACTCCACAGCCAGGTTCAGCATGCAGTAATGCAAGCAGCTGAACTCATTCAGCTGAGGGAGCAGCAAGGAGGTAGAAAGGACATCAAAAGAAAACCAAAGAATCACAAACCACAGACTCGGCGATTTCTGCTATGAAGCTCTGAGAGGAAAAGTATGATAAAAAGCATGAAAAGAGATTTTTCTTGACAAATCTCAATCCTCTCACAGAAGGTATGGAAAAAAATGAACTGAAGCAGGGTTTTCTGCCCTGTACACTCAAAAAGTTATGGTTGCTTAAGCAAACAAAATGTGATTATCCTGGGATATCAAATCATACCTTGCAGGGAAATGTTAAGTGGCACAGAACTGGATCTAATGGCACAAAAAGAGAGGTGTTATGCAGAGTAATATATCAACAGTATAACAAAAGTTATGAATACAAAATTATTAAAACAAAGAAAAAGACCCACTTCACAAAACTAAAACCAAACTTTAAGATAAAAATATGAAATGTTACAACACAGTAATGATAACAGGTGGTTGATCTTGATGTTTTCCAAGTTATCAAGAAATCTTTCCATATACTGCAATTTTAAAATTAAAGCAAAATATTAATTCTGAAATATGTTTGTCCACTTGCACACATTTTACTGGGTTTGTTTGATAGGAAAAAGCACGGCTTTCAATGGCAGAAAGAACACACATGTTTTCAAATTATGCTACATCATGGCTAAGCCTGTCAATTTCTAAGACTAAAAAGCTTAAGCACCAGATTAGAAAACACACAAGCACCAGATGGTCCACATATTTCCATTTCCAAGTTAGAGGTGGCATTTAGCTTTAGTGCCTCTGGAGCAAACAGGAACAGAAGCAAACCCAGTAATCCATAAAGAGAGAAGAAACCAGAGTAACCTATAAATTGTGTAGCTCCTAGAGCCAAAAATTTTCTTCTTGCATTTCATACAGGTTCTGTGTATCAAGTTGCCCAAGTGGAACTGTCATTATCACCCCATGCACTGCACCTTTTTTTTTCTCATCAAGACAATGTGTATATCAAAGGCAAGATATTTTTTCAACAAAAATTGCAGTAGCTCTGATTTCTTCCAATCTAATATTGCTTCAAGGACGTCCAAAGCAGATGACAAAAACAGCTGGATAGATGTATAAAGATGTAAACGTTCTTTTAGAATTAACTTAAGAAACTCAGTCACAACTCCAATTCCTCTCTTGCTGTGAATTCTAACACTTTAACAACAAAAAATACCCGCACAAGTTGTGAATGCTGAGAAGTAATTTATCTACTGCTAAGAAACAAGAATCCTCCATGCATTACATGGCAATTATCTTTCTTAAATACATTTTCTTTCATCTTAAATTCAGAACACTTGATATTAACTCAGATCTAAGTGCTAAAATGGCTGAAAACCTCCACAAGCAGCAGGTTTTCATCTCTTGTTGTAATGTAATGTCCTGACAGAACAGCCACAATTGTAACTCCTAGCATACACAATGGCATAAAGCTAAAGAAAACCCCACAGTTGTTTCTCTGTATGACACAGAACATGTAAAAGTGGATGCAACTGCAGCAGGCAGAGAATCAAGGACTTCAATCTTTTGGACCAGGTTGCAAAGTCAGGACCTCATAAAAGAAAGTATCTTGATGCCCGGTCCCTTTTTATTTATAGAGACCATCCTTTTCAAGGTATCTTTCAGCATTCAAATGGAAGAATACCATAAGACAAAATGTAATTTCTGAAATAAACCATCTCAAATCAATTTAGGTGGGTTAGCAATGATACTTACAGGTTTCTACAAAGTTCAGTGAAAATGAAAACCCACTTTATTTATCCGTTTGAGTATATAAATTCTTTGAAAAATATATGATTTGTTACTATTTTTAGTTTTCCTAGGGCTTCTAGTATGCAGTGATATTTTTAGAACTTGGCCATTCACAGCAGGTTTCACTGGGTTACAAACCAGACCATTGGAGTGCTTTTAAATTGCTTATACAGAAGCAACAACAAGGCATCTGTTAAAATGCTGGATATCCGCACTGATCATCATCCTCACACTTTCATTGCACAGAGAGAAGGGTTTCATCATTAACTTAGCAAACATAATGTTTTTCTAGCTGCATAAAGACCTATATTGTATAATTTATCCTTTTCCACATTACAGTCAAACTTTGTGGAATAATAGCTTATATGAAAACCATCTCTCTGTTTGTAGAAACAAAACATTTCTACTCTAGGGAAAGCTAAAGCAGGAAAGGTGTGTACATTATATGTGTAATACCTCCACTCACAGCTCTGATGAAGGGAAGTCCACTGCTACGTTAACAGTTGTATAACCCTGTCAACACTATGACCTACTATAAACCTGCCTGGGACCACTTTTTGGACTGACGCAGCTCTGTTAGATGAAGTCTGTAATCAGCTTGGGCTGCACTTGAAATTGTAGAGCCCTGACACTGACTGCTGTAAAGCAGAAATCTATTCCCTAAAGTTAATAGAGTTATACTGGTGTAAGTAAAAGGATTTTCGGGATAGTAATTGATTTTTCCAAGCTTATTCCTGATTTATAAATGTGCTAATAGGAATCTAATGTTACTCGGCCTGTTTATATTTTCAGTTTGGCCACCAAACATTTGTCAAGCAAATAATTCTGCTTATCTGTAATACACACAGATATTTACATGTGATCTACGCACTGGAGGCTAAAACTTGCACAGAAAAGCTTAGTGGTTTTGTGCCAGCACGCTGTGAGATTTTACTTTGTAGGAAGCCAGCTGGCTGCATTTCTTGCAGAACTCACAAGCAATGCAGATAAGCTGATGCCTGAAATAGGTTTGTCAGGTTTAAGAACTGCACAATTTCTTCTTGCAACTATCTCAAGTTCTTCAGAATGAAAATGCACGTTCTTCAAAGCAATTCTCTATGTATTCTGTACCTTTTCTTACCCTCCACACAAAGTTATCTTTACAATAAAACCCCTTATACTTGTGACTTTAAACTTTCTTTTTGTTTGCTTATTGTATTTCATCAGAAAGGCTATAAAAATGGACATGGGGGTCCGGATAACAGGATTTTATATGGATAAGCAAAGAAACATCTAGGAATGGAAAAAGATATTGGACTGCTACTATGAAAATCACACTGTAAGATAACTGCATACAACCCTTTGTAGGCAAATAGAAACTTACTGGACATGCACCAAGCTGCTGGATGACAGTTGGAGTGTTTGAGTCTAGGTTGGTGCTGATGCAACCCTTTTCCAGGAAGTAAAGCCTATCATCCTGGGCTCTGCACTGATCAGCCATTCCTGTGTGACTTCCAGTCATCTGGGTGCACATCTTGTGTCTGTCTGCAATAGAGGTTAATGCACTTCTAGGATATGCACATCCATTAGATCTTATATGGGATGGCATATGATTATCTATTTAGATCCAGTTAAAAATTAACTGACTTCCTCTAGCAGTAAAGGACTTGCTTGAGAGCACTACTACTTGTAAGTAGAACATAAACCTGACTGTTAAATGTGAGTACCCATGCAGCTCAGGAAAAGGCAGAGACCTCATAAAGACAGTTTGTGCTGGGTGATCAGCAGTTCAGATAGGCCCCCTTCATATTTCAGAAGCAGGGCAGAGAGAGGTCTCTTATTACAATGTTTAGCAGGGACTGTTTCTGCAAGCAGGAGTGTTGGAACAGTTTCCTGCTTCTGTGTCTTTAGGTCCAGAGGAGGACTTGCTCCATCACATTGTGAGTCACTTGTTCCTATTCATGCAAACACATTTTCAAATTAATTTTGTGACTCCAAATCAAATTTATTTAGTCTGAAGCATCTAGTGCCAAATGAAGTTTTGATTTAGTGTCAACAGAGGTAGTATCAAGTCCCCTTCTTGAACACAGCGTTGGAACAGGCACTGAGAAGAGCGAATGTGCTTTTTAGACAGACTTGTACTGTGGCAGCAGTAGACTGCAGTTGCCATTACAGAAGGGTATGTGCATCCCTGAGAGTTTTCACCAAGGTTGAGAAAGGTCGTCTGAATTTTGCACTGTGAACTCAGGGACACAAACACTGACTTTCTCATTCTTGAAGAGCATATAACCTTAAAAAAAAACCCTGAGTTCTGCAGCATAGTGCATCTGATTTTAATGTAGTAGTTCTGTAGGGCAGGATTTGAAGAAACCTTACTGTGAAAGCAAGCTCCTGCACCTCATGTCAGCAGGTGTCAGCTGCGTGCTACTGGGGCAGGCTTGGAGCAAGGCTGGTAGGTCCCACCTGTGCAGTTCTGCTGGATCAGGACATAGTAGGGATTAATGACGTGCAACTCTTATGTGTTAAAAGGAATTCTCCTCTGCCTCTGTTGCCTGTGCTCCAACACTCACCCATACCAAGATCAATAGCAGACCAAACGAAGAAAATGCATCTGAGTTCAGAATGAGCTATAAAAACAATGACCTAGTACACAATGTGAAAAGTTTGTAGGTTAATTCAGCCAGCTAGATTAAGAATTACTGTCTCTAGGTTGTGCACCAAACGCGATGGGGAGCAGAAAACACTGTCTGTGAATTCAGTTTCACAGCTAAAACCACTAAAATTTCATTGTGCAGAAATGTGTGAGAATAGAAACCTAATTGGAGCACATACAGTTCTTTAAACAACTAACATTTTTAACAAGCTCATCTTTTCTTATATTAATGTTCCCATGTTGTCTGCTTATGAGTAACTTCTGATTACTTACAGAATTGAGTAAAATAAAAGGAAATGCTGGAGATTTTATTTTCTTTCAGCAGCGGGGAATGCAGGCACCATTTTAAAGATATCTAAGAATCCAGAATTACAGGCATACTGTCAATAGCTGAAGATGTGCCTCAGAACATCACTTTCATATTGAAAATAAGCTTTTGTTGTGAACACTCTCTTGCACCATTTGAATACTACTTACCAGTGTCATCTACCTAGGTACTGATATTCAGCAGGCAGTGAAGCTGTTACCACTGGTTCCTCAGATGGTGCATACTGGTTTGGCATGCCAAGAGTTTGGGAGCAGGGAGTCTAGAGAGGTGGCTACTGTGAAAAGCTGCCAGAAGCTTACACCATATTGAAAAGTGCCAATGCCAACTAGCTCCAAAATGGCTCCATTGCTGGCCAAGGCTAAACCCATCAGCCACAGCAGTAGCATCTACATAGCTACACAAGGGGGAACTCCTCTCCCACAGCAGCATTTTTTGGCATCCAAAGGGAGGAGTGAGAAGATGTGAGAAGAAAACTCTGCAGACACCCAGGTGAGTGAAGAAAGAGGGGGATGAGGTGTTCTAGGCACCTGAACAAAGATTCCCCTGCAGCCTGTGGAGAAAACCACAGTGAAGCAGGCTGTCCCTCTGCAACCCATAGAGGTCCACAGTGAAGCAGATATCCACCTGCAGCCCATGGAGGACCCAGCACTAGAGCAAGTAGATGCCCAAAGGAGGCTGCAACCCAGTGGGAAGCCCATGCTGGAGCAGCCTCCTGGCAGTACCTGTGGCACCCTGGAGAAAGAAGCCCAGGCTGGAGCAGGTTTTCTGGCAGGACCTGTGACTGACTCGTGGAGGACTCATGCTGGAGCAATCTGTTCCTGAACGTTTCCACCCCATGGAGGGGATCCTGGAGCAGTAAAACTGCAGCCTATGGGCAAGACTCATGTTGGAGAAGTTGGTGCAGCACTGTCTCCTGTGGGACGGACCCCATGCTGCAGCAGGGAAGAGTGTGAGGAGTCCTTCCCCTGAGGAGGAAGGACTAAAAGAGATAATGTGTGATGAATTGACACAACCCCCATTCCCTGTCCCTCTGTGCCACTTGGGTGGAGGGGGGAGGAGGGAAAGAAATCGGGAATAAAGTTAAGCCCAGGAAGGAAGGGGGGAGGGATGGAGGGGCGTGGGGATGGTAAGATTTGGATTTATTTCTCAATATCCTATTATGATTTAATTGGCTATGAATTAAATTAATTTCCCTGAGTTGAAACTCAGGTGTCTGATCACTCCTGACCTTATCTCAAGCCCTGAGCCTTTAGTTATATTCTCTTTCCTCTGCCTAGCTGAGTAGAGCAGTGATAGAGCACCTTTGGTGGGCATTTGGTCTCCAGCCAGGGTCAACACACCACATGATGCTTTTGCACCAGCACTTTCCTCTGGTGTAGGAACTATAGCAGAATTGATGTTGGCAACATCAAGAAAGTTAGTAACTCCATAAACAACACAGAACAGGAAAACAACACGACACTGAGTTTATGGAACACAATCCCGTTGTGATACTTTTTTCTCTAATCATGAACATGAGGTGCTGTGTTTTTTTAAAACTATTATTTACCGACTGACTTGTTGTTTTGCATGACTGGGTTCTTCTGGAGGAGGGGGCTGCAGGGGTGGCTTCTGTAAGAAGCAGCCAGACGGTCTCTGCAGGCCCAACAGAATCATTGCTGACCAAGGCCAAGACCACCAGCAATGGTCACAGTAGCTCTGGGAATCACATTTAGGAAAAAAAAAAAACCACAAACAGCTGCTTTTTGCCACCAGAGAAAGGAGTGAGAAGATGTAAGAAACTGTGCAGACACCAAGGTCAGTGAAGAGGAGGAGGAGGAGGCGCCCCAGGTGCCAGAGAGAAAGATGCCCCCGCAGCCTGTGGAGAAACCCATTGTGGAGTGGGTGTCCCCTTGCAGCCCATGGAAAAGGCTGAGACCCCACCTGCAGCCTGTGGAGAGGCCCCATGCTGGATGGAGCAGGCGAAGGTATATGGAATACACTGTGACCCACGTTGGAACAAGCCTCTGCCAGCACTTGCAGCCCATGGAGAGAGACAGAAACACAGAGATGAGAGGGAGAGATCCACGCCAGAGCAAGTTTGCTGGGGGGGCTTGTAACTCCATGGGGAACCAGGCTGTAGCAGTCTGGGCCTGAAAGACTGAGAGACATTCTGTGATTTATGACTGCACCCCATAGCAGTGACCCACGCTGGGGCAGCTGGTGAAGAAGAGATGAAGCCCCATGGGAAAGGAGTCACGTTGGAGAAGTTCATGGAGGGCTGCCTCCAGTGTGTGGGACTCCACAGTATGGCAGGGGAAGACTGTGAGGAATGCCCTCCCCTTCCCATCCCCACCCTCCCCTCCCTGCCCCAAGAAGGAAAATAACTCATGAAGAACTGACTGAAACCCCCATTCCCTGCCCCTCCCTTTGCCATAATGGGGGTGGGGAGGTGGGAGTGGAAAGAAGTGAGCAAAATCATGACTAAAATGAAGTCTGCTAAGAAGGGAGGGGTGGGGGGAGGTGCTTTAAGATCTAGTTGCGCTTCTCATTACCCAACTCTGGTGTGATTGGGTGTGCAGTGCAGTGTAATAAATTAGAGGTTTCCTTCCTTTATTCTGTGTTGAGTCTGTTCTGCCTGTAACGTGACTTGTGGAATGATCTCTCCCTGTCCTTATCTCGACTCCTAAGCTTCTCAATATATATTTTATCCCTTGTTGAGCTGAAAAGTGGGGTGGTAAGCAGTTTTGGTGGGTGCCCTGCCTCCAGCAAGGATCAAACCACCATACTGACATAAAAATACATGTATTTTTCAAATGACAGGGACTTGTCCCTGTCCTTGAAGTGTTTTAGTTGCTGGCAGAGACAGAATTACTGGCTCAGGCAAAAGATGGTGCAAGTGTATATGATTACAAAGTAATTGTTAGACAAATTCACAAAAGTAGAGATTTTTAAAAGAAGGAGATGAAGAGAGGAAAGGCATTTGCTGCACAGACAGTGAAGAACTAATCTCTTTGCCTGGATCGGCAAAGCACAATTTAGACTGATCAAGGTGTCTTTTGCTTCCTCACAATGAGTTAAAAAAATAGCTTTAAAACTGAATTTAAATACTGATAAACTTTTAGATAAAATATCTTATTTGTGGCTACAACTACTGTGCTCCAATTTTTCAGGTCACACAGGGATCTCTTTATATTGTTAATTGATTAAAGTATGCTACTCTGAAAGGGATGAAAGGAAAAGACAAGAAGAGTTAAGGAAGAGCTGAACAGCTGCAGCCTTGGTCTAGTGATACACTTCAGGTCTACACCGAGGCAGAAGACAGCCTACTCTCACTCAGTCTCACTTCCAGCAGAAGCCTGGTGAGGGTTTTGGCCTGAGGAAGCTTGCAACAACTGCCAGATTTTAAGTCAACTGCTGGTTTGAGACTGGTGCCACAAACCAATTGGAGGCTCAAGAAATGAGCCAGGATGTTGGTCTTGATAACGTGTCATGGCAGGGGCAGTGTTCACAGCCCCTGCTTGTTTCGTCTCCTCTGCAGACTTGAGAGTGGGAAACATCTAAACATGATGTCAGGGGAGGAAAAATACGAGTGTTGGATGCTGAGACAGAAGTGTCTGCCTCAGGTGGAAGCAAGGCACAGATCATTGTACAGTTTGGTTTGGAATGGACTTCAAAGCCCGTGTAGTTCCAACTACATGGACACCTTTCAATAGACCAGATTGCCCAAAGGCCCATGTAAACTGCCCCTGAACACTTCCAGGGAGGGTGCATTTACAGTGTCTCTGAGTGACCTGTTCAAATGTCCCACCAACCTCATCATAAAAAAGTTCTTCCTAGTCTCTTACGTAAATCCACCCTTTTAATTTTAAAGCCATGGCTCCTTGTCCTGGCACCCCATGCCCGTGTAAACAGTCACCCTCCAAATTTTCTGTAGGCCTCCTTTAGGTACTAGAAGACTGCAACACAGTTTTCCTGGAGCCTTCTCTTCTCCAAGGTGAGTTAGACATAAGCAGAAAGACTTCAGAAGCCTTGACGTGTGTAGCTCATACTAAAGGGAGAAGTGTTATCCCTGAAATTCTGTTGACTCTCACCCTATGATTCTTTGATCTTCTCTGTAGGTGGTAGAGAATACGTGTTCATGGAATGCAGACATGGTATTATTCCAAGTAGAATCTATGGGCTAGATCTTTGGAAAGCTCTGAGGATGCATGAATTCACAACAGGCTCTCAAATAAACAGGTTGTGGGGGTTTTGTGTAAAAAGAAGACTAGACAGAGAATTGCAGTTATGGACAACTTGAGAAACATCAGATTGTAATATAGTAGTATTAGAGATCAGAAAGGTAGAAGTTGCAGCCTGTGCCATAGTGAGCAATGGGAAGGGCAAGCGTACTACAGCCCGCCTAAATTGGCAAATAAAGAGAAGAGCAGGCTTTCCAATCCATCTTTGCACATTTGTTTTAACATTGGACATCTATTCTAGTGGGCTGACATGCTTCACTTTGCAGGGCATCAGCATGAAGATTATCCACCAAACACAGAGCCCTATCTGCAGTCCTTCAGTTCTGTGTGTACCTGAATAGGATGTTCTGTCGGGTGGTTGCTGCTGTTACACTGTGGATCCAGTCCCACAGTGGACATGCTGGGACACAGACCAGAGGATATAACAATAAAACTTACACAGCTACAGGCAGCAAGCAGTAGAGTGGATGGTGCCTCTTAAATGAAAATAAAAGACATTTGCGATGAAACCACAATTCCCCCTCAATTGTTTCTATGGGAACCAGTTTCAAATACATTCTGTAACTGGACATTTATTTAGACAAAAATATTTCATAACTGAGGCATGGATATACACACTATAAATGGTAAACAGTTCTGAAGTGAAAAGAGAAATTATACTTCAGTGTCACCACCCAAGATTTGAATTAAATAAAGCTGTACTCCTTAGCTGACTAAAAATGAGAGGGAAAATATGATTGTTCTTACAAGAGTGCAGTCATTTACTCACTCTTACAGTGCATTGGAGTTCAAAAACTTGGCATTAAATAGATCTTTACATAACTCAGTATTTAGAAATTTATATTAAAGTAAGAAGTGATTACTAAATTACAACCAGACAGACGCCGCTCAATGTTATAGAGGAGTAGGGAACACAGGGTATAGTAGTGCACAATAAAAAACCCCCACCCTATTTTTTTTTTTTATCTGTAAATTCTGTATTAGTAAGACAGGTACAGTGTACCTCCATAACAGTTACGCTTTACCCCAAGGTCTAAAGAAACTACATGAACACCCTGGAATTTTCCAGGACCCTGACAGAAATTATGAAAGTAAAAATAAAATACATTTTTAAGTTATTATACATAAAAAAAAAAACCCCTGGTTTGTGTAATGTCCCCTACCATTTATAGTGTATTAATTGAATTTATTTTTTTTTAATTTTCAGTGTACTGCAGTTGTATGATGTGACAGCTTATTGGTAAAAAACAAAAAATTAATTAAGAAAGTCTGGACCGCTACATATCCCTTTCAGAATACAGATGGAAGCATAACTCAAGATTTGAAAAGAAGGAAACAGAGAATTTAGAACACGTCTGTTCCCATTAACTTTGACCTTATAGAGCTGGGAATTGGAATTACGAATGCCTACATCTGCAAGCAATTCAGCTGTGTTTAGTGTGCTAGGTTTAGCTTCACAGAACTGACCCTGTGGTCTGAGATGGTCTGGGATGTCTAAAATTCTGAGAACCTGATGTTCTGCAGGAGCCCAATGTTCTGCAAGAGCCCAAGAAGCCCTCAAATAACTAACTCTACTGTATAACCAGGTGTTGTAGTAAACTAATACTCAACTAACATTTTAAGAAAAAGCAAACATTACTCATTGAAACACCCAGACGTGAGGAAATGCTGTTTGGATCCATCAGAAGTTGTATAGTGGCCTTTTGTGTCTTTGTTTTTCCTATAGATCTAACTATGGCAGAAGAATTCTACTTAAAAATCTTTGAAGGTCTCTGTGATGAAAATGCTGGTGCTAGTAGGGTCATGACTACACGAAAGGTAGACTGCTGTTACAAGGAATGGCAGGCAAAACCTTGATGATAACCACCCAAAGCAGAATGAACAGAGATGAATCTTTATTGGGGTTGCAGGGAAGCGAGCCCATGGACAGTACTGAAACCAGGTAAAAGCTCCCAACTTCAAGAGGTGGCATTTTTCTCAGGGCAGCTGACATTTTCTAACAGATCTGAAAACCTGAGACAGTTTTATTCAATGGCTGGTTTAGGAAATATCATTGTATGCATTAAAAGTGGTCATAAAGTCCTCCTCCACCACTATTTCCATTTCATCTCCTCATTAAGATACTATGGTCTTAGATGCATTTAAAAAGTTGCTCCCTCAGATGTTTGATCCTGTGATGCAGATCAGAGGAGAGGGATGGGACCCCCCCAAATCTGGAAGCAGGCAGAACTCAGCTGTTACTGCTCTGTTTGGCAACTCTTCCAGCCTCCTCTGTCTTATGTGTTGTGGTTGTATCAGATGTACAGAGAGAATGAAAATCAGTGAGCATATAGATGTGGTTAAGGAGAGGACAAGCACAAACGTAAAGATACTGTGCTTTGGGTTTGTTTAAAAAAAACAAACCAAACCAAACCACAAATAAAAAAAACAAACCAAAACCCAACCAAAAAAAAAAAAAAACCCAACAACTATAAAAGCATGGTTCACAAGACAATTGTAAATTTCCTTCAAATTGTGCAAGTACAGACATAGGCAGTACTGTAATCCTGGAGAATATGTTCATGGGGAAGGATTATAAATGAGGGAGTCAGAGGCACTTGAAATACATCCTGCTGAAGCAGGATGTCACCTCTGTAAATCGGGAAGAGACCAATGTTATGTTGACCTCTGAGAAATTCAAACCATTTGCAAAGTTTGGACTTCCAGGAAGCTAAAGTTATGTTTAGTATTTGTACCTTGACAAAATGTTCACATCTGCAGCAGTCAGTTTACTTTTCTTGCAAATTTGTTCTGTCAAACATTTTTTAATGGGTATTGTAAGTGATAAGCAGTTGTACAGCCTCAGGCAGTAACAGTGCTTGTACACAAAACTGTTCCAACAAACAGGCAAACATGCACAGATACCCAACGAGTAAGAGTGAGCCATGCTTCCCCCCGTCCCCAATCCACTGCACAGATTTCTGACCAACCATTATGTACAGTTACACACATAAGTGGTGTTGATGCTGCACCAGTACCAGTTGATAACATCTAATAAATTCTTATGCTGATTGAGCTGTTGAGATGTTTTATAAACTTTGGGAGGCCTTTAGCATGCTCAGGGTAAAACAGTCACAGTCATCAGGAAAGAGCTACAATTTCATCTGACTGTAGAAGGCATTCTAATTAAAAACAAATGCAATTTTGCAGTAGGTCAGGAAAACAGGACAGGGTGCAACTGGAAAGAAATGAGGAGGATTGAAATTGGAAGGGAGATACCACTAGTATAAAATGCAGTTGAATTTTATTTAAGGAACATAAATAGCAAATTCATGGCTCCAGAGGATGAGCTGGATTAGTGTTTGCTTCCACGTATTCAGTGTATTAAGTATTTATTCTTCCTTTTTTGTAGCTTAGTCCTAGAGCACAATCTCACAATAGTATATTAAGATATTTGACACCGAGCATAAAATAAAAATTTTAATGATGTTTCAACATCCACTGTTGTGCAACTAGAGTTATACATGTAAAAGAACTAATCATTCTGACCCCTCTCTACACATTTTACAGGTGCAGATAAGAAATTCAGTGTTTAATCCCGACTTTCTGTGTTAATAAAGCTATTTAACTCTAAATCTAATGAGGTTTAAAGCTGTGCATCTTGCTTTCAAATTGCCTCACAGTGCATCTGAAATAAACTCTCATTTCTGAAGGAATAAACACTGTAACTACTTACGCTGCTTTTACTAAGCAGAATTTAATAATAGGTTGTTCGATTGAAGCTTTAAACATTTGCTACTAAATTAAAAAAATACAAGTCTGAGCTGCTCCACTTTGGGTTAGCATGAGCATGGCAGTGACAAAGCACAGCTGGAAGGGTGGAGGGAGAGGCGGCATACAGGTCAAGGAGTGAGGTACAGAAACCTAAAGTCAAGATTGCTTGTCTGCCATCTGCTACTTCAGCGTACCTCAGTGTGCTGAATGACCAATATTTGAACTTCCAGAAATATGAGTTTCCTGGCTACTTGTTTCCCCACAGATAGAAGTTAAAGTAGCATCACCATCTAAGATGAAAAGAGCCCGCCACTTTAAATGAACTGAACAGCTCCTGATATAAAATCCATGGAAGTCAGCAGAGATAGGTCTACTTTGCTGCCTATTCAAATTTTTCACAGCTTCAGATATTGAAAAAAAATCAAAATAACTCAACATGGTTTAAGAAAATAAATACTTGGTTATAGATTTGCTAAAACCTTTGTTAAAAGCATATATATTTCCAAGCTTTTGTGGGGCATTTAAACAAAAGTTTTCCCACTAACAGGAATTGGAGTTCAAGCTGAACAAGACCTGAGTATTTCACCCCAAAAAAAGGTCCCAGCTTCCATGTACATTGTCCAGAGACCAAGGAGATTGCCCCTGCTTTGGGTTTGGCTGTGGGGTTCTAGGGAAGCTCAGACCCAAAGCAGCTGAGACCAGCTCCCACTCCACTGAAGGCATGGGCCAGTGCCCATCCCCAGGGCACAGCAACGCAGGAGGGCAGGCTCCTCACCACAGCCTTCCACCGGAATGTTGATTCATTAAATGCAAGGACAGAAGAGATTTTAAATCTTTTCATATCTTATGATAAGTGTAATAAATAGAATATATAATTCTTCTGTTTCTGTACTAAAACAGCAGTCAGGCTAAAATTATTTTTTCCTTAGAATGTCTACAATTTACATGACAGAGATACTTGAATCTCTAGTACTTTTTCTGAATAAAAGAATTTCTTTGCAGGGAATATGGAGCTAACTAAATTATTTGTTTTTCAAAATGAGAAAAAAGCACCCTGCATATACACCCACACAAATGTATATATATACAGAGTAAAAAAGGCATTACTTGTAGGCACATGCTCAGTTATTGAGCTGAAAATCCTCAGGACTTGTATTGTTGAAAATGCATGACCCTTTTGTTATTTGCACTTTGTGGTTGATCAACTGAGTTAAGTGAAGTCATTATTTTTAAGTGAATGTTGAGAAGAATAATGGTGGCAGCTAGCAGATAAAACATTAATGATCAGTAAGCATTTACACAAATGCCTAGTAAACACTCTCTTCTCATCAGGAAGCAAAGAAATGACCTAGTAATTACAATAAGCACTGACCCGCTTTATGCAAGAGGGTCATTTGTTTTAGATAGTCGACTTATATTTTTGTCCCCTCAGCATCAGGGCTGCTGTTATTGTTGAGTTGGTATGTACAGCTGTTGCATGGGAAAAGAAACTGGAAATTCAGGGGGGAAGATGGGAAGACAAAATTCTGTTTAGGTTAAGTGATGAATTCAATGCTTCTTTACTTGATTTTGAATACATTTATGTTAATTAGAGATTAAAAGTACTATAGGAAACTCTATTAGCATGTGTGCTCTTGATAAGTGCAAGAACTGTTAAGTGTCTGTATAGTTTAACATTTGTCTAATACACAAATATGCAAACACACACTCGCAATTACAGAGCCACTCTCATTTTCTCCAAAGGCTTCTGAGGGAAGCTGCCACTCACTCTTGAGAGTCAGCTGCATTTTTTACCTGTCCCCACTATGACCTGTGTTAGAAATGGCACTGAGCAACCAATCCTGGCAGTACAGAGCAGGCTTAGTTTCTCCTTTAAGCCTATAGGAACAGTCTGTCTGAGACCAGGTGTTATATACAGCACCAACCTGATATGGTTTGGCCACTGAAGTACTCCTTTGCCTGAGATAGGCAGTATAATTTTGTTATGTCCAGTAAAATCTGGTCAGTAAAATCTGGCACCTTATGTTACAGTATGTGGTGTGGTGTGATGTGGTATGTCCAGTAAAGTCTGGCAGCTTGGATGTTTTCAGTTTTCTTTTTGCTGCTTTATTGAAGCTGCACATGAGACCATGGAAAAGCAACTGCTCCTATAAAACACCTGTAACAAGTTAAAACATCCCACATCAGTTGTCATTCGTACGGACTTCATCTTAAGAGATACACAACAATATGCAACTATTTCTAGATGAACATACAGCTAGTATCCATCAGTATTGTGCAGCTTTACATTGCTGAATGGATGTAAAAGGTACTAGATGCCTCACTTAGAAATCTATTTGCTCAGTACCACTGGTGCAGTGCAGACTGTTAAGATATCCCACAATATAGGTCCTCCAGCTAGCACCTTATCTAACAAGATACCTTGTTAGAACACTTCTTTAAACTGCATATAATCTGGTAAAAAAAAATTAACAACTTATGCTGAAATATGATTATCTGCTGTGGGACATTTTTTCTGTTCTGGGAAATAACGCACTGCTGAAGAGTGTGTGTATTTCTGTTGAAATATAAGTGCCTGGCCATGGAGAGAGAATTGGCACTGAAGCCTGGAGACTGCCCGTGCTGGAAGCTGACATGGAAATGATCAAAGACAGGAATCATAGAATCATTTAGGTTGGAGAACACCCTTACAATCATCAATTCCAATAAACCGTGTCCCTAAGTGCCAGGGTAAGAGAAGCAAGGTGGTGCTGCAGGTGGTGCTTGCCCCAGGGCTGTGCCCAGGAGCAGGGAGGGTAGTAGAAGATTGGATAAGAGGAACTAACAATGCAAGGAGCAACAAGGCATTGGAAATACTACAATAAGGCAAAAAGTAATAGGCTGAGGACAAGAGCAGGGAAGGGATACGACCAGGTAGAGACAGAACTGAAGAGGGTGCGCAGAAGGAATCAAATGCAGTGGTAGGAGAAACAGAGAGAAAATCAGGCAAGAGTCTGAGTGACACAGGAATATTTTTTTCTTAGAAATTGGATACAATAAGGATACCAGGCTTAGCAAAACAAGTGGAACAACATGCTGGAGTAGGAAGAAAATGACAGCAGGATGCGGGGAGCAAACAGACATTGAGGAGTCTCAGGTCCCTCCAGTGAAATGTGCAAGGAAAGTGTTCACTTCTTCAGCGGTAAAGAATAACCTACCACTGACTTCAGTTATGGTAGCAGCTCAGCTGGCAGGCATCTACAGATAACAGATGGCCTTCAGTATGATCATGTAATTTTCATAAAATTTCTAGCATTTTTTCAGTTTTCTTTTTAAAAAAGAAACAGGAAGTGACACACAAAACACAGTTAAAGAGAACACAGCATTGCAAAGTTAAATGCTTGGAAGCTGGAATATGAGAAAATTGAGGTTTATGGTGTAACTTTAGTTTGCCTCCTCTACGTAAATGCCCTATTTCACCATATTCATGCATCTTATGCATAGCTCTCGCAGATTGACTGCACAACCATTCAAGATGGAGCAGCTTGACAGACATCTGTTTTATCTTGATAAAGGTACTTTATGAGCCTTATCTTCCTTGTTAAGGAATCTGCAAGGTCTAGAATTGCAAAGAAGACCTGCAGTTAAAGCAGATGAAAACAGAGTGGAAATATGTCTTTGTAAATGGTGGTGAGTGAATATTGACATTGTCTGCTGTCTGGAATGTCTTCTGCCTTCTACTACAGAGAACAAATGAACATTGAGGGGTTTCTCTTTATCAAGATTAAATGAATTTATATTCCAGATTAAATGCATTATCTGGCTTTAATAAACACCGAAACTTCTGACAAATCCTTCAAAATTTTAGTCTTCAAAGGAAGGGGGGAGATACATAATTTTTTGTTTCCTTCTTTCAACATGAATTCATAGCTTGTCCATACATATTGATGTTAAATGCAGTTCCACATGGATTTAGTGCAAAGTGTTCACACAAGTAGGCCACAGTAATACATTGTTTCAGAGACATTAATAATTTCCTGATGTTTGTAAACAAATGACTCAGAAAGGATTTGCCTCGAAGAACTAAAACAAAGTTGAATATTTGTGATGTGAGCTCTAGGGAAATAGAAGATTTTTCAGCTCCTCTGGAACCACATGTAAAATAGAACTGCTTTCAGTTAATTGAAAATGCAGTATGCGTGCAACATTTAGACTACACTTTTTCCAGTAGGAGTGGAGGAACAAATAACCTGGAGTAAAGGTTCACAAAGAGAAAAAAAGACAGCTGCAAGCCAAATGTTTTATGTTGCCAGATTCAGGGGAACAAAAACAATGACAAAAAATAAATAATAATAAAAAAGCAGTCAAATCCACAGTATGTAGGGATGATAAGAATCTGAGTTCCCAGAAAAATATGTTCCTGAGAAGAAAGGCTGCTAATGTGCTGAACAAACTGCCACTCCATCACAGCTCCTTACCCATCCTCTAAGCTTTTCAACTTTTCATTAGCTTGTATCCACCCTGCTACATGCAGGAGTATGAAGAATGAGAGGGAGTGGAGCACAATCAGCCATTTCTTCTGATTCATTTCTCTTTTCTATTCTTCCTTCAAAATAGGCTCAAAAATTGGTCCACAGATTGGTCCATTACGTGCCATCATTGTGATAGCAAGAGCAAACTCAAAAGTTATTAAAACAAGCAATTGAAAGTTAATCATGTTAGTATGAATTGTAACTTGTGAGAATAATCCAGAGCTAGAAATTAATCTGTACTGGTGTTCATATTGTCTTTTAATGCTTTGGTCAAGTTTGCACAATAGCAAAAGTGTAAGTTTTTAAAAGCATCACTAAATGCTTTCCCACTCAATGGTTCATTAGTCATCACTATCATAATAGCAAATGAAATTAGAAAATGCTTTTGAAAATGTAAAGAAAAAAAGATACAGAAAAACCCCGTGCATAGATAAATATCAATATCTTGGCAAATATAACCATAATTACAGCTTTTGTTTAACATATATCAGTGTGATAGTAAATTAATTTTTTTGTCAAATTACACAAATAATCTTAGAGGTTTATTAAAATTTCTTATTTCAACTTCTGGATATTCGCATAAACATGTACAAATTGAATTTCTGCCAACACGAGAATCAGCCATGTCTCTCTGTAAATAAAACCAGTGCTAAAATATTCTAGTGGATTCATTGCAGTCTCTCAGCAGAGACCAATAGAGATACCTTACATTTAGCCGGGTTGTAAAAAATTTATGAAGCCATATCAGCAATGCCAAGACAACTTGATAAATATGGAATACTTAGTAGTGTTGAAAATAAATATTTAGATTTATTACTTCAGCAGAATACATCTGGAAATGCAGTGCATCTCTACTCATATTTTATGCTGACCATTCGTTAGTCTTATATCAAAAAAGCATAAAATACATTGTTCTGTTATTACTCAAATCCACCTAACCATTTCCAAGCAAACAGAATTCTGCATTTCTGTTGTATTGATAGAAAATTAGGTGACTCTTGCCAGGATCCATTAAACCGTTAAAAGATCTTTTTTTCCATTGGAAGAATGACTTGAAAGGTGGAATTTCAGTGGACTTACCTGATACCAAGATATACCAAGAATAGAAAATCTTCTTCCAGGAAAAAGCCAGAGTGCATTAAAAAAGAACAAACGGGTGTGATTTTCCAGTGATGTAATAGGCTTATTTAATATCTATAATATTGTACCGTGAGACTATCATAATTTTCTACTACTAAAAGCTGCAATAAGGCCTTGGTACCATACATTCTCTACTGTTATCATCAGAGCCAACTTTCTGGATTTAGGCAGTATTTTGATGAGGTTTAACATTTTGATTGGAATTCTTTCAGAACCTGTGAAATTTAAATACCTGTACCAGTCAGGTTTTCTGTGATCATTCCTTCTGACTGGCAGGAGCAGAAGCTTCTCACAGATGAGTAGATCTGTGCAAAACATGGCAGCTGTTGCTTCAAGAGATGTTTAGTAAAGTTTTCTACATGTGGTCCCCTGCTCTAGTGCTAAATACTAATATTGAATTTCATTTCAGTTTAGTCTAAAAGTGCTAGCCAGTATGGAACCTCCCACGTAAAAAGTCTGTCACATACCATTGGTCCATGAAACAGCTGGTAATAACTGCTATATTCCAGTTCTCACTTCTGTAGAAGAATTGTGTCATTCAACTTCCAAATACCCTTTCCAAGAACTAACAGAGCCTTTCTGCAGAGCTCTAGTTTAGCAGTGCTGTGCAGATTATTTGTCTCCAGAGTGGAAGAGTCCTAACAGAAAACAGACCTACAAGGAAACGCTTATTCCAGAGAAGCATGGCTATGTTGACCCTAACTTCTGCAAAGAGGGTTTTTTGATGCATTTTACTCACCTAGGTGGAGCTGCAAAGCAGAATATTGGACTAGATGCATTAAGTGTCAGCATTTGTGTTCAACAGTAATCTGCAAAGGGTCGAGGAATGAAGAGCAACAGCAATCACAACAGTGAAGGTGATACCCTATTCTTTGTACTTATGAGCAGGCAGTTATACCCTGCTCCAGAAATTGCATTTTAATTTTTTTTAGTTTTGGCTAAGAACATTCTAATATGTGTCACCCAAAACTCTATTATATTAATCTATTTTTAAGTAGTATTAATGTAAACTAATTCATTTGACTAAAAACATGGTCCAGATAACATAAAAAGGAATAAACCTTAAGGTAGGAGGATTTGGAGTGTTTTTTGAAAGATCACTTGGTCTAGATAAATGTCCCATCTCAGAGAGACAAGAACTACTATGCTCCCAACTCACCAGCACTCAGTATTTGACTTCTAAGTCCAATTGACTTTTAAATAATGGTTTGAAAGATATTTTCAAGAAAAACAGGCAGTAAATCCAGCTTACTGCCAAAGTAGCATCAGTTTGTTCCTTATGTGTATGCTTACCAACTTCAAAGCTGCACAGCTATCTCACAATTTTAAGAGATTCAAAAAGCAAAGCAATTAAGTTTTATACTTTATATCATGACAGATTTTGTTGTGACCAGAAGCAACGTAAATAATTTCCGTAGCATGTAGTACAAATGGGTTAATATTTTGGGTGACAGGCATTTTATTACTTACAAGTATCTGAACAGTGGGGCAAAGTGAACTAGTAGCATAATTTAGAATTTAATTTTCTTATCATTTAAAATGTATCTGTAAGTTAAGTCATAAAAGCTGGTTCTGTGCTCTTCTGGGGTGGTGTGACTTGTAGTATTTTTTTGTGCTACATAAGTGTGTGGCATTTGTACCTAGGTGTGAGCACTGATCAATACATTTTTGTCAGGTCATATCCTATATATATATATATCTGTGGCTGTCTAATCTAGATTTCCCCAAGAAGAAGGGGGTTTTGGCCTGTGTGCAGACCTTAACTCACCTCCCAAGTTTACCTATTGATGTCCTAGAAAGCACCATGTTATTGGAACTCTTCTCTTTGTAAAAGAAAATGTAAGCTGTGACTGGAGGGAGATGGACCTGTTGCTACCTTTCCCTGAAGCCAGCCTACCTGCAAAATGAATAATTTAAGACTAAACATAAAGCATTGCATCAACGTAGGCTCCCTTTATACTATGCAAAGTTTTAATCTTGAGCAGTATTTACTGTATTTTAATACAGTACACTGCAAGTTCAGATCTAAGTTCAGCCTTAATTTTCCTTCTTTCCACATGTTTAACAAACAAATAACTCTGGATCAGCAAGGAAGATGAGTCTTCCCTTAGTCCACAAACAATGTGACTATAACAGTTGCTTCTAAGCTTTTCCACTCTTTGGTGTTGCAATTCTTATATACCCCAAGGTAACAGAAAGTCACCTGGATTCAGCCCCAACTTCACAAAGTTGTCAAATGATTGATGGAGTAATTATAAAAGGTTTCTGTAGTATTTAAAGTTCTATACTGAATAGCGGGTAATTGAGAACAAACTCTCAGCAAAATGCCAATTCTTGCAGGTTACTTTGTTCTTATCTGCCCTAGATTTTGCTATGGACCTTCTCCTTGAATGCCAGGCCTGTGGTGCCATTGTGGACAGATAGAAATGACTAGGTAAGATTTTAGCTCTGACGTGACCCACACTACAGCACAGGCAGACTCCGGGAATACGCTGTAGTGGATGGAGGCTGCATTTTACCACCACAGAGAGCAGATGGAAAAAGATTGATGTGTGAAAATACAACCAATGACACCCAAAGATCACAGAATCCCTTACAGTGCTCCAGCACTCCTGCAAACCACAAGACCCCTCTCTAGATCCAAGGCATTCATTTTAGCTTTCCAAAAGTAAACAAGGCATTTAAAACAAGTAGCCTGCATGTGATATGTGCAACATTATTTATCTCAGTGGCATTAAAATCCTATGGCAGAGCATTTGTGCATATTTTAAAAAGCCATAGTACAAGCCAGCATGTGTAATAATGAATCTCTTGTTTGAATATCTCTGAGAAACAAAACATTTCTTGTAGGGATGTATGTGCTCCTACTCTTAGACTTTAATATGCTATGAAGAAGTATGAATAATACAATGCCCTCATTTCACATAACCTATTTATAATTGCTGTAACCACAAGTTATTTGCAGTACAGCAGTATCATGTGGTCCTAATACGAACTGCCTTGTAGAAAGTCACTCATTGAAATGCAAATCATATCTTAAGCTGACTTTCTTTGGTTCTGATATGTCACCTCATCTCCAGTGTGACTCCATAAAAACACAAAACAATAGAGAACGACCTGTCTCATTCTTACAGGAAGGGTGCCATAAATGCAGAATGCAGCTTCATAGCTTTCCTTTATGCTGGTCTTTAAATAGCATTCCAAAAGAGCTGACAATAAAATACTTTTTAATGTTACTAGTAAGCTAAATTCATTTTATTCATCATTTGAATACAGTACCTGTCATAGATGACACAAACATTTATAGATTGGTACAATAAAATTAATGATTTAATGACCTTTAGTTATTACTGCAGAAAATGGCATATCCATGCACTGTTATGAATATGAAATATTTTGCATTTGGAATGCTGAGATCAAAACAGTTGGTCACTGTATCAAAGTCAGATATTGGAGATCCTGTTTGTTACTTCAAATACAAAGAAGGTGAGTCAAACTCTTAGCCTGTATGAATTATTTTGTCCCAGCCACCTCCACTTAGGGTGTAGCCTAACCAATTTAATGGTCCATTTTACTCAAAGACTGTGTGAGAGGCAGAGGAATAGAAATCCTTCCTTGTAGGGAAATCTATGATATCAATGTAATCTGTATAAAAGTTTTACTAACTAAGTAATGTCTTTGATTATTTTTTTCCTCTTTTTAATGTTTTAACACTACTTAGGTGTTACTATATTCAAATTACAGCTTTCGGAGAATTGCAATAACAAGTGGAAAAGTTTTCCTGTAGAAGTGGCACCTAAGATCTCCATTCCCTATTTTTGATGAAATATAAAATCAGAATCAATATTTAACACAAGTAGCAGGTAATAATGAGGAATTTCCAATATATTTTAAATAAAGCAAGATGCTGTGACATGTAAGTGAATTCACTAGAATTGGTCTGCATCAGTTTTTGGCTGTGCAGCCTTTTAATGCACACATTTTTGAGACAGAAGAAACTGGCATGATTACAAAGAGTACACTACCAGAATAATAGTAAGCTATCTAAAAAACTGGTATATGGTTCTTGCATGATGGCAGAGAAGTAGATGAAGGCCAGTGTTTGTTGTGCCAGTTTCAACAAGGAAAAGGATTTTCTGCTAAAACTATAGGGCTTTACAGTCTTAACACTCATGCTAGAGAATGTTTTAGCACCTTTTACAAAAAGATGAACTGCTTAGCTTTTTAAGCACACATTGTGTGAGCGTGATAACCAAGAGGAGTTTCAGGGCAGTACATCTGATCAGACAAGTTCTTTGGCTGGATGAATCTAGATTGCAGGCAATTCGGTAGATGCCATTTGCACAATTTAGAGCTTAATGTTTCTGAGGAACAGCTTCCTCAGGGATGACAGCACTTCACCCCAGAAACCCTCTCAGGGACTGTCATTAGCTGGAATGGCCAAGCTAGGGGTTCCTGCCTTTCAAAGCAGAAACTAACAGTGCACTACAAAATTTTGCCTAACACTACATCCCTTGCCCTGATTCAGGTATGTGAAAAAGCATTAACATGCCATGTGTTAGAACATAGAGAGAGAAAGGCAAGAAATCTTTCCCGAATGCTGGTGACCGGGTGAGTGACTGCGAAGATACGAATATAACCAGAAGAAACTTCTTCAGTCCATCCATTTTAGTGGTCTTTACCTCACTCGTGATCCTGCAGTAACTTTTATTTCCTTCAATAATCCTGCAATGAAACAAGTTCTTTGAACAAGGACAGCTCCTCAATTTGCCTGTGCCTCCAAGATCATTGCTGCTTTTTCACTCCAGGATCATTATTCCCTCCACAGAGTGAGTCTAATCCAACAGTAGTGCCTTTTCAGGAGGAAAACACCAGTCCAGCAGGGAGAAGGATCAAAAGATCCAAACAGCTATATGCAATGATTAGGTTGCTGCTCTACTTATGCTAGGTACAAGTTTAAGTCCATAAACATGTCTGCTGGAGTACCCACTGAAGTGCTAGCAGAAGAAAGGCTTGTGGATGAGGAAAAGAAGATGGCTGGATTTTTCTTTTTTGGCTGCTCTTTACAGATAGCAAATATGAAGAGAGTCTAAAAAGAGGCATCTGCAGGATGGCAGATGATAGCTTTCAAATGAACCTGTCACTATGCCTTTTTGTCTTTCCATCTATGGCATTGCCTGGTCTCACAGGAAACATCCCCAAGGGCATTTCAGCTTTGACACAGGATAAAGAGCTCCGAATATGGATACCTCCCTAAAAGAAACTGGCAGTTACTATGTCAGTCTTAGGGTTTCAGATGTGAAAGTATTGATCTCACTTTTAATTTTCTGTTTGAAACAGCTAGTGGTTCACCAGAGAAGCAGTTGCATTGAAGAAGTGTGTTTAGGGAGAAAATACTTTGGTCCTTTCTTTTCAGTGCTCTCTTTTGGTACATAAAGGTGATGGTGGTATAAGAAATAGCAACTTTTCTATCATGTTTAAGTTCTTACATTTGTTATTGTTGTTGTTGTTGCTGTTCTGTCCTTTCACCATGTTTTTCCTCCCATAATTTTAATCAATAAAGACTGGTCCTGCAAAAGGTATTGAAGAGAAAATGAACAGTCATTAGATACCCACAGTGGCTACATTTCAAGGACAAGGATAGCAACTGTTCTTTTGGAAGTTCCATACTACCCACTATACCCGTTGAAATTTTCTGATAACATATGTTGGTTTCAAAAGAAAGTGCTTTTCTGCATTTGGAGATGAAATGCAATCTTTTTGTCGTGCTGCTTAACACATCAATAGGATTTAACTTTTCACTGTTTCATTTTACTCATTCAGCTGTCTTTTTGTAGGTCTTTCACTGTTAATTTTGTTGAATCCACTAAATCTCAAACTAACCACTACATTTAACTAAAGTTTAACTCTTTCCATCATTTTCACAGTAGACTTAACAAGAGTTACCAGGTAGTGAACTGAATTTGAACAGTGACAACCAAAATGCAACATAGACAGATAAAAATTAATCAAGCTGCTGGATACAAACCTTCCAAAACTTACTCTGCAGTGAGCATATTCAATATCTGTTCCATGGTCGTATTGATTCTGCCACCACACATTATTCTCTCTATACAGTAGCTTTTACTTGTAAGTGGCCCATGGAAGCATTCAGACAAAATGTGGTTTCTTAGCTCCAATCCTAAAGGATTGGGTTGGGCAGGATTAATTCTTTGCCAGAGAGGGAAGATTTTTACACAATCAACTTCTTTATAACAAAGAAAGTAATGCAAAAGCAAACCATGGAAGAACATGCTGGCAACCCGTGTTAATTACTGTACTCCATGCATTCATAGCACACCTGGCAGTTGGTTATCAGGTCACTGACAAGTTCTTGAGGATCATTGATTGCCTTTCCTTCTCAGCTATAACAAAGGAAGAAGCAGATTTCCATTCTGGGGGAAATGCAGTCAGATGTTGCAGTCTGTTGAATTATGACAAAAGCAGGCAGTTATGCTTGTAAGACCATGTGAAAATAGATTGTCATAAATGGTACAACACAAGCCCAGGTCTCACAGCCTATCTACTTAGGAGGTGCTCCAGCCCCCTGATCATCTTTGTGGCCCTCCTCTGGACTTGCTCCAACAGCTCTATATCTTTCCTATACTGGGGACCCCAGAGCTGGACACAGCACTCTGAGTGGGGTCTCACAAAAGCAGAGTAGAGGGGCAGAATCACCTCCCTTGACCTGCTGACCACACTGTTCTTGATGCAACCCAGGACACAGTTGGCCTTCTGAGCTGCTATTGCACACTGCCATCAGCACTGACATCAGTTCTCCTCAGGGCTGCTCTCAACTTATTCTCCACTCAGCCTGTGGTTGTGCTTGGGACTGCATTGACCCACATGCAGGATCTTGCCCTTGGCCTTGCTGAACTTCATGCAGTTCACATGGGCCCATTTCTCCAGCCTGTCAAGGTCCCTCTGGATGGCATCCCTTCCCTCCAGTGTGTCCACCTCACCACACAGCTTGGTGTTGTTGGCAAATGTGCTGAGGACACTGTCCATGTCACCGACAAAGATGATATCTAAGCTGGCCCACTTTGGAAATTAGGCAAATTCATATTTAAATTTGATTATTTAGGACATTCTGTATAGGAGAAAAATATAGGTATATCATAGATCTATAAAAGAAAATAATTTTAAAAATCTGAGAGATGCATTTTAATGAAAATAGCAGTAAACCACAGAACAGCCTATCAAATTTATGAATAGTGTGTCTGTGCAATCCCCAGATCTCAGCCAGCTGAGCATATGAAGAGACACACTTACTGGGTATTGCAAATATATCCAGAATATGTTGCTGATAAGTTGCTAAGTCTAGATCTGCTCAGTGGTGGGACAGCAAATTTATAACGTCACCAGATGTAAATTTTACAGCACAGTGAGGGGAGAGAGGTAAGTGGTAGCTAGGAGAAACTAGAGGGTTAGTGCCTGGATGAGTAAGAATGACATACAGATACTCAAAAGATGATATGCTTTTTTGGTATGGAGAGATTTCAGTGTAGTAGTCATTCAGTATACTTGCTCTTTTACTTCACGAGTATCACAGAGTACTGATTTTAGTGAGCTATATACTGCATTTACTTAATGTGGTGCATAAAGTTGTCTCTAATCTCTGTTTCAAGATGGGAAGACCTCAGCAGAGTCAACAGCTTATGGTACTTCCATACCCTTGTTATTAATAGCTTTTTCCTGCCACCAATGGCTTTTTTGGGCCATTAAAATGGCTAAGGGCAGACAAATTCCCCAAGCAGGATGAGATCGCTTACATCTGTCTTTAGTTAACCGACCTATTCTACCACTCAGGCCCATTTAACTCTGGTTGACAGCTTCCATTAAGAAATAAAATGGAATTTGTTGGTTTTTGCTCAAATACTTCACATTTACATTTTTCTTTTCTTTTAAAAAATCAGCTTCATGTATAAGTGAGCATCTAGATGGTGAAAATCATAGAATCATAGAATGGCATGGGTTGGAAGGGACCCCAAGGATCCTAGAGCTCCAACTCCCCTGCCATAGGCAGGGCCAACAACCTCCAGGCCTGGAGCTACACAAGGTTGCCCAGGGACCCATCCAACCTTGGCCTTGAACACCTCCAGGGATAGGGCATCCACCACTGCTCTGGGCAGCCCATTCCACCACATCACCACTCTCTCTGTAAAGAACTTCCCCCTAACATCTAATCTAAACCTTCCTTCCTTCAGATTTAATCCATTCCCCCTTGTCCTGCCATTATCTACCCTTTTAAAAAGTTGATTCCCCTCCTGTTTGTATGCTCCCTTCAGGTACTGGAAGGCTGCAATTAGGTCCGCCCATAGCCTTCTCTTCTCCAGGCTGAACAAACCCAGCTCCCTCAGCCTCTCTTGGTAGGGAGGTGCTCCAGCCCTCTATTCATCCTTGTGGCCTCCTCTGAACCCTCTCCAAGAGTTCCACATCTTTCTTCTATTGGGAGCCCCAGATCTGGACACAGTACTCCAGATGGGGCCTCACGAGGGCAGAGTAGGGAGGGACAATCAGAGCTCCAGGGATGCAAGGTTCAGGGATTTGAGAATTATGAGAATGAAACCTGGCTGCCAGTGAAGACTGAGGCAAAGAACTCATTCAGTATTTCAGCCTTCTCCACACCTGTTGCAGCCAATACTCCTTTCTCATTTACCAAAGTGGGTACGGTCTCTTTGGCCTGTCTCTTCTGGATAGTGTACCTGTAAAATCCCTTCTTGTTGTTTTTAACATCCCTCGCCATGTTCAGCTCCATCTGTGCCTTGGCTTTCCTGAGCCTGTCTCTGAAAGTCTGGACAGCATCGCTGTATACCTTCCAGGTGACACGCCCTTTTTTCCAGAGCTTGTACTTGCATTTCTTTTCCCTCAGTTTGACCAGCAGGTCCTTGCCTAGCCACACTGGTTTCCTGCTTCCTTTGCCCACTTTCTTTCTCAGAGGGATAGAGAGCTCTTGAGCTCTCACAAAGAGACATCTTTAAAGAGTAGCTAACTTTTCTCAACATTTCTGTCTCTAAGGACCATAACCCAGGACATCTCAGCCAACAATTCTTTAAACAGCCTAAAGTTCACTCTTCCAAAGTTCAGGGTACTGGTTCCATTCTTTGCCAGACCCACATTCCTCAACTCAACCAGGGCATGGTCACTGCAGCCCAGGCTTCCTGCTTGCTGCCATATCAATAATGTGAAATCTTCAGTTCTGCTTGTGATTCAGAATCCGCTCACATACCTACTCTAACTCTCCAATTAGCTGAAGAGGTAGCTGAACAGAAACCTGTCATTTTGTAATTAACAATGGCACCATATTTTTCTGCCCATTGTGACTAGGACCTAACTTCTTTTGCACAGATGTAAGCCATTATTAGTTGAATGCTAAGAGCCTTTTTTGCTTTGCACTAAAATGTCCATCAAAAACAAATTAGGACTGCCATTTCATTACCTAGTTCCACAGCTATATACTATGAGCAGCATTCTTCTCACAGAGGCTTCTGGAAGTTCTCTTGCTTTTGAGAAAAATGTCCATTTGGGACAGTGGTCCTACTCTGATGAATTCAATCTGCTGATAAAACGTTCAACTCAGTATTGTAAAATAATGGAAAAAGAAACAGTTGATATTTTAAACTATAAAAGATCTAAGGGACAGTGCCTTAAATTTTCATGGCACCTTAAAGCAAGGGTCAATTTTTGTAGTAGAAGAATCTCCTTCAGGAATGAAGGACGCCGCTGGTGTTTACATTTTATAATATTTTCCATTTACTTACTGTGTTGTCTAAATCCAGAAAACTCCTGAACACTTTTCCTTGGCTGGATATTTTCATGCATCACCAGTCCACATTCTGAGCTAAGAGGCAAGACCATGCCTCTCCCTCTGCCACTGTTCTAGCAAGAATGTTATTAAAAATGGAGGAATAGAGACCCACAGTTTACATCATTGTCCACCTTGCCTTTGGGTTGTCTTGCTTGCCAACACCTTAACACTACTGAACCTCTTTTTATAATGTTGAACCAGGAAACTGTCATTAGCTGTGACCCATTAAAAAACTCCACAGAGAAAAAGGAGCACCCTAGGATGAAAGGGATGACAAAACCCTCTGAACTCCTTCCAGGTTGTCTAAGGCAATGAATACCCATTTTGGAAAAGGTGAGTCCTTATTCCTCTTGCACTCAGATGATTGACTGCACAGGAGTAAACAAAATTAAGCTGGAAATTTGAAAGCAGCTTCAAAGGAGTTCAGCACCTAATTCTATTGATGGCTCTTTTGAAAATGCAGAGCTTTACCTCTAAAATAATGGACATCATTTTAGAATGTTGTATTATTGCACAGACACTAAAAGCTCAACATTAAAAAGCTTTTCAATTGAATGGTTTGAATTATTCTTCCTTCCCAAGCTTTGGGAACTTCAGAATGCTCTGAAAAGAGCCTCTTTGATTGAGCATACTATTTTACAATTAGCACCATAAAACAAAGTGTTTCAATATGTCAGCATAAAGTCTGAGGTTACTAAAGGACAGAAAACAAACACAGAAAGATGGCTAGAAGGAGTGAAGCTAAAAGACACCAGTAAAAATTAAGATTGCATACCTAATTTAGAAGTAGAAAACCGTAGTCTGTTTTGACTTGGTCTCTAAAAATGCACATGAATCCCAGAAAGAGCTCAAAAAATTAAGTAGCTGAACACAGTAAGGAAGGTCTGACAGTGATTGTGGTTTCACTTTCAGAAAGGTGAGTGGATCTTTACTCACCAGAGACATCACTCCTGAGATCTCAGGCCGGCAGGTACATGCAAGGAAGGGAACTGGAGCAAGAACTATCAGCTCTGATATCTACAGTGAGAGTGACAGAAGAAGCAGGTATAAAACCCTTTCCTCAGCACAAAACCCAGTAATAGAGTCATCTGATTTTTCTTCATACCAAAACCCCAGGAGGTATCTTGGCCTCCCCTGAGACATTGTCTCCTGTAGCTCCCACTGAATGTGGGAGTCTCCTGTATGTGGAGGAATGTGCTTTATTTCTGCTACAAGTCAGTGACACATATGGATGATCAAACCAGTCCTGGTGTCAGCTGAGATAGAGTTGATTTTTCTTTCCAGTGTCTGGTACAATTCTGTTGTTTTGATTTAGTATGAGAATAATGTTGATAATGCACTGATGTTTTTAGTTGTTGCTAGGTAGTTGTGGTGTCTATGCTAAGTCAAGGGCTTTTCAGCTTCTTATGCCCCACCAGGTTCACAAGGATCTGGGAAAGCACAGCCAGGACAGCTGACCCAGGCTGGCCACAGGGATATTACTTGCCAGATCACAACATCATGCTCTGGATATAACTGAGGAAGTGAGCTAGGAGGTGGAATCACTACTCAGAAACAGGCTGAGCATTGGGTTGGTTTATTTTTCCCTTTTGCATGTGGTAAGCAATTGCATTTCTGTATCAATTTTATTATATTTATTACTGTTACTATTAATAGTATTAATCTCTTCCTTTATTATCCTATCCAACTGTCTTTATCTCAACCCATGAGTTTTTCTTTTCATTGTTCTCCCCATCCCCTCTTGGGGGAGGGGTGAGCAACTGGCCAAGTTGGTACCTGACAAGGAACATGAAGGGTTGAGATAAAGACCAGGGTTGAGGCATGACCAGAGTATGTTAAAACAAAGCTGTTAAAAGCATTCATTATATTAGTTTAATCATCACTGCTCCACTAGTCACAATGTTTTATTTTGTGTTTATCAGATCCCCACGGATGTGATCAACAACAAAGCAGGTATGTCTCCCCTGACCTACAAAAAGAAAATACAAGCTTTCTTAGGTGTTACTGGTTTCTGCAGAGTGCATATTCCAAATTACACTCTGATTTTAAACCCTCTCCACCAGCTGACTATTGCAATAAATGGGTAAAGGAATTGGCAGAAAATAAATGCCCTTGCATTCTAACTTGTCCTCAGGTATCAGAGTGGCTGGGGCCAGCTAGGCTTAGATTCTGAGTGATTCCCAATTCAGTGCTGTAAGTCCAGTTGCATTCAATATACTGAACTATCACAATTACAGATGCACAAATAGTGCAAAGTACTTTTCAGTCTAGTCACATTCACAGCTAGATTAGTAAAGTGCAGTTTATTGAGTCAACAAGAGAGCAGATTCTTTTGGACCGCTGGTGATGACACTGTCTACAAAAGCATGTGCAAGAAGTACAGCAACATAAACCTACACATAGAACAACACAAAACTACTCGAGTAACACAGCAGCATAGATAACTCTATATAGAGATTTCTAAGTTTCCTAGGATAACTAAGTGTTCAAATCTCACCCAAGGTGTTCCTAGGGGGAAAGAGAGACTCAGCCTGTTGACTGGTTACAGAAGTCAACATTGGTCCATGATGGCATCTTCCTGACTTCTTGTGATGGTATCCTCCCTAAGGTACTTCTGTTCTTAGGCATACCTTTGTTGTGATTGGTGTAAATTCTCCTTGCTTCATGTTTAAAGGAACAGACTAGCCAAAATTCAGAGTGCATGCTCAGTGAGGAGTGGTCACACCTTGGAGGCAGATAGCTTTTGGAATGGAGGTGTGTTGTGGTATTGTAATGATGACATAGTGAGCAAAGTTCACCCAAAGAACATGATTTTGACAGGAAGATGACAAACTGCTGTCTCAGTTCTGGCTCAGTTCTAACTCACAGCAGCAGTAATGCAGCTTCTCAGTACCATAGCACCACAGGTACATATATCACAGAGCCTGGCTGTGGTGACTCCAGCTGCACTCCATCTTGGAGGTTTCTTCAATACTGTATCTTTTTTTAAAGTGTGAATATAAGCTTAGTTTATAAGTCACCTCCAGAAATTATTATATAGTGACTAAGAAGAATGATTTCAAATTGGGCGTGAAGCAACAAAATCTTTAAACAAATAAACTGAAAATAGTCCAGAGGCTACTCTGGGCATGAACAAGTGTAAAAATTGTGCTCTACACCGCAGCTGGGGATAATGGCCCTACCTGGAGTCTCTGACAGAAAACACCAGGGGAGACTTAAAATTGAGCCCTGGGGTTTTGGAGTCAGGGACACAAAGGTTCTGAGGCCTGCTACATTCCAACTGAAAGGGAGATATTGGCAGCATATGAAGGGGTTCTGTCTGCTTTGGAGGTAATTGGTACCAAAGCCAAACTCCTCCTCGCACTGCAATTGCTGCTGCCTGGATGTTCAAATGGAGTGTCCTCTCTACACATCATGTGGCTGATGCGATGTGGAGAAAGTGGGTTGCACTGATTACATAGCAGGCTCAGATAGGAAACCCACTGCCCTGCAATCTTAGAAGTGATCATGGACTGGCCAGAAGGCAAATATTTTATGCTACCAGAAGAGGAGGAGGTAACACATGCTGAAGAAGGCCCATTGTATAATAAACTACCAGAAAACAGGAAGCAATATTCCCTGTTCACTGATGGGTCCTGTCGTATTGTGGGAAAGCATGGAAGGTGTAAGACTTCTGTATGGAGTCCTGCACAGTGAGTCACAGACGCTGCTGAAGAAGGTGGTAAACTGAGTCAGTCAAATCAGCTGGATGTAGATATTGCTCTACTAGAAAAGTATCTGGTCTTCTATCTCTGGGGTTAAACCAAAATAAAACCAAATATTCAGAAGCATCACAAGTCTCCATGTTCACACAAGTTTGTTACTATCTACTACTTTCTCAGTGAAAGTTATTCAAGTCACTTCATAAGTCTTCCATGCAATGCAAATGGGAAATGGAAGGTCAAATAGGAAATTTATTCTCAAGTAAGACTTTATGTGCATCCTAAGGAAAGAGTCCAAGAAAGCCTAATTGTGCTTGAAAGCATAATGACCTAACTTCATCCCCAGCTAAAGTCATGTATAAAGTTTCCTTTAAATTTCTCAGATCATAAAGCTAGCTTAGGTGAAATTTGTCAATGGCCAATTTGAAAATATTTTGACGTTGAATTTAAAGGGTACTGTCTATGCTCACTTGCAAGAAAAATAAATATATATTACATATGTAACACTTTGAGTTTATATACACAATTAGCAGACACTTCTTTTCAAAGCAATACATGGTAAAAATAAAAGCAAATACAAACAGTCCATTAACAATATTTTTTTCTTTTTGGATATGGGATGTAAATGGTTTTCCTTTTCAAGTTTTTTAATGTATCAAGCATATAGTTTCATTCTGCAGCTTCAGTCCAATGAACCTACAATGTATAATGTCTGAAATAACTGCTACCAGGGCACTTCTATTAAAGAAAAGCTTATAAAGATAAAATGTAAAATGAGATTACTTTTTTTCAATATTTGAAAAGCCAGTCAACTTTATTTTGATGTTAGTATTGTCTTTAATTTCAAACTTGAAGAAGCAGTAAGCAAAGTTGCATAAATCATTAGGATGTAGAAATGGAAATAAAGACTTAAGCTAAAATCCTCATTCTTGTAATTTTGTACATCTGAGACTGACAACACATTAAGAATATAGTGCTCTGTGAAAGGCACTTTGGATTAACCATATGAAAATATTTTAATTGCATAGTGCTAAAACTGAAATTAAAACATAAACCCACATTATAACTTGTAAGAAAGTCAATCATTAATTTCAGAATATGAAATAACCTATTTTTCACAGTTCAATGCATGAATAAACAATACGCCTCCAATAAGCTAATGTTAATTAAGAAAGAGATCTTTTAATTACCATATGGTAGTCTGATGGAGTTGTAATTACTATAATAGAATCCTGTAAATATATAAATTTAAGTATGCTTATGCCCACTAATAAACTTAGCATGTACTCAAAATGTGTTGTCTGTGAGAGATGGACTGAAAGAGCTCTCTTAAGGCCACACAAGAACCAACCCTGAACTTTCTTAGTCCTTTATATGGTACACCCTTACTAGGTGAAGGGACATACCTCAGTTGATATTGCACTGTAAAATTCCAACACTTAAGCAAATATGACTCCATTTGACACATCTAGAATCACAGAATCACAGAATGTTAGAGGTTGGAAGGGACATCAAAAGATCATCTAGTCCAACACAAACAGAGCAAGATTCCCTAGAGTAGGCCACAAAATAGTAATAACAGCATAGTGTTAGACAAAAATCTGAGAAATCATTTAGTTATACAGGGTTTGGATCTGCCATAGTTGAAAGGAGTTAATTAGTGTTTTATCAGATAGATGCAGGACTTTTTGCTTTGGGAGAATGTTTTCAAGAATGACAAAGGTCATAAAATTAGTACAATATCTTTCATTTCCTGAAAAAATGTAATCTTTTGACCATTAAAAGTATGTGTACAGGCTTTTTATTATAATTTATTAGGATTTCTTCGAATACTGCAGGTACTCCTGTCTGATTTACTTTGAAGTTTATAAATAAAGGTACAACACAGAGAGGCTAAAGTCAGGTAGGCCATACATAGGATGATAGGGTGGTGAGAAAGAAGTAATGATGTTTTTTGTTGTACAGACCTACAACGAATCCATATCTCACATTATTGTATGCCCTGAATATTTACAACCTGAATTGTCAAGTCTCACAATACTCTGAGTGACGATGACATCTGAGATCGTATGCAATTCCATAAATCTTGTTTTCAATGCACTGATCACAAGACTGATGTGTTTAGTGATTTTGAGTAATCTATTGAGCTTCCTGCTGTGGTCAGGAGGGAACTCTAAGATGACACCAGACCTTTAAGCATACTAATAAGCATGCAAATTTAGTTCATATTTCATCACTGATTCTTCTCTAAGAAAGGGTTACCAAAGAAAGGGAGAGGATTTGCTTTCTAACATCTTTGGTAGTAGAGAGGAGATGCTTAATTGCAAGTTGTAGAACACTGGTCACCAGGACAGAGACTCTAGAAGCTTCCTCATAATGGAACAGAGTTATTTTCAGAGTGTGTTCAGGCACCTGCCTTTCTGAACACAAACATTTAGGGTGAGTCCTACCTGTAACATCACTTAACATGACAAAATGCATAGCATATAAAACTAAACAAAACAACTGGTAAATGGAAAAGTGGGTGAGAGAAAACCATCTTGTGGGGCCACTATAAGCTCAAAACAATATGTACTAAAGGATTCCTATAGGATTGGTGTCATGTGATCCTAGACAGGTTTTCAGGGCTGTCTATAACCCCCAGATAGTTTTCTTTCTTTCTTCTGGACAGGTTTCTGTTTCCCATACTCACTTCCAGGCAGACAGCAGTATTTCAAAATTAATTTTGGTACTTTTTTTAACTGATCTGCAAATATTTTACATTTGCCTAATGCCTCAGGTTGCAAATAATTCACCTTCTCACTCCCACATTCTTTTTTTCTTATTATATATCTGATTTTTCCTCCTCATCAGTATTGTTAAGCTATTTATATTTCAGATGATGGTCCATGTGACCTGTAACAGAAGTTCTGTGCTTTCATTTTTCATAGGTTCCTAAGGATAGCAGGCATGTTTGAGAGCTGGCTTATGTTGGTTTGTTATAGTTGTAACTGATGCCTCCAGCTATGTTGTTCTCAGGGGCTTATTTTTCTTCCCCAGTCCTGAAAACCTAAACATGATATTATGTAACCATATCAACATGTTCATTTTGATAGTCTGAGCCATACACTTTTCTGAGAATCCAAGATGTGTCTATATAGAATCTTGTTTAGGAGCTGAAGGAGTGCCTGAAATACAAGCAGTCCAAATTCCTCTGTTCCTCTTCAGGTACTCTCCACAAATTAATGGATGGTGTGAATTCATGTGCTACTTACAAGGAACACTGGGAAACATATTACTTTCTAAGACTTTGGACAAAATTGTCAGGAAGAGTCCTTCTGACTGACTCTGTAGTACTGGACCATGAGGCTGTGGTGTGGGTCTCAGGACTTTCATAAACCCTTTCAAGATACTTATGACTTGACAATTATCCCTGCAGATAGCTTTTCTGTAACATAAAATCTGTCTGGTTTGGTCACTAAAGTCTCTACTGCACTTAATTTCATGTTCTCTTGTGAAAGCTCAGGACAACTGGTGAATCTGTATTACCAGATAACTGCTAGTCTGTGTCTCAGAAATGGCCAGGCACCTCCTGTACAACACCTACCCATGAACTTTTGTGGCAAAGTGTCTTTCCCTCTCTCAGTTAATTTTTTCTGCAGAATGTATTTACTTCAACAATCAGCTGTAACATCTGTGTTTCTTCTAATCCAAACTTATTCCAGTATTGGGTAATGATTTTGCTGTGATAGACTAGGAGTCACATTGTATTTTTGGCAAGGTTATCTGCCTACTGAAATTTCACTCCCATATTAGTGTGACTTAGACTTCTCTCCCACCTGCCTGGCAGCCTCCAGGGTTATTCCTGCAACAAAGGGGAAACTGGAAACCTTTGCACCACTGCCAATTACATAAAAAAGATAAAGTCTTCCCATAAAGTAATGCAGTAATCCTAACATTGGTTCTGATGGGCTCTGTGGCAATTGCACTTTTCATCCAGCAACAGGCAAGCATTTCCTCAGACATTAGGCTGTACAGCTATTAAGGTCAAGTTTGCTTCACTAAACTAGAAAATATGGGAAACAGTGTTTTTATGCTAAATGCAGAAACCAGAACACAGCCATGTTTGTGGAAGTGAAAGTTTATATTATTCCTTCAAACCCAGTTGACCCACACCTCTACTTTGGTTCCTCAATCAGGGGATTTACAATCCAAGGTTTAGATGTGTAATAATATACCAAAAGCTATTTCAGAAACCATTCAGGTTGCATGGAAGCACTTCAAAACTCAGAAGGTAGGACTTTGTCTTTTAGTTCCCTCATTCTCTTCCTCTAAACAAAAAATACTTCACCCAAAGTCTACATAGCAGTCATGCCCCAGTTTTTGTAGTCACAGAGTGCATAAAGCACAAGGTAACTTACAAGCTGGTATTTACCTCAATATTTCCAGTGTCAAGTTGCTTTTAGTATTAACAGTAGTTACTTTGATGTGTTTTAATAAAAGATTTGTCAAATGGCTCCATAATGACCTGGATGAGGAGATGGTGTACTCTCAACAAATTTGCTAATGATACAAAACTGGGAAGAGTGATGAATACACCAGAAGGCTGCACTGCCAGTCAATGAGATGAGGATAGACAAAAGAATTTGGTAGAGATGAAGAAAATTAAATTCAAGAAGGGCAACTATACAGTCCTGCACCCAGGAAGGAATAATCCCAAGCACCAGCACAAGTTAGGGGTTGACCTGCTGGGAAGCAGCTCTGCAGCGAAGGACCTGGAAGTGGACAGCAAGTTATCCATGAGCCAGCAGTGTGCCTTCATGGCCAAGAAGGCCAATGGTACCCTGGGGTGTATTAAGAACAGCGTGACCAGCAGGTCTCCCTCTACTCTGCCCTGGTAAGGCCACATCTATAGTACTGTGACAGCAAACTACTGGAGACAGTCCAGTGGAGAGCTGTGAGGATCATTAGGGGAAGGAGCATTTGTCACATGAGGAAAAGCTTGGTCTGTTTAGCCTGGAGAAGTGTGAGAGGGGAATCTCATCAATAACTAAATATATCTAAAATGTGGATGTCCGGAGGATGGGACTGGGCTCTTCTCAATGGTGCCCAGTGACGGAACAAGGGGCAATGGGCACAAACTGGAACACAGGAAGTTCTGCCTGAACATAAGGAAAAACTTCTTCACCTTGAGGGATACAGAGCACTGGAACAGGCTGTCCAGAGATGTTGTGGAGCCTCTTTCTCTGAAGGTATTCAAAACCCACCTGGACACAATCTTTTACAGCCTTGCTGTAGGTGATCCAGCTTTAATTGGGGCCTAGATGATGTCCAGAGGTCACTTCCAACCGCTACTGTGCTGTGATTCTGTGATACACTGGTAAATCTGATTACAATTGTTCATGAGAAACATGGGAAAAGATTTTGAAATATAGCAATGACTGAAATTAGATTCCTTTTTTCATCTACTTTAGTGATCCTAAAACTTACTAAAAACTTCCCACAGAGTTAACTTTTTGTGAAACCTCCACTGCTTCCTATAATTTGTTACTTCCTCATAAATTATCCATACTATCTGCTGACACAAGTGACAGACACCCATGCAATATTAAAATGATGGTTTTAACTGTGTTAAATTATTACAAAAGGTCTTTGGACCATAATTTGGAAAATCCAAATCTGCAATAACCTTAAACAGGTTTATGTCCTGATCCTACACTGTGATCTGTTAACAGTGATACTTAGGACTACCACAGAGTTCCCCAGGAGCAAGCATTCACAGCAATAGTATGTACTGAAAGACAGGACTCTTCCTTTGCATTTTGCTATATAAATACCTTACATGAGAATATAAAATTTGAAGGCTAACTAATTTATAGATTGGATTTGGGACCATTTTGTCCATTTTGTAAACATGCTGTTAGGTTTTCTTTCTCTCTTTCCCCTCCCAACCACCCTGTCAACATAAGAAATAAGAACCCTGAAAATGCTATGAACTAAAAAAAAGTTTGCACAAGTTCAGTAATTTATCATCATATATTTAAAATTGTAAAGTCTCATCTGTGTCTGAATGTCTTTACACTGAGAAATTATCTAAAACCAACCATTCTGCATGCCATTAATTTTCAAATATAGGAAATACAGAAGATAGCTCTGGCAAAAAATTTCAGAAGGACAAGTAAGCACATATGTGAGGAAGCTTTCCACTGATTCTCTCCAGATGAGAGCACGCAATGAAGCCATTAATTATGTGCCAGAATGCACAAGCTCAGATGTGGGTGCAGGGCCAGATGCAAGGGAACTGGGAGTTGTGCAACTGGGACTGCTAAAGGGATAAAAAAGAGACATCAATAAAATTTGGTTATAGATCCTTTTGTAGCTGATTGCATCTTTCATCCACTTGAGCCATGGCATACATTTCTCACTGTCCCCTTCCAGGAAACATTTTAACTGGTTGCCTTAGCTATAGTGTGAGTTCCTCTTTGAACCACCCAGATGGTCCCTTCCCTTTCATATCTCACATGGTGTGACTGAGCTTCAAGTAAGGGTTAGCTATGTTTCTCAGAGTTAGAAGTGGGAAGGAAGCCTGAGAAGGCAGAACTGTTGGAAATGGAGTAGATAAGGCAATTGTGGTGACAGGCAGATTTAGCAGTTTAGCAGTACTGGAATTACTGTGTTTTCCTTACTTGAGATGATTATACAGGTTGTTTTCCATATCAACTGGGTATAAGGGTATTTAAAAAATTAAATAGAGATCAGTAACATGGTATATACAATCATTAAGCCTGATGAGAGCCTCTGTCACTTTCTTCCTGAAGAACTGAAGTTAGCAATAGTCGGTACATTCAATTGGCCTTGGGAATAATGGGCCCTGTTAAAGTTCTCTGCATATATATAGATGGATTAGGTGTACCCAGAAGTAACTAGACTCAGCCAAAACTAGAACACTTGTTAAACTAAACTTTCGTGTGATTTGAGTATTCTCTTTAAAAGAGTCAAAGCAGAAGAGGGGGAACAAAGAGACCAATATACTAGCAGTAGCCAGCAAAACATTGTGCTGCTATATTTTACAAGCCTTATTAATAAATATATATTAATAAAATAAACTATAATCCATAGATAGGTCTTTTTATGATGGATGTATTTTTAAAAATGTGATGTAAGTGATGACAGACCTGTGTGCCTAGTATACAGGCATAAATACCAGAAAGCTATTAAAAAATCAGAAGAAGATAACACATGCTTTAGCCTTTCCACTTATCTTTCTGTATAAGAACAGAGATTCTACTATCATTTTCTTTATAATTATGAAGGCTAGAAACTTTATTCACTGAAAGCTATGATTTGTGTTCAACTCCATGACTAAAGATGCTGAGGCTTGAAGAAAGAGAACTTGGCCTTCACATGGCACATACAACATCAGAAAGGTGAGACAATTCAAGTGGACTGTTCATACTCCATGATATCAGTGTGTAACAACTATAACATTTTACTAGCATGCCTGTTGCTTTTCAACTTTAAGGCAAAATGAAGGAAATGGGGGTTTTCCTTCTATATAAAAGAACAAGAGACTTTAATCTTTTCTGGGATATATTTTGTTCTAGTACAGTAACAATATAACTCGAGTTGTGTGTCAGCCAATATCCTGTCAAGTTCACCTAGCAATTCTAAAATGACACTAGCTGTCTTTAATCTGAGCTGTCTTTTTTAATGTTTCTTGATCAGACAGACTAATGGCAATAATAGCTCTTGAAATCTGTCCTGCAGCAAAGCCGGAATAGCTAACAAAATATTTAGGCCATACAAATATCCATTTAAAAATTGGGAATGTTCCATCTGTCTCAGCATCTATACATAATAAATCACTATGACATTCAAGTACACATTATGATGTCTGGCAGGATTTTGCACGAATTCCCATGGGACCTGGCAAAGGGCTAGCATATTCAGAGTTCCTTAAAATGCTGAATTAGAAGGTATAAATTGTGGTTCAATTTCCCTTGATGATGTTGTATCATCATATTGTTTCTTCAAATAATACATTAAATCAAAGGAAATTTTACTACCCATTTTATAGTGAGTCACACTAAAAAGCAACAACTGAAATAATATTTCTGCATTTCTGGGCAAAGATCTGATTTAGAATAATGTATTTTCTGAGAAGTTAGTATTCTGGTTGAAATAGTTGTGAACAGATTCTCACCTCTGAATGCACAAGGAAAGAATTGGTTAGAGAGGCATTTTGGGTCCTCATTTTGTCTGCCGAATGATCTCTGTCTATTATCAGTCATATGTAAGGAAAGCTGGAAATGGACATCACTAATTCAAAACTTCTACTGCTTATTAAACAGTTAATCATGGCATTTCTTAAGAGTTCCTCCCTATCATCTCCATCATAGATGTTTTAAAATGTAAACAAAGAAGAAAAGAAAAGGGAAAGAAAGATAGATTGTAAGGTGGAAACTAGCAAAATTAGGAAAGCCTAAAAAGAACTGACTTAAGGAATTTAATCTTTTTTTGTACAAAGTGAGTTTTGCAGGTGCCCCACCTCTACTGCAATGAAACTTGGATGTTAATGAATGCAAATAGCTTAGCAGGTGTTTGAGTTTGTCTGGTTTGAACTCCATCACTGATGAGGGTTTATTTTGTTCTTAATGACATATTTGTATGTTTTCAGAGGCTAGAAGTATTTGAAAATACATCTGCTGATGCTAGTGCCACTTTGATTGGGCTGATTTGATTGCTGTATAGCTGGCTTTGCTTTGACACTACATTATGTGGATTCACCTCACTTTCATAGACTTAATAGGACTGTCAGTCTTTTTGCTGGAGTCCATGATATGGTAGAGTAATCCACAGTGGTTGAAACAAGAGTCTTCAGTTTCAATAGGCTTTGAGTTAGGTTGAAAAACTCGTATTTGCTATCTAGAAGCATCAACAGAGTTTGCATGCTAGGGAAAATTTGCCACTGTGGTTGCAGATGGTCAATCCTGCAAGTGAAGAAGCAAAAGCTCTAACGAAGAATCTTTGGTGTCCCGACACAACTCCATCAGTGCTACCAACCACAAAGGTTTAACTTTGATTGAACTGTTAGCCTTTGAATGAAATTTGCAGAAATAGGATCATAGAATCATAGAATTGTCTTGGTTGGAAGGGACCCTTTAGATCATCAAGTCAACCATCACCCTAACCTGCCACCCACTGCTAAACCATGTCCCTCAGCACCACATCTGTTTTTTAAATACACCCAGGGATGTAGATTCCACTGCTTCCTTGGGCAGACCATTCCAATGGCTAACAACACTCTTTGTGAAGAAATTTTTTCTAATATCCAATCTAAACTTCCCTTAACGGAAAATGTCTCTTAGGAGACCTTATCATTACATGCTATTTGAAGAATAATCACCATTTTTTGACATTAGGTCTCTCTGTTGACTCACTAGTGGTAAATGGCTACAAATGTGGAATTCTCTAAAGGGATTTTTAGCTATGCAATATACTTACAAAAAGGCAGCATAGGCACTGATCAGCTGCAGCAGTAACTCTACAAAGAGGCAGAAACAAAATCCACTGCAGGAAATGAAGATTGATGGGATGGGAGGAAAGCCAGGATGAAGTGATTAAAAAGAGAAAAGGACTCTTTAGAGTCAGCCTTCCCTAAATAAAAGAAAACACACTTGAAGAGAACCTTTTGAATGTTTACACTAGGAACACCTGAAATTTGCAAGTCACATATATCACTTGTTCTAACAAGAAGAGTTTCTCAGCATAGGAACACATCCAGAAGAGCAGTTTTGTCTCTATGAACAAAAAATTATATGCAACCTTCTTATGCCAAGAACCTTAATCACAATATGACATTTGTGGCAAATGTTCTTCATGAGTTTAGTTTCTTTTCATGACAGAAGTTCCCTAGAGAACTGATCAGGATTTATTTTTTTTTAATGTGGTTGTAAAAATTATTATAGTCTCACTGTGAATTATTGTTTTATTTCCCTTCACTGTTTGTTTGTATTGTATGCTAAATAATCAACCCATAGTCTCACAATAAGCAACAGTAACTCTAAAGCTGATACTGCAACAAAAGCAGTCATATGTGGATAAATCTTGCCAAGATTTATCCTAATCCAGATTATGGGAATCATGACATGTATAGAAGTTGTTGCATCAAGCATTCTTCCTATCATTTATACTGCCGCATCGGATGACTGTTTTCCTAAATAATGTAATGGATATGAAATAATATTTTCTGTTTAATCTTCCGATTTACAGAATGTATTTCTGGTAAAATTGTACCTTTGGGGATTCACAAATATTTTTTAAAAAAGCAGAGCCCTTCTCTGAATTCTTTCATGTAACTGCAATGCCAGAAAACAGTAATTGGATACTTTTATTAGCAGAAGAATACAGACCAATTATTTTCCTTATACGACCCAGGCAGTTGCAGTGAATGCAATGACAACACCGACGCTGTGATTATTGTTACAGAGGTGAATCCTCAGAAAGACATCTGAAGTTGTAAAAAAAAAAAACAATCTTAATCTGAACAAAAAAGGGACAGGCAGTAGGGAAGAGAAGGACTGAGAAGGTTATTTGAAATAAAATATCTAGTTCTGGTCAGTCGACAGTTCTTCAGCTTGCATGGAATAAAAAGCTTCTTTCCCAACCATTGTGCAATTGCTTTGCCTCTCTACACAGCCTCTTGCAGCTTCCTCTGCAGAAGCTGGTGATGCTCATGTGCCCTTGGGAGGCAACATGTTCTGTTGGCTGAGGCAGCACAGCAGCTCTCTTCTCTGCCTTGAAGTGTTTCAAGTCTGGATTCCTGCTAAATGTATTTCTAGTTTACCACACTTGGGTAATGGATTTCATTTGGAATAAAGGTCAGTCAATTTCTTGCCAGTTTATCCTCTTATTTGTGCTGACTTTTACAAAGGAAAGTCACTGGACAATAGCTATTGATCTGTGGCAGTCTTCTCGGTAGCTAGAATGAGATAGCTGGTTACTCACAGCTGCTACAAACTGCTGTGATGACAGGTACCTTTTTTCCCCAGAGTGTGTGAATGTGAAATAATCTTTAACTGATAGAATAATTTTACATCAACCTAACTATCTTAGTCCCTATAAAGACTGTGAGCTTCATAATTTAGTAGGACACTCCAATTCCATCTGATGGAAATACACAGCAAAGGAAAGGTATGTTTAACCCTGTATCCTGCTAATCTGAAATGGGAAAAATTCAAATATTCAACAGGTCAACTCCAATGCTGAAGCCTGCCATGCCTTCTTGGCAACTTAAGCCTACCCTTTTCACTCCGTTACTGTACAGCTCTGCTGGTTTTGACCAGGATAGAGTTAATTTTCTTCATAGTGGATAGTAATGGGCTGTGTTTGGATTTGTGCTGAAAACTGTGTTGATAATGCAGGGATGTTTTTATTATCCCTGAGCAGTGCATACACACAGCTGAGGCCTGTTCTGCTTCTTACCCCACCAGTGAGGAGACTGGGGGCACTCAAAGAGTTGAGAGGGGACACAGGTGGGACAGCTGATCCCAACTGACCAAAGGGATATTCCATACCATATGATGTCATGCTCAGCATATAAAGGGCTGAGGAAATAAGAAGTAAATGGGATACATTCAGAGTAATGGCATTTGTTTTCCCAAGTGACAGCTATGCATGACAGACCCTACTTTCCTGGAGAAGGCTGAACACCTGCCTGCCCATGGGAAGGGGTAAATGAATTCTTGTCTTGCTTTGCTTTTGTGCACAGCTTTTGCTTTATCCATTAAAATGTCTTTATCTCAATCCACAAGTTTTCTCACTTTCACTCTTCTGATTCTGTACCTTATTCTAGCAGGGCAGAGTGAGCCAGTGTCTCTTGACTGCAAAAAAAATGACAACAGCTTATCCAACTGGACTTGCATAGTCATCTCCAGCAAAAAAAAATCTGTCCTGCCCAGAATAAATTACTATAGGTATACAAGCATCTTCATAAAACTTTTAAGTTTTGGAAATCTATTATTCAAATTGTCAAACTATTGTAGTGTCCCTAACACCCACTTAACCTGTGCCTAATAGCATTTTTCCAAACAATTCCCAAACCACAGTTTAGGAATTAGGAGGATCTACAGACAATTTGCACAGAACTATTCCTCTCTGGCAGGTAAGAGGATTTAATAATGTGGACATGGGCACTCTGTGGCACATAGCCAGGGCCGGAGATTGGTTTCAGACATACTTTAATTTACAGATATGATTACAGCCAAAGAGAATAAGAAATGTTATTCTGAATACAGACATTGGGGAATGGCTGTTTCTATGGCAAGTTCACACTCCACCTGATGAATCTTTCTGAGATCTACCAAATTGTTTCACTCTTTTGTACTTCTCTTCTTACCATGTTGCTCAGTGTTGACCTGTCTCCCAGGTGATCTATCCGCTTTCCTACTCTGCTACTGTCCTATTCAAATTTCCCTGCACATTTTTCAAACTCTCGTTTTCAGGTTTCACGTTTCCCAAAAAGCAGCCCTGATTTTTCTTGCCTATTTCTATCTTTTGCCCATTTTTCTCCTTCCCGTTCTTTTTAAAATCCTTAATTATACTGCAAAATACAACAATTTCCCCCCTTTCATCTGTTTTGGATGCTTTCCAATGTGGCTTTCTGTGTTTCCACACTGATGCCATTCTCACTAGTGCTGCTAATGACAAATTCATTTCCAAAAACCTGCCACTTCTTTGTCCTCAATGTCTCCACAGAACAATCCTTATAATCTCCATCCTTATGGCCAAACATTTCATTTGGACCTTCATGCATGCTGCCTTGATTAGAAAAGGATTCTCCAAAATTCAGACATTGCCTTTGTCAGCCTACATAAATGACTGTTTGATTTCATCTCCATTGTCTACATGTTTGAACATTAATTCCCCTCATCAGTTCTGTCCACCGGCTTCCTGTCCAAAATCTTTTCAACCTTGAGAACACTCTCAAATTCAAGAGCACTCTGTGCCCTTTCCAGGCAGCCATCCTTTGTCAAGAGCCTCCCCTGCTCTACTGTCTTATTCAGCCTGCTTCCTCCTGCAGCTTCTCTCTACTCCTTGTCTCACTGGCCTTCTCTATTAGTGTTTTGATTTTATTGACAAACTCATCATCTCACCCACACATACTGAATTTTAAAGGTTTGCTTGTGGCCTGTAGCAAATTAAGATTAATTTGCTTTTTCTTTTCTCCCTACCTTTTGTCTTTGTTTCAGCTTTGTTCTTTAACAGAAGGTAATAATTGATTTTTTTGTGCGTAAATTCACTGAGTGGCTCAGCATTGATCACCATACCTCTACCTGGAAAAATGCCACTATTTGGTGTCCAAATTAAAGTAGTCATAATTTAGGGTTTTTTTCAAGTAGTCAAAGTTTCTGTCATACCTTTTAATTTGAATGGCAGTAATGTATCTATTTTCATTATACTACTTGGTAACTTCCAAGTGAGAACATCATGGTGTGACAACCTTGGAAATGACTATGCAGAAATCCGGAGGTCTGTCCAATACTACATGAATAAGCAAACTAAGCTTAGTAAAGTAGTAAGTAAACTATGAGTTGAATGAACAAGCTACACTCCAATACTATGCTGAATAAGCAAACTCCATCTTCACTATGGGGCTTATTTTTACATTCTTGGTTTCGTCTCTGTCTTTAATTCCAACATTTACCATTGAGTCAATAGTAGTAAGACATTGTGGTGGTTTGACCCTGGCTGGAGGCCAGATGCCCACCAAAGCTGCTCTAACACTCTCCTTTTCTGCTGTACCGGGGAGAAAATATATATTGCAAGGCTTAGGAGTTGAGATAATGACAGGGAGAGATCATTCCACAATTCGGGTCATGGGCAACACAGACTCAACAGGGAATAAAGGAAAGAAAACTCTCTAATTTATTACGCTACACTGCTCACCCAGTGACACCAGAGTCAGGTAATGAGAAGCGTGATCAGATCTTAAAGCATCTCCCCCCACCCCTCCCTTCTTAGCAGATTTCATTTTAGTCATGATTTTGCTCCCTTGTTTCCCCCCCACCACCACATTGTGGCAATAGGGAGGGGCAGGGAATGGAGGAGTGGGGGTTTCAGTCATTTCAGCTGCTTTCCTTCTTAGCCAGGGGGGATGTTGGAAGTTGGGGAAGGAGGTTGGGGGTAGAAGAGTGGGTGTATTCTTCACACCCTTCCCCCGCTGCACCGTGGGGTCCCACCCATGGCAGACAGTCCTCCATTAACTTCTACAAGGTAAGACCTTTCCCACAGGGCTTCAGCTCTTCACCAGCTGCCCCAGCATGGGTCACTTCTATGAGGTGCAGTCATAAATCACAGAATGTTGATGAGTTACTCAGACTCAGACTGCTCCAGCCTGGTCCCCCACGAAGTCACAAGCCCCGCCCTGCCCCCTCCCCAGCAAACGTGCTCCTGCATGGATCTCTCTCTCGTTCATCTCTGTGTCTCTGTCTCCACGGGCTGCAAGTGCTGGCAGAGGCTTGCTCCAGTGTGCGTCACAGCGACTTCTGTGTGTCTCCACCTGCTCCAGCATGGGGTCTCTCCACAGGCTTCAGGTGGGGTCGAGGCCTTTTCCATGGGTTCTGGGGGGGAAAACCCGCTGTACCATGGGTTTCTCCACAGGCTGTATCTTTCTCTCTGGCACCTGGGCCACGTCCTCCCCACCATTTCCCTGGCCTTGGTGCTTGCACAATTTCTTACATCTCACTCCCTGCTCTTGTGGCAAAAAGCGTCTGCTTGTGTTTTTCCTGATTCTCAGAGGCTCTGGGACCACCTCGGATGGGCTCGGCCTTGGTCAGTCTCTGTCAGGCCTGAAGAGAGCTTCTCGCAGAAGCCACCCCTCCACCAGAACCCAGCCATGCAAAACTACAACAGACATGAAATTTTCAGCTCTCCTCATGTAGATGGAGAAATCTAGGAAAATGTGAGATAGGTACTTCTCAGGGAGAAACAGCTTTTCAGGCCTCCATAAGGAGGAAGACGTCTTTTGAAAGAACAGAAGTTTGACATAACTCTGAAGACAGATAAAACTCGAAGGCTGCTAAGGTGAGTGTGCTGATTTAGTTGGTGGCCATTTTAACAGCTCAAGAGAAGAACTTCAGTTTCAAGAATCTGATCATATGGAGGAGCCATGCCTACCTATGTGCAGTGGGCATGTTCTTTTTTATTTCTAATGAACTGTCTGCCGTTATGCTTTATGTCTTAAGGGTCATGAAGTCTTCATTAAGCCCTGTGGAAACTCCAGAAGTAGTTGCTCTCACCATCAAAGTTCTGATTGATGGTCCCAACCTGGGATTCTAGCATGCATACACCATAATGATCAGTCAAAGGTACAACCAGTGTTAAGAATAGGTTTCAGAAAGGGAGGATGGAATGATCTGCTTTTTGAAAGTGTCAAAGTGTTTTTACTGAGTGCTAGAATAGCAGTGATTTCTTGAGCCTGCTTAGATCTAGTTGCTTTGTATACATCAGATCTAACACAGGTCTTTGTTGCTTATCCAGGCAGAGGAAACCGTGCTAGATCTGTGACACTAAGGTAGTGATTAGGTGAAAAAAAAAATGTGATGAGATACGAACCCATAGGTGATCCTATGCTTAGTTGTTATATCGAAGAAAAGTATTTGTAACATGTAGATGGAAAAAAACATTTTTTTAGAAGTCTGAACTAATGAACTCTGCATTCATTTGTAAAGACAAAAAAATGGAACAATTAAAATCAAACAATTAAACTTTGACTAATGTAAGAGAAGACAGCAAGCAGTTGGTAAGCAGTTGGGCAGAAAACAGTCTGATCCCTGATTACAACATTGGTTAAACATTTAACAGTCACTGGATTTACATGACATGACTAATTCTGAACATGTGGTTCTCTGTCTAGCTCATTGCATATACCCAGGAGCCTCAGTTTTGAGGTTGCAAAAATGAACATTGAAACACTGAGGTCCTTTTGTATAAAGCACAAGCTGGGGAGTCATTTATGTGATGTGGTCCTACACACTAGGAATTTTGGAATACAGATACAATCAAAAGAAGGTATTTAACAGAATGCATAAAACTAATTATTGGTTTAATATCATTGTTACAAATGGAGAAACGTTACAAAAGAATTTGAGTCAGTGGTATTTGCTGAATGCAGATGTAATACCTGAGGAAAATGCTTTTAGTATAGAGTTGTTCTATTTACCTATCAGTCTTTTGGTACTGCATCATACATTCTTCTATATAGTTTTCATAAAGCAAACAAATCCATGAATTGTGCCCTCTCAGGCTTCCCTGGTTCTACACCAGTGGTAAGAAATAACTGGTTTGAATAGAAGCTGAAGTGATACTAGAAATGACATGGAAAAAACCAGTAATATTTCTAGCTGCTAAGTTATCAGAAGAGCAAGCTGGTGGCACTAATTTTGTAGCATGAATACATATCAGAAATCTTTAATTTTAATAAATCTCACAAAGATTTATGTGGCACAGAGCAGACATGATTGTACGGAATGGCTCTTTACTACTGCTGTGGCATAAAGACATTTTCTCCTTAGGCAACAATGAGGAATTACAAAGCATTAAGAGGTTTTAAAAGTCAGTCCAAATACCATGCTTATGATCCAGAAATAATTGCAGTCTGATGTTATCTATAATGTAAGAGATAAATATCTTTGTAATATTTTTTTTCCTCAGTTCTTGTTTTGGTCTTTCATGGTGAGAAGACATCCTACATCCTGTCATGTTTAAAGAAGCCAAGATTACTGTGGATACACAGCACGATTTTTTTTGCTCAATCCACAGATTGTTTTCCCAGGGTGATAATTAATGAAATAGACAAAATTAGTTAGTATTTACAGCAGGCTTATACACAGGTTTAGTGGCCAAAACAAGTTTGACACTACCAGAACAATTTATCTGTGGCTGCAGTCACGTATAACAGGCAGATTTTCTGCGACACCAGGCTAAAAATACTCATTGGTAATTTCACGAGACCATGAGACAGTCTTCTTCCCCACTCACAAAGCAGTCTTATAAATCCTCTAATTTTCTGGATAGCAGGGAAGGCCTTGACAACTGCTGTGAACTCAAATATTGTAATAGAAGCTTTATAAGAGAGTTTGCCTTCTCTCAGTGCAACACCTGGTGGAATAGGCCTCCCACTGAGGACACTCTTGGGTGAAACAGCCTTACAAAACTACAAAACAGATTGCATAGCTAGCCTACGTCTGGACCCTATGCAGATCAACTTTACCCAAAACTTGTATTTCACCTGAACAACGCTTAATTAATCCAGGCAAGACATTTCTGAGCGTGACAGCCCTTGTGGTTAGAAAAGCTGTGGTGGGATTTCACTTGCAGTTCACTTTTTCTGACATTTACTTCAATTATTTCTTCTCTTAAACACTGTCCTTTTGCATCATGAAGTGATCCTGGCATATGATGCTTCCTAAGCTGCCCCATGCTGCTAGTATTAAGCAGATGTCTTCTTTCAAAAAAGAATGACCAGTAAGTGTATGGGTTTAAGGTACTCAGACTAATTCCATGCACAGTCCAACAGTTTGTCCAGGCCTGCCATGTGCCTCATGGGCCAGCAGTGTTTTGCTTGACACTTAGTGCCAAAGCACCTGCAATCGTCATGCTGCCATGAGCCCATCATTCGCAGTGCTGCAAAGGCAACGTGCTCATCCTGAGACCACATGGCCAATGAAAATCTTATTTTAAGGCAAGACAGAGAGGAAGACAGGTAGCAGAGTGAAGCACTCCTGACAACGTACATGCTCTGGACTGTACTGCTGTGCGGAACAAAACCGCCTAAACAGAAAGCAAATATTTACCAGTCCCCAGGGAGAGTGCTTATGTCTCAAGCACTGCAGATCCTGACCCTGAGGTCCTGACACTATCCATAAGAACGCCCCCTTTCCTGCAGGGACTCTGCTCAGGATTGTGACTCGCTGGGGCAGTCTGCTATGAAAATGATGTCTCTGATTTTTAGACTTTCACATGTCAGAGAGAGATTTCCCAGTCCCTCTTCTAACTGCTACAGTGCAAGTATTCAGGCCTGTCTGTACTGGCTAAGAAGTCTATTTTGATATTTAATAAGTAGAAGACGCAAATATGCATGTCTTTTCAGCATGTTTGGACCAATTGCAATGGAGAAGAATTAAGCTAGGTAACACATAAAGCTGACAGCAGGAGGAGGGGATCACTTCGCTTCTCTGTGGGAGGTCCACAAAATTAGGAGGGGAGGGTTTGGTTCACCTTTGAAGTGGACAGAAGAGGGGATAGAGCGAAATTCACATTTCCGAGGCACTGGCAGATGATACGCATACACTAGACAAGCAGCTAATGATGCATTATAAGAAAAGCTATGTGCTCATTTTTCTAAGCAGAACTCATAACTGTGAGTACCCGGCCATAATTTAATGTGCACATAGGCTCTTCTGCATATGTCTGACTGTTTTGTAGTCTTAAAATCCATTTGCATTCGCAAATCTGGGATTTGTATGCAGAACTTGAACAACCTTTTTCCCTAGGGTTTCACAGTCAAACTATCACACTCCTGTTAGGTATTTAGTCTGTGCTTGCATATCTGGTTATAAAAAGGTACAATATTTCAAAATATTGCTGGTTGATACATCCTATTTCAGAAGAAAAGTAAGGGTGGCAAATAAGGCTTCTTTGTTGATCCTCTTCCAGTTATAAAAATTCCAGCATAAGTACTGTTTCATAAGAAAAATATTTTCACCAACAATTTACAAGGGTCAGTGCTGGATCCTGCACTTGTGTCACAACAACCCAAGGCAATGCTACAGGCTTGGGGAGAGTGGCTGGAGAGCTGCCCAGTGGGAAAGACCTGGGGGTGTTGGTCCCAGCCAGCTGAACATGAGACAGCAGTGTGCCCAGGTGGCCAAGAAGGCCAACAGCATCCTGGCCTGTATCAGGAATGTTGTGTCCAGCAGGACTAAGGAAGTGATTGATGCCCTGTACTGAGGACTGCTGAGACTGCACCTGAAGTGCTATGTTCAGTTTTGGGCCACTCACTGCCAAATAAAAATTGAGGCCCTGCGGCATCCCCAAAGAAGGGCAGCAAAGCTGGTAAAAGATCAGGAAAATAAGTCCTACAAGGACCAGCTCAGAGAACTGGGGCTATTCAGCCTGGTCAAAAGGAGGCTGAGGGGTGACCTTATCACAATCTACAACTGCCTGAAAGGAGGTTGTAGCCAGGTGAGTGTTGGTCTCTCCTTGCAAGTAACAAGTGATACGACTAGAGGAAATGGCCTCAAGTGTCACCAGAAGAGATTTAGATTGGATATTAGGAAAAATTTCTTCACCGAAAGGCTTGTCAATCAGTGGAACAGGCTGCCCAGGGAAGTGGCTGAATCATCATCCCTGGATGTATTTAAAAGAAATGTTGATATTTTACTTAGGGATGTAGTTTAGTGATTGGACTTGGTAATGCTAGGTTAATGGTTGGACTTAATGAACTTAAAGGTCTTTCTCCAACCTAAACAGCTCTGTGATTCTGTGATTTGAAAACACCAAATCCAAGTAACTGAAATGTTATGAAAGTGTGTGAAAAACTGCAGATCAGACATTCCCAATTTTGGGAGAGATTCTGAATTATAGTTTTTTCCATGCAAGAAAACACAAGGTTTGCCATTCATCATCCACAGTTCTAAACCTGCACAGGGTGCTAGACTATTTCACCTTTCTGAGTTAGTCTCTTAAAACACAATGAAACTGTGATTGGTGCAATCCAGATACAGTGACAGCCAGAATCCTAATCGACATATTTCAAATGTTCCTGTCTCAGTGGAGATGCGTAAAGGTAGAATCACAGAAATTTCCATATCTGAGAAGTACAACACTCTGCAATCCAACATAATAATGTCCATAAAGTCCAACCTAGAATTTCAGGGAAGGGTTTGCAATCCTTTCAAAAAGAACTACAGACTCTTTGCTTGTAATACAGTAGGTGAACGTTCACTAGTAGATGGCTTAGGGCCTGCTCCATGTCTCATTCTTTTCTCTTTAGCATAAATATTTCTGGTTTTCATTTCCACATCAATATTTAGTACTGCTCTAAATCTTTCCAAACTATTATTCTGCCTCACAGTCACAGGTCTTTTTCCCATAAGTGAATTGCTACTTTGAAGGAATTATCTTTGAAAGAACCTATCCTATTATTTTCTGTCTCTGTATTACTGTTTTATATCTGGTTAACCTAATGGTTTCAGGTTAGCTAAATTTCCACTTCAAAGTCAGTTTATATGTCTTGAATAATTTAATACTTAGTCATTTAAGCCACAATAGCTTTTCTGTTTCCAGAATTTCCTAGGAGAAAGGGTGCTTTTAAAAATATTATTAATGTATCATAATATCAAAATAATAATTTATCATATTTGACTAAAAAATAACTAGTGGGAAGATAATCTAGTCATTGGGGTTTATCTTCTTTCTTTTTTAAGCTAGCTTTCCATTATAAACTGTTTTGACAAAAAGTTTTGGCAACTATATTCACTGTGAATGTTGCTTTTAGGAGCTGTGCTTTATTGGGGGTTTTACTTAGTTGTGGTTACTTATTAGGGCAACTACTAAGTGCAGTCAGTTATTTTTTTTATTATTATTATTAATATTTTTTAGAGTTGGTTTTGATTTCATCTGCTCCACACAGAGTATTGTCCTGGTTTCGGCTGATTCACCTTATTTCCCTTTGCAGCTTCTCACATTGGCATCTAAATTAAGACACAAGTACGGGTTCCTTTGCTGTCAACAGAAGATAATGCATTTGACTATATAAAAATGTTTGTTAAAGAATGGGAAGAATCATCTCTGTACTGTCTGGAGTGTTCAGAAAATATCCCCATCAACTACAATAGTATCTTAACACTTGTCCCATATGAAAGACACCTAGTGTTAGGAGAATGTAATTCCACCAAAAGTAAAATAGACTTTCTTTTAGTAGATCATGAAAAAAACCCTGCTTCAAGCCAATTTTGGCTGGCACCCATCAGACAGTTTATGGGAGTCTAAGCTGTTCTCCGACCTATTTAACAGGTCTTCCAAGACACCTCCCACTTGAAAGATGATCTCTAAATTGAAAAGTTGCTGCCATAAAAACTAAGATCACAACTATAAAATACTTTTAAAATAATTTTTAATTTTTTTTAAAGAACACCCAGAAAAGGATAAAATGTTGGCATTGTTAAAAGTACAAATAAGAATATCCCTACTCAAATTTACATGAAAAATTGATAAGGTACACTAGCAGTTTCTGAAGCACTGAACACTTACTTTTTAGGCTGGGAAACTGATTTATCTAGAAGAAAGGTCAGCTGCCTAATATAAAGGAAGTTGTGCAACAGGGATTTGTGAAGCAGTTTGGATCAGAAGAAGCTACCATTTCCATCACTGTTTTCTGAATCCTATTGTCTAGATGCAGATCAGGCCACACACAGGGAAGTTGGGCACAGAGGTATTATGTTTTCATCTGTTGTGGCTTAGCCCCAGCCCCTGCAGTGGGATGGGGAGGAGAATAGCAACAAAAAGGTAAAACCGATGGGTTGGGATAAGGACAGCTTGCTGTGATTGCAAAGGAAGAGGAGAATAACAATACTTATAATATACAAAGTAAGTGATACACAATGCAATTTGCTTACCTGACAACAGCACGAAACTACACACAGAGCTCACACTCAGTCCTTCCCAAAGCCACACTGTCCCTTCCCAGCTAGCCCCCCCTTTTTATCCTAAGCATGATGTCATGTGGTATGGAATATCCCTTTGGCTAGTTTGGGCCACCTGTCCTGGCTGTGCCTCATCCCAGCCTCTTGTGCAAATTATCTCTATTCTAGATGAAAGTGAGGACATTATCACATCTAACATACAAGTAATGAGAAAAAAGTTCATACATATCATATATAAGAAAGAAAATATACAAGAAAGCAAATTAAAACTAGTCTCAAATGAAGATAATTTCCATTATGTGCGGGACAGTAGCGTTTCTGCCATTTCTTGGAGTGACAGGAGTTTATGGGTTAGACTACATTATTTGCTTATTACTCCACAAAAGTAAACTACTGTACTGTAAATGCCTCAGACACCACTGTTAAATTCTCTCTTTCACAGATTTCATTCACACAGGCAAGGAAGAAGCTCTGTTTACAGAGGTGGAGCAGAAATGCCACCCTGCTTTCCTTTCCTCAGTGACTCAGCACCACTATTGCTGCTGCAGCTAATGGTAAAGGCAGACATTGTTTTTCTCCAACAACCATAATCAGATACCAGTGAAAGAACAACCACTATACAAAATCCAAAGGAAATACCTTTCACATCTGCATTAGAGAAAAATTGTTCAGAGTTCTTTGTATACTTCTGCATTATTCACAGTTTTGGAAACTTCTGTGTAGTTCAAAGATACTGCACGTAGAAGCACTAAACCTGCTTTTCCTCAGCATAGGACACTATGAATTTCTACTAACGGTCTTTCACTTTTTAGTCTTGCCAGCCAGTTACCAATCAATGAGATAGCTTTCTTATTACCCTTTTATGACTAATTTCTTTTTCAAGGTTTAATCATTTTCCCATTCAAAACTACTCTGGAGACCCAAATACACCATGTCAACCATATGAACATTATCAGCATATCCAACAACACCTTTAAAGAGTTCCAAGAGTTTTTCTCATTCTTCCCATTATGTTGGATTTAGACTTGTGTCGTCTAATTGTATTTATTACAATGTCTACCACTTGACCAGACAAGTAGCTTTCTATGATTTTTAAGTCTTCTATGAAGCCATTTTTAAAAATTCCTTTCACATTTGAAACTTTCCATTCCTCTAGTATAAAATAGCTTAGCCATCAGTTAACAGCGTGGTGCAATTTGTCCTGCTAGCAACAAGTACACATTTTGTGATTAGGTAATCATAAATTATTTTTAAAATTGTTTAAATTATATGTCTCAGAGATTCCCTGATAAACAGTGGTTCAGATACAGAACTCACCTGGTGTGCTTCTGTAATTACACTAACATAAATAATGTATTTTCTTTCTCTGCTACTGCATTTTCTTTTCACACACTTCATCATCCCTTCAGAATTCTTATTTCTGATTCATTTGTAAAGGAGGTTTAGCCTTTGTTTTTAGTTTACTCCCTCATCAAATTGTTCCTCAAAATGTGTCTAGATAGCTTTTCTCTATCATTACTCTTTTTTCAGTATCAAACATATTAGAAAGTTTCTCTCTTTTCTGTTTCTTTCAGCCTACTCTATATCCTGGCCACTGGTACTGAGTGCCTTTTTTATAATCACATTCTGGGCCAAATTCTGTTCACTAATCTGGACTAAACCAAATTTATCTCCTTATGTAAGTTTCTGACTGGATAGGTTTTTAAAAAGTAATTATTTCTGCTGTCTTAACACATAATTTTTTCTTGTTATAAAAGCTGCCAGTTCATGATGACTGAAGTTTCCCCTCCCATTATGTTTTCTGCTCTTTCAGTGTACTAGTCACTATGCTGGCCAGTATTTCCAGGAGACCACTTCTACTCTTCCACTTAAAAATGACATCTTTTTTCTTTTTATATGCTGTGTGTTCATACTTAACTATTTGCATTATTTTGATCTAAACTGTCCTTAACCAGAATACATCTGGAAGTGGCACAGTAATTGTTGCTCTTTGCCTAATGTACTTTCATAATCACATTTAGTCTGATTTTCTTTTTTTCATTATTCCTTAAGCATTTATCCCACCAGTAGCCCCGTTTAAATGGAAACATTATTGTTTACCAATCTTAATAGAATCCAAACATTGTCACAGAACTGTTACAATTAGTCTTGGTTTTGTCGGTTATTTCTCGGTATGTAGTAGAACAGGACTTGTAGACACTACTCTTCACCACTTTCTGTCACTAGTTTATTTGTTATGATCGGCCCTACATTTTTTGGATTATTCAGAACTCTAGTATCTGCTAACCCAAATTTCACGTCCTTCTGTGATTTTCATCTTCACCCAGTTTAAATAACTCTACCACTATCAATTTTTCAGTGTCACAAGCCTGCTTCCATTTTGATTTAGGTGAAGCTAGGAAGAAGTGCCATTCATTCTTCTACGTCTCCAGCTATACCTGTAATCCATAATCAGCACAAAGCCCTCTTCCGTGCACTGTTTTCTCAATTATTCATCAGTGCCTCTCTGGTTGTAGGTGTTATGGTGTGAGCATTTGGAATTATCTTCCCATGAAGTTCAATAGCTTATCTCCTTTTATCCCTATTTCATTCGCACTCATGCAGGCCAAAACAACTGCTCCTGTACAGGTCTATCCTCGAAGCCACGCGCAGGCTGCTGTCCCTGCCCCAGCAGGTAACCAGGCTGTCCACACAGCATATAACTATGCTGCCAGGCGTCCCAGGTCTAAGAGTCCCAAGAGTACATATAACAGTCTGGTGAAAGAAACGTCCCCTCTCTGCCTGCCACCAAACACATTGGACTGCATCCTTCTATTGGAAGCCCTGACAGCAGAGTGGTATTTGGGGGGAGGGCAGGAAAATTCCACTCCATTGCTTGGTGTGGAAGTTTCACCTACTTGGATAGGATAATCAAAAAAATCCCTGAGTCTGATCCATAAAAGCTTCTTGCCAATGGTCGGCATTCTGTAAGACCAAGAACACAAGCTTCTTTAAATTCTTGGTGAGAGGTAGACACATGCAACACCAAACTAAGACGACAGAGTTGACAAGTATAATACTTTTCAGAAGCTTTTAAAAAAAACTAAGATGACATTTTGACATAATAGTTAGGAGTACTTGCAGATATTCTATAGTCCCCTTACCGTCCAGCTTTGCTGTGTGGAATTTAAACTCATTCCATTACGTATTTTCAGTGGCTTATGTATTATTGATATTTTTAAGAATTTCTTTCACAAAATAAATTCTGATAAGATATGATTCCAACCTCAAAAAATCCGTGTTTATACTCTTTGGGCTCAAACATACCAAAATTAATGGTTTGTGATATGTGGTGTGGGTTTTTTTGTATTTTTTTAAGATACACTTTATCTCTCTAATTAATGAAACTACTAAGGTTTTGTTATGTAATTTTTTCTTTACGATGTCAAAAGTGAGATATCAGGAATCTTAAGTCTCTAAGTCTTTAAAATTGTAGTAGTAGGTAACTATTAAATCATCTGAGGGGAGAGAGGAACAACAAACCTTGATTTATAATTCAGCTAAAGAAGTTTGTGACGTTGCTTTAAAGCAGATACAATTTGTATTTATAAAGAAAAACATGCATTCTCCTTTTCATTATGTGTAACTATTCAGTTTATTTTCATCTGTTTATATAATGTGCTACACAATAAGTTTAGTGATGAAATAATCTACTGACTAGATCAAGAAGTTCCATACCTAGATGCAGACAGGAAGATAGTAATAAAAGCCTGTGAAAATACAACTTCTTGAATTGTAATAAGACGAAAATTCAAGTACTGTGGGAAAACTAAATCTACCAATATAGGGTTGGGGTTTTTTTTCCTAAAGAATCTAATCACTGTCTAGGCACACATGCACATAGCAGCAATAGTCAGAAAATAAATTACACATTAATATCTTTGGAACAATCTCATTCTAATGACACATTTACTGTTTAATATTCTAGCCAGAAGGAAGCTGACTGGAAGTATTGGCTACTCATTTTCCAGGACTAATTTTGTTTATTTGTTATAGATATGGTCATAGAAGAACTGCACATCTTGTACAAAGTGTCAGAAGGGTTAGTCACAGACTGCAGCAAGTGTGACTGAGTTTCTGTGACACTGTGGTGAACAGCTCATCACAGTCTGACTGCAAAGGGAAGCTGCTCACTTCGCTGACTTTTGGATGAAGGGAAGGAGGAAAAGTCATTCTTCACAGAAAATCATGGCTCGGATCCAGCAGGGTTATACTATTTTAGTTCTATGCAATAGTAAGAAAAAAAATTACTGTCTCAGAAAATACACAGTTATTTTTAAGATTTATTCTTTTATTTTTAGGAAACCATTATACATTCTTCCTTATAAATACATATAAAATGACAGTATCTGGTTGTTATTGGGTAAAGTCCTCTTAGAGAGAACAAATGTTGAAGATTTAAAAACCGTTAACATGATATTAAAGTTGCTTTTTATAGTAAATATATAATCATTCCGTACAAATATAAGAACTACATACAGCTTAGAGCCGGCATACCTTTAATGTTTCTGGCTGTCCCTGTAATGCACTCTTATATCAGGAAGGCAGAACCTACCCAGGAATGTCTTTGCAGATCAGGTATACCTGGGGGAATCCAGAGACAAATGTCTGCCACATACACAGAATTTTATGTTATTATGTGTATGTGCCACTAATAGTTAGTGAAGATGGTGTTAATTCAGTCATAACCTCCAATATTATGTGTCAAACTAAGCAACTGCTTTGCTTTTAGTTTTAGGAAGGTTTGGGGCAAAACTTTTTCTAAGAACATTAAGCTCCTTGTTTGAAAGTGTGCAAGCAAAAGAGTTTTATGGGGGTGAATAGATCTGTGCTATATGTGGGCATCTAATGTAATATAGTTAAATATATGACAGCCCTTTCTGTGCTGAAACTTCTTAACATTCTTATCCTCAATAGGCATCCTCTATCAAGTGCAGCATCATTCCTTACCTAGAATTTTCCATATGCAGAGAAAAATTGTTCAGCTGGACAGTGAAGCCCTATGTCCTCAACTTACAGTTCCAGGTGACACAAAACAAGAAGGCAGGGGAAAAGGTTATGAGTGTTACACATTTCCTATTGACAAATGTTATATTACAAAAACCTAGGTTAGGAACATATTTTACTGATTTTTTTTAATATATAATTTTTTTAGCAACTCAGTGTATGATGTTCAGAAGTGAAGTGGTTTTCTGCTTGGCAGGGAAAACTATGACGTGCAGCCCTCAAACTTTCACATGTTCGTGCTTGTAGGTCTGAGGCAAGGAGGAGAATAAATCATTTCCATCTATTTCCAGTTACTGAGTACAGACTGTGAGAACATTTGACTTCATATAGAAAATAGGATGCACAGTAAGTCACATTCTGTGAAACAAACAGTTCTGTGCTTCCATTTTGCCGTGCTTGAATTGTTACATTTGAGGAACAATACCTGTGGCCATCCTACTGAGGCCCTACAAGTAAGTCACAGCACCTGGGTAGCTCCATCTGTTGCTCCTCGCCTTGTGTGAAAGAAGTAAACTTGAGTTAGGACATGAACTTCTTCAACCAGAGAAATGTGTAATTTTGCTGTTCAGAAAAGAGCTCTCCTGTGGACCTGGATTGCATTTAAAGCAACACCATCTCTATGTATAGAAAAGGCGACACTCCTCAGTTAACAGTCCCTCAGAAATACGTAACATTCACAGCTCTTGCTTGCCAAGGAAGCACAAACAGCCAGAATTTGGCTTAACTGCGTGTTTGTATTTTCTTCCAGAAAATAAAGTAATACTGTGTAAAACAGTAGTATCCAAGTTATTACTGCCAAAAAAAAAATGTGCATTTAACAGTCTATAAGGTAAAAATGTTTTCACTGTAGAATCCTCATCTATCATCCCTCCCTACCATCCCTTCTTCATTATAGGGATGTGTAACCATGCGATATGAACTGGTGAGATGAAACATAATTCTATCTGTGTGGCTTGTTGGGTCCAGTTTAGGCCTTTAGCCTCTGACCTCTTCTGCTATAAATTATCATAGGCTGTTGCCCTCAGCTGTTTAGAGCAGGTGAACCTTTTTGGGTCTTTAGTCATCTCCTGACACTTCCTTCTTGCCTTCCAGCTTCTGTAATGCACCTGGACCTCACAAGTTCTTGACTATAGAAAATCCAGCAGCAGGTCTGCAGTTCCCTGTTTCTAAATATAAGTCCTTTTGCTCTACAGTTTCCTGCTGTGCTATGCTGTGAGAAGGCAAAGCCAGGAAGTGAAATGACTACTGTGGGACTAATTCCTTGCAAGGCTGTGCAGAGATGACCAGGGTGAATCCTGATACTGTGTCCACAGAATGGCTGTGAGGTGGTCTGTGAAGTGTGATTCTGATGAATGATCTTCTGTGATTTTGATGATGGAGAGGCCCCTTAATGCTTCGGCTTACACAAAGCGTCAGACACAGCATGTATGTCAGTGGCTTTGGTGGGGACATAGCCAGCTTTGGAAAAACATCAGGAATGGAGCATTCAGCCATTGCATGTGGGAAAGTTGACCTCAGACTCTTAATTATTTTTTCAGCTAGCTTTTGGCCTTGGAACAGCAGGATCTCTCCCAGTGGGGTGATAATGGGGTGACAATCATGCAGTCAGTGCTTAGCAGAAGGACTTAACAACTGTCACAGAGAGGTGCTTGCTTTATTGTGATTTCTTTCAGACAATAACGGTTGTGTAATCAGCCCCTTCATTTAGTTATAAGTGTAAAAATTATAACAGACATTTAGGGCTAGATCCTGTTTTTTATTACCCTATCAAAACAGAGTAGAATAACGAGAAAATCAAACCTTAAACCACCTCCCCCCACCCTTCCCTTCTTCCTGGGTTCAACTTTATTCAAGATTGCTCTGCCTCCCCACCTCCCTGAGCAGCACAGGGGCACAGGCAATGGGGCTTTTGGTCAGTTCATCATGAGTTGTCTCTGCCACTCCTTCCTCCTCAGGAGAAGGACTCCTCACACTCTTCCCCTGCTCCAGTGTGCAGTCCCAGTCATGGAAGACAGTCCTCCATGAACTTTTCCAACATTAGTCCTTCACACAAGGGCTTCAGTTCTTCATGAACTGCCACAGTGTGGGTTCCATGGGCTGCAGGGGGACAGCCTGCCTGATCATGATCTTCTCCATGGGCTGCAAAGGAATCTCTCCTCCAGCACCTTGAGTGCCTCCTCCCCCCACTTCTTCACTGACCTTGGTGTCTGCAGAGTTTCTCACATCTCTCAGTCCCTTCTCTGGTGGCACAAAGCTGCAGCTTGCAGGTTGGGGTATTTTTCCTCTTAAGTATGTTATCACAGAGGCATTACCACCGTCACTGATTGGCTCAGCCTTGGTCAGCAGCAGGTCCACCCCTGAGCTGGCTGGTATTGGCTCTGTTGGACCTGGGGGAAGCTTCTAACAGCTGCTTGCAGAAGCCACCACTGCAGCCCACCTTCCACCATCAGAACCTTGCCATGCAAACCCAGAACAAGTACTAAGAAGGTATCAATAAACACATAAGGAAAGGACATTCATGGACACAATGTGTGTCTGCCCCAAACATTACCAACAGTGATGTCTTGGACCTGGAGGAAATTGGACTAAAAGCTAGTTAAAGGATAGGGAGCAAAGCTCAACAGTTGCTTTTTATTCTAGATATGAGTCATCCGTCTTGTCCCCGAGAGATCTGTGCTGGCCACACGTGTTATTCCTGGAGATGAGGATGAGTAGTAACATCTTTTTGGTGCACATTTATTGCAGGATGTTCTGAGTCATCAAGCTGTACCATTCCTACTGTTAGTGCTCCCCAATCTCCTTAAAACAGTACCTAGCCCCACACTCCTGCCTTCCCCTCTGGAAGCAAAGAACAGCTGAGTATGTCAGCCTGTTAGAGCAGGCTTCCCATCACATCAGAGGCGATGTAGAAATGGAGTCATGTTCATCTCCCCTTGTGATGCCCAGCACAGGACTGTGCAGTGCTGTATGACACAGTCTGTGTCTTACTGATGCCTGAGATCTTCATCCCAGGTTGCTGTGGCTACTCAGGGAGCCTGAGTTCTGAAGGACTCAAGGACAGCTGCAGCACCTCTGGCTTCTCAAGTGCTATGGGGCACATTTAAGCCCAAAATAGGCAGTCATGAGTTTGTTGCCAGTTTAGTAATCACTTTAATTCCTACCTAAAGTGATTTGCTCCCTGCCCAGGCATATTTAAAGGCAATCTGACTTTTTCAAGCTTCTGAAAAGCATACTTTTCTCACTGAGATCTGCAATAAGGCAGCTTTCCTGCCTGTGTGAGGCTACTAGGCAGTCAGAGGTCCATTAAAAAGTATATTCTCTTCCTCTAGAGTTAAGTAACTGGCATCAGCAGAAAAACTTTAATGTCCACAATAATTTAACAAGACCATTATGTCCTGCAGAAACTGTAATGGACATAAGCATTCAAGAGTCTCTTTACCCATATTCCTTAAACCCAGGAAGAAGAAATAAACCCCAGCATATTTAATATTTTACTAATCATTACTAAGTTTTCAATGGTGAAGAACCCTATGTCAGAAATACTGATTTCCTGCTTCTGACTTAAGTCCCGTGTTGTCCCAACTCACTTTATTAACTGCTTCATTACCCAAGACATAAAAAACACCGCTATTTTAGCCAATTTCAAATAGTTTTTTAAAGAAGTTTACTGGATAAGTACAATAAACACCGTAGAGAGTTATGCAGGTCATAAACATATAGTAATGTTCCAGCTCCTCGTTTTCTAAATTGTGCTATTTTTAAAACCAAAAAAATGTTAAGTAGTCCCTGTGGCCTGGGTTTAAAGCTAAAAACTGGCATTGGGATGTTGCAAGGCACAGCCAGACCTTTAAGAGCATGGGAAGTGTGAAAGCAAAGGTCACTCCACAGAGGGGCTTTCCACAAACAAGATAACTTCTGAGTGCTTTTTTGGAGCTAAGACAGCCTCTTTTCACTCAACTTTTGCTTTCATAGAAAGCCCTGTGCCATGGAGGCTGAGATAGATGCTTTTCAAAAGAATATTGCTAGTATTACACTTGCAAAGGTGAGTGACCAGCTGTAGAAACACCCCAAAGTGTCCCAGCTGAAATAGGTCTAAACACCCAAGTTCACACAGCAGGTGGAATCAGAATGTTTTGTTTATACAAAGCAGATAGCTAAAAAGAAAAAGCATATGAAGAATAAAGTAGACTACAAAAATAACCATTGATTACTATTCTCAGTAACACTGAAGTAAGTTATTGATCATAAATAATAACTGAACAACTAAAAATCCATTTGGAAGGTCAGAATCATCTGTGGTTTGCTCTTTCACACATTTATTCATTTCAAAAATTTCCATGGAAGTCTAGTACCAGACTAAATTTTATGCCAGTTTTTACATATTCCTATCCTCAGTAATATTAAATGTATTACCTTTATGGAGTAGTCCAGCTTCCCTAAGCCAGCTAAAACATGAAAAATTTCATGCTACTTGAAACAAAATGTGTCTCTGCATATTTGTATTATACAGCAATTCAGTGACATACTGGTTGTTCAGGCATAACCCTTGAAGATCATAAAAAGATTAAAATCAGCACTACAACTGTGCATAAGGACAGCTTTGTGATTTGTTTCAATGAGCAATCACATTAGTAAGAGTGTGTTCAGCAAGCAGATACTAGTAATGCTCATAGAGCTCGGTCTCCAATCAAAATTGTTAGTGAAACACTCGTCCTCTTTATTTCCTTCATCTGTAAGCAACAAAGCCCTACATACTCTTTGAATTTTCAATTTACTTTTTGCCTTTCTTTTTTACTACAATACTGGGTAGAAAACCACTATCTACTGCCTCACCATTTTTCAATCAAAAAAAGCATTACAAACTTCTTTTTGAATTTTAATTACTGTCTAGAATTTTGATTAAAAAGATCACCACACAAACCTAAGAAACATTTCTAGATGAAATGCAACTTGCTGCCAGATTTCAATATTGACTTAAACTCTAATTCATCACAGTTATACTCTCTTCAGCTTAAGGTTATTAACTAATATTCCCAGCAGTATTTTTACATTCATTTGAAAAACAAGCTAGAGCCTGCCATCCTAACCATTGTTGTCATCAATCTTAATCAACCCCGAGAGCAGCCAAGTCCAGCCTCTTCTCAGCCAATGGCAGCTCTGGATTGATGTTTTGCAAGGCTCAGCTAAACATGCTCGTCACAGCACTGCTAACAGCACAGCTCACAGCACAGCTCCCATGTGCTTCAAGTCATGGACTATATATAAAGGGCTTTTTTTTTTTAAATCCCTCCCAACATGCTTTTTACACCCAAGCACGAGCTCATCCTGCTTGTGCTGTGGGTGGCCAGCAGTTGAGCACAGGGAGCCGGGTAACCATGCTCGATATCTGACACCTGGATTTTTGCACAGGAAGGCTGACAGTTACCTGGCATCTGCTGCTGAGAAAGTTGCAGGCTGAGCAAAACTTAACACTCGGTAGCACAAAACTAATAAGCACAACTGCACATGCTGATTTCTGCATGCAACATGCAATACCCTGTGCAGGCACCACCAGTCCAAGAAAGAGTGAGCATAAAGATCAAACCCTCCTTCCCCCCTCCACTCTTTCCACCTCCCACTGATCTGCCAGGCACAAGATCCAGGCTGATGCAGACTGCTTTTGGCAGCAGCTGGGACACTGGGGGCAGGGAGATATGGCAGCAGCTGGGAGCATGCCACAGCCTTCCTTCTCATCTTCCTCCCTGTTCCTGCCAACTGAACTGCCAAGTGTACTAGAGTAGTGCAGTTTGGCCCACTGGTCTTCCGTGAGGAACAGACCACAGGCACCAGGAACAGCTCTGCAGCACTTGTTACAGATATTCTTAGGCGTTTACGCTGAATAACTTGCTTTTTGAGAGATTGTCAGTAGAGGCACAGATACTTAGACAATGTCTGTCAAGATGGACACAGTCTCAGAAGCTACCCAGTGATGTTCTAAACCACCCTGTGCTGTCACATGCCACTCATATGGACAGATAGGATGCTGCACACCATGTGCAGCAAGCAGAGCCAGAGCTTTATCCATTTGTGTGGTCATCTTAGCAAGCAGGTATCAGACTTTTGTAAACATTTGTATTTGGTTTTTGTTTTTTAAATTTTCTTTTTCCCATTCCTCACTCTATTTTGCTACTTGAATTTACTCTTTCAAAAAAAGGTGGAAACTGTGTCCTTTGCCACAATTTTCTCCTGTTTCCTCGAGCTTCCTCTGCCTCATTTCCTTTTGAAAGACACTTGTTCTTAGCATGAAAAAGCACTTCAATAGTAAAGATGTCCAATATTGGGAAACTTTGTTCTTTAGTCAACCAACCTTAATCAGACAGATACACGTACTGTTTCTGTTGCCTACAAGAGTCTACTCTGGGAAACCTAAATAGTTTCAGTCACAGATGCATTAACATAAAAAGATGCATTCACAGAAATGCTTTCAAGCTTGAGGACCATGCACTATTCTGAACTGCATCCCCTTTTCACGAACTTTCACCAGCAAGACCCTACCTGCACTCAAAGGGGAGAAAGTAAACCTTCTGCACACTGAGCTGTATACAATGTATCATGATCAGTCTCTGCCCAGTCTCCACTAAACGTCTGAGAAATGCATCTGGCTGATGAACTCATGCCCAGACCTCCCAGAGCACAGATGCATGTCAATATATTATTTATAATTTTGCCCAGTATATAATGCACAAATCTAAGAGGCAGAAATGAGGAAGAAAAAGAAAAGAGAAAAAAAGACAAACAGCATGTTTTTTTCCCTGAAGTTGAAGAACAAGCTCTTCAGTCCTTTGGCTGTCCTCAGGGGACCACCTCAAATTCTGCTTCTGGATCTAAATGCCTGTTTATTCACCTGAGTTTTTAATTCAAATCAAAACATTTCCTTCATTTCCGTTCCTAAATCACACACCCTACTACTGATCTGTAAATCTAGGATGTCAAGAACATGTCTTTTGCACCTACACAAAACAAAATCTTTTGGAAATGTCTCTGGGCTCTTCCTCCCGCTGGCAGACTCCAGAGGCACAGATGTCTCAAGGCAGGACCTGAGCACAGGCCAGCACCCTGTGGCACTGAAGTCAGCTCCTGGGAATGTTCCCATATCCCTGTGAAGGCTGAGGAGGCTTTGTGGCACCTCTGGGGAGAGCTCAGCTCTGGAGGCTGGCAGCAAAGCTGCCGGGAGCTTGTACAGGCCTTTTTTTTTTTCCCACTGTAAAAATGACAAAACTCTCTGCCAAGTTGCAAAGTGTGTGTTTCTAGGAGAGGAAGTACCTTTACGTTGGGGTACCATGGTGTGAATGTAGCATACAGATAGTCAGTTAAGAACCATAAACACTCACTTGCAGGCAACTAGTTTCATCAATGCATGTTGCCTGGTACATGTGATGGCAGTCCTCCCTCACTTCCACAGCCAGATCTCCTGGATGGATTAGTACTTCCAGACCATGAGAACTGGAAATCACAGGCCATACACCTTGTGTAAAAAGGAAAAAAAGCTGTCTCTGAGCAGAACTTGTGCCCTAGACCAACCATTTTAAACCATTCTGTATTAAAAAAAAAAAAAAATCCAAAACAAATTCATCAGAAATTCCAATATCCACAAAGCAAGAAGTCCAGAGCAGGACGCAGGGCTTGCATACACCCCCAACAGAAAGCAAAGCGGTGAGTGGGTTGTACCTGCTCACTGTGACGGAAAGACACTGGACCACAGGTTTTTAAAATAGAATTAATAGTAATTTATTTAAAAAAAACAGAATGCAAATTCAGTACGTCACTTGCAGGTTATTGTTGGATACAATGGGGAATTCACTATTGCAGTTTGGAAGTATGACCAGACTGATTACAATCACAAAGATCCACAAAATACTCTGCTGCCAACACAACACACAATAAAATGATCCGCAGCAGAGTCACAAACCCCACGGTTACACTCCCCGTAGGCAATTCACAAAATACTCTTATTACAACCGCTGTAGCTTCCCTAAAACACACGATCACAGCTCACAAGCACACAAAATATTACCCATACGTTAGTCACTCAGAACGACACACTTAAAACATATCAAATAGCCACTTACCCCGTCTCTCAGGTAAGGGTTCCCAATACCTTACCTCAGCCAGCAGCCCGGCTAAGGGGGAAGGGTCTTCTCCTAAGGTTGGAGGAACGGCTCCCAATACGAACTCGAATGCCAGGGCTTTTATTTGGTTCATTTTGCTGATGTGTGTGACAGGATGCAGGGCTGGGCCTGACATCTTCGGCCCTATCTCATTGTCTTGGCCCACTGAAACCAGATGGGGACCCTTAGGGCTTGTCAAACAGTTTGAGTAGTGGTTTGATTGGGACTCAGGACATATGTTTGTGGAAGGAAGCCAAGGCTTAGCAAGGCTCCACGCAGGTTTTTCAGGTTCTGTGAAGTGCCCGCTTCAGTCTGTTTACAACACAACTCAAGTCAGAGCCATCTACACAGCTCCCCATGAGGGAGCAGATAAAGAGCTTAAAAGCAGCCCAAGACTGAGTTGTGTATTACAACTCACCGTAGGCCGCCTGCTCTGCCTAGGCACTATTGAAACCTGTGTGTGTAGCTCAGCCTTACACTCACTTCTTCCCAGTTCACAGAGCAGTGTCTAGAACCTTTCCCCTTTTCTCAGAAGCACGATGAACCAGGTTATGGAGACCATTAAATACACCACCTACTGATGGCCTCTGTGTGCTTCAAAATGGTCAGGGACTGAGAACACAGTGTTGGATTCACAGCTAGGTAGCAACATGCCATTTTTCAGGAGAGAGACATGGAGCCAAGGCTTGGTAAGGGATCTGGGTTCTCCCCCTTCCTGTGAGGTGCTTGGGCCCTTCCCAGACAGGTGTTGGAGCAGGCTCCCCTTGACAGACTCCCTGACCTTGGCTACCCACTGGCATCCTTTGAACAGCCACATCAAGCGCATCCTCACAGCCGTGAGATCCAGCCTCTGCCACCTCCTGGCAAGGGCTCCCTGCTGACAGAGAACGCACCCCTGCCTCAGCCTTGACTTCTGTGCCTCCTTTTGGGGTGTTCATACCTCTTCAGTCCCACTGGCTGTTTTGAGAGTAACTCGCCATCCTGACCATAGTATTTCAGAGCACCTTCTGGGTACACAGCTTACACCACTGCAGGAACAGATCATGACAGGCCATCCCTGCTCTCCTCCACCTCGCTACCTGCCATTTCTTCCCCACCAGCTTTGCCCACTGCCTGGTACTGGTGCTCCACACTATCCCACTGCACCCCACAAGGTGCATGTACCACACTACACAGCCCCAGCAGCTTCCTCCCAGCCCTGCTACAGTGGGCGAACTGGCATTCTGGAAGTGACTCCTTCAAAGGGTGAGAAAGTGGAGTCTGAAATCCATAGCAGGAAGGAGAATAGCTTTTATCCCCTCAACAGATAAAAAGCATGCATCTGCTGATGGAGTGCTACTGTGTGCCATTGTCTCCTTGCACCAGGGTGAAAAACGGCTGTCAGGCTCCTGCAAAGCTGTAATGAGGATTTTACAAGCTTTTTGTGACAAGAGGAATGAGATAGGACTCCTTGGGATGGATGTTTTTGCTACTGGGGCTTTCTAGGGACAGGATGATTGCCCCCAGCCTCAGCTGTCCTGAAGGCAGGCTTTGGTCCAGGAGGCTGTGGGAAGGGGGGATTTCAGGCCCTCCTTACCCTTGCATGTCCTCTCACATAGGAGTGGGAAGAGGTATCCAGACCCCATGTTATTAGGGCTTTTTAACCACCTGCCTCAGCACTCCCTCAGTGCACAACCATGAAAGCTATGTCTCTTGGCAGGAAAGGATGGTGAGGGATAAGGGAGAAGCAGGGATGTAAATCCACATTGGGAGGAATGAACAGTGCAAGGAAGGAGGGAAAGAAGAGCCAATGCCCTGGAGTACCTCTGCAGCTTCCTCAGGGTGCAAGTCACAAAACTCTCTGTCCCATATGGACCGAGGAGGGATTTTTAGCATTTCACAGCCTCTGATCCCTGAGGATACAGAGCTGCAGGGGTCCTTCAAGAAGGGAATAGAGAGGACAGGGGTTTGTTCCTTAGATGAAGCAGACACAAGTACTATATTACAGCTGTGGAAGTGAGGCTTAACTGTTTCTGCACTATTGTAGGAGGGGTGCTAAGAAAAAGTTTTATTTGCCCTTCATTTAAGGAAAGACTGTTCACCTCTGGCATGAAGTATGTTGACTGCTGCAAGCTCTTCCTACTCCACTGCATGTATAAGTTCTAGGCTAATATATCCTAAAATAAGTTATTCTCTTTACAATGCGTATAGTCTTCCTTAAAGTTGATGCAGACTTTCTGTTCTAGAGCTCGCTGTTAGCACACTGCATTTTCCCAAAGCTCTCTGTCTCAGCAACTTTACACCATATGCAGCAATTGTAAGTATTAATAAAGGAGCAGGCAGAGTGCTTCATCTCCCTTGTCAGCTTTTTCAACACCAAGCCAATATCAGCAGATGCACCACTAGCCACTGTAAAAAAGGAACTTTTTTTTTTGGTAGAGCTTCTCCTGATATGTGAAATGAGAAACCCACTGCAGTGTTTAGAAAGGAGCTAGGGTACTTGTTTTATGGCTACAGCTCCATTGCTGAGAGGACTCGAGCCAGCACCTTGTGGGAGTGGGTGCCTTGCTCCATGACTGGCAATGGTGGGAAGGCAGCAGGCAGGGGCCAGGACCCACGTGACGGGGAACAGCAGGAGGGTTTGTGCTCCTCGCTCCTGTCACCAAGACACACAAGATGTGCAGACTGGCTCTTGTTCTCAAAACACAGTTCTCAAGACACCAACATTTAGCTCTCCACCAGCACATACCATTCTGGGATGCAAGCAGAAGTAGTGGGGAAGTCAGGAGAGTTTCCCTCTGCCCAAGTAAACCACGGTGCATAACTACCAGTTAAGGTACCCACAAAGGCAGAAATGGAAACTGTGACTGAATATATCAGTGTTCTGATATTCTAATATTATCTGGTTTCAATTACTTCATTCTTTATTCAGGAAAGATTCCCTACTGACTTGTGCCAAATACACCCATCTCTTTATGGAAATATTTAAAATATATATTTAAAATACTGGAACAAGATCTCCTTTTATTTCTCTCTCTTTTTTTTTTTTTTGTGTAAAATATTGATGTGGATCACAAACAAGGGTTTATTTCAGCATCTGTCTGTATATGTCAGAAAACCTACATCCTTACCCCATGATTCAAAAAATAAACTGTACTTAAATTCACAATGAATTGATGTGATTATGACAAAGGTCTTTCAGGAAAACTTTGCATAAGCATAAACAACAGCAATGTTTCATTCCTCATTTAAGGCACTAAAGGGTTCCTTTCTTACTACAAAAATATATATATTCTGCAACAACATGTTACCCTGTGAAGCTAATAAAAAGTAGGTTTCACTTGTCCACTATCTAAAGCCACATTCCCCATTCTGTATAGTACTGTTCTGCAATTTTAGAACGGATTAACTTTCTACAACCTGTTTCATTCAACCTGTCATAGTATGAATAATATGGATAATAAACCTTGAGATATGTGACCTATAAAAGGAGGAGCCAAGTCAACCAGAACTACAGCTGTGCCGCTGGAAGTGCAGCAGCAAACACAGACTGTACCTCTCTGCAGTTTTCTTTCCCTTGAATCCACTTTCAGGACATTTGGCAATCTAATAATTTAATTTACCTGAGTCATGGGTGGTTGTTTTTTTTCAAAATTTTGCCCACAGAAATGTGATAACTTTGTGCTCCTGTATTTGGGTTGTATGCTAATGAATAGCTCCAATCAGATTTCTGTGGGCAAGTGCTCCTGAAATGCATCTGCCTATGGTTGATATTGTTCATGAAGATTGGATAGCAAAATCAACAGACTCTATGGCATAGTATCTCTTTAAGTATAAATCTATAAGGGCTATTCTATAAGCTTACCAAGATATTCTCTTCCTGTGATGTCTTGCTGTCCCAGTGCACTAAGTGTTCCCTCCGCATGGGGAGACATCAATATTACCATAAATTCCACCATGAATATTTTTCTTTTCAATATTATGCATTGCAAAAATCCTTTCTCCCAAAGTAAATAATTAATTTTGCTATATCCCTGCTTTTCTGATAGATTTTAAGAAGGAACTGATTTCCTTCCAATCATCCTTGTATTGTTAAATGTGGTTCTGCTTTCTGAGTGTATATATCAAAGTATTAATCATTTCACACAGGAGCTGTTTGACAGTACAAGTTCACAACATGTAGTCAAAATAATCTTATAACTGTTATAAATGTTACCCTGATAAGGATTTTTTGCTAATCAGAAATACAGTTTGCATCCTATCAAATATATACTAGCATAAGGGAAATTTTATATCTAGGTCTTAGTCTCTTGTTTTGTGGGTTTAGTTTCTCCCTTCAGTATATCAAAGAGCAAAAAAACCCTATGTGCAAAAAACGTGTAAAATAAGCTTTCAAAACTAAGACTTCACTTAAGATTTCAGTATTTCCTTTAACAGTTATTCAAGCACCCTAGTCTTTAAATGGGAGGGTTTCAGATTTTTTGTTTGTTTGTTTTTTTTGTTTGTGTATTCTTTGTTGTTTTGGTTTAGGGTTTTTTTTAATCTACTATGATGGGGAAAGCTCTCCTCCCTTTTGTGGGACTTCATGGTGCCAATTAAGAAATGCAATTTGACTCACCAGAGTCCCACAAGTAAAAAGTGGGAGAGAGCTGCCTATTGGCAGCCAGTCAGGGTGTGCCTACCTGTTACCTCAGTAATGCTGGTGGGATACAATCCACATCCAAGTGATGTGCAATGGCAGCTTTGGACATGCTGTGCTGAGAGATGCACAGAATGATTTCTGAGAATGTTATGCTTGTTTTGAAATAAGATATTGCTATAGTACAGTAAGAATCACTGGAAGTTGGTAAAGCTAACAGAGGAAGAAGGAATTTATGCTGTAGCTGGAATTCTCAGATGTTTGATAAGAACCATGTTAAACATCAAGAAGCCAAAGTCTCAATAACTCCTTTGCTTCTTTTTTTGGAAAGTGACATTGCAATTCAGATAGATGCTGGTAAAAAACTGATTTCTTACCCAGAGCATCTTTGAGACTGTATTATGGCATTTGTACAAAACTGAAGACAAGACAATGTCAGGAGTGTGCCCACTTTGAGTCAGGAGCAAGAACGATGCCAAAAAGAAACTGTATGGGATAAAGAGTTACAAGTGCTCACATCCATCACTTTGACAGTTTGGCCAGATGATAAGAAAACTCTGTCAAGGTTAAGGTTTTACCAAAATAAGATGAACATGCAAAATAACATCACATATGGTGGTGGTCATACTATAAAATCAAAATCATACACTTGACTCTGTAGCAGGGATGCTGTGGAGTGGAATGACATCTCTGGGAGGCAGAGATAGCTGCAGTACTAAGGAGAGACCACTTGTGGAGGGTGATGCAGTCCAAGCAGAACAAAGAACTGAAAACACATCTTTTTACCAGCAGGGAAAAGCAGGCATGGACCTTCTCATCCATACAGTAGGACAGTGATGCACTTTCTGGAGCACACCTGGAGACACGCTTCTTATAAGTGGTTCCTAAACCCCTGCTCCTTCTCCAAAGTGAGTTAAAGCTGAGTGTCTGCAGTTGGCAGCATTTCTTGTACATATCTTAACAATTCTTCTCCCAACATTTGGGATAGGGTGCAGGGAACCAGAAACTACTGTTGCTGAAATGGACAGGCTGGAGAAACTTGAATAGGCAGTTCTTGATATCACTTGCCTTGCTGATTTGTATTGGTTCTTAGAAGTGCATACCACCAGTAAAGGAAATGCAGGAAGATGTGATCAGTAGGGATACACGAAGCCTCATTATCCATACCAATCTAAACTCTGAACACAAGATCTCAGACAACTGGAGTGTACAGCAAACACAGGAGAACCACTGTCCACTAAAGGACAAGCAGCACAGTGAAACCCATTACAGCTCCATCTGTCATTACCACAGTATATCTCATTTATCAGGCATCCCTGGGAGAGGGGATTCCTCCCTGAGCAATGTGAAAAGAAAGTGAAAAGAAAATGAACAAACTTCATCTGATAATTAAAGATCAATATACAAATCTAGAATTAATAATAAAGTAGTCCTCCTAGGTTTTGTGTTAGTCCATTCTCCCCTCCTACTGTGTTACCATGGGTAACTGTGGGAACTGAGGTTGGGCTCTGGTGTGAGACAGCCCTGGGCTGAGCTGTGAGAGGAGCAGCGGAACAAGCACTGAGACATTCAGGCTGTTGAGCCTTACAGCAAGTCCTGCTGAGCAATTTCTGTAGTGTCAATAGACTAAAACTACAAGCTGGCCTGGTCTGGCCACACCTGTGGATTGCTCCCCACCCCCTCTCCCCCCACCCCCTCTCCTCCTCCCTCCACTAACCTTTGCAGCAGTATTATTTGGGTTTGCATAGCATGGGCTGTACATACCCTGTGGGAGGAGTACAAACCTGGACCTAGGAGTACACTGATCTCCTAAGGGCAGTGCAGACAGAGCCTCTTTCTCAGAGCGGGTTCTCTTCAAAACACAACCTCAAAACAGCATCTCTGCCATGTATTATAAAAATACATGTTATTCTGAAAAGAAACCTTTACACTATTCCAATTCCAGACTGAAAAAGAGGTAGAATGAAAAAGAAAGTAATTTTGTAAAACAGTGCTGCAATTTAGCAGCATCTAGTGCTACAATTCCACCATTTACATGCCAATTTTCCATCAAACTGGAACTAATCGGCAGACATTGCATACTTTTTTCATTATCGTGAACAGTGTGTTTTGAGTCTGAGAGGCACGAAGGGAATTGAATATTTCTAGCATAGCAATTTTGTATTAGCATTTTTCTTCTCACAACTATTCTTCCTGTACTGCAGGCACACCTGTGCACCAAGAAATACTTCAAAACATTCACTTGATAATGTAAAAATAGGATTTGAATATGTGAGGGATTCACAGGCTTCTTCACTGCAAAAAATTCTGGCAGTGAAACCACAGCACCATGAATAGCTATTCTGTGATTTGTCTTTAGGGAAGAATTTGTACAGACAGTGAAGTTACCACAACCACTTGTGCTGCATCATCCTTCTGCTTCTAGATGTTACAGGAACAAAACAAAACACAATACAAACACCAGCACAGCCTTCAAAAGGCAGAAAAGTATCAAATACTCTCACTTAAACTAATTTATTTGCACCCAAACTGAGATGAGAACACCCAAGTTAAAGTGCTAAAGGGATAAGTGAAGCCAGCTCGCCTTAGAAATATCATCACTGAGAAACAATGCCAAGCCTTGCAGCTTGTAACTGTGTAGATCCTGAGGTCCATGTTTGGTCCTGTAATGAGACAAAGCTATGACACAAGAAAAGGAATTTGTTTATTTTTCATGCTGGATTTTGAGAACAGAGAAGCCACAAGATTTAACCTAAGGATGTATAAACTGATGAAACAATTGATCCTTGTGTGAACTAAAACATCCAGGAAAGCCAGATGAGAGAGCACTTGTTTTATACCTGGTACTGCGCTTTACTGACAATGCCTACAAGGCACCTATATCTCCTTTTCTTTTGTTAGTTAATCTCTGTGTTTCACCCTCTGTCTGTTACATTAAAAGCAGCCGAGTAAGGAGAGGAAGTTGATTCTAAACCTGGATTTCTCTATTACAGGAGCAGATCTCATTCTTCCCTACACTTGTTCATAAACACAAGTCACAAGTCATGCCGAGTAATGGATCCACATGAAGAAACAAATGTTCACAGATCACAGAACATTAGGAGTTGAAAGGGACCTCAAAAGATCAACAAGTCCAATCCCCCTGCCATAGCTGGATCACCTGAACTAAATCCCACAGGAACATATCCAGGCAGGTTGTGAATGTCTCCAGAGAAGACTCCACCACCTCCCTGGGCAGCCTGTGCCAGTGCTCTGCCACCCTCACAGTGAATAAATTCTTCCTTATAGTCACATGGAACTTCCTATGCTCCAGCTTACACCCATTGCCCCTTGTCCTATTGATGACCACCACCAAGAGGAGCCTGGCTCCATCCTCCTGACTCTCACCCTTTACATATTTATAGACATTAGTAAAGTCGCCCCTCAGTCTCCTCCAAGCTAAAGAGGCCCAGCTCCCTCAGCATTTCCTCATAAGGAAGGTGTTCCACTCCCTTAATCATCTTGGTGGCCCTGAGCTAGGCTCTTCCAAGGGGTTCTAAGTCCATCTGGAACTGGGGGGTCCAGAACTCAACACAATATTCCAGATGTGGTCTCACTGCATCTGCAGTCAGAGGAGAGAAAGTTCTGCACATTTACCAGAGGTCCTAATTTTTCCTGTCTAGCCAGAAGCTCAGCTTTCATGACAATGTCATACTGTAGTAAAGCACAGTGTTAGAGACACTGCACAATAAGAAATCAGCTGGGTTACCAAAATCTCCCTTACTGAAAGAAGCGGGTTTTAATGTTTTACATAATTCCTCAGATAAGACTTTTATTTCACTGTTAGTAAATCTGTAATTATTATGCATTACATTAACTGGAAATTAATTTAATCAAAATCTATCAGCCTTTGGAACAAAGGCTGTGTACTCCTTTCTCTGAGGTGCTGCTTCTGGAAGCACAATGACTCACTACCCTGTTTCTTTCCATTTAATTTCTTCAGGTGCTCTGTGAATCCCTGCTCATATCCTCTTGTACTCAGTGACAGATCCTGTCATCTGTTCTTTCTCTTCAGACAGACATAAATCACTGGTGGTTTTAAAGGTGATTTGCCTAGCAAAGAAAAAAATAAAAGACAATCAACTGCAAATTATTAAAATTATACATTTTATTTCAGATTGACTAGCAAGTGAAATATATGGGGAGATCATCATGGGTGTGAAACAGAAAGCTATACCAATTCCTTCTGATAATTTAGTCAATTGTTTTACTGCCTGTTATTTCTACTTGAAAAAAAAAATCTCACTATCTGAATAACAATAACTTTCCCCAATACCATCTTAGACTTATCTTGCTCTGAAGTATATCTAACTCTACTTACACTGTTACCCTAAGCTTAGATTATGAGGTACAAGCACAACAGAGCTCTTTTGTTGCTTTTATCTCTATATCCCTAGCTCTAATACATGTTATCTCCTTACCAGATATAATTGCTTTCCTCATTTCAGCAGAGCTGTAGTTTACACTGTACCATTCCTACCGTCAATTTCTTTTCATGAGCTGAAAATATTATTGAAAACATGTTTTGAAAGGGAAACTTGCCAGACAGTAGCTTGATAGAAATTCCCAGTGAAAATCTTGCAGATATTTGGAGATTTAAATTAGCTGCAACTTCTTCCCTGCTTTGAAGATTAGGAAGCTGCATCTGAATTATTTCGTAGCATATCTTACAGGTAGGATCATGTCATCAGAAGAGTGTATGATTTGTTTCCACCTTCAGAAGGAGTTGGAGCTGGTGCTGCCCAAGTCTCAGTTCACATTCTGACAGGCACCTGGTGTTTTTGGATAGTGAGTTACTCATGCATGTGCAGGCTGCTGTATTTTAACCTCAGGCTAGAAAATGCAGGAGGATCTCTGATCTCGTGATGTTAGGGTCAGAGTAGGTTAGCAAGTACACGCGGCTGTACTAGGTAGTGACCTGAAGGAACTGCTGCAGATGCTGACTGCTGACTTTGCTAATGGAGAAAAAGCATTTCCTCCCACACACTGCTTTCAGCTCCTCCTTTGTGCCACCAGCTGCAGACCCATCTGCCCCTGAAGCATCATTCCATGTTGGTAGTCCCCATTCCTAAGTTTAAAGGTTTTTACTCCCATGAGCAGCAGTGGTGGAGCAGGATCAGGTGTTTTTGCCCTTCTGCCAATAGCTTTAGTGCTGAAGTTTTTGTGAAACCTTCAGCTGAACAAGACAGATCCCTGGGCTTCTTGATGCCTGTCAAAAGCAGTGGAAGTCTCATAGAATTTGTTCAGTGTAAAGCATGGTCTGTCAGGGAAGCTGTTGTAATTTTTATCATCTTTTTTCTCCTCAGTTGGTCAGGCCAGGCCTCCTGGACACTTCTACTGTTATAGGACAGGGTGTTTTGCTATCTCCTCAAGTGAAAGGTGCGCACAACACAGGAGTGTGACAATCCACTGATGTCAGTTACCAATACTGCAAACTTAACGGTAAATAGATATATTAGTTTTGGTAATAAACAACAACAAATCAAAGATAGTGATGCTTAAATAATACCTGTGTTTTAATATAAAGGATTTAATGATCTCTGGTGTATTTTCATGGCAAGACAAAATGCAGATAATTTCTCAAATATTTATTAAGAACTTTACTTAGGGTAAAATCATAATCAAACTGATATGCCTTTCACCATACAAGAAAAGATAAAAAAAATTAGCACCCTTTCAAAAGCATTGGAGAATATTAAGTATTAAGTAATTTTGGTAACATATAGTTTTAACGATTACAAAATGTTTCTGTAGATTTTAAGGTCTTAGTGTAAAAAGCTATCACAAGCATAGAGTCAGAACCTCAGAGTCACATGGTCTGGACTGTGGCCAGGTCTTGGTGTAAAGTGGCTGACAGATAGAAAATCCGTCACATCCCTCAATGAATTTGCTATTCAGTTATGTATTCCTTTGCAAATGTAAGCTTCATTTCCAGCATGAATTTCTTTGCATTCAGCCTGCAGCTATTAGATTTGACTGTGCTAGTTTCATTTCCAGCATGAGTTTCTTTGCATTCAGCCTGCAGCTATTAGATTTGACTGTGCTATTTTCTGCTCAGTTAAAGAATAGTTAAAGACTCATGTACTGCTGTGTCAACCCAAAGGGAGCCTGTCTACCAGAAGAACATATGTTGAAATTTTGATGTGCCTTAGCTCATGTTAATTTTTCCCATGGCATCTTCCCATGCAATGAAATCAACCTGCGCATAATTAATGCCTATAAAGCTAGAAGGGACAAGAAAATCCTCTTGAGAAAGTGGACATGGAAACACAGCTGAGTTCTACTGACAGCAAACTGCAATAACAAAAAGATTTCCCTCTATCTGTGTTTTCAGTTGGACAAATTTAAGCAAAAGACCAGGGCATTGCTCTTCTCCCTCTCTCAGCCCTGGAATACCCAAAGGAAGAAAACAATAAAGGGATGGATTTGCCTTCCCATCAAATATTTCTTTGCACTATAGAGACAATTCATCTTTCAGTTGCAAGTTCTTTCATGTGCTGAAATCATAGTTTTGCTTTTTGCTTACAAAGGGAGGTGAAGATTGTCATTGTACTACAGTCCATATCTTCAAAGTCTAGCAAAGTCATAGAGGATGAAAAGTGATTCAGAAAGGTCAGGGAATCAGAAAAGATAAGAAAAAAATATACAAAGACAGTCCTGCACTGCCTGTTTTGTACTCACATTAGCCCAGTAGATGTGGGATGAGTTATTCCATGGATGTAGTATATGCTCATAGGAAAACCAGAAACAAGCACTACGGCATTTTTTTTAGCTAGAAATGCCAAAATGAGGATATATGTAGTACTGCTCTTACTGTAAGTAATACAGAGTCAGTTTTATGAGTCGTTTGAGATTTTTCCAAAGCAACATGTTAGATTGCTATACAGTGCTCTCACTTTTTTACCTTGCTAGCTGATATTGAACAAATGAAGTCTTTCCTCCAGTTGTGTATGTTTCGCTTTTACTTTTGCAATTTACTTTTTTCCTATTCCCATTTCCTAACATTTTCATCATTAACATTCAACCATAGAAGATGCATTTATGAACTGTCAAATGTCTGGTTTTAAATTTTACATAAAAACAAAAAGCAAAATATTTTGTTCATCTTCCAACAGCAATGCAGAGCCAGTGCATGCTATAATAATGCACTGTCTCTTTCTGCCAAAATACTGGCAGATTTTAAAACATGCCAATCCTTAAACAGGCTTCAAACTCATGGCCTGCTTTTACTTGTGGCCATATTTTCACAGTATTTTTCCCAGTAATAGGTTTACCTTTAAAACTCTTGGCCATTCATGCAAATCAATGCTTTTCTGCTTGATTTGCAGTTAGTAAAAGGAAGACTTACTAATTAAGATGCTACAATGAACATACTGGTTTCCTCTGCTGACTTCAATTATTTTTGATGATAAGTTTGAAGGTAAAATGTTGTACTATTCTTTTGGACTACACAGAGAGCCATGAAGTGTCAGGCTTTGATAATGGTAAATAAGCCTGATTCCTGTTCCTCATGCTCTCCTAAGACAGCACTTGAGTTGTCTTCTCTTTTCTAATTATTCACTGAAACTGAAAAGAAGTGGCATGCTCTAGAGAGAAGAGAACAGAAATGGGAAAGCGTATTGGATTCTGTTGTTCTGGCATTCCTGCCATTGCGTAATGCTTTGCTTATCTCACTACCAGTTGCCAAAGAACCCCACAAAACATTTTCTTTTTTAGGAAAATGTCTAAATAAACCTTGATTAAGTTCTTCTTTTACACTCTAATCACCTTGTATGGCTTGTCTGTACATGGTGGCTCTGTGAGGAAGAAGATATTAAAAAGGAGTGCCTTCCATTTTTATTGAGCAGACTTTGTGCAGCATAAGCAAGAATGCAGGCATTGATGTCTGAGATAAAAGAGCACAACTGCTTTTCAGTGCCTCTGGAATCAGACAGGAAATTTTTTTTATAATGTCATTGAGTGTCCCTCACCAATGCACCAATGATTAGAAATGGCCACACCATACAGTATGCATCTTGACTATTGTTTTACCTTTACACACACAGTGGTGTCGTTTTCACTGCCTCCTTATCTGTTGCTTCCATCTCTGATGAAGTGTTCTTTAGCTAACTTCAGATTTTGTGAGACTACTCACTTTCTTAATGCCAAAGAGCATTTTTCCAAACCCGTTTTCCCAAGTCCCTCTTTGTCTGGCCTGCTTCCTGTGGACACTAGAGGGAGCGTTTTGACTGCTCAGACTTCACCTGGGTTCAGCTTTTCTGGAGTTCACCTAAGTCTTGTCTGAGGTACGTCAACTTGGAATCACAGAACCACAGAATCATAGAATACCAAGTTGGAAGGGACCTCAGTGATTATCTGGTCCAACCTTTCTTGGCAAAAACACAGTCTAGGATCGCCTTCCACCCTTGTCCAGATGAATCTTAAAAGTGTCCAGTGTGGGGGAATCCACCACTTCCCTGGGGACGTAATGCCAATGGGTGATTTTTTTAATTGTAAAATACCTTCCTCTTGTGTCCAGTTGGAATGTCCCCAGGAGTAACTTGCGCTCATTACCTCTGATCTATTACACATGACTCCTTGCAAAAAGGGAGACACCATCTTCTTTGTAGGCACCCTTTAAATGCGGTAGTGTGATGATGAAGTCTTACCTAAGTTTTTTCTCAAGGCTAAAAAAATGAATTCTCTCAGCCTTTCCTCATATGTCAGGCTTCCCAGTCCTTTAATCATCTTTGTGGGCCTTCCTTGGATTCTTTCCAGACTGTCCACATCTTTCTTGTATACCGGGGATCAAACCAGGTATGGCCTGATATGTGCTGAGTAGAGAGGGATGATTTCTTGATCTTTATTGGTGATGAGCTCATTGATGCAATCCAGGCTCCTGCTGGCTTTCTTTCCCTAAGCAGCACACTGTTTTGCTGATATTGAGCTCTCTGTCCATAGGGACCTCCAGGTCCCTTTCCATGGAGCTGCTGTTCAGTCAGCTAGACCCCAACAAATGTCTTTGTTGAAACTCTTGTTAGCCCCCACTTTCATCCTAAGTCTTCCTGTAAGGTGGCTCCCCCATCCCAAGTGTCTACTTTCCCACCCAGTTTAGTATCAAACTCAAATTTTATCTGGGTACACTTGATCCCATTATCCAGATCACTGATGAAGCTGTTTAATAGCATTGAGCCCAGTATCAATCCCCAGGGGACCCCAGTTGTGAAATGTTGCCAGTTTGAAAAGGAGCTTTTTATCACCACCTTCTGGGTGCAGCCTGCAACCGGATCTCAACGCACTACATGGACCATTTGTCTAGACCATACTCATCAGATTCTGTAGGTGAAGACTGTGGGATACCATATATAAAGTGGGCAGGTGTTGACCTCTTCTCCCTAATAACTAGTGCCAGAAAAGAGGTAATGGGTTCCAGTTGCACCAGGGGGGTTCAGATTGGATATTAGGAAAATTGTCTTGACCAAAAGAGTGGTGAAGCATAGGAAAACACTGTGCAGGGAGGTGGTGGAATCACTGTCCCTGGAGCTGTTAAAAAAAATGGGTAGATGTGGCCCTTCAGGAGATGGTTTAGAGGTTATGGTGGTATAGTGCTGATGTTTGGACTTGATGATCTTGAAAGCCTTTTCCAACCATGATGATTCCATGATTCTATGATGCATAGTCTGCGTCATTCATACCACTACTGCCATGTCAAATGCTGCTGGCAGTGGCATAGTCATTGAAAGTGTGGGTGGGTCACATCCTACACATCTCTGCACTGTCCTGACTCCTTTCATTCTTCCGTAATTTCATTCAGACTCACGTTGGATGATATTCTGCATATGATGTTAAGACTATAATAATTTGCTGAAAGGATTCTTCCTCATCTGCAGTGCCATCAGAAATCCCAGGACAGACATATGGAATAATGCTTGGACTCATGGGTCCCCACAGCTGCATGCTGAGAGCTTGCATGGTCACTATTTAATAGGAGTCTTATGAATCCTTTACACCAAACAAACTTTTGAGTGTACTGCTTAGCAATAGTCTTCATCATGTACCAAGAACAGGTTTTAAAACCTTTCATTTATTACAGTAACTGTCACTCATACATGGATAGTCTAAGGAGTCTGAGGTAGTCACATCTGATAAAGCTGCTATCCTTGTGCAGCCTCTGCCCAAGAAATGAGACAAAGGGAAGCGCCTCTCTATCTCCAGATGTAGGAGAATGGAGTCCTAAATACTCCTTCCTGTGTTACACTCAGGTTGGACACTTAATACAGAGAGAAGTAAAAATATGAATATTTCTAAATGTACAGGCTGAATTTGGAGAAAATGGTTCCCAAGGTTTGAACTGGAAATGCTGATGACTGATGTGGTGCATATATTGTAAGAACTGACGCCTTTGAATATGTCACGTTTCTGTGAGCTAAGTGGCAAAAGGCAACTCAGCAGCAAGCTGCCCTTTGTTTGATCACTTGTTCTCTTTTTGCCTTCTATGTATGCAAGTAATTTGCATTACTCTGGAGATGAAGGTAGATTTCACTCCCGATTAAACCACTTCTGGAGTTTCACCAAATTTGTGTAGTGCTTCCTGATATTTACATGCCTGTAGCATTCTTTCTTTTACTCTAAAATTAAGCATGAGCTCTTGCTTAAAACCTGTCAAGTAAAAAAATTCATTGCTTCCAAATGAGACTTCTATGCTGAGCAGCATTAAAGAACTAAATGCCCATCCCAAAAGTAGTCATGTACGATAAAAGCTATGAACATGCAGTAGTATCTTGAAGAAATGAAACCAAACTTAAGGGCAAGTTTGCCTTATACATAGAGGAAATCTTAACAGAGGTAACAAGCAATATCTTCCCTTTTTTTTTTTTTCAGCAAGGTGTAGTTAATTTTCCACCAAATCTCTCTGACTGGAGGTGTTATGAAATCATCCCTTTACTGTATGGGGTTTAGGGGCTGAAGAAACAGAGCAAATATAGTTTTAAAAGTCTGGAAAGCAGATTAGAACACTGAATAACACACTGCTGCATTATTTTTTTTTTTTTATACTGGTGGCCTAAAGTCCACAAAGTCTGCAAGCATCATTTGAAGCTTTATTAAATGCTTCTCCTGATTCTTCAGGAATTTTCAATCAATGCCATACTAACTAATGCTCATATAGGTAGTAACTTTATCATTATTGCTATTGTGATAGGTGCTGGTTTTGGCTGAAATAGAATTAATATTCTTCAAGGTAGCTAGTATGAGGCTATGTTTTGGATATGTGCTGAAAATAGTGTTGGTAGCAGAGGGATGTTTCCCTTACTGCTGAGCAGTGCTTACACAGATCCAAGGCCTTTTCTCCTCCTCCACCAACCGGTGAGTGGGCTGGAGATGCACAAGGAGTTGGGAGGGGACATAGCTGACCAAAGGGATGTTCCATAACACAAAGGGGTGAGGGAAAAAAGAAGGAAGGGGGAGAGTTTTCGAGTGATGTAATTTGTCTTCCTAAGTTACCATTATGCATGATAGAGCCTTGCTTTTCTGGAGATGGGTGAATACCTGCCTGCCCATGGGAAGTGGGGAATGGTCTTGCTTTGCCTGTGTGTGTGGCTTCTGCTTTACCTATTGAACTATCTGTATCTCAACACTCAAATTTTCTCACTTCTCTTTTCCAACATTCTCCTGTATCCTGCCAGTGAAGGGGGACTGAGTAAGTGGCTGTGTGATGCCCAGTTGCCTGTTGGGGCTAAACCATGACATCATAGTAAGATTTAGTCACTTTACAGAAAGACATTATTTCATCATAAAGAAAAGAGCCAGCCAGTGACTGAGTTATAGCTAACTCTTGAGAGACTCAACATTCACTGGGACATTTGAGGTTCAGCCAGGTTTTAGAGTTTTGATTATCAAAGGCTTTATCTGCTATAACTTTTGGAACAAACTAAGATTAAAAGGCATCATCTCCATAAAGAAAAAAGACGACAGAGATGCTTCACTGTACCTGTAGTACATCAGGACTGCAGGACAGAGAGCTCTCAGGAGCTTCAGAAAGAGACACTCTGAGTGGCCATCACAAAGCTTTGCCAAACTTCCTCTTCAAGACTTTTCTGGTCCATAGGGGCAGGGAGTGTCTCCAGTGTCCCTGGCCTGTGTATTTCACAACAGAAGGAGACACGTTCAGCACCCCATTGTCCGGTTCATCTATCTAGGTGTTTCTTCTATGAAAAATTGTGCATGTGAGCAGAAGGCTGCAGCATGCTGCAGCGTGTCCAGGGTAGTGGTAAATGTGCAAGGTGCACTTTGGGACATACATTTCTAATAATGGAACACTCAGCTTGAGTGTGCCCATTCCACACAGCAGACATGTGTCTTCACTTCTTAGAGAAAAGACATCTCTTGATACAATCCCTTCCCACTAGGAGACTGAAGTTACTTCCTCCATCATTTCAAACCTTTTCTGCTTCCTGAGCAGCCAATGGAGAGCACAGAGCAGTGATTAAAAAGGATGCCTTTGAAACAAAGATGCATTTTTTTCCAGGACCCACATCACTCACAAAATAAATCTAATGTAAGGGATGTTTATCTAAATACTGGTTTACCTCTGCCCCTCTGGTTTGGCAGTGGCAGATTCCAGGCTCAAGGCTGGTCAGCCTATCAGCCTACCACTGCTACAACACATTTTGTCTTCCCTGTCTTGTCAAAGGAGCCCTGTCAAAAGATTCAGGCTACAGTCCTGTCTGGGAGGATTCTGTGTTATCAAAACCTGTGTTTTACCTTTACTACCTCAATCCCTAAGCGTTCAGGAGACTTGACACAGTGCGTACACAAAGGGACTTTTCAAATTTCTATTTCTTAGATGTCTATTTTGAAAAAAAGGAAAGAGTTCTTGGTACTCATCAAGTTCCTGTTGTTTGGACTGAAGGTGATTCAGCCTTAGTCTTGTGCAGTAAAGCAAAGCAAATCCCATAGTAATACATAGGTCCTTTATAAGCAGGTCCTAATATAACAGTTTAAATACATTTCAGTGAATAGGAAATACTGGTCATAGTGCTCTGTATTTGCATGGCATAACTATCCTGCAAGCACATCAAATGTAGTTGAGATCTTCATTTAAGGCCTAGGTATTTGTATTATTTCCTATTTTGTTGTGAAGAGTGAAAGTGTTGTTGAATCTGTTTTTTAACTTACTTGTGATGAAGACAAGTCTGGATTTCACCAGCCCTAATCTCTCTCACTAACCTCTGACCTGAGGACAGGATCAACTATACTTCAACATCTCTGGCAACAAGCACTTCAATACTGTCTTAAAGACCTGTAGAGAAGGAGAATCATAATAAGAGAAGCCCTGAAGACATTGCAATTAAAATAACTAACTTTTACTATTTTCTCTCTGACGTAAAAAGATTTTTACTTTGTCAAAGTAAGAAATTAGGCTTATTCCAAAGAAAGCTGTGTTGGCTTTTGCTCATCTTCCTATGAAATTTTAACTGCCTGCAAACAACTGATTTATTTTGTTATTTTTTCAGGAGCTAAAGTTATTTTATCAAGCCTGCTGTTTACTAATTCCCATGTCCTCCCTTTTTCCTCTTGAAGTTCTTGCCTTTTCTAGAAATGCATTATGCTCCCAGCACTCTGTAAACTCTCAAAGATGAGTATAAACAGGCCTGGGACTTCATTGATTAGTTCTTTAAGCATCTCAGTAGTCCACCACGACCAACCAATGTGTAAACATTTCATTACGAGATGGTGAGCTCTTCCCTCTTTTACTGATTATCAGTGCCTGCTATGCTGCAGCTAACTTTTTTACAGAGGGCAGATGGAAACAGTAATTGGACATTTTAGCCTCCTCAGTGTTATCTGTCAAAAACAGTAGAACTCTTCTTTCTATTGACAGCACCCTTACAGATGCTTTTTTCTACACATGACATTCCTTGCATGTGTTATTTTGCTCTCTGTCTCAGCCTTTCTGATTTTGCTTCTGCAATATCATTTTCATATTTTTATTCATCCAGCATAATCTCAATTACTTCTCACTGTAGAAGTTTCTCGGGTTAGAGGTCAATGAAGAGGTCAAGATTTAACCACGTCAACACCTTTTCCCTCCTCCATAGCTTGGTATTCAGCTTTCATGACTCCTCACCATTCACTGGAGGAACTTCTAGTCCTCTTTTCCCCACACAATTTTCCCAGAAAATCTAGAAATTCTCTGAAGGTTTTGTTCAGGGACTGGCAGTAATGTAAATTAATGGTTCAAGCTGCCAAAGTAAGAAAGGAACATCTCCTCAGTTTTCATTTTGTTGCTTTCCTCTGGCCATATACTCTTGTAATGGATCTTGTGCCAGCTCTGGCACCCACTCAACCCTGAATTGTTGAATAAGCCAGCTGGAAAATTGGGTAGTTTTCTGAGGTTTTCCTGTGTTGAATTTACTCATAGGGGGGATTTTACATTTACCCAGAGGGGCAGATTTTGTAGCCAGAGCTTGAGAAAGAGTGGAGAGGACAACACATGAATTGAGGGGCAGTGGAAAGACAGCCATTGTACCCTTAAACAATTGTGTGAGTTGACTTAAATCATCTTTACAATGTTTCTAGTCTTCCTCTCTAAGAGTAATAAAACGCATGTTAGGCACTTTAACTTTTCAAATGAGTCAGATGTTATACGCAAACATGAGGCTAGGGTGGTTAATCTGCATCTTTTTACCTTACCTTCCTAACTGATAGCAACCTTACAATTTTTCACTTATTCAGATGCAATTACTCTTCAATTCTAGTGTCTAAAATTGTTGCCTGCTCTTCTACAATAATGTTCATCAATGAGATCAGTGTTACATCTTCAGCTTCCCTCAGTAACAGCAAGAATTACTGATAGCTGTTGAAAGGAAATAATCATGGGGAAATGAGATAATTTTTCTATTGTTCCACCTGAAGAAAATTAATTATTGTATTCATTCTGGGGCAGTGAAAGTGACACTGTACAACATTATGTCTTCCTTTGTATCACAAAGAAATTGCAGAATGAAAAAATGTAATTATTTGCAGAAATTCCTTTGAATGTGTTTGTATGAAAAGTTAATGACATTTGGGTGATAAAAAAATAGACAAAATTAATCTCTTTCAGTATCTGTCATGTTTCTAACAGAATTTGTGACTACTGAACTCCATGAACTAGTTCAGCACACCACGAAGACCAAATAATGTTCACTTTAAAGTATCCATTTTAAAGTAACCACATCAATGGAACATAAAGAGAGCTAGGAAAGAAAGATGATTCTTTCTTACTCAGAAAAGGAAGAATAATATAAAGATAAAATATCACTTGCTATCTGGGGCAACCCTTATTCATTCAGAAGACTTTCTCATAAAAACAGTGGTCAGACTGTCCTCTGGTGTATTTCAGGGTGGATGCATTGTGTTCAGTGGAAATATGACTCATATCCTGTGTCACTGCCCTAAATTATTTTAAGCTGACTGTTTATTTGAGCCTTGTAAGTACACTTTTGAGTAGAAACATACTTGACTATGTCTTACAAGTAACTGAAATGGAGAAGATTCTGTTTGTATATTAAAAACCCTGGGATAAAGAACATCCCTTGTACTACTCTGGGATGAAATTTAGGCCTCCTCTGTGATCATGAATAAAACCAACCAAACAAATAAATAGTTTATCTGAGACTAACACTCAATTAACATTAAGAGCATAAGGGATACTGTCAAGAATTGCAACATTGTGGTGGCCAAGGTGTTAATAACATGGATGGAGCAATAAGATGAAAACATTCTTTTAAGGAGACTTAACAGAAACCAGTTTGCCTGTGTAGAACAGTATCATGAGCCTAGAGTTTGTTACAAACTAAGAAAAATTTAAAAGAGCTGGATTTTTTTTAAGCATACAAACACTCATCAGAGAATAAATGAAACCCAAAAAAGAAAAACCGTAAAAAATCCAACAAACTCCAAGAAAAATGCATTTACTAACCCAGTCAATCATGCTGAAGTTTTCAAATGTAGATAAGATTTATGTCAATATTTGATATCTAGATTGCAAATGTAGATAATATTTCAAATGTAGATAACTTTGATGTCAATATTTGATATCTAGAACTATAGCCAGCTTGCCTATTTCATGAAAGCATTAGAAGATGTTCAATTTTATTTTCCATTTAATGTTTAAAAAAATATGTTATAACATGCTTACACTGGTATTTCTCAACAAATAGACACTGGTTATGTTGGGAGTAAAATGAAGAGGGTGTTGCTCAGAGTTATTCCCTCTGGTGTGAAGAAGCTGAAAGAGACACTAATTTATGGTGAATGGCACTGGTTTAAACAATACATCAGTTTCTCTCACTTACAAACACAAAATTCAGACTTTGTATCAGTAATATATAAGCAAAAGAAGGATTTAAATGGTAAATAAGCCCCTCCAATTTGACCTGCCCTCACATTTAGAGTAACTCATCTTTAATTATATGCGTGTGTATTCTGCAGAGGTTAAGACATCTCATTCACTATGAGCTAATTAACTTGGTCTTGGATTTCATAGAATTATTCTTTAAAATTAAGAAAATAATTAAAGCTTAGACAAGTAGGTAATCTATTCATGAAAACATCAAGGGACTTGATAACAAATTAAATGCGGCAAAATTCAGCCCTGAAAATGTGTTGCTAGTCTATTTACAGTGCACAATATACAGGGAGTTGGAGCTACAAATTTCATAAAAGACTTACGCCTCCTGTTGCAGGTGTCCTTAACTCTTCTGGTTTATTTGTTATTATTGTACTGTCAAAAGAGCAATGTGTTTGAAGTGAAGGTAGTTGTTCAAACAAAGTTTACAGAAATGGGTAAGTGACTTTTTATCATGAGATACTCATCAGCTGAATCAGAGGTGGCATATTTATAGAAAATAATTGGATTAAAACTTTTACTAGTGATTACTTAATCATATTTTGGAAAGCAATTTAGACAATGGTTTGGTTTGATTCATGTTTTGACGGTAAGAAAGTCTAGAGGTAATAAAACCACCAAACACAGTGAGGTGATTTTTTCCCATTTAGTAATTACTATTTTTTAAATAGGGAAAACAGCTAGAATGATAAAGCATCACAGACCCAAGAATTTCAGCTTTTTGACAGAAATATCAAACAATTATTAGAATGCAATGACGATTGCTATGTAGAAAGAAAAGAAATACAATATGTACTACACTCTAAACATATACATCCCTAAGACATCAATAAAATAACAAGACAAATAAGAAACATATTTTCCCTTTTGTATCTTTTAGACTTTCTTTTATGTCAATGGTGCTGATATATATTTTATATGCTCTATTTACGTTAAAAGAGAATTCCCTGAAGAATTCATCGTTCACTGGTGAACCAAGGAAATGTGATATGCTGCTTAAGGAAACAGGCTATTTGTCTGTCTTCGTGTGTTAACTCTTCTCTATACATCGCCTGCTTCCATCTTCTGATCACTGCAATGAATCTTTTCAAACATAAGAAAGTTTCTAAAACTCAACAGCCTTATTTAGGGAAAAAATTCTTTTCTTTATCCCACAGCCCCAGCAAAAATACTTTTGACTTTTAAAAGCTTAGCACATAAAGTTGCTTCATATGCTGTTGTCAGCAGCAGTCATCCATTAAGCAAAGATTTTTTCCAAGTCATGGCCAAGCAAAACAGTACTCAGGGAAACAAACAAAGCTCAGGGAAAGTTGGGCACCACAGGGCTCAGAGAGCTGAATAGAAAAGGTCACAGCTGTTAGTTCTTGAACTAAAAAAACCCCCACGGTTATGTATACTTACATTTTCATCTACCCTACCGAAGTAAGTTCAGTTCTACCTAATAGGACTTCGCACCCACACTGTCAGGGCAGCATTACGCGCTGTGGTAACTCTTGGTTATGGAGGTGCTATGGCTGTTCAGCGCAGGAAGTTCACACCCACACCCAATACCTTAGACAACTTAGTACTGTAATTAAATCTGGCAGCTGAATGGGTTTCATTTCTCAAAGACGGAGAAAAGGAGTAGAGTGTCAGAAAAGAAAGGCTAGTTGATTTCTGCCTGTCAGGTTGGAAACGTGTTGTTTGCACTTCAGGCAGGCTACTGATAAAGGAATTTGTTGATCACAAACCCTGCAGAAAGGCTGGCTCTTGTGCAGCAGCCGATCACAGGCGTTAGTCTATCTGTGAAGTGAAGGGTGAGGTGGCAGAAACTATTTTAAGGAGGTGGAGGCAGTCCCAATTACTTACCAGATTCACGTCACCATCCTGTTAAAGATGCTACACATTGAGTGAAGGACAACTCCACCAATTTCAGGACAGACAGTCACTTAGCATTTTTTGCCATTGAAGTTTGTCACTTACTGACCTCTGATTGTATCAGGCTTTGCAAAGCTGGTAGGGCAGGGCTCTCAAACCAGCAGTTTAAATGTACCTCAGGAGGTATTCTCTTGCATATCAAGATGTATCATCTTGTACCTCAACAGAATATACTTGAAACAACTGAAAATATCACTGCAACACAGTGCAGAAAAGGATTTCCAAAGCCTGCACAGCATCCACAAACTAAGAAAAAAAAACCCAAACAAAACCTTTGTCCTCTGTCCCCTGCAGATCCTGGGACTGACATCTGAGCACAAGCCACACAGTTCCTGGCTGCTGGTGGGGCAACTTGATTATCCCAGCCTGGGCACTTGGCAGCAAGATCCACTTTGTGGACATAAGCCTTTGGTGCTGGTGGGCATCTGGTGCTGGTGGGCATCAGGCTGTGATTGGCAGCTAGTGAAACTTGTTCTGCTTTGGTACTTGTTTTACACAAAATCACTTTTCCCTTCTATAAGGTCTTACACCATGATTGCTAAATTATGAATATACTTTCATGACATCATTTCCTCCACTCCAGTGCTGACCTTGGTGGGAAGAGGCAGACTGCTTGTCCTGTTGTGTGGTCTCTTTGTCTAATCCTCAGATAACATGCAGAAATACTTGCCTTCTTACAAGTATATACCCTTGAGATACAAAACAACATGAAATAATTTCAAGTCATCTTGTTTACCTCACCCACTTCAATGAAACCATATGTATTTGTGACAAGATGGCAGAACAGACCCATACACGCTTGTGTTCGTTTCCAGTCATATAAGGCAACAATGAGCTGCTTTCACAGGCAGGCCATTCTTCCCGTGCATTATTCCGCACAGGAAAGCCTGCCAGGAACACACAAGGATGTAAAAGCAGCATTTGCCTTGCAAGTCGTTTTCCTATTGTAATTATGTTTTTGTCTACCATTTTCATCAGAAAAGAAATATCAAAACATGTACTGCAGATGTAATTTATCTTCTTAAAACTTGAAGATCTGTAAAAGAAAGAAATATCATTCATAAAGGATCATCCAAGTACTGTCCTCAACCCAATAGAGACACTGAGAGCTTCAAAAGAAAATTGAAGCAGAGCTCACACATTACTAAAGTTAAAAATTACTGTCCAGGTTAAGGTAGAAGAAGAAACAAAAGACAGATTTCTACAAAGTAGTACTGCTGAAAATGAGAAAGCTATACAATTTTATTAATATAAACACATAATGTATTGACTAGAAAGATGAGAGAAAAGAAGTTGCCAGAATTTATGATGAAAAGTTCAGTTTCATTACAGTTGATGTAAAATTGATCAAAGTAGTAAAATTAATTTAAAATAATTGTGAAATGCAATGTGGTATACCAGGTCAGCTCTAACACAGTGGTAGTTCTAAGCACTCTTTCAAGTCTGGAGAGAGGTGACAACTACCAAACAATAAGGCAAAGAATACATCTGTGTGTGTATTTGTTATGGAATCTTGTATTTGTTGTAAATCTTAGAATCACAGAATATCCTGAGTTGAAAGGGACCTAAAAGGATCATCAAGTCCAACTCCTGGCTCCACACAGGACCAGCCAAGTCACAGCATGGGACTGAGTGCATTGTCCAGATGCTTCTTGACCTCAGTCAAGCTTAGTGCTGTGACCACTTCCCTGGGATGCCTGTTCCAATGCCTGAGCACCCTCTCAGTGAAGAACCTCTTCCTAATATCTAGTATAAACCTCCTGCCTCAGTTTCATGTCGTTCCATCTGGATGTGTCACTGATCACCAAAGAGAGGAGATGGGCGCCTGGCCCTTCACTCCCTCTCATCAGGAAGCCACAGACCATGATTAGGTCTCCCCTCAGCCCCCTCTTCTCCAGGCTGAACAATCCAAGGGATTTCAGTTTCTCCTCATAAGACTTCCCCTCCAGACCCTTCACCATCCTTGTTGCCCTCTTCCAGACACTTTCCAATATTTCTGTGTCCCTCTGGTACTGTGGCACCCAAAACTGCACACAGTACTTGAACTGAGGCCACACCAGCACAGTGTACAGCAGGACAATCACCTCCCTGGACCGGCTGGCCATGCCGTGCTTGATGCACCTCAGGACACAGTTGACCATTCTGTCTGCCTGGGCACACTGCTGGCTCATGTTTAACTTGTTGTCAACCAAGACCCCCAAATCCCTCTCAGCATGGCTGGCCTCCAGAATCTGATCACCCAGTCTGGATGTGTAGCCAGGGTTGCCCCTTCCCAGGTGCAGGATCCGGCGCTTGCCCTTGTCAAACTTCGTGCTGTTATAAATCATGCTGTTACAAATCAAAGATAACAAAGTGATCAGCAGCCTGGAGACCTAAGTCAGAATAAGACTGACTTAATCACTGCAGCCATTTTGTTGGCATAAATGCATCAGGCTACAAAGCCTAGGAAAGGGAAGCCTGAGCAAGTAAGTCCTTCAATCTGCCTGTGCTTGTCTGCCATTTCTGAGAGAAATTCAGCTGAGAGTCAAAGCCTATTAAATGACTTGCCTCTGGAGGGTCTGTCAACACTGACACTGGTTAGTGCCATTTGGGATGATGGTTTTTCTGTGGAAGTTACCAGCAAACCTTAAATTATTAAAATCATTTCAGTTTTAATGAGTACCCAGAAGATCAGTTATTGTTAAGAATGCACAGAACTGAGTTTAAAATATTATGAAAATGAGCTTTACAGTAAAAGTAAAATAAGCAAAAAACTATTTTTTTTCTTTCACAGTCTATTTGAAAGCCCTTGCAGGAGCCCACTTGTGACACATGAGCACTGGCTGTCAGTGACAGACAGAGCCAGCAAGTCTAGCTGTGAACATCAATGAGCAGAAACAAAAACAACCAACCTTTTTCAGATTTGCAAGTGGTATGTATGACGGCTTGTGTCAGATATTCTGTGCAAGTGTTTACCATCTTTACTTTTCCAAGCAGTCTTAAAATTGTCCTGGTGTTGGCCATGATAGAGTTAATATTCTGATAGCAGGTGTAGCACTGTGTTTTGGGTTTAGGATGAGAATCATGTTGATAACGCAGTGCTGTTGCCAAGTAGTCAATGACTTCTTAGCATCTTGTACTGCCCTGCCAACAAGAAGGTGGGGGGCACCCAGGAATCTGGGAGGGGACACAGCCAGGATAGGTGACCTAAATTGGCCAAAGGGATATTCCATACCATGTGATTCCATGTTCTATTTATAGCTGGTGAGTGGGCTGATACGTTAAGTTGCAGCTGTGAGTCTTCTGGAGTGCTGGCTGGGGGGTGATGGCATTTGTCTTCCCTCCCAAGTCCCCATTACACATGATGAAGCCCTGCTTTCCTGGAGACGGCTGAACACCTGCCTGCCCATGGGATGTCACAAATTAATTCCTTGTCTTGCTCTGCTTGTGCATGTGGGCTGAGAGGCTGGGAATGGGCAGCTAGGCAGCATTGACTTCAGGTGATGAGAAATTGTGCTTGGGTTTTTGTGTTATTGTTATTATTATTATCTTATTACTTTTTATGCAACCAATTAAACTGTTTTTATCTCAACCCACAAGTTTTCTCACTTCCATTCTTCTGATTCTCTCCCTCATCCCAGCACAGAGGGAGTGAGGAAGGGAGGGAGGCTCTTGGTGCTTAGTTGTTGCATGGGGCTAAACCACCACAAAACAAAAAGCTTGATCATTGCATCTTGGAATAACAGTTGTCCTAAATAAACTACTCAGTAGATTTAAATAATTTGCTTTAATTATCAGCAGAGATGCATGCAGCATCTTTTTCTCAGACACCTGTGAAGGTTGTTCTCTGCATAAATAGCATGGGAAGAGTGTGGTTTTGTAAGGAACTCAGAAGATTATGTAACATCATTTGGAAAGTTTAATGATGCAAGAAACTGTAAGTAACTTTTATTTTGCATTTCTACAAAGTAGGTGCAGAAATTTTTTATTTGTGCAATAAAAAATGAATGTATACATGGTTTTAAGCCATGTTTATTCTTCTCTTATTTTCCTGAGGCATTTGGAGGGGCGTTGGTTTCTTCAGTTTTTTTTCTCTAATTTGAGTGTCAAAAGCTTATACCATTATGGTTCTCTGCCTTTTACTGAAGGCAGCAGAAAAACAGAGAGGAGCTCTGGCAGGAATTTTGTCCTGTTAGCAAGTGATGGACAGGAAACATGAAGAGGGCTACCTAGACAAGTAAAAAACAGAATAGTGGTAAGTATATAAGGAAATAAATGAATTTAAAAAAAAGAAAATAAATATTTTCTTATGTTAGGAGGTATCATAATGGAGCTTATTTATAAAAAAAATTAGTAAGATCAAGGCATTTGAAAACCAAACATATAACACCCTTAGTTAGACAAATCTAGAGTCTGGGAAAAAAAAAAAAAGAGAACAATATATCAAGCTGATTCTACAGAGAATAATAATATTTGTAACAATACAGAAACTACAGACTATAGCCTGGTCATAAACTTTCTTCAGGAAAAGAAACCTGCTATAATGATTGTGACTCGTTATTCTTTATAAAAACCCATCATTCAGGGTAGGTAAGGGAAGATGTCATGGATGGAGAGAAGAGGGATGCACTTCACTCTTAAGAGAGATGCAATAATATGTTTATTGATATAAAACAAAGGGTGTAACAGTGTTTAATAATACATGTGACAGTGAATGAGGATTGATGGTAAGGTAATCTTGATTATTTAGTGTGTAGAGAACAGGGTCAGATGAACCTGTCAGGGAGACCCATTGAGTCACGAGGTTCAGAAGGGACCCCCTTGCTTTCTAAACTCCTTTTCAGAGAGGAACCTAGGTGCAACTGGATCCAGTCTTAGTCCCAGACTTGGTCAGTGGTTTATGTCTACAGGATTATATATGCACAATCAATCCTTTATACTTCTTAGCTAAGAGCACAAAGTTTTAGTGCACTTACTCCCAACTCACTTACCGAAGATTTGTTGCGGCAAGGATTCTATCAACCTCAAGGAGTAACCTTGAGAGGTGTCCCTTTCAGGGGGAGATCCTAATGTGCAGCCCGCTGACGTTTTGTGAGAGTGGATGCAGACATCAGTGGTTATCGCTTAATCCAGATTTACAGGAAAAAGTCAGGCAAAGGTGGAGGCAGGGTGGGGGAAGCATGCTGTCACACTCTACCCCATGACTATAGTCAATTCATCTTACCCTCACAGAGTGGTGGTACACTCATCTCTTGGCTCTGTGCTATAAATAGATTATTGGCAATTTATGCACTTCCTGATCCATGGCAAGTAGTGAAGTATTGCTATTTGCTCTGTATTACTTGTATGTTTTGTTTTGTGTTAGTTGTTTCATCATGTACCATACCTTTATATAAAATGTGATTATAAGCAGCAGACATATCAAAATTAGAGTTAGTAAAAATCACAACTGGGTGAAGCATACTATTATACAGTCCTGTTGCTGTTGGTGACCATCCAAGAAATGTTTCCCACCAGCAATGTTCTCCATCTTTCTTCACTCTTTCCATGACATCGTGCATCTCTCCTGTATCATGATGAATGGTAATTAAGAGTTTTGTGTCTGTTGTTTTGGGCACGTTCAAGAAGTTGACACAGGTCATCATGTTGTAGTAATTTCTTCACGAAAGTAAGATCCATTCCAATAGAGATAGGCGATATATCATGACAATTTATAATTAGTTTGTAAATATTGATAAGATATAACAGGAGCTAAATAATTAGTCACATCCCATCATTTTAGTAAAGTTACAAACACAAATATTTGAGTGAGTACTTGTATCTACAGTAATGTTACCTATGACAATAAAGTCACAAGGGGTTCTCATACAAACACATCCTTTTCCAATATATAAAAGTACAGTTTCTGGGGTTTCATCGGGATGTATTTCAAATTAACATACATCTTGTTCAGTGTCAAGATAAATGTCTTGACCTTTGCTTGTGTTACTCTCACAAATAAATCCTTGCTGTTTCCATACAATATATGCACTAACATCTTCAGTTTGCCATTTGCTTCCATTTTGTTGGGCCTGTACTCTATGTTCCAAAGGATAGAGTATAGCTCCGTTGTGATTTATTCCAACACAATGATTGGTTATATTGTATAATATACCAAAGAATTATGTATTATTAAGACAAAAGCTGGCCTTATTGTTCATGGGGTTATAAGTAAAATTTACTAAGCACCACCAGGATTGGAATTCCTTTTCAAATTTAGTTGTATTATCCCCAAATTACCTTTTGAATTTCTGTGGGAAAGGTGCCCTCTTCACCTTCTCTTATAATTGCTGCTACTGTAGATTGTATCCACAGTTGAGCTTGGATACAACTAAGTGCTGGAGATACACTATTTTGGGTTATACCAAGTGCATCCACAATCAATTGGTGGTCCGTATTATTAATTTTTTCCCACTGAGGAAACATGAGAGATTTGCAGGGGCAGAGTTTTCTTATCCTTAATTGGAGCAGATGTTGGAGTACATGTACTTACCCTAGTAATGTTTACTATAAATTTAAATGATAAGATGGGTCACCTCATGTTATGGTGATCCCAGATACAAACTACAAAAACAGGTCCTACTAAGGTAAAATTGTACCAACAGTCCAATCTTTCAGTTGCACAAAGTTTTGTATTCTTTAGTAATTCATTTGGTGTGACATCATACACACTGATTTGAGATGCCTTCTCAAAGGTGGATGCATTGGTCATTCGGCATCCTACCTTTATTTCCTGGCCTGTCATTCCCCTGAGTCGGGGTAGTCGGTCAATGCCCTTAAGATCCCTGCTCCATTCATTTTCTGAAAACATCTCATTCCCATGCATTACTACAGTTAAGGGGTGCCAATTGTTTATTGTTGGAATTTTGCATTGTATTGCTGGTATGTGTAACACGGGCTTGAGACCATGGCCATTCTAGGGTTCCTTTACTACAGGTTAGGAGGAGAAGCATTGTCAGGATTTGGACTAGCAACATGGGCACAGCATGTCTATTTGCCATCCCGTAGAGTGCTGAAAGAGAAAACAGAGAATTTTTTTGGTGGGGAAAGTCTGAACAGGTTACCCCTTTAGAAAGAAGGAAAAATCCATCATGCACTAATCCTGTGCTTTGCACCACTGCTATCAGTAGCTTCCCAAGCATGAGGGCCACAAGTAAGCATAGTTTCACAGGTTTTCTATTTACAGGCCAATGTTTACTCTGCTGAGCAAAGTAAAGAGCTTCTTTACCTGTGTGGCCTAAGTTTTGATGCAACCATTCTCCTAATTGATACCACTCGGGATTTAAAGTGATTGTCTGAATTTTAGTTAGCTTGTCTACCTTTTGATTCCATTTTGTGGCTGGTTGATTATTCTTATCACGAGCTTTTACCTGTCTCAGTCTTAAAAGGTGTCTTCCTGGTTATATCTACTAATAATTGCCAGTCTTTGTCTCTCTACACTGGAGATCTATTTACTTCCCAATTCAAGGTTTCCCATTGACAGAGACACTGTATGTCACCAGCCCAGACAGCGTAAGAGTGCATATATATATGACTTTTGTTCCATTTTGTGCTGCCAAAACAGTTGCTCTTGTTTTTTCTACTTGTGCACTGCCTTCACCTTCCTCTGCCACTTGTGGTAACATCCAATGCAACAGCCTTATATTGCCATTTACTGTTTACTCTTTTTGCTGAAGCATCTGTGAAACAGGTATTTTCTGTTGGTGAATTCTCAGCGAGGGGAGGTGCATCCAGAATGGGTGAAGCTTCAAAAGGTTGTTGTAATGCTAAAGGATCTGTATTCATGGGCATGGTTTGGAAACCTTACTGTGTCCTTCATTAACTGCGTATTTTCTGCAGCTCCTGTGAGGTAAGCATACCGGTTTTTTGATGGTGGGTTTTTGTACAATTCCCTCCACAGGGGCAGTCCCCTTTAAGATTGCTTCTAGTAAATTACATGGTCCTCTGGTCTTCACAATTTGTCCCTGATGTATTTTCTCAACTTGTTTAACTGCTCAGACTGTAAAAAAGAGTCCGTTTCCCCATTCAGAGTACCTCTGCTGTGTTTCTTTAAATGCAGCTGAGCAATGAAGGGCTCTGCGGTGCCCCGGGGCCAGATTGGAACAGACCACAGCAAGAAGCATGTTCAGCAAAACCCCATCTAGCTGGGATTAGGTGGTGTGGATGGACTGGTCCTAGTGATTGATATGGTTTTAATTCTTCAGTTAAAGCCTTTACTGCCTCTTCACATTCTAATTTCGACTCCCAGGGTTTACCTTCCCTTAAGAGTATAACGGACAGGAAATTACAGAGAATCCAGGGATATGTTTTCTCCAATAACCTGAAGTTCCAATTAATTTTTGTAATTCCTCCTTTGATTGAGGCATTTGTTGCTCATCAATTTTTCTGAAGGTATCTGGAGGAATTACTGCACTTCCTGCCACTCATAAAATACCCAAGAATTTTACTTCTTTACTTGGTCCTTGACATTTTTTGTGGAACCTCAAGTTCTCCTTTAGTCAGTGCTGGCCACACTGCTGGTGCCACTTCCCCTACCTTTTCAGCAGAAGTTCCTCCAGCTAGGGTTTCATCTATATATTGACAGTTTCACATCTTGGGGAACTGAGACTGCAAAAGCTCACCAACCACAGAATGAGAAATTGTGGGTGAATGTTTATACCCTTCTGGGAACCTATAGAGGTGCATTGTATTCCCTCCCAACTAAACGTAAATTTATTTTTGTCCTCTTCCTTCAAGGGAACCACAAAGAACATGTTCTTTACATCTAAGGCTGCCATCCAGGGATGTGCAGCTGCCTGTAAGGCAGCTGATAAGTGTGCAATGTTTGGTACAGCAGCTGTTAGTGGGGCTGTATTGGCATTCAGGTGACAGTAATCAACTGTTAATCACCTCTCCTGGCCAGACTGGAGAGTTATATGGGGAGCAGGTCCTGGAGATAACATGTCTTTCTTCAAATCAGCTGTAACTTTAGAAATTCCATGTCGTGCTGTCACAGAAATTGGATATTGTGGTGCACTTGTGATTCTTGAATCAGGGAGCGCAGGGGCTGTGTGAAGTATATGTGCTCTAACCTTCCTGGGCTAGGAATTGATGTTTGAGACCAAACACTTGCCATTCGGCAGGTGCTAGGTTAGCCTGCTTAAAACATCAAAACCTAAAATGTTTTCATGATGATTGTTAATTGCAAAACAAGTAATCGATATGTGCTCCCCCCAGGAGCCACAAATTGACTTTAGCAGCTTGGAACACATTACTCCCTCCATTCACACCAGTAATTTTAACTTTCCGCCATCCAGGCTGCACACCCAGCTTCTTGATAACTTCTTGTGCTGGTATTGAAATTCATGCTCCATTATCTACCAAAAACATTACCAGTTGTTGTCGAGAACCAACTGGAATTAAAATATATAGCTCATCATCACTTATCTATTCATAATCCTCAACTTTCCAGACAGGTATACCCAATTTCCTACTGGAGGAACATTACTAGGTTTTGTATCTATGTCCTGCAATTCCTTTCTAAGAAGGATGAAAGGGTTTTTTCCCTTTCTAGGGGATGGCAGAGGAGGAATTGAAATTTGCTGCTTTCTTTCATTGTTTCCTGGTCTCTGGAATGCTTCAATCAGACTCAAGATATTGATAGTAGCTGACCTTGCATCATAGCTCTCAGAATGCCTAGGGCTAATGCACTCCTCCATAACTCATTCATTCCTTTTGTGGATTTTGTATACAGGTTTTTTTTTAATTTGTTGCCCTTTAGTCCAGTTTCTATTTCCTTTTTTACAGGTCTTATCTCCCCAGGGCTTTTGTTTTTCAGATGTTATGTCATCATTTCAGCCCATTTCACAGCTGCAGTTAACAATGCTGTGTATTAATTCTAATCATGTTTTGCAACTAGATAAGGTTTAAAAATTGCTGGGGCTCCTCTGATTAGTGGTTTTAGATTTACTGTAGCAGACAGTGTGTGGAAAGTGCTAAGAAATGTTGCTTTTGCAAACTGAAAAATGTTATTGTATTCTTTACTGACTTAAAGGACTTAGGCTGCCTCATCAGGAATACTGTGTAGGGAATTTAGGATAGCACATAAAATAAGGGGGAATACTGTTCTCAAATAAGGGTTCGATTTGAGTACATAGCTCTGCTAAAAGATACAGATGGTCCTGGACAATGAGATAAGGGGTTAAATCGTGACTGAGGACATGGGCTGGAACTTAAGGAAATCAGGCTCAACGAACAGGCTTCAACCATGTTGATTGTACATCAAGGCAAACAGGAAAAACGGGCAAAACGATGTGGGGTCTCTGGGGTCTCGATAAATCTAATCATTTTGATCAGGAGAGAACAAACCTTTTCAGAGGCTACAAAATTAACACGTGTAATCTGAAACCTGTATTGGAGCTTTGACTTTCTGCAGCCCAGGGCCCTGTCAGTTGCCGGGAAAGTTAAGATAAAGACAACTACTTGCCAGTAAGCAGTTGTCCCAGACAAAAGGACTCATACATTTTAATTTACTTCACCAATGGAAGTGGGAATGTCCCAGACATGCCATGTGTATTATATTGTGTACTGCTGTGGATGGGGCGCCTTGGCTGAGCCTGTAAAATCCATAGTTAAACAGAGGAAGGAGGTGAAAGGTTCAACCTGAGGAAGACTCGGAGCCTTCATCGCTGAGACCCTCAACGACCACTACCACAGGACAATGCGCAGGCGCAATTGGGAGGAGTTTATGGAAACCACCTCTTGGAACTCATCTTAATACGAAGCGGGACAGGTGATGAATATGTATAGATGTATGGTATAAAAAGGCTGCAGGCACTGACCAAAAGTGTGCCTACTTTGTTGGGTCACCCGGTCTTGCAAGAACGTACAATAAATTACTGCTTCACTACTTGTCTACCTTAAGTCCTGTTTTTAGGACCTTTTGTCATTTCTAACAAGTGGAACACCCTGGAGTCCTCTCTCATGCATGGCTTCTATGCAAGGAGCTTTTGTGACTGCTGTAGAGAGCTCACTTAGAGATTTAATAGGAACTATCGAGGGTTCACCTTGCTCCATGATGTCTATTCTACCAGCCTAATGCACTACTTGGCTAGTGATAGAATGGGGTATATTTGTTGGGTTGGGTCCCAAATTCAAAAAGACTCCTTGCCCCCAAAATCCATTTGCTTCATCCTCCCTCGACATTATTTGGTTAACACCACTTAGACATACTCCTTACAGATATTCACAGTTTCACCTGGTACACTTCTCTTGCAGATTTGTCAGTTGTAGTGAATCCCAACAGATGGTTCATGTAGTGCATTGTGGATGACCACCCCAAGGTCCCACAGTTTCTTCTTTTTCAACAACAGGTCTGATTTCATATTCAAGAGGATTTGTAAGGAACAAAAGGTCCTCCTCTTCTGACTCATTATTAGTACAACCACCCCAGATATCTCCATCCCAGACTTTAGGATCTACTATTAGTTTCCTGACCTGTACTGTATCAGGGAGGTGGGGAGACTGTATAAGCATCATCTCAACTTTTTCTCCCAAGTTTTGCCTTTTCTCTTTTTCTTCTTCAACTGTTTCTGTAGCTGTTCTATTTTTAAGGACGGTAACAGTTCAGTTGCTTTTTTACTTTCTATTTTCTTTTCTAAACCCTGCTGCGTTTTGTCTCTCATTTCCCTTTCTTGATAGACAGCTTGTAAACAGGTACCCAGCATTTTACACATGATTCCTTTACTCTTCTGTCAAGTGTATGGCCTCTAGTTACTTTTAGGTGTTCTTCAACGGCTTCTCAGTTATGCCAATTATCATGAGTCCATTCATTTGAGAAGTTGGGGCTTGGATTTACTCCCTGCCTCCGTAAATACTCAGAGATAGTCTACCATCCTGCTGACTGCACCAATTTGTCTCAAATGGAGAGAAGGGGGATGTACTTCACTCTTAAAAGAGAGGCAACATCATGTTTATTGATATTGTTAGAAATGCCAAAGGTCCTAAGAAAGGACTTGCAGTAGACACATTAGTGAAGCAGTAATTTATTATACATTCTTGCAAGAGTGGGTGACCCAACAAAGTAGGCACACTTTTGGTCAGAGTTTGTAGTATTTTTATGCCATATTCCCGTCCAAAATCCCTCCCTGTTTTATCCATACATTGTTTTTTTTTCCAAAATATACAGGCTTAACCTAGGCACCTTCATGTCTGTCAGGGTCCTGAGTTATCTTACAAAGCACTCAGCTGTTGCACATATCCCTTTTGTCTGGGCCCTTTGAAGTTAAATGGGAACCTGCAGATGCTTGCCTTTATCTTCACTGTCCAGGCAGCTGAGTAGTGGGGTTTAAATGGGACATGGGCCTAGGGTTGAAGAAAGTCAAAGCTCAATACAGGTTTCAGTTTGAATTATGCAGCAGCACCTTCCCGTGGTCTGTTTCTGCTGAGATGGGACCTTAAAGCAATTCAAGACTAAGTCCCATTATAACCCCACTTCCCCCATAAATCGCCTGATAACTTCAGCATCGTCGAAGCCTGTTTGTTGAGCAGAATTTCCTTACATTAAAACCCATGACCTTAGTCACGTTGTAACCACTTATCTCGTTGTCCAGTATATGTTTCATCTTTCTCTTTTAGCAGAGCTATGTATTCTAATTAAAAGATAGATTGTGCCATAATTCTTTCAACACAAGTAATAGCAAAACTTCCTTATCTTCCTAAATTCCTCTACAAAGGATTTATGATGAGGCAGTCTGAGTCCTCCACTTACAACAACCCTTTTCAGTTTGCAAAAGCAACATTTCCCAGTATTTTCCACAATATAAAACAAAGGGTGCAAGGGTGTTCGATGATAAATGCGACAGTGATTGAGGTTTGATGGTAAGGTAATCTTAATTTATTTAGTGCATACAGAACAGGGTGAGATGAAGCTGTCAGGGAGATCCTCTCCTTGAGTTGAAAGGATACAAAGGATACATCCTTGGTTGATTGTTAACATACTAATAAGAAAACTATGAATAAAGTCGCTTAGTTTAGCAAAAGAAAGGTCTTGAGGAAGAAACTTTGTAGATAAAGCAGAGCTTTGAGGAGGACACTTTGCACATATATGGAAGAGGAATGCTTGCTGTAATTGAATGCCCATGAGGAAGTTGGGCCATCTATGGTGGAATGAAGCTGTGACCCCTGAGGAAAACAAAGATAAGGAAGAGGGCCCCTCTACTCACATTAGTTGAGAAGCAGAAATACCATAGAAGGAATAAATAAGGTAGGACCCCTAATTCTCCGAATAGATATGAATATGTATTAGATTTCCCAGAAATTTGTTGAATATGTGTGCAATGCTTGTATAGAAACATGCTGCACCTACAGCTTGGTGTGCTTTGGGAGAAATGAACCCCTATGAACCCAGCACTGCAATGAAGACTACCCCTTAACGGTTACATTGGACTATGACTTTTAAGAGAAATACCACGTTTCAGAGTCACAAGGTTCAGAAGGGACCCTCCTTTCTAAAGAGAGGAGCCCAGGTGCTGCTGGATCCAGTCTTAGTCCCAGACTTAGTCAATGGTTTATGTCTAAAGGACTATATATGCATGATCAATCCTTTATACTTCTTAGCTAAGAGCACAGAGTTTTAGTGCACTTATTCCCAACTCACTTACCAAGGATTTGTTGCAGCAAGGATTCTCTCAACCTCAAGGAGTAACCTTGAGAGGTGTCCCTTTCAAGGGGAAATCCTGATGTGCAGCCTGCTGTCATTTTGGGAGAACTCAAAGGGCTCTTGGCCTGCTCACCATTTATGGAGTAAGACGATTGGTTCATAGTCATATTTACATACCAACCGCAGGTGCCAGTGGACACAAACCAGCTCTCTGTCCATGTGGGCACATTAGCATTGATAGCCCCTGGCTATTGTGCTCTTATCTGTCTTTCTGAAATCACTCAGGTGGATGCAGACATCATGACCACCACCAATGGTTATCCCTTAATCCAGATTTGCAGGAAAAAGTCAGGCAAAAGTGGGGGCGGGAGTTGGGAGGGCGTGGGATGGTGTGGGGGGGTGTGGGGCAGCGGCGGGTAGCACAGAAGAGAGCCACTGAAGAAGGCCACTGCCCAGTTAGCATAAGAAGTCCAGTGAAAATGCATAGTCTTTTCTCATTTGCAGATGGGGTTGGTATGCCCAGGGTATCCAAAGACATGTAAGTTACTTGAGGGTCTGCTCATGGATATCCCTGAAAGTAGCTTAAGCTATTCAGACACTTAGAAAATTACTTTTCAGACTGCAGGCAATTGGCTATCATGAGACAAGGAAGACACTGTTAGAATCTCCCAACTCATATATCAAAATTTCTGTTGAATGAACAAGAGGCAGAGGCTCAAATGCACTTCAAGATTTGTCAGCTATCTTCCCAGCTGGTATCTGGGAGCAGGGATAATGTACTACTACCATAAAATGCGGTCTCATGAAAATTATATTTGAAAAAATGGTTCTTTCTTCTCTTCCTCAAAAAGATTTAATTATCTTCACATTTCAGTTCCCTCAAAATGATTTTTTCATTGTGCTTTAAAAGTTTAAAAAAACAGTTCTGTCAAAGCCAACACAAGTTTTCAACTTTAACATACCCAAGTCCCACTCTATACATTTTTACAAATGTATAACAGAGTTCCTTAAAAGTGCACTTGTGTAACTAAATGGACATAATCTGTACATGTCATCAACACTTTACTGCATCCAGATGGCTGTCATTAAGATCAGAAACAAGAAGCATGTCCTGCTTCAGTTCCAGCTTTCTTCCAACACAGCTCGTGGTGGGATCTGACTCTGGCCAGGTTCCCAGCACCAGGTTCATCTCCATCTATTTATCAGGAGGTGGAGGGAAGAAATAGGCCTGATAACTTGTTCCTGTGATTCTACAAGTAAAGCAGACACAAATTTTTAAAAGCCTAAGAAACTCGTTTGAATATTTTCTGTTCTGTGTTTGTATGAACCAACTCCCACTTTCCAAAGGCAGCAGGTTGCAACACTGATAATACCAGCCCTGGATATTAGACTCTTCCAGTACTTCTAGTGTTTTCTCCTCCATCCAGTAAATCTGCACTGACCTCACTAATGGGTCTTCCTATTGCTTCTCTCAAATTTTTCCATTTCTTCATGCTTTTCTTTATGCTGAAGGTGCAGATTTTCTTGAACTTCTTTGATCGAAAAGCCAAAGCTAAAGCAAGTACTCCTACAGACCCAGTTGTGTGATCTCCGTAAGAGTGCAGCCCTCTCCTCTCATGCAGCAAGTCATTCCCTGCTTTCCACAACATCCTTTTTGTTTTTTCCTTTTTTAAAATGTGTCTACAGTGACATTCAGTGACTGCAATAGAGATCTTGTCTTCTTCAGTTGAATTAAGTCTTTAGGGAGATAAATTTGGATTGCTAGCATACCTCAGCACCTGGAGCAGCGGAAGACACAGATGCCAGTCATCTGTGGCTGGCTACATTCCCACTTTTCTACTCTGGAAACTTACCAAGACTCTTTAGTATACATTAATTTTTTATTGCACACTATCTCTCTGTACAGAAAGAGGCATTTTCTTTCCCTGTCCTTCAGCTGCCTCCATCTGTCCTGAAAATTGTGCCAGTGCAGGACAGTAGGCAGTGAGACTAAAGGGAGTATTGAAGGTAGAGTGCTTAAAACAACTGGTAGAAATCTTCATACTTAAGCTTCTACAGCCAGTAGACCTAAGGGATCCTTCAAGGCAGAAAAAGACCACGATACTCTCCTGAACTGGTGATGCCTGCACAACAACTATGCCCACATCTATTTATTTTAATTAAGAAAAGATGCTGTATACTCTTGTAGTCTGCATAGTGGTATTCGGGCATTCTTCTAAAGCACTAGAATAATTTAAAGTCAATATAAGACTGCACAAATCAGCAACAGACTGCAGCGTAGAAGCAGCTGCACCTCGTGAATGGCTATGTAAATCCAGGGAAAAATTCAGGCTTTTGTTTTAAATAGACTTTAGGTTGAGATTTCCCTGTGCGATGCTTCCTATTCATCTCTGAATGGGGTTTGACTGAGCTTCAAGAAATCAGAGCAAGGATGCTTTTCTCAAGTCTTCCAATGAGCTGCATATGAATTTTCTCCTCCTTGTTACACACTTCTGTGCTGGGAGGACAGACTGGGGCAGAGTAGTCAGTATGTGCCCCATTTTTCACTAATGAGAGTGTTAGAGTAATTTTTATTTGTGTATGTCAAAAACATCTTCCCTCCATTTGATGAGGAATGCCAGATGCTGTGCTCAAACTATGTCAAGTTGTCATGGAATATTGAAGTGACTAATTGTGGATAATAAAAATTGCTATTTCCTACCTAGTGAGTAATTATACAGACCTCTCTAGTGCTAACAACTCTTGGGCGAAACATGTAGCTCTGTATTAAAAAGTGAGTTTTACTGTGTATTTTACTTCCGTAAGGATTTGCACACCATGGGTTGAACTTAATGTCAGTGAAATCGTGTTTTCTACAAGAAAAATTCAGCAGTGAGGTTCTGAGCATAATCTGCTTGCATTAATTGGTGTACAGCCTCAAAAATTCAACTGAAGAGGTTGCAGTATTCTCATATTTATATATGTTATAGTAGTCTAATGAACAATCCCATGAAGAAGCAAAAAGCATGCACGAGAGTAATTTGCCATGGGTTTGCCTGCATATTCAAATGCAGCACTACTAAAGCAAGCTGAAAGCTTGTTCTTTTGAAATCTGAAAGCAGTTCTTTTTCTCCTTTAAGTACTGTACATCAGTTATCAGTGGCATAGTCCCAGAAACATAACCTCCAAGCCTTGGATGGAAATCGGATGGAATAACCTTAGGTCTCCCTCCCTCCTGTCACCTGCTAGGGACCTGCAGGTGAATTTTGCACCAGGTTTCAATTTTTTTTCTGTGTACACCAGACCAGATGTAGAAACTTTTATCACTGAAAAAGCAAACCTGAACTCTGTGGCTCGTGTAGTTTCACGGCTAAGATATGTACGTGACAAACTTTCTGAGCTCTTCCCTAAGAAGCTATAAAATATTTTGTGGCTTTATGGTGAGAAAGAGGATCTCAGCCCCAGCAGATCCTCTTTCCACCCTCCCTACAGGCTGGCACTGGTGCTGCTGCACCACTACCTTGCCCCTCAGCTGGGCTCCAGTGTTCAGGGGAGCAATGCAAGTGCACTCTATTCATTCTGCAACCCCAAAACACAACAGAAAGCTGATAACCATGAAGGGACAGGCTGTCATTGGTCAGTTCTAAAACTGTTTTACTAGGACAAGGTCATTGGCTCCAGAGCTGGCAGCTTATAGTCAGCAGCATATGTTGGCCTATAAGGACTTAGATGTAAAAAAAAAGGCAGACTTGCCTGCCTCTGTTCCTGTGCTGCCTCCCTTGTGATGGCACTAGCAAAATTATAGTGTTGTGTTCAGCCAGCCCAGGAAGATATTGTTATTTTCATTAGCCTTCTTCAGTCATTTAAGGAATACAGAGCAATCCAAAGATGCTACTATAAATACATCTGAAAATCATGACTAAATAAATAAGCACATTCTTTTTCTGTATAAAATGTAAACTCCTTCTGAAAACACTTTTTCTCAGAAAATATTTAAGCCACAGCTCTGCTGCAGAACTGTCAGAGTCAACAGGAAAATGCAGGTCAGTTAAAAACAAGAGCTTAAAACTACCACTCATTTGCAAACACCTACATTTTGACACTGAAGCCCATGTTTACATATCTAGCTATAGGATGATCTCACTGTCTCACTGTCAAAACTATTCTAAGTTCCCCTCCATCCCCAACTCAGCAAAGTATGACACATCACTATCTGCAGGGAGTCATTAAAAAATAATTTGATACATTAACTGTATCTGAGTAATTAAACATAGGTAAAGAGCTCAAGGATCTTCAGGAAATCTTTTGTCTAATTTCTAAAAATTGTTATCCTATGCTTTTTTAAAGGACCTCAAATCATGGCTATTCCACAACTGTCCCAGACATTTGGTTAATCTTGTCCAACTTTCATAGACTCCATTTCACTATGGAGTTTGTGCATGATATAAGAGAGGACTGCGGCATAGCCAAAAGGTCCCAATATTTAACCCCTAACAAAGGGGTTAGTGAATTCTCTTAGCTGGTAAATACCCTATTCCTCTGACATCAGACAGACTTTCTGGCAGAGAGCTACTGCTCTTTCACACCACTGTGTTTCTTGAGGCTGTATACTATTTTCCTTCTAAAATAAAGACCCTTCTCGTAATACACATGGCACTTAAAGAAAGATTAATACAGAAAAATGGGTGTATCTTGAGTTTAATTTGAGTTTTCTCTTCAGAAGAATCATCTTTCAGTCGTCTTTAAGTTAAAATGTAATAGTCAGATTTTTCTTATGTTTTTTGACATATATGCATAAAAGCGTAAGCAAAATTATTTGCAAACACATTAAGGAATATGAACTATGGAATACAGAAAACACAATTTAATAGATCAAAGAATTCTCTCTTTCATTATACATGAGAGTAGAACTGATAAACTACCTGTTAAAATGACACTAAATTTCACCATAATATAAATGCTCAATTGTATTCCCTAGCTTGTAACAAATACTCAGTTTGAATCAATAGTCAATTTGGTCACTACGATAGAAAACACTTAACAGACCTCTTTAGGAACCAGTAGCTTTTAATAGTTTTTAATTCAAACCTGCCTTTTTTCTTTCTTTACAGAAGATCTTCTCTCTTTCCTAAGGGGGGAAAAATATGTATGCCAATAATTAGCTATTCTGCAAATTGAAATTCTCTGTTAACATATCTTGACACCAAATACTGCAGATCACCCAAGGGAGCAGTCTTGCTGAGAGCGCACACTTAATGAGCAAGAGTACAAAAGAAAATACAGATTTTTTGATCATAATAGTTAAAAGTAAGACTATTCAGGAAATTTGTCTTTCTTGTTAGGACTTAAGAGGCTCCATCATTATGTTTGCAGAAGTATTTAATGATTACACATGCTTCAAGTTTTAAACATACCCAAGTATTTCAGGTTGAGGTCTCCAAAAACTGAGAAGCTCATCAGCTGACAGTGAAATACAGCCACAGCTTATTCTGACCTGAGATTGAGTTTATTGTATCTGATATGCATATCATTTTACCAAGAAAGTTGAAATATTTTTTTAAAAAGTCCCACCAGATCCATCCAAAAATACCTTTATAAAAAGAGTTCCCCAGATTTAGAGGCCTGACCCTCCCTGCAATGCTACTTGAAGCAGTCGTTGGAAAATGCTTCTGCCACTTACTACGTTTGGTGACATTCAATTTATTGCATGTCTGGCAGAAGCAGAAGCAGTAAGCAGGGTATAGTATCATAGAATCATAGAATGGTCTCGGTTGGAAGAGACCCCAAGGATCACAGAGTTCCAACCCCTCTGCCACAGGCAGGGCCACCAACCTCCAGGCCTGGATCCATAGAAGGTTGCCCAGGGCACCATCCAACCTGGCCTTTATGAACGCTTTTCCCCATGGCCACCAATAGCATTTGTACCATCTTGGCAGCAGAGGCAGCCACAGATCCAGGAGAACATAGAGAGCACAGCAGGGCATTTTCTTGGTCAGCTCAGTTACTTTCTGCTTCTTACCCCTAAAAGAGGTATTTTTATCTTCTTGTTGTGATTAAAGGGAGTTCACGTCCTCCAGGAAACACTAATTGGTAGGGTGAGGCAAAATTCCTAATAAAGTTACTGCAAGCAATTCTGAAACCTGCCTTATTGAAGTAATAAAAATGAACGTATAGAAACTTATTCATGCTAATAATATTGTGTCTGTTGTAAAGTATTAACTATATGCTCTTATAAAAGATAAGACAGAAATAATATTATAGACATACAAAGAATGACAGCAGAAAGTTACGCCAAAATACCTGATTTTAATCAAAGGCAGTTCAAAATCAAGACTTCTTTAGAAAAGTCTGAATTTTGACACATCATCAAACATCTCTCTTTTGAAATTTAATAGGTGAATTTGACTTTAAATTTTGAAATGCACTAAATATTACACGTATATTTTACTAATAATACTGTTGCAACACAGCAAATTCGCAAACCATACTCAAAAGAGAAATATTTACAAATCACATTATCAAGGAAAAGAAATTGCTTGATAATTCAAGCCTGAAAAAGAGACAGCCATTGGCCTTTCAAAAAGAGACAAGCTTTTCTATTATACAGGCTGTAACAAAGCAAAATTTTCCAGCCATTTACACTATCAAATAGTTCATGTAGCTAGTATGTGGAGTACCTTTAGGTTCACAAAGAACCTGCAATGTACATTAAAATGCCGTAAAATATAGGACTACTGCAAAATTAAATTTGATTGCAATAACATGCCCTCTTTTATGAATTCTGATTTTAACATAAAATGCCTTATGAATTACATAACATGTTACTGCTCTAAGAACTGGAAGTTCTAACTTCCCTGGCAGTTCTTAATCAATTGCTCTGGAGATCCATGAGCAACAGTATAACTACTTTGTCTGCTTAATTGTTTCTGTGATGATGTTTTTTATCTCTCAAGATCCAGGCACAGAAGCTTTATTAATAGTTGCTCAAAATTGCCATGGTTCTTTGTTTGTCAACAGTGGTATTGAAACACTTAATAAATAGGGAAAGGACGTGTGAGGTTGATGATTAGAAAAGGATTAGCTTGTACCTAATGTGAACTATCTATTGAATTCTTGTCAAAACAAACAAAAAACTCTTCTGTTTTGAAGTGTCAGCAAAATGTGCCAGCACACATCAAGAAAAATTCTGCTGTCCCTGACAAAATAAAAATCTGAAATGCCTGGAGTCACAAATAGTTATTAACATGCTTATTAACATGTTATTAATATACACCTTTTGAGAAGTACAGTCACATTAGTGAAAGAACTTGCATGCTTGAGTTTAAGCAAGGGGTGATAAATACGGTGTTTGCTGCTCTGTATGACTTGATGACCAAGTTACTGCTTCAGAGTCACTAAGCACGTTCCCCTTAGAGGCAGTAAAGCACAGAGCTTATTAGTGTGGCAGGCCAGCATGCTTCAATGAAGTAAGGAGAAATTACACCAAGATTGTTATCTACAAGGTCTTATCAAAAAGCCCCTATGGCAGGAGTCTGGCCTCACCCCAATTCTTTTAAACCTGCTTTCTCCTCTCTTCTGCCACCCGGAACACCTACACCAGCATTGCATTGATTCATTTTACATCACAGAAAATATTGGTGTGAAGAGATCAAAGTTCAATTTTTCAGAAAGAGAATAGAGGAAGGGTTCAGAAATTTATTAAATGGTATAGGTTAGAAGGGACCTTAAAGATCATGTAGTTCCAACCACCCCACCACCATGGGCAAGGACACCCTCTACTAGACCAGGGTGCCCAAAGCCCCATCCAATCTTGAACATTTCCAGAGATGAGGTAGCCATAACCTCTGTGGGTGACTTTTTCCAGTGCCTCACCACCCTCACAGAAAATTATTTCTTCCTAATATCTAATTTAAACCTCCCCTACTTTAGCTTAAAGCCATTACTCCTTGTCCTATCACTCCATGCCCTTGTAAACAGTCCCTCTCCAGCCTTCCTGTAGGCCCCTTCAGGTACTTGAATGCTCCTGTAAGATCATCTCAGAACCTTCTCTTCTTCAGGCTGAACCAGCCCATTCACAGCAGAGATGCTCCACCCCTCTCATTATCTTTGTGGCCAACCTCCGGACTCTCTCCAACAGCTTCATGTCCTTCCTATTTTGGGGATCCAGATCTGCACACAGGACTCCATATGGGATTACACAAGTGCAGAGTAGAGGACAACTACCTCCTTCAACCTGCTGACCACGATTTGGATGCAGCACAGGACATGTTTAGCTTTCTGGGCTGGAAGTGTACATTGCTGGCTCATGTTGAGCTGTTCATTGATCTATACCACCAAGTCCTCCTCCTTAGGGCTGCTCTCAATCCATTCTCCACCCAGCCTGTAATTGTGCTTATGATTGTGCTTACCCACATGCACGACCTTGTATTTGGCCTTGTTGAGCTTCATGCAGTTCACGTGGGGCTGCCTATTGAGCTTGTCAAGGTTCCTCTGGATGGCATCCCTTCCCTCCAGCATGCTGACCACACCACACAGCTTGGTGTCATTGGAATACTTGCTGAGGGGGTACTCAATCTCCCTGTCTATGTCTGTGACAAAGACATTAAACAGTTCTGGTCCTACTACCAACTCCTGAAGAATGCCAATCATCACTCATGTCAATATTGACATTGAGCCATTGCCTGTATCTTTTTGAGAGCAGTCATCCAGCCAATTCCTTATCCACCATGTGGCCCATCCATCAAATCTGTGTCTCTTCAAATTAGAGACAAGAATGTTGTCTCTAATTGGACAGCGCCAGTTTGCACAAGTCCAAGTAGATGAAGTCCATTGCTCTTCCCTTAATTCGGAGTGTAACCCTGTCATAGAATGCCACCAAATTTGTTCAGGCATGATTTGCTCTTTGTGAAGCTATGTTTGCTGACACAAATCACCTCCTTATTTTCCATGTCGCTCAGAATAGTTTCCCGAAGGTTCTGCTCCATGATCTTGCCAGATACAGAGGTGTGACCAGCCTACAGTTTCCCAGGTCTCTCTTTTTTCCCTCTTTAAAATGGGCATTATTTTTTTTTCAATCAGTGAGACTGTCACAACTTCTCACATATGATGAATAGTGGCTTAGCAACTTCATTTGCCAGTTCCATCAGGACCCACACGTATGTCTTATCAAGTCTCATGGAATTGTGCACTTCAGTTTCCTTAGATGTTCTCAAACCTGATTTTTCTTCTCCTACCGTGGGTGATTCTTCATTCTCCTAGTCCCTGCCTTTGCCTTCTGTAACCTGGGCAGTGTGACTAGAGCCCTTGCTGATGAAGACTGAGGCACAGGATTCATTGAGTACCCCAGCCTTCTCCATATCCATGGTAACCAGGTGTCCCATTTCCTTCCAGAGAGTGCCCACATTTTCCCTTGTCTTCCTTTTCTTTCTTATGTGCCTATAGAAGCCCTTCTTGTTGCCTTTGATGTCCCTGGACGGGTTTAATTCTATCAGGGCTTTAGTTTTCCCAGCCTGATTCCTGGGTGCCAGAAAATTTCTCTGTATTACTCCCAGGCTACGTGATTTTGCTTCAACTCTCTATAGGCTTCCTTTTGTGTTTGAGTTTGCCCAGGAGCTCCTTGTTCATCCACGCAAGCCCTCTGGCATTTTTGCCTGACTTCCTTTTTCCCGGGATGCCTTGCTCTCCTGAAGCCCAAGGCAGTGAGTTTGCTGTGCACCCTTCTCAGAGTCCTAAGGATTTTGAACTGCACCATAATTTTATGGTCACTGCAATCCAAGCCTGCCCTTGAGCTTCACATTTCAAATTTTTGCGTCAGATGAAGGGTACCTCATGGGAGAACTCCTTTTTCTCCACTGAATTTGGCTTGAAGTGAGAATACTGAATCTCTCTGAAATCACTTCTAAGCCACCAATAAGCAGACATTTCCAAAACACTGTAGACCTATGTATGTATTTTCCTAAAATCTAATGGGAAGCTTCTGGAACTCATTTCAAAATGGATTTTCAGGGCATTGTTGAGCCGCCGATAATCAATATGAAGCTGCAATATAAGGGTGGATGTCAAAACAACTTTAACATACAGCTTTTTTTCCTTCTGTACCAGGCTTGACACACTTAATTAGGAAAGTTAATTGAACTCATCTGACCTCCAGTAAACTGGCGTTCCTGCAGCATTAGTAAGAATGACCCATTTTGTCATGGGGATTTTCAAATTAATATTTTATTGAGTTCTTCTGTATCTTCAGATACACAGAGGAACAGCACAGACATAGCTGTATTAGTATTCCACCCATTGCTTTCCAAACGCCTCATTGAAATGAGGAAGCCTTCCAATGTTTTTAGCATTTTGTTCATTTGTTCAAATTGGTCTATATGTACTTAAAGGATGACCAAGAAATGAAAAAAAAAGGGGGGGGGGGGGGGGGGGGAAAGCATGTACAAGAGTTTGGGGGGAGGGGTTCAGTAAAGAATCTGGAATATCAACTACCCAAACTCCTAATCACAACACTTTCATCAAATTATTATGGACAGCAAGGTTTTATCACCAATACTTTCTATATCAACCTTATAAGGTGAGTCATGCAGGAAAAACAGAAGCAGCCAGATAATTTGAATAAAAGGTAATTTAGAAGTTAAGATTAATTTAAAAGTTACAAATTTGCTTTAAAAACTACCTTATGCATAATCATGACTCAACTTCTGAGATTTTCTTACCACACATCAGAGTATATTAAAAGATAATACTTATATGCAATAACAGTAAAATTCTCTATACTGACTTGCCTGTGCTTTACTATAAATGCATTTTACACCAAATTTAAGCATCAGTATAGTCCTAAATTCTATTTCCTCTTAGGCACATTAAAAAAAAAAAACAACAAAACCAGCCAACATTTGTAGGTATGTCTCACTGTATGAATAGAAGAAACTTCAGAGAAATGGGTTTGAAAAAAATACATTTTACAACATTCAAGTTGCAAATGCAGATAGATGGGTATTTCTGAGCACACTTACCCAGCATCATTTGAACGATATAAACAGCTGCAAGCATTCGTCCTCCATGCCCTGCTCTCAGGTCAATTTCAGCACCAGCAAGGAGATGCCAGCACTGGCTGATGGCATTCAGTGAAGTGCAGGGGCCACACAATTCTCACGTATGTCTTGAAACATTTTCTCTGTTGAGACTGCAGTGCTTGGACACCTGCAAGGATGCACAGCTTGGCTCTAAGCAGGTTTTGAAGCTCCACTTTGGTGTTGCAAGTTGCAGGGTCCAGACCATTAGCTGAAATCACAAAGCTGTACAAGTGTGCCCCAGAAAATGGTTCCTCTGTCAGAGCTGATGGTATCCCACCAGTGTACCAGCACCTGGCAGCGCAGTCTTGGTGCAAAGGGGACCCATCCCTGAACTAGTTTGAGTCTGAAGCAGAGGTAGGGTAAATGGGCCAGGGTGGCTGCATGGTGGAGAGCTGATCCCTGCAATGTGTTCTTGATTTCCTGTATGTGTACTTCCTGAGGAGTCCCAGCTGTGATATATCCCAGGGACTGAGTGCACACTATATGAGGAATTTGGACAATTTCACACAGTAAGCAGATGACCAAGTGCACAGCTCAAACACAAGATGCCAAGATGAACTTGCAAAGTATTGATAAAATCTGCTTGTATGTGTGTGTCAGGTCTAGGGAGTAGTTTTTCAAACAAGGTGGCCAGCTCAGCAAAGATCTCCCATTTATCTAAAATCAATCACTGCAACTCCATTTTTTTTACCTATGCGGCTTTAGTAGTTGAGTCAGGAGATACTAATGTAACTGTACAGAAAAGTATGAAATCAATAACATACTGAGCTGTGGAGCTTTAAACAAAAATCAGCATCTCTGAAGGTTTTAAACATTTAGCTTGTACCTAAAATTCATCAGAGACATTCAACAAATTTATGTAAGAGCTTCTCTTACAGTGTTTATTTATTCATGGCCTACTGCAGCACCAGACCCTGCTTCTTCAACCGGAGAAGGTTCTCTATCTCCAGATTTCTCCTGGACAGCCCCAGGAGCACATTATATCAAATGACTACAAGACAGACATCTGAGGAACAGAGCATGTAGAATCAGCATTCTCATTACTCTATCTTTCTGATTAATCACTAGCTACCAAAGCAAAGGACAGAAGCAGTTTAAGCCACTACAGACACCAAGGTGGATTACCATCCGCTGCAAATTGGCATGGTTGTGCTAAAACTGAAATGTTGGCCTCAGGAAGAGCACACTGCACTGAAAGACACCGTCAGATACTGCTCAGGAGTGGGAATCTGCAGTAAGTTAAACAGCAGATCACACTGACACTGCAAACCACAGACTCGTACTGGCTTGTGCTGGTATTTTATGTAGTCAGTCTTTTCCAAACCCCCTACCCTGCTTTTCTTTTCCTAGAGCTGACACAAACAGTACTTCCAAGAACTCCTTAAAATTTCTAGGGACTTTTAGTCAGAGACAGTTATCCTATGTCTTTCCCTGATACAAGCACTAGAACTTGACTCTCATAGAAAGAGTTTTCTGAAACACATAGATCTGGTTTGGCAGCTTAATGTTCTATTTATGCAGTAGATATTGGCTGAGTGTAATCATAAGATAAAAAACTGTCTAAACTGATTGTCCAAACAGAATTTCTCCTGAATAAATAATTAATGTAATCCTAGTGTCAGTTTTCTATTAATTATCTAAGATCTCAGCCTTTAATGAAAAAGATCTAATAAAACTACATGGTGTCATACTGTAAATTGAATCCTGTCTTGTTTTAAAATGTGAAAAACTAATGTTATTGTTAATGTTGATAAAATAGCAAAACCAATATATAAATCATCAAGGAAAGAATGTGTGCCATTGGTATTGTTGATAAAATAGATAACAAAACCAATATATGAATAATTAAAAAAATAACATATTCCATTCCTCCTTATTTACTGCCATGAAAAATTTATAGTTCTGACAACATGCGTGTTCACTTAGTGGTTTATCTGATGATGCAACAGCATATTTTTAAGATTAGATTTCCAGTATATTGTTGTTGCAAAGGGATTTCTCTTTCTTAGTATTAAGCTACAAGAAGAACATTTTGAAAAATAGATGAGCAGGCAGATGAGTCTAGTAAGTCACGATATAACTCTTATTTAAGAACATTCCAAAACTTATCTTATGAGAAATATTGTAATTTGGGAAGCAGCAATTTCCAGTAGTGATGGAGAAAAGGAAAGAGACAAGAGAAAAAGAAAGACAACAGGGAATGAGACTTAGGGGAATGCTTGTTAGCTGGCATCAACAATATAATAGAGTTTTTCTCCAAAATAGGATCTCCAAACTTCTGAAAACCTATCATTTACCGTGATTTTCCCCTTCATTCGGTGTTCTCTGAAGTTACCGTCCAGCACAATCCAGCAGATCAGTCACAGAAAGTTAGCAGACTTGTTGGTTTACATAATGTTTTATTAAAATTCCTGGAAGCTGAGGTCAGACTCACGAGTTTAAATTCTTCAGCTTCCTTCTAGTTCTTTTTTAATGGTTACATTTATTTTTCTGTGTCATGTCTGTAAATCACAGAATCATAGCGTCATAGAATGCTTTGGGTTGGAAAGGACCTCAAGGATCATCTAGTTCCAATCCCCCCCCCTGCTATGGGTACGGACATGTTCACTAGATCAGGTTGCCCAAAGCCTCATTCAACCTGGTCTTGGACACTGACAGGGAGGGGGCAGCCACAGCTTCTCTTCACAGGGTCTTGCCACCCATGGAGTAAAGAATTTCTTCCTAACCTCTAATCTAAACCTGTCATCTTTCATCTTGGAGACATGCCCTCTTGTCTTGTCACTATATTCCCTGATGAACAGTCCCTCTCCCAGTTTCCTGTAGGATCCCTTAAAATATTCATAGGCTGCCATTAGGTCTTCCTGGAGCCTTCTCTTCTCCAGGTTGAACAAGACCAACACTCTCAGCCTGTCTTCATAGGACATGTAGGCTCCATCCCTCTCACCATCTTTGTGGCCCTCCTCTGGACTTGCTCCAACAGCTCTATGCCTTTCCTATACTGGGGACCTCAGAGCTGGATAAATTACTCCAGGTGCACAAGAGCAGAGCAGAGGGGCAGAATCACCTCCCTCAACCTGCTGACCACACTGTTCTTGATGTGGCTCAGGACACGGTTGGCCTTCTGAGCTGCTATCACATACTGCTGGCTCATGTTGACCTTGTCATCGATCAGCACCCCCAAGACCTTCTCCTCAGGGCTACTCTCAGTCCATTCTCCACCCAGCCTGTAGTTGTGCTTGGGACTGCGCTGACCCATGTGCAGGACTTTGCCCTTGGCCTTGTTGAACTTCATGCATTTCACATGGGCCCATCTCTCCATCCTGTCAAGGTTCCTCTGGATGGCATCTCTTCTCTCCAGTGTGTCCACCTCACCACACAGCTTGGTGTCATCAGCAAATGTGGTGAGGGTGCACTCGATCCCACTGTCCATGTCACCGACAAAAATGTTGAACAGTTCTGGTCCCAGTACTGACCCCTGAGGAACACCACTCATTACAGACATCTACATGGACACTTAGCCATTGGACACAACTCTTTGAGTGCAACAATCCAGCCAAATCCCAAACTAAGAAGAAATGTTATAAAAAATAAAAATAGCATCAGTGATCTTTTTAAGCCGCAGAGCTTTGCCTATCTCAATAATTTAGCTTACAAATTACTTTTTCAAATGTAATTACTTATGCCTCTTATTTCACACTCACTGTAACAGTGGATCTCAGGTGATGTCAAGTGGCACAGCTTCTTGTGGTATTAATGACAATGTACATCAGCTGAGGGCCTGGACATTTCAATTTCTCATTTCTTATTTTTATTCATCCCTCCTAACCTTCAGAGATAACTAATTTTAAATACTATCCTGGTTTTACTTATTCCTTTGTCATCCTTGCTGTCTTCATTGAATACAAATTACATTCATATTTTACAAGTGACTATATAGACAACATTTAACCTAAAATTTCAAATATAATGCAAAGAATATATATGCAGGACACACAGCTGTTAGATGTTGGAACCGTGTATGGTTTTTAAAAGGGAATCAGAAAAAGCATGTGTCTCCGTATGTCTCTTCTTTGTGTTGCAACCCTAAAAAGTAAGATAAAAGTCATGTCTTTTACCTGTCATGAACCACTTTCACTGTGTAGCTCAGTTCTACCACTACAAGAATGAGTCTGGAGAACCAAACGCTCCTATAAAGTGCGGTGAATCAAGCATTTGATTGAGGAATACAGCTTACTGAAAGAATCAATCAATGCAAGCATCTTCTCAGAAGTCATTAATGTCCTGCTCTGGAATATATACAGCTCTGACACTGCACAAACCTTAAAGTTTTTCTGGGAAAGGTTGTTTTGGAACAAAAACTGAGGTGAAATTTAATCTTAAACTCATTTTAAATAAGACAATTTGGAAAGCCTTCTGATACATACCTGAAATCCTGAAATACTTCTGGTTAAAGCAATCAAAGCTGCTTTTTCAATATGGTTATACACAGTTAGATACAGAAATGATAGCTCTCTGCAGTAGCTTGTCCATCAGCGTTCTGGATGCCGTCTATGCCACAGGAATGTGAAAGTTCTTGTTCAAAACTGTAGGTGACTCAAGCCCTCTGCCAGGCTGGGGTGTCCAGCTGCCATTCACTGCTATTCACATACCATGAGGAGAAGGCCATAAAGACAGAAAAATTCAAGCATCACTGTCTTTCAAAAGGGTTGATTCAATAGAAAACAAGAAAAGGGAGTTTGAGATAATCTAAATAATGGGAAAAGTTCACATGAAACACAAAGACTTCAAAGGTGAGAGGGGAGCTTTCAGAATCTCCATCCTCAGGGTTTTTCACCATGAATGGACAAAGCCTTGAGCAACCTGACTATTAAAGTTACCCCTACCCAGAGTAAGAAGCTGAATTCCTTTCAACCTAGATTATTGCGTGAAAATAGACAATTCTTTCTTTAATGGAATTCTAAAGAAGTTTAAGATTTACACTATACCCAATATAACTAATAATATCCTCCCTCAATCAGATTGCCTGATATTAAAAGTTTACCAGTGTTGACAACATTCACAGAATGTTATATCCTCTTAATTTCTTAAACATTTTCAACAGAAAAACTAGCGAATGTAGTGTCAAAGGTCAAAGTACTCCTGAGTAAAACATATGGAAACAGCTAAAAAATCTTGCTTCTTTCCTTTCTCAGTTACTGCAAATGCAATGAGAAATTGCTACATCCTTTACAGGATGGAGACTTTTCTTTGTAATTGTAATGGATGAAATTTACTTTTTATTTACTTCATCATGATGATGATGACAATGATGATGGCTGTCATGATACCGTTGGAGATATAAGATGAAAGCTGGGACTTTTAGGAAGAACAGAAAATTATTTCCACAGATTTCTATCAATATTTTTGGATCACGTTGAAAAATATTCAAAACAACAGTACACAACAGCATTTACAACCCATCCGTTTATTCTCTACTCTCAACATAAATACACCTTAAGACCCCTTAAGACAGAAATCACAGAATCAGAGAATGATTTGTTTTTCGAAGGAACCTTTGGCAGGGGGGTTGGACCCGATGATCTCTTGAGGTCCCTTCCAACCCCTAGGATTCTGTGATTCTGTGATTCAAGGATCACCTAGTTCCACCATGGTAGAGATACTCTGCACTAGACCAGGCTGCTCAAAACCCCATCCAACCTGGCCCTGGACACTACCAGGGAGCGGGCAGCCACAGCTTCTCTCAGCAACCTGTGCCAGTGTGTCATCAACTTCACAGTAAAGAATTTTTTCCTAATATCTAATCTAAATCTCTCACCTTCACTTTAAGACCATTACCTCCTGTCCTATCACTCTATTCACTTTTAAACAGTCCCTCTTTAGCTTTTCTGTAGGTCCCTTCAGGTACTGGAAGGCTGTTATTAAGGCTCCCCAAACCTTCTTCAGGCTGTTGTCGTGGGTCATCTTGCTGAGTGTACACTCAGTCCGCTGTCCATGTCACTGACAAAGATGTGGACAAAACCAAAACCAAAACAGCGCTGGTTCCAATGTCAACCACTGAGGAGCACCACTCATCACTAGTCTCCACTTGGACATCGAACCCATGACTATTTAAGTGCAACCATCCATCCAGTTTTTCCTTACCCAAGGAAAAATCCTTTAAGGCAAATATGACAAACATGACACATAAACCTTAGGTGGTTCTAATAAAGTTATGTGAGATGCCTGTAGCCTAAAGTAGCAAGCAATGTAAGATCTTTAAGCAATATAGTAGAAAATAAACATATTAATTACTAAGGGGAAAACAGGTAGTAACTACTACATAGCGGAACTTCCCATGTTATGTAATCCATAGGAACACTTATATTGTGGGGGTGTGCATAGCACATATATAGCATGTCTGGGCAGAATTTTTTTTTTAGTTTATGCCTAATAATATTCATTTGCTGTACATGTCACATGTCTGACACTTTGGTCAATCACATCTCATGAGCCCAGAGCTCTAACAGGCATCCAGAGGGTTTCCAACATAGAGGATAAAAACAGTGGCAGATAAGAAGATTTGGGAAATGACAGGGATGAAAACAGAGGAAGAGGCTGCTCTCCATCAGGGCGGCTAGGAATATGCACAAGGTATCAGTCTTTCCCTCTATACTGCATTTTGCAGCAGCACAAGGAAAAGCAGTTGGATGAAGAAAGGCAGAAAATGTCTTTGGCTGTGTGTATCAGTGGCACAGGTTAATCTTTACGTCATCATTACTGCATCATCACCACCGCATCATCAATCACCACTACAGCACAAAGATACTACTGTGTTTCAGTAGGGATTATTATTTCTATGCAGATTATTTTTTTAAAGTGGTGAAACATCTGAGTAATGTCCAGGATTTCACTGGAAACAACTCATTTTATTTGTCTTATTAAAGACAGTTAAAGCACAGACAACACACTGAAGTGAGATTACTCTCTCAACAATTAATCCTGAATCAACCAAACATATATGGGTGAATTGGTGGTCTACTCTCCTGCACCCCCTGCCTTTTTAGCACCTTTTTCAGCTATCCTTTCACATAAATGAACACCATTTGAGTTACATACCAAATTTCCTTTTAAAAAAAATCTAGAAATATCTAAAAAGCTGACAAATTTTAGAGGAAGTCCCAGGATGAAAATTCCATCTTTTTGTGTTTTGTTACAGGTAGTATGTAACATAAATGTAAATGTGGAATAAGAATGAGGTAAAAATCAACAGAGATTTGCTATGCTGTTGCAAGCAGTAGATGGTAAATTATTCAGAACTTAAAAGTAAAAGTGCATAGTAGAGATGTAAGGCTTATTAATCATATTAAAGATACTCATATTAATCATACTAAGGATTGTTCTTGTAAGTGGCATCTGTTTCCTCCTGCCAAACTTTGAGAAATACTATGTTTAACATCCATTTGCCCAGTTGATGACTACTCTACGATTTCAGAGAGCCTGGACTCACCTGAGACCTTAACACAGAGCAAGGAAACAAGTGCTGCAGATGTCTTCTCTTCACTGCTGATTTCTGCGTACTTGATCTTATAACAGTAAATTGAACAAAAGCTCTATTCATTGGATTTTCTGGGTGCAAGATGAAGTCCCTCAGTGACTCCTAGCACATCATTCAGCCACTTCCCTCTCTATAGAGATCATTGTAAAGCCATAGCAATGAATTAATCAAGGCATAAGTATGACGTGGCTTAGGCTTTGAGAGTGTGCAGGCTGGGAGACTATGAGAAATCACTACTTCTTCCTTCCACCCTATCAGGTACCAGGAAAGAAGCAATCCCCAGTTCCCTTTGAAACACAAATAATTTTTTGCTATAAATGCAGATTTACATTTCAGCTCAATGCAACAGCCAACACACCCTGATAAGGATAGGGAGGCACTACACACATTGTACAGTGCAGGTCAAAACATAGAAAGTCCCAAGAGAAATGCAGATGGCATATCCTTAGGGGACGTACTTCTGTGCTTGGTATGGCTAAAAATTCTGGAGTCACTCAGTTAAATTCCTATAATTACAATTCATAAGAATGCATTTGGCCTCCCTCAGGTCATTAATGAGTAAATAATCCATGATAAAGCCAGTTTTCGGTAATGGAGTTTTGCACACTAATGTTCAAAGCATTAAATATACTTTTTGCTGTCTCAAGGTGATGGGTCATCACCTTAAAAAACAGACGCTCTTCTTTGCAGAAATAAATTGCCTCAGACTCAGTGGATACTCAGCGTGCTCTCTACCCCTTGGAGATCAGTAATGATGCTTCCTTTCCTATCATAATAACACTCAAATAGTATGACTGGCCTGACTCAGCAGCCCATGAGATGTGTCCTGTCTCATGACAGGATCTTTGCGTATGTCAGAAACAATAGCTATGCCATAGGATGATTTATAAAAAAGAGATTTGAAAATAAGTATTTTGGTGACTATTCCACATAACTGACAATCTGGGGGAGAACACAAAACTGACCTTGTTCGCAAATGCATATTAAGCCAAGGGGATGGGAATGCTTTCCTGAATTATAAACAAAAAGTAAATTGTTCTTCCAATTTAGAAAACTAGAAGAAAAATTACATTGTAACCTTTAGGGTTTCTGAGAACTTACATTATTACATTGTCATTTTGACTGTGTAGGGAAACAATAAAACTTGAATATGTCACATCAGTAAGAAGAGCATTGCAAAATTTCAGAATAATAACAGTATGTTTGGGCCGTTGCTCCATATTGTTCAGGATTTCTGAAAATGATTTTTTAGACAAGTCACAGCAGCAGTTAGACTTTGTGGTTTTGGATTGGGTACATTCCCGGTGTCTGTGTCTCCCAGGAGTTCTGTCATGGTGCTTACTTGAAAAGATGGATGAGAAAATGATGCCCCTTTCTTTCTATAGGAATTTTACTTTGGTTGATGCTCATCCATAATTAGCAATTATCTAATAAATACAATAAACTCTTGAATTACTGGTAAAATGTTTAAAAACACTATTGAATTACTGGTAAAATGTTTAAAAACAAATCTGCTTATTCTTGAAATTAATTAAATCCTGTGGGCAAGGTATTTGAAATTACGTTCCCCCCCATTGTTGTCTCTCTCTTTTCAGCATGCAGCCAGTCCCAGAACTGTTATAAAGCACAATAAGAAAGGAAATTCACACGTTCACTGGCCACCATCATTTTCTGAATATTGGGTGGTAATACAACTTAGCATGGCCTTATAAAAAGATGCACAGAAAGGAGAATGAAACCATTTCAGAAATGAATGCTGATCCCCAGCCTTAGTTTTCATCCTAAACCAATCTAGATCTCTTATGTATTCATGAATTGGCTGATGCAGTTGCCAAACCACTCTCCATGATATCTGAAAAGTCATGGCAGTCAGGTGAAGTCCCCAGTGACTCAAAGAAGGGAAACATTGCACCCGTTTTTAAAAAGGGTAGAAAGGGGAATGCTGAGAACTACTGACCTGTCAGCCTCACCTCTGTGCCTGGGAAGATCATGGAACAGATCCTTCTAGAAGCTATGCTGAGGCACATGCAGGACAGGGACATGATTTGATACAGCCAGCACGGTTTTACCAATGGCAAGTCCTGCCTGACCAACCTAGTGGCTTTCTACAATGGAGTAACTGCATCAATGGACAAGGAAAGAGATATGGATGTCACCTATCTGGATTTCTGCAAGGTCTTCGACACAGTCCACCACTACATCCTTCTTTCTAGCTTGGAGAGATAAGGATGTGATAGGTGTTCAATGGATAAGGAATTGGCTGGGTGGTCACATCCATAGGGTGGTGGTCAATGGCTCCAAGTCCAGATGGAAGCTGATGACAAGGGTCTGTGCTGGGGCCGGTGCTGTTTAATACCTTTATTAATGATATTGACAGAGGGATTGAGTGCACCCTCAGCAAGTTTGCTGATGATACCAAGCTGGGTCGTGAAGTTAAAGTCCCAGAGGGACAGGATACCATCCAGACGGACCTTGACAAGCTGGAGAAGTGGGCCCAGGTGAGCCTCATGAGGTTCAACAAAGTCAAGTGCAGGGTCCTGCATCGGGGACAACCCCTGTCGTCTCTACAGGTTAGGAGTTGATGTGCTTGAAAGCAGCCCTGAGGGAAAGGACTTGGGAGTACTCATGGATGAAAAGATAGACATGAGCCACCAATGTGCATCTGCTGCCCAAATGGCCAACTGAATCCTGGGCTACATCAAAAGAAGTGTGGCCAGCAGATCAAGAGAGGGGAGTCTGCCCCTCTACTCTGCTCTGGTGAGACCTCACCTGGAATACTGTGTCCAGCTTTGGAGCTCTCAGCACAAGAAGGACATGGACCTGCTGGAATGGGTCCAGAGAGACACAAAAATGATCAAAGGGCTAAAGCACCTCTCCTGTGAAGTTAGGCTGAGAGAGTTGGCCTTGTTCAGATTGGAGAAGAGAAGGTTCCAGTGGGACCTTTAGTGGCTTTCTAATACCTGAAAGATGCCTATTAGAAAGCTGAGGAAAAACTGTGGGCATGTAGCAGTAGGTTGAGGGGTAGTGGTTTTAAACTAGAAAAGGGGAGATTCAGGTTGGATATTAGGAAAATGTTCTTCAATATGAGGGTGGTGGATTGTGATGGAAAGCCACTCGAATGCAGGGTTTTAAAAATAAGAATAATTTATTTTTGAACCACATGCATTCAATAAGTCACTACTGCAGGTTTCAGGGATACAATGGAGAAATGTGATATTGCTGTTTTAGAAGTACAAGTACACTTATCACAACCACAAGAGATCCACAAAATACATTACTGCCAACATAACTGTAACGGAATTCAGTATTACTGCCCACAACCGAGTCACATCACTCACAGTTACCACCCCAAGGCAATTCACAAGTTTCAATATTACAACCACAGCAGGTTCACAGAACACACCATCACAAGTGCACTAAATACTACATGTGTGTTAGTTAATTACCTGAGACTACAAGCTTAAAGCATAGCAAATACCCGCTTACCCATCTATCTGGTAAGGGTTCTCAGTACATTACCTTAGCCAGCATCCTGGCTAAGGGGGAAGAGTCTCCTTGCAGAGTTGGAAAAGCCACACCCCCATCTCAGACTGAATCCAAGGGGTTTTATTTCTTTTTTTTTTTTTTTTTGCCTCATCTATGTGTCAGTGGGCAGGACTGTGTCCTAGTGGACAATGCCACCTTCCATTTTTGTCATTAGCAGTGATCCCCCTTATCTTATGCCCTATCTGTTGCATATCTTTGCATTGTAGACCCTCTTGCTGGCCTTTATCTCACTGCCAGACAGCTGAATAGTGGCTTGATTGGGACTCAGGGCATATTTGTTGAAGGAATTCAGGAAGGAATTTCAGGTTCAGATGAAGGAATTTCAGGTTCAGATTAGATGTTAGAAAAAAAAATTTTTACTGAAAGTGCTGTCAGGGCCTGGAACAGGCTGCCCAGGGAGGTAGCTGAGTCACCTTCCCTGGATGTGTTTAAAAAAAGGGTAGATGAGGTACTTAGGGATATGGTTTAGCATAGGACGGGAATAGTTGTATTTGATGATCTTAAAGGTCTTTTCCAACCTTGTGATTCTGTGAGTCTGTAATTCCAAGGCTCAACACAGGTTTCGGTTCACCATTTAGTCTCTATTTGCAGGACAACTCATGTCTGAGTTATCTACACAGCTCCCCATGGGCTGTCTCTGCTGAGATGAGGCCTCAAAGCAATTCAAGGCTGAGTCACCTGATGTCGCCTTTACAACCTCCCATGAGTCTCCTGATGACCTAGACATTGTCGAAACCAGTTTGTGGAACTCTGAGCCAGATGATCCTTACATGGATCACTGGAACAGGTTGCCCAGAGAGGTGGTGGAGGTCCCATCCCTGGAGATATTCAAGGTCAGGCTTGATGGGGCTCTGAGCAACCTCATCAAGTAAAGATGTCCTTGCTTACTGCAGGGGGGGGCTTGGGCTGGATGACCTTCAAAGGTCCCTTCCAACCTAACACATTCTATGATTGTGTTATTCATTTCCTTGAACAATTCATAGATTCTGTCTCTCACTTCAAAGTGAAAAATACCTATGGATACTGCACAGATCAGGAATGTAATTCTGTGAAGACCTGAGATCTGAGGGAATACTCAAAATTTAAAAACTGGAACAAGAAAACAGTTTCTCTTTGCAGTAGCCAATTTCAGGGCACATTGCATGTTTCTGACATACATTACGGTAAATCAGAAAGGAAAAGGAAAAGACATGAGATCCTGACCACAACTTTTGCTGAAGCCACTAGCATTTTTAACCAGATTAACCTTGTCTTTTTACAACTCCTTTTTTTCTTACTGCACTACTACATTGCAGCTACCAAGCAGCTTGTCTTCATTGATACATTCCACCTTTTAATCACAGCTTTTAGCACACATTCAGGGGGTCCATGCTGCTGCGGAGTGATTACTCTGTTCCTTCAGGCAGCAGGATAGCATCACCATGATCTTCAAATACCCTTACACTGGTTTCCATCTGGTTTCACATTATAATTCCAGACCAAACCCCCTGCTTTTTAGACCGGTATGAACCTGCCTCATCTCACAGTCTTAAAGAAAATTAGCTCCTTTCCTGCTCCTTTTATCCCTTCTATTTTGATTATCTCCTTTGATCCTTGCATTTCAACCTATTCATGACTCTTGCACAGTTGTACCTATTCAGGTATTTACTCAATAACCCACCCCATACACGTGCTTCAGTCCTGCCTGGCTCCTCTGCAGTCCCTTTGTGTCTGAGCCAGCTGCGCCAGCAGGAGAGAAAAGAAAGCAGAACAAAGTGACTTTTCAGTTCCTGGGTCAGCTGGCAGTTGAAATAGCCTCAGAAATAATTTAGAACAGATATAAAAATCAAAACAAGATAATCAGAGAGTCATGCGAACACATAAATCAATACTCTAATGGGTCACTGAAGTCACAGCTTGATCACTGGCAGGCAGCCTGTGAATGTAAAATGAAATAGCTACAGTAGGAGGTGAAATCTTCAACTTAGCAGCGCTAATGAAGTGCAAATCTTGCTAATATTATAGTACCTAAGCTGAGATATGGAGAAAAGAAAATTATATACGACTGCTTCTCCAAAATTCAGAGTGATTTGATCTACCTGAAGCTCTGGTGGCCAGTAGGAACATGAATTTCAGCCAGTCATAACTGCATAACTATCTTTCTGATTTAAAAAAGCAGCTGAGCGCATGGTCATGTCCTAGGAAAGTAAATAGGAATGAGATGTAGGTATGTGCCATAAGCTTAACCCTGTGAGTTTACAAGTGTAGGTATAGTGGGTTTGAATGCAGCATGGCATATGGACATACTCCTGAATTCAGATTCAAAACCAGATTAAAGCATGAATCTGCTCACCCCGCTGCCATCAGGTATTATCAAGGCCAACACATAGTAGGATTAGAAAAAGAAGTAAGTTCCTGAATGGATAATTATATATGCATCTACAGCCAACAAAATAAAAATAAAAATAATCTGTGAGTTGGAAAACTGCTTCAATTTGGAAAGAAACTTTCCTAAAAAGCAAGATATTATACAACTATTTATACTTAACATTTTACACCTCCTTCTAGTGCATCTGGTGGTGTTTATAGTCAGAAAAGCTTATTGGAAAACCCCTGTGTGTAATTGAATATAGCTTCATTTGTTTTACCAGTGTTAGGATATATGCCAATTTAAATATCTGCTGCTTGAAAAGTAAAAGATATGGCAGAAGGCAGGCAACACTATTATAAATCAGGATGGAGATGGTGGTTAAACCTAAAGCATTTCCAGTTTAATATCCACTACTTCAATACTTTGTCATAAAATAGTTAAGATCGAAAAGTTTGCAGACAGAGACAAATAACAGACACAAAAGTATTTCTAGAGACCCAGTGGAGAATTTACATTTAACGATTTCAATTCCACAAGAAGAAGAAATTAACCTTAGTGTTAACTGGTGTACCACTGTGATTGCAGGTCTAACTCGCATGCAATTCCATCTACATTTTACATTAGCATCAAATCACCTATCTGCAGGAAGTTTGAAAATCTGTGAGAAAAGGGAGTTACAAAGGCATGAAAAACAAACACAGATACCATTATATGTATGTATATGTGTGTGTATATATATATATATGCAGGCGCATATTTGCGTGCATGTGTGTACACAAATAGCCCATGCTCAATGTGAGTGACAAGTATATGTACTGACTGACACTTTACTTGCAAAAGCAAACCAAACCCATCCAGGACCCCCAATGTGTTACCACTGCAATCGCTGGTCCTCCACTGAAGAGTGCCTGGGTCACTCACCCAAGCCCGCTGGATGGGTGCTTTGATGTAATTTCTTTGGGATTCCTCTTTTAAAGAGGGGCTGTTTCTTTTAGGCAAAATCCCCAACCATAAGCTCTGAGACCTCATTTAATTTCAAGAAGTGTTCAAAAATTCTGGCTTTTGCAGTCCAATCTACAGTCATGAAACTGAAATCACATTTTTTCAGCCTATGCCAGCAGAAAAAAGTGCAGACACATGAGAAGAAGATGAAGACTTTGAAGAGTGTGTGAATGTGCATCTTCTACAGTTAACTATGCTTTGATACTCCTTAAAGTCCATCCAATTTGTTGGCTATTACTAGTACTCCATGTTTTTTCAGCTGGCTAAGTTCTATAGCAGTTCTTGGAGTCAGTACAAATTTCCTCACCTTGTGTGTAGGGAAAACTGGAAAAGGTGCTTCTGTAAACAAAACAAAAAATACATTATTCATGTCTCTTTACAGAGATGCAGCTGCTTCTCTCCACAAGGCTGTGTATCACATTTCGGAGAAACTGGAAGAATGTTACCAGAGTACAACTTCATTTAAAATGTCACATTTTTGTTTACTTGTCAAAGTTTGAAGGAGCCATTTTTCAGAGGCACCAAAGTTTCAAGGCTGATGGAAGCAGACTCAGGGGCATGGAGACAGATATACATGCAGTGCAGGTAACGGGTACAAGTTCTGTTGTCTTTTGCAGCTCACGTCCGCACTTGAAGTCAATTGCAAGCTCAATAACTGTGTGAGCACTACTTTAATCCCAAATCAATTTACTCTGCCTTTCACAACGGTTATTAGCTTGCATGTTATGCATGCTCACATGTTATGCATGGTCACAGCATTTCTGATCAAACCAAAACAAGGGTCCTTATTCATAGAATATATTTTTGCTGACCTTCAGATGGTCCCTGAAAGAGTGTGGCGATGTGGTTTCTGTGTTACCCCCCTCCGAGATTAAGCAGTGCCTCATTCAGTGCCCAGCTCTGAGTAACAGCCCACTAAAAGTGGAAAAATGTGGATGTGCTGGACTCTTCCCCTTGTCTAATGAACATCTGAAATAAATAGAGCCAAGCAAAACCTTTCAGCTTCCTGAATTCACAATGTTTTCAAGTCCATACCTTTTCCCTCCGTACATTACATGATTAGCAGTAGTATCATCCTTCACTGGTTGCTTTAAAAATTCACCAAAACCCAAGAGTCTTCTCTAGAATAGATGACAATAGTTGTTTTTTTTTTCCTAACAAAGTACAAAACAATGTAGCTCCAGTTGTTTTCTAGCAGCCCAGAAGTAGCCCAGTGCTTGCAAATCTCTGAAAAGGTTTTGGAGGATATAAGGGGAACTTTTGTGCATTAGGACATCGATGTTAACTCAGACTGCTCTCAGGCAGCTTTGCTCTAAATTTTACAGTGGTGGTCAGCATTTTAATGTTTATTATTATAATTTATTGTTTATAAAATATTATTTATTTTAATATTCAATTAAAATAAGCATTGATTGTTAAAAAGAGCAAAATTGGTATTTGTGTTCATTGGTGTGTCAGAGGGACATGGATAGATTTGCACATCCTCCCAATGGCTTTGCAAGCCTGAGGCTGAACCCAATTCCCTGACCAGGTGAGGTGTGGTAGTGGCGTGGTGTGAGTTATACTGGTGTGTGCCATGGAAGATCAGAAAGAGACAAGACTGGGAAGTTACTGATGTTGGCAATTCCCCCCTTGGGATGCTGATAGCTCTGCAACAGGCAGAAAGTCTTCCTCCTGCTAGTATTTGTGCAGCAAAGGAATTTTCCACTGTCATCAGTCCAGGAAAGGAAGACACTATGGCAATGGTATGACAGAATTTACTTTTTTTAGCAAATGAAATTAGAATATGTTAAGAAATACTAAGTTTATGTCAGTTTTTTATCCTTCATTTTCAGCTTTTTTGCTAAATTACCAATGGCAGGTTGAGCAGCAGAAACGTGACAGACAACTCCCTAAATATCATCTGCTAATTAAGTGATGATGAGAAACCAGTGCTAGAGAAAACTGCAGGTTTTGCATTTGTCACATGACAACAGCGGCGGTTAAAATAGTACTGGTGTCTGATGGATGTCTTTTCATACTAAACTAGTCTCAAATTCATTTTTTGAGATGAGAATTTGCAAAACTGACAAAGAAAACAAAATACGCAGCAATTTTTCGTTATAAACTTAGTTGGCCTAAAAATGTCTAAAATTTCTAGGTCTCCCAAAGAAATACAGGCTTAACAAAATTCAAGGCAATATCATGTTTTTTTCACAATAATACTAGGGAAGTGGCAGTACAAGCATAATGCTGAACCAGTTCCTAACTGGATCATGCTATCCATAGGGTTTGCTCCCAAGCTGTTAGTTATGCATCCCTGCCCCTCTTAACCCCTACAAGAAGTTGGGCAGCCTTGCAGCTAGTCTGTCAATTGGTAAAAGGACTATATTCGAAAGCAGTTTGCTAGAGCAAGTACTAGGACAACACCACTCGCCTCTGTAACAAGATTAAAGCAGGGATTGGGTAGACAAATATTCAAAATTAAAATATAGTAAAAATAAATGTACTGAATGACTTTGCACAAACTGCTACAAAGTTATACATTAATATCTGCTCACTTTTCATGGCTAGTGCTACATTGATTTTAGGGTTCTTGTCTGTTGGTTAAGCACCCACCCCACTTTCCCTGGGCCCAGCTGGTCATTCTCCCACTACCCTTTGTGGCTTAGCCGTACCCAAGACACACCACAGCTCTGGTCTCTGCACTAGTCAAATCTGTGGCCTTTTGGGATCTGTTGGGGTTTGGTTACCCACATAACTGTGTTTCTTTCCCATGGGAACTAGGGAGAGAGGAAAAGCAGACATGCGTGTGTCACTCCAGCTTGAAGTCAGGATGCAGCTGGGAGAAGCAGGAATCTAGGAAGTGCTTTGGGGTGACCTGGCAAACGTAGTCTTCTGTGCTTAGACTCATCAGCCCTTCCCTGAGCTTGAACAGCCATCCAACCTGTGCATAGCATCCCAGGGCTGTTCCCCCATCTGTATCTCTTTTGCTAAACTCTCATCCAGAAAAAGAATGAATTGATTCCAGCTAGCCCCTTGTCAGCTCTCCAGGTCTTATCTTGACCTCTGCCAGCTAACTTTAAAATTGTGTTTCTCTTAGATTGCTCAGATAACCTCCCTATAGATTTGGAAAACATTGTAGTGTCCATTACTACAGTAACAGGTGGACCTACAGCAGCTGTTCAGATAGGGAAATGCATCCTTATTGTCATCTCAGAGAGACGTGGATGGAAGAACCTCATCCCATTTGCATGAAAGTATCAATTACTGGACACAGACAACATGGATAGGGAGCACGAAATGCAAAGCATCAACTACATCTGTAACTTTTCTCACTAGAGTCATAGTGAGCATAGACCTAACAGCATAAACAGCAAGTTCCTTGTGGAGTTTAAATTTAGCAGGACAGATTCTCCACTAATGTGCATAGAGTCTCTGGCCATTGCTTCCCAAGTGAGCAACATGTGAACTCTAGTTTGGGAGATTGGCTGACCCTCAACCACTGCAGCCCCCCCTCAATTACTGGACACAGACAACATGGATAGGGAGCACGAAATGCAAAGCATCAACTACATCTGTAACTTTTCTCACTAGAGTCATAGTGAGCATAGACCTAACAGCATAAACAGCAAGTTCCTTGTGGAGTTTAAATTTAGCAGGACAGATTCTCCACTAATGTGCATAGAGTCTCTGGCCATTGCTTCCCAAGTGAGCAACATGTGAACTCTAGTTTGGGAGATTGGCTGACCCTCAACCACTGCAGCCCCTCCTTCACATCAATGGCAGATGGAGATTTTCAGCTGAAATGGCCAGGAATTTACAACAAAACAAACCAATAACTATACTGAAACTCTTGTAAGCACAATTTCTTGACTACTTATTTTTTTCTCCATTACTTTCTTCTAATCCCCAAATTTCTTTTGTGATATCCTCATGTTTAATAGGAAGGTTTTGTTTCCAGCACTGATAAAAGACTCTTTCTCGCCAATAAAGATGCTGGGAATCTGTGGCTTTATTCCAAGTGGATAAAGCCATTCCATATCCAATCTCCTAGTCATTTTGTATTCTGTTCATTCCCAGTTTATAGACCGCTCCCATAACAGTGTGGCGATTTTGACGTCCCTCATATCACACAATGGAAAATATTGAAGATCATGAACTTTCATCCCTTACAGTGAAGCTTGTTGATACATACTGCTCAAAAATATCTGTTTTGAGGGGAAAAAAAAGGCATTTATTCCATCTATCTGATAAAAACAAATAAAGGACGTTTGTCCACCTGCCCCTGTTTTATAAAGTACTTATTTTTTTTGGTACATTCACAATATCTCTACTATTTTCAACTTCTTCAGGTAACTACACATCTGATCTTTCTTTCATTTACACTTCAAGAAAACAAGAATAACTGCTCCCATAAAGTGCAACTTATACAGTAAAATTTGGTGCGTGTCTTTTCAATATAACTTCTGAGAGAACAGCAGGAGGTTATCAAGTACATGCTCACTTTCAACATTTCACTTCTGATGTTACAACAAGCGTTTAAAGCATAGCCCACTAAATCTAAAAAAAATAATTTCAAATGTGCTTCCTTAGCTTTTATGAAAACAGATATTCTGGCTGCCTTTCAGGTGTTTTTTTACACCTATTGCATTCTCTCTCACATTGCTTCAAGCCTCCATACACCACAGGTTGTCAGAGGCAGCCCCAGCACCGAAGGCAAGATGGAGTTTTGCAAAGCAGCTCTGCAATAGAGCTGGGGAGGAGGTCTGAGGAATTGCAAAATGCTTGAGTAGCTGCAGTGGCTTTGGGAAGGCTGGGGACAATCAGCAAAGTTCAAGTCCGTATCAGGGCTGGCCACAGAAGAATTAGCAATCCTGATGTGTTCATGAGCCTCTGTGCTCCCCAGATGTTGAGATAAATTTCACTTCTCCACAAGAAAACATCATCCTGCTCTTTCCAGTGCCTTCATTCCATTATCTCTCCAGTGGGGTGTGGGAGTCAGGGAGAGAGATACTGAGTCAGGTTTTCCCCTCCGCCTGCCCTCCACCTCCTTTTCTCTCCTTGCCCAGGATTAGTAAGAAGCTTATGCTTGGTGATTGGTGAAGAAAGGAAATGCTTGGAAGACTGGTGAAGAAAGGAAAAGCCAGGAAGTTTGAATCACTGGAATATTTCTGTAGTTGGTGGAGGAAGCTAGTGAGATGCAGTCCACATTTAAACTGAGCTAAGACTGCAGGACACCGTAGTGGCTAGGGAGCAGACTTCCTCTCTGCCATAAGTGATTTTTAATTTAGCATATGTTAAAGACACAAAGACATTCTGCTCATTCAGTACCAACCCCGTGGGCTGTCTTACAGCTTCATGGATATGGTGAGGTGATGTGTTGTAGTTTTGCATGGCTGGGTTCTGCTGGTGGACGGGGATGCAGGGGTGGCTTCTGAAGAAGCAGCTAGAAGCTCTCTGCAGGCCCAACAGAGCAAACACCAGCCATCTCAAGGCTGGAGTGGTTGCTGACCAAGGCAGAGCCAATCGGCGATGGTCACAACGCCTCTAGGAATCACATTTAGGAGAAAGAAAACCTGATAACAGCCGCTTTTTGCCACCGGTTACAGGAGTGAGAAGATGTATGGAGCTGTGCAGACACCAAGGCCGGGGAAGTGGGTGGGAAGAGGTGCCCCAGGTGCTAAGGAGAGAAAGATTCTGCTGACTGTCTTTTCACAGCCTGCTTGCATTCAGTTTTTTCCTGTCACTGTCTGTTATCTACACCCCTTGTTCATTTGGGATGTTATAAAGCAAAATGAAATATCCATTCTCAGAAGCAACCAAAACAGCTCAAATACAGCATGAACAGAAAGGACTGATAAGAACAGAATAAATGCTATGGAATACCTATCTGTATAGTAGGTCAGGAGGCTAAAAATCTTGCCTTTATCTGTACTTAGCAATGTTGTGAGTACAGTATGTACTTCTCCCATTTGATTAATGAACCTCTAATCAATGCTTCCTTACCTCCTTGTCTCTTTTACATCCTGATAGTGGGAGGTAAAAAGATTGGACTGAAGCATCGCCTACTACCCTAAAATAAGATTTATTGTTATTTGCCCTGATGTAGATCCTGAATAATAAAAGACAATGGTCCTTTGGTGGCAGGGGTGACTTACATGTCAGTTATAGTGGCAGGTCAACTTGATCAACACCAGTTTCTTTCCGTTATGATGTTCATTTTTGGTAATGCATCTTGCACAAATCCTTTAAAACTCTGATGTTTGTCTTGACAGCGTATTTTCAGTTAAATATTTTAGTTTTCATTAGCAACTTTCACATCTTTTCTACAAACACGGAGAGAGGATTCCAGGATGTAAAACAAATTTATGTTCCCATCATTTTAGGTGCCTAGAGGCCTCACATTAAATATCACTGAGGACTTATTAATTTTAGGATTGAATTATTTTTCGAATGTACATGTCACTGTTAGAGATATCCCAAGCCTGCCACTCACTCTGAGCTTACAATATATCTCAGGCTTTTAATGCCACTGCAACATCAGCTGTACTGCAACTGAGTATGCTAATGGAGAACTAAAACCTGCTGACACCTTCATGCCAAGGTCTTCCACGGAGTTTGTATGTGACCCTGAGCAAAATAAAGATCAAATTCTCCTCTTATAGTGATCAGGAGTTGGTGATGAAACACTGCAAAGGGATTCCTGTGGGCAAACTGATCACGCCAGTCCAAATGAGTTGGGTTTTTTCTAGTACAGTCTTAAATAGTCTTGAACACAGACAATAACATCATCCCAGGCAGGTGAGAACAACATTTGGTCATGGTCTCTCTGAGGCTCGAATAGTTAATATGGCAATTTAGGTCAGCAAATAAAATGGAGCTCTTAAATCTATGCTCATAGAGGTGTTGAGATTCTTGAATGGAATGTGCTAAATGTTATCAGATATCAAGACTATTATTCAACTAAAATTATTTGTAGGCTTCTCTAAAATTTTATACATTTAATGTTTTTAAAATACTCTATGCATTTGTAAAATATTTCTACTTCGTAGTAAAAAGTTAATGGGAGTATATCTATATTCAAAGTTACTATTTGCATATATGCATTAGGCAAACTATTTCATGCCTTTGATGTTGGATTGCTTCTTACTTAAAACTACCCAAAAATCTCTTGCAATTTATTTTCAACACTTTCATAACAAATATTCAGTGTTCTTTCTATCAATTTTCCCTGAGGAAATCAGATAAGGTCGTTTCCACACAACTCATTTGTTACAGAAACATCTGGGCCCTTCAAGTTCCTTGATGCATGGGATAAAGTATTTGAATTGGAAGTAGTGCATATAGGTTACTGTTTGCAATTCAAAGTGAAGTTTAAAATGAGAGGTTATTGTACAAAATTGTCTTATCTGAGTTTCTGTTTTTCCTAACAACCCTCACTAAACCAATAAGCTCCAGACTTTTTTCCATTTTGCCAAATTTTGTACTCTAACTAGCAATACCCTGAAAGACATTTTCCAGCTAAAACTCAATTTTTATTTTGTGAAAGAAAATAAAGCGAGACCTGGCAGAAATTGGGATAGGAATTGCTTTGTCAGAATGGCTATATCCTTCTGGGAAATAAATGGACTAGATACATTTAGACATTGAAATGGATATAGATAGGAAATGGAAGAATAAGAGACACTGGCAAAATTGGTTTGTCAGGAGGACTGGCAAGGTGTCCCACTAAACCATTCCAGTGCCTCTCCATCTTGCTGTGTGTCAAACCTGCTGTTTTCAAGCTGAGCTCTGCAATTTCCCCCGCCTGTGGGCTGGCTCACCAGACTGCAGTCCTGAGCTTGGAGACTGCATTTGCCAGGCTGGTCTGGCTGGATTTCACTTCTCTCCCAGACATCCCATCAGGAGCTGCAAATGTTTTTTGAATGCATAGAGACAACAAGAGTGAGCCTTTATGCATAACATCACAGCTACTGGAAATGCTACTATAGCGCAGGTCTGCGCACACATCTTGTCATACCATAAGCTTATCATTTTCAACACTCCACAAACTTTCCTCCTGATCCTCTGCTTCCTAGAAGATAGGCTTCTCCAGTCTTTTCTTTTTTTTTCCCCTCTATTTGACTTTCCCTGGTTGCCACAGGGTGATCCACATGCCAGCTGATCATGGCAGTGCTAGGGGTTAATGTTGAAGAAAGTGTTTTTTGAGTGGGATGCCAAGGGGAGTGGGATAACTACAAGCATTAGCTTCAATTACAGCAGATCTGTGAAAAGAAACCAGGACTGCATTTACAAGCCACCCCCATAGCAACAATATGACCTTAATTACTCAGTCAGGGTTATATATTATATTTACATAATATTGGAAACAAAAGAATACAGGCATTTAATGCTATTTTCCAATATTCCTCATTATCTCAAGGGAAAACTACTGTGAAAACAATGCTTGGAATCAAATTTCAAATATCTTCTGTATTTTCAGCAGCACTTTTCTGGGCTTTTTTTGGCTCTCAGAAAATCCTTATGTATTTATATATAGATGAGGCACATATCTATTCTCATAGTTTCTGCTGCCGTCTTCTGATAGCAAACATACATTGGCAGCACTGTGATCCCAAAAACCTCAGAGGTGATGTATCTGCTCTCCAGAACCTCCAGTGCAAATGTTCTCTCAGAAAGCATGATCACAGTCTAGTTTGCAAGACATACTCTAACATATTTGCTTCAACAAAGTGTTAACACATTAATGGCTATGAAGAAGCTTGGTTCTAAATTCATGTCACTTTAGAAAACACGGAGATGCATTTCCCTGTTATACATATTTAGGGTATTCATACCCCATCCCTATCAGACGCCACAAGTCTGCCTTATAATCATTAAATGCATCTTCCTTACACTCTCTTCATAGGTTTTTATATCTCATACCATTTCCCCAGACCAGCATGCTCTTACATAGACTGTACGTTAACAGCCACGACTTCTATGAAACCTTCCTCAGTTAATGCTTTAGGAGACTCTTAGATGTTTATATCAACCAATGAATGAACCAGCAAGTCCACGTGTGAGTACCACGTGTGAGAACGACAAACAGAAAGCTATGAAAAAGTATCGTTGATAATGTTTGAATAAGACATGGAAATAGGTATGTCTGTCCACAGTGTTAGCACAACTGCAACAATGGATCACAGGGTCTGAAAACTGCTGAGTGCTTGGTAGGAGCCAGCCCCATGCTGAACCGATTAGTAATGACACTGTACTTCTGATCAGCTCCTTGCTGAATACTAGACAAATCCAACGAGACCAATGGAAGTTGCTTATGTTTAGTGCATGTCAAAGCTTGACACAAAGGAAATGAAATGAGACAGAGAACAAGACATGAGAGAATGAAAGAAAGAGATGGAGAGGAAGAACCTATGGCTGAGAAAGAAATATGTGAAGCAGTGAAAAATAAAATTCTTGGCTCCTTCTGTTAATACTCATTGCAGTGTAGAGTAAAGTATTAGAAAGAGATTAGAAAGTAATAGTATTTTCATGAGCTATCTTGCCTTCCTTTTTTCCCTGCTATTGCACCAGTTGCTTTATAGCTGATTCCACATTTATTTACCTTTTGGTCCTCAAGCAATTACTCTGTGATTTCTTTTGCTCCTCTTCTGCTTACTTCAGAATTGATTTCCTGCCAACTTTACTCAGAGTCCTCCTTGTGATTACCAGAAAGACCCCTGAGACTATGCCTCTGAGGCCAAAGTCAACACATTAGAAACTCTCCCTGGGTTGTAATGTATTTCAGTATTCTTCAACTGATTCCAACCTAGTGCTGATTGATCTAACAATGAAACAGCAATATGAAAGAGTGACAAGTATGACAATTTCAGATCATGAGGCACTTGATTTACCCCACTGCAGGTCACACTGGCAGGTCCACATGGTTTAACTTCACTGCTTACCCAACTGATCCACAAAGCATTATGGGCTCACAACAAGCAGCGAGTAAAAATGATGAGACAGAGACCCAAGATGACAAGCAGTGCAAATCATCAGGCCTTGGTCAGCCAGACTACTTTGACATATTTAGTTTCTTGATAAAGTGTCTTGGCAATCATGGCCATCTGATCCACATTATTAACTCCATCTGAAAATGGCTGGAAAAGAGCTTTTATTTTATTTTTTGGAACAATGGCAATAGTGGGCAGATTAACTTCCATCCAAGACAGGGGAAAAGTGTAAAATAAGGTAAGTAGCATAAAATACATGCAGCTCCTGGGTGATTTATAAATCATGCCAGTGACTGGCACTGAAGTCACCTGCTCAGCCTGGTTTCACATGAAGTGGGGAGCTTCTGTCTTTGACACAGCTTCATTTTAATTCTGTATATAGTCAAGCTACTCTGATCCTCTGCAGATTCCAGGCACAGCACAAGGAAACACTGTGCCAGATCTTTTTACATCTCGGTTTAAGAAAAAGGAAGTTACACTAGGTGATGGTGGACCATTACAGAGGTTAAAGGCTTTTCTTACAAAAAGGGTGTACACTTTGCAAACAGGCATCAAAATCACTTCTCAGTGTCAAGTCAGTTTATCATTTGAGACAGAGCTCTCATTTACATTAACATGCACAGATTTTCCTGTATCACAACTTGGCTTGTGGATTACAATGAGTCTGTGATAGTTCTCACTAACATGGTGAAATGCAGCTTCCACCATTTCCACAGACTTAATATCATTTTATATAACATCTCTGGGGTTTTATTTTCACAGTGTGCGAAACAATCCATCATACCTTATTGTACTGTCACAGTACTGCAGGTAATATCTGATCCCAAGAGTTTATATTGAAAATTAGGTAAGTAATTAGGTAAGTAGAGGGGGGAAAAAATAATTCAGAGCTGTATTAAAAACTTGGCATTCATGGTAGAAAGGATTGGGATCTTACAATTTTGTAATATGCTGACCTTATAGAATTATAGAATTGTAGAATGGTTTGGCTTAGAAGGGAGCTTAATGATCACCTAGTTCCACCCCCCCTGCCATGGGCAGGGACACCCTCCATTAGACCAGATTGCCTAAAGCACCCTTCAACCTGGAACATTTCCAGGGATGGAACAGCCACAACCTCTCTGGGTGACTTTTTCCAGTGCCTCACCACCCTCACAGTGAATTATTTCTTCCTAATGTCTAATCTAAATCTCTCCTCCTTCAGCTTGAAACCACTGTCCCTTGCCCTACCACTCCATGCCCTTGTAAACAGTCCTTCTCCAGCTTTCTTGCAGGCCCCTTCAGATACTTGAACACTCCTATAAGATCTCCGCAGAACCTTCTCTTCTTCAGGCAGAACAAGCCCAACTCTCTGAGTCTGTCTTCATAGCAGAGATATTCCACCTGTCAAATCATCTTTGTGGCCCACGTCCAGACTCTCTCCAACAGCTCCATGCCTTTCTGCTTTCTGCTGTAGTGTACCCAGCACATCTCCAAGCAACAGGCTGAGGGCCTGTCATGTAAAGTGTAAGTGTCTGATGTGAGGCTGAGGGAGGCTCTCCCCTGACTCACAAGGTTCAGAAAGGATGCCCTTACTTTCTGAACTCCTTCTCAGAGAGGAGCCTAGGTGTGGCTGGGTCCAGTCTTAGTCCCAGACTTGGTCAACAGTTTATGTCTAAAGGATTATACACATAACCATACACCAGAGTCATCTGTTGTCTGCCTGTGAGAGCCCACAAAGGACTTTCACTGAGACAGTCTCACAAAGTTGAAAGTAACAGAAACTTAATAAAACAACAGTTATAATGAGTTCAGGATTACTGTTGATAAATGCACTTATTGCAGTAACACTAATCAATGACTGTAATTACAATGCTAGCAAAATACCCTCCCAGGTATCCTCATTGAAAAGGTGAAATCACAATTGCTTGTGAAGATGTCCCTGTCTTGGGTAGAGGAGTAGGAGCACAGCCCATCATCTGCCTCTTTGAGGTCTTCAATTTCTTCTCTCCCCCACCTGGGATAACTTCCTCAGCACCTTTTATACCCCAACCTTGGCTTTCCTTACCAGGGATGGTGTTTAACATGATTTAGATGGGGAATTGAGTACTATGGTCATGTATATTTAGCATGTACGCCTTTGTGCTCATCATATTTTGGGATGTCAACTTTAGTATTCATTTCACAGTCAATGAAGCAGAAGTTCCCATTCAGGGTACCGTGACCTTCAAAATTCTGCATAGACACCACCTATCTGTTTATTCAGCAGTCTCTAGACAAATCAGGGCTGTCCTGCTACTATAAGTCTCCCTCTTTGGCTTCTTCTCATACCTCTCATACCAACCTTGTGGATCTTCATCCACAATGTTGGTGTAAGAGATACGCAGACATGGTATTTTTAACCCCCTAGGTGCAATTTCCACAGGCTCCTCACTAGCACCGCATCCCTCTAACAAGTCACAGCTGTTTTAATCTCGTGGATATAAACTTCAGGTGTGCGAGATTAACATTTATTCAGAGTTAACACTTGCTACCTACAAATGATACAGTTTACAATACTATATAAAATCTGGTGCATTAAGATAAAAGACCTATGACCTGTGTGGTGAATCCATCAGTAATAGGCATTATAGAGCAATTATCTGCACTGCCCTTCTGTCAGATTCGGGTGAGTCCATGAAAGAAAAATAGAATTGTGGTCAGGTCGTCCTTGACTGTGTAGAGACCTACCGAGATGAGCTATACAAACACAATCAAGCTAAATAGTGTCCATTTGAAGGTCCTCACAAGTAACAGAACAGCTGCAAGCAAAACTGCTTTCCACTTGTTCTAAAAATTTAACTATTCGAAATGCATAAGTTTGCTTTAAACTAGCTATAACTTATTTTGCTGAATCTTGTCTGAAAAAGCAATGTATAAAAGTACAAATGGATGCTGATTTAACAGGGTTAGCTTTTTACTTGCGAAGATAAACCTGATTTCTTTAGAATAGTTAAGTTCAGTTGGAAGGGACCTACAGTGATCATCTTGTCCAACTGCTGGATCACTTCCGCATTTAATATAGAAATAAGCAAGACATCCATAAGGTTGAGAATCACCAGGTAATATCAAAAGCCTCCTTTAAATTAGAATTATTAAAAAAATCTCTGACACCCTGAATTTCCTTAAGGTAAACATGGCAGATTAAACCTCACTGAAAACTGTTGTGTCCTGAAAACCAAACTTTTAGGATCATTGTAACCCCCTAGAAAATATTGCTGGCCACTACACACATTTCACATATACCATTTAAAAGAAAATGCAAATGGGTTAAATGCAAAAAAAACCCTTTTCTGTTATGGCAAATATCCCTCAGATATATTTTTCCCCCAAATCTTTAATTTTTGACAAATTAATGAAAATAGACTGCTGGTTATTTAAAATAATAAAAATAAATGCTGCTGGTTTGGTGAGTCAGCTACACATAAGGAAGTTAATTCCATTTTGGCTTTAAAATGAAGAAAGTAAGATTAGAGACCAAAATAGTATCTTTAATCTCATTTTTCACTGCAAGAATATAGATATTTGAAGCCCTAGATATCATCTTTTTCTTTAATTGCAAATTGCCCTAAACCACTTTAAATCCTGAACAAGGCATATGACACTCATAAATATACAGAATTGCAAGCGAATGAAAGTTTAAAAGCTCTGAGATTTGAAAGCCTGTTTCACAGATTGGCAGAGCAATACAAAGAATAACTATACTTTAGAAAGTTCAAAGATCACTCAGATTATTCTTCTCTTCGAATACCTACCCTGAAAAATGTTTTGCACTTACCTCTGATCTCCAGGTGTGTTTGTGACCAGTGGAAACCAGCAGAAGATTTTCGAGTCTAAAACATACCGGAAATGAGGAAAAGTGAACATAATATGAATGTGACAGTGAAGAACATGAATAGTTATCAGCATTTTTCCAGAGTTCAAGGTTTTAAACTTAATATCTCTATACAATAATAGTAGTGTCTCAGCTGCAAATATATCCTAAGCATAAAACATTGCATAACTGTATGGTGTGTAACTGAGTGGTGCAAACTGTCCCAATAATCTTCATAGATTTTTCTCTCTAAAACTCTATTACTAGACCAATTTAAAGGAACAACTATTAACTCTCAGCATTATTTCAGGCTTTTATAACTGCTTGGCATGTCTTTAATGATGGCTAATATACTTCAAAGTGACTGTCTTCAAATCTTGTCCTTGACCATTGTACCAGCCGTAAGAGGTGTTTCATCTCTTTTTCATGTCAAATTGTAAATTTGGTGTCTGTAACAGTAACACACCTCTTAGCATTACCCAACAGCAGTGTGAAGAAAATAGTGAGATTCACCTTTACTGCATGAACATGACGGACCATTCTCAATAGCTACGCCAGGTGGAAAATAACACTTTAATTTATTTGGTTGAAAAAGCACTTGTTTTGGATAAGCTTTCTCTAAGCACAGGCTAAATATAACTGGATGCTTCTAGAACTACCCCAGCATTAGTTGAGTGTGTGTTATGAGGTGAGACTAGGTGGACGATCTGCTCATCCTGGTGGCAGAGCTACAAGAGGGAGTAGAAAGGTAAAGGAGCATCAGGCAGTCTGAGAAAAAGGTAGACTCGTGGAGCCAAGTTCTACCTTCCCTGAGACAGTAACAGACACCAGACAAACCCAAGATGAAAGGGACCCTGTATCATACACCTGCCAGGTTGAAGGACATAGGTTAAAAAGAGGGAGTGAATGGAAACAAGTCCATGCTTACGGTGGCACATGAACCTCCTCCTTGTCCACTGGAAGGCCAGTTACAGAAGGACACAAATGACAATTGAGCTGCATCAAAGGTCAAGGCTTAAAATGCCCACAAACCCATATTGTGACCACCTCAATGAAGAAGAAAATGGGGATTGTAGTTGTAGGTGACTCCCTTCTGAGGAGTACTGATGGTATGCTAAAGAGATCCCTCAGCCTCTTGCTCAGAGATGTGCCAACAGTCAGGGAAGACCAGGTGGGAATGTCATCCTGATTGGATCAGGAACTGACCAAGAATTTATGGGTCAGGATTAAAGGGATGGAAGGGACAGCAGACATTATAGTGGGGGTCTGATACAAGTCAACAGACCAGGAAAACCAAGCAGATGAGGCCCTCTACAGAGAAGTAGGGGCAGATTCATGTTCACAAGCCCTGGTCCTCTCCCTCCTCCACTGCCACAGGTTGCCCAGAGTAGATGTGGCTGGTCTATCCCTGTTCAAAGCCAGGTTGGATGAGGCTTTAGGCAACCTGGACTAGTGGAGGATGTCAGTGCCCATGGTGGAGGGGTTGGAACTAGATGAGCTTTGAGGTTCCTTCCAACCCAAACCATTCCATGAATCTATGATTCTATAACACAGTCTCAGCTCTCCCACTTTGCTGTCAATGAGAAACACAGACAATGTCTCATGGATCTTTTGATGAAGAAGAAAAGGTTAAGATTTGGTCCTAACCTGTGTACCAAGTGGTGGTGGGAAATAAATACTAGTGCAGAAGGTCTCCATCAACAAGCACATACCCTGTCTCATGCAAAAAGACATCAGCCTCTGAGTACCTCCAGTGACTCAACAACACATCTCAAAAAATTTTCTGTGTATATTTGTTCTTATCAGGTCAAGTTTAGCACTTCAAAAATCTATCACTTCAAATTCGCAGTTACAGTTCAGGGTTCTGATTAAAGCTTAAACAGTAAATATCACATCTCCTCAGCAGTTCTCCTTGATCTGTGGAATTTTGCTGTGATTGATATGACTGCAGGATGATACTTAACTATTCCTACCATACTATACCATAGCCCTTCAGCAGTTGGTCTTGTACTGTTCTACTTTGAGTGGAGAACAGCAGAGCGAAAAAAAGGCAAAGCGAATGTTTGCTACACTCATGTCTTTATTGCACACAATTCTACCTTGTTCTTGAATCTTTCTACACTGTTTCTTATGGTCCTTTAAAAAATTCCGTATCACAGTAGTAACCTTCTTGTAATTTGTTCTAATCTATGAAATTCATTTCAAAATATATTAGAGACTGTCTACATTAGTCTGCAGCACAATACAATTTAAACTGGAAGGGCTGAACATTATTAGTTCAATAAATTCTTCTGAGTTATTTGTCCCTCCCTTCCCCCTTTCAACTCCCTGATCACATTCATGAATCTTGTCTTTTAACTTGAGATAAATATTTCAGTCCCAACTCTTTCATGGAAAGGGGGAAAGGTATCCACATTGAGGAATTCCTTAAATACAGAGATATTCAGGACTATTGAGGGAAATCCTAGAACAAAACTCTGTGTGGATTTACTTTATGAGAAATTGTAAACACAAATATTGCAGTTTTCACAGAATCACAGAACTTTAGGAGCTGGAAGGGACCTTGAAATAATCAACTAGTCCAACCCCCCTGCCAGAGCAGGATCACCTAGACTAAATCACCAGGAACACATCCAGGTGGTTTTTGAATGTCTCCAGAGAAGGAGACTCCACAACCTCTCTGGGCAGCCTGTGCCAGTGCTTCATCACCCTCATGGTGAAATACTTTCTCCTCACATTCACATGAAACTTCCTATACTCCAGCTTTCACCCATTGCCCCTTGTCCTATTGGTGGCCATCACTGAGAAGAGCCTGGCTCCAACCCCCTGACTCTCACCCTTTACATATTTATAAACATTAATAAGGTCATCCCTCAAGCTTCTCTTCTCCAAGCTTAAGAGGGCCAGCTCCATCAGCCTTTCCTCATAAGGAAGGTGTTCCACTCCCTTAATCATCTTGGTTGCCCTGTGCTGGACTCTTTCAAGGAGTTCTATGTCCTTCTTGAATGGAAAGGCCCAGAACTGTACAGATATTCCAGGTGTGGTCTCAACAGGGCAGAGTAGAGGGGGAGAAGGACCTCTCTTGACCTACTAACCACACCCCTTCTAATATACCTTAGGATGCTGTTGGCTGCTTGGCCATGAGGACCCCTTGCTGGTTCGTGGTCATCCTGCAGTCCACCAGGACCCCCAGGTCCCTTTCCCTTATGCTGCTCTCCAAGATCTGTTTCCAACCTATACTGGTACCTGGGGTTGTTCTTCCTCAGATGCAAGACCCCACTTATTCTTGTTGAATCTCATTAAATTTCTCCCCACCCAGCTCTCCAACCAACTCTGAATCTTGCTGGATGGCAGCACAGCCCTCTGGTGTGCCAGGCACCCCAGTTTTATGTTGTCAGCAAACTTATTGACTATGCACTCTATTCCCTCATCCAGCTCATTGATGAATACATTGTATAGTACTGGTCCCAGTACTGACCCCTGAAGGACTCCACTAGACACAGGTCTCCAGACAGACTCTGTCCCATTGACCACAACTCTCTGACCTCTTTTCTTCAACCAGTTCACAAAACATCATGCTACTCAGGCTTCCAGACCACACTTCCTCAGTTTAGCCACAAAGATACTGTGGGAGATGATGTCAAATGTTTTACTGAAATCAATATAAACCACATCCACTGTCCTACTATCATCTGGGATGGTATTTTATATTCATAGAAAACACACTTCATAACTTCAGGAGAAGTATTTTTCTCTCTGTAGTTAAAAACAAAAAAGTTGCACTTCCTATATGTAGAAATAAGACCCTTTTAAATTTGTCTGTACTTTGGAATGGTAGGATACATTACGTTCTTTCTGCACTGTAATATATAGACTATCAAGTAGTCCTGCACAAATTCAATAAATTGCTTTAATTGTGTGAAGCCTGACTTGAATTCTTATTGACATGCAGTGAATAAAAATAAAGATTTTTCAAACTCATTGTCAGATTCCTATGCTGTCTCTGTCTCAGGATGGACAGGTTAGAGCTAGTTCAGCTACATCTATTCATAACATAAAAATGGATTTACTGACATCTTGATGTTTGCTAATGGATACTTTAATATTGTAGAGTGCTGATTCATTCATGTGCCCAGTTTTGTGTTCTTTTCTGAGGACTGTTTGATGACTGCTTCTTTTTTTTTCTTTCCTTTTTTTTTTTAACTCTGTTTAACACACCAGGGATAACACCAGTCATAACTCCAGTCCAAGCTAACTATTGTTTTGCTTTATTGCAGTGTGGCCTCCAATTAAATTCTCCTGTTCCTCCTCCTAAACAAATTTGTTCTTGGTAGTGCCACTTAAAATTAACAGTGTTATTCCCAGTCAAAGAAACAGCTATAAGAATGTAAATAAACCTATGGTCTTTTCACATCCATTCAGCACCATTTGGACATGGCAGATGTCTCCTGTCACCATTAGAGCCAGCCATCAGACCTGGAGAGAATCATATTAACGCTGTTTGGTTTCCTACCCTTAGAAGAATTTATGGAGGTCTGCCTCAAATCCAGTATGACCTTGGGAAGCTGATTTTAATAAACTGCAACAAGAGATGTAACTAATGCTGAGAACCTTTTCTCTCTGAAGCCATTAAAAATTCAAGGATAATGTTTGTTATCCTTACAGAATGAAATTTTATCATTTAACTAGCATACAGTAGAGAGTAACTAAAAACTGAGGACAGTATCAAGGCATTACATATGGGTGCTGGGGCTGAGCTAAGAAATAAAGGTTTAGATTAGATGTTAGGAATAAATCCTTCACTCTAAGGGTGGTGAGGCAATGGAACAGGTTGCCCAGAGAGGTTGTGGAAGTCCCCTCCCTGGAAGTGTTTAAGGCCAGGCTGGATGGGGCTTTGGGCAACTTGGCTTAGTGGAGGGTGTCCCTGCCCATGGCAGAGGGTTGGAACTATGTGATCTTTGAGGTGCCTTCCAACCCAAAACATTCTATGATTCCATAATCCACAGCTTTTCTGCGCAAATTTTACAAGTGCCTAACCACCCTCATAGCAAAGAATTTTTTACTGACATCTAATTCAAATCTACCCTCTTTTAGTTTAAACCCATTAGCCTTTGTCCTATCACTGTACTTACTGATAAAGAGTCCCTCTCCACCATTCCTGTAAGTCTCTTTAAGTACTAGAGGCTGCAATAAAGTCTCTTGTGCAGGCTGAACAAGCCCAACTCTCTCAGCCTGTTCTCCTAGGAGAGGTGCTTCAGTCTTCCTGTCATCTTCATGACCCTCCTCTGGACTCCCTCCAAGAGATTCATGCCTTTCCTGTACTGGGGACCCCAGAGCTGGATGACTCCAAGTGTGATCTCACCAGAGCAGAGTAGAAGGGCAGAATCACACTTCTTTTGATGCAGCCCAGGATACAGTTGGCTTTTTGTGCTGGAAGCCTGCATTGGAGGCTCATGTTGAACTTTTCATTGATCTACACCCCCAAGTCATTCTCCTCGGGGTTGCTCTCAATCCATGCTCTGCCCAGCCTGTACTTGTGCTTGGGATTACAATTTATACCTTTTGTAACAGTTGGGCAAGTACCTGAACACATCTTCTATAAGCAGAATGCTTTCGCTTTTGTGAGTCCGTGCACTCACAGGGCAGTATATAAGTTGCTTCATTAAACTAGTTCAGCAGGGAACAAGAACCCTGGAAACCTACTGATGCACTGTTGAGTAAAAAGGTAAGAAACAAAGACATGTCATAATTTAAAAAAAACAATCAAAGAGCACGATGACCACAGCAGACAGTAATATTTGGCAGCAAATTACAGGTTCTTTTTTAATATGTTGACTAGTTCTATGTGCAACATTCATTTTGAAAAACTTATATTTTTCTTTCTGTATCATATTGAAGATATTTTTACTGATTTTTTATGATTATTTTAAAACTTTGTTTTCAGAGTATTTTAACTGATCTCCAACATATACCCAAACATAGGTAGACTGTCACCAAAAAAACCACCAATAATAATCTGAGTGGTGAACATTCAATTTATCATTTTTCAACATAATTAGCCTGTGTAACTTTTATGATTCAAATAAATATTTGCTTAATTTAATATATAATGATTCTGTGTAACCTTATGGTTACTAAAAATCACTACAGTTATTATAAAGGCAGTATTTAATTTGAAATCAATATATCTTTATAGCTACCAATAAACATGAAACAACTTTTGTAAGCAAACACTTAACAAAATGCAAAGCAAGATTAAAATTGATGTTGCTGATGCAAATCACTCAAAAACTGACAAAATCCCTTTGGCAGCATTACACAGCAATCACTCAGGTAACTCCCTCTGATTCTTTCTGCAAGCTGAAACATTTGGTGCTGATTTTCAGGTCTCAGCCTTTTCTCCAAAAGGCAACAATTGTCTCTGTGGTTATTTCCATCACTGTCTTTGAAAGTGACCTTAATGCACCCTGTGTTCTCAATAAGGGCTGTATTTCTTTTCTGAATCCATCTGCATTCACAAGAAGGATTATCCAGTCACACCACTGGGGAGTATAACAGTCTCATAGGCAATCGAAACTCAAGTGCCTCCAATATTTTCTTCCCAATACAAGAGACGTGTCTGCTATATTACACAAAAGGGTCTTAAGCAGTAATCAGTCAGCATTGGTCCTGGAGTTCTCTGGTCTGAGTTGCAGCACAGTGCTGCAGCTGGAGCTGTGCTACCTGGGAAATGGATCCCTGCAGGACATGTTTGGGCAGTTCAGGGGCAGCTGTCCTCATTTCAATATGAGAATCAGCATGTTCTCACCAATATTGAATTCATTGTTTTCTTGGCTCGAAGCGCATTCACTTTTCACATAGGCTCCTGCAACATTTCTTGATTCTCTTGGTCTTATATATGGCCTTGCAACTTCCCTCTTCTCCCAGACCTGCAAACAAGAAACGAGACCATACCCTAACCAAAGCAAGCCTTGATTCACATAGGTAGGACATCCTGTTTGCAAAATGCCACAGCATTTCCGATGGCTGTGAAACCTGTCAATAGGAAACAGTGTGCAGTGGAAAACTTAATTACTGCCTTGTTTTCCAACGACTTTAGCCTGTCAGTAACTCTACTTGCCTTCAGAGTTTAATCACATTTAATCACAATTTATGTATATTCAGATCAAAATTTCCTGATACATGATAATTTTGAATATGGTAATGACAATTGTAACTTGCATAACATCCCTGAATTAAGAAATTCCATTTATATATATTTACATTACATGAATACTACTTGCCAAGAGTGACAATATTGGTCTAATGTAAAATATCCCACAGGGAAGTGATTGGCATATTTGATTATGCTTTCGTTTTGGGTGTTTTGGTTTTTTAAGGCAGAGAGCTTTCAATCTGCCTAAAACGTTACATTACCCACAGCGTGCTAAAAACTTGATTACAAAACTTGCATTAAATCTGTATCCCCAGGTGTGTGCATGTTAGAGTCAGTGTCGTGGTGTAAGTCTTTCAGAAACCCTGGGGACAAGATCCTTACAGGTTATGCCACTCAACAAGGTGACATGTGAACTCCTGTACTATGAATGCCAAAGGGCAGTTTCCGCCCAGTGAAGGCTCCAGTCTGCTCTGCGCAATAGGGGCAGGGTGGCAAGGGCTTCAGCAGACCTGCTCAAGGGGATATCTGCACAAGCAAAGCCCAAAGGATCTCTTGAGAAAAGCACTGGAGCTTGGGCAGTAGATTTCAAGGCAGGAAGATACACTGCAGGCAGATTTTGGAAGGCCCATGTGGCCTCTGGTTTGGGTGTCTGCCTTCTGGGCATCCTGAGGGAAGCCTCATCTGGACTATTCAGAGCCTGGAGGCAGGCAGGCAAATCCAAAATACCCCCCTGACAGGAGTTCTGCTGACCTTCGTAGTGTCTGGGCAACAGAACAACACCTGGCCCTTATATGGGGAATGGCAGAAAACTCCCGTTGGGCTTGACAAAGCCTCTTTTTTTGTTGATTGTAAATGAAATATTTTGTTATCTGTCTCAGGCTTTGTAATGAAAAGTTTTCATTTTTTCCATACTTCTTTTTTTTGTCTGTATGTAAACCTGTGTCTCAATTTTCACACAAATTTGAAAAATACTTCAGTATCCCACCACTTCAAATTTGGTAAACAAACTGTTCAAAATCAGATGCCCAGCCTGAGTTGTAAAAAATACGAAATAATCTGCAGTGATATTAACAGAAAGAGCCCACGAAACAATGATATACATGTGATGCTACGCTCCTTTGTGGGGATGTGTACATGAAGATAAATTGGAGGTACAGGTGCAGCATTGGCTTACTTAACATAGACGCAGATGGCAGTGAAGACATTTGCAGAGGCTTTTGCATCTATTAGAAGCCATGCCTACTTTTCCCTGGGTGGTTGGTCTCCAGTTGCTTGGCTTTATTTGATAGCACTCACCCCACACTGCTGTTTCTTGAGGGATGTTCTTTTATCCAAGCAAGAGAGAATAAAATTGCACAAGCTGGCTATCGTGATACAGAAATTTTATGATGTGCCATTGATCTATACTACCTCACTATAAGGTTTTCTGGGGTCTGAGTTGTTCCTCCTGTCTTCCAGAGGTACTTTAAAAATTATTTACTTTGTAATTGCAAACATTTTCAACACCATTTTTTGTATCATTTATGATAGAGTCACATCTGTATCTGAGAATGATGTGATCCATGCAAACCCCACCAGCCCTCTGCTTTGGTGTGAATTACTGAATAGCATGTTTGTCCTGTAGCTATCATCACTCCAATTTTATGAAGCAGGATTGCTATTGCAAGGCCAACGTAGGGTGCTACAAAACAGTCCTGCAACTTCACTTGCCACATCATTTAAACTGCTGTTGAATATGCTGTTCACTATGTAGCCTTCAACAGACATGTTTTTTGGCAAGCAAACTGAAGGACATGAGACCTTCACACCATCTCCCTTTGAACAGTCGGAAATGATGTGGTCTCATCCAGCAGTACCAGCAAGTTCACATTACATCTCCTCACCAAAGTCCATCCTGTTCAATTTGAGATCCAACAACACTTACCTCTTGGGAGTACTCTTGCATTCCATTGAGTCACTTGGCTGCTAAGCTGTGCAAATGATCTGCTAGGCAAAGTGTGAGATTCAGGACCTGTCTGCCAGCAGAGCCAGTTGTCTGTCAGGACAAAAGAACATTTCTGAGCATCACCTTCCAGAAGAAGAAAAATTACTGATATTAGTGCTTACAGAATTACTCCAGCTTCCCTCTGATGCTTACAAATCACTTCCATGAAAGAAGATAACAGGGCTATATTGAAGCATAATATAGAAAAGATAAATCTATCAGATACTGAACACCTATCATTATAATTAATTATTATTTAATACAGTTCAGTATCATGTTACCAATCTGAAGCCTTTGACAGGAATGACTGCTCGTTACAGTCATTACTGTACCACCAAAGCAAGACTGGAAGGAGTTGAAATTTGAACAGGGACTGGAGTGCTGATGGGGAAAAGGAAGCTGTAGGTGGAAATGCTGGTAGTATCAATGGTGGAGAAGAATTACCACCATCCACTTGGTATCTGATATTTGAAAAAGTGAAGTGTATGGAATATGCAGCCATATGCAAACAGCACATTCTGGCATTGCAAACATGTCCCAACACAGTCCTCCTCATCTACTTGTGTGATAATATGATATTATAATATGAATAATACAAATGATAATATGAACAATTGTATTGCTGATAATACAGATTCATACTAACTGCAGGAATGTCCCATGCCTTTCTTTGCCACACCTTCACCAGATGTCTCTAGAGTCAAAGTCTAAAAGTGGTCTTTCAGTTACTATTTTTTCTTCTTGTTTGCTGCAATTTTTTTGTGTTTCTCAGGAAGGTTGCATTTGCAGCAGACAGCAATACATTTTTCTTGCAGAGAATGAAAAGGCATTTCTACACATTGTTTCATTGCAAAACCCAGCTTCGTGATTCTCAGTTGTTTTTGCCTGTGTAACATCAGTTTCTCATTTCCCTTAACACACCAATATTTTCCCTTATCAGCAAAATGCTTTGAAAATATAGTAAACCACTCAAAATAAACAATGACTATTTTGAATATAGTGCTGAGTCAGAGCCTTTCATCAGCTTTATTGAATATTAGTCCTTCAGCATTTGTTGTCACTGAAAGCAGGGATGGACTTAGTGGCTTCTTCTGGGAACAACAATGGTTGCTGCTTCTCATAAAGGCACAAAAATCCTACTGGGGAGGATAGGTTCCCAGCCAAAAGTTCTTGAAAACACTGGAACTGGTGGCACATGTACAGAGCTTTGTCCAGCATGCCTTGAAAGGCCTGTATTTCACAAAAGGTAGACTTAGAAGTGCCAAGACATTATCATTTATTTAGGCATTCCATAGCCAAGAAGAGTGTTTGATGGAGGACAGGTGAGTTACTAGAGCACATAAAGAATACGGGAATCTTCTGTGGCATCCAAATGCAAAATGTGGCTATTGAAGACATGTCCTAGCTAATGGGGCCACAGATGCACTTCTTATTTCTCTGGTAACTGTGAAAAAAAAGCAGAACTTCAGTGTTTTGCATTTCGGACAAGACTAACTAAAAAGACTAACTCCAAGAGCTACTGTGCTTTATTAGAGCCATGGATGTTGCAATAATAAGGTTGCTTAAAAAGGAAAAAAAATCACTTTAGCAAACCTATAATTTTCTACACTCTTTGGCATTTTGCTGATAATACAGATTCATATTAACTGCAGGAAGGTCCCATGCCTTTCCTTGCCACACTGCAGTGTTATTAGTACAGAAGGGGAGGCCAGCACTATGACAGGGAATTTAAACCTGTGTATACCTAGTTCACAAATCTGAGGCATAATGTGTTGAGTTTGTCAAATTATTTCAGATCTAGTGCCCTCTTTCCTTTTGTAATGCTCTATAAAATTCTAATCAAATTAAAAAACATATTATTGCTCAGCTGTGATGTAAAATAACTTTAGAATGGTAAAAAAGTCATTATCATGCTATTAAAGTTGAGCTATGTGGCCTATGGGAAGTTTCTGGACCAAAAATTGGATTGAAAATCACTGTATTCATCTCTTAACCACCTGAAAGTGGCCTGTCCAGGGTGATGACAACACCTCATGTAAGTACATCAGTTACAAGCAAAATGGAGGCAGGAGGGATGTCAGTCCAAATACTGTACAGAAGCTGTTGCCTTGCCTCCAGAGCCAGCTCCCGAAATCCCCAGAATAGACGAGGTACGACAGAGAATGGCAGGAGTCAGTCAGAAATCAGACAGGAATCAGGGAAGGAGCATGGAGCATGGATGGTATAAGTTACATAAGACTCAGTGTTCAAAGGGGTGCTTGGCTGATGAGCAGGAAGAGAGAGGGGACGGTTGGTCACAGGCTGGTGGAGACGACGGCAGAGAGTGTCAGACCCAGCAAGGAAAAGACACTGGACATGATACAAGTACTGCAGAGCACCAGCCACAGACCTAACCCAGCTCAAGATTCGAGGTTCAATCTCTACACTGAGTTGCAGTACGAAGACTGCTATGATCAAGCACTAAAGCTTTGAGACCGTTTCCAGTCCAATTCCTCATGACTAAATCCAAGGAGGGTTTACCTCAATTTGAAAAAACAAAGTAGTAAATGAAGAGAAAAATATTCCCTTGTTAAGAGAACAGTAGTAAACCTGAATCCCTGCAGAATTGCTTGGTTAGATATACCCACCAACAATCAAACATCTTACACCATCTGCCTCAGTGTGCATAGCCTTTAATTTAACCCATTGAGACTGAATTTGTGATAATGCCAAGAGACTGGAAACTGACTGCTGCAAGAAAATCAACTAGTAAAAGGGCATAAAGCTCAGCTTTCAGTTTCCTGGAGAGTAATGTAGACTAATGCAGAGTGAGAGAAATGCACAGGTGGAATATTTCTGTTGTCATTGAGGGCAGAAGTACAAAAGCGGAACAAGAAAAAGTTGGTTTTATAGGAAATAAGAAAAAAGCCCTGTACTGTGTCCTCTACTAAAAGGCAAAAACCAACACCAAGAAAGAGAATGCTTATAAACACCGGTTTGCATCTCTCAGATGCCATCCTGATCTCATCTTTAGCAATACCTGGTTTTACACTGGCTTTCAAGATTTCCTATGAGTCTGTCTACAGATAAGCAGTTCTTTTGTACTCAACTCCGCTTGTTTATTTAGACCTCGAGAATCCCATAGCCTTTCTCTCCATTCCTTCTGCTGTGAATTGCTGTTTACAGAAGGGAAAATCTGACAGAATCTCTATGAAATAAAGGGAAAGTTTAGGTGACAGAATTGTAAGGAATATTGGATAAGAGAAAGCTAACGCATTTTAAACTGTACTATCCATTCAACAGTTCTTTGGCAACTACCTAAAAACAGACAAACCAACCAAAACCAAAACCACATGACAATTCTGTTGCTTAAAAGATGTTTTTAAATTTAACATAAATTGAATATAACTTATTTTCTCCTTATCCAGAGTAAATAAACTTATGATCCCCAGGGTATATCATCTAGTAAAAAATACCCAGGTTCAACACTTGTTCACAAATAACTGCAGAGATTGTGTCTCATCAAGCAAAAGCCTTCTAGGTATCAGTTAAATCATGTAACTCTTGAAAGTGAAGATGATCACTGAGTCACAAAAGAAGTGTGTTTTATGTGTTGGGTTTTTTATAAACTGGGACTTCCCATTGATTTAACACTGGAGAGTTTTCTCAAACCAAGAGAGAGGTTGTGCCAGAAGAGCTAACTGCTCAGCAGTAGGCAAGAGCAGGTAATCCGTCTCTCTCCCTACAGAAGAAAGCCTTGGTTTAAAGTCTGATGATGTGCCATAAAATGGTACTCTTGTTTTTCAGCTGGCCTTTATTCCACAGAAAGTACAAAGTGAGAGATGTCATGTTACCTTTTCCAAACCTACAGTGCCTCTGAGATCAAGATTAGAGTTTCACTTGAATATATTTCTGAAGATTAAAGTGAAATTAAAGACCTGTGAGAGCAGTCAGAAGTGCTCTGAGTTGTAGATATAATTTGAAATTTTTTTCTTGAAATGGAGTCTGGATGTATCATGCCCTGTACAAACCAGACAAAAAGCTACTTTTTTCCTTCCATCTTAAACATGGGATCCAGGAATCTGATGGACCACCGATAAAACAATTTCATAAAAATAGCTATTTGGTTTTGGAAAGCTTCCTCTTGTGTAATCTTAAATTTAATGATTATCTAGATGTTTCTAGGTGTATTGGAGCTAAGGATCACAGCAACTAGATGGGCAGAAAGCAAGCAGGCATTTTTCTGTTTCATTCATCATTTATAGCTTGCTTCGGAGATTCCACAAAGAAATGTGCTTTGGCCATCTGTGTTGATATTCAGAAGAGCTGTTGCTGCATGCCCAACACTTTTACTGTGTTTTCAAGCCAGTATCACAGTCTGCAATGATTTTTGACCTTAGCAGAAAACAAGACATGGAGACTTGGGTCTGGGCTGTTACCTGCTCTCTCCTCACCAATTGTGAGCATATTTTACTCAACATCACCACTGCTGCCACAGTGCTCTCCCAGAATGACAGAATGATAAGGGTTGGAAGGGCCTCTGGAGATCATCTAGTCCAGCCCTCCTGCCAGAGCAGGATCACCTAGAGCAGGCTGCACAGGATCACATCCAGAGGTAGAGACTCCACAACCTCTCTAGGCAGCCTGTGTCAATGCTCTGGCACTCTCACATTAAAGTTCCTCCTCATCTTTAGGTGGAACTTCCTATATTCAAATCTATGCCCATTGCCTGACCCTGTCCTCCTGACACCCACCCTTCAAGTATTTATAAGCTTTGATAATATCCCCCCTTAGTCTTCTCCAGGCTAAAATGTCCCAGGTCCCTCAGCCTTTCTTCATAAGAGAGAAGTTCAAGTCCCCCTATCATCATCATAGCCCATTTTTGTATCTTTGCCAGTAGCTCCCTGACCTTCTTGAACTGCGGAGCCCAGAACTACACACAATATTCCAGATGAGGCCTCACTGGTGCAGAGTATCTCTCATCACCCTTTGTGTATATGCAGAGCTGAACACCCCTCTACAGCTGACACTGCTGCTGTGATACAACCTGTGGCAAAGATCAGTTCCTGTCAGAACAGGAAAAAACAATATCAAGCCTAAAAAGCAGTCTCCTCCAGAAGACAAGAGGCAGGACCCAGTCTTATCTGCAGTGTCCTGCCCCAGGGTCTCAGCAGCCACTTGAGAATACAGTGGTAGGAGAGCTTTTCAGCACCAGGAGCTGATGCTGGAAAACCTCTAAGCCATGTCAAACATCCTCCTTGCAGACCTTTCCTCTGGACTTGCCAATGGGGGCAGCAGCCATGGGACTTCCACTTGATGATTGTTCTATTTTTAAGGTGAAAACCTGACTCTGCTGGTATAAAAAGGGGCACTGGGAGACAGGGCAGTTTCACTGGCAGAAAAGTTTCTTTTGTCATCAGTGCCCATGTGCTGCCTCCTTGTTGTCATCTTTTCACCAAAACAGTCTGTCAGGTCTTTGTTTTCTGACTTGTCTCGGATAAGTAATTTTTTGCAACACAGTGAGGGAAAACTAATAAAAATGCGGGGCCAGGAGGGGACTTTAAGTCCTACCTTGTCCATCCCTCTGCAAGAGTAAATTGTAGCCAAGACAAGTCTGAGAAATGCTTGTTTCTATAATTCCTCTTTCTAGTGCACTAGATAGCTGGAATGTTTTTTCTTAACAATTCTTTTATTCCACAGATACTCTGATGTTTGCCTTGTGCTATCTCACCAGAATTAGACATTCTTTTGTTCTATAATAAACCTTGATAAATCAGGAAACAAAACAAGTTCTTATGTGTTTCTTCGTTTTTTTTTTCTCAAGGGACAGCTCTGTTGGTTTTCTGTATAACTGCTTATATTTTCCTGTGAGTGTGCTTCTCAAAGCTGGGGGAGCTATTTGAAATAAGACTTTCCTACTTCCAAGACATTATCTGTTCTCCACAGCAGCAGCACTCTGTTGACTCACTGTGTATGAAGCCCTCCACAGATACTCTCCTGCTGGACTCCTGCCCAGTTATTCCCAGTCTGACATCAAAAGTTGATTTTTTTTCATCTTTCAGTGCCACACATTGCAGTTGTCCTCTCTGAATTTCAGGTTCTTCTTGTCAGCTGTCCAGTTTGTGAAGCTTATTTGTCATCCAACCCTGTTTTTCCCTTCTCTACTTCAGACGGGCTCACTTTGGTGTCATCTTTCAAGTCACTCAGTGGATGCAAGCCAGTAGAGAAACCTGCAGACACCAATTGAATTCTCCTCTGAACAGCTTCAAGAATTTTGCTTTTTAACTTGCATACTCATTTCATTCAGATTTAATTTTGCACCTACTTTTCAAGTCAATCTTTGTTACAATGTCATCAGAGTGGGAATAGTCTCACCAGTGCCCATTTTTGCCTCTTATCTAGTTCTGCCAACTCTAGTGTGGAAAACAATTAAGTGGCACTGGTGTAATTTATTGTTGAAAAATTTCTTTTGGCTTCAATCTCTACTTTTATTGGCACCTAGGATCTCTTGAAATGACCGAAAAGTACTGGAACAAATATTATATTGCTATTGAAAGCAGTCAGACTGCCTGCCATCTTTCTATTAATGACTATCTTTGACACTCTTCATCCCTTGAACTTCACTCAGACTCAAAGACTTTTCTATTTATTTTTCATGAACTTTCTCAAACTTTTCAAAGTAAAAATTAAATAATATCCCAATATCTGCCTTGCATGAAGAAAAATAGTCTATCAAACTCCAGTAAATACATAATGAAAAAGTGCATTATGTTACTCCATGCTGTGACAGTTTGAAGTTGTTATGCACAAACTATGAATCAGATTTGAGTTTTTGTACTAAAGCCAGAAGGTCAGGCACATACGTAAGCCAAATCAGTTTTCTCCAAGAAAACCTTGTGCCATAAGACAAAGACAAACAAAGGTGGAAGAAAGTGATAATAAAACAGAAGCAGCTTATACAGAACTACTCTTAGCTGAGAAAACACAGAAAACTTCAGGGTTTTATGCAAGTAAAACTAAGAAAAATTATTAGCATGTTGACATGCAAAGAGCTGGAAGATGGCAAAACAGCATTTGTACAAGATGGTGCAAAAAGTAAAATTTATTCCATGATGGAGGAAGCAGAATAGGCAGGAAGATGATACAACTGTGTGCATGTTTGCATATGCAGTTAATACACAAGGTCCTGATAGCAGAACATCCGTATATATATATATATACATATGTATATGTGTGTGTACATCTATGCACACTTTCATGCAGTTGGGAGATATGCAGCAATAAAATAACAACAGGTCTGTTAATCTGAAAGTGAAGTCATACCAGAGAATTATAGAATCATTTTGTTTGGAAAAGACCCCTAACATTGTCAATTCCAACCATCAACCTTGCACTGCCAAGTCTGATCACTAAACCTCACCTGTAAGTCTTTTAAATACCTCCAGGGATGGTGACTCAACCACTTTCCTGGGCAGACTGTTATAATGCTTGATAACACTTTCAGTGAAGAAATTTTTCCTAATATCCAATCTGAACCTTCCCTGGCACAATTTGAGGCCATTTCTTCTCGTCCTATCACTTGTTACTTGGAAGAAGAAACCACTTCAACCTTGGCTACAACCTTCTTTCAGGTAGTTGTAGAGAGTGATAAGGTCTGCCTTCAGCCTTCAGCCTCCTTTTCTCTAGGTTAAAAAACCCCTGTTCCTTCAGCTGCTCCTCACAGGACTTGTTTTCTAGACCCACTTGTGACTGGTCACCAACTGGACATAACTCCATTCACCACAACTCTCTGAGCCCAGACATTCAACCAGTTTTTTTACTCAGTGAAGAGTATGTCCATCCTAGCTATGAGCAGGCAGTTTCTCCAGGAGAACACTGGGGTAAACAATGTCAAATGCTTTACAGAAGTACAGGTTGACAACATCCGCAGCCTTTTCTTCATCCACTCAGATCTTCACTGTCACTTGATTTGGAAGAAGTAATGTCTCTTCAACAGTTAATCATGCTGAACCTGTAGCACACCTGGAAGATGGGAGTTTTCTTCTCCAGCAAACCCTCTAATGCCCAGTACACTTCTGTCATCTGCCTGCTTATCTTCTACTGAAGAAATTTCGAATGGTCCGCACCATAGTAGCTACTCACTGACAGTTTAAGAAGTGCAAATGCTACTACATTAGAGGGTCCAGACTTCACGTTACTTAGGACCGTGTACATACTGGAATGTGGGAGAAGCAAGTTAAATAAAGAAACACTAGCTCTGACCTTGCAGTACACCTCAGCCCTGCTGAAAGTGTACATGATGTACACCATGATGTAACTGCACATAGACCTAGGAGTCTCTAAACTTAGCAGAGAAGTTTTGAGCTACATCTCTCAGATCCTGTTCTAGAAATCCTACTCACAGCCTCACTGACCCTACTGAAAACCTGTGCTTGCTGGGTAGTGGAATTGGTAGCTGACAACTCATATCCACCAGCTACTTATTAGCTGATCTAGACTCAAAGGACTGTTTTCACCTTCCTTTCACCTCCAATGCAATAGCTGAGCTGCCAGATGAGAAGAGAATTCAGAGGACCATAACCAGCAGAAAGTCAAAGCACAGAGAATGTAATCATACTGCTATAAAGCTACAAGCTCCATACATAAACTTACCAAGGGACTTGGAGGGAAGACCTATTGCAACCTACTCAAGCTCAAAGTAACGGTATGCACAAGGAAAAACATCCTGAAAACCACAGGTATGGAGAGGTAGATACAGAAAAGGAGCCAGAACCAAGGAGCTGAAGTATTCACCAGTTGTCTTGGTAGTTTTGGAAAGCAGGGTATATGCTAACACGAGCAGGTAGGTTCCCATGTTCCTGCATAGTTCTTTAAAAAATTCATATAATTCCAGAGGACACCAAGGACATTTGAGTGTGCCTTTAACACCGAGATCACCCCTGGAGTCCGTCTATTCAGCACCTGAAAGGTTAGTTTCCCCCGTTCTCTCCCCAGCGATACAAGGGTGGCATGGGAAGTCCTTGAGTTCAGTTTCACAGTAGGTATTGAAAACAATTAAGTGAGCCATCCCACCAAAACACAGTGATTTTTTTTAGATATAGCTGTGCCAGACAAATGTTATTAAACCCTTATCTATGTGAAGCAAGAAATAAATCTGCACAGCCGGTGATCCAGGAGAAAGTTTTTCAGAACAGGGTATTACGAAACTATATGATAAGCATCATTCTGGCTTATCACACATCAGGTTCCTTGTACGCTGTCGAATTGAAGGAGTAGAGCTTACTCGGCCTCTATTGCCAAAACAACTTTACATTTTGAGGTGTATTTGTTACTTCCCAGGGCTTACAGCTGATTTGAAGATAGGTTAAGGGTTTCAAATAGGCCCAGAGGAGGTGAGAATGAATGACTAGATCAAACAGTTAATTAAAACTTTTTTGGGAGAAGTGACAACTTAAAAGGCAAAATTATAATTTTTTAACAATTTAACATGCTATTGTGATCAAAATTGTATTCTACACAGGATGAGAGAAGTAATTTTCAAATAAAAACATCACTGAAATATCAAAGATTTCAGTGTATGAAACAGTTTATCTTTCCCTGTTTGATAGCAGAGCATATTTGATCTTGTTGGTTTGAATATGATTCTATCTCAGTTAAAAATATCTCTTTGTTTGAGATTTACCCTTGAAAGCTTAAAAGCATTTCAATGCATTTTCTGGCAAAAATCATGACTTTCTTCTTTTATTGTGATCTTATTATCACCTTATCAATAGTAACATGCTCTGTATGCCTGAATATCTGGGCTCTCAGGAATGCTGTCTAGTTATCTGAGGCAGAAGGCCCAGCTTTTTCTCTGCCATTTAGACCTGGAAAGCATTGTTAATCTACCGGACAGCAGCAACATAGAGCAAAGAAACGAATAGGTGGAACCCTTTTTAAGCTGATGTTACTCTTTTCATTTCTAGCAAATATGTGGTTTCCATCAGTTCAATCAGTTGATTGGTTAAGGAGGCTGAGCCACCTCTGCACTGAGCAAGGCCCTGAGCTACCTACTAAAGCTAAATTTCACTCAGGTTGGAGCATGGCTTTGACTTGGTACCTCCAAAAGAACCTCTTCCACAAGTTCATGATATTCTGCTTCCCCACCTGGGTTATTACAGCGTTGGCAATGGCAGTCTTACCCGAAAAAGGTGAATTGTTACCTTGAAAGGGATGCATTCTTCCATGACACAGCCTGCAAAAATCTTTACCCTGATGTGATCCTTCAAAGACCCCTTGTTCTCCTCAGGAAACTGCTTCCTCTAAGGCAGCTTAGCAATGTTTGTACTCCTGCAGAGCCAATGGAGGCCCTGGGTCAGGCAGCCGATCGCTGATGTGAGCTATCTGGGATCTTCACAGAGGAGGAGAAACTTTTTTATGAAAACCGGGAATGTGAATCTCTGCAAAGCAGAGGTTATGGCAACGCAGCTATAGGAGTCAATATTTAAAAAGAAAAAAACCTTTCTGACAGGATATATCTCAAAATACTATTAAATCTTTCATGATACTTAACCAATTTCCTTCCGGCTTAAATCTTTTTACTATGCATGCCTTTTCTGAAATGATATTTCTCTCTCATCCTCTGGAAATTCCTACCTGCACCTAGAGCTGGTCATCCCACAGGACTAATCGGTTTAGGAGAATTTAGCAACATTACCTGCAGCATGATGTCTACTAAAAATTTTGTAACCATGATTAATATTTATGACATTATTGTCCCTCTGTAAATTTAGATATGGTGTCTCTATAGCTGACATATGAAACATCACTCATCTGTTTATCTGTATTATCAGTTACTAAAGGAGAACATTAAAGACCATTTACTATAAATAGCAAATTGTGGGGATGGGGAAGCTATCCCTTTTCAAAATAAATTAACTCAAGCAGTATCTGTGTGTCAATTTTATCTGTGTATCACCTTTTAACTGATGGACAGATAACAGGAGATGCAGTAAAACAGCAAATGCCAAATACACTGCTCAGTGTCTTTCTAGATGCTGAAATTACATATTTGCAGCCCTTCCTGTGACAAGTGGGGAAGGTCTGAACATCTGAACGTAAACTGTGTCTTCATTTTTGCTAGCACAGTCTTGCCTGTGGGGAAATACCCAGCAGAGCTAGGCAGCCCAGGGTCCAGCATCTTGGGAAGGCAGAGAGGGCTCTTACCCTTCCTTGATCATTGTTGCATTACTCCCACAGGATCCCTACCATAAAAGTGACATCACCAAATAGTTTGGCATCTTACCCTGTGCATCAGCTGGACAGACAGCAGTTCCTCTGGCACTCAACAGTTCTCTTCTTGGTATTAGTTGTGCTGGTGCCTACACTGCCCTTCATCCTCTGCTTCCCCACAGTGATATGTTCTGGGTCGTTTGCTAAAGACTGCCTGGAACCTTGTCCCTTTAGGCAGTATTTCTCAGCTCTGTCTCAATTTTGGGATACTGCTGCAAGCCCACAGGTAAGCTAGCTACCCACTGTGCCAGCGAAGGCTAATGGCAGCCATCATGGTTTGTATGCGGACAGCCCTTTGTCCACACCAAAATCTGAAACCCACCAGTGAACCTGCAGTGGACTGACCAAGGATTCACCTGAAAGACAATGACACAGCAGTTCCCACAAGCTGTTATTCAAATTTCAGTTACTAGATCCTTGGGTAACAAATGCAGTGATTTTTTTCAACTCTCTTTTAACCTTCCAATAACTTTTTAAGCTCTCATGTGTCAATGGCCTTTTGCAAACTGCTCTGAAGGTATCCTCCACCCACCCTGAATGAAGGGAGCCCACATGGCTTAGGCAGTCTCAAAGACAATGTTTTCCTATTGCCACCAAAACCTTCTTACCTCCTACTCCCATGATCAAAGGAAAACAAAAGTAGTTTGTTAAGGTGATCTACACCGGCTCAGCCGGAAACATCCCCATCTCCCACTCTTTTAGGGCTACTGCTGCTCAGCCTTGTCTTAACACTAGTGGCTGGGTTAAATTGATGATCTTCCACTGTTTGTAAACAAGCTCAAAGTCCCATCTGAAACACATATTGGGGAACCCTTCTTTACACTGAAGAGCACCTTGCAAAAGCCTTGACTCTTTCAGTGAGCATTCTGTGCCCTTCTGCAGTCTGGTTAAAAGTACTGTGGCTGGAGGGTCCCCAGAGGGGAGGAGTGCTCAGGCCTTTTGTAAAATTTCCTGCAGGAAAACCATCACTATTTTTCATATATCACCTGGGGTTTTTTGGTATACCACCTGGGTCCTGTCTCAGAGTACAGGACTTAGGCCAGAACTGGATGGTCTGCCTAGCTCAAAAACATGCTGTCTGGCTGTGAAGGTTCCAGGCAGTCCCTGGTCAACAGAAAGAAAGAGTGGGAGAATAAGCAGAAATATGATGATCTCTTAACATCTTACTGTCTTTCACTCTCACAGGCACACACAGACCCCTTACTCTTTCAACCACAGGAAAACATACCCACATGCATGCACACACTCAGTACTTCTTAGTTTTCAGTATAGTGTCATTGACTTCCGTAACTTTCAAATATCCCACAACTTGTCTTCTGTCTAGAAAACCCTCCTCCCTTCCCACATACAGGTTCTGAGATCACATTTTGGTGTGTAATGTTTGATATATGACCATTCATCACCGTTTTGTCTTATCCATTAAAGCAAATTTCTTACAGGATTGATTGCTATGACCTTCTCTTTATTCAGAACCCAAATGTGGTGGGTATTCAAGTGTTACACAGGACATTTCCCCATATTATTAGCTTAGATATTCTTCAGAATCACCATACTAGAATAGGAAAAGGACAAAAAGCCTTATTTTGTAAGACCTCATCCATTCTGCTAAGCCAAAAGTCATGCGAGCTGAAAAGAAGCCAGATGAAGTCTGGGCTGCTGGAGCATCAAAGACGGGCAAAATTGACCCATGAAGAAAGAGATGGTAGTAGAACAGAAAGTTTTGAGAAAGAGTATAAAGGGAGAAGAAGTGAAGTACTGGAGGATGTTGACCAGCCCAAAGGATAGGCCAGAACTGGACCAGAGGTGTTTGTTTGAGTTTCTCAATGCTGTTTTGCCAAAGAAATGAATGTGTTTTCATCCTTGTCTATAGCTTCAGATACAGTTGAACAGACTGTAAAAAATTAGTCTGAATGGTGCTCAGAAAATTTATATCTCATCTGATCTTTTTTCTTCTTCAGTACCATACTCTTAATGCCTCTGCTGTTAATGATGTTACTGTTGGAAAGAAGTAAATCAATGCAAGGGAAATACAGCATCCATGTAGGATTCCTGTCAGGGATCTTGCTCTGTCCCTCTCTGAAAACCTGAAAAAACCCAGATTTTAGCATTATATTTCTGCAGATACATGTTAAGCAGCTTCTGATGTCACTCTCAGACTCATTATGTTAATAGAGCTTGATCAACAATATCAATCAACATCAACAAGTTCAGTGTAAGGGCTCAAAATAAGACAAAGAGCTACATCCCTTGTTTGGCAGACCTTTGCTGTGCTGAACTTCTCACTCAGGAAATGGAGCTTCCTTTCAACATTTTGCTTTCAGCCAAATATTTGTGCCTAAGATAAGAGAAAGGTGCTGAGTTTGTTTCTACAGTTGTGTTCCATTGTGCAAAAAATAACAAAATCATTTACAAAAATAATGTTTTAAGTGTTGGAGGCTTTTTGATATATATCAAGGCAACAAATATCAAATGAAAAGCCATTTAAGGCTTTCTTTGGAGTGGTATTTCTCTGGAATGTACACTCCCAGTACACAAACTGCGCCTTGAACTTCTGCAGGCGAGCAGTGAAAGCCAAACTTTCTGGAATGAGCAGTAGGAGTCCATTTACTATCAATAAACATTATAAGCCTCTTGTGTGCTTGTACCATCTTCCACTGAAATAACACAGCTGTGTACCTTGGAAAAAAAATGATGCTAGTATTCATTCCTGTATTTGCCTCTACATGAGCAGGAAAAGTTGGGAATAAAATTTTCAGACACATTGCTCTTTTGACCACACCATGACCCAGCTTTTTTTTTTTCTATTATTAAACTTTGCACTTTTGGAAAATTTTATTACTTCTCTCAATATAAACACGTTTACACCTGCAACTCACTTTAGAAATTGTATAAAAAATCCTTTTAAAATAATAATACATTTAATAGGAGTATACCTCTTTTTCTTCATTGACACCCATATTAAATTATGTATTGCAATGCCTATAAAAGAATGAATACCATTCCAGAGTAATGGACATCTCAATTTTGTTTATACAGAAGAGTGTACTTAAAACATTTGCATTATGTATTTTTGCCTTTTAGAATGTACTTGGGGATAAATCAGTGTGATGTTATTATAGACGTGAAATATTCAATTTTTGTTATTCCTGAATTACTGCAGGATGAACACTATGTGGAACTGCTGCTAAAATGCAGTATTTTTCCGATCTGCCTTTTTTCTCACTTCAGAAATTACTCCAACCTAGAGGAACTGCCTGGAGGACTGGAGCAAGCTGAGCTTATGTCTGTACTGCAAACAAGGCTCAGGTCTATATAGTCTGCAGGAATGGGATGCCAGTACACTTCTGTGTGCAGATTTCCTTTATAAAGACGTTGTGGGGGGAGATCCAACTGGATTGCTAAACCCAGCAGGTAGCCAACAAAAAGAAACTAGAAGTACGCAGCTCCAGAGAGGTATTTCTCTAACATGGAAGAGCTACGTCACTGTGCTGTGCCTGTGCAAACCTGAAGTCTACATCTTGAATTTCTCCTTGCTGAAATTTCCTGCCCTTTCTGAAGTCATCCAATGAGGAGGAATCCGCAGCAGGAGTTAGACTTTTGTCACAAATGAAATGAATAACTTAGAATAAGTATTCCTATCTTTGAAATGAGGGGTGAGTTTCCATAATTTCTATAAATTCTCCACCATGTTTTTAACCCATGGTCCACCTTTGCGGCTTCTTAGGATTCAACAGAATCACCCCTGGGAACACACCAACATTACCTTATGGCACATCTATGGCAGGACACGAAGTAATATTCTACATCTCAGTCTTGTAATAGTAAGGTCACTCTGGAATACCAAGCAAGACAGAAATATTCCACATTATTAAATAAACATGCCTGTGCCAAATTAGTTTTTTTTTTTTTCAACTCAAATAGGGTCACTGCACATCAATCATGATTGCTTTCTTTCCCTCTGTATTGCTGATCACTCTTCACAAGGGTATTTTATCTTGAATCATTTCTATGAAAATCTCTGGGGCCCTGCTAATTCTGTTTAGCTTATTTAATGCCAGCTTCTTTTGACAGCAAGGCTATTTTTTGTGCTAAGTTGCCTTCCTGAAAAGCATTCCTTTAAAGTCAGGAGTTCTGCTTTGAAATATATATGATAGCGAAATCACAGATGAAATTGTTATAATAATACATTAAATAACAGATGCTTTTTGCAAATATTTCAGCAATACAAAAAACTTAACGTGAAAAATAATCTAACCTTATGTTAACGCAAGTGGTAGACCATTTTACCATGGTATAGTATACGATAATGCATCACAGTGCATAATACTATTATGTGATATGTTTTATTTTAGTATAACTGTATGTTTCAGGAAGAATGGTTAAGATTAATCCCAAAAAATATCACTGACGGCACTATATATAATACAAAAGACAAAACATTCCCCCTATGCTACAAAACAGTGCTACCCACTCAGAAACAAACTATTCTGATTGGAATTAAATACTTGAATATGATAACACAACAGAAATAATACCAGAAATGCTCCATACATACAGCTCTGTGTTTACTTGCTTGTTGAAGAGAAGACTTCGTGGGACTGAAATATGTCTCCCATTTCACTGATTACTCTCTAGTTGCTTTACAAAGAAAACAAATTTGAGCCTAAATTAGGCAATTGGTTTCTCTTACTTGTGAAAGGTATGTCTCTCTGTTCCCAGGGTACCCCCTTTCTTTTTTTTCATTAATGGCTTTGCACTGCCTGAAGCTGACTGACAAGTACTCCTGTACACACCATTTCATCTCAGTGCTCCCTTCTGACTTGAATACTTGCAAAGTAAACTATCTTGATACACATGAGAGGCAATGGAAAACAGAGGGAGAGGCATCAGGTTTTAGTGCTACTGTCCCTTAGACTGCTTCCAGAAATCATCTGCAACTGGACCACTTTCTGCCATCATCATTATGCTGTTAGTATTTCAATTACAATTAAAGTATCATCTAGAAATCAAAATATAATTTAAAGAGTAATTTCCAAACTGTTTTGAGTCTCCCATTAAACACTATTATCTTTCTCTTTTTTTCCCTGCAGCTCAATGCCTTCAGCTTCATTTCAATCAGAGACTGAGTGGTACGTTTCACTCCTCCGAAACCGTCTACCCATTTTGATGAATTCATTCTGAAATGCCATTTCTCTGCATCTCTGTGCTTCACCTGAGCAAATCTTTGTTACAACTGGGTGGCTCAGCCTGAATACCAGATTCCAGATTACCATTTCTTTCTCCGGCATTAGATGTGACTGTCACTGTTCCATTTGATAGCAGTTAAATGAAAACCCTAGAAATATTAGATTTTTTTTTTTCTTCATCTCTGAAGGGTAAATAAAAGTATTGGTTTGGCATAGAAAGGTTTTGGTAGTGGGCGGCGGGGCGGGGAGGGGGGGAGTGTGTGCTAGAGATGGGGCTTCTGTGAGACGGTGCCAGAAGCTGCTCCCATGTTGGACAGAGCTAGCTCCAGCCAGCACCAACATGGACCTGCTATTGACCAAGGCTGAGCCTATCAGAAATATTGGTAGTGCTTCTGGGATAATGTATTTATCTGGAAGAAGCAGCTGCACAAAATCTGCTGGGAGAGAAGAGCGAGATGATGTGAGAGGAATAACTCTGCAGACACCAGGATCAGTGAAGAAGGAGTGGCAGGAGGTGCTTCGGGGGCCAAAGCAGAGATTCCTCTTCAGGCCCCAGAGAAGACCATACTGAGACAGGCTGTAACCCTGCAGACCACGGTGGAAGATGATGGGAAATCGATATCAACCTGTAGCCCATGGAGGCCTCCATGGTGGAGCAGGCAGATGCAGCCGAAGGAAAGCCCACGCTGGAACAAGTTCTTGGACAGAGGAGTAGCCCAGGCTGGTGCAGGTTTGCTGTCAGGACCTGTGACTGACTCGTGGAGGACCCATGCTGGAGTAGTCTGGTCCTGAAGGTCTGCACCCCATGGAAGTAACCCACATTGGGGCAGGTGGTAAAGAACATCAGCCCATCGGAAAAACACACATTGGAGAAGTTGGTGGAGGACTGTCTCCAGTGAGAAGCACCCCACACTGGAGCAGGGGAAGAGTGTGAGAAGTCCTTACCCTGAGGAGGAAGGAGCAGCAGAAACAATGTGGGATGCACTGACCACAGCCCCCATTCCTTGTCCACTTGCACCACTGGTGGGGAGAAGGTAAAAGAATTGGGAGTGAAATTGAGCCCTGGGAGGTGTGGGAAGAGGTGTTTTAAGATTTATTTAGTTTCATTTCTCATTATCCTACTCTGGTTTTATTTAGTAATAAATTAGATTAATTTATTTTAAGTCAAGTCAGTTTTGCCTGATGACGATAATTGGTAAGTGATTTCTCCCTGCCCTTATCTCAACCCATGAGCCTTTCAATGTAATTATCTTCTGTCCAGAAGGGCAGTGACACAGCAAGTTGGTGGACACCTGGCTTCCAGCCTGGGTCAACCCACTGCACATACACTTACTAAAAGCACAGTCTGTTTCTAGCGGGTGCACCTGTATGCAGTGATGCACCCAAATACCTCAGCTGTAATCTGAGGGTGATGGCTGAAAAACTCCAGAAAAACTTCCTCATGGTCTACCAGAAAATAAACACTAGCTGTTATCCAGCTTTAAGCAACATGTAGTTAAATTGGTGTGCTTGGCCTGATGCATACAAGTAAACTCTGTCCAATATGATTTCCCTTGATTATAGTAATTTCAGACAAAAATATGCACTTCTTACTTTCTTTATACTCTCAGATTTCAAACGCACAAATAAGCAACCCGAGACTCTCATGTTACCTTTCACCATTTGCTAAGTCCAGCAGCAGCTCTTTTCTAGGCTCCTAGCTAAATCTGGGTGTAAGATGCATTTACCTGGGTTCTGATCCTACTGCAATGAAAGGTCCATGCTCTCTTCTGACCCTTGCTGAATGCCAATCACACTTCTTAATGTTTCACTATAGAACTTTATAAACAATATTTCTGCATATTCCACATAAATATATACATTTTTAGGAAAGCTTTAAATGCTGGCATGTTGACAGTCTGCCTCATGCTTCATCTCCCTTTCACATGGAGCTCTCACATCATCATTTGTGAGGGGATTAGCACACTCTCCTGCATCATACGTCATGGGAGACTGAAGTGACACTCAAACTCCTGCACTTCTGGTCTCTGCAGCAGAACAGCATAACTGCTCCATCACAGAGTCACGGGTGATCTCAGCTGAGTAGTGAGGGTCGGATTATATCAATTAAATCACTGCTTCTATTTTCCCTTGGGTTCAAGAAACAAATGTTTCAGACTAGCTGCTGCCATGAGTGTGGTCTAGCAGCAATGAATTGCTAAAGCTGAAAAGAAAGCAAAAACTGATTGGCATAAGTATTGCTAATATGCTGGGATAGTTTTCACTGGATCTTTAACTCTGAGTTTAATGATCATTTAAACAGCCAGAAATCATTAATCATCATTAAAACAGCCTGAAGATTACAGAATTTTCAAATATCAGATTTATGCAAGCTGTGTCACTGATTTAGTAATAGGAATTCAGTCTATTCCAAATAAATATAACAGCAAATAAAAAACCAAAACAAACCACAGTCTCAGTTTTCTCTGTCTTGACAGATCTTAAACACTAAATTAGTAGATTTGAGATGTAAGGTTTAGTTTGGAATGCATATCAGCCAGATGTAACACACTTGTATAAACCAAAACAATTTCATAATGAGCAAGTTAGTAGCAACTCTATTTCAAAATTTGAATTTGTCTGCAATCAGTTTTAACATAAGTGTTGGGAAATACTTAGTTTAAGGACTATTTCAACAGGTCTTTATGTTTCTCATTAAATTTAAAGGCCTAAATATCTCTAAATATCAGAGAAATTAAAATTTTAACATGAAGGTTAAAAGAAAAAGCAACTAGAAATGCATTTTCAACAAGTTATCCCTATGCCTCACACAGACATTTCGCAAATTCAGAAACATGTCTAAAGAAATTCATCACAAATGGGTTTTCTTCGTCTTGTGCAGAGAAGGAATAGAATCATAATATATCTTAAAAAAAATAAACCTAACCAAATGAAGAAAAAAGTCTAACCAAGTGAAAAATTATGCACATGCTGTCATGAGCTAGGTTGCAAACATGAGCAGTTACTGCAACCCAAATATTTAACATACACTAGAAACAGAATAACTAGATAAGGAAACTGTCAGGTAATTTTACCGAGTATTTTTGTCTCCTCCTTTCAAAGGAAAAAAAAAAACCTGACATTCTGAAAATGTGTTCCATGTATTATGGATGTTAGGGAGAAGTGAAACAACTGTGAAAGGACGATGACCATAAAAACAGATGGGTAGGAGAAGTGGGATTGCAAACTCCTACTGAATCTCCAAGAATGGATTTCAGCTAAAGAGGATGGGAACTGGCTAAAAACTCACATCTGTATCTGCATTTTCTAGGTTTTTTATATCCAGTGCTTTATCAGTTCTATTACAGAGACAGGAACCACCCATTAAAATTTGCATCTGCATAGATGTGCTTCAGCAAGGTTACTTAATAAGTTTAGTTTAGTTTCTTCCTGATTCAAATTAACCACTGTTCCAGGCCAGTTTTTTCACCTCCTTCTTTGTGTCAGTCTTGGAAATAATTTTCTTGCTGCTATGTTGTTTCTATTTTCTTCACATACGCTTTCCTAATGCAGTTATGTGATCCCTAATGAGGTGGAAATGTTCATGTCAGCTGAAGGAGGAAACAAAACATTAGGCTAGGTATGAATAACGTGTGAAGAATCAGGTACAGAAAAATAACTATGCTAGAGCACAAAAGTAGTGATGCATTCTCACATAGTTTATTCTTCACTGTTCTGGCAGCTAACAGCAAAACCAGAAAGGCTCCAGGGAAACTTGGAGGTCCCCATTTTGAAAATTACCTAAATGATATATGGGCAGAAATTCCATTTAGAAAGGCAAGTTCAACATAAAAGGTACTTCAGCATCCTTAGATGCAGAAGCTAAATTGCACTGATTAGTTTTGAATATTTTCAAGAACATGACTTGGGCTCCTAAATGACTTCTTTCAACAGTGCCATGTAAAAACAGCTAGTGGTTTTAAGAGGACTTTGTATTCTAATATACATAAGAGATTAAGAACAGGATTTTGAGTGTGCTTCAGAGAAAGGAAATGGAAGAAGGGATGCAAGAAAAAGTCATGACTTTACAGGGATAAGGACGCTGCAAATTATTAACTTACCAGTCTCTTATAATGCAGAAATGGATAGAAATAGAGTGAATGACACACACAAAGTTCCACAACCTCTTCCAAAAGGTTAAATGCTCACTCATGCTATTCCAGGTGGTAAGGCAAGGTTTGCTCAGGTACAGAGGCAGTCAATGAATTGCCACATTAATTAGCACAAACTGTGGGGTGGGCTATGTCTGAGACTTCAAGAGTCACTCTCCTGCTGTAGAGAAAACTGGAATGTGGAGAACCATAGACTTCCAGATATGACAGCAATGTCACATAATAAAATAAAATCCCCAGTCCACAGTGAAATGCTAGATGTCTGGCTGACGAAGCCTATTCCTTACAACAATTCTTAGAAAATACTTAAATCAGTTAAAGGAACATTAAAATTCATGACTATCAATACTTTATTTTAATGACAGGTTACAAAATTCCATAAGAATCAATGAAAACACTATGTCATGCTAACAGTTACTAGCATCAAAATGAACAAAGCTGGTGTGCCAACTGCAGATTGAAAGATTAGCTCCTGGGATGCTGGACTGTCGTCCAGGTATGATAAAATGAACTTCAGATAATGTTTAAAGAAAAAAAAAAGTCAGTCTCTTCCTTTCCCTTGGCTTCATTATTTCTTTTTTCCTTAGTAATTCTAGACTGGCAACTAGCCCCTTGTCAGCAGGTTCCTCGTTACTGAGATATTGATGGTATTGAATAATTTAATCAAAATCCAGTACTTTTTGTCACAGCTTTGCAATGGAGCAAAGATATCACATCAAGACTCATTACAATGCTTGTTCTTTGGACAAAAATCAGGACTCAGACTGTGAGTTTGTAAAAATCCATGTGCCTTTTTACAGGTGAAGTTAAGACTTAATATGCAATTCCTGAGAAACTAGTATGCATAATACCAAAACCATAACTGGAAGGAAACAGGTGTACCTAAAGAGTTAAAGAACCCTGGGTAATGTTGCTAACTACTAAACCCTTTCACAGTTTTCCACTCTTGTCTTCCTACAGGAAATCTATATCACTCTCTGAAACTTTTGGATATTCTCTTCTTTTAAGTCATGATCAACAGGAACAACTATACCCTGCAGTTCTGAATTCTCAGATCATCTGCAAATTCAATGAACTTAAACTTCATGTACCAGTTTCCTCTGGAGATATTCAATAGCTCTACAAATCAGACCCAAGAATAGAGGCAAACAAACAGTGGATGCTTTTAACATGCAACTGTTTCTTTCAGCAGTAACAAGAAGATGTCCCTATGCGTTGAGACTTTCGAGGAATCATTTCTTTATTTCCAAGGAAAAGTTCTTCTTGGAAATCACGAGCTCTATGGCACATTGCTATCTTTTCTTTTTTTTTTCCTTTTTTAATTGAATAAACCTGTTTCATAGTATTTTTTCTTTCTCTTTTTATGTTATACATGAATTTTGCCATTAAATGTTGCCTAGATGCTATTGAGATTATTTTTTTCTAAATCTATTAATGCATGGGACTGCTTCTTAGCATTGAATATGGTTTTAGAATGATCTAAGTATTTACACATTTATGTTTTTTACAGTTAAGTTTATATGGCACTTTTTTCTGACTTCTATCAAAAGGATGTTTTTCCATAAAGATATAGCTCACTTCTCTCACAGAAATGCCAAGCACCAGGTTACTCAAAGATTATTTTTCTTTCCTCAATTTTTTTTTCTCTTTAGGAGTCATAAAAGGTTTAGATTCCTTTGTAGTTCTTGTTAATTTGATGATTTGCTGCTCCTTAGTGCTTTGATTCCATTAGCTTTAAATTCACTTTGCAATAGCTCTGCTATCAGTGTCTAAGTCAGTTACTTGTCAGTATGGTTTCAGGTTTAGTTCTGAGAATACCAATTGTAAGACTTCTGTCTATATGTCTGTAATGGTTTTAGTTGGGATAGAGTTAATTCATTGACAGCAGTTGGTACAGGATTGTGCTTTGGATTTGTGCTGGAAACAGGATTGATAACACAGGGATGTTTTCGTCAGTGCTGAGCAGTGCTTACACAGAACAAAGGTCTTCTCTGCTTCTCACCCCACCCCACCAGTGATAAGGCTGGTGGTGCGCAGGGATTTGGGAGGTGACACAGCCAGGACAGTTGACCACAACTGTTCATGTAGTGTTCCATATTATATGACATCATAGTCAACATATAAAGCTGGAGGGGGGAAGAAGTGTATATTTTGCCAAGTAACCATTATGGATGATGGAGTCCTGCTTTCCTAGATATGGTTAAAGCCCTATCACCAAAAGGAAGTAGCGAATTAATTCCTTGTTTTGCTTTGCTTATGTATGTTGCTTTACCTATTTAAACTGTTTTTATCTCAGCCTATGGGTTTTCTCACTTTTACCCTTCCTGTGGGGCAGAGCTGCCCAATGGGGCTATCTCAACACTGGCTGAGCACTTTCCACACAGTGCAAGCTGAATTAATTTATTTTTTTTTGCGAAGGCTTACATGCTGTAGAGGTGTCCTCTTACGCACAGTTGAACAAAATCCACTGACTGTTTTTCCTGTGTGGTACAGTCCAGCATAGCAAAACAGATTTGTTCAGAAATTTGTACAATTGTGGTTAGCTTTTGTTTGTAGTTTGAGGATTTCAGGCTGTGTTCATCCATTGCTGAGGACAAAAAGCAAGTTATGGTCAAGAGTTCAACCGAATCGTAATAATAATAATAGCCCTAATCTTTTTTTAATATATAGAAAACTCTGTCTTTCACTCCCATTTGCTCCTATGGTTCCAGAAAACATCACAATTATGGCCAATTGTATTTCCAAGCAATCCAGATAGATAGTGGTGTAATTAAATAAAAAAAATCTTCCAATTAGCATGGCTGGAGCACTAAAAATAATCCACAGGTTTTTCCCTCTCCCTTCCTACTTAGATCAGATCCAGGCAGACATAAATGGGCACTGCTGCTTCCTACCTGATGGAGCAGCATCTTCCTCAATTTCCAAATATCTTTTGCCTCCACAACAATAAAAGTGTGTACATACGTACAAAATTATGTTCCTCAACCACAGAAATTGCTGGTTAGAGTCAATTCATGTAATGAGACTAGAACATGAAGAGTAGAATTGATAAAGCCTTGATTTCTAATAGTTTATGAATCATAATTCACACTGCTATAATCCAGTATTGCCAGTGCTTTCTCTACATATCCTGTGCTCTCCTGTTACATTTTGCTCCCCAGGAAGGTCCAAAAACCAGGCCACAGTCTCAGTACCTTTAGTTCACAAAACTGTTCTGTCCCTGCTTTCTGACATTACCCAAACATGGGCATGGCATCCTGATATTCCTTTTCCTCTGGAGCTGTCCTATGCAGGATATCTTCATATCTTCATCCTCCTCCCTCCCAACCCTCACCATCTGGCATGTCTTGAAGTAACTGGGAGGAAAAGTCAGACAGTTCAAGCCACACCACTATAATTTCACAAATGACTTAGCTAGTGGTCGATAAAAAAGAGGGAAGAAAGGGCAAAACCCATCCAAATTCTTCTCCATTTGAGTCTATCAATGGAGTTGTGTATTGGGTTTGCATGGTAAGGTTTTGCTAGCAAGGGGTCTACAGGAGTGACTTCTGTGAGAAGCTGCTCCCATGTCTGACAGAGCAAATGCCAGCTGGCACCAAGACATACAGGCTGCTGGACAAGGCTAATCCCATCAGCAGTAGCACTTCTGGGGAAACATATTTAAGAAAGAGGAAGAAAAAGAAAAAAGAAAAAAAGGTAGCGACGGGTTTTGGATTCAGGGCAAGAAGATGTGAGAGAAATGACTCTGCAGACACTCAGGTCAGTGAAGAAGGAGGTACACCTGGCACCAAAGAAGACATTATCCTGCAGCCCTTGGAGAAGAGCATGGTAAGGCAGGCTGTAACCCTGGAGCCCATGGAGGTCCATGCTGGAGTTGATATCCACCTGTAACCCATGAAGGACCTCATGCTGGAGCAGGTGGGGGCACCCAAAGGTGTCTGTGCCAGCTGATCACAGTTTTGATTTTCAACCTGAATAACTTCTATAGAAATTATGAGTTTTCTTCTGAAAAATCACTAGTAAACTAAATTAAAAAATAACACTGCTAGACTAAAATCTCAGCTGGTTAACACAGTTAACCACTAATACCCAACACATTTCAATGGCATTGTTGTTCTCTTTCTTCACTCTCACTCTGGAAACCTGGGTTTAAACTCTGCAATGAAATGGAAAGGAGATGCTGCATCAGTCTATTTCCATGGTAACAACCATCAGCAGAAGGAAGTTTTTATTTGGAAGGGAACACACGGACCCTGACTAGTCTGCCACAAGTGTAGTTGCATGGACTAACAAAGTAATCAATTACAAGGGCTGCTTAGGCCACCCACCCATCACCACACAAACAAAAAAAATACTAGAAATAATTTCTTTATATAGACTTAAATATTTGCAAGAAAGACACAGATTTGATTTCAGCTTGGAAATAGGGACAACATGCTCTCTGGATCTTTATGAGAAGCAGCCTCAGTCCTGGTGGCAATAGATTATGGTAATATTTCTCTTTCATCTTCTCTCTCTATGTCATTCACATATTGCTCCATTTTACAATGACATTTTGGTAGATGAGTTCACATATATTTATGAAACCCTCTATTTCTTTACTTTATTAAAAATTATTTGCTAGGTATAGCAGAGATTTGTTCATCTGGCTTCTCAAATAGAGTCCATTTGCAAATTTCCTTTTCGTCTCTACCACATTCAGTATGGAATCAGCAGTGTTGTTTAGGCGTTAGAGGATGTTCTTTCTTTCCCTGCTTGTTAAGATGACTGGCTGTACTCCAGACTGCCTTTGAAAACTCTATTATTTTTATAAGACATTCTTTCCTGTTACTGGAACTGCGTAGTACTTTATAGACAAACGGGTAAGTTCATCCACCAAAATCATAGGAAGCTCAAACCATTCCATTCTCTGTTGCTAGAGACATATCCAGAGAAGACAGGAAAAGTGGAGGTCATTTTATCTCTACTTGCCCTCAAAAATTCAGTAAGAACAGTTTCCATTTTCTCAGAGGTTTATAGGAATTTAGTTTTTACTAGAAACAAAGAGAGACAAACATGTAACTATATATATCAAGGACTCTTAAATGGTTTTTCCAAAGCTTTTCCTAGGCTCTGTTAATGTTCATAATTTATAGTGCAGCAAATTAACTTAAATCCCATGGAATCTACCTTAAGTGTTAGAAACATTCTAACAATCTGGTGGACTTCAAGCTGTTTAGTTTACATATCAAAAGTATGGGGGATACAAGGTGGAAGCAAAATGTATCCAAAAAAATTGCTTGGCTGATTGGGAAGGTGGTATTGTGTTGTGGTTTACCAGGGTAGGCAAGGTAAAACAACCACATAGCTATTCACTCACTATCACCCCAAGGGCACAGGGGAGAGAATCAGCAAAAGAGATAGAACTAGTGGGTTGAGATAAAGACATTTTCATATGACAGAAAATAATAACAAAATAGTAATAACAACAATAGCAAAAGACTATACAACGCAAGTGATGCACAGCACAACTGGTCACTACCCCCAGACTACAAATGTCCAGGTAGTTCCTGAGACATTTCTCAGTCCCCAGCCAGCTTCTCCCAACTTAAATACTGAACATGATGTCATCTAGTATAGAATATCCTTTTGGCCAACTGGGGTTAGCTGTTCTGGTTCTGTCCCCTCTCGGTGGCTTCTACACCCTGGACCTTCTCACGGCCAGTATAAGAAGCCAAAAAGTCCTTGACTTAGTGTAAACATTGCCCAGCAACAACAAAAATATGTGTTATTGATGTTATTCTCATCCTAATCCAAAACACGGCACTATACCTGCTACTAGGAGGAAAATCCCAGCTGAAAGCAGTGCACATAGGAAGGGGACTCTTGACTTACAGTGAGAAATACCCATAGTGTCTAGAAATATATCATCTTCGGGGTTAAAAGCAAAAGTTTGGCCTGTCTCTCATTTTGGTTCCTCCATATACTTGCACCTGCTCTGTGCTGCACGAAGCCTGTCAATAGTTACTGCTGAAGGGAGAATACATTACATTTGTTTGGTTTCTACTGGAGTACATCTGGGCACAAGAGCTGCCCTAACAGAAAGTCTGTGGGAAAGAAAGGTTGCACATCAACAACTAGGTTCTGGATGCATTTGGCTTACTTTTGAATATCAAGAGTGGCATGCACTTACCTTTCTGCCCAGAATTTCTTGAGACTAGAGTCACTGGAGACATGGTAGTCCTACCCTTTCTTTATATGTTTTTGAAACAGCAATGAATGATTCACAGGTAAAGGATAATCTAACTTTTATTTTGCTATCACAACCATGTGACAGTTAGCTTCAAGAATGTAGCCACCTTAATAAAATATTGTTACTTTTACAAACTCTGGTTTCTTCAGGTTTGGAGGTTTTAGTTGGGTTTTTTTGTGAGACTTTTTGGGTTTTTTTTAAAGTTGCTATCATTAATAACTAAATACCCAGCATGTACATAGACACTTTTATAGTCAAAAGATTAAGGATTTCAAAAGTGGCAGTTGTTTCTAAGGGCTGCCTAAAACCATTGTCTAAACAAATTAAGTCTTTTGGGGTTGGCACTGTCAGCAATAATCCACAGAGCACAGGGCCGAAATGCTGAACACCGTTATAAATCCTCTTCCTATTTTAAAACAATTGGTGGGAGCTACTGAACAAGGACTCCCACTTATTTCAACATTGACATTTCTTATGGAAGAAATTGCAGCTGAACAGGAGAGACAGAGACTGGTTAACTATTTAAAGCAGTGGATCCTGCAAACTCTCTTCCTAATGATTCTCGAAACAGGTAAGCTTTCTCTCACTAATAATTTCCTTTTGGGTTTTGGTACTCATTTAAAAGGGCTGAGATTTTCAAGCAGAATCTTAAACTGCCAATTCCAATTCTTTCATTTCTGTAAGCTTTGAGTATTCAAATCCCCTACACTCTTTAAAAAGAGTGCATGGAAGTGAGAGTAATAGTAGTGCTGCAAAAAATATTCCTCTTATGTTTTTCTGTCACAGAATTGATAGTTATTGCTCTAAATAAATTGCCACCCACAAGCTTTTAATTGCTTTGTTGTTGTTGTTTCTGTAATGCATTGTTGTTCAAAAATATCTACCTACCTCAGCATTGCTTATCCAGGCCAGGCTGACAATTTCAGGCTCCAACCACATCATTTGCGTTACTCCTGCCTGCAGCTTTTACAAGGTACACCACCAGTTTCTTCTCTCTGTAATGAAAACAAATGGACAAAACCCTCACCAAATGTGGGAAAAAAGCTCCCTCTTTTATTTAAAAAAATAAATGTGGAAGTCTTCTGTTTAAGACAATAAATGGAAGCAAGGAAAGAGCTCCAGATCCCTGATGACATGAAATAACTTGCAATTTTTTATGCAATTTTTTCAAAAGGATTATTTTAATTTTCCTGTAATAGATCAAACTCCTACTTTAAGCTCTGGGCCATTTACATTTGACTAAAAATACAGTGCTCATCTACAAAACAAAATGCAAACCTACATATGTCCAACATACACACACATTATGAGCATTATTCTCTTTGCCCCATCTTTTGCAGACTGTGAAATGTCTATTCGTACTGGTAGCATTTCTTCCTCCTTCTGGGAGGAAGATAAACCAAAGCAAGGGCTACAGCACACCCCAAAGGCACAGCTCCAGCTTCCAAATAAGCAATTGCCAACTGTCAGCTATTCCCACCTTGTATAAGAGGAGAGTTTTTCTGAAGCAAGTCCAGGGGGTTTATAGCAAGTTCCCGCTTGAAGCAGCTCTGTTGCTTCCTTCCAAACTATAGAAAAACAGACTCTTGCACACAGCATTTAGGACAGGAAAAAAAATCAGTGAAATTATGATACCAAGCAATGACATAGGATTACAAACTGAAGATCCAACTTCTAGCATAGCCTAGATAAACCAAACTTGCTCTCTAATCCCTCTGATGGTCTTTTTTGGAGCAAAGATGCAGGCAATTACGGCTGTCCTTCCCTCAGTTGGAGCAGTCCACATCACTACTACATTACAAAGGGTGTTGTTAATTCACAGTACTAAGGCAAAAGGAACTGTTACTCATTGGAACTTTTGCCAGAAATAATAGCTAAACCCTATGACAGTTGAATTTGTGATTTTTCTCCCCAGTACATCACCAGCTACAGCAGCTGAGGTACACTAGATCATTCTGGAGTTCTGTGTTTGGGGGTTGCCCTAACATATTTTTTTCCCATAAATAACTTATCCACTGAAAAACAGACTCCTGAGAATGAAAACCCATTCAAATATGTTAAATAGTTGAGACTTTTTTTTTACCAAATATTTTTTCATTATAAAAATGGTGTCTTGTTTAGAAAATTGCCAACCCTTATTTTTAATGGTATTTCAATATTGATATTATATTTATTACCCCAGAATCATTGAGGTTGGCTGGGAGCCCAGAATCCTATCACCTCATTGACCAAAACAGAAAATCCTACAGCAGCCATTCAGGCAGCTTTCAGTGCAGTGCTCATTCCTGTTATCCCATAAAATAAGTTATTCGCTGCAGAACCCTGAATAACCTGAAAACCATGTCCCAGGATACCAAGCTCGGTCTGCAAGACAGAGTGGCTGCTTCATTGAAACAGAGCAATGGAGACATCCAATGGACCCTCATGTTTATTACAGCTGATTATTTCTTCTTATTATTATTACTTGTGTCAGTTCCACATCATATTTAACTGCTCCTTCTGATCAACCCCGCACACCCCACCTGTAGGCACTGCTCACCACATGAGAAAACACTGGGATCCCTCATACCCTGTCATCAGGCTGTCTCCCTTTCACTGCACCTTGGAGTTTCCACTTTTCATAGCATGCTGTAAGGTCCATCATTACCAGAAAAAAAAGTACTTTCTTTCCAATTTGCTACATGGCGTTTTTTTCTGATGTGACTGAGTTCTAGGATTCAGTTGCACCATGGCTTAGTAGTTCCTCTTCTAAATGCCATCTGCTACTGTCTCTTTCCAAACTGCTACAGTTTTATTCATAGATTTTTTTTTCTTCTACTAACATGCTTTTTCCAGAAATACTCATGTGGATCAAAGGTTTCCTTTGAGACATTTACTTCATATATCTGAATCCTTAATTGCAATTACAGGGTCTGGGATGACTGCTACAGTGAACCCCACCCATCATGGGGAGGATTTCCCATGCTGTTGCCCACAACTAACTCCTGTTAGCCTTAGTGCCAATCCTGCACAAGGATTATGGACATGATGGACCCACAAGATCAGCAAGTTGAAAAAACAACTCGTGGTATTCTGAATGTAAGCACTGCATATGTGCAGAGACACAGAGAATATTGCTTTTTCACCTGTGAATTCCTCAGGAGATGCCCAAAGAAGAGCAAAAGAAATATCTTTATGTTGTTCAAGTAACACTCTCAATTTTTTTTCATTAACTCTAAAAACATGACAATTTGCTTGTGGAATATTGCTGTATATAGTCACAACCTGTTACCTGATAATTTGTTCTGTAAGGGTCCTCTTGCTGGTGTGGGAACCTCGTTGGTTGAAAGATTGCAGATCTGGCATCTTACAAAATCTTTGCTTTGCATTGGGTTCCTTATGTGTTTTGTTTTGGACGAATGTGCTGATGACTGAAAATTATTCACTTCAGGATTGCAGATGCACTCAAATGCAACTCAGATACAGCAGAAGGTAACAGCTGGTGTGCAGAGCAGGGAAATGACTCCACTTACGTGTACTGCTGAGCGTACTTAGACACTGTAACACACAGGTGGTCTGTGCTCTTGTGATGCCACGGTTTCACTTGTTAGATAGCACTGATGTTAACCTCAGAGAAAATAAATCTTGGCACCACCACTCCCCCTAAAAAACCTCACATTCTTGTGCTGCTAATGACTCCAGAGAATTGTTCATTACCATATGATGGCAATATAAGGCGGCTTCCAGTCAGTTTCTGCTCCATCTCAGCTTAGGCAAAAATTGTATTTCAAGGACTAGCCACTGTGACCAAATGGTCGTGCAACTGTTTTCACAGGGCAGTGGTCTGCTCAAGTTGGAGGAAGCAACTAGCTCATTCCAGACCACACTTCCACACTAAGCAGAGAAACCCATTCACTCGTCCCACACTCAGGAAACCTTAGGCACCTGAGTGTGCCTAACACCTTGCCAGTTTAGCAATTCTTCTGCTTGGCTCACAGGAAACTTTCTGAATGTTTCTTGCCTTGTGCTGTATGGCACAAAGTTTCGAAGATACTGATTTATAATAAGTATAAGCATCACATGCCAATTTGAATACAGTCAGTAAATTAACAGGCACCCAAAAATTGCAGTTTCTTCTATAATTCCATAAGGATTTTTATTGTAAATTCACTTTGAAGTGGGAGCATCATTTTCAACTTTATGAATGCTGTAAGACACTACAGGCTTCTAATGCAAAGAGCACATAAATCTTAAACAAGCAGAGGAGAAAAAGACCCACCCAGCAAGACTGCTTTGCTGTTCACAGCACTCATAAAGTCAAGGTTGACCAGTAAAGTCAGCAGATCCCAAGGCAATTATGCTTCCTTCTAGCAGCAATAGAACAGCAGTATCTTAGATCAGTAACAGTGAGCTACTTTTTCTTTCATAGTGAGGAGTGTGACTCACAGCGCTTCTGAACCAAATTACCATCTTCCTAAACAACCAATAGCTTCAGTCAGCCACTGCAGTCTGCTCTTTTTATTGCACTAAAGGGCACAAATATTGATGAAAGTAGGAGGTTCTTGAGCATGAGGAAGAAAATGGTTTTGTGGCAATGTAACTACACTGGTCCACAGCAGAACTTCCACCCCTCCGCCCTGAAACAAAAATAAACAGTTAAAAATAAAGAGCCAATCTATACATTAGTATAAAGGGCACTAAAATTAACTTTTGTATCACTTTGTATATAAAAATTAGATGTAATGAAAAAGTATTGTTATTCTGGGATCTCTTCTTCCACAACACAAGGTGTTATTACGGTAATCATAGTAAAGTCATATAAGTAGTTTACAAGTTTTTTGCCATTTGCAGTAGACAAAGCTTTGTTTACTTTTTCCTACAGAAAGAGCTCATAAAACACACAGATTTAACCAAATGTCCCTGCTTCTCTGCCATAACTACAGGAATGAAAAGCAAGGACTGCATAGGTAGTATGTGTCACTAGCTTTCCATCAGTGCAAAAATACCTGGCTCCCAAGAGCATAATTTTATTTCTCCCACCTTTCCACTCCCATTATCTTCTCTTCTTCCTCTGTCCTTTTGTTTTTTGTCACTGCTTTAGTTTTTTGGTCACAAAAAATGTGTAAATTTCATTACTGATGTTCTTATTTGCATCTGGGATTTATTAGCAGTATGAGCAACAAAGAAACAGCATATAGGTGGGCAGTCAATTTCTGCAAACAAATACAACTGAGGAGGACAGAATTTCATCTCAGGACCTGTCCCTTTTTCAAGGGAGCATCTCTAGGATTAACATACAGAACAATGCTCCCTTCCCCACAGTGTGGTCAGATGGGCGCAGTCAAAAAATCCATCTCTTGATCTTACTCCGCTTGCTGCCCACCATGTGCTGCTCTCCTTTCTGATTGCTTTCTGCTTGTTCCTTACAGACCTTTCACTTTTTTATCTCCCCTCACCTGTTCCACCTTAAAATTCTCCCTTTCTTTGTAACTGACAAATGATTTTTCAGCTTGCTTTCTTCTTGTGCTTACTTTCTGGCTTCTGGAAATTATAGCAAAACCCCCCAACCAAACAAGAGGAAAACAAGAGCCTGAACACCCAGCAGAAATGAATACGGCAGCCCCAAGGAGCCACAGGCATGAACTGAGGCTGAAACCAAAATGCAAGAGGAAAGGGGAAGGGAATTTGGCTACAGTACAAAATCTTCCTCAAACGGTGTTTTTGGGCAAACATATTTACTTTTGTCTGCTTATTAGTGGTGTTCAGGTTTAACAACATCCTCATTCTCCTATCCTAGAAGAAAGGTAAAAAATTTTGACAGGCTTCTTTTGCCTTAGAGTGCCTACAAAACAAAAAGCTTTTTTGTATTAAAGATATTTACCAGATATCAGCAGCAGCATTTGAAGTGTATTTGCATGAATATTAAATCTATTTATCTTAAATGGTCCTTAATGTATGCAAGTATTTTTATTTTTAAATACAAGTGGATTTTTTGTGATGTGTGTACTGAGTGTGCAACTCCTGCCTTTATTCAGTTCAGTAATAGGTAACCTTTTGCTACACTCTCCCCTACAGCATGGATGATGAGATGAAAAAACTGTTACACTATTTCTGCTTCATGATTCAATCCCAGGAAATCAGTCTGGCCTCCCTGTCTTCTCTTGCCTTTCTGTTGTGGGTTCTTTTATTCAAGAGTGAATAAGGAACCTTCCTGACAAAGAAACCAGTTCTTCACTTCCAAGAACTGTGTACAAATAGGTACTAGGAAATGCCTTTCTTCATTTTCTGGGGCGGGGGGTGGGGGGAAGATGAAAAAAAAATGAACTAGACTTAAAGGATATTTGTTTTCTTACTGTAATTACTTGCCTTTTACATAATGGGACATCACATAGATTCCCCCACTGAAAGCTCATAGTTGTACAACAGTATCACAAAACCCATCACTCTTAAGAGCTGAGGGAAAGACACCCAGGGTGTCTTTTGGTTACTTACCTTACCCTAACTACACTGGGCTCAAACAGCCATGCCTATCTAGCTGTCAGTATTAAACACCCAAGACACAAACCCCACAACAATCCCTAGTGATGGGAAAGTTTGGGATAAACCATGTGTGATAGAATTAGAAAATTTTAAACAACCTGTTACCATGTTCATAAACAGCAGCATATATAAACTTATATCTGCAAGGAATAAGATCAAGATGATATGGAAAAATCTGTAAAATTTTTGTCTATCCAGAGAAATATCTTGCTATGTAACCACACAGCCAGAAAAATCCTTTATGATTTATGACTTTGCAGGCAGATTTACAGGGATGTTTCACATAGGAACACTACAAAACTGGGATTCCTCATTTGCACTAGAGTTAGAATCAGGGCTCTAGGAGCTTTCCTGTGCTTTTTGTTAAAGGACTGAGGCTAGGAGGCAATCTTTTTAGAAAGAAATGAGGGACAAGAGGGTACAAACAAGACTGCTGAGCCACTTTCTTCAAAAGGGAGAGGGAACACATTTTCAAAATGGTCAGAATACTTTCCTGTCTAGTTCATTGTCAAGAGGGTGGTTTCTGTCAACTTGAACAGAGGCTTGTGTATTCCTGGACTAGTTAATTTTGACTTTGCTGCAGTGAATGTTTAGGCTACATGTGAAAAATAAATATCACGGTGAATCTTCATTAATCCGGAATTATTTACAGTAGATCTAATAATGTTAATTCTTCACTAGTTTAGAGAGACTGTTTCTAGCAGAACAATTCTTAGGGGGAAATCCCTGTAACAAAGCAATTTTGCTGCAAACTCTAGTCTCCTGCAAATACTTAATCACTTCAGTATCTTTTACATAAACTCATACACAAAATAATTTAAATAGAATTATTTAATGAGAAAGAGAAAAACATTGATTTATAATGTGGGAAAGGTTGCACTCTCAGTCTGCTCTCACTGCAGAAAATCTCAGATTTAGAACATAAGCTTGATGAAAGCCAACATAATCTCTTCATCAGGTAGTTCCTTTTTTGGGCCCTGAAATAACAAGTATTTATTACTGGGCTGTATATCAAGACATGGAAATTTCAATTTTTTTTTTAAATAGAAATGTAGTCTTTGCAACTTCACTGCTATAGAGGAAACTAGACTTGATCGTTGACACGAGCCTGTGGGAAGCTTCAAGACTTTTCAGAATCTGGACAAATACTGAGAAGTAAACTGTTCCTTAAAATTGTCAAGCCAGTTTTAGTCCCAACCATTTAGAGCTCCCAAATGCTAGGAGCAGGACAGGAACAATTTCAGAAAGACCCACTGTTACAGACTACTCCATGTCATTGCCAAGACCAAACTGTACGAAGATTTTCGCATACAAACAGCATAATTTGGATTTACTGTCCACCACAGTGATCACCAAATGCTCATAAAACTCGTTCTCTACTGATACTTTTATATGAAGTTTTTCTTTCTGAGAACCAGAAAGCCGCACACAAACATAATGCAGTTTAGTACTACAAGACTGGGAAAGGTACACAGTCTAGTGCAGCAGCATCACAAAGACCTTTTTAATCTTTGCATAACCTGTCATGTAGACAGCTACATCCTTCTGTAAAATACATTGAACATGTTAGCAAAATTGTTCCTGTTGTACATCATCTCTAAATGAAGAGTGTCACACTCTGGAGCTGTGCCAAGTTGCTTCAAGCTGGTGCTGGTGCAATACACAGAGGCATACAGACTACAAGGGCGTACAGATTGCAAGGGCATACAGACTACAAGGGCAGCTTTATGTCGTATGTTCTAGGTTCAACATAATCAGCCACAGCTAAGACAATAGCTAGAATCAAGATCACTATGCCCTCCGTTCAGCCATATCTTTGTGTTAGAGCCTCAAACTCTTTCTCCATGGATGATCTTGGGTTCACAGCTGCAGTGAAAGATGGTCAAGACCTGGAGGAGGCCTTTAATTGGATGTCGCTTCTTATACATTGCCCTTCTTACTCTTTAGATATATGCACACTCTTGGCTGTACGTCTAAAGCAATGACGAAGACCTTGAGCAGAAATGAACCTTAGTGAGAATGATACACAGATTATTAAAGTTAGTGAAAGAATGGAAACCGGTAATGCATGACAATCTAGTCTCTAAAAATGAATTAGTTTAATTAGGCATGAAAGCCAGAAACTATAGCCTGCCCGATTCACTAAAATTTTAGCAAGAAAAAATTATTATCAATATACAATTTAATTCAAGTAAAATTTATTATTAAAAAAACAACAATAAGGAAACAAGCAGGTCGCAATGAACAGCCAAGATTGAAAGCAGGGAAGAAAAAAGTTTAGGAAATTTTCAACAGGCAGAGTTAGGTTCTGCTTTTCATAAATAATGTGCATCACCAGAGACACACATTAGAGCAGCGCACCTGCTTATTAGGTAACTGGTGAGAACATGTTCATTGCTAATCGCAAATCAGAAATTTTGTGCATTATTAAATTACAGCATAACATAAAAGCATGATAGAAACACTTTAAGGCTATAAATGTGGCAACAGCAGCTCTTCAGAGCAGGCAAGTTATATCTGTAATAGATGCTGAAAAAAGATGATGCTTCAAAAACAGGGTATGATTTCTCCATCTTGATTCCTTTCAAGGCAGTAAAATACTTTTATATATATAAATATATCATGTATGCAATATACATAATGAATTTAGCTTAAAAAGTAGAATAGCTAGTGCTCTCTTGAGAAACTGTTTATTCCTTTGGCCGCTCAGTGAGACTGGATCTAAATCCTCTGGGGCCTTATCCTGAAGCTCTCAAAGTAATGACAGTTCACAGATGGGTAGTGCTACTGATTTCAACATGCAACTGTCTTGACCTGCAGCAGAGGCCTGTCGTAAGTCTGGACAGACTGCCTACACATGTTGCATGTGGCCGAGGTTATGTGAGAAACGGGTAATGGTGGAACTGTTTGTGAGTTCCTTCAGTCGCAGCACAAAACAGAAATGAATGTGCAGGCTAGAATTAATGACATAGTTCAGGGCCATTATTTCAAGTCACCTTTTTATAGATTGGAAAGTCATTTAAAGCAAACTGGAAATCTTGCATGTCTCTTTCTGCCACTGAAAAAATACCTTTCTTATTGTAGCACCACACTGCCCCTGGTCAGAAGGGCACTTTGCCAGTATCATACAAACACTGAATAAAATTAATTCAGTGAAACAGTGGACAGACTGCTGGAAGAGTACCAGAAAACAAGGTGCACTCCTATACCCTGTGATGGAGAGTCATGGTGAGGTCAAAAAGCAGATAGTGAGATGATAAAACAGCAGCACAACAGATACAGGGATTCACCAGCCTGTGGGCATGTGGCTGACAGCTGCGTGACCATGGGGTCAGCAAGGCAGACTGCCGTCTTGGTAGTCCTGCAGAATGGCTTGGGAAAACGTGGGAGAGCAATCCACAGATCCCACAGCATCAGTCAGCCCGCACAGAGGTTTGTGATGCTGCTATAGCACACACCTCTCAGATCCCAGAGAAGTCTTTCCCACACCTCACAGATCCCAAAGAAGTCTTTCCCTCAACAAAAAGACAAAAATTAAATAAAGCAGACCTACACTTCAGTACATCAGGTTCAAGTACCTTCTGTTTTCAGGAAAAGCTTCTGAGACTAGAGAAATCTTTCTAATTTGTCTGCAAAACATGCTTCTTTTAGATGTATCACCCAGCCATCATTCACAATTTCCCGGATGGGATGATTTCCCTCACTGTTAGTCTGTCTTGTCTGCTCATGCCTTGTGTGAAGAAACCCTGGCAAAAAGTTTTAGAAATGCTCTGCAAAAAATGAACAGGATGTCCACTTCTAACAACCCTTTGCAACAGAGTTACAGAAGATAAAAACAAAAGTAGGCAGCAAATAATTTTGAAGCCTATTATATATTCAAGTTGGGCAACCAGGAGTAGTGAAATGGCTGTAATCCACTAAAGTTTCTCAATAAGCAGAGAATGCAGATTCATCTCAACCCAACAGAAAAGGAAGAAGCAGCAAACTGAAGATTTTTACTGTGGGCTTTTCTTGCTTTTTAGCTATTTCAAGCACTTTGTCCTTGGTTGTGTGACCTCAAAAGATCTTCATGCTTCACAGTTCACAGCTGCAGAAACACATTTTCCTGTTCAGTCCACAAGATTTCCTTACATAGGTGTCGGGGTTTTTTAATTTCACAGTGTCTTCCAGCAATAGAAGTGTGTATCTTTTGTGCAGAACTACTCATTTGTTCTAGATTGGTGTTAAAGTTCTCTTAGCACAGGATGGTGTCCCCTTCTGCACTGACCCACCGCTGTTTTCATCATGGGTCTGCTCCCTCCCTGACACAAAGTGAAGAAAAAATAATATATAGTATTCAGCACTCCAAATATTGATCCACTACAAATATTTTAGCTTAGATAACTTAGATAAGTATTGGTAAATTGTGAAATTATCTCAACTCTGAAATGCAGCTTAAATACACCAATTGCTGGATAAATACTTCTACAGTTGAAGTAGTTGGTTTAGCAGACTTTTGAAAAGCAAAAGCATATGTCCAATATATTTTGTAATGCTCAGGTGTAAAACCAGTTAAAACCTGCTCCTGTTCTCATAGAAATCAAATAAAATTTGATACTCTAATGAAAACATAATAGAGCCTTTAATTTCCCTTCAGAACTGATCGTCAGTATTGTCAATAAAATATTTTCTCTGAACAGATCCTATAAAATTATAAGACTCTCCTCAAGGTTTTCAAAGGTTTAGTCCTTAAAGCTAAAATTGCATTTTCATTGATAGAAAAGACTTTTTCAGCATTTCATATCATAGGCTTACTTATAGAAGAGGTCACCTAAGACTCCATCTCATACTTTTTTCCCCTAGAGTGGCTTATGTCAGGTGCTTTAATGGAAGGCAGGACACTTCCACAGCCCTCTCAAGAGAATATTGTACCATAAACAAAAATATATCTTCCTGACCCTATTGGATGATTAGCTTAGGTCATGAAGCTTTTTGCTTCTTCAGTGCCAAAAAGGTAGTTACATATTTAGGGAGAAAATGACGTTATTCCTGGATTCTATATCTGCACTTTCTCCATAGTAAATGTTCAAGACATTTTAATTGAAGTGGAGTACCAACAGAGAAAACTTCCCAGCACAGTAAAATTAAGACATGCGTGCATTTCTTTAGTATACCCTTTCAACCTGTAAAAACACACTATCCCAGCACATGCACAGACACAGCTCACAGCACTGAATAGGTTCCATTTGAATTGTTCCCCTCCCTGAGATCTCCTTTTGCACAACACAACAATGGTGCAATGTGGCTTTGAAACAATACCATGGTTTTGAAACATGATGTTTCTACAACATTACTTAGTGGATAACTTCATAGTTTTGACTCCTGACACAAACAAATTCTTTCTAAGAAACAAAAAAGATGAAGCAATAGATAAAAGTGACTGCAATGACTGAAAGCACTCTCTACTTAAAAATCACATTTACATGTTACTGTGCCTCTCTAGTAACCCTCTACAGAATCTTCCTCTTTATTCAAACCCAGAAAAAAAACCCCAAGAAACCCCTCTTACTCTCTGGAACCAGTAAGACTGAGTTACACTTCAGCTGCTGGAGAATGACCTCCCTTCACTGTGTGACTTCACCCATGAAGACTCCTTATACCCACCTGCTGCAATGAATGGCTTTTGCAGCAGCCAGTAACCTTGCTAGGAGTCTTCTCAAGGCTGACACCATTGCAAGGGACCAAACAGGTTTATATACATATAATCATCGATGCAGCCAGAAATTGTCTTTTTTTTTCCTGAAAGTTTCTGAAATAGCTTTTCAGCCCCTGCTCTGGAAATCCTTAAGCAGCCAGAAAAATTAAAGCCTGAAAAGGCTGATCTTCTTTCCTATTCCTCATTCATGTATGTAAATCTGGAAACCATTATCCACCCACACTCCCTGCTGCATACAGAGATCCATGGGATCCGGTAGATTAATTGGCCTGTGTGTACCGAAGGAGACCACTTTGTTTCTTTAGAGGTGCATGTGGCAAGTGACAGGACACAGAAATAGACCATAAAGTGACAGGTTCATAAAATATGACAAATGACAATTCCTTTCTGCATCTCAGCACTCACAATGCTCAGAGCTTTGACACAAAGCATGTCTTCACTGTGAGGAGAATGCCCAGTGCAGCACACAGAGAATGGACATGGTGAAGGCTCTTGAGCCACATGCACTGGTACCCGCAAAACTCGGCAGCTGTGGTGGAAGGGTAGTGATTTAAATGGTGCACACACATGGAGAAGCGATCCCCTGTGTGCCCAGTGCTGCAATAAAGGATACCTGCTTAACAGTCTCCAAGGCTATGGAGATTTGATTCCATCTTTTTGAGGCATCAATCTGGTCTGGTACCAAAGGTTACCTCCAAGTCACCATGGGCATCATGGACATCTGGTCTGCTAACCAGGGCATCGAAAGAGTTTGCATCCTCTTGTCATTTGAATGCACAGCAGTGAGCTGTACCCTTTCTCTGCTTTACCTGCTGCCTGACATCATCTAATTCTGTAGCTCAGATTATTCTCAGAGCAATGCCAGCAGTACTGCTGTAGTCAGTTGAGATTGTGTCAAACCGTCACCATCACAACTCCACTTCTCTAGATCTGCCATAAAACAGCATTAAATGTTCTCTCAAAAAGTACAGAGTAGGTGTGATGTTTATACTGTTCCCTTACTGTTTGTACTAGGGTAATACCAGTGTGCACACAACATTATGGGGAAGAAGTCTGCAGATACTGTGTTTTATTTCACTTCTGTATTTATAAATAACTCTCATTGTACCTGAGCACTTTTGTAATGCAAGACTTATTGTATGCATTGCACAGCATTCTATAACATTGTAAAACCGTATAAATGTTTAATGTCTGCTGAACTAAGAATCCCAGAACAGAACAGGTATATTGCATACACAGACACTCTCTCACTCATGATTACAAAGGATTTTATTGTTGTTTGGTTGCTTTCTTGGTTTCTTGCCTTAGTTTTTAAACACAGCCTAAGTGAATTAAAGCACTCCGTTATAATAAATACCATACCTTGAGCACTCGGTGGAGAAATAGGTATTTAAAAACATTTATATCCTGGATTAACCATCGGAAAATCTTACTTATTTCAAGAACAGGATTATGTCTCAAATATTTATGCACTGCCACTGTATAGCTGGTTAATGGCAACATATGGCAAAGCTTAGTTCCTAACTTTAGGAAGCTAATTCCACACCTTCCTGCACTTAAAAGAGAAATGTTAAATTACTCTGTATTAATTACATTGCCTTTGAAAGGTTGACTTTGGATTCTTAATACAAATAGTGCACTTTTTTTAGGGAAGAAAGCAGGCTATGGATTTGATGACTTTCATGTCATTTCATAAGCCTTTTAATGCTTCAGGAGCTTATGAAATGTCTTTCCTACCTGTGTGGTTTTCATGTTATAAATATAAGATATTATTAAAGTTAAACTAAAGATACTGAGCTTTTACTGGGCTTCTTGCCTCGGTGGGGGGTGGTGGTGGCTTGGAACTAGATGAATTTTAAGGCCCCTTGTAACCCAAACCATTTTGTGGTTCTTAGATAACCAGTCTGTACACGCCATGTGCCATAACATTATTATAACAGTTTACTCTATAAACCTAGCCAACTAATTTACACTTTCTTCCCTCCTGTACCTTTCCAGACTTTTCTCCAAGTAACTCTCTGGTTTAGAAACCTCATCTGCCGTATTCTATTGTCTCTTCTTTTAAACCTCTTTTCAAAAGGCACTTACTTCATCAGACCTGCAAATGCCTGTCTGCCCTATTAAGATATAGTATGACAATCGGTATTTTTGTTAAACCCATGAATTATATATCAATTGACTGTGCTGCAATCTGAAGTTTATCACAGTCATTTTTCTCACGTCATAGTAGATTTCTAGATATTTTTAATTCTCTCATTTTTCAGCTGGTTTTTGTCATTGGATAGGGTTCTGTAAAGTTTAATTATCTGAAAAAGTGCTTTCTGGAACCAGATACAGGTTTTCACAAGACGTGAATAAAACTGTGTTCTTGTCTGAAAGGTTTAATAGAGTAAATGGGATTTTTCAAAGATAAATATTTACAATATTATGATATTTAGGCTATATAAAAAATAAAACCCAACATATTTGTGTACTTATTCAGCAAAGCCATTTGAAATCTGCTGCTTGTTTCAAATCTGAAGGGGCCCTGGAAAACAGTTTAGTCAAGTTTTCCAACAACATCATCAATCTACAAATGATATTGCCTCTCCCAGCAGCGCTGTTTTTCTCATACCTTATCACAGCATTGCTGCAAGACTGCTATCTTAAGTAAAAAAATACAAAACTTATAAAATAAATTAGAAAAACGTAAGATTAAAATAATACTTCCAGGGGAAGCTTAACCACCCTGCATACCAAATTTCTGCTCTGCAGTCCTGCTGGCAGCTGAATACCTCTGCCCCTCACTGCATACTCTATAATGTGCCTATGCAAACACTACTTCAATTCCTGACCTCTGAAGTATTTTGCGTTATCTTAATAGATATATCTGCATTTAATAAGCAATATCCATGTACAGCCTGTGCCTGTACAGGCATACTGCATTTCTGCAGAAGTTAAAAATTCCACAGCAGCCGCTAGAAAGAGCTGGAGAGAAGAAATTTGGCTATGACCTACACATCTCTGAGCATCACCTAAGCAGAGCTACTACATAAGCTTGCTCAGAGGCAGACACTGGCTCAACCTATATAATGCACATGTATAATATATCTTATATATTCAAGGATATATAAACCCTGTACAGCACTTACTTGGTACCTATCTAATACACTGGAATTTATGGTTTAGTTGGAGACCATTTTCTGGGAGGCTAAAGTTAGCAGGATGGTTTATATTTAGGTGACTGTCTCTTTGCTAGAAAATGACATGTTTAAAACATACACTTCCTACAATATTGTAGATGTAACATAAGATGTAGAGGGGCCACCAACTTGCTTTCTTGCCTTCCTTCCTGTAAAGGACATGTTTCAGGAGGATTTGGACATACGACATACTAAACATTTTTGTACAGGAGAGATGAGTTCTAATACAGCAATAACACAGAGGAGATAGTTCAAAAGAGTCGTAACAATTGTCCCCTCATCTCCATCTATAGTTCAAAAACATTTTCCCATCGTTAAACTTTAATTGCTTTCCTCCTAACTCAGTGCAGACAAGGCACAGAAACCATTTTTAAATGAAATATACCTTTATTTTGTTAAGTTGTGATTAGAGGGAAGAAAAACTTTTAGCCAAGGTCCCTCCAGAGTAACATGTCCCTTAACCTGTCTATTTGTAGACCTCCAATGTATGGCAAGGGTACCCAGGCTCTTCTTTTGGAGTGTGCTTCATAAACAGCATGTCACAATGCATCAGAAATTCAATTACAATGCCCTTTGAAGTCCTTCATTTATCACATATCCTTATGTTCCCAAAGATATAGCCATTTACAAGAGAGAGAATATTAAATCGTAATCTATTCTGTCTCATAACGCTGCTAATTTATCACACAGTCCACAGCGATTGCCAAGTTCAGTTCCTCTGGGGACTCAGCCGTGGCTTAGGTTCCCATTAATCCAGTGCCCAGAATTCAAGGCTGACTCTTGAACTGATGTTGGCTTTGTTTTCCCTAGGAAAATCCCAGGTTTTAAATTGATTTTTTTTGTACCAAAGATCAGGCAGAGTCAGAAAAAAACACCTTTGTTATAGGTGCAAAAACTGAGGTATATATAGAGGTTGATTGGCTTACTGTGCTTCATGGTACGGAAATGATAATTATTCTTTGTTTTACTGACTCAGAATCCAGTACATGCAGTATAACAGTGTGCTTTGTAATTCAGTGGTATTTTTCCATTAACTATTTTTATACTGACTGTCACAGGCATGTTGCAATGCTAAAAAATAAAGCATATTAACATAATGTAAAATCGCCTGTTCTATGTGTGATCCAAAAGGAACACCATACAACCCTCTCCTGTTTCACACAACAGTGATTGCTACACAGATACACCAGGCCAGATACAAAATGGATGGCTGCACCACCCAGTGCATCACGGCAGGCCCATCCACCTCGTTGACTTCTGCAGCATTAGATTAAGGCTAGACAAACAACTCAGCTTTTACCAAGAAACAGGGCAAGTCTCCAAGGCTATTATGCCAAATATATCAGTCTCTTAGCTCTGAGGGTTCTCTGACTGGGTTAATAAAATATAAACGCATGCTCCCTATTCATTGCTAGGCTTTTTGAGGTCAAATTTTATACAATGTCCTCAGGGATCATTAATGACAAAGGGATATATAAACTTTACAGCATGCCTGGTGATTGAAGTTGAGCAACTTCATGGTTTCCCTGGCTTTTTTCACAAGATTTGTACAGTAGAGTAATGAAAACGAATGATGAGCTGCCATCAATTAGTTTATTTGAAAATGCACATAATGCTGACTAAAAGATCTCCTAAGCCTTGTAGAAGATGAAAAGAAAATCTTCCTGTCCTGTACCAATACAGGTGGTGAGCAGAAGAAGCAGATGTGCCCTTTCTGTCCTTAGCACAAAGCATGAGAAATTGTAAGATGCGCTTCATCAGCTTTTCACATTGCTATTTCTCCCTCTGTAGTTTTTACATGCCAAGCGTTTGAAACTGGACAGCAATTATTTTCTTCTCCTATTTTGTAATGGAAAATGTGTTAGCTGCAGAAATGACGAAAACATTCCTGGACTTCCAGCCTCCCAAACCGCAATACAGAATTGAAAAAAATAACTACTCTTTCTATAGCGTCAGTGCTGCTGACATCTGAAGTACGTGGGTTTACCAGAATTTGGTCTTCTGCCTGCAGTTATGCAGGAAAGTCAGGAGTCTGAACACGAGAGAGGCTAGTAATAAGCTTCACTACCTTTTTCTTACAGGCAAGTGAGAAAATTGCAGAACTCACAAAGGTCCAGAATTGTGCCTGAAGTTTTGCAGGGCTGGTGATCATTCTTGCTACAAAACAAAACAGATTGTCCAGCTCTCACTGGGCGTGGAGAGCAGCAGGTTCCACAAAGCAATCCCTCTCATTCTAATTGAAATATTTGTAAGTTAAAATATAACTCACCTCAGAGGATTTGACTTTTCAAATACACAGAGAAGAAAGTGGTGCTGGATAGTCCTTTAATATACATAACCTTCATTGACAGTAAAATGCTTTAAAGATTGATTTATCACATAGCTGGGTTTCTTGAATGGTAAGTGCTATTAATACTTTGTTGGCATTAATCCGAAGGGAAGGTTTAGAAGCACCCCCTAAAAGTGCAAAATTCAAGACTAAGGCAACACCCCATAGGTGTACCCTTCTGACAATGGAGCCATTTGCCCACATGTAACCTTTATTATCAGTGTTACTCTTCAGTGTTATTATCAGTGTTATTCTTCAAAGGCCCCTCAGGACCCACAGACACTGGAAGAAAGTAAGAGAGTTTGGGAAATGAAGAGCTTCCTTCTGGTTGAGGTGGGGGCAGTCCAGGAGCATCTCAAAGGGATTAACACATAAATCCATGGGCCTGGATGGGATGCATCCACATGTCCTGAGGGAGCTGGCAGAAGTGATTGCTGAGCCACTCTCTATCATCTTCGACAGGTCTTGGAGAACAGGAGCAGTGCCTGAAGACTGGAGGATAGCCAACTCTGGTCTTTAAAAAGGGCAAGAATTAGGATCCCAGCAACTATAGGCCACTCAGCCTCACTTCTGTCCCTGGAAAGGTGATGGAACAGCTTGTTCTGGCCGCCATCTCCAAGCAATTGGAAGAGAAAAAGGTCATGAGGAGTAGTCAGCATGGATTCACCAAAGGGAGATCATGCTCAACCAATCTCATGGCCTTCTATGATCTCACCATAGGCTAGATAGATGGAGGGAGAGCAGTGGATGTCATCTACCTTGACTTCAGCAAGGCTTTCGATACTGTCTCCCATGACATCCTGATAGCAAAGCTGAGAGAGCATGGGATAGATGAGTGGACAGTGAGGTGGGCTGAGAATTGGCTGTTGGACCGAGCCCAGAGGGTGGTGATCAGTGGAGCAGAATCTGACTGGAGGCCTGTGAGTAGCAGTGTTCCCCAGGGCTCGGTATTGGGTCCAGTCCTGTTTAATATCTTCACTGCTGACCTTGATGAGGGAATAGCAACCACCCTCAGCAAGTACACCAATGATACAAAGCTGGGAGGAGTGGCTGACACGCAGGAACACTGCGCTGCCATCCAGAGAGACCTGGACAGGCTGGAGAGCTGGGCAGGGAGAAATCAGATGAGATTCATCAAAAGCAAGTGTAGAGTCTTGCACCTGGGAAGGAATAACCGCTTCTATCAGTACAGGCTGGGGGATGACCTGCTGGAGAAGAGCTCAGTGGAGAATGACCTGGGGGTCCTGGTTGATGACAGCTTGGCCATGAGCCAGCAGTGTGCCCTGGTGGCTAAGAGAGCCAATGGGATCTTGGGATGCATCAGGAGGAGTGTGGCCAGCAGGTCAAAGGAGGTGATCCTCCCCCTCTACTCTGCCCTGGTCAGGCTCCACCTGGAGTATTGTGTCCAGTTCTGGGCTCCCTGATATAGAAAAGACAGGGATTTCCTGGAGAGAGTCTAGAGGAGGGCTACAAAGATGATTAAGGGCCTGGAGCATCTCCCCTATGAGCAAAGGCTGAGTGAGCTGGGACTGTTCAGCCTAGAGAAAAGGAGACTAAGGGGGGGACCTTATTAATGTTTATAAATTTCTTAAGCATGGAATGCAGGGGGGATTGGCCAGCCCCTTTTCAGTAGTCTGTGGAGACAGGACAAGGGGCAATGGCTGCAAGTTGGAGCACAGGAAGTTCCGCACCAACATGCGGAAGAACTTTTTCCCAGTGAGGGTGACAGAGCCCTGGGACAGGCTGCCCAGGGAGGTGGTGGAGTCTCCATCTCTGGAGATATTCAGGATTGATCTGGACGCCCATCTGTGCAATATGAGCTAGGGAGCTGCTTTGGCAGTGGGGATCGACCCAATGATCTCTCGAGGTCCCTTCCAATCCCTATGATTCTGTGATTCTATGATTTGACCTGTGACAAAGGGCTCACATACTTTTTCTTTTGTTTCTTTTATATCAAGTTGAAGCTTGATCCATCTATTGGGTGTGTGGCACCCGGGATACACTCACCACCTCTGCAGCCAGCCACGGGGCAGGTGAAGTGCAGCGATCCCTCCTGATACATGTTGCCCTCCTGGCAGAAAGGAAGACAAGATCTGTAGCAAACTGGAGGTCAGATGTGACACTTCTGGGAACCACATCTTTGACTCAAAGCTCTGCACAAAAATGACAGCCTTGCCTAGACTGGTCTGGCCTTTGTTCTTGAGCTAGCATGATCCTGGTGAGAGGAAACAGGAGTACTAAAGCCACAGAGCAGGAAGCAAAGCAAAAAATGGGTAAAATTTAGTGCAGAAAAATACCAGATTTGAACACAGGGAAAGGATGGGTCCTGAGACAGTCACTAATGCTCAGTAGTGAGAACTTCTGTTTGGGGTGGGCTCAGTCACAAAGCCAGCATCTCCAAGTTTGATAACACTCAAAAAACTAAGGCATGCATTGGGAGTTTAAGACAGGAGTAAAGAACAAAACACAAAACGCACTTGTGTCACAGTACAATCCTTTGCTTGAATGCAATGCCTTGAATAATTTGAGTAGTCCTGATACCCCTGCTTCAAAGGACATGTATTAGATCTGGAAATTTTCCTAACACAGGCAACAAAGATTCTCAAAACTATGGAGCAGCGCTCCTGAGGGAAATGGTTGAACAGACTAAATTTAGACAGCCTTCTTGAGTGAAATGATAAAGCTTGCAAGACCGTAATTATGGTAAAAGGAGTGGATGTAGGCTAGCTGTTTCCTCTGCTAATGCAGATAAACTGAGGCCACCAAATGTAGGTGGCTGGACCTGAGTTCAAAGCCAACAGATGGAGGCTCCATACAGAACTGATTGCATGATGTGGAGCCCCTTGCCAGAGGATGCTGTGGTTGCAGGAGCTTCAGGGAGCTCACAGGGAGTGCCTGAAAAAGCGGCTTTGAATTTTTTCAAAGCGCTTGTGTATCAACAATCAAAACAAGGCTCTGCTTGCAACCAAACATCCCAGCAGAATGAATCCTATCCATTAAAAAAAAAAGCAACCCATAGGGCCTGGAGCATCTCCCCTATGGGGAAAGGTTGAGTGAGCTGGGACTGTTCAGTCTAGAGAAAAGAAGACTAAGGGGGGACCTAATTAATGTTTATAAATATCTTAAGTATGGGATGCAGGGGGAATTGGCCAGTGGTCTGTGGAGACAGGACAAGGGGCAAGTTGGAGCACAGGAAGTTCTGCACCAACATGCAGAAGAACTTTTTCACAATGAGGGTGACAGAGCCCTGGGACAGGCTGCCCAGGGAGGTGGTGGAGTCTCCTTCTCTGGAGATATTCAAGATTCATCTGGACACCTATCTGTGCAATATGAGCTAGGGAGCTGCTTTGGCAGGGGGGTTGGACCCGATGATCTCTCAAGGTCCCTTCCAACCCCTACAATTCTTTGATTCTGTGATTCTATTATTTTACCATGCTTTCATCCAACCTACTGCAGTCTACAAGCTGTAAGTCTGCCAAAGATTTAAGTCCATTTTTACCACTAAAAGTTTTTGATAATGTTGTGTAGTGGATGGACAGGGGTTCAAACCAGTCACGCTCCTCTTAGGGTCTGGTAGTACTGCTCTGGTCCTTCTCACCACACCATTTCCTCTTAGGACTGCTGATACTCTGGCATGCTCCAAAAAAATCACTTTCTTTGCAGAACAGAGGTCCATGGTTGTGTTGCATTTCACAGTAATTTGGGAAAATGCAAGGTTTCAGCCCTTCAAGTACAGGTTGCCAACAATTCTGGTTACACTGAGCAGACAGTAGTGACAAGTGAAGGACATAAGACACTGAGGAATCAGGGCATGGGGAATACATTTCAGAGAAATCTAACTCACAATTCCTATCAACATCAACATCATGGTCACATACAAGAACTAAATATTTATGATTTATGCTGCAGATTTACTACTGACGTCTTTTAAAACTCAGTCCTTATTTCATTAAGTGCATTTATAATCTGAAATATAAAAGGTAAAAGTCCACTAGAAAAAGGTTTTTGAAAGTTTCCATGCGGTGTTAGCTAATCAATATTGTATTCCATCATGTCAGAGCACTGCAAGCCTAAAGCAGTCCAGAGCAGCCGATCCCGCAATTACAAAGAGCTTTGTCAGAGCTGTGCATGTCACAAGGTACCAGGGTACTTGGAGATTAAGAGGTTTCATTACCCCCATGGTAATGAAAAAACTTGCCTGTTTGAAGGGAACTCAGGCACCGTCCCCTCCAGCAGCAGCAGGGTAGCCAAACAAGGCAATTCTGGAGTTAAAAAAAAAAAAGAGATGCAGCACAACCCCCAGAACAAGAGGCTGTGATCCTCCTTATCCCATTCCTAGTCCTTCTTCTACCTTCAGCTGACAGTGTCCAGCAACAAGCCCTGCGACCTGCATGTAGCAGCCTTAGGCAGCTCCCCAGTGAGCCCATTTTAAACCTCTGCTCTCCAATCTTCACTGCTCAGTGCAGTATGGAGGGTGTATTTAATACTCTTCTAAAAATTCAGTGTGCTAAAATACTTATCAGAGATTTAAAACCTGCCAAAGAGTTCAATTTTATGTTTTTGAGGGCTGTCATAGAAAGGAGGACCAAGCACATTTTGAGGTTATGAAGAACATAAAAAACTAGAGGAGACTTTGGGACAGTAGGAACAGCCTAAAGAAACACTGGATACACACAAGGGTGCGAAGAGGTGTCAGAGGGGCACAAACCATTAACCCATGGGGTAAGATTAAGTGAACGCTAGCAAGAGTCACATGAGAGCTGTGAGGAAGGGAAAGAAGGGGTGATTCACCTCTCAGCAGAGCTCAGGAACTGTGTGCGCCTGGGGGTTTGCCAGGTACCTTTCCGGAGGGAACTGCAATGACAAAGTATCATCCACAGTGTTGCCTACAGCACACTCCTTCCCATGCCTACTGAACCCATCATTCAAATTATCTCCTGTATAATGTGAGGGAGAGAACATCCCAAATTAAACAAGCAGGCAGTCCTCCCTTGCCAGTTTTGAATAAATGACAGCTCTGACTAGCAGTATCAGAATCCTAATCTATATTAAATTTTCACCAATATCTTTTAGAGCAGCAATTTCATTTACTGAACAAGAAGGAGAGGAAATCAAAGCAGAAAATTAATTATACAGGGTATAAGGTTTGCTTTCTCACCGCAAGAGTCTGCCAAAACACATCATCCAAACAGTTGTTGGGCAGTACAGAAAGACATGGGATGTGCAAGCTGGTTTGTAGATGAAGGATACAGGGAAGCATAGGATATAATAACAATCCAGCTCCTGTAGATGAAGAGAGCAGTGCTAACTATCCAGTATTTGCAGTCTGAGGTCAAACAGGTAAAAATGCTTCATCAGTTTTATTTCAATAGTACACCTTTCCCTGGCAAGGCATCTGAGTCGTATAATTGTTTGTGGGATTCTAACCATGTACAGAATATGGAAAACAGAAAAATGAAAATCTTCACCTAAGATGAGAAACTGGTTTAATTTTGGTTAGTGACAAACAGGTCTCACAGCTTGAAAAATTACCACCATGCAAAGTGTATCAGTTGTTAAATGCCTCAGAAATTATTTGTGATACATCAAGAATCTTATTTTGCAAGGTCTCATCCTGCATGCAAAATTGCCAACCCTGAGGTTTCACTTGCTTCAGGTCTTGGGCAGATCTACTACGTCAGCACAGCCACAAAGCCCAGGTTAGGCTTTCACAAAACTTTTAAAATAATGGTTTAGGAAAGCCTGGACCTTTAAACTGTTCCTATTTCAGTTTGATTTCACTGACAATGATGGTATATTAAATTTTTTTAAAAGTTTGTACTGATTTTAAAAGGATTTTTTTTAAGTTTCAAAATGTATCAAAATTTGTTTGAAATTCAATTCAAAGTTCAATTGAATTGAAATTCAATTTCAAAGTTTGAAATTAAATTCAAAATGGCTTTAAAGAATTTCCATTTTTATATTTTTGCATCATTTTTATAGAACAACGTATTATGACACATTTAACTTTTTTTGCCTGTGAAAGTTTGTTATCCTATTTTTAGCTTAGAAGTTAATTTCTATAAAACTTCGGCATACCACAGAAAGTAAATGAGGTATATTGATCCAGAAGGGAAAATATATCATTGCTAGGTAGTAGCACCTCTTGGTAACTTTTACAGGAGTAAAATTAGACCATGAAGTCCTTGAATGTCAACAGCAGCAATAGCATTAAGTTTTTATAGGCTTAAACTACTGTCAATAATAAATAAAAATTAATTCTTTTCACATTTTTGAAAATGCAGAAGAAAACTTCTATACTTTTTCATGTTTTATTATCTTTTTGTTTGGATTTCTTTGTGAATTTCTCAGAAGCTTCACAAAAAAGGTATAGCTTGAATAAAACATCCTACTTAGCCAAATCAATAACCCTGTTACTTTATAAATGACTTAAAATCATTCAAGAATATCTTTATTCCTTCAGTATTTTATTCTCTATTTTTAAAGAATGCAAGGCAAATACAGTTGAGGGAAAAGCCCAAATTATTTCTTTCCATAAAATATTATTCCTGAGGTGTCTAGGAGAAAGGAATTTAATTGATTGTAAAACTACATACTACAGCTAGCCTAGAAAAAAAATGCTTCTTCAGCTTTAAACAAAATCAGCCCTAACTGGAAAGTCAGGAAACAGTTATGTATGTGCATATGTAAGTGATTTTCAACATTAACGATATGTCACAGACAATATTGAAAGAGATGGTATTCCAAATATACCAACTTATCTATATCACTTAAATTTATGACTTCTGTCAACTGGAATCTGTTTCTCCTACTTAGCAAGCTGAAAATAGCATTTGTATTTGCAGTCAATCTTCAGGAGAGCTTAAGACAGTGGAAATAATAACCATGACCTGTATAAGAAACAGTAGGACTTTTCTTCAAGTGACAGGATTTACCAGAATGATCTGTAAGGCAGCACATGAAACTGGGCACCTTGTATTAATTGGAGCAGTCTTTCCATTTCACCTCTTGACGAGAAGTGCAAAGTTGCTTCCTCTACCACAGTTTCTTTCTATTCAGCCTGACACCCTGACACCACAAATCCATGTTTTTTCCCTTACTAGTCTCACTGTAAGGAAAAACAGTGCTTGCTTACATGACTTGCTGATGTACTGTGGTGCGTTGACACTGGTTGGAGGCGCACCAAAACCCTCCTCAGATAGACAGGGGAGAAAATATAGAGAGAGAGGCTTATGGGTCAAGGTAAGGACAGGGAGAGATCATTCCACAATTAGCATCACAGGCAAAATGGACTCAACATGCAATAAAATGCATCTAATTTATTACCCAATCAAAACAGATTAGTATAATAAGAAATAAACCCAAATACTAAGTCACCTCCCTCCATTCCTCCCCTCTTCTTGCTGGGCTCAACCTCACTCACAATTTCTCTCTCTCCTTACCCATACAGTGCAGGGGGACAGGGGATGGGGGTGGGCATTGATTCATCTCACATAGTCTCTGTTGTTCCTTCCTCCTCAGAGGGAGGACTCCTCACACCTTTCCCCTGCTCCAGCGTGGGGTCCTTCTCACTGCAGATAGTTGTCAATGGACTTCTTCAACATGAGTCCTTCCCACAGAGGCTTTAGTTCTTCACACTGGACCCAGTGTGTCTTCCATAGGGTGCATACCTTAAGGACCAGACTACTCCACCCTGGTCCTCCACAGGATCACAAGTCCTGCCAGCAAAACTGCTCCAGCCTGGGCTCCTCTGTCCATAGGCTGCAGGTCTGTCCAGGAACTTGCTTCAGAGTGGGCTTCCCACTTGGTCACAGGAACCTTCATGTGTCTCCACCTGCTCCACCATGGAGTCCTCCATGACCTGCAGGAGGACAGCCTGCCTCATCATGGTCTTCCACACAGGCTGCAGGGGAATCTCTGCTCCGGTGCCTGGAGCAGCTCCTGCCACTACTCTTTCACCAACCTGGGTGTCTGCAGAGTTGTTCCTCTCACATCTTCTCACTCCTCTCCCTGGCAGCAAAAAGCTGCTAGTTGAATGATTTTTTCCTTCTTAAATATGATATGGCAGAGGCACTACCACCACCACTGATTGGCTCAGCCTTAGCCAGCAATGGGCCCGTCTTGAAGCTGTCTGGTATTGGGTCATTCAGACCTGGGAGAAACTTCTGGCAGCTTCTTGCAGAAGGCAAGCCTGGAGCACCCATCCCTGCCACCAAAAATTTACCATACAAACCCAAAACTTAGGTTAAGTTTACAGTTCTGGTTATGGTGCCACATGTTGCCACCTCATGGGCAACAAAACTGGATCCTTGAATGCATCTTTGCCAGATCACTGTAAACAGTCATCCAATCTTCTCCCTGGAATCCTCCCCCCACCACCACATTTTTATGATTATTATGGTAGGTGGATATTTTTTTTTAGTTGATCATGTAAGAGAAGATAGGATCTTCTCCTAAATGTTTATCTGGATGTCTTTGGTCTGCCTGTAAGCAAAGCTGAAACAGCAGGCATGGGTAAACTTATTTTAAATATATTAATAATATTATGTAAACTGGACAAATTTCTGTGCTTCAAGAGAGGATGAAATACTGCATTGTGGCTGATTCATAATCAGCCAGCATAAGATTTACATGAGAGAAAAAAAGGAAAAACCCTCAGAGTTCTATTTTTCTCCCAGGTTTTCTCTTTCAATAATAAGAATTAGGTAATTCTAAAATAAATTTCTAGGCTGGCAGTTACCTCCAAACTTCCCCTTCAATTTTTCTGTATGAAAAGTTGTGCTTTCCCTTATATGAGAAAAAAAATGCCAAAAATAGAAGGTTAAATAACTAGCTCAGTTGCAGCTTCTCACCCATGTCTCTAATCACATCTTGCCGCTACAGTTACACAGTAAATAGATGTATTTTATATGCAAAACTGTAAGATAATCTTGTCCACTCCAAATGATGGAAATAGATTTCCCAAAATGTATTTTTGTGAATCAAAATGAAAATTTTCTTGTGGATGACTACATTATAATTATTTTCTAATCCTATAGGAGAAGAAAAAACTCTGAAAAGATTTCAAATTAAACTAATGAAACTGGAATTCAGTTGAAAAATAACACACTCTATAAAATCATGTTAAGGGAAGTGCCCTGCTGCACAGCAGCAATTCACTTGGCTGTTTCTTGGCACCATCTTTCACACAGGAAAAGGGGGACAGCAAGTGAGAATAACGTTGTTATCTTAAGGGGGCCAGTTTAGCAGGACAGAGGTACAGTAAGGAGAAACCGTGTCTGCCTTACCGCAAAACACTTTGGGAATGCCACACAGTCCTTCTTACTGCCTAGCAGCATTTGCACTGGGGAGTCATACCACCAGCCTGCTTGCTGTGGTTTTATGTGGCCAGCTTCTGGTCGAGGAGGGGGCTGCAGGGGTGGCTTCTGCAAGAAGCAGCCAGAAGTTCTCTGTAGGCCCAACAGAGCAAACACCAGCCGGCTCAAGGTCGGAGTCATTGCTGACCAAGGCCGAGCCCATCAGCGACGGTCACAGCGCCTCTGGGAATCACATTTAAGAAGAAAAAAACGCAAGCAGCTGCATTTTGCCACCAGAGAAGGGAGTGAGAAGGTGTAAGAAACTGTGCAGACACCAAGGCCAGGGAAGGGCGAAGAGGGATGACGAGGTACTCCAGGCACCAGAGCAGAGATCCCCCTGCAGCCTGTAGAGAAGACCATGGTGAAGCAGGCTGTCCCCCTGCAGCGCATGGATGATGACTGGGAGCAGAGATCCCATCTACAGCCTGTGGAGGACCCCATACCGGAGCTGGTGGAGACAGCTGGAAGCCCACGTTGGAACAAACTCCTGGCAGCAAAACCTGCAGCCCATGGACAGACCAACCCATGCCAGAGCAGGTTTGCTGAGGAGGATTGTGACTCTGTTGGGGACCAGGCTGGAGCAGTCTGGGCCTGAGAGACTAGGACACATTCTATGATTTATGACTGCCTGCCATAGAAGGGACCCACGCTGGGGCAGCTGGTGAAGAGGTGAAGCCCCATGGGAAAGGATTCACGTTGGAGTAATTCAAGGAGGACTGTCTCCTGGGGGTGGGACCCCATGCTGTAGCAGGGAAAGGGTGTGAGAAATGCCCCTACCCCTCCTCCCCCAACTAAGAAGAAAAACAACTGGCGAGGAACTGACTGAAACCCCCATTCCCCCATTTCCTGCCCCTCCCTGTGCCACAACGGGGAGGAAGCAGGGAGCTAACTCATGACTAAAGTGAAGTCTGCTGAGAAGAGAGGCGTGGGGGGAGGTGCTTTAAGATCTGGTGGCAGTTCTTATTACCCAGATGTGGTGTCACTGGGTGTGCAGTGCAGTGTAATAAATTAGAGCGTTTTCTTTCCTTTATTCTGTGTTGAGTCTGTTCTGCCCGTGATGCTGACTGCGGAATGATCTCTCCCTGTCCTTATCTCAACTCCTAAGCTTCTCAGTATATATTTACTCCCTTGTCCAGCTGAAAAGGGGAGTGATAGAGTGGCTTTGGTCCTGTCACGGGACCTTTGTGTATGCATTGCTGAGAAACAGGTGCTGCTTGTATCAGAATCCTCTGGGAACAGAGATGGCATCTTTATCCTTGTTTATGGCAGAGAAGCCACCTAAGCAGGACTTAAAAGGTGGGAAGCTGAGCTCCCAGCACTGGGTGCCTAATTCCACCAGTCTTGCCCTGTTCCTTGGAAAGTCAGGCCAAAATGCTAAAGGAAAGTGTCCTTCTCCCTGCAATTCATAGCTCTTTCCCAGCAGTAACCTGATGCATCATGAAACCTTTGATCTACACCCTGCAAAGCTCCTTTGAAGAAGGCCTCCAAGGCATCTCCCCAAAAGACCTCCCACCTACAGAGCTCACCCCTCATGAGCAACCTTGCTGCAATGTGGACAGGCAGCTGAAAGGAGAATCAGACTGCTCCAGCCATCGGGTTTTTTTGCATTTCCTTGAAATTTCACTAAATGGACTAACAGTCACCAACACAGATATTCAGAAGGGATATGAATAAGCAGTAAGAAAATATGTTTGCCATTAACAGTATTCTCGCCAAGTTGCTTTCCCTTTTTCCCGTACTGCAAATGCATACCCTGTGGTTCCCTCTGGAGTGGGAGCTATCAGACTCACTCATCAACAATCCTTAAAGTCTTGCCATTTTAATTTCCTCTTGCGTTTCTTGATGTACCCTTGCACAGCCTTTCAGAGCAACTTGATGACTGCAGCCCGTATCAGCAGCTGCTGTGTGCAGTGGAGTTCATAAATCTCAGAGCCAGCAAATCAGATGAAAAAGGAACACCTGCATGCAAGGGAAATTGTTAATTATGAAGCTGAATCATTTTTCCTTATTCCTCTTAAAATCAGAACAGTGGGTGGTACGAAGTTCTGTACATGTCATTGTACAGCACCAGCAAACTGAAAAACTGTTGTAAACTGAGGGTTATTATATGTGCCATGGAACTCTGCAGAGCATACCTGCTTCTTTCCAGTTCCTTCAGAAACATTAGCTGAAGGAGAATAGCAGCAAGCTTGAGGGGAGGAAGGAATAGGAATGATGTTAATAACTTCTGTGCTGGACTCATTTTGGAAAAGAAAAATTGTGTGCTTCACATACACACCACTTTTCTACATATTTTAGCAGAATTTTAGTAAAGTAGCTCTTGAAAGACCTTTTTGCAGTCAATTTAGCTGACTTGTAAGAACAAGTTCTTAATTAATTTATTGTTTCTTTCATTAGTTTATTCTGTAAGTATTCCCTTGTAAATTAGCGCTGGGCAATATGTGCATACAGCATTATTAATGTGTACAGGGCTGCAGATTAGAGTTACCATTATTAAAGTCACAGGACAAATGAGGAATGCAACAATACTAAATTTCGGCATAATTTCCTTTCCTTGTTTCTTATTGATTGTTTGAAATTTGTTTATGCTCCACTGATGCTTTTTCTTTTCATTAGTAAATGAAATGATACAGTTATTCTAATTAAGACATCTGACTTTTTTTTTTACTTTAAGAAACACAATAATTATCTATGAAAACAAGTCATCCAGATGGAATTACATCCTATGATCATGCAAGACTTTTTGGCATGTCCTGGTTCATTTCCAGTCTCGCTGATTTTGAGTCACAGAAATTAGTCAAACTAAGCAAAGAGGAATACACTATTGATGAAACCTATGCTATTTTAACTCTGTGTAACTGGGCATCCTGCATACATTGATACAGTTTAAGGGTTAACACTTTAAAATTCAATTAAAAACCTCCACATTATACTCCTCATTAGCAAGCCAACCTTACTTTTCAGATAATCATAGAACAGTTGAGGTTGTAAAAGACCTTTAGGATCATGACATCAAACCATTAACCCAGCCCTGCCAAGTCCAGCACTAAGCCACATCCCTAAGTGCCATATTCACACCTTTTTTTAATACCTCCAGGAATGGTGACTTAAACAATTTGTACTGGTTTTCAATTTTTAAAATAATTAAGTGCCTTTTTTACATTCTTTTCTTAACTCTTACAGAAAGTCACACACTGTTTAAAAAAAATTAATAATGGCTCACTGATTTCATAGCAGTGCAGTTGTAATTAGACATCTAGGATCTTTAAGAAAATACATCTTGTTACTAACATGGAGCATTAAAGACTCTCTGCTTCAGAAATGTTATTGCATTTTGTGTCTCTGCACATCAGAGATGAAAGGCATCCCCAGAGATGGATGACTGAAATCTTTTCCATGCATGGTAAATTATGAACTTTGTACTGGTTATACGCTCTTCAGTGTTTGTGAAACTGAAATTTACCTGGATCCGACTTAAGGAAACCATGCTGCTTCTTAGGTCACTAATTTCTTTTGCGTCTGACAACTCCTTCCTTTCAGCATTATGTTCTGTGTTAGTTCTGATAAGCATACAGTATTCATAAAGAAGTTAAAGTAATTAAATAAATTTTGTATGGTACAAATTCAAGGGGGCAGACACATTTGTTCTTAATTCTGGAAAGCACAGCTGTCATGACTAGCAGGCAGAGGGACATGTTCTACACAAATTCTGTTTTTTCTGGAGCACAGGTCACTTACATGGTTATATGACACTTCCTATGTCACTACACACCTCTGCAGCAGTATGGCTCAGTGAGGACAATGCTATGCTCACACTGATGCATGCAGGGAGTCACAAGTCTTTATGCATATCTGAATAAATCTGCACACTTTCTTTGAAGTTATTTTATTACACCTGCTGAATAAATTAGTTTTGTTAAAGGCCAGTCTTATTTTAGTCCAAGTAACATCAACAATAGGAAGCATGTTAAAATATCAGAGCATACTTATTGATGAAGCCTGCTCTCATTAGAAAAATTATGGGCTATGATATCTGCAAACCAAAGTAGTTAAAAACCTGACTAGCTGGAACAGGTCTTTTTATTTCTGGATATTTTTTTGCACAGCTCTGATTGCACAGCTACTTGCTGTAGCCATACTTACTCTGTACTCTACATAATCCCATGACAGATTGTCCTGGCTCTGGCCAAGCCAGGGGTAACCTCCCCAGGCAGCCAGCACAGATGAGCTGAGTTAGCCCAGGCGGTTTCCACACCACCTGATATGATTCCCCCATAAAAGGGGCTGGCTGGGCAGGGGTGTTCCTGGGTGCCTCCAGGGCTGTGTGGGTGTAGCTGGGGTGTCTGTTTGGTCCTTGTGTTGTGCAGCCTCTGTTATTATAGAGTTGGTATGGCACTCTCTATTATCACTTTGTGTAAGTGAAATTTGCTGTGGGTTGTTATTGTTCTCATTTCATGGTGCATTTGTCAGTAAACTGTCCTTGTCCCAACCCATGGAGGCTCTGTCTGTTTCTCCTCCAGGAGTGAGTGGCTTGTGGTGTTCAGCCGCTGCTTGGGGCTGAACCACCACACAGATTTAAACCAGGAATTTCAGCCCAGAGGCAGAAGCTATCAGGGAGTTTCTTCCTGGCTCAGTTCAAACAGAGTTTGGTGTAGCTACAGCCTTCACTCTGTATCAAAAATCATCAGGGCACATAGCACAGAAAGCCAAAGGGTCTCTGAAGAGGAGAGTCAAATTGTGGATTTTGAAAAACAACAGTCTAACGAGATTTCTTCAGAGCTCATCCAGTTATTAAGAGTAACGGATATTTTATGGTCTTGGGTCTAATGTTTTTCCACACAGATGCAAATTAGATGCAGTTTCACTATGCTAAACTAACTGCATGTGGAAGACTGATGCACAATTTTCTTCATCAGTAAAAATGTGAGTTTAGGCTATTGTCAAGGCTTAGCCTCAGCTGAGCACCGCACAGCTGCTCACTCCACACCACCACATGACTCCCTACTCTGGCAGGATGAAGAGGGGTGGAGAACTTGAAGAAAAAGGTCAAACTCATGGGTTGCAACAAGGACTGTTTGCTGGGACACCAAAGAGAGAGGGAAGTAACAACAGGACACAGAATATACAAGTGGGTGTTGCACGATGCAACTTGCTCGCTTGACCCAGACACACAGCCTGTCCCCAAGCTACTGCTCCTCCCTCTACATATCGAGCATGATGTCATATGGTGTGATACAGCCCTTCGGCTAGTTTAGGTCAGGTTTTCTGTCTGTGTCCTCTCCCAATTTGCTGTGAAAATTAACTCTCTTAGCCAAAAGCCAGGACAGGTATAAGCTACGTGGTTATCAGAAGTCTACCACTGATTAGCTGATGAAAACCACAGGGACTGCCTTTTTTCCAAAACTCTCTAGTGATATGACAAAATACTCAAACCCTAATATTTATTCAATGACGTGAGGATCCCAGCAGGAACATCTCCTCCCAATAGAAGATGCGATGAGCAAATCAACATAAAGGTAATAGAAGGATAAATGCTAATTTTGAAAAGGAACCAGTTAAAAGATATGAGATCTTAAAAATGATGCAAAGCTTTAATTTCTCTGAAACTCCAGGCATTAAAAACTTGCATACCAGATTATAATAAAATAATCTAAATCTTCCTGGGAATTCAGGCAGATATAGACAAAGTTCAGGTAAAGTCTTTTCCTTACAGTCAATTTAAGAAGTCTTTATGTATTCTGAAGTTATCTGAGATACTGTGATTACCAGTCTCTGGAACTGGAGACATCTTCTTTAAAGCTAAACCCATTCAAACGTCATACGTTAATACCAAGGCTATGGCAATTAACAAGCAATAAACTTCACAATATCAAAACTACTACTTTCTATAATTAAATTTTCTATAATTTGATCAAACCAACACCTGCTGTGTTTCAGGAACATTTCTGCGATGTTAAAAGTCAGACTTTCTGCTTTAAATAATTATCAGCCTTCTTTTATGGTTGATAAATTCCAGCAGATTATCCATTTTGGAATTATTTTATCATAATATGAAGAAACCACAAAATTTCAATAACCACTGAACTCCCTCTCACTTTTTAGAATTTACCTCTTCTCCCATAGGGTACAGAACAAGATACCAGACCCAAAACATCTATGTTATTTATAAAATTGACTAACAGCTAAATACTTCACTCCACAGATACTACCATGAGAACAGGCTCAGTCTGAGCTCTGCCTGAACTGCAGCTGGACAGCTGGAGCAGGGAAACTTCTCAAGGTTATACATTCCTTATTTGACACTAAGAGCCAGGGAGGAGAGATGCCTTACCCATAACATCCTCAGTGAGTGAGGTAGGATAATACACTGAATTAATACAATGGAACATTAATAACCCATGTAGATACTCAATATTATTATAAACATTGTAAACATCGTTATAATTATATATAAAACATTTGGTCAATGTGAGACTAAGGTTCCAAAAGGGGCTTAAAAAAGCAAGAGGGTCAGTCTGAACATTGTGACTCAAAGGGAGTGTCCTCAATCTTAGCTTCTCTGGTCTCTGTGTGATTCATTCTAACCTCATTCTTCATTTTCCTTTATGTTTTTTGCATGCAGCAATTAATAAGGTGAAACTTGCTATCAAACTCACTGAAGTTAATCAAACTATTATTAAACTTTTTAAAATTCCAAACTTACGGAACTTATTAACAAATTATTATTTTACCTCAACAAAACATATTGCTGCTTCTCTCAAGTGAGGGTCATTTCACAGACCCATGACAAAAGGAAACATGGTATGCCTTGCCTTGAACAGAGTATAAAGCAAAAATTTCAGTAATGGGATTTCTTCATTTTCTCAAGCCAAACCCTAAAGTCAAACAAAACTCTTACAGGTCTCAGTAGTTTTATCATTGTAAACTTTTCAGCACAGACTTCAGATTTTATACCACATCGTGTTAAACTTCAGTAGCCACATTGAAATTTCAGAATTATTTGCATGAACCTTTATCAAAATAAAGTTCCATGGAGGGCTTGAGCTTTGGGGAAAAAAAAATATACAGGAACAAACAGAAAAGAGTATCCATAGTGCAGGGAAAAATTCCAAGTTTACTCTCAAAACATTGACAAAAAAAAAAGAGAGATAGAGATAGTGTGGTAGTGGTGCATTTTTGCCATCACACTGTTGTAATGGTTTGGGCTTCTGGTTTTGTTAACAAAAGGAGCCTCCAAGTGCTCTGTTTTTGCTGATGAGTTTTTTTTCCAAGAAATATTTTCATTTGAAACATGCAAGATCACTTCAATATTTTACTTTAATTGGGTTGTATAAATAAAACTCAAAAATACACTTAAAATAATGACTGCATCAACACAAAGTAATATTGACCATCTCTTGGTCAAAATAAAATCAATGAAACTATAACATCTGATAAAGAAAGATTTCATCCAGGTGGGATATGGTCCTGGGCAGCCTGATCGAGTTGAGGTGTCCCTGCTCATGGTGGGGTGGTTGTAACTAGGTGATCTTTGAGGTCCTTTCCAACACAAACAAATCTGTGATTCACAAATACATCTTTCGTCTCTCATGTAGAAAGCAAATCATGTAAAGAACTCTCCATTAATATTACAGCATCTGCCCCAGGAGACCATGGTTCTCAGCCTGGGAGGGGAAGCCATTCCAAGGTGCCCATGAATCACAGTGGGAGGCAGGCTGGATTTCAGAAGGCAATACAAGACCAGGATCAAGACCACCTCAGGGGAACCATGTCACTGCCATAAATTTTTATTGCCCTGGGGCATCCACTAAGAAGTAAATGTGTAGCTCCAGCAGCAATGAAGCCCATCAAGAGTGCCCTGAGCCTTCAAGCCACTGTAGTGACATTACCAATCTTTGTCCCAGCAACCCCATTTTACCTGCTTCAGATCTGCACTCACAGACAAGTACAGCTCAATGATGAAAGCTTCTTTCTCCATGGGATACTTTTCTGCCAACATGAAGAAAAAAACCCCACCAAATAATTTTTAACTCCCACATACATGTACAGGAAGTTTTGTGAACAAAACAAGACAAATAACTTGAGAAGTGATGCTCTAACATGGCTGCATTTCATTCATTGTCCATTAATATATTTCATTAAATAGATCTTTAATTTTTCTTTAAATGATGTCTTCTAATTTTTGCAATAAAAAGGATAAAAAGAATTCAAATGCTGAACTTTATTCCCAGCAGCTCCCTAAAACTTTCTCAAATCTTTATTCTAATCTTTTAGTCCTAAACCATATTTATGCTGATCACAGAAACAATTTGATTTTGATACATCAAGTGAGCACTAGATGGATCAAATCTCAGTATCTCAATTTAGGAAGAACTGTTGTAGTAGAGTAATCCAAAGCAAACAATGTTGTTGAAAGAAAGTAACTGGATAAATCTCTGAACTGAGGAGAAACTTTTTCACTGTGAGGGTGACAGAGCACTGGCACAGGCTGCCCCGAGGGGTTGTGAAGTCACCTTCTCTGGAGACATTCAAAACCCGCCTGGATGAGTTCCTGTGTGATTTAGTCCAGGTGATCCTGCTCTGGCAGGGGGGTTGGACTAGATGATTTTTTGTGGTCCCTTCCAACTCCTAACATTCTGTGATTCTGTGGTTTCCAGCAGTTCAGTAACATCAGTAACAGGGCACAGTAACATCAATAAACTCTTAAAGGATAGAAAATTACGTAACATTTTCTATTAGCAGATACAAACAGAAGTGTAGATTAATGTGGACTGAATTACTTTGAAGAATTCCTTCAGAAGGTTGTACTGGAAAAAGCAGGAGTTGTGAGCCATGTAATATTCCATTGTAAGATGATCCTTCAGTCTCACCTGTAGACGAACTGAGTCAATCTGCACTACTAGACTATGGTAATATAATGTAAGATAAATAGTGGTAATAATGAATAATTATTATAATAAAATTTAAAAACAAAGTCTTAAGAAACTTGAACCAGTAATGAAAAGTTAAATCATTGTCGTGATCTACCATATGGTTGAGGAACTTCCAACACCCATCGGCTCTTTAGGAAGACACCACCAAGACAGTGATAACCTATTCTCCTGGTAGCTGTCACCTTTTTTCCACCTTAACCAACAAAGCTAGAATGAGCATCACAAGATAAGCTGACTCATAAAACCCCCCTTGGAAACTACTGGTCCCCAACCTGAGCATACTTCACAGTCCCTTATTCCCAACTTTCTCAATACAAAAACCAGCTTTACAATCTGCCCTTGAAAGTTATTATTTTAATACCTTGAAAATAAATGAGCTGTACTGACAGGACAGTGAAACTGCACCTCCTCCTGTGCTGTATTTATAAGTAAAATTTCATCAAGAGCACAGCATACCTACTGCTCATGACATAGCAGGTAAAAATGAATAGTGATCATATATCAAGAAAAGTATAGAGGACATCAGAACCTCCACTATGACTTTGCTACAAGATTGTCTGTGGTTTTTAACGTAGATTGCTGCCTTTCATGCCCTTTGAATGTATTAGCCATCATCCCAACTATTCTTAGTTTTCAGTAAGGCAGAACCGGTGCTGACAGCTGAGGGATTTAACACCAACTATTTCTGTATACAGGGATTTAATGGACTCTTGACATCAATGTAAGTACAGCAACATCCACAGTGTTCTAATGATAACTGTCCATGAGCATTTCCAGGAATTTAAAGCTCATTTGTGAGAATTTGAACTGAATTTTGACTTAAAGTCTTAAAGCAAGACTCTCTACATGTAAACAGCAACATGCTTGCTATTGCATATTTTCAGAGGCTATATTTTGCAGGCATGTTTGCATTTAGTAGATACAGAGGATTTTCTGCCCCCCTGAACAGTTTCTAATCAATCAGAATCTGACTAAACCACAGTGCAAAGCAAAGCACCCAAGGTGTAAGTGAAACATTTGCAGTTACTTCTGCATGGTGTTTCTTAATTCTTGAAAATGTAGCCATGTTTATCAGATATTTATACTGCAGGATCGTAATGGGAAAAGTTCTCAGCTCCTCAAGAAATTAGGTAGGCTGAAGGCTAAGTGTGCTAAATACCATGCAAGTGTATAACAAGACATACTGTCCAACATGAAGTTCATTAATAGTCTAATCAGTGGTGACAGGCAACAAGGTCCTGGAGGAATGGAGGGCAAAAGAGAGTAAGATAAATGAACGAACACTTACAAATAGACAGGGCAGTGACTGCACTAAGCAATGGCATTACAATGAAGTGTCATTAGATTTGACCCAAACTCACCTTCTCAGTGTCTTTAATCACAGTTCAGATTTTTGCATTAATTTATATCCATGCTCTTCTGAGGACAGCATGCATCCTGAAACTCAGAGACTCTATGCACATTTATTCACCAAAGAGTAGGTATTGACATGTGTGGTGATTCAGCCCCAAGCAGTGGCTGAGCACATGCTGTTCACTCACTCCCAGAAGAGAAACAGACAGAGCCTCCAAAGGTTGGGATAAGGACAGTTTACTGACAAAAGCACCATGAAAGGTGATCAATAACACTCTGCAGCAAATTTCACTCATACCCAGTGATAACACAGAGTACCTTACCAACCTGAGTAACACAGAGCACTGCACAACACAAGGACCAACCACACAGACTACTCTGGAGGCACCCAGGACCACCCCAGCCCCTTTTATGAGGGAGTAATGTCGGGCGGTGCGGAAACAGCTGGGGCTAACTGAGGTCACCTGGGCTAACTCAGCTCACCTGTGCTGACTCAGCTCATCTGTGCTGACTGGGGAGGTTACCTCTGGCCTGGCCAGAACCAGGACAACATGCTTCCAATTTCTTTAAGAATTCGTAAGTACAAGTTGCTTAAGAATAATGATCACAGGAACTGCTAGACCATCTTCAGCAGTCAGGAAGGAAATTTCAAGGGAATTGCCACTTTTTTAAAGTTTAAGGTTGTTTTTTATTTTAAAAACAAACACATGTAGGTCCATGAAAAAGTAGAGGTTTGTTAAATATTTCTGTATGTTTGTATAACTTAAGATGTGTTAAAACAGGCTTCTTAACATTATTTCAGAAAAATGAAAAGCAAATTTTTTCCGGGACTGCTAATTGTCCTCATCTCTCTGACCATTGCAGGTCTCCACTGATCTTAGCAGCCTGTCAGTTAGCAGTGCCTGCTCTTCACCACCAAGACAGAATTAAGAAAGTTCATCCCTCATATCAGTGAAATGGAATCCTGGAAAGATAAATGCCAATTAATGACTAGTAGGCTTCAAAAACTTTTTTTTCAAATCAGGCCTGCAGGTAAAATCCACTGAGAAGAACCCCATCCCACCACACTGTTTTGTCTCAGATTTAACAACACATACCGGGTATACAGATACTGCATAAAATAAAGTGTGCACCTTTTCAGCATGCATTTCACAAAGTTCAGGCAAACCACAGCGAAAAGCACAGAATGGCTTTACTATTCCATCAGTTCGAAAAAAGAACGATACTTCCCTGGGTTGTTATCGCATTATGTTCTGCAGAGTGGCTGATTTAGAATTCAGTTTCAAATTAAGTAGATTAAATCAAGTATAAATAAAATTAGGAAACTGCAAAGAGAACTACAAAGCATATTTCTTAAAATTTTTCTCACTTATCTCAGCCTGGCTGTACCTGTTTCCAGCCTAGCAGTCAGATAAGATTCAATCTCTTTTTCAAGTGAATTCTAGAGGGATATAATTATACCTAATTTGTAATAAATTACAGGAAACTGAGAAATAGTTTAATACTGCATCACAAATTTTTATTCTTCAAGAATTATTTTCAAAGGGAATGTTTTCATGGTCCTTGGAAACCAAAGTTTCTAGCTTAACCACCAGCAGCTGGATTTTGAAATTTTCCTCACAGGGTGCAAACAGCAGCTGAGTAAACCTCCACCTGATACGCAGGGGCCATAGCTATGCCATTTTGCAGACTGGCAACTTTAGGAATAAGAAGTCTGATCAGCAATGCTACAGACAAGTAGCATCAAAGGGAAAGGAGCCCAAAAATCTCACCTTCCTCACAGCGTGGCTTACATCAGAAACCCAGTAATTCATCAGCTGCATGGCACTGCTGGGATGGAGGCACTTGAAAGCCAGAAAGCAAGAAAAGTAGCAATTCACTTCTTTTCACCCTACAAACTCAGGAAAAAAAGAATTATTGTTCGATGATAGCATGGAAAACAGCTTTAGGAATATTTCAGTTTGTAAACAGGAAATATTTCCTTTCCCCTCTGATATAACAAGGGTCTGGCAAAAGGCCTAATCTTTTTGTCATCTTCATATGAAGAACACTGATGACGTGACATGATTCCTGACAGCAAAAAGATTCTAAACACTCTCCTATATATAATTATCTTTCAATGAAACACTTCGATTGAAGCTCTATTCTGTGAGTGATCTTGGCTTGTGTTTAATTGGGCATAATTATACTATGTGTATTTATTTATGCAAATAATCTTGCCTAAATTCAATGAGCCAGCTCAAACATTCTCTGCACTTCGAATTGAACCCAACTTGGAAGAGTGGAGGTAATTTTGCCCTCACTTAAGAGCTTCACTTGTGAAACTGGGTCCAGAAGCAACCCACAAGTTTTTAAATTATTAAATATCATTTTCTGAAGAGCCTGTGCAACAAATAAAATCTGTACATTAATAAATTAATGTTTATTCTTCTGTCTTTTCTTCTAAACTGGAAGTCATTTGCTATGGAGCCCTTTTTCCCACAACAAAGCATTTAGATGTTCAAATGATTTTCAGGAAATTTTTCAGTTGTGCCCACATCTCTTCTCTTGACTGGCTTGTACTTTGGTCCACTGATTTCAGTAAGAGCCTCTAAATCTTGGAATTCTGTGCATAAGGATGTTTCAGTTAGGTTTGCAGAGAGATTTTGCACAATTATGAAATACCTTGGGGTTGGGATGGATTTTTATGTGTTGATCTTCCTACTGGGTTTAGACGGAAATATTAAATAGTTTCACTTCTGAAGAAACCACTAGATCCTTTACATAGCATAGAAATTGCTGAAGTTTTATTTCATTCTTGCCATAATTTCAAATCCTTTCCAAGTATCCACGTCTTCCAGATAGGCAGAATATTAATTTCAGACCAAGAAGATAATAGCCTTTTATCTGTAGGAACATTTATTTTTCCTCCACAAATCAAAAAGAAGTTGAAACTTATGTCACATCAATGCTTTTTTCCTTGCAGATCATTCTTGAAGTGGAGGATCAAGCATGATGCAAAAAACCGAAAGAAATCCATAGCATGTTATTCTACTAGTTGTACATACTGTCTTGAAAAGCAAGAGAATTCAACACACAGATGATACATTTCCAAAGACTCATCTGCTAATCATTATTAACAAAGGAGGACCCTTTTTATACAAAAATAATATTCAGTAACATAAATTGTTTTAAAAATTTGATCTTTGCTGTATGTATCATCATTCCTGTTAACATTAGCCACTTCCAGGCTAGTGTAACTGTCCTATTTTGGAATTACCTTTAAACTGCAGTATTTTTTCCCTCCTCTTATATAGTTTGTATATTCTGTGCTGATATTTAGCAGACATTCTTACAACAAAGTCTGGTCTTCATTTTAATTACATAGGATCAACTGGTCAGCAAGAGAACCATTCAATATTTGAGTGCAGGTGCCAAGTAGCATATTAGTTCCTGAAAATCCATACGTTTGAAACTGTCAGCAGTGCACTGTATGTGGTAGTACCATTCAATATATGTGGTTTCAAAGGTTGCTGTGGAGCTTTGCCAGGGTACACTTTACATACAGAATAGTATGATCTATGTTGGAAAGGCTTGTGCTTAAACTAAATTTTTACATTTTATTTGTACCTTTTGAGATGAACAGTTCTTGTCTTGTAAGAATAACTGCTATTGACACAATTTAAAGACATTGGAGAAGAGCAGTCTATATTATAGGCTCTGCAGTAGCTCTGCCATCTGGCTCAGTTCCAGGAAGGTTTAGATACTGCTATTCAATTTGATTTTGCACTCAAATAAGGCTACCTTTACTTAGCCAGAAAAAAAATCTGGTAGCAAGGAAGTTTAGAGAATCATTAGGTGTAATAATGCCACTAATAAATACATTCTGCCAAGGCTGGAATGGGATTTGAACAATACACAAGCACTGGCTTGTTCCTCTGGATAAGGGCAAATGTATTTATGGCAGCACTGGAAGGAAAGCACTCCCTTATTACAAAAAGCTTCAGTGGTATTGTCAGAGGCCAAGAGTCACAGCCAGATGTTGTGACGTAAATTGTAGCATTATATATCCACTCTTGCATTTGTTAACATTTTTAGAAAAGAGCTTCCAAGGTATGTAGATACTTCAAAATACAGCATGAATTTCTGCTTAATCTGACAGACCTACTTACTCCAGTGAGTCACCTTTTAATGTTCCTCTGAAAACAGAGGATGTTTGTCAAATGCTTCGGTCACAGGACATCAGAATAAGCTTTATTACCTATTATCAAACATACATCCCTCATTAAAACATGTTATTTAGTAATTTAAATAAGACACATTAATTTTCAAGAGTCCGAAGCACTTGCTGACCATTATAGATCAAGCTTCTGGAGAGACAAGCATCTTTAAAAATTTCACAAACAATTCCTTGTTTTAGGCATCCAGCTAAAAATTAACAGCTTATTTTTATAAATAAGGTTTCTTAACAGAAGAGTAAGTTCAGGTTTCTGAACAAAATATCCCCATGGAAAAAAAACAAACCAAAACTTTCTCTTGCTGATTTTTTTCCAAGTAAGTAGTCATTTGGGTTTGTGGGGGGTTTTGGGGGGGGGGGGGGGGGGGGGAGGGGTGTTGGTGTTTTTGTGGTGGTTTTTCAGTTGAGGCTTTTTTGTTTGGTTTGGTTTGGTTTGGTTTGGTTTGGTTTGGTTTGGTTTGGTTTGGTTTGTTTGTTATAAAGAAGAGTCATTCAAAGGTGTAATAAGACAAAAAAACATTGCTACTCCAAATAATGAAAAAAAGAACCCAAGCTCTCTAAAAATAAAATGGCATTGCAGAAGTATTGTGCGTATCATAGTCTGATAGGGTTGACAATTAATGCAATGGTTCAAAATTTTTTCTTTTCTACTAAGAAAAAAGACCAGAGCAAGAATCAAAAGGATGGCCTGACTAGCAAGAAGAAGCATTAAGATGGGGCCAACTTTGGTGTAAACTTGCTTTTAAGAGTTTTTACAGCCTGGAAGCTATACAACAATGAAAGATTTTCAGCTTTAACTGAGTACCATAACGTCATCATCATTCATTAATCCTGAATACTGACATCACTTAGTGTTGCACTCTGCAAGAAGCCCTTTTAACTTGAATTGTTTAGCTCAGTTCTTCAGGACTCCAAGTTTTCTTACTTTCTCTGGGGTTTTTTGCTTTAAATTCAGAAAGGTCAAATATCTAGAGAAATACCACTTTTCTGGCAAAACGCAAAACTAGAAGCAATAAATCTTTCTCTTTGTTCACAGTCTCAACAGCCATCAATCTCTGATTACTATGTTAAACATCTCTGTAGATCTATACTTCTTCATAACAGCCTCTACTGAGACTAAACTTTTAGGGGCCTTTATAAATAGCAGAGTCATGTAATTTTATTTCATTTCCAATAAAAATCCAACCACCTTCTGCTGACTCCCTGGACATACGGTATAGCCATCTGTAATAAAAACAATCTGCCCCACTACAATGACTGGAGTGAAGACTTTGATGCTGGGAATGAATGGGTAAGTGGAAATAAAGTATTTAGTAACCAACATCCAAATTCAAATGGCTCCAATGCATTCCTGTCCTGGGAATGTGAAAAATATTTTTTAACAAGAAGGCCTTGGGGCAACAGTAAATGGAAATCAGATGTCAAATCTGCATGCTTCTCTGAAGGCAGCCTCTGAGCCCATAGACTTTGCCTTTGCATTTACACTAAAGAAAAAACTAAATCATAGTGCTTCAAGCAATCTATATTTAGCCTTAAGAATAAGCAACCATAACCCCCTCATATTTGTCAGCATTGTAGGCTAGGAGCACTACATCAAAGTCCCAGTAACAGCTAATTCCCCTTGTAACCTTATTGTTCCAACAAGACTATAAATTCTTTATAATTCTTTATAAGCCTTACATAAGTCTTATATAAGCAAAATATCTTTCTTTATACTTCTTACACAAGTCTTTAGAATTGAGGAAGCTGGGAGTAGGAGAGTAAGCTTTCATGGCATAGAAACCAACCTAGACATAGAGGGAGCAGCAGGTGAGAACACCCGGGGCTAGTGGTGCCAGTAATGCAAATGCAACGAGCATTCAAGAAAGCAGTCTCTCAAAACTTTCCAACTGGAAACCTACTCTATGCTGTTCAGCTTTTCAAACTGCACATTTAAAATCTTCCAAAGTCCCAAACATCTCTGTTAGAATTAAGAAAGCTAATCCAAACTCACAGCTCTTCCCATTCTTTTGTCTGCGGTTTTGGAGGTTTATTGTTGTTCACTGGTTTTGGTGGGTTTTTTTAATGACCCAATTGAATTTATGAAATTTGTATTAAGAGGTCTCTACTAAATTCTTCCTTCAATCTTCTTTCCCCTTGTAAAACATCTCATTTCAGTTTTTTATTGAGGAAGCTCAGGTTCCTTCTTCTAAAAGCTGCCTTTACTGTGCCTCATCCAGCTGCACTTCCATAGATACCCTTCTACCTGCCATTGCTGGAAAATCTAAAGTGGGTCCAGAGCACTTGCATCTAGAATAAACTTTTCAGTTGAATGCAGACAGTAATATAATGTTACAAAGTGGACTAAAAGAAAGGTTGAAAATGTTTCTTAAAAGGAAATGTCAGGGGATTTCTTGAAAGCCAACAGTTATTACTGGCACCTCAAGTTCTCTGCTCATCTCACATTCAAACTTTTATTACAAAATACATCGTACTTTGAAAATACAAGCCTGTAGGAACCAGCCCCTGTTTACAACACTGCTCTATAGCAACAAGAGAGTTGTCTTAAGTGTAAAAATATTACTGGACAGAACAGCACAGTAAGTGTAACTATTTGATATAAATCTAATATCATAACACTTCTGGTGAGAAGGATCCTAAGCAGGGAAGAAATCTTCAAAATGCAGTTTTTCCTACAAAAATGTATTTTGTAAAACTAAAAGAAATGTGTTTCTTGTGAATTATAAAAGCAATTCCAGCTCTGGAAAACCATAGCAGCAGAACAAACACATGTATCAAATTGGAGTAGTTTAGAATTATAAACAGTACATATAACAAATCTACACGCAGCCAATCTAAAAAGTTGTTTAAAATGTGGAGATCTGCTGTTCCTCAGCAAAGGTCGAGGAATATGTGCAGGAACACATACCTACGCTACAAAACAAGCTCTTAGATTAAAAATTATTTCTGATGTGCTAATCCCTGAAAATACCTGGCATAGAAGTTTTTTCAGAGGAACCAGTGTTTCTCAAACTGGCCCCTTCCCATGTTTCCCTAGTTCTCAAAGCTCTAGACTTTTCAGTAGTGTCTAATTCTGAAAGGTTACTTGGAAACAACTATTTTCTATTACGATTTTTTATCATCTACTGGTGTGAACATGAAGACAGCAAAATAGCTTTCTCCTTTGGTTCATCTTGAAGTGGCCTGGCCCGATAAAGCTGCTGCTTAATGAATTTAATGCTTAATGATTTGCAGGGTCAATTGTCCTTCAAAGTAGGTATTTTACTTGTAACTCTAACACTGAATTTTGTTAAAGTAAGAGACTTGACAGTATTTTTTTGGTAGATTTACACAATGTAGGTCAGGAACTGGCACTTATAATGTCATAAATTTACGTGTAGGTACACACGCTTAAAATTCCATTAATAAACTAACAATAGCAGAAAAGTACACCCACAACAAAACAAAAATTATTTAGAGAAAAACATTTACTTTATAACTCTCCAGAACTCTAGCATTCAGACGGCCACTTAGTAGGACCAAACCCCTCCCCTTGACATCTTAATCTCTGAGTAAGGGATAAACATGGAGAAAATAGGAGAATTTTGTAGTCTTTTTTAATTATCAAATGTATTTTGTCTGTAACCAGTACAATACCATCCCATTTGACTGCATCCAAGAAGCATGTTGAAGAGCAACAGAAAAGGAAAATACATCACTGCTAGAGGCAAAACACCTGTTTCACAACTTCAGAAAAGCCAGAACACAGTGGCTAGGAAAAAACCACTATTTTCCAGATGCCAGAGAAAGTGACAGACCGATTTGCTAAACTTGAGAGCCTGAGGAAAAAAAACCTGTTAGTAGATAAAGAGATGAGTTTAGTTCGGGAAAGGTAGAGCAAGTTGACACAAACTTCCAATAGGAAGAAGGTTAGTGAATGTTTACCACAACATGAAACAAACAAAAAAGTATTACAAAATAGGAAAAAAAGTTTATTTTTTTATAGCTTCTTCTTGTCTTTATCTGCAATGTACCTCAGGTTGAATAAATAGTACTTTTATAAACTATTTTCTATTTTAACATACTTCTGGCAGGAACGTTGGGTCCACCTCATCACCCCAAAGTCGTCATTTCAGACTGGTGTGCTAATAAGGCCTGCCTGAGACCTCTTACAGGGCATTAAAGGAAAGTTGTTGCAATCTACTTATTTAGGGACATCCGACCAGCAGCCTGCATGTAAATAAGATTTTAGGTAATCCAGTGGGCTCAGATCATGCAAACTGGTTTTATTTTCAGACAAATGCCTGAAATCCAGTAATCTAACATGGGCAAAGCTCCTCAATAATAGCAAAGTGACTGACTGGCACCTTTTTGATTTGATTCTTATTTCAAGGTCTCACTGACATTTATTTTTAGAAGCTGCATTCATTTCAAGTGCCACTGCTGCCACGCAAAACTGAAGCACAGAACACACTGTTCATAACTGCCTCATACAGAGTTTTAAGTGTATACATAAATTTACCTGATTTGTTTCATTTTGCACAGGGCTCTGGAGGTGGAGGTACAAAATATGGATCATTTACTTATCTTGTTTTGCCAGCTCATCTGCCTTCTTACTTATTATCCTGAGGCATGGTAAGTGGCGACATAATTACTAGGAGTGTTTTAATTCCTATGAAAAATGTGGGGTTTTGCTCAATGATTACAAATATGAGAATATGGGGAAAGGAGATGTGTTTTTTATATATATATATGTATCAATCATTCAGGTGCAATTTATATGTAACGTAAAACACAAAGAAATTTTAAATCATCTATGCTGATTCCTTGTTAAGAATTTTTCAATGCAATCCACTCCTTAGGCCAGCAGGACGACATGCTTAATTCTGTGCATAATAGTTTTTTCCTGGATATAAAGCCTGAAAAGGGATGTTTATCATTGAATTCTAATTTATGCATTTCTGTCCAGTGTAGGCAGCACTTAGTTTCACAATGCTGTAAGTTAATGATGTTGCTTGTACTTAAGTTGTACCTAATAACTTGTCCTTGATGTTTCCCTTTCAACACATGCATAGCTTGAGATGACATTGCTGGTATGGCCAGCTGGCTGACAAGTCAAGTGAGCAAGCACACAACTAGCAAAGTATCTCTAAAGTCAAGTCTAATATCAACCCTTCTTTTTCAGCATTTACTTCAAAAGTGGAGGTGAACATCACCTCTATCCACAACTGACTTACCCTATTCAATATTCAAACAAAAATTAAAACATATATCTGGCAGAGCTGGCTCACTTGACCAAGTTTGAGTTCTTATCACAGAAAAGCATTTAGCTGAAGGTATACGCAAAAAGACAGATGGTCTTGCAAGCTCTGCCAAGCCAACAGGTCTTACTATTAATAAATCAATGACACAAGCTATGAAAATTAATTTACCTACTGATAATTTTATCTCTTTCAAAGGTGAAGTCTCAACAACTGCTAATAAATCTACTTATAGCAGAGATTGCACGTTTGATGGAAGGTTCAGAACAGGGAAGACAAGTGCCGCATTTCAAAAACTCAATATGTAATGAATGTCCAGTGTGATTAGAACTTCAAATTAAATATCTGAGGCGGTGACATTTTTCATCAGTTTCCACACAGCACAGTTTTGAAATAGAAGGCTGCTCAGTCTGTAGGAGAAGAACTTGTAATGAAGATACTTGTGCAGAGTAACTCAAGAGAAACAGATGTACAAAACTCCTCAGTGTTTGTTCTAAGTACAGTCACAACTAACCACTAACACAATCACCTTGATCATGTAATCTGTGCCAAAGACAGGACATGAGCTGCTGTGCCTCATTAATGCTGCTGTGCTGGTTGCCAGTCATGCCCCCAGCAGCAGCTGTAAAAAAAAAAATCATAACAGCAAAAAAAGCTGAGGAAGACTGATGTATTTAGAGAAATGTTAATCTCAGTCATCTCCTAGCCTAATACTTCTTAGCATCACTTTTATCTTCTTCAATTAGTGAGGGGTCAATAACACAGGAGTATAATAGACAGGTGTAATGCACCAGAGGTGTATAAGCAAGTAGGATTATAAGAGGAACAGTAAATCTGCAGTCCCCTCAATGGCTGTAGAAGAAAGATGGAGAATAAAACCTAGCACTTTGAAACTGAGAATAATATCAGGCCAAATTTTCATTTGGTACTGCATCAGTTTACCACCATACTCCCTGGAAGACTACCTGGGCAGACTTCATTGCGTGATGAAAGTGTTTTCAGTTATCTTTTCTGCATAAATTCTTTTGTCCTGATTTGAAAGCTTTCTATTTTTTTCTGCTTTTTTTAAATTTTAAAGCCCTGAACAAATGTTCATGCATCATAATATTTACTGAAGAGCTGCACCATTTATGATCTTCCCATTTGGAAACTCTTTATTTATTTTGGTCTTCATTTTTGTAAGTTAGATAAGCTTCTGCTTTAACCCTGGCCAGCAACTAAGTAACATTGCCACTCCCTCACTCCCCTAACAGTAGGATGGGTCAGACAATCAGAAGAGCAGCTTGTAGGTTGAGACAAAGACACCTCAATAAGTAAAACAAGGTCCACACAAGACAAGGAATTCATTTCCCACTTCCCATGGGCAGGGAGATGCTCAGTTGTCTGCAGGAAAGCAGGGCTCCATCACACATAATGGTTACTTGGGAAGACAAACACCATCACTTTGAGTATGCCACCTTTCCTTTCTATTGCCCCAACCCCATATATGCTGATCATGACATCATGTGGTATGCAATATCCCTTTCATCAGTTGGGGTCAGCTGTCCCAGCTGTGTCCCTTCCTAACTTTTTGTGTATCCCCAGTCTACTCCCCTGTGAGAAGCAGAAAAGGCCTTGGCTCAGCAGTACCTAAAACACCCATGTGTTACCACACAGCACAAATTCAAATCACAGCCCCACACTGGCTGCCATTAAGGAAATCAACTCTATCCCGACAAAAACCAGCATAATGTCCAAGCATTGATATTTCTAAGCATATTTATACGTATTTAAGTTTCGAGAGGCTACAAATTGGAAGAAAAGGAGCTGGCAGGTTTTGATAGAAGTTGAAGAACAGAAGGCAGACAACTTTCCAACAGAAGTCACAGAAAATGCAATTTACAAAAGAAAAAATAAGCAGCTCAAAAATCTAAGAAGTTAACAGCATTACAACTCCCAGTTCATGTCTCTATAGAGCTTGTTCTATGAATCTCTGAAAAATGGCATTGGAAGTGGGCTTAATGACTTGAAGCTGATTAACTTCTGGTTGTGTCATATTAGATACTTGTTTTTTTCTCTCTTCCTCAGATAACATTACTCAATTCACAAGCATCACAGCCTTTGGAAAGAAAATCTGAAATGAAAACATTTATGTTTTGGTAATACTGAGGATTTAAGTGCACAGTGTGGAATATGCTATTATTCATTTGAGATAGCCTTGAGGGGAAAGTGTAAAAAGCTTAGCGAGCAGCTCATTAAGAACTTTCTGTTGCACACTCCATTAACCCTGGCCTGAATGCAAATAATTTTAAATTATTACATGGATACTTTGTGGCCTCAAGGGGCTGACATGGAGCTTCAAGAACTTCAGTTAGCATGGTTGAGCTACCACCATCCTCTTGAGCTATGGACTCTTACTCCTTTCACTCCCCTCCTTCCTCTCTCAAGGTAGTGGGTTAGTCCCCAGTACCACCAGCTGCTGCCCAACATTTCCTCCATGTTTTTAAAAATTCCTCTTTCCCAACAGAACAAAGCCTGAGCTGAGTCCCAACTCAAAGCAGGAAAGGAACAGTGTTGGATTGTTCCTTGTAAGAAAACCCTCCAAACACAACTGAAACACGATGACAAATTACTAATAATATTCCAGGAATATTAATAATCAGTAGTTTAGATAAATGGTGAGAGAACTTTTAAATGCCCTTTATCACAGCTGAAGTGATATGGGCAATTGTCAGGACATGTTTATTTCCATACAGCATGAATTAACTTGCAGGTACATTACCCATTTTCTTCCGTTTTCATTTTCTCCCATATCAGCAAGATTGATTGTATAAATACAATTTTTTTTAAAAAAAGAACATGCTTTAAACTAGAGTATTTCTACTGAATAAGCTGCCATATCATCCACTCAGCCTAAGTAACTACTTATAGTTCTCTTGCATCAATTCTGATTCGTATTTGTGTTTTCCAGTGGTGAACATGTAATCAATCCTGCTAATACAAATAAACTTATGCCAGTAAGGATTTCCCAGTGACATATCTCACCATCTTTACACTTACAGTGCATACTAGGGTGGTTTGGGCAAGTGGGGTCCTAATCACAAACTCTCCAGGAGGGCTGCTCCAAGCTGTGCTGCTCTAGGATGCACTCTAATTTTAAGGGAACTACTAAAAGTACAGACTAACAAGTCAACCTTTTTGTTTTTCACATCCAGTTCATTAACAGAGGGAAAGGCATCATGACAAGGAAGTATCAGTGGAGTCAACAATGCTCTTACAGAGAGGGTAGTGTGAGGACAACTGGCAGACTCACTGGACCAAGATCCTCCTCACAAACAACTCTTGCCCTCCAAACAAGTCAAGCTTTCACACAGTAATTTCCTGTACCTGTAGAGCAGATTTGCACAGTCCTCAAGTCTGCTGGATGCCTCTGTGTGTTCCTCAAGACCAGCTCTAGAGCAGCCAGCAGGAACACGGAAGACCTGTGGTAATGCTGGAAGTCTCTCGGGTAAGATTTACGTGACAGACCTGAAAATTCCATTTCTGTTGTTACAGTAGAAAAGGAGCAAGGTGCACCGGGCTTGCTCTGCTGCTCCCGGTAAAGATGATCACTGCAGCAATGGGGATGCTACCATCACTCTAAGGATGCATCTGGAAGAATGCAAACAGTCCTTTTGCTCCCTCAGCTGGATAAAGCTGCACTGGTTCCCCTTTGCTATTCAAGTCAAGAGAACATGCTGCAGATGAGAAAGCACTAGCAGTTCTGCCCTATACATGGAACCCACCCTTGACTAATGCTAATATGAAAAGCAATGCACATTCCAGGCAGGATATCACACAATATTGATATATACAGGCAATGTAGTGGTTTGACCCTGATGAAGGCCCACGAAAGCCACTCTATCATTCCCCTTTTCAGCTGGACAGGGGAGAAAATACATATTGAGAGGCTTAGGAGTCATGATAAGGACAGGGAGAGATCATTCTGCAGTTTGTGTCATGGGCAAAACAGACTCAACACAGAATAAAGGAAAGAAAACTCTCTGATTTATGACACTGCACTGCACACCCAGTGACACCACAGCTGGCTGAAGAGAAGTGTGACCAGATCTTAAAGCACCTCCCCCCACCCCTCCCTTCTTAGCAGACTGCACTTTAGTCATGATTTCGCTCCCTTCTTCCCCCCACTGTGGCACAGGTAGGGGCAGGGCCTGGGGGAATGGGAGTTTCAGTCAGTTGCTCACGAGTTGTTCTCCTTCCAAGCCGCGGGGCAGGGGCGGGGGGGGGGGGGGGGGGTGTGGCAGGGGTGGGAGGGAGGGAGTGGGGAAGGGGCATTCCTCACACTCTTCCCCTGCTCCAGCGTGGGGTCCCACCTTCACCAAATTTTCCAGCATGAGTCCTTTTCCACAGGGCTTCAACTCTTCACCAGCTGCCCCAGCATGAGTCACTGCTGTGGGGTGCAGTCATAAATCACAGTATGTCTCTGTCTCTCAGCCCAACTGCTCCAGTGTGGTCCCCAACAGAGCCACAAGTACCCCCAGTAACCTGCTCTACTGTGGATCCTTCTCTCTCTCTCATCTCCGTGTCTCTGTCTCTCTCCATGAGCTGCAAGTGCTGGGAAAGCTTGCTCCAATGTGGGTCACAGCATCTTCTTCATGCCTCCCCCTGCTCCAGCTGGGCTGCAGGTGGGGTCTCGTCTTTTCTACGGGCTGAGGGGGGACACCCGCTCCACCATGGGTTTCTCCATGGGCTGCTGGGGTATCTTTTTCTCCCCCCTGCCCTGGCTCTGGTGCCCGCACAGTTTCTTACACCTTTTCACTCCCTTCTCTGGTGGCAAAAAGCGGCTGCTTGTGGATTTTCAATTCTTCAATGTGATTCCCAGAGGCGCTGTGACCGTCACTGATGGGCTTGGCCTTGGTCAGCAACAACTCCGGCCTTGAGCCGGCTGGTGTTTGCTCTGTCAGGCCTGCAGAGAGCTTCTGGCTGCTTCTTGCAGAAGCCACCCCTGCAGCCCCCTCCTCCACCAGAACCCAGCCACACAACACTGAAACAGGTAAGAATATGCTAGAGCAATAATGGAAGAAACCACTAACACAAAGGTAATACAAAATGGACCACTGATCACACACATTTGATTTTTTTAATTCTGTATTCTATTTCTGAAGCTTGTAGTAATTTTTCTTCTAGATCTACAAGCCACTAGAAAATGTCAGCTGCATGACAACATTCAAAACTGTTGACCAGAGATATTCCAGGCAATTGTGCAATGGAAGTAAACCAGAGATTCTCACACCTCTACTTCACTTTTGCCAAGGAAGAGACCACTACCCATACATGCCATAAGGGGTAATATCTATGATGAAATCACCATTGACTGAAAAAAAGAAATAATCACAGGAAACAGAAGTCTGTATGTACCTACATGCATATAGTTAAATATATATAGCCAGTAAAAGATGGTCAAGATATAAATTAAGTTAGCACTTGCAATGAGTTAAACAATTGTGTGATCAAATCAGGTTTGACAAAATGTAAATTAAATCTTAGTCTAGTTCGCACAACTGAAAACTGATTATCACAAAGTAAACTGCAGACTAGTCAGCATACTTGAAAAATGGGTATGCAAATTTAAGATTTGGTCCTCATAGCTGGAAAATAAACAAATATTATTGCAGACGTAAGTTCCAGTAACACTGGTTTCCCAAGCACAGTCCAAAGTTAATACTAATGTGGAATGTATCTGCAGTGCTTAGAATTGGCAATTTAAGCTACTCTTACTCATCTTGTTGAGACAGGTGGGTAAAGAATATGTTTGTCTGTGAGCAATGAAAGGTCAAGAAATGCTAGACCTCTAAATCAAACACCTCATCCAGAGTCTGCTAGCAAAGCAGCAGCAGCAAGCAGCTCACAATCATAGAGATTAGAGCTATAATACCCTATTCATTCATCCCAGCTAATTCCCCTGAAAATTCAATATCCTTGCTAGCGCTTTGTGCAATTCCTTCTCACTATTTTTATTGTTGCAGCTTTTTCCTTCACCTTTAGGGTCAGAAACACACGGGGAAGAAATGGCTTGGAACAGTGAAACCTATTTGTACTTTATCTGCAGGACAACTCTCTGCTCTCTCTCATAATCATAATCTCAGTTTATCAGAAAAATGGTAAGGATTGTCTCACAATATTTTCATCTTTTAATATGATTGCTATAGTTTATATTTCTGAGCTGAATGGAAAACAGTCAAAGTTCTTCTCAGTGAACCTGGATTCTGTGCTGATACCTTCTGTCTCTTAAATTAGTAATTTGGACAAGAAATTCCAATCTTTCTGTATTTTGTTCAGGTTTACATTTTATACATTTAGTCTTGCTTTCACTTATTAATAACCTAATCTGCATGTATATTATAGGAAACATCAGATGGTAAAGTACATCAGAAGAAAGATACCTTCAAAATGAAGGGATCTAGTGACGTAGAACATCTAACGAATTTGTTATTCAGACAACACAGATATGTTAAAATTACAGAAACCCAAGTTGAATGGAGGCTCTTAAGGCAGGCTTCACAAAATGAAGAAACACCTGGTGGGAAATGTCTAGCTTTGATCAGAGTTAATCCTCTCAAAACCAAAGACACAATTCTCAGACAAAATTCTTAGAGACAATTCTAAGTGTAGTTTTGCATTTCAAAAGAGTCTTCTAAAAACTCAACATAACACTTGAAATACCTAATGAATGCACACTTGATTTCTGAAAACAAGAAAGTTGGAATTGATATGCAGGGTAAAATGTGCAACTACTGTTTCTTGAATCAAAATACAGGATCAATTAACCCATAAACTACTGAATACAAACATGTTACTAGTTTCACATTAACAACAAAACCCTTTCATTCTTAACATGAGTTACTAGTTAGCTCTTTCTAAATGCAATGGTATGAAGGAATGGGAACTGGTGTTTTCCAGCTTATTTTTTGGGGGGAAAAGAATTAATTTTGTTGCAGCTAAATTCTTCAAGCATGACATAATCTTCACAGGTGTTGATGGGTAGATGTGTTTGGAGAAAGCACCAGACTTTGCAAACAGGCAACTTCCCACTATGAAGCTGTATTTGAGAGCAAAAGGAGGGATATGGAGAGCAAGTGCCTTCTGGCCACAGATTCAGCCCCAGAAGAGAAATTGCCTTTAAGTAGTAAGGAAGCAAACAGGAAACCTAACTGTAAACCACATTTCTCTCTAGGTACCCAGCACACTGACCTCGGAGGCATGTTCATAGTAATAGCAAGACCAGAGAAGTCCCATTCAGTCTGTGTCTTTGGATAAGCACTGCCTCCAGATGAAGTTTCAGCATTAGGGAAAGCTACAGCACTGACCACACACCCCCAACCAGGAGCCAAAGTCCCCATCCTCTTGGGGCTCTCCTTGGCAACAAATCCATCAGCCTTCACTGCTTACCAGGACAGCAACACAGCATCTGGAGGAAGGGCTGTTAGCCTGGAATGTTAGCTACCTCAGCAGGAGCAGGAAAGTCTCACAAACTTTGGGACTGCTCCTTAAATTATGCTGATCCAGAGCGGAAAATTTAGAAGGGGCATTGAAAACACAGGGACATCATCAGAACCCCACCTGGGGTCTATGCCATCCCACCCCAAACCTTCCTGCTCCCTCCCTGTAACAGCAGCAATGAAGGAGCAAAGCCATTTGCAAACACCCCCCCCCCAAAAAAAAACCAAAAAAACCCAACCCAAAACCCAAATCACAGACTGATTAAGTGATCTTCCAGCTGAACCAAAGTGACATATAGAAGCATAGATAGTATGGCAGAATCAGCCTGGCTCTTTCCTCATGATTTTCAGCTTTAAAACCTCTGTTTCCTAGACAACTGCCTTGCCACCCTGATGATTTCTCCCTCTATTCCCCCATGCACAGTCCCCTTTTTAACATAAAGAAGCCAAAGTATCCGTAAGGAGGTGCACCATCTGCAGTGCTAATTACTGTAACATCTAGATTTAGTTTGGCAGTCTGACACTTACCCATTCTTCACCAGCTGCAAACCAGAATGGGTTCGACAGAATATGAGCAGAGCCTAGCAGCGCTAGGAACACAGATTATTCACCTCTGGCCTCTATGATTCTTATTCTTAAAATTCTTCGCATATTGTGTTATGACATCAAATAAACCGGATAGTGGAAAAGCATTTGATATCTGCAATGGTTATTTTATATGTATCTTGCACTCCTAGAACATTGTTTTTAAAATAATGAAAATTATATATATATATATATATATGCACACACATACATATATACAGAGAAGTGTATATCTATATTAAAGCACTTGACTAACTGAACTGTTTCTTGCCCTGGCTCTGCGGAGCATAACAATTTCTTGCAGCTTTAAGCCTCCAGGTATTATTTGGTATGAGAAAGCACTGTAAGAAAACACAGTCTTATCAAGGCAAAAGCATTACAGGGATTAGAGGTAGCCATGAATGAAAGTTACCCCACATCATAAGACAAGTGTCTGTGAAAGCAGTTCCTGATTCAGAAAAAATTAAGAGAAGCAGAACTTGCACATCCTTCATGGCTTTGCAGAAGAGTTTCAGTGCCTCAACCTAAGTCCTGCTGACCTAAACTGGTCTGTCAGAGATGAATGTTCATTGCTCAGCTCCCATATTTCAAAAAAGCCCAAGGCTTTACTTAGTGAGCTTTAAGTGGTTTAAGAAATAAATACACCCAGACAAAGATAACAAATTTTACTTTCATTCAACACAATGAAACTGGCTGACAAAACACAACTGAAATCCCACCAGTATTTGCTATAGCAAATATTTTTCCTGTCCTGACTCAGACACAACATACTAATTTCTGCTTCTCCTATCTCACATTAAGTGTGCCAAACCAGCACATCTACATTCTTTCTCCTCATTTTAACACTGTTTTTCTCATTTCACAAATCCCACCCTATGAAGAGAACACAGAAGTGCACCTGTACTTATTTTATCTGTATGCATCTTTTACTATTTTATCAGCCTATCCCAATTTTTCCTCAGTGTGAGCATTATGTTCAGAAATAACAAAACTGATCCTGGTTCCATTAGACCACATAGTGCCTTTTGAGATTTAGTGATCTTTGAAATTCTTTAGTCAAAATGAGACCATTCTGATCTTTTTTTAACAATATTATCAGCACTAATTAACTTCCTAACATGAGATAGTCTACATGTGGCCATTAAGCCATTCACTAGACACTGCAGGTGTTGAATATGACTTTTCTGAGGTTTGATAACAAAAAATGAGACTGAAATTCAGTTTATTAAGGCTCTCTCCCTCCTGTTCTAACCTACATAACACAAAAGCCATCAGAATAAGGCACTAACAATGGCTTACAAACTTGCAGAACTATCTCCAGCAAATTAATGCAATATTGTAAAAATAGCAGTGTCCATAATAGGCAATTGAGGAACAGCTATGAACCTCCCACTCAACATATGCACACACACACACTGCAATTATTATAGAAAAGCTGCTAATGTTAAGAAGTCCAAAGTGCTTGCTTGTTTTTATTATTGAAGGATTGTCCCTTGACAAGAGTCATCCTATAAGTAGGTTCGAGAGGAACATAAGAGTTGAACTTAAAACCTTAAAAAATTCTCCTCCTTATCCTTTTTTGAGAATATATTAACACACTTGCTCAAATAAATGACTGATGACAAATTCCACCATTTCGAGTGGAATTTTTCAGCTGATTCTTTTTTAAAGGACATTTTATTTCTGTCTTGACTTTGTTCCCAAACTCACTTAAACAACAGCATTCTCAAACCATTGTACTATCTTTGTATCTCCACAAGCACTTTGCATTAAGCTTTGTCATCATTACACAATCTTCTGTAATACTATGATATTCTCACTAAAAGGCTATAGAGAAAAACAGTTGTTACACATGAAGGTCATCTTTTGTTCACTAAAGAAGATTAAAACCCTCCTAAACCCCTTTATGCCATCAGACCTGCCATCAGCATAGAGATTACTTCTCTACTTTTTAGGAAAGAAAGAACTCAAAGCAAAGGAAACGGAAAAAAAGGCACATAAGGTGAATCAGACAAAGTATAGTGAAGTTGCCACAGAAGTCTGTCTCTATACTAACAGAAGTTGATTTTATTTGAGCCTCGTATTTGACTCAACAGTCAGTGTGTGTGTCTGCTGTTATTATATTAGTACCTTAAAATCTGCACAGGTTTCAGAGGTGCTGGCCCCAAGACATCCTAGTTTCTGCTTGTTAAGGATTGCAAGTCAACCCCAAAGTTACTGGGCAGTTCTGAGGTAAGATACACGTGTGAAAAATAACACTAATATTTACACACTGCAAGGAAACTCCACACAGGGCTAGTATGAGTGAGCACGAAGCTCACACACACACACACACACACACACACAATATCCTGATTATCAGTTTCTCCTTACTGACAAATGTTTGGGGACATAATTTTTAGCTTTAGACCTGGCAGATAAAAATGATCACAAGTTCCACTTCTGCCTGTACAACAAGAGATTTGCAAATGTAGAATCAGTGTTAATACTGAAATGTGAATAAAAATTCTACCTATAGATTTTAACGGCCAGAGTGCAAACTGGTGGAATACAATCAATAAGGGCTGAAGCTACCTGGCTTTATCTTTCATTTCAGAGATTTCACCAGCCATAGGGGATTGTGAAAGAACAGTTTAAACAGCTTCAGAAGAGATATCTCATCAATAAACTATAAAGAAGGTTATTGCAGCCTTTATATATATATTTTATAATGTGCAAAGAGCTAGTTCACATTCCCATTTATATTTCCTCATGGATCAAAAGTATTTACATCTAGACTGCTGTATTGCTAATTCAGAGAAACTATTAATTTTCCATCAGTTTTATCTGAATTATTTCAGGCTGCACCTTTCTGGGGACATAAAATGATCAGCTCTGGTATATGCATTTCTACTCTGGAGTATTTATAGTTCACCAGGCTCATCTCACTCTTTGTGCCTGCATTCAGGATTACGCAGCTTCGCAGGTATTTGCATACAGGAAAAGTATTTACACATTTCAAAAGGCTGGCTAGATGCACGAGGCAAAAATAAACTAATACAGTTCCTGTTTGAATACTGCATAATGTTAAGCTTATGATGGAAAAAATGCTACGTGAAGTAAAACTATTTTCAGACATGCCACATACTTGTTTTAAATCCATACGAACACACACATTGTCCCAGGTTTCTGAGTAGTAACTCACTCTTCACTGTGACAGCTTTCTCTTCCTCCCAATAATCATGAACTCTTGAATGCACATGGGTGGGGGGAATGAGACACACCAAAAGGCCTGACAACTTGATTGAAAATATTTTCCCTAAAAGACACGATCTTGTTGATCTGTGAAAGCTATAGACTTTACAAGGATGCAGTCTTCATCTAGGCTTTATCAGTAGAGCTGAAAAAACCAGAGCCCCCTGAACATCACAGAGGCTGAGAAAATGCCCACTGTATCCTGTAGGATACTACCTTCTATTTTCAAGCTACTGTTTAGAGGCATGCTTCTGAAAAGCACATGCAACTGGTGAGTAGCTGAGTCCACATCGCCTGCTGCTTTGTCTGAAAAAAATCTCTTACTCCTACCCATCATGGCCCTCATTTACCCCAAATGTACTACTAATTATCAGCTTTGTTGTCAGCTTACTTGCTGCCTCATCAGTCCTCAGAGGTTTGCAAGCAGTCTAGTAAGTGACTTGCTGAAACCTTCTGCTGAAAAACTCAAGTCCACATTCTCATTGTGTGCTGAAACACCTCATACCACTAGAGAAGACATCTTGGTGTCTTTTACATAGTTTCTGTAGCTTGTTTTTCCACACTGTGCAAAGAGGCTGTGCAACAAAATGAAACAGAAAACCTCTGATGACAGGAATTAAAGATTAAAAAGGAGATTTGCAAACATACCCGGGATTTCAGAAGTTGCTATCAAGAACAACTGGACATTTCGTATGTTCTGACCAAAGTTTTGACATCCACAGGGATCCTACAATAACTCAGAACAGGTTTCAGACACTGGAGGAGGACTGGAGCAAGGGTAGCATTGAGCTTAGACACTTAGGTTGCATTTGTTGTTTCTCTGATAACATGGTTCATCCCACCTCAGATAGTACAATGATATTGCAAGCACATACATGTTTTAGCAATGTATCTCTGCAGCCCCCCTCTCTCACTGTTCACTATAGACATTTCTTATTCCATACAACTCTAGTCCATGGATGCATGTGGAACTCACACGCTTTGGCCTTGAAAGAGAGACAAATTTAAAACGCAGAGCCTCATAATTAATTTAGAATTAAATACCCTAAACTATGAGTCTTCATGAGAAACACAGAACTTTTTTGTCCTGAAATATCAATTCCTGAAGGCATTACAGCACTACAGAAAGAAAAGGCATTAAAAACCACTTTCACAAACTTTAAAACAAACAAACAAAAAAATCTGTGTTCTAGCTAGATAAATTTACAGCAGCTGATACAACTCACCTTGGTAAAAGTAAAAAAACCTAAAACCTATGCAGATATATTCTGCACCCAACTAGCAGGTTTCAAAAAAATTAATCTCAGAAAAAGCTGTTGTGTTGTACTTATAAATAATAGAACCAACCCAAAGCTCTACCTATGAAATCATCAAGAGACAATTTGCTGTCACATACTGTGCCCATATATGAACAAATCACTACTAGCCATGCTCCTTCTAATACACCCCAGGATGCCATTGGCTGCTTGGCCATGAGGGCACATTGCTGGCTCATGGTCATCCTGCTGTCCACCAGGACCCCCAGGTTCCTCTCACCAGTTATGCTCTCCCACAGGCCAGTCCCCAACCTATACTGGTACCTGGGGTTGTTCTTCCCCAGATGCAAGACCCTACTCTTGCTCTTATTGAATCTCATTAAATTTCTCTCTACCCAGCTCTCCAGCCTGTCTAAGTCTTGCTGGATGGCAGCACAGCCCTCTGGTGTGCCAGGCACCCCTCCCAGTTTTGTGTCATCAGCAGACTTGCTGACTGTACACTCCGTTCCCTCGCCCAGGTCACCAGTAAATACATTGAATAGTACAGGTCCCGGTACCGACCCCTGAGGGGTTCCACTAGATACAGGCCTCCAGCCAGACTCTGTCCCATTAATCAAAACTCGCTGGCTTGAGCTGTAGAATTGAATAGAGAGGTCTGGTAAAGCCTGCTAATATAAACACATCCTGTAGATTTGTCCCCTTCCTGAACACCAAAAGCAATAATCTCTCAGGTATAATTATAATTCTGTGTTCAGAAACACTCCAGATCAAGAGAGAGCTACTAGTAGTGTCTTTTCAGTCATCAGTTTCCAGGACAGAAAACTATCACACTGTTAGGATGTGCTATCACCCATTATGACAATTATATTCAATACAGGATTATTCCTTCTCCTCCTGTGTACCTCCATTCAAAATTACCTTTATTCCATTTATATTGCTTTTGTTCCTCCTTTCTTCAGGTCCCTAAGCAGGAAGCTTAGTTTAAGTAAGACTCTCCTACTACAGAGAGGTGGTTGTCTTTTCATGCACAGTGTTGCTAGGCAAGCATGTGCTTTCAGCAAACTTGAAAGCAACTAGCAGTCCAGGACTCATGCATATGTCACCCCTTAACTCAAACACGCTGTCTCTAATTTACAGTCTGCTCCAGATTATAGGAATTCAATCAAGAGAGGAATTTGGCCTGGTGCTTCTGGTATTTTTGGTAGACACCATTAGTACCACATCATTTAATAGCTCTTGAGTTAGCCCATACCTGTTCATTTTTGCTGGTGAGTTTAACATGATATAAAGCAAGAAGCATCAAATAGAGAAGAGTCTTACAGTTTTAACTAGGCTATTTTACTGAAACACTAACAACCTTTACTTGTGAAGTATGACACACAGAGGAACACAACATACTATGCTTAGGAACAGTAGTGAGGTCCAAGTAGAATTTAGAGCCAAAGAAAAAGGTGAGCAGAGCAGCATTTCCATCTACAATGCCTTCACCACCACCTCTGTCACTGCAGGGAGTGCACCACATGGTACACACAACATCAAGGCCTTGATGCTGCCTTGCAGAAACCCCTCAGTGCCCCACACCTGCCTGTCCTGATGGCAGAAACGTTAAATACTCAGACAGCAGCAATGTGATAAATATAATCAGAGGTCCACACAGGGCTAGTATGAGTGAGCATGAAGCTGTTTTCTCATTCTTTTCACTGTTCAACCAATCCATAGGGCTTGTGCTGCTCCACTAAGAGCCTCCCACCTTGGGAGCTGACTCATGATTGCTCTTCACACACCTCTCATCCAGCTCACATACACACAAGCAGCCACAGTGCAGAGCTGGATTTTTAAGTTTCGGTGCATTTTCTGGAAACAGGATGAGCCCAAACAGACTTGGGTAAACTATAAATGAAGGGAACGCACTTTGTGCTACCTAGGCCTGTTTCCTTTGTGCCCCTACTAGTGCAGTCCCACTGTGGACAAGTTAGACCCATGGAGGTTATTTTTAGGTGGGCTTTAGTGTTACTGTGACACCATTTTCAGTGATGCACCAGAACAACCATGCTGCAGAATGAGAAGGCAGGAGATCTAGAAACAGTCGGGTTGTCACACTGTTGATTGAGCTTCAACCAGCAATGTTTATTAGCTCAAGTAATTTGAACATAATTTACAAGTTCCAGGCTAATTGGGACAGATAAGCACTACTGCTGCTTCAGTGCTGTAAGGGGCCATAACCAACAGCCCTTGTGGCCATAACCAACAGCCCTTGTTTGAAGCTAACACACGCAAATGTAGACACAGTGTTTCTGGCCACCTTTCTTGACTTGGTGAAGCTAGATACAGTCTAGCAAGGACATCTGTAACACAGACAGCTCTGGTGTAATGGGGATCGCAAGTTTTTGGCTCAGCATGGATTTCGCTAGAGCTGAGCTGGGTGCCAGTGAGCCACATTCTGGGAAAGCACAAAGCAGCAGACAGTATCCAGCGCTGGCAGAGAGGTATCAGGATCCCAGAACTCAAGTCCTGGCAGCACAGGGCAGGGTGCTTAGCAGGAGCAAGCACAGCTAACTCTGCTTTAAAGCCTTAAAACCCTGCTAAGGATCACTTGGTAGGAACGAGATTTCCACGCAATTTCTCACTATGATCTCTAATACTGCAGCAAACTATAATTATTCTGCTTTATGCCCCCCAAAACCAATTCAACAGGGAAAAAACAAATCATGCCATCCCCTACCCCCAGCACAAATAACGTGTCTATCTCTGACCTATGCTATGAAATTTCACATCATAAAGGACTGACTGGAGAGGAATGAATGTCCCAGGTTAGGTATCATTCACCTCTACTACAGTTCTTAATTTTTTATAGTGATAGTGTCCTTTAGTTTAGAATGGTGACAGCTTGTTCACTTCCAATTGCCTGTCTATTTACAGTAGAGCCTACACTAAAATCTATCCTATTTATAGGCTCTACAGCTTGTATAAATTATTTTATCTCATTTTACAGCAAAATGATGATGAGCTAGAATTCAGTTTAACCTGGATGCTGCACGCAGAGTACCTTGCACTTGCCTGGACTTAGAATTGCTTAGGGTTTTATTGACTTTGAAGTTCAAACATAACCGTGGGCAAGAGAAATAATATAGTATCAATTCTACTGAAGGAAGAGTGAAGTTACTATTTCATACACTGCCAACTCTAGAGATAAGATCACACAAAACATGCACTCGCTCAAGGGGGCACCAAATATCCCACTGGTTTTTTGTCTGATTTTTCTTAATCAAACCCATACTTCAAATCTACATTTTTCACAGGTAACGCCTCCGGTAAGGCTTTACAGCTGTATTTGGGGTATGAGACAATGATCAAGAACAATTGTGGCACTGTCATTTGACGGTGACTTACCATTTTCTGCTGTTGAGCTCTGGACCTCCAGTTCGATATACCTCCAGTGTGAGTTTATCAAGCAAATGCATTGCACTTCCTATTGACAGTATAGGGGGGATCACACACAAACAGCGTACCGACTCTGCCAAGGGGTAACTCAGTATGCCACGATTTCTATTGCTGCTGAACAAATATGGCTTTAAGCACCAACTGGAGAAGCTCTGGAAAACTTCTGGATGTGCTCAGATGCAAGCTTCAAGCACTTACTTCACTGGTGGAAGGTCTGAAAATTACAACTCTGGTAACAGTCACAGAAACATGGGTGAGGGTGTGTACACATAGTAACGTGTAGTGAACAGAACTTTATTATTCCAACACTGCTGCCTGGGTTATTCCTGTTTTCCATCCTTTTGTGTTTATCATTTTCACAGTTCTGTATCATTCACTTCTTATCTCTGTTCATAAGTCAGCTCTCATCACCTTCCTCTTTCTTTTTCTTTTCCACTATACTTTTCCTTCAGAACACACTTATTCTAGCCTCTTCCTCCCTAGAAGGGGGAAAGGAAGAGGCTAGAATAAGTGTGTTCTGAAGGAAAAACATTTCACTTCAGCTCCTACCAAGGGCATCCTGTACCTCACCTGCTTTCTGTAAACAGGCAGCTGAAATTGTCCTACCCTGAGCTGTGCAGAGAAACCATGCAGCTCAGAACATACCCTGGGTGTGTTCAAACTCATTCAACACTAGGTGTGTTGAGGAGTCGCTCGCAGTACTATACAATCCAGACAAAATTAAGTCGCAGGAGTGACACTATAAGGTCCATGCTACCATCCCAGTCTCCAGGAAAGAGAGAACTACTTTAAAAATTCAGTAAGTAAAGAGGTACACATGGAATCATTCTCACTGTCAATAAAAGCAAAGCCAGAATATTTCTGAAAGCATGAGAAAATAATCTCAATTTCTACCTACCAGTCCAAAATCTCCCAAGATCTAGGGTCACAGAATTCTAGAATGACACTGCTTTTACTTAGACACAACTTTTGGCTAACTTGCTTGTGAAAACACCATTCTAACAGTGGTCAATCAGAAGCAGCATCCTGGAATCCATCACGATAAATGATAAAATAGGTTCAAAATAAAATATAAAAAATAGAACAGTCTCTGATATGGTCTGCTAGGTTTAAGTGTTCTGAACCACTCCGATGTCACTGTGAAATAGTGAGAAAGGGACAGAACAGAGTAACACTGCTAAGTTTCTAAAGCTGATTTGTGTAATTATTTTTACTATTTACATATTTTACATAAAGTGCAAAATAAATGAAATTATTCTACTAAATGCCTGTGGGAAATAGGACATTAAACATTTTAGTATGACTTTGGTATTTAACTCACTTTACATATTAAAATAAGAGCCTTGAACTCAAGATGTAGCGAGATCCACGGCAGGGTGCTCATACTGTCATGAAAAAAGAGTCACTATTCATCTCAATCTCAAATAAAGGTAATTATCTTCCATACTTTGTTTTGTGCTGTGATGCAAACATGTGCATGACTGGGTGCATATGAGATGACTCCAAGCCAAACAAGAGATTCCAGGTTCATCTGTCACCACCTGTGTGAGTCTCCTCCACTCCATGGAAATCCACATCCCCTTGTTGCTATAGGTCCATCCAGTCTCCATGCTCTAACATTGAGATGTTCTTTGTTCTAACCTTCAAACAATCTTGTTTCTTTCCCACACCAAGCAAGCTTAAGATCCACTGAGCTTCACCATTTCACCTTCCTTAGAGGGAGGGTTTGTCCAGCCTGTCATTTACTTTCCAGTTTTTCCCCTGAAACTTCTCCACAATAAGATACTCTCAAATCCTTAAGGATCTTGCAGTGTGTATAAACACTGGACAGGAGGGAATGAGGAGGGAGCTAGGTTTTTCTTGGTGATGCCCACTGACAGGACAAGAGGCAGTAAGCACAAATGAAAACACAGCAAATTCCATCTGAACACAGGAAAATATTTTTTTCATGTCAAACAGGCTCAGAGAGGCTGTGGAATCTCCATCTGTGGAGACACTCAAAACCCAGCCAAAAATGGTTCTGGGCACTGTGCTGTAGCTGGCTCTGCTTGAGCAGGGGGGTGGACTAGAAGATCTCAAGAGGTCTTTTCCAACTGAATCTCATTTCGGGCTGCATGAGCTTGTTCAAATTCTCTCTCAGTCATTGGACCCTCCAGGTTTCTATTTCATCAGCCCCAAGGAAAATGTGACACAGAAGGGCTGACTGAACATCTGTTGCAAGGCTGATTAGCATTTCCCAGCAGCGAAGCTTCATCTGCCATTGCATTGTTACCCTGCCCTGCTCAAGTTACGTTCCCTGCAGTTCCTATTTCATGGGCAATTTTTGCCAGTTCACTGTTCACCAATGCTTCTAAACCACTGGCAAAGTTTAAGCATCAGTCCCAGTGCAAAGCCCTGTGTCATTTTGCTATTAACCTTTTGCTGGGTTGGAAATGGCTTATTCACCCCCTCACTTTCTACCTCTCAGTTATTTACATGTGGGTATTTAATCACCGACTGCACAACCACCTGGGTTCCTAACCAGTCCCTGTGCCACAGGTTTCTCTATGTACTTGCTGAACACTGTGCTTGCAGAACCTCAAGGAAGAGGCCCAAATAAACTTCTTGGGTTTTTGCCTGGGTATTTCAGGAGGGGAAGGTGGGAGAGGAGCTGCTGTGGAGCATAATAATTCCGCTTGCAGGACTTCAGGTCTCATTTCGAAAGTGAGAATACATCAAAAAGCTTCAAAAAATGAGCATGGCTAGCAGCAAAAAGCTAGAAGAGGACTCCTGGGGTGTAGAGAGCACTGACACACACTGCATTACAGTGTCATTGAATAAAGCACACAAGTGGTCTTGACAACAGAGAAGAGAAGATAGTGCTCTGGCTGCTTCCTACACCCAGAGCTGCTGAAGCGATCCATCTCCTGCTTGCTGTAACCTTGACTGGTGTGCTCGGGGGCCTGTGTATAGGGATTTAACTTATATCCTTAAAAACTGGAAGTCACAAGTGCTAGTGAACTGACAGGCACCCACCACAGGCACAGCAAAGGGAAAAGCAACCTCTGGCAGCACGGGGAGTGGGAAAACACAGGGCAGAGCACTTCAGCAGCTGAATGGGCATATACATTTTATGCCCACGTGCTGCCTCACATACCAGCCCACCGTTCCAAGATCCCGTGGGTCGACTATCAGGGTGAAAGCCATGTTTTTAGGTCTCTAACAAACTCAGCAAGTCAGGAGTCATTAGCTCTGTACACATGTACAAATTCCCACATTTTTGCTGTATAAGTTTCTAGTTGGTAAGTTGGTAAGCTAATGGATAATATTTGTCTCTACTGTATGATTGACTCAGTTGGTTTCCAGAATAATTTATGAAACATTCTTAGCTTAGACCACCAACCACCAGACAGGCCCCATGGTGTTCTGTTACTTTCTCCAATTAACACCAAAAATCTTGCTGGTACAAAGATTAGAAGAAAGAAAGAAAAAAAGGAGGTAACTTTTGGGTCAAACATTCACTTCATTTAAACTTTTTTGTCTACTCAAATGCCGCTTTAGTAATCTTCCTTTCTAGGAAGCAGTTAAGATTGCTGTGGGAAGTGATGACAACCCACCATCAGAGCCAACATGACTAAATTTTTGTTGTTGTTTTAATTACCAACGTGTCCTTTCATTAGCACTGCGTTCCATAATAGAATTGTATAAGCTTTCCAGAGGTTAATAGAATGCAGAAACTGGAAACTAAATTTCAGGCAGTAAGAAACAACATGCAAGTTCAGCAAATCCTTTTACCGCAGAATATTTGGTTTAAATGCACTAGGCCTTTGACGAGTGACAGCCTGACTTCAAAATCAGTTGGCATTTTATCAAAAGCAGGTTAAGAAACCTAAAGAACAAAATACAACTTAAAATCTTTGGTCAAATAACATATTTTTTGCCAACCCACCATTTTTCTCTTGTTCAGAAAGAGAATGAAAAAAGTCAGTTACAACCACAGCTGACTTGATCCTTGATGGGGGATATGATTTTATTTTGCACGATCCAACTTTTACAGGGCATGCTTTACTTACATTTATGTACTGGTTGTGGAACTTGTTTATTTGCAGCAAATTTACTTCTGCTCCTCTTCATTTCAGACCACTCTTTGGAAACAGAGTGCCCATTTTGTGTAAAACTGAAAACACATTCCTTCTCTATAAATATTTTTGAGCAAGAAGTGTGTTCTCACCAGTGCAGTAGTATGCACTCAGCGTAAACAAATGGAGCCAAGACAGTACAGAAAACAAAGCACACAACATTTTTAAGCACCTCCTATGAACCCACAATAAATTTGTAAAGGGGGTTGACTGCGGTCAAATTGATTTAGTTTTCCCTAAGAGTCAGCAAATTCTGGTAAGAACAAGCTATTGTAACTTTATGAAATGTTTCTACAGAACCAGCCAAATCTAATTATGTGTTGATTAGTCATCATTATTAATCATAGCTACCAGTATGATGGAAATTGTGAACATTTTAAAATTAGTAATTAATAATTTACTATTTGAATCAGCAGCCTTGAAGCAGGACAAGTAAATGAGTTTGGAAAGACTTCAAAATGTGCACCATTAATACAAAGGTGCTGCTTTTGCTAAGTGAAGATGTGGAATGTTCAGCAGTTCAAAGAACACCATGAACTGCAATTTAGGAGCATCACTATAAATCGGAACTATATACTTTTTATCTAGAGTCAAGTATTCAAACCACTGCTGAAAAATATTGACAGTAAATCTGGTAGCATGCCCGTGACAGTATGATCTATATGAGTGCTTTTATGATTGTTGAACCACCAGAGAAATGAGTCCATCTGTTGCAATTTGCAGTCAAGAGCTGTGTCTCTGGCCAGGAATTCTTGTACCCTGGGAGATGCCTGAACATTGTGACCAGTAGGAAATCAAAGAGGACCTTCACGAGCAGCATTGCTAAGGAGTTAACACTTACATGGTGGCTACTCTTCGAAGAGAACCTGTGGTTCAAACCTTGGAAAATAGACAACTTCACAAGAGGAAGGATGAAATCTTAGTGGTCTGATACCCTCTTCTGCAGGGTAGTAGAAACTTAAGGCAACCTGCAGAGCAACTGCAACACCTTTGCCTCAGCAAGACACTAGAGCACTGAGGATCCATGTTTCCCTTCTGCAAATTCCCTGAGGCTTCACTGGAATCACCAAGCCTCTTCTTCATCGAGGTGGGTCTGGCAGAACACCTCCTGCCATCTATCAGGAATGTCACAAGCACGCATTTACCAGCTTGAAGCAAGATTTTCTCCAAAGCCTTCACCCAAAAAGGCTCCTGAGATTATGTGCAGCGATCCACTACCTACAGGCACTCACCACGTTGAGCACCCTCCTAGGCCACCACCGTCATGGAAGTTACTGGGAACTGCCCTGGACTTGATTGCAAATGACACAGAAGCCATCTGTCACTTCACTAAAGTGACAACCTCCCTTCTGGCAAGGCAGGGAACACTAGCAAGTTGGTGTGAGAAGCAGCCAAAGGAGAAAAGTCTTACGGCAGCAGGACAGCCCTGATCTGGTTAGAGAGTGCCAAATAAACAGATAAGACTGTTTCTACACAGAATTTTGAAGGCCACAGTACCCTGAGTGAGAGTCAGCTGTGTGCCCAGGTGGCCAAGACCAATGGCATCCTGGCTTGTATCAAAAATAGTGTGGCCAGTAGGTCTGGGGAGGTGATTGTGCCCCTGTACTTCGCTTTGGTGAGACTGCACCTCGAGTACTGTGTTCAGTTCTGGGCTCCTCACCGTAAGAAGGACGTTGAGGTCCTCAAGTGAGTCCAGAGAAGGGCAACCAGGCTGGTGAAGTGGCTGGAGGGCAAATCATATGAGGAGCAGCTGAGGGAGCTGAGGATATTTAGCCTTGAGAAGAGGAGGCTGAGGGGAGACTTTATCTTCACCTGCAACAGCCTGAAAGGAGGGTGTAGAGAGATGTGCGATGGTCTCTTCAGCCAGGTGACAGAACAGGGGGAAATGGCACAAAGCTGCACCAGGGCAGGTTCAGATTCGATGTTCGGAAAAAATTTTTCACTGAAAGAGTTGTCAGGGCCTGGAACAGGCTGCACAGGGAGGTGGGTGAGTCATCATCCCTGGATGTGTTCAAAAAAAGGGTAGATCAGGTACTTAGGGATATGGTTTAAGATAGGACAGGGACGGCTGGACTTGATCTTAAAGGTCTTTTCCAACCTTGTGTTTCTGTGAACTTCTGCTTCATTGACTGTGAAATGAATATTATAGTTGACTTCCCTAAATATGAAAATGAGCACAAAGGCATACATGCTAAATATACATGATCACAGTACTCAATTCCCCATCCAAATCATGTTAAACGCCATCCCTGGTAAGGAAAGCCAAGGTTGGGGTATAAAGAGTGTTGGGGAAGTTACCCCAGGTGGGAGAGAGTAGAAATTGAAGAGCCCAAAGAGGCAGATGATGGGCCGTGCTCCTTCTCCTCCACACAAGACAGGGACACCTTCTTCACAAGCAATTGTAATTTCACTGTTTTGGTGAGGATACCTGGGACAGTATTTTGCTAGCTTGTAATTACAGTCATTGATTAGTGTTACTGCAGTAAGTGCATTTATCAATGGCAATCTCAAACTCATTGTGTATGTCACTTTAATAAATTATTAGTTTCAACTTTGTGAGACTGTCCTCTGGGGGCTCTCACAGCCAGCCAGCCACTGACTCTGGTATGTGGTTACATGTATAATCCTTTAGACATAAACCATTGACCACATCTGGGACTAAGACTGGACTTAGCTGCACCCAGGCTCCTCTCTGAGGAGTTCAGAAAGCAAGGGGGTCCCTTCTGAACCTTGTGACTCGAGGGAGGGCCTCCCTCAACCTCACATCTGACTCTTACACTTTACAGGACAAGGGTGTCATTCTACCTGCCCAGATCTGAGGATGCTGCCATGAGGAGGGAGGCCATTGGGAGCAGCCTCATGGCAGCAGCCATTGGAGGCCTGGCCACCGGGGCAGCAACGCTGTCGTGGTTTCACCCCGGCTGAGGGCCAAGATCCACGCAGCTGCCTGCTCCTTAAAGGAAAAGAGCAGGGAAAAGGGAGGGGAGAGGAATGTGAGAAGTAAGGGAAGGGAAAAAGGAAGAGGAAGGGGCAAATAACCCCAAAACCAAGAAATAAGAGGCCCATGGGTTGGGATAAGGATAGTTTACTAAGATAACAAAAGATACAATGTAACAATACTAACAGGACTTCAAAGCAAAAATATATGAAGCTGCTGATACACCATGCAGTTTCTCACCAAACCACACAACTCAGGCCGTGCCACCCAGAGCCGTCCCAGAACCCGACTGTCCCCCAAGAACCGCGCGTCCCGGAGCTGCCCTCGGCCTTCCTCCCATCAGCCCCCCGATATCCCGGGCAGGACATAACTGGCGTGGAATACTCTCTTTGGTCAGCTCGGTCACCTGTCCTGGCTTCGCCCCTCCTTTCTCATGAAGAGCTGAGAAAGTCCTTGACTGTCTGACAGCAACTAGAAACATCAGGGTGTTATCAGCACTACTCCCATTTTACTCTCAAACACAGGATTCATCCGCTGTTACAAATGAAATTAACTCCATCCTGACCAAAACCAGGACAAACGCCAACAGCCCCGCTGGAACAGGGCTGCCATGGTGAAACACAAGGGCCTGTTACGTCCCTGCCCTATGTACACGTCTGTGTGTGTTTTTATGGTGTTTTTTTTTCCTTTGTAAATCCAGAGCTTTAACATACCTAAGCATATTACACTTCAGTTATCTAACCTTATCATACTTCAGGTTTATCAGAGTTCAAGCATCAAACCTGAATGTATTTGTTGAAGTGAAATTATTCCAGTAATTGTTTTATATGAGACAAACACCTGGACTACCTAATACGATAAATAGCATGGGTAAAATTATCTTCAGAAAATGAAAACAAGTTCAACAGAATGCAATGAGATTAGATAGGTAATTAACACTTCAGTAAAGTCTAAGGCCTAAAAACATTAATTTCATTGATATACCAAAGTTAATTTTTTGAAGATGCAAGTATCAGAATTAGTCCTCTCATTTTCTTCCAGCACTCACCTCCAGAGACATTCAATTCAGAGACAGAAAAAGTTTGTCTTCAACTTGACAACAGTCTTTTCTGAAAGGTAAATTAACAACACGTGTAAGCCCCAGGAGTTTGTGGAGAGAAAAAAAAATCCAGACTAAATTATATTTTTGTTTTGAAAAACAAAGCTCAAAGGGCAATGGGATCAAAGATCCTTCCTCATAAGAATTTCAGAAACTATTTTACTGCTTCAGTGTTAAGCAATCTGTTGCATTCGGTTTCCTTTCTTCTCCAGAAGACTAAAGTCAGAAATTTCAACAACAGAAAGGGCTAAAGCTTGCTTCAGAACTAGTCCACAACCTTCCAGTGAAAATGTAATCATACTTGTAAAGATTTTTTTTTTTATATAATGGTATTATAAGAGTTTTCCTGCTGTTTTAAGCAGAAATTTCTATTTTCTCAGTACTAGACTGATGCCGAGTACACACAGACACTTGGTGTTACAGTGGTGCTGACAGTGGCTGTCATGTAAGTGCTTATGGTGATGTTAATTGTTTTCATTTCTAGTCCAGGCCTTACAGCAGAATTTTCCAAGACAGAAAGCTAAACACCTAGTGACAAAATTAACTTGTTCCCTAACGCATATGAAAACGAATACGTAGCCTTATTCAGAAATGTTACTCAAAGTTAATCACGTTACCGTGCCAAAAGTATGTCCATCACTCCTGACAGAGTCTGTGCCAACATTACTTACCACGCACTAAAATAAGCTGCAGTTCACACTTCACCATGTGAGGTAACAGGGGCTTGAGTATCTCTGAGAATGATGCAGGCAGGTCTGGCTCAGCAGCAAGCAGTCACACTGACATGTTAGACCTGACTGAGGGAGCCTGGGGCTCAGGCACGCAGCAGAAATGCTGAGATCAGCATTTTGGGCAGGGCTGAACCACTGTGGGTAGGATCTCTCTCCCTCTGAAGTGTCAGGGAGCACCATTTGTGATTTTACCAAATGGTGATAGAAAAACACTGCTTCCCAACCAGAGGTTTTCCTGTAGGCCGTGCAGTCATGCCACGTGGGGCCATAGCTAGTGAGGCCACAGTTAGCAAGGCCAACCAGATCTGTCCCGGCTTTACACTGAGCCAAAAGCTGAGCATCTCCACTGACTAGCTACTCAACAAATGCAACTTCAGTCAAACACCACCAGGTTCTGGTAAATGTAGTCTACAGCTAAAGGGACCATTAGCACGCTGAGCCCCTTCCCTTGCAAGCATCAAACACAACCAGACCAAACGCTAAATTGCAAGAATTGATGTTGGTGGATGACTGAGAAGTGAGAGGCAGGTAACATACACATTGTAACCATTCTTCTAACAAACCTCCATACACCAAGGTAAAAAGAGAGAAACAATGAGTCAATTTGAGTTATCAAACGACAGATGCTGGCAGCTGAGTACAGGGGAGGTTTGGCATTCAGTGTGCAAGCACCCCACCAGCCTCTGCTGCTGAAGCCAAAAAAGGAAGGGGAAATGGTCAGGCTTCCTCTCCCAACAGAAGGAAGGTTTCAAAAACAGTCCCTCTGCAAAGGGTCCGTAATAAATAAGGCTCAGATTTTACAAGCATCTGGTCACTGGGTAAGATAAAAATCATGTAGGTGTCTGTAAACAGTGAATCCCCCATAGAAAAAAGAAATCATCTGTATTAATAGTGTAAGCATCACTTAGTGAAGCAAACAAAGTTGAGTTCAACTCTGCAGCCGGTGGAAGATCAGGACTTGAAAGGAAAATCTGAAAATGGAAAAGAACCTTCTCTCCCACCTCTCCCACAGAAAGGTACAAGAGATAAAGGCACACAGAAAGCAGCAGTTTTACCCCGTCATTTCTGCAGCTGCCCAGGGAATTAATAATTAAGACAAAGTGAGCTTCATGTTTGCAAATAATTATTTCAGTTGTGCCAATCTAGGCTCAAAATTTTCTATAGCAATTATGAAGTATACTGATAATATGCCTTTGATGAAAAAAGCAAAGAATTAAAATACTGACATCAGCAATTTTAAGTAGTCCACGTACAGCCAAGAATGAATTACTCACTGGTGAGTTTCTCTGTTACAACAGCTAAAAGTGAGGTAGAAGGAACTCAAGCAAGAAAATTTTCACAATAAAGAAATCTGTGTTAAAAATGAAACCCCACATCTTCGGGTAGTAATATACATTGATATTCTCTCACACCTCTTCAAATACAGTTTATGCATTACAATCCAAGTTTCTTTTTATCTGAGTTCAAACGGGAATTATCTTTCTCTTGTGAATGTAGTTACAGATAAAGGGACCATTAGTAGCTTCTGCACACAGCCTTGCTGCTTTCCTCACTCCTCCTGCTTGAAAGGTGCAGTCAAGAAACGGTAATAGGATGGGGGGGGGGGGAAGTTATAGGAACACAGGATCAAGACAAGCAGCTCCTGATACTGAATTATACTGCTGGATTGACAGACACTTCGCATTACTAAGTTCCTTCAGACCTCTCAGTTTATGACATCGCTTTGTGAACCAAAAAGCCAGTAACTGTAACAAAAAAAAGGTGCCATATGGACAGCATACACTATGTTAGGAATCGTGAAAGGGATGATAAATCCCGAGTCATTATTATTAGAAAAAAAAAAGCATTAACAACATTAGGTCAATAGTAACAACAGAAATTGATTTTTTTATTTTTAACACAATTTATTTTCAGCTTTCAGTAGGCTCTTCCATACAAGATGGAAGCCTAGAGTTCTTTTGCATTGTTTTGAAAAGAAAACTGGACATACAAAAAATTGTTTCTGCTTATTCAGAAGTGTTGTAAAAATTCTTGTAGCTGTGCAACTATTTCTGTATCCACGGTTTCCATAAGTGCCTGAAAACCTTGCTCTCCCAATAACTCCTGCTGTGCCTTTAGCTTCTCATAGATGAACTGTTGCAATGACACAGTGTGGACAGGATCCTTCAGTGCAAGCTGTGGAAAATATGTGAGAGACAAACATGTAACAATGCACTAAATACTCTGCTCAAGAAAGAAGTCTTCTGCTTTGCTTTGTGCTTAATTGACAAAGTATAGGAAAAACTCCTGAAAACCAAAGATCAAGGTAATTCCTCTTAGAAGCAAGTATCAGTTTAAAACTATTTGAAGTGGTCTCAAATCACAGACCCACCCTCCTGTAAGCCCTCACCCTTCTAAAAGATAAAACAATTTCAAAGATGCTTTGCAAATTACTGCCAAATGGGCTTCCTGTAACTCCTGAAAAACATGCACTTTAGATATGGTCAGTTATGTTTTATTGGTAAGGAGACAAAGCACTGAACACATTACATGTTACAGCTAAAATAAACCATCCGTGTGCATGAAGAACAGGCACGCTTCAGTGGCGGTACCGATACAGCCTCACCAGTCCAGCTGGATTACAGGGTTTTCTCTTTGGTGGGAAGGGACAAAGTATTTGTCACTGTTTTCCACACATTAACTGCTCTTAACAGAATCAAAGAGAGGGAAATGAAGGGGCTACATTGTTGGTAGACCTATTCTTATTTTCTCTATGAGAATACAGGTACAGGCAGGCTAAGTTCGTGGATAGTTATGCAGCATTATTCCCTCAGTCTACCAGGCTGGACGAAAGGGGATGGGAGGCAGGGACACCTGGAGCTTGCAGCACCATAAAGAAGTAGGATACTGAAATAAGTGGACCATTACTGCAGACCTGTGATCAGTTCACCTGTGGTATCAAAACCAAAAAACCTACTATTATTTATGCTGGAAGGTAAAGAAACAAAATATAATGCTGGATCTCAAAGCCCACTGACATAGGAGACTTCTGAATTAATAATACCCTGCTACACGGCTATTTCCAAAGTAAGGAATGTTAAACTTGCACAACTGCTCTTTGACATATCAAAACAAGAGAAATACCTGAATTTTAATATGGAGTGGAAGACTTTTATCAATATTCTACCTAAACCAGACAGAAATACTGATTGAAACAGCCATATAAGGCAAAAAAGAGTGAAACATACAAACTCCCTAATAACCAAAAAAGATAGGTTTGTCTCATTTCTCATTTCTTATGACCAAATCCAGTGAAAAAGTAGGTTGCTTTTTATCCCCTTCCATCAGTGCTTGCAATTTCTTATTACAGCCACCTCACTTTCCATATTGAAAGTCTCAATCATTCCCTCAGTATTCCTAATACTGGCTTTTTAGCTTTCAGTCCTTCATTGGTTTTATACTATCCAGCTATTTTACATTTCAAAGGTCAGATACGATCTTTTTATTACTTATTCCTAACAGTACACTCTTTTGAACAGGGGAGTAATTGCAACAGTAGTTTTGTATTCTGTAATAATTCCTCTCAGAAAGTGTAATATGGTCTTTAGAACATAAACAGACTTTTCTAATAATTTTCTAAAACACTGGTACTCTAATCAAGATTCCACAAGGTTACTGATACCCTCTGAACAGGAGTGCTGCATTGTTTGAATCCTTCCTTATTTGCAAAGTTAGCTGGAACTTCAAGTCTGAACTATTACTAGCATCTTTTCTAATAACAATCAGAGAGATGCTCTCCAGAATATCTCTGAAGAGGTGCTTACTCTCCAGCACCTGCCTCATGCCAGGTGAGATAGGTTCCCAAATAATCCTCAGGATCACCTCTTCCTTCCAACCCCTATCATTCTGTGACTCCGTGTGATACTGTCAGGTGAAAGGCTCCTAATCGCAAAAGCTTAACAAATTTCAGTGGGATTCACATTAGATCTGATTTTTACATTAATTGTAGAAGGAGAAATTATACTCCAACAAATGAACTAAAAAGACTACTTTTAGTAAACCACAATATCACATCAAATGTGATCATCTGGCTTATTACACTAGCTCATTTATTTATTAATTAAATTATAAAAATATAAAATCACAATTCATCTAGTTTCCTCCAATGCTAGGGTAAAATAAAAACTTACCATGCATTCTATACTTGCACATAAGCATTATGTAAAACATGGATAATTCAAGTTTAAGTACCAGAGATTTTAATCAGAAAATACTTCATTTCTCCTCTCCACCGTTTCAAGGCGAGCTGGTAAAGCTCAACTCCCTTTTTGAACAACGATACTGGGGTTCTTAAAAACATCCATTAAAGGCACATAAGTCAGCTGAAGTCTATACATATGTGCAGTACAAGGTCATGAATCACTTTCCAGCTGTTTACACTTTCCGTGACGTATCTGCAGTGACACTAGCTGCCTCTGGAAACATCAGCTGCATAAAATCATCAGAAACCTACAAAGCACCATTCTAGATAAAAGTCTCTTTAGTAATCAGGAACTATGTATAATAACAAAAAAAAAAGAGAGGTCTGAGTGACAGGATAAAGGGATAGATGGAAGAAAAAGATCTAGACCCTGTGCCAACATCGAGGAGCGATTCTGAGCCGTACCAGCTTACCTTTTTTTCTCGTATAAACGGCCTTTAGAGTCGCAAAAGTGTTACAATTATTTTGAAAAACAGAATCCATTTATCTTTTCATGAGGTTTAAGCTCAATGCCCTGATACAAGATGCTGATTCAGCAGTGGAATATATAAAAGGGTAGAAACCTCCTGCAGAAATGAAGTGGGACATGGGACTAGACACTTTTAAGTCAACAGCAGATTTACTTTAGGTTGTTCTTGATTTTCCTCTTCTCATTTTAGGTATTTGTTCACTGCTTTCTTTCCTGCATGTCACACTAGAGTATTTTTTTGGATACGCGCAGGTCAGTTAAACCATATGTATGACAGGGCTACATGTATCTATGTACTCAATCACTCAGTTTGGAATTTGGCATACTCACTGCCAAACAGCTCACACACTAATTTATTCCAAGTCATTCATACAGTGCATTCTTCTGTTTGCGGAACAAATTTTCCTGAACTCTTCCAAAACCAAGTTAAACTATGAAACATTCACAGGTCAGGTGGAACAAAAATAGCACAGTTGCATGGTACCTAATCCAGATACCTTCATTTAGATCAGTGCTTCTTATTAAGAGTTTGTTACATTAGAAAAGGGTTTTATGCAAGAACACAGATCAACAACTGTTCAGGTAAAACAAATTACCTATTACAGAAGAAATTTCGCCTGCCTTGAGATGTCAGTAAGATTTAACTCCCAGAGTATTTCAGTAACCCTTTTTTACGGTGACTTAGTATTATAGTGTCCAGATTTTGTGAACAGATGATGTTTATTTTGGTAAGATTTTCCAAGACTCAGACAGAAAGCAGAAGCATAAGTGTTGTGGCTGCAAAGTTTGTCATCAAAGCATTTTCCTTTTTTGCATCAAGAGATGAAATTTTCAAGAAGAATAGACGAACCAAATCCAAAGACAAAGAATTTTGTCTGACACAAGTGAATCATATAATCAGTTTTATGACTGAATAACAGATCTAAAACTTACAATTTTTTTCCTTTTGTCTTGCTCTGTGGGAGGCTCCTCGTCTTCTGTAACTTTGGGCTCTTCAAGATGAGACATTAACATGCAACTAAGAATGGGAACAAGAATAGTTGGAACATACATTATCATTAAAAATTATTTAAAAGCATATTTAAAAACACAGGCCAGATATAAGGGAGTTTGATGAAAGTCAGGAAATTTCCGTTATAAAGTCATTCTTTTTTTTAATTTGAGAACAGTGCATCTAAGGAAGCCTGAATGCATGTTCTGTGTCACCTACACCCATGTAAAAGTCTCCATAAATTTCCTTATTTTAGCTCAATGTCAATGTCAAGGGTTAGGTAAAGTACAGCTGCAAGTCCTACAAGACTTCAAGCTTAAAATACGGAATGAGTTAGGACAAAGTTTTATTAATTTCTCCATGAGGACTCTTTTTTTCAACAACTGCTGGCAAAGCAACACGTTTAGAAGTAGAAGGGACTCTGTAATATTGTCTCTGATGGTAAATAGAACACAGTGCCACAGCACATTCCCAGACTTTGGAGTTATGTCTTCCTCACTGAGAGTTTGGTAAAAAAACCCCAAAGACTTGTTTAATAAGCAGTTCTTGGGCATAGTTCAGATTCAGCATGAGTGTGGACAGTGCACGCTTGTGTGTGTGTACCATCTAGTTTAAGCAGAAGAAAACTCTGGTACATTGCATGCAAGGCTGTTCTATGCTGGCTGGCTTCAATGCCAGCAAACATCCCCATAAGCAACTAATTTACGTCAGATACAGTCTGTTCCATCACCAGGTTAATTATCTGAAAGTCAGAACACGTTTGGTTCTCAGCATCTAGGAAATACTGTTACTAGAATATAGTGTCTTGGGGGAAATTTTGCGATGCACCTCTTAAGTGCCTTACAACTCTCCATCATTCTAAAACTAAACAATCATTACAAAAAAACCCCAGCATTAAGATCTCTGTTCTAAATAATCCTTATTATTCACTGTGGTTTTCTAGCTTTCACAGGATGCTACCGGTAACCTGGGAGTGAGGAGGAGGTGAATGAGTGTGGTGCAGTGCGCTTGCAGCATGCCTGACACCACCTTCCTGCCACAAACCTTGCTCCCAGCCCTGGAAACTTCTCTTCTGAGGTATGCCCTGTAGCAGCAGCTGTGTAAAGAGGAGCGAGAGTTCTCTTTGTATGGCAGTTCCTTCAAGTTCTCTGGGCTGGGAAGTGTTGTACACTAAGTATACCCAGTCACACCGAGGCATTTAGGAAAAGATCTTGGTTGAACTCCAGATACCACACTCAAATAAAGTCTGTGCTACCACCCTACCAACATAAAAGCTTGCTGGGTTATAATTTTAGATATAATAGTCAAGTGAGGAAAAAGAAACTCTAAGCATACGAACGTATGCATCAGGTAGCAAACAGTTTGATAAACAAAGTAAAATCACACTGGCTATAAGCTCTCCCTCCACTGCAATTATTTTTTAAGACCCAAAGTCTTGTATCTTACCAAAACATTCACACTCATGAAAACAGAACTCTTACAAGCATGTCCTAACTGCCTACAGACTTTTTTCCAATCAAAACACTACACGTAAAATAGTACTACTAATGTAAAACCCACAAAATATATTTTCCACTTACTCTTTGTAAGTTCCTGATTCAGGATCTTCGGTCATAACATCATGCAGTCCTTCCACTGAAACATTGATGATACCACAAAATTTATCTTGGATAACACTGGAAAAAACAAAATTTATCTTAGATAACATTGGAAAAGAACAGGAAAGTGACTTAGCTAAAGAAACTAAACAGGAAATCTGCTCAGTAACTGCAGAGCACATTTATTAAGCAGTATTTTCATTACCTACTACTTAGCAGAGCACGCCATCAAGCAACTAATTCAAGGTATATTTTTTTTGTTTCACAAAGGCTTAAAATATGGACATTCTTAAATAGGAAAGCCTTATGTGCCACCGCTGAAATCCTACAAACGATTATAAAGGGAATGAAAAAATACATTAGCACAGGACTCAGGAACTGAGTGGGAAGGGCATGTTCCTGCCATCAGGGAGGTCAGAATACTGGCTTCTGTTCCCAATATACTTACGCATTATTCAACATAAAATCTACAAAAGGCAGCTTGCAAGGATGGTTAAGCTCCCCTCTTCTCAATACAGTCTCACTGCTTCGTGCTCCTGGGCAGCTGAGTGGCTCCCCAGAGGGTGAAAAATACCTGCACCAATTTCCACAGGAAGGCCACCTCCCTGGCTAGCCACAGAAAGGTGGGGTAGGATTTCTCTCCTTAGACACAGGCACCTCCTACCAATTAAAACACTAGCCCCTGCCTTGAGTATTGATGCATCTGCAGGGTAAGGGCATCTCCCCACGATGGGTTAAGAAGGTGCCTTGAGTAAGCTCCCAGTTAATGGAAAGCAATTGTGACTGCTCTATCTGCTGAATTTCCTGCTACTGTGAGTCTAATGGCAGAAATGTGCTATTCTGGGACTTTGGTGCATGGACTCCTATGTTGTGAATTACAATACCATGAGGATACACTGCAAGTGAAAGGATGTTCGTCTCAGGAAGGCTGCAAAAAGTTCCAGCTACCAGTAGCGAAGAAACAGAAATGGCCCAACTGGAGACAGAAAACTACAACTCTCTGCAACTGCCATTGACTGAAGCATTTTATTTGGAATTGCAGGCTTAATTTTCCCCAAAAGATGCTGCTGCTACCGTAGCAGGTAGAAGCAGACATGTTCTGCATCTCTTTTAGCATAATGAATACTAAGCTCACATACTGTAATTTGATCATTTATGCCTTCAAGTAAGCAAATCTATTTCATAATACTTGTTCACATCCTCCTCTTCCTTGGGATGAAAAGTGAAGAACTGGACAAACTGTAGCACCTTGTAGCTTAGTTATTGCATTTGAAAAAAATCTGTCAGGCACACAGTGATACTTGACCTATATGATAACCATACTTTACATAGCAATGGATGTTTTGGACAAAATTCTTATCAAGCTAGAATACTAAGCATCTAAGAATATTTCATTTAAATTTGTTTTTATGAGTTTATGAACCAAGCCACGATCATTTTGTTTTCAAAGATAGTTTTTGTTCCTTTTTTTTTATTCAACTACTATCAAACAGTAGGATTTGAGCTGCATTTTGCATAATGAAATGTGTAACTCCAAAATTCCACAAAATTAAAACTGACATGATTTTCATTCAGTCTGGCTTATTCTTATCATCACTGTCAAGTATATACTTAAAAGACTTCTTCCCTTGCCAAAAGTTTCCCCATCTCGTTCAGAACAACAAAATATTACATTTTGCAAGGCAACCTGCAGGGTCCTGTAGACAGCAAGCAAACAGCCCACCAAACACACGGCACCTGAGAAAGGCAGCCCTGCCTGCTCCACAGTCTGCAGCACGAGCCCGTGGAGACAGAGCAGGTTTCTTCCCTAGAGTCAGAGGCTCCTGCCCAGTGCACCTCCCATCGAAGCTCTTTTGCTTCGTACTTCTTTTGAAACAGGCCTCTAGGCATTAATGTGGTTAATATTTCCCAACATGAGAAAGGAAACAGCTGTCCTCAGATTCACGTCAGGAGGACAAGGGTCAGTCAGCCGAGAACAAACGCAGGCACTCTGCACCCTGGAGAAGTAAATTATGCCCTGGACGTATGTGGTCTTTAATTAATAATACAGGTTGCTCTCCATTACCTGGCAGTCTTATTTCTTCCTTCCAAGCTACGTGAAGAATCCCCAACAGCCACAGAAATTTTACATTGTGAGGGAAGAGAAAGGTGTTTGGTGCAATGAAGGCACAGCCCTTTCATCAGCTGCAGGGCTAATTAGGGTCAACCTATTCACAGAGGTTACTTTAATTAACCAACACATAAATAAATACTGTAGCCATACTGCTTGTTAGCTTTATAGGTTTTTTCCCTGGCTTGCAGACTGACAGGAAGTGCAAACAGAGAGGCCCCTTTCAGTAACTTTTGTTTCCAAGTGTCTGTGACGTTTCCAGAAAAAACTGAGGGTAGTGCTTGAAGACCCAGAATACTGTTCCTGATAGTTAGCTCCAAAGCACAGCAAGAAATTATTCATTTTACTTGAAGAGGGTAGTTTTATTTCCAGCATATGATATATATAAACATATGACATATATATATGATATATATGAGCATATGACATATATGGTATATAGAATGATATTTTACTTCTTCAGTGAAACACAGAATTCATTGTAATTTTTTTTAAGAAAACCAAACAAAACACTGTAGAAGACCTTTCAAAATGGGGCAACCGTTGCCTCCAGCTTTCTAGAAAGATAATACCTTCGCTTTTCTCTCCCTTCTTTTTCCCTTTGAATGGGACATGACCTTTAGTCCTACCAAAGTCTCACTGACATGTTTACCAAGTATGGAGTCATTCAACAATGCCATAACTTTTAGAACATAAACACACATTTAGGGCAGATTTTACTTGAATAATCTCAAACCTTTTATTTCAAAGTTTACGTAATTTGTCAGATTTAAGAATAAAGCATTGTAAAGGAAAAAAGATGTGCCATTTGTTATTATTATTTGGGTTTTTTTTTCATTCTGACTGTCATTTCTAATCATCAGATTTTTTTTAATCCTGAGATTTTACACAAAAATTCAGAATTTGGATTTCAATTACATAGATAGCCGCTGCAAATTAAGCTTTGTCATCATCTTAAAACATTTATCATAGTAAACTTTTAGGGATACTAAAATAAAATAGTCTCCCTATCTGCTTTTGGAAAAAAATAGAAGATTTTTTCTCTGCTTTTCTACATTCACCAGGATGAAGCAGTAAACAGCAATAGAGGGAAAAGCTTAATTTCCTATCTTTACCAGCATATGCTAGATTTGAGAAAGATTAATTCTTTATTCTTATCGCATTAGCCAAGGAACAAAGGTGGAATGGGATAAACAGATTACTGTGCCCATACTGCAAGCTATGTAAATGAATATTTACATAATAATATTAACACATATACCCACCTTAGTTAGGAGCTGCACGGTGCTATGGAGCTCATGAAACAGTTGTGTAGCTGCCAAGACATTTCCAGGGGAGTCCTATGGCTGACCATAAACTGCTGTTTTACCTCCTGAAGGCAGACTCCACTAAGTCTTCCAATGTATTCTCTAATGATTTCAATAACTAGACATATGAACCACACTCACATGTGACAGGATCTGTTTCCTAGTGTGAACATTTAAATACATCTCCTGGGTTCAGCTAGGACAGCGTTAATTTTTGCCAGAAGTTTGGAGGGGACACAGCCAGGACAGCTGACCCACACTAACCAAAGGAGTATTCTATACCATGACCTCATGCTCTGTAAAAAAAGGTGGGTAGTAGGGGAGGGGTGGATGTGTAGCTCAGGGTCAGTCTGACTTTCTGACAGCTCGGAGGCACACAGTCCCAGCTGTGAGGTTCGGTGAGAAACCACACCATGCATCACCATTTCATACATTCTGCTGCAAGTCTTGCTGCTGCTATTTCTCACTCCCTGTGCTCTCCCAAACTGTCCTTGCCCTGACCCACGAGGTCTCCCCTTTGGCAACTCTCTACCCTGTCTCGCAAAGGGGGGTGGGAGAGCAGTGGGGTGTGAGCAAGCAGCACATGCTGCTCAGCTGTCCGCTGGGGATAAGCCACTACAACACAAAAGCTACTAACTGCAAAAGAAAGGCACTTCCCCACAAATGCACAGCGAATCCATGAATCCCTTGTTAGTCTAACCCACAATGCTGGACTCCACTCCAAGGGATGGTTTCCAACTGCCCCAACTCTTTGCTCGCATAAAAACAGCTCTGACAGCACCAGTTCCCACTCATCCTCCATCACTACAGATGGTGAGGCTCATCCCTGGCAAAAACAACTCCTACAGCACCTCGTCAGTGGAAAGGAGGCACTTGCAGAGGGAACCTCTTCCATGCTTCAGTAGAGAGCAGCTGTGGAAGTCAGAGCCTAAAACAACAGCTGTACCCGGTCTGATTTCTCTGAGACCAGAGTTTGTTCAGCCTCAACCTTTGTGCACACCCAAAGCTCCTCTCTAACAAAGGCACAGCAGCATTTTTGGCAATGGCAACTTAACTAGCTCCCACAGAGTTTCAAGCCCATTATTTTGAAATGGTGGTGTCTATAGGAAATTGAAAGATTATGCATACAGCAGAACTGACCACTGTAATCAGTAACTGTGCAGCTGATAGTAAATGAAAATAAATTTAACACTAATCACTAGGAATTACGTAGGAGAAACAGGAAAAAAAGCCATAACTGAGACACCTAAAAAAATTACGCATTAGTCAGTGTTTTCCCTCCTTAAAAACAATTTACCCCATTACATTTAACATCTGAGCTACCAGCAGAAAGTTATAAAGACGTTTTGTTTAAGCTTCTGTCCATATAGATTATTTACCATAAAAGTTTATTATCTATTATATAGTAAATTGCAGTAAAATACAGTACTACAGTATTATAATTGACATTTCATTACATTGAAGAGACATGTAACAAACAGGCACACTTGCACATTCATACCCACATAGTGCAGTCAAGGTCTATCTACTTACTGGGAGGAGCTGATGTGTGTCATTCCTGGAAATGAACTGGAGACAAACAGGATGACAGGGAGCAGCAGAACACAGACAGTCACGCAAATTACACCAGCAGAAAGCAGACAGGGTAGAAGAACCACCATGAGGACAGTTCTTGTTCATTAAGAGAACGTCCTTGTCTGCAGGCTGGATCCTAGAACTGCCAGAGTGGTTCCACAGAATGTTTATCAAAACGGTGAAAGATGCTATACATATACATAAAAATACATAAAATAGCCAAGATTCTTCCCCACAACTGGAACTGACCCCACAGAGGACAGCCTGTCAAAACTTTGCTCTCCATTTTTCCTGGAGCAAAACAGTCCAGCTGCTTATGAACAAGGTGGTTGAAATCTCTAGGGCACAGAGTATCTACGGAAGTCCTATTCAACAAGCTGGAAAGTTTACAAGAATGGACTATTTGAAACTTATTTTTATGATTATGATCCTGAATAAAATTTGAATTACTGGCATAACAATGAGAAGCAGCTCAGGTTGAAAATAAAGCTACAGCAGACTAGACATAACCATAATAATGTAAACAGAACATCAATATTCAAAATAGAAGTTAAAACAAGCATCAACTAATAAAATAATATCCATCTTCTGAAGATGAAGCTTAATATTAGGTCTTTAAAGAAACATACTTTGAGATGACAGTTCAAAATACACACCACAAATATGTAAATATCTTCAGCAATCAATCTAGAATTATGTCTTTAAAGTGAGTATATTTCTTCAGTTTACTACCTCTTATCTAGCCAAAATCTTCCTGAAACTATTACTATAAAGATGACAAAATATCTTTTATCTACAGTAATTAACCAGCTTTATTTCCTTAGTCTTAAGCTTGGTCAATTTTTTAGTGCGATAGAAATTCAGTTTCCCCATTAACTCCAGTTTTGGCTATAAACAAAATGATAGATACACACCAACAAAAAATTCACTTTAATATATTCATTATACAGACTGAATACATAACATTGTATATTAAAATAGGTATGAATAGAATTTGTATAATGTTAATGTTTTATTTTTCGTTAGAGTTTGGACATGCTAGATGTAAATATGCTAGCTTTTTTCCCCACTGTGATGATTAAGAGGCTGAAAAGAAACTGCATTACAATAAATAAATGAAGCACTGCTTTTGTTCTCTATCCCCAGATTTCTTTGCTTCATGCTCTTACTAAGAAAAACGATGTTTTGCTTGCTTCAAGTCAGCTATGGAATTTCTGCAGAAACGTATACCTTTAAGAACTGACAAATAAATAAATGCATACTGGATAGTGCACCTATATTTGAGTTACAGGTGAAAGCCCCTCCAAAAAGGGACACAGAATAATATACCTATTCATGTCAGATTTAAGTGACATGTAATAAAAATCACAATACAGTTAGCATCAAATCAAATGAGACAAACTACAGTGATGAATGTTCAAACAGTATGACCTGTGCCTGACTTTCAGATGCTGTTCGCTTGAGCAGCCTAATTTGGTCCAGATCTGAATGCCCCACTGAATTCCGCGTTAGAGACTGTACTGGGTCAGTTATGTTGTATCTGCCAGGCTGATAAAACCCGTAATATTCTATTCTCTTTTCCCCAGAGTTTTCCAGCACCTTTAGCTTCTGTCTAAACTGAACAATTTTACAGGTTAAGAGCAGGATCACAGCACAAGCCACAATGAAAAAGGCGAGTAAAATGTCAAAAGCCTGACTCAGCTTTTCCACCTGTTGAGTACAAAGCAGGGATGTTTTTAGTGATACAGGAGCAGCATCTGTTGGAAACACACCTTCTTCTACAGTTCTGTTGACAGGTGTAATCTGTGCTGGTATTTGCATCGGTATAGTTGACAGCACTGTAGTGGCCTGTGATGGAATTTCAGCAGCATTTTCTGCATAGGGCAACAGGGTAGCAGATGTGGCTGTCGTTCCTTCCCAGGAAGCAATGTATTTACCTCCTGCACTGACAAACTGTTCAAGCGCGTTGTGCCTGTTTGCCCTGTGCCAGGCCACCAGCAAAGTGGTAGCACTGTGATGGACACCGAACGACCCCTGGCTCCAGGCTGCTTCCGGGCTAGCAGTAGGGCTATGGCAGTTGGCAAACTGAGCCCACCTGAGGTATCGCAGAGGCCTGCCACGCATGCTCAGGGGATTCTGGCAGTGGATTTTCACAGAAAGAGCAGATGATGCTAGCCAATCAAGTAACCCAAGCATCTTGCAGCTGCAGTTCCAAGGGTTATAATTTACCTGCAGATGAGTTAAAGACACTAACGGCTTGAGCACTTCAGGCTGTAACTCGGTAATATTATTAAATGCTAAACTGAGTATTTTAAGCGATTGTCCCATTTCTTCAAAGGTACCATCACCAATAAAGGTTATCTTATTTCTGTCTAGTTGCAGATACATTAAATTGTTCAGTAAAGTGAAAGTGCTGGAATTTATATTTTCTAAATCATTGTAACTCAAGATTAACTGGCTAAGGTTGTTTAATCCAAAAAATCCATTTACTGCAATACATTTTAGCTTAACGTTTTTTAAAGACAGATATCTGAGCCTGTTAAGTCCTTTAAATGCAAAAGGATGTATTGATCCAATGGGATTGTGAGACAAAGCAAGTCTTTCAAGATTTTTAAGCCTTCCAATAGCATTCGATGGCACAAGTGTTAAGTTGTTACCTTCAAGGAACAAATATGCAAGGTTTTCAAGATGATGAAATGCTGAATCTGAAATCCGTGAAATCTTATTATTGGCTAGGTTAAGTGTTTGGAGACTAATCATTCCCAAGAAAGTTCCACTTCCAAGGACACTGAGACGATTTCTTTGAAGTGTTAAATATCTAACAGAAAGGAGGTCACTAAATAATCCTCTGGGAACAAAAGCAATTTGATTATTCTGAAGGTATAAACAACGAAGACTGGAAAGGCCTTCGAAGATTCCCGGATCCAGGCGTCTAATATTATTGTTATTTAGATGCAAGTAGCACAGTTTGGGGAGTTCCAAAAAGGCTTTTGGGTGTACATACGAAATACTGGAGTTATCCATGTAGAGTGCAGCAAGGTTCCGAAGGCCTCTTAGTTCATTTGGAGTGACACGCGATATATTATTCCCACTAAGGTGCACGAGAACTGTCGTTTTTGGCAAGTTCCGTGGGGTGCTCAAAAGCCCTAAATTACGACAACTAACTTGTCTCCCTGTGCAGAGCTGGCAAGCAGCTGGACAGCCAAGAGACTCCTTCTGGAGCAGCAACAAAAGAAAACAATTAAGGATATACAGGAATGCTCCTGGGCAGGGTGGAGAACTTTGCAGACCACACATAGCCCTGTCTTTGGCCTTCTCACTCATCTCTGACCTCGCTATTAGAGATAAAAAGAAATTTGTAAATATTAATTCAAAAGTTTAAAGATTCTATGTGCACAGTCTTTAAAATATAAGCATTACTTCCAAAATGGGGATTTTCTATATTCTCCGCCAAATATACTCAGTAAATTTTTTTGTAAGCTGTTTTAAGTCTAAGCCACACTAAAAAAGGAAACAAGTGTACTGCGAACCCAGGCTGAAAATATTTAAACGGTTGCAGCATAAAAGCAACTAAGCTTCCAAAATAACAGTTTCTAGTAAATTCAAAATACTGCTTATTAACTACTTTCTATAGTTAAGAACGACTAGGATATGTTTCAATAGTATTCAAGTAGAAATGCCAACTGGAAATAGATTTCCTTTCCCTGTTGGCTCATTTATAATTTTAATTTTACTTTTAAAAAACTATGATACATTCAAAATAAATAAAAGCCATTCCTTACCCCAAATCTGAAGTTCATTATTTCTGTTATTTTGCCATTTTGTAGTTCTTCTGTTTAAATTGCAATCTGACCAAGTACATTAATCTCGGCAACCTCCGTAAAGGCAGTATTGCCGCGTACTAGACTGCTCACATTTTGCCCCAGGATTTGCAACTGTTTGCTCAGGAAACTAAGAAAGAAGTGGTTAAAGTCAGGTTGCCATGGATACAGGAAACCCTGGGACAGGAAGCCATTTTATCTGTGCTTCAGAAGTATTGTTGGAAAGGAAATCTCAATGATTTGTTTCTAGAAAACCAAGAACTATCTTAGTTTGTAACTGTTGCTGGATTGTTGGGTTGTGGTGCTTGTGTGGGGTTTTTTTTCCAAACTAGAAGAGCTCAAAGGAGTTTTATCTACATTGGGTTCACATAGGTATGCTTTATTCTGAAAGTTGTAACAGGGCTATTGCATTACCTGTAAATCCTCTATCTATCAGCTGGAATCCCTGTTGTAGTTTTACATGTTGGGGTTCTGGTGGAGAAGGGGGGCTGCCCAGGTAGCTTCTGTGAGAAGCAGCTGGAGGATCTCTGCAGGCCCCAGAGACTAAACTTCAGCCAGTTCAAGGCCAGTCATTCCTGACCAAGGCTGAGCCCATCAGCGATGGTCACAGAGTCTTTGGGAATCATATTTAAGAGGAAAAAAAACCCACAAGCAGCTGCATTTTGCCACCAGAGAAGGGAGTGAGAAGCTGCAAGAAACTGCACAGCCACAGACTGCTCCAGCCAGGCACAGCCCACCAGAAATCCCCAGGAATCTCAAGAAATCTTGAGAGGAGAATCTCATGACATGATAGTAAACTGCTCTGCATTTGTAGTATTTCAGATTTGATTCAGGCACTTCACTAAATCTCCCATTAGGCCACTTTTCTTAAAGTATATTTATCCACAGAGGACTATGTATATTCTGAGAGCCACACCTTTGGTCCACAGCTTTTGCTTCCTGCTGTGTCCCTTGTACAGATAAACATTTAGCACAAACATGTGAGCTATAAATATCACTCTAGCTTAAGTACCGGAGATTACATCCTCAGCTTATCCATCACAGGAACTAAATACCTGCTAAATCCAGTCACATCAAAGGGGCAAGGGGTAACAACAAAAAGGTATGGTAAATTAGAGATTAAGCCTACAAATAGCAACATAAATATAGCACATTTTATACAATAACGAGACTCTCCGCTCAATATAAATAAAGATGACAAAGCCCATCAGAAGTCATAGCCAAGGAAGCAGCACAACAGCAGAACCAAGTCACTTCAGCCACACTGATCTCACACAGGAAGCACGAGTTCACATAAAGGGCAAAATATCACCCAAACATAATAATAATCCAAGGTGAAATGCATGAAGCACATGAGTAAAAGAAGCAGAACAGAGAAAGACATGCTTTTGAAGAGACTTTCTTCCAAGTTCTGCCAAAAGAAACCTACATTTTTGTAGTTAAAAAAAATGACTTAACCATATGTAACTGGCTTATGTTCAAAACCTGTAACAGGTTTTACATACTCTGTCAATTTTTCAACTTGATCTGCTGGCCAAAACGACCTAGAGCTGGGATGGCGGGGAATGTTGTTTTTTTTTTTAAAAAAAAAAAAGAACCCCACAAAAACTAACCATTTTCAGTTCTGTCAAAGTCAATGCCTCTTATAAGACATAGCCTAAAGTTTAAGAAAAAAAATCTGCAGAACGAATAAAATTGGTCTATGGGCCACTTCAGACAAAATATGAAGCATGTATCAGTTACAAGACAGAATCTGCAGTGTATCTGGTTCTTTTTTCTGAGGCCATTAAACCAACAGGAAAATGAATTGTTCTTTAAACTATTTACTTTCACATTTTCATTTTCAATAGTATTTCACATAATTCCAGAAAACAAAATAAAATGGCATGTCACTTCTTTAAAGGAAAACACTGCTTACTTCTGAGCAATTTCCAGGATAATTAGGGAAGTATCCTGGATATGGGGAAGAGAACAATAACTAAAATTAACCAGGTCAAATTCAGTCATGCAAGAGGAAAAACAGAGTTTGACCAAAAATTAAAAAATACATCAAATAGAACATTATCTCCTACCTAACCTTCACTGCCTATAGCTTATTTTATGGTGATACTTAATTGAGCAAATAATGCAACATTATTTTTTTCAAAGTGTGCCATGTAAAACAACTCCATAGGGCTAAAAAGAGCAAGTCCTGATCTTCAAAAAAAGCTTTAAGAAACAAATTTTAATAGACATCCCTTTCTGCAAAATGGCAGAATTAATGTATCTAGAATTACTTGAAGGAACTGCCGAAGTTCTGTGGGATATCAGATAGGGAAAATGTGCAGAAACCAGAAGAAACCAATGAAAGCTGGTTCCCAGTAAGTGGCTGAATGTCTCTCTGGTCTCGTACTAGAGATTTCTTGTATACATAAAAATCTTGCTAAAACTTCAGCTGCCACTGTGGTTCTGAGTGCATCACTGACCTTTCTGATTCTCACATCCTACGTACGAAGTGAGGAAAATCTTAATCCAGGTCATTGCTTCTTTCAATCTGCACTAGGAAATCTACAGAAAATCCCATCCTGCACTTTGTAAATATGGCACCTGGAGACCTGAGGATTCTATCAGGTTTCAATATTGCTTCATTTAAGAGTATACACATTTAAAGTATCTAAAAGCAATATCTGTTAAGAACAAGAGGCAAAATAACATGCCATATAACTGATAGCATTTTGGGGAAAACCATAAAAAAGGCTGGGATACATACAACTTGGATTAATGTATTTCTTAAACAGGTTTGTACTTAAAAAATAAAACTCATTAGTAGTTGAAATCTGTAAGGGAAACACTTCCACAGGAAAACCCCAAACATTTCTTTCAAACAGGCTTAGGCATCTTCAAGAACGGGATAACGTATTCACTGCAAATTTTGTTCTTCAGTGATAGAAATGCCTGGTTTATATCTGAACACAGCTTCACACAGCAATAGAGAATATTATTTTTAAATCCCAAAGTGAATTTTATCTTACTGTGCTAGCAATGATAGAGTTACTAACGTCATTGGTTTTAAATGCATTAAAATCTGGTTCTACAAGAACTCCCTGTCAGTACAAGTGTGAAGTCTGAGCAACAGCAATTTGTCAAATTTTGCCTCAAATGACAGGTCAAAATAATTGAAAGAGCATACAAGCACTGCACCTGCCGCAGCCTCTATTTTTTCACTGATCTACGTTACATTAAAGTGAAATAATTCAGTTATGAATGCTAGCTAGCGTAATAGTCATCCAACTCCAATTCATGTACAGCAGAAAGCCATGCAACAAGTTCAAACATAGGTTTTAAAGTTACTCATCTGTAAAATGTATTGGCACCAACTTTTAAAGAGAGATTTGTTCTCATAATCACCACAAAATTATATTAAAGCTCAAAAAAATAGCAGAGAACCAATTTTTAGCAATGTAATTAATTATTCTTTTAAGCTTTAAGACTGAAGCTATCTATTGCCCTCCCACTGTGTATTTGGCAAGTACATCTTCTTGCAGGTCCTCCTACCTTCTGCTTTTGTTCTCCACAAGTGGGCTATGATATGACTTTCCCACTCGTTTTAAAATTCTACCACCTTCTGCCCACATCATTCTCTAGTTATGACCACAAGTCAAAGTAATTCAGCTTGGGTAGCAAACACATCAACTTCTAATCTCATTTTCACTGGGAGGGTGACAGAGCACTGGAACAGGCTTCTCTGGAAACATTCAAAACCCGCCTGGACACGTTCCTGTGGGATTTAGTCCAGGTGATCCTGCTCTGGCAAGGGGGTTGGACTAGATGATCTTTTGAGGTCCCTTCCAACTCCTAATATTCTGTGATACCTGCTGTGGACAGTGTTAATGTTAATTTACCACACCCCAAACCCATTTTTTATTATCATGCAGATTATCTCAAAATTTCTAATAATCGCTAATATTTCAAGAGAATATATAAACAATTAGAACATTTCCTGAAAACTACAAGAGAATATCTACACACAAAATAAAAAGGTATTTTTTTTCCTCAAAAGACATTTTTTTTAAACTAGGCTTTTGCTTAATATTGAAACCTGATGTTTGTTTTAAACCCTCACTTTCTCTTTAAGTTGTTTGAATACGAAATGTTAACTTTTAAGACAATATTTATTTGCAGAGGTTCTTGTAGTGACATGGGTTGTGTTAACCACTTTAGGTACCTTAACATGGTGGTCTGGCACCATCAAGAAAAGTCACTGCGAAACTCGCTCTGCTACTCTCAGGCAGTCTCAAATGTCACAGACTATGGGGCAGAACAAACCCCGGTGGAAAAGCAGCATTTTGCTTTTTAAGTTTGTAAAAATCTTAAGAGGTTTGTGTTTTGTTTTTTTTAAAACACACATTTTTAATAACATGCTATACTCTAGCCACTGTTTATTCAGTAGCTAATTTGCAAATATGTAAACTGTACATTACAAATAAGAAGTCTGAAGAGAGCTGTTTAGTCCGTGATCATATTTTGCTGTCTTTTATATACCACTAAAACATTCAATTTTAAGGTAGATTGCATTTAGAAGAATTTTAGGGAAGACTTCTGAAATTCGTTATATAGACCTCAAGCAAAACCAAGCTACCAGCAGCAATCAATCCCTTGCAATCTTAGTTTGTTTTCTGAGGCAGATAGATCAGCTGTGTTTAGTGACATTATCTCTTGCCATCACTTGTTACAAGGTTTGCCTACAAGGGACAATAAGTCTTAAGGGAAATAACTTGCTCCTGACCAGTCCATACCAACAATCAAGAAAATGTACAGGAAAACTTAATGAAGGCTGTTAACAAGGAATACAAGAGTGTATCCTCTTGCCAATGCTATGATGGGACATACAGTACCACAACTTCCTTAATTGTATGTAACACAAAGATGCAGACTAAGACCGAAGCCAAATTTTTCCCTCATACCATCAGAACTGCACTGTTACCTGGCAGAAAAATGAAATATATGGGCAAATATGGATGGCAACTGCAAAATCATAATTTAAAGAGGTGCTTTTAATACTACGTCTATGAAACAGGTGAGCTCACCTTTGACTAGTAAAGAAACTAAACCAAAACAAAGTATCAAGTGAAAATTGAGAAATGGCTTCAGAGTATCACCCCTATAAAAAAGCAGGATGTAGATGTTAGTTGCATTAACAAGTTCTGACTTTTATAGATGATGGCATGACTACTCTGAAGGAGAACACGACATCTTATTAGGCACTTTCTTCCTAACTTTTCATATAGACAACTTCTTGAGAGGAAAACTAAATTTCTAACAAAGTAACTTTAACAAATGACAGAGAGGAAAGCTTCTGTAATAATGTAATTAAGATTTCTAATTGCATACTGCAAGTACTTTTACTCACAGAATGCCAATTATCTAATTGGCAGAACTCATACTGGCTGACATCAGATTTCATACACAGTTGAGAAAAAGCAGACATTCATTTACATAACAATTAGAAATGAGCAAAGCAACCTGGAAGACCTCTTAGGATCTTAACCTTTTCCTCACAATAGATTTTCCAGACAACCACATTTGACTTCAAGGGGGAAAATTAACGACATCTAGAAATACTACTCCTGTACCACTAATTAAAAAGCAAAAAAACCCACAAGATCACTTAAAGTTCTTCATATTCTAAGCTCAGTAAAGTTCCCTCTACTTTGGAGATGCACCACTGTGCACTAGTAGATCCTCCAAGGAGGAGTCTATCCTCATGCACCAAAATTCGAGGACTGTTTTGGAGAGGACAGACTGAGTACAAGCAAACTTAGCAACCTCCCATTCAGGAATGACAGGCACAGCATTAATAACACTTGCCAGCAAAAGGAAAGAGCTTAGCTTTCAACATGGTGTCAAATGCTATCTGTGTTTATAGTATAGGTATCCTGTCATGCTAAGTTAATCACTGACATGCTATACTCCAAATTCTGTTTACATTTCCTATTAGACTGAAATACTCCTATTACTCTTAAGCCTCTTTCAATATTGTGTTCTACCAAGACACACTGGTAGGAATATAAAAAACCTGGAAGAATTAAAAAAAAATCTACTTTGTTAAATAAATCATTAAAAGCTTTCAATATCCCAAAATAAGGACATTCCAAACACCAATGCTGATATTACACAAAGTGACAAAAGCACCACGAGTAAACTGATTATTTCCAGATACATATATATGGGAACAAAATGAGTAAGAGGTACAATTTTAGCTACTCTGGTCTCAGGAAATACAAAGAACGCTAAAGATGTGTATCTCAAAATGTATCAACCAAGAAAGTGGTGGGAGCCCACATCCTTTCCACCATGCTCCAAAGAAATTCCAGTTGCTGCTCCTGACTCAGTACAATTTTGGGGACCAAAGGCACATCTAATAAAACCCAACTACATCTACTGTAAGAGAAGAGTAATCTTGAAGCTGTAGGTTCACAAACAGACCATTAAGACTGTAGACAAAGTAGGAGGTAACAGAACTACACCAGAAAACTAAGGCATTTGTGAATGTATTCACGCAAGTCTCACACCCCAGCTCAGATATGATTTTCCTCCAAACTTAAAGTCCTTTCATGTTTTTAAAAAAACTCCTCACTGTTCTAGCACACTTCCCTCATGTGCTGAGCGTGGAGACACCATGACCTTACTGTTTAGATCTTATCACTGGATGCCAATTCAGTTTGAAGACAAAGGTCTTTATGAAGGGCCAAGAACTTTTAATAAATAAGTTAAAATAGATGTGGATAGACAGGAGTGGCAAACAAACAGTAAGACTACAAAATGTTGAAAATCTTAAGTGTGTATCAGCTTGCCTTGAATGGTGAGATACAGACAGCAAATGCAGATAATTAGGTAGCAAAACCCCCAAATGATAGCAGGAAATTACTGCTGAGTGAAAAGGTGCTGCAACATACTGATCAGGAAAGAAGCAGTTACTGTTCTTTTTTTAATACGAACTTCGAGAGGCTAACACAATGCACAGCTGTGTGTAGGAAGATAAACAGGATGCTGGATTGAAGGACTGCGTGCATACATGATACAACAGTACTGCTGGTACTAGAGACATGTCACTGCATGTATCTCTGGATCACATTGCCTTGCCAAGAAAAATACAGTTTGGCTAACGAATTGTCACTTGATGACCTGCTTAATCCAATGAACTGGCCTGAGAACTGCAGCAACTTCCATCTTACCTGCTCTAAAGTCCTTCACCTGTTACATCATGAAAGGCCTATATTTCTAATAGGAAATGATTTTTGCCAAACTGGTTTTAAATTAGTAACGATGGAAACTTTAGCTTCCCTTAAAAAGCAGAAAGTCCCAAGTCCACATGTGTATAGTTACAAAAACAGCCACTAATTAGCAAAGTACCTAAAAGCAATGAAGTAACACTACAGAGTTTGAAGGGAGAATGAAAACAGTCACTCAATATTTTCCCCACCATTTAATCCATGAAGCAACTCTGAGGGAAGAATGAGAATACATATTATCTTACTTTTCCCCTGGTACCTTTGTCTTTTTAATCATTTTGTTCTCCAGATATAGGCTAGAGGAAGTAACTGGCCAAAAAAAGCAAAATCATCAGGAAGTTCTCCACACAGTGCAGATGCTTGTTTTCGCTGGAGCAGAATCCTGACAATCTGAATTTCCTACTGGTACCATGCCTGACCATCATTCAGAAGCAAGCTCAGCTTGGCCTTCCCAAGCAAGCCAATCTTATGACCATCCTTGCAACACAGAATTCTGTTCTGTCTCTGCAGCTGAGAGATCTTTAACTGTTTTTTCTGTGTTCAAAGAAATATTTCATCAGGAACATGGTTAGTGAGGTCCTCCAACAGGAAAAATTACTTAAGTCTTTCTCAAAAATGTCATTTATATGACTCAAAATATTTTGTTTAAATACTGTGCTATATCTAAAACATACTTGCTTAAACATTGCAAATGGACTTGCTAGAGAACCCTGCTTTTGAAAAATTTTATTTTTAACACCTGTTTCAGATGCAAGATGCAGCAATCATATGTAATGTAATTCCTGTGAAATGGCAAAACCAGAGCGAGTCATGTTGTTTGGCAGTAGAAGAAACAGTGACTTGACAGAATCAATTTCACACATTCTGTCTGAAGGTATGTTTGGCCCTGGGCAGTCTATTGGTTGTGTAGTAAAATTTTCATAGCTTTGACATAAATATGCCCACTAAAGTGAGGCTTTTTATTTGAGAAGTGGCTTTCTTAAGTTATTTGAGTATCTGAAAAATAAAGAAGCTGTCATTTGCTGAAGGTTTCATTGTGTTAAGGACTGCCAGAAATAATTGGCTCTTACAGCAGGAAATTTTGAGCAGCTGGAGGTAGTAGTTCAAAATAACACGATTATATGAAGCAATTTCTTTTTTCCTTCCTCTCTTTAAAATAAACTTCATAAGAAGACAGATATGTAGTTCAGCACCTTAAACCTTAGTTAACACATCTTTAAGAACATCTTGAATATACTCATATGTGTAACACTTGCTGAGAAAACTCAAAAAGCCCTTGCTTGGTTCACCTTTGGCTAAATGTTTGTCCTGATGTTCTGGGACAAAAAAGGAGAGCTCCTGTACACATTAAAAGCAATGAAGCCTGTTAAGTTTTATGTGTAAGAGTTCCTTGATTCTTTTATTAAGTAGTGACTACATATTCTGTAGCTTTACAGAGAGTAATACAGCTTTAGGATTTGTGGCCAACATCGAAATTCCCATTCAACAAGACCACAGGAAATACAGCAGACTGACTGTAAAATCATGCAGCCTTATGTTCCTGACTTTCAAACAAACAGGCATAATCTGAAGGATGGACTGAACTCTCACCTAAACATGTATTTTACTGGAATTCTAGTAGAGACAATATAGAAGTCAGTGTAACACTACTCAGCAGCCTCATTAAAAGCTTTCATTGTGTATGTACATCCAGCAGTGACAATGGCTACAGAAAGGACAAGAGTAAAAGCTGCTTCCTACAGAAAGCTACAGTGCACAACCCTGTGCCTTTCACGGCAACTCTTCCGTTTCATGTCATAAAGGGAAAAAAACGGATGAAACTTCAGATCCACTCACAACAGGAAAGAAAACTATCATGGAAGCAACATGAAAATTCAAAGCAACTGCTTAATCACAGATGAGAGAAGCAGTTACTTCAGTATTAATAATATGAGAATGAACAATAAAATATGCAGTGCTGTTTCCTCACTTTCAGTAAATGACATATTCCATGAAATAGAACCATAGAATCATAGAATGGTCTGGGTTGGAAGGGACCCCAAGGATCATAGAGCTCCAACCCCCCTGCCACAGGCAGGGACACCAGCCTCCAGGCCTGGATCTACACAAGGCTGCCCAGGGCCCCGTCCAACCTGGCCTTGAACACCTCCAGGGACGGGGAATCCACTACCTCTCTGGGCAGCCTGTTCCAGCACCTCACCACTCTTTCTGTAAAAAACTTCCCCCTAATATCTAATCTAAACCTTCCCTCCTTTAGCTTTAGTCCATTCCCCCTTGTCCTTCCATTATCTGCTCTTTTAAAAAGTCGAATCCCCTCCTGCCTGTAAGCTCCCTTCAGGTACTGGAAGACTGCAATGAGGTCCCCCCGCAGCCTTCTCTTCTCCAAGCTGAACAAGCCCAGTTCCCTCAGTCTCTCTTTGTAGGGCAGGTGCTCCAGCCCTCTAATCATCCTTGTGGCCCTCCTCTGAACCCTCTCCAACAGTTCCACATCCTTCTTGTGTTGCAGGCCCCAGATCTGGACACAGTACTCCAGATGGGGCCTCACGAGGGCAGAGTAGAGAGGGACAATCACCTCCCTGTCCCTGCTGGCCACTCCTCTCCTGATGGAGCCCAGGATACCATTGGCCCTATGAGCTGCAAGAGCACACTGCTGGCTCATGTCAAGCTTCTCATCCACCACAATCCCCAAGTCCTTCTCAGCAGGGCTACTCTCAAGAAGCTCTTCTCCCAGTCTGTATCTGTGTCTGGGATTCTTCCGTCCCAAGTGCAACACCTTTACACTTGGCAGTGTTGAACCTCATTAAGTTCACCCGGGCCCATCTTTCAAGCCTGTCAAGATCCCTCTGGATGGCTTCCTTTCCTTCTGGGGTGTCTACCACACCACTCAGTTTGGTGCCATCCGCAAACTTGCTGAGGGTGCACTCAATTCCATCATCGATGTCATTGATAAAGATGTTAAAGAGCATCGGTCCCAAGACAGACCCTTGGGGGACCCCGCTTGTCACCGGCCTCCACCTGGACATAGACCCATTGACCACCACCCTTTGGCTACGGTCTGTTAACCAGTTTCTTATCCAGTGGACGGTCCACCCATCAAATCCACTTCTCTCCAATTTACAGATAAGGATGTGGTGGGGCACTGTGTCAAAGGCCTTGCACAAGTCCAGGTAGATGACATTGGTCGCCTTCCCTTTATCTACTAATGCTGTCACTCCATCATAGAAAGTCACCATATTGGTGAGGCGTGACCTTCCCTTGGTGAAGCCGTGCTGGCTGCCCCGGATCACATGCTCTTCCCTCATGTGCTCCAACATGTCGTCCAGGAGGATCTGTTCCATGATCTTCCCAGGCACAGAGGTGAGGCTCACCAGCCTGTAATTCCCTGGGTCTTCCTTGTTCCCTTTTTTATAAATGGGAGTGACGTGACCTTTTTTACAGTCCCCAGGGACCTCTCCTGACAGCCACGACTTTTCAAATATGATGGAGAGCAGCTCAGCAACCACATCAGCCAGTTCCTTCAGGACCCTGGGATGCATCTCATCCGGCCCCATAGACTTGTAGACATTCAGTCTCATGAGGCGGTCTCGGACCTGCTCTGCTCTTACAGTGGGGGGGGATTTACTCCCCCATTTCCCACCTTGAGTTTTAGGGATGCAAGGTTCTGGGACTTGAGAATTATGAGAATCCTGGCTGCCAGAGAAGACCGAGGCAAAGAACTCATTCAGTACTTCAGCCTTCTCCTCATCAGTCGCAGCCAATTCTCCTTTCTCATTTACCAAGGGGGGTACGTTCTCTTTGGCCTGTCTCTTCTGGCCAATGTACCTGTAAAATCCCTTCTTGTTGTTTTTAACATCCCTCACCAAGTTCAGTTCCATCTGTGCCTTGGCTTTCCTGATCCCATCTCTGCAAGTCCGAACAGCATCCCTGTACTCTTTCCAGGCTACACACCCTTGCTTCCAGAGCTTGTATTTGCCTTTCTTTTCCCTCAGTTTGACCAGCAGGTCCTTGCTTAGCCATGCTGGCCTCCTGCCCCTCTTGCCCGCTTTCTTATTCAGGGGGATAGAGAGTTCTTGAGCTCTCAGAAAGGCATCCTTAAAGAGTAGCCAGCTGTCCTCAACATTTCTGTCTCTAAGGACCACCTCCCAGGAGATCTTGGCCAACAAGTCCTCAAACAGCCTGAAGTTTGCTCTCTTAAAGTTCAGTGTCCTGGTCCCACTTTTCGCCAGGCCCACATTCCTTGAGATTACAAACTCAACTAGGGCATGGTCACTGCAGCCCAGGCTGTCTCCAACCTTAAGACCTTTAATGATCTCCCCCACACTGGTGAGCACCACGTCCAGTAGTGCATCGCCTCTGGTCGGTCTATCCACTATTTGAACCAGAAAGTTATCATCTACACACTCCAGGAGTCTCCTGGACCTCTTGCAGCTCGCCATGTGGTTTTCCCAGCAGATATCCGGGTGGTTAAAGTCCCCCATCAGGATGAGTGCCTGTGACCGTGATGCCTCCTGCAGCTGAAGGAAGAAAGCCTCATCGGTAGTCTCTCCTTGATCAGGTGGCCTGTAGTAGACCCCTATCACCAGCTGCTCTTTATTAGCCCCATCCCTAATCCTGACCCACAGGCTTTCAACCTGCTCCTGGCCACCTTCCAGAGAGAGCTCCTCACAGTCTATCCACTTTTTAACATAGAGGGCAACCCCACCACCGTTCCTTCCTAGCCTATCCCTTCTAAAAAGGCGATACCTTTCTGCGGGGGTATTCCAACTGTGGGAATCATCCCACCATGTTTCCGTGATTGCAACTAGATCATAATTTTCCAGTGACATCACAGTTTAAATAGAAGAAAGGTTATTATATTGCTATGAAGCTGAATAAAAAGTTACTACAGCATGAAAATTCTATCAAGTTCCTCTTGGCAAAAAAAGGCAATAAAACCTTTTATATTGGAATCTTTATGTGCAGAATTGTGAAATACCTTAAAACCATAAAAATTGCTTTGTAGCATTCTCATTTAAGACATTGTATGTCTGTTTACCTATTCAATGAGGGCAGAAGTGAGAGTAATGCCAAAGCAGAAAGTTTTCTTCTTTCTGGCTGAGTGATGTTATCCATCCGATCAACCCACATTTCAATCAGGTTACCAAGGATATGGTCCAGCTGCAACGGGAAACAACATTCCTTTTTATTTATGAGCACTTTAGCATATCTAGAAAATAATTTATGTTAACTTTTCCACTAACTGAATACATTATTCAGTCTGGGAAATACACTATACAGTTATGCAGACACCTAACAGAAGCTCCAGGCCCTGAACCAGCCCACCACCATTATTTGCACCCTAGGTTAGAAATGCATTAAATTCATGGAAAGAGCATCAATTCGGAACAGTGAATTACTCAGTTTTCTTATAACAGTTTAATACATACAAAGCACATGAACTTACTCTGGTTTATCTTTGCTCAAGACAAATAAAAAAAATAACTGTCTTTACGTGTTTGACAACTGTACTGTACCTAAGGATAAGAAAATTACTAAAATTTCACTTAAAGACATAGTGGACCAATTGTAACAAAAAAAAACCTTCAGCAACTTCATCAGCAACACAAGCACACTGAACCCTGTAATCCTGTAACTCAGCGGGGAATGATTTGACCATTATCCCTGTTACAAGACCCACTAAGTACAAGACCCACTAAGATGGCACAAAGAAAGAAATTCTGTTATTTCAGTCAAAAGATTTCAAGACTTTCCAATCCAACTGAAATGCCAAGATAAAAATCCTTACCTCCTGTCCCAATTCATATGCCATCTGGTTCAAAAATAAGGAAAAGAAACTTGCATTTTGTAGTAGAACTCTACCCATGATCCCTAGGTAAGTAGACATCACCACTGGGTATCTCTGAAACAGAAGTAATCCAAAATAAAGGGGTCTTATTTTAATTTAGAGAACAATACTTAGCATATAAGCAGAAATACACAGAAAATACTGGCATCCATCTTTTATGTATCTTATTAAATTTGAAATTACAAATCATAACTTAAAAGCCTCCAAGAACACAAGACTGAGTGAGCAATCATTACCAGAGTTTCTCAATTCTTGCAATAGAAAAACTATTGCAAGCTCGAAGTCACTTATATACTAAATGCCAAGACAACTTTGCAAGGTGATTTCATTTTAAATTTAACCCCCCTCATGTTAAGGAAAAAACAGTACACTGTACCATTAAAAAGTTACTTTCAAAGTTGAGAACTGCTCAAATTTACTGTTTACCAATCTAGTCCCATTAAGAAATGCTTAGGATTTGAATTTGTAGCTGTGTATTTCACAAACTATGATAAATATGCCAATAACTAATCTGGAAATGTTTCAACATTAACTGGGTACAGTAACAAACTCAATAGTTTACTATCTATTGTTACTACTTTTAATTTTAGAAGCTACAGAATTCTCTGTATTAAATACAGCCTCTAACAATACAACAATAAGTATTTTGTAGAACTGCCTACTTGAAAAACAAAATGACAACATTTACTTGAATACATTAACCCAGATTAGTACCTCTTGGAATATGGTGCAATACATTTACTACAGTCTTAAATCAGAAGACATTTTAATAATCTACTGCCCAGATCTGTGTCATCTTAAAACTGCAAACTGTTCAAACAAATTGTCTTTATGTTCTGTATGGCAAAAAGTAAATTTCAAAAGTAATATTAATTGGCTTAATCATGGAAATATTTAACTCAGTAATAATGGGATCCAAGTATCGATTTCTGAAAATCTTCAACTCTAAAAAACCAAATGCTTCAATCAGAAAAGTCAAAAGCATATAGAATTCCACCCACTGTTTCTGCTGATTAAAGTTTGTTGGGTTTTTTTCCTGCTAGTACTGCAAGATTCAGCTCAGTTTAAGCACATTGGATTTTACTCCTTTTTATCCAACACAGAATTTTTTTTGAAGGTAGCAAGACAGAAAACGGAGAACTTAAGACATCAAAGCAAGCAAAATCTTAAAGCCTCTTCTATCTCAAACAAAGCAGTCTCACATCCTTCAGCCCTTCATGTTAGAAAAAGAATGTCAAGTCAATCTTCTTGTCCAGTTTGCTTTTCTCTGTTGCAGGTACTCTTAGAAAGGAGTAGCGTTAAGTGTCTTTCAGAACTCCAACACCTACAAAGGCTCTAAACTAAGCACAGAGTCAGAGCACCTTCTCAGTGTTAACAGTGAACAAACAGCAGAATAAAGGCTGTTATTAAAATCAACACTAGATACCAAAACAAGTGCAGATGTTGCTTTAAGTCTTGTTCTACCATGTTGCTTTTAGAGACTTCAAAAATAGCGTCAAAGACCTATCAGATGCTCTCAAAGCGAGAGAAAACGTGTCACTGGTATGAGAAAACTGGGGCAGATAAAGTACTTTCTTGTTCAAAGGGAAAAGTAGACAAAATAATTCTTACCTCCCCATCTATAATCCCTCTGAATACTGATGGTAGAAGGGCTTGAAACATTTGAGGACCCAAAACAGGGCTTACTTTTAGGATATTTTCCACAACCTTCGGAACAAAAGCAAATTAGACAGTTAGTACAGTACATTTAAAAATCTTAACTGAAGCTTTAAACCTACATACTACCGGCCTATACACAAATCCTGGTAGGAGGTACATCATTAAACACCAGCAATACCGTGCTTGAACTTAGAAGTTAACCATGGCTCTGTATTACAATGACGCCAGAATGAAGAAGGATAGTTGCTAAGTAGCTGCTAAGAAAAGGATCAAAAGGAATTGTTTAAAGGAACACCTGTAAGCTAACTGTCCTGGAACAGTTAACAACATCTAAGCAAGGTATCTCCACACACAGACCCAGTTTGGCAGTGAAGACAAAAGTCCCGGAGTCCCAAACTCAACTGTCTTCATTATAATACTGAACAAAATAAAATCACATACACGTCAAGAGAATCCTTGCTCAGGCAAAGACCCTTCCTCTGCCCAGGTGCCGTGACTGAAGATGAGACACCAAATATTCTAATTACACATAAATTACTAGCCAATCATTGTAACTGGGAGTGTACTACCTTGCAACATTTCTGTACAAACATAATGGTGTTGGCTTCATGTGTGCCTGATTTGTGGAAATCCTCTGAGCACCCAGGTCAATTCCCTGTGTGTGGGAATTGGTTTATTGCACAGTGGGTAATGAATCTGGTTTCAAGACACCACCAGTATCACTGAGAGCATATTCTAGTCCTGTGGAAACCTGATCTGCATGACAGACCTGATGAAAAGTGACATGTCAGCCAAGTGAAACCCACCCAGCCAAGCACTTCCTCACCAATCTCCTACTGGCCCTGGCAAAGCTGATGAGGTGGGTTAAAAGGAAGGACCTCAATGAGGCTGCAGGAGAAGCAGTTTGATGAGGTGGGTTTGCAGGGAGTTAAACCAGCAGTTTAAGGCTTATTTCCATACCTTTGTCCTGTCACTTTCTGAAAGAATCATCTATTAGGTCATACTATCTCGGTGGTCAAGCAGCAAGTGCTCTCAGATGTGTTATTCTCAGTGCCCTGCTCTGGTTCTCCATTTTTACTCCTTTACACTTTGATTCTCTGCTCTTCCCCCTTCTATTTTTTTCTGCCTGTCTTCAGTTTTTCTTTCACCCTGCCATTTGGCTTTCCCCTTGTACCAAGGCAGAGAGGGGAAGATACTGCAAGAATAATGGGCCAACACATTTGCTCCTACAGACATTAAGGACAGAGACCACACATCTATACAAAGATGCAGACAAATACAAAGCATACAACCCCACTTAAACCACCTCTATGTCTCCATCTACTTTCAGCTTGGAGGGTCTTCCACAAGGAACTACTCTTCTGTGTTCTTGCTCAGTCTCCACTAAGCATTTTTTCTTTTTGAACCTTGTTCTCACTAGCTTCATTCAATGACCTCTAATTCTTCACTTGAGAGAAATCTTAAGCACATAGTTCCTTTAAATGCTTCTTAATTTTGTAGACCTTTACTACACTGTTATGTAAAGGTGACAATCACTTTCCCCCCTACTCATTTTTCTGGGTACTAGAAGTTTTGGCCAACTCATTTGTTCCTTATATAGAGTCTTTTCAAACCTTGTATTGTCTGTCTCAGATCATCAAGTCACATAAAGCCTCAAGAAACTTGCAGTAAGTCTTATCAGTCCAAATCAGTATTTTACAGCCTTGTCCATACATTTGTTGTTCTAATGTCCATTTCCAATCCAGCCACAGCTATTTGTGGGAAGATATTTCTGAGAACACCCCCAGGCTTTATGATATTTATATTAGGCATGTTTTTTTTTAACTAGTCAGCATTGTGATGTCTGACAAAACATTTTTCCTTATAAAAACAGTTACATCTGTGATAGCTCAGCTGTTCTTTGGAAGCAAGTAGGCATACTAGAAAATATGCAAAGTTTACTAGACAAACCTTATGGATAATGCAAAGACAGACGGGAGCCATGTGAACAAACAATACCATATCAGCAACATAATTGCATTTTACTGCTTTGGAAAAACTCTAGCAACTCTAAGCCATTGTTGATTAAACAGCAAATTACAATAGCAACCTGTGCCAAAAGTGAGAACTGTTTGAACACTGGTACAAATGCAAGCATGCTCCACTTGGAATGTGAAGCAGAGGGCATATATACATGCAAGACAAAATAAAGATTAGAAAAACCTGGCTCTAGACCCGTTATGTTCTAGCAATTGTACAGAAATGCAGCAAGGACAAAAAAAGAGAATCTTGATTGTTTGGTGTTTGTTTAAACATCAAAAAAACCTAAATAGTTTTTCTAATACATGCACATGGTGCAGACATTACTTCACCCTTACCCTGACAATTTTTCAAACCTGCAGTGACAAGAAGTGAACTGTACACTGTATTTTTATTATTGGCATTGGACAATTAAAGGAAAACTAATATTAAAAAATAGTAGATATAATACTATTCTTGTTTATATTAGCCAAGTGATCAATACTGGTGGTAGGGTACAGAGAAAACTCAGATTTGAATAGCTAGATAGAAAAATTAGAGATAATTGCATATTTTGATTAGAAACACTGGAAATGAACCTAGAATATTAGCATACAAGTATGGTTTCGAATTCAGGGTTGAAACATTTCTTAATGTTGCATTTTCATCAGAATAATGAATTTTTTTTTTCCTGCATTCTAAACCTAACTGAAAACTGAGTTAGGGTAACTATTAAAATCATTAATCAGATTGGTTTTTCCCTTTTTATCTTGTATTTAGAAGTGTAAGTATCTTGTGTTATACTGTGGTACTCTTCTCCATTCTAAAATTCAATTGGAAATGAACACCCTTGATTAGCTTTCTACAACTTCCATGAATCCACTGATAGCCAAAGATTAAATCATGTTATGTTGACCCAAACATAATCCTTGCTTTGCAATTCAATACTCTCAATTTCTGTATATAGCATTATCTTTGACACTGGTCATCTGGTTGATTAAGTGTGCTATTGCCTGACTATAGAACAAAACTGCTTTTACGAAGATCCAAGCCCTCACTAACCACATTTCTCCAGCAATCTAGAAAATAACCCAATATCAGGGCTATTAACTTAAATCCACTTACACAAAGAGGACCTATACGAGCTTAGAACTCATTTACTTAAGGACAACACTTTGGAATCACATGAAGTAGTCAAAAGCATTCCAGAGAGGGTTGTAGGAATAGAATGTTCAGTAATTATTTTTTAGGGTGCTCTATTTAAGGCTATACTAACTTTCTCTTGGGATAAAATACTTTTTTTAAAAAGCCACATGTATGTATCTCTATACACACAATTTAATACGTAGTTTAAAACACCACAGACTCCAATGTCAATGTCTGCTAAATGAACTGTTTTCTTCTACATGTCCTACATTCATCACACTTGAAACCTGACAAAAGAATAAGATGTACAGACCTGAATTATTTTTATTACAACTCTACCTTTAAAACTTGAACTTGGCCTTCGGTAGTTATGTCCTTCAGAAGTTCACAAAATGACTGGCACAAGCCAGCTGCATACGTCTGAAATTAAATGAAAGATAAAGTATTACACTGTCCTGGTTTCAGCTGACATAAGAATTCATTTTCATCACCGTAGCTGGTATGGGGCTGTAGTTTGGATTTGTGCTGAAAACAAGTGTTGATAATACAGGGATGTTTTCGTTACTGCTGAGCAGTGCTGACACAGAGCTGAGGCCTGTTCTGCTTCTCACACCACCCCACCAGTGAGGAGGTTGGAGGTGCAGAAAATATTGGGAGGGGACACAGCCAGGCCAGCTGACCCCAACTGGCCAAAGGGATATTCCATACCATATGATGTCATGCTCAGCAGGTAAAGCTGGGGGAAGAAGGAAGGGGAGGATATTCTGAATGATGACATTTGGCTTCCCAAGTCACCGTTACACCTGACCAAGACCTGCTTTCTTGGAGATGGCTGAACAGGAATTCCTTGTTTTGCTTTGCTTGTGGTGTGGCTTTGAACTATTAAAATGGTTTTATTTCAATCCACGAGTTGTCTCACTTTTACCAATTCTCTACCCCATCCCACCTGAGGAGAGTGAGTAAGCAGATACCTGGGGCTTAGCTGCTGGCTGGGGTTAAACCACAACATATGCAAACACTTTTCCTATCTACATATACATTTTAAAACTCTAAACATCAGGCGCTACATATGTCCGGAGACCCAGCTTCTCTTCAAAGACCATTATTTGCTAAAATGGTCACCTTCCCTGAGCTAATTAAAATCTAAGCATTTTGTTGTGACATTTTTAACATTGCAGGTTTTTTAAACATCAACAAATTTTCTAATGACGAAGATGTGAGAATAAGGCATAATATCTCTTACTTCAATTGTGTTTGCAATTCATGATAATATTAATCTGGTAGGATAACTAGAATAATTATTACTACTTTGCTTAGAACCTTTTTGGGTACCAAAGAACTATATCAATCCACAAAACAATTCCAAATAACAATCTTTCTCAAATCTGATTAGATTGAGTGTCCATCATGTGCCATAAAGAGCTAACATTAGAGAACAGTATTCTTCTGTACACATAAATAAGAGGATAAATGTTTCTACCATTACAGAAAAAAACTGTTTGCCAGTAGAGAACTAAGGTGTTAATATGAATCTTCAAATAAAGTCAACATACCTGTAAAAATTCAGATGATGATAAGAAAATATAAGCATTGATGATCTTAATGCAATTTTTTAAGTTTTCTGAAGTCAGCTCTGGAAATAAAAGAAATCACTGTTTAGAACAAACTTAAGTACAAGTAAGACGATTCACTTCTAAGAGCCTTTTTCCTCACACAGCTTTTAAAGTGCCAAATGCCTAAAGTTATCTTGGATTCAGTACTATTCAGGTTTTCTGTCCTTGCCAGAGACAATAACAGAAAGAGGGATGACAACAGTGCTCAATGTTTCCAAATGGAAGCACAACAAATCTTATGATGTCAAAATCCAATGCTAGTAAAAGGAAAAAATGTCGAATTTTGGATGTGATAGTGGACTGACAATATGAATAAAACATGTACTTAACAGACCTGCAATTACTGATAAATGTTCCTCCACATATTTGAGTTGATAAAGATGGTAGTTCTGCTTTCCTGACCTAGCTGCCACATTAAATGGCATTGAGCTTTTCGGACTGAAACACACTGAGCTTTAGGCCGCATCTTCAGTATTTCAGTAAAGAAAGCATACCCATTTAAGAGACAGCCAGAAACACATGTGAGACTGTATCTGGCAGCATTTCAAAGACAGAAAAAGGACATATCCTCAGGCAGTATCTGTACAATCTCTTTTTTTATAAAATGGCCACCGCAGAACATCTATAAGCACAACTCCTAGCCAAACAAAAGGTTTTAGTTTCAGATGGAGGTTGACACTAGTGCAGAAAGCCAACAGCCCTTGCTGTCCAAAAACAAAGCAGAAGACCAAAAAAACCTCAAAGGGCCTGCTAAATTTTCTTAAAACCAGTTTGGGAGACAGACTGTTCTTGGTAAAGTAAGTGGACTTCTACCCATTCTGCAATTCTATGATGACTGACACAAACGTAATAAAATACAAGTAGCAGAATTGCAAGAAGTTAGTTATTTCAGGCCATAAGGAAAAAATACATAAGATTGACATTGCAGAAATGACAGAATTTCCATCACTCATCTATACATAAAACTCAATGATTAGTAAAAGCATTTTTCTAGAAAGATCCCATCTTCAACTAATGCACAATTGGTTTATAAATGTAATCCATTTTCTTGCAAGGTGTTTTTGAATCTAAAACGTCTTCTTGTTAAGTAATTAATGTGCTTCTCTGGGTTATGTTTGGGATCAGAGGAAATATTCTAGTAACCTGCTTTCTGCCATTACCTTTACAAGCACATCACAGACAAATTAAACCTGGTGCTTCCTGAAATGGGTATGTCTAACCATATTCACAACCTGAAATTGTACCAGATTCATCTGTCATTTTAAGCTCCGTTCAGAAATGCATCCATTCTCAGAGAATCTGTGTATTCCTCCATTTCACTTTATTCAGTCTGCTGCATTGAGAGATGGAATATAGAGCCTCTGAACCCCTCTACAGAGCAAATGTAATACAGAAGAATTTACACATTAGCTCCAGTGCTGATATGAAAACCAAATCTGACATTTATAGTCTGAACAATTTTGTACATCACTGATAGCACCACAATTGATGATGGTCAGCTATGCAAATGAAATCAAGCCTTCATATCAAATGCAACGTTCCTCTCCTGTATCTTTAAGGGTAGCATCCACTACTTTAAAAGGCGAATCTAATCAATTTGTACAACTCCCTGACATCCAACTCCAAATCAGCAGTATCCTGAAAAGGATGTAAAAAAGCTCTTTTCAGAAGCACACATATATCTGGAAAGGAACAACTAGATGTTACTTTCAGACTAGTTAAAAAAGAAAAATCAAAACTGTTTCTGTATTTTTCCTTTTTCAGTTGACTTAAAGAGATGTCACTGCAATGACATATACCTATGGTGACATATGCCAGAGGCCTGTGACATGGCCATGACAAAAGCATATTCAAATAATAAAAAACATAGTACGAATGAATCACTAAAAAAATAATGAATTAAAATCTCAAACCAATATATTTTATGCATCACACATTGGAACTGCTTGCCAACAGATAAGCATGATTCAAAAAAACCCTAAAAATATACAAAAGAAAAGGCAAGAGATTACTTCTCTAGGCTATAAATTTAAGTCAGGAAATAAGAAAGAATGCTGAGTATATATCCTTGTCAGGAAGATAATTGGCTCTGGCAGTGCCCTGGTTTTGGCTGTGACAGTTAATTTTATTCCTAGTAGCTGGTGTGGTGCTGTGTTTTGAATTTAGGATAAGAATCACATTGACCACGCACTGATGCTTTCATAGCTGCTGAGCAGTGCTTTTCAGCTAACTGCCTCGACACAATAAGGCTGGGGGTGCACAGGCTCTGAGGGGACACAGCCAGGACAGCTGACCCAAACTGGCTAAAGGGAAATTCCACACCATCATGCTGAACACTAAAACTATGGAGAGTTGGCCAGGGGTCAGCATTCACTGCTGCTGGGGGATGAGCTGGACATTGTTTAGCTGGTGGTGAGCAAGTGCACTGTCATAAGATGTGATATACAGGAAAATATGGAAAATTCTATCAAAGAATATACAAAGTGATGTTGTTTGTATATTCTTTTATCATTGCATTTATGATTTTTCTCTTTTCTGTCCTATTAAACTGCCTTTATCTCAACGCATGAGTTTTACTTCCCTCCCCCTCTATGTGATGTTTAGCTGCATGCAGGGTTAAACCACAACAGGCAGAGAAAACATGAGAGGGGCTTTCAAAGTTCAGGTTTCTAAGGTATTACCAGTAAGCCTGGAAGCAGCGACAGACAAGCAGGTGCTTCTGCAATACACTGTCTTGGCAAGCATCTTAAGAACACTTAAAAAAAATAGTGCAACAGATGATGTATTCATTTTCAGTCATGCAAACATGCATTCACCAACAGGAAAAAACAAACACTGCAACACCTTTCTACTACGTGATATTTATAGCACACTTAAAGCCACCAGACGTAATCTGTGCACAGTATATCTCATTCAGTTTTTTATCACTATGCTGGAGAAAACACTCTGTTACAACACAGAAATCACAAAACAAATTTTGTGTATTGCTGGTTAAGCTAAACTCCCAAATCCAACTGGAAACACTAGATGGTCAGAGCTCTTAGGGTCCTGAATCAGAACTGGCACATCGCCCACCAGGTTATTTTCCTCAGTCCCTTCAGGTCTGAGTTACATAGCTGCACTGTATCTATTTACATCTATTGTCAATTCCCACAGTTTGTCCCATATTATTGTACATGAAAACCTCTAAGAAGTTAACATTTAGTCAAGACTTAAAATTGCTAAAATCTGGGCATGAAGATGACAAAATGTCTTCTCCCCCTTTCTAGTTTGATGATGTCTTGCCACATCTGTTTCCTCTTCTTCTGCAGATCAATGTCTGCTATACCCCTCTACCACCCAAAAATCTCATACATTATCTCACTCCCTTCCAGCTCTTCTAGTTCATCTAACAGGATTTTTTTTCTGGAGGAATTAGATGCTAATGGAGCAGTTAAACACACCAGAAAATTAGTTATGTCCTGTATATTACAGTCATTGCATGCAGTAAGAATGAATCCAGAAATAGAGGGTTCAAGGTTCATACTCCTTTAATTGTATTTTTAACATAGTAATTTTCTGGAGTACTTTTCTTGTTACTACTTCCCTACCCTACTCTGTAAGACAAGGTGGTCACCTACTCAGAACTTCCCTTCTCCATATCTGCTGTTTGGTACTGAAAGTTTCAGGTGAGTATTGCCAACTTGTATACTGGAGAAACTATGATCGGCCTATTTCCTTTGGCACTCCCATCCCCAATAGAAAAAACAATCTGACATATCTGAAGCTTCATCTTAAGGAAGACCTTCCTAGCTTAACTGTAGCCTCATACAACAGCTTTGATTTTTTAGACAAGGAAAGTTCTTTGAAGACACATTTCTTTCCCCGAAGGAGATCATCCCTATCATCATTCATTAAGGAAATTGTTACAAGTATAGAATATTCCTGAATACCTCAATCTTTTGTTAGAAGAGTATGCCAGGGTTTCCATTCATACTCATCTCTAGCCTGGAATGCATCTCATGAGGACTAGGGAGGACAGGGTGGCAAATAAAATAGCAGTAGCAAATGTAAACAAGCCACAAATACAGACTATTTCTGAATTCCACTCAAGCAGACTGGCAGTGACATAACTATGAAAGTCACAACCATTTGTGCAGCACAAGTTTCCTGTGGCAGAAACCATCTACTACTAATACAGAACAAGGAAGAAGAGTATGTGTGTAGATATGAAGATGAATAGCACGTGGTAGCTACAGCACCTCAGTGGTAGCCCTGAAGTTAAGTAGTAAAATCACTATAGGACACTACCTTCCTTAGCAGCTTTGTCATCACGTACATAGATAAATAACAGAAAGTATCATCTTGCCATGATGTAACATTTTATTGACCTTTACTCAGTATAGATTAAGTGCTGAAAACAAGCTAATTAAAAAGCTAACTTCTGTAATTATAATCACATTCCTCTAATAAACGAATCCACTTGCAATATTAGCTCCACAACCTACAAAAGCACAGCTGGAGATATCATTGATCATTGGTACCATATTTACATAATAAAATTAAACAAAAAAAATCATACTCAACATAATTACAAAGCGAAAGCACCCAAAATATTGGTATCTCCTAAGTACTAAATGGTAATGCTCGTTAACAAGTTTAGATTTTGTGGACAACTCAAAAAAAGGCAAAACTATTGCTTTTAATTTTGGTGCTGGTTGACTGATACACTTACGGACATATTTAGGTAGCTCGAAAACACCCTTCATAGTTATTAACTGAATAATGGGCAAGCTAATCATGGCAAATTCAAACTAGAAATCATCGTTTTGGCTTTAAGCAGAGCAGGCAAGTGTTGCATATAATCAATATCACTAACACAGCACATTCAGTGTTAGACTTCAGGAAGTTCTTGAAAATACTCTGAAAAGATAAACGAATTTGTCTTATCTTTTAATAAATTGAAGCCGCTTTGTACCCCAAAAAAAGAGGACTACTAGAGGAAGTAGGTAGTAAGAAAATGGGAAAGTCAAATAATAAATACCTGTTCCTAATTTTTCAATAGTTAGAATTTTGTGAGCCCCATTAGCTCTTGCAGCCACAGCAACATCCCTTAATGCACAAACAGCACAATTAATAGGAAAAAATCTGAAAGTCTTAATAGTAAAGGACTTACCAAGAAGGGCAGACATGTTCTGAAATATTCTCAGGAGCTCAGGTGTAAGACAGGGACTATTCTCCAATGTCACTAACCTAAGAATAGATTAGGCAAAGCATTTTACATGATCTACGAATAAAATCAAACAACCATTTTGACAGATGTCACTTCTACTAACCATCTATATGATCCTTAAATAACACATAGCAATCTTTCAAATAATGTGTAGCCATATTTCAAGTGCAGCAGTAGCCCTTGCAACATACCCATCAGTACAGGCATGGGTCTTGCCATGGCAGAAAAAAACCAACCTGCCACTGTCTTTATAAAGACAACATAACCTCCAGAGAAGGTGGGAGAAAAGGAATATTTATGGTGTAAAGGACAATGTATGTAGTGCTTTACACTTCAAAGGAGCAGCTGTGCTGATAACTAGTTCAAACCTTTATTTTTCTTTAAGATTTGAAATGATGCATTGATTACCATACATAAAAACCACAACTATTCCGTCAGCACTATAATAATTTAAAATTCCTCAGGTTTGAAAACAGTAGCTATAAATTAAATTAATACTTAAAAATAACACCACAAGTCCACTTCATTCTGAAATCCTAGATGTGGGACTACTGTATTTGAGTATTTTCCTTCTCTGATAATGTAAAGTATCTTAGCTGTTCTCCTACTCTTTAGTTCAAGAAGCCATTAGAGTCCCAGCTGTCTCTGAGAGCTCCATCCAGATACTCTTATGCTCTAGGACATCTTAAAATACCATTCTTCTGCACAGGCATCAGAATAGCCACCTCAAGTTCAGTATTATATAGATACAGACGTTCTGAACCAATACATTAAAAAGGCCCCTGACAAATTTTGTGAAGATCCTGCACTTCAACTTGCTTCCTCAATCATTATAAAACTTAGTTTAACCACACATACACTTAACCTGACAGGTTAAGTGATGACCATACAGGTCATTTGTAGGTTAAGTATTTGTAATTCAAATGCCCATCTACAATTTAAATCAAAGGAATCCCTCACTATTTCAAGACAAACTCAGTGTATTCATAATTCTGCAAGAAAGGTGCTGAATTCAGTCCAAGTAACAGTTTTCCCTTCCTAGACTTTCAGCTGCAGCAGCAAAGTTAGGCTCATGGCAAACTGATCACAGTGCCTCTTCTCGTTTTATGTTCAGTCAAATAGCTTGAGGTCTGAAAAGTAAGGTTTACATTTTATCCTTGTACACTTGCTACCTCTTCCAGCAATCAGCTCTGAGAACCACTGGGTCACTGAGCTCCCAAAGTTGAGCACATCAAATATTTTGTTCAGCACACACATTCTGCAGAGTCTAGAATTTCTGTCTTGCCCTTTACTATCGCAACAGAACTGCATCTCCCTGTCAACTGCCTGGAAATGGATTAGCTACTCCGTTATTTTTAATTGTGTTTCTTTTATTAACTTCCTAACCTCATCTCTTCTGAGAAAAGGTGTGATATAGATGAAGTCAAGCTAAGATAACAGGACATACAAATTCTTAATACAGTCAAAGCTTTTTTAAAATGATCTTTTTTTCTTCTGGGGATACAAAAATCACATTTTAAAAATTAGAAACTTGTACAGAACATTCTTACCACAACTCTAAACCGTCTTCCAGAAGATAGACATGTGGAGGCTGACAAACATCTGTACTTAGCTGAATAACTGGAAGTAGAAAAGGATAGAGATTTTTGCTGTCTGCTCCCAGTCCCTAAAAAAGTAAATTAAAAAGTGTTAATTACTTCAAAATCCTCAAATCAAACTCTTCAAGAATAGCATTGAGAAAAGATCTGTTATGCCATTCTATTCGTATACTGTAAACAAGCATTCAACAAATGAAAGGATGAACTTGCATCTATTTCATACAACAAAATTGTCTGACATTTTTTATTCACTATGTCTTGAGAAAATGACTGAAGATTTTTGAGCAAGCTGCTTTCCAATGGTCTGCAAGAAAAAGTTAGGAACAAAACACATTCCTAAAAAAATTCACTCTTTCCAAGACGTCAGAGCTGAGCTCAAACACTAAACAATAAATAAAATATTTTAAAGATCAAGAAAGTAATTATTCTTTGGACCTTACCACATACTAAATCTTTCGACATACTCTAAAAATCAGAAGGGTTTCTTTTCTTTGCTACACAGATTCACATACTGATGGCTGTCCTCCCAACAATGAAGAGTGAAGAATTTTCAGCATTTAATAAGAAAACCTGATTTTTAAAGATAAGCTAAAGATAACTGTAAAAGCTAACCATAAATTTAATCCTAAAAGAAATGAAGTATTACTGTAGTGCAATACTGTAGTCTTAGTACCTAGGAGAACTGAGGCTAGTTGAATGCTGATTTTTGCATAATGACTGTATTTGGAAACTGTTAACTTAAAAAAATATTTGATGCTTTGAAGTCTTCCATGGGGGGTAGTGACAATAAGTTATTGTGAAAATACATTTTCTCTTTGACTTAACAAACTGCACTATTAAAATAACTAATTTTTCCTTTAGTTTTAATGTCTAGTCATTCCCCTTCCACTTTTTCTCTATTGTTAATGTCTACATCGCTATTATCTTAGGGATTATTCTAGTTAACAGGCAAGATTGCCTGCATATTCTGTCTGTTGCTGTATGGACACTGCTCTACATCCTAGAAGCACTTCTCTTGATCTTTGCTCGTCTAACAACACCTTTTGTGAGATGTAGGGATTGGAGAAGGTGGGATGGCATACAGTCACTGTTAAAGTGCTTAATAGCAGGGATCCTGCAACATAAGCATGTATTTTTTTTGGTCAAACTTTTCTCCAGAAGAAATTATGTTATTTGCATTTTTACTGCAAACACCAAAGGTATTTCTAAATATTTCAACTTAAATAAGTATTTAATTATACCAAGAGCTTTTCCTTTACTGATTAAAAATGCAGTTTTAACTATTCTCTCTGAATAAAGCAAGCAGCTAGTAATTTCTATAGGCTTTCAAAATTCTCTGCCTCTAGAAGAACTAGGGAATTTATTGTACAAGTGTACAAAAAAACAGAAAAGACAAATTACCATCAAAAATCAAAACCACCCAAGCAGATCATCTTCACTGCCATCATATGATGCACACAGAACAATCAGGTCTTCAGGCACAGCCAGTATGAAAGGCAGGTTCTGCTTGACCAACCTGATCTCCCTCTACAACAAGGTGACCCACTTAGTAGATGAGGGAAAGGCTACTGATGTTGCCATCACAGACTTTGGTAAAGCCTTTGACACCATTTCCCACAGCATTCTCCTGGAAAAGCTAGCCGCTTATAGCTTGGAGTTACATCCAGTCACAAGTGGTGTTCACCAGGGCTCAGTACTGAGTCCAGTTCTCTAATATCTTTAACAATAAGCTGGACAAGGGGATCAAGCGTACCCTCAGCATGTTTGCATAAGATACCATGGGTTGATCTGGAGTGCAGAAAGGCTCTACAGAGAGATCTAGACAGGCTGGATTGATGAACCAAGGCCAGCTGCATGAGGTTCAACAAGGTTTAGTGCTAGATCCTGTCCTTGTGTCACACCAGCCCCATGCAATGCTATAGGCCTTGGGAAGAGAAGCTGGAAGGCTACCCAGTGGGAAAGCACCTTGGGGTGTTGATCTACAGCCAGCTAAACATAAGCCATCAGGGCAGCCAAGAAGGCCAACAGCATCCTGGTTTGTATCAGAAATAGCATGGCCAGCAGGACTAGGGCAGTGATCATCCCCCTGTGCTGGTGAGGCCGCATTTCCGAGTACCGTGTTCAGTTTTGGCCCCTCACTATAAGACAGACATTGAGGTGCTGGAGCATGTCCAGAAGGACAATGAAGATGGTGAAGGGTCTAGAGAAAAAGTCCTGTGAGGAGCAGCTGAGGAAACTGTTGGTGCTCTGCCTGGAGGAAAAAAAAAAGCCGGAGGGGAGACCTTATTTGCTCTCTAAAACTACCAAAAAGGAGGTTTTATCCAGGTGGGTGCCAATCTCTTCTCATAAGTAAAAACAAGCAGCAGGACAAAAAGAAATGGCCTCAAGTGTTCACCATAGGAGGTTTAGATTGGATATCAGGAGAAATTCTTTCAATGGAAGGGTTGTCAATTAATGGAAGAGGCTGCCCAGCAAAGTGGTTGAGTCACCATCCCTGGAAGACATACAGATGTGGCACTTATGGACACAGTTTGGTGGTGGACTTGGCAGTGCTAGGTTAACAACTGGACATGGTATCTTAAAAATCTTTTTTAATCGAAGTGATCCTAAAAGGTCAAAACTCATTTCTCTGACTCCAGTTACCAGCAACTTCTGTTTACATACAGTGTTGGTCAACATAGCTGTTAGTGTTACATGGCAAAAGCTGGAACCAAAATTTACCTAGATTTATTTAGTTTTGAGAATACACACGAATTCTATCCAAATATCTATACACAGAGATAGAGAACATCTAGGTATGTCTGAGGAGGAGGAGGTAAAAGACAACTTTTATGTGATTCCGACCCCATACCTGCACGAGATGGATGAGGGTGGTTAGGATGGCACACCGCAGCATATTGTGCTCCTCACTCTGTTTCCAAAGGAGTGGTAAATACTGAACCAAGCATCCAACATATGGTCGTATCTGAAGTTGAGAACACAGATTTATTTCTTAGTGTGTGAAACAAGGCTATCAACTCATCCCAAGCTTAATTTCTGAAATATTCAGGAACTGTTTCTGTCACAGCAAAAATACAGAGTTTGCTTTAATTTACTCCTTGTTCCCCTTCCTAAAAACACCATATTCCATACTATGTGTGACTAAATTAACTTCAAACTGCACAGTGGCTTGAAAAAACATATTATTTATGATAACATTTGTGCATGGCAATCAGGCTCAAACAGTAAACAGAACACAAAAAATACTTCAATCCATAACCAGAGATATTTTCATATTAATATATTGTCCACTTATAAGAGATTCCTAAATAACAGTTTCCTTTAAGACAACCAGAAGCAGATCCACTAGAAGAAAAATAATGCTGAATAGCATCTGAAACTATCCACTGTTTGAGCAGGGACTGGACTAAATAACCTCCAGAGGTGTGCCCCAACCTAAATTTTTTCTAAGATGCTCTACTACAATACTAAAGGGCTAATCTATTTGTCTCCTGAAGTATATAATTAGGAATTAACCCAAAAAGATTCAAAGGTTCTTTCTCAACTTGTTTTCTTCTTCTGCTTCTCTAGATGATCTAAAACGCAGGGAAATCTCCTGTTGTGTTGACTTTTCCTACAAGGGACAATTTGTAAAGCTCTGTTTGGCTCTCAGGCAGGATTACTTGTAGAAAGGGGAGTTAAGCTCAAAACCATGTTATCTCTGTCCTTATTACAGTAATACTGCAAGGAAAAAAATAACAACAACCACAAGCCTGAAGATAAAACCAGTCAGCAATTCATTTCTTTATTCTGTCAAAACATCTTCAGTTTCTTTATGTATACTCTGAAGCATATACTTTTAATACTAAGAAGGAAGTACTCAAAACTCTTAATGCAAACTTGACATTTTTCATGCAGTCAAGAAGTGCCACTGTACAAGTGTCCTGGTTTTGGTCAAGATGGAGTTAAATTCATTTGTAACAGCAGATGGAATGCTGTGTTTGAGTGTTAAAATGGGAGTACTGCTGATAACACCCTGATGTTTCTAGTTGCTGTCAGACAGTCAAGGACTGTCTCAGCTCTTCATGAGAAAGGAGGGGCGAAGCCAGGACAGGTGACCCAACTGACCAAAGAGAGTATTCCACGCCAGTTACGTCCTGCCCAGGATATCGGGGGCTGACGGGAGGAAGGCCGAGGGCGGCTCCGGGACGCGCGGTTCTTGGGGGACGGTCGGGTTCTGGGACGGCTCTGGGTGGCACGGCCTGAGTTGTGTGGTTTGGTGAGAAACTGCATTGTGTATCAACAGCTTCATATATTTTGCTTTGAAGTCCTGTTAGTATTGTTACATTGTATCTTTCTGTTATCTTAGTAAACTATCCTTATCCCAACCCACTGGCCTCTTATTTCTTGGTTTTGGGGTTATTTGCCCCTTCCTTTTCTCTTCCCTTGCCTCTCCCCCCACCCCCTTCCCTTTTCCCTGCTCTTTTCCTTTAAGGAGCAGGCAGCTGCGTGGATCTTGGCTCTCAGATGGGGTGAAACCACGACAACAAGTAACCATCATCCATACCAGCACCAATGAAAGATTTTAAATTTAAGTGCAGAGTCCCTACAACTGTGATGCATTTTGTCCCCTAAAATGTATCTTTCAACATGTAAGATCTAATAAAATAATACTTCAGATCTAAGATGAGAAAATCAGAATAAACTACAATTAAAAAAAGAAAATAAGCAAAGAGAAGGTATTGGTAAGTGTGGGCACTTGGCTACCTGATCAAGGCCATAGTTACATCTCACTGCAGCCCTGCTCGCAAAACAGCCCTTTGTACTTAGAAATTCCACTGTGGTGATAGAAACCTGATACTATGTAGATGGCCTTTTCCCCCCTCCTTTTCCTGACCCCTAACTATGTGTGAAGCAATTATGACATCTCCTTTGAAAGGGTACTTAAACAGCAGCCGGTTCTAATAAAGTGAACTGATTGCTTGTAACCATATTGGTGTACAGTCTTTTCCTAGCACCTCTCTGCAGTTCCAAAGACCCTGGATATAAAATACTTCCCAAGATCTGGATTTTGGACACGGGAAATCACAACAGGTAAGCATTGAAAGTCCTTCTGCAGTCTGAAATAAGATTAAATAAAGAAATATACTAAATAATGAAATTGTTGCCAAGATGTGGAACAGGCTGCCCAGGGAGGTGGATGAGTCACCATTCCTGGACATGTTTAAAAGACGGGTAGATCAGGTAGTTAGAGATATGGTTTAGAAGAAGGCAGGTACAGTTGGACTCAATCTTAAAGGTCTTTTCCAACCTAGTCATTCTGTGGTTCTATGAAAGGAATTAGTAACTGAGTAAGAACATTTTACACAAAAGATAAGGGATCTGAAAAGTGGAAAAAAAGAACCACATAATGCAAACAATGCAGACATCTATCATAACTATAACTGGTCTATTAATTTGTGACATTTCTGTGCTATTTTTGTATGAGCCAAAAACATCAAGTACTCCTCTGCATATTTAATACAAAGCTCAGTCTACTAATCGATGACATTTTTGTGCTATTTTTGTATAAGCCAAAAATGTTGAGTCCTCCTCTGTATTCTTAATACCAAGCTAACAGTGAAATCTATAATAAAAAAATACCTGCATATTGACTCTTTCAATCACACAAGACAGAACGTGAAGAACATGCATTTTGGTGTCACATTGTGTTACTTCCTGAAGTAGCTGAAAGAGCAGTGTGAACATGGATTCTAGATACTACAAGAAAAACAAAGAGCCACAAGTTAGACCAACAAACCATAATTATTTAACAGAAAATGTGATTTTACTGTATGCTTACAAGATATCAATGAACACTGAAAGATGCTTAACAAGGTGTACAAAATGTTACTCTTTCATATAGAAAAATGCTTACCAGCCAAACACTGTATAAACAAGATAAAAAACCCCTTATACTTTCACATAACAATTCAAATGGGATCATTTTAAACATACATAATTTTCACATTTTGTAAGTGCAAACATGACTTCCCAGACAAAATACTGTATAGTTCTGGGAGAAATGTTTTCTTAGGGGTAAAGCAAAGGTACAGTCTCACAGCTTTTTGGTCAGTGGATAAAATTTACTGAAAAAATGTACGTTAACTCCAGTGTTTACAGTTTAGATGCACTCTCTATTTTTGTTTTGTTTGCTCTCAAAAGTTGCGATTAACATGGAAGTAATAACCAAATGAGAAGAAAAAGCACATGCTAAATTGGAGCAATCAAAATAAATCTTTGCTGTAATTATAGTTAACATTTAATTGTTTACTAAGTGACAACAATAATGACCACTGTAAAGAACACAAATTCAAGAGACCAAGAAAGTCTATGTTTTAAAGGCACTATTTTAACCACACACATATATTTATTATTTGTGTCAAAAGCAGGTTGGAAACTGCTGTGTGAAACAAGCACACTGCAAAGTCACATAGGTGTGGAGACTTTTTTTTTTTTAAAGACAACATTCATATTGTCTTAGCATAAAATAAAGAAAACAATCATCTGGTAAGACACAGTTTATATAGTACTAAACTCAATGCTACGATGCTTTAAGTCATAATACTGAAAGACATTGGATTGTCTGTCTGTGTATTGCATGTTAGCAACCTTAACAGGAGCAGTATGAGTCTTTACATTCGGCCCATGAAGACTTAAAAAAACCCAACCAAATAAAAATTTAAAAAACACACACCTCTCCCCTCCCCCCCCAAAAAATCTGAAGTAAAACATACACAGTAAATTGTCTGGTTTAAAATGAAATTGGAAACTTTTTTCATGCTTTCCTCTATGAATTTGTCTGCTCATAGGAATATACCATATGAATACTCTTACCGGTAAGAACTGGTCAGTTCTGAACTCAAAGTCATCTACAGGTAAACAACCATTAAGGAAAAACAACACAGATGACAGACTGATGTAAGACTCAAAATAAGCAAATACTCCACAGATACACAAAAAACAATGTGAAGCATTTGGTAGTAAGTTCAAAATTGCTTATGTTCCAGTAACTGAATTAAGAGCTAATCAAAAATCTATGCCAACAGAAGGATATTTAACTTCAGTGTCGTAGCTGTCTCAATACGGACCTGAGAGAGAAAAGTTAAGAAGTGTCACACAAATCCATTCAACATTTTCATTACCACTGTAACATGTGACAACACAAAACCAGTTACTGTTTTGGCAATTAAATCATTCTCTGTATTCCATCATGCTTTAAGAAGTGTAGTCAGTTCAACATTTTCATTTGCTTTCATTTTAGTATCCTTTGTAGTTTATTTGGTATGGCTAAAAGTAGCAGCTGAAGAAACTACTTAAGCTAAACCTTCATGAAGATCAAGATGATCAAGACAGAATTACACAAAGTTACCTAGCCTGTAATAAGAACTCTTGCAATTGAAAAGGAATTTAAGTTGGGATTCTCTCATGGCTTGCTGTTACCCAAAAAAAACCAGAGATTCAAATAAACGCAACAAGTTAGTATGTCCTTCCCTGGTAGATGTTCAGATGCTCAGAACGTATTAGCTGAAAACAGTTACAGTGTTGACACAGAAACACACCCTGCTCTGCTAAATCTGCCTGGAATCACAGAAATAAACTTATGACTGACAATCACTAATATTTAACTAATAAACTAAAACTAGGGTTATTTTCTTTCATGGGTGCTAGGTCTGTTTGTTTAAAAATAACAGAAACAATTGCAAAATCCACCTCTCAACTGAGCCTCACCTGCTGGTAAACTTAAGTTGCAGCTTAAAAAACACAGAATTGTACTCAACAAGCTTAGAAAACTGTGTCATTTATCAAATTCTGGCAGCAGATAACTATTTTGATGCTTAAATAATACTGTGTACTGCAGGGACTACTCACAGAATAACCCCGTTCTATCTACATAAAGTGTTCATGTATTTATAAATTATTTCAAGACACTTCACAGCCTTCTTACATAGAACAGACTGCTGCTGTTGCCATTCATTTTCCACCTACTGAAAATCTTAAGGGCTTGTTTCATGTCTTTGACCTTACCGTTCAAAACCCCCACAACTAAACACCCCCACAACTTCCCAACAGATTATCTTCTGCAAGACACGACAGACTCTCAGGTGTGATGTTACAAAGTTCCCAATTAAGTTTATATAAAGTATGCTATTTATATTTTGCCTGTGTTTACCGAACAGATGTGTAATCAAAAACATTACTTATTTGCACTTACCACTAAGTCCTGGTCTTGAAGCAAGTTGCGAATTGCCTCGTATAGCATAGGTCTCAAATCTGATTTGAATTTTACAGAAATCCACTGCCCGATCAGCCAAATTACTCGTCGACGTATTGGTTTGTATCTTAAAAGTGAGTGGAAAAAAATGGTACCTTTTAACTCACTATACATGCTGTTCTAGAATATTTTGAAGAAAAAGAAATCTAAGCATCTCCAGGAAAACATTATTCCCCAAAACAAATCTTAATATATTTAGTTTGTCAAGACCTACTTTTGAACATTAATGAAAAAAACATCTTTTTCCTTCAAAATTCTGCACTGGAAGGCTCTGAAAACACCAACTTAGTCTAAAAAGAAATCTTTCATCCTAAATAAATGAACCTTGAAGGTCTCACTAGAGATACAGCTTACTCTGCACAAAACAAGAAACTAAAAATAAATTATATTTATTACTGCCATCCTGACACCTACTGCTTTCCAACAATTTGCTTGACATTCCTTTTATGCTCAAACTTTTAGGTCAGATACAATGTAAAAATGCAAACAAGTACTGCATTACCGCAACTGCCAGAGTATTTCATGCCATCAGTCTAAAATTATTCTCAGAAGGAACTGGGGGTGCCTAATCTCGCACTACTGCAGCAACAAGGGCACAAAGCAAACAACTTTGGAGTCAATGGGAAGTCAGAAAGAACCAGCGCAACGAGCTGAACTGCCTAACAATGACTAAGAAAAGCATTCTGTAGAGATGCTACTTTTCTCCAATGATCATAAAAGCTGATCAGGAATTGAAACGCTTAACTTGGCAGACTATATAAAGATAGGCAAGATGAACCCTGTTCACCAAATTAAGTAACAAATTATTTTGCCTGATCCTAAATGTATTTTTCATTTGATGAACTTCTGCCTTGTAAACCATCAAGGCAGTAATTTAAATTGAAGTTACTGAAGCTTCTTTATATTTAATAAAGATTAAATAATAAACATATTAAGCATTCTGACAACTGTAATTAACAAAGCACAGCCTCACAAAACACAGAAGTAGTAAAGCAGCATATGAGACACAAAGCTATGGAGAAATAACAGTGTTACTTGAGTTTGACCAAGTGACACTGAAGCATGAACAACCCATGACGAAGAATGACTTACACACAATGTTGCCTTACTAAAACATTCCTATTTGTTCCAGAAGCTGTGATGATACTTTTCCTGCTCATAGAATGTTCCTGCCTAACACATAAACTTGTCAAAATCAACATATTAAATAATTAAGGCCTTTTTCTTGAGATTGGTGTTGGATAGTCCTCAAACCAGTGGCACAAAGAAAAATTTTCAATTATGTAAGTACAACTGCCTACTGACACCAAGAGTTTTCAGGTCAAGTGATACCTGTTGTACAGTCTACACATCCTACCTGCAACTTTACCAAACACAGAGAAAGAATATAAATAAAAACCTGCATGCCTTTGAGTCTAGGGGGGTAGCAGTAGAGAAGGTTGGGTTTTTTTAAAAAGACTTAAGTTCCTGGCAATTCTTTTGCCCAGTCACTCATTTTTGAGGTCCTACCACAAACAGTCATACCATTCTGCATTTCTACATTTTCTTCTGAGTAAAGCTCACCACTTAAAACATCATTAGCTTTTACATTAAGAGCACGCACTGCCTAAGTATAAGCAAATTGATCCCAATACACCTAATGCTCACATGGGAACAGTGACCATATTCCAACATAAGGCAGCTTCTCTACAAATGCACAGAGGAACTGTGCTTCAACCAGTCTGAACAGCATTCCAGCATTCAAGTATCTTACTTGATACCGAAGTACTACGTATCAATACTTTGTCTCAGCAGGAAAAGTTGTTTTAAGATCAAAATTATTGAAAAAGACTATCCCTAACTCCTAGGGATACTTTCATATTACAGATGAGCTGCTTCTTTCTTAGTACAAAAGTAAGTATTATGGTAAGTGATAAATGTGGCAATGCAATGTTCCTAAAAACCTTTAGGAATAATTTTTCATTCATCCCGTATTTGTCCTTCTACTATGGTCATGACTGTCAACAGAAAACAACACATTCAAAGAACACGAAACACAACAAGCTTCATGTCACTCCTCACAGGACACAGGCTTGTATCCCCAGCATGAACCAGCTTGTGAACAAGCATACTAGTCACCTTGGCACACATTCTGTTGATCATATACTCCAATCCACTTTATCTGAACATTTGCACAGTAACACTCTCGCCTTTGTTGCCGTGGATGTTTCCAGTGATGCTGGCAGTGGAAGTAGTTCAAGCAAACAAGGCTTCGAACTTCTGGAGGACTTCTACTACAAGCTTCTACAGCCACAGGAATTTCATCCTGGGATATCACACATGCCTACCAAATGGTTAATGCAGTTGTCTTCCCTACTATAAATGCAACTATATCAACCATAGAAGACTTTTGTCAGTTTTACTTACGCTATATGGGCAAATATAATAAAAATGTCAAAGCCAGCAAATACAATGGCAGTTCTATTCAGAGATTGGTGCTGATGCCACACAACAACAGTCACTCATATATGCAAGACTTCTCATTTTTTCCTGCTCTTCTGACATTTAGTCTAATGACTAAGGTGCTTGGCTACAGGTACACAGCAAGTTGCAGTTGAGATCACACACACACACAAAAAAAAAGGATGACTAAGAATAAAAACATTAGGAAACACCAGGTAAACTGTGGCAGTTTTTCTGTGACTCTAAAGTGAAGCAATGCATCCCAAAGTGTAGAATTTAGTGTTTTTAAAAATACATTGTAACAAAAAGCACTTCCATAGAAATTGAACTATATCCGTATTTATAACTGGCATTTGGAAATTAAAAAGGCTGGGTGGCAACTCATTATAGAAAACAATTTACAATTTATCATAGCTCCCAGGGATATTAGCAAACAAATTAGTTTCTATTCCAGATAAGAATCATATAAAATGAAGTTGAAATGCAGAAAAAAAATAGTGAAGTTCTTCAAAGGACATTAGGGTCTGCCAGTGACAGATTAAAAAAATAGTGGAGATTCTTATTCAGTGTCAAAGGGTTAGTGGGAATTCATGTGATGAGGAGCCACCATTCTTCCCCTGAGGGAAGAGTGACAGTTTGAAGAAAAGGGAGGAACATCATCTAGCCAGCTCTCTGTACTCAGATGCCAAAATCAGTTTTCAAAATACCCTATGATATCTACTGAACAAAAGAAAGGCGCTCATGCAAGGGCCATCCAAGTAAAGAGCACCTTGCTGAGAACAGAAACCCACAGCAAATGGGCTATATAATACTCATGATGTAGAACCAGCCTGTAATTGTTCACTTTAAATTCAACCAAAACTCTTACTTCCTCACTTTATCGCTGGCAAAATTAAGTGAAAAGAGCTACAGAGAGCTTGTATTTAATTTAGTAGAGAAGAACAAATCACTGTTTTGGCTAAGCTATATTTGTGTTGTGATTACTTCCATGTATTTCAGCTGGACTTTGCTGTCTAAAGGTCTCGGGGGTTCAGGTGGCCTGAACATCTTTCTATAAATGAGCAATGGTATTTGCCCTGCGAAAATTCAGTCAACTCAAATACATGGAAGAGGATGTAGTTACAATAATCTTACAAAAAACTGGAAGTACCCACCAAACAGTAATTTAAACAGAAACGGTCATGAACACTCATTTCTGTGACTGTGTCAGTTATCTACATGCATTTCATATCTCTGCTAATATAATGGATATGTTTATATATTCATTTCCAAATCTGCAATTATTACACATTGTATCTCACCAGATTTGTAATAGCAGTTATTTAAATATGAAGACATAACAAATCAAGGTGTTTACCTGTCATGAGGAACCTGTAGTTCTGCCAATAGTTGATTTTTAAACCACTGATCAAAATCCACGCTATCAAATAGTTCATAAGCAGCAAGTCCAACTGCATTATACACTGGGGAAAAACAATAGCTATACTTATTGTTTGTTTACATTTTTCATTTGTAATATTAAGTAGCCAGGCTGATTTATGTTTCAAATGACAGTTTAGATAACCTGAATATAATACAGAAAACAAAACTAAAGCATATCTTTCTGAAGAAAAATTATTATCAGAACCTGAGGAAGGGAACAATGCATGAAATTTTTGTTAAAGTTATTAGAGAAGAAAATACAGACTCTTGAAATACAGTTAATAGCCATAAGAACAATTAAGATCTTATTTCGACTTCAAGAATGGTTCCATCACAGGTCTTAGAAAATTACTTTCTTTTGCCATTACATCTCCTTACTTGTAAAATGGACAGAGTATCTCCATGGAAACACTGTAGCTCATTTATGTGCAGAGAGGAAAGGACTGGACAGTAACAGAGATTGTCTAAGGGTTTTTTCACAAAGCTGAAAAAAAGCTTTTTTTTTTTTACATAAGCATTTCAGAAAGTGAAGACTGACATTAAGTGCAAGAAGAAACAGGATTTAGGTCCTCCTTTCCAAATGTCTTAAAGAAATCCCTTGCAAATTATTCACATATTTAAGTAGTAAAGCACATACACAAAAGTGGCTCTGTTACTTCAAAGGTAAAGGAAATTCAATTTACCGGCATCTTTGATCAGTATAGCACTGGTGTCTTCCATGTTGGTAGATCCTACAAGTCAGAGTTAAAATAGAGGAAAAAAATGTAACTAAAAGAAAACAATCAACTTTGCACTTTAGAATTCTAAATAAGCGTGCTGTGAATTATGACTGCTTTGCTATTTTTGTTTTATTCAACAAGTTCATTTATTTCCATTTCAATACTTTCTTCAGTGAATACACTAAAATCAAGTCTCTGCAATGGATGTGTCTGAAGCATGTATTTTAAATGAACAGACTTAAACCCCAGAAATTACTTAAGACTATCATCCACATGGTATCGTTGCCATGCACAGTTCTAGAACTAGATCATATACTTCATAGATGTGTGCATGCGTACTTACAAGGTATAAGCAAAAATTTTCCAAAATCTTAGGGAATTAATGTTTCCAATGTTGTCTAGTACTTCCACAGTAACTCTAAACACAAAAACATCTAGAAATGGCTACCAGAGGCTTGAGGAGAAAACATTAAGAATGTGTGTGTGTACACCTTTTAGCATGGCAGCATTAACTGCAGTAATTCTTGGAAAACAAAGTTACTGCTAACTCTGTTGTAAGGAACCCTTAACCATTCCCAGTAGGACAGGACAGACACCCTGAAACTTATGTACAGGAAGTATTTTATGAAGAGATTCTCTGAAGACAGAAACCACTCTCATAAAATTAGTAGTTATTTCTACTCAACAGAACATACAGATCAATTTTGGTAAGGTCAGATATAAGTCAGGTAAGATACAACCTGGGGAAACAACGTAAGCTAAAATGACAGGGAAACCAAAGTGTCAGCTACCACCCGTTATCTTTCCTAAGCAGCATAAAACTCAGCTTGGGGGTGAAAACTTGAATTGTTTCCCAATCTATGAAGACTTCAGTCTTTCTTCATACACAAAAAACACTTTTTAAAACAAATTCTTCAGATTTGGAAAGTCCTTTATACTTCTCAAAATGACAGCATAACCACACCTTTTGCTTTTAAAGATTTTTTTTTTCCCCCAGGGCCTTTGCAAAGACAAGGCAGAATTACCATTAACTGCTTTGCAACATCTGAACAGGAAGTTCCCAGTAAAAACCAACCCTCAGAATTTAAGTTTGTCAACCATTCTCAGGAATGCCTGTAACCAAGTCACTCAGTCTTTGTCAGTCATCTAAAATAGTTATGAAAAGAATCCTGAGGATTTCCTCTTTCTGTATACACACTGCATGTTCCTTATGGTAGATTTAGAAATCATTTTAAAATATTAATATTTTAAAATATTAATGTAACCTTTCAAAAACACAGAATAAATGCACTATAAAAAATTAGGTACCACAAGGTAACATCCTTTTAAATTGACAAAAGCGAACAAAGAAATCAACATTTTATAGCTTCTTTATTTTTTTAAGGACTTACCTTGTAGACTGTGGACCATTTCTAAGAGCACAGGGGTAAGAGTCTGATTATATTCATGGAAAATATCAATGAAAAGAACTTCTGTACATGGCTGAAAAAATAAAGTATTTGTTTCAGAATCTATCAAAACAGTCAATTAAAATATATTTCTGGCTAAAATACGTTTCACACCAAAGGTCATCTACAGTGCAATATACTGCAAAATTAGTATTAAATGAAATATCACTCATCCTACTACGCATCATGCTTAACTCTAGCAAGATTTGTATGGCTGTATTTGTAGCAGCCCATTCTGTGGTGGTAGAACAATGGATCTGTGGGGTGAAACAGCTGGCGTTGAGGAGCCAGTGACCACACTGTAGGTATGTGACAGCTTCTTTTTGGATCAGCTCTAATTGAATCATCCAGATTAAATACCCATTTGCACTTGGAACACTCTAATTACACAGGGTTGGGGTGTTTATTTTTAAAATAAAAGTAATCCAGAAAATAAAGTTCAAGATATCTCTGCAAAGCAAATCACAGCAGCAATAATTGGGACATTTACTGTAACAACACGCTTCTGATCTGACCCAAAATGCTAAGTAGATGTATCTGAAGCTTTCCTCATTCATCATATCTACCAACACTCAAAAGTGTTAATATTGGTTGCTGGTCTGAAGAACAGGAACCTTCTGAATTTAATTACCATTAGTTGCTATACAGTACAAATGCTGAAGCAAACTCCTTTTTCCTCTCTCTCTGAATGAGAAGTGATTAATTGCTAGTCTATCTCAGTATGTTTGAACATGTATAAGTTAACTTCGTTATCATAATTCTAATAAAATTTCTTTCACTAAAGATTTTTAAAGCATGAACTTAGCTTTCTACCAAACATCATCTCTTTTAGTTACAAGGCTATTAAGAAATGCATCCAGAAAGGTTGAATGGTTTTCATTCAAATTGAAACACTTACTCTGAGACTGTACTTCCAAGAATCTCCTCCTGTCTCTTCCACAGCTAATATTTCACAAAGGAAAAAGTATTATTTCAACTATAGTTAAAATAAAGTTTAGTATTTAGATACGTGAATATCATAGACTGAGAAATCTCGTTATGAAAACAATCTCTAGGAGGCAGTATTTGTCCATGTAACAAAACTGCAGAAAATAGAAACACCAATATTGCTGCAAGCAATTTGTAGAGGCAATGCAGATATGAAACTCTTATACCAATATCTGTAATGCAACCAACTGTGCAACATTTTTCTTACTGAAGCCTTCTGGGTCCTCTTCCCACATCATTAATTCTTCCTTTGTCAGCAGGAAATACTGACTGACTAATCTCCTACATATTTCCATTAGCGTTGGATACGTGAAAAACGCCGTCTTTATCTTATGTGCTTCAAGAGTTTCAGGACTGCTATCTGAAATAAAGCATAGAAAGTACCAAATCACAATTAAGTGCCTTAATGATCAAAGTGTAGTCTAGTAAAATTAGAAAGAAAACAGCAGATAAGAAATTCTTATCCCCAGAGAAAAAAAAAAAAACCCACACTTCCATGGCAGACTAAAAAAGAGTAGCATCTGAAAGCCTGTTGCTAAAGCAATTTCAAGTCCCAAATTCATTTATTTTTGAGAGAATTCTTGAATATGTAGGGGACTGAAGGGTTGTTACAGCTTCACAACGTATTTATAATGCATCTCAGCTACTATGTAGATAAAAAAACCCACTTTATCCTGACGGTTTGGTTTTGTTTTTTTTAGTTTAGCATTACTGAATTAAAAAAATACAGAAGTGTTCATTGACAGATTCAGAGAGTTTATCCAAATGTAATGCTAAAATAACCCATGTTTCTTAGAAGTTAACATTCATTAAAAAAGCAGCAATAAAGGAAATATTGTGTGCTATACAACCAACATAAACTCTATAGATCAGTCAGAAATAAGGAAAGATGTATTTTCCATTTTTTTAATTACCCAGTTCTCTAATAGTCAATTGTTGTAGCTTTTACTAGAATAGGCTATGTTATTCTTGTCAAAAGTAAACACACATCTATTTCAAAAATTCCAACACAACTGTGAGATTTTGCAAGGGTTAATAATCAGTGGACTTAGGACATTCTAATGTATTATGAAATTATGGAATAACACTGAAACAAATCAACATTCTGAAGATTAAGTGTTTATTTATTTATTTAGAAAGAGATTGATAATCGTCATCTAGTCAAGTATTAAAGTAGCACGGAAGGATTGGGTTTTGGGCTGGTTTTGCTTTAACACAGCTCAATTCTACTTTTCATTACCATATGGCAGTGTAGGAAGATTCAGAATGAAACACAGTCCTAGAATGCAGAACATGTGAACTGTACATTAAACTAACCATGTTTCTGTCTCTAAGTGTACAGGTTAATCACCCCAAATAACCCACTGTGTCAAGCTCTTCTCAAAGGAAAGATGCAACCAAACATGTGATGAAGATAAATCTAATTCCACACCTCAATACTTTTTTAAAGTTAGTTCATAAAAAATAAAGCGATAGTCATGCTCCCTGTGTATTTAAAATTACTTTAGCAAGTCAATCTCTCTCTATATAGCAATTCTTTCATCATCAATATAAGATTTATGTATACAGGGACCGAGGCATATGTTACTAGCTACTAAAATATTAAGTGCTTCAAAATAATATTCCCAACAGTGAAAAACTAATACAGCTGGCAAAATACAGCTTAAGACAGTTAAAAAAAAAAGTATTCAATAGCAGAAATACCTTCAATATTTTTGGATGGCTTGTAAGCATAATTTTTCACAATCATCTTAATGAGATTCATGCACTGCACAATAAACCGCTCAAACACAATTCCTTCACCAGTCCCCGTGAACACATAGCTTACAGCAAACTCCAACGACCTCTGAATCAAAGATGTGAATGAAAAAGGGTGCTGATCCAGGAAATCCAAAAGCTAAAAATTAAGGAAGTAGCAGAACAAGAAAGAAATCAAATTACTTTTTGTTCAAGTCTTAATAAATGCTTTCATAAGCTAATATCAAAAACAACTGCCAATTTTTATAAAATCATAGAAAATAAAAATGAACACAGACAAGAAGTTAGGAAGAGATCAGTATCAGCAGTTAAATTAAGCACTTTGCCCCCAAATTTATGATTCACTTTCAAAATTACCTTTAAGTTTAAGGGAAATCAACCATTTTCAACTGGACTACATTGCTAGCAATACAGTATATTAAACATATCAGCCACACTTAAAAGCCTTAACTTTTCAGCTGGTGATGCACACCTATTAGAATTATTGACTTAGAATAAGGCATGAGGGGAAAAAACCTCTTTTTCCCCTCTTTTTCCTCTCCCTCCACTGCCACAGAAGCACATGCTTCTTCAGCTTAGCTTTTCCAACTACTGGTCTAGAATGCACTGGCTAATTCCTTTAATCTCCTATACTACTGCCAAAAAAAAAAAAAATGCCTAAGCCTAACTCTTGCATTTATATCTGTGGCAATTATTATCAATAAAGTGCATTTTCTCTTCAGGTCTATGAAAAAAGATGTACATGCCTCACATACTCTGCTTCATAGTTCAAAAGAAGTATTATGACCACTTTCAGTTCAACTTTGGTGAATAGGTAGCCTCCCACTCCTGACAATTAGGCTGAATATTTAAATAAGATCCATGGCCCCAGTACAGAATTTGAAAACAATGGGAATTCTGTAGGTTTTGTATCTTTAAAAAACAGAGCAACTGACAAAAGCTAAAAATTACCTTCCCATAATATAGGCAATTAATGGTTGCACAGAATTAGCTGACAATTTCAAAAGCACTATATAACACAGAAGTTACAGAAAGTAAGAGTTTTAGTTTATTGAAAGAAAACTGCACAAAAAACGTGGCCAGAGAACTAACAAGGCCTTAAAAATAACAACCTAACTACTTATAAAATGCAAGCTGAAAAGTTTCTCTTCTTTGTTAAGTAATGCTGATACCAACGTCCTGGCAAAGCTTAGAGAATTCTTTCCTGAGAAAAAAAAATCCAAGATTACTAACATATTTATGTAAAGCATTAATTTTTAATGCTTCTAAAATTTTAAACTTCTTTTTTTTAGTTAGGGAAGTAAGCTCTTTACTCCTGAAACTTATGTCACAACAAGTAAACAGGCAACCTTTTTTTTAAAACGCTTTAACAGTTTCCCAACAAAGAAATTTTAGGCTGCAATACCTCACATTTCTTTAGAAGACTTGAAACTGGTTGGCTTTAAGGCATATACATGTCTGACTGGGGGTTGCCCCCCACAACAGTCAAACATTCAGTAACTGAGAATTTACTTACCACTTTAGTGAACAGAATTATAGTTTTTTCCAGACGATCTCTGCATACATTTTCTGGTCTTACACGTCTACCTGATAAAATCAGATATTTAACAAACATCATTATTTTAGACTTTTCTTTATGGATAGCTAAGTTTTAAAAGGTAACAATTTTATCTGTAGTTCAGGTATTATGGCAGCCTGAAAAAGTTCTAATGCAGAATAAATTCAAAGTCAAATTAAAGATAATGAGCACAGGGTAGAAAAAAAAAAATCATTAACTACTTCTTTGAGCTGCAGTGAAATTCACTGTAACCAGAGTAACAGTTAGGACACCGTTACAGAGAACCTAATGACAAGTATAGTTAAAATAATGCAAACAAATGCTAGCACACACAAGTAAAAATGCATTGAAAAGACAGAATGCCCTTTTATTAACATTATGGTATATCCTTAGTACAGAATTGTGTTTTTCTAGAAACTCCACCTTAGAAAGTAATTGATTACAGACACCGGAAAATATTCTGAATTTACAAAGAGCAGATAAAGCTATAATAAATATATAATAAAAGAAAAACATAAAGAGCCATAATGAGGGCATACAGGCACAAAACATGATATAAAAAAATGTAAATGCTAATATTTTAAGGGAGTTGTGTTTGCTTTTGCAAAACAACTTACTGATTAGAAAGGTGGCAACAGGAATGTTCAAGCTCATTTCTTTTAGGACATACAAACCCCAAAGTCCTCATGTTCTAAGGGATTATAACTACCAAGCTTCAGGTTGGGATGGCCTTCACTTCAGCCTATTAAAGCTAGGCAACTATCTTGCAAAAAGACTGAAGAGTGGCCAGAATTGCATGACTATAGTATAGTAAAAGGGACAAACAGTTGCATGCAAAGCAGCTTGCAGTTTAGGAAAGCCAAAAAAGGCATTGTATTTCGCTATTGAACACAGTGATAGTTTCCATCTCTTTTATAAATGACGCTCAGAGCCCAGATAAGCCCCTCTCACTTAAATCCATGCTCCTGAGACAAGTACCTTCATTTACATCAGAAAATTCTTTCTACTCAGTGTAGAAATACCAAAATCCTAAATTGAATCCTAAAAGAATGTCCTGACAGGCTTCAAATGAGTGCATGGCTTGCATGAGTTCTATTACAAAGATACAAACAAATAAAGAGAAATGAGTTCAGATGTCATTTTTTGCTTGCTTCGTGAAACTTTGCTGCAGAAGCACTACTAACATCTTCCAATAATGTTTGTACTTCTGTTCTCTGTGTTAAACTGTGATTACCTGTCTCATACTACTACTGATGCAGCTACAGGGTACATACAGCTGAATTTGGACTTTTATTTCCCATCTGACACCTACCAAATGTGTGGCAAACTCCAGGAAGAAGAAAAAAACCCAGAAAATTCAAGATGATCGGACAGTTTCAGCAACATTTTAAATAACCTTGCACTTACAAAAAAATACCTTGCACCTAAATGATTACTGATGATGCATTGAACTTATGCTTTCATCCAGTGCCTAATACCTAACAACCAATACAAGGAAAAATATCCCGATACTTACTACACTCCAGAAATTGTTTTAGTCGTTCAAACACTGCATGTAGAAAACCCTGAAAAATAGAAAGTTTGTGCCTTTTAGAGATGAAGCTTAGTTTGCACTGTATGAGAAGAAAGTTAAATCAAGCTGAAGTCAGTGTAGATGTATAACTAGTTTAGACATCACCTTACCACTTTCAACTGAACTAATATCTTAGACAAACAGTGTCCTCATGAAACAAGTAATTAGCTACCTAGCAGGCACAGATAATCCAAATCAACCATATTAGTACCACAAACAACAAAGAGTCTCTAGTAGAACAAGTTACAAGTAAAAATAGGCACATGCTTTACAATCTTTTTATTCAGTCCTTTACTGTTCTCAACTTCCTAGTCTAGGACGTAGGTGATAAGTAACCAATTCCTCCATTAAAACAGGAAGTGTCTGGTACTGAAGGAGATGCCTGGGTTTCTTCCTTCTGTCACTTTCCCCCTCCCTCTAGATGGGCTGCATAACACAGGCTTTCATCTCAATCAGACAAATTGTACCAACAGAACTGGGTAAAACAAATATGCCATTACACTCATCAATAAGTGTTAACATCTTCAAGTGAAGGGGAGAGCACATATAAGACATCTTCCAGCAGGCAAGAAGGGTGTCACTATCACATGACATGTAAACTGGAAACTTTCTTTTCGTAAAGATCATGCCATTGGTGTCACAGTGTTTAAGATCTGTGCAGAATCTGTCAGTTCTCATCTAATGGGAGGACAACTTTAGGAGCATGTTGCTTGATCTTCCTTCACGCAACACAAAACACATGCCTTTCAATGATTTTTAAACACAGCTCTAAACACCTGAAATCATCCCAAAAGAGTCATAATATAGAACTAGAAACAGAAATGCCACTTACCATCACCTCTGCACTCCAATGAGGTTCTACAAACCCATGAACTGTCAGTTTACGAAGCACTAAGAAGTGAAAAAAGTTGTGTAGATATTTCTCAGCCCTTGTTCCAACAGATTTCAGAACACAACTACAATTACAGTTACTATGCCTTTCTTTCAATTCTCCGTATTAAAACCACAGTTAATCTTGGGTACCTCAACTACACCTAAGATGAATTTTATCTTCTTGAAATTACCTAAAAATTTGGTACAATTTGTGTAAAATAATGATGATATTTCAAAGAATTACTGAATCTAAAAGAAATCTGCAAAAGCTGTACATATGCATCTTCTGAAAGGTTCTGCAGTAGGAAAAGGGCCAAGTAGAGTCAACTAGGGCCAATTAAGTCATCTTACAAATATCCTCAGGCTTGTCACTGCCAGTAACCCAGAGAAGCTACATACTGCACCTCCTGAAACAATTCAAGACCAGTATCATCTGCATCGCAAGAACCACACACAAACATCTCAACTCTGCAAAGCAGCAAAGCACAGTAGGGATACAAGGTCATCCCACTGACAAGTACTTAAGCATCAGCCTAAAAGCTAAACTGACCACTAAGGTTAACTCTTCACTGAACACGGGTGAACTTCACACAGAATTCATTGCTCAGCTTCATCAATTAAGTGCCTATAGACAGATGCAAACCTAAATTACATATGTAATTAAGACCTGTTATGGTCTCCACTTTCCCACTTCCCAGACCTCAACTCCTTACAAGAAATAGATCAGAATGGTACATACTAAGAAACAAGGATATCTTCTCCCCCTTGTTCATGTGAACAATCCTCCTCCTCCCTTGCTAAAGGTACAGGTAAAAGCAACTAAGATTACAGTTCTTCCCAAGGGGCATGGCTTTGTTAAAAAATGCTCTTTACCATAAAAGCTTTACTCGTTTGCTGTGAAGAAACATATATGACTTGTTTTACTTAGTATCATTCTACATTATTACCTTTCAATGACAACAAAGTCCTTTCTAGTGAATTTGCGGCTGCTGCTTCATCCCCTGTACAGACGTGCTGTAGGAACGTATCCGTGTGATGATTCCACAAGGAACAAGCAAAGCTGTAGATACCTGAAGCAAGCTGCAAAAAGAAGGACCCACAATATATACCATTTTCTGAATCTGACTACAGAATAATAAATGCCTACTTTTTAAGGGCTGGTTTAGATTAAATTATTTAATCCATCTTCTTGTATAAGCCACTTGATTCATTGTTGTATTGAGTCGTACTGATTAAAACAAGTTTTCCAGAAAACTGTGAAACCTATAGCATCAGATGCTCAAAAATAGTTTGTTTTCCTAACTGAAGTTCAAGAAAACCTCTGAACATACTCACGTCTTGCAAACACAGTGAAACTGCATGCACTGAAAATTTTCATTCATACCAAATTGGATGATAGAAGAACTTTGGATATTCAACAATATGCACAAGTTTAAAACCAATATTTAACATAAAACCCTTGCTCAAAAAGTATGGTTATTAAAATGAAATTTCAATTATATTTTTTTACAAGAACTGCATTACAAATCTTTCAAAAAAACCCTAATAAGCCTTTTCCTTGTGTGTCTAAAGTTGTCTTCCTCCACGAATAAAAGCATATACAAAGAAAATATCATGCTGGGGAAAATGTCATTCCATAAGGAAAAGGGTTCAAACTGAATTAATTTCTTGGGAACATAAAAATGACTGCTGATAAAAGCTCCTTCTGAACCTAGCAAAATGGTGGAAATAAAGCACAGATATCATTGGACATGGCAACTTTAACAACAAGTACTGGATCTTGCTAATGATAAACTCCTTTCTGTCCCTCTACTGAGATGGTATGGATTTGGCTATTTTATGAAGGTGGGGAATTGGGACTGAGTTTTGATTTTTTTTGCTACATCCTTGAGCATTATGAATGTTTTCAGCTGCACAACGAGGCTCTATAACTAACATCTTGATTTAGTAGGGCTCTAGAAGAGAAATCATTACCCCACTCAGTCTCTACGGCTTTGAAATGAACATCTGTGATTATACCAAAACCTGTATTGCAAATTATCCAGATCATGTATAATGACCTGATAGATGTCAAAATGTAAACAATAATTGCTATTCAGAGATTACATTCATCCATACCTATACACACCAGAGAGAAAATACTGTTCCTCTACACACACACCTCTCCACAAAATATCATTGTTTGAGTGCTGGCCTGTTACAAGACCCTGTCTCCAGTTCCTCAGACCATGGACAATTAAAGTTTCACCCTAGTGATTACACAGCCAGAATTTATTTTTCAAAATATAATGATAAATAGGTAAACATTCAGGAACAGGCTTCACTACCTGAATTATTATATTCTCTTGAAAATGGAGGAATAAAATAAAATTTTGAAAATTCAAGTGTAACACTTTTCAAAAATATGTTTAACTCACTGAATTCAGTTAACTGTACTACATAATTGCTTAACTCCAGCAGGCTTTGGAGATGCAACAGCCTAGAGTCAAAGGTAAATCTGTGTTCTAATCAATGGATTCTTACAGTGAAGATAAGCTAGATGAGACAAAAATCTGACATTTGCATCCACATCTTGCCTTTGGATTAACCTGGAGAAAGGAGTCAGTCTGGAAAAAACCCAAACACATTTCCACTGATGATAAAAACACAAAATAGGGTGGTATAGAAGTCTAAACCCCAGTATTTCTTAAAGACTATATAAAGTATGAATCTAGAGCACACTGATAAAACCACTGCAAATTCATAGATAGTAAGATCTGCTTACAGCATGATATGCCTGATAGGCAGGTATCCTTCCACAGATGCAGCTTTTTTCCTTAACACAAGTTATTATATCACAGGATAGTTAGGGGGTGGAAGGGACCTCTGGAGATCATCTAGTCCAACCCCCTAGAGTTGGATTACAGACAGCAGAATGCACAGGATCATGTCCAAGCAGGTGTTGAATATTTCCAGAGGAGACTCCACAGCCTCTCTAGACACCCTGTGCCAGTGTTCTGCCACCCTCACCATGAAAAAGTTTTTCTCTCATGCTCCTGTGTTCCAGTTTGTGCCCACTGCCCCTTGTCCTGTCACTGGGCATCACTGACAATAGTCTGTTCCCTTCCTCTAGACAACTGTTCTTTAGATATTTTTAAGTATTGATGAGATCAGCTCAAGCTGCAAACACAATTAATGAAGATCTCTGAAACATTTCGCCTAGAAAATGATTTTTAATGTTATACACCCACCAAAGTAGGAGATATTGTGTTTCAAAGGCAGATATTAACATAAGTATAACTGTCATTAATGCACTGCCCCAGAAGCACTACACACATATGTGGTCTGCATGCTCTACAGTATCACATCACATTACTCACATCATAGAAAAGCTTCCTATCTGCAGCAAGCCGTTTGGATGCCAGTGTCTTGGTGACATGGTAAAAGGTAAGTAGTGCTCGGTGCTGTCGAAGATCATCCTGGACTTTCACAGATTCTACAAGTGTGGGTATAAGTTCCGGCCATTGCTTTGGGCAGTCTACTCTGGCAACTTTAGCAATCAGTACAGAGATCTGAGTTGCTATCTGCAAAAAAGCAAAACGAAACACCAAGTCAAACATCATTTAGGAAACAGACAATGCAGAAATTTAACAGACAAAAGAACCCTGAAATAAAAAACTAGTATGGATTGCTGGACTTGTGTGGGTTTTTTCAAACTATTTTTACAGTTTTCCAAATGCAAATCAATGTAAAGGAAAAAAGTCTTCCATTTTATGTTTATAGCATTTACTTAAGATGCTAAGCTGCCTGCCTTGCTTAAACCTTACAGACTACTAAATTTATTTGTTCTAGCAATCACATACATGAAAAAACAGATATTTGGCAACCACTTTTGTTTTACAGTCTCTTCTACCACCTTCTACAAATGCAGACTGCCGAAGACATACTACCCTTATTTCTGCTATACCTGAATTTCATCCTCTAGTTAGAGGGTGTTCCCCAACCTCCCCAGGCACCTGTGCCTCTGAGCTGTGATCCTGTACCAGTGGATGGAGTCTATAAAGACTCTCACTCCAGGTCCTCATACCACAGGCCACGGGCACCTGCACCACCCCCACCACCTTACTTTCTTTGATGGCACCAAATCTCACTCAGTCCAGACTTGCTAGTAGCCAGCACCTAGCCTTTGCAGCACACACACAACAAACAGAATATGGAAGGTAGTTAAGAAGACTGGACAGACTGAGGATCAGACACAGGGCTTTTGTTCAGACACAGGTACTGAGCAGCCATGGTTTACAGAACTGGCCCTTCTTATACCTTCTTCACATCTTTTCCCCACTTTGCTGCTTCTACCACTCCTTTCACCTAAATGTTCCATTATAAATCCTGCATAGTCCCTCACAATCCCACCTCGAATACCCCAAAACTTCATGCTCTTGCTTCCCCATTCTTATCACATTTGCATTGAAAAGGTTCTTGAATGGACAGCCTTAATAAAGCAGATGCTCTCACTTTCAGCATACTCCTACAACTACCAAGATACTTCCACTTTATGGAAGAAGACACCTTCTTTTGCTATCAAAAGGAAACCAAGTGACTTACAGACACAAGGGGGAACAGCCATGCCCTCCTTTACTGCTTCCTTAGCTGTTTTATCTGAAGTCTGACCACCCCATAAAACTTTCTACAATATTCACTCCTACCCACTTGCTTAAGGAGAAGAATTGCTTCAGAAAACTGATGTCAATGTTTGCAAGGAAGAGCTGGGACTCTTATTTATTTTTGGATCAAGTGATGTCAATTGGCAGGAGGGAGCAAATAAACCCTGCTCCATATGCGATAGAAGAAACAATCTCTCCAGGGATGCTAAGAGTTCTTTTCCTTGAGGACCAGCTTTAAGTGAAGAAAAAAAAATTAAAATATCTGCTGTCATACATTTCAAGGAGTGTTTTGTTCCTCTGTTCCCTCCATATGGTAAATATCTTCAGAAGGCACAAAAATTACACTCCCAACATATGGTATGTTCTGTTTTTTCTTCTCCCCTCCCCTGCAAGTCAGCTCACATCATCACATCTCAATACTACGTCTAATTCTTTTATTTTTGGGTTGCTTTTTTCTTTTTATACATAGAAGGGTCACAGATTTTCAACCTTTAACAATGCAGAAAGCACAAGCAGATAGCAACTGTGTTATGAAGTGCTTGCGACTGGAAAAGAGCACTCACTAGGAACATAAAGATGTAACTCGGGCATATCAAGAAGAATAGGGACTAAATGAATGACACCTCTGAAAGGAAACCTCAATATATCCACAACACATTGGGGAAAAAAGGAGAAGGAAGGGAAGATGGACTCTGTAAACATACTTCAATATCACAGCAATTGGTTGGGCAACCATTTCGGGGCAGGCTGCTGGCATCAACCAAAACAAAATACTCCACATTTTAATTTTGGGACCATGTCCCAAAAATATCATAAAGGGCACACAAACAAATATGTAAAGCCACAAGTCTTTAAAATACCAGTTAAAAATGTTTCAGTCTCAACCCTCAAACATAGCCTCATAACTGCAGAACTGTTCCATTAACACTAGAATTTAACAGTATAAATTATCCCACTCCAGGCAAACTAATGGAAGTATGGAATATTTCAGTAAATTGGCATTGCACAAAGGCCTTCTACAAAGATTAAGTTACCCTAATTTTGACACATTGTTCTGATCCTACAAACAACATTAATCCCATCAAGGAAATCTGAAAAGTTGAAATTTAAATGCCAGCAGAACTTCATTTGCCATACCTTTTCTTTTTAATCTTTACCTTATGCAAATAATTACTATATTTTCTTAAAAAAGTTCCTTAAGACTTATCTTAAAATACTAGCAAATACGTCTTTGTAGAATCTCATACTTACATGAGCAAGAATGAGTTTGTTAGAAGGAAGACTGGTTCATCTAGCATATGCATATTCTGAGTTCCTAACATTAGCTCTATTCACAATCTAACAATAAATCCATATTCTAGTCAAAACAGGAGCTTAAAATTAGTCACTTTATGTAAGACAAGACAATATCATACTGTAGCTTTATTATGCCTATATAAATTAATTAATGCTGTGATTAGATGTGTGACAGCAATGTCGCTTATGTGGGTTTAGGCAGCAACATTCTCAACAGCTCATTCCTGCTAAAAACATGCCCCCTCCTTCCTTCTATGGATAGGCTGGGAGTCAGAGAACAGTACAGGTGAAAGGAAAAATCACACTGGGAGGGAAGGTAATTTTTGAGCTACATCCACTGCCCAAACCATTTCACCAAATGGCTCCATATAAAGTGAAGGACAACACAAACCACCAACTGCAACAAAAAAACACTGCAGAGGTAACTCACGTTGAGTTATCATCTGTGGAAAGAGATCTCACTTCAACATAAAGGTTGCCTGAAAGGCAACATATAAATTGCAACTTGTCAACTCTATTATTATCATTAAACACTTTGTACAGAGAAAGCTAATTATATAGCAATACAAGCATTTGCTGTGAGGAGTAATAATTAATTGTTCACCACTAACCTGATTCACTGGCTCATTGAAGTTGGTGATAAGGCCAGCACGCAAAGTAGATTTTTCTTCTTCAGAAAGAGCACTGTGAGGACACGTTTATTAGAATATTATTTAATTTTCCATAAAAAGCAACTATTAACTCATACTTAGAATTATTTTCTCTTACTATTACTAGACACAGAATGATTATTTCCATTTGTGCACCTGTGGAAGAAAGTTACCTTTATACACTATTTTCTTGAAACTAATGTATTCCAGTTTGATAAATTATCAAGATCACACTTGTTTTTCCACTATCTCGAAGATATTTAAAAAGAAAGAAAGCAGTGAAAGAGACAAGTATTTGACATCTTTTTACCTCAGCTTTTGAAGTGTGTTTAACATAGATAAAGTTCAGAGTAAGGTACCCAAGTATGTTAAGAAAATAAGGCAAAACCATACAAATGACAAATTGACTCTTATTATGTAGTTATTACTGTGGCAATTGATGGCTTGAGCATGATTTTTCCTATGAATACTAATAGACAATGACAAAAAGATGCCCAGTATAAGGCAATCCAGTATCAGATGACAGTTCTTTTTGCAAACAATAATCCTTTTCTACAAGCAGGTCATAGAGATACATTTAAAAACATGGATCCTTTGAAAACTTTATGTTTGAGTAAAAAAATATATTGGTAAGGCCTTCAAAAATGCAAGGAAAACTAGTCAGAAGGATAAATTTTAAGACATAAAGGTTAACTTTCATTCAAATCAAACTTTATGCTATTTTATACTTCCTTTTAAGTGACCTCTAAGTTTAAGGATATAAGTTGCAGTATGACATCACTCTTGCACTACTTCAGACTTTATATGATCCATGTAATTTTCCTTTAAGTTACAGGCAGGAAACAAAACAAGCTGCTTTTAAAACTGCCTTGTTGCTATTCATAGACAATACAGTCAGAAAAAAAAAATCCACTTTTATCTACCAATAGCACCTAGAAAGCTGTTTCTGGCACATAACCAGACATTATCACAAGGTTTTTAGATGAAGCTGTTTCACCTGATATTGCAATAATATAGAAGCACACATGAAATCACCACATCTCAGTGAAGTCTGATGGCTGGAAACGAAGATTAAACACACCAACAACACCACATCCTGTTATCCAACCGCAGACACTATAAATACTGACCTCCTAGTTTTATATAGGGAGATTTAAAACAATGCCTAAAGCTCCCTAAAACACATTTAGGCAAATAATAAATATTCATCTCAGAAATAACAAAACATCAAACACTTGCAACAATACTCTAGCTTTCACTTCCCCAACTCCCAGCCCATACAGCGCAAGTATTCACTACTCCCTAAATCAAAGACATACCATTCTAAGTATAGCACAGTGTGTCTGTGGGGGGAATTATTATTTCACTGGTGACTCAGAACTGCACACTAAGTCTTTTTATTTCCAAATGTAATTTATAGCATTCAGGAACCACATTTAAGTGACCTTTTATCAAGGCTTAGGCTTTAGATATTTTTACATTCAATTAAATTATGCCTGAAAACATCTTTGGTAAAGTTCAAAGATACCTGCAATGGTGTTTTTCTGCAAGCAACTATTTCAGTAGTTAATCTAAAGCAAGTAGATAACCTTTTCAGGAAACAGATTTCTGTGTTGCAGGGTTTTTTTTAAATACAATAATGCAGTACATAATTTCCACACATACAGGCATACTCTAAAGTGGTTTCTAAAACTTGCAAATTCCTATTAACACAATTATGAAATGTAATCTCAACTAAACATAGCCTGTATGGTAATTCACATTCAGGGATGACAGAAAGCATCTACAAAAATTTGTAAAGAAAAATAAAGCCTGTTTTACTATATAATTTCATTTACCTTGTTTGTGAGCTCATAAGGCCCCTTGCCATTCATTTTTAGTTAATAGTCAGGTGTTTTAGTTTAGTGCATTTAATTAATTTCTCTTAATAAAAATGCTTTTTATAGCATAATTAAAAATTTCAAAACTTTTGCCATTACAAACAAAAGGGAAAGGAAAGAAATACGTTCACAAGGGTCAGTGCTTGAAATACAGAAGTTTATGAATAGCAAAGTGCAATAAAAAAACCTATCTAAAGAATCAATAGGCATGCAAGTAGTATACTGCATTATGTGATGGGAGTTGGGGAATCTCGGGATGGAGGAATTTGCGATTTGGCTAATACAACAGTGACACCCACTGGAGATGGGATCCCCCTACCACAGGCTCACCCTCCTGCAGGACTCCAGCAGCAGCACAGTTATTCTTCAATACACTGCAACAAAGGGTCAGGATGCCACACAAAACTTATAAACAAGCAGGCTAGAAGACTGCGTATGATTCAACAAGTTATCTCTCTTCAGCACCGAATTACAGCAAATGGAAAATTAAAACAAGGTATTCTAGAGATGAACTAAGTAAGCTGTAATTTCTCACCATTTGCAGTATCAAAGTTTCTATCTCTTTTCTGTGTTTGGTATAGGGAAACATGTATGTAAATATTCAAGAGGTTCTTTTGGAGCTGTTGTGGTTTTGCATGGTGGGGTTCTGGTGGAGGAGCGGGGGCTGCAAGAAGCAGTCAGAAGCTTTCCCTAGGCCTGACCGAGCAAACACCAGCTCGGCTCAAGGCTGGACCTGCCACTGACCATCAGTGACGGTCACAGAGCCTCTGGGAATCACATTTAGGAGAGAAAACCGCAAGCAACATTTTTTTGCCAACAGAGAATGGCGTGAGAAGATGTGAGAAACTCTGCAGATTCCAGAATCAGTGAAGAAGCTCGGGGAGAGGAGGCATTCCAGGCACCAAGGGGTTGTCACCCTGTAGCCCATGGAAGATGATGGGGAAGAGATCCCACCTGCAGCCTCTGAAAGACCCCATGCTGGAGCAGGTGGACACATATAGAAGACAGTGGCCTGAACTGGAGCAAGCTCCTGACAGCACCTGTAGCCCGTGGAGAGAGAAGCCTACACCAGAGCAGGTTTGCTTGGGGGGGCTTGTGACTCCGTAGAGGACCAGGCTGGAGCAGTCTGGACCTAAGAGACATTCTATGATTTATGACTGCACCCCACAGAAGTGACCCACACTGGGGCAGCTGGTGAAGAGCTGAAGCCCCATGGGAAAGGACTCACATTCAAGTTCTGGAGGACTGTCTGCTGCGGGTGGGACCGCACACTGGAGTAGGGGAAGGGTGTATGTTAAACCAGAAGTGTTAAAGGTATACACCCTCTTCCATGCAAAAGGTGGTATTTATATCTTGCCTAAAGAGGAATCTGAACACTTGCAGATGTTTTGTAATTGTACCCTGACCCACATACAAAAAAGTTTAGTGCTTTATGTAATAATGGAATACTACTATTTAAATCTGCCTTAGAGATGCAGAATTTCATCAGTTTTCCCTCTTTCGGTGTAAGTTTTTTCTGAACACCCAATGTATGGCTAAATACATTAAACTACCTTTTCTGGTTTAGCCCTAGCCAGCAGCTGAGCATCACAAATCCTCTCACTTCCCACGTTATCTGCACACATTGCTCCCCGCCAACAGTGTGTGTGGAGGGTGGAAGGAGGGGGAAGAGAGGAAGAGAAAATAGGAACACAAAGGCAAGCCTTGTGGGTTAGAATAAGGACAGTTTGCTGGGACAGCAAAGTAAGGGAGAAATAACAGTAACAGGACTTTATAGCAAAATATACAAAACTGGAAGTATGCAATGCGGTTTCTCACCAAACCACACAACTCAGACCCATCCTGAAGCTAGACTATTCCAAAGCCATTCTCCTGGAGCTCTGCACTCCTCACCTAACAGTCCTCCTTCGTGCTGAACATGATATCATTGGTATGAAATACCCCTTTTTGGTTAGTTTGGGATCATCTCTCCTGGCTGTGTCCCGTCCCAGCTTCCTGGGAGTCCCTCATCTTCTTGTTAGCAGGGTAGTATGAAAACCCAAGTCCTTCACTGCTAGCTGACAAACATCAACATTGCTCTCATCCTAACTCCCAAACACAGCACTGCACCAGCTACTAGAAAGAAAATAACTCTACCCTAGCCAAACTTAGGACACCATTTCAAACACGAACACAACGAAATATACCCTGCACAACCTGACAGTGACATCCCACCTATTTGTACCACTAGCATTTAAGGGACAGATTGAAAACTTCCACGTCTTCCAGTTCCTGAAAGCAATAAAGGAAAATTTAAAGCCTTTTTGAAATTACATTTAAGTAAAGAAGGGAAACAAAAAAATTCACACCAAACATTGAGAGGTATATACTTCTGTAGGTATCACAAATTCTAACAGCACTGTTTGTCACTTAAGTGATTTGGTGCCAAGAACAGTGGTTAGTTTTCTAGCTTCCTTGCAGAATATTTTGTATTATCAGAATCCACATATCCAGACAACAGAAAATGAAGACCAGAAATTTGCTTAGCAAGTTAAGAAGACCAGAACTTACTTGTGCAACCTGGTCTAGTGAGGGTGTCCCTGACCACGGCAAAGGGGGGTGGAACTAGATGATCTTTGAGGTCCCTTCCAACCCAAACCATTCTATAATGACAGTTGCTTCCTTTTTCTCATGTACATGTTCAGTATTAATTATTTTCAGCTTCAATGAAAAGTCTCCTTTATCTCTTCAAGGGACTTCCTACCTTTCATATCTGCCACTGTCAGAAAGCACAGGTATTAACTCTATAAAGCTTTTCACATCACTTCAAAACCTGCTTTCTATGAAATAGCCTTTTAAGTCAGTTTTTAAAAGTAAGTCATTAACAGAGTTGTAAGAAGCAGCATGAAAACAGACTTGTTCATGAGTCCTAATGTTGAAACATTTCCACCACAAATTCTGAAGTAACTTCTATCAACCAAGGAACATGGTCTATTCCAGTGTGGCAAGTGTAACAAAACCTACTGTAGAAGGTGAAGTGGAAGAAAATCAGTACTTACTGTGGTGCAACACGTCTCCAGTAGCGATCAATTCCATTTTTGAAGTACAGCACAGCTAACCATCTTACATTCACATCCAGGCCGTGATTTGTAAAGATATTCTATTAAAAAAAAAAAAAAAAAGAAGAAGAAGTTAAAGCCTGCTCAACATCCACTGCATGAACACACAGGGACAGATGTGTAAGTGCCCACACTTCTGCATGCACAGGGGTATACGAACAAAATGCATTAGTTAGCATTTGACAGACAAGTGAAACCATGTATTAAACAATTTTTAAGATTACAAATATGCTAGCCATAAGGCTTGATTTATAAAAAATAAACCAGACATATAGGGCTAACACATTTCTACTCTCGTCTGACTGAGTGGGGAGTAAAATGGAAATAACTACTAGAATCAGCCCATTATTACACTCTTCAATGACATAGCTGTATTCTGACTAGAGTAAGAAGCTATTCTGTATTTTGCAGAGCCACAGGCTTCTGGGGCCTTTCACGTTAGAACCATCCTGACTACCCACACTGACTGCAAACCAGTGACCTGGCAGGACAGCAACTCTCAAACTTGCCTATGTTTAATCAGGAAAATTAGTTTCTACATACATCTATCTGTATCTGTCCATATACACTTTTAGATACCTATATGTATATACAAACACAGAGAGGTTATTTTAGGTAGTGACCCTGTAAAATTAGCTAACCAGAAAAAGCTGAAATAAAGGTAGGATATTGAATTTTGACAAAGCTGCTGAAGAGCAGCTCTTCCTGTTTCCCACTGCATCGAACAGATACTTCTCAGGGGGGTGAGACACTACATTTATGGAGCAAACAGACATGAGCTCAGTGGTCATCTTATACAGTGCACTGTAGAAAAAAAAAGTGCACCACTTCTATCAGTTGCTTTTAGAATGCCACTAAGAGGAGACATGAAAAATGAAGGGATTCATGTCAAGAGCATCTGCTACTTTTGGGAGCCATGTCTGAGGAACTATAAATAAACCCTTCAAAGAACTCAGCAGTACAGACACCTGAGACCTCATCAAGCATTTCCACTACAAATTCAGAACTTAACCTTCTCTATTTTCTGTAACAGCCTTCTAGATGTAATCGTCAACATAAAAAACCCTCACAAACTCCAGTTAGTGTACGACGAACAGGCTTTCATGCCAAAATTATAGACTGCAAAACTGGCAACCTTTAGAAAAACATGAAAAAGGTTGTAGGCCTGTGATAAAAAATACACAATATGAAAAGGATCTGTGTAATACATTTTCCTTTCTGAAAGCTCATTTAGGAAGAAAGATAGAATGCCTAAAGGATCTGACCTTTCCCAAGTGCAATTTAAGTATTTTACAACGGGAAGAGGAAACTTCAAACACTGCTTCAGCCACATATGCATGAAAGACACTGCAAAACAAATGAAACACAAAAAAAGAAAACTACTTGTTCTGAAGCCTCCATTGAACCTTCTAATTAGGTAGAAGTGGGAATTCCCAAGTGTGAATTTCCTTGCTGAAATATTAACCAGAAGCAAACCTTCATCAAATCAGAATACCGCAAAACTAGACCGGCCTGGATAAGAAATGCAAAAAAAAGAACAAGGCCAAGGTATCTACATTAAGTAATAAGTTATATTCCCTCCCATACCCCATAGAGATTAACTCTCTTACAAAACTCTCCATTTATAACCATCTGCTCCTCAGTGCCCTTTTCTGCTCCACCAAGAAGGTGCCAAGTATCTTCTCTCCCAGGCAGTCCCCCATCATAAGTTAATCAAAGGACTACAGATTCTCTACTTCTGTTGGTTTGGAAGGCTACTGTTTTGTATTATAAATTTGAAAAAAAAGGCCCCACATCAGGCTACACAACCACATTACAAGAATTAATAGTATTTAATGCTTTCAAACCCTGCATTTTTAGACCTTACTTTTAAGCTAAATTACATCAAATTCAGTCACACCTATGAATTCTCAATTTCTCAACAACCTGGGCTGCAAGCTCTCACAGCAAACATCCAGAAAACAAAGAATGCCCAGCTGTTGCAGAATGGCTTCAGAAGCAAGGCCATGAGCCTATGGAGCAGTTGTCCAAGCAGTCGCCTGTGTAGCTTAGTAAGACCAGGCCCCATGCCATCTTGGTGAGAACAGAAGGGGCAACAATCAGTCCGTGTATTATTGTGTATCATACAGCATGGTCACAAGATATGGGAGTAGGAGGTGCGATAAGGATTCAGCGTTCCTGGGACTGAGAAAGAGACATGATTCCCAGGCTACAAGATGGGTGGAGTATTGTAAATGTAACTTTTAGTTAAGAGCCAATTAGAATACGACAAGTATAACACGTGGTAGGAATAGTATAAAAGGGAGTGTGTGTGCTTGCAATAACGTTGAAGCTTGCTTTATCAACCATATTGGCTGGCTGCATCCTTCCCTCTCGTCGTGACAGGCGTCACGGCAAATGGTGCCCCAACAGCCTGAAAAGGGCCTTGACCGGCTGCCCCAACCCGGTATCAAAGGACCCCGGCGGCATAGAGCTTGGAGAAGCACCGGTAGCAGCGACCGGGGAGCAGATGATCAGCGAATGCAGGACATGATGTGTCTGATCCGTGCTTGAGCCGACCTGATAGCAGGGGCTCACCGTCCAAGACAGGCTACTTTCACGACAAAAGCTGAGCAAAACTGCCCGAAAAAAAGGCAGTGTCTTCACAACAGCCCGAAGAAAAGGCTGTGAAAATCTCCATGGAGTGTGAGGTAGCTTTTAATTTATTATTATGCTTTTTAGTAAAGCGGGGGGTAAAGGAATTTAACCTTAAAAAAGAATTACAAGGGTTGGTAGCGTACAGATGTCAGAATGGTGGGAGTATGGAGATAAATTGTGGACTGTGGCAATAGATGGTAAGATAGATGCCAAATGCTCATGAATCCGTGGTGAGCAGTTATGAACTGCATAAAGCAGTATCAAGCAAAAAAACCACATAGCAGCCGTAGCGTCTCTGCTCAATTGGAAAACCAAGGGGATAAGCTGGGAAAGTTAGTCTTGGAAAGTGATTATGTACCTACCCCCCCAACTGGACTATCGGTAACAGCTGAACCCCTTAAAATATCAGGGGCTTGTGAGGCACCAGTACCCTTTGCCCCACCACTGCCTGAGGTATGGGGAATACACGCTCAATAAAAAAGGCAAAGTGGTACTGAAACTCCTCCACAATATGCTCTCTAAGAGAGTGATTAAAAATTATGAAAAGTCTTTAAAACCCCTCCTTTTTGTGGAGCGAAGAAAGAAACCTGACAACAAGCCTTAACAGTGCATTTGATTTACCTACTTGGGTAGCTAATGGAGCTCAAATCCTTGACGAACCCTCAGTTCGGGTAAAAGAAACTAAGTCGTTACTAACTGTCTGGAAATTAAGTAAAAGGACTTTAATCAAAATGGAGGCAGAACGTGTTGCGGCTACTTCAGCCTTTGCAGCTTTAGCACCTGTTCTGGGTTCTACAGAACCAGATTCAAAAAGGGAAGAAATCTACTATGGACAACGTGGTTTTGTTTCTGGGTGCTCTTTCGCCTACCCCAGTTACTATGCTAAGTAATAAGGCCGCGTTATCAGAGCAAAGTGATAAATCTGTCGGAACTGACCGGGAAGAGGAGCGAGTAGTGCGCGCAAATCTGCCACCACGGCCTGCACTCCCCCCCCCACTACTATACCTTTGGAAGGAAAAACGTGGAAACAAACGTACAACCGACTGCCTTTAACTTTTACTGAGCCTAAAACACCCCATGACGCAGTTGAGAATGTTAACTGGCATTAACAACTTCAGCCTGTCCTTGAAAAGCTGGAAAAAAGCAGAGCGGGCGACGGCATGCCCTGCTGTGAAAGGGTTTGCAGAACTGCCCACCCACCCGAAAACTACTGAGAGAAAAGCTACCTATATGAAGTCTCACCAAGGCACAGAGCAGTGTTGCCCCCATGGACAAGGAACCTAAGCAGTGGGACAAGAATCCTACAGAGATGGACCAGTATTGGCTTTGACGACCATCAGATCAGGGACACATCTCATTTCAACATCCACCGCTCCCACCCACACCTCCCAGTGAACTCATTAATACATCACTGTCTCCTGACACCAGAGAGACTGCAGAGACTGCTCGTCCCAGCCTGGGCACGTAAGATGGCATCAGAACAGGAAAACGGGTTACATCAGGGTATTTGGATTCCCACTCAGTTGCGGAACTTACTGGCGAAAAGTTTATGTGGGAATGAGCGGGTGGTGGAGAGAGTTAAGGGTGGGCTGGTGGGAGGTGGACGGAACACGGAGACTGTGCGGCGGGTCCTTGCGCTCCGCCAGGTCCTAGTGCTCACCCAGGGCTCAGCCCCGATGACCGTCAGGGTCGCGCTGTGGTTCACAGCCCGGGGAGAAGGGCGCTGCAGGCAGTGGCCGACACCACTGACACCATGCTGCGCAGCCCAGTGCCTTGGCAGAATTGCCGTAGAAGTGGGAGAACTGCCCCCCCCACACCCCCCACCCACCCCTACGGACTGGCTGTGACAACTCACGTCTTGCACTGTCGTTTGTTTGAGGACTTGCTTTGCAGCGTTTGTTTGTATGTGCTGCTGGTTCGAAGATGCATTTATTCACTGAGAGCACAGCTGCCTACTTAGCAAAAGGATTTTTGATAGCAATCATTGAACTTGGGGAGCTTACTTTAGAAATTTGACCTGGAAAACAGAAAATCCCCAACTGGGCTGATTAATGGCTACTTGCTTGGAAAAAAAAAATGCCCATTCTCAACGTTTAATACAGGAGCAACTGCCTAAGGAGTGTATAAACCCTTCCGCAAGTTTGTGGACCACACAAAAATGTTAAGAGATTGGGTTTTTTTTTTTCAAAAGTTATTATTTGGTCTTGCTTCCACAAGGCATAAAAATTCACCAACTATGTGCCAGACTTATGTAGCCTGGACACTTGCTCCAGTATGAAAAACGCATCCTGATCTAATCTTTTATCATTACATGGATAAGAATTTGATTACAGAAAAAACTTGGACATTGAAAGTTTGATTCATGAGTTACCAGCGCAAGGGATTAGAGATTATTGTGTTTTCTGGCAGTGTGAGCTACTGCACAAACGGGGGAATCCAGTAAGCGTGCTTTGCTATAGCAGCAATAGACTACCCCATGAAATCAAACTGGACAACAGCTCAGAATATATAGCATGAACATTGCCTATGTTACAGGGACACGACATTTGCCTATAGGCAAAGCCATGGTAAAACACATGAATCAAACTCTTACAAAGCTCTTTATTTTTTGAACTAGTTATGTCTCTCACAGAACAGCTTGGTACCTCCAATGGCAAACTACGCAGTAGGTTTAAAAGGTTTGAGAAGAAAACAAAAAAAAAGGAAAAAAAAAAAGAAAAATGAAAGAAAGTCAATGTCAGGTGTTAGTAAGAAATGAAGTTACAGGTACTAACTTGGGAAGGAGGTCTGCCTGTGTCATTACAGATACGGGAGCCAAGCGAATAAAGCCGTGGATCCAAGCGAATAAAGCCGTGGATCCAGAAGAACTCAAGCTTGCATGAACCAGGATGAGATCCTGATCCCAGTAACTGAAGTCAAGTGTTCCAACTGCAGCCACAGTGGTCTATGAACTTCGCTGTGGGAAATTTTGAATGATCTAACAGTCTTTTAAAAATGCATGTGTTTGTGTTAAATGAAAATTAGGCAAATAGTGATTTCTGCACAGCCTACGGTCACAGACCATATTGGTCCCTGCAGGAAAACGTGAGGCTGATGTTATCTGCACTTCTGACACTCCTGATTGGCAAAACAAACAAACACAACAGCAAAGGTATCAAGGCACTTACGATTGGTTTCATGACTGGGGAATTTCAGGATGGATATTGTCAGTGGTCAAATTTGGATTACTGGATTTGGTAATTATGGTACTTGTCTTACATTTACTGTCACGTTCATTGAGCTTTCTGCAAAGGGCCCTTGCAGAGACCTCAAAAAGCAGTTTTTGTAACACAGATACTAAAAAGGAAAAAATTGGTAAGGAGAACAGTGGGCCTGCTGGTGGCCTGGCTCTCCTCACAGAAGACAATATCCTTAAATTTCCATGAGACAAGAAAATTACTCATGCTGAAAGGTATTCGGTAATTACATTCTCAAACATAGTGACCTTGAAGACAGAGGTACGCACTGCCTCAACCCAAGAAGGAGTTGTAGGAAAGTATTTGGAAGTAAGTGAACATGTCGTTAACCAGCCATAATAAGATGGCCAAAACACAGCAGGTGTGCAGATAACTTTTAGATATCAAAGATAAACAATGATTAGCTATAAGCTATGCTTCTCAAAACTCGTTACAATTACTAATTAATCACTTTGGTGTGAGCAGTATGTGTAGCCAATTAGCAGTTTTTAGCTTGTCACGCTTTGCAGGATGGTTTTCTGTTTATGGGATGGTTTTTAGATTTAGTTAAACAAGGGCTTATATTTTTGTCAGTTATTTTTGCCTTAGTATTATTTTTGCCGTGTATGTCACAGTATCTCCCTGGCAGGATGGATAATGCTCTTCGCAAAAATCTGGCTGGTCCATAAACAAGAAGGGGGAATTGTAGTTACGCAGTTTGAGAGGAGTGGTGTTTTTGGCACATCCAGATTTATTTCTCACTCCCATATAATCAGACCTGGGGAAGCTAACAGAGACATGTCAACAGGAGAGCAGATGTCTGAGAACAGGAGTTTGTCTGAAACTCCACGAGATAACAAACTGCAAGAACGTTAACAACTGCCTTAAAGAGGAACAAAGTGGCTGTGTAGCCTCAACCAATTACTAGCAATAGTGAGACACATGAACAGAGCATCTAACCAATAGCAACGTAATGTAACTCATATACTGACACAGAAACTTACATAAGCTCTGTGTGTGTTTCAATGAAGGAGCTCACTTGATCATATTGATCCGAATTGAGGCCACAAAACTTCGACTCCGGCAAATCAGCACTGGCCCCTGGGGTAGCAGCTGCTGCTGCATTAAAGAAACTAACAAACTTCGGCTGTTGGCTGAGTGAACAAACCAACGCTCCATCTCTTGCTCTTAGTAGCCTGCTTACTGATGTAGATACCGTGAGACATGCTACTTTGCAAAACAGAGCTGCTATTGATTTTTTGTTGCTCATACACGGCCATGGTTGTGAAGATTCTGAGGGCATGAATGACCATTCCCAGTCCATCCACAGAGATTCATACTGTTACTTACTGCTATTGTTGTAAGGCTTTGTTGCTTAAGCTGTATATTATCGTTGGTTTTTAATCATTATAGTTGTAATTATAATAGTACGCATAGCAAATAGATGTATTATAAGAAGAACTGAAAAGGCAACTAACCAGGCGCTGCTTGTACAAAAAGAAAAAGGGGGAATTGTTGCAGAATGGCTTCAGAAGCAAGGCCATGAGCCTATGGAGCAGTTGTCCAAGCAGTCGCCTGTGTAGCTTAGTAAGACCAGGCCCCACGCCGTCTTGGTGGGAACAGAAGGGGCAACAATCAGTCCGTGTATTATTGTGTATCATACAGCATGGTCACAAGATATGGGAGTAGGAAGTGCAATAAGGATTCAGCGTTCCTGGGACTGAGAAAGAGACATGATTCCCAGGCTACAAGATGGGTGGAGTATTGTAAATGTAACTTTTAGTTAAGAGCCAATTAGAATACGACAAGTATAACACGTGGTAGGAATAGTATAAAAGGGAGTGTGTGTGCTTGCAATGAAGTTGAAGCTTGCTTTATCAACCATATTGGCTGGCTGCATCCTTCCCTCTCGTCGCGACAGGCGTCGCAGCACCCAGCCAGTGGCAATTTCTGTTGTTTTCCAACAAGATTGTTTATCACCACAGAAACACGATGGCAGAGGCAGTGAGCAAGATGCAGTTTGTTTGGTCAAAAATCAGATTTTTTTCCCCACGTTTCCCCAACCCCTGACTTACCTTCAACTTCCAAACAAGTGAAGAACAGGGTCTACAGAGACCAAAACATATCACTCCTCAACTCCTGAGTCATTCATTCTACGTACTGAAGACAGATGTTTGTGTGAGAAGTATCTGAGGATAACACCACGCTCAGCTTGTGACTTTTCCCTGAAACAGCGGGGCATCCTTGGCCATACTGATGCATCTACCCTATCAGTGGTCACAGCACCTTTAGAAATACTCACCTTTCCAATTTTAGGAACCTTACTACTACCCTTAGTCAGCTAATCTCACTCCATTGATAAGAAGTAAAACAATCTCAGCCGCTTATCAAGCTTAGTGCAATGAAAAGCATGGGGAAACTTCTATTAAAGCAGTCATAATGCAACACCTTCACAATAAAGACAAGGTGGTTATCAGTATCCCTGCTTCTTGGGGTAGTGAAGGTAATTCCTCCAGCAAGGGTCCTCTTGGTCTTCTGTAAATCTAGAATCCACAACTGTCCATTAACAGGTTTAGCACTAGAGCCCACCACCTCATGCACCAAGTTGGACTTCCCCCTTCTCCTGAATACTTTGGAAAAGAGTCTGCTTTGATATGCAGTGATAACAATGCCCACCACCACAAAGAAGGATATCAGTAGCTGGACCATGACAATTCAAGGCTTCTCTCAGCCAGAGGTCATGGTTCAATAGTATTCTATAGAACCACATTCTCAAAATTATGCAAAGTTTACTTAATAGCACTTCTGCACTGTATCTTACCAACAGGACGGAATAAAATCCTGGCTGTGTCTCCCACTGCTTCAGTTGTTCCTCAGCTGGCTTCAACACTGCAGTATCTTGACTAGTAGCTTGGGTCAAGACTTGCAAAACAACAGTGCTAGCACTATTGAGATCCATGAAAGTCTGAGAATATTTAAAAAGGAGGAAAAGCAGTTAGAAAAAGAAACCAGCCAATATAGGCAGGTATTTTCCATTTATATTATCTAAACACCCCACGCTAATTTTTCGTTAGACTACACTGTGTAAGACAGCATTACACCCACTCACAGGCAGTGTCAAGGCACAGTGACTAAACCATTTTGCTTTCAACAATCCCTCAGCAGAAGAAAGCCGTAAGTCTATCATCACAAGCACATTTACTAGATTTGAGGTATTACAGGAAATATTTTGATTTTATACCAGCTACCTCTGCTGCAAAGCACAGCAAACTGAGGAAAACTGCAACCAGCAATGACTTCAGCTGTAAGCACAACCAACCATGGGGGTATCTGAAAGGCAAAGATGCAGAGTATTAACATTTCCGCATTTTCTGAATAGTTATTCCCCAGGAGAAAATGACCCATTTAAGATAGTTAAATTCTACAAATACAATTGATCTAGCAATTTTATATCAATTAAAAGAGCATGAGTTATCGTTTGAGAGTCCTAAATGAAAGCGAATTTTCTCCAATGTTTTTTATTCCTCATCTAAAAACTGCAGCAGCTACTGCTGCTCAACAATAAAACCAGCCCTAAAACAAGCCGCCTCGAGAAAAACCAAAGCAACCGCAGTAAGTCAGATCAAAAGTTAATTTATCCCAGTCTTCTGTCTCTGTCAAAGACCACAGTAGATGACCAGGTGAGGACAATCTTCTAGTCTTTTCCTTTAAGGAGCAGGCAGCTGCGTGGATCTCGGCTCTCAGCCGGGGTAAAACCACAACAGTAACACTCTCTGACCCTGCAGAAAACTGTGGCCCAAGGATTTCCTAGTGAGAATTTAAATTTAATAACCCTCAAGAGATTTACTCTTCCATGAGTTTGCACAGTTACTTTTTGACCCCAGGTAAACAAATGTCCTCACACAACAGTTGATGCATCCGCCGCAAGCAAAAGAACAAAACTAAAGATTAAAGTAACAACCTCCCTGAAGATGGGGTAGCTTGTAGAAGAGCTTTATAAACAAGATGAACTATTAAAGGGCACAGTCCATTCCACACAATGTGGATGGTAAAACACTAACTGAAAAAAAAAAAACCACCTGATACATGTATATAGCACATACTTATCCTCCACATGCACTCTGTAAAGATGATTGACTTAATGAGGGCATCAGCTCACACCTCATGTTAATGGGATCCTCCCAAAAAAGTTCCAATTACTGCCAGGTACAGATGCCTTTGTGGAATCAAATGCTGCAGATAGAACACAGCTGTACTTCAGGGGTTTAAACCCAGATCTCTTGAATCTTAATTTGTTGTGACCCATCCACTACCCTTTTTTCACCCCCTCTCCCAAACTGCTGGGTCCAGGCACAGAGGACATACAGATAACTCCTACACCCCACAGAACAGCAAACGCCCATGAATACTGACTCTAATACTGTGGAATAGAGACAATTTTCATTTGAGAAATCAGGCTTTTCTGTTGCACAGCAAAGGCAGAGACACACTGGTTATGCCATACATGCATTACATCACAGGGACAAGGATTTTCTCCAGAGTCTGTGGGGTGTTTCTAGAACTTAACTCACTGTTAAGCAAGTCCTACAAGACTGTCCTAGACACGAAACGGAGGAGGTGAGTATGAAATAGCTGACATCTTTTGAGGACCTTCACAGCTGTGTGCAGAAATGCTGTGAGAGCCTGTCAACCTTACAAGCTGCACTTTCTCAGAAGGAAGACAGACTCTGCACTTCAAGTCACCACAGCCACAATTTCCAAGTTTGATCACTGGGTAATGTTTCCCATCTTTACTTACTAATCTCAGACTGTTGTCTTCAGAATAAACACTGAGCTATTTCAGTAAAGTTGCTTGCTTTCTGCTGCTTTCCTGTGGTTCATACCCATCACTTACATAACCAAGTAGCATGCATCAGGTGGGGGAAGAAGGAAAGTAAGTTTCTTTAATTAGAAAACATTCAACACTGTCAGCAGCAAATCCCAGCACAGCTCTATTGTCATGCCAGAATTTCTTCTTGTGTGAGGGAAGAGTTTCATGACACGCAACAAGGAAGAGCTGCTCTCCAGGATCCCACTAAACATCCACACAACTGAAACAACAGCAAGTTCTCAAGTCTCAGCTGGCAGGAGAAAAACCCACTCCGTTACACCTAGAAGATAAGCAACCCATCAAATGCCACCCCCTCAGCACAATCGGGTGGTGTCTTCAGAAGCCACAAGTACCAACACCAGCTCCTCATTCTTACCATCCAGTGTCATGCACTTAAATTCCCGTTCCCCAAGTCCTCCATCTCTTTTCACTTGCAAAAACTCCAGGACTCACTTCTATTCCGCTCTTTATTCTTTAATTCCCTAAGGAAGTATCTACACAATTTACTTCAGAGAATATTCCAAGTCTCCGAAACAATCTGCAATACTGCTTTAATGCACTTCCAGAGTAGTCAATCCAAGTACTAGTCCTGTGACACTGAAATATAAATAAATTTTACATCACGAGTTATAAAAACAGATCAAGGACTGTTGTATATCTGCAACAGTACAAAACAAAGGTTCTCATCAGTAAACACCTCCACACTGCACTTTTTTTTCCTAGACTTTAAAGAATGCAGTGTAAGCCCTCCCTTGTATCCAAGCAATTAATTCTGTAGATTCTTATCTTCTGTTAAGATTTCAGTAACTTCTTTCCCACTGGAACGAGCTACAAGAATGAATTCAGTTAAGATTCTCTGAAATCAGGAGAGAAAATGCATCACTCTATGTGTTCTTACTCATAATGTAAATATACACTGTGAAACTGTAACAGGAATATGCAAGTGGCTCTAGGGATGTTGTTGTCCTCCTTTACTCAGCAGCATCCAAGGCTGCTTCTGGAATACTGTCTGCCATTTTGTCACCACAGTTCTCCATTTTCCCAGCTCAAGACAGACACGTAACAACTTGAGATGCCCCAGCTACAAGATGGTCTGGGGTCTAAAGCAAATGAGGTGTGAGGAGAGGATGAGGACTTGTTTAATAAAGTGTAAGCTAAGGGAAGACTTAGTAGACAAGCTAAGGGCCCTTACAAAGATGACAGAGCCAAACACTTCTTCTCAGCAGATTATATAACTATAAAGCTTCAAACTGCAGCTTCAGATGTTCAGGTATAAACTTAAGGCTGTCTTTTCCAGAGCATTTGTTTTATGGAAAGCAAGAAAAATAAAGTTTCTGTTCTGAAAAGCCACGAAGAACCACTTACACTTCACTTTCTGAAATGAGTTCAGCAAAATGCTAGTGTTCACAGCAACGCTGGTAGGACACACTAGCACTGCTTTTACAGGTATCATCACATCTCAGGAGCAGTTGGCAGTTACACCAAACTCTCTCCATCCTTCCCACGAGTCTCTCTTGTAACGCTACAGTACCTGTACCTATCATGCCATGCACTGGCATTTCTACCAGGCAGTCAAAACAAAAGAACTGCCAGTATCCTGACTACTCAAGGTACCATTTAAAACCACTAATGACCACAATCACTACAACGACTAGTGTCAGTCATTCCCAAAATTATTAAGAAACAACAGTTTAATTTTCCTTTACATAAACAGACAAGGACAGCTATACTTGGCCTGATTTAAGCCACAGCACATAAAAATGTCTCAATAGGAAAGCGTTACATGTTCCCCCCACCCTCCAATATAGACAGAAAACAGAGGAGTAGAACTTCCACAGATTTATTTTCACCAAAAACGCCACGCTGGAACTATAACTCACACGTGCAAAACAAGTCAGCATCAGTGCATGCAGAAGACACAAAGGATGAAAGAACAAAGACCAAGTCTTCTTAAGAAGACTGTCTCTAAAGGACAGCAGTTAGTAGCAAGGCTGACAATGTTAAGGGAGTTAAGTCAGATTAAACTGAAAATACTGAGCAGACGAATGGCCTTTCAGGTTAAACAGAAAGCACCAAACTGACAAAAACTCCTAAGAGAAAGGACAGGAAGTAAAAAACCAGAAATGACCGTGGGACTACTCCAAGGATTTTCTTGCATATAAATCAAAAGAGACTCTGTCATAGGGTTCAGTATTGATGACACAGAAAAAAATTGAAAGGATTCACAGGGACAAAAAAAGACTATTTCTCACAAGACCAACGTCGTTCATTTGACTTGTTCCCATTTCACCTAGTTTTAATAAGTTTTCAAAGATGTGACAGAAGACTTAATGACAAGCTAGTAAGCAACAGCTAAAACAGAAATCCAAGTTTCAGTCCACCCTCAAGCTCTTAAACAGTGTTAAACCATCTCAGTTTAACCACAGTAAAAGCCCGCTTCAGATGCTACAGTTTTACATTTTGATATGCAAGACCTGGGCAACAAAACCCCCAGCTTTATCGTTTTTACACAGAGTAGTAAATGTCCTTCTGCAGGACGGTGCCATGACAGAATGATAAGAAACACAGAGATGAAAAGGATAACTGGTGTCAATACAAAGTTACAAGAAAAAACAAAACAACACAGGGAACACCCTTACACACTTCTTGTAAAACCTGAGCCAGCTCTCACTCGTTACAAACATTAATTTGAAATCCACAGCAAATGCACTATGGGGAATCACAGAATCACAAGGTTGGAAGAGGCCTTTGAAGATTATCAAGTCCAACCACTCCCATCCTAAGCTAAACCATACCCCTAAGTACCTCATCTACCCTTTTTTTAAACACATCCAGGGAAGGTGACTCAACCCCCTCCCTGGGCAGCCTGTTCCAGGCCCTGACAACTCTTTCAGCAAAAATTTTTTCCTAACATCTAACCCGAACCTGCCCTGGCACAGCTTTGTGCCATTTCCCCTTTCCTCCTGCCACCTGGCTGAAGAGACCACCTCCCACTTCTCTACAACCTCCCTTTGCGCAGTTGTACTCAGTGATAACTACCTGAAGTAGTTCTCTCTATCACTTCATCGGTGAGACCCGGGATGCAAGGCAGTCAGAAACAGGAGGCGCAGCAGCACTGTATCCAGGGCCACGCTCTTACGTTTTACAGGTTGCCGACTTTGACGGCAACAAAGCAGGGAAGGAACTCACCACTGTGTCACTAGCTATGCCTTTCCTTCAGAGGAGGACGTGCTTTCCAGTCAAACCTGGAACTACTGCTCTTCAGCCTGTGGGAAGAAAACAGCCTCCTTCAACAAAGGCAGGTACTTGCCCTTTCCGACCACAGGCCGACAAGCCACGCCGCTTAACACCTCGCGTTCTCCTGATGCCTTCCCGCCAACTCCGCCCGGCCGGAAACCTCCCTCGGCGGGGGGAAAGTAGGGAGCAGCTCCCCGGGGCCGGGCAGGGCCTCTCTGCTGCCGGCTCGGAGAATCCGCTTCGTCACTGCCACGCGGTGCACAGCCGGGCTGCCCTCCCTTCGGCGGCCCGCGGAAGCCGGGCCAGAGGATGACACACCAGGCGAGAGCCGCACGGAGCAGCGCCGGCAGAAACGCAGGAGCTGGAAGCGCAGCCTACGCGGGCGCGGAACGGCAGCTCCGCCCGCGGCGCTACGGCTCCGGGGCTCCTTCCCCCAGCGCTGCCCTGCTCTGGGGGCTGGAGCCGCTCTGCCCGGTCTCCCTGCCGCCGGCCAACGCTCCCGCCCTGCCCGCCTCGGCAGCGCTCCCGGGACCCGCACCGACCGGCTCGGCTCCGCGCCGCCCGCCCGCCCGGCGTGCCGAGAGAGGCGGGAGGCCGCCCGCCACGCCGGAGCGGCCGCTCACGGCCGCACCTCCGCGCCCCGTCGGCGCGGCCCGCGGCGCTGGGCGGGCCCCGGTCGCGGCTCACCGCTGGAGGCTGCCGGCGCCGCGCGCGGACCCCCCGCCTGGTTCCGAAGCTCGCGCCACGAGCCGCCACCAGCTGCCCCCACTGCAACAGCCCGCCTCACGCGGCGCGCTGCCGTGACGCAAATACCCGGCGACAGGCGGCCGGCTCTCCCCGCGGCGCGCCGTCGGGCGGCGGGAAGCGCCGCGGAGTGCGCTTCCCGCCGCGTGGAGCGGAGTGGGCGGGGAGCGCGGCGCCGCCTGACGTCAGCGGCCCTCCCTGGCGTCAGCGCCGTGCCCGCTGTCCGGGGCGCCCGAGGCCTGGCCAGCGGCGGGCGCGGCACGGGGTGGAGGGAGCGCGGCACGGTGCGTGGCGGCCACCCCGTGCTGTTAGGCAGCTGCGCGCTGTGGTCCCGAGCAGGATTATAACCGAACTGAACAATTTATTCAACGGATAAAGGCGAGCGAACGGCGCCGGGGTGCGCACCGCGTGCTCCTGGAGGCTCCGCTCCCCCCCCCCCCCCCCCCCAGGATGCACAGTGTACAGCCCCAGCCCCCGGCTTAGGTGTCTTCCAGGGATCTTTCCAGGCATGCCCTCTGAAACTGGCAGGCTGGAGTGCCCGCCAGGCCACCCCCACAAGACACAACAACCTTCTTAAACTGCCCCTCCCGGGCCCGTGTCCATACAAGGGTATGTCATGATGCACCCCCAACGTTATGCCATGTTAACACGAATCAGATGGTGTGGAAGAGTGGCTACATGAGATGCAAGGCCATGGCTCTATGGAGCCATTGTTCAAGCAGTCTCCTGTGTAACTTAATAGTACGAGTAGGCGTTGCACCATCCCGATGCAAATGATAGAAAGGAAGGTCAGTATTTTTGATAGCGATGTTACACAGTACAAGAAGTAGAAACACCATGTATATTTCAAGGATCTGCTGTTCCTGAGAAAGAGAAAGAAACGCTGTTCCCAGATTGCAAGATGAGTGATGTAATCTTTAACCAAGAACCAATCAAGTTGTAACAATTATAATATGCATTAGTAACAATTATAATATGTATTAACGATAGTATAAAAGAAAGCCGTTAGCCATAATAAACCGATCACTTTGCTTACATTAAGCGGTGTCCCGTCTCTCAGTTGCGGCAAGATGGGACATATTTCACAATCCCCCGTTTTCTTTTTTTATAGTATTGATTGGTGTTTTCGTTTCTAATTGATTCAACACTTGCTGAATTGGTATTAATTTTGGATCTTCTGTTTTTATTATCATCAGGGAATGTTTTTTCTCTTTCGCTGGTTCTGAGTCAACAGGTATCGCAGATATTTGCACCCCTTGTATAACCCAGTGTATTAATCTGGTAAAACAAGGCATTAAACATGGAGTTTGCGCGGCAGGACAGGCAAACAGGGCGTGGCGCGTCAGTTTGCGCGGCAGTTCGCGCAGGCAGGGCGAGTCTCCCCTCCTAGCTCAGCGGGGTAAATTGAGCGGACCGGCTCCCAGGGTACACAGGGAGAGCCAAGGGTTCCCTGTCTGCAGTGTGTGTAAGTGTGTATAGGCAACTTACCGTGGTCTCCACCAGGCGGGGAGCTTATCCCTCCACAACTGGGGCAGTCCCGACGGAGGGCCTGTGTAGGGATGCTGCTGTTCAGGTCTCTGGCTGCAGGGAATGCCAGAGTCTGCTCTTACCAGGAGAAAGGGGCAAGCACCTCACCTGTGTGAGGTGTGAGCAGGTCGATGATCTGCTTGCTTTGGTAGTAGAACTAAAGGAGGAGAATGAAAGACTGAGAGCAGTCAGGGATTGTGAGCGAGAGATTGACTGGTGGAGTAGCTCCCTGGCATCCCAGAAGGAAGAGTGCCGGGAAGACACATCACACCTGAAGAAGGTCCCCATTCCCTGTCCTAGCCAGGGAAATGGGAGTGAACCAAACCCTGAGGAGGGCTGGAAGACAGTCCCATCTCGCTGCCGTAAGCACTCCCCCTCCTTACCTACTCCACTTCCCCAGGTCTCCCTAAGCAACAGGTTTGTAGCCCTGGAAGTTGAGGAAGAGGTAAGTGAGGAGATTAATGCAGCCCCTCTGCCTCAGAGGAGGCGGAAACCTAGGGTGAGGCGACCACCCACACGCCTCGAGACTGCCCCTGTCAGGCAAGAGAGAAGGGTAGTTGTGGTAGGGGATTCCCTTCTCAGAGGGACAGAGGGCCCCATATGTAGGCCAGACCCTACACGCAGGGAGGTGTGCTGCCTCCCTGGAGCCCGGGTTAGGGACATCACCAGAAGGCTACCAGGGCTGGTAAAACCTTCTGATTACTATCCGTTATTGATAGTTCAAGCAGGCAGGGACGCTATTACAAAGTGTAGCCTGCGCACTATTAAGAGAGAATTCCAAGACCTAGGGAGCTTTGTTGAAGGGGGGGAGCCCAAATAATATTCTCCTCTATCCCCACTTGTGGAAAGATGGGTTCAGAGCAGGTCAGGAGAACCCATGAGTTGAATATCTGGCTGAAAGGCTGGTGTCGGCAAAAGAACTTTGGGTTTTTTTGATCAAGAAACGATGCAGTCTGCTCCTGGCATGAGTACTGCCTATGGGGCTCACCTGTCTTACAGGGGGAAGCAGATCCTTGCCCAGGAGATGGCAAGGCTCATTGATAGGGCTTTAAACTAGTTAGGAATGGGGGAGGGGATATAACGAGGCTTGCTAGTATAGGGCAAGTAGCCCCCATAGGAACTTCTAGGGACCCCTCAGAGGAGGTAGTATGGCCGACTCCCCTTCCGGAAACTTCTAATGTCCCTCTAGGAGGCAGTGGAGGAAAGCTTCAGATTCCTCACAGAGGTCTGAGGGAGGGCTCCTCAGAAAAGGTATTGAGCCAGAAAGCCCAGCTGAAGTGTCTTTACACGAACACACGCAGCATGGGTAATAAGCAGGAGGAATTGGAAACCGTGATGTCACTGGAAAATTATGATCTAGTTGCAATCACGGAAACATGGTGGGATGATTCCCACAGTTGGGATACCCCCGCAGAAGGGTATCGCCTTTTTAGAAGGGATAGGCTAGGAAGGAAGGGTGGTGGGGTTGCCCTCTATGTTAAAAAGTGGATAGACTGTGAGGAACTCTCTCTGGAAGGTGGCCAGGAGCAGGTTGAAAGCCTGTGGGTCAGGATTAGGGATGGGGCTAATAAAGAGCAGCTGGTAATAGGGGTCTACTACAGGCCACCTGATCAAGGAGAGACTACCGATGAGGCTTTCTTCCTTCAGCTGCAGGAGGCATCACGGTCACAGGCACTCATCCTGATGGGGGACTTTAACCACCCGGATATCTGCTGGGAAAACCACATGGCGAGCTGCAAGAGGTCCAGGAGACTCCTGGAGTATGTAGATGATAACTTTCTGGTTCAAATAGTGGATAGACCGACCAGAGGCGATGCACTGCTGGACCTGGTGCTCACCAATGTGGGGGAGATCATTAAAGGTCTTAAGGTTGGAGACAGCCTGGGCTGCAGTGACCATGCCCTAGTTGAGTTTGTAATCTCAAGGAATGTGGGCCTGGCGAAAAGTGGGACCAGGACACTGAACTTTAAGAGAGCAAACTTCAGGCTGTTTAAGGACTTGTTGGCCAAGATCTCCTGGGAGGTGGTCCTTAGAGACAGAAATGTTGAGGACAGCTGGCTACTCTTTAAGGATGCCTTTCTGAGAGCTCAAGAACTCTCTATCCCCCTGAATAAGAAAGCGGGCAAGAGGGGCAGGAGGCCAGCATGGCTAAGCAAGGACCTGCTGGTCAAACTGAGGGAAAAGAAAGGCAAATACAAGCTCTGAAAGCAAGGGTGTGTAGCCTGGAAAGAGTACAGGGATGCTGTTCGGACTTGCAGAGATGGGATCAGGAAAGCCAAGGCGCAGAGATGTGCCCTGTAGTGAAAATGTGCTTTGTTATAAGGGCAGAGCAAGTCCAAGACTGCCTCATGAGACTGAATGTCTACAAGTCTATGGGGCCAGATGACAGGCATCCCAGGGTCCTGAAGGAGCTGCTGATGTGGTTGCCGAGCCACTCTCCATCATATTTGAAAAGTCGTGGCTGTCAGGAGAGGTCCCTGGGGATTGGAAAAAAGGTCATGTCACTCCCATTTATAAAAAAGGGAACAAGAAAGACCCAGGGAATTACAGGCCGGTGAGCCTCACCTCTGTGCCTGGGAAGATCATGGAACAGATCCTCCTGGACGACATGTTGGAGCACATGAGGGAAGAGCATGTGATCCGGGGCAGCCAGCACGGCTTCACCAAGGGAAGGTCGTGCCTCACCAATCTGGTGACCTTCTATGATGCAGTGGCAGCATTGGTAGATAAAGGGAAGGCGACCGATGTCATCTACCTGGACTTGTGAAAGGCCTTTGACACAGTCCCCCACCACATCCTTATCTGTAAATTGGAGAGAAGTGGATTTGATGGGTGGACCGTCCACTGGATAAGAAACTGGTTAACAGACAGTAGCCAAAGGGTGGTGGTCAATAGGTCTATGTCCAGGTGGAGGCCGGTGACAAGCGGGGTCCCCCAAGGGTCTGTCTTGGGACCGATGCTCTTTAACATCTATATCAATGACATCGATGATGGAATTGAGTGCACCCTCAGCAAGTTTGCAGATGACACCAAGCTGAGTAGTGTGGTAGACACCCCAGAAGGGAAGGAAGCCATCCAGAGGGATCTGGACAGGCTGGAAAGGTGGGCCCGGGGGAACCTAATGAGGTTCAACACTGCCAAGTGTAAGGTGTTGCACTTGGGACGGAAGAATCCCAGACACAGATACAGACTGGGAGAAGAGCTTCTTGAGAGTAGCCCTGCTGAGAAGGACTTGGGGATTGTAGTGGATGAGAAGCTTGACATGAGCCAGCAGTGTGCTCTTGCAGCTCATAGGGCCAATGGTATCTTGGGCTCCATCAGGAGAGGAGTGGCCAGCAGGGACAGGGAGGTGATTGTCCCTCTCTACTCTGCCCTTGTGAGGCCCCATCTGGAGTACTGTGTCCAGATCTGGTGTCCGCAATACAAGAAGGATGTGGAACTGTTGGAGAGGGTTCAGAGGAGGGCCACAAGGATGATTAGAGGGCTGGAGCACCTGCCCTACAAAGAGAGGCTGAGGGAACTGGGCTTGTTCAGCCTGGAGAAGAGAAGGCTGCGGGGGGACCTCATTGCAGCCTTCCAGTACCTGAAGGGAGCTTATAGGCAGGAGGGGATTCGACTTTTTAAAAGAGCAGATAATGGCAGGACAAGGGGGAATGGACTAAAGCTAAAGGAGGGAAGGTTTAGATTAGATATTAGGGGGAAGTTTTTTACAGAAAGAGTGGTGAGGTGCTGGAACAGGCTGCCCAGAGAGGTAGTGGATTCCCCGTCTCTGGAGGTGTTCAAGGCCAGGTTGGATGGGGCCCTGGGCAGCCTTGTGTAGATCCAGGCCTGGAGGTTGGTGTCCCTGCCTGTGGCAGGGGGGTTGGAGCTCTATGATCCTTGGGGTCCCTTCCAACCCAGACCATTCTATGATTCTATGATTCTATGAATAATTAACAATCCTCCGCATATCCCCAATACAATTACATCCTTCCAATGTCCGATTTGTAAGCTCCGCTTATGGCGTCTTTCTTTTAGCTCATCAGCTTCAGCACACACTGGGATTCCCAGCCGCTCTCCCTGATTTATGGGTAAGCTAGTTTGCCACAAATCCAATACTGCCCTTCAGGAGTTGGCCAACCATTTGGTATGTTTGTTCCATTGGTCCAATTTTTAAATTGATTATTCATTTCCAGTGGGCTTCCCCATTTATCCCAGCTATTCTGAGTTTCATTCCATAGGTAACCTCCTTCATACTCCAGGTTACCTACTTGTCTTCCTTTGGTTTTTAGGTTTTGCCAACAGCACCTTCCAATTATACTTGTTTGGAGTACCCATTGTTGTTTCCTGTTACCCTTTTCCATTGTTTTCCATACTTGGGGATCGCTTATGTTGCTCTCCATAGCACCCATCGTCATGATTCACCTTGATTTGTTCCCCCACAAACATAACAGTTATATTCAAAGACTTAACACTATTTTCAGCAAGATTTACGAATGGATTTTTAGCAACTATGAGAATTTCATATTTCTTTCCTGTTTCCATTTCATGATAAAAAGAGTCAAATAGCAATCTGTGTTGCTTGTTTTGGGGTATGGAGAAGGCCCACGGGCTGAAGTCACCGTGTGAGCGGTTATAGTGCATGTGGGCACAGCCTGTAGCAGCATTTGGCCTCAGCCCTGGCCGCCCTGCGTGCCAGCAGTGCGCAGCGATGGCGTTGTGCGCAGCGATGGCGTTGTGTGCCGCTGCTCCTGGTTGCAGGCTGCCAGAGCACTTGTGCTGCACTAAGCCTGCCAGCCATGTGCCCCTCAGCAGGGGCAGCCAGGAACCACCATTGAAGCCGTTTGCTGGCGGGCAGAACTCCGGGTGTGCAGGTAGCGGGTGCAGGAGCAGGGGAGATCCCTCTGGGGATGGTGACAGCCACAGCGGCTCTGGCTACTTATCTACACCGCCATGATGCCGCATGCTCTGAAATGCAGAGAAGACCTGCTACAAAAGAAGCCCAGCAAACCAGCCTGCCTTTCTTTCCTCTTCCCCCTATGACCTGTTCCTCCCTCAGGAGTTCTGCCCGTCACACTCCCTGGGGTCACCCCCCTTCCAGCACCCAACAGCACCTCAACAAACCCGCCCCCCGCCTGCTTTCCGCATGCTACTTAACAGGTGGTTAGCTAGGGAGGCATGCCGTTGCTCTTGATGACACTAAGGGCTGCATCTTGTTCCTATGCCACTCCTACAAAGGGCCTCCTCTCCTGACTCCATAGGCAAAAGGCACCCTGACGGGATGTGCTGGTAATTCCCGGCCCGCAGCTGTGCGGGTTTTGGGCGAGCAGGGTGATGTAGAATGGCAGAACCGCAGAATGCGTGCAAGGGTTGGAAGGGACCTGTGGAGGTCACCTATTGCAGCCCCCCTGCAGCCAGCAGGGACGTCTTCACTGGGTCAGGTGGCTCATATCCCCACCGAGCCTGACCTTGGAGCCTCCAAGCGATGGGGCCTCCACTACTACCTCAACAACGATGAGCTTTTCCCCATCACCCAACCTGCATCTCCCCTGTTCTCATTTAAAGCCGTTGTCCCTCCTGCTATCGCTACACGCCCTGCGAACGGCTCTTCCCCAGCCTGTCCGGGACTGGAAAACCGCCACAAGGCTCCCCCCGAGCCCGCTCTTTTCCAGGCGGCACACGCCGCACGGCAGCCCCGCGGGAGCTGGTGCCAGGTGCGGGGGGCCGTGTTCGGGGTTGGCATGTGTATGCAGCTCCTTGAAGGCCCAAGTACAGAAGCTGTTGAGGAGTTCAATCTCAGAAGGTTTTTCCCCAGATACTGGACTAAACTACTGCAAAAAGCAGAGAGGATCTTAACACTTCTCTGCACAAGTGCAGGGAAGGGCAACCAGGCTGGCGAAGGGGCTGGAGGGCAAATCATATGAGGAACGGCTGATGGAGCTGGGGATGTTTAGCCTGGAGAAGAGGAGGCTGAGGGGAGACCTTATCACCACCTACAACTGCCTGAAGGAAGGTTGTAGAGAGGTGGGCAATGGTCTCTTCAGCCAGGTGACAGAAGATAGAACAAGGGGAAATGGCATGAAGCTGTGCCAGGGCAGGGTCAGATTGGATATTAGAAAAAAATTTTTTACTGAAAGAGTTGTCAGGGCCTGGAACAGGCTGCCCAGGGAGGGGGTTGAGTCACCATCCCTGGATGTGCTCAAAAAACCGGTAGATGAGGTATTTAGGGATATGGTTTAGCATAGGATGGGAATGGTTGGACTCGATGATCTTCAAAGGTCTCTTCCAACCTTGTGATTCTGTGAACACTGTGAACACTTCCCTTCCCCCCCACCGCAACCGCCGCGGGACCCGTCCGCTGAGCCGGACACCGCCGGCCCGCAGGGGGGCGCTGTCACCACCCCCCCCCCCCGCACCGCCCTCCGGCCGCGGCGCTGGCCGGGAGTTGTGGTCCGGCGCGGCACGTGCGCGGGGAGCGCGGCGCTGAGGTGGGCCGGCAGCCGCCATGCCCAAGGTGCGAGCGGGGAAGCGGCCGCGGCAGGACCGGCGGGAGGGACCCGCCAACGGTGAGTGCGGGTCGGCTTGAAGCGGCGGCGCCCCGGGAGCGTAGGCCAGGGCGGCGCCTGTCGCCCGAGCGCCCGGGGGACGCGGCGGGAGCGGGCCGGGGGCAGGGTAGCTCCCGGTGCGGAGCGCGGTCCGAGCTGGGGCGGAGCGGGGGGGGGGGGGGGGGGGGGGGCAGTGCGAGTGCCGAGTGCCGGCGGCAAAGAGCCCGGGCACCCGAGGCCGCGGTTCCGCGGGGTGCGCTCGCTCGCGAGTAACGCCGATGTCTGCCCTAGGCATCCTCTTCAACACCGGGGCCGGCCAGCACATCCTGAAGAACCCCCTCGTCGTTAACAGCATCATCGAGAAGGTGGGCGGCGGTGGGACGGAGCCGCCAGGCGGGAGCTGCTCCGGGGCCGGGCGCCGGGTCCGTGGCCGCGGCGGCGGCCTAGCCGCGCCGAGCTGCGCTGCCGGAGCGCCCGGGGGACGCGTGTCCTGCGACGGGGCCTCGGCCCTGCGTCCGCCCTTTCGGGGGTTGTGGAGGGGCCTTGCCCCGTGCCGCAGCGATTGCCGCGACACCAGCCGCCTTTCTGGCTTCTGGTCTGCGTGCCGGTGCCCTTCACGCACGGGAGGCCGCTTGCCTGCTTATGTCTCCCTTCACAAATCAGCTTTGAGGCATTCGTGTGCTCACCGTGCCCATCTTGTCCCTCTCACGCCCCTCCCCTGCCTGGGTTTGGCTCTTTACTGTGCTACCCTTACCCTTAGTTTCAGAATTAAAGGGTGGCTCGAGTCGGTTCTACGAAAAAATGACTGAATTGGTGCTTGCTCCCAGGCTGCCCTGCGACGCACAGATGTCGTTCTGGAAGTAGGCCCTGGCACCGGCAACCTGACAGTAAAGATGTTAGAGAAAGTTAAAAGAGTAAGTGCAAATTTCCCCCACCCCGCTGCCTTCCCAGGCTCTTACCACACTGCGGCTTAGGCTGTGGCAGGCAGAAAGATCTTGGTGGCAGACAGGATCTTAATCTGCTTGATCCAAATAAGTAGAATTGCTCTGTGGATGTTTTTCTGAACATTCACGTAATTCCAGTGAGTTTTCAGCAGTTCTTGAATGGTTCTGTTGATCTGTATTGCCGTTACCCTTTTATGTGGTAAGGCTTGCATGTTCTTGGGGAGCCAGGAAGGTGCAGAGCCTAAAACGGAAATTTTAAGAGTTATTAAAGCCTGCAGCAATAGATACAGGGTTTGTTTTTTTTTTTCAATTGAACTTCTAGTGAGGAGGAGTTGTAATTTTATTCTTTGTTTTGAGGTTATTGCTTGTGAAATCGATCCCAGGCTTGTTGGCGAGCTTCAGAAGAGAGTCCAAGGCACGTAAGTATCAGCTGCAGAAATACTGAGCGCTTAAAGCAATGGACCTGTGTTGGCAAAAACTTGGGCAGCGTGCTTTTCTGAGGATAACCACAGTGTTATGTTACTTCCCTCCAGGTGTCTGGCAAACAAACTAGAAATCAAGGTTGGCGATGTCTTGAAATCAGACTTGCCGTTCTTTGATGCATGTGTGGCTAACTTGCCTTACCAGGTATGGGCTAAACACCGGGGCAGAACTCTTTTATTTTTAAATGGTAATTGCCCAGAAGTTAAACCAATGCTATTACTCTTTCCCTCAGATTTCTTCACCTTTTGTTTTCAAGTTGTTGCTTCATAGACCTTTTTTCAGGTATGTGGAAGAAGAGAGCTCTGTATTACCTGATGGGGGGAGAGGGGGAGTTTTTAAAATATTCCCAAATCAAATTTTTTTAGTTCTTAAAACATCGGTTTGATGGATCAGAGCCACACCAAAAGTCTTCTGTAGTATGAAAACTGGCAGTGCCATGAAGCTAGTTTACATCACTGTATTAGGTGTGAGGGGAACATTTAGTCTTTGTATCAATAAGTATCCAGGTGGTGCAACCAGGAGTTGCATCTCTAGTGTTGTAACTGGTTACTGCAGGGATAAAACGGGTATCATATCATTTCAAATGCCTCGGAAAACAAGGGTGGAAAGGGTAAGGTTAAAGCCAAGACACTTCCTCTTGTCCAGTCCAAAAATGTAACTGCCTGGGTGCTTCTCTGTTGTTTGGTCTGTCAGCAGTTCTTGCTTTCTCTCGTTCTAACACTAATGTTAGTGACATTACTGGTCAGTCTTTGGAGCTAGAGGCTTTGGATTTGAAGGAACTCATCATGGAATTATTCAAAGCGATGTGTTACAGTTGGGTACAAAACTGTGTCAAGAATCCGTCTCTCTGATACCGATCCATTCAGCAGTATAAGTAATCAAATTCTTCTGTAGCTTTAGGGAGTTTTAGATGGTTTCACCAAGTTTTGTGTTTGTTGGTTTGTTTTCTTTTAACATGCTCTGAGCTAATAAAGGCAGAGTTTGTTCGTGATAAACTTCTATTGCTCGCAAGCCTGGAGGCAATTCCTTTGTTTCCCAGGTATTTTAGTTGACTTTTGACGTAAAAGTTTATTTCTTAGAATTCATTTTCTCATTCCTGTTTTTCTCAGGTGTGCAATACTTATGTTTCAAAGGGAATTTGCACTTCGTTTGGTTGCAAAACCAGGAACTAAACTATACTGCAGACTCTCTATTAATACTCAGTTATTAGCTCGCGTGGACCATCTGATGAAGGTACATCATTCCCCATTAGCTAACAGACCTACCAGAGATAGAAGAATGTCTCTAGGAATGTGAGGATTTGCTGGTTACTCATACAGCTGCCTGACTTCTCCTGACTGACAGGTTGGAAAGAACAACTTCAGGCCTCCTCCCAAAGTTGAATCCAGTGTGGTCAGAATAGAGCCAAAGAACCCACCACCACCTATCAATTTCCAGGTGAGCATGGTAAACTCTAGTAACATACTAGTCATAATATTTACTTTTATTTTTCTTTTCACTTACTACTTAGTTCCATGTGCTGTGTTTTCCCTACTAACTATCAGCTCATCATAAAGCTGGCATTTACATCATTCCAAAATACTCATTCCTCTGTCCGCCAGCCTTGTGTTGGGATGCTGCATGACTATGCCACCATCAGTGCAGGTGCAGCTTTGTTTGCAGTATTCTGACAAGACTCAGGTGCCATCTCCATGTCAGCTTGTACTGATGTCCCTCTTCATCGTGCTTTGTATCACCCGCAGGCCCTTCTGGCTGGTGGCTTTGTTGGCTGTATACCGATGGAGATCTATGAGAAGTCTTATGTTTAGATGGGTGTCTATAATCTCAGAAGACAGGTGCTACAGAATGTTGTTCTTAAAGTTAATTTCTAAATTGCTTTGATCTTCGAGACCATTTCAGCCTTGCCCAAGGTTAGCTGGATTTTCTTCCAGGTACCTTCCTTCTCAGTACATAAGGCCTGGCCAGCAGTGCCTGGACACAGGAAAGAAAACTTTCCCTGAGTGAAGTATTTTCTCCTTCGTTTGTATTGCGGGTCAGGTCTGGGTTTTTTTAGAAATGCACTTCCCTGAAGTATTTTTCTCTGTGTTCCAAGTTGCAGCGGAGTTGTCAGTAGTGACTGCTCCTGCTTCTAGTAGCTGTTCTGCTGAGTAAATTAGGGAATTTTTAATTTCAGGAGTGGGATGGCCTGGTAAGGATCGCCTTTGTACGGAAAAACAAGACGCTTTCGGCAGCATTTAAGTGAGTAATTTCTGTTAAAGGAGATCTTTTCAAAACTAGAGAGCCTGCCCAGGAACCATTTCTTTTGTGCAAATGCAGAGCAGTGTGCAAATGCATTTGCAGCTGCAAATGCTGGCAGCCCATGCCAGCGTGGTCGGGGATAAACTGCAACAGAGGATTTATGCTGAAGTCACCAGCTTTTAATTTTAGAAGAAAACTGGGCAGCAGTTTAAAAAGAACAGTTCTGTGTTTTCATTCTGGACTTGCATTTCTTTCAGGTCAAGTGCTGTAGAGCAGTTGCTGGATCATAATTACCGAATTCATTGTTCCTTGCATAATATAGTAAGTTCCTTCAATATATTAAATTCTATTTCTGCGTACTGTGACCTACATACTGACTGTTCAGTGTTGATTTTTCACTCTTAGGAAAGCTTAACATCATACTGACTTGAAAGGCTCACAAAATTACAGTGAAAAAGCTGAAAGCTGAGTGTGTTGTTAATATATTAACCTGTACATGTTGATACATTAGCTGTGCACGTCTCAAGGACTTTTACTAAATCTAATAAGGAAACTTGCATGGAGCCGAAGTTTTGTGGACTCAACTCGGACCAATGTGATCAATGCTGAGCCCGTTTATTGAACCACACACACAGCTTGTGTAGGTTTGTGTATCAGTGCACGAGTTACATTACATGGCTATTGGTTAAATGCTCTGTTCACCCACCCTACACGTGTCTCACTATTGCCAATAATTGGTTGAGGCTACACAGTCACACTGTTTCTTCTTAAGGCGGTTGTTAACGTTCTTGCAGTTTGCTACCTGGTGGAATTTCTGACAAGCTCCTGTTCTCAGACATCTGCTCTCCTGTTACTGCATACTGACATGTCGCTGTTAGCTTCCCCAGGCCTGATTATATGAGGGTCAGGGATAAATCTGGGTGGGCCACAAAACCCACTCCTCTCAAAATGCATTGCTACAATTCCCGCTTCTTGTTATGGACCAGCCAGATTTTTGCGCAAAGCATTATCCATCCTGCCAGGGAAACACTGTGACAGACACAGCAAAAATAACACTAAGGCAAAAATGACTTAAGGAAACACAAGTCCTTATTTAACTAAATCTAGAAGCCATCCCGTAAATGGAAAGCCATACTGTAAAATGTGGCAAGCTAAAAATGGCTAATTGGCTACACACACTGTTCACACCAAAGTGATTAATTAGTAATTATAACGAGCTTTGGTAAGTATATCTTATAGCCGAACATTGTTAGTTTACCTTTGATGTCTAAAAGTTATTTGCACACCTGCTGTGTTTTGGCCATCTTGTTATAGCTGGTTCTTGGCATGTTCACTTATTTCCAAATACCTTCTCACAGCTCTTTCTTGGTTTAAGGCAGTCTGTCCACCTGCCTTCAAGGCCACTCTGTTTTGAAAATGTGATTACCAAATACCTCTCAGGATGAGTAACTTACCTGTTCCATGGGTATTCAGGGATATTGTCTTTTGTGAGGAGAGCCAGGCCGCTGGCAGGCCCACTGTCCTCCCTGACAATTTTTTCCCTTTTAGTATCTGTGTTACAAAACCTGCTTTTTGAGGTCTCTGCAAGGGCCCTTTGCAGAAAGCTCAATAGGCATGGCAGTAAGAGTAAGACAAGTACCATAATTACCAAATCAAATAATCCAAATTTGACCATTGACAATATCCATCCTGAAATTCCCTGCTCATGAAACCAATTGTCCGATCTAAAGAATTCCCCCCCCCTTTTTTTGTTGTTGTTGTTTGTATTTCATGGATCTTTTTTGTTTGATCTATTAATTTCTGAATGCTGAGTGGTCAGATAGATTTGTGCAGCACACATCGTGAGCCAGCAACAAAAATCGGTTTCTGCAGTGACCTTAGGCTGTGCAGAAATCAGTATTTCCTTAATTTTCATTTCCCACAAACAAATGCATATTTAAAAGACTGTCAGATGGTTCAAAATATCCCACAGCAAAGTTCATAGTCCACTGTGGCTGCAGTTGGAACACTTGACTTCAGTTACTGTGACCAGGATCCTGTCCTGGTTCATGCAAGCTTCATTTCTTCTGGATCCACGGCTTTATCTGCTTGGCTCCCGTATCTGTAATGACACAGGCAGATCTCCTTCCCAAGTTAGTACCTGTAACTTCATTTCTTACTAACACCTGACATTGACTTTCTTTCTTTTTCCTTTTTTTTTTTTCTCTCTTATTTTTGGTTTTCTTTTTTCTTCTTTTTTTGTTTGTTTGTTTGTTCCCTTTCAACCTACTGCATGTTTCACCACTGGAGGTACCAAACTGTCCTGTGGCAGACATAAGTAGTTCAAAACATAAAGAGCTTTGTTTAATCGATCAGCTGGAGAGATGTCCTTCTCTCCCCTCTTTGTTTGTGAAGTAAATGCTTGAGAGTTTGATTCATACGTTCCACTATGGCCTGGCCTGCAAAATGCATTGCTACAGAAACTTTTTGTGTCTGCTTACCAGGCCTGTTGAGCTTCATTTCTAGTGAATGAGCTGAGGTATAAAAATCCAGATAGAAGAACAGAAGAATACAATCCATACAAGAAAAAAGCACAACTTACTTCCACTGTTCAAAACAAACAGCTATTCCAAAAGCAGCAAAATAAGAGATGACTTAAATGAACCTTTTTCAACACTGTGAACAGGAAATTAACTTGTATTCTGTTTTCCATTGACAGGAAATCCCCGAAAACTTCAAAATTGCAGAGAAAATACAGACAGTCCTAAAAAACACAGGTTACTCTGAAAAACGAGCCCGCTCAATGGATATAGATGATTTCATTAGGTATATTTTTCTCTTTATGCCTTCCTTTTAAGCTTCTATATGCTTCCATACCTGTGTGGCCCAGATTTGTAGTGGGTTACACAGGAGCAGTTACTCTCTTTTCCTCTCAGTACCAGACATTCCTTGCTTCCAGTCCCGAACACAAACACTTAACCCTGTATGTATGTTTTAACTGCTGCTTACAGTATTGAGAAGTAACTAGTTAAAGACCACTGTTTCTGGTATTTGCATACTACACCCTTCTATGTCTCCTCTAAAAATGGCTTTAGTAGTGGAATTGACTGTTACAATTTCCCTGGAGACTAACACAGCCCTTTGCTGTTTTGGGGATTAGGCTATAGTCTATTGCGTAATCCCAATCCCAGACATATTTACAGACTGGGAGAAGAGCTCCTTGAGAGTAGCCCTGCTGAGAAGGACCTGGGTGTTCTGGTGGATGAGAACTTAACATGAGCCAGCAGTGTGCTCTTGCAGCTTGCAAGGCCAATGGTATCCTGAGCTCCATCAGAAGAGGGGCGGCCAGCAGGGACAGGGAAGTGATTGTACCTCTCTACTCTGCCCTCGTGTGGCCCCATCTGGAGTACTGTATCCAGAGAGAATGGTGAGGTGCTGGAACAGGCTGCCCAGAGAGGTGGTGGATGCCCCATCCCTGAAGGTGTTCAGGGTCAGGTTGGATGGGGCCCTGGGCAGCCTTGTCTAGATCATGCTTGGAGGTTGGTGTCCCTGCCTGCGTCAGGGGGATTGGAACTCTGTGATCCTTGGGGTCCCTTCCAACCCAGACCATTCTGTGATTCTATGATAACCCGGAAATGTGGGGAGTTAATTGCTATATTCTGCTCTTCTGTTTAGTTAATTTAAGTGCCAACATGAATCCTCTCCTAATTTAAGATGAAAATTCCTAACTTTCTCAGTGAGACAATACAGCCTCTGCTCTTGGAAGGAACATAGCAGACCTGGTAGGATGCAATGTAACTAACTTCACTGAAAACAGACCTGCATCTCTGAGATGAAAAATGTGCTCGTAACCTCTAGTTTGAGGTTTGCAACAGTTCTTTCTCGCAGTCGGGCAGGGATGGCTGCTCTAAGGATATTTCCATATGTTCTTCACCAGCCAGCCTGTCGTAGGAGTGCCTTAAGCTATGTATAGAGTATTGAAATGGTAACCTAAATGTTTTGTCTCTTTCAGACTGCTGCATGGGTTCAATTCGGATGGCATCCATTTCTCATAGCCGGCGCTCGAAGAGTGACAGGTGTTCTGTGTTTCGCCACTGAGACCTTACCTCAGCCAGATTGGCTGCAGTGGGTGGGACAAGCTCTTGCAACAGCAGCGACCAGAACACAGTGGTGGTTCTTACTCAGACCTTACATGCAGTGTGACATAGACAGTAGGCCAGGTGCTGCTGCTCTGTGTTTTAAAAGTAACAGATTCTTCTGTGACTGAATGAGGTGCTGGACTTGCACGAGACAGTCTGTTTTTAAATATATGCAGTAAGGTGAATTGACACTGCCAGAATTCAAAAGTCTCTTCTCTGATCATGGACTTCACCTGAGTGTATTCCTGCACAGTAATCAACAGTACAACAGCTGAGTGTGCTCCAGGCAAAAAAAAAGTTACAGCTATTCCATTTATTCAGTGTTTTAATTTTTTGTTCCCTTTTATTTTTTAAAGTATATTTGAACACTTCCTTTTGATTTGAAATGCCTCTGTCTTCCATTTGTCCTCTGGTACTTACCCACGTTCTAACCCTGTTAGTAATCTTCCTCTCTTGGAGAAATCCCAGTAACTTTCTCAGGCTTCATATCATGTACAAAAACATTGAGGCATCTGAAGCTACCAGTGTCCTCTCTTTTTCCTGTTCTTTGTTGCCATCAAGCCACTAGAAACCAGCAGAAGACTACCCAAGGGCCAGTGCTCAAAGCAGAGGCAGAAGATGGCCAACTGTAACTTCAGGTAGCTACCTTCATAAGAAAACGCCTTCCCAGGTGGAGCTGAGGAGGAGCTGTACCTGAGAAGCTGTACCTGAGATCCAGTTTAGCCCCAGCCAGCAGCTGAGCACACCCTACCCCTGCAGCTGGAGGGGGAAGAGAATGGGCAGGGACAGACCACGAAGGAGGGATTGCAGTTTGCTAGGACAGCACAAGAAGGGGGAAACAAGACAACTTAAAATGTACAAAACTGGTGATGCACAATGCAGTTTTTCACCAAACCACACAATTAAGGCCATACAGCTCATACCCATCCCACCACAGTCACCAGCCACCTTTCATACTGAGCATGATGTCATACAGTATGGAATACCCCTCAAGCTAGTTTGGGACAGCTGTCTTGTCTGTGTCCCCTCCCAGCTGCTGGTGAAAATTAACCCTGTTGTAGCTGAAACCGAGACATCCACCCCTTACTCCATCTACATCATATCCAGATCCAACGCTTCCTCCTGTCTATAGGCCATCCTTCTAACATGTCTGCTTAGTCCATGGCTTTGGGCTCCACCCATCATAGCAGGAGTGATGATGTGTGCCCTTGGGTTGTTGCATGCTGCGTTCCTCATGTCCTCTAAGGGGAGACCTTATTAATGTTTATAAATGTCTGAAGTATGGGATGCAGGGGGAAATGTCCAGCCCCTTTTCAGTGGTCTGTGGGGGACAGGACAAGGGGCAATGGCTGCAAGTTGGAGCACAGGAAGTTCCACACCAACATGCAGAAGAACTTTTACACCGTGAGGGTGACAGAGCCCTGGGACAGGCTGCCCAGGGAGGTGGTGGAGTCTCCTTCTCTGGAGATGCCCACTCCTTCTCTCTAGGCACCCATCTAGGTGCCTATCTGTGCAATATGAGCTGGGGAGCTGCTTTGGCGGGGGGGTTGGACCTGATGATCTCTCGAGGTCCCTTCCAACCACTATGATTCTGTGATTCTCTCTGTGGTCCTACGGATAAAACCACAGGGACCTTTATGGTGCGTACCCTCTATGTCCTCGCTCTGGAGGAGAGGAATGCTTACTCCTAATAGCTGCACTGCTGTTCTGTACGGGTGGGCATTACACAACTGTGTCATCTTTGAGTTTCTGGACCTCCTGGGACAGTTTCTCTGCAGCCAAGACAAAGGAGGAAGAGAGACTTTCTTGTATTGCCAGTCACCAGCCACGTCATCCACTGTCATCCTCATCACCTTTCCAGTCGGTTATGGTGAGTTGTGGTACGGTGATGGTGTGCTCCATACAAACGTGCCCCACATGGTATCACATCCTACCAGCTGGGCAAACCAGAGAGACTCAGACCTGTCTGTCCCATCCCAGCAGATGGGTATGTGTAGAGTTAACCTTTGCTTTAAACAACCACACCGGCGAGGTGAGCTTCTGTAATCCTGTGTGGGTACTCTGGAGTGACAGCAGTTCCCCAGGGGGTCCAAGCAAAGCACAACTTTACCTAAAAGTGAGTGGGATTGTAACACTTGCAGAGAAAACCTCACCACACTATGTATCTGGAGCAACGGATTGCAGCTGGTAGAATTTAGCAGAACTGGAGGCACTGGTACTATTATGTGCCAAGAATGAGGTTAAATGTTGAAAGATTGAGAAAAATTAAAAGAAAAGGTATAACTAGCCAGAGATCCAGCACAGATCGTCCTAAAGCTGCAGTCCTTGGAGGGCGGGCACGTGCCAGATGTCCCGAATCTATATCCTTTATGCCCCCTGGCCTCACCCTTCAGTGAGGCAGAGCATATCTTGCACAGACTCAGTGCTGAGTTGCAGAGTGTTCTGGAAATGAGTCGGTGGGGAATGGGGGTCCCAAGTGGTCATTTGACCCCCCCAACTGGGCTGATGGAGCAGTGACCTTGTTCAATGGCCTCACACAGGACTTCAGCTAGAAGGTGCACTGCCTCTGCTTGCCTGTCACTGTTCCTTATGGGATAAGGACAGGGTCCTGTTTTCAGGGTGGCAGCTGACTGAGGGGCTGCCCTTGCAGGGACAGCATCCAGATGGCTTATTGGATGAGGCCCCCACCTGGGCATAGTGTCCGGTTTGTCAGAGTGGCTGCTTTGAGATCAAGACTTCACAAGCCCTTACAGCCTTGGGAGGACGGAGGCCCTGGTCCAGCTGCCTGCTGATGCTTGCAGGATCGAGCCTCTTGTGAGGCAAGAGCCAGTCCACAGCACGTTACCCTGCCTCTGCAGGTTCCGTTACCTCGCGAGATAAACCACTCATTCCAGTTCCTGCAGAATGGTATCTGAAGCAATACAGTGTGTCAAGTGCATGGGACTTCATCAGGATTGGTGTAACTGCACGTCACCAGGGTCATAGTAAACTACCTCCTGCACGGCTGAGTCCTTCAGGTACTGGATACCTTGCCCCATGGCAGCTCATGTGCCTGGATGACATAGAAGATCTTCATTGAAGGATACCTTTCATTCACAGCTGACAGAGATGGCCTCCAGAGGCTGAAGGCTTGTGTCCTTTTTCCAATCACCTTGGCAATGCCCCCTTCCCTAGACAGCTGGGCCTCTTCCCAGCTGCTGGGCCTCTGTAGCCCCTAATTCCAGGCTGCTGGCCTGTTGTCTCCACATCCTCACCCCAGCATCGGAGCAGACAGGTAACATTGGTAAATTCAGCTGCTGCTTGGAAGGCAGCTGAAATCTTTTCTCACATCTCAAAGCTCGCTAAAGGATGGGGAATAGGTGCTAACCTCTGATTCTGCCTCTTCCTGACCTTGCGATGACCCCAGTTCACCTTCATACCTCACTAAGTGAACTGATTTTTTTTCTGTATTCCCTCTTCTGTATAGGGGCGACCGGTAACTGCACAGGTTGTGCCTTGGCTCAGCTGCCTTGACTGTCACCAGGGTTTAAGTAGCTATGTGCCTGTCATGGGGGTTGGAGGATCTGTAGTGCCTATGCCTGTAGGGCTGCTTTCCTTCTCTTTCCCCTGCTGGCACTGTCATCATCGAGCAGCGTTTGGTAGACAGTGGCCAGGGCCCAGCAGAGTGCAGTGAGCTGTGCTACCTCAGAATGGCCACAGCATTTTCCTTCAAATATTCTGTCACTTTATCAGGGTCCCATACTTGTTTGGAGAGAAGCTCCAGACCACTGGGGGTGAGACGGTCTCTACACACCTATCCACACTCTCCCACATGCTATGCTGCCCCTAACAGCCCAGCCCTGGCACAGATCTCTGGGTGATATTCTTGAAACAGTATTTTGTAACCCTGAATGGGACTTGAAACACATTCTGGAGACATTATGGTAGGAACATGCTGCTCTCAACATCCCAGGAGTATCCAAAATCCCAAAAGCTGCTGTAACCAGCCTGGAGGGAAACGGGGAGGTGAAAGAGCTGGAGAAAGTATCCACCACCCTCCCTCCCCCCTTCCCCATAGATGGGGTGTGATGATTAAAGAGATGGGGTCCAAGGTAAGGCCAGGACAGTGAGACCCCACTCCAACCCCAGCCTGAGCTCATGACCAGGGCTGTTACAGCGGGTCGGTATCACACAGTGCAGCAGAAGGAGAATCCCGACCCCTGTCCCAGAGGTGACAGGCAGCACCGCAGGGCACACGTGCAGCAGGTAAGGATGGACAGGCCACAGCCCTGTGACCAGACACGGCCCCTCCGTGACCAGCGGTGGCTCCAGTAACACGGCGAACGCTTCTCACAGCTTTGCTTTCACCGGGCCGGGTCAGGCGTCAGTATCCCCACCCTGAGCCCTGCAGGGGTGCCAGGCAGGGCTGTGGGGTTCGGCTGCAGCTGAGCACCACGCGCCGCCCCCTCACCCCCTCCCCAGTGCGGGATGGGGAGGAGCACGGGCAAAGGCGAAGCGTGGGGCTGGGATAAGGACAGCTCACTGGGACAGCGCGGGGAGGGGGAATTAAAACCACCACCACCATTTATAACGGCCTGTCCAAAGCTGGTGAGGCCCAGGGCAGGTTCTCGCTGTGCTGCACAGCGCAGAGCGTGCAGCTCAAAGCTGGACCTTCCCGAGCCACGTGTCCTGTAACCACACTGCCCCTCTCTGGCCTGGGTTCGGCTTGGACACAGTGTGTCCTGGTAGAAAGACCTACCAACCTGTCTCGGTGCATATTCATGTCTCGGTGACACGTATTCCTTACAAATGACAAGCCAGTTTCACCAGGGACATGTGCAGTAACTGCAGAGCAGCTGTGCAGAGAGAAACCCACTTGGGTCTGTCTTACCCTTCAGTCAGACAGTAAATAGTCACTCTGTAACATCACACAGGGGTGAAGGTGTGACTCCCTATTAAATACTGTTAAGTCGTTTTTTCATGTATGGTGTATTTTTCTTCATAAGTAAGTGGAGAGTCCCAGAACAGTGGGGGCTGGAAGGGACCTCTGGAGATCATCCAGTCCTACGCCCCTGCCAGAGCAGGATCACGTTAGGCAGGCTGCACAGGGTTGTGTCCAAGGGGGTTTTGAGTATCTCTAGAGGAGGACAACAGGCAATTTAGCAAAAACTCCTCAAAGATAAAACTTGTCCAAAAACTTGTTCTTCAAAAGCCACTGGTTCCAGAGCATAATGAAACGTGCACTTGAATTCGCAGGCATCCTGAGAATTCCTGGGTCTGGTAAAACCCAACTACTAGTTTAATTTATAATTTAATGAGTGCAGTGCTGCTTCACTGCATACAGAGCAAGGCAAGTGGCCGTGGCGATATGCTCAGACTAACACAGAAGGAAGAGTGCTGAACATTTGTGTCACACTTCCCAAGTGCATTTGTTTTACAGGACAGGAATCGAGATAAGCAGACTTGTCGGAGTACTGCTGAGGCAATTCCAGTCCATCACAGCAGGAGGCTACAGGAACTGAAATGCTGTAACCAGCCCGATCAGTTTATCTTGCTTCTCATTGTCTGGGTAACTGCTCCCTCCCCCCAGCAGGCAGTTTCAGCTTGGCACCTGCTACCTAACAGGATGTGTCAATTCTAAGACTTGGTAAAAAGCTGCTGAAATCTGCCTGCCTGCATCCTTCCTGCCCTCTGGCATCCTGATTGTGGCTCCAGGCTAGCATGGAAGAACAGCAGGAAAAACACTTTCTCAGTCTTCAGAGGCTTTTTAGAAACTTAAGATTCCTCTAGAGCAGCTTCAAAGAAACACGCTGGCACTCTACAATCAGCAGCACTTTCACACAAAGCTGCTGCCTTCTCTTTCATTGTTCTTTTAACCGTGATGGGCAGCGCTCCGGGCCCTGTGCTCAGAAAGACACGTGGTGCCTCCTCTGAGACCTGCAGCAAAAGGAAAGTCAGGACAGAGCTCGGGGGAGCTTCTTCCTCCAAGACAAATCTGTACAGAAGAGCTGGCTCCAGATGCCAGAGGCCTTTTGAGAAGCGTAACGCAGATGTGCCGACAAAGAGAAACCCATCCCAGAGCACAACAGAACTTTCATGGAAGTAAATTCTCATCTGTAATAAGTTTAATAGCTTAATTTATTAAACACATTATGTAAAATCTACATGGTTTCAGTTTTCATGTTTACACACAGGAGAAAGTTTTATTTATTTTTTCAACTTTGATGCGACAAGAGCATCCCATAGTCTACCTTCCTATGGGAGATACAAACATTGAACACTAAGAGAATTCCTGGCTCATTTAACTCTCTGTTCATCGCCTTCCCTTTATTTCCCTCCGGGCCTGGCACAAACAGACAGGAGTAATTCCAAAAGTAATTTTTAAATAATTCCAAGGGACAGTCTGCTGATCCAAACTCCTGGAAACAGGGAGAACTCCTAGAGAGGTCTACAATTCTTCATTTGACAACAAGTTCTTACATGAAAGGTCAATCTTTTTTGGACATTGACTTGCAAAAATAAAACTTCAGTGCCACCACCTAAGAACTGCCAATACACATGGCGCTATTTGTAAGAATTCACTTGAGTGAGTTCTAGGTAGAGGTATTGTTCAAAATCCCCATATGATGCAAGTTTACCTCACTTTTCAGCTGCTGGCACTGTACAAAGGGAAAAATAGGTATTAACTACTTTTCTCAAAGCAACAAAGCTACTCAAACTACCTGCAAACTACGGTTAATGTACATGTAAGTTTGTCATGCATCAAAAGCCAAATTGTGACAGCATGTGAAAGACAATATGTATGTATTTAGCTATATCCCCAAACTTTGGCAGTTAAACTACCCATATGCAGAGGTCAGATCGTACCTTTACTCTGACAGCATTATCACACCATGCCACATACTGTATATCTGCATTATCCTAAGATACAACTCTCCTCAATACTTAAACATTACCCTTTATTATACATCAACTAATTTATATTCTTTTTTTGTTACTGTTTTTTTTCTGTCTTTTTTTTTCCATACAGAGAAAATGCTAGATTTATATAACCATTCTTTATGGTATTCAAGTAAATCTAAATTCCAGATTTTTTTACAAGGAGGATGGAATGTCCAGCTGTTTGTTCACTCCAACAGCTCCTGCAGTTCCTGTTAAAATGGTATGGCACATCCTGTGAAATGGAACTAGCCACCAAATTAACAAAACCTAAAACACAACAACAGAAAAAAAACCCAACAAAACCCCCCCACATTAGAAATGTACACACACTGTAAGTAATTTATACTGACAAGTAAGGAATGTTGTTCATTAAGGCTGTGCTTCAAAAAGATTATGTTTAGGGTTAAGGAGCCTTCATCAAGGCACATAATGGGAAGAGGTAAGCACAGCTGTCCATGGAAGGGAGGGTATGTACAGCCACTACTGCAGTGTGCATGCATGCAAACACAATGTAAAACCGCACAGCTGGTCTTGGTAATAAAACTGAATGTAGTCAAATGGAAGCACCGTGACTCTTCAGTGGCCACAGTTTCACTTCATTATTAAAAACATGGCAAGTATTTCCAAACAAAAAATTCACGATTTGAGGAAAAGAAATATTTTAAACAAAGTGCTTCACAGATCTGAACCCTGCATGGTTGTGCTGTCTGGTCTAGAAGCATTTTGTAGACATCATAGGAGCATTTCACACAAAATTGAGTATGTCATTCAGGTGAGTAAGAAACAGGACATTTCCACAGACATTCCTAACGTTTTTACACTTTCAAGTAGTTGAGTTCTTACGGCAACTGGGTTTTGTAACAAATGTGTGCTACAGCAGTACGGGTTCGTGGATTCCTCTAGCAGCAGAGACCCATCTCAAAGGGCGCGTGGTCTTTTCGGGTTGATCTGTTTACTGGCCTGTTCCTCCTCTTGCAGAGCTGCCCGGAAAGATTTCACTTTATCTGTAATGAAAAAGAGAATGAGTACTGATGTGCCTGTCCTCAACACAGCTCTGGAAACTAAGCCCTGATGCTCTACGTCCCAGCCCTAAATGCACAACACAGAACATTCCTTCACAGAAACAGCTGGTGCTACAGAACTGCAGGGGGGCCAAGGTAAGCCTGAATTCCATACCCATCATGCAAACAAGTTAGCCCCTTCTTAGATGCTGCCCCTGTCTCTAGGTGAGGTAGGCTTGGAAATGGTACCATTGCATTCCCAGCATGGAACCTGTTGGCACTTAAATTCTGCTTCTCACTCACGGAGTGTAGGGAGACAGGCACCACATACAACCTTTTCCTTCCCAGCACCTTCCAAACCACCACCCTCAGACGCACACAGAATTGTATCCAGCGTACAGTCAGTCACTTCTGTACATTCTAAAACCCAGCAGAGTAGCTTGTTCTTCCCCTCCTGTTTTCCTATGAATGTTAATTGCATTTGTGATTAAAACTTGGACGTTACTAACAATAAGTATATAAACGCATCATTTCCTTTCCTATTTCTACCCCTGTCCTCCTCCATTCCCCAGTAATATGTCCAAAAACGTGAAGAAGGAAACCCAAGTGACAGCATAAAGATGTCAGTTCCAGAGTGACAGGATGTATTGTGTTTGCCTGGCAAGGTTTTGGTAGCGGGAGGGAAATACAGTGGTGGTGTCTGTAAGAAGCTGCCAGAAGTTGGCCCTGTGGCTGACAAAGCCAATGCCAGCTCTTAGGGCACAGCGGTGATGCCTCTGGGTAATATAGCTAAGAAGGAAAAAACCCTTCTGGAAGAGGAGCCAGAGGAGCTTTGGAAGATGAGCTTTGGCGGAAGGGGCAGGTGTCTTGGGATGTCTATAGGAATAGACGATGAAGGGATTGAATATAGGGAGAAAGTCAGAAGGGCTAAAGCTGAACTGGAACTCAGACTGGCCAGTTCTGTAAAAGATAATAAAAAGTCCTTCTATAGGTATATTAACAGTAAAAAGAGGGGCAAGGAGAATCTCCATCCCTTATTGGATGCAGAGGGAACATTAATGACAAGAAATGAGGAAAAGGCTGAGGTCCTTAATTCCTTCCTTACCTCAGTCTTTGCTCTTAAAGATGGATACTCATCCTCAGGAACTGGCTGACAGGGAGGGGAAGAATAATAAAGCTCCCATGGTTCAGGAGGAATTGATTAGCGACCTACTTGGCCAGTTAGATACCCACAAGTCAATGGGGCCAGATGGGATCCACCCGAGGTTGCTGAGAGAGCTGGCAGATGTGTTTGCCAAACCCCTTTCCATCATCTATCAGCAACCCTGTCAGACTGGGGAAGTTCCACTCGACTGGAGGCTGGCAGATGTTACACCCATATGTAAGAAGGGCCAGAGGGAGGATCTGGGGAACTACAGGCCTGTCAGTCTGACCTCAGTCCCGGGGAAGATCATGGAAAGGGTCATCTTGGGAGCTGTCATGCAGCACATACATGATGGCCAGGGGATCAGGCCTAGTCAACATGGGTCTACAAAAGGTAGATCCTGTCAAACTAACCTGATTACCTTCTATGACAAGGTGACCCAATTAATGGACAAGGGGAAGGCTGTGGATGTGGTCTACCTGGACTTCAGTAAAGCCTTTGACACGGTTTCTCACAGCATTCTGACTGAGAAACTGGCTGCCACTGGCCTTGACAGGTGGACCCTCAGCTGGGTTAAAAACTGGCTGGATGGCCGGGCCCAAAGGGTGGTGGTGAATGGAACAAAACCCATCTGGAGGCTGGTCACGAGTGGTGTCCCCCAGGGCTCAGTCCTGGGTCCAGTCTTGTTCAACATTATCAGTGACCTCGATGAAGGGATTGAATGCTCCCTCAGTAAGTTTGCAGATGACACTAAACTAGGAGGAAGTGTTGATCTGCCTGAGGGTAGGGAGGCTCTTCAGAGGGATCTGAACAGACTGGACCGATGGGCTGAGACCAACGGGATGAAGTTTAACATGGCCAAGTGTAGAGTGCTGCACATGGGACATAACCCCATGCAGCGCTACAGGCTTAGGGGAGACTGGCTGGAGAGCTGTCTGGAAGAGAAGGACCTGGGGGTGTTGGTTGACTGCAGGCTGAATATGAGCCAGCAGTGTGCCCAGGCAGCCAGGAAGGCCAATGGCATCTTGGCTTGTATCAAAAACAGTGTGGCCAGTAGGTCTGGGGAAGTAATTGTGCCCCTGTACTCAGCATTGGTGAGACTGTACCTCGAGTACTGTGTGCAGTTCTGGGCTCCCCACCATAAAAAGTACATTGAGGTCCTTGAGCAAGTGCAGAGAAGGGCAACCAGGCTGGTGAAGGGGCTGGAGGGCAAATCCTATGAGGAGTGACTGAGAGAGCTGGGGATGTTTAGCCTGGAGAAGAGGAGGCTGAGGGGAGACCTTATCACCACCTACAACTACCTGAAAGGAGGTTGTAAAGAGGTGGGAGGTGGTCTCTTCAGCCAAGTGACAGGAGATAGAACAAGGGGAAATGGCACAAAGCTGTGCTAGGGCAGGTTCAGATTGGACATTAGAAAAAAATTTTTTACTGAAAGAGTTGTCAGGGCCTGGAACAGGCTGCCCAGGGAGGGGGTTGAGTCACCTTCCCTGGATGTGTTCAAAAAAAGGGTAGATGAGGTACTTAAGGACATGGTTTAGCTTAGGATGGGAATGGTTGGACTTATCTTCAAAGGTCTTTTCCAACCTTGTGATTCTGTGAGTGAGAAGTGAGAGGAACAGCTCTGCAGACACCCGGCTCAGTGAAGAAGGGTGCTCCAGAGGCCAAAGCAGAGGTTTCCCTGAAGCCCCTGGAGAAGACCATGGTGAGTCAGGCTGTCCCCCTGCAGCCAGTGGAGGTCCCTGGTAGAGCAGATACCCATCTGCAGCCCACGGAGGACCCCACACCAGAGCAGGTAGATGCCCAAAGAAGGCTGTGACCCTGTGGGAAGCCCACACTGGAGCAAGTTCCTGGCAGAACCTGCAGCCCATGGAGAGAAGGGCCCAGGCTGGAACTGTTTTGCTGGCAGGACCTGTGATGTATGAGGGACCCACGCTGGAGCAGTCTTTTCCTGAAGGTCTGCACCCCATGAAGGGACTCATGCTGGGACAGCTGGTGAGGAACTGCAGCCCATGGGAAGAACCCACATTGGAGGAGTCCACGGAGGACTGTCTCCTGTGAGAGGGGCCCTATGCTGGAGCAGAAGAGCGTGAGGAGTCCCTCTGCTGAGGGGAAAGGTGCAGCCGAGACAACATGAAATGAACTGACCACAACCCCCATTTTCTGTCCTTCTGGCAGAAGGTAGAGAAAGTGGGGGTGGAGTTGAACCTGGAAAGAAGGGAAGGGTAGGGGGAGGTGTTTTAAGATTTGGGTTTCTCATTATTTGACTCTGATTTCATTGGTATTAAATTACTTTTTCCCCAGGTTGAGTCTCTTTTGCCCATGACAGTAATTGCAGAATGAGCTCTCCCTGTCCTTACCTTGACCTGTGAGAGTCTCATTATACCTTTTCTCCCCTGCCCAGATGAGGAAGGGAGAGATAGAGCGGCTTTGGGGGGCACCTGGCCTCCAGCCAGGGTCAAACCACCACAGAGGAATAAAATAGAAACAACCCACCCCACCCAACAACCCCCCACCCCACTGTTGAGTTTCTGCCAGTACAGCATGTCTGCTGGAGCCAAAATAGTTACAGAAATGGAAATGAAAAAATTATCTCTGTGAGGTACCAAGCTGACAAGCTGATTTTAGAAGACAAGTGGAAGAGTCAATTTTGGACACAATGAGAGGCTGACAAAATTCAGAGAGAAAGGCTGCTAAAGAAAAAAGTAAGCCAACAACCAAGCTACTCAGAGCTCTTTAGCAGAGTCTTATGTGACAGTAGGCTCCCTGCTACTCTACAGAACACAGCAGAGCAGGAACTGGGAGTTCCCGCTACTCTCCCCTCATTGCATTAACTTCTTTTTTGTGTACAGTTCATTTGGAGTTTCTTTTTTCTTCCTTTAATGTTTTGGAATAAAGGAAAAGGTAAGCTGTATTACTGTAATGCAAAAAGTTTAAGACAGATATTTTTCCTTCAAACTAGGATGAACGGAGCACATATCTGAACGTGTTCTTAGGCTGCAGAATAAATGCACCTTCCATGGCATGCTGCAGGGTTACATAAGGGGAAAAAAGACTCCCAACATGATCATCACACTCCCCTTGCTGCAAGTCTCCATGGTGTATGAAACCACACTGCTAATAATGCACACTAAAGTGATTAAAGGAATTTACCTCTCAGTTCAGTCAGAATGTCAATTTTTTGATCTAGAATTGCTTCAAGTTGGGTAGCGTAAGAGTCTACATCATAGTCTACTTCTTCTGTCATCTCAAGAAGAGCCTTTTCATCTTCCAGCCATCTAATAGATTCCTAGAAAAAAATTAAACAAAGAAATAACTAAATGCATTAGCTACATACAAGTTTCAAGGCAACAAAGAACTGAATTAGACCTTTTCTCAAGATGACCACCCTTTTAACATCACAGACTTCAATCCTAAAATGAAACCTTCCCAACTCAGCATGACTGAAACCTTACTCCAAATTCAGCAAAACTCTGTCTTCTGCATTGTTTATGTCACACCTGCAACAGATAAGCCCCAGCTACCCCAGGTGTCTTCAAATTCAGAAGATGAGGTGGCTGTAAAACTAAGAAACTTAGAGAACAGAAGTTTATGTCACAGGAATGTCCCCTTAGGCAGGTATCAAACTTTGAAGTTTGGTTTCAATTTTAAGTATGGGATGGTTGCCACTGACTGTAACTGGAGAGTCATTACTACAGTCAACAGCCAAAACAACTCTACCCACAATCAAAACCAGTTTTGAGAGAAGCTGTATAAATTAAGAGCCATTTTAAGCTCACTATTGCATAAACTAACTCCCCAGACAGTTAAGAGTACTGTACAGGTTAGTTAAAACAGTTCTTAAGCATCTTTGCACTCCAAAATATTAAAAAAAAAAAATAGAAAAAGAGAGAGGGGAGAAAAAGTCTTGCAGCAAAGAAGAATACAACCAGGAGCTTAAAGCTTACAGAACCATGCAAAGCTGCAATCAGCAGAATGTATCCCACTGGCAGTGCTCTGATTTAAGAAAAGCAGCTGACAGTTCTGGGCATGCTGGGCCTCAAATACTAAAATTAAGTCTTCCCCTCAGTGATCAGTAGCCCAAGTAATATTGAAAGCATAGTTTCAAACCCCATGTGTGTTTTTGCTTCCAGGACAGATGGAGCTCACATTGGGATAGAATTAATCTCATCTAATGTAAACACCTATATCCAAGCCACAAAGGGAGACCAACACCTCGAGAGCACAGTTCATTTGGATGATCTGTTTGAGATGCTTTCGTTAGGAAGGCATGTTTTGAATCAGCAGCTTCCAGAAGACAGCTGACAGATGACAACTTGTGCCGAGTTCAGCTGGTAGATTCTGTATCGGTACAGCTCACCTCCAGCCACAGCACAAACAAGCCATGTTGTGAAGGCAGGGAGCTGAGGCTCAGACTGCTGGGAGGAGCAGTAAACTCCAGAAGACAGCCAGATGGACACACAGAGGCAGAAACATCTTAAACTAATGCAGCTTGTCTCTCCCTAAGTCGCAAGCATTAGGATGCAGCTACGGCATATGGCATGTGACTTTTGACACTTCTGCACGCTTCACTTCAGGGCTAATGTTTCACAGTAACCAAATCTCCACATCTGCTGTAAAATGTGTTACTTACCCTCCTGCTGTATCACAAACACACATCAATATTCCTCTAAGATACCTAAATTGAGGAGACGTGAGTATTCCCTGCAGGTTTAATGTGCTGCTGCTCTCTTGCAGCAGGTGTGACAGATGGACAGCCTGCCTGAAGCCTCCAGGGTTATGAAGAGATGCAACTGGCATTCCCTTCTGAATGCCAGCCACCCACACCTGCAGTAAAAGATCTGGGGGGTTTTGTGACTGTAAAAGTCTCCGTGATGCTGAGCAGCATTGCTCTGTCTGGGCAGTATTCCTTCCACAGACCCCGAGATAAGTGAAAAACTTTATGTATCTGTAAAAAGGATACTTGCATCACAAGGACAGAGATTAGCCATTTGTCCCTGTTTGCTTGCTTCGATGGGCTTAGCATAATTAATTAATTCTAGAAATCTTTGACAGCAGTGGAATGACCAGATGATAACCTACAGCTTCAACAGTACACACTCTCACTGGGAAAACCTGAATTCCTGGATTGGGATTAAACAAAGTGCAACTCCTTTTACCTGGAAGACAGCCCTGTGATCTTCTACAACTTGCTCCTCCATTTCTACCATCTGGGACACTGCTTCATGGAAAGTAAACAACTGGGGAGAAACTTCCTCTTCCTAAAACAATAGTTAAGCTTGTTAGTCTGTAAATAACTATGGCCACAGAAATCATATTGAACGTGATCCATCCTATTACAGAACATGAAAAGAAACACGCAGAAGGCAGAACCTGACAAAACCAGAATGCAATAGTTCTAACAAGAAAACATCCATAAATAAGAGGAGAAGGCAATAAATTAAAAATGTTCAAAGAGTTAAGTTTAATTCATATTCACTAAAAATGTCCACTACTCCTTGTGAATACCAGAAAACAGAGTATTCCCTGTTAAAAGAAAAAAAAAAACCCGAACTGTAATAGTTGGTTGGAAGAGGAAGTCATGAGGGAAGAATGTTAATTTCTAGCAGGTTTTGATACCTACAGGAAACTCTGCTTTTACCTTCAGCTCTTCATTGTCAATACCACAATAGGTAGAAAAGTTTCATAAGAAAAAAATCAAAGCAAACAAAAAAACCTAACCACCAAAAAAAACACCATCAAAAAAACGCAGCCCAGAAGTGACATTCAACATATTTCAGAAAATAAAAATTAATCCTTTGGAAAAAAGAGTTAAACAAATGTTATGTGAAATATCTAAAATGTACGAAGTGATCAATACATTGGAAGAATGCTCAACTCTAGTTAAGCCACAAGGTTCAGCAAGGATGCTTTTGCTTTCTAAACTCCTCAGAGAGGAGCCTAGTCCCAGACTTGATCAATAGTTTATGTCTAAATTAATATATATGCACATCAATCCTTTATATCACTTAGCTAATATTTCAATGTTTAGCATGCTATTAGTCACTTACTGAGGTTCTGTTGCAGCAAGCAATCTCTCAACCTCAAAAAAACCCTTGAGAGGCATCAACTCCTGCAGTGCAGCCCACCACTGTGCAGGATTGCTCAATGGGCTCTGGGCTGTCCACTATTTAAGGAGTAAGATGTTTGACTTCCAGTCATACCTGCATACCAGCACCATGTCTGGGTAGCTACTCCACACAGCCCCTGACTACCCTGTTGCCATCTGTCCCCCAAAGTCCAGCTAAGCCAGGGGAAGCCATCACAACCCCCAAGGGTGGTTATGGCTTAAGGTGGGGGAGGAGCACACCACTACAATTTTCTTAATGATCTTGTTAACAGGCTGTAGCCACACATTACTCTGGATTTGCTCTGCGACTGTACTTATCATCATCTCTGCCCACGTAATGCTGTAGGCCACTCACGTTTTGCTCACAAAGCAGTTTGAGATCATCTCTCTGAGGAGAGCTCCCTACACCCCACTGTGTCTCCAAGTCCTCAATCTGACTGGAAGCATGGTGTATAACGGGACGGATCTCTCCCGTGGCACTAGGGTCCACCGTCAGCTCCTTCACCCTACAAGCAGAACAAGTTTCATTTGTGAATTAGTAACCTCCCCAGCAAGACAGTCACAACCAAAAGTAAAGCTCTATGGGTTTATGTACAATTAATTCATTTAATAAGGATGATGATGTCAGCTTCACAAATTCAATGTACTTTCAGTGACGAAAAGATTTTAGTCCAACTCCTAAAAAGCACAGGTCATTGAATTTCAACTACCTGCAGCTGGGTTACAGTCTACCTTCCAGCAAGCAGCATTTTCTGATAGAAATGGTACCACTCATTAACCCTTAAGAGCAAAAAAGCCTCCAAACCCTCGAATTTAACTCCTTAAAGATGAGTAATATTTGAAAGGAAAGTTCATTCCGCAGCCTAGAACAGAGCATCTTTCTTCTTCTGTGCAGACAATTAATCTTTAAAAAAAGTTAGTTCATCATTACCTCACTAGCTGGGGTAAAAGCAAATCCACCAAGAATTCTGAATAGTAATCTGCAGGCAAGTATATCTCACAGAATGAACATACCCTTTAATTAAAATAATTTCAAAGGTCTAAGTATCTTATTAAAATGTTAAGACTCTTGCAGCATGAAAATAGTTTAATAGATTGGTAATGATTCTGCCAAAAACAGCCCATTTAAAAACAAGTTTGAAGTGGGCATATCCAAGGCTGTGAGTATAGCAAGGTTTACAATATATTCTTCATTTTTCAAAAAGGAAAAACATTTTTTCAAATAGCACTGTTTTTACTACAATGAAAACTGGTCATATTCATCTTCAGAATCATGAATTAAGAATACATATGGATGAATTATTTTTTTTAATTTCTTTAAAATCAGAGATATTCAAATTACCCTAAACACAGACTTGTCAGATTTGGTCCACTAAATGTACAAAGATGACATCACCATTTAAAAAATAAAAAATGTATGAAGGAAACTAGCAAGCCTGGATACAGAGTGTGGATGTTTAAGGAGGGTAAACAAAATACTGGGAAGATGATTGCAGATCATGCAGAACTATTACCTGCCAAACAAAATAAAAACAAAGTATGTGTGACTCAAGGCAAGGGGACTAATGAAAGGTTGGTCTGTAAAATAACATAGCTAAAAAGAAAACTTAAAAATAAAGATTCCATGTATAGAATGAAGTAGACCTGGTGATTGAAGGAGAAAAGTCGTCATACTCATAGGAAGGAGAGAGATCAGAGCGACTGCCACTACCCTGTGAGAAGGGAATGTCCGAAGGACTAATTCCAAATTCCTTTACTCTGCAGCAGCAAAATACAGCAGCAAATTAAAAGAAAATGTTCTCGTAAACACAGTTAAAGTGACAACTCTTTGTTTTGCATATTAATGGTTTAACAACAAAGTTACTTTTTACATCAAAACACAAGTGCGCCAACACATTTTAAAGTTCTGCAAACAGAGTTACAGGTCACTAACAACAGCAAACAAGACCCAATTGGCAGGGACTCTAACACCAGTGTGTCCAGGAGAGCAACTCCTGACTTTAATTATTCCACTAAATGTCTCCTTTCAAAATATCAAGCCAGGACAGCTACAAAAATTTACATTGTTTCCTGCCCTGTCCTACCCCATGCACACACTGGCCCCCAGCACCTAAAGCCCAGCTGAACTATGAAAACGGAATGTTGCTAGGAAAAAAATTAAAATACTATGGAGAACAGATGTGGCAGCTTCACAGTGACAGGTGTTTACTTGACAACGAACAATTTAACACCAAGGGGAAGAAACACTATACTGACTATGCAAGGAAAAGCTGTTTCATTAGTTTTGCAGGGTCTTTTTATAGTCACTTCAATAATGTGAGTTCTACAAGGGGTAAAATACCCAGCAAGTCCCAATGAGTGTGCGAGTTCTACATGGGGTAAAATACCCAGCAAGTCCCAATGAGTGTGCAAGGTCCTTCCCTACGGGTCCGTAAGCAGGGGAGCAGATGCCTCCTCACCAGGAAGGAGGTTGCACAGACTGGCACAAGCCAGGCAGATTTGTTATGATCTCCCTTGGTCCACACTCAAAGACATCTGGATACTGAGAGGGGTGGGTGCCAAGCTTTCCTAGCCTGCATCTTGTGTCCAATTAGCCATCGGCCAGGGGTTCCCAGCCAAGGAGGAGCAGACTTGGCTCTGCCCTTACACTAAGGCAATCAGGCCACTAGATGGTAGCCTCTTCTGGCCAAGCTAGGGTTTCTGATGGGCTGTTTCCCTCCCTTGTGTTTTTCAGCAAAGCACAGAAGCGTCTCCTGATCTCAGTTCTGGCTGCAGGGACAATGCAGGACCTGATGACCCCATCTTCACAGACATTAAACAAAGGATAACTGTAGCAGGGAAGGGCTCCTTCCACACTCAGTGAAGAGAGATGAACACTTTCAGAGAGCAGTACAGGTCTCAGAGGTGCTGCATCAGCCTCTGGAGGTGCTGATATCCCTACACTGATTACAGTCACTGTTGGATTAACTGACTCTTTACTGAGGGGTCTCAGGTATTTGCCTGAAGATGAGAAGTATGACACTTCATGTATATGTATGGAGCAGACTGGGAACTGCAGGCAGTTCCACCAAGGGGACGAAAACAGCCCCACGCTGCAGACAGGTATTCCAGCTAACACCCTAGGGAACCATCAGGAAAACCCACTAACCCTAATGCAAAAGATGGTGCCTCCAGAGCAGGAGCAAAACTCAATAGCAGCATCTCCCACATTCCTTGCAACACATACTATCTATCTCTAGATAATGGCGTAAATGCAGATCCTATTGATTAGCTGTTAATGGTTGTAAAAAGTGACAATTTAAATTAAATGTGAGCCTGGATCAGTAATCTGGTTTCCATTAAACTGAAATTAAACAATGCACACATGGCAAAATCATTTGAGTAGCTAGAATAATTCTACAAGAAGAAACAACAGTTCCAAATGTCAGAGGTGCAGTACAGGTAGAAGCAGTGACATTCTCCATACCTGTTTGCATATCTCAGCGTATTCAGAGTGTTTTCGCATGACGCCATCCCCGGAGAAATTGTAGCAATCTGCAGGAAACACACCACACCTTAGTAAGTTGCTCTGTACTGATGAAATGGTAGATAATTCAAATCAACTTTATTTTTAAAAACTCCAGTTTCATTTGAGACCTATGAAAACTGTCTACTATGTACAGCTGTCCTTACAGAATGACATCTCAAGGAAACAGATGTCAAGACAAAGCTTCGATTTAATGTTTTTAATTGTACTTGGAACATTAAGAATTCAGTCAATTTTCCCCCATGTCATGGTAGCATGATATCTAAATGCAAAACTCTTAACTGGAAAAAATAAAAACTCCTCAGAAAGGGAAATAAGCAACTCAGTATAAAGTAAATCTAATATATCACGAAAACAACTACCAGATTATTACTTTTCTATATCTAGGTCTCCATTCAAGCAGACTGTACACTGATTTATATCTAGGTCTCCATTCAAGCAGACTGTACACTGATTTGAGAGCTCTATTTTAGCCACAGTCCAAAACTATTCTTAATAATAGTAAATATAAGCATGTGTTTATTCCTAAGATACTTTTTTTCTCCTCAATTAGAAGCTGTCTGTAAACATTACTTGATAGCTAACTTACTATCACATGTATCTGTGTTGTGGTTTTACCCCGGCTGAGAGCCGAGATCTACGCAGCTGTCTGCTCTTTAAAGGAAAAGAGCAGGGGGAGAAGAGGGGGGGGGGGAGGGGGGGTGAGGGAAGGGAAAAGAAAGGGGCAAATAACAACCCCAAAACCAAGAAACCAAAAGCCCGTGGGTTGGGATAAGGACAGTTTACTAAAACAGCAGAAAGATAAAACATAACAATGCTAACAGGACTTTAGAGCAAAAAATATATGAAGCTGTTGATACACAATGCAGTTTCTCACCGAACCCACAATTCAGGCCGTGCCACCCAGAGCTGTCCCGGAACCCGATCATCCCCCAAAAACCACGCGTCCCAGAGCTGTCCCTGCTCCTCCTCCCACCAGCCCCCCTTTATACTGAGCAGGACGTAATTGGCATGGAATACTCCCTTTGGCCTGTTTGGGTCACCTGTCCTGGCTTCGCCCCTCCTTTCTCACGAATAGAGAAATATGAAGAACTAAGAAACTCCTTGACTGTCTGACAGCAACTAAAACCATCAGGGTGTTATCAGCACTGCTCCCATTTTAACTCCCAAACACAGCATTCCATCCACTGCTACAAAAGAAGTTAGCTCCATCCTGACCGAAACCAGGACAATCTGGAATCCATAGGCCTTCCCTTTTCCAGTTAAATAAAATACCCTGAAGATACCACCTTCTTTCCAGCACTCAGCAAAAATAGTAACTGTGATCAGGCAACAGCAGTGTCATTATTTGTCCTAGCTTCTCTGAGCAGTCCAATTTTTTCATCCATGCTCCTTTCAGGAAAACCATAAAGGCACTTCCCAGGACAATCTCCTCTACAGTCCTACACCCTAACATTTTTTGTGGCAACACAGCATCATGAGACTGAAGCTGATAATCCTGGTCTTCTCTTTCATCCTGCTGCTGCCATTACTGTACATAAGCACAGGTAGTCATCATAGGAGGAATTTCTCCTACTGGGGAAAAAGGAAAAGTATGTGGTGGGAGGGGGTTAGAAAGTCTGAAGAGCTGCATACAGATGTACATTTAAGCCCCTTATACCAGCACACATCAGTTACTAATGAAAACAAGTGCAAGATTTAAAAAGCCCCACATGATTCCATGTCTCTCTATAAAGTGTTCTCAGTAGTAATTAACAAAAGCTACAAGCTCCTAGACTCCTTCCACTCATTTAACATGACAGACATGTGCACCTCTTCCATGGGTTCAGCGTTCAGAGCCCAGAGCACAGGGCAGCTGCCCTCAGCCCCGGGGCTGCTCCCGCGGCCGGGAGGGTGTAAGGTGCAGCTGCTCTGGGGGAGTGCTGCCGCACGGCTGCCCCGCTCAGGCACACGAACCTGCGCACAAGATTCTGTCTGTTGACCATGAATGACATCACGTGTCCTTGTCCCCCAACAAGCCCAGTCCAGGCAGGACAAGAGGACTCTGGCTTGCCTGTCGCTCACTTCCTCACTCATAAATCCAAATGAGGATGGAAAAAAGCTGTGCTACTTATGGGCAGATACATCTTTAAGACACGTAATGACCACTCTTCCTATTTCAAACATGGCTACATTGCTTATAATCCATCACAGTGGGATCAATGGCCCTTCTGGCAGACCAAGGTCTGAGGATCCTTCTCCCAGCCCAGAGGGCTGAGGGGTCTAGTGCTTCAGCTAGGACGGCAGCGCATGACGACGTTTTTCTTTCCTTGTAAATTCCCTGAGTAAAATTTTGCCAGTGTGTGATATTAAACCTACACATGAACCTGCTTACAAACCAGGCACACGCTGCCAAGGAGAGCTGAATAAACTGTCTTAATAAGAGAGTCAAAAGAGAACCCAAAAGAGAGGTAAGACTGCCGATCATTATCCACTATTCCCACTACCTGGCCACCAGAGTGAAAATCTCCTCCTTCCAGGTAACCAGAAAGGACTGGAGGTAATTCCAAGCCAAGGTATCTCCTACACCTCACTCAAATCAATATATACTGTTTAGAAACCTGTTGGATCTCTAGGCAGACAGCTTTATTCTGCATCCACCATGCTATCACAGGAACATATGCTGCAAATGCAAGAGCTCAATTGAACAAACGTGCATTTCTTTTCCTTCCTTACTTCCTTTCAGCTAGAAATCAGGATAAGTCACAGCCTCCTAAATGTCCTTCTTCCCACATCAGCATCTTAAGAAAAAACTTTGCTGATGAAATTCTTGATAAAAATCCCATGCAAACAAACACTAAAACCAGAATGTCACAAGTGGTTCCCCGTACTGAGAAACTACATGGCAAAGTAAGAGAAAAATGATTTTGAAAGCAGGATGTCATCATGAAAGGGCCTCCTTATTCTTTATTGTAAAGTGACTGCAGTTACATGAATGTGAAAATTAAAGAAAACGATTCAAGCATACTTCCACTCAGTTTCACAGGAGACTTTTTTTCATTAATTTTTAACTGTATTGAACATTAAATAAAGGGAATGAAAGCTTTATCAGAAATTTAACACCCATAAATGATGGATTATGTCCACGTGGATGTCTGATGAGTGGTGTTCCTCAGGGGTTAGTACTAGGACCAGCACTGTTCAACATACTGGTCAGTGACATGGACAGTGGGATTGAGTGCACGCTCAGCACATTTGCCAACACCACCAAGCTGTGTAGTGAGGTGGACACACTGGAGGGAAGGGATGCCATCCAGAGATACTTTGACAGGCTGGAGAGATGGGCCCATGTGAACTGCATGAAGTTCAACAAGGCCAAGTGCAAAGTCCTGTATGTGGGTTGGTGCAGTCCCAAGCACAATCACAGGCTGAGTGGAGAATTGACTGAGAGCAGCTCTGGGGAGAAGACTCAGGGGTGCTGATCAATGACAAGCTCAAAATGAGTTGGCACTGTTTACTAGTAGCTCCAAAGGCCAACTGTGTCCTGGGCTGCATCAAGAACAGCATGGCCAGCAGGTCAAGAGAGAGACGATTCTGACCCTCTGCTCTCATGAGACCCCACCTGGAGTGCTGTGTCCAGCTCTGGGGTCCCCAGTACAGGAAAAAAATGGAACTGTTGGAGCAAGTCCAGAGGAGGAAAACAAAGATGATCGGGGGCTGGAGCACCTCTCCTATGAAGACAGGCTGCAAGAGTTGGGCTTCTTCAGTCCAGAGAAGAGAAGGCTCTGGGGAGACCTAACTGCAGCATACCAGTACTTAAAGGGGTCCTCAGGAAAGTGGGAGAGGGACTGTTCACCAGGCAGTGTAGGGGATAGGACAAGGGGCAATGGCTTCAAGCTGAAAGAGGGTAGGTTTAGGTTAGATATTGGGAAGAAATTCTTCCCTGTGAGGGTGGTGAGGCCCTGGCACAGAGGTTGTGGCAGCCCTGTCCATGGAGGCATTTAAGGTCAGGCTGGATGGGGCTTTGGACAATGTGGTCTAGTGAGAGGTGTCCCTGTCCATGGCAAGGGGGTTGGAACTAGATGATCTTTGAGGTTCTTTCCAACCCAAACCAGTCTGTGATTCTATGATTCTGTTATTCCCGATAGCATTCCCTGCACATTTAAATGGTAAATAAAAATGTTATGACAACCTTGTAAGAAGAGTAACAATTAAATAAAAAGCCACCAAAACAAAGTCAGCTTGCTTGCACTTATAAAGAAGGCAAAGGTGATGGTGAGAACTTCATGAAATATTCACAAATGTTGATTATTTTATGTACAGAGAAAAATTTCCAACAGGCAAACTTTCCAAATCTTTATCAGTGTGGACACACTAGCTAGTGATGCACAATTTAGCTTTAGATCCTAAACAGGATTTATGAAGTTATATCTCAGTGGAAAGAATAGTCTTGTCTTTTCATCAGGAAAACTGAAGGAGAAAAAAGTTAATAAAAATGTTAATAAAAAACTGTTGTTTTACCACCATTTTTAATTAGAACCGCACCTAACACCTAAAGGGAAGACAAGGCTGCCCTAACACCATGGTTTTCATGTTGTGATCTGCAGGCTTCTTTGGCCTCTAGAGTAACTAATTCCAAGGAGAAAAAAATAGCCTAGCAATTGGTCTTCACTGCCAAAAGTTTGCAAGGATGCACAAACAAAACAAGTGGACATCAGTGCTTTTATCTGTCCTTTCCCCCATCTGACAAAGAAAAATCTGTTTTTTCAGACTGCTGCAAGTGCATGTTTATAAAACACACAACTGTTCATCACATCCATCCCAAGTACTTCCCCTCCTGTCAACATCCTGAAGCATATTCTGATGCCTTTGATACCAATTTTGTCTTTGTCATTTAAAGATTGTGACTTGCCACTGTACTTCCAGACTCTGTCACTTTTTCCAGAAGTCTGAATCAACAAACAATACCCTCGTGTAATTACAACATTATTAAAAATAAGCAAACAAACACACAAACTTCTCAAGTTAGAAGTGTTTCTAGATAGGCACCTACCTAGAAACCTGCAACAAGCTGTAAGAAAGGACAAGAAAAACTGAGAAGGGAGCAAGTTACCTGAAATGTCTCTGCTGGAAGTCTCACTTCACATACAGTGTCAGTTCAAGGATAAAAAATCCAACACATTGCCAGTAGCAAGTAACAAATTTTAAACATTAACAGCCTGAATTCCCAGTGACTTTTTTTTCTTTGTCACTCTTAGAGCAAATAGTTAAACCAGCCGACTTACCATACAAGTACGGGAGTTTTCTCCTATGAATGAATCTCTTAGCACCTGAGTAAGTTTACTTGCTCTGAAGGGAGTATGAGGTTTGTTTCGGCCTAAGGCTCTAATGCACTCCTGAAACAACAAACAGATGTAGGCATTTTTCTTTAACATTTTTCTTTTAGGTTGAAAAATCTAACACAAATGCAGTTCAAAAACCAGAAAACACATGCCTTAATTACATTGCTGTACCCTAAAATATCACTAAAATTTACCATTAACGTTCAGACTCAAGAAGTGTTAGGATTTTACCTTTCATTATGTTCAGTAGACAGGCAGGAACTTAAAAAGAATTTAGGAGCCTAAAAGCTTTCTGAATCTCATCTAAAATGTTTACATCTATTGTATCCAACAAGAAAAACAAAAGAAAAAAATGGTGTTGATGTTAAGTGTCCAGACAGGCAATTATTTCTAATTATCAGCTGCAGCAGCCTGGGTGAGCTACAACCTCTGCCAGCAGAAATAGTGTGTACAGGGACATGTGTTAATCCTATCAATTAAAATCTGTAGCTCTGATTCTGGCTCTACCACACACTTTCTTTACAGCTCAGAAGAAAACAAACTTTCTGAAAGCTTCCACGGGTCACAAACCTAGCAAGTATAGCTCCCTACTGATGTACTCGTTACTGGAAGACCCCTGAAAATGTAAGTCATTCCCTGTTTTAAAATAGTCTTCATGCGAAAAAAAAAGGGGGGGGGGGATAAGGTCTCCTCTTTTACTCACAAGGGTATGGGGCTAAACTAATATTTACAGTTGGATGGAGAGTTCCAGTGAGGAATACTGCACAGATGTAAATATTATGAAACTACTATAGAAGTCACAGCAGCAACTAAGTACAATGGAGTGCAAACCAGCGTCGCACTAATCTAAACATCGCCTCTGTCCGCTCAGACATAATAAATTACTTACACAAAGAAAGCTTAAATCTAATTTTCTGTCATCGTCATATTTTGATTATTAATTCTAGTTTCTGCCTTCACCTTAGTACTTTGTGTACTCCAGATGCATGGCTCCCTTGTACAGTTTTAACACGTCTACACATAGAACTCCTTCAAACAACCACACTTCAAAAGCTTTTTCAAATTACAGGTTTGCTTTTAGCAGTACTAACAGAGGGAATGGCTTTTGTGCTACATGAATAGTTCTATAGTAGTTCAATTAATCCTCCAGCTGCAGCCACATCCTTGTGGCCTTTGGAAATCTCCTAGAAACAGCTTCTTCCAAAAGCATGTGGGATGATAATCCAAGAAAACATTGCAACTGTGAAACAGCATAAAACAGAACTAAAAACAGTCTCAGAATAAAACTGCCATGATACTGAACAGAACAAGGGCAAGCTGGCTTTAACTAAGGTCATTATCTAAAAAACTCACCAGCTGAATTTTATAGAATGGACACAGCTCAGATAAACAGAAAGACTAAAGCTTGTTGAATGTGAATTTCACGTGCAAATGCTAAGAAGGACTCAACACTTAGAGGTGAGCAAGGCAGTGCATTCCTTGAATTCTTTTAATCTATGTGTTAATACTACACTTACTTAAGGCGAAAAGCAGATTAGTCAGGAAGAGGGCAACAGATTTTCAACAACTGACATTACAAACTAAACCCAGTAACAAATGTGTATGCTGAATTACTGATATGGCAACCAACAAGTTTTAATTAAGAAATTTTAATTTACTGTAATGATCTTTAGTTTGCTTACTCCTGAAAAATTATAATTGGATTATCTCCTTATTAGTAAAAGGTTTATAGGAGAACAGTGCCAGTTTCTAAATTAATGGAGTTTTCTACTTCTTTCACTTTTCATCATAGCTCAGAAAGCCAGGTAACAAAATGAAAACACTACTTCCATGTAGAATTCCATTACAGAAATAATTTCCTGTTCCAAAAATCCAAACAGGTTAAGACAGGACTGATAACCAGATGCAAATAGCAAGTCGTGGACTAGTACCAAAGATCACTCCTCAGAACATTCTGGCTTAATTCAAACTTGACAATAAATTCAAGGGTCTTGAAAGCAAATGGAAAAAGCTGCATAATTTCAGGGATAAATAGATGAAAAATGCAAAACTAACATATCACTGAGAAATTTCTATCTTCTTGTAACACTCTTTAGACCTCTGGAAAACCCCTACTTCCTTTTATTTCTCCTTAAGCATATAATTTAGATCACAGCCACTAGTACAGCAGCAGCAGAACTTTTCATTACAATTAAAAAGACAAGCTGTATGCAAATGAACTAAGTATGTTTTATTGGTATTGCACTGAAGGCCCTATCCATTACAGAATCAACAATTAAACTGGAAAAAAGGGGAAAAAACCCAACCAAATAAACCAGTTTGATTCGATTACAGTGTTTTGTGAGATCTGCTTAGTCAGATACAAGCCTTCTCCTAAGAGCTGATGCTGAGGTAGAAAACCTAAGCACACCTAACCAACAGACCTAAGTTCTGAGACATTCAAAACTACTGCTTCCCTAGTGACAACCAAAAATTTATTTTCTCTATTCAGACTGAACCACTTTTAATCATTATAAAACAAATGAAAAAAGCCATATCTGTATTTAAATATTTCTTAACTCTCTGGACATACTCTGGATCAATATATGAAAATCTGTGAAACAACTGTATCAGACAATTTGCTGTAACAAAGTACTCAAAAATGGATTCTAACTTTCAAGGGTTATTTTAAACTATTTGTTAGATCTTTCTCAATAGGCTGCTGTTGTGTTGCTTTAATCAATTAACAGCAGTCAATAAATACAATGGAAAGGTAACTTTATTTTTTATTTAGAAAGAAACACTTATTTACTGAGATTAGTGAGAATATTTCCAATTAGTATTTTGGACCTTGAGTGCCAAAGTCAGTCATTCGTCCTCCCATTTTAGATAGCTATCAGAAAAGACTTCAAATTCAACAAGCAGGGATTATTTGTTGAGGTGGTTTTGGGGTTGTGGTTCTTTGTTTATTTGTTTTTTAAACTACATGCATATTGATAACACAAGGTTTCTGCAATGTTTCAACTTGGCAATTACCAAGTGTTCCTTCAGGCATTTAGAGGAAAAATCAACACATTATTTTACCTGTCACATCAGTAGACAATGGAGACAAGCAAAGCCTGCAAAAAACACTCGTTTGAATAGACATTGCTATTATATGCAGAAGGCTTCCACCTACTCAAAGGCAATGGAAACATTTCAGTTACCTTGAGTGCTAAAAGGCTCTTGTTGATCTCCGCGCCTTCCAGTCTCGTCTGCCTATCCGCACTGGATGTATCTGCTCCTCTTTCATTGCCAGCCAGATCAATCAGAGAAAATTTACCATGCAATTTCCCTTTCCTTCTGAGAATAATCTGAAACACTGCATGGCTTCGAGATGAGTGTGCATTTGCAGATGTCTGGCCAGATGTCCTTTAAACAGAAGGAGAGAAGGGAAGAACATATGATCAGGAGAAGGAGCATACATGCTAAACATGGCACCCTCAGAATGCAAGTCTTCTCAGGGCAGAGGCCTGGGTTTTCTTACATATGTTGACAGCATGGCTGTAGTTCTTGTGGAAACTAGAGATACAACCCTAATAACTGGAGGTACATTGTACAGTAATACTCTCCTCAAACAGAAATGGAAACAGTAACCATTTTATTCTTGCTTTTAAAAGGGAGGTAAATCAGATCTTCAGAGATTTCAGACTATCAGAGAGTTGCTGGCATTTTTGTCTGATCAGGCAGCAGTCTATGCACAAGGCTAATTTTAAAGACAATGAAGCTGGACGCTTTGAAAAAAATTTACACTTAACCTCTGTCATTACATATCAAGGCCTTTGAGAGCTGAAGAATCTGGCAGTATTCCAGATTATAAACGATATGAATTTAAGTCAGTAAGCTGGTTACATAATGCATGCAGCTCACATCCAGTAGAAAAATCAGTACTTACTTCTCCCTAGGAGACAGGGGAACTCTAAGTATCGTTACATAAAAGGTATGCAGATTCCCTACTTGCAGCCATCACCATGGGAAAAACTATTGCATATTAAGAAGCCACCACCATGAAGAGACCCCCCAAAATATCAAGCTCTGATTCTTTAATGTACAATGAAAAATTGTTGAAAGCTATGGGAGATACCTGCAGCTGTTGCCTATTTCAATAAGCTTAAGAACATCTTCAACACACTTGACTTCTCGTTCCTGTAATCCCACCACCTGGACTTGCTGTTTACCATCTTCTAACACTCTCAATTTTGTCTTCCTGTTCAATAAGTCAAAAACCTTAAGGGGAGGGAAGGGGATAAACAGAACAGTTAAAGAGGATTTTTGAAAGACACTTGTTTCAAATCCCATATCAAAATACACAAAACATTCCATGGACAAACATGATAGTAAGTGTAAAGAATTATCTGAAAAATCTTTTATGTGACAAAAATCTTGTTTCTGAAAGAGAAATTGCACCTCCCTCAGAAAAAGCTCTGGTGCTTACCTTACCACTGTAGATCTCAAAAAATGTTGCATATACTTGAAGCTCTAACTTCTTATAGTTTGGTTTCTTTAGCATTAAAAAGACATCTCGAGCTGTGAATACATTTCCAGGACAAAAAGAAATCTTGTTACATATTTTCATTTAGTGAAAACTCATTAATGCATAACAGCTGCAAGCATAACAGATAGGATCAGTCAAACAGGTCTAAAACATTGCAGTTTTAACTGCCACATTACATCAGCACATGGCGAAGACCCCAAAATTATAAGCTTAATAAGCCATTATATTTATTACATTTTTACAGTTGTGTGTGTCTATGTAAAGTAAATGTAAAGACTACACATCCAGGAAGTACTTTTCAATTAACCAAAGCTCCATTGTAATACAAGATATTTAGACCCTTATATTAGTACAACAGGGAGAAGATAATTTATTGATCTGTAATTTGCAAAAAGCCAACAGACCAGTAAGGTCTTACCTGCAAGTGCATATATTCCCTTAGAACAATCTTGGTTCTTTCCTGAAAAGTCACCACCCATAGTCTAAATTAAAAAAAACAAAACAAAACAGAAAAACAAAACAAATTTATAGTATAAGCATCACAGAATTTAAGTCTTTGTTACTTATCTGAATTTCTCCATGTGTATCACATATAAAAAGTTTACTGCTGACACATAGAAGAAATACTTACATGGGTTTTTCCACTGCCTGTTTGCCCATAAGCAAAACAAGTGGCCATTCCCCTTTCAAATATGGTCTCCACTAATGGTCGAGCTGTAAACCTTAAATGCAAAAAACAGCAGTACTTGAGAAACTGACTTACTTTAAGATGTCACTACCACAAGGATGCTACAAATTTTAAGGCCAGAAGTGACAAAACTGGCCCTGTATTTTGAGAGGCCAAAGAACATCTCTAAAGAGATTATCAGCTCTAAGGCACTGAAATATCCTAAAAACATTAAAATAAAATCTACAAGCTCCCCTTTTAATTGACAATAAACAATATTATCTGCATTCAAACCCTAAGGAAAAAAGATTTCCTTCTTTTAATGATGCGACACAGCACAGCTTACTACATGGAATTTGGAGCACCCTAAATAAGACAGAATTAGAATACATCAAAATAGGACAGTGGAGCAAATAAATACTTAGGTTTTGCCAACACTAAAATCTGGCTACAGTTTTACTAGTCTGGTTCTTTTCCTCCCCAAATCAGCTTCCAGGGTTAAATTTAGAAGACAAGAGGCCAAACCACACTGCACAACCTAATATTTTGAGAACATAAAGACTCAAGAAAACAGATACCCAAGCTCCTCAGAATGGAATAACCTAGTTAGCCCTGAAGTATTATTTGATGTGTCAAAAATATTACTCAAAGTATCATTTTTCTATTTTAGGGACTTCATTTTTACTTAAAAAAACCCCCATGCTTATCACAATTATTTAATTAAAAGCTCCAAAAGCAAAGGGTAATCTAATGGAGGGTTACCAATGGAGGTAAGAATCTCTCTGAAAAAGTCTCTCTTTCTAAACTTATTCCAGGTGTTTACACATAAAGTATCTTTAATTCCACTCTGAAACCAACACAAGATCACTTACAAAAATAATATGGTCAAGACCAAGCCATTCAGCAACCAAGGGTTATGCAAAAAACTGTTTAACTGAATCATTAATTTTCATCAAAGATATACCAGATGACACCTGATCAGCCCTAAGCTTTTCTTTTATACTTCTTCTGGACCCAGGTGGCAAATGGCAAAGGTGAGGACTGGGAGAATGGAGAATTTCCCATTATTGAGAAAATCAGGTTTGAGAACATCTAAGGAACCTGAAGGTGCGCAAGTCCATGGGACCTGATAAGGCACACCAGTGAGTTCTGATGGAACTGGTGGATGAAGTTCCCATTGACTGGAGAAGGGGAAACATAACCCCCAGTTTTAAAAACAGAAAAAAGGAAGACCTGGGTAACTATAAACTGGTCAGTCTCACCTCTGTGCCTGGCAAGATCATGGAGCACATCCTCCTGGAAACTGCTCAGGCACATGGAAAGTAAGGAGGTGAATGGTGACAGCCAACATGGCTTCACTAAGGGCAAATCATGCCTGTCAAATTTGGTGGCATTCTCTGATTGGACTACAGCACTGGTGGATAAGGGAAGAGTGAGAGACATCATCTGCCTAGGCTTGTGCAAAGCATCTGACACTGTCCCACATGACATCCTTGTCTAAATTGGAGAGGCATGGACTTGATGGATGGACCACTTCATGGATAAGGAATGGACTGGATGGTTGTGCTCAAAGACATGAAGTTCAGCATGGCCAAGTGCAAGGTCCTGCGTGCAGGCTGGTGAAATCCCAAGCACAGCTACAGGCTGGGTGAAGGATGGATTGAGAGCAGCCCTAATGAGAAGGACTCAGGGGTGCTGATCAATGACAAGCTCACCATGAGCTGACTGTGCAATAGCAGCTCAGAAGGCCAACAGTGTCCTGGGCTCCATCAAGAAAAATGACCAGCAGGTTGAGGGAGGTGTTTCTGCCCCTCTGCTCTGGATACACCCCACCTGGAGTGCTGTGCCCAGCTCTAGGATTGCCCAGTACAAGATACTGGGCTGTTGGAGTGAGTCCAGAGGAGGGCCATGAAGATGAGAGGAATGGAGCACTTACTGAGAGATTTGGGATTGTTCAGCCTGGAGAGGAGGAGACTCTTGGGAGAACTTCTAGCAGCCTTCCAGAACCTAAAGGCTAACTACAGGAAAGCTGGAGAGGCTGTTTATCAGGGAGTGTAGTGATAGGACAAGGGGTAATGACTCTAAAAGAGAATAGATTTAGATTAGGTGTTAGGAAGAAATTCTTCCCTGTGAGGGTGGTGAGACCCTGGCACAGGTTGCCCAGAGAAGCTGTGGCTGGCCCGTCCCTAGCAGTGTTCAAGGCCAGGTTGGATGGGGCTACGGGCAAATCTGCCCAAACAGACTGATTTATTTTGCTGATTTATAAAAAAGAGACATAATTATACCTATTCAAAAGTACAGCGAAATACCAAGGTATCTAGGAAAGTTTTCAAAGAAGCTCTATACTACTCCAAATGGTACCATGCCAAAATGGTCCAACTTTACTTTTACTAGAACCTTTATTTGCAATCCTGATCTTTCAGAAATGTAAACTGTGTTTCTCCTTTAAAACTCAGAAAGCATACCTATTCAAACCAGTGTGTGGTTTTTTAATAGTATGGAAAACTTGCAACTTGGTGTTGCAGCTCATTCATTGAAAAACACTAAAATACAGCTTAAGTAATAGCAATAGTAAAAGTAGTCGTTTTCCCTTTCTCCCTCAAACTGAAGATTTTTTTTTTCAGCATACTGGAGAAAACTGGAGTAACTTGTCAAACTCTTTTTTTCCCCACTGTGACCCTGAAGTTCTGGTGAGAGCACCTGACAATACCTGTTTCACTCTTCTGTTATTACAAGTGTCTCTGAAGTAGAGTTTCCCCTCAAGTAATAATCATTATTGTGCCATATGAGGGAGAAGGAGAAAGCCTGTACTGTTGTACAGGTTCAAGACTTACCGTTTCAGATTAAATACAACCAACTTTAAATATGTTCCTATATTACCATTAATGCATTACATAATTAATAAAAATTGACTGGAGAAAACTCAATGCCAAAATACAGTCACATGATATGCCAAAAACATGTAAACACTATGCTCACAAAGATAAATAGCAGGGAGCAGGGAGAAGAACTGCTTTTTAAGCAGGAGGAAAATGATTGGGAGAGGCACACATCACCAGCTAGCTGGCTCTCCTGTAACTCTGCACTGTTGAGAAAGGAAAAATGCTACCAGTAGACAACCACCAGACAGAGAAATCTCGAAGGACAGAGGTCTGCTGTTCAGAAGTCTTTTGTTAGCATGAACTAACAGACTAAATACATTTTCCCTTCACCATCCTTCTCCTAATTCTATGAGGCAGAAGCTCTAATTTTCAAGGCCTTTTCGTAAGTCTTTAACTACAGATTTTCTGTTATCACCAATGGGATATTAGCATCCTACATCAAACAGGGCATGGTGGTAACTTTAACTTTGTAGTTGGACTAAAAATAAGAATTAATATAATTTTTCTGTCGCTGCTGCTTAATGCTATGGGAAGTACTTTCCACCCACAAGGAAAAGTATCTTCTTCAAATTTCTTTCTAATACCAACATTCCCTGAAAAAAGCTTCACAGTATTTAGACTGTGTATCAAAATTTTGACCTGTTGCAGTGTCCATCCTTGTCTCCTACCGTACCTACACCATTTAGTGACCTGAAAAAGGTAAGCTGCTCTTCTAAAATTTTTAAAAGCACGATGTATGTTATTCTGTGCCAAATGTGCAAGTGAAACAGAAGAACAGAGGAGAAAATGGAGATCCAAATACCTTAGGGCTGAAAGTGGATGTGTGCCTTTGTTGCTATTGTTTTTTAAAATAAAACAGATGCAGCATTTTGAGCAAGATAATTTAGCTCCATGCACCTCTGTGCTGCATCTGCCAGTTTGCTTCCAGAAGCCAAGCCAGATGAAGTATCTCAGCAACACAACCTCTCTTATCCTGTGTATTCCTTCCCCACCCTCTTCTGACTTGTTTCCACTTGTTTTCTTAATTATCTTACACACAAACTGCAAGCTCTTTGGGGCTGGAGCTGTCCTTTTCTTCGAAAGTTTCCTGAAAAGCCATGAGTCAGGTTCCTCAGGTGCTGCACATACCCTAACTACAAAGGCAACAGCCTGGAGGCAAATGAAGAGCTCATGAAATTGTTCGAATATGCAGTAGCTGAGGCAGGCAATACATGCTAGAGCCTGGAAACCAGCAGGGCTTGGTGGAGGTCTGAGAGCAGAGGTGGAGATGACATTGCAGATGAAGAATTCAGGATAAAGAGTTAAAACAAAAGTAAACAGGGAAAACAATGGAGGTAGCTATACATGTATCTGGTAACACAGAGCATAGGAGTTAAGTCCATGACCCAGTTAAGTCCACAGTTATTAACATGGGAGATACATGAGAAAAAAGATTCACAAAGAAAAGCATATACACATACCTGTAAACCATTTCATTGGGAGCTGTGTCATCAAAGGCATAATCAAAACGAAAAGTTTGGTTTTCTAGGTACCTTGTTAAATCCACTTTTTGTTTTGGTTCATGTACCATCACAACATCTTTACTAGGAATTGTTATTACATCCAGGTCTTTCATTAAAGTTTCTATAAAATAAGTGAAATATATATTTAACTAACAACACATGATAAGTTTTTACATTTTTCTCACTGTTTACACTCTTATAACATCTCAGCTCCTCCAAGTAACAACACTGCAATGGATTTGGGCTCTCAGTGCCTAGATAGCATCTGCTAAGTAAGAGATCTTATTTTGGAAGTCTTGTCATCCTATCCTACCAATTCCTAGAAATTAAAGAGAGGTTGTATCAAGTAGATTAGAAAAACCAGGATCATTAATTATAGCACTATCATTTGCAGCTCTTTATTTATTGCACAACACAAAGAATTTGAGATCTTTTTCCTCAGGGCTTCTACGCTGTTTTACTGCCATATCCTTTGAGCTTTTATAAATAACTTCTCTACTGGAGAAACTGGACACTGAAGTCCTATACTGAAACTTAAAATTTTAAAATAAATCAAATTACTGTTAGGGTATTAATTTTTTTGTGGTTCTACTTATTTTCTCTAAATCTTTAATATTACAATCACAGCTTTTAAAAAGAAAAATAATCACTTTCATTCTATACAGACATTTTCATTTATGTATTCCTTCTAGAACCTAAAGCATACATCTTTAATATAGAACTTCTCTAAAGTAGAATCCTGTCTAAAAATTGCCTTGCAAGTAGAAAAAGCTGAAAATGCTAATGATCCTCCCCATCACTGGGAATGAACAAAAGCCATCTAGATGTGATTTCAATAGTGCTCCCAGGTTATAATTACAACAATTAGCAGTAAATTGTAGTGCTGTGTAGTATGAGATGCAAGTCAGCAAAACAGAGAACCCAGTGATCCATGATATGCACAAAAATAAAGATCCTTTATGTGTACAGTCAGGATTACTAATGTGTCCTACTTGCATTTCTGTGAAAAATTTCTGACAAAACAAACTATTTCTATTTTTTCCTCTTCAGGGAGGTTACACAATATTGTCTTTCATACCCTTCAATTTCAAAATGTGGCATGAGAAATGCTGTTTCTTATGAAATGTGTGTTTTCAGAAGATTGCATCATGTGACTACCAGATTACCTTTATGGCTTATCCTCTGCATAGATTACTTCATTAATACCTTTTTTCTATAGCTTATTTGTAAATATCCAAAATTACTTTAGCGCCAGCCTCATTTTTATTTCAAAAACTCTTCTTCCTACAAACACCTCTGAACTTTTTAAATAGTTACAAACCACTAATACCCAAGATATTCATCTATCACCAAATCAAATCCTACTTCTGAATGCTGACTCATGCCCTATGACAACCTGCTCTCATTTACTGTAAATTCACTGTGTCCACCTTCAGCTCAGGTAGAAGGTGGCATTTGTCCCAAATGTACCAGATTGCTAAATTGTATTTTATTAAAGAGAACTTCCAATGCTGAAACACAAACTCAACAGCTACCAGACTCACACTTTGAATGCCCTTATTAAATCAGTTGTGCAAAAGTTTCAGTTAACCATCTTTTTGAGATTATGCATTTGTTTCAGATCAACACGAGAAAAAAATACAGGGAATAGGAAAACAGCACGAGTAAAATGACAAAAAAAAATAGGGGAAGCAACAATGTGGAGGGGAAAAAATAAGGTTAGAACTAACTATATCCTGGTATCGTGTTTTCCCTTTCCCATAGAATTCTCTCATTTTCCTCTGGATATGCTTCAAATAATCAACATGTAGTGATGCTCTTTAAATCCTTTAGCTAAACAAAATATAGTTTAAAAAAAAAACCCACAAAAAATCCCACTTTGAAAATGAAAATCAGTTTACTTAGCTCCGGATTCAGGGAGGCTGCAATCCAGAAGCACTTGCATTCTTAAATTCCTACTAAAATTAGAGAACTTCATGGGAAGACTGGAATTTAACTGGACTTGAAAACCTGAATTTTTTTTCCTTTGGAATACAGATTCCAATCTGATAACCAGGCAGTAAGGAGAAAAGTTGTCATGCTATTCATATATAAAAATGTCACTAGGGATTTATTCTAATACCTTATAGTTTTTAGTGGCAATTAATATGCCACAAGGGTATCCTGCCCAGCCTTGAGCAGCATCTTTAGGGGATATAAGTCTCCAGTTTGTCTGTAATCAACTAGACCTGCAAGGAGACGTTTGGTCACCTAACGTGATTTCAGACACCTGAATTGTTTGCTTGATGTCTGATTCAAGTCCACTCAAAAGCATAAAGACGTGCTCAAAGAATGTGCAAAAATGTTTTCACTCTCTGCTCAGATCACTCAAAGAATAGCTTAAAAGAATAGTAATCCTAATGCATTGTAACAATATTGAATAAATGACAGCAAAATTAATTCCTAGATCAACTAAATACATCCTTTATGACCTTGGAAAAAACCTGCAGTCTCTCTACACCTCAGCTCCCAGTCCATAAAATGGTGTCAGGTTAAATTCTTTTTCTCCCCATCTTTATCCAAGTTATGACGAATCTGTGAATTTTCTGGGTCTGTCACACATACTGTCTAGAGCAGCAGTCTCACCTCTGATCAGTATTTCTAGATCACTTTAACACAAATAACATTACTATCAGAAGCAGCTTTTCAGAGAAAACATTCAGCAAAATCTTCAATGATCATACCTTTTTTGTTGAGTGGTCGTTTTCGTACACAAACACATATCCTGTGCTCATCAATCTGCAAAGGAACCAGTCTGTTAGTGAACTACATTCCCCAGTTCTAGTCATATGATACTTTACTTGTACTATTCAATTAATTAACCAATCACTTAAAGACAAATTTGCGAGACAGTGAGTCATCGGAAGATGTACAAGCCCCTTGTGTCTGCACAACAGCCACGAACCCCAAAGGGAGAACAATACACTAACAAAACTCCCTGCAGACAGGGATCTAATCCTGTAGAGCACCAGGTACATTTCAGAACACTGCAAGCAAATCCAGCTCTAACAGGGTAAATATGCTAGTGACAGATATTGTCACTGTCTCTGACTTCCACAGAGATCTGATCATCTTCATTTAAGGCTTCTGCTCCTCTGACTTCTCTGCAAGCCAAAGGGCCTCATTACCTTCAAAGATCAAATACTAATCTTCATACTCAACAAGGTTTTCCAGAGATGCTTAACGGTTTGGTGTGCAGATGCCCTAGCATCACAGGAAAATTCACAATACAGAGGCTGAGTACTTACTACATACTGGTACTATTGTACAATAAAAGGGTATTTAAATTAACAATAATCAACCATAGCTTAGTAACCCAGGACCTGCTAATCTCTGTATTATCAAATTACTGAAAAATAAACCCGTGATATCACAAATATATATAAATAATATACATTACTTATTATTACAGACAGAAGTATGCACTGAAAATTTGAAAACTCAAATAGCAAAAACCACAGAAGGATAGCAAACTTCCATGTTTCTGGAATACTTACAGGATCTGCAGTCGTCAGTGGTCTATAATCCAAGCTTGCCCTGAAATCTCTTATCATACACATAATTTCATAGTTTGGGTTTGTCGCATCAACATCCTAGAGAAGAAAGCAACAGAATATTTCTAAAATACTTTTTTTTTTTCCAGAAATGTACTAACTCCAGTATGTTCTGTGTTTATTTTTAAGAAAAATACACATCAACTGAAATCTTATTTCTCTAAAAAATGCCAGAAATGTCTCAAACGCAAGTTTAACACCTTTTTCCATGCTGGTGTAGCTAATTTACTGATCATAAAGCGAAACAACTGTGTGGTTTCTATTTCATGTTTTTTCATTGGCATGTAACAGACAATAGCTTTTAACTGAGGACTCATTAACAGTCTGCTCAAGAAAGAGAAATGACTCCTGCCTTGCCTAAGCAAACACCTCTGGACTGCCTATGACCAGACAGCATACAATCAACTCAACGCTCAACCACGCAACAGTGGTCTGTCAGAAGAATGGGTGCATTCCATCACACAGGTAATACATGCACCTCAAAGGGCACTGCAGGCACCCCAGATGCTCTGAACACATCCCTGCAGGATCCAATGCGGGTGAATGGTCTTGATCCTACCACTGGTCCTGAGTTAACTCCTACGGTTACTTGGATGCATTGGAAACTTTTCTAATACTCCTCATACTGCTTCCTAGCCAAAGCAAACACAGGGATACACTGTAGGATACATCCAGGCTCAGAAGACCTAACCTGAAACCATTGTACCAGAGCAGACAGATGCACAGAGGTGGACTCTCTAAGCCTGAGCCTTCTGAGAGCTGAGCTGGTTCACTGCAAAAGCAATCAAACAGCCTTCCCATCAATTCTTCCCTCTACTGAGTTTTTACAATATTTCAAGATGTGCTGCTGATGCTGTACATAGCCAGCTCCAGAGATCATACCTTATTGTTGCATGCCCCCCCCCAAATGATATAAAACTCTTTCTGGTCCATTGCCAGTGCTGTTTCCACAACGAGCTTTCTCATAAAGCACTGCACTGGGGTTAACAAGCTGAAAGGGAGCCAGCTCTGTGTCCCTGTAGCTGTGACACAGCTGATCCTCCCCTCAGAAAAAACTATCTCCTGGTAATCAGCAGCTGACTGTACCTTGATGTTGTTCAACTTGACTACAGTGAACTCAGGAGGGGGGGAGGGGTAAGCAAGTGGCAGTGTGGTGCTCAGTTACAACTGGGCTTAAACCACAACACACTTCACAGCAACAGCAGCAGCATACACAAAGCAATAGAAAGGACAGGCACAGGCACATACAGGTCACCAAGGCAGAGCTTCCTCACACAGAAGTTTGAGAGTCAGATGCAAAGGGAGTCTTTACAGGAGCAATAGAATTTTAGGTACAGTACCACAAAAAACTTTAATTCTTTCTTGAAGCCAAAAAATATTTGTTCTTCACATAGACATAGTCACAGTTTGCATTGGTGTAAATGAATAGAAATTAAGAGAACATAAATTGAATATAGGAGATTATAGGTTAACTTAGAACCATCCTTCAAACATGAAGTAGAATGCCTGAATTATTTACTCGGTGGTGGCACTTCTCATGTCAGTTGCAGACTGGTAATATCTCCTCAGAGACTAACACATACACACAGGGCTGCCAACAAGATTACGCTACAAGATTTTCTAAAGCGTTTACACCACAGTGACAGAAAGTCATTTAATGTTAAGAGATTTTTCTCACAGGATTAGCAACTTGATTTCCTTCACACAAGTTCCTAGTAACTTACTGCCAAGCTACTTGCATGATGCAAAGCTAAGTTATAAATGCTTAGATTGGTTTAAAGAAAAAAAAATTAAAAATCACTGTTGAAACTTTAATGTCAAGCAGATGTCCTACAAAGCATCAAAGATCATAAAAAACAACTTATTATAATGTCGTAACACCTCCTGTACAGTACCAGTCCCATCTAAAACTGAAGGACTGATTATCTTTGAAGAACACATGGCTAGATAGGCAATGCAGAGCAGTTATTTCTGTAGGAAGAAAAAGGGGAAACAACTCTCTGGAGGAATACTTATGACAGCAATGCAACCAAGCACCAAAATATTTATCAGCTATGTACACAAGATGAAAACTTCTAATTGCAAGATTCTTACAGTTCTTAAAAATATTAAAGACTGAAAAAAGCACAATGACTTTACAAACTTCTCTTGCTGACATACATTTTCCATCCAAGGTAAAAATACTAACCTGAGCTCTTTTTTCTCTGAGTTCCTGCTGCTGTAACCTTCTTTTTTCACGTTTCTCCTGCAGTTTTTCAACTTCTTTTACACAATTAGATTTTCTACGTGCTTAAAGAGAATGATATAATATTAAAATACTTTCAGTGTTGCAAGAGTTTACTATTTACACTGTAACATTTCAATTACATTAATTTATTACTAATTAGAATTAATTTCTGTCGAGTATCTTTCAGACAAATCAGTAGTAGTTCTGAACAACTTTGGCAATTAAATTTAAAGTTCATAAATTAATTGAAAAAAAAGGGAATGGGACAATAAATATATCACAAAAAATATAATGACCCTCCAAAAAATTTCTGGACAGATACGTGTGATCTCTTGGTTGTAATTAAAAGAAAGCACAGCCAAATTAAAAAAAAAAAAAAACAATGAACAAACAAAAAAGACCAAAAAGCAAAGACCAAAACAAACCTAAATACCACTACCATGGTTAAAAAAAGACAAAAGAAAACCAAATTCCAAAAGTGACTGTTTAGCCAGAGTGCTCTGAAAAAGCTCCTTGAGGAAGCCCACAGACCACTGCATGTGTGAACTGTTTGTCCTTTAGGGACAACAACACAATCCAAGAGAATGTACACGTAACACCCAGAACGAATGAATCCTTGATTCATGGTTTTACATACAAGGGGGTCCAAATTCCTTTTTTGCAGCTTGAACTGGAGATATATCTGAAAAACTACCATTCTGTTGAGCGGAGGAAGACTGCTCGGGAAGCTGAGTAGGTCGCGCACGTGCAGAACCAACCGCTGCAAAGGAAAAGGATAAAGCTCATCTGGACACAGAAAAGTGTAACATTTCTGCCCAGTTCTGAATCACTGTCACAACGAGACAGAAAGAGGTCCCTTTCCAGACACAACAATTTGCTGGGGGTGAGGTGAACCCATACATGTAAAGTCTTTTAGTAAGACATTTGTTACGCAGCCTTTTTTGTCCTAGCGCGATGCACCAACACAGCATGATTATTAAGTACCAGTGCTGCACACACATTTTTACAAGATCTCATACAACCCATGTAGACAGAGCACAGCATGTACTTCAGCTTAATGGTGCCCCTACTTATTGCGAGGGAGGGGGGGTTGGGTTAGGTGGCTTTTAAAGGTTCCTTCCAACCTAAGGTGTTCTCTGATTCTATGAGATACGGAGTTCTAAAACTTACAGGGCTGAAAAAACAAGTCAGAAAAGAGGCCCTGCTGATTTCACATGTTCTAGCTGTCACAAAACAGTCCCACCCCACCTAGCCTATGATCTCTAGAGGAGCAAAGTGATACAAATGAAAGGCAGCAAAGTGTCACTCGGTCTGTGATTGGAAGAAACAAACCTTTCTGACACTATACTGGAAGGAATACATAATCAGTATGTCTGAACTTATCACTGATTCTGTATGTGCTAAGGATGTCTATTTCTGAGGATGCAGTGATGTCTGTTGCCAGTGAATGCAGTGGGAGTGAAGAGCATGCAAGAGCCTTCTGTAGAGCTGAATACTTTGAATTGTTTTTCTAAGAATTCGTTCAAGCAGCTCTGCTTCAGCTCTCCCATTTCCTGCACACGTTCCTAAAGAGTCTGCCAGAAGAGTACAAGTGTGAGGGTATCAGCCTTGAGTAGCAGCCAGAGATGACACTCCAAACAAAGGCCAGCTCACTGTGCAACATGGAGACAACTATGGAAACTGGTATTGAATGGGAGAGGCAAGACAAATGCCCAAATCATTCCAAATATGATAGGAGATCTAGTTTATAGCACAAATGGACTGCATGAAATAAGATGGTGTGCTGAAATAAAGCTTAATTACAAGGCCAATAAAGAACAAATGCTTAGGCTGACTGTGAATTACTAGCATGATATGCATGACCTATCAAAATACAAGTTATCGAGTTATTCCAGATCAAACAGATGGATGTGAAGAGAGTCCATCAATAAGATGTCTCAAATTTAAACCATATTAGTTTGAAAAAAATTATCCTTTCCTAACACCCCCCAGAGGCAAATGGCAGAAGTGCAACAGTGGTCCTAACCATCCACCAGAGGAGTCTGAACACTTGCAAAGATATGCAAGCCCGCTTGCTTTTCAAGTTTAAACAGATGGACTGGAATCTAGTCTGAATTAATGGCAGTAGATTAATGTTTGGAAGAATAATCACCACCATCATTGGTACAAGTTAGTTAAGTTTAAAACAGGAGAGAAAATGAAAACAATAATCAGTAACTGTTCTTTATCAAGTTACAGTTGCATTACTTCTATATTCACCCAATACACACCTTTCACCTATCTTCCTGTGGTACTTCAGCATTTTTTGGTAGATTTTTTCACTATTAATTGTAGCGTGAGGAATAACGCACAGGGCTTAAGCATTCTTTGAATGAATGTTTACACACAGACTCTTACAAAACCAAGTTAAAAAAAATGAAAACGTAAGAATTTTAAGTGCAATACTCAGTGTATATTGAAATGCTACATTAAACCGAAGCGAAGAGAGGATGCTTTAACTTTGCAATGTCCACAAATGATTTAATGTAGCCTAATTCATTAACTTCACATTTTTGCACCTTTAGTTCTTCATCCTAATCTTCCTCATGCCACACTGCTTAAATTTTCATATATATACTATAGGTGCAGTGTGTATTCCTCAATACACATAGGAATAATTCTAGGAATGATGTACCAAGTCTTTCATATGTCACATGTATGCATAGGGAATGAGAAATGCAGAACTATTAAGGAAGGTTAGATGAGCAGGACCTTCAAATGTTCCCGTGTTTTTTACTTCCTTGAAATGGAGAAAGATAACGTTTACCTCTGTTGTCTCTGGCAGGGTTGTCATTTTTAGCTGCTACCAAAGTTCGTCGAGTCTGCAAAGGAAGAAATCTCTGTTATTCGATCCCCACACTACTGAAAACAAACTACAGCCCTATGTCTGCTTCCTTCCAGTGAATGAAAATTACACATCAGTAATACATAGGACTGCTGTCAAATGCTTCCCTGGACAGCCTAGGCTGAACACTGCCTGAACTGTTGCAAGTACTGTTTTGAAACAGCCTCCAAAACCTCTTATCTATTTTTGCTTGAGATACATTTAGTTATTTATAAAAGTATTAGTTCCCAACTCCATCTCGGACAAACTTACTTTCAGAGACATTTTAGAAACCCCTACTCACCATAGAAAAAAGAAAGGAACATAGTTAAGAAGCTCCACAGATACAAAAGTTACAGCTAAAAACTCAAGCCTAGCAGGTGCATAAGGGTACTGTAAGTTTAACACGCACATGTTGCACAGACAAGACCAACCTTCACAATTTTGTTTACTTTGACTAGCTGAGTAGGTTGTGGTGTCTCTGGGCTAGGCTCAATATCTTCATCAGGTGCAAGGTCAGGGTTAAGCGAAAATATGCTCTCCAAGTCAATCTGTGCAAAAGAATATAAAATGCATTCATTAGTCTTAAAACAGTACTTACCCTCTCCGTTTTTCCTGTTATGCTTGAGGATAAACAGTAGACACACTTAGTGTTTTTACCCCGCAATAAGATAATTCAGGTTTCAGAATTAACACATGATCACTAAAACCAGGGTAAACTTTGGTCTTTGCATTAGCTGCAATCACAACTTTCAGGAAGGGGATGAATTAAACATAGATATACACAATTTTGTAAAGTGATCAAATTAAAACATAAGTAGCTAGTATTACTGTGGTAATTTGACAACTACTGCAAAATACGAGACATTCTGTAACCTAAAAAGAAAGATCTCTCAATTACTTGAAATTTCCCAGACAGTGCAAGAGAAACAGATGAATTTCAACCACCCAAAAGTAAATTTAACATCGTTTCCACTGTGCTTTTGTCATGCTATTTATTTACCTTTGAAGCATCCCTCATTCAAAATGTAAAATGTAAGGAGGGAGGGGCAAGATCTTAAAAATAGCTGGCTTCAGATGTATTGAAACTTGGTTTCCTATAAAAATCTTAAATAGCTTTGGTCTCTATAGTCTGTCACTTCCTCTGGCTGTAACTTTCAAAGACCTCACTACTATATGGATTCTCTGTGTCCAGAGAAATGAGCTCAGCTGATGAGATCACCAGGATTTTATCTTTTTTTTTTTCGTCTTCTTTTTCCTGTGTTTACACAAAACTTGTGAAGGGTAATTTCTGAGATGCTTCTCCAAATCCCAACTGAAACTGGTTAACATGGTCCAAAATTTAAAGAGGGGATAGCAAAGCATTACACACAAAGACATGGTTTCTCAGGGGAAGTTAAGGCTGGAAAATTATTGCCAAAAATAAATAACAAAAAACCTAACAGTTCAATTCCATAATATCACAAACACAAAAACATTCCTAACCTAGCTTTCCCACTAGTTTCCTGCCGGCCATTCTTCCTCTCAAAAATTTCATTTCTCTACTTGTAAAAAGAGGATAACAAGGTCAGCCTTTGTAATCTGGTTCAAAATCAATAGATGAAAAGAACTATTTAAAAGCTATGACACAGGAAGTCAAATTTAATACAACAGGAACCAGCATTTGCCCAACAGCTCTCATGTAAAAGTCTGGAACCAAAGAATCAAGTAAATTAGGTTTTATATTTTGTTTCCTGTGCAAACTCCAACATAGTATTAATGTAGACTGCACATTTTTTAAAAGAGAAAAGTTCCAAAACACTGAAGTTTACCTCTTTGCCTTTAGTATCCCCATTTTCAATCCATTCAACAGTTACACTTTCATTGTCTTCATTCAGAGATGTTACCATAGCTTGGTGAATTCGACCTAGAAAGCAACACAAAGGATCATTTATTGACCGGTGGAAATATTTTCCGAAAGCTATTTCCATCACTGCACTGCGACAGGCAGAGAAGGACAGGAAAAAGAGGGTTAAAAACATGAGGTGATAAATAAGATGATTCCTGGCCACACACACTGTGAAGTGGCTCAGACCGGATCCACCAGCAGAGACTCTAAGGAGACAGCATACAAGCGACAAACTCAATGAACAGAAAACTAAGTAAACAAAACACCACTTGAAAGCCACACAACTTGGATGTTCTTTTCTTGAGAGAAGAAAACTCCAATACCAGGAGTCCCTCACAGGCATTAAAGTCCCCTGAGCTCCACAAGGGTTTGTGTCCCTCCTAAGCTGATACATTAGATGTCCCAACACAGGAGCAAAGCCCCCTGAAACTGTATTTTGACATCCGTTTCTTACAGGCATCCCATCATTTGGTAAGTCAACTGAAATTTACAGTAACACAAATCATCATTTTAAAAACAGCTGCTTACACAGACTGCTGAGCTGGAGTTAAGGTGCTGTTGCTTTGAATTCTCCAGTGAAATACCCAGAGCCATCAAGCCCCCATGAAGTACAGTCAGACTTCAGTAAGGATCTGTAGGAAAATTTTCTATGTCCTATTTCCTATGCACAGTAGTGAGGAGCAATTGGAAAAGCAGATCAGTCATGCGCTGACACAAAAGGATCAAGACCCAGGTGTCAAATTGAATTCACATCTGTGCTTTGGCCTAAGTGTACCAAGAACTGGGGTTTCTAAAGAAGAGGAGTGCAACGTGACTGCTCCTCCAACATCCTCCTCTAACAAGCCACAGCACTGAAAAGCACTCTACCTGTCCTGAGCCACCCCCAGGTGTCTGAGGGCCATGTGCAGATTCCAAAGCACAAGTGCCCACCCTGGAGCAGCCTGTTCATACGTTGCTGCTACTGGGCACCTGCTCAGGGGCAAAACACTGCAGTCTCCATGCATCTGCTCTGGCCTAGGTATCCTCTGCCTTCTCCTTTCCTAAAGCTCCCAACCCCCCCCAAATACACTCCTAGTTTTCACCTCCAGCAATTGTTTTCAAACTTCTGGTTTAGCCACTTCAGTCATAATTTGACTGTTTTCCAAAGCTGATGTTTTTGTACAGTCTAAGCCTCCTGAGGCTTGCTGAGGGACAGGAAGTAAGAAAAACCTGACTAACATCCCATATTATGTCACCCAAGGGTTCAAATAACCAATGTATACTGCTAACATTTCTCTTATTGCACAAGGCTGCCGAAACATTCACACGTAGGTAAAGTTAAACAAAAAGAAAGGCTGACGGGAAGTGTCATGGAAGGTAACAGCAAATCTGGGTATGTTGATACACTGTGCAGAGGAAGAGATTACCTGAAACTTGGGTGAAGTGCAGCACTGGGGGAACTGGCAGAGCAGCCAGCACCCCTGGGCAGCACTGCTTTCACACTGGCAGTACTTGCCTTGATGGCAACATACGTTACATACGCATTTCTAACCTCTGCGCCTGTCCTTGCCCAAAGCACAAGATTCACTCCACCACTAAAGAATGTTAAGTAGTTTTCTTCACTCAAAAAAAGAAAAGCCTCTCTCTCTTCGCTTCATTTGTTTCCTTTCCTCTGGCATTTGCTATTTTTTATTCCCCTGACCCATGTTTTGTCTGGACATACCCTTGCCTTTGTGCTTCCTGAGCATTGCTCTCCCGGGACACCCTGGCTGCACACAGGGTCGATCTGCTCTGGATCCCCCTCCGAGGCACTGCCAGCCGGAGATGCACGGGCAGGGACCACTGTTGTGGTCTCCCCTCCATGCACCTCTACTCCTCCTTCCCCCTCACCCAAAGGATGCTGTGCAGGCATGCATCCTGCCCTCAGGACCCTTCCTGTGTTCTGCTGGTGGTGAGGCTGAGGTAGACTCGTTGAACGTGATGTTCCCTCACTTCATTTCCTAGGACAAGCATTTCTGTGCCTGTTTTCTTTGTGTGAGGTCATCAATTCACATCTCCATTATTTTCCTCTGCATTTAATGACCTCTAGATACTTTGTTGTAGAGCTGTTTCAACTCGCTACCTCGCCTGTTAGTGAAGTAGCAAGAGAGGCCACTGTCTCCTTGTGGCAATGCGACTCCCGCCGCAAGGACACGAAAACCTTTCACCACTGTGGGAACTGGACAACTCCTCAAGCTTATGTCAGTGTAATCTTTTGCTACTGTTTTAAGGCTTGGCCCAGTTGTCAATCTGGAATCAAGAGAAAACCAAACACATGAAAAATTCAATTTTAGATAAGGATACTCTGTGCAATGCTAAAATAATGTTGTGGATCCTACCAGATTCAACAAATTTTGAAGAAAAGCACAGTTTCACAGCTGAAACCTGTGACACTGTATTGGTCACAGAGCCACCATTTAAATCTTATTACTCGCTCCTGTTCTCTGTTACTTCTGACAAAGAATGACTAATAATTAAAAAATGTTTAGTCTTTGCCATAAGAAGTGAAAAGAGATCAAAGCAGGCTGATGAATGAATAGAAAATACTGAATCCTCTCAGAAACACAGCAAGCCAGCATGCTGTAACAAAAGAATCACAATAAACCTTCCATCTCTGTGCCAGACTTCATCTGCTCCCTGGCCAAGAAAGTCAGGACTGAATTAAAAAAAAATAAATTAATAAAAACAAAAGTTATGTCCATCTTCAAAATATCCTCAGCTTAAATAGAAAACATATACTATAATGTTTAAACTGGCAATGAACCTAAAACCTCTTTGTGTTACTAAAAGTTTACATGTTATTGAACTGCCAGAAAGCACATTTACATCTTTACAATTGCCTCTTGCTCCTCGCATACAGTATTCCATTATATTTTTCTAGTACACAGCTGAATACAGCAGCTGTGAAATTGAGGAATGCCAGCAACCAATTAGGCTGGCATAAACCTCGTCTAGCATATAAAGCAAGACCAAGCTGCAAATGCTGAAGCCTAAGAGCCAAACCAATCTGCAGTGAGTGGTGGGAAGGCAACATCCCTGATTTCTGGTGCATCTTCTAGAGTTGGTACCAAAATCTGAAATGTAAACATGCCCATGTAAACACAAACGTGCATTGGTATGAAAGCAAAAAAGGAGTAAGTGATTTGAGAATAACTATCTTCACGTGCATCTCAAAACCAAAAGAAAGTAGAGGCACAGTGCTGATACACCCAAGTCTTCACTCAGCCTTTCTTCGATTTCTAAGGCCTCTCCTCGTGGTTGGAATTCATATCACAGACTAAACTTTTTCTGGGAAGTCATTCCATTGCTATAGGGCTCAAAACTAATGAAGAAATAATTTGAAAATGCTATTATTTGGGTAAACTCGCTTTGTACAGTGTGTGGCAACTGGCGTATCTCCTACTGACTAAAGCATGTAGCAAATATTGCTGCAAATACAGCAATAAGACAACATGGGTACATGTGAAGCCAAACTACAGTTACCTTAGATACACATACATCACAACTTTCTCACACTAATCAATAGAAGTGAAAAACAAACTCTCCATTCCCTCTCCTCTTGTCATCTGACAAACAGAAGAAAGCAAGCATAAACATCTGCAGAAATAGCAGATAAATCCCGTCCATTGTAAGAGTCCCTAGGACAGCTATTGGTATGTGAAAAATTTTAGGAAGCAGAAGCAAAAGCAAGTAACCAGGGCTAAATCAAACATTTTAACTGACCCTCAGCCCAGGTACCAACGGCAACTGATCACAAAGAGCAAGTTGTACTTAGACCCTCCCTTACTTCTAAGCAAATGGTACATTTTCTGCCTGCAAAAGATCTCCAAAATACAACAATTTTGAAGCAGTGATCAATGACAGTACAAGAACCATGCCCTTTTCATCTCCTTAATAGTCTTCAGAAACCTAAGTTATCAGCACTAAATATGGGTTGGTGTTTTCTAAATTACAGTCTGGGCTACAGCACTGGCTGACGTGTGTGACTCAAACCCCTTTGCACTCTCCCAAGTGACTCAAGAAAAAGGCCTGGAAGAAGACCACAGCCTTCCCCACCCTTCTGCACAGTTAAAATGCACCCGCCCCAAAAGTCACTGCTCACACTTCTCAGGCAATACTTCTGTGAAGTCCCAGAAATATCTTCGGGCTGTAATAATTACAGATTTACACACAGGTTCTGGATCGGGCCAGAGAAAAATTAATAACTTGCACTAGAACCCTCTCATTCCTCCCCCTAAAAAACCAGCAGCAGGACACTGCTCAGCAGCATTACCTTATGACCATCACACAGTTGTTTAAATGTTGTCAGTACAAACCCAGGCAATTATTTTTAGCTTGCGCCAGGCTACGGCAACATTATTGGACCCAGCATTCAGTAAAGGAAACTCACAGCTTATGTGAGCTCATCACTTCTTCAGGAGTGCAAACGTGTTGTACTAGCTCAGGCAGTGCCCCAGTCAGCCAAGCACTCATGTTTTCTACGTGCATCAACAGCAGACATTTCGCAGGTGAGTAAAAAAATGAAGTACAACTTAACACCTGCCATAGAGCCTTGCTGAGGGATGACTACTGCAACAGAAGCTACCCATCCCTTAGAGGATTATAATAAGTATTTGTGACATAGCAAGGATTTTCCTAATCACATTGCTGAGGGACTAAAATGAATGTTATCTCATCTAGAAACACCTGAACACAAATGACCTTCAGCCTTGGTCACTTGTATTCAAAAAAACAAAACTGCAAGAAGTAGAATTTTTTCCACTCTTTAAAAATTAATACAAACCCCAAGATACATATATATAACACACACCACAAAAAAGGTTTAGGAGAAACATGAGTGAGACTGCAAGTCCAAAAGAAGCATTTACCAGAATTACTGTGGTCCACAAAATTTTCTCCTATGCTATGAGCTCAAATCATGGCAACTCTGCTGGAAAGAATTTCCTGATGTCACAGAGCTCATGGAGGAAAAAAATTGAACCTTTACCCAGCAAACCATGTCTGTAGCAACCTTCCAGGAAAAAAAATCCCAAAGAAAAAGAGAACTCCATGCTCAGCATCTTCAGCAGTGTCCACCATGGTGATGTCACCATTCGTGTACGTCAGCCTTTATCATGGTTCTCCCTGCAGCATAGGGACAGTCCTGCTGGTAAACCCCCAAGCCAAAAATGGCTGATACCAGTGACACGTTTCCTTTTTCCAAACATTCATGTTCTTTGTACCTATTACAGTTATGTTTCAGTTTTGTTTAACTATGTCATACAGATTCATTTCAGTTTTGCCAGCCTTAAATATTTAATTCAAATTCTATGGAATATTTTAAAGATATATTTTACTATTTATGTGAATGATCTCTAGCTACCAGCTCATTTTGTTCTATTCTCTAAATGCACACAGCAATACCCAAGTCCTTCACATGGCAAGCACGTTATAACCACATTTTATGATCTCTGTAAACCTCCAGAATGTAACAGGAATTTTTAAGAACAGAAGCTAACATTACTGAAATAACAGTTCCCACATCTGCCTGCATATTTCATCTTTGAATTAAAACCCAATTCAAGCTACTCTTGCCTCCATCTAAAAAACTACCAAACCTAGAAAAATCCCCATCTAAGATAGGTATCTAATCTCTGTGTAGAAAGCAATCAAGTGCAGTGCTTTAGAAAAACAAAGCTCACAGATCTTTACTGACAAACCACTACCAAATAGTGGGGAGGAGGGAAGGGCGGGGGTGGAACAAGACAGAGACATGCCACTGAACTTTGTATGACATGCAGCTTTAAAAAACAAAGTGCATGCACATTTAGTGTCCCTCATGCAGTAAATAGGACACAACTAAGTTTTTGGTCCTCCCACATTTAACACCAATGAGCCCCTCCACCCCAAACCACTAAATTACAATCCATGCTCAGCCTAGCTGAACTTGTTAGCTGCCCACACTGACGCACCTCCTCTAAAGCAGTTACCCAGCTCTGCACCCAGTGCCGCTGTCACGTTTTCTGCTTCTACAATAACTGTTAAATCGACAGTTTTTTCACATTGTGATTACGTGGGGGTTTTCTGCTGACCTTTCATTTTGCAAGCTGATCTCTAAAATTTCCCTTTACATTCAAAGCAAGTTTCCTGTGGTTTCCCTAGTTAGAGGAACACTTTGTATTTTACTTCCCTTCAAGGTACGTCCAGTTTCTTTTGGAGGTGGGGAGCTAATACTCTCTCAAGCACATTTTAAAGGGCTTTATTTCACATTAGCATCTCCTCTTAAACAGCTTCCCCTTACTTGCTTTCAGAAGCTTCAATTACCAGTGAAACATGGCAGCCACTCCATTGGCTTCACAAATGGTTGCCAGAATCAGCTCACCACGACGGCACCTGGAAGCCACAGCGACGCGATGCCTCTGTGGGTGTCAGTGTCAGAGCAAGACAGGGAACCTGTATCTAAAGCAGCTCCATTCACAAAGAAGCATGGTATCAAAACCACCAACAGATGCACTGATATTTAGATATTTATCAGCAAGTTCTCAGCTGAACAGTGCCAGTCATCCTATCACTTCCATGACCGGATAAGCTCTCCACATATAGCTTAGCCACAGACAAAAAGACACTTGAAAGGCAGCACCTGCCCAATCATATCTAATACATACAACCCTAAGTACCACCCTAGAAACCCTTCAATAAACAGAACACCTATTTCACCTTTGTGTTATCAGGCAGTCTGCCTCTGCTATCCAGCCCCAAAAGTTGCACTAGCACCTCACTGTCAACATACACAGACCATTTTTCCAGATTACATATCTTCAGTCATTTATTAGTCCCTGCTTTCTTTACAGCTTGTACAAACATGCCCATACAAGAACAGTGAGCCTACCTCTATTCGTCTCAGTCTTTCTGGAGTATCTCTTTTTCCAACACTGGTAGCCAGTGGCAGGTGCAATATCCCACAGGAGACGCAGACCGCATTCCACAGAAGCACTCACTGCCAAGTAACAGTGATTCTGAAACTGCACCCATTTTCCCCCTTGTCCTTTCACCCTGGTAGGGCACACCTAATTTTGTGATTAACTAGAGTATCAAGATTTTTCTCTTGTCATTTACAGTCTACGACCTCCAAGCCTATAGCACAAGCAGATTTACTTTGTGCCACATTTTACCCCAGTTTTTTCATTTCATAGCTCCTAATCTTCCCACATGATACAAATCTCTCCCACTCTAGGACAGTAATGAAGTCTCCCAAGAACAATGTTACTATCTGTGTTGTGACCTGGAACAAGTACCTCTCATGAATGGTAAAAAAACAGCCAATCAGTTCAAAATTGGGTGGAAATTATTAGGTATGCCATCAACACCTGCCTTAAATACTGTATTAAACTTTATAGGAATAATTTTTCATAGTCTATGAAACATTTTACTGAAATTTAGAGAAACTTACAGCTGACCTTCATAATGGGTGCAAAGCCTCTACCATACTGACCGCCCGTGGGGCCGAGCTCAGGGCATGTCAGCTGGTGCTCAGCTCTAGGACTCAGGACCACATTTACCTGCTCCACCTCTAGGAGACCAGTTTGGGGTGCAGAGACCATAAGCACTTCAGCATCTGTCCTCCACTGTTTGCTGCTACTTTTGGTCGAGGTACTGTACACCACTACAGTACTTCGACTAGATTTGCCAATTTTTCCCCCTCATTTTACTGCAAAAATCCTGCTTATCATTGCAGGATGAGCTGCAATCGCTTCTGCAACTGGTATTAGCATGATGGCCGATCGATCCACAACCTAAAATCCTTTTATTCAGTTACACTGTTTTTTCCTTGTGGTACTCCAACAGTCAACTTTTTTTTTTTCCTTTTTGACAGGGAGGGGAGGTAACTACTAGGAGAATCTACCAGTTGCTGTCAAGTTACATTGTGTCATGCTCCTCCTAAAACGCAGTATAACCCCTTACCAACCCTCTCATGTGCAAGCAGCATGTGAGTTGAACTCTCTGCCTTTTTTCCAGACCACACAGCATGGTCAGAAACCGTAGGACAACTTGTTCTAGTTCATCTAGGGGGTTGCCTAGTGCCACAGACTGAACACCCCTTGTTGGAGTACATCACACACATACCTGGAGTGTACCCTTCAGCTAAATTTCTTCTAAAAGAAATGTAGTGTGCTCCAAGGACGTTTCCAGAGAGAACTAAAGCATAGCACAACAAGGTAGAGGATGATCAGAAGATAGATGCTCAAAGTCCACTCTCAAACCTGACTGAAACACTCCTACTGGTGTGCCCCTGCGGTCCTAAGCAGTACACCTAGAGCCCTGAGACCTCTTAATTTAAATGTTTATATTTATTCACTCTGACCAGAGCAAGATAGTGAGAAAACTGCACTGCAGCCTCCCACTATGATGCTTTTAAAGCACACACCAGAGCATGTGTTGCATATGCCCAGGGATGTGCACAAGAATATTAAAGTGTGATGCTTACTAAAATGCAGGAGAACTGTCCGAGCAGTGATAGCCAAAAGGATGAAGTTCAGGTCTCCTCTTGCAAACCAGTCAAGGAAGTTTAGGTTTTCTATCGGAGGTGGGTCATCTGGTTCACTTCAGGTGAGAGCTGGGATGTGACCTAGCACATGTGCAATGAGAATGATCGTGGTACCAAGACACTAGACTAAAATGAGGGGCAAGATAAATTTACGATCAAACCAAGAAATACTTTAATCCCCTGTAGAAGACTACATGCAAACAAGTACTAATGAAGGGGGGATTGGGAAAGTGCAGCAGTGTTCTATTTTATGATATAGGACTTTCAAAACTTTAGCTAGAAATTACATCTTTTTCCAGCCTGGTGTTAAGTTACTCACTGAATTAAACTTAATTTGGGGCCAAATCCTTTGGCAAGGCAGCTTTTTGTCAGATGCCATGATGTCAAAAGAACCTCTTAAAAACAAGGGAGTACACACAAAGGCGGTAGAGGAGCCTCAACATGGACAAAAGAAAGATATGGCAACCAGAGAAAAATAATCTAACTTATGGATACACAATGCTAAAACTGTAACTAGAAGTTACAGCTCAAGTAAGAGAACCTTAACAGTTGATTTCAGGCAGGTAAAAGCAGACATGTACATATCTATGCAGCAATCAAGGAACTTGCTGACCTCGCTTCCACATGCGGTTGCAGACAGAGTGAGAGTTGGGTCAGAAAGGTGTTAATAAATTCACAGACAATAGGTCTATAAACAGGCATTTAACAGGACTAGGCAAAGCTGTACTACTACTACTACTCCAAATACAAGTCTAGATATTGGTGGAAGACTGCGGACAGTGGCAAGGTTGATCCACTGGAGCACTTCTTGTGGAAGTAGCAAACATACTTCAAGGAGCTGGAATAACCAGCAGAAACACATCAACCTTTTTAAAAAAATCAGTTTCTCCAATTTCAATAAAAGAGAAAGAGAAAAAAAAACGAAGTGCTCATTTTCTTTTCATGAAGTAATTTTCATTTTGTCATATATTCACATGGCAATCTCCCTTCAAAACTGTAATTAAAAGACTAAACCATGCTGTGGTTTTAGCCGAGCTGGCAGATCTGAACCATGCAGCCACTCGCTCATTCCCCCATTCCCAGCCCACAATGGGATGGGGGAGAGAAATGAAAGACTAAAAGTGAGAGAACTCCTGGGAAAAAATAGTTTCAGATGACACACATAATAATCACACAGGTGATGAACAGCACAACTTCTCACCATCTAAGACCGATGCTGCGCGAGACTCCCAGTTGCCCATGCAGCCTCTCAGCCCACATGTGCAAGCCAAGCAAGATAAGGAACTCATTCCCCGCTTCCCATGGACAGGCAGGTGTTCAGCCATCTCCAGGAAAGCAGGGCTCTGTCATGTGTAACGGTAACTTGGGAATACAAATGCCATCACTCCCCTGCTACCATTGCAGAAGATCCCCAGCTGCTCCTCTGCTGCCTCTCAAGCCACCCCTAGTTACAGACTGAACATGACATCATATGCTACAGAATATCCCCTTGGTCAGTCTGGGTCAGCTGCCCTGGCTGCGCCCCCTCTCAGCTCCTTGGATACCCCCATCTTCTCCTTGGCAGGGCAGTATGAGAACTTGAAAAGTCCTTGACTGCTTGGCAACAACAAATCCATCAGTGTGTTATTGAGTTTATTATAATCCCAAATCTAATAAAGAGCACTATACATGCTATCAGAAAGAATATCAATTCTATACCTGCCAAAACCAGGACTAACCAAACCAACAACAATCTACCCATTTTCCTGCACAGTTTTCCAACACCTGCACATATCTTTCATGGCCCATATGCACACCCAACAGTACTCATATTTAAGGAAGATTACACAATGACAGCTGCAAACTGTATTCAAAATGAGACAACAGCATTGAGGTCATGATAGTATTTTCTGGCCTCTGTAATGTTTTCCTTTTACCACCATTGGGTAAGTGATGGTTTTCATTCAATTCCTGGTAATAACATTCACATCTTTCCTATGAGTTGAGAACTCGTAAACAAGTTGCATGAATAGTTCAATGTCTCTCTATATATACTGTTTTAGTTTTGCAAAACTACACATACTTTGACATCTTCTTGCACATCTAGTCAGCAGTTCATTGGAGTCCTGTAGAATGATTTTGCAGGCAGCTCCTTTAAAATCTTTATAAAGTGCTTCTGAAAGCTCCTCTCAGAATACTTCGTCAGAAACTTTTACAGATTGAAGTCCTCCATGTTCAGTACAAATTTCAATGAAGTTATGGAGCAAAAGCAGATTCAGTCAAGTATCTTTTCCAAACAGCAGCATGGTTTAGAGGTTGTTGAAAATTTTTTTTTAATTTATTTTTAGCTTTTCTACAACAGGATTTAAGATTGTGCTGGATTCAAATACCCACTGCCAAAAGATTGAGATGACTTTGCCAGTCTACTCCCTCCCTTCCCCCTTTCTCATTTTGTTTGTTGCTTGAATACATGGCAGAGACCTCCTTTTCTTGATTTTCTCTTCTTTCTCTGAAGCTGACAGTAGCTGCCTATAAATAGTAGCTTCTGCATCCCATATAGTATTTTTTACCAGTACCTTCCAGATGTTGTTTACCAGTACTTTCCATTTTGTTCTTTTTTTTTCTTAATTTCTCTTACTTTACAATATTACCTTTAGTAAGAATATCTGACATTACTTAATTTATTAAAGAGCTGCCAAATGTAGCTCAAGGCTTAAAGTCAGAAGCCTTTTTTCTTATACCAGTTTAAAGCCTGTTATGTCTTCCTTATCTTAACGTAAGTTCTAAAAGTACTGGTTTGAACTTTTTCTTATTGTTTTGTAAGAAAACTTTGAATAATATATAAATTATTCTCTGTGGCTTGATTAAAGTCTATTGTTACCTAAAAATCAATCAGGTTGTGATTTGTATTCTCCACATTCACTACCACCTGAATTCCTATTCGATTAAAACATAAGGTGAACTAGGAAGTTCAATTCATAGTAGGAACATGAAAACACAACCCTAAAAAGAATCAGAAACTTGGACTATTCCAAAATCTAAGTGTGCAAACTGAATTAATTTCCACTGCCCTCTTCCTAGAGACAGAGATCCTCATCCCTGTGTCATCATGCATGCAGGCATCTCTAACAAGCACTTTTATAGATCCAACAGTAAAACACCTCAAACTCCATGTATAGCTCAGGCACCACAGGAAAGAAACACAATTTAGTGATTACAAAATATGAAGCACTGTGAGACAAAAATTCTGGACCCAAACTCTACAGGGGCACAATTTCTCCATTCACAGATGCATTCAGTGTGTTTATCTATTGAAGGCAACTCTGAACAGACTATCCTCTAAGCAACAGAGGAGACTGAAAATAGTCACACTTCCGATAACTGGGATTACAGAGAGCTGTCAGTGCCTGACTGGAGCCATAGGAAACTCAAACTTGTGCTTCACAAAGCTCCAGTGGGATTACTGATAACTTGAAAGCTAGTTACATTCCCTATGTGAAAGACATGACCACCCACTGATAAAAATGAAACCCAAGTATTTTTTATTATATGGAAGTTATCTGAAGTAACTTTTTTACTGCTTGGAGAAGGAGTTTTACAGAGTCCACCTTGCAGAAGTGGCAAGGAATGCAGCACACTGGTCCCTTTACAAGTCTGGGAAATTTAAAAGCAGTTCATGCTTGATGCCACCAGAATTGCCACTAGGCAAAAACAGTAAGCCATACCAAAAGCATATTATTTGAATAAAGTAAAATACAAAAAGCTCTACTACCACATTCAAGATGCAAAATCCCCCATTCTTCTTTCTCAAGAGTCAAATATATGATCAGACTCAGAACTACTAAACAAGATCCCTTCCAAAAACCCAACACCCTCCCCCAAACCTGATAAAGTGTCTTAATTACTAAATCTAACTGACAACTCATGTTTTTTAAGATGTCACTTAAAGTTTTGGTTAGACATGCAGCTCTACACAGCTGTCTTCAAGAACCTCTACTTACTCCTTTTAACTAAGCAATTCTAACATTAACTCGGGTTCCTAGCAATATAAAAGAACAAACGTATTTAGATTGTAATAGTAGAGTTATCAAAAGTCTTCTAGGCATGTTCTGCCCATGTAAATGATTCAGTGCACTACACACATTTAATTAAAGAAAAAGAAAGCATAAGCCTGGTAAATTCATTCTTTTGTCCAGGTAAGGTAATTCTAATGTAATTTTTCAGAGAGGCACACAGATATAAAATCTAGTTTTACACATTTAGCACAGACCAAATTCAAAGACAGCAAAATTAACTCCACTTTTCAGCAGTGAAATGGCAAAGCTATCTTTCTAACACTCTCCCAGAGAACTACCCATGGCTGCTTTTTCTTCCAGAAGCAATTACCAGACATTGGGAAGCGTGGTAGGTGTACTTCACCATCTTCTACTAAATCAGTGGTTTATTTTTAAGTTACAACTGTTTATCATAATACCTTCTGGGCACGTATGCATGTATAAAATGCATTTTCAGGGTTCCAGTCACTTGTTGGTACTGTCTCATAGGTAAATACTCACTACAAAATTCAGAGTCCCTTTACGGAGATCAAAAGTGTGAGAAAATCATGTCAATCACCTCTTTATATTGGGAACATTATGGCAAGCTACAGTGTTGTGGTTTAGCCCTGGCCGGAGGCCAGACGCCCACCAAAGTCAGTCTATTACTCCCCTTCTTACTTGGACAGGGGAGAAAATATATATTAAGAGGCTCAGGACTCAAAATAAGGACAGGGAGAGATCATTCGGTCAGCAGTGACATGGGCAAAACAGACTCAACACAGAGTGAAGGAAGAAAACTACCTAATTTATTACACTACACTACAAACAACAGTGAAGAACTGGAGTCAGGAGTGTGACCAGATCTTAAAAAAAAATGTAACCAGATCTTGAAACACTTTCCCCCCCACCACTCCCTTCTTAGCAGACTCTAGCCAGAATTTTGCTCCCTTCTTCCCCTCCGTTTGCAGTACTGGGGGGCAGGGACTGGGGAAATGGGGTTCTCGGTAGCACCTTTCCCCCACCCCTCCATTCTAAGCAAACTTCCCTTTAGCCATGATTTTGCTCCCTTCTTCCCCTTGCTCACAGGGACTGGGAAAAATGGGGTTCTCAGTTACTTCTTCATGAGCTGTTTTCCTTTTCCAGATCTTAAAACACCTCTAACCTCCCCGCCGGCTCCCTTCTGAGCAGACTTCACTCTAGTCATGATTTCACTCCCTTCTTCCCCCCACCCCGATCGCAGGACACGGGGGCTTTGGTCAGTCCCTTACAAGTTGGTTTCCTTATCAGCCAGGGGGAGTGGGGGGATTCATTCCACACTCTCCCCCTGCTGCACCTTAGGGTCTCACCCATGGGAGACAGTCCTCCACAAACTTCTCCAACGTGATTCCTTTCCCACAGGGCTTTATCTCTTTATCACAACAGTCCCAGTCCTCCACAGGGTTATGAGCCTCCCCCAGCAAACCTTGGTCTCTGCACAGCTCGTTACACCTTCTCTCTCCCTTCTCCAGGGGCAAAATGCAGCCACTTCCTGGTTGTTTTCTCCTATATGTGGTTCTCAGAGGCGCTGTGACCATCTCTCAGGCCACAACTTTTGGCCTTGAATTGCCTGATGTTCACACTTTTGAGGTTGGCAGAAAACTGTAACTGCTGCTTACAAAAACTGTCTCAGCAGCACAGCCTCACAAAACTGCAACATACAGGCTTTGTAATTCTTCAAGTGAAAATAAAAATTAGTATTTAGACCGCAGGTTAACAACTGGAAACATTTTAAGGAGACTAATGTGGACAGAAAGAGAAGAAACTGCGTGTATCTGTACATATCCAACTCGAACAGGTTATAACTAACAGCAATTTAAGACATTCTACTGGTTTATCATAGGTTTAGTTCCCTGCCCTCCCTTCCTCATCTCCCAGCAACACATTTAACTAAAAACTAACACTGATTCAGTGACAAAACCAGCCTAGACTTAAACATCTTAAACAGTTGTGGAGTCACATAAATAGTCAAGATTAACTGTAGCTAACTTAATTATGGCAAGCACCTAACAGTCTTAAGCAAGTATAAAAATCTCCATCAAAACCCAGGAGAAAATGATCCAAGCAATATAGCTAGGAGCATTCATTTCAGTGTCTTGTGTTTACTTCAGTATTGAGAACAATGGAAATAAAACTCCAGATACCAAGTAACAATGAAACCTGGGGGTCTGGAATACACAACTGCAAATAAATTGCTTTAGAGGAAATGTCAACTATTCCCTCAAAAAAAAAAAAGCCAAAACAAAAAAAAAAAGAGAGAAATGCAAGGGAACATTCAGCTCTGAAGAGATAAAAGTGGTAAAACTGGAAAACATATAGAAGCTTTAAAGCAAGAAAAAAGAATTGTTTGCATACCTGAAATCTTGTTCAAATGAACAGATATGACCAAAAAATGCATTACAGATCCACAAAACCCTTCTACCCTACATCTGGAAATATACACTGAAAGCATCTACACTTCCAAATAATTTGAACTATGACAGAGAGGCATTATGAGAAACTGATTATTAAAAGCCAGTATCTTCTTAAAACCTGTTGAAGTCAAACACCATCATGCCTGACCATTTACTTTGCTTACCACACATTCTCACTACCAGACAAAGTTAAGACTGCTCAGGAGTCCACAGTCTGGACTTCCATATCTTACATTTTGCATTATGCTAGAAATTTAACCTACCTCTGGAAAGTTAACATAAGCCTTTTTAATTTATCAAAAGTTCTCCTTCTCTACAGATTAAACACATGGTGAACCAGCCATACAGTATGGTGAGGAAGACAAGATAGCCCACCAAACAGATGAAAAAAAAAAAGTTTAAAAAGAAAAAAAACCATAATCACACATCACCATGTAAGCAATGAACACTTAAACAAGAATAAAGCAGTTAAGCAAAAAAATCAGTGGCATATTCCACAGCTCAAGCAAAGGAAAATGCTATAGATTTTGTGCTCCAGGAAAGGAGCTCGCCTGTTAAATAGTTAATACTCTTCACTCATTTCTTTAGGTTGTCCTGTGACTAATTACTCTTCTAGAGCAAACAAAGATGCTTTTGCAATGACATTACTTTTGAGTCAGGCATAACCTCTTGCCAACCATTTACCATCTCTTTCCACCCCAGCAAGGCAGGAACCCATTCTTGATGCCATAGCAGCATAGGAAAATTCATATGACTTGAAGTCTTCTTATGACTTCTGAAGTCATCAAGTAGAAAAGATGAGTGAAAAAAGCAACAGGCCATCTTAAAGAGCATGTGGAAAGAGCAATAACTTTACCTACCAAACAGAAACAAAGGATAGAATTCCCCCCCACCCCAATCTGATTAGAGGGGGAAAAAAACATGCAATACTAGCTGTGCAATCCTAGGAGCCATACACAGCAGTAAAGACCTTATTGCCCATATGCAATTCTGTATTAAACACGTTTGTGGAACAAAGATGAGAATATTCTCTGAAGATTAGGACTTCAACTCTTGTCATTCAAAAGCTATTTATACTAAATACAGACGGACTACAGAAATATCTCTGCAAGTTACAGCAAAAATCCACTTGCTGCATAACAAAAGCTGAGTACTTCAAAAAAACCCACAACCCAAGCAATAAAAGGACACACAAAATTTAACACCTCCTCCTGGTCAACACTTCCATGGGAACAAAACCTAGACACTCTGGATGTAACAACATTAGAACATACACAGGATAAGGAAGCCTAAATGTTGGACCCATTAGCTCAACCAGCAATTGCAGAGCTGAAGCCCTGCCTGTGATCTGGCCACTGTGGAGGACAAAAGCACATTGTGTTTGTATGGCTTACATAGGGATTAGGTAATTAAGTCAAATGATTTAAATGTGGTAACAAAAAAGTCTTAATCACACGGAAGTAATAGATGTATGTCACCAAAGGAAAAAGTAACAGCACATTACCATTTAAATCTACCCTCAAGAGCTTGTAAAAGAGGGTGACTACCCAAACCTGAACAGAATTTTTATAGCATCATTATACCTTCTATCCTGCTATAAACTTGTTGTTGCTATTGGGAGCAGTACATAAAAATCAAGATGTCCATATAGGATGATCCAGAATACAGAGGATGCTAGACATCCTTAGTCTGAGAGACAACAATTTCAGTGGGGCTTTAAAGAAACAAATCACAGCCCTTACAGTTACAAAAATTTAGCCTCATTTGTGTTTGAAGGCAAAACCGTTACCATGATGTTTTGGCAAGCCTAAGGAGAGAGGAGCTGCCAGCTGCTTTTTGGACTAGATGGATTATCCTCAACCGTGACCAGTTCCAGATGCTCCTGAGACAAGTGAAGAAAATTCTTAGGAAGGCAATTACAAAACACACAGCCAGAGGCAAGATTTCTTCCTACCTCCCATCAACTAGAAGTTATTTAAACTATAGACTTACCTGGAACATAAACTACCTTTTATGATTGCTTGGTGTACTTTCTTACTATTTTTAGTGTAAAATTGGATATTCCTACCATCGACACCAACATCCTTCCTAAAATTCTGCTATGCTCCTGGCCTCTGTCTCCTCTGGATAACTGTCCTTGGTCAATTCTCCTTTATCAGTTTTAAGTTTTCTCTTTCAAACACTGACAGCTCTCCTTCTATTATGAAAGGAGGGACACAACCTCATGATCTTTCTTCTTTACACCATCTGATGTCTGGTTCCTAAAAATTCACCATTTTTCCTTTCTTGAAAGTTCAGTCAAACCTTCAGTCCCTCTTCCATTTACAAAAATTTTCCTTTTCCTCATGCCTTTCACATTATTTCTGACACAGAAATCAGAATTGTGTTTCCCCTCTGCTTCCCAAATGAGTAATTATATAATTAATTTCTCTGTCCTGCCACCTAGTACTTCAGATCTGCAAAGACAGAAAATACAGGAACAGCCTCAGGAGGAAATGGACAGAACATAACTGGACTGAAAAAGCAAAGGAAAACCACCAATTGGCATACTAATGGGCTCCAGGGCATAACACAGCAGAAGACTGAAATTAAAAAAAAAAGAAAAAAAAAAAGAGAGAAAAAGAAGAAAAAATATATATTATTTCTCCAAGTACTTATACAGGTCTTTATCATCATTAATGGGATAATACACAAGAAATAAAGATACAGGTGTTAGGTATCCGAGTAAAGGGAATTCATCAACAGACAAATGCCTGTTTTTAGCCTAGACAAGGAGCACGTTCCGGACAGGAGCTTTACGGGAGGTCTCGCAGGCAGCGTCTAGCCCACTCTCTACTTCTCCAGGCTTCGGCATGATAAGGCACAATTTTCAAGACTGGAAATGCAGCCCCTTCTTAACAACTTGCAACCTAAACCAAACATATTCTTTGCATATTTCCAAGGCATATTTCAAGCAACATACATAAATTACACTGAAAGAAGTAGTAAATTTCAGCATGAGAAGCTATTCCAAAAAGCCAAACTAGCTGATCACTGAATACCTTCTTACACTACATGGACATAACTAGTTATTCCAATTATAACTGGAAATATTATCTGCAACTCTAGACAACATTTATATCAGTGTTTACCCACTGAGAAAAACCAGATACACAACAAGCAGCTCTACAGCATCAGTCCTTAAAAAGGCTGGTTTTTATCCAAACAATGGTTTCCATGTGGTTTTGGCCACAAGTTCTAACAATGCCTTTCATTTGTACAACATCTATTTTCTATTCAGTCCTAGAAGAAATCTCTCATGAAACACTTAAACCTAAGTAGAACTTGTCAAAATGACAGAACATGAAACTTTTCTTTCCAGAATGTTCTGGTTGCATTCTCACATTTGCTACATTTTGCATATCGTTGCAATTGTGTTGCAGTGAACAACTATCATTTTTAACTGTGATGTTTCACCCAGAAAAGCTATTCTGTTTTTATTGAAAGAAAAATAGAGCTATCTGGAGTTAATAAAGCCCTGTATTCAGAAAAGTGTTTAACACAACTGGTGGACAGATGTGAAAAAAATACATACTCTTTCAAATGACCCCCAAAACAAGGTAAAACTTTATTCTTCTCTGGATTCAGAAAAAAAAACCAACCCAAAACCCCAGGTAAATAAAAAAATAATTAGATAATCACGATACCTTCCATTCAAAATAATACTTAGCTTTAAAAAAGGACTCCCTACAGACAAGTCAGAGCATGAAAAAAAAATCCCAGAACAACAAACAGCTTTTTACAAAAGTTTCTTGAATGGTTTTAATTGTGCTTTCAGACAAGGGTAGCTGATATGATACGCAGTCCTGATTCTACATAGGATACAGTTCCAGGTAGAGCAGACACAAGTAGCTAGCTCCCTGTTACTGAACCACAAGATCGTAAGGGAAGACCTCCACTTCACCTTAGCCATGCATTTCCTACACACCAATGCTGTTGGGGTCACAGATCTCTTTGTGAGCTACTGGAACCCACTAATCCTACATAAAACTAGCAGATCAAAAAGTTCTCTACTGTTTCATGAGTCAAATAACCAATTAAAGTCTTAAATCATCATAAAGAAAAAATCCACACTGGATGGGAGAGAGAGCTCTCAGGAACAAGCCAGCTGACAGGCACAGGCAGCAAGACCCTCCTCCTCTTATTAGAAGCACCTGGATTAGTTACAAAGGCCCGTGCAACCACAGCTGAGGTTAGAAAACTACCTTCTGAATGGCAATGCAGTCTAGCACTGACAGCCCTTCAATATCTTTCTCAAACTGCTTCCAAGCACTAACCTAGAACAGTTTTTCCTACAGTTTAATGGGGAGAGAATAATGGAGGGCTGCAGTAGCCTGAGCCAGAACAGGACATTGTCTCCTCCAATCCCAATGAAAAACAAGCAAAACTCCTAATAACTGGGACCTACGAACTCTGGTGTGGTGCTGCAGTCTGGTTCCTCACACAAGGACCAAGTTACCACAAATGCTCAAAGCCCTACAGTTCAAGCAAATGCTGTGAAGGCATCCCATTAGTATATTACTGATAAGTAATGTTTTTAATGTGCTGCATTGCATGTTTAACTGACACAGCAAACACATAAACCTTTAACATCAAAGAAAACAAGCAATTTTTATCATGTTAAAGAGCTACTGCCCTCATGTATAACATTAGATGTGAGCAGAACCCTGCAAAAGGGGGGAAAAAAATAAGCCTCAACGCATTCTCATGCCTTATTTTTCAAAGGCGTACAATTCAAACAAAAACATTCATTAGAAGTTCACACAGCCCTCAGAAAAACAGCTTTACAAGTTGCTACAGTGAGGTTCTCTGAAACCCCAGACAGAGATCAGGAAGAGTTATGCAAATAACTACCAGACCTATCAGATTCTTCACGTGACACACAAGCCATTGAGCACAAATTGAGGGGTTAGGTTTAGCATAGTGTCCAGCCAACACCAACCCATTATTTTATTGTAGGGTTGAACTGTAGCACGGGACACAATAAAGTGAAGCTGCATAAAGCTTGTCAGTTGCTTGCTTCCTGCCTCATGACAAAACCATGCTAACTTCAGTGCCTTTGGCCTCCAGACCTTTATTCCCTTAGAAACATCTGCTTATTCTTTAGCAAGCTCCTGAACATCTTTCCAGAAAATCCCAGCAGAACCCCACCCCAGTTTAGTAGGTTTCATAGATTTCATAGAGGCTGAGAACAGATGAGATATGCCCACTCAAAGATCTATAGTCATGAGTGACCTGCCACTGATTTAGCCAGTGAACTTCCCATTTCAGTTTCCTCCTTACCAGGCAAATATTTAGAGTTAGCACCCTATACCTCACACTCTGGCCTCCTTTATTCACGTGTATTTCTAGACAACACCAGACATCTTCCCACCAGGAAGGAGATGCTGGGCAAGATGAGAAACAGTGGATCCCCTGTGGAGAAATAACTCACAGACGTAAATAGCAAGCACCCTTCTTGCTGTTTCATTATAAAAGGCATCTGATATAATAACGCCAAGCTTTTTGTCAAGCGATGGAAGTGTCCAAAGGCGCTCCTGTCAGGATATACTGTCGTATCATTTTTTCAGAGCAGGGCAGAGTAAACACGAAGTTATTTCTTCACATTAAGGCCTTTCTTCCCTCCATCACCTCACCCCCGCCCCTTAGGCTCTCCCACCCCCCTGGCAAAACCTCCCCGGGCCCTCCTCCCCACCACCGCCCCTCTCCCCCCAGGTCCCCTCACCATCCCCACCCACAGCCGCCCCGCACGTCTCGCTACCCACCTCGCGCCTCTCCCGTCCTCCCCTCCCTCAGCCCACCCCCGCTTCAACCCCCTCGCCCCTCTCCCCGCCGCCGCCCCTCCCCGCCCTGCCGCAGCCTCCCCGTCCCCAGCGGCGGCGGCCGCCGCCGCTCGAGCCCCGCGCAACCGCCCTGAGCCGCCAAGCGCGAGCGCTGCCCTGACAACCGCAGCGCGCGCCAGGCCCGGCCACTCCCCGGCCCCGCGCACACAATAGGCCCCGCGCGCAGCCCCCTCCTGGCTCCCCCACCGCCCCCACCCCCCGCACCAGGGCGGCGGCACCCGGCCGGGGTCCGCGGCCGCTCCGCCGGGCCCGCCCCACCCGCCGCCCCTGCCCCACTGACCATCGCTGCGCTTGATCTCCACGTAGATCCCTATCTGGATCTTGCCGAAGTTGGCCGCTGCCATCGCTTCATGGGGCAGCCGGGGAGATCGCAGGCGCTGGCGTCCGAGAGCTCAGGGGGCGGGGAGGGTGCGGAGAGCGGCGGCGACACCGACCGCCGCGGCTCTGGGAGGGAGGGAGGGTAGGAGGGAGGGAGAGGGGAGGAGGGATAAAAAGGCGCCGGCCGGATACGACAAGCACTGGCAGCCACTGCGCCTGCGCGCGCCGCCGCAGCTTCAGGGCAGGGCGGGCTCACGACCGGGGCGGGGGCGGGGCTGTCGCTGGCGCCTGCGCTCTCCCGTTCCTCCGCTCTTGTCTCGGCGGAAAGGGTGTCGGCGCCGCCCAGGGCAGGTCCCCAGCTGCGCGCTCCGTCACGGCAGCGCCCGGTGTTCCCGCCCCGCAGCTTTGTGAAGTCCCGCCTCGACCTCGCCCCGCCCCCCCCCCCCCCCCCCGCCCGTGCCGCTGCAGCTGTTGCCTCGCAGCCGCCCTTCGTGGCGGCTCGGCCAGGCTAACACAAAATGGGCCCCCTCCGCTGCTCCGGGCCGGCGGGAAAACTCCGCTCCTTGCCGTCACCCCGTTAGCCTGGGCCCTTGCGCGGGCAGGGAGAGGTTCATCCCAGCCGCTGGCTGCCTGTGCAAATCTTTGCCTCTTGGACCTGTCCCGGAGTTGGAAACACATGGACACACTGTTTTGGCACCAGATGGTGACCTAGCTGATCTGAAGTTTTAATTTAATAGCTTTATCTACCTGCTATCTGCTCAGACACCTCCCACGTGCTGAGTAGAGCGGCTTAGAAGCATTCCGTGTGGTCCCCAACCTGCCAGCACTGCGTGGGTCCAAGGAAGGCCACGCTGTCAACAGCATCTGTCTGTCATGACGGTGGCCCCATGCCTTCACACAGCTTAAATGGAAGATGAAGCACAGTCCACATTCATCGTTCCCTGTAATGTCTCCTATACCTCAGGCAAGCTTTGGGTTTCTCCTCCAAGTATGTTTCCTAACAGGGTGAAGCCACCACCAGTTTAAAACTGTCCTTCCTGCACAGCTTCCCAGTAACCTTGAATGGCATCCCAATAAATACCCCCTAAAGACACAGCCACTTGTCCAGCAAAGCCAGCCTATTAAAAATAATCCCTCAATCCATGCTTCAACGGGTAATGTTCAATGACAACCGTCATTACATGACCCCCCTGAGAAGGGCTCTCCCACCCAGCCTGTCAGCCTCCGTGCCACACATCTCCCTGCCTTCACTGTTTTTCTTACAGGAAACAGTATAATACCCTGCAAGTCAGAGTCAATAAATTCCTATAGGCCTTATATATTTTTTTTAAATATATATATGTATATGTACATTCAGAGAGAGCAGCCCTGCAGAGAAGGACTGGAGTATAGTGGTGGATGAAAAACTGGACATGAGCCAGCAAGGTGAAATCAAATGACATCCTGGGCTCCATCAAAACCAGCGTGGCCAGCAGCTTTAGGGTGGTGATTCAGCCCCTCTGCTCTGCTCCTATGAGTCCCCACCTGGAGTGCTGTGGGCAGCTCTGGGGTCCCCAGAATAAGACAGATATGGAGGTGTTGGAGTGAGTCCAGGGGAGGAACACAAAGATGATCAGAGGGCTGGAGCATCTCTACAATGAAGACAGGTGAGAGGGTTGGGCTTGTTCAGCCTGGAGAGGAGAAGGCTCTGGGGAGACCTCACAGCAGCCTGCTAGTACCTGAAGGGGCCTACAGGAAGGCTGGAGAGGGAGGGCCCATTCATCAGGGAGTATAGTGATAAGACAAGGGGCAATGGTTTTAAGCTGAAAGAGGGTAGATATAGACTAGAGATGAGGAAGAAATATTTTACAATGAGACTGGTGAGACACTGGTCCAGGTTGCCCAGAGAAGCTGTGGATGCCTGCGTTGGGTCTGGTTAAGATGGATGGAGCTAAATTTCCCCACAGCAGTCCCCATAGTGCTGTGCACTGGTAGCTCAGCACCAGGGTTGTCTCTTCATCATCCCACCACCACCACCATTAGGCTGGGAGGGGACACAGCCAGGACACCTGTCCCCGACTGACGACAGGGATACTCCATACCATATGACCTTTGCTCAGAAATAAAAGCTGAGGTTAGGGAGGGTAAATTTGTTATTTAAACTTTTGTCTTCTGGAGCAACCACTATGCGTAATTAAGCACTGCTTCCCAAGAAGTGAATGGACACTGCCTGCTGATGGGAAGCAGAGAACAAATCTTTTGTTTTCCCTTTGCTTCCATGTACAAACTTTTGCTTTGGCTTTATTAAACCTACTTTATCTGGGACCATGAGGAGTTTTCCCCATCTTTATTTTCGTTCCTTTCCTGTTGAAGGGGGGAGTGCTAGTGCAGTCTGATATCCTGCTAAAGTCAATACACCTCAATGCCCCCTGGCTGGCAGTGTTCAAGACCAGGTTAGATGGGGCTTTGGGCAGCATGGTCTAGTGGGGGTGTCTCTGCCCATGGCACACAGGTTGGAACTAGATGATCTTTGAGGTCCCTTACAACCTAAACCATTCTGTGATTTTTTATACACACACGTACGTAAGTGCCAGAAGAAAAACTGGCAAATTTAAACAACATCATCTGTCTTGTACAACTCGTTTGATGCTTGCATTGGCTCTGACTGCTATAAACCACCCTTTTCCTGAAGTGTTACAGAAAAATTATAAGAGTGAAAGTTTAAGACTTTTAAAAACTGAGTCTTAGTTTCTTATCCTTGCCCATCTTTGATTTTTACATGAGAAATTTATGGCCAAATCTTGTTGCTTGTGGAAGCCATTCCTTACTCTGGTTATGGTGGAATCATAATGTTCAAGATACCTAGGTATGTCCAAAAACCTACTATGGCTTTTTATTTTAGTCACTGTCCATTTAATTTACACACTGGGGAGAAATACCTTTGTTGCAGTTTTGCGTGTCTGGGTTCTTCTGGAGGAGGGGGCTGCAGGGGTGGCTTCTGCAAGAAGCAGCCAGAAGCTCTCTGCAGGCCTGACAGAGCAAACACCAGCCAGCGCAAGGCCAGAGTCACTGCTGACCAAGGCTGAGCCCATCAGTGATGGTCACAGTGCCTCTGGGAATCACATTTAGGAGAAAAAAACCCCGCAAGCAGCTGCTTTTTGCCACCAGAGAAGGGAGCGAGAAGGTGTAAGGAAGGAGCTGTGCAGGCACCAAGGTCAATGAAAAGGAGGAGGCGCCCCAGGTGTGGGAGAGAAAGATGCCCCTGCAGCCTGTGGTGAAAGCCATGGTGGAGCGGGTGTCACCCCACAGCCCATGGAAAAGGCCGAGACCCCACCTGCAGCCTGTGGAGAGGCCCCACGCTGGAGCAGGTGGAGACATACAGGAGATGCTGTGACCCACAATGGAGCAAGCCCCTGCTAGCACTGGCAGCCCGTGGAGAGAGACAGAGACACAGAGATGAGAGAGATATAGAGAGATCCGTGCCAGAGCAGGTTTACTGGGGGATCTTCTGACTGAGGGACATTTTATGATTCTGTGACTGTGCTCCATAGCAGTGACCCATGCTGGGGCAGCTGGTGAAGAGCTGAAGCCCCATGAGAAAGGAGGACTGTCATGGAGGACTGTCTCCTGTGGGTGGGACCCCATGCTAGAGCAGGGGAAGAGTGTGAGGAATGCTCCCCCCACGCCTCACCAGCTAAAAAGGAAAACAACCCTTGAGGAACTGACTGAAACCCCCATTCCCTCATTCCCTGCCCCCCCCTGTGCAACAATGAGGAGGGGGGAAGAAGGGAGTGAAATCATGACTAAATTTAAGCCTGCTAAGAAGGGAGGGGTGGGCGAAGGTGCTTTAAGATCTGGTTACACTTATTACCCAACTGGTGTCACTGGGTGTGCAGTGCAGTGTAATAAATTAGAGAGTTTTCTTTCCTTCATTCTGCATCGAGTCTGGTTTGCCCATGACGCTGATTGTGGAATGATCTCTCCCTGTCCTTGTTTCCACTCCTAAGCCTCTCAATATATATTTTCTCCCCTGTCCAGCTGAAAAGGGGAGTGATAGAGCAACTTTGGTGGGTGTCTGGCCTCCAGCCAGGCCTAAACCACCACAACTTTTTTGAGAAAAATCTAATGATAGTGCAGTGCCTTTAAGAAGGCCTCTTCTAATTATAATAGAATGAAAGAGATGTTCTTTTTAAATTGTAGATGTTCTTGAAACAAAACCAAAATGTAACAAACATTTTAGACTTACGTAAGAATAAGACAGGGACAAACTGCATTAAAAATAGGGTTTTTCTACACGGTAAATTTCACAGCACTTCAATAACTTGAACATTTTGCAATGTTTCTTTTACACAATTTCTGCTGCAGAGGCAATACATTTTATGGTTCAGCTTTGTTTTTAAGAGATACCTATGGCAAACTTGGATAGACCATTGCTTTGTCTCTGTTTAACTGTCATATTTATCATCAGTTTGATTGAACCTTCTCTGATGTTTTTCTGTATATGTTATAATAAAATTGGATGCAGAGCAATTTAAAAACATCTAATTCGACACAGCTAGATAGGAAATTATAAATTAATACATAATAATAAATTCATAAAATTGAATTTTTTACATACTTTCGCCTCAGTCCAGAAAAGCATTAAAGAATGTTTTAAACTTTGAATATGACACTGAAGTTGACTCATGAAAGTAAGACCCATTGCTATTATTTTGTTATATTCTCTGTGACAAATAAGGTTTTTGTTATTGTCACAAAGCACATGTGGAGGTTTTCATAGAGCAAGGCAGCAATGTCCAGAAAATTGCTTGTGTGTGGCTAGAAAATGCATAGCAGTAGTAGTCAATAAATTATTATTTTTTTTAAATGTGGTAAAACATTATAGGAACGTTTCTTATGGAATACAGAACTCTAATATTTTGGGGTTATTTTTAAGCAAGTGTAGTTTGGTTTTTGTTTGGTTGGTTGTTGGTTGGGGTTTTTTTAAAGTAAAAAGCATTCAAAACTTTACTTCTCAGTACCAGGTCTGTCTTACCTAATATTCTAAATAAATGTCTCTTTTCACAGGTTTGATTAATGATACATAGTCAGTTCAGTATTAAATAGAAGAAAGAGCATAAGCTTTGAGGTTTGTTTAGTTATACATTCTTTATTTGAGGTACCTGAAAATTTCATTATATAGGGTATTCCATTTTATTGGCTCACTAACCTGGACTTTCTCTGCCCAGTTTTTGGAAAGTTTATTTATGTTTTCTTAAATGATGTTTGCAAAATTCCTTTAGTAATACATCTGCTTTTTATGCATCAGTACATGATGCTTTTGACAATACAGGCAAATAATACAATAAGTGAAACTTTAGCATTCAGTTTAAAAATTGGGCTGCTTTTTGATGAATAAGATGTTAAAAATAGTTGGAAATGATCATGTACCAATTATGTTTCAACAGTTAGCAGGAATTCTGCAGCTTTCAGCAAACACTAGCATCTGATTGAATTCATACAGACACAATTATATTAGTTAAAATTCTTAATTCAATCTCAAAGTCAAGCTATCCTTATCAATAACATAAAAGTTAGTGATTACTAAGTATTTGAAATATTTCATAGCACAATAAATATTAATCACAGTACATGTTTGTAATCATAAGAATTGTTTATATTTTAAAGCTCAACTCAGAAAATATTTTATTAGTTGCATGAATGCAACTGGTACTAAATACATATGTAGGGCAGTCATCAGTCAGGTTAAAAGGAACATGCAGGAGTTAAAAAAGTTATTGTCAACTTATTTATTACACAGAAACAATTTTAAATAGGAGCTGTCATAATGCTGTAGCATCTGAGATCATCCTGAGAACCTGTTGTAGTGTGTAAGAAAATCACTAAATTAATAATAGACAATTTCTTCCACTTAAGAATCAGTAAATATTGAAGAAGCATCTGAAGTAGATTGAGATCCCTGTTGCCCACTTAGACTAATAGACTCTTCTTGTCCAGCTCAGTACCTTTGCGAGAACAGAAACAGCTGAGCTCTCTCACAGATGCCTTCCTGCTCTTTTTCCCTTTTAAGCACCTCTTCATCTGTATTGCATCGCTACTTAAAACTACCCTCTGCCAGATACAGTGCTTCATGAGTAATAGCACTGTACAGTAGTATCAGAAACTGATAAAAATAGGACCGCCCTACTTACAGAGATAAAGTATTTTAATGTATTTCCCACTGCATTATTAGATACAGAAAACTGGTTTTCATGTAGCTTCCTCTGAACAATAAATTACTGTGATATTCAAAACCTTGCATAGCTGCCATATCCAAGAGTCAAAGTGTTTTAAACCTTTTGTCTTCCACAGGTGTGCTAAATTTCATTGCTTTAAACTGCTACAAATTCTGCTGGTTTTCTTCAAAAAGTTTTGTTAGGTTTGCATGGCAAGGCTTTGGTAGTGGAGGGCTGCAGGAGTGGCTTCTGAAAAAGCTGCCATAAGCTGCCTTCACGTCTGACAGAGCCAAAGCCAGATGGATCCAAGATGGACCTGCGGCTGGCCAAGGCTCAGCCCATCAGCCACAGTGGTAGCGGGATAACATAGCTAAGAAGTGGGGAAAAATCACCAGGAGAGTGCAGCCAGAGACAGGAATAAGAAGATGTGAGAGGAACATCTCTGCAGACACACAGGTCAGTGAAGAAGGAGAGGGTGTGCCGGGCACCAAAGCAAAGATTTCTCAGCAGCCCCTCCAGAAGACCGTGGTGAGGCAGACTGTCCCCCTGTAGCCCGTGAACGTCCGTGGTGGAGCAGATACCCACCTGCAGCCTGTGAGGACCCCATGCCAGAGCAGGTGTATGCCCAAAGGAGGCTGTGACCCCATGGGAAGCCCACACTGGAGCAGTGTCCTGGCAGGACCTGTGGTCCTTTGGAGAGAGTGTCCCAGACTGGAGCAGGTTTGCCGGCAGGACTTGCACCCCATGGAAGGGACCCAGCCCATTGGACTTTCTGCCCTGGTGAGGCCCCACCTGGAGTATTGTGTCCATTTCTGGGCTGCCTGGTATAAAAAAGACAGGGACCTCCTTGAGAGAGTCCAGAGAAGGGCTATGAAGATGATTAAGGGCCTGGAACATCTACCCTATGAGCAAAGGCTGAGTGAGCTGGGCCTGTTCAGTCTAGAGAAAAGAAGACTAAGGGGGGACCTAATTAATGTTTATAAATATCTTAAGTATGGGATGCAGGGGGAATTGGCCAGCCCCTTTTCAGTGGTCTGTGGAGACAGGACAAGGGGCAATGGCTGCAAGTTGGAGCACAGGAAGTTCTGCACCAACATGCAGAAGAACTTTTTCACAGTGAGGGTGACAGAGCCCTGGGACAGGCTGCCCAGGGAGGTGGTGGAGTCTCCATCTCTGGAGATATTCAAGACCCATCTAGGTGCCTATCTGTGCAATATGAGCTAGGGAGCTGCTTTGGCAGGGGGGTTGGACACAATGATCTCTTGAGGTCTCTTCCAACCCCTACAATTCTGTGATTCTGTGACTTCAGCCCACTGGAAGGATTCACGTTAGAAAAGTTGGTGGAGGACTGTCTCCCATGGGAGGGACCCCACACTAGAGCAGGGGAAGAGTGTGTAAAGTTCTCCCCGTGAGGAGGAAGGAGCAGAAGAGACAATGTGTGATGAACTGACCACAGCCCCCATTCCTTATTTCCCTCTCCCTCGGCAGGGGAGAGAGAAATCACAAATGAAGTTGAGCCTGGGAAGAAGGGAGGGGTGGGGGGAGATGCTTTAAGATTTGGGTTTATTTCTCACTTCCCTACTCTGAGCTGATTGGTAATAAATTAAATTAATTTCTCCCAAAGTGAAGTCTGTTTTGCCTGTGACAGGAATTGTTTTATTTTCTCTACCCTGCCCAGCTGAGGAGGGTAGTGATGGAGCAGCTTTGGTGGGCATCTGGTCTCCAGCCTGGGTCAACCCACCACATAAGGGAACTGGTCACTCACATAACAATGCTTTTCGGATTATAATTAACAAATTATATATATTAAAACCAACAAAGACAGTTTTTCTGAGTTAAATAAATATGTCTAAACATATAATAGCTTTCTCTGAATTACTGACTGCAGGTGTTGAAACTGTTGCTGTAAAACTCAGACATACTAACGACATATCCGCAGAGCTGTCAGTAAGCTGAAGATATTCATGCCATCATGAGGATTGGAAGCATGAAGTTGTTCTTCATCAGTGTTTCGCTAATAGACCAAATTTAAGCAAAAAAACCTGTAATTGCTCTCTTGGTCATGAGTGTCATCCCACAGCACTGTGGTAACTCCCAAAATGGTTTTTTTTTTGGTCTCTTGTCTATATGCTCCCTTGGTAGGTCAGGTTGTCTAAATGCCTCTCATTTGCATGAACAGGGCTAAAGTGACCTGTTTGTATGTTTTTGAAATTCTGGTTACTTTTATTACATTATTTCCATGCATCATCTCAGAAGTAATTCTAGATCTTGTCCTATAAGAATCCTTTTATCAGTGTGTCAATGCTGTCATAAGAGTGCATGATCAGGCCAAAGACAGTGACAAAATGTGAGGCCCGTTGACTTCTGCTGTTGTGAATTACGTCACCCCACATACAGCAGTTTTGTTACACTTCTGCTGGTTTGGATGGCCAGCCAAAAATATGGAGAAGAGTGACTGTTAGAGAAAATTTGTGCCTAAAGCAAATGCAACTCTACAAATAAAATTGTTCTTTCACTTACTGCTTTATTATTCCAGAGTGAGCTGCACTCCTAAAGAACTTTTTGCACACTGAAAAGTGGAGCATTTCTAGGTACTAGATAAAGAATCATAAAGTGAGGAAGGGTGTGAAAGTATTCCAGCCTCTTCAAAGCAGAAGGCACGAGGGAAATAAAGTATGTTAGGGAAACGCACACCTCCTTCTTACCACACCCTTCACTCCAGCTCTACATTTGTAGCCATGGTAACAACATCTTCTGCCCTTCCCTGTGTTCATAGCTGCTTGTGCACCTTGGGTGGATTAGTCATAACATGTACCTAAGGTTAAAATGACAACCCAGAAAAGCCGCGCTGGTTTGAAAGTCACACAAGTGATAGAAGTGCTGAAGAATATCAAAGCTGGCTGTGCTTGCTGCAGTAGAGAGTGGTGTGGCCATCGTGGCTCTGGCACATATGTTACATATTCTCTTACTCATTCCATGTGCTGCTGCTGAGTCTCTTGCCCGAAGGCAGCTGTGTGTCTGGGGTCATATTTCATCATGCTTTGCACATACTGACTGTATGTAACACATGCAGAATCCCTGCTAGAGGCCAAGCTGCTCTAGAAAAAAAGTGAGCAAAAGAAGATCCAAGCATCTCGCTGCCTACAGGTAAGCCCAGAAGAATGACATCCTACTCTTCCTTCTTCCTTTTCTCCCTTTTCTCTCTAAACATTCAACGGAAACCTCAAAGTGATTGTGGTAAAACAGTGTTCCAGTCAGGCTTTTCAACTGGCTTATAAACATGAATTTCCTGCATCTGTCTGCTATCTGATGTAACTTTCCTGACAGAAGGAAGTATCCTGTGTCATGTTGCCTGTGCAGATAATTTTAGCATGAATGCATCTACCTAGTAGCTTAATCTAATAATTACATCCCATTTTTGCACCACCAGTAAGACTTCTGCAGCAAGTAATGTGGATCTATTCTGCCTTCTAAAAATTGGATGGTTTCTTTAGTTGTTCTTAAAAGTTATCCTGTAGCTGCCTATAAACTTCTCATCATTTGCACACAGTATTATTAGCAAAACCAGGTATTCAGACCCAGTTTTTTTTTTTGTGGGTTTTTTTTGTTGGGTTTTTTTTTTTTTTTTGACTTAACACAGTGTTTTAGCACGTTTATATGTTGAAATTTGAGTTCAGGTAGATTGGCAATGTGATTGCATATGCTTTTACCATTTTTAATTCTCTTTCATAAATCTGGTGTAATGTCTGTGTAATTAACTAGAACTACATTGCATAATGTTATGCCAACACCCAGACAGGCACTGGGTTTAGTAATACAGCCAGAGGACATGGAACTCAGACCTGAATATGCCTGTTCCTCAACAAACAACACAGATGTGAAAAAAATATAAAAGGAACTATTTGTAGTTTCTCAGTCATTAGGTAGTCAGGACCTAAATTCAAACTAAAAGCTTATTCTAAAGGAAGTCAGTCAGTGGATTTGATTCCACATATCCTGGAAGATAGAAAGCATTAAAATGAGTATGCTGATGCAGCAATCCTAAGCTTCCTTCTGTGCACTAGCACAGACCTCTTACATTAGGTACCCTGCAGCTGATACTGGCACTGTGTATGCTGGCTTTGGCTCGGATAGAGTCAATTTTCTTCATAACAGCTAGTGTGGGGCTGTGGCTTGGATTTGTGCAGAAAACAGTGTTGGTAATGCAGAGATATTTTTGTTCATGCTGAGCAGTGCTTACACAGAGCTGAGGACTTTTCTGCTTCTCACAGAACCTCACCAGTGAGGAGGTTAGAGATGCACAAGTCCAGAGGGTTATCCCACACCATATGACATCATGTTCAGCATATAAAGCTGGGGGGAAGAAGAGGAAAGGGGTGATACTTTTTGTCTTCCCAAGTCATCGCTGTGCGTGATGGAACCTTCCTGTCCTGGAGGTGGCTGAACATCTGCTTGCCCATGGGAAATGGGGAATGAATTCTTTGTCCTGCTTTGCCTGTACATGGCTTTTGCTTTACATATGTCTTTATGCCAACCCAGGAGTTTTCTCATTTTCACCCTTCTGATTCTCTCCCCTTTCCCACGAGGGAGGAGTGAGCAAGTGGCTGCATGGGACTTAGCTGCCTGCTGCAGATCAGGATGAAAATATAAATGGGGTGAGATTGCACTTTGGTATGGGAGGGGTCTGGCAGGCATCAGTACTTGAGTAATTCATCTTCTGCTCAGAGGGGGTAGCAGGAGTTCTGTGTCTCTCTGAAGCTGGAGGCACAAAAGCTGTCATACTGACTTGTGGACAGAGGCACCTTTGAAGAAGACTGCAGTACCTGGCTGAAAAGTATGGCATGGCTATTGTCAGAGGCAGCTGCTGGGGCAAAGGAGAGGAATTATTTGGAAATACCAGCATGCCTGAATATAGTGTAAAGTTCTTTCACCTGGATGTTCATAATTGAATGCAGGTGTTTCCAAGCTCACTGAATCAAGTGCATGAAGGAAGAAATGAGACTAGAATATTTTTGATCTGACTACTAGAATAAATTTAAATAAATTAAAACTTTTTACATTTGTACTGAGAAGTACACACATTGTGAAAGTATATCTGGGTAAAAATGCTTTTTATGGTTAGCTCTGAAAGTGAGTAGGCAATGTTTTGAGGTTGTTCTCTTTAAGCTTAAAAAAGTGTATTCATGTTAATTTCTAGTTGCTAAACTTCTATATTTATACCTACTGAGTGCTGTAGAGTGTTACCTGAGTCCCAGAGCCTTCCCTGAGGAAGGTAATTTCTTACTTTTCTTATTTCCTCTGGCAAAGGTATAACTAATTTTCTCATTTTTTTATTGCAACATTGATGAAAACTCAGGCAAATGGTAGAAGGGCTTGTGAAAGGTAAGGAAGTTTCATTTTACCCCCTTTGGACTTGCTTATAGCCATGCTGTTTGGGTGCCTTGAAGAGCCCATCCTTCAGGCATACATTTTTCCAAGTTTCATTTTAAAAGCTACATTCTTTCTTGTTCTTCCTCTTCTTAACATGCTGCTAGAAAGGAGGGAGCAGTTCAGAGACACACAAGTGTAGACAGTATTGTGATTACCTCAAAAATGTAACCTCACAGAGCAACTTTGTCCAAACTTGAGGAAGTTTGTCCTATACTGCTTCTTAGAGGAGCTGGAAAGACAGGTACTTGTCTTGCGTTGTCTGCCCAGGCCAACAGGAGAGCTCATACACAGGGTGTGCAGAGGTACGTTACAACTCCCAGGAATTAATATATCAATGAGATTAAATGTGATAATGACAATGTTGGACTCACAAATGAGAAGCCAAATATTCAAATACACTATTCTAGGATGCAATAAATGGTGCTTTGGAAACTCCTCTGGTTTAGATGATAGCCACACAGAATACAAGCTGCTGGTGTGCTCTTGCAGAAGCTGTGGCTGGTGCAGGCTGGATGGGCTACTTTATAGGAAAAAAACCTTTCTGCTTAAGCGTTGTTTAAGCATAGTTAAGCTCTGGATCAGATTATACAGGGTGTTTGTCATAATTCTCTGGTGAAGGTGATTCAAGAAGAGATTAAGTGTCTCTTAGAGGTGGTGTCTTCAAGCAGGTGAATGGGCTAGATGACCTCTTTCAGATCCTCGCAGACTTACATTTCTATTGCATTTATGAAAAATCCCTTTCCTCCTGCCTGAATCCCCTCCCCGCCCCCCCCCCCCCCCCCCCCCCCACGTGGATTAACAGATTTCATTTGAACTTCATGGCTGTTCTAATTTTAGTGATGAGTTTAATGCTGTGTGTTTAACCACCACCCATATGATTTACCTGATAACTTGGGTGTGCCTGTACTAAAGCAGCTGAAGAAAGAATCCCTGCCTTTCAATAAGTTGGCAGAAGAGGTGGAGGCTTTTTTTTCTAAATAATTACATACAAAACCACTGAAGTGCCCTTCAGGGGCAGTAAAATGAAGTTGCTTAGTAATTACTGAGGTTGTTACAGTTACTATCATTTTTCATTTCTAATTCTGAGGTTGTAACCTCAACTAAGGAGGTAAGAAACAACAGACAAAACCAGGCTAACCCAGGAAATACCAGGATATGCAGTACATGTACACCTGTTATTAGAAACTTTAGCAACAAGTTGCTTTCTGTAGCTCACAGGACAACAGCCATCAGTACAAAGCAAATAGGAAAATAACAAGACCCACTTACAATGAGAGTAAAAGTACCTATCCTGTAGCTTTCCTCCCTTCATAGCTTACAAATTCTTTATGTAAACTTCCTACTAAAACAGGTTTACACAAAGAGATGATTTTTTTTCACAAGATGCTCATCCTCAGAGAAGAAAGAACTTATGAAAAATGGCAACATAGTGGGAAACAATGAAATGGGGGTCATAGAGGCTTTCACTGTGTAGGTTACAACTGATTAAGTTGCCACACATTTTTGAAGATAGTATTTAATTCCCAGGAGTTAGCTTACAGGAACTGCAATAAATATGTATTTATATAAAGGTAACTGTGGGCACTAAACACTCTGACAGTGAGGAGTTGTAGTTAGGGATTTAATTGTATATGCCCTAGAGGTTAAAAAATCATCTCATAACTTCATGGAATTACTATCTTACTGCTTGCCATATCTTTATTAAGCCGTATTTCCACAATGTCCCAGTGTCCACCAAACAAGAGGCAAACGGAATGACTCTAAATGATGATTCCATTTGGACTAGTAATCGTAACTGGTGTTGGGACATCAGGTCTGTGAAGAGTTGTGCTCCTCAACTAAAACATCAGCATTCAACAGGACCTCCATGGGGCTAGGCAATACAAGACCACTAACACTAGTGTTGTTCCCACTCTCCAGTTTCAGCTAGAAGAAACTCGCTTTTCTAATCTAAACTGGCATTTGGAAAAATGAAGCCAATTATGACACGTGTTTCTGTGGTAAAGATTTGTTTCTTGTATCCCAGGAAACCTGAGGCATGAAGAGTCCTTCAATCTAAATGCACCAAATGAGAAGAAAATGCAAGTACCTGCAGAAGACCAGCATTTCACATATTTCTTATGCCATGTGTGTTTGTCCCAATAATTAAGTGGACATAGAATTTCATCTACCATTTGGTATGCCCTCTGGAATTGATACAAATAAAGTTGCATGTTAAGGTCTGTGTCCTAGTGAGATATAACCTAGTATTGTTGCATGGTGAGCAATAGAAACAGCAGAGCACAGCACTGTTTGCTAAGATAAATACTCACATATCAGAGTCCTGTGTTTTCCTAAGAAATCTCACTAGTCCTAGTTGATAAATGTAGTAACATGTTTGGTTCAAGGCTGTGATTTATTGTCTCAGAGCTTTCTTCACATTTTCTATATCTTCCTTATCAAGAGATGTCACTTTCGAAACTCAGCAGTCCGTACTGAGCATTGTCATTTACATAGGAGAGGATTCCGTTCCTTTTAACTGAAATTCTATCAACATTTCAAGGATTTCTCTGAAACAAGTATTTCTGAGAGGAAAAAAAATGATTTTTCTGACATTCTTTCTCAGTCTCTTTGTGGATATAAACCTTCAGCTTGATCCTTATCTAAGCTGTTTCTTTGTGGCTTCTCTTCCTGCTAGTTGAGTGGGTTAACAGGAATGCATTTCAAAATGATGGCATTTTTCTGTAGAAAAATGTAGTTTTCAACCAGATAGGGGGAAAAATAAAAAGGACTCTTCCCTTGAAAGAAGCTCTCTGGTCTTGCTCTATAAATCTCTTCTTTACCCCATAGCTCAGTTCCTAACAAAACAGGAGCCATGAAGAGGACAGGAACTTATCTGCAGAACTGGCTGAAGAACAGATTTCAAAAAATTACTGAGGAAATTGCATAGAAGTGTATAAGAGCACTGCAGGGAAGATAACAGAAAGAACTATTGTCATCTAAAGAATAAAAAATTACAAGCTTGATTTTTTTTTATTTCCAAGGAAGGAGAAAGTACTTACCAGAACGGTAACAGTATTTTTCTTTACCATTACTCTGACTTTATATATACCTGGTTTACTCCTAAAACAGATGGTATCTTTTTCTAGGAAATGTCATAGAACAGCCTTAAAGGAAAACTGTCCTTTCTCTCACATTTTTCTTCACGTTTTTTGTTGAAACACTCTCAAAAGCAAATTAATAACTTCAGGGTCATCAACTTTTTGATTTTCTTTTGATCATGACTGCTATCATATGTAGGATTTTCCTTATAAATTAATTCCTGTGTTTAAATGAAAAATAATTTTACAATAACATGTGTTCCTCCCCTCTTTTGTATTTTTATTAGTACATAGTATTTTTATAGGAACATAATTATCCAAAGTACAGTAAAAACATTTATCCACCCTTACAAAGTCTCAGTACTGGATAGGAGAACAAGTGATCTACGGAATATCGGTAATAAAACTAGAAAAGACAGAGATTGATGATATGCTCCTAACAGATGAAAGCTAAGAGGCTCTATACATATGGCTTCTTGGATCTTAGCTCTACATCTTTCAGCTTGCAAGGCCTTCTGCAGTCTCACCCTCATCCTGAAGTGCCCTGTCAAGAAGTCACCTTGATCCTTTTCTGTGATGCCCAAACAGAGCAATAATTTGTGTATTAATTTTACTCTCCCTATAATGTCATTATTTTATGCACATTTAGAGTCTTCTCCGTGTCTGAAATGTGGAACTGAGATCCATCCACTTATTCTTTCAGTAACATACTCTGTCCCCTTAATATTGCCCTCTCAAGGAAATTTTAAATTAATTAAGGAAGCAACAGTGATTTGCTTAATCCCCAACATGATTTTTCCAGGAACCACACTGGGGTGACTAGTGTGTATACTGTGCAAACTGGTTGTGAGCCAGCCCAGAGGTTTTTGCCACAGCAGCTGAACTCCCCTTTGCAGCATTTATCAGCCTGGCAGATTTGGGCCCCAGTTTGCTGAACCTGTGCACAGTGACACTTGCTCTGTGGGAACAGTAGCATTGTTTCCCTCTCTTCATAGAGTCACAGAATATTTTGGATTGGAAGATGTTTAGAGATCATCTAGTCCCAACCCCCCTGCCATGGACAGGGACACCCTGCACTAGCCCAGGTTGCCCAAAGCCCCATCCAGCCTGGCCTTGAACACTACCAGGGAGGGAATAGCCACAGCTGCTCTGGGCCGCCTGTGCCAGGGCCTCACCACCCTCACTGTAAAAAAACAAAAGTAAAATTTCCTTATATCTAATCTGAGGCTACCCTCTTTCAGTTTAAACCCATTACCTCTTGTCCTGTCACTACAATCCCTGACATACAGTCCTCTACAGCTTTCCTGCAGGCCTCTTTTGGTACTGCCAGGCTGCTATAAGATCTCAGAGCCTTCTCTTCTTCAGGTTAAGCGAGTCCAACTCTCTCAGCCTGTCTTCATAGGAGAGGTGCTCCAGCACTCCTATCATCTTCATGGCCCTCCTCTGGACTCACTCCAGCAGCTCAACATCTTTCTTGTACGGAGGACCCCAGAGCTGAACACAGAACTCCAGGTGGGGTCTCATGAGAGCAGAGGGGCACAAAGACCTGCTGGCCCTGCTTCTTTAGATGCAGCCCAGGATATGGTTGGTTTTCTGGGCTGCAAGCACACGTTGCTGGCTCATGCTCAGCTTTTCATCCACCACTACGCACCAGTCCTTCTCTGCCGTGCTGCTCTCAATCCCTTCATTCCCCAGTCTTTGTTGATACTGAGGGTTGCCCTAATGCATGTGGAGGACCTTGCACCTGGCCTCCTTGAAATTCATGCCGTTCACATGGGCCCAGTTCCTGACCTTGTCCAGGTCCCTCTGAATGCCACCCTGTCTAATCTTCTGTGACACACTTCTATCTATTGCACAGACAAGCCTCTTAGAAGACCCTGGTGGTAGTGCCTGTAAACATCCATTCTAAATTTTAAACAAACTTCCATTTAGCAGTTTTGAGATGTTGTTCAATATTTTTGTTTTTAAATACTGGAGCAATGATTTCTACTTCCTCTCATTTGAGGATTTTTCAATCTCAATCCTAGCTACTGAATTCTGTTGTCACTCAATTGTGAAAGTTGGTTTTATTAGCTTCAGCCAGAGCACCATCGAAGTTGCTTTTTTTCTGGGGTTGTATTTTGGAATGGAAGTCTTGCTGGTTAACTGCTAACCAGGTTAGTGATACATGGTGATGGCATTAATAAATCAGCCATGTATCACTGTCATCTGATATTAAAGTCCTTGAAAGGATCACAAACCACATTGAAAACGGAGTTTACATTCAAATAGAGATGTCTAGTCCCCAGATTCGATCAGAATCCTCAAACTTTGTAAATACATGTTTCCTCTATGATTACAAATTCCTGAAATTCCTTAAATGGCTTCCTAAAAGCTGCATGTGGAAAAACATATTTCTAGTGCTTCTCATGTATTTTCTCAAGTTAGATCCGAAAATGCCTATGATATAAGTAATCGTGCATAGAAAGTGATGTCAGCTTTGTAACCATATGTGGAATTTTACTGATAATATTTTTGAAACTGGGTCATTTTTATGAGAAGTGCTAAATATTTAAATTCAAACTTAATCCTCGATGTGTGCTAATTCTGTCTTTTAAAGAATCTGATAGTATTTGCAAGGCAAAGTCTAAGCAGTATTAAAGTAAAAAACCCTTTCGGCATTAAGAAAAGAAAAAATATTCCTTAATATAAAAATAGCAAGTTGAAACCTGTTCTTTTCATTCCAGTATAGAGTTAAACTCAAACCGTACCAATAAATTTATGTTTAAAATGAACAGTGATTTCCATGCTTAAGGAGAGATGAAGCATAAATTGTTGCAGTTCTCCACATGCCCAATTTAAAACAGTAACATATTTGTAGTCAGCATTTCTGAAGCATCGTTTCTTTTACAGTGAAAATAAGTGTTTAGATTTGACTTCTGAATACTATAAAATCTATAATTGCAGTCATTGAGGACAATTTATCTCTGTATTGCATACCATTTTGGTGTCACTAACAGGCAGGAATCATGAGAGGAAAATGGTGGCTGGGAGAGGAAGAAAAATAATTTGCAGGAAGTACAGTAGAATACTGAACAGGGTCCTTGTTCAGACAGTCTATGGCAGATAATTTTGTTTAGCAGATATAGTGATGGCTTTAATATGAGAGGCCCAATTAGGAATACAGAAGAAGATTTTATAGAATCTACTTCTAAGTAGTTTAAAGATACAAATCAAAATGTAGCATTTTCAAGAATTGTACATTTTTGGTATTCTGAAAGATTGAAATGCTTACATTGCAATATACTGGTTTGACCAACATGATAACATTTACCACTGCTGAGATAAATTTTGACGAAATGCCACTACTGAGTGTGGGTGCCAATTCCCCTTTCCCCTTGGCAAAAAGGTTTGGAAGCAGCGTAGCTTAGGAAGGTATGGCAACTCCCAAGACACAATTCAGAGAACCTAAAGACAGTCTACTTACTAGTTAATATTTTAGAGATGAGTTTGAGAGTTTTAGTCTTTTTTGAGAAGAAAAAGCTGTTGAATTTTAAAGCTGAACAGTGTGGCATCGTCTTGGATACATGAAAAGAATTCTTCTTTCATAGATGAAGAAGAGACTGTCATTGCCTTGTAGCTGAAGCTTATTCTGAATATTCTTGTGCCCTAGATTTTCCTTCAACATTGAGTACATGTTTTGAGATTAAACTTCTCCTTTTTGATAATCAGAAATAATGAATGTAACCATAGTAGCTTCATACAATGTAACTGTTCTAGTTTCAGCAGTATTTTGGAACTCAAAACCTACTAAAAAACAGGAAAAAATACCAGGAAGGGTACAGAAGAAGATCCCCTTTTTTTCCTTTTCATTTTGACTTATTATTTTCCCTGATAATGGACTGCACAGGCTTTCTTTTATTTACCTCCATGCAAGCATGGTATGTGTATACAAGGCATAATTACTGGTGCCTATAAATTAGTCATTGCGTTATCAGTCTTTGTGAGATTTTGTCCAACAGGGACGCCTATAATACTGCTCTAGCCATTCATTTTTTCTGCCTACCTCAGAAAGTCATCACAAGGTTTCCAGCTCAGGACAGCATGTGAAACCATCCAATAAATGGGCAGGGAGCCTCCTGGACTACGTCAGTGGTGTTTCTGGCAGGCATGCCAGAGAGCACCCCTTTGCTCTGGGGTTTATTGGGGAACCCAGGTCACAGCCATCCTCTCTGCTTCCTCACTGCAGGACAAGTTTGGTCTCAGTGCAAGTGTTTTTGTGGAGACACTTGCTCGCAGAATCCCTCAGAACACCTACATTTTTGGGGCATCATGAGTTTCTGGATAATAGTATCTGAAATGGTGACTGGAATATTGTGTGCAGTTCTGGACTCCCCAGTTCAAGAAGGTCAGGGAGCTACTGGAGACCAGGGTACAAAAAAAGGGCTTCAAAGATAATTGGGGGACTAGAACATCTCTCTTACAAAGAGAGGCTGCGGGACTTGAGGCTTTTTAGACTAGAGAAGACTGAGGGGGGATCTTATAAAGTTATAAATACTTGAGTGGTGGATGTCAGGAGGATAGGATCAGGTTTTTTTCAGTGGTAGTTTCCAGTGACAGGAAGAACTTTTTCACAGTGAGGGTGACAGAGCACTGGAATAGGCTGCCCAGGGAGGTGGTGGAGTCTCCTTCACTGGAGATATTCAAGTCTCGTCTGGATGCCTATCTATGTAATATGAGCTAGGGAGCTGCTTTGGCAGGGGGGTTGGACCCGATGATCTCTCGAGGTCCCTTCCAACCCCTATGATTCTATGATTCTGTGTGATTCTGTGACAGGAGGTAGTGAGCACAAACTTAATATACTAAGTTCCAACTGGGTATGAGGAGGAACTTTAATGTGAGGGTGACAGAGTACTGGCACAGGCTGCCCAGAGAGGTTGTGGAGTCTCCTTCCCTGGAGACATTCAAAACCCGCCTAGATGCTGTCCCATGCAACATGCTCTAGGTGATCCTGCTCTGGCAGGGACATTAGACTGGACGATCTTCAGAGGTCCCTTCCAACCCCTACCATCCTGTGATTATATGAAAATGAGCACTGACTAGCCTGCTCACTTGCTGTGTGAATTCTCTTTGTTGTAAAGCTCTTTATGCTCACCAGTACCTAAAATCTATGACATTTATTTATGAATCTTAATTTTAATATATTCTATAAGAATACAAATGAACTTGGCAAACTCACTGTGTGTGCAAAATGAACTTATATTTGTATGTCACTGTCACAACTCACCAAATACCAGCCAAGTGACAGTTTCCACTTTTTCAACAAATTTGCACAAAACCATATATATAATATTTCATTTGCTTATCACATAGTGTGATTCTTTTATCCAAGTCACAATTGTATTGCAATAATAAATGGATTACAAATAAGTGCATATTAAAACCAAAAAGGACAATCCCAGTTTAAATTCTTTTTACTGGCCTTAAACATGTTTGGAGGTGGTCTTTGGAGTTTTTGATGTTCTGTAATGCTGGCAGCTTTCCTATTACTCTGAGAACAACCTAATGATAGTAAGTTATGTCTTGTTCCAAACGTTCTGCACATAGGTAATGGGCCTTGATGTCTTCATGGTGCCTGCAGAGAGGTCAAGTCACGTTCTAGACATTTATTTGCAGGTAGGCCTGTCAACAGAGACATGATTCTACTGTAGCTAAAGTACGTTTCTAATTTACTTCTCTAAGGGCTGAATCAAATGTCAACAGTAAGTTTGGGGACTATTGCATAAATCAGGCCTAGGAGTAAAATTATTCTTTGCTAAAGAAATGTTCCAGAAAGCTCCGAGGCCTTCAGAAATTCTAAAAATGGTATTCTGTTTTGGAAAGTGTTTTGGTCTCTTCAGCACAAACCTTACCCTGTAATGTTGGTGGATTAACATCATCAACTTTACCAGTGTAACTGAGTACACAATTTGACACAAAATACATAAAGCCTTTGCATTTTTTGTGTCTGTTGAAAATCTGGTCTTCTGTCTGCAAAAAGAAAGGTGGGCTGGTGCTGACATGTCTAACATTGAACTTCTAAAGTGTGCCACTCAAGCCCTGACACAGGTCTTGAGATAAATTTTCCTGTGTAAAACACTAAATGGTGCAACTTTGGGAAGAGAAACAAGAGAAGCTGGAACAGAGTAAGCAGAAACTGCAGAAACTGGAAGTCTTCTAGCACTTCTGCAGACAGCATTTCTGCAGTTTGTTGTCCCCAGAAGACAACAACCAGAAAGAGCCCATGCTGGAGTCTGATGCTTATTTTTATGGTAAGCCACAAAAAGCATCTTTGATGTTTACAGCGGGAAGCAAGATCAGAGTTGATCAGACAGCTGCTGACAAGTTTCCCTGAATGAACAGCACAATGAGGTTGCTGTAGTCAAGAGTCTATTTCTGTTTCTCTTAGAATGAAACTAATTTTTTTTTGTACAATATTAGGAGAAAAATCTTCAAAGTGAAGCCTGGAAAGTTCCATACCCTGCTTTCTGCCCTTAGTTAGCTGCCTCATAATAACAAAACTTGTGGTTAAATAACTAGATCTTGAATGTACCATGAATTTACATTTCAGAAATTATGTATTATTTAAGCATAATGCAGGATTTTTTTGAGAAGCTTGATTTCATTACTGTTCTCACTTAGAGTAAACAAGAAAAAATGAACAAGGAGTCTATAAAAAGCAGAGGAAGAACACTTTGAAAGCTTCCTTGTGTCTTCTTTTCTACAGCTCTGTAGCTAACAACTCAGTGGGCAGAGCAATTTCATAGCACGTGAAAAATATACCCAACCCAAATATCAGTCTAATAAAAACATCACTGAGGTTGAGATGTTTTTCAACGGGTCCTGAGTAAGCCCTGGGCCAGCAATTAAGCCCCATGCAGCCACTCGCTCACTCCTGGCAGTTGGGTTGGGGGAGAGAGTCAGAAGAGTGACAGTGAGAAAACTCCTGGGGTGATATAAAAATAGTTTCATTTTAGACAAAATAAGATTATGATTATTAAGATGATACCACAATATTAATAATATACACACAAAACAAGTGATGAAGAGCTCAATTTCTCACCACTCAAAGTCAAGAAATAAAAAGCATTCCCCACTTCCCATCAGCAGGGAGGTATTCAGTCATCACAGTGAAGTGGGTGCTGCACAAAATCCCCAGCTGCCACGCCAGCTCCTCAGGTGCCACAATCAGGTGCCCCCAGCCCACCCCCAGTTATAAATTGAACATGACATCATATACTATGGAATATCCCTTTGGCCAGTTTGAGTCAGCTGTCCTAGCTGTGTCTCCTCTCAGTTCATTGGTGTTCCCCACCTTCTTATTGGCAGGGCAGTATGAGAAGCTGAAAGGCCCCCGACTACTGGCAACAACTAAACCGTCAGTGTGTTATCTGCACTGCTCTCATCCTAAATCCAACCACAGCACTAGACCAGCTTCTAGAAAGAAAATTAACTCTACCCTTGTTGAAATCTGTTACAACAGGTCTAATATTAGTCAAACCCCAATTTTTTTTGTAGGCTATGAAAAAAATATGAACATTTACCCTTGTCAGAGCTAATTGGGAGTACACAGTGACACTCCACAGATTTCAAAACAGCCAGGGATGATTGTAGAAATATGTATGTGCTCTGATTATTCTGGAGCCTTTTAGGGTGAGAGTGTTCTCTTTAGACTGTCAGAAGTCCGTGCAGTAATTGTTAGAGGCCACTGAGTTATTCCAATGTGTTTCGATGCAAGTCACTGCATAGTGAAAGAAGTCACAGTGACAGATTAATGTCAGCAATGTATAAATCTTGATAATTAGTTTGTTTTTTGAAAAATGCTACTATATCACTTTCAACTTTGGAAATTATATTTTACTATTTAAAAGTGTAAAATCTAAATCCTTCAAACATAATGCACAGAGAAAGTAGGACCTCCCTGTAGCTGCTGAAATACTGTTGAGACAGGAAGAACTTGGAATTCACTTTCATGTTTCTTGATACGTGAGATTTCTGAATCACCTGGTCTCTGGCATGAAAAAGAGAACCGAAATAAACCATGAATGTTAGTACCATATATAATGAAAGGGCATTCAATTATAAGTACAGATTTGCAAGCATGCTTTGCTTGTGTAAAGAGGTCATGTAACCTGTGGGTGGATGGAGCATAGTACTGGCCCCAGCTGCCCGGGTAGGTTTTTGCAGTGACCTTTCTGTCTCACATGTGTTCAGTTACAATACTTTAACCTGGCAGATACTCTTTAGGCCAAGATTTATACACATATGCTTGTGCGCTTGTAACTCAGTGGATCTTTGTTGACCGAGTAAAATTTAATAAAAAGTTCTTTATTTTCTACTGTGGTTATGATTTTTGTTATGTGTTCCATTTTTTCTTACACTCAGAAGTCTGTGGTATTCTTGATTTTCTATAGGAATGAAGCTTGACAAAATCTGTTTAAATATAGCCTCATGAACATTGAAGTCAGCCTGTTGAAATGATGCTATTCATTTCAAATGCTTGCTAAAAATGCTGTCACAGAATAGAGCAATAGGTGGTGTTTTGGCAGCTGCAGCAGTAGCATTCGAAGCATCTTCATAATTAGTGTTGTCTAAAGCTTATTTACTCTTCAGATTCCCTGAAATTTGTTGGCAAATTAACAGTTTTTGCTCTCTTAGGACTTTTAAAATAACATGGTCCAGCACACAGTTGTATTTGCAGCTTGCATCAGTTGGTTGGTTTTTTTAATGACCTTTTGGTTGTGTCTTTTATTCTCTTTTTCTGTTGTGCTGTCATTTTTTTCTGACAAAGTTCAAAGTAAAACATGTGCAGATTTGGGATTAACATAGACAAACTCCATAATCATGAATAAGTATAAGGGAACAAAGAAAGAATCTATAATGCTTAATCTGTGTGAGTATCACTGTTGCCTCTCCTGGTCTGAGGTGTTACCTGGCAGCTGAGGCAACCTGTTAGATGGAGACATTAATGATGCAGGAAACCCCATTTATTACCACAGCACAGTCAGAATCATCCCTAGCTGGAAGAGCTGAAGTCGTAGTGCGTGAGCATGCCTTCCTGTGGTCCAGCAACCACTGCAGTCAGTTGAAGCCTTCTTCCTAAAAGCAGTGGTCTTTGCGTTGGGGTGTCTGGAGAAGAAAGCTCTGCTTGTTGGGTTATGCCTTCTTGGGACAGTCCAAAACAGCTACATGAAACAGCAGGACAGCATTGTCTATTAGCTCTCCTGCCTAGTTCCTAGAGAGGAAGGATGCAAGAACAGGGGCATACTGGTCACCATCAGAGTTCAGCAACTGTAGGATGGATCACATGCACCTTCCTAGAAGTGGCATCAGCAACTGGCTGAGAAGGCTGCTCCCATGCATCACTCCCAAGTAGTGATTCCATGTCAACAGCCATAGTGAGGTCCTCTGTTGTTCTTCAAGTGGTAAATTTACATACTGTAAGATAGAAGGCTTGAGGAGCCAGAGACTGGAATCAGACTCCTTTCATATCTCTGTACTGATGTCAAACCATGGCCTTTCTGGTGTGCTGTGTAACACTGCTTCAGAGATTGTCTATTCCTTTGGGAATAGACTGGTCTCTTGATAAAAACTTAAACAGGCATTCTTCAGAAGCATAAAACCAAAACATGCACTGCAGCTCCTAGTAGGGTGCCCCAGAGTGAAATCTTGTCAAAGTTTTCTGATACTTTCTTAAGGGCGTTTATTTCTGTCTGAATTTTGAGACAATAAATCTGGAGAATGTTTGCTTTTTCCTTCTTGCTGTGATTTTTAGCAAAGAAAAAGGGATGCTAAATATTTTATTTCCCTGTTTAACAAAACCATATTTTACAGAATTCACAAAAGTTTTGTCAGTGTGCTACTGCCATTTAAAACAAGGTTGAAAAGCAATGAAGGTAAATTGGACAAAATTGTCCAAGAGTCTTACATGTGAAAGATATGCAGGTGTCCATCTGAATTGTTGCAAAAGGCTCTGTTCAAGACAAGCGACTGTAAAGGATGAAGAGTAATTTTTTTTCTGTTTGCTTGTTATCCAAGTTATGGAAGGAGACAAAGAAAAGATGAGTAAGGGGCTCTAATTAACACGTAATTTCCTTAATTCATCTGCAAATACTACGTGACAGTAGATAACTCATTGCAGATCCATCAGTCACGGCAGTGAAACACCAACATGGGCTGTCTCTGGATGCTGTGAAATCTCCTTTGAGAGGGGCTGGAGAAGCATGTGTAAAGAGCAGCATGGCCTCTGCCCAGTGCAGAGCTGGGGCCAAAGGGCTCTGTGCCATCCTCCAGCTTTGTGGATGGCTCTGCTGATTTGGGAGAGCTATCCTTTAAGTTGGACACTGGCCTGTGGGTGGAAAACTGCTATTTTCCCTGGATGCACAATGGTGTAGGTGTGCATGGGTGGGATTAGACACACCGAATGAAGGGGACATGCCACCTCGTTCCTCAGATGGCAAGTGCCTCCAACTCCTTTTGCTGTGTTCTGAGTGATGTTCTCCCCATGTCAGTTTTCTGCTTTGGCCTATGGAGAATCTAGTCAGCCCTCAGGAGTGAGCAGCAGTGCTGTGAATGCGATGTTTTGTACAGTACCTCAGCTATCTTGGAGCCATGGGGACTTCCTGGGGCAGGCAGGCAGGATGTCATGGCCAGGACTGTCCCACTCCCCAGCCAAAGAGCTTGGTAGGATGGGGGTACAGCAAGGCAGCCCCTCCCTGGGCCTTGGACATCTGCCTGGTGGCAGAGACATGCCAATATCCACAGTGGGATGCCTCAGCCTTATAGGTATGAAGCATAATTATTAAAATAACGAGACTCAGCTTTAATGTAGGTATATAACAATTTATTAAAAAGGGACCCAAAATTTCTCTTAAGTGCTCTATTTGCCCACTTTAATTGGGCAGCATCACTACTGTCATTGGGAAAGAGGGACCCAGAAGCCCTATAGCAACTCTTTGTAGCTTTATGGAATATAAATGGTGCCTTTTTAAAAAATAACTTACTACAAGGACTGCCTGTGACTCCAGGGACTCTCTTAAAGGCTACCAGACAATAGACAATAAACATTATCCATTAATAAATCAAGTCTGTTTCTGTTCCGTGCATCTGAGATTCCCCTCCCAGGCTCCTCAGGTGCTCTGATGCTGGTAAAAATCTGGTTTTGTTCTCTCAAATGCTCTGAAGTCTCAGTGATCAATCCACGGTCTCTGACCTGATGCTTAAGTTGTTAATAATAATAATAATAATAATAATAATAATAATAATAATAATAATAATAATAATAATAATAATAATAGTGACACAAATACAATGACTGTATTTCCAGAAAAGGGCAGCTGGCAAACAGCTACATTTACAAATCTACCACTGCCCAGCAGGTAAAAAGAACCCAGTACCACACAAGGACATGAGCCCACTGAAACCAGTAACAAACCCCTCATTGACTTGTGCAGAGCTGAGATTTCAGCACTCATATTTAGCAATTCAGATGCAGAGTTTGTGGCAAAAAGCAAGATATTTGTATGCAATGCTGACCACCCAAGAGATGGGACAACAGCCCTGGCAGGAGCACAGAACAAAGGAGTGTTGAACTGGATCCACATGCGCTGTACAATACACTGGCTGCATTTGAACTATTAGCCCATCGTGACGTGAGTCATGGATAATAAAGAGCTGCCTGTAATCCCACACAGCAGCAGCAACAGGGCATGAGGAGCTGCAGCCACGGGTCTGCATGCTGGATTCCTTAAAGAAGCACAATCAGGTCACTTGACATATGTTTGGCATCTGTATGGACACGCAAGCAACCCAGCCAAACACCTGGAAACATCATGGGACAGGAAAAAAGCAGATGCATGGCCTACAGAAAAATCCTGCAAGCCCAGCTTCCTCTTCACTGCTTTTAAAAGTGCCCATCATTTTCTTTGTGTACTCACTAAGGCAAATATAGATCCATATCAATTTTTTAATTAAAGTATTTTTTAAAAATAAATGAAATGTTCTACTGCTCTCTCTGAGATGAGTCCTAGATGTGTGTGAATTAATGAGAGCAAGAAGTTTTTCAGAAAATGTTACCTCAGCTTGTCAGGACCTTAGTGTCTGCCAGCATATGCTTTCCTTTCATACATCTGCGAGAATGCCTTTTCATTGTTTAGCTTCATTCTTTGTTCATCTATAAACCCTGGTGGAGACAGATGTCATCTTGGCTAGCTTGACAGAAAACCAGCAGTTCACTCCTCAGCCACTTTCACAATGGCTACTGAGAGCTCAGAGAGTGGCTGCAGTGTGACAAGCAGGAGGCCACAGGAGAAGTATACAGCTGAAATTCAGTTCAGCAGGCTCCTGTCAATATCCTGAAGGTCCATGAGAAATGCTGAGTGCTGTCAGTGCTGCATAGCTTGAGAGAGATGGGAAATCACCTATCTGAAGGATGTAAACCTAGCAAAAATCTAGAAACAAAGGTTTTCTGCTCTTTTTGGGCAAAGATATAAGTAGCTTGGTTAGCTCAAGCTCACAGTTGGCTTCTCTAAAACTAGCTAGTGAAGGACACCATCACTCCAGCAGCAGTTTCTGTTTTCAGTGATACATTCAGGCTACTGTTTTCTGGACAATCCTATGTCCAAAAACCAGCTGACTCTATTACTAGGCTTGTATTCCTTCTCACAAGGAAACTGCAGTTTCACTGAGCTGTACTACAACTACCATCCTTGTGGCTGTTCTCTGTTGCTTTCTAAGGTACTTTGATGTGACCTGCAGTGGTGGCTGCTGCTGTCTATTTTTAGGCAGCATTGGATTAATTTGTCATTTGATTCCTGGATTTATTTGTCTTTTGATTTAAGCAAAGATTTTAAAACAATAAGGGAAAGATTTTTCCAGCAGGAAAATACTGATAAAGCATTCATTTCAAAGAGCTGATGATTACAACGAAAAGGTTTGATTTGAGCATCACTTAATAATAGATTTATCACTATGCACTTGTCAACTGAACTGGTTTAATGGGAAATTGCTAGTACCTGGGAGCAAGCTTAATCCTAGGGCATGTTCTCTGCTCAGCATCAAGAAAATATCTGTAACTCTGGATAGGGTGAGCTGGAATTTTTATTGCTTATATCCATCAGAGAGAGATTAAAAAGGGATTTAGAAAAACTATTGTTTACGTTTAAGCATTCAGTACATAAACCTACCAGATTGATCCTTGTCAGGGACTCTCTACTCCCATCTCATGGTGAGCAGAGACCACAGCAGCTCCGGGAGCAGAGAGCCTGACTCCGAGATGTCTGTATTTTGTGGTAACTCCAGACATTTCCAAAATATATTCATTCTGTATGACACAAAAAAGCTCAAATAAGATCACCCTCTAGAATAACATTACTCCAAGTCATGTACTTGAAAATAAAGTGCACGATACTGTTTTGATTTAAACCTTTTAATAATAGGTCTTGTATCACCCAAATGTATTCCTTTGCTTTGAAGAGAAGCCCTAGTGCTTTAAGTCCACTTTCTAATGCCACTGGGGAAAAAATTACCTGTGAATTATAGTGAATAGTACAATTGATGTGAGAAGGAAGGTAGATTACAAAGGGACACTTAAAAGCGGCTTCACTGTTTATTAATTGTTCCTGCTTAAAGAACCCATCCTTCCCGCAGTGACATGTTGCTCCGTTCTTCTCTGTCATGCCTATGGTTTAGGACTAATGTGGTAATACCCCATTTACAGTGGCAGATATCCTTAAGAGAAACTAAACAATTTGTTTCCTACAAAACAGGAGAAAAAACATTGGATGCTTTTCTATTCATGACCCAGGGATCCATGTCTGGACACTCAGAGGCTGTGACAAGATCTGCTTCAATGCTCAGCTGTGAAATCGCCCTCCTGGCTCTCGGGAAAAACTCCTGTTGCTGTGTCTGGTATGCAGAGTTGATTGGAGAATGGCATAATTTTAGTCAACAACTTCAATTAAGACATCTGTTTGCATCAAAGTGCTGCTGTAGTCCGCAATCACTGATTGTTCTACATGCCAGCATGAGCCAACTGACTCCTTCACTGAGGATACCTAGCCTTTTAGCCTCCTGCCCACTCCCAAATGCCTCTACACTCACCGCCCCTCAAGGCTCAAAACTTACCTTTATGCAGAACAATCTTCTCATAAAATGCTGTAACCCTGCCTGATGAGTAGGAGAGCCCCTTCAGGTATGGAAGACCGGCATGTCAATTTACCTCTTGAGGGGGTTTGTGAAGAAGAACACTCAGGGTCACCTACCTGATCAAGTGCTAGGGTGTAGAGACTTAAGGTTTGCGGCTAGTGGCAATGGCTGTCCAGGGCAAGAACATGATAAAAAAAACATGCAGGTATTCATTTTTAGATAAAGAACTGGATCTGCCCTCCCTGGTCACAGGATTTTTCTGTTGGAGTGCGGGCGCTTTTGGCAGACTGGGCAGTGGGAACTGGCCAACAGCACACCAGCAAGAAGGATTTACCTTGCCTAACGTCACACCAGCCCACCAAGCCTTGCTCCAACCCCATCTAGGACACTGGGAAAGAGAAATTTTGTACCAGTTGCATCTGTTAGAAAAAGTTGGAGGACAAACCTGGACTAGAGATTCTTCTGATTTCTCTGGACTTGGACAGAGGTGAGACTGGCCGGTGATGAGGGTCCCTGGTCCCTGCATAACTTCTGCATGTCTTTGGCAGGTAACAAAGAAAAGCAATGCTGTTGCCAAGCATCTTACATTGGTAAACAGAGCCATGGGAAATTTGTGGAGGGTTCTGCAAACTGGAAAATCTGGAAACCTGTTCTATTTGATTCCTCTGGATTTAAACAAGGGCTAAAAGCTCTCTGTTTGATTTGTTTGGTCTCTGATACAAGTGAGAACCCTCTGACATACTAAAGGCAAATTGACATACTACAGGCAAATTGGCACTACTCACCTAAGTTCATGTTGTTGATGTGTTCTGTTATAGTATACAATATGTGTCCTCTCATAGCCCCAAAACATTTCATTTTATATCCTGTATGCCTCAGAGGAAGCTGATGGGTTTATTGACCTGAAAAACATTTATTTCCTAGATTCCCAAGGGGATGGTATTGGCCTCTTCTGGCCTTATCTTGTTGCTGTTACTTTGCCATGATGGCTTGAAATATTCAATGCCTTTAAAGTTTCTTTATTGCTTGTCTCTTGATTCAGTGATGTAGATTAAGAGACATTAATATAGCTTTAATACAAGGAGAATTTGCGTGTTTTGAGAATAGAAAGTGTTTGTGTGTTTTGGATTTTAGTAGAATATGGCTGTAGCCATGTGAGCTGTTTTGTTAGAGCAGCTACAAAATTTAACCATAACAGTGGAACAGCACTGAACACAAAAAAAGTCAAGATAGGGAAGTAATAAATAATGAGACCAATGACCAATGGAGAGACAGAGTATGTCTTGTTTTCAGGTAAAAGGGGTTCCTAAGTAGTTTGTGTAGGAATGTGGAGAAAACCCTAAAGAGCATGTGCTGAGGGAGAGGAAGACATCCAGCAGAAGACCCCTGGAGTGTCACTGAGCATGCACTATCTGGGAGGAGTTAATGTAAATGACTTCCAGAAATAATTTGCATAATTCTGCCTTTTCTTAGAAATTATAATGAGTATGTATAGTTAATCTGTATAAATATGAGAAATTTGGCTTTAAATGGTGCATTTAAATGGAGGAGCGATCCCCTGTGTGCCCAGCGCTGCAATAAAGAATACCTGCTTCATATTCACCACAGATGTTGAGTTTTGATTCTGGCTTTTCAAGGCTTCATCTTGGTCTGGGCCAAAGGTGGTCAGTTGTGTAACGTTCCTGAAGGGATTTGTCCTGTCAGAATTGTCTGTGATGTCTTGCCTCTCAAGACCTTACTGGGGCCTTTTCCTTCGCCACCAGTCTTGCTGTCCCATGGAAGAATGACCTCAGAGGCAGCACATACAGTAGGAAAGAACATAGGTGGCATAAAGTGTGGGGGAAGAACAGAAATTACCTGTGGATTTGTCAGACTGCACAACTTTTGAAAGTAGGCTACGGACAAGGACGAATTCTGGGAGAGGGAAGAACACGAGGGCTTGAGCAGATCCATCCAGAGGAACAATGACTGTGCCACAAAGGCTTAGAAATCGTGCACTTTGCTGCTCAGCAGTGGAAATAATGTTAGTCAGCCCCCATATAGTCTCCTCTTGGTGATAAGGAAGATGGCATTATCTGGACCAGCTAAAAATAGCCACTATGTCTGAATTCACTTGTATGTCTCATTTTTAACTGTATTAGAAGTATTTTCTTCTGAAAATCATTAGGTTTTATTTGTTAAACCCCTACTGGTGGATAAAACTCCCAATATAACAAGATAAAACCATCTTGATTTCTGTAATCTTGTGTTATTTTCTGATTCAAACCAATCCTACAAGTCCAAGCTTGCTAAGTGAAGCAGTTTTTTCCTTGTGTTTCTTTGAAGAAATTTTCCAGGAATTAGCTGTGTAAAGCCTTTTGGTAATTTTCCACCCCCACTTAATATATTCTGCACCAATGAGTTTTAGGGCCATAGAGAGACTGAATGACACCAATTAAACTCAAGACCTGACAATCTTTTCCTAAGTAGAGCAAAAGATTTGGTTCAAAAGGCACTTCAAGTTGTTTCCTCTTTTAGGATGGTACTTGCATGCAAAACAGGTTTTGTGGGGATAAGATCTATTTTTTGTGATGCTGGTGCACAGCTGCAGCAAAGCAGCGAACACTCCTGTGAGTGATGTTCAGAGAGGTTTGAGTTGCTTCGTACGGAACCCAGTGTCAACTCAGGCATCAGACCTCTCTCTGAGCTTTGGCTTTATATTTGGCAGGACATGACTGTTGTTAAGCACTCAAGCAAACGTGTGCTGGCTTGTGATATTCTACACTTGGAGCTGAGAGGAGCACTCATTTCAGCTATCAGAAAAGCTCTTCTATATGCCTTTTAGGAAAAGCTGTTTTTCTCAGCTAAATTCAACATTTGTAAGGCAAGATTTACAGACAGTTAAAAACATGTCTTTAGCTGTATCTCAAAAAAGCAACACAGTGGGAACTTAAGTATTTCAGGATGATACTTACAATTTATTGAGTTTTAGAGGCCAATTAAGTAATTCAGCTATCTTTTCTTGATATATGACCTCATTATACGTGTCTTTATTAAACTGATTTCATTAAAGGCAAAGATATTTTTAATGTAAATACATTCATGCAAAATTAATTCCGTTTTCAGAGGTTTGCTTCTTAAACTCAGAGTTATTTTTCCTAAAATAAATTAAAAAATATTTTTAAATGTCAATGGTCTAAATACTCATGAGCCGTGCTGTAACAAACCAAATCTTTTACATGCTGTAAGTGTTTACTTTAGTGAAGAAATGAATTTAAGCTGTGAGTTTCCAACAGGTCATGTGTAAAACACAGCGGGTTGAACTCAGTGCTAATTTGGGGATTTTTTTCGTGGTGTTTGTCCATGCAGTACCTAAGCAGTCATTTATAACAAATGAGACTTTGCAAGAAAAACCATTTTCAGGGAGAAACAAAAACCTTCTCACCAGCCTTAGCAGAACCTAGTGTGGAAAGACTGAGGGCTTCTCTGGGGAGGACAAGGACTTGCACACACTTAAGCATATGCTGATTTAAGCAGAGGCTGGCAAGCAGCCCAGCCTGTGCCTGGTGCAGGAGCCCAGCTGCCTGGCATTGTCCATACCCAGGTAAATCTGTGCTTGGCAGTGTGAAAGGGCAGCTGGTTCAAATTAAAGGACTTTGAACAGTGACTAAGCACAGGTGAAAGTTTAGTTGTGTGGGTGACTCAGAGAGAGTGAGAGCAGCCACGGGCAGGGAGGAGAACATGAGGAGGTTCCAGGTTCATGGAACAGCAAGCAGATGCCATGATGGGGAGATGGATTCAACAAGCCCAAGTTAATATCCTCTGGATGAGTGATACTGTCATCCATGTGCTCAGCTCTGAGTTGAGGAGGATGTTTTGGGGTGGAAGGGACAATCATGCAGACATTACTGCAATCCAAAAGGAAACATCTTTTTAAAGCAGTCAGGATAGGAAAAAAGGGGAAAAATGCTGAAAACCTACCATGTTATTACATATTATACATATGTGAATTTTGTGAGACAAAAGTCGCTCCTTCTCTCCAATGAGTTTAAAAACCTTACTTGAACAGAGACATTGCACTACAGTGAAGAGAGTAATAAGATAGTTAAGAAATATTCAGTATCTCCTTAGATGGGAGCATCTATTGCTGATTAGAAAGGTTTCAAAACTGGGAGAGATATAAATACTCATTCTTCAAGCCATATATCAGTTGCTGAGTGCCACAGGGGTGATGAAAGGTCTACATAAAGTGAGCACTTAACCAGCCAGTGCAGATCTTGTGATAATCTAGATCCTTGGTCTGGCCATGGGTGGGATTATGTCAGTCATGATGTTTCTCTTTCCCAGCTGCAAGAGCACTGTCACCACTGCTGCTGCTCCTGGCATGACTCATTCTAGCAGGTTGTGCACATTGGTCATTAATTTGCCTCAGGGGATTGAAAGCTTAAAAATTAATAATACCAGTAAGGACCACCCCACCCCCCCAACAAAACCCAAACAAAACAAACCAACAGGTGAGTTAAGCATAATTTTAAATGCAAAAAATTAATTTTGCATAATGCTTAATAGCCATTCACTTGATACTAGAGGAAATATATTTCAGTCATCCTAATAAAAATGTTCATCATTCTTTTTTTCTTTCCCTCAAAATGAAAATGTCAAGACTAATTCTTCCTCTCTGTCCTTTCTGAAGAACATTGCCTTATCATACTTGTTGATTAAAGCATGAAAAATAAAGGTGTTTTGGCTATAGCACCTACAGTAATTATTTTTACCTTCAACACTTCTATATTGCATCTTGTTCTATTTCTATAATATTCCTGATTCTATGTTGTAACTTAAGTGAATATAAATATGCATTAGCAATAGCTCTAAGAGCATCCAAGAGAACTTTATATACTGTCCATTTATTAAATTAATTATGGTTCGTTTATTTCACCATGTCTTACTTCTGTCTAGATCGTTTGGCATTATGTTTTGCAATCTGAGCCATTTTTTCCACAGATGGTGAGTCTGCCCATGTGAGCTACTGAAAAGTCTAATAGCTTGCATAAAGTCCTGTGAAATATAGGGAGAATCAGCTGTTACACACTCCATCGCAGACCCAAGTATGAGATTCATTCATATCTTAAACAGGCAGGTTTCTCCCGCTGGAGAGAGCGGTCGAACTATTGCAGAACTCTTCCCTTCCTACTCACTGCAAATTGCTGTTTTCCATCACAGTTAAACCACCACATTCAGTGACATCCTTATGAATTTTGTGTGACAATGACGTCACTATTTTGGGGGGTTCTAAATTTAAGACTCATATTAAAGAGGCACGGAGTGTTTTTGAACTTTCCTGCAACAGGTTAGTGTTCCCAGCAGCTGTTGCTGAGCTGCTGAAAGAGAAAAAGAGAAAATCTTCCACTTGGTAACTAGTTCCCAGAATTCAGATTCATCATTTCCATACTATACCCTTACAATGTCTGCTATTGGATCATCTTGGCTCTCCACATGAACTGTGCAAGTATGACATACAGTAACCCTCATTTTATAGCTAAAGAAACTGCTATCAGATTATTAACTTACTCATCTGGTGAGGCTAGGTAATGGAAAGGATCACTTCTGTGTTTCTCTGTATTTCAGTGGACTAGCCTGGAGTTGGTGGCCCTGGAGGTTGATGGCCCTGCCTGTGGCAGGGGGTTGGATCTCTATGATCCCTGAGGTCCCTTCCAACCCAGACCATTCTATGATTCTATGATACCCTACTTTGGCTGTTAGCTTGTGGTGACAGGTTGGCTCGGTTGCTTCTGAAGGATCACGCCAGCCTGGACACACCATATACTCTGGTTGGGAAGAGGTGTGGGGCAGTGATGACTTGAGAGACCCAATGGGGCAGCTTGAAGGGACACCCAAACTTGTCTGGGAGCCCTTTAGGAGGGTGCAGGCTGGTCCAACGGGGAAGGGCATCAGGAGCTCTTGTAACTGCTTATCACTGCAGATGTCTGTGTTCCACTTTCGGGAATGCTTCGTCATACCTCTGAGTGTGGAAATAACTGTGTAAGCCACCCCTCAGAACTGTCCCATCTATAGGCCTTTGGACACTGTAATGGTTCACAACATAGTGACTGACACTATTGAGATTATCTAAACAAAAACTGAGACACTGATTTTCTGGCTAGAGAAAGAGTATAAAAAGACCCAGGAAACTGTTTCTTGACAATTTTGTGCTTCCCAGAAGACAGAAAGCTCCTGTGTGTAGGTGGGACAGTATCCCAAAGGCAACCTTGGGATGACTGGGTGGCTGCATTGCTATCCATCTGCCTGTGCATATGGCAACCAACTGCTAAGTGCTGTGGCTTGTAACCTTACTAGATAAGGGACATATATAAACTAAGAGTATCTAGCATCTAGCACTAGGTATAATGATCCAATAAATGAAAGAAATAAGTGTATAGTGGTTTTCAGTCGTATGCAAAAGCTATAGGTTTCCATTAGAGGATTATTAAGAGCAATTAACCATGTATGGCATTGATGTTCTAAGTTTGAAATGTTTGTAAACTAGGAAATGGTACTGTTTAAACGTCAAGTGTCCTTAAAAGACACTAATGAAGTTATGTTATGCTTTAAGCTAATCAGTGTTGGCAGACATTCATTCCCCCAGTATCTGGTGATCTTATAAGAGGAGCATTGCAAGTGCTATGCTAAACAGGAGGATTAGCTGTAGGAAGTGCAGAGTCATTGTGGCTAATACATGTGCATGCAAATGCCACCACTGTGGATGAAGGCAACATGTTTATTGATTTGGTTGGAGAACTGGTTTCCTCCAAAGAAATGTCTGATAAGCTTTAGTTTCTGCTAAACAATGTATAAACCAGACATTACTGCCACTAGGCTTATGTGAGTCCTTCCATGGTGTTGGAAACAGAGCAAAACACATTTGGCCACCTACAAGTTGACGTATCTTCTGTGACCTGGATACCCAGGTTGTCTGTAGGTTTGGTGTGGACAGATGGGCTTCTTCCCCAGAAGGTAAATTATTGCACCAGATTTAGGAAACTGTTGCACAGTTAAGGACCCCAGCACCCTCTCTGTGCCAGCAGGGGTCATGAAGGTATCTTACCCAACCAGCTTTGACTGGATGCCTACCTTCCAGATAGTCCAGGTTAGATAGGACAATATTAGCTTTGATCTTGTTGTGCTTATTGCACAAGCATAGATGGTTTCCTATAATAACTTCAATGACTTGTATATGTGACTCATATATGACGGTTTAGGAGGAGGAAGCTAATTAACAACTGCCCTATCTTTATCTCTAGCTAATAGTGTACTGCACTCTACATTGAATTTCAGTAAGAAGAGCAATTATAAAATGTAATAAAATGCTGGAGAGAAGGCAACCCTATGTATACAGTGTGGGCTTTTAGCTGGGATTTATTCAGTTTTCTAAGTGCATATTGTAACTTCTAGCTGGGTTTTCATTTAAGTGCAGAAAAGCAAATAAAAACAGTACCCAAAAAAAATCTCAAATAGGGTCTGTAAAGTCTGGTGGACTGTGCAAAGTAATGTGGCTGTGAACTTAAGTTGCACCTGGTGTCGCAGATGGGACAGATAAGAGGGATGCACTTCACTCTTCAGAGAGAGGCAATAAATATGTTTATTGATATAAAACAAAAGGGTGTAATGGTGTTTGGTAATAAATGTGACAGTAATTAAGATTCGATGGTAAGGTAATCTTGATTAGTTAGTACATAGAGAACAGGGTCAGATGAATCTATCAAGGAGACCCTCCCATTGAGTCATGAGGTTCGAAAAGAATCCCCTTGCTTTCTAAGCTCCTGCTCAGAGAGGAGCCTAGGTGCGGCTGGATTCAGTCTTAATCCCAGACTTGGTCAGAGGTTTATGTCTAAAGAACTATATATGCACAATCAATCCTTTATACTTCTGAGCTAAGAGCACAAATGTTAGTGCACTTATTCCCAACTCACTTACCAAGGATCTGTTGCAGCTCTGTTGCAGCAAGGATTCTCTCGACCTTGAGGAGTAACCTTGAGAGGCGTCCCTTTCAAGGGGAGATCCTGATGTGCAGCCTGCTGTCATCTCAGGAGAGCTCAGAGGGCTCTGGGGCTGCTCACTATTTATGGAGTAAGATGATTGGCTCATAGTCATATTTACATTCCACCTGTATATGCCAGTGGACACTGACCAGTGTCCGGGTGGGCACATTAGCATAGATATAACCCTTGGCTGTTGTGTTGCTATCTGGCTTCCTGAACTCACTGTGAGATGGATGTAGAAATCACAGTCAGCACTAATCGTTATCAATCAATCCATATTTGCAGGAAGAAGTCAGGAAAACATGGGGGAAATGGGGGGAGCATACTGTCACACCTGGTACTTCCTTATTTCGGGACAGGTTGTTGTAGTCACGCGTCTCAGAGCTGTGGGTGACAGCGTCAGGCTGGCCCATTGCTTTCAGAGGCCTGAGAGTGGAGGGTGAGTGCATCGACTGACATGCTACACATGATGCACGCAGTCAGGGGTTCCTGCTGTGAATGTAGCAATGTGATCAACTTTCAAAATGCATTTTCCCACCCGTGGAGTTTCTCAAACATAGTTTGAAGTGGCTTTTCCACCCTTTTAACTGACATTTTGCCCAAGGCCCAGCTGTAAATGTGTGGAGGGCCATCAGCTCTCCAGGAACTTGAATTCTGCAAGCAATATTCTTCAGCTCTCCAGGCGGTGGCACCCCAGCCCCGTGTTTCTCTAAGGTGAAACCAGTGCCCTGTGTGTAGAGGAATGTTTGGTTTTGTATCATTTGTTCCATTTCTAAATAAGCAAAGCAAAACAAGGACTTATTATTATTGTTACCTATGGTTTTTGAAAATGCTCTGTCATTCTGTGTACAGAGCCTGTTTATTGTTTCATGCACTATTTACTCATGTTAAAAAATGAAGTGACAAAGAACTGAGGCAAAGGTCTCTTGCTTGCGAGGAACAGTGGATAAATTTATTTGTTTGTACTATGGGATTGTAGTTCCACTAGAAGGAACACTTGACATTTTGATGAGTGTCTCCAGGGAAAAAGGTACTAACTTCAGAACTTAGTTTTAATTATACTAAGGAGATTACATTATTCAAAAGCATCCCACTGGTAAGGTGCAGTGTTTCCTGAAACAGTTAGTGGAAAATGCCACATTAATCAGTTCAGTATTTCATTCAAATGGCTTAATGATGGGAAGAAGTTGAAAGCACTGTAGTATGAAAACAAAAAAGAGACAGGATGTTCATTTAAGGGAGTAGGATCACATTTAAACAACCTCCTTCAAGAGCAAGTTTTAGAGAGGGGAATGACAGCAGGGAGGAGGTAATATTGTTTTATTCTTCTTGGTATGCTGGTACTGGGAGTGGCTCTGGTGCTGTTGTGCTTGGTTAGAAGAAGCCATGATGCATGCCTGAAAAGTTTACAGCCCTGCGAGTTGTGCCCTTGGCCTTTCACTGAGTAGTTGCAGTGTAAATATAACCTGTCATCTGCACTGACGCTGCTGGGGTCAGAAGAAGGCAGATCAAGGGTCTCCAAGCCCACTTCAGTTTGGCTGCTGTTACCAGTAAAACACAAGACCACAAGGGATCAGCTGGAGTTGTTCCTCTTCAGAACAAGAGGCCAGACATTGGGGCCAACAGTTTTGAAATAGGCAAAGAAATGAGCATGAGGTACACGAATGTGATTTATGGCTGTGTGCAATCACTGAACTTCTACCTTTCACATCTAGATCTCTCCATTTTTATCTCCTCACCTGCCCTCCACAGGCTTTTGTGGTGTCTCTGCTAATGATGCACATTACCCATGTGTTTTGCTGCACCCTGTCCTTTCTCTTCATGTTCCCTCGTTCCCATCTGCTCCCGTGGGCCATCAGAGAAGAGCTTGCACAGCTTGTTAATCCCAGCCTAGAAGAAGCGAAAATAAAGTTGTCAGTCAAACTGTTGTGAAGGATCAGAGTGTGGGCTGCAATTTTTCTGAAGCAGTGACCCAAGAAGATCTCCTCATGCAGAACAGTGATGCCTTTAGAGATGAAAGTGCCCCTCATGTGTGTGAGCACGTTTAGCTAAGAGAAGCAAGGAGTCACACTACAGCTTTATGGCCACACCACTTTGGCCCTCCTCAAACAGAGGCAAAGGACACAGCAGAGGGCCTTTTTGAGTGATGATACTGATGGAAAAGAGAAATGCAGGAAAACAGAAGGACCCTGGAAGTCCTCCCTTGACTTGCTACTGCTGAGATACTGCCAAATTGCAGTCTCTGCATTTTGCTGGTGTACACGCTCTAGGAAAACACCCGGAAGTTCAGAAAGCGGTATGTGCATGCCAACACGGATTTGTCAGGAACAGATCATGTCAGATCAGTCTAATTTCCTTTAGAGACAGTATAAGAGGGAGAAACTGGACATGTGATACGTCTCTGTCTTTTTGCACTGTCTCCTGTGGCACGCTCACAGTCAGACTGGTGCAGTACTGTCTAGGGGAAACTGCTGAAAGCCAGGACACAGGTCTTGAGAAAACCATCCTTTGGGAACAGCAGTCACTATCAGCTTGGCCAGTCTTAATCAAGTGGGGTTGTATGGGCATTAGTCTTGTTTTGGCTGCTGTTAAATAAAGACTTGGTTGATTAAGGAGAGAGAGGATGGCTCCTCTCCCTATTTTCATGTAAGTCTAAGCTGGGTAGGATTGCAGATATTTCAGATGGCATTCAAAAGGATCTTAATGAATGGAGATAAATGGACTGAAATAAATAGGCTGCCATTCAACGGGGATAAGTGGAAGTCTCTACCCATTGATGGAAGGAAAGAACTGCAGTGCTGGATGGGGGGGTGCACAAAGGGGGCAGGGAGACAGGCAGCAGTACCACAGAGAAGCATCTGTGGCTTTTAGCAGGTCACAAAACAAACACAAATTAACAGTGTTGTGATGCTGCAGAAAAGCAAACTTTACAGTAGGATATATAAAACCAGGGCTGTGTAAGGCACATAAAGCAACCCTTCCTTTCTGGCAAGGCCTCAGATGGATTAGAGCCTCCATGTTTGCATGGCACATGTAAAGAAATACATCAAGAGCAATTATATCTTGATTTGCCAAAACTAGTGTGGAAACAGAGGCAGCTCCAAGGTTTTATTTTACTAGGGCTCCCACAGTCAGAAATGTGTTGTAGGATATTACTGTGTGCTTTCAAACAGCTCATCAGGGCTATCCTGAGAAACAAAGAAAGGAAGGCAAAGGCAGTGGGGATTTTCAAGCACGATTAGTAGAGCTAAACAGTTACGGTTTGCTTAGGCAATCATTGCAAATGAAAACCAGTGAAAAGTACAGTCACTGGGAAAAGCAAGAATGGTTTTGCGTGCTACACACGCATAAATACAGAACAATTGTAGCAATCAGAACTAGAAGTTGGGCTAATATTAGAAAGACCCCTGCCCTCGGGAACATGTGGCATTATTAAGTAGTCTCTGTCAGGGTGTACTGGGAGTCCAGCATAAACCAGTCCATTACTGTCACCCTTCAGTGTCTCCATAAGGAGAAATCCCATCTTCACCAGTAGCGAGGAAGACTGCACACAGCTACTATCTTCCTCTAACTTAAGAATCTGTGGAAAAAATAACCCAGACTTGTTTCTTTTGCTGTTTTGTCATTACAGATTCTGTAATTCTTAGTAGGCTTTCCACTCATTAGTCCAGATTAACACATGTCTTTAAATAGAAATTGCTTCAAACTGAGATCATCATATTTGATGTTCACTGAGCACAGAAGGAAATAAATGCTTCAGAATTTGTGAATTTAGAGATTCACAAAGGACTCCTGTTTGCCTTGTTTTACCTCTTGGGTGACTGCCTGAACTTCTCTGGTTTGGCTCCCTTCTCTTTTCTAATAATTTTGGAGATTTCTATTTCATCATTGCTAAGTAAGATTTTAGGTTTCCTTTTTGAAGGGGGAACTGCAGCAGTGTCAGGCCACACACACAAACATCACCAGTCAGAAGCTGAACCTTGTCTATAGGGTATATAAGCTGACAGGACATGTTTTTGTTATCAGTATCAGACAATTCCTCTGACTCAGCCATGCTGAGTTGTCAGTTTGTCATCCTTAGCATCACACCACCCATGTCTTTGGAGGTGAAGAGACTGTCACCTTTATCAAAACCAGGATAGTCTTTTGGTGTCTCTGGGCACTTACAAACACTGAGTTAAATGACTGAGATGGGGCAGCGTGGTCTTGCAGTGCGTGCCTGGTGGCTGGTGCCTTTCTAGTCACCTTTATCCTCTTCCTGATTTTGCTCTCAAGTGCTGCAACTGGGATTGCTGAGACCCTTTCCCTCCCATGCCACTCACCAATCCTTGCGTGCACACAGCATGCTTGGCAGTGATTTGCTGTGGACCTTGTACCTGTGGGATGTCTGTTTTTCTAGGTTTTTAGGATAACACCTAATTTGATAAGGTTTGTGTTCCTCTTATTACTCAAATTTCTGTTTGAATTAGTGCTGTAGATACTTCACCATTGTTGGGGAATTGAAAGAAAGATGCCATGAAAGGACACTTCAGAACATGAGAAGACAAACATTTTGGTTCTTGCTTCCTCCTCTCTTTTTTTAACAGCGCCCTTCAAAACCTTTTGCTCAAACATCCTCTCAGCAGCTGGAAAAGAAGATAAGCCCGCACTTTCATTCTTTAAAAAAAGAAAATATGAAAAGGATAATAAAATCCTTTTCCCACCAGCTGTGAGCTGTTGTGGGAACCCCTGGTGCAGATCATGGGTTGGGGTGAGCTGCGCTGCCTGGCTCTGGGTGTCCCACAGCTCCAACTGTGAGCAGAGTTGTTGCTTGTCAATGCAGCTTTTCAGCCTGGAAATTCAGTGCATCTCAAGCATCAAATATCCCTTTATTTTCTTGCATTTTAAACTTCAAGCTTTTATTTCTTCTGTATTTTGGCCACATCATATGGGCATTGTGATATTGAAGCCTTCAGGGCATTAAAAATCTGATTCACAGTAATAAGTAGGGTTTTTTTCCTTAGGATTTCCAACTGAAATTCTACATGTTGTTCCCCACCCTTGATGTTTACCGTTTCAGCTTACTCTAATTATTCCTGTGGGTACAAATGGGCAGATACGTGGTTGCTACCAATGGACGCTTGACTGCCACTGCTTTTTCTTGATCATGAAATGTAAAAACACACATGGGAAGAAATAATCATGCTTTCCTTACAAGGCATCGACAGCCTGAGGTTTAGCCACTGCAGCTACTCCATAATGGCAAAGTCTATCTTCTGTCCTTTCAAATAATGTTCAAAACTCTGCTGTCAGTTATCTTTGGAAAACTTCAGGCTTACATCTCTTTAGGAGAGAGCAGGATTTCCCCCATGTTCTTTTGCATGATTCCCTGATGGATAAAATTTATAAGCATATATCAACAGAACAGATGGGAAATGGAAGCAGGATAAAATCCAGGAGAGGATGCTTGGCACACTTCAGCCTCCAACCTTACTACATTTTTTTAACACAACATTGTCAATTCACTGGTGTTGATTGAGCTACTCCAGAGTCACATCATGAAACCTGAGGATTTCAACTGGCCTCTGCAAGCAGGAGTCAACAGAACAGGGGACAAATGTGAAGATAGGGTTTTTGTTCTGGATCCGTGTTGCACTTACAGCATCTCTTGATTTAGCTGCTATTAAGGATTGCAGGGAAGACAACAGATGAGAGATATAAAGAAGGAGAGGAAACCTAATTTAGAACCAAAGGCATAAGAAGATTTAGCTGAGTGATGCCTGGTGCCTCACTGCAGGGATCCAGAGGGTAGGACCTCCAGGACTGATTACAGGTATTGACTTTAAGTGGAAATGAAGAGCACCTGCTTACCAAACTGTAGGAGAGGGAAGACTGCTTAAAGTGAAAAGATTTGCGGAAGCAGTGCAGGCAAGTGGAAAATATAAAGTGAGGAACATGAGAACTCAGAGAATTTTATCTGAAAATAAAGTCCTGGGCTTAGAGCAGGACACAAAGCTCTGGATATCTGAGGTCCCTCTCACATTTTCTGAAGCCAGGCGAGCTGTATGTCAGGGAACTTTGGCCATGGGACTTCAGGTCTCACAGGCCCCTAGCTTGAGTCTGTGAGTGAAATGGGTAAAATATAAAGCACAAAACCCCATGAGCAACCAGTCCAACATCCTCCCCTGCCAGTAACTTGCTTCTTCTGTGGTACTACAGAACACACTGTACGGTCTTCAGTGCAGAATCCTCCCTGTGCATTGTTCATTGTGTGGTTACTGAGAGCTGGAGGTGATATTACAAGTAAGTAATAATAAAAATCTCTCTGATATCAAGGAGAAAAGCTTCAAGGGTAAAGGCATCTGGAAGGAAGTGCCACTGAAGAGAATATCGAGCTTCATAAGCAGCTACTTCAGATGAGCTTTTAATTAAAAGAGAAATAGCAGGAGAAAGCTAATCAAAGGAGAAGGAGAAAGCAGAGAAGCCTGCTTCATATTTCTTTTCAGTTTCTGTTGGGGTTTTTTGTGTGTGTGTGTTGGGTTGTTTTGTTCTTTTTTAAATGCTGACTTTTTATTGTTTATAAAGTAAATGCTTAAACAAGCACTACTGTTGTCAGTAATACTGTAACATTTGCCTTTAGTCCCTTTGTTGCTCAGGGAACATGTCAGATTTCTCAGCACATTTAGCCATGCCATTTACTACACAAATCACATCTGCAGAATGGTACAACCAAGCCCATCTTACTAGAAATGAAATGCTGAGAAAATTAAATTTCTCCAGTGGTATTTCCAGGTATTCTGAGTTTAGAGTAATCTTTTCATTATTTTGGTCCAGTGAGGAGAAAAGATGTAAAAACACTCTACTTCTGTAGGATTAAATAATAAAGATCACTGGTGACAGTTAAAGAATGCAATGTTTGTGCCTTCACAGGTCCCAGTACAAGTTTGATTTGAAAGAATATTTTTCAGAATACAAGCACCTGATATTAAAAAGATGGGCAACAGGAGGTGGATGCGAAAGACAGAACACTCCAAAGTCCTCAATGTAAATTCACAAGCTGGTGTTTGAACAAAGATCAAATGCACTCTTCTACGTGAAATGCCTTTGGCCAGGGCATTTCTTCCTAAATATTTTACCTTGGATAGTAATGATAAGCTTTTTTTTTAAGGCATTTGTTGTGACCTTCAGGGCAGACAGCAGTGGAAAGAAGCTTGCAGCACTGAATGGAACCTTGTTGCTGAATTACAGATATGGGACACAGACAGCTCATGTCTGTGGCTAATGAAAGAGCTCAAGGAATAGAAAGTAAGATAGAAAGCTTATTTTCTTCTTCATGTGTAGGTAACGTAATTCTTACCAACTTTAGCATGGGTCAAAGCACACTATCTCAAAACAGAGTAACAGCCATGGACAAAAATATTCCTAAAGCAGGGTGGTACTGTAATCACAGAATCACAGAATCACAAGGTTGGAAAAGACTTTTGAAGATTATCAAGTCCAACCATTCCCATCCTAAGCTAAAACATATCCCTAAGCACCCCATCAACCCTTTTTTAAAACACATCCAGGGAAGGTGACTCAACCCCCTCCCTGGGCAGCCTGTTCCAGGCCCTGACAACTCTTTCAGTAATTTTTTTTTCTAATGTCCAATCTGAACCTGCCCTGGCACAGTTTCATGCCATTTCCCCTTGTCCTATCTCCTGTCACCTGGCTGAAGAGACCATTGCCCACCTCTCTACAACCTCCATTCAGGTAGTTGTAGGTGGCGCTAAGGTCTCCCCTCAGCCTCCTCTTCTCCAAGCTAAACAGCCCCATCTCCCTCAGCCGCTCCTCATAGGATTTGCCCTCCAGCCCCTTCACCAGTCTCGTCGCCCTTCTCTGCACTCGCTTGAGGATCTCAATGTCCTTCTTATGGTGAACACAGTACTCGAGGTGTGGCCTCACCAATGATAAAGATGTTGAACAAGACTGGACCCAGGACTGAGCCCTGGGGGATGCCACTTGTGACTGGCCTCCAGCTGGATTTGGTTCCATTCACCACCACACTTTGGGCCCGTCCAGCCAGCCAGTTTTTAACCCAGCTGAGGGTCCACCTGACCAGGCCAGTGGCAGCCAGTTTCTCAGTCAGAATGCTGTGAGAAACCGTGTCAAAGGCTTTACTGAAGTCCAGGTAGACCACAGCCACAGCCTTCCCCTTGTCCATTAATTGGGTCACCTTGTCATAGAAGGTGATCAGGTTAGTTTGACAGGATCAACCTTTCGTAAACCCATATTGACTGGGCTTCATCCACTGGCCATCATGCATGTGCTGCATGACAGCTCCCAAGATGACCCTCTCCATGATCTTCCCCAGGACTGAGGTCAGACTGACAGGCCTGTAGTTCCCCGGATCCTCCCTCTGGCCCTTCTTACATATGGGTGTCACATCTTCCAGCCTCCAGTCGAGTGGAACTTCCCCAGTCTGGCAGGGTTGCTGGTAGATGATGGAAAGGGGTTTGGCAAACACATCTGACGGCTCTCTCAGCACCCTCGGGTGGATCCCATCTGGCCCCATTTACTTGTGGATATCTAACTGGCCAAGTAGGATCAATACATTCAGGAAAGGACACTTTACTTAACTCCTGTCTTACTGAAGCTGAGGTCTCCAAAGTCCCCTTTAGAAATAAAATTTTGTTTGGAAGGCCCTGAGATACAAAACTAGTGGGTGACAGTGTAAAGCCTCCAAGCAGCTAAAAACATGTGTCTCAGGTAGAAGCATGGAGTGAAGTTCCACTGCTCTTGAATGCTTCCAGTGCCTTCTACAGAATAAGGGTATTTCCCTCCCTCACAGTATAACATAACAACTGGATAGCAGAAAAATCAGTGTCTAAGAACAATGTCAGGCACTTTATTTTAAAATATTTGTGTTTTGAAATGAAGTGCAGGCTTCTGCACTTCATGGCAGTAACTCATTGCAGTGTTTCAGTCTGTAAAACACAAAGCTTCAGTTCAGATAAATATTTACAATGAAAGTTTGGTCAAACATAAATACAACTAATTAAGCCAATTAGAGATTTTCTACCTGATTATTATTCTGATAACCAGCATACAGTAATGGCTTGTATGTAATAGAGGAAGTGATTTTGCAATTTGTTTTGCAATCTGCCATGAGTCATCTGAATACTCAAGTGTATGCTCAATCCATATCTCATATATTCTTTCAGTGTTGTGGGTCCTGTGTATCCGCAGAAGCATTATAAACATTTAAAAACAAAACTTGAAAGTACACGTTAGTAGATGATTTTCTGTCTTTACAAAATATTTATATGATAATATTTCTTATTATAGGAAAAATAACATCTGTTGGTAAAATTCAGGTTTCAAAATGCTTGGTTTTTCTGACTTTTTTCCTCTTTCTCCAATCTTATTCATATTTGTGCACGTTTGTGTTGGTACAATCCCATAGATCCTTCTTTAGCTTAATTTTTATCTGAAATACACTATTATTGTTTTGCAATTTGTTTGTTGAGTGAACAGAAGGAGAAATTGCAGGAAGGAAGCAATCAAAAGTAAAACAAACTCTGCTATATGCTACTTTCTCCTGCTAATTACTTTCTAGGTCACCACCTCTTTTCGTTTCATATAAAGATACACAAGTGCTCCCATCCACAGAACGGCAAATTAGTGAAAAGCAGTTTCCAAGATATATTAATTTTCTCCCTTATGCCACTGCTGATGTCAGCAAGAGATTTGTCTGAAAACGTGTCTCCTCTTTTCCGTAATTGAACAGGTGTTTTGCTATTGATTTCAGCAAGATCCATTGTTCAGCTATTCATTTTCTCTGTCTTGTATGCCAGATTATTGCTCTGAACCAAGGACTACCCAGAAATAAGAGCCACATGTGCATAAAGAGGAATTTTCTACATTCATAAAGCATTTTGTGGAGGGTTAAAATTCAAACCTCCCTGTGTCAGGGGTTTCCGAGCATTTCAAACTCATCTTGGCCTGAATTTCATCTTTGGCCCTTTTGTGGCATGGCTGGACTTCTTCAACACCAGCTTTAGCTGATGGATCCCTGATTCCATAGCCACAGACAAACATGTCATCTTCATGTTAGAAGTCACATCGGTAATCTATTCACAATGTTCAGTTTGGCACTTGACATATCCTTTATCAGCAGGGCAAGACTGGGGAGTGTGAGGCAGAGCACCAGATAACAGAGGCAATAAGGAAAAAAAGGGCACCATGGGAAAATGGAAAGAGTTTAAAAGCAAGTTGACCCTGTTCTTAACTAACAGCTCATGAGAATACCTGGGGAGCAAAACCTTCTGAATGAACAATGTGATGACACCTTCATAGGCTGAATGTTTTTTGTAGGGACACTCCTTACTTTGTAAATATGGTGGCCAAAAATTGAAAATGCAGAGTTTAAACTAATGGTTCTTCCCAACAAATGGTAAATTCAAATAATAGAGGCTACAATAATTCTTATTCAGGTTGCCAAACTGATTGAATATCCCCGCATGTTTCAAAATATGATCAAGAAGCCAGCAAAGCACAACATCAGTCTTCAAGTGGCTTTTAGAGTAAGTCAGAGGCAAAAATAGTAGACACTGTGACAGGACCGTGTTGGGCAACAGAGGACCTGTCAGGCCATGAGGGCTCTGGAACCAGTCCACAGTTCTAACAGAAGGAAAAAGAACATGGAAAGTGCAGGTGACAGATACATATGGACATGCATTTATGAAGGCACCTGGGAAGTATGAGTACAGCACGTGTTAACAGTACTTCATGCTTAAAAATGAGAAGCATAAAGCATGGGATGTCAGCATAAGGTTAGTTCTCTATACTGCTCGTTCAGTGCTTCACAGTCTCCCTTCCACTGGTCACCACCTTCTGAACACGTGTTCCCTGCTTGGGTTGTGAAATGTTCTCCTCTGCATGCCCTAGATTCTCCATGAGCTCTTGTGCTGCTTTTCCTGGTGCTGAACAAGGTCTGTAACAACCACCTCACAGAGATAAACACTTATCCCCTACCTGTAACTCTCTTCCTTCTGATGATGCTGAATATGCTCCACACCTGAACCTCCTGCTGACCCTCCTCATTGTGGTGTTGTCTCTTGTTGCACCTATTCCTCCTTCCTAGCACCAGTTTAACAGTTCTTTTAGGATCCCCCTTTTCCCCTCTGGGGAACAGTCCTTGGTCCCCGAGTATTCTTACTCTTTGACCTCTCATTGGATGATATAATCTGCCTAATATGCTCCAACTATGCTATTTAACCTTAAACAACTCAGCAATTCATTTAAACTATTCTGTTTTGCATGAGTAGTCTCCTTTGACGAGATACGGTATTTATTTCTTCTTTTCTATAGATATCTGATCATCAGCTTAACTTGGCCAAAATTGAGCTCCTTGCAATCACTCAGCAATTCCCATGCTTTTCCCAGTCATTGGTTACACCAAGACTTTATTTTCTGCCACTTTAATTCACAGACTGACTGCAAGTTTTAACACCTTTCTCCCTTGCTCTGTATATCTACCTTTTGTCATCTTCCCAGTACTTTCTAGACTGTAGTCCTTCCTATCTGCTCTTCTTATTTAACAGTTCCAACCTGATCATCACCTGCCTGCATCTTTGATATAACAACCTCCACCTGGCCATTCCCAAACTTATGTCATCATCCTTCAGCCTTCAAAGAACAAACAAACTCATTTTCCTCACCTGCCACAGATCTTTTCCTTCCCCTCATCATCACATGAAAGTTCCTGGTTTGCACCTCTTGTATATTCGTTGCGTTGATGATGATTGCTTTGAAATTCCAAATCCCCACGAATTCACAAACACCTTTACTTTCTTCTCCCTACTGCTCCTTGCACTCAAACTGCTGCCCAAGATTAAAGAGGAAAGCATAGCAGATATATGCATCACAATCTAGTTCAGTCACATAAACCAGGAACAAAAGAAAACCAACAAAACAACAAAGCCACCTGCAATGGCTGCGTGGGAAGCCGTGGGAATGGGATGTAAGGTTTATTTACTTTAGAGGTTTCCAAGTGATTTGGAATGGTGAGGTTGCAGCCCAGGTTTTATTACTGCCTTCTCCCACTGTCTGATATGCTGTGACTTGCCTGACTTCCAAACATTTTGTAATACCCAGATGTGTGTCCATCTATTGACAAAGTTAACATTCTTGAAAACGGGGCTTTAAGTTGAAATCAAAACATGGTGACACTGTTTGTGGCTGACCTTTAAAACTGTGATAGTAATCAGGTGGTGGGGGCTGAAGTTAAAGTGTTACTGCTTTAGTTAACTTCTGTTTTGTATTCTTCCTGCTCGTGTACAGTTAGAAGTCTGTCAAGGACATTATAGCTGAACAATGAGTATTTATTTCAATAAACATATTCAAATAAATCAGCATTCTTATTTGCATTAATATAGTGTCTTCAAATTTCTAGTAGACTGAGGCAACACGCAGGCATAAAAGGAAACAGCCCCTTCTCCCTAGGGTGTGTAGCCTTACTGTAAGGAAAGACGCAGTAATTGACATAAACAAAAGGATGCTTAGGAGGTAGTGGGTAGGCAGAGGTCTCCAGCAGTCACACAGACAACTTTTGGGAAGGCTGGTGATACACAGTGGGTAAAAGGCTTTTATGATGTTGTTTGCAGGGACAAATGCAGACTAAGCAAGCAGTGTCAAAAGGTCATCACGTAATGCGAATCATAAGGAAAGATTTGAAGGAAGAGCACTCTGGATTTGGGTAAAACACTGAGCTTTTTACTGTTACTTCAGAGCTTTTCTGCACCCTTGCTTTTCTGTCACACTACCTTACACATCCTCTCCTTCCTCACAGGTGGAAGCTGTATCCATCTTGGTGGCTGCACAGCTTTTAGCACATGGGAGCCCTAAGCAAAATGCAGCCTGTGGTTACCAGGAAAACTGTCATCACACTCGTTTCACACTTCGGTGCCCTTTGCTGGCAGAGTTAAGTGACAGATAGAAACATCAACATTCAGAACACTGAGATCTTTAAATACCTACCTGTATATGCCCCCTGTACACCGAATGTAGCATAAGGTGACAGAATGGTTAAGTCTGGGCAGACAGTTTAAACTGATGATAAAAATGGTCAACAAGAAGGAGTTTCTTAAAGCACCTGAATAGGTTTAACAGCTGTGTGTTGATCCTAGAGGTCATGCATCAACAACTTCCTATGGTGCCGTTGCACACGAGTCACATAGCACCAAAGGAGGGGGACAAAGTCTCCCACCCCACACTGCAGGGTAGGGAAGAGTGCAAAGAGATGAAGGAACAGGTTGCCTAGAGCAGCTGTGGCTACCCCCTCCCTGGCAGTGTTCAAGGCCAGGTTGGATGGGGCTTTGGGCAACCTGGGCTAGTGGCAGGTGTCCTTGTTCGTAGCAGGTGCATTGGAATTAGATGATCTCTAAGGTCCATTCCAACCCAAGCCAGCCTGTGATTCTATGATTCTATGAAGAGTACACCACGAGCCCCATCTGCACCCTGAGACTTTCCCACTCTGCCAGGAGTACACGCTGCATGTCACACACCACACACACTGAACAGCAGACACGGTGTGCTGTGTACCATGCACTGTGCACCACACACTGCACACACACACACCTCACGCTGCACACCATGTGCTGCAGCCGTGCATAGTGCTCATTGCATACATCACCTGCTCTGGAACCATGCACCACTGACCAGCTTCCCTCCCCATAGGACCTATCTCAAAGGATACAACTACATGTCTACCTCAAGTCAAATTTTTCTCAACATTCAGCCATCTGACTTCATAAATATAAATCATATCTGCTTTTTAAAAAAATTATTTTATTAATTTTTGTTCAGGAGGCTGGAAACAAATCCTGTGAAGTACACCAGGACTACTGCCACTTTTCCTCAGCATGGCTTGAGACACAAGCTTTCAGTAGAGAGCTGCTGGCACTCTATAATAAAGTTCAAGAGCTTTTAAAGAGCTTTTACAGAGCTCCTGAACTCTATAAGAACAATGAGATTTGCTGTTCCCAGGTGATGCTGTTACCTTAAAAGGGTATCTGGCTCCTGGAAACATGTTCTTGGACTGATAGGCGGTCATGGTAGCCCAGTTTAATTTCCCTCTGTTATGCCCTTTTACGGTGTTTCTGCTCTAGTGTCATCTTGACAGGCTTTCAAATTTCCCCTGAATCAAAAAGAAAAAGGATATGGTGACTTCTGGCAGTGTGCATCTTAGCAAAATCTAAACACACTTCCTGGGCTGAAGCAGATGGTCTTCACAACCTGAGGGCTTTCTCCCCTCTCAGCAGTGGGATGCCTGCAACACCATTAGTGGCTCAGAAAAGGTAAAACTGGAATTATTTAATAAATGAAGTAATGAACGAACGAATGGAATGTTGTAGGCAGAGAGCCTGAACATAGGAGTTAATCTAAGCAATCACAATAATGTGTCAAACAAATCATAGTTTGGCTAAGTAATGTGCCCCCAGTCACAAATGGAAAAATGACCCTTAAGTTGGATGGTCGCATCCAGAGTGTAGTGGTCAATAGCTCAGTGTCCAGATGGGGACCAGGGGCAAGTACTATTTAATATCTTCATCAGTGACATAGAGGCATTAACTACAGTCTCTGCAAGTTTGCAGACACCAAGCCGAGTAGTGAACTTGACACACTTGATGGATGGGATGCCATTCTGAGGGATCTGGACAAGCTCAAAAAGTGGGCCTATGTGAACCTCCTGGGGTTCAAGGACAAGTGCAGGGTCCTGCATGTGGGTTGGAGCAACCCCCGGTATTAACACAGGCTGGGGAATAAAGAGTTTGAGAGCAGTCCTGCAGAGGACTTGGATGTACTGGGGGATGAAAAGCTGGATGCTTGAATGTGCACTTGCAGCCCTGAAAGCCAGCCATGTCCTGGGGTGCATCAAAACCAGTGTGACCATCAGGTCAAGGGAGGTGATTCTGCCCCTCTGCTCTGGTGAGACCCCACCTGGAGTACTCCATCCAGCTCTGGGGTCCTCAGTACAGGAAAAACATGGAGCTGTTGGAGTGACTCCAGACAAGGGCCATGAAGTTGATCAGGAGGCTGGAGAACCTCTCCTCTGCAGGCGGTCTGATAGAGTTGTACTTGTTCAGCCTGGAGAAGAGAAGGCTCCAGTGAAGACCTGATAGTAGCCTGCCAGTACCTGAAGGGGGGCTTGTAAGAAAGATTAGGACAGGTTTTTTTGTAAGGCCTGTATTGGCAAGACAAGGGACAATGGTTTTAAACTAAAAGAGGGTAGATTCAGACTAGAGATAAGGATATCTTTTTTTTATGATGAGGGTGGTGAAACACTGGAAGAGGTCACCTAGAGAAGTGGTAGATGCCCCATGCCTGGAAGAATTCAAGGTCAGGTTGGACAGGGCTCTGAGCAGCCTGATCTAGTTGAAGATGTCACTGGTCAATGTGAGGGTTGATATGGGCAGTGGTGGACTAGATTAGCTGTAAAGGTCCCTTCCAACCCCAACTATTCTATGATTCTGTTTTTGGTAGTTAGCTCAATTCCTTCGTCTGCTCCTAGATGGTGCATTGGCACTGCACTGATGATGAAAATCTGAACAGAGCAGAATCCTTCACTAGCTAGTTCCAAGCTATTTAAGGGGAAGCCATGGACATATCTTTTGCAGTACTTATCATATACTACTTGGATATGTCTTTTCCAATACTTAACATATACTACTTCACCATGCCAGTATATTGCAGGGGAATACAGCTCTGTACCTCAGAACGATTTTTTAAGGCAGAAGATGTAAACACAATCAAAATACTAAGAAAATGTTGAAGTGTTTGGGTGTTACTATCAAACAACTAGTACATCAGCATAAGTTATTTTCCTTGTACATTTGTAATCTAGAGGAAAGAACATGTAGCCAGTAGAGAGGGAAGGGAAGGAAGAGCCTGTATTTCAAAGGGTGATTGATTCTGACTTGGAGGGAATAATCCAAATACATTCTGTAAATTAGTGCTGTCATTAAGGAAATGGAAAACTTACAGCCAACTATACTTACAGTGAAGGTATCCAACAAACACAGGGATGTAGGTAAATCTCTAGCACAAAGAGTTGCTAACTGAGAAAGGTCTTTCTTTTCTCTTTCAACTACCTGACTGTTTTTGAAATGTCTTTTTACATATTGTGCTGCTTTTTTGCTTATAGAAATGCACTCTTCCTTGTAGCTTGCCCTTATCAAACCATTTTTTTTTATGGAAGTCTGTTTAATGGCAGGCAGACGTGATTTCAATCCTTTAAGGTCATGCTGCTCTCTTCAAAGGTTAGGATGTAAGCTAGAGTTAGGCTGGCTTTTTTGAAATAGTTACATTATGGCTTTTAAAGAAAGACTTGTAATGGGCAACATGTTCCTATAGAAATACCAGATATTGTTTAAAAATTATAGTTCTCAAGGTATTTACTTCCATAGATAATTTATGAAAATAAAAAATAGTCTATTCACAGATATTCTGGAAAAAAAAAATGTGCTCTTTCTCACACTTATGACAATTGGCATGTAGCAAACACATTAGTACTAACCAGCCAGCAATTAACAGCTTCACAGAATACACCTGACTTTTCTGAGAGATGTGAAAACATGACCTAGTGGGCAACCTGAGATTAAAGCTCTCAGCAAGTATAAAAACAAGCCCAGAGATCTCTGAAGAAAAATCTGAGAGGATGGAGAGGGCTAGCGAGCAGCACTGGCACTTGCCATATCCTCGATGAAGCAGCTTCCTGAGTCATGGTCTTTGAAAAGATCATGAAGTTTAAACAGTGTTTCCTGTGTTTTGGGGACCTGTTAGTTTGTTTTAGTTATAACAGGCTACCATTTTGGTTTGTTCCTCTCCACATAACTCTGCACACCTGCCTCCAGAGCCCAAGTGGGGAGTTTAAATTCCAGGTCAAATATTGAGGGGTTTAAGTAATTTCTAGTACTTCATAATTTGACATCCCGCACTTGAGAAAGACCTAAAGCAATCATGTCTAGAATCTCTTGTATGGTATCACAATCTGCCACAGTGGGATGTAGTTAGAAAAGTAATATTCCAGGATGTTATGTTTTAATTGGTCTGGAAGACATGATGTAAACCCTATTAGCAGCCCCAGTAAGTGTATAAGCTGAGATGTATTGGTGGAGAAGGAAAGATTTCTCTGGATTTAAACTCTAGATTAGGCCAAAGGGTTTTTCTTCACGTTGTTTTAGCTTATATTTCTAAACAACATTCTTTTGAAGCCCAAGATGAGTACCTTCTGTTCAACCAGCCTGGAGGTCACAAGTTTATAGGTCTTTTCTAAAATCTTTGTCAGAAAAAAACTTGTTAGTTTAAGACCAGCTTTAAAAACAGCAGTTCTTCTCTTAAGGAGATGGCTATTTCAGAAAGAAGCAGATCTTCACAAGTTTCTGGATCTTCTCTTCCTGGAAGTTTCTGGGGTAACTGTGTAGGAATCAGGATTATGCCTGATGCATTGATTGTTTTCCTCAGTGAGCTATAGGTAAGTGTAACATTGTAATGACCTAAAATTTGTGGAAGGCAAAATAATCAGAGTGCTAAATAGAACTGTGGCCAGGATAGCAACAAAAAGAAGTCTCTCACCCTGAAGTCTCTCACCCTGTAGGTTGTTCCTTATATTCAAATGTAGGGATATCAGATGTGAGCAAGAGGATAAATCTGATCAGGAATCTGGCATCACTTGGGCTGTGTGGAGGTCTAGTTGCATCCACCTGAGGAAAAACATCAGCAAACTGGATATGGAAATGGGTCCAGAAACGATTAAAGCATACAGGAAGACACTTCAAGAGCTTAGGCTGGTCATGTTACCAAAATTAACAGTTGGATTTAATGTATCAATACCTACAGGGACGAAAATATAGAATATTACAGATTCCTTAAGTTTCTCAGAAAAAGAGCTAATAAAAAGATGTGGTTATGCTTAAACCAATTGAATTAAAATTACTTTCTGATTTTAATAGTGACAGTGGTTGATGGCTCCAGATTCTTGCTTCTCAATTTCTCAGTGGTGGCATTTGACCCTGGGCTACCTACATGCCCCTGGAGCTCAGGCAAAGCTGATTCAGAGCCCCCAAGGGGCTGAATGGACCAGGCTTAGGTGCTGAGGAGAGAGCTGTGAATACAGTGAAACTGAGCTGACTCCCTCCAGCTCTGGAAAAGGTCATCTCTTATCTGTGAATCGCAATTTGAGAGCTACATGAGGTATAGAAATGTTTCTTATTCAAACAACAATGTGCAAAATTGTTTAATAATCAGCAAAATAATTCAATATTCCAGGAAGAATTTTCTCAAACTGGGCTCAACTTGCCACATCATGGCTCACAAGTCTCAGCTTAGTCCAATCCAAGCTGATACATCGTGATTCTTCAAGAAAGTGAAAACTAAATCTCATAGATATCATTAAAATATGTTCTTTTCCCATCATCACTATTATTGCTGTTAATATTTTGCTTATTGCAGTGTTTGAATGTTTTTGTTATCCTGTGTTAAATGCTCACAATCTGCTTGGTATTGTAAAGATACAGCAGACAACATCTGCCCCCGAGTACATATAATTTCAGTCTCTGATGTAGCAGTTTAAAATGCATGGCTGGAATCCACATTAAAGTTAATGGTGCTCTGCTTGAGCACAGCAGTCTGCCTGAGCATTGTAAATTGCAGGATCGGGGCCATAACTATTTGCATGTGGATATAAGATTCCCCTTAGTCTCTTGAAGTCAAAGCTTACGGCTAGAGCAGAGTGTGATTTCCACACCTTGGAAAGGTACAAGAACTGCTCTGAAACCAGGCATGCAGCTTTAGGGTTTTGTGGTTGTTTTCCTTTGAGTGGGAACCTTATTCTGACCCAAATTTCGTGTGAACCAGGGGTACCTTCAGCCCACCAGACTGCCGTTGAAATGACTGTCAGTGTCAGCTTTGCTATAGACAGGGGCTATGGAAATTGCTCGTGGATCTGAGGAAGAGATGGGAGGTGCTGCCAAGAGATACCCAGCACCTTCAGCACCCCTCTCCAGGGACGGACAGGCCAGCTGCACTTGCTGCAGGATTGGCAACCCGGCTTCTGGACCAGCTCTGCACCTCACAAGAGCACCTGCATCACTCCAGGTCTTCTGACAGGAGCTGCTAGGGACATCAAATCTGTCTCTGTGGTCACCAAATGGGCCAACCCAAGATGTTTTAAGAAAGCTGTTTGGGTCCAGTAGACTAGTGTTTCTGGGGGAAATAGTGTTCATCAGAAAAAAAATCTCCTTGGATCCCCAGCCACTTAATTACTGAAGTCTGTCTGCATCCTATTTACTTGGGTGCTTAACACTGAAAAATGCATTAGTAAAAAAGAACACAGACGGTGGAAATTAATTCCCTATTGCACTTTTGTTTCAGTAATTAAAGAAGAGGAGACCGGTGCTGATGAGGATGAGTAAGGCTGTGGAAGTAATTTGTATGTCAGGCATTTGGGAAGGGCATCATTCCCACCAGTGCTGTGAATCTGAACAGAGCGCACAGAATCTACCACCAAGCATGCCCGTCTGTGTTTAGAGGAGCCTAGCAAAGCCTCCTGAACGTTGGGTGCTGAACAGAAACAGCAATTTTCATCAGCGTATTATTTTCCTTCTTTACATTGATTCTCCAGGAGAAAACAGCCAGCTGAACCCTAGCTGTGATTAGCAAAAGTAGGAGCAATACAAATGGAAGTGGTGTCGGTGTTGGCTCCATTGCAGTGTGTACGGCTGGTTTCTTTCCAGATCGGTGGGAGACCAAAACGGTTGTGTCTGTGTTGCTCTTGGCCTCTCTCAGGTCCCACTAGCCTCCTGGCCCAGTCAGCATGAGGCAGGAGCAGTATCTTTCTCTCTGAAATGACATGTGGGTTAGGTTTCACCACCCCCTTTTCTTCTTTCAGGTTACCTATGAATTTTCAAGCCAGGTCCAGAAGCTTAGTGTAACTGAGCTGCCTGTTGTTAACAGGGTTGTCAATGGCCCTGTCCCCTCTTGCCTCCAGTGGGAGCCTGCCTCCCTCCTCCCTGTCCCCTAACTGAGTTTCAATTTCCAATTTACTTCTCTTGCGCGCTACTCTCTTGTATCGGAAAATACCTTCCAAAGTTGTTGGACCACTTCTGTTAGAATATAAGATCACAAAAGTTACATCTGTAGAAGAGCACGTTGCCCTCTTAAATGTGAGAAGGTGAGTGTAGCATAGGGTCAGGTGCTGCCCTCAATTATACTGGTACAGATCTGGAGAAACTCTGTTTTCTTCAGCAACATTAATTCTGTTAACTGAAGGTCAAGAGCGCCGCCTGCACATTTCACTTTTTACCCCTTAGTTTATAAATGGTTCTGATCATAAAGGATTTGGGGATATTCTGTATAGTAGAAGGTTTATAAATATTAATGGCATCATCGCCTCTGCACGATGTGAGACTCAAGCCAGGTAGACTATTTAGGAAGAGCTTGTTTATCCTCTGCAGGCTGTGCAAGACAGCTTGAATTTGTGAGATGCAGAGATTTTAGGGGAAGGAAGCACCAGGTATTCACCTCCTCCTGCAAATCTACAACTGCCCTGCTGCAACACAGGGCTTGATCTCACAGGTTAAGCTCACAGGCTTTCCAAGGAAATACCTTCTCCAGAAATACTAAAGATGGAGGAAGATGGGTCTTTTTCGTGCTTTTCTTCCTGACCTTTCCTTTTTGGGTCTTTCCTGCTCTTCAGTGTTTTCCACTTCTGGTCTCTGCCTCTCCTCCCTGTATCACTCATCTTCCTGTTTTCCAAATTTATCCAGGAGCTTTCTTCACTTCAGTATCTTTTGGTTTTCTGCCAGCTGGAGAAGACCTATATTCTGCATATGTTTTCAGGTCATGAAGAGGAGGTTCTTGTGTAAAATTACTTCACCTTTTCAGGAAGCATGGCTTGGAAAAATTGCTCAAATTTGTGTAATTTTTCTGGAATTATGCGATAGCACAATATTTAAGTAATTGGAATATGCTTTTTAAACTAAAAAACTATCACACTGGATGTGTCTTTATCAATTTCTGCTTGTAGTTGGATAATTAGGACTACCTTTATAGTCTCCTCAGTTCTTCCACAGAGTGTTTTTTCAGTTAAATTTTTGTGGATACTTTGAATGTCAAAGTAACTGAAGGGCTCTATCTGGACATTCTGTGCCTGTGTGGGATCACTAGTGGGGTGCTCACAGGCTGAATTGCTTCCCCATGAGAGCTGCCTCTGGTGCCATCATGACCTGCTACAAAACCTCAGCTGTGTGTCAGTGCTGCAAAGACCACTGAACATGCATTGATAAATAGCTGTAGTCTGCAGCAGTGCTGGTCTTGAATGGGAAGAGTGGGAGGTTATCACCTGTCCTGTGTAAGGTATCCTCAAAAACAAAGATGCTGGGACCTCGTTCCACAGTGGTGGTGGTGGTCTGCACCCCGTTGTTTCTAACTTTGGGTTGGTTTGTTTCTCTTTCTCAATCTATACATAGGAGTTTTTCCATATTTTGTCTTTTCCTGCATTTGTATTGCACATGAGCAATTTGTGCTCAGGTAAATGGCAGAATTCTGTGTATTGGAGCAAGAGACAAAGCTCAGGGTTCCTCAGGGGACCAGTGTGTCTCCCACTGGTAATAGAAGTCACCTCACCACAGGCACTAAGCTATACAGACACAGAACAGAATTTAGTCTGTCTCATTTCATGTTGTTTTGGGTGTGTTTTTCCTGAGGTTAATACTGACATGCTTTAATAACCACTCTTCATCTCCAGTCTTCCACATTTAAACCTAGGGAACCTTAAGCACTCAGTTTTGTGTTAAAACCTCTCCTGAAGGTGTCTTAAACCTCCCTTTCACTTCCTGGCCTTTTGCTCTGTAATGGTGACACCAAAGGGAAGTGGGGCTGTTGGTGCAGGAGGGTCCCACTGCAGGAAGAGAAAGACATTACTTGATTCCTCTGGACTTTCTGAAACAGCTTGTCGTGGTTTCACCCGGCTGAGAGCTGAGATCCACGCAGCTGCCTGCTCCTTAAAGGAAAAGAGCAGGGGAAGAGGGAAGCGGGGGGGTGAGAGGCAAGGGAAGGGAAAAGGAAGGGGCAAATAACCCCAAAACCAAGAAATAAGAGGCCCGTGGGTTGGGATAAGGATAGTTTACTAAGATAACAGAAAGATACAATATAACAATGCTAACAGGACTTTAGAGCAAAAATACATGAAGCTGTTAATACACAATGCAGTTTCTCACCAAACCACACAACTCAGGCCGTGCCACCCAGAGCCGTCCCAGAACCCGACCGTCCCCCAAAAACTGCGCGTCCCGGAGCCGCCCTCGGCCTTCCTCCCGTCAGCCCCCGATATCCTGGGCAGGACGTAACTGGCGTGGAATACTCTCTTTGGTCAGTTGGGTCACCTGTCCTGGCTTCGCCCCTCCTTTCTCATGAAGAGCTGAGAAAGTCCTTGACTGTCTGACAGCAACTAAAAACATCAGGGTGTTATCAGCACTACTCCCATTTTAACTCCCAAACACAGCATTCCATCCGCTGCTACAAATGAAGTTAACTCCATCCTGACCAAAACCAGGACACAGCTGAAGAAGACCCACACCACCATTGCTAGTAGTTTTACAGGATGGACACTTGTTTGCTAGGAGCTCCATGTAGACCATTTTATTTTGCATGCCCCAAATGGCAGTGACTGCTGGCAGGAGCTCTGTCATCTCTCACAGCAAACAAGCAGGGCCATATACAAGTTCACTGCAACAGTGATCCCAGTACAAAAAAAGGGAGAATTAAACTCAGATATGTGACCTGCCCTAGAAGTTGGTGGACGCTGTAAGTGTATTCAACTCTGAAGAGTTCCATGCGCGTTCAGGCAAGGGCTTTGCAGTGACAAACACAATGGCCAGTTGTGTGGCATTTTCCTGATGCATCAGGATTCCAGGCACAGCTGTGGGACTGACAGGGCTCTTTGCAGTGGCCAGGTGGCAGGCACAGCAAAAGTCTGTACAACACATCAGAAAAGGAAATAAATTTGATTTAAAGATCCTGTTGTTTTTAAAAGCAAAAGATATTCCGAAAACATTTAAAAACTACTATCTTAGATTTGTCAGTTCCCATTAAACTCAGTAAAACTATTCATGAAACTGGTGGGTACTAAATACATTTGTACATTATTTTAGTAATTAAATATCTCTATCCATTTGAAAAGTGCTGCGAAGATACTGAGAAATTTAGTATAGCAGAGCAGCATCTCTCTAATCAATTCCTTCATCTCTTTTGCATAAAATGCAGCTGCTTTGTTGGCTCTGCACTTGTTTATGTATAGCATGTTGCATTTCAAATGTAAACTGATAGTTTGGGGTGTTTCTCCTTCTTGTTTGCCTTGAACTAATATAACATATAGTAGCTTGTCATTAGAAATCCGAGGGTTCTTTAGAGAAATTCATTCTGTGAATAGGCAAATGACTGAAACAAATGAGGGACAAAGCTATCTACATCTTTAGTCTAATTCACACCATGGATTAAGTGTTCTATAATCTATCATCACTGAACCCATTTGTGCATTAGTTTATTTTTCAGTTTGTTTATCTGAAAGGTGGGTATAAAAGGAGTTATTTACTGAACAGGTGCTTTTTGGTTCAACATAAGCTAATGAGTCATCCCTGGACCAAAAAACAAAGTCTCTTTATGTTCGGGAAATTACCACAGCTATGCCACAAAACACCTCAGGTAGAATATTTTAGACCAACCAGCCTTAGAAGTGTGAAGATAGCATTTAAGTAATGCCAATTTACCGTAATTCCCAACTGCTTTACATAAAAGAACAGAATGTTTTAAAATAAATATTGCAAAATAGCTCCACTGATCTGCTTCTGCTTAGAAGCTAGACAAAAACCAACAAAACAGCCAAAGAAAATCACTGCAAAGCAGTGGGCCTCTTTTCCTCTATATGCACCTGGAAAAGGGTGGTCTGGACAATGCAAGGTAAAAGGATAAACAAATGCCAATTTAAAACTCAATAGCCTGGAGATTTACCAGATGAGTTGTGCCTTAACATTTCTCCAAGGCTTTTGAATCCCTTCTCAAATATTTTTCACTCCCATCATCTGAACTTCTTCATTGTTCCTTTAAAAAAAAACCCAACCATGGGATATGTGACCACTGCCTCTGCAAGTCCCTAGGAAGTATCTGGGACACCACACACAGCGTTTGGCTCTCCAGGACTGCGATTAAATCCCAGGTGTGCTTGTCAGGTCAACAGTTGTGTCTGCAGAAACTTCAAGGACTCAGCATCTTTTGATTCATTGTCCGTAGCAAGGCTAAAACCCCAAGGAAGATTACAGATTTCTGTGGACAGCTGAGATAGGTTAGTCTCTGTAACAGTAATCAACATTGGCAGGGCTCCACTTCAGGGAAGCCGGGGGTGATGTTGCTTTTCATCACCACCAGCAGACATATCACTCTTCATACCTGCTCAGGAGACCTAAAAAGGACAAAAAACAGGGTTGCAGAAGGAATGTTAGGGAGACCAAATGAGATATAATTCTATGCAGATACTGGCAGGGAAACAAGACCATCTAGGAAATTTGGAGCTAGAGAAGCTCCTCCTCTCGTCTCTTCCTAAAGCTTTAGAAAGACTTTATTTTAGCAAAGGGAGTTGCCACGTCCTCCCCTCCTGCTGCTGTTGCTGAGCATAAGGCCAGCGGGAATAATGACGCCATAATGACACAGTGATGCCAGCAAGAGTATTCAGAGGGGACACAGCCTGAGCAGCAAGGTCACGTGCCCTTCATGGTGCTTTGTAACAGGCTGTCTCAGCACTAGACTAGTCTTGACTCTGCATTTGTGACTCAAAACAAAGTCTCTGTACCTATGCCCATCGTATATAAATATGAAGCAACTCTGTGGGCTTGAATGAATTTATTCCACACTTACCCTGCTCCCACAGTAAACAGTCTGACCCAGATAAACCGGTGAAAAAGTCGCAGGCTTGGTGATGGGTTTTAAAATTCCGCCATTCCACATGGGATGTGACCTTCTCATTAATTACAAAATGCTCTGGCTGATTAACTCTAATTTGATTCCATAGTTTAAATATCTTCTGTGCGAAACAGAATTTGGGTGGGAAAAATGAGCGTAAAGAAGGAGATTTTGTTCTGTGCAGCAGTCCCATCTGTTCTGGATGTTCTGTGCTTTATTTCTAATTGCATAAGGACAAGCCCACCCGGGAAGTGACATTTGTAGAGCTAGCCCACCCTGGGATGTCAAATTTTTTAAAATGCAGCATAAAAATTTATAAAATATTAACAAGGAAGATGTAATGGACCCCAAAGAGATTTTTCTATTTTAATCTATGTGAAATAGTTCATTTTTTCCCTAGACAATCTACATTTTTTACCGTTCTCAGACAAGCAAGGAATCATGTCTGTAGCTTTGCCACGTTATTGTCATCGGGCTGAAACAATCAGCACAATCCACAGCAATATGCCAGCAAAAAAGACATTATTCTCCCTTGCATCACACTGGTTTTATGCCAGGTAGCTCTGCTGATGTGAGAATTCAGACGCATTGCTTTATGACTGACATAACTTGATATTTTTTTAATGAAAACAGCTTAATAAGTACAATATGGTCTAGGGTGTGGAAGCACAGTGAACATTTGAAGATACTGGGAAAAACCTGAACACTGTTTCCTGTCTGGGAAGTGGGTAGTGGGGAAATGCTGAAATGGCCTGGTCAATGGCCTGGTCTGGCACTGGATGTGAAGGATCCCATCAATGGCTATGCCCTGGAGCCTTGCTTTCCCTTCCCAGGGTCTGGTCAGGGTCATCGGAACGCTTCAGGATAAGGCAAAGCATCCCAAGCTGTTCAAGCGGTGGAAAACTGCTGAATTTTCTCATTTATCACCTTGTGCAGCTGTGTGTCCTTTTATCAGCATCTATCCTTCCAGCCTGTGGGCAGGAGGAGTTAGAAACAACACTGAGCCTGCTTGCTTAGGACACCACTGCACAGATCCTCACAACAAGCACCCTTCATCCCTGCACACATGGTGGTGTAAACGTGACGGCACACGTAAGGTACATCTGTGTTTCGGTCTGCAGGAAAAGAAAAAGGAGTTTTTCAGCCAAGAATCTTATAAAGTTAAAAAAACCCACCCCAAATAATCTGAGCTCAACCCATTGGGATCTGTGCATATATATATTTTCAGACTGATCACATAATTACAGTAATTATGTTGCAACCCTAAATACTTGGTGCTAGCTGTGTTGCTCTAAGCCATTAATTGCTAACTTCCTAACAGGCTTCTCCTTTCCATGCAAATTTTGAACTTCATGTCTACATTGTCCGCCAAGGCAAGATAAATTGGAAAATTAATGAAAAACTTTGAGCTATATTGTTAATACAGCAGCATTAGCTCTTCTGGACAAAGACATAACTCCATGTTTCATCTTAGAAATGCTAGAAAAAGCTACAAAGGCTGGCATTTGATGTTGATGCCTTGGAAAGCCAGAATCAAAACTCAGTAGCCTTGGTGACTATTAAGCAGGTATCATTTACTGCAGCGCTGGGCACACACAGGATCGCCCCTCCAAATGTGTGCCCCCATTAAAGCCAAATGTCTCATATTTATACAGATTAACTATACATATTCATTATAATTTCTAAGAAAAGGCAGACTTATGCAAATTATTTCCAGGAAGTCATTTATATGAATTCCTCCCAGATAGCGCATGCTCAGTGACACTCCAGGGGGTCTTTGGGTGGTCTTCAGGGATGAATGTAGGATGTCTTCCTTGCTCTCAGCACATGCTCTTTATGTTTCTTTTCCATGGTTATCTGAACTTAAAAAAACACACATCCCTTTTCGCTGAAAACAAGATATTAATTGGTCATTAGTCTCATTATTTATGACTCCTCTATCTCCTCCGGATCCCGCAAGGCTGGCTGTTACGGCTCGGTTTTGTAGCTGCATTCACGAAACAGCTTACACAGTTACAGCACAGCCATATTCCACTAAAATCCAAAACAAATATATTCTTAAAATACACAAATTAAAGTTATATTAATTGTCTCAAGCTACATCTACATCAATCTATTCAGCATTATTATATTTCACTGAAACAACATATGAAACCGTCCTTACACTGATGGCACACAGAATTGCTAATACTGGAAACTATTTGGGCCTAACATGATTGTAATTATATGTAGTGGTTCTTCCCAGGAGAAGGAGGGAGATCTCCTTTTCTCATTTTAGCTTTATGTGAACCTGAATATTTCCTAGAGTCCTCCTAGCATTTTCAAGGAGAGAGCAAGTCTCCACAAATAAATTTGCATCTTTTACATCTGTCATCCTCTGTATAAAAATATACATTATAATAAAGGACAAGCTCTATTCTCATTCATCAACATCAAGGTAGAATACCCTAGCAGAGTGCTGTAATTGAACATTGAAGGCTGGCTTAACTGGAGTTGTTGCAGTTTGATACTGGCAACAGAGAACAGAATTTGGCCTGAGAGATATACATGTGCCTATGTGTCCACATGTCTTGTTCCTGAGAGGAAGAGACACCTGGGATAACCTAACAAGACTAGAGCTATCCCACTGGCTTTCCCATGGTGTGACTGAGCTCTGGCAGAGATCACGTCACATCGGCAGTGCCGCTGTTCTACATCCTTACCCACTGCCATCAGTGTCAGGAGACCCTTTTGCTTCAGTAGCTGCAGGCTGATTAGAGAACATGAAAAGTGAGGGTGGTAGAAGACACTTCAGATGGATCCCTTTGGACCAGAGCACATACTGAGATACATAACTGCATCTGCAAATGTAACCTCAGATGTATTCTTCAGAAAAAGAAGGGATTATTTTCAGGAAGTTTCCCTTCAGCCTAAGAACTCAAAATTGCTGACTTGCCTCCTTAAGGCTCCTTTGGCAACTAGGAAACAAATGCTGCTTTACCTAAATCATGACATGTTACTCAGGAGAGGTTGCTCACTACTTGGTGAACTGGTTAGTAAAAACCTTCAGTGAAAGGTTCTTGATCTCTGGTCAGAGCAACTGTTTGCATATAGTGATACTGTGGCTAGCAGTGTTCCCCAGGGCTTGGTGTTGGGTCCAGTCCTGTTTAATATCTTCATTGACAACCTTGATGAGGGAATACCATCCACCCTCAGCAAGTACACCAATGATACAAAGCTGGGAGGAGTGGCTGACACGCAGGAACACTGCGCTGCCATCCAGAGAGACCTGGACAGGCTGCAGAGCTGGGCAGGGAGAAACCAGATGAGGTTCAACAAAAGCAAGTGTAGAGTCTTGCACCTGGGAAGGAATAACCACTTGTATCAGTACAGGCTGGGGGATGACCTGCTGGAGAAGAGCTCTGTGGAGAAGGACCTGAGGGTCCTGGTTGATGACAGGTTGGCCATGAGCCAGCAGTGTGCCCTGGTGGCTAAGAGAGCCAATGGGATCCTGGGGTGCATCAGGAGGAGTGTGGCCAGCAGGTCAAAGGAGGTGATCCTTCCCCTCTACTCTGTCCTGGTCAGGCCCCACCTGGAGTATTGTGTCCAGTTCTGGGCTCCCTGGTACAAAAAGGACAGGGATCTCCTGGAGAGAGTCCAGAGAAGGGCTACAAAGATGATTAAGGTCCTGGAGCATCTCCTCTATGAGGAAAGGCTGGATGAGCTGGGACTGTTCAGTCTAGAGAAGAGAAGACTAAGAGGGGACCTAATTAATGTTTATAAATATCTTAAGCATGGGATGCAGGGGGAAATGGCCAGCCCCTTTCCAGTAGTCTGTGGAGACAGGACAAGGGGCAATGGCTGCAAGCTGGAGCACAGGAAGTTCCGCACCAACGTGCAATATGAGCTAGGGAGCTGCTTTGGCAGGGGCGTGGGACCCGATGATCTCTTGAGGTCCCTTCCAACCCCTATGATTCTGTGATTCTATGAGCATAGCCAGAAGTAGTGATCCATCCCAGGGCATGTAAGGTTTGCACTGTTGTGTGCAAATGGAGAATGTACATGGAAACATGTGAAGTGAAGCACCAGCCTCTTTCCTTTCTATTAAGGGGGAGGTAAGTCTAAGCACCCACCTGCACACTGGCTTTCCTGTTCTCAGCCCTCCAAGAAAAGCTTCCTTGGGTTGCAGCCTGGAGAGAAGCATGTAGGCTGCTCAGCTGCTCAACCCTCTGCACATTAAGGAAGATCCACTTCATATTTTTGTTCTTCAGCCTCTAGTGTTGCTCTTTAGCCAAAAGCATCCCTCTCAGCAGGCCCATTGCTATGGGTGGAGAGCTGCCTGCTGACATGTGCTGGCACATTGCACGCCCTCCACCACTGTCCACAGATACGGCAGCACTGTGCTAATTAAAGAGCAGTGCCAGTTAGCTGCATCTAGTCTGTGAGTCAGAGCAGCAAATTATAGAGTTTGTTTTGGAGTCTAGCTCCAGTGTGGATCACTTACTGTCAGAAGTGGCTTCCTCTTTGCCTTGACTTGCCTCAGATGTTCAGGTCTTTCACAGGAATGTGGAGTGAAGCATCTCCTTGCTCCTTTGCTACTGATGTACACCTGACTTCCTTGAGACACTTGTGCTCTCTTCTCTCTCAGGTAACCTCTGAGCTCTCCAAGGCACACAGGGTCACTGAAGGGCAGACTACATTTGTTTAGTCCACTCCCACAACTAAGTCAAACAAATTGCTTCTTGTTTAAATTGTGCAGAATTCTAAGCTGTAAGCTGCATGATTAGAAGAACATCAGTAAACAGAAATTGGATTAACGTTGTTTGATGTCTTATAAGTGTTTAGCAATATTTTTTCAGGTAGTAACTAAATTGAAAGTAAATATATTTTGGGAAATGGAAAAGTGAAATACAGATGTTGGCTAGTGTCATCTTATCAGGTTAAGTCATTAGATAGATGACAGTCTGGGTTGAAATAATGCTAATGATACTGAGACTGTTTGCAATGGTGGATAAAGGGCATTTGGATCTTGGTCTCTCTGCGGGGAGAGAATGGACTTGGAAAGCGAAAAGGACGTAAAAGCGCACGTTAGCAATTGTCAAATGTTTCAGACAAGGAAAAGTTAATGCTAAACATTCCCGGTACATGATAAGAAACTAGTTTAGACAAATCCTTGTGCTTTCAGGCTTTTGAAGTCTGTATAGAAGTGATGTGAGCACTGGGAGTTATGGAGACTTCATTTCAGTAAGAAAATAACACTTGGTTGAAATAACACTTATCTTTCTTAGAAAACTTTAGCAGAGCTCCTTCCATCAAAGCTATCAGAGGAGTTTTGTAAGTCAGAGTTTAGAAACATCCATAGAGTCTGCTGCTGATACTTTGATCAAGTGCTCTTTACCCATCTTTATAAATATAAGCAGAAATACAGAAAACTTCCAAACATCTTGAGTTTGAGGTATGTGCATAGTGTGGTGGTTCAGCCCCAAGCAGTGGCTAAGCATCCCATGCCACCCATTCCCAGAGGAGAAACAGACAGAGCCTCCATGGGCTGGGATAGGGACAGTTTACTGACAAAAGCATGGTGAAAGGGGAACAGTAACAGCCAGTGGTAAATTTCACTCACACCCAGAGACAACACAGAGTACCTTATTGGTGAGATGATAACACAGAGCACTGCACAACACAAGGACCAACCAGACACCTCAGCCACACTCAGACTGGCCTGGAGACACCCAGGAGCACCCCTCCCCAACCAGCCCCTCTTATGGGGGAGTGATACCAGGTGGTGTGGAAAACAGCCTGGGTTAACTCAGCTCACCTGGGCTGGCTGTCCGGTGACGTTACCTCTGGCCTGGCCACAGAATCACAGAATCACAAGGTTGGAAGAGACCTTTGTAGATTTTCAAGTCCAACCATTCCCATCCTGTGCTAAACCATATCCCTAAGCACCCCATCAATCCTTTTTAAAAACACATCCCAGGAAGGTGACTCAACCCCCTCCCTGGGCAGCCTGTTCCAGGCCCTGACAGCTCTTTCAGTAAAAAAAATTTTTCTAATATCCAATCTAAACCTGCCCTGGCACAGCTTCATGCCTTTTCCCCTTGTCCTATCTCCTGTCACTTGGCTGAAGAGACCATGGCCCACCTCTTTACAACTTCCCTTCAGGTAGTTGTAGGTGGTGATAAGGTCTCCCCTCAGCCTCCTCTTCTCCAAGCTAAACAGCCCCAGCTCCCTCAGCCACTCCTCATAGGATTTGCCCTCCAGCCCCTTCACCAGCCTAGCTGCCCTTCTCTGCACTTGCTTGAGGACCTCAATGTACTTTTTATGGTGGGGAGCACAAAACTGGACACAGTACTCGAGGTGTGGCCTCACCAATGCTGAGTACAGGGGCACAATCACCTCCCTAGACCTACTGGCCACACTGTTTTTGATACAAGCCAAGATGCCATTGGCCTTCTTCGCCGCCCGGGCACACTGCTGGCTCATGTTCAGCCTGCAGTCAACCAACACCCCCAGGTCCTTCTCTTCCTGACAGCTCTCCAGCCAGTCTCCCCTAAGCCTGTAGTGCTGCATGAGGTTGTTATGTCCCATGTGCAGCACTCTACACTTGGCCATGTTAAACTTCATCCCATTGGTCTCAGCCCATCGGTCCAGTCTGTTCAGATCCCTCTGAAGAGCCTCCCTACCCTCAGGCAGATCAACAGTTCCTCCTAGTTTAGTGTCATCTGCAAACTTACTGAGGGAGCATTCAATCCCTTCATCGAGGTCATTGATAAAGATGTTGAACAAGACTGGACCCAGGACTGAGCTCTGGGGGACACCACTCGTGACCGGCCTCCAGCTGGATTTGGCTCCATTCACCACCACCCTTTGGTCCCATCCATCCAGCCAGTTTTTAACCCAACAGAGGGTCCACCTGTCAAGGCCAGTGGCAGCCAGTTTCTCAGTCAGAATGCTGTGAGAAACCATGTCAAAGGCTTTACTGAAGTCCAGGTAGACCACATCCACAGCCTTCCCCTTGTCCATTAAGTGGGTCACCTTGTCATAAAAGGTGATCAGGTGATCAGGTTAGTTTGACAGATTTTGTTTCCACTGCTACACCACCACACACACTATTTAACAGACAGACAAGCAGGTCATGGCAAAATTGGGAAAATCTCTTTCTGGGATAGCTTCTGCAAGCTGTACGTGAGGCAGTACAGCAAGGTTACTGGAGCTGCAGTTGTCACTGCTGCTCTCTGGAACAACATTTGCACCCCTTGTGCTGTCAGTCAAGAGCCTTTAAATCCACTGAATAATTTAGAAAAAAAAAAGTTAAAATTAAGAAAATATAATCCCTCCCAAAATCCCTGTTGTGAACCATATCTTTCTTTTTTAATATATGAAGCCATTAAAAAATTAAGCTTCTTTCTCTAATACCAACGTAAAGCAACTGCACTTTATTTGGAGAATGTGAATGCCTGAAGCTGCAGTTTCTCTTTCACCAGCTCTCAGCAAGTGGCCATTTAGTCTTAATTGCTCCTCACAGTGTAGTCCAATTAAGAATGGCATTAGCAGGGCAAGAACTATTTGTTAATCTGTAAAAGGTATGAGAGACAGTTCTTGTTTCGCCTGAGGTTTCCGTTCATATGTTTGGGTGAAGATCTAACCAGTTGGAACCCTCTCCAAGCAATACATAAGTACTAGCAAGCTATCATTTATAAGCAAGATAAATGTGCATAGGTAATTGAGTGGAGCAAAACTTCATAGAACATTTATTTATGTTTGGAAAGACACACGTTGCTGAACTGACAAATTACGAAGTAATGGTATGGACATTTAACTTTCGAGATGTTTCTGAGCTGGATAGGACTGGAGGTGAAAAGGAGGAATATGATGATCTGATCAACTCAAGGTGCTTGTGGGGACAAAATGCAGCCCTTTGCTGCTGGAAGAACATTTGGCTCAAGACAGGAGCATGAGGTAAAGTTGTGGGGTCCCTGTGATCTCTTCTTCTGTACTTGGAGAATGCCGTTCAGAAGTCACACCTCTTAAGCTCCCTGTTTCCCATCATTACTGATAGCTGCATTGCAGCTCCACTAACCCACACTAATGTGGTATTTTTGTCTTTAAAAAACCCAAACCCCTACACTCTGCATAGCTGCTTTGTGCTCAGAAATTTGTTGTTTCCAGTTAATTAATATATTTATGCAAGTGGGATAGTTAGAGGGCAATTTTTTGTCTGAGAGATGTTCGGTCTTTTATACCATCTGGTCTAAGGTCACTGTATTTTAAATAGAAGGAAAAAAAAGGGACAACAAAGTAGGCAGGCCTAAAAGGGCAAAGATCTGGATGCAGTTTGCTGCAGGGTGTGGAGGGATGGTCATGTCCCATGGGAACGTGCAATGGGATCACTTTTGTGGGCCTGGAGAAGTACTAGCACACTAGTACTTTTACCACAGAAAAAAAATCAGTCCCCTCTCCCTTGGCTGGAGGCAAAAGGTACTGTCATGTAAAAGGGTGTAAGTCTGATGTATAGCTGAGAGAAGCCCTTCTGTTGAGTTGAGAGGTTCAGAAAAGACCCCCTTGCTTTCTAAACCTCTCAGAGAGGAGCCTAGGTGTGGCTAGGTCCAGTCTTAGGCCCAGAATCGGTCAATGGTTTGTGTCTAAAGGATTGTGTATAGCCACTTGTTGGAGTCAATGTTTGCCTGTTTCAGAGTCCTGCAAGGACTTTCACTGCGACAGTTTCACAAAGTTGAAGAAATAGAAATTGTAATAAGGCCACAAATACACCATGTGTGGAATTGAAGTTGATGAATACACTTACTGCAGTAGCACATATGATGCTGATGATAGCAAAATGCTATCCTGGGTATTTTTCACCAAAATGTGAAGGCACAAGGCTCAGCAAGAAGGCATCACTGTCCTGGGTGGAGAAGACAGAGCACAGTCCATTGACTGCCTCTTCAGGGTCTTCAGTCTCTTCCCTACACACAGGGCTAGTTTCCTCAATATCATTTGCATCCTAACTGTAGCTGTTCCCCTCCTTGGCGTGAGATTTAACATGATTTGAGTGTAAAGTTGAGTATTATAGTCACATAAGTTCAGCATGTTCTTCTCCAAGTTCATCATATTCAGGAGGGTTAACTACTATATTAATTTCACAGATAATGGAGCAGAAGGTCACTCCAGGCACTGTGACCTCCAGACTTCCATGCTGAAACCATTTATCTGTTTGTTCCCCCCATCTTTAGACAAAGCAGGACCATTCTACCACTGCAAGGTTGCCTGCTTTGGCTGGTCCTTGTACCAGCCTTGCAGACCTCCATACACAAGGTTGGCATGAGAAATAAGAGGATACCAGCATTTTTAACCTCTTAGGTTCACTTCTCACAAGTACCTGCACCAGAGCTGAGCAAGAAGAGGTTCTGCCTATAAGCAGAAATCTTTATATAGTGACCAAATTTAGGAAAATCCACCTGAATAAAGCCAATGAAGAACTGTCTCCCATCACCTTGTTGTAAGGCAGCCCTACCCATTGAATTTTGTGAAAATCGCCAAATTTCATTTGTTCTGAGACTCATACAAGACTCATGTTTTCTTGTTACCCAGCTAATGAAGACAGGCTCTTTATTCCTACAAGAAACGTGTTTAATGATATCCACTCATTATTCCTAAGAAAAGAGAATGAGACTGGAGATTTAATCAGCAGTGGTCACCTGCCCAAATAGGAGTTTTCTTAATGTTTCTTATGTGCAACCTTGGGTTTTGGGTTTTTTTTTTTACCCTGTCTCTTTGGTCTGAGACCCTCATTTACATAAAGGGCTTGTGGGGATCCACAGGGCAGGGGGCAGGGTATGCTTGTGAGACAGCTGGTCTGGTGGTTGGACTTCTCTCACTCCCTTCACTGGGTGAAGCATTCAGAGCGGCTTATTTTCCAAAGAGCTTTTATTTACTGATACTTTAGGTAGAACTGAAATCCACTGTTACAGGAGAAAATACACTGTACTCTTGTTTGCATAGTTTAAATGTCACTAATAGACCCACTTCTCCTAAGGTCAGTAAATGGAACATTTCAGGCTCTCAGTAGAGAGCTACATTGCTACATTCTGGCGGGTTTTTCCTACATCTGGAGATAAATTTCTTAACTTTCTGCTCCTTTTGCTGCATTCTTTGCACGGGTGCTCTGGTGCAGGGTGCTACACTGTCACCTATAGGTGTCCAAAGACCTTTCCATCCCTGGACACAGGCTCCTACCTATGGCACAGGGCTGATTCAGAGCACACTCCGCTCCTCCCCGCTGCCCCTCCCCAGCTCCTCCTTCCCTCCCCCCCCCCCCCTCCCGCCTTCTTGCTCTTCTCTCTTTCTTCATTTTCCAATCTATTGATGTGTAGGTCTGCAAAAAGTGAGTAAGTATAGTATTAGCTGACAGCTTCATGAATCCCAATTATTAGGAGCTTTCCAAAGCTGAAGTTAAGTCAATATTCACATGATAATCAACAATAGGTTTGAAACGATGAAATAGGTATGAAATATCCCCCACACAATGCACACTGCGATCCCTTTCAAGTAGCTTCTCTTCGTAATCTGCTTTGTGACACAAATAAACTCATCGACCTAGAACCCTGCTCCAGAGAGGTGTAAATCACTGGAGGCAGCAGCTGAAATACTGACACAAGTGTGCTCAAGAGAGGTCTTGATATTGGCTTCATCAAGACCAGGACTTCGTGCTTGGTCTTAGGAAGAACTATTTCCTGATTTACTGGAGGTAAGTAGGTGGTGCTGAGAGCCATGAGATCCCCTCCGTCTGGCTTGCCCACATATTTCCTTGTCCTGGCCAGGGATATCTGTTGTGCTCCTGCCCATTTCCAAATTCAAGTGGCAGCTTGTTGCTACGTTGCTTTGACTATTCCTGGGGCCTTTGACGGTTAACTGATGCTGCTGCAAGCATGTCAAAGGTCTACTTGCTCAGAATAAAATTACTGATTGGTTGTGACAGTTAAGTGACATTTTAATACTTTTTATAATTGAAAAGTTTATTGTACTGCTTATAAAAATTAATGTCTAGCAGTTTTGAAAGTGGAAGATTTTTCAATTAAAATGCCTGCAATATAATGACATTAGTTTTCTCTTGAGTTGTGATCTCACTGTGCCTTTACTTGGCTAGGTAGCATCCTGACAAGTCCAGAGGCATTTTCATCCAGAAGATTTTTCCATTGTGTTTATTTGAGTTGAAAGTCCCCCTGCATTTTGTTGTAAAGGCCCTGATAAAGAACATGACCTTCTCCCTTTATGTTAAAGGACATCGGATAAATCAACTAGTTATACTGCTACCATACAGAAAACGGGATTTCTTTTATTACACTGTTAGCTTCCCTGATTCAGCTGAACAACATAGTTTCTCCCTTATTTTCATACCATTGCACCCGGACACCCAGGACTGTGCCTCACACGTGTGCAGTGACACTGACCTTGAAACCACTGGACTTGTCGTACATGCCTCATTGCACTACCTTGTGTGTACATGCATGCCCTCTCTGGGCCAAATTTGCTATACAGATTGCTTCCCACTGTAAAATCAGAATCTCCAGAATCCTTACATAGTTTTGGGAACTCTTCCCAACTTGAATGTGGGTTTTAGGCATGCAGCTTGAAACAGGCTAATAGATTCAAACGCAGTCAAGGGAAATCCAAACTATTCATGTACTTAATTAACAGGATATTCTTTCAACAGGATCTTCTTTCCAGAATGTGCTTATTTTTTCCATCAAAAATAACACACAGAAATCTCAATCCTTTGCCACTAGGTGGTACCCACACAAAACATTATGTTTCTCTTTAATTGTATACAGTCTTGTTTTCAGATAAGGTTTGGTCTGAATGCACTCATGATAACTTATGTGAATACTGAAGTCTCAAAAGTTTTCCCTGGTAAAGAAACTTAATATACTTTGGATAGTTAGAGATCAGATAATCACCCCAACAGTTTAATAAGCTAATTTTGTCTTGATTTGGCTATGTTATGTTTACAGAGTCCTTTCAACTTGGCATATGTCTGTGCTGCCGCCAGAAGAGGTGGTACCACCTACCACTTCCATCTCCACTCCTGGCAACTAGCTTCTGTCTTCTGCCTGCCTAGTACTGTGGGGGGAACTGGTACAAACTGGCCATCATGGACAGGCACACTGCACAGCCGTGGGACTGCAGGTCCCAGCACCAGTGACATGGCAAGGACCAGCTTCTGGGAAACAGGGAGGTGACTTCTCTTTCGATGGCAACAAGGAATTCTGCAGAATTCAAGTGACTGTGCAATGAAGGGTGAGTTTTGAAAATGTTCTAAATCTCAGAGGATCACACCTTTATTAACAATGCTCTTCAAGGCCTCAATTAGTCAAGATACTTAAGAACATAACTCAATTTAAATATCTGAACTGTAATATTGACTTCAATCAAGCTGCTAATGTGCTTAAAATGAGGTGAGTACTAAAGCGATTGATGGATGAAACCATGCAAGCTGTTGCAGATACCCTGGAAATCAATTGTAAAATGTTCATTGATTTAACCAGGCAGAGCTGTGCTGAAAGGCTGCACAGAAACTGTGGTGTGACCATGGACCCCTGTTCATAAGCACATGTCAGGATCAGACTGAGACCACACTTTCCTCTCCCTCTGCATCCCATCTCTGCTGGGCGCCTGGGCAGTGATGCTGCCATGTAGTCCTAGGGAGCTTCCCCAGGCACCTTGGAGTTCTTCAGTCCCCAGCAGTATTTCTAATGGAGATTGATTATTTAATCTATTCTCCAAGTAAGCATGAAATCTGAAAAGTAGCATGTCAGAAATAATTGTTAAAACAAAACAAAACAAATTTGGAATACATACAGCTACTGAAAACTGTAATAGTCCTGAATTTCTAGAGGGGAAGCTGTGTAGTGTGTTGCTGCATTAGGGCATGTATTGTGAGGTTAAATCACCCACCTGCACTCACACTTGGTCCACTTTAGTGTGCAAATTGTCATTGCAAACACCAGCGATAACAACTGGTTCCACATACTATAGTATTGCAGGATTTATGTTCTAATGATATCCTTGCAACTGGTTTAATTTGATTTAATACAGAGCAGGGATCAGGCATGGTTAAATTTTGGCCAATATTACATATTGGAGATGATCACATTCAGGTATCTTTTCATTGGGCATTAACATTCATATCCTGGAGTACATACGTCAGCCAGGCTGGTTCTCCTGCCTGGCCTTCTACCTGGTACCTACAAAACTCCTTTCTCCCTGGTTCTCCCTGGATAAAAGATAAGAAGACCACAAGACAGTCAAGTTCTTTTTCTCTGGGGAAAATGGTGATTAGAAAAGGACCAGGCAGAGATTCAAGTTCATTGATCATATGTTTCCAGTTTAGGTCAGTATTTTTGTCACCTGATGGCCAGATATATCTGGTACTTCATATTTCTTTTGTAGTCTTTTGTTAATATTCTGTTCGTGTAGAACTTTATTCCCCTTGATTCAACTTTACCCACATTAGGCAATGTACAAATGTTTGTGTTGGCTGGTGAGGCTATCTACATGGAGCTGAGGAGCTGCACTCACCTTCAAGAAGACATTATGATTAAAATACTGAGATTCGTAGTTACAGCAGTCACCTCAGTGGTCAGTGAACTTTATTCAGTTCTTTTCTCTGTGTGTTGGGCTTTCTGTCCTGCTCCTGAAAAAAAGATGTGACAAGAACACTGGGTAGGACTCTGGAGCAAAGGGAAGGCTTTTCTCTCCACACTTCCATTGTTCCTGTAAATGTTCAATAGAAAAGTGAGAGGTGGCTCTAAAACAGTGTTTAGCCCCTGTTCTTTGAGAAGGGTGGGAGAACAAATGTCCTACAGGATGGATGTGAGAACTGAACAGTTGTCTCCTCTATGGAGAAGGCTGTCACCCAGAGAAGAACTGGAAGACAGCCTTCATGTCACCCCTCCTCCTCCCTTCTGGTTCTTTCATAGATAAAAAGATTGTCACCTCCTTGTACTTTAGCAGAAAGGATTAAGGTACATAACACCCAGGGCAGGTTTAGGGTCACAAATGCTACATGGGAGGAATCACTCCATGCAAGGCAGAAAAACATGACAGTCCTAGAGGAGGACAAGGCCCAACACCCATCTCTATCTCTAGCATTTCCATCTGGCTGACTATGCTGGGGTTTAACCAACAAGAATCTGGTAATTTTATCCTTTTTCTGAAGCAGGAACCCATGCACCCCACCTGGATTTTATGAACACCGAGAAGCAAAACGGCATTCAAAGGTGCAGTAATGGAGTTGCTGTCCCACATGCAACTGGCTATGAGCTGCTGTGCACTGTTCAGGGAAGCCTAGCAAGGGCCTGAACTTGGGCTTTCAAATTATGTGGATAATACATTGACTCTTTTCCTGTAGCTGTAAAGGTGTTGGGAGCAAGACTGCATTCTTACCTCACTTCTCCATATTTGTTATTGCCTGTTTTGTGCCAAAAGGAATGAATTAGAGAACTATGCTATTTATAAATCTTACATCTTTGTTGGTGTAAAATGTGATGCTGGTGAAATACAAAAAATATGTTATATATTGTCATGGTTTCGTCCCAGCTGAAAGCTGAGCACGAGCACACAGCCGGTCTCTTATATTAGAGATGTACATAATAGATTTTCAACATGCATAGGTATTATGTGATGCAATGTTCTGTGTGATGTCCTCCACTGCTAATTGTTTCTTGAGTATTATAGTTAAAAGTTGTCAGATGTGTGCTGAAGTATAATTTATATATAGAAATACAATATAATGCTACTTAGTTCAATGCCATTCAATAATATATTTCACACCAAAGCATCACAATCTATTAAACCAAAGACATTTACTGGGAACTGACTCCAATCCTTAGGAGGTTGAAAGTAGCTTCAGTGGGATTAATGGCTTAAAGTTAATTGTTTTTGCTAATGTTTTATTTGAAATGACCTGCTCAGCAAAGGTAACGTGACATTTTGCTCACTAGGAATGTTGAGCCAAATTCACTTCTGTCATGGGCAAGTGTAACCTCATTGACTTCATTAGAGCTGCACCTACTTACGTCAGCAGTGAATTTGGTATCTTGCCCTTTCAAAGAAAAGCGAAAAATATAAAGCTTGGTGCTTAGAAACCTGGAGGTGGAGAATAGAGGACAAAAGAAAGAGGAAATAACAGTATCTAAAATGAGCTGGCCATAGAAAAGCAGCTTGTTAAACCCACCAGAGATGACTTTGCCCTCTCCAGGAAGGGCTGTGTGTTAAATCTTGCTGAACAAATGGTGTGAAAATAATCTGAGATTTTAATAACCACTTGAAAGAAACAAACATATAATTGTTTCTGGAACAAAGAATAATCATCACGCTTTTGTGAAAAAGAAACTTACTCTTCAGAAACTGAATAATAGTGTTAGTGCAGAGATAATGATTACCCAGAGCAGGAGGAAGGTATTCACATTTAGAGGTGCATATGAGTACTAATATGGGATAATAGGGAAGTGGAAGACATATTAGGAGACATCTAGCCACTTGTCTTCTCCACGAAAAAGAAAGTGATCCCAGGAGGTTCCAGGTGATCCCTTCCTAGTCATTGCAGTAGGAGTCCTCACTGCCACCTTGTGCAGAATGGAGCTACATGCACGACTGCCTCCAGTGGAAAATTTGCTTATACTGGGTCTGTGGGTGTGGGATCTTTGTGGATTAACTTGATTTGTATTTTTTTTACAGTCCATTGTATTTCCTTCAGTGGGCTATCATACGCTTATTACAACACCGTATCTTCATTCAGGGCTGAAACTCTGAAGCGTGAATCCATTCCCAATCTCGTTCTCTCTATATTTACAGACAGAGAAAGAGAGACATAATCCTTTGGATAGAAACACATGGATCATTTCAGCCGCATTTCATGGTGGAGATTACATCTTCCCAAGGCAAAATCTACAGGCCTAAACAAGGCCTTTAGTTTCTTAGGCCAGTTGATTTTGGACAACCAGGAGCAAGTCCAGTAAGATCAGGATAAATGCACCAAGTCTTCTGGAAGACCTGAAGATGAGTGCTGTGTGCAGCCTGCAGCTACATCGCTTCTTGCTTCTGATCCAGCTCCTGGCCCAGGGAAGAGCTGTCAAAGCTTGTCTTGGAAATACCAGTGATGGCAGCGATGTCGACTGTTTTGAAGCTTATCGCTTTTCATGGGATGTCTGAAATGTTTCCTAAAACTATGCCTCTTATGAGCAGGTAAAAATCTCAGTGTTCATTTAAAAAAATCGTCAAGAAAGAAGCAACTTTAATATTTAACCTTCAACACTCGACACAGAGACGTAAATGACCTTAAAAATGCAGGAACTGACATGTGCCCCACGGTGTCCTTTTTTCAAAGGCCTGAGGACATTTTTGAAGGGTTAGTTGAAGGATTAATTCTCCCACCCCTTGAAAGGACGTTCACAAGGTTGTGCAAGTATGTGTGTTCTTATCCTCAGGCCACCCTCTCCCTCCTCCCCATGAACTCTCCTCCCTGGTCCTGTGGGAAGAAGAGAGGGAGGAGAGGTGCCATGCCCTGGAAGTGAGTCTTCCCTTGCCATGTGCAGGGTGTGCTCTGGGATAATGGAATACTGCAAGCTTTTTTTTCCATGTTTGACTTCCTGCTACATGTGGCACTGCACATAATTCCAGAACTAGATATTGATTTCAGTTCAGGAATACTAATGCTGATGCAGTCAGCTCTGAATATAATTTCAAGATTCACCAACTGGCTTTGCTTTCAGTCCACAAGCTTTCCAGCTGTTAATTAAGGGTCTAAGGGTCTGTGCTCAAAATTTATATATAAAAACATATTTTTCTTGAAAAGATTAGACAATTCATAAAGATAAAATCCATGTAAGCAGAGAATCCTCTTCCAGTATTTGATACAGCCTGAAGAAAGAGGAGAAGAGGCATATTATACAAAGTAATTAGATTTTGAAGCATTTTCTGAGTGGGATTTTTTTTTATGCAATAAGAAACATCTCTAATGGAATATCTTGCCCTTTAATCCTGGCTATGCTGCCATTCATATATCATCATCATAACCCCTTTAAATGCCTTACTGCATAACATGCAACCAAGAGCTATCTATTAATTTAGAGTGCACATGTAATTTTTAAGGAGTGATCCCCATGTTTACATTTTCAAAATGCTCTGAGCTTTGCTCCAACACAAATGCCCTTCAATCAAGCAGGCAACATCATACAATGGTCTCATACGGCTGTTTTCACCAGTGAGAAATGCCATTTCCTTGTTTACATAAAGCATAGGTATTTTACAGATTGGTCCTGTATTGAAACTTTTATGAACTTAGAAAATCTGAAAATGAATTATTCTTCTGCACTATGCAGGGAGCTTATATTACTGGTCAGATTCTGATCGGAGATATGACGCACAGTACAACTGAATTTAGGTTTTAACATCAGATGTCTACTAATATGCCCAACACAGGGGAAACTCCATTTGAGCATGGAGATAGCAAGTTACTTTAACTGAATAATAATGTTTGATTACTGGATTTGAATTCTAGTGAACTGCAGGTATAGGGTGAAGATGAAGTGGTAAATATGCTATATACTGGCTTGTAATATGCATCAATATATTATATTATTCTTATGTTTATATTCCAGGAAGGGATCACAAGCATTGCCAGAATAGAAGAAAAGGCTGTTAACAATCATGGAACATTGTACTGGGATAACACTGTGCAAGCAATTTAGCTGTGCAAGAGACTGAGTATTGTTCTCTGATCACTTTGTCGAAGAGCCAAATATAAAGGCTTTGTTATGTGTTCAAGCAGTAGGGGTTATCCTTTATTGTAATTTACCAGGGTTTCATCAATATTTCCAGATGTATTTTTGGTGAAAGTCAGGTTAAGTTCAGCTATCAAAAAAACCCAGTTTGTAAACTAAACCAAGAGATGTATAGGACTGAAGATCAGAGATGCAGGAGGATCTGGCAAGAAAGAAAGAGGAAATTTCTTGTGCAGCAGAAAATTCCTGTTGATTATCTTACAGCTGTATCACAAAACACGGGTGTTTTAGGAACTCAATTCATGCTTTTAAAGGCAGGCTTAAGCATCCTATGCATCAAGAAAGTCTCCAAAGGGGTATTAGCATCTCCTGTACCACCTCTCACCATTGTAAGTCTTGACAAGGGAAACAGGAAAGCTATGAAAAGTGATGGATTTTTTTGTCATCATAAATTAGTAATTTATGTAGAAAGTTCTTTCTACCCCTTTTATCCTTAAATATCCCCTCATCGTATTTCTTTTTAGCTCATTCCAGCTCCTCTATGGACTAAGTTGACACAGCTAGATCTGCTTTCACGGGGTGCCTCTGATATTCCCAACACCTTTTGCAATTTGCCAAGATGTCCCATCAGGTCAGGTCTGCAGCTCTCCTTCTCCTCAGCCACAGGACCTGTGTCAATGAACCACTCTCCATCAGCAGCTGTCAACCAAGCTCAGAGACTGTGGCAGCTGTCCCTCAGTAGCACAGCACTGCAAACAGAACCTCACTGTTTGGTCTTTTTGAATATGCCCTAAATACCTGTAAAATCTGTATTTTCTAAGAGGTTCCTTTGGGACTACTGACTAAATGGAAACTCTAATAACCACTTCCATCGTGGTGTGAGAGAGGCTACCAAAGTGACATTTATCTGTTAGCTGTCATTTAAGAAGGTAGAAGTGCTATTTTGCGATATGGAATTTGGACAAGTGCATTATTTGTTAATTTTTCTGTGGTATCTTATGTGGAATTTGGTTCTGTCCCACTTTGCTCACAGTCCTTAATTTACACTACGGGTCTTGATTTACTTACTTCACAGCATCAGTAAAGTTCTGGGTTGTCGACTCTGAAAATCAGTATGTTAGAATTCATGAGTCCTGTGCAGAGCAGAAAGCTGGGGTGTACAACCACACCACCTGGAAGCTGGAAGATGCAGTCACACCACCTCTGATCAGAGTGGACAGAAACCCCTAGTATCCTGCACTAAATTACAGGGAACAGGACCATGATCAGTGCAGATAATAGATCAGATCCTAGATCTTCAAATGCATCAGGATGCTAATTTACTAACTGGTTCTGCCTTTCCATGGTGATGGTTTTATGTTGCTTCAGGGGGTAGCTCAGACTTTGCTGGGTTAAGGCTTTCACCTGCACTCCCCTGTGCTGGATGGATCCCATGCCCCTTGACATGGCACAGCATGGTCTGGAATGACCATGTCTTTATACATGTCTTTTGTAATCAAATCACTGCATGTAAGGTGTGTGTGTGTGTGTGTGTGTGTGTGTGTGTGTGTATGCATAATAATGTGAACATTTCTCCAGGTCCCCACCACCTTGTCCTCCTATACTCAGAGGTATATTTAAAGGGTACTCATCTTCAAAGTGCTTTATTTAAAAAAAAAAAAAAGCCAAAACAAACAAACAAAAAAGCCAAAACAAACAAAAAAAAAGCTGACTTTTAAATGTTCCACTGAGAACAAGCTGAATTTTTGCTTCCCAGGATCCATAACTGCCTCTGCATGCAAGGGTTTGCTGTACAAAAGTCTCAGTGCAAAGTCACTGTGACTATTAGTGTAACCATAACCTGAACCGTGAGCCAACATGTGAGGTCAGGGTCATCATCAAAATTCACACTTTGACCTATGCTCTTTAGGTTTGAGGCCATAGCAGAACAGACAGTAAAGAAGGCTGGAAAATTGAATTGGAATTACCCCTGATGGGTTGTCTCTGGTGTTCCTGATAATTTTAATCATTAGTTTCTAGTCAGATCCCTTTGCTGCATCAACCCCCTTTTTGCTGGTCCCTTGGTCCCTGTAGTCTTCAAGGTAAGGGATTCCAAAAAAAAGACAAATGCCTGCTTCACTCTTATTAACTTGCTACCAGCCATCTGTTGGAGTGATTAATTCCTGGAGCATCATAATTTACATGCATTTTAATTGTTTTGAGGATTAGATGTAAATTGTTTCCAGATTTTGTTTTTCACTATTCCAGTTCCAAAGAGTGGATGATAGTGATGGTAGGGTTTTGGCAATATCAATCCTGTAAATACTTTTCATCAGTTTATACAGCAATAAAGTCCCTAAAACTGCATTTGCAGCAATGCTCAACATTTAAGCAGTAACATTTTTTGTTCTCTGGTGTTTAATAACTTGTTTAGTCCAAACAATTCATTAGGTTGACTACCTAGATTATTTAACTTAATTTACATTATAAATTATTTATTTTCTAGATTTTTACTGGTGTTCCTTGTGATTAAATGATTATTTCAGAGCACAGCCATCCAAAAACCCAGTAGATGGTTTAAAAAAAAAATAAAATCCCAAACCAGCAGTTTAATCTCCGTTAGCTGCTGCTATTCATAATGTTCCCACACTGTTCTTGTGAGCTGCAATAACATGGAAACTGTTTGCTGGAAATGTATCCTGTGATTCAGCACATAAAAGCATGTTTTTCTGTGCTTAGTGAGAGAAAATAGCAGGTACAGAAGGATGTGCAAAGTCATAAAAAACACTGAGGTGGAAACTCTGCTTGGACTTTTTGTATTAATACGAAATCTTTGGGGCAAAATGGGCCATGAGAACTAAGATTTGAATTTTTGTCCCAGTCCCAGAATTTAAACTTAGTAACAGAGGCTGGAGTTTGTCAGGTAGTGTTGAATATGTTTAAATTTTAGGATTGTTCAGCAGGAGATCCTAAGGGATTTTCCCCCATGCATGGGTGGGGAGAAACAGTTTAAAACTAACTGTCCCAGTTGGTCTTAGATTATGTAAACTAACGAATGGATAATTGATCTAATTTTATATGCACTAGATTTGGCAGGATGTGTATAACGCCTTCTAATTTTGGATCATCTTTAACTGTGGAGATCTGGCCCTTATTCAGAGTAGGTAGCTTTTCAGTTTTGTTTTGTTTCTAGACAACCATTGGTGTCTTAGATGCAAACTCCACACAATAAAAAAAATAAAAAAAAAAAAGAAAAATAGAGAGAGAGAAGAAAGGAGAAGGGAGGAGAAGGGAGGGAGGAGAAGGAAAGAGAGATAAGAGGATATTTCAGTTAGATGGGACCTACAATGTTCATCTAGTGCAACTGCCTGACCAGTTCAGGGTAGTCACCAAATTAAAGCATGCTATTATGAGCATCATCCCCCTACCCTTAAAACACTGACAACCTTGGGGCATTGACCACCTGTCCAGGAAGCCTGTTTCATTGCTTGACCACCCTCTTGGTAAAGAAATGCTTCTTCATGTCCATTCTAAACCTGCCCTGATGCAGCTTTGAACCATTCCCACGGTCCTATCACTGGGTCCCAGGCAGAGCAACTCAGCACCTCCCTCCCCATGTCTCCTCCTCAGAAAGCTGCAGAAAGCAGTGAGGTTGCTCCTCAGCCTCCTTTTCTACAAACTAGACAAGCCCAAAGTCTGCAGCTGCTCCTCACATAAGCATTCATATCAGTTTTTACATTGCCCCCAAACTGCCAGTGAATGCAGGGGTATGCATTGGAGCAGCAGCAATATAGCACAAAGGGAGAGGCAGGGAGGCAGGAGGAGGTATGTGCCTTGCAGGGGTCAGTCCCTTGTTTTGGTCTGTGAGAAAGTGAGGCTCATATTGATCCCCATCCCCATGCCATGATAAGTATCAATGATTTAATTCTGCCAACAGCTGCCAATGGCTGTAGGCTTTGTTCATTTCCTCTTCCTCTCATTTTTCCTCTGGCTGTGGAAAGAGCAGCAGCTGGAGCAGGGGCTTAAAGTTCCTGAACACCATCATACGTACATGAAATATGGTATATATAATATGCAACTCAAGCAGATGCTGATGGACAGAAATGAGTTTTGGTGACTGAAGTCATATGTAACAGGGTGGCCAGTTTGTGGGGCAGCCGATTAAATCCTAGGCAAAACGACTGCTCTCAGGTGGATGCTACGGCAGTGGGTCCTGCATTGTGCCCCTACACCCATCTCCCTAGTGGTATGACAAGAAGAGATTTTTATACCCATTCCAGACAGAGGAAGACAACCAGAAGAGATGCCTGTGCACTCGAAATTTGGCATGAGGAAGACATTGCATGAGTGACTTAAACCTCAGAGAGTCCTGTCTTGCTGTATCTGCTTACAACATCAGCCCAGTCTGTGACAGCCTGTACCAGCTCTCAGTGTACCCCAGTGTATCCCAGCTCTCAGCAACCCTAGACCAATACTGATGTTGGTTATTGGAAATTCTGTACGCTCAAGCCAGGAGTGGTTCCTGGCAGGAAACGACACTTGGGGAAAACTGAATAGCTGGGCATAAAAAGGGGTTATGGCAGTGAGTGATGAGCCTTAGCAATGATTGCAAGATCAGCCCCTCAATTAGGGAAGTGAGGCCATGACCAAACTGGAAAAAAGCAGGTGTAGTGCAGTGATTATTATAGTTAATAATAAAACTTAGCTGCACAGGAACTGTGTTCACTAATTCCTCTTTTTGCTTTATGGGCCAGGTTTCTTCACAGTTTTGACCCTTGTGTCCAGTTTTAAGAGAGACTTTGAGACCACCTCTTTCCAGCTTCCCCTTGGGAGACATCATTCTACAGGGAGCAGCGGGGGAAGTAATTTCTTATTTCCCCTTGCCCCAGTCCACATCCCATTAAGCTTCCCCAGTTCATTTTATGAGACCTGCTGACTTCCCATTTTGCCTGTTGTCAACCTACAGCAGGGTTGTAGCTGTGAACTTGCCCTGCAAGGTCAGGAACCCGGTGCACTTCCCTCTTCAGTAGAGGTGGCACCTGCTGCATGAAACTATGGTTTTATTTTCTATTCTTGCACTGACGTGGCCTCCTTATTTCCCTGCAGAATAATGTGCTTGTTCTTCTTGCTCCTCTGAGCAAAGCTTTGTGCACAGGAGAGGGAAGGATAGAAGCACTGCTTAATATGACTTCCACGAAGGTACTCCTAATGAGAGCCCTTTGGCTGTGCAAGAACAGGGAAAAGACAACTTGTAGGAGGAGCACCCCTCTTCAAAGATATGCGCTCTTTGAAGAAGTCTTCTTTAATGATTTGATTTTAATATCTGTGTTTACCAAATCTTGGTTTCAGTTAGGGAATCAAGGGTTATTTTCTGATGACTGTTCTAGCTTTTAAAAGAAAAGTTCAGGGATAGCTATGCAATTAGCTGTGGCTTAGGCATGTCTGTATAGCAACAGTAAACCTGTGGAAGAAATTAAATTTCTCCCCGAAGGAGAGTGATTGCACAGATGACTTATTCAAATGTGTAGATAAATTGATTTGACATGTTTCTCAGGAAGGAACAGAGGCACATCAGTATTGAAATAGCTCTGGGTACCACAAATCTATTCACAGGTAATTGGATTACCTCATGTGTCTGATACCAAAAAGGGGCTGAAAAAATTATCCCCAAACGAAGGAAAAGATTTACACTGAATTTGATCTCTCCATGCTGGGTAGCACGGTCCTTCACCGTCCCAGTTCCCATGGGGAGGAGGGCAAGAGCTATGGGCAGTGACAGGAGCTACTTTTCCAGCCGTGACATGGCTTTCTTGGTCCAACCTATTCCACTCTGCAGGAGCAAAGGAGACCATTTCCATTTAGGCCAAATGGAGTGTAAATCTCCCAAAAGCTGCCTTGATTTGCAGCCCTGAAATGGATTCACTGTCAAAGTTTTGCACAGTTGACAGCTCCTATCCAGCATCAGCAGTGTGTCAGAGCAGTTATTCCCTATGGTGCAGGCTTGTGGAGCACCTGATGGATGCCTGGAGCCTGGAAACTCTCATCCAGTGGTGGTGTGCATTCTCATTGCAGTCAGGAGACTTCTGGCTACCATTTCTAGTTACCAATGTCTATCCTCACCTTGCTGCCTAAAGGCTGCTCTGATATTTTCAGCTACATTTTTCCATTTCATCTGCTCTGCCTTCACAGATCTGGGAGATCTGGCAGTGCCAGATGAGAAGATGCCATGTCCATCTAGGTCCAGGTCCATCTAGGTTCAGAGTCCATCTTTAACTATGGCTGATATTAGGTTTTTGGGAGAGGCAGTAGGAATCTTTTACCTGTAGGATATGTATGTGAGATGGATATATACGCTCACCAGCAGCCAGGCCTGGTAAACACCATTAAGTGTTCTCTAAAAGCTTATTTGTCATCAGGGCTTGTGGCCATCCTGTGTAGTCTAATAAATATATAGTACCAAATCTTGTTCTGAACCTTGTGCATTTCACTATTCTGCCTTTTCTCTCTGTCACCGACACTGAAGTGTGCAATTGTTGGCCTTACCTCTATGTGTGTGCATGTGTGCATGTGTGTGTGTGTCTGTGTGGGTAAGAATGGCTCCCTGCATGGCTTGGTTTGAGAGCAGCCCTTGCTCCCTTCCACTGCCAGCCTGGTACCTTCGCCCACGAAGAGTGTTTCCCGCAAACCCTTACCAACCCCTCACAAGTGGTGTGGAAAACCCCATCCAGACACCTCATTCTTTACGCTTGTTTGTAAACAGGAGGAGGGCTTGTGCTCCCTGTCTTCCCAGCCTTGCTGTTGAGCTGAGGTGAGAGAGGGAAGAGGGGGACAAAGAAAGGGAAGAGGGAGCACAGGCAGCAATTACATGTGTTCAGTTGAAGCATGACATTTTCTTGTCTTCTGCTTCAGTGCTACAGTCCTGTTGTGCTGTTTCCTTCCCCTTCTCACCAATTAAGAGCTAAAGCCAGAACCACTCAAGCATTGTTCTTGATGTTCCAGTGACCAAATCTTGCCTTACACATGACAAGTCCCTACCTTTTACTGCTGCTCATTTTTTCCTGCCACAGCTCCCTCTGCAGCAGATATCCTTAGGGCACAGGGAAAGAGAGGGCCTGTTGGTGTTGCACCTGCTCGAGTGCCTGGGGATGATGCTGCAACTATTACTATTCAGTAACTTGCAATGGAAATTATCACTTATCCTGCTGCGAGTGTGTGACATCCACACACACAATCAGATCTCTGAATGAGTGAGTGTCTGCTGCAGGTGTCACTGCAAGCCTTCCCTGGTCTAAGTATGTCCACAGAAGGGGAAGAAAAATTGGAAAGAAACATGCTGTCCACTGCAGCCATGGTTTGGGACAGCATCAGTCGTTTTATTTTGGTCTGAGTATCTCAAGACATTCTGACTCTTAGGTTCTGCTTTCAGAGTGAATGGACTCAGGCCCTGACTGACCTGTTAGCCTCAGTGATGGCATGAATTGTGCTTAAGGTTTCTCACAGTGAGGTCATTCCTGTCTCTGCTCCAGCCTTCTTGTACAAAGCCAAAACAGTCGCACCATTGCATGTCACAGCCAAGAAAAATAACTACAAACACTGTGTGAGTCAGAGCTCAAGGCAGTTGTTGTGCAAGCTCTCCCGTGGCTGTACGTTCAGCCTCACCATGCAGCTCTCAGTCACCCCACAGCTCCCTCCTGAAGGCAGGGTGGGCACACAGGGAAAACACTGTCATCATTTCAGTCACAGTGTGCATTTAGGTAGCGTGGTAAATGTCGCAAGACTGGAAAGACGGAGTGTTTCAGTAGAGAGAGAGAAAATGGCGAGAGATCTGGTTTCATGGGCTGCCAAGTGCTGAATCACAGCTGTGGATTTATCCGCTAAAAGCAACCAGAGATCCCTCAATGCCTGTGAGTGTCTCCCACACACGCACACTCATGGACACACCTGGACACAGCCATCCCCATGTCAGCTCACTGTGCCTTTCAGTCCACCGACAGTAGACCTGGCAGCATGAGACGAGACTGAAAAGGTACAGACAGGATGGCTGTGCCTGTATCCGAAGTTCAGAGAGCAGGGTTTCTCTCTAAAAGTCTCCCAGAACAAGTAAGCTCCATGCCACACACTGGGGTAGCATCTTTAAGAAAAGATCTTTCTGCGCTCTCTGATCTTCCCAGTGTACATGATAGGTATTTTTCTTAGGGGAGTTGGTCCCTGTGTTCTTGTCCAAATGTGATTTCTCCCCCAGCCATGTAGCATGCAGTGCAGCATCAGCCACTCTTCAACCCAAAGGGGGTGGCATTTCAGCGCTCTTTCACTGGCTTGCTTTGGTTTGACAGGTGCCACAGAAAAATAAGCTACTGAGATGATGGTAATGGTAGTAGATGTTAGTTTTGCATGGCAGGTATTTTAAAATAAGCTGCACTCTGAGGCAGTTGCAAATTGTCTATTAGGAATGAAGACATAAGAAGGCATCAGGCCAAGAAACTGCTAGATGGCACAGCGAGGTGCCAGTGGCATAAAGTCACATGCTTTTCCCAGAGGCTTCTCCCACAGGTACAAGAGCAGAAAGAGAACAGGATGGATGCCGGTCACATTTCCTCATGCATGACCAGAATGTGCTCAGTGACTTTGATGATGGCTGAGGCATAAGAGTCTGTGCAGACCAGAGTCCTCCTTGGTGAAGTCACAGCACTGGATTAAATTGCTTTTTTTTTTTTTTTTTTTTTTTTTTTTAATTAGGGACCTTACTGTATTTAAAATAATCATCCTAGATAAGTGAAAAGTCGATAAGTGAGCTCAGGCTGCAATCTGCTTTGCAATAGCTGAGCTGTGGATAATTACAAGATTACCCTGGGGAACTGCTCCTTTACTCAGATGGGTTTGAAAAGCCAAAGCTTCGTGACATAGTGTGATGACTTTTTCAGAGACACAAGGTTCAGGTGAGCCCTGCCTTGCTGTTCTGGTCCTATGAGACTCTGCATGTTAGTACGAGGAAGGGAGGACAGCAAGGACATGGGGAAGTGTTAGTGGTTGCAATGATGCTTGGAGCTGTAAAGTTTCTGACAGTTCAGGTTTTGAAGTATCTTTTATAAAGATGGCTATAAATAAAATAATAATTTATTCATACTGAAAGAGCACATGGTAAGATAATTAAAATCTCCAAAGAAAGAGCCTGAGATTGATAAAAGAGGAAAAAAAAAAAAACCCAACAGGAAAAATCCAAGAAGGTCTCAAACAACAGATAAAAGAGAATTTCATCAGTCAACATCAGCTGTTATCAACAATAAAAAAACCTTCCCCTTCTTCTGTCCTCCATAAAGTTAATTCAACTCCCAGACGCCTCCTGCTCAGATCGGGCACCTTTCTGGTCTTGAGATTCCATGAGCTTTCCCCCCGTGGTGGAGGAAAGCTTCCTCTCGGCCTGGCCGTGTAGAGCAGACGCGCACTGCCCCGGCTTCACCTCGGCTGCTCGCTGGCCCTTGCTGCTCCACAGGGCTGGGAGGCGAAGCCCAGTCCCCCCAGTAGCCCGTGACTGGCCCCCCCAGGAGCGCCAGTGGTTTCCGAGGCTGGTTTCTTGCTTCAGCTGGATCCATAAGTGAAAAGCAGATGTTCTGACCTGGGGTGAAAAGACTTTTCTCGTACCGAAATCCGCAGGCCCGTCGCACGGAGCGGGTGCCCGCAGGCCCCGGTGCCGGCGGCGCCCCGGGAGGGGAGGGCGGGGGGCGGCGAGGGGCCTGCCGGCGGCCCGACTCCACGGGAGGGCACTCTCGTTCCACACAAATTGAGCGCCGGGAGCATTTATCTTTCTTTTAAAAAGGCAGCGCAGCTATGACAGGTAATTTGGCACGTTTCTAGCAGAAATGTGCCAAATGATTTGGCAGATATTTCGCATACATCTGAAAATAGGAGCACCTGCTGCTGGCCCGCGGGGAGGCTGGGGGTGGGCGGGCGATTTTATTAGTTGCTAATTACAGGCCCTGCAACAAAAGTCCCGCTTTGGATGCGGCAGCCTGCCCCTGCGAGGCGAGGCCCGTGTTCCCAAAGATGCGCAGAGCCACTCACGTCAAGAACATTTTTTTCTCCCAAGTGCTGGCCTCTTTTCAGCCATCTTGGGCGACTCCATCACCTGGTGATGATGAGGGACATGGTTGATCCAGGTTGTCAGTCACGCTGTGTGACTGCATGTGCATGTGCAGACACAAGCGGATCCAATGCACAATGGACAGAGGAGTTTATGAGAACTTTGTGGTCTGGTAATGCCTCTTTCGTTCATATGAACAAACAAAAGGTCTGCTAAATTCTAAGCTGAAGATAGAGAAGAATTCTGTCCCCATAAAAAGCTTTATTAAAATATATGCAGACGGTATATAAAAGAACTTGCGAAAGGACTTAATTGTGAGTGTACCAGGCTTCTGTAATTAAACCGACTGGTTTCCCAGGATTCATCTGAGGCAAGATTTTTCAGACTAGGAAAAGAATTACAGAGTTTGTAACACTGATGGAGCAAGACAGGTTTTGCTTCTTTCTTCCTGTCTGCAAATCAAGAGGACAAATAGCCAAAGCTGTATTATGTTTTTAACCTAACTGAACTGTCTCATTTCTAACTTTGAGTCATAGTTTTATCTTTGTCTTAGGATCTTATTACCTTCAGGAATGGTTTAGTGGTACATTTGATTTTCTCATAGCTCCTATCAGACCTACCTTCAGTGAAGTCTAATATATACTTTTTAATTATAAGAATTTATTAAAAAAAAAAAAAAATCCAAACAAAAAAGTCAGCCAAAGAGAACACAGGGAAAAAGGCAAGTTGCAAGACCAAGTGGGGAGGGTGTTACTGTTCATGACAAACTCCCAATGCTCACCTATTGGGTCAGAGGATGGAGAGAGTGCCTGGGTGTAGCAGTCTCTGCAAGTGTCAAGACACTGCAGTAGCAACCTGGGGTGTTATTCATGCTTGAAAATCAAACAGAATCTCTCCAAACAGCACCCCTCATATTTTCATGCTATATCTGTTCATTAAAAATTACATGCTGACTCAAAATGCCTTCTGTGAATGTCTATAGAAGAAATCTAAGAGAAGTCACGATTTCCATCAAAGCAAGCAAGTATGCAAAATCAAATAGGGTGTTTGCTCATTATAAACATCTTCCTATCCATTGGCTATTACAGACTCCTGTTCCAGCAAACCCTTTGGCAGACACTTAACTCTTGGCCCAGCACAGGCAGCATCTTGAATCCTGGGGACTAAAGGGTTGTGTTGTACATCTCTGGTTACTCTGGGTGTCCCTTGGGGTGCAGGAGCTGATCCTGGGGTGCTGTGCCAGCCACGGGTATCATGCACCTCCCTGGGGATGGGACTTGGTGAGGGATGGGACTTGGTGAGGGATGGGATGGCCAGGCACAGAAAGGGCTGTTGGAGCCAATGAAAACCTGGGCATACAAATCTTTCAAAACTAGTTCAATTTCAGGCTGTAACAATTTAAAATGGTAAATGCTGCCCATTAGAAACACTGTAACCCTTCTTAATAGTTTGAAAGGTTGAAAATAAAGGATTTGGTAGAATTGCCTGGGTTGGAAGAGACCCTTTAGATCATCAAGTCCAACCATAGCCTTGCCTTGACTAGTCCACCTCTAGGTCATGTCCTTAAGGACTTCATCTCTATGCCTTTTAAATACATGTCCTTAAGGACTTCATCTCTATGCCTTTTAAATACCTCCAGGGATGGTGACTCCAATACCTCCTTGGGCAGACCGTTCTAAAGTTTGACAACCCTTTCAGTAAGCAAATTCTTCCTGATATCTAACTTAAATTTCCCCAGGTGCAATTTTGAACTGTTTCCTCTCATCCTATGGTTTGTCACCTGATCAAACCAGACATGTCCACAACCTCCTTGCAGGTAGCTGCAGAGAGCAACAGGGTCTCCCCTCAGCCTCCTTTTCTCAAGACTAAAAAGTCCCGGCTCCCTCAACTGTTCCTCACAGGACTTGTGCTCCAGACCCTTCACCAGCTTCATCTCCCTCCTCTGGACATGGTCCAGCATCTCAATATCCCTCCAGTAATGAGGAGCTCAAAACCAAACACAGTAATTTGATACTATCTAAACACATTTCTTTCATGACTTTTACAAGTGGATTCAGAGTTTATGGAGCATCAGACCAGGCAAAGGACTTGAGCCAGCTGTAGAGGAGACAACGAGCAGTCTGGGCCGTGGGAGATGCATCTCCAGTCTTTCCAAACGAAAATCCCTCTCTTGGTACAAAGGAGATGTTTGGATGCAAAGAAGTTGATTTTTAATTCAATAATAGGCTGCTAAAAACATTCCATCCATGCATATCCAGCCAGAGTCAGGATCACAGATGTATTTAATACAATAGATCAAAAGAAGTAGTCCACAGGCAGCAAAAATATTCACCTGCTCTTGAGGCCATTCATATCTGAGTTGGAGTTCTGAGGGGATGGAGCTTATTTCCAAAGCCAAAAGCACCAAACCCTGAATTTCTTGTCCTGTTTCATCTTGGGAGCAACCAGACAACTATACTGCAAACATCTCTTCTTTCATAGGTAAGGTAGAAACTAACTTGCACTTGTGGCAGAAAATACATTGCGAGAAAAGACATGAAGGTTGAGTTGTAGCATGCAATAACATAGGCTTCAGGTAGATATGTGCTGTGAGAACAAAGTTCCAATTTTAAAAAATTGAGTGGAATGTAGAGAATAACTCCACAGACCAAAGAGGACCATCAGATATGCAGCATGAGCATAGCAGTTGCTGATGTACAATATAATGTAATTAATCTTTATCTCCTTATTATGCTATGGAGGAGGAGATCTGTGTTTTTACAGTTGTGAACATGGAATAAACATGAGCTGAATTGTATTTGAGTGTTAGGAAAGGAATTTTAAGCCCCAGTTTATTTTCAGCCTCTTCACCTAATGTCAAGGAATTTGTCTTAATTTCTTGTCTCACATGGCATTGAGAGGCTGATGTTACTCATTGCACTACTGAAAAAGAAGAGGACATTATAGGTGCAATACACTCACTCAGCTTTTTAATTATGATAATGTAAGTTTTCTCTGAAGTCTACCAACAAATCAGGTTAACCAGAGCACCTGCTTCATCCGTTAGGAAGCCTTCCACACTGTTCTCCTGACGAACTTCAACCATACCAATACACTGGTTCCAAAAACCAACAAATCTCCACTGGCACCTGAGGCAGTGCTACTCTACAAGTATTAAAGAATGTGGCACTCAGAGAAGGAGCAGCCACCATCAGCACATCATCAAGATACCTCAACCAGTCTAGGAAAATCTTCTGAGTTGCTTTGAACTGGCTTGCCTCATGATGAGCATAGGTTTGACCCAATGCCCATGAAAATCCATAGTGGTGTTATTTAACTTAATGGAAATATGATTGAGTTGTAGGACAACTGAAGAGGGTTTATCTTCCTGGTAATTTGTGCTAAAATATACATGCATTACTGATATAAACTACTGCTCTTGGAATATATTATATTTCTTTTGTTTTATTTGTATTTCAGGTTTTCATAATGAACAGATGACAAATGTTTCTGGGGAAGATGAGTGGCAGAACTCTAAATATTTGTACTGCTCATTTTTAAGCAATCATTCTCACTCTACTTGGAAAACAGTAAATTAATGATAATTATATCTTTTTAATTATAGCATCTGAACAGTACTTGAGATTGCGACCTTGAGACAGTCACAAGGACTGGGTCATCTGCACTATTTTATTCATTCCTTATGCATTCTCTCTTAAGCAGAATTATATATTTTATTATTTTTCTTCTTGATAACAACTCCAGGCTGATAACAAAATAGCTAGACAATAGTGTCTGCTGGAGTTTCATAACTATTTTAGTATTCCTTCCCAGGATAAAGAGTAAAAAGTGGCATTGAATTAATCTATTCTTGAGAACATCTTAAAATTATAACAAGGACAAAGTGGTACAAAATGTATTCATTCTCACAACTTCTTCATGATCGTAGCCAGAATAGCAAATGGCAAAATGTATTCATTCTTATAATAAAAATGTAATGAGGACAGAGGATGGTGCAAGATGAATTAATTGTAGTGGCAAACTTATAACTGTGAGGCATGGTCTTATTTGAATAACAAACTTGCATTTCTGTAAAGAACAATATGCAACAAAAATATCTGTAGAGGTACTAGAAAGTTACTGATACAGTCACATTATTGTAGTATAGTAGTTATCTTTTTAGAAACAGGGTGGATTTATAGATGTTAAAGAATTATTAACTGGGCCAAATGTTCAGTAATCCTAATACTTGACAATCCTGTTAAATCTGGAACAAGGAAAAGTCTGTCTGAAGAGGAAAGAAAGTCTATAATAGTGGATGACAGTAAAGAAAACACTGAACCCGGGCAAGAGGCCGTGGGATGGAAACAAGGGTCAGGCTGACCTTGTACATACTGCTGGTACCAGAGGCTACTCCAGCTTGAGGGAAAAGTTCACTGCAGCTTGAGGCAGACTGGGATAGGATGACCACAACTCGCTTTTACATGGGATCAGCAGCCACATAGCCTTATACCGAAAGGTAGGCTAGCCCAGGGGAAATGGTCAGTTTGTACATGGATTCAGCAACTATTTTCCTGTCTGTCCAGTTTAAGAAACAGTTGTGGTCACCAACATCTTCGTTACACTCTCATAACATCCTCACACACACATCCTTTCACTCTCACAGCCAGAGAGCTCTGGCTCGTTCCTGCACATGCTGGGGTGCCTGTGCCATCCATGCAGCACTACACAGGGCTGCTGCTGCTGCTGCAGACTGTGGTGGCTACCCGGCATGGCATAGCACTGGCCATAGAGCTGCTGGAAAGAAAATTAACCCAATCTCAGCCAAAATCAAGACAAGCCACTATTGAAAACTCTCTCTTACTACTTGACCCATAATCATTGTCACCCTGGTATATGCACACACACAATTTCTGACCCCTGGGCCAGCTTGCAATGATGATGGCAATCCCACTGTACACGATGAGGAACCCCTGCCTGATTTCAGAGGTGGGCTTACCAGAAGGAGCCTGCATGTGCATGTACTCCCAGCCACAAGACATGGGAATGACGATGGCTGGGTGGCTTCACACCCTGCTGTGCAATTACAGCCCTCAGCTGGGATGGCAATACATGGATCTCTGTTTCGTCTGCTAATTGTACTTGACAAGAATGCAAGGGAAACACCACCACAGTGAGGAAAAGGACAATGTGGAGACTAAAGCTCCACATGTGCCTCGTGGAGTTGAGAGGGAGATCCTAGAATTGTAATGAGTACAGGGATGAATTCCAAAAGAACCTGTGTCCAGCATAATTTATGAATCCACCCCACATGGGCTGTACACAGCTGTTATTCCATAAAGGGAAAGCAGTTAAAATTGATGTCAGTGTCTCATTCTGAGTTTGGAAGATAAGAAACACTTCTCACCCTCAACAAAGTAAGTGAAGTTTGTGTGTGTGTGTGTGTATGTGTATGTGTATCTATGCGGTTTATAATCGTGATCAGGTGGTGATAACCATCTTAAGGCAAAGATAACAGTGTTCTTATCATCACAAAGTAGAAGACCAATCAGGCTGACAGTAAAACCAAGTCATTCTGCTTTTAGTGCTGTTTTGAATGAAATCCTTAATGTTCAGCCACTTAAAATGGAGCAGATAGCTTAGCTTTTAAAGATGGCATAATGATACAAGAGAGCTGGAAAGCAGCTCACAATTTCCCCCGCAGGGCTCCCACTCTGCTAGTGTTGTAATGATCACTTTTCAGAGAGCTGGCCACCTCTACCATTCGGCTGTGCTGCAGGAATGCCAATTGTAATTAAACATGTTAAAAATACTTTTCACAGCTTATTCAGGGTGACAAATACTTCCTGTTCTGAGAACCTGTGAAAACTAAAGCATCTCTCCTCCCAGATTTGTTTTTCTTTTTTGCAAAGTACTTGTTTCATTTCAATGAGTTAGTAGAAGAAGACAATTTTTGCAGCATTTTCTTCAACTCTTTCCTGTGCAATGAAGAGACTTCATTGTCTAAGTTCTTTAGGGGATACCAAATCACTCTGCAGTCTGCTGACAGAGTCCACTCCTGCTCTCACTGGCATACATCTGAGCCACTTGGACTACAGGTACAACCTTTCCTAATTAACCATCACTGCATCTATCGACAGGTAAAGGACACTTCTCCTGAAAAAAAAAAAAAAAAAGCAGCATAAGGGCCAAATAATGAGAATAAAGTAGTCAAGTAGTGGTGAAAAGGAAAGAAAGTCACCCAGCACTGACCAGGCTGTGAATAAAGGATAAATTCCTTGGTGTGTAGTCCATCAGCTGAAGTACAAGAACCAAACCCTCGCTCTGCCTTCGGCCACAAGTAGGAAGCATGTATTGAGATGTACTGTGGACTGCATCAGACTGCCATCTAGGTGTTCCCCAAGACATTAACTGGATCTGCTCTACCAGGTTGACAGGGTTGCATGGACTGACCATCTAACATCCCTGTTTCATGTGGGAATTGATTTCATGACTCTCCGAGCAGTATTCCTAGACTGATGCTTATTGACCACCTCTGAAGCACTTTTACAGAGGTGATGTGTAAAAAGCTGGGAGATCAGCACATCATTCCTGCTAGACCCATCAGACTCATACATTGCACAAGACCATGGCCATAGTGGTGTATTGTTTCTTCTCCACTCCACACATGGAAGTACTGGTGACAGCAGGTTTGATTCCCCAGTCTTCATGCTGCAGAAACAAATCTTCATTTCTTTAGGCTTAAGGACATTTTTAAGCTGTGAGAAGAAGTGTGCATATGACATATACTCAGTTTGCATGTCATCAACCAAGAGAAGAGAAAATCTAGCCATTTTTTAATAATGTTACTTGTTCATGAATTATGATTTTGGCCTCATTATCTCTTCATTCACCACCCTCCAGTAAATTTTCCCAATCAATGAAGGTCTTTTGTTCCCTGTATGTCAGTTAATGAAATGGATATGATGATGTGGCTGTCAGTGATATCATCAGGCTGTACTGGCCTCTCCCATCCAGTGTTCTGAAGTTAGGGGAAAAATTCAGCCTGCTCTACTACAGCCCATTAAGAGATTTAATTTTGGAATGACCCAGGGCAAAGTTTATAATTTGTTTTTCGATTATCTTCTCTTTGACAGAGAATGTCAGAATTGACATAAAGGCTGTCAGGTGTGAACACGGGTCAGCATTTCAGAAATGAGGTCTCATACCTGCTAACCTGGGAAGTTCCTCTTCACCATTTTCCTGAGAAGCGATAGGGAACATTAACTGGTGCCACGCAGCATCACATGGCTCCTACAGGGTAACAGAAAGTGGCGAGTGGTGTATAAAGATAACTACTGATGCAATCTGCTCACACAGTGGTTCTGGGAGCCCGATCTCCTGCTCGTGCTCCCAGCGACTGCAGATTAAGCTGTAAAGCAAGGCTGCAGGCCCTCTGCAGCTGGGGTGCAGATCTGTGCCTGTCAGCATGTTTACAGAGTTCTCGCGTTTTTCTGAGGGTGTTTGGCTCATCACAGTTGATTTATAATCACCAGTGATACTTCAGTTACAGTACCAGTGTAGCCAAGAGACAATTAATTTTCTCCCTTTGATAGTTATTAGTGTAATTCATGCCCTTTTAATTGCTGGATCAAATTACTAAGTGTATTATTTTTTGCATCATCCCACAACAGAGGAGTCTAGAAAGGTACCTGCATGTGTGATTTCTCCAAAAAAGAGTGACTCAAAGGTAATTTGCTAAACAAAATTTTATTTTCTCCTCAAAGTATATTTTTAAGAGGCAGAGGGCCAAGTAAATACAGTACATAAATGAATGCCAATCTGGTAAAATGAAAATGATCGTACCTATTTACCTCCAGAATGACTGGCCATCTCAGTGTAGATAAATCAAGAGGAACTGTCTTTCTTCAATGAACATGGGTGTTAACATTAAAAGGGAAAATGCTGAAATGTAATTACGAGTTGGCATTTAGCCATCTTGCAGGACAGAGAACAAAGGACAGGATCCACTCTCTCCTTTTGCTGTTTTGGTGTCTCTGTTTTGTGCCAGTTCAGGCTCTCTCCCTCAGCCAGAAATCACAAAGGTGAGCTTCAAGCTGCCCCCAAGAAAAGGGGAATCATACAAATGTCCTTGCTGCTGCAGCCATCTCCCACCCAGGCTGAAAAGATCTGTCCTACCACTTACACCTGAGTATCAGCCAGCTTCATCACTGGCATCAAACCTGCTCTGATATATGGGAGAGGGAATTCAGGGGATAAGACAGGGAGGTGACCCCACAAAAGGAAGGTGGGGTGTGGTATGGGCAGAGAAGATCTGGGTGCTGCTTTTGCCATGGGAGACTCTTTCATACTCTTGTGCATTGCACATATCCTGAGGCTGGAGGACAGGACTGCAGGGATTCACATGCAAGCAGCAGGTAAGAAGCTGCGAGACAGCTGCCCTGAGATGTGGGAACCACAGAGAGGGTGGAGAAAAGGTGTGCATGAAGTCCAGGTCTGTTTCCAGGCTACGAACTGAGACACAGGACCCAAACAGCAGAAAGACAGAAAGGTTGCACTGCTTTTAGCTGGTCTAGCCATGGGCTTGAATTCTAATGATGCTTAAAACTTGATCTTGGTCTCCATAGCCTTTTGCAGCAGTAACTGCACTGGTTATAAGTTTGTGCAAAAAGAACTCTTTCCCTGCTGCCAGACATCTGAGCCTACCCCAGAGACCTGTGGCTGATGCAGATTCTCCAGTTCCCATTCCAGGCTAATCTCTCCCAGCTCCACATCCATGCACGACTGTACCTATGGTAGAGAAGTGAGGTTCATAGGCCATACTGTGGGATGGAGATGACTCTTATGGAACAGAGGTTGGGTGTGAATAGGTATGTCCCTCTTACAATCTTTGCACTCATGCCATGGACCCAACCTGGCCTCCCCATGCTGGCCAGACCCATCAACCTGGCATCACAGTAGGAACTATGACAAGGCATGGGTCCTCTTTTCTACCAGCCATACCCCTTCCGCCCTTCTGAGACAGGACAAGATTAGTGGGTGACATTTATGGCATGTGCAGATGTCCTGTGCCCTGGGAGGATGCTCACAGGGGTGGTTAATCCAGGCTGCTCACAGCATGCTTCCACCAAGCCCCCAAAGCACACACAGCTGAAATCTGGTGGGATACACCAGCATGCCCTGCTCTTGCAATGTCTTCCTCTGCCCTTGGCTGCTGAGGCCTGCAAGCTCCCACCACAAGGAAAATTGTCCTGACCCTGGTCTTATGTTGTTGAGAGATGAAGAAGACATGCAGCAGTAAGAGAGTCTGGTCCTTCATGACTGCCCCTTAGATAAATACCTTATGCCTAAGCAGTTAACTAATTTTAGAATAACCTATTAAAGAGTATATAATCTATTCCCATCACAGCTAAATGTCATCTCCTGTAAAAAGAAAGGTCTTTTAGCAAATAAAAATCCTGTAAAAATAGCACTTAGGAATGTGTATTTTTAAACTTCCACCGATGTTTATTTTTGAAGTTCTGAAATTTAATTCATGTGTTGAATAAATATCCTTCAGATATCTTTCACATCACAATGGGTAATATTTTCTCTTCTGCTCTTTTTCGACATCAAAAGTAACTATGGCTATCCCTTCAGATGCTGGTGGCTGCGTGGCTCCCTGTAGGACAACAGAAGCATGAAAACAGAAGGGGGAAAATGCACGTCACATTGCAGCTCCCAAGAAGCATGTATCACACTGTTTGTCTAAGCATTACAACACACTGAGTTCAAAGCAAAATGGTTTCATAACATCTGTGATGAATCGTTGCCACAATGTCATACCATAAGTTTTGCCAGGATTGGTGTCCTGTCAGAGGTAGTCATCTTTTAAAATACACCCCAACTCTGGCAAGTGTAGGAACTCCATGCCTGTGGGTGTTTAGAGGGTAGCTGTAGGAATGTATAAAGAAGCTGTCCCTGATGTTGAGAATTTGTGTAGCACTAAATAAAGTGGTCCCTTTAAGCCTCCCACTTCCTAGGGAAGTAATATGAAAACCCAGTATGCACAAGCAACTTTAAAAATGTCTGTGGCACCAGGAAGATACGTAGCTTCACAGTAGGGATGTTTGCATGAAGGGATACAAAAGGGACTGTGAAAAGGTGAGAATGGGAAGGCACATCTTCAACAGGTCTGGTGAGGTCAGTGGTGGCATCTGTTCATTGCCACCACAGCCCACATGGCTGCCTCATGGCCACCTCTACAGAGCACACTCCCAGGCAAAAATGGAAGCTGAATTGCGTTGTGGGGACACCATATCCTTCCTCTGTAGAAGCAGGAGCCACCAGCTGTGCAGCCACAGAGCCACCAGCCAGCTTTGCTCAAGGGACTGCTGACGGTGTAGCTGAGGTAGTGGAGAACTTGGTGTGGTTAGCAAAACCCATGCAGGAGGTGAGGGAATATCTGTGGGATCAATCTGCGTCGAACTGCATCCACCCAGAACTGCAATGTATGCAACAGCCAAGCTGGCTATTCTAAAGCTAGCTCAGGCCTGTCTGTACAGACTGCAGAACAGAAATAGCCTGCAGGCAGCTCTACTTTAAGGTATTTATCTGTCAGTGTTTTCCAAGTCATAATCATATGAGGTGGAGTGAGTAACAGGTCTACTGTGTTGACTAAGTGGCCCTCCACGTCATTGTCCCCCATTTCAATGCATGTGCACTGCTAGTTGGCACTACTTCTCGTGGACTGAAGACACCAATTTTGACATAGAAGACCAAACAGAGGTACAAACCACTAATAGTTTTATTTAAGGGAGGCAATTTCTGTCTTTTGATTGAACCTGGAAAGCAGCTCAGTAACCCTTACAGTACAGAGGCGAATAATGTTATCTTTTTCTTGAGACTCAAGTCCCTCTCACAGAGCACAATCCTCACTACATTGTATTACACCCTCTTCATGATAGTCTCAGCAGAAAGTTCAATACAGCTGGATGCAAACCCCAGCCTCGATTCACAGTGAGAAAAACTGTGCAGAGGGTGGGAGCTGGGTAAGAACAAGAGGAAAACAGGGAAATAGAGGGCTGTAAAACTGGGCTCTGATGGGGATGGTGAGGCTGTGCTGCTGTCCTGTGCTTTCCCAGACATGAGAATGGTCTAGTTTCTGTGTTACTGGGATGAAGCTCTTCATTATGTTCATCAGTGGCCTAGAAAGCACCTCCCCATCCCAGGAAATTTGCAGATGACATCGTATGAGGAAGAGTGACCTACCCAAGGAAGAGCAGTACTTAGTCCAGGAGCACCTTAAGGTTCAGACAACTGAGGGTGTCAACCCAGAAGACACCAGAGGGTCAAGCCAGCGGCTGCCCTGTGAAGGTTAGCCAGAAGTGCAGGGTTGGGACACCAGGCAGAACAACCCAAAGCATGGCACAACCATAGGGTGACAGGCTGGGTCACCACCTTGCTGAAGAGGACCCAAAGACTTGCAGTGGGCTGCAGGATGAGCCAGCCAGGAACATTTGCTGTGAACAAGACCAGCATTGGTGCATTATACCTTTGTTCAAGGTGTGTTTATTCCCTGTTACTGAGTGCTGATGATGTCTCGCTCAGGATAGAGCCCAGGTCAGGAAGGATTTGGAAATGTGGTCTAAGGGAAGACCAGGTGGACATGACCACCACAGGAGAGGCTTGGCAAGCTGGTGTTCAGTCATATGAAAAGGGGGCAAAGGTGTGATCTAATAAGCACCTACAACTACCCAAAGGGGACTTAAAAAGACAACAATTTTTTCCAAGAGGTCAAAGATGATACAGAAAGGGGCAATGCCTTCAAAACTGCACCTCAGGAAGGTCAGAGTAGACATGAAGGTTTGCTAGGTGAGGAGTGCATTGTGGGAGCAGGGTACCCAGGGAGGATGGAAATTCTCATTGGAGATTTTCAGACTGGAAAGGACCAGAGATAATTGGTGGTTAAAATACTGTAAAAAGCAAGACCGCTGACCGTCTTAGTGTAACTTCTTAAAATTCAGCTATGGAAAACAGCTGTACTCAGCAGAATGTTACATGGCTCTGGAAGTGAACAGAAGTGATGCTCCACTGTGAGAAAAGCACATGCACAGCAAGGTGTGCCACATTGAGCAGGATGAGGCTCTGTCACAGGTCCTTTGTGCTGCACAGAAAGGAATTGCCAGTTCCCTGCTGCCTCCTCCCCTCCTGCTCATGGGGAAGGATAGAAAGGCACTTGAGACAAGGACAAAAAGAATCCTTAATGAGATTCAAGTTTGACTCAAGCTGCAAGCCTTCTAAGGAGGCACTGAGCATGGTTTTCTCCTTCCATTGAGAAGCAAGGAAGACCTGTTGGCCATTCAGCAGTGCTTTGTTTCCACCACCTTGCTGCAACCTGGGCAGAGGTTTGAATAGTTGTGGGGCACAAGGAGGAGCAAGGAAACCTTAGGTTTGGGAGGCAGTGAAGCAGCAGGGCCAGGAGCACACAACAGGTCCATAGAGCATCATGTTCCAGGCAGGTCAGAATCCTGACTGGGGACTTTCTCCCAAAGTTTGAGGAGCATTGCTGAGGGATGTCTCAGCAACCCAGGGAGGACATTGTCTGCTCCTCATTTCTGAAACCTCTTTTTGCATCCTGCTGTGCTGTTCAAGATGTAAATAGTAAGTTTTAGGTGCCAGCTTGTGTCTCCTGGGGGTTTTCACTGCACAGGCACAGCACCCTACTGAAGCAAGGGCTGAAGCAAGCACTGTATCCTACCTGGTTGGTGAACAAACAGAGGAACTCAGTTTCCATTTGACAAATACATCCATTCACTGGGGTTTTTTTTATTTTTCTAATCGGGGGAGCTAATCACCCATTACAGTGCAATCTCCATGTCCCCAGGCCCAGATATATTTTCCAGAAGCTCTCCTCAGCATTCCACATTATAAAATCAATCTCTATTTAAGTAAGAGGGGGATATTTATTTCTTAATTTTTTAATAATGTATTTTGTGATTTGTTACGGGTCTTGGTGTTGTATTATTTATTTATTGTGCCTGTAGGGTGCCCTGCCACATGGTAATAGAGGAGCTACAGGAATTAGAGACCTAAGCAAAACCAAGTTCAATAATTTTGCTACACTGTAGGACTCAGTCCAAAATTAACAAAGGAGCAAAACTGCAGTGCAAGGACAATACTGAAATGCTTTTCCTCCCAAGTTTTTACAAACTCAGTAGAATCAAGCTAAAAAACCCAGAAAGATCAATCATCACTGAGAGGAAAAATTAGAACTGGATTTTAATATATCTCCCAAGGTATTCCACAACTGAGTTATTTGCTATGGAGCTCTTAAAAGTTAATTATGAATTTGCACAGAGACCCAAATGAAACAAGTTTCAAGTTTTTCTTTTCTTTCCTTACTTGCCTCCTCCCTAAAAAAAATACTCCATTTAAAAATACACTCAGAAGTCTTCAGCTGAGGAAAAAAGAGGATTGACTTAGCTTGCAAAATATCTGCATTCATTGGGTGATGTCTCAGCCCAGCTCATTCGGTGACAAACCTCTCACCAAATTCAGTAGGCTAGGGTTTACCTTAAGCAGCTGAGTTAATATATCACTGCAGCCTGGAAGCCTGAAAAGCAGGAGTCCTGGGCCTTGCCTGCACCACACTGTGTGCTAACCCTTGGGGAACTCATGGTTATACCTGTCGAGGCATGACAGCTATGGCATGCCTACGTCCTTGGTATTTGGCTGCAATAAACCCCACTGGCAGCCCAGGGTCACAGTGCCTGCTTTTCGTGAGGATGGTGTCAATGATCATGTTCTTGGGTGGTGGGGGGTGGAAGAAAGCCAGATGTCGTGTGTGTTTACTCAGGACAGCCATACAAATTTCCACCTCATCTCCTTCATGGTGCATGGTATCTGACATAGAGAGGAGTTGGAGCTGCCAACAAGCAGCAGCTTACTGGCTGTTTCCCTTGGGAAAAACTTAGCCAAGCTGATTCAGGTACAGCTGGTTCAAATTTCTTAAGATTTGACCACACATTTTACAAACTTCCAATTCCTTGGGCATCTCTCTGTAAAACTCTACCTCTTTCCTTGCTCTCAAGATCACATAGGAGAAATTTCTGACTGAAGGGTGTTCATTCCTTGTTGCTTCTTCCCCAACTGCATAAGCACTCCTGGCCTCCGGAGGTACCTCGTTCCTCAGGGCTGTTTGCCTGTTGCTGTGTGTTCCATCACTGTCTCTGAGCAGTGTCCCAGCTGCCATGCCAGCCTCAGTGAGTGTCATACCATTCCTTCAACCCAACACCAGTTCAGCCTCTGCATGTTGGGCTTTTCTAAGGGAGTCTTCCCAGGGGACAATGTATCTCCTGACTGTCAGGATATTTGGTGAGGAGAAGGATGCCCACTGAGACAGTAGCAGAGGTGACCGTACTGAGCCTCCCCTCCTTGCTGCAGCCTTCCAAGATGCCACGCTGCTTCAGACACTAGAAAAGGACAAATTATTTGGGTTTGCTTCTGCTCTCTGGAGCTGATGAAATGGTAAAGAATTACAAAATACAGCAGTGAGAGACTTGATAATCTCAGATCCTACTTGGAGTAGTTACAGAGGGAAAAATGCCATTTAACTGCCCTGCAGCAATGGCTGCTTGAATCATACCTAAGGGGAGCTTCCAAGGAAGCAATCTGCAGATCATAGGTTCTTCAGATTGGACTTCCTTGACACAGCAGTTTTAATTGAGTGTGGCCCATAGGCAAAGCAAAGCAATCTGAGTAATGCTCTTCAACTGGTAACTCACTGACTGACATCAGACAGCCAAGGGTGATCAGAGCCAACAGCAGCTGTCTCCATTCTAGCCAACCAAAAGCTCTTCAGCTTACAAAAGTCAAAGATGAGTCTTCTGTGGGGAGATGTGGCTTCCCTCAGAAAGTTCCTTGACGGTGTCTGGACTAGCCAAGATCCCCATGAGTAAGGCAAAATACATTCTCAACTGGGGCAGAGCAGCGCTGCTGTTTCTGCTCAGACGCAGGAAATTGGGCTGGGATCAGAGAATGTTCTTTGTGGTGAGGACTTCCCAGAAGACCTGTGAGGCTGTGAGCTGCTCTGACAGCTGGCATTGACGCAAGGGATCACCCCATCCCTGGCAGGGATCACCCTCCCTCCACATTTGGCAATGCCTGCTTTCTAACACTGATCCTTTCCAGTACTGATACATTCCTGATCTGGATTTCAGCATCAGATGCTGTGAGCCCACCTGAATGAGGGGCTCTATCACATTTATCGAGTCACAGATGCTTCCTTCTTGCAGGTGGGTATTCTGGTGCTTCCTCATCTGGTCTCCTTTGCACCAGGACACATGGACGTAAGAACTGTTCTTCTGGGTTCAAGAGAAAGTTCATCCCTCCCTATATTCTGTCTTATGTGGTGCAAACACAGATGAGCTTGTGAGCCTGGCTGTGACCTGCCTGGCCACCACCTGTGTCTGTGTGCAAGTTTCTACTCACTGCTCCAGAGCTGTGGTGGCAGGGATGACGGAGGGTACCTCCCTGCACAGCTTTTATAGCACCTCTTTAAGGATCTATTGTCCACTAATTTACCCAACCCCAGGTGAGGCCCACACGTCTGTTACCTCTTGTAGCAATAAATCCCACTGCCAACTGTGTAGAGCAGTATTTTCTTTCATCTGTTTCAAACTGATCTCCATCTAGTGCTCTCTGGTTCCAGCATTATGGGATTTAGGGAGTAACAGTTCTGAAGTCACCTTATTACTGCCTGCACAATTCGTAAAGGATATTGCCTCTTTCTGTGGCTGCAAAGTAAACATCCCGAAGCAATGCTGGAGATTTCCATTCCCTTTGTTGCTTAGGGGGGCTGGAAGTCATAGACTTCACTGATCTTGTAAGAGAGTAACATACACTTTAGACCTGGCTTTTGATGACCAGTGGTATTTTCAGAAGGTTAGCCACTCAGTTTTTCACTGGTACTTTCCACAATTAACAGCTGTGCCCAAGGGATGGGAATTAGCTGCTTCCAAAGCTCACGTGCTTGTGAAAATTCCACTAAGCATGCACCTGGAATTGCTAGAAACCAAATGCCTTTGAAAAATCATACCTCAGTTTTGAAAGCTACTCAGGTTGCTTTAAGCTGCGTAAATACTTTTCTTCTAGTAAACAATGTCTTGCTGTGGTTTTGAGTGAATCATTCTCAGACTATTCTCATTAGCCCTCCCCTGTCATTCAGCCCTGAAATGTGAGGCACAACATGCAGAAAATTGTTTGGCTGAATTGTTGGAAAACCTGGCTACGGTTTTGATGGCATCACTGACTAGTCTATACTAACACACAGTACAGCAGAGTGAAAATATTTAGCGATCTGTCCCAAAAATCTGTGTACCAGTTTCTCCCTCTGGAAGCCAGAACCAATAAAGCAGGCTGACCCCAAAGGGACTGTGTGCATATTAATTGACCCATGTTTGTAAGGTGCTTGGAGATAAAAATTGTTGTAAGGACTCTGGGAATGGAGCCAAAACATGACTCTCTGCTGGAGTCTGGACTATTTCTGTGTTGCTCTACCACAGGAATGATCTTTATATTCTCTTAAATCTGCTGGCTGCCTGTGTTGCTTTATTTCATCTTAGTTGTTGGAAAACAACTCTCTCAAGGCCTTGAGTCAGCAATAAATTAACTTTTTCAAACAAAAAAATATGGCACACCCAGTAGATCAACTGACCTTTAGCCCTGAACATGAAACTGAGAACTGCATTACTATTTGCTTTGTGAGGCAACAAGCAGCTCTCTGCTCCTTTGCATCCTCATGTGGTGCTGCTGGTGTTACTGTCAGCTGAGCTATTACTGTGCTGCAGTGACTCAGACTCTAAATAACTTGCAGGCTTCTTCTGCAGCATGTTAGTAGGTTAAGTTCACTTCAACATTTTTAATTTTATATTGTTTCAAAGGATGATTACGTATGTATTATTTATTACATAAATTTAGCATGATACATTATTTACAGTCATATTAACAGTATTTATTATTTATTATGCTACTATATTAATATAGATTATTTTAAGCAAGACTTTTTCCAGTGTTACCTGTTGATTCCAGTTATTGGACTTAATATTCTGTGGAGCAGACAGTATTGTCCTATGGGCTGAGGCTGCTGAAATCTAATTACATTGGCCAAGATATGCCATTCATTTTTGCCTTAGAAATGTTTTAGAACTTGGGGACATATTGTGGTTAGCTCTGTCTGGGTATAAAGGAACAGAAAGCAGGATGTGAAATATCTACTCTTTCCATCTATATGGTGTGCTCATGCAGAGTCCCATAGCCCTGACTTTCTTTTTCTCTGCCTGAAAGCCTGGACAGACTCACAGACTGCATCAGCTGCTATAGACATCCAGGAAGAAGCAGACGAGGCCATCCCCTTCCTCTGGGGGAAGCCAGAATCATGGTAAACATGTTGCACAAGCTCCAGTTGACCCAGGTCACTGGCTGGTATTGCTGAGTGGGTTAGGGGGTTAGTTTCTTGAAATGGCATTGCTGTGACAGGAAAAGCTCCAGCTTACAGGTGGTTGGACCTACGCAAAAAGTCCTTGCAGGAATAAATTACTTTGCTGGCAAATGGATCTCATGCCAACAAAGGCACTTCTGGTCCTGTGGCTTAACCTTACCAACAGATCTGTTCTCCTGGAGGAACCGAGTCTGAGTGGTAAGTGTCTGAGGTTTGCCTTTGAGTTAAGGGCTGGAAAGCACCTTTCTCACAGAAATTGGAACTAAGACTGAGTGTAGATTTCAAAACAGTGGTGCCTTTAACAACAGCAACATCCCTTCTCAGGAGCACTGGCAAGATTCTCCCTTAAATCATGGGGGTGAGGCTTCTTCTGAGCAGTGTCCAGCTTTGATTTGTCTTCAAGGGCTGTCTTCCATTTCCATCCTGCCAAATGCACTGCCAGCCTGCTTCTTCAGGCCATGTCCAGGAGTCTGATTTGCTTACATGTAGATGGGCTTATTCAGGAGGTATCTGACCTGCTGTATGTTCTATCTTTTCAGCTACTCTACCCTAGTCCTAATTTCTTCATGTTGGCATGCCTGGCTTGCACCTTCTCTCATGACCTCTCAGGACACTCTGGAGCTCACTGAGACCGCCCCTTCACTCAGTGCTTGTTATTTACCATGCATTTCCCACTACTGGTAAGTGCTCAAGGCAGGGAAAACTAGGAAGTTAGGTGCTTCTTACTGTAACTAATCTTTAATGGAAGCACTGTCCCAGGCAGGTTCCAGATCTCATCTGAGGTTCCAAAGACCTTAGTTTTCTCAGCTGGTTTGCTCACTGCTAAATCAAACCTTTCTGCACTGCCCAGCTCCCTTTATGTCTATGGGGTCTGTTATTTGTGTTCTGTTCTCTCCAACCTCTCTGTCTTTTTGTCTTTGGTCTCCTGTGTTCTCTGCAGTTGACTCTCTGTGCCCAGACCTCTTTGGCATGACAGCTTGTCTCCCTTCCTCTGGTCTTCTAAGCCTGCCTGGTTATTCACCCAGGTTTTGTTTTGCTGTCTGCACCTGGTAGGCTGACTGTCTCTCTGTCTCTGCAGGAAAAGCTGTTGTTCATCCTGGTTGATCCTCATACTTTTCCTGACTCAATTCTAGCAACTGTGGTGGAAAAACAGCTGTTTATCTCAATTAATTTTTGATTGGTAATTAGCATCTACCTGTCACTATTATTCAGCTTCCTCCAGTGTCCCCTTCAGCTATCTTCTATGCTATTTTTTCACCTGGTTTCCATGAGAACCATCTCACTATATCTCTATCCAGCCAGGCCTGTCATATATTTGGTTCCTGTCAGGAAAGAGCAAACAGAGAACTATTTATTCTTAGGTAACTTTTGAATTTGGGGCTTCAACTATTCCAGCAACACTCAGAATACAGTGACAGTCACCTCCTCAAAATACATCTGGGGCCCTCCAGAAGTCCATATTCTTCCATAGTAAATGGAAGCCTATTCCATAGTACTGTCATTCTACACCCAGCCTCTCCAGATGAAAAAAGCTTTACATATGTACGTCAAATCTCCAACTGTGACAGGTAACAAGAACAAAGAGGATGGCCTACTATTCCTTTCCTTGTTTCCTTGTAAATCCCACCAAACAGTCTGCGTAGTGGGCAGCTGGACTTCAGACTTGACTCCTTCCTTCTACTTTGCAGTCTGATCTTGTAAGAGCTCCTTCTGCAGGTTCACTGAGCCATTCACTTGCCGTTTCCCCGAGATAACGATGGGAGAGTTGTTGTTCTACCGCAAGGGAGCATGTAGCTCCCTGACATAGAAGCAATGAGCCAGGCTCTCCAGAGGTCCTAGCTGGAGCAGCCAGGTGACTGACAGCACCCTGGGAGTCAGGGCAGGATAGGAACCCTCAAGGTTTTTGAGTGACGCTAAAGCACAACACAGGGATCTCACAGTACCTTCAGGGTAAAGAAGGGGCAACAAATTAAAGAGGATGTAATTTGCGTGAAAGATATTACACACAGCGCCATGCTACGTACAGTGCCAAAAGACTGTTCGATTCTCAAAGTTGTCCCTCACCATCCAGCAAGAATATATTCAAATATTATTAGCTGGGTTTGGCATGTATGGGCATTAATTCAGATTTTGCCAATGTGTTCATCAATACTTGCCCAGCTGCAACATTATAACAACGTTAATAATAATGTCTTTAAAACATGGTGGTTCAGCTGGTTGGAGTATCCCTCAGTACAGAGGTGCTAGTTTCAGTTTGGCATCTACTTCAGCTTAGAGATGTAGTAGTGCTTCAGCTGCAGGGGAGTAGCAATCAGCTGGAGGGCAGCATTTTAAGCTGCTCCACGCAGGTTTGTGAGAGTATATCCTAGTTTCATCGTGTATCTGTCACAAACAGGAACATGCGTTATGAGGTGCGGTGCATGTGGAGAGGTTTGCATCAGTTCAGTGTAACTTGGGCAAATATAACCTATGAAAAGTCGAAGATAGAGTCATGAAGTCTTTGACATGCTTAGTCAGAGGCTCATGTAGTGCTGCTTGTTATTAGTTATTACAATACATGAGAGCAGTGTAAAAAAGGAAGAGGCAAACTCCAGTTCTTCCAGCAGATAGTGAATGCAGTGGCTTCAGCTGTGCTACGCTAATTACCATGAATGCCAGACAAGATGAATACAAATTACCTGATAAAGAAAACACCAAGCAGTGCAGTTTTTTAGCAAGGTTTCCTAAGGGCTGTCTTGTGTGATCTGGGAGCCTGCTCTGTGTGTGTGTCTGTCCTAGGTAACTTCCCATCTCATTGACCATTTTGCACCTCACCTGGCCAGAGGGAAAAGACCCCAGAGGTGAAGTCTCTGGAAGCTTTGTGAAAAAAAGCAACAGGATAGTCAGTATTATCTTTCCCTACCCTCCTTTCACCCAAGAAGCACCTGTATCTGAATCTGCTGGGCAGGGGCAGTGGTGGAGAAACAGGTAAAATAGGAGAAGGTACTGCGATGAGAGGAGAAACTGGCTGTTAGCCAGGGCAGAGAGACATGAATGTTTTCAAGAGCACACTGAAATACATTTTTTGCTCCTGCAGAGCAGAGAAGGTTTAGGAGAGGATGTGAAATGAGGATGGTTTAATCAACCTTTGACTGGTGCCTCTTTTCAGACGAAACACCAACTCATTGTCTCTGACCTGTTGTGGCTTGGAGCTTGCTACTGTTTGGTCAGACCAGGTGAAGGATTGACAAGCTCTAAAACTTATCCACTTTATTCAACTCCATCAGCTTGCATAGGAAAAGATTCTATATCTCCCTTTGAAGTGTTCATATTCCATCTTTAGACTGACCTCACCACTGCTGTTGAATTGCTGGGATCTTCTGTTTCATATGTCACCTTACACTCTGGATTTTCAGATGCTGTCACCTACTTGACCTGTGTTGAATTCAGTCTGTCATCGGGAGATGAGATATATCTCCCACAAGTAACCCATTAAACTATTTAGAAAGGGTTCAGATAGGAGTATTTGGTGGAGCAGGTTTCTTAAATAACTTTATGCTGTGGACAAAGAGCCATGACTCACAACTCCAGTGGAGAGTATGGCGCTTGTGCAAACACTGGAATTTTTATTTCCAGATTGTTACATTGCTGGAATTTCTTTAAAACTTTGTCTTTTCTCACCTCAGCAATTTCCTGCCTTCCTTTATGAGATATATTTGTCCCAGACATTCCTGGAGAGATGCAAATGCCCATGCAGAGATTGGATAGTTCTGAGAGGGACAAACTGGGGCTGTGAAGAAGGCACTGCCACCCCAGGGAGCTCCTGCCTGACATTAAGGAGATCTTGTCCAATGTATTCTGCTCCCAAACAAAGCCTGTTGATGTTTATGCTTCCTAGTTGAGTTTATAAGGTTTGTGATGCTGAAACTAAATTAAATGTTTACACTGACATCCACCACTGACTGTTGGTAGTTATGTTTGATTCAGATTGTTTGCAGATTAGGGGCAAATGCCTGCCCTGGAAGGACGTTACTATCACTGTCAATAGAACTTCACCACAGGTAAGTGACCATCAAAACTCATTGCAAGCCCTGGAAACCTTGTTAAAGTGTCCTGAAATACCATTATGTTTGAAAAATACAGTCAGGTATGGTTAATCAAACCCTGTTCGCAAACATTTATCAGTTAAAAAAATAAAGTAAAATCTTGTTCCCATGTCTTATTTAAACTAGTTTTTGCTTTAATCTGTGGGGTGCTGAGACAATGCCAGCAAACCAAGCATGATTTAAACAGCTCTGATTGTTCTGATCTGACAAGCACCTTCATTTGGAGGCTGATCACCTGGCTATGCATAGAATATTCATGGATTCTATAAGATATTCAGCTCTCCCTCTATACTTGCCAGAGATTTCTGCTGAAATTACAGGACTTGTTGCCTGGCATGTATAGAAGAATAATGTTGCACTTTCCAAAAGCTCTTAGGAACAACAAATCAGAACAAAATTATGGCCTATACTCAAACTTTCAAAACTCAAGCCTTTCAGAACTTATGCATAGTGTTTGTTGTTTCTTCAAGTGTGGACGAGATTCCCTCTCTCTGAGGGAAGGCTGCTAAGGAGCCATATGTGGGACACAGCTCTAAATATTCCTCTTGTGTAGGATGCTCACTAGATGATCAAAGGCATTTGTGGTTAACAAATTTAAATTTTGCACCTCTAATTTCAAACCAAATAGTCACTTGAATGCCAGTAGTGCCAATCACTATCTTTCTGCACCTGCTGTTGCTTGCACATGTATTTTTTGACCTCACCTATCTCACGTTTGCCTGGGTTGGGTATGTTATTTGAGTATGCTTTAAGTCTGCTTATGTAAGGAATGCTCATTGAGGATAAAAAATAATCACTCTGTTTTACAGAAGTGTTTGCAAATGTGGGTCATCACTTTTGCCTGGATTTCACTGAGCAGTGAAATTTGATGATTTCATGTTTGGCTGAAATACTGTAATTATAATATTTGTTATTGTTACTTTACCTGATTCATTCTAATAATTGAGAATGTCGCTACCAGGTTCAGTGACTGCTGTAGCACCAAAGTTTTTTAAACATATAGAATTACAGAATGGTTTGGGTTGGAAGGAACCTTCAAGGTCACCTAGTCCCAACCCCCTGCCACAGGCAGGGATACCCTCCATTAGACAAGGTTGCTCAAAGCCCCATCCAATTTGGCCTTGAACACTGCCAGGGAGGGTCAACTTGAGAAGCTGAGGCAAGGGCTTCACCACTCTTACAGGGAAGAATTTCTTCCTAATATCTAATCTAAATATACCCTCCTTCATCTTAAACCCATTGTCCCTTGTTCTACCACTACATACACTTTTAAACAGACCATCTACAGCTTTTCTGCAGCCCCCATTATGTACTGGAAGGCTGCTATCAGGTCTCTGTGTAGCCTTCTCCTTGGACTGAACATGTCCAATCCTCTCAGACTGTTTTCATAAGAGAGGTGCTCCAGCCCTCACATCTTCTGGACTTGTTCCAACAGCACCATGTCTTTCCTGTGCTGGGGTTCCCAGTGTTGGACACATCTCTTCAGGAGGGGTCTCATGAGAACAGAGGAGAGGGGGAGAACTGTCTCCCTCAACCTGCTGACCACACATCTTGCAATGCAGCCCAGGATACAGTCAGCTTTCTGGGCTGCAAGTGCAGATTGATGGCTCATATTGAGTTTTTCATCTACCAACACGCCCAAGTCGTTCTCCTCAGGGCTCCTGTCAATCCATTCTGTGCCTGGCAAGACCACGGAGCAGATCCTTCTGGTAGCTAGTCTAAGGCGCATGCAAAATATGGAAGTGATTGGTGTCAGCCCATATTGTTTCGTTCTGGGCAAATTGTGCCTGGTGTATCTGGTGGTCTTCTATGGCAGTGTTACAGTGTCGGTGGATAAAGGAAGAGCAACGGATGTCACCTACCTGGACTTGTGCAAAGCATTAGACACTATGCTGCATGACATCCTTGTAACTAAAATGGAGAGACATGGATTTGAGTTGTGGTTTATGTGTCTGGGTTCTGCTGGAGGAGGGTGCTGCAGGGGTGGCTTCTGCAAGAAGCACCCAGAAGCTCTCTGTAGACCTGACAGAGCAAACACCAGCCAGCTCAAGGCCAGAGTCATTGCTGACCAAGGTGGTCAACAGCGCCTCTGGGAATCACATTTAAGAAAAGCTGCAAGTGGCCAGTTTTTCCCACCAGAGAAGGGGGTGAGAAGATGTAAGAAACTGTGCAGACACCAAGGTCATAGAAAAATGGAGAGGAAGGGGTATTGCAGTTGTTGGAGAAGAGATTCCCTGCAGCCCATGGAGAAGACCATGGTGGAGTGGATTGTCCCCCTGCAGCCCATGGAAGATGATGTGGAGCAGAGATCCCACCTACAGCTTGTGGAGAGGTCTGATGCTGGAGCGTCATGTATCAGGTGGAGATATATGGAAGACACTGTGACCTGTGTTGGAGCAAGCCAGCACTTGCAGTACATGGAGAGAAATGCCCACACTGGAGCAGGTTTGCTGGGGGGAGCTTGTGACTCTGTGGGGGACCAAAGGTGTTCGACCCATGTGAACTGTATGAAGTTCAACAGGCCCAGGTGCACATGGGTTGACACAATCCCAAACACAACTATAGACTGAATGGAAAATGAAAGGAAAACAGGCCTGAGGAGAAGAACTTGGGAACATTGGTTGATGAGAAGCTCAAGGTAACTGAGTCAACTTCTCTTGACAGCTTTTACCTGTAGGATCAAAGTTGTTTAACTCAATAACGTCTCTCAGACTTGCTTGGATTAAAACTCTGGCATGAGGTGTATGTGGATGGTGCTTTTAGAGACACCCATAGCCCAGCTGGTGAGGGCCTGGGCTGGGAGAGGAGGGGGCTGCATTTGGCAGTCATCCCAAAAATTGTGCCTCTGCAGCAGCTCTAGGCAGGAAAAGTTGTGACACAGTCGCATCCAGCTGAGATTCAAGTCTAATTGTGAACCCCTCTAAGCCACTGGGACAATTTATAGCTACCATATTTTAGGTTTTGCCCAGAACTTGCTATGTCAGTTCTCTTTTGCCCAGGATATACTACTGTAGACAGAAGGGGAAATTATCAGAAGATTGCTATCTAATGTTTCAAAATACTCTTTTTTTAAATGAAAGAAGGTTTGTTACACAAATGAGGAGATATAAGCAGACAATGTCCTGTCCCCAAACACTGTCATGCTTAGTTTTCTCAACATTTACAGAAGGCAAAATTGCTAGGATTTGTGTTTCTGTGGTTTTCTTCCATTGAAGACAGTGGAACAATCTTCCATCAATTTTGTGGGACCATGATTTGGCCCCTACTGACTTTATTTCTCTCTTTTCTCACCTCTTTATTTTGCACAGCAGGCAACATTATAGCTTCCATATGAAGGACATAGCCTGAAAAATAGCACTTTGACTAAGAAAGGAGAATGATTTAAAAATTAATGGAGAGAACTATTACTTTTTTGTACATACTATGCTGTACACAGGTCTGAAAATTATAGTTCCCATTATTTTAACGCATCAAAGCCTTTTTTTTTTAAGGTGTTACTTTCCAATTTCTGTTCTTGTTAATAATTTAACAATTTAAGAAGATGCTGTAAAAGTAATTTACTTCATTGTCTCTGTTTCTCCGCAGTGAAACAGTTTCCAGGTTAATTCATTGAGGGTGGGGTTTTTTTGCTGACTTTGAAGAGTGGAAAAGGCAACATGTCCTCTGATTATACAGATTTCTCACCAAATCTGTCTCAAGAATTTATAGCTGAAAATACCAGAGTACGTCACTTAGGGATTATATAATGAAGGGAGAGGAAGAAGATCCCCTTGAAACCCGCTCCTTGAATTTCTTTCCTGGTCCTATTTGTCAGTCTGGAGAGGCTCTATGACAAGGGAAAGGTGTCCTGGTTAGCCAATGCTGTGGTAAACTGCCTCTGCGCTTGCTGGTTTTGGATGAGGTTATTTGACCTGCAGAGGAATCTGATGGAAAAAGACCTATTTTTCTGAAGTGTGGACATATGTCCAAGTAGCTAATTGGTTGATACTCCAGCCTCCCTTGGGGCTGACTCTGATGAGCTGCAGGACTCACCAGATCTCTGCTCAGTCTCCAAAGATTTTTACGTAGTAGTTACTGTGTAAAATTATCCTGTTTCGGGAAAAATGACATGATTCGGCCTCTTTCAGCCAACACCCTGTTTTTAAGGAATACAGACCTTTTTCCTGCTGCTGAAGCTCTCTTTTGCTGTCTCCTCTCTACTTGTTTTTCACTCACAGCTGTATTCCCCTCCTCCCATGCTCTGCCCACCATTGTAATTCCAGAGTTAGTAGATTTGCAGCTACCTGCAGGATTGTAGTCTAACTGTGCCTCAGGTCCCCCCAGAAAGCTGTCCAAGGTATACTGGAGTGTTAGTCCTCACCTTGCTGCCAGTCCTTCCCCCCCATCCCCCAAAACTCAGGAGTTAGGTTCCCATTGTCATTCCACTCACTGTGCTGTCACTGCACCACTCAGTGTGAGGCTGCAAGCTTTCTTGCATTGTGCCACCACTGTTGATGCATGTTGATGCATCAGTGAAAAACTACGTTCAACCCAAAGAGCCTGATCCTCCAGTGTAGCAGCTCAGGAAAAGCCTTGTTCCAACAGACTGATGAGCTGAGGCTGCAGCTGAAATCAGGTCTTCTTCCTCTGCTCATTTTCTTTGGATCTTCTGTCACTGCTCAGTCTGAAAATACCTCTCTGCCTGTCCTTATACTTGGAATTTTTCTCTCCCCATGTGGTTTCACTGCTGAGTCCTCTCAGCACTATCCAACCATGCAGACTATCCAGCAAGGGCACAGCCTCCTCCAGCAGCATTGCTGGCCAGCAATCCACCACCAGCTGCTGTGAGCTTTTGGCAGAGCAACTCCACAGTAAAGACCTTCACTAGAGGGTCTGCAGCTCTGCCTGCAGATGCTGTCATACCCATGTCTGTGGGAAAGCAAGTATTTGGATGGCAATGCCAGGTTTTGGGATCGTACAGTCATAGAATATCCTGGGTTGGAAGAGACCCTTTAGAACTTGGAGTTCAACCATAGCCTAACCCTATCTAGTCCACTTCTAGGTCATGCCCTTAAGGACTTCATCTACATGTCTTTTAAATACCTCCAAGCATGTTGACTCCACCACGTCTCTGGGCAGCCTGTTCCAATGTTTGACAACCCTTTTAGCAAAGAAATTCTATCATGGGTGATACCACCACATCTCTGTAGCCCCATGGTGTGGAAAGTTTGTCCTGCATCATAACCACACAGCCCCATCCTGAGGGGACCCCTCAGTGAGTGAAAATCCAAAGTACAGCCACAATGAACTGTTTGCTCAGCACTGCCTGCCAAGGGCTTGGTCCTGCACCCAGCAAAGTCAGCAATAAAACTGCTTGTAATTGGCTCTCTCTGGATAAGAGTCAGAAAGAATGTAACTACTTTAGAAAGCAAAATAAAAGCAGTTTCTGACAATGAAAGTTATTTTATTTCCTGGCTGGTAAAAGAAACCATATTAAAAATGCACAGAAAGAAATGAGGATACTGCTTCAGAAGTATGACTGTCGCACAGGAAATGTGGATGAAAACTAGTATCTGTTATGTAGAAAAACATTTTTTGTGTCATACCAAATAGATAGAAAACTTTATTTTGAAAGGTTTAGTCAATACAGTTGTTATCAAAGGCCATTTTAGTATGTATTCTGTTTCAGCCAAGGAACCACATAAAAACCACCCCAGTAAGCATAGAAAAATTTTGAAAATGTCTAATATTACTTTGAAAACCATTTAAATATTGAGTTAACATGTCCTATTTTCCTTTCAGGTGTGAAGGTTTGCATCAGTGACATTGCATTCCTGTGGTAGAGAAATAATTTGAGTGCTCTTTAAAAATAATTTTGCAATGGAATAGAAGTAGAATTAGTTAAACCACAGAACCATAGGGAAAAAAAAGATTTAAAGTCAGCTGGGTCACTGCCAAATTCAAACTAATGGGAATTTTTTTATACACCCAAGGGATGTCTCATCTAAGTGATTGCTGTCCGCATGACATCAGAAGACCTTGTGACTCATCCATTTTCATTCTTAATCTCATGCATACGCTTTAATCATTGCCTTCATAGCTCATAAGCAGTTGCTAATATGAAGCCTTTTTGTACATTTTAAAACTGTTTCAACTTGTGCAAAGTTTACACAAATCCCTCCATGTGCTGCACAGAATAAATAGAAACTCAATGACTATAATACCCTAAGGAAATCTGTGACTATAGAAAATTCCTAAATATATTCTTGGATGAGATACTCCAAAATACCTAAGTTGTCAGGGAACATATATTCCATCAACTGAAATAACAAGCATGCATTAGAAAATTCCATTTCTTGCCATGAAAACTTTGGAATGGCTGTCTAAAAGCTACCCACATGCCCAAAGAAATACAAGCCCAAATTTCTCTATTCTGTTATCTGTAATTTAGCTGTGAAATCATAGAATTTCTGTCTTGAGATAGCGCATTTAGAATAAATATAGAAAATAAGCATTTTTGTCACAGAATGAGTCCAGTAATATGAAAATTAACCCAAAGTTTCTTGGGCTACAGAAAAAAGATCCAGTTCTTTAGCAAACATTTAAATTCTGATGAAATTATGATTCCTTATTTGCTTTTAATAATATACAAAGATAGACATAGGTATAGACATAGGCATAGACACACACGTACAGGTAAACGTGGACGTACACATACATGTACACATACACATATGAACTGGCTGACCCCAGATGGGCCTTGATCAGAGATTAGTGTCACAGCATTGATGAAGAATAGCAATGAGGTGGTTCCAAGAAATATGAAAAAGAAACATGGAAGAAATGAGAGCAAACCCATGTCTCACCCAGCTTTTTGCCTGCTGTGATTTCTGTGGTGGCTGGGAAGTCATGAGGCCCTACAGGGACCAGTACAGTTCCCTGAACAGTCTTTGCAATAATTCAGTTCACAGAGGGACATGTTTTAGTTAAAATCTGTAAAAATATATATTTGTGAGGCAGATCCTGAATGCCATCAACAAGCAAAGAATTGTCTCAAGGCTTCATTTTCTTTCTAGCTCCTGCATCAAAGTGATGTGCATGCAAAACATGTTGGTTGTACCAGGGCTTGCTCAGGTTTGCAGGATCACTTCAGAACAAATAAATGCTGAAGGGTAGTATGGGGCACAGGGGAACACTTAGGACTTGGAGAAAAGAAAGCCAGGGCTCTCTTCTCTTCCTCTTTATCTTCCTTACATCTTCATATTTATCATGTAAGACTTTGCTTCTTTTTTTCTGCATCTCACCCCAGCCATGACCTGGCAAGATTCAGGAAGGATCCCATTGAAATTAACTTCTAAATCATACTGACTTTTGTGAGAGTCAAGTTAGATCTAAATACAAAGATGTGGAAAAGCAAACTGGTGACTTCTGATGTTTCTATAAATGTTGGACACAAAGCCTGGGAATCCCAGTGCTTTGGGCATGCGTAATTCCCACTAATTCCCAGTTTGGAGCTGGGAGAGATTTCTCTGAGTATCTGTCTTGCTCAGCAGCTACAGTCTGATCAAAACATCCTTATAAGGTCTGACAAAAGATGATGTTCATGGTCTGTTGTAAGAATTGAGGTGTATGTATTTGTGAAATGGAAATTAATTTAATTTAAATGGACGCAGACACTGGGCAGGCCATACTAACATTCTTCATTCCTAACTCATTCCTGTGAATGTAGCTAAAGCTGATGGAAAAAGTTCAAGTCTGCTAGTGGAGATGGCTTTTTATGTGTGGACCTAATATCCTTGTTGCAGGAGTGGTACTGGTTCATTTCCCGGACATTCTTTTTTATTTCCTAAAACTATCTCCTAGCATCTGTTGCCTTTATGCACAAAACACTGGTAAAAAAAGAAGAACTGCAGCCTGTTGAGTGCATTTTATGAGTTTTAAGTATTATCTACTGTATTTATACAGTTGACCTGTGTGACTATAAAAGCATGGCTCTGGCTATGATCTGCTGGGTAAAGAAATGTTAATGTTTGTATGTTTTTTAAGGAGATTTATTCTGGTCCTCCACTAAATTTTATACTAGTTAAGAGAAATATTACACCACAAGAGAAATCTTTTATATCTTTAAAGTATGAGCATAGATGATCTTTAAAAAACTGTACCTGCCATTAAACTAGGGAACTTAAAAGTTTTATTTTAGCTTGGTTGTCTGAGCAAAGCTCTGGGAGTTGGACAGCTCTGAAGATTCTGCTTTTGGATATGGCCAGGATGCTTTCATGGTTCTGGGGTTTTAGCTGCCTCAAAATCTTTAGGCCTGTCCTGCAACTGTGCTGAACCTCTGTGTGAGACCGACCACTTTTTACCCAGGATAGCATAGTTAAAGAAAATATCATGTATTCTTATTTTGGTAACTGGCTCTCCACTCAGTCAGCAAACTGATCTGACACACTTCTCAATGATTTGATTGTGAAATCTGATGGAAGGGAGGCAGTGGGAACACACCAGAGGCAAGGAAGGCAAGAGGGGCTACCTCCCTTGCTTGTTGCATTACTTTAGAACACCAGAGCAATTTTTTAGGCATCCTTGTTACCTGCTTTTAGATTTGTCACATTTGTTGGCAGGAGGAATAGCTTGATTTTAACCAGCTATATAAAAGTCACACTAACTTGAGTCAACTCATATAAAATTCAAATAAATGCTTTTATTTCCAATTTCCAAAACAGCATGAATTTAAAAAAAAAAAAGTGATGCTGGAGAAATGAGATAAAACTACCTCTAGTTTGTGTTACCTCCAAAATTGAAGCTCAGACTTGCCCCTTAATCTAACTATTTGGGAGACAGTTGATGTTCATCCTGATGACAGCCCTTTATAACACTTCATAACACCTTAGAACAAGGGATAAATGTCCCCTCAACACTGGTGATTCACCACCTGCATTTCACTGTCAACTATATTCATTCAGTATCAGCAGCCTGACACGAGCACAAGTGTGTTCATTCCACTCACTACTGGCTTTTGATTGAAGCCAGGCATGGTGCTGGCCCAAGGTTCCACTAACTTAGGGGCCCTGTACTGCTCAGGCACCAAATTGTGCTCATCTATCTATATGCTGACAACAGGTCTCTGACTGGGGTCTGCAGGGGCCATTTCCCTAGGATCACTTCCTATTGGCTTTCTCATTGGCATTACCCCTGTTTCCAGCAGCTCTCACTTCAGCTCTCTGCAAGAACATAAGAATGCTCAGTGATAGGTATCCAACTGGAAATATAGGACTTCACAGCAAGCCTTCCCAGTCCTGTTTTCATAGAACCACATAATCACAGAATGATTAGGTTTGGAAAGGACCTCAAAGAACATCAAGTTCCAACTCCTCTCCCATGGGCAGGGAAAGCCCCCTGCCATGTTTGTAGAAACCAGTGGGGCAGGTGAACATTCAGCCCCTGTCCTCATGGGCATTATTGTGGGCTTTGTTGCTTCATGACAGGCACAGTAACATGTAAAATGTTGGTCTGAGTGATGTGAATGCTGTAAGAGAGTCTAAAGTCCCTAAAATTATGATCTCACCCCAAGACAGTGGTTACATTTCGCCTTTCAACTCCTACAGTGCAAGTCCTTAACTTCACAGATAGCCATATGTCACACCTTCTCCTACGCCTGTTGCAGACAAGGTGAAATGTGAGAGGAAAACACCCTTGGTTAAGACACCATCTAAGTGAAAGAAAATTGTACCAGGCTGAAACCCAGAATTTCTAAGAGTATTGCTCCCAAAGACTGTTGCTAATATTTCCACAAGGCACCACTCTCATTACCAAGCTGGGCATTCCTTTCTTCTGCCAGGGAAGAGAACCTTGGTCTCTAAAGTAACATATCTAAGTCAATTCCCTCTGCATGCCAAATTGAAATTCCTGATTACACGATCTGCAAACCTGGCTCCAATCCCTACACAGAATGTAATGAAGGTTTCCTGACACCCAAAATTACACATGGCTCCCACACAGCTGATTTACCTCTTGGATGCAGCATATGCTCTGTAGGTTTCTAAGGACCGCACTGTATGCTTCTCCATGTAGTATCTACAGTGTTTCTGAAGGCTCCAAGTCCATTGCTTCTATCAGATGGAGCAGAAAATCACAGGCCTTGGAAATTAAGCTCTTGCTTTTTTCCCCAGAGAAATAGTCCCTAACTTGGAGTAAAACTTTTCCATCTCTGTATTTAGACTGAGAACTTAATTTAGCAAGGATGTAATACCAACATCTTTCACCCAAATCTCCTTCTCCCGTTGCATCTACATGACCAGTCTGCACTCAATGGATGTTCATGAGCTGCTTCTGCCATTTCTCAGGATGAGGGATGCTAAGCAGGACACTCTGCCAAGCCCTCCTGCTGGCACTGGGGTCACAGAAGTTCGTGGCTTTCACCATTCTGCAGTGAAACTTACTTTTTCATCAAGTTGAAGATCAAAACAACCCCAATACCCAGCAAACACACAGAAAATGTAACAGTGGCGTGAAGTTTCTGCAAATGCACAAGTTAGCTTCTGGAGTGGTTTGCATCGGACACCACGTGTGGAGTTGCAGAAAGGCTGGCAGACCTCCCAGCATATCAGTGAAGGCATCAGGCAGCTCCTTGTTTGGGCCTGAGCACCACCAGGCACTGAGGGAAGGGTCTGAAGTTACACACCCCCAGATCCTCGGTGACAGAGCAGTCCTGTGCGAGTTATATAGGGAGTGTCAGCTGAGACACTCAGCTTTGACAATAAATTTCCTTGCATTCATGGACCTAAAGTAAATCAGACTTTGCAAGGTACCTTTTAATGTAACTTTAATGCAGTTTTTGTGCATTAATTCCCTTCAGGTCTAGTCCTTGTCATTAATATTGTCTATTGGCAAACAAAGGAGGATTTCTTAGAAGAGAACCTCGCCAGCTGAGGAAAATATGTGATTTGCCTCAGTGTTGCCAAGCATTTTTGTTTGTATTTTTCAAGGACATTTGAACAACCAAAGGTATATCTCTTCAATGTCTGTATTTAAAATGCATGCAGGATTAATAGCTCCTAATTTTCATTGATGAGTTCTAATCACTGATCAGTAAAGGCCTCACAGAACTGGTTTTTCCTAAGCTTTGTTTTTGCCTAGTGCCAGATTTTGCCTGAAAACCTCATTCAGCTTCCCCCCCACACACACACAAACAGCTATAGCTGTTTATAACAGCTATATTGGCACAGACAGGTTACAGACAGCATTTCAGAGCCCTGTGCCTGTGCTGGTTCAGTGTACCTCTCACAAATTCAGAGTCTGGGCTCATGGGACCTGATTACAGGAGAAGATAAAAAAGGCTGTCTTCCACACACATGTTCAGAAGCAATAGATGGCATCAGCAAGACTGAACCAGAACACATCTGCTCACAAAGGAGAAAAAATATCCCCCAATTAGAAGGCCACCATCACTGCTTACAAGGGGAAAACTTTGGAAATGTTTGGCCACATTCACATATACATATATATAGAAATACAAATATGTATACACACACACTCCTATGCTTATATGTGTGTGTATATGTGTGTTTATACATTCAGAGGCACATATTTAAATATATGAAGTATGTTTAAGAAAGAGTTTGTTGGCACAGAAAAGTGAGGCACCTTCTTCCTTTCAGGCACCCAGCAGCTGGAAGTGGCACCCAACCTCCCTACCTCAGGTCATGGGCAGCCCTGGTGAGGGTCAGCATGCCTGGTGGGATAAGGGGGGCAAACAGTTGTGGAGGTCTGCATGCAGAATGGGTGACACAGGTAGGAGCTGATGGGGAGAGAGGAGGCTTATGTCCAGTCTTTCACCAAATATTTTGTATACATTTTTATGCACTGGCTACATAAAATGAGTAAAGAGAGATAGAAGAGGAATAAGAATGCAAGGTGTTCTTATCACAAACTGTGCCCTGGCTGTAAGTGTTCCTTATGGCAATGTCTCCTCAACCTTTGGCCAAAAAGACCCTAGGCTGTGGTAGGGAAGGCTCACTTCTCAAAAGAAAATGAATCCTCTAAGGAAGAAGTGGAAATTATAATGGGGTCTTGGGAAAAGAGCTATTAACTCTGTTAGGACAGAGGAAAGAGCAACTCCTTCCTCCAGCTGTTTTATGAAGTAGAACCAGCCTTAATGTGTATGTGGAAACCATCTCTACAGGTGTGGTTCAGAAGTTCAAAGAAAATCCACTGGATAAAGTTCCAGGACATCATAAGGGCTGAGCAAGTGCAAGGACCCTTTGAAAACTACCGTGGTCTTATTCAGAGCAGGATCAGCTTCAAAGTTAGATCCAAGTAACTAAACCCTGTCACAACAGAGATGGTTTTCTGCAGATGCAGAAATTCTAGGAGGATGCCCCCTCCCCCTCAGTGTCCAAGGCCAGGTTGGATGGGGCTTTGGGCAATGTGATCTAGTGGAGGGTGTCACTGCCCATGGGAGGGGATTGGAACTAGATGATTTTTAAGGTACCTTTCAACCCAAACTGTGCTATGATTCTGTGATTTTTTTTTTAAAGTTAAAAAAATAAAAATTGAGACAACAACCACTGAGGTGAATCTGAAAGCATCTTCTGTTATCAGGAGAAAAGAAAATATCTTTGTATTATAAAAACATTATTACCATTCTTACAGCTAATCTGCTTCAGAAACACTGGTCCAAGTGCTGCTTAGGCATGTGAATTCCTCTCACAAGCACATTAAGTTCTTCATGAGTTAATTAGAATATAGCCAATAAAGTAGTCTCCACAGAAGATTCAGTGTTGCTTTGGACTAAACTTCGTTCTGTCCAGCAAGCACAGGGTGGTGATCAGAGCTCAGAATGGACACACATGAAAGAGGCAGAGTGCAGTACTCAGAGCTGGGGACATGGAGGCTGAAGGTGAGTGTGGTGAAGGTAGACAAGATAGCAAGGCAGATGCCACCAGTAAAGGCTCCTCAACAAACATCAGCCAACTAGTAATTGACAAACATATGTTGCAGTGCTGGGGCATGTCACTTTTGTCTCTTGTTTTAAACATCTTCTGGATGGGTGTGTAGCAGAGATTGAGCTGCAGGGATAAGTGTATGGGACCACATTTTATTCTCCTCTCTTTGGAAACCTCAACAGTCATGTTCCTGGGAAAGGGTCCTGCGGCACCAGGTGACACCTGGGACCTCCATGTCCTCAGGTGTAGTCAGGTGTCTCTAAGAGGACCCACCTAGTGTCTGGCTCATGAAGAACTGCATATGGTGCCCTGGTGATGAACAGGCTGAGCACCTCTGATGAACAACAAAGAAAGAAAATGAAGGTGATAGGATGTTGGACCTGAGACGAGAGAGTTTTATTTGCATGTTTAATCAATTATTTCCCCATGTTGTTTTACAGGCAGCAAGCTGGGTGAGAGAAATCCTGTCAGAGTTAGACTAGTTGCTGAGGCAAAGGATTCACATGTTATAAGCTTCAGTAGCTGAAACAGACATTAGTCTGCACTACCTGTGTACACCCAGGTAAACTGTACAGGGAGCAGGAAGGTCAGCTGGTCCCAGTGTGAAGCACATGCTGCCTCGTTGAGGGTTCTACATCTGGCTGCAGACCAAACATACACATCCACCCACTTGTGTATGATCATCAAACACAGCTAATGGTAGATAATAGCAAAACTTAATGAGCTTTCCACCCCTTCTCTTGAACGCATTTGCGTTTTTTAAAGTCAGCTTCCCATTTCTTTATGAAAAATCTGCAAAAGCTGTGTTCTTGTGTCAATGTTTAGGTTTCCATGTAAGTCCAAGGTAATGATTGAACTTGGTATGTCTGCCAGCTGTGTTGTTGCAGTATCTACAGAGGAACATCGAAGGTCTGCGTTAGTTTGGGACTCACAAAAAGTAATTCATTATGCATAATGGTGATGTTGGCAGTGCATGCCAAATGGTTAAATCTAATGTAGCATACAGTTTCATTAAGGCACAACAAAATTAATCTATCCCTTCCCACCAGGAGGTTTAAACAAAAGCAATGGGGAAGGAGATGCACGTAAAAAGCAGCAATTCATTAATGAAATGAAGACGTGTAAAATAATTAGGCTTATAACAATAGATTAGAGAACTAAATTAACCCTTTTATTTTCTCTGCAATATGCACAAGTCAGAACCTGAGCATTGGGAATTATTATGTAAATGCAATCTTAAGTGTCTTCTGATTTCCTTCCAGGGAAGAGACACATGAGCAGATCGAAATGAAGCCACTAGTTCCTTATTAAAAGGAACTTTATTCTCTTTTGCTGAACAGTTTGCATTTAAAGTCAGCGACTTCACTTTGGATCTCCAGTGGGAAATCGCAAATGAAAGAGTTAACTCTAAGGATTGGGGAGAAAGAGCTACCACTGAACTGTTGTATAAAAACTCATGTAATTAATAATACTCAAACTAAGAGACCAGTGTAAATCAGCCAAGTGGTGGAGCTGTCTTGTGCCCGATCAGTAATGATAGTTAAAAGGCACAATTGTCTTTGCTTAATAACTCCTCTGTCCCCAGTAACACAGGAGAATTTGTTAAACAATAGTGTGTCTAGTATAGATGCTGCTCCCTTAGAGGTGCAAAGGAAAGAGAAAAGTTTAAAAATAAGCTACCTTTATTCCAGATAAGAAAATCCCCAAATGCACAGATTTTTGAATTAACCAATTAATCAGGAAAACCCTTGGCCTTCTGTACTTTAATTTTCTAATTTAACTGAACACAGCAGGAGTTTTTCCTATACTTTCTGTTTACGGCTCTCAACTTTGTACCAGAGGGAAGAAATCTTCCTAAGCACCCAGCAGTGCTTAGGGGATGAGGTGAATTCAGGGCACAGGGATGTCTTTTGAGGACCTCTGCAATGACTTCAACACCAGGGAGCGTGGGACTCCCACCCCTAAGGCTCTCCAACGGACCACACTGTGGAGCTGGAGCCTAGTCTGTGTGTAGCATTGCCTGGATGTGATTAATGAAGCATGGGTGTCACGTGCTAAGAAATGTCCTGTCCCACTGAGCACCCAAAGCTGGAATGCCATCATGCTTTGAAACTCATGTGAGAGTCTATGGGAACTAGCAAGCATATACGGCAGCTTTAAAAGCCTCAACATGGATGGTGGGAACCCAATATTTCTCTCCACAGTCCAAAATGACTGCCAGAATCTAGAGGGGGAAATAATGTTTGTGGTCAGCAGTAGTGTCACAAGAGGTAGCCTTGTATACAACAAGAGTTTATCACCCCAAGGGAAATATATCACACCAAACTTAGCAGTGAGTCTGTACCTCAGAAAAAATGGGGGATTAAGAAGGCCTGGAACAAGAAGCTGCAGTGGCAGAGCAGGTGGCTGCACCCAGCACCCCACCATTGCAGACCAATGGAACAGTGCATGGACTGCCACAAATCAGGTAGACGTGGCTGATAAGTGTCTGAAATGGAGCATTGCTCATAAGGTTTTATATTAATTCTGTAAATCATGGCTGAAGAAGGAGCTATATGTTTAAAAGGCTTTGGCCCATCTGGAGCTAATTATCTTGTTCAGGAACTTCTTACCTTCCATGATGGTCACTTCTAACTCTGATGCTCAGCCTGTGATGCTGAAGGATTTTTGGGCATGAGAATGGCACAAAGATGGGGAAAGTAAGACTGAAGTAAGCTGAAATCTTTTTCCATTGTTCTTTCTACATCAGGACTTCCCTTATGTTTTCTACAAGATAAGGGTAGAGCTCATTTTAACCTCTTAATTGCAAAGATGTGCCAAGATGTATCTGGTATATCTTAGATAAAATGACATTTGTGTGAAGATGCCCTGTTTTAGAATAAAATAATCTGACGGAGATGAGCAAGGGGGTCCAGAGGTGGTAGGATCCAACAGGGGAACACCAGTGAAATACCTTGAAGGGATTAAGGTGTGTTCCCTTAAGAGGGTGATATGTCTGAAGCCCATCTGAGGCACCTCTACACCAATGTGCAAACAAGAGGGGTTGAAAGCTACCACACTTCTAGAAATCTGAGACCTGCCTGCCGTTACTGAAACTTGGTTAGATGAATCCTGTGACAAGAATGTGGGTTTTGATGGCTACAAGATGTTCAGAAGGGATAGGTGAGGAAGGAGAGGTGGAGGCATTGCTCTCTATGTCAGAAATGGATAGATTGTGAAGAACTACCTCTGAACAACTGCCACAAGCACGTTGAAAGCTTATGGGTATGAATTAGAAATTAAGGCAACAAAGGGAACCTTGTTATTGGTGTTTACTACAGGCTGTCCAACCAAAAGGACTCTATTGACAAAGGCTTCTGACACCACCTTACTCTGGGCTTTTGTCCTGCTGAGGGACTTCAACCACTGCAACGTCTGCTGCAAAAGTAGCACAGCAATCCAGGAGGCTGCTGGAGTGCTTTGAGGATAAATTCTTAAGCCAGGTAAGCCCTGCTAGAAGGGACACCATACTGGAGACCTGATGGTTGCCAACACAACTGAGCTAATTCATGATGTCAAGATTAGTGGTTCCCTGGACTGCAGTGATCATGCACTGGGTGAGTCTGCAGTCCTGAGGGATATGAGTCAGGCAAAGAGTAAAGTCAGGATCCTGAATTTTAAGAAAACAAGCTTCTAGCAGTTCAAGAAGTTACTTGATAGGATGCCCTGGGAAATTGCCCTCGGGGACAAGGGAGCTGAACAGAGCTGGCAAACCTTAATGATGCCTTCCATAGGGTGCAAGAGGTGTAAGAAATTGTGAAAAGACAACAAGACACTGCCATGGAGGAGTACAAGAAAGAAATGCACGATCAGTGGAAGCAGGAACAGGGATCCTGGGAGGAGTATAGATATGTTGCCTAGTTGTTTAGGGATGGCTTCAGGAAGGTCAAGGTTCAGCTGGAGTTGAACTTGGCAAGAGATGCAAAGAATAATAGCAAGGGCTTCCACAGCTATGTCATCCAGGAAAGGAAAGGTGAAGAAAACATAACAGAGCTCCCCAGTGAACATGACTAGGGATGCCATCTATCTGGACTTCTGTAAGGCCTTTGACATGGTCCCCTACAACATTCTTCTTTAAATTGGAGAGATATGGATTTGATGGATGGATTGTTTGGTGGATGAGAATTTTTGGGGTGGTCATATCTGTAACATAGTGGTAAACAGATGTCAGATGGAGATCAGTGATGAGGGGTGTCATACAGGGACCCATATTGGGATCAATATTGTTTAATATTTTCATCAGTGACATAGAAAGATCAACTACACCCTCTGTAAATCTTTAGGTGACACCAAGCTAAGTGGTAAGGTTGACATGCCTGAGGGATGAGATGCCATCCACACACACCTGGACTAGCTCAAGAAGTGGGGTCATGTGAACCAGATGAGGTTCCACAAGGCCAAGGTGAAGTTCCTGCAGATGTGTTGTGTCAGCCCTCATCAATACAGTCCCAGGGATAAAGGGATTGAGAGATCAGCCCTGAGGGAGCTACGGGTGTTGGTGGACAAAAAAGCTCCAATAAGACAGCAATGAGTGCTTGCGCCGCCAAAAGTCAACTGTAACTATATCTTGGGTTGCATCAAAAGAAGCCTGGCCAGTAGGTTGAGGAAGGTGATTCTGCTCCTCTGTTTGATGAGACCCCATCTGGAGTTCTGTGTCCAGCTCTAGGGTCTCCAGTACAAGAAAGTTATTGAGCTGTTGAAGTGAGTCCAGAGGAGGGCCACAAACAAAGGTCTGGAACACCTTTCCTATATGGACAGTCTGAGAGAGTTGTACTTGTTCAGCCTAGAGAAGGCTCCAGGGAGACCTGATAACATCCTTCCAGTACCTGAAGGGGGCTTATAAGAGAGATGGGGACACACCTTTTAGTAGGACTTGTAGCAACAGGACAAGGGCCAATGGTTTCAAACTAAAAGAGGGTAGATTCAGACTATACATAACAAAAGCTTTTTTACCATGAGGGTGGTAAAACACTGGAACAGGTTGCCCAGAGAGGTGGTAGATGACCCATCCCTGGAAACATTCAAGATCAGGCTGGATGGGGCTCTGAGCAATCTGATCTAGTTGATGTCCCTGCTCAATGCAGATGGCTGGTGTAGACGGTGGATAAAGATCACTTACAAACACAACTATTTTTCTACTTCTGCAATTCTAATGTCCCACACAACTGCAAGATTCCCCTTACCCCTCTACAGCCATGAGATGACACTTTTCTGCTACTACCCTTTGATTCATGTCTTATATCCTGTCACCAGCGTCAGTTCAACTCAGGTCTCCATCCCAACTGTCCCACTCTCCTCCCTGTGCTGGTCCTGGAAAAAGAGTGTTTTGGCTATTGCTTTCAGTAGGAGTAGGACCAGAAGCAGCATCAGAAGCAGCATCAGCCACAGCTCTGTTCTCCCTTGTTCATGCATCTGCAAAGTCCTGGTCTCTGGTGCTAGTGATTCCTGGTGTACAGTCTCAGCAAACTCCTGTGTTTACCTATGTTTCTAAATGAAAGACAGAAGTAAAATATGTAAGACAACATTTCTGATGAAGCTTTTTAATTTCTACTTTCACATGTCATTACCAGTAAAAAGGAAAAAGAGCCCAGGCTGGCTGTCAAATTCACATTGAGTCTTCAAGACCAGGACTGAGGGGAAGACAGAATTTTATTTGTACACCAAGCAAATCACATCTGGGAGTCAGTAGGATGTGGCAGACCAGGCAGCGAGCATTACTCTTCTCAGGGTGCCACTTTGGAAGAAATCTTTGCAGTACTGGGTTGCCAGACAAATAAAAGTAGTGCTCTGGGCATCTGAGCAAACACAGAAGTGCTCATTGTCCTCTTTCCCCATAACTGACCCTTCCTGAGGCCAAAGCAGCGTGATGTAGTTTGTAGAAGACTATGGACTTTCTTAAAAGATGTGTTTTGCCATACTGACCCAGAGCTAGAGTACCCACCAAGGAGATCAGGTGTGGCCTTTCCTTTGAAAGGTGAGGACAGGAGTGGGAAACTGATGGAGAACATGCAAGCCAATACGTGTGAGGGTCTTTGAAGGCCCTTTAGACTCTCTGGTGGCTGAGTAAAGCAAAGGAGCCAGAGGCTGAGACTGTGTCCCTAAATCTACTGCAAAATCTCAAGTCACCATCTGGCAGATGATTATAGTGTATGACCTTTCTTTCATCAAGCTAATGGAACTTCTGAAAGTAATTAATAGGATCCCGAAACATTCCCAGAGCCTTGTTTTATTTTTAAATTAACACATTTTTCAGTGAGATTTGAGATATAGACCTAAATACTGCCTTCAGTTATACCCATGTATACCCACTGAAGACAGCTGATTTCCCTAGTAACTGATGGCAGAATATGACATGCAAGAATCTGCAAGATCCCTCACTGTAAGATGGAAAAAAATCTGCAAAAATGGACATTTTTTATCTCTTCATATAAAAGATAAGTGTGACTCATTCAGTTCCTCTTTAATCTATTTTATATTTACTGTTTTATATAGTTATTCTGGGCATCAGTGTCCTCAACAGTTACTTAAAAGCTGCTCTTGCCAAAAGCTGTCAATTACTGCTTCAGTCACAACTTGCACAGTCACTGAGACAGCAGCAGAGAAAGAAGAAATTTTAAACTCATTTGGATGTCAGAATTTTGCAGTGGAAACCTATCTTGGGTGATTATCAGTGTCAACTTTCAAGCATTACTGTGTAAAAGAACTCCTGGGTGAGCGGCTCATTGGACAAGGAAAGGTAATAGCAGGTGTCATCAGGGGAGCCTGGCTGACAGTGGGGAAAGAACAGTGCTGACAAGTAGGGTCAGCACTAAAGAAAATTAGGTAGAAGAACACATCACAAGTGGGTATCTTGGCATGAGGGTGGCTAGATTGGTCAACCTGAAAAAGAGCCACGTGTTGCTTAACTTGCAGCTCATGGTGTAAAGATGTGTATGTTGTTGGCCAGCAACCAGAGCCAACCATACAAGAAGGGGGGCACCTGGTCTTTGAGCACTTTGAGGACTGATAGATCTGGCTAAGTCATTGATACAGATGGCAACAAGCAGACAGCCCGGAGGGGTGAAGGCTGGTATGCACACAGATGTGAGAGAATAAACTCTATAATGTAAAAAAGGAGAGTAATTAATGCCTCTCAAAGGTAAACCCCCAGTCATTATCAGGTTAGATCTAGACCTGGGGGGAGGTTGGAGGTCTGGTGGGCACAGCAAGCAGGTCCCATGCTTGCTATGGGTCTTCTTGGGCTGCAAAGTCCCCTCAACCAGAATGAGCCCTGTGTGGGTTGCCTGTTGGACATGCTTACCCTCTTTCCTCCGCCCCTGAAAACCCCATACAGACAAAAACCCTGTATTTATGTGGTTTTGTTTTCTAGTTGAGGAGTTAAATCTGAAAGTTATGACTAAGACTCCTTCTTCAGGAATAGGTAAGGAACTGTGAAGGACTAGAACATTTAAATTAGTTATACAAATATATGTGTAGCCATAGGTAGGAGATAAACATAGACTACATTGCATAGATATATCTCTATTCTTACACATTTAAAAGTGCAAACAATAATCAAACTTCTAAAAAAGTTACTGGGAGGGAGGGAAGGGGAAGTGACTTTCTAGAAAGACTATCAGATCCAAAACAGCCATCCACTATTTAGGTAGCAGCATGAAGTAATAAAACTCAACCCAGCAAAACAACTCACAATACTTAGTCCACAAGGAATCAGTGCTATGGATGTGGGCCTAGGAAATACTGTAACTTTTAGCACCATGAAAAAATAAAATTCACAAATCTGGTAGTTGTAAGGCAAGAGCACTTGCTTTTACTTTACATTGTGACATATCTTCTTTTATCACCTTCCTATTTTTATTGGCTGAAATGTTTCCAGAGAGAGGAGATAAATGTTGATCAGAGAAAGATGTGTAGTGTTAAAATTATTTCCAGTGTAGTATAAAGAATATGTCAATCTCCTTAACACATGGTTTCTCTTAAATGGTGAATATATGGCTATTTTTTTCAAGTTAGAAAAGAAGCAAGACTTTTTCACTTTTCAAGGTGTATTTTTTGGTCCTGAGTTCAAGTGAACTGATTCAGTAAACCCATACCTTTATTTTATTAAATAATGATCCACCTAGAAAGCCAAATAGTCTTTCTGGAAATATTTAGTTATGCAATATAACTATATGTGTTCAAATGATTAAGTGATTCTGTTAAACCTCTTCCTGGACGAGGTCAGATAGTTAATTAAGCAGGATTCAGGATGCCTTCTGACAAGCACGGGGTAGAACATCTGTTCAAGTAGATGTGAAGGATCTGGGAACCTAGGTCAGCATTGCAAGTTTTTCAGAAAAAAATCCTATAGAGAACACCTGCATTTTAAGAGATAAAGTTAAGAATAATTTGCCTTTCCAATTACCTTTAATAGACTGTAAAGGAATTTATGACCATCAAAATGATACTGGAGATACTTTGATTTTAAAAATAAAGCACCTCAGAAATTAACTCCATTTAAACTCCTTATTTGGAGGCTGGTTACTGTGTAATTGTAGTATGAGATGATGGCTCCAGCAGCTGGAAAGAATGTAAATGAATGCAGATTTGCTCAAAATCTTCCCTGCTGGTGGAGTTGGACAGGTCTGCTCAGAAGAGACTTCCTATTCCTGCCCCACCATCTGCATTGCTGTGCAGGGACCTTGCTAAGACATTACTTGGGGTCACGTCACTGGGATGTCAGACATGGAGAAAGAAAAGATGGACCAACACAAATATCTTCTTGTTAATCCAGCTCTTCTTTGATTTAGTGGTGGATAATACTCTCCAATTTCAAAGGAAACGGGTCTTTGCTAGAACTCATCTCAGGGAGCAGAGTGGCTTGTTAAATGGTTTCAAAGAATCTTGTTTCATTTACTCTTAGCTAGCCCATCTCAATAGCTCTATAAGCTGTTATCAAAATTGCTGCAATTTTCTTATAAATTCAGTAAGGAGCCCTGGCTGAGAGGGCTGCAAACGGCAAGGTGATATTCTCAGAGGTCTCTCTGACACAGAACCAAATGCTGGGCTTCACTTATGAACTTGTCTGAGGCTGCTCTGCTGCCCCACCTTGCTTCCTGGAGCTTGCTGACCATGCGTGCCAGGAGACCTTTGCGACATCGAACGTGTGAGCTGGTTGGCAGAGGATTGTATTTTATTACAGATTCCAACATGTTGACCCCCCCTCTTCAAAATGCAGGATGAGCAATAACAGATACACAAAACAACCACTGAAGCTTCGAGGAGGAAAAGGAAGAGGTAAGGCCATCACCACCCTCACCCAAGGCTCACCCTGAAGTAGTGTGACTCTGTCAGGCTTTGTTATGGCTGCCCAGAGAGCAGCACTGTGGTGCAGAGTGGGGCTGGAGCTGCTCTCACAATACAGCTGGGACATGCTCCACACACTGTGGTTTCCTCAAATGCAGCTTTCTCTGAAATAATTAGGGAACAAGATAAATAAGATCTTCTCTGTCATGTCAAATAACCAACCGTTTTGTTTTATGGATGCGGTTCCAAAGGTAGCGTGCGCTGGCAATAACTAAAATGGCATTGCTGTCACATGTTTTGGGCCATCTTTCCTCTTCCAAAGGCTGCACAGGCTTCTGCACAGAGCTTTACTCAGAGTAGCACCTTACTGCTGTTACTGATGATACATTTCCAAGCCCATGGGAATCCCCGTTTGTCTTTAGCAGATACTGTAGCAATGATCAAGGAGTAGACAGGTTGCAAGAGGACTGAAACAGTCACAGTGGATTCAAAATCTGTGGGTTTTTTTCTAGATAACTATCAATGTAGCCAAATAATAGAGATAAGAATGGGATCACCTGGGGCTCAAATCCTAGCAGTTTACTAAAGACTGTTTTGGGGGGACCATAAAGGACAAAGGCATCAGAGAGATGGGTTTGCCTAATATTAATAAAAAATGGCAACTACAAGTTGATTTTAAAATTAAGCTGGAAAGGATATATTTCTTTTTTTCCCTTGTTCTCCCACCACTGCTACCTTTTCCTCTCCCTTTTTATTTGGACATCCTTTCTCTAGTTCAAAGCTCTACAAAGGCATCCAGAGTGATCATAGAATCATAGAATGGTTTCAGTTGGAAAAGACCTTCAAGATCATCAAGTCCAACCATCTGTCCAGCCCTACTAGGTCCAACAGTAGACCATGTCACCAAGTAATCCTCACTGCTTTCCTTACAGTGCATCCTAACCCAACATGTGACTTTGAGCTTTAGACCAGGAGCCACCCTAGGCAGGATGTTAATGTCATTCTCAGGATCACGCTTTTTATAAGATCTTTTCAGACAAGTCAAGCACCCCAATACACCACCTACTACTTTCCTCTGAGTCCTATATAACAAGGAGTTATACATGTACACGTATACACATGCACAAATGTATGTACAAAAGCATTTCCACCTCTATTCACGGCCCCTCCTGAGCTCAAGTTTTGCTCCAATCTGCACAAGCTGATTTATTTTATCAAACAGGCAATGAAAACTATTCAGGCAATGTGGTGTAGATATTTACAGCAAAGTGCCTTCTGTTGCTTGTGGAGCCACCAGGTGACTGACTCTACAACTTTGAGTTTTGAATGCTTAAAAGAAAAGAAAGAGTCATAAGGGAAAACACCATTCAAATAATTGGCAAAAGTCATCAGCTTCTACAGATGTTCTTTAACTAATCAGCAGCAAAATGTTACTGGCAACAAGACACAAACACTTGTCAATTTTTAAGACAGGAGATGATCTATTAGGAGAACCGTATGTTCAAACAGGACCACAGAACAGAATAGTGTACTTTGACCACTTGAAAGGCCGTAACTGCAACTGTCCCAGGGATGAAATCTTAGACTTCAACTCCAGCTTCCCATGGAACAGAGATTGAGCACCAACACCTCTTCTGAAGTGGCAGGAATATTCCCTGCACCTTCACCAGAAATCTCAGACATGAGCATTGTGGCACTGTCTGAAATGGTTGGGTGCAAGTGGAAGTTTTAGTAACTTTGGCTGGTAAGAGCAAAGAAATAGTGAATTTTATAGCCTGTGGACCATGCCACAGAGACAGCATAGATGGATGAAATTTAAAATCATTTTATTCACAGAGGATGTCCTCTGCACCCTGCACTTAGGGATGTGCCTGGCACTTCCAGCCAGATGCCTACCATCCACAAAAAATATAGAGCCAAGATGGGAGGTTTTCTCAGGATTTTCAGTGCTTCATGTGTGTGGACAATCATTGGTACCTCCCTCAGAGCTGTATCTAACAGCAGTATGACACATCAGGTATGCACGGGCCAGCATGAGTTTATAAAAGGTAATTGTTTGACCAACCACTAACGTGACCCCCTTAGTGCATGAGGGAATGGCTGTTATGTATCTGAACTTTAGTGAAGCCTTTGACACCATTTCCCTCAGCATTCTCCTGGAGAAACTGCCTTCTCATGGCTTGGACAGGTGCACTCTGGTGGGCAAAAAACTGGCTGGATGGCTGGGACCGAAGTGTTGTGGTGAATGGAGTTACATCCAGTTGGTGGCCAGTCACAAATGCTGTGCTCCAGGGCTCAGTACTGGAGCCAGTTCTATTTAATGTCTTTATTAATGATCTGGACAATTGGATAGAATGCACCATCAGTAAGTTTGCAGATGACACTGTGTTGGGCAGGAGTATTGATCTGCTGGAGGGTTGGAAGGCTCTACAGAGGGATCTGGACAGGCTGGATCAATGTTCAGAGGCAAACTGCATGAGGTTTAACAAGGTTCAGTGCCACGTCCTGCACTTGGGTCACACCAACCCCGTGTAATGCTAGGGGCTTGAGGAAGAGTGGCTGGAAAGCTGCCTGGTGGAAAAGGTCCTGGACGAGCCATCAGTGTACCCAGGTGTCCAAGGCAGTCAACAGCATCCTGGCCTGCATCAGCAATAGTGTGGTCAGCAGGACTGGGGAAGTGATTGTCCTCTCATACTCAGCACTTGAGACCACACCTCAAATACTGTGTTCAGTTTTGGGCCCCTCACTACAAGAAAGACATTGACATGCTGGAGCATGTGTACAGAAGGACAACAAAGCTGGTAAAGGGTCTAGAGCACAAGTTCTGCAACCAGAAGTTGAGGACCAGCTGAGGGAACTGCAGATATTTAGCAGATGGAGAAAAAGAAGCCGAGGGGAGATCTTACCTCTACAACTACCTGACAGGAGTTGTAACTAGGTTGGTGTCAGTCTCTTTTCCCAAGTAACCAGTGATAGAACAAGAATAAATGGCCTCAGGTAGCACCAGGGGATGTTTAGATTGCATATTAGGAAAAATTCTTTCACTGGAAAGGCTGTCAATCATTGGAACAGGCTGCCCAGGGAGGTGGTTGAGTCATTATCCCCGAAGGTATTTAAAAGGCATGTAGATTTGTTCTGTAGGAACAATGTTCAGTGGTGCACTTGGTAATGCCAGGTTGGACTTGGTGATCTTAAAGGCCTCTCCCAACCTAAACAATTTTGTAGTTTTAGGATTCAATGCAAAGGACTAAGTCCAGAAAATCAACTTCCCTTGCATAACACTTCAGACACAAACCCACTGCTTCACCACTAGCAAACGGACATACCCTGTTCCCAAACTACTTGTATTCAACATCCCAGCTTGGCAAAGTAGCCAAAAATTGTTAGGTGATACCTTCAAGGCACAATTTTAGAGTATTGTAGTTTCTCTAATTGTATTATGTTTTAAATGTGTGCTCTCAAGGTTCCCCTCTCTTGCTTCAATAAAGAAAGAATAAGCTTTGTGATTGCCTTTGCTTATACAAAACGCTTGCTTGTGGTAACTTGCTGTGCCTGTATTTCTCTGGTAATTGCTCAGACTCTTTTCCTGAGCACAACGGAAGACCTTCACTTTCACTCCCCGTTAGGAAGGTGCAGTGAAATTCTGTGGATGGCAGCTGAATACAGAGCTCGCTAGGGCAGCTGGCACATACCCACAGGTTCATCACAAATTATTTTTGTCCTATTTGCCTCACTGTATTATTAACTCAGTGAAAACACTGTTGAGAGTCGTTATTAAATCTATTAGGCACATCATGGCAGAAAATTTGGGACACTTCCCTAGGATATTTTTCTCACTTTTTTCATACTCCTTTTGAGATGGTCAGGAGTTGCTTGGTGAAAACTCAGTAAAAGACTAACGTAAGTTTCATTCCTGTTCCAGAGACCATGGCCCAGTTCTCCCCTGACAGCCAACTGTCCTGACCTCCTGAACCACTGCATTATCACCACGTCCTCTCCTGATGACCTGAAATTTGTGCTCTTGGCTGGATGCAACTTGAGGCTGCCAGCCTTGTTTGCAAGCCACCTTTCCCAGGTTATCATATCCATTCTCTAGTAAAAGATCCATAATGGAGTAACGAGCACGAAAACAACAACTAAGTATTTTTTAAGATTAAAAATGTAACCTTTATATTATTTTAACTGGTTTTGTTCACTTCAGGTCCCTCTGGAACAACATACTTTCCATCAATATCCCTTCTAACTAAAGAAGGCAGACAGTTACTGAGTTCACTCCTACAGAGGATATATCTTAAAATTATTCAATCAGAAATTAATTTTTATGACTGCAGCATTTGTCTGCCATGTTTGCAAGCAGAAGATCTGACAGCTGGAAATACATGTTAAAAATTATGTCTGCTTTTCACTCTTGAATGGTAGCTGTTTGCTCTGTCACCTGCATGCACAAGCAGTTGATTGACAACCAAAATGGAGGAAAATTAATATATGCTGTTAACATGCATGTCTCTGTGCTTTAAGCTTAGATATCTAACTTCTAGAAAATGAGGTGATGCCTGTCTGGCTTTTGAGATTTTGTGTCTTAGGCAAATATAGAATACTGGTTACCAAAAAAAAAAAAAAAGGATAAAAGATCATTACAGGCTTTATATGCCTCCTATTAAAACCATTCAAGCCATGGGCTTCAGCTGGAGCTGGATAGAGCTCTATGTATGTTTTTTCAAACCACATGGCATAATCTTTCAGAAGTAACTGTACCCCTCTTTTCCTCTGTTTGTTGTAATGTCAGGCTAATCTCACATGAAAATGCTGGAGATTTATGAGTTGCCATTGTTGTTTTTGTCTGTGCTCTCCAAAAGCCACAACCTCTAAGGCTCACATGTCTAATGTTTTTGCAGTATGCTTCTCTGAAATCCCGTTTGTTAAGAACACTACATCATAACAAAAGCGTTAAAATAACACTGGGAGACATTGCTCTTGCCAAAATTGAGAGAATCACATGCTCTAATTCTGCTTAAGGAAAACTAATCATATTCAGCATATGAGAAAAAGAGCTGCATGCAGTTGGAGGTGACATGATCATTTGCATTGGAGGTAAAAATGAAGGGCCATTAATTTTATAGCATTAAATGAAGAGAAGTCTTAGACCTCTATAATTAGCTTCAATGAATACATTTCGAAGACATCTTCACAAATTAATGTAGGAAGTGTATATCCATATATACTGCTGAGAGAAAATTATTATATTCAATCCAACCTCATAGACTGTATCTGCAAATATAAATACATATACCTTGACAGACTTCACATTCTTTAAAATTGGTTTAACTGCACTGGACATCATTCCAAATAGCAATCTAAAGACTTCTTTGCAATTGTTGATCTCCAGTCATCTATGGTCCTCTGAACATAAGCTGTGATTTAAAGCCCATGTGAATTCTACGGTACCGATCATATTGTCCAGCTCTATAACAGCTTATTGGCTACTTTAAATGTACTTAAACAATTCAGTGTTGAAATTATGTGCTTGGTTTTAGTTTCAGAGTTTGGAGTTTTAAATAATGACAGTAATACTGTTGTTACTATGATTATTTCAGGTTTCTTTTGTACTCTGAAAAATATACTGCAATTGGGATCAGCCTTTGCAATGATTACTTAAATGTGGAGGAGCACCAGTAAAACCAAGTGAGGTAATCATAGACAAAGGAAACATGAAAGGCTCTCCATAATTAAAGGAATGTGACATTTTATCAGCTTTAACACTGGGAAGGGATGACAAAACTTCTCCATAGAAAGTATCAGAGCACTATGGGAAGTTAATGAAATATGGAAGCCAACAAGGCCAAGAGCTTGAAACAAAGCCAAAAAGCACTGTCATCCTAGGAACCTGGTACCGCCATGCAGGACTGAGCAGAAGTTCATTTTTACTGATAACCTTCCTCTGATGTGATGAAGCCTATAAAGGTGTCCTTACAAGCACATTTTTACTGGATTGGGTCCCTTCCAAGGTATTTGCTGCTATTATTTTAGATAAGTCTATTATCCAAGATATCTGCAGAAATACTTGTCCTTTTAAAAGTACTGTTGTCAGAAGTTTCCACCTTCATTCTAGCTGTGTCTCTTCCTTCTCCCTGGGGGCTGCAGAGAGCACATGTGCTCTTATCTCCCTTCAGCAAACAAATCACTAACTCCTATACTGTTATTTTCCCCCCCGCCTTAGTCCCCTTTTCCAGGTGAGAAAACCTTCTGATCATCAGAAGGACTGATCTCCACCATCAGAGATTTTCAGAGGTCCTGAATGCACACCACTAAACCTGGCTGTTGTTTTCCAGTCTGTCTCAGCCAGGCCACACTCTTCAAAACCACGGTTTAGGTGCCACTGAAATCTCAGCCTTGGTGCCTACAGCAGAAATGCCTCTGAAGTTACTTTTGGCAAGTATTGAACACTCAAAGTGATGTGCTTTGTGTGCATTTAGTGCCTGGCCTTCCCCATCACATCAGACCCTCCTTTCTTTTCCCTGTCTCCTCTACAACAGTGGTGGAGTTGACATTGTCTCTGCCAGGCCTGGCTGCTGCAGTCCCCTCTCTTCATTGTAAAGCAAAGAGCCAGGTATTTCCTGACACACTGCCTCTGGTGCTGCTGGGCAGAAACTCTCCTTAAATATCCATTTTTCTCCCTGGATTCTCACGCCCCTCCTCTCCTTTGCTGTGACTCACACTTGCTGAAGGTCATACCATGGATGCCTGCAAAGAGCCATGCCAGCCAGCCAGGCATAAAGGTACAGGAGAGAGCTCAGAGCTGAAACCTTCCTGCTGACACTACCCTTGTTTCTATGCATGGCCATCTCCTGTGAGGTATCTGGGGCCATGCTGCTCCATATTTCTCCAGGCTCTCCAGTTCAAATCAGGGCTTGCTCTGTCCTCAGATCCTGCATGTTTCCTTATCATCCATCATCTGTGTCTGGACATATGTTTGGCTTTTGGATGGGTATGAGGAGTGCCTTTTCTTTCTGTGCTTGTGCAGAGCTAAGAACAAGCGGGCTTAGCATCTGAGATAGGCTCTCTGTCTCACTGGGCTAATGCTGCCACAGCTAGAAACAAAAAATAAAAGGCATGATCCAAACAGAAATTTATGACAGTTTAAAAAACTTCCATGTAACAACCAGCTGAGTTCCTAGCTGTTTTGTTGTAGCTGAAATTTCATGTAGACCAGTGCAGTCACACCAGGGATGAACCTGATCCAAAGCCTAACTAGCATGGGGCAAGGTTTCCTCAATAGCTCCCTGGGTCTGACTCAAGCAGTGCCACACAAGTACAACAGATTTAGTGTGAGTGGCAATACGGAGACCAAGCAGCAGGAAATCTGGGGTCTTATCTTCTATCAGACACTAACAAAACCTCCCATCTCTTTCCCCCCTTACTTTTTCTGGTCTCTTTCTGGTCTCTCCATTCTTAAAATGGTGCAGCACTACACACACAGCAGAAAAGCACTACCCAGATTAACTGAGAACCCCCAAAGTGGTAGATCACCTACCCCTGTGCTATCTGATGGTCCTTTTGATGGACCTTCTCATGTTGCTTTTGATTGGTGATTTGAAAAGTAGATATGCCATGAGTAAATAAGACAGCCATTGCTACCAAGGACTTAAACAGGGACTAAATGAGTTTAAAATGTGGGGCAGCTGGGCTAGGTGACCAGTGGGATAAGGAGCCCATCAGCCAGACGCAGCACCCAGGGTGTCCTTGCCCACGTGCCCCACTATCCTGACCTGCTGCTGGAGCCACGAATGACCCAGTGCACTGGCACAAAATGGCCCCAGGTAAGGGAAGGATGGGTTTATCAATCTTTTTATTCTTTTCTTTTCAGGGAAACAAAACACAGGAATATCTCAATTTGCAACTGAAAGACCAAAACCAATAAGCAGAAACAACACAGATCAAATGCATACTGATCTACCAGCCACAATGTTGAAAACAGACAGTGCAGGACTAGGAATGTGTGGCGTTACAGCATTTTTACACAAACTAAGTGTATGCCAGAAGTATATTAAAAAAAAAAAAAAAAAAGGCAGTCAGACACTATAACAAAATGTTGAGCTCAAAAACCTGACAGGACAGTCCTGGGCACAGTTAACTAATGTAAAATTAGTCATCAGTATTTCTCTGCCTTGATATAAATAAATGGGCTTCAAACAGCTTAACTTCATAAAACCGGGGTGGAGGAAAACAATAGAGGAATAATCCTCTCAAGGTGGTCTTCACAACACAGCATAACATAATCACACCTGATGTAATTAATGGTCCTTCTACAGCCCTGTTCTGTGCAACTCCATGCTGCCTTGCTGCTTTACTCCATGCGAGGCAATTACTAGGGAATTTACTTTGCTCCAACTTGTTTCTGCTGAGAATCTAGGAAAAAGCAGAATTGCAGTTTTGTCTGCTTTTTCCATAATACTCCAGGTTACAAAGATTTCTCAGTCCCACAAGGTTCTTTATACTGTTGACTCAGAAGTAACTATCTTACTTTTTTTTTCTCTTCCCAAAAAATTTTATAGATTGCTGGCCATAGAAAGGTGAGGATTTTGAGGGATAGTAGACCTACAAGAGTAATTTCCAAGGCCTTTGCTTTTAGAAGGCATTTTTTTCAGAAATACCTTATTGCTATGGTGACTTTCTAGCTTTTTGTGTCGCAGTCTGTCTATGTGGATATGCTGTACAGCTCCTGAGCATATTTTTTTGTTTGTTTTCAGATATGCTAAATTTGTGTCCAGACCATATGGCTCTTTCCATGTTAAGCCCAACCACATGGCAAGATGCTTCTCTTCTTCCCATTGCCAATAGCACTGTTGTAGGTTTTTCACATGTGCAGTGCTATACTAAAGCCTAATCAGCAGTCTCCACCAAGACAAAGGAAAGTGACTCTCTGACTACTACACTCAATCAGCTTTCCTAACTCTTTCAGCCAATTAGTACAGAAGACCTTCGGACTAAATCATCATGAAGGAAACCTTCCACCTGACTTCTTACAATATGTTTCTCCTATTACAGCTCAGTGATGCTGGAAAGCACATATACTTCAGGAGGGTTCCCAGGGAGGAAGGTTTTCCTGCTCTTCCTTGCATGCCAGAGCACTGAAAATGCACAAAGAGCTGTGGTTTGCTCTCAAAGGTTGGATGCATCCCTTTGCATTTTTAGATTCTGATTTAAATGGGTAGCTGAGAAGATAACACTTCTCAGTAGAAGTGAAGCTAGTGTTAGGCAGAACAATGAGTGCTTCTGGAAGCCGGATTCATCTCTAAAGCCAAGCAAGGTAGCAATGTCAAGGGAAACCAGTGAATGATCTGTCTTCTGGAGTAGGTGTTCACATGAACTTTGTATATTTAGGAGATGCTATTTTGGAAGACTTGAGTCCTGGGTACCTTTTGCACCCTTCTGGCCCAGTGTGGACAGCCAGGGTGCCTGCTGTTGATTGCTTGCTCCTTGCACCCAGAGAGCCAGACCTCGATCTATGAAATTTAAACAGTAACTTAAAGGTGTGTACAGAAGGTTTGTTAAGACACTTTCCAGCATCTGAGTGTGGGCTGATCTGTCAGTGTACGAACAGCCACAATTATTTATGTCTCATCCTAGGAAAGGATTGCTGCAAGATATATTGATGCCTGACAGCAATATTGATTTGCGTCTGTTGAAATTACTCCCCGGGCATTCAAGCCACAGCAGGGTCACTCAACGACGTGGCTCCCCAGGCATGCAACCGCGGCCGCTGACAGGACTGGTGATGGGGTGGCCTACCTCTTCTCCTCATGCTTTTCCAGCTTTCAAATAGGGCCCCATTTGTCTGGCTGTTGAGTGTCCGGGGGCTTTGGGCAGCTGAATGATGTTTGAAGTGTGTTTGTAAATGGAATGATCAGGTTCTTGAGATGAATGAGTTTTGCACAGGTAGATTTTTCTCGCTGTGTGTGTACTTGTTTGGAAGCTTCTTGAAGTAAATGGGGCTGACATAGGCTTGGATGCATTGCTTTAAAATTTGGTCAAATTTCTTCACTATATGTCATGTTTGGGTGACTATTTTTCAAGTAAGCAGTTCATCTGCATGTGCAGAAGTGTGTGCAAAAGTTGGATCAAGGTCTGGGTATTGTACACTTCTCAGTGTCTCAAGAACTTTCTGTCCAATGGCTTCTAATTTTTTGTTTGTTTGTTTGTTTATCATTCATTGCATGCATGTGGAAAAATATATGTCTTTTAAAATTATGTAATAATTTATTTACCCAGAGCGGAAATCATGAAATCTGAATTGCACTGTCACTTCAAACCCCACTCCATGCCATGCTGTTACCAAGGGAGAGAGACAAAAGGAACCCCACTCCTGCAACGCCACCTAAAGACACCTGCTGCCTTATCACCAGCGTAATCTCTCAACCTATTTGGCATCATTCCTTGGAATAACTTGCATCATTGGTATATATTTTACCACTGTAAGTAATAATTTTAATTATACTATCATTCATTTCTGTTTTATTTAGATGGAGAGATTATAATATTTTTACCCTGAAAAAGCAATTCAGCAGTCTGCTCTTTGCTGGCAAATGCTTTCTCTTACGAGAAAGTCTTCTGTTTCTCAAAAAAGAATTATGTTCAGTTTCCATATTCCCACATTTCACTCCTATATCTGAGGGGGGAAGAAATAGGTGATTAGAAAAACATGAACTCTTTGACTAATTGTGGGAACCAGAGGTTGAATAGAGATGTGGGACTCGGTATTACCTTTGTATTAGCCTTCAGATACTCTGACTGACATGGTCCTTCTTGCTGATTTTAACCTCTGGAGAGATATTAGCTGTATTATCCCTTAGTCAGAAGTACCAGGTCTGCTAGGGAACTCAGCTTTTATCTATGCGGTATTTACATGGCTGCATTATTCATTAATTGCTCAGGACCAAGAACCTGAGTAAGCTTGCCTGCTCACTGTCTCAGCCCAAGCTCATCAAATCTGTGCAACTCGAATGCCTCTGTCCCCTCTCTCCATCAAACCAGATGGAAGATAACAAGGACTAGTGATTACCTTGTCTAAAGAAGGCTTCCTTGCTTGAAAGTTCTGCTCTATTAACATACGCAGCTTTTTTCAGACATTATAAAGTCAAGGTTTCTGTGTCTAGTAATAACAGCAGTGATATGCGCGATCACATCTTTAGTTATATTGCCATTTATGGTGGAAACTATAACCTGTGACATGCCTACTTTGTTTAGGTTTTTCCAAGAGACAAATGCACCTACAATGACTTCACTTTTCATGTCCAACCACCAGTCTGGTCTCATTTCCAGCTCTATCTCTGTCAGTCAGAATCCGTATTTCATTTGAGGATTGATACATATATGAAAGCTTTTCCTAGATTTTGTGTTACTACTATTGTCAAATGCTCTACCAAGTGCTTTTGCTATAGCCAGATCTCTCCCAGGATTGCATTCAAACAGTGAGTCATAAATCTTCAGAGAAAATGAAATCCCCTTAGTCTTGGATAACATTTGTAAAGCTCATTTTTGGCCATCATGATTAATTTTATATGATAAATCTCCACTGGCATTGGCCTTTCAGAAATAAAGTTCTGAAACCTATTACATGTGAGGACTAAGCATCGTTGCCTATGTAAGCCTACTGACTTCCTGGTTTTACTGATGCCTATGGCATCTGTGTTAAAGTTCTCCAGACATAACCTCACAGATTTATGAGTACAGCACCAGCACACACTTTGGAAGCACGTGTGAATAAGACAGGCTTTTAGTCAAAGTGAGACCTCAATAATTATTTCAGTATTGCAAAGCACTTCTTAAAGGTTTGCCTTCATGCCTCTTTCATTTCCTTGATCAAAAAGTCCTTGTTCAGAGGAAAAGACTCATTTGTAATTTTTCAGTTCTTTCAGTCACCTTATCTGTCTGTTTTCCTTGCCATGTTCATGTCACAGGTTCTAGTGTTATGAGTAGATGTTTTCTCATATTTTTATTACTGAATGATCCACCTGTGATCAGTTTGACAAAGTGGACAGTGCAGTCATGGGGCAGGTTATTGCTGTTGAATCTCCATCCTTGCAGGATTTCAAGACTGGAGTAGACACAGCCATGGCAGATCTGATCTGGTGATGGTGAAAGCCTTATTTTGAGGCGAAGGCTGGACGAGATGTTTCCTCCCAGCCAGCATTTCTAGTGTAAGTTAGTGGTCCGTTCACCTGAGCCATGATACTGGAGAATTCTGTGAAGTAATGGTGCTGTTGTCATCCTCTCTAATTTGAGTGCTGTGCACCCCCTTGAAAAATTTTTGGGGCTGTGTAATCCATTGTAATATGTCCTTTTTAAAAATACTGTGCAGTTTCCTGACTTGTGTACTTTGACATAGTGTACGCAGCTTGTTGATAGTTTTATCAGTTCCAGCTTTGATCCTAGTGTCTCTTTCTCTGTTTTTCATGACATTTTGGATCCCCAGGTGCTCACAGCACTCTGCTTTCCCTCAGCCACAGGCGGAAGTAGTTGATTACATTTGCCTGGCAAATTCTGACTGTCCTGTCAAGAGTTATTTCTGAATCCTCTGGTTGTTCCCCAGAGAGTCTGGCATAATGACCTCATCCCTAATCACGGGTGTGGTTAACCCCTCCAGCGTGTCAGGGAGGCTGCCCCCTTGGGGTCTGATCATTCATAAGACTTCTGTTTTCTTCCTTTCTTCCACTTGTCTCTATTTAAAAACATAAAAACCATATGCTGAAGAGTCTTATGAAAGCCAAGGCATTTATACAGAGCGCAGGATTCCTCAAAGTTATGTATGACAGTTTCAGTTAGCCCTTTCTGCATGACTTAACTGCAAACTATTAGAAACATCAACAGCCTGAGAACCATTGGTTGCCAGAAATAAAGCTACTTTCTGATCATCTGGCCCCTTGGTGGTTACAGCTAGCAGAGATGGAGAAAGGTTGTGTTTAAACCATCTCCAGCTGTCCTTACCATATCCAGCAACTTCATTATGCTGTTTTTAACTGCTTTCTTTAGACACTAGGGAGTTTTTCTGAGGTTTGTTTTATAGGTAGTGACAGGTATTGTTCAGCAAGTGGTCAGAATCAAGGCATCTACAGTCTTCAGCTTCATTCAGCCCAGCACATGATTCAGGAGCTAGTCCCACCGGTGCATTTCAGAACCCCTTGGAGATACTGCATCCCACAGGGAAAGAGCCCAACCAGTCAGACGATAGCTGAGCTTGCCCTTTCACCAACTCCACAGTGGCTTTTCTCAGGTAAAGTCAGCGAGAAACAAGCTGATGACTGGCAAGGTCCCCAGGCAGCCAGTCTCCTGAGGAAAGAAGGAAATCCCCATGGACAAGACTTGTGAATCCTCTATGCTTCAGAAGGCCCCCTTGTAAAACCTGACTTTAACTACCTCTGCCTGCCCTTATGCTTAGTTGCTCATCCATGTACCTCCCTTATTATCACTGCAGAAATACTGTGTAAAGTCATGTTTTGTGTTTGAGGTGATTTAAACAATTTTTTATTTTTCTTTTTGCAGGGTTTGGTGCAGTTTGTATCATTTAGTGGTTGGATTGTGTTGTTGATCTGAAACCAGTCCCATGACCTTGTTTGTCTTTTCTGGTAGAAAAGTCTTTTTAATGAAGTCTTTTGAAACCCTCTTGGCCCTGGAATTTACTCTACAGGTCTGGTCTTGGTGCAGCTGAGCCCTTAGATCTTTCCTTACTCAATTCACCATCTTCGCTTTTTGCTGGCCAAATAACTGCAAGACATTTCTCTTGTTTCATTACCCAGCTGAACGCCAGGAGTTTCCCTATAACTAGCACACAGAGCATGTTAATAAAACAGTAATGGCAGCATGCATGTACGCTGTCCTGCAGCCTCTGATGGCAAATGAACTTTATAAAAAGTGCATTATCACTTAGTGAAATTTTTCACCAAGAGAAGGAAATGAGCCCACAGGCAGTGAGGCCACAAAGTTTCTCTGCTCTTTTTCTGTTTACACAATACATAATTTACTTTTGCCTTGTGGTATATTTAGATTCATACCGAGCTGCTGCAGTGTTGAGCAAGCACACTTTCATTACTCCATCGTCCATTTTTCTCCCAAAGATATTTTTTAAAGCCTTGAAAGCATAAAGTATCAAACTGTTGAGATACTATCAAACAGTAAAGCACACAGATCTGATTCATTGCTGGTGTCACATAAATGATCTATGGAATTACATCAGAGATCATCTTGGGTCCTTATGTCATTATGGTGATTACATACTACTTTTACCAGAACTGAAATAAAATTGGAAGGCTAAACTATGTTTTTATAAAACATAGCTTTACACATTTTATTAGATGTGTCCTCTAGCTTGCGGTATACTATAGAGTAGTCATTTCACGGATAAGCAAGATGTTCTTCTGCCTACACTTGGGCACATGCTATATTAACATTCTTTTCTTAATATTTGCAGCTGTACCTAAGGTTCTTCATTAGAATAGGGGAAAAATCCTATATAGATACATGAATAAAATAACTACTTCAGGGCTTATTTTATTTTATTTTTGAACACATACTTTAACTAGAAATGTGATAACAAGCACATTTGTGAAAACATACTGAGACGGTTCTTTACCATGAATATTTTAAGGAATGCAAAGACTACCAGAATAGCCCAAAAGGCATATATGTATATTATGCCTACATCATAGTGTCTATGTATTTATATATAACTTGAATTAATTATTTAAAGAAACTGCAGAAATCCTCTCACTTTAGGATAACATTGATTGTTTATTTTACTGGACGGTCATTTAAAACTGAATAATGTCCCCAGATAATTAAATTTTAAAATAATATGGCTAATTATGGAAGTAGTATTCAAAAATGTTTTTCTTTTTCAGTCGGTAAGGATTAAATAACAAAGTCTGTGTTCTTTATTGCTGATTTCTACTACTAAACCAACTACATATAAGCAGTGCTGATTGCAATATAAAGAATTATCCTCCTGGGTCCTACTTGTATTCATTCTCATTCTACACTTTAAAAACCCATTCATCAATTACTCTGCAGTGGCACCAGAACTAGGCATGTGCATATTATCTCTCGCTCATATTCTAGTGCAGTCTGCTGGAGAGGAAGAGAAAGACTGTGAGTGTGCGTAGCCTGTGTGACTCCCCTGCCACACACACACACACACACACACACACATCTATGTGTACATTCCTAGCGCATCGCGCATAATTGCCGAGAAGCCCTTCGCAGGGGGTAGATGTAACAGTCTTCATTCCCCACTCCCCAGAATCTCTGGTAATGTTTGGAGTCTTAAACAAAACCACTCTTGTAAACAGCTAGGTGAGCATCGGCACCGGGAGTTTTTTGACATGCAGCCTAAGTGAAATGCTGCATAACATAAAATGATGGTGCTATTAATCCTATAGCACTGGTGATGCCCAGCCCCCTCTGCTATTGATACCAACACCATTGTCTCTGGCTTTAAACTTCATCAGTATGCAAACGGAGTGTCACTATGATGGGTGGTAACTTGGTTGGATGCACTTTCTACATTTCTGGCAAATGAGTATAATTATTTTCAGAGCTGCGGGCAACTCATGCATGTTTTATCCTCCATCTGGACCTGCATGGTACACAATAGTGATAAAAGATGATTTCCCCCCTTGGATGTTCATAGGCCATCATCGACACCGTCCTGATGAAATGGTCATGTATCCCCTAGCACTTCTATATCTGCCACAGCTTGACAACAAAATTATTTCCCTATAGTACTAAAACACTTCAAATATTCAAGTCCTCTGTGCATATATTTGTGTTTTGAAGCATTCAGCGTTAACGTAATGTGGTAATTTATAAACTGACAAATTAACTATGCAGAAATCTGAATGGGGCCTTATGAGGTCTGCAAAGCAGCAGAAAAGAAAGCAAAAGCTTTTTGCGCTCTACAATAATAATCTTATCAAGTGTCAGAGGCAGGTTTTTTAGTCTCCCATTGTTAGTGTTTTACAGTCCTGGGCTTAGTTACTGTATGTTGAAGCTGAGATGCTTTGAATCAACCTATTGTCATGATTACAGTTCACGACAAACCGTACCATCATCGCTTTAGCAGAAAGGGAAAATATAAGCTTCCATCACTGGCCATTCTAAAGGGAAAAAGAGGAAAACAAAAGGGCTTAAATAGAATTTACCAAAACTAAATATTCATGTCCATGATAGAAAATAAAGTCCATCCAAGCAAGAAGAATCAGTGTCTGCAAAGCTGAGATTGCTCACAAGAAGGAGGAAGAGAAAATAAAGATCAGCTTCCTTTGTTTCTTTGTTATAAAAACCTTTTAATGATTAAAATCCACTGCTGTGATCGCACTCCTTAGTAAGTGCAGGCTGCCCTTATAGTCTCACCATTGGTCTCTAATAGCCAGACAGTGGGATTCACACCGCCTGTACCAAGCAGAGCAAAGGACAGATACCCTTCTCACTGTTACAGCCGGTGACTGATTTCCCCCAAAATAAAATAAAGGACTAATTTTGCCAGATTCTGGGAGAGGACTCAGTGTCTTCTGCTGCCCCATGTTCCTGGAACAGGCAGGTCCAATGGGCATCCTCATGGTGCGTGGGCAAAGTGGGGTGTTTGGTGCCACACCCCTTGGGGTGTCCCTGCGTCCGGCTGCGCCGCCTGTGCCACTACTGTGTGTGGGCTGACGGCGTCAGCGCTCCTCATTGCGGCTGTGCCAGGGTCTCCATGGCAACAGTGTAATAGATTTGCCCTTACTCAATCCCAGAGGCCACATTGAAGCGTGATGCAAAATTTGCTGGAGCCTGAATTCCTTTCAAGTCATGGCTCATGTGTCAGGAAACAAGTCAGTGCGCGGAGAACAGTAAACACAGGGACAGAAAGACAGCTTTACTCCTCTGCACCACGTGTTCATGGTGACATTCAAATGCTGAGGCACCTCTGGGCCCCATTGCTGTTTTGTTCCCTAGCTGTCAATTTACTTTTTGGGTGAGGGGTGGTGGTAGGACACAGGGAGCCATAGTGGGCAGAAGGCAGCCTGGCAGCCTGTAGCTGACCACTTTCTGACCCTGCCCCCCAAAAACACTGTCCCCTTGAGGAAAACAGCCTCCTTCCCAGGGCATGGAGCACCCCCTGAGGGGAAAGGTCTGCCTCAGAAGCATTCTAAATGCCATTCAACACATTCCAGAGCACCTTGCAAATGAAGCTTCCCCACTGTAAGGTTTGTCTTAGTCATTAGCTAAAATACAATAGTTATTTTAATGGGTTGTTCAACTGTGCAGTCCTGGCCAGGTGTGGGACTTCCCTGCATCACCAGTACAGCTGGACTCCCTAGCACTACCCAGAGAGATTTCTTTTATTTCAAAGACTCATGCTAACACAGTTGGTAACACTTCTACAGGTTTGCTCCTTATTTTTTGCCCCCATAGTTGCTCCATTGTCAGAGAAACCATCTCCGTGTTGTAGCTCAGTCAGCCCTGACATCGAGCTATAGAGAGAAGGAGGAATCCTGGGACAAGAAGTGATGTTTTTGTTACTGAGAGCCAAATGTATGCATAAGAAACTTTCCAGTCCTACAACTATACCTAATTTATACATCTTTCCAGGTAGGACCCCCAGGTGCCTTCTGTACCTATGCCTCACTCAAGGAAAGCACCCCAACAGAAACCTGTCCAGGAGGAAAGCAGAAGGCTAGCATGGCGGCAGAGCATCCCAGGCTGGTACATCATGCTGTGTCTTCTGTAAACCAATAAGGGCCTGAGAACAGACTCACAGCACTTCTGACACGGCTTCTGTTGGAACTGCACTGCTTGAGGCATTTGCTGGCAAACTGGCAGCCTGGATCTCTGCAGTGACACAGCAGGGATGGCAATAGACAACCAGCACCTTCCCTGGACTTTTTCTTAAACTGAGTGTTTTTCTTCTCATTTTCCTCAGCTCCTGGCATGCATGGCTGTTCCAGGAGCCACACAGTCTGCAGGGTGAAGATCCTCTGGCAAAGGACTTGCCACGTCTGGCTCAGGGGCTCTGAGTGCTCTGCTGTCCACCAGACATCTGCCATGCACCCCTCCAACCGGGATGCCACCCTCCAGCAGCCCATCCTGGGCATCCTCATTCCACTCTGCCCGTGACCAGTGGCCCAGGGTGCAGCAGGCAGCACCCCACTGATAGCTTTCAAGCAGGGCTCACATGGAGCACAGAGAGACTGTGAGATCTCGTTCTGCAATGCAGATTATTCATTTTAAATGTGCTTTTATTTCTTTGGCTAGCAAGATGGTTTCTCTTCTGTTTTATTTGTTGCTCGTCTTCCCTAGTTTGCAGGCTGAAATTGGCACTTCATTTTCACTTCAATCCCAGCCTAATATTAATGCAGGCCACAGTGTAAGAGTGTGAAAAAAGAAATCCAATCCTTACGCTCAGTGACTGTACAGGTGATGGCTTAAATGCAACATATTTTTCCTTATGTATGGTGGAAATAGTCCTTGCATGTCTGAAGACACATGTCATTATCTAAAGTAGGCTATTCAGACATGCAAGCTAAGTTGCCTCTGCTGTACTCTGAGCAAACAGGATTGGGCTAACGGCTTTTTGTGTAAATGAGGCACCTGTTAGAGGAGTGCCATTTGGTCTGTTTATCTAGTTATGATTTTTCTTTGCAAGAGCCTGTTGGGCTCCAGTTTCCTTGTACAAATGTCCCTTGCACTGGGTATCTGGGGGATGGGGGAAGGTCCAAAGAAGTTCAAGATTTTACAGCTGAACTGAGTACTGAGGAAAATGGATACCAAGGTCAGGCTAAGAATAAAGAAATTGATTCCAAGGGCAGTAGAACAATGGAAAAAGCCTAGGCTCTAGCAGAACATTTTCCTTATCATTGTTCTGCAATATAAAAAACAGTCGGTTGTAATAGAAGGTGACAAGGGAGGGAAAATGTTAAGGAAACTGAACATAGCAAAATTTTGCTGGTGATTTATCACACATGTATTTTGATAGCTCCTATCCTACTGTTCAGCTTCCCTGTAAAAAACTGTGGCACAGCAGACCCTGGTAATGGATTCCTTCCAGCAGATCCCTGCCAGTTCTGGTCATTGATCCAAACATATATGCTGGCTCAGGAGCAAAAGGCTGCATCTACATCCTGCCATGAATATCGTCAGGAGCAAGCTATTTCACGCTTTACTGTTATTACAGTTTTGAATATGTGTATAATGCAGTACTGTATATCAAGAGACCCTACATGATACTGCAGATGTGGCCCATTCTGTTTCATCTGTGGTACCAAGGAGCAGGAGGATAGAAGCACAGAACTAAGAGGTTTTCTATTGTGGCTCTCCACTAATTATTACAATATTTTTCAAGACACTACCACAAAGTGCCATATGGAATGTGTTTATATTCAGATAGACTTCGTACTGCTTTAAAATAGGCAGCTTTGCTTAAATCACATTGATATCTACTATATGCTCTAAAAAGCCTCTGTATGCAGCAGGGTGGAAGAAATTATATAATTTTTGTTTTTCTTTTCTTTTTTATAACTAGGGACTGTGGAGATTTTCTAATCCATAAGGAAAAACTGAAATGGGTAAGCAGTGGTTTGGGACATCCATAGTCCAGAAAGCACAGTCACAAAAACAGACAAGGAGGCTCCCAGATGCCCATGGGTGTTATTTTGCCACAGCTCCTTTCAACTTGGCTTTGAGTTGCTTGGTTTAGTTCACAAAACCACTGTGGGTTTTGTGGTTGTTTCAAGTCATGCAAAAGATTTTAAAAAACCCCAGAAAGTGCCCATAGAGAAAAGTGTTAAGATATGTCTAACAGGGATAGGACCACAAAACTTGGGTAGAAATTACCCCTAAATGTTTGAGGATGAAGTTTCATGGTGCAGAACAGAGCTTGGCAGGAGATGGTCAGCCTCACACCCTTGTCAGGGAAGAATCTCATCTCCCACCCAGAAAGTCACCCAGAAAGTTTGAGCCTCCTCAGAGGGCTGCCACCACCTCTTGACCTCCACACCCATGCTCAAATGCAATTTCCTCACGCTTCCTGGGGGAAAATGCCCTTGGCAAATGTTTCTGCTCTTCTGTGAGATCTCTATAGCCAGGACAAGGAGCTTGCCCACAGAACCTGTGGATGGGATAAAACCCTCCCTACTATCTATTTGTATAATTTGAACAGGTTTCAGAGAGAAACCATTGATCTTTATTCTGACACATACAAAAAACACTTACTGGACTCAAACATAAAAAAATAACTTCATTAGGTAATTTAAAATCTGCAGAATTCTTGAGATGGTACCGGTCTGTCAGGGGCATCCCCTAAACGATTTAACATGTATACATTGGATATAATATTCTTAATGGACCAGGTGTTTGTCACTGTGGTGAGTTGACTCAGGCTGAAGGCCAGATGCCCACCAAAGCCATGCTATCACTGCCCTTCTCAGCTGGACAGGGGAGAGAAGATATAATGAAAGGCTCGTGGATCAAGATAAGGACAGGGAGAGATCATTCAGCAATTACCCTCACTGGCAAAACAGACTCAACAAGATAAAAAAAAAAAAAAGAAATATATTAACCAACCAAAACAGAGTAGGATAATGAGAAATTAAACTATGTCATAAAACACCTTCCTCTACCTGTTCCTTCTTCTGGGCTCAACTTTATTCATTATTTTTCTACCTCCTCCCCCCAAGCCGCACAGGGGAAAGGGGAATGGAGGTTGCAGTCAGTTCTTCATGCATTACATCTGCTCCTCCTTCCTCCTCAGGTTGATGTTTTCTCACTCTCTTCCCCTTCTCCAGTGTGGGAGACAGTCCTCTATGAACTACTCCAACATGAGTCCTTTCCATAGGCTTCAGTTCTTCACTAACTGCCCCAGCGTGGGTCCATTCCATTAGGTGCAGATCTTCAGGACCAGACTTCTCCAGCCTGGTCTCCCACAGAGTCACAAGTCCTCCCAGAAAACCTGCTCCAGCATGGGCTCCTCTCTCTATGCGCTGCAGGTCCTGCTAGGAGCTTGCTCCAGTGTGGGCTTCCCACCAAGTGACAACCTCCTTCAGGTGCCTCCACCTGCTCCAGCATGGGATCCTCCACAGACTGAACGTGGGATCTCTACTCCCCGTCATCTTCCATGGGCTGCAGGAGACAGCATACTTCACCATAGTCTCATCAATGGGCCACAGGAGAATCTCTGCTCTGGCACCTGGAGCACCTCCCCCACTTCTTCACTGCCCTTGGTGTCTGCAGAGTTTCTCAAAATTTCTCATTCCTTTCTCTGGCTGCAAAAACTCTCTCTGCCACTCTGGTTTGATTTTCTCTTCTCAAATATCTCACCCTACCATCACTCATGGATTTGGCCTTGGCCAGCGGCGGGTCCTCCCTTGAGTTGGCTGGTATTGGCTTTGTCGGATCTAGGGAAAGCTTCTAGCAGTTTCTTCTCACAGCAGCAGCTACCTTCTCACAGAAGATAGCCCTGCAGCCTTCCCTACTGCCAAAACTTTGCCGTGCAAACTCAAAACAGCCACAATTTCCCAAATTCCACAAAGTTCAAAGACTTTCAGTATTATATAAAACCCCCAAACTTTGACAAATATAAGGTACTTATTTTTTCTGTCCAACCCCCCTTGCAGAAAGTCTATGCCTCCGTGTGCAAGACCAGAGCACTCGTGAAAGCCATTTACCACTTCATCCCCTGGATGATCCTGTACTCTACCTCTGCTCCTAATGCTGTTCTGAATCCTGCTAAATCTGTCTCAGTTCTGTGTGGTAGCAATGAGTTCTGTAATCTGGTTTATGTGCTGTGTGAAAAAGCAGTTATTTAATTTTTAAGATGACACCTTTAGTTTAATTAAATATGGCTTCATTAATCATTGACACCCCTTTTCTATACAATCTGTTATTTGACATATTTTTGTTGTGTCCCTTTTTCTTTGGGGTTCTGCTTGTGGCATCAGCATGCCTGGGAAGTTCCAGTGAACTAATTTCCTGAGGCTGGAGCCATGCATGCCCTTTGCATGGCCTCACATTCACATACACCTCAGCACCAGTGCTCCCTCAGGGAACAGAGCTCAGCATCCTATTGACCTTGAGACGCTCATTGCAGGGCAAAACACGTGCGTGAGTGCTGCTGGTCTTTTCCACACATCACAGGACAAGAGCTTTTCCAGCCCTCTAAACCTTTCCTGTCTCTGAAGTTGTCCCTGAGATTTTAGCATTTTTGTCACATCTGTGGGAGGCATCAGTGAGAGCTGAACACAACTTTTATAGGTGAGAGCATACGCTTGATTTATATAATTGCATTGTGGCCCCTTGTGTGTTATTCTTGAAGCTATTCATGATGGATCCTTATGCCCTGGTAGGGTTGCTGACTGTTGCTGTTGCTGAGCTAAGGTCTTCATCTGTTTGTCCACAGTGATGACTCCCAGGTGACTTTTACACACTTTGGAAAATTATACCTCGGTTTACTTTCTGACTATCTGCACTTAATTACTGGTATTTCCACCATGAATGAGGTCTCTCTGTTGGGTACTTGATCAGTAAACTCACTGTGGATGTGCCCTGTAGACGTGCCCTTCGCACCTGAAAAATAAAGTATGCGTAGGACAGACAATTCCCCCCTTGCAGGTCAGACAGCAACACTGAGCCTGCCAAACTGCTGCCCCATGTTCATCTTGGTCATCTCAGCATGGGAACTTCCTCCAAATCTTTTCAGTGGTTGATTAACACTAATGTTAGGGTTATTGCAAGATGTCTAAGTCAACTTCCCAGCTTCTTTGTATTTTAACAAACAGGTTAAGGAATGCTAATTCTATAGTAGGACTTGGTCCATGTATTTATCATTAAATGAAACAAAGCATCATCCTACAGAAAATGCCTATAATTTGAGAGCTTGTTTTTTCTTTATAAATTTTTTAAATTTATTTTTGTGTGGAAACAAAATTGGGAAACATGGGAAAAAATACCTAAGACAAGTTTTTCCACTGTACTTTTGATACATTTAATTTCAACTTTCTCCAAATATTTTTGCTTTAGCATTTTGACTTTGATATCAAATTGTAAATACAGGTAAACTAGTACCCTCAAATGTTTGTGTCATGAAACATTGCAACATAATTAAAATGGTGAAGTTCAGATGACTCGTTTTGACCGTTTCCATAGCAAATTTCATTGAAATTAACACATTCCTTTGAGACAACAGGATTTAAATAAATTTGGAGGATTTTTTAAGCAGAAACCTGTTCTATTAAAAACTTGTTCAGAAGTTCCCACTGTTAACCTTTGCCATTTCAGTAATTTACAGCCTATTCTTCTTTTGTGTCCCTTAGCAAGTTTCCAAAGGAGGGGATTTTTTCCTCTGTGTGTTCGGAAGCTTTGTTTCTTTTTCAGCCTTTCTTTCTGGACTGTACTAAAAGCTATTATTGAAAGTCCAAATCATTTGTATCCCCTATTAGTTTATTAGTGCATTCTAGGAGATTAGAGAGTCACTGTTTTCCTTTGAAGAAAGCATGCCAATTAGCCTCCATTGTGATCTGTAGTGCTTTTATATTGTTTTTAATTATAATTCCAACAACTCAAAAACTAACATGCCATATTTTCCAGGTCATTCACTTTTGAAGGTAAACACGGCATTTTCCATGCATAAATTTTCAGATCAGTTTTCCAGCTTGGGTGAGGTTGTGTTTACTTCGGCACAGCCATTTCATCGTTAAGCTTTCTGGTGCTGCTGGGTGCCTTCCACTGATTAAGGTGGCTTACTCCTTTTACAGGTCACTGCTTTGCTTCATTTTATAGTTTCATGGGATGCCTCTATCTCTGATAGAACTTCATTCTTAAAACCAAATACATTTTCTGAGCAAGAGAACCACGATTTAGGTTTTTTAAAAATATTTTTTTCGGGAAGCTGGAATAAGGAAAACTCGGTCGAATAGTTTTGTTTACCCAGATTTCATTGGCTTTCATACATACAAAGACTGAGCTCTGCTGTCGTCTTGTCGAGTACTGGTTTTCAACAGGGTAGGAACGCCCATAGTAAATCAGCAGATTGTGTATTTCTGGACTTTTATAGGCACTATGCAAGAAGGGAGGTAAGTGAGATATGAGGCTAACAATGATACTGTTTGCATAAGTTTACTGGGAGCTTCCCCAAAGCGTCACAGGAAACATGCCAGGAAAAAAAAAAAAAGAGTACGTTCCTGCCCACTTGTTTACATTTCTTTGAGATTAGAACTGAACTTCATGGGAAGATATGTTTTGTGATGAGAAGCAGAGAACACCTGGATGAAGACAAAATACGGATGGAAAGGTGGCATCATCTCTCTACCTGTTATATCCCAGAAACAAATTCAGCCCTGGACACTGGATATAATGACACCATAGACCCCTTGTGTCTGTCCTGACAGGATGTTAGGCTGAGGTGAGGCAGGATCCATCTACTTTTTCGTGGTTAGTTTGGAGCAGCAGTGTGCTTGAGAGGTGAATAACACCCAAACTGTCCCCAGTTCAAAGTAAAACCTCTGAGATGCCTGTTGTGCAGATTTTGGACACCAGTTGCTTTCATCTATTGATCTTCTAGACTTTGTGTTCTATAGACAGAATCAAAGGTGGCTCGAGTCAACTTTACTTCAAGAACTGGTCTGGTTTTGTAACTCTGTAGTGGATGCAGACAGGAAAACACAAAATTCAGGACTCTCTGCACACTTAGCCTCCTTCCGAATCATTGGGTGTTTAAAACATGGGATGTGGCCCCAAGTCCCGGGTTTTACAGGGCTGCATGAGACAACTATCCCTCCTGGGACTGAGTTTTGTCAATATCCTACCAATGAATCTACCAATCTCCTGCCATTGGCTGAGAAGCAGAAAATTGCAGAGCAGTACTGTCCTACATGGGAACAGATAAATGGTATCCACTGTCACTCTGACTTAGTACTCCTTTGCCTTCTTCCAGAAAGACCTTTTGCCCTTGCCCTGTTCTCCACCTACACTTTTTTGCTGGGGGTCACAGATAACCAAGACTATTGAATTAGGGGAAAGATGCACATCACATTCATTTGGTGATAGGTCCTTCGGTATTTCTGGGAGGGAGATTTTCTGAGCATTGGTGGAAGAATAGATACAGTATCTAGGAGGCTGGCAGAGTTTTTGGTCTGCACCATCTAACCTTGAGGATTTTTTTCTGCCCACCCGTCTAATCCAGAGACTGAGAGGACCCTAAGAGGAGGAGAAGAGTAACTGCAGATTTACATCCTTTATATCATGACCAGTACTTCATAAATAAATGATCTAAACAAGCTTAGCAGGAAAAGCTGTAACTAGCAATACTTCAAAATATTAAAGGATTGTGTGCAAATTACATACAACTGAGGTTATACCTGCCTGTTGTGCAGACCAAATCCTCCAGCTTTTACACAGCCACTGGTTGTTCAGGGCACCAAGCCTATTTCTTTTATCTTCACACGGAATGTTTAGAATTTATTTCAGTGTAACAAGAATTACTGAAACACCCTTTATCTAGAGAATAACTTGCCAAACTTAAAACCCTTCTGGGTTCTGATTACTGTTTGAGAAAAAAGAAAAGGGAAAAACTAAAGAATGCATGTTCACATCAACCATGGACAGTTTTCAGTTACATCGATTTTATTGATGTAACTGAAACCAGAACAATTGCCAGTCTTTTTTCCATGTTAGCAGTGAGCAATCCTTTCAGATGTGACTCAACAGCTGCCCGGTCACATACATTTATATGTTCATATACATTTGTCATCAGCTTATATCTGGCATTTCCTTGGTGTGCTAATCCATATACATGGAAAAACAGGGGGGTTAAATGCTATTTTATCAGTGAGTTTTGACATTAAGGTGATCATTTATTTTAAATTTATTTTCTTCATGTTCTTACATGGTGTCATCACTCATCATTTACAATATAAGGTAAACCAAAAATATGTGAAGTTCAGAAATATGAGAGTAGGAAGAGAAACAGTAGGGAGGAAAAGAAACATTTTTTTTCTCCTCTTCTTTTCTTTTTCTTTTTTTTCTTTATTTGTTTATGTTTTTTACCTTCAGCTGTGCATTTGCCTAATAAGCCCCAAGACAATTAGGATCTGATGCTCTGAGGTTTCTTCATAGGGCCTGCCACAAAGCTTGCTGAAGCTGGCAGAAAGAGCCCAATTCCCTCAGCTCCTTTGTGGCTGCGTGCAGGGCTGGGGAGGTACCAGCCAGGGAAGCCACAGCTCCTCTCCTCCTGTGCTTCGCCAGTCTATGCAGGCAGCCGGGAGGAAACTTGTTCTCTTTTATTGCCCTGGGGAAACGCAGAAGACAGCCACAGTCAGCCCTTCTGTATTTTAGAATGAACATGGATATGGAAGCCTTTTTGCTACAAATTCCAAGCTTTTTAATAAATGGAGAGGTACTGCTTACAGTAAGAGGGAAGATCTTTCGTGTCTCCCTTTTCTCCGACTCTGCCTATCCCTCCTCCCAGGCAAGCAAGGGACAAAATAAAGTCTCCCTCTCTGCCCCTTCCTTGCTCCCATGACTGTCTAATAACCTGGTGAGTGTGGTGCTCTTTGTGAGATGTGCTGCAACACTCTGCTACAAAAGAACAATTTTATTATATGGGGAGAAATATTAATTTCCTTGTTTTGTGTATTAAATGGTGATGGTAATTATGATTTTATATGTCCATGGTGTCTCTCCTCCCAAATGACCTCAGCTAGCGTTATAAACACACACCCACACACCAGTTCTGCACAGGGATGGATTCCTCTCCTATTAAAGCATGGTTGTCTTTGCAATGAACATGGCAGTGATGCAAAGCATTACACCCCAGCTCTCTAGGACAGAACACACAGCCCACCTCATTCAGCTAGAGACAGCAGCTGGGGCCAGAGAGTAAGAGATGGGGAAGGTGGGTGTGGAGAAGCCTACTTTTCACTGCCAAGAGGATGCAAGCTCAATCATGGGAACTAGCATTAGTCTGTAAATAAATATGGTGTGACTTACCCCTGGATGAGGACAGGGGATCTGCTTGTGCAACTTAACAAGAGGATGCTGAGTTTGTCTGGGGACATTACTAGTGATGACCAGACTCATTTTGAGAGGCAAGGGAAGGAAACAGTGATCAAATAAAATATTCACCACCAAATATTTGCTCAACTTTGATCTGGAAAGAAGAACAGTTGTTGATTGTGAACCAGCATTTAAAACTGAAGAACTTTCACCTTAATGTTCAGGGAAGGAGTGGGTTTTTCCTGACAAAAGTAATACCAACACAGCTGCTGCTGCACAGCCTCAGCTGAGGGAGCACAAGGAGGCAATACTGCTACCTGAATTAGGAGGACCTCTCTCCCAGACAGAGCACTTTTTGAGGAGGAGATTATAGTCATGGGGATCCTTCAGTTCTCTCGGAGCCTGGGTAAGGCTGTTCAGGGCTGAAGGAAATGGCTTCAGCCCTAACCATTATTTTAGACATTATTTTCTTTGGCTTTGCCACATTTTCCTTTATAGACAGGCATGGTGTGCTGTGGTTACACTGCGTGTTGGGCTTGCCCTGTGGCTCAGACACATCCAAGCCGGATCTGGGCAAGCCCAGGCACCAGGTACTGGGAAAGCACAAAGTTCATTGCAGGATGCCAAACTAGTCTAGCCAGCAAGTCATATGTCTGGGCAGTTAGCAGGTGCTGTGCTTCACACTGATGTGATTAGGCTACTGCCACCACCTTTGTTACCCCCTGACAGAGAGTTGGGGTACAGCAATACTATGTTTTAATGAAGATGCCAAGTAGCAGCAAGTTGATGTTGACACAGTCCTGCTTATGGAGGACAGGGATGTGATAAGAGGTAGAGAGAGACATGGAAATGAGCATCCTGCCCTTCCAACTCCTTCATATCATCTTCTTTTCTCTTCTGCAGATAGCCCTGAGCCCCTGCGTGGCCTGTCTGCAGTCATCCGTCCAGTCTGCACTGGTAGCATGCAAGTAGCAGCAAGTGAAATAATATAACTGATTTTACCTTCTTGCATTTTTTTGGTTATTGGCTATTAAATAAAATTGCTTCAATCTTCTTTCCCCAACCCCACCTGCTAACTGTTTTGTGCCCTGTATACATGGATGTGGTTTCTTTTCTGTTTCTATTAGCCCTTAAGTAAGATTTATTTTACCAAAGACCATGAGCTTGGCTACTGCTATTTGGAGTCAATCAACAGTGGGATACCCTCAGGGAAGTGTAATTCTGAAGTGGAGTTGAGAATAAGACTATACAGCACTGTAAATAGCCTGTTATCATTTCCCTTCCTACTGAGCTGTACATCTGGGCTGGTGAGGACCAGTGCAGCCACAGAAAGAGCCTAAAAAGCTAAATACAGCATGTTTTGTAGTGTCCTGGAGTCTACACTTTGTGTAACCCCAGGGTCCTGCACCTCATTTAACTCCAGGGTCCTGCTGTCCTCTCAGTAGACCTTACAGCTACTGTGAAGCAGCCCAGCTCCACTGCACAAGCTATAGGGAGGAAGAACATAGCAAGAGAAATCATTCAAACCTCAACCTTCTGCACCCCTAGCTGACCTCAGCTAGGTCCTCATCCACACACAGACCATGGAGAGACCGGCTGTGCAGCACTGAGTCCCTGGGGCCTCTGCCACCACCACTCTGTGGGCTCCCAGGCACCAGATGAAGAGCCCAGCTAGGGAGTGGGAGGAGAGATGTCCAGAGCTTTTGCAATGAAAACACAACTTCTGTTACAGAGAAACTATTGATCTGTTTCTGCATTGTCAGAAATGATATAATCTTTCACCCTCTCTTGGTGGGGAGGAGTGGTGTGATCCCACAGAGGAGGGGAAAAATCACTCCTTTCACTGTGGAAGAGGTCCTCGGGAGATGCCACTCAGCTCCGGGCTTTGACAGGTTTGAAATCTAATGGTCAAGATTATTGTAAAGACCTGGTTAGAAAAAAGCATCTTCAAAGATTGTTTCTCACCTGCCAACAACTGAGCACATGAAGGCACCCCACCAAATTCTGTATTAGTTCTGGAGAAGTCTGTGAGGCAAGAAGTTCGGCCTAGAGATCACCTGCTTCTCTCAGCCTGCAGCAGATCAGGCTGCACTTCCATGAGGACAGCGAAAGACACCTGCCTATTCACAGGGTGACTCCTTTGCTGATTTTTGGACTGCTAAAGGCCATCAAACATACAAAAAGAAACAAAACTCAGGGCTGTTAAGAAAACTGCCTCATTCTCAGAGCTCATTGGGTGTTTTGTGCTGTTTTGCTCCTGGCAGAGGGAGTGCAGAAATGCCAGACCAAGCTGTGGCAAAGCCATGAGAGACTGAAAACCGGTACCTTTTATAGGAAGCATCAGGCACTCTTGGCTGAGCTGGACTTCAGCTTTCAGAGTGATACTAGGCTGAGGAGCAGCCTCTGCTGTAATGTTTTTCTAGTTTGTTGTTTTGTTTTGGGTTTTTTTTTCCTCAGAATTCTGAAAACTGGCTATTGTTTGCATGATCCAGAGCTGAAAAGCAAGGCACCAAGTTGCTTCACAGGTAGATTTATGTTTGGAGCTTCAACTATTTTCAGATAAAGCAACTAGTATAAATGACAGCAAGTCCTGTCAAGTAGCAAAGAAATCTTAAGCCCAGAACAAAAACGCACATACTCTCTGTTTTGGGTTTGGGTTTTTTTTTTTCCCTTCAAGGTTCTATATTGATTTTATTAAGCTCTCCCAAGGCAGAAAATTTCTGCAGTCTCAGAGTGTACACTCATACACAGGCATTTTAGAGGAATGTATTGCCATGCTTTTGCTATTCTCTTTCTTCCTTTCCCTCATCCTGTGTAATCTCACATTTAATGGGTTCTGATGTTGCTGTTTGGTTTGGTGATGGTGGATGACAGCAGGAGGGTATGCTCGGGGAGATGGGACACCCCAAAACCACCACAGCTGATCAAACTGTGAAACTGGGCAGCCAGGAAAAACAAGTGCTTCCTACTGCAACCAGGGTAGGCACTCGTATTTTAAAATGAGTCAGGCACTGATATTGAGATGAATTTCTTTTTTTTATACAAGATTGACACAGGTTTTGCAGACAACTAGGAACCCTGACAACTGGTGATCCTGCATCTAATACATTTTAAACTAAAAAATCCAATGTGAAAATGTGTCCCAAAATTAATGACCACTGTACACCCGGCAGTTTATCTTACCGTTTGTAATGCAATAAAAGAGGATCAGATAAACACAGGCATAACCTCTGCCACTATTGATAATGTAAAACATCCCTTGTATCATTTGTCTCTCCTTTAGGCAGTCTACAAAAGACATAAAATGAACAATTCATGACTAAGCAAAGAGGAGCTTGAAAGCAGTGCATGTCAGATGTTTACTCTGGGTCTTTATTAGGGGGTTGAGTGGATTTGCTTATAAACACAGGTTACTTTGTGGGTAGGGAAATGTGAGAGATAAAGTGTTTTCAGAAACAAGACTTCTCTTTTGAAGGCACAATGTGGCTTTTGCTAGCATGCACAGTAAGTTACAGATAATGTTTTTTTATGGGAGATGAAACGCCGTCTCATGAGCAGTGTAAAACATAATGTGCTGGAGAAACAATGCTTTTTCTCTCCACTTTGTGCAAATGCCATTTTTCATTACACAGTGTATCTGGGCTTGCCTGGGATAGAGATGAGATCAGAAGAGCACCGTGTGACAGACGGATATGCAAACCTCCGATGTGCTGCAGAAAGATCAACTGGAGACCACTGGGAGGTGTTCCTCTGGTAGCTTTCACTTGAATCTAAGTCTGAAACATGGGATCTTTCAAGAACGTCACATCTTTTTACGTTATCCATTTTAACCGTTCTTATTCATTGCTGAGTTTACACCCAGTCCAACCAGAGGCAGCAGAAGAAAAAGAGCCCAAACAAACAGAAAGAGCCTTGGGGATTCAGTAATGGGTACAGAGCGTGCATGCCGTAATCATTCTTTTGATTTGTGTTCAGATATGTTTTCTACTTGCCTTGCAAAGAATGCATGCTTTCCCTCTGGATTGCAAATAATCTGAATCTGGATAACAGCATTACAAAGTGCCCTTCAGAACTCTGAGCCTGCACTGGAAAAAAACGTGATGGAAAAGCTCAACGTGAGGATTAAATAACTGGTTAAACGCTGGTTAAAGGCAAGCATCCTGTTGTGGATTTTCTTTATTCTGGTCCTTTCCTGACCTCTCAGACCTTCTTTAAAGTGAGTCACCACCAACTTAGGAGCACAAAGATGCAATTTCTGTCTAATTAACCCACCAAAGCCAACACACACCAACATAACCTCTCCAGAGAGAAAACTTACTTCCTGGCAGCCCCTGCTGCCCACTCTTGGGGGTCACCGTGCACTGTCCTTCCCACGCGGCAGCACGTCCCAGGTCTTCCCAGGCAGCTCTGCCACTCTCCCTGTAGCTCCTGTGACTTTTCTGTTGAATACCAAACAAGCCACATTGTGCAGTCACGTTTCTGTACATATACAAGGCGATTGAAACGAGGCGATTGAAACGAGGCGATTAACGTGGTTGCTTGGCAAATATTCATTACTTCTTGACAGGCAGTCTCACTTAGTGATCTGAGAGCAAATGCAAGTGTCCCAGTTAAAGGCACAGGATGCTGAAAGCAGAAGCAGCATGTGTGGGTTCAACACCCTCAAGTGTTGCAGTAAATGCAGTTTGGGTGCATCTCCTGACTGTCCAGGCAAACCTTTAAGCACAGCTGATGAGTAGGACTTGGCAGCGTCATGTAAAGAGCACTAGACAGCAAACCATTTTTACCTTGTGAAATACATTCATTGGGTCTATAAACCAAAATTATAATGCTGTTTGCCCTGCTCATGCCAAAGGGTAGAGAAAGACTAGTCACTGTGCTTGGGAGAGTCATCTAAGTGTCATGATACCTCTGGAAACCCTCCATCTTTTCAGCTTCCCATTGCAAACAGCAGTGCTCAAGCCACTTTACCAATCACAAGTACCGGTTCATGGGCTGCTCTGCACAGCTAATCCCTGGACACAGAGCAACGAGCCTGCACCCCAAGAGTAGCCCCAGGCTCTCCAGAGGGCTGTAAAGGTGTATCTCCATTGTCACCTTTGCAACCACTACTGTGAAGGAGAGGTCCTAGGATGAGGCAAGCTGGAGGTGCTATCAAACACATGGGAAGGATGAGCAGGGAGTGAGATGGCTCAACTGAGAAATAAGAAATGAATATGCCATATATTGCACATGGGGCCTGGCTTGTCAAAGGGCTCTACCAGATGCCATGGAAAAGTTCTAAGTTTGGAGTGCATGGCTAGAACTGCATTTTTTTGTCCCCAGGGCTCCTAAGGAAACCAGTTCATACAGTTTAAAGGTTCAAAAATGTATTGTCCCTGCAAAAACTGATAATATGTTAAACATAAATGTACTATTTGCAGATCTGTTTCTATTGGTTTTGTAATTAGATATTGTGCCTAGAATAACAGCTTTCTTCCCAAATTCATTCTCGAGTGAAGTCATTACTCTGTGTCTATAATATTCAGTAGACTGTCACAAATCCAGCGTTACTGTTTTAGCACAGAATGCAATGAGAGGGGAAAATGGGGTGAAACCACAGAAGATGGTGACACATAACATCTCATAATGTTTTCTGCTAAGCCCTCTCTTATTGTTTGATTTCCATGGCTGTTGATGACACTTCCCACTTGTTGATAACACCTCCAGCCTTCCTCAGCCTGGAATTTCTTGCTGACTCCTCTCCATGGCTCACACATTAAGGCTGTCCTTCTTCTCTCTCTGTCACTTGCTGAAATTTATTTCTTGCGTTCCTCAAAAGCTTAGAACTCTGTTCCTGTGCTTATGCTTTTCCCTCTGTTACCAATTTGTAACTTGGAAATAAAGCCTAAACTCAACAGCTGGATGTCCTGTTTCTTCCTGGTCCATTCTCACTTGTAGTAACTCCCACCCCTCCTCCTCCTGTGGGAATCTCACTGGACAAGGTCTTACGTGTGGCTTCCAACACCCAAATAAATGTGTTATTGCAGATGAAGTACACATTAAAAAGTCTTGCTCTGGCTCAGCCACAATTCTCTGAAGCAAACTGGCAGAGGTCGGTGGGAACAGCAGATCTTCGGTGGAGGCACAGACAGCCCAGGACATAGCTATGGTGGAATTGTGCTGGAGTGGGGATTTATGGTACACCAAATAAAGACTTTGGGATTTGATGCCTCATCCAGTTCTCATTAACACGCACTGGGACTCCTGTCACTAGCTCAGAGAGAAACTGGGCCAAGTCTTACACCCTTTTAAAGTTATTTAAAGTCTTGTTGCTATTGCCATCCATTTGCCATGCTTCTAAATGTCAGGATTTGAAGTTGTTTTCCCCAGAAAAATTCGGTAGCTTTCCACGATATATCCCACTTCATACCAAATTAAGCTGTGCTATTCTATAAGGGTGTATATTCTATAGGAACCATTGTCATATTCCCTTCTAATGGAATCAAGCACAAAATTCAAGAAGCTTTTAAAATTCTATCTGTTAAAAAATGAGCTAGTAATATGAAATTCCTCCCACATACTCCCACTCTACTGTTTCTCTAAAATCTATTTATCTTAGTCACGACCTTATGAGCATGAACAGAATGTGGCAAACATTTCTCAGTGTAAGAATGTGTCTAAACTTTGAAAAAAAGTTGTTATCACTGAAAAGGTATAATTTCCACACAGCATTCAGGTTATACACTGTGATGAAAGAATACAGATGCCAGAGAAATGTTACTTCATGTTTTACACTTTGCTTGAGATTACTTCTCTCGATTTATTTTGCTGGAGTACTGCAAGTTCCTGAGTTGTCTCAGTCCCTATGGACATCAGTGGACACTGAATGTCATCGGGCCTTGCTATCAGACATTCAGTAATTCACAGCACTAAAGCCTTCAAGAAATAAACAATTTCCAAATGACAAAACTGCTCATTTAGCATAATACTCAGATGATACTGAAGCCAAGAGGAATTTTTCACTATCTTCAAGGATAACAGGATAGTGTCTTCAGGAAATGTCAATAAATTAGTAAAGGACACAGGAAAGGAGTTGTCTTAAGTGTGTTTTGGCATTTTATGAGAAATTTGAATAACAGTGAATAGAAAGGGTTAAGAAACATCCAAAGTAAATGGCTTGGTTGAACAGTGGCTGATTGTACTAGAATTTATTTGATTTTTCTAGAACATTCTTTATTTTTCTTCAGAAATGAATGCTAAATATTAAGCAGGCTTAGATGACAATACCTTTAAGAGTTAGTCTGCATCCAAAGCAAAAGCTGAACTGCCCAAGGAAAAGAAAAAGACTGTCCACAGAAACATGGGACCAACCCTACGTAGGTTTTGGGATAGATCCAAGAACAATATGTTCTGGAAAAAAGATGATGTGCCAGAGAAGTTCACCCCTGGTCAGGCATTCCCTAAACTCTAGAAATGTGTAATCTGAGATACCAAAAATATGTCACAGGCATTTTCAGTATTTATGGATGCCATCTAGCAAGCATGAGGTCAGAGGCAGTGAACTTGCTACATAATGTTGTTCCATGTTACCGCATATAATAAAAATGAATGGACTTTTTTCCATACTGAATGGCAGTACTTATTACACCATATACCAATGCTGGATCGTGGAATGGTGCTTACTTTGTTCACTTTGCTAGTGCTAGTCTTGAAGCTGAGACAAGTTTCTGCACTGCATACCAAGAAACCTCTTTAAAAACGCATTTCTTTTTAATTGTCACTTTCAAAAGTGTTCCACAGTTGGGTGACCATATAGAACATAACGTAATTCACACTCCGTTTGGGGGAGCGATGTACTGCAAGCGCATTAAAATCTTTTCCATTGACTTATGAGTCAGAGAAAGCAATGCAAGTCACACGCCTCTCACTTACCAGAAGTCTGCAGCAGCATGACTCTGCTGAGTTCAGTCCAATACGTCTGTCCTGAGAAAAGGGGTTGGTTATAGATGAACTGTGAAAGAGTATCTTGAGAGACTTAAGATTATTCCTAGGACTGCAGATGTCCTTCCAGACTGAACAAATTGTACACTGATCTTTGTTTTTGCACAGTAAACCCCTAGAAATCTACTTCAATAACACCCAAACAAGACCAATACCTCCACAACAATATCCCAAAGTTTGTGCTTCCTTCAGCCACCCAACATGCTGTACCCAGCGTTCTCATGTCAATGTCATTCCTGGAAAAAAAAATAATTGTATAAGTACATAAAATTTGGTCCCAGTTATTAAGTCATAACTCAAGAAGTCCAGCAAAGGTTTCATCCAATAAAATTGTTACTTCTTCTCTAGCTATGGATTTCAATCAGATGTTTAAAATTAAAAGTCATCAATTCCAGCATATTGTGTCTGATTTTTTACATATTCTGTAGATAGGTTAGACCTGGCTTTAGGAAAACCCAACAGTAATTAACACCAGTAAAGACAGGTGATAAGGGAATATAATTAGGCTCAAAATGGAAAATCTGATTTTTTTTTGTTTAAGAAGTAGCACTATGTGAAATCTTTCTCCTCTCTCTAAACACACAAGTCCACCAGCCAGCAGCCCACAAGGATTACACAGGACACACAGGCATGGATCCTTTTCTGGGATGACCTCACAGCTCGGTCTTTCTGTTCCAGTCCTTCATTATCTTTCCCAGTAGTAAGCTTTTCCTAGTGTCTCACTTGAAATTGCTCCAGCTTAAGCCTAAGTCTTGTCTTGGCCACCTTGGATGTAGAAAACAAATTACCCCCTTCTGTAATTTTGCTTTGCTGTATTTGTTAGGGTTGATTCATCCTTCTGTCCTCTGCAGCATAGGCTAAAATAACTCCAGAAGGTTTGTTCACTTTCTTTCTAGACTACTGGTTACTTTTAGTGGTCTTCTCTGGATTTTCTACTGTTGATGCCCATGTTTTTCAAAAGACATCACCCAACATGGAACATGGCCCTGCAGCTGTGCAGGCAGGTTGGACTCGTGGGGTCTGGACAGCGTGGAAGGATTTCTCACATGTCTTAAGTTTCTGTTTACACTACTGTCATTTTTGCTGTTTTTACAAGAATTTCCTCTTTCTCAGCTCATGATTCATAATGGTTCTCCAATGGTTTCATGAACTTCTTGTATTTTGACAGCTGGTCTCTACCCTATGTTTATTTGATGAAGCATTCCCAAGAATAGTACCTTACATTTTACATTATTGACATTCTACTTTTTCAGAGCTTCTTCCCCAGCTGTCAGGATAATTTTTAATTTTAGCTTTATCTTCCACTTTATCTGTGGTCAGTTCCAATGAGAGGTCTTTTAAAAATTTAATAAGCTTCCTTTTTTTCCCCAATATAGTTTGATACTGAAAATATTCAAGAGAACTGGATCAAGGATTGACTCCTGCAGAGTTTCATCACTTACAACTTTAGTAGGACATCCTACCTGCCCCTTGTCACCCAGATAATATTGTCCCCATCCTAGAGGCTGCTCCACCCAGGCCATTCTTATTTAGTTAGGTTAGGAATCAGCCATATGAACTCACACAAAATTCTCCCTGAAATCAAAATATTGTTTCTCTGCCTGAAAGTTGTTTATTATGTGGTGTCAGACTCATTGGCATTGTTTATTCTTGGCAAACCTATACTTGCTTCTGCTCACTTTGTTTTCTCCTAGATGTTTAAAAATGGTTTGACTTATTTATTCCAACATTTTTCAGGAACTGAGAATAACCTGGGAGCTCCGTAATTCCGAACTACTCTTTATTTCCGTCAGCTTCATAGAGACAAGCACTTAGTTCTTTCCTGCTGTTTGATATCTCATCTTCCAGAGCAGGCTGCTAAGCGTTTCACAGAATTTTAGGGGTTGGAAAGGATCTCCAGAGATCATGGAGTCCAACTCCCAATGCTACCAATAGCACTGAGACTAAATCCAATAGTCCTTGTATTACCCTTGTATTATTACTGTGAATGAGGGCCACAGAAGGAAGTGTGGAAACACCTGATTTACCTGCAAAAAATAGCTGGTTTGCCTGCAAACACCTTGAGCATTGTCTCATGAGAGTTCTTCACAGGGTGAAATCTAGTGGAGTTGTATTGGCCATCCTGTGACAGTCAGCAACAGCTTGCTCTGGTGATTGACAAATTGTCCTACACAAAAGTCCTCTAATACTAACACAGTCTGTAGTTTGATTATGATCAATAGATATTGTGATAAGCCTGTGAAAAGTGCTGTTTGATTACTTCTACTTGAAGGCAGTACAAAAATGTCTCTTAATTCAAAGTATCAAAATATGAGCTGTGAAGCTGGCAGATAAATTATTAGAACACAGTCTTTGCACTGATAAACTTTTGAACTTTCATTGAACTTGTATATTAAGAATAGGCAGTTTTTCCAAGAGGAATATTCACTAGACAACCTACAATTTTTCTTTCACATACTTAAGGTAGATGTTCGATCTGGTAAGGAAATAATAGTAATTTATGTCTTTGATAATTGAGAAGGATTATAGTTCTATACACAGAAAGAAGCAGCCATCACCTGCTTTCTGAGTCACAGTTCTATTAAAGAGGTAGATACCACCTTAACTGGATGAAACTTCAGTTTGGGTTAGGAGACTAAGGAAGCTTGTATCTCCCTATGAAATGAAAATATTCCTATAAGCTTCTTACTGCTTCACACCTGCCTTAAAATTTGACACAAAATTATTAAATCCTTCCTCTTCCTCATGCCCTTTTTCTTTAAAATAAGGCGGTCGTTTCCCCTTGTGCATGCAGGAGCAGGCTCTAGGGACAACTGTCCTAATAGTTACAAATCTGTCCTCTTCAGGCTGGGCAAATTTACAATTCTCTGCCCAGCATCCTGCTCTAAACAAACTGGTACAAACTAAAGGTTTATATATAATTCATGATACAGGTTAATTTTTTACTACTGACCCTGCTGTGAAGGAAGACTGAATCCATCAAAAAACGTCATCTGCCGCCAGTGCACACACTAAAATTCCCTGACCAGGTTTGTTTCATCCTACATAAAATGCAGCTCAAGGAAATGAAATCAGCAGGGCACACATGAATGACTGATTTGCAGACAAGACACCTCTATTGGCTGTTTGGGGCATGGAGGCCATGTTTTTTTGACTCTTATTGGAAAAGGCCAATCCCTTACAATCCTGTGAGCCATGAGATCTGCAGTTGAGCACCAATGTTCAGGTAAACATACCACATGTAGGGTCTGTGAGCACGGAGCACCTGTTCATCCCATGAAAAACAGCACAGATTCAGGAAAAATGAGTTACAGTAGTGCCACTTTCCCCACTTCCCCTGGGCTCAGCTCACCTGCACGACTCAGTCAGGTTAGATGTGATGGGTAGATTGCTAACCACAGATCTCCTGCCATTCATTGGACTTTTTTGGACAAGGACATGGTGGTCTATCCTACCAAGTCCCAGTCTGACATATCAAGACCTTCCCATTTCTGCTGAAGCACCATGACCAAACTCAACTCCTGCAGTTTGTCCACTCTGCTGTTCCCTCTGGTCTGCTGCTTTACCACACTTCAAACATGACCCTCCTACCCTGAATGTACTGGAGCTCTGGAGCAGCCCTCCCTGCACCTCGCTCCTGTCTCGTCAGGAACATATAATTTTCTATCCTAATCTTTCTTTCTGGTCCAGTTATTCAGCAATTCCCACCTGTGACCTCAATCCAGACCGTTTTTAAAATGGAAATCTCCTGCTAACTAAACAGGCTTTCAATTGGTTCTATGTTAACTATTTTTAGAGTGCTGAGGACTGCCCTACTTAAAGAAGTCCTCTGCAGCAGCCGTTGCACACACTTTCTTCTGTACTTATAAATGAAATTTTCCATATTTATTTTCTTTCCTCTTTCCTATTACCTTATAGGAGCGAGTGTTGCACAGATTTCAGTGAGGTCACAGGTGTGGGATCCGGCCAAACACAGGTACCTGCAGATAGATTAGCCACACTAAAGGACCCTTATCAGAGAAAGAAGTCAGCACTGCCAATGTGGGAGCCTGTGTATCCTAAAGCAGATGTGGATTGATGAGCTAACAATTCTGAGATGAAACCCATCTCTGATGAAGGTGCCTTATGTTGGTCTCCCAAGAGGATCTCTCTGAGTGCTGATCTGCCTTTTCCAGGGTACCTTAATTTTAATTTCCATGATATTATTGTAATTCAGTTATCTGCAAGATACAAAAAAGTGTGCAACCAGAAAACCTATCTGCTTGAAGAAGGCAGATCCTCAGGCACCTCACTGCTCCCTCCAGCACTGTAGAAAGCATTCACAACTATGCTATTCCTCAAGAATTTCTTGAAAGAGCTCCTATTAGGGAGCAAACTTGGCACAGAGGCAAACGGGCTCACAACAGACCACATGTATCTGGGCAAACCCTTTGACCTACCAAATGTGTGCTGCCTACAAACCACCTTCAAGGAATGGTTCTTAAACAGCGCTTGGGGTCTGGGGTGCTGTCAGCCACCCTGGACTGGGACCATTATGAGGACTTAATCATGCAGAAGACCCTGTCCCACCACCTGGGAACACTGATGGGCATGACTTGTTTAACCCTTTCATCCGCAGTAATATTTCTCCTCTTTCTCAAAGCTTCATGCCCAGATACTGCCTACTGCTCCACCCTTGATCTCCCCAAAAGTGGTATCATTAACAGTTTTACATCCTCTTTGCTGCCAGTCAAGAGACAAGTTGCAAGCTGTACTGAAAATACAACAGCAAACAATTTCTCCACTGTTGGTTCCATTTGTTTTGCTTCTAACAGTCTCCTGGAAAGGTCAAAGGTTAGAACCACTCATGCAAACTGAGGTTTTCCTGCCAGGAGAGAAACTGGTACAGATAACTTCTTCCTTCTTCATCCAGTCACGAGTTTAAAATTGTACATGCCCTTCCTCTCTAGAATATTTGTCAAATATGTGCTTGAAGGGTTTTTTTCCATTGGGAAATGTGAAGAACTTGGAACCCAAGCCCTCAGCAAGGCTCTGAGTGCATGTGCCACCCAAAAGACAATGCAAAAGAAAAGTCAAAGCCAAAAAGAAAGCTCTCACCTCTTCAAAATAAAATAATTTGGTCTTATCAAAATTAAGTTATATAGAATGATGTTGAAATAAAATGTTATTTCTAATTTTCTTAAATTTTATTTTTTAACCAAGTGAAAAATACTTGAAATCTCAGCTTTTTCCCCTTGTTGTAGCTCTGTTACACTGTTCCTGCTTCTTGGGCAGTGGAGAATGAAGGTCTGACTACTCTTTATGTGGCAGCTGATGTGCAGAGAGACTCAAGAACAGCAGGCTGGCAATCTCCTGGGCATAAGTGTGATGACTTTTTCTACCATCTTATCTGCAGAGAGATTGAAATGAGGTAAATTTATTAGGTTTGACTTCCCAGTGGAAAAAAGTTACCATGAGACAGCTCCTCATGTATGGCAACAGCCTCACCAAAGACACTACAGCTGCCCTCTCCCACTCCCTCATTTTATTTGAGAATGTCTTTCTCCTTTCTTCTCCTTCCCCCACTCTTTGCCCTGAGGAAATCAGGATTAAGACATTTCTTTCCACCTTCTTTGAAGTATCCCAAAAGTCTTCTCCCTTCAGCAATATTGGGTACTCTAATTGCAATATGTACTTTACATGCAAATTTTAGTGATTAGGTTAAAATTAGTTTCTCCTGGAAGGTGAGCAGCAGCGTCCCCTGAAACAAAAACAATTTCTTTGAAGCAGATCAATAGCACATAAGAAAGCTTTGCTAAATTGAGTACCTACCTCATTGGGTACACTGGTAAACTTATGTACAGAAGTTTCAAGATAAAAGTAGACTGGAGAAAGTGATAATAATGAGGTAAAACTGGCATATGAGAATGTGAGAGCAACTTTTAAATTTTTTTTTTCAGTTGGTGTGTAAAGTAAAATCCTAAAAAATAGAGAACTCCAACCATTTGGTTCTCACTTGAGCTCTGTAACCATCAACAGGTTTAGGTCTCAGCGAGACTGCCATTGGTAGTTTCATTTCATAACAAAAAGTTGGTGAATCATTCTCCAGCTTTTAGAAGCCAGGAAAGAAGAGATATGAAAGTAAAAAAGATTCTAAAACAGGAAAGTGTTGATGGCTTTTTCCCCCCAGAAGACAGTTGTAGCTCACTTTTACAAATCCCTAAATTGAGACCAAAAATACAGGAGTTTCTGTACTACCTTAAGTGAGAACAGTGCACGCTGGAGACGTAGAGCACTAAATAAGACACTGACAACTCAGTTGGCTTCCTTACATAATGCCAAACGAAACTGGGTGAATCAGGCACCAAGCCGGGAGGCTCTTTTCTATTCTCAGAGCTGCTCATAAATGGCCTCGTGGCTTTTTGGCAAGTTTTTCACATCAGAAGTTTCATCTGAAGTGAAAGAGGGTTAAGGATGGGCATTTTTAAACACATCGGCCAACTATAATACATTTAATTTAAAGTTATATTAAATCTGTGGTATCTAAGAAACAGCATAACTGTGAACATTGTTTATGCAGAAGTTTGAGTCTGGATTCATACAGTAACCTGACACTCACTGGCGTGAAAATGCCTCTCTCTTCCTATCTGAAAATGGAGAATATATGAAATAACCACTGCTGTGCAGAACACACTGTAGCACCAAATCCTTCTGTGGAGCTACAAACAAGCTTCTTGTTCAAGGTTCTGCTCTGGTAAACTTTTTCCTATTTATAGGAGTGAAGAAGCTCCAGCATGAAAAGCTGAGAGAACAGTGACTGTGATAGAGCTCCAGATATTTGGGAAAGCTTTACAAAAATAGTAGTTGTGAGCAGGTAAATAGCACAAATTACGCTAGCAAGAAAAGAAGCAAAATATCTGCCTTGGATAAGCTTAGAGAGTACAAGAAAAAAAATGTCTTCAAATCATGAGGCATTGATGAACTCCAGATTAGAGGTGTTGAGGGGATGGACTGAGTCATTAGTGCTATCCCTGGAGACTGAGTGATGGGCACTGAACCAGGACGCCCAAAGTGATGCAACTTTTGAAGAGAGAGAAGTGGAGAAACAGGTTTGCTTGATTTCATTCAGCATCTGTGAAAAACACTTTTAATGCAATGTTTATCAAGTGTGTGTGTGTGTGATTTAAGATGTTATTACCTTACATTGGGAGAAGTGTTTGAGTATTGCCATAAAGCCCAGAACAGACCTTGACAATACAAAGCTGAATGTGTCCCCAACCTGTACATCGAGGAAACCTGCTAACAATTCTGCTGGGACTTGCTCATGGCTGCCTGAGTTTGTTTCCACCCCCTTCATGTTTTCAGTTGGGTAGATGTGGGAAAGCTGCTACAAGTGCTGGAGAGGAAGTCCTTCAGAAAGCTCCCTGCATCCACAGCATCCCTCCTGCCCACCTGAGTCATGGGTGTGGGGTAATGCACAAGCATCACAGAGCTGCACCACACAGCATACGTGTTCAATCAAAACAATTCACATTTGAGTACTAAATATTTAAAACAAGTAACACAGGAACAAGTTGTACCTCATGAATTATTCACAGTAATTTGGTGTTTTGAGAAGTGAATATTTGATAAACTGTCACTTGTTCATGGACCATTTGTAATCAGAAAGAGATGAAAATCATCAATACATTATTCATAACAAATTATTTGTTCATTTCTGGAATCAGGTTATCTGAGCTGTTTACTCACACTTAGGGCTTCTCTCTGCAGTCCTCCCCAGCGTTGTTACAGACAGTGCTGTGCTCCTGAGAGAGCCCAGGGCCCCTGTCACTCACCTCAGTTCCTGGTGAGCATCAGAGCCATGGAGCCATGGTGGTACAGCTACCCCTCACCCTTTCCCACTGCATGGGTGATGCTGTGGCACTGGCTGCAAACTCTGCAAATCTGGTCCCCTGGGTCTGTCTGGGGTTTAGGAGCAGAAGTGTGGAAAAACAGCACAGTGTAACTTGAGGAGGAGGGAGTGTGAAAGGAACTCTCTTCCTTGCCCTCTCCTCCTCCGGCACCAGCCTGCATCCAGGCCAGGAGGCAAATGAGTGACTTGGTGGTTCCAGGCAGTTTGCAAGGTCAGGCTTCCATGCCAGCCTGGTGGTAACACTGGCTGGACTGGTGGGGCCCCAACAGTCTTGCAGCAGTTGAGAGGTAGTCATGCCAAAAGGGTGGTGAAGGGGTCTGTTCTTTCTCCCACTAATATACATGATTACTAGACACAGAACCTGCTGGATTTTTTTAAAGAAACTTTGGTGGGAAATGCACCTTTTATTCTTTGTCCATTTTCAGTGGCCAAATGAAAAAAGGGAGCACTGTAGAAGGGACAGAGACACTGGAATAGGTAAAATCTGATATTTAAGTTCCTTCTTCCACTTTGGGCCCAAGTTTTTGCAAGAGGTTTTGATAAGCCTGCACTGAACAATGAAATTGATTAAAAAAAGAAAACCAACAGGAAACCCTTCCAAAATAGCAAAGTGGAAATTAAGACTTTTTTTAAAAGACTTTATTTAAAAAACCCAAACCAAACAAAGAACCAAACCAAATACAGAATTCATATGACTTTAACTAAAAGCAGAGCCTGTGTGGTGGTGTTTACAAGCCCTGAAGGATGGGTGACAACCTTTCCCTTTACAGAAGATGCCAGGAAGAAGAATGCAGATCTTGCAGAAGGAGCTAGTAGGTATATCACATTTTAAAATGCCAGATGTTCAAGCCATGGCTCTTAGTATTTCATTTTGGGACCTATTTCATTGATATTCTTCCTTTCTCTTCTCATTTAGAGCAAACAGAGGCAGAGGAGAGAGCCTGGGGATCTGTCACTCATCGGGACCTCGAAAGTTGGTTGCTTGCAAAATCTTTCTGGAAATTTGAAGAGTGAATGCAGCTCTTTGTCTTGTGTGTATACCATTGCAGGCAAAGCTGTTGTCCATCAGTTCTGGAGTTGCTTAGGCTTGACACTCATAAACAGCCCTACTTCTCCATATACACACCTTTGTCTTGTGCATGTTTGGGAGAAGAAAGCTTCACCACAGCAAAAATGTAACATCAAGTTAGTGTAGCCATCAGCACAGCTATAGAGAGGGTAAGTAGGGGCTTTACTAAAGGCTGCGTGGTAAACTTCCCTCCATTATCTGCTGGGTCCCAGCCTGAAACAAAGGCTGAAAATGACTGACACATAATTATACACCAGCATCAAAAATAAAACAACATGATCCAGACTCAAGCTTCAACTCTGAATGAGCATTTTTTCCTCCACGACTGGAGGTGTGCAAGGTGGGAGAGCAGCCCCCTCCCCTCCTCTTGAAGTCTGTACCCAGCTCTTCTTCCACGGTTGTAGAAGCACAACTCCAGTCCCAGGGATGCTCTTGGAGATTGCCCCTGCCATGGATTTCTGTTTAAGGAACAGGCGCTACATACAGAGATGGTCTCTGCAACAACTTGGAATAGTTAGGCAGGGTGTGTGATACCTGCAGCATAATGATAAGCTGGTAGCTGCCAGCAAATTAATTAAAATAGCCTGATAAATGCACCAATGTTGAGAAGTATATGAGTGCTTCAACCCCAAAGGCTGATAGGAAAGAAAGGTACCCATTCAGAAATAATAGTGCATTAGCTGTTCCCTTCCTGAATTAATATTCTCGGTCAGAAGCGATACAGAGGCTGCTCTACCATTCTTTGGTACCAGAATATATGCCAAAAAGAATGTGGTTGGTGATGAATAGTATTTGTCTTCGATACAGGATTTGAACAGGAATAGATACAGAAAGAGACGTGAGACAGGATGTATTCAGAGGATGACGATGGGGAATTTTTAGCACTGAATGTTAGCATATTCTGTATACGGAAGGGAAAAAAAAAAAGGCAGCTGTCTTGGATCTGGCAGATGTGTAGGCATTTCTTTCCAAACTAATATTTTCTAGAAAGATAGGGGGACACATTTAAGAGCTGCCTTTCTCTTTCCCAAGGCACTGTCTGTTTTCTGTTTTTATCTCTTGGATTCAATGGGACAATGAATAGCTTTGTCTGCCCAGCCCTCTATCATCATTAAACAAACTGCATGAGGATAGTTCCAATAATGCACAGAAAGGGCTTTCCTCTTAATGGGATCAGGACTGAAATTAAACCATTCACATAAGTAAAACAAATACCAGCACTCTTCAAAATCAAAACCTGTATCTAGCAGCTCTGCAAATTGCAAATATTCCCAGACTTCCACACTTTAAACATGGGTTCTTGTCTAGCACCTACGGGTGTTGGGGATCTGATACCGGCACTCAGCTGACAACTGCGGTGGTAAACGGTGTTAGGAGTTCTTTGGCTGTTTGCTGTCACTCCCTGCTGAGCAACACAGCTTGGACAGCAGGACTGGCAGAACGAAACCTATGACTCTGTGCCCTTCTTTCAGCAGGTTAAGAGGATGCTGAGGGGGCTGGGCTTGTACAGCCTAGAGAAGAGAAGGTTGCAAGGGGAACTCATTTTTAAAAGGGTAGACAATGCCAGGACAAGGGCAAATGGATTAAAGCTAAAGGAGGGAAGGTTTAGATTAGATATTAGGGGGAAGTTCTTTACAGAGAGAGTGGTGAGGTGCTGGAAGAGGCTGCCCAGAGAGGTGGTGGATGCCCCATCCCTGAAGGTGTTCAAGGCCAGGTTGGATGGGGCCCTGGGCAACCTTGTGTAGATCCAGACCTGGAGGTTGTTGGCCCTGCCTGTGGCAGGGGATTGGAACTGTATGATCCTTGGGATTCCTTCCAACCCATGCCATTCTATGATTCTATGATAATGCATGGTTGTGCCCTGGAGCAGCTGAGGTAGGATGACACACTCTTTCCTACACACTCTGCTCCTGAGAAGTTAACTTCCAGCAAGAAAGCCAAAAAGGCAACTGTGGTAGAACTCTGCAGCAGTATTTTCCAGAGCTTGTCTTTCAGAGCCTTAGTGCTGTAGATTAATTTCCTATGTGCCTTTGTTAGAGGATAATGAACCATTATTTATGTCAGGATTATGTGATTTCAAAAGTCAAAGAGATCACCAGAAAACTGAAAAGGTTATATTTTATTTGCACAATTGGTACAATAAAATAGTAAAATTATAATTTATTTGCCATTTTGATGACAATATTTTTTGAATGTGGCATGGTATAATGATGACTGTGTATTTCATATAATCTGCCATGTAGCACTGAAAAGCAGCCTATTCTGGGGTGGACTGGAGCCGGCATTCTACATGAGCGTTTTAAGCAGAAACAGTGTCATCTACCTAATACTGTCTAATTATAAGCCCTTCTCACATATCTTCTTGTATTTGAAGCGTCATTGTGTGACATTTAAACAAGGAAAAAACTGTAAGATTAAGTTGAACAGTTCTTAACTTATTGAGCACTCAAAGACATCTATGATGTGATGTCAGGAGCAATTATTATGGTATTTATTTATTTATTTATTTATTTATACGACATCTCCCTGAAGAGCCTTTTGGAAGCTCTCTTGGATAACTCATCTCATTTTTGCTTTAAAAGACTTGGAATGAAAGTAAGGTAGGAGAGAGGCAACTTCCTCTCTGTGTTTTTTTGCATAGAGGGATTAGAAAATAAGGTTCAAAAAAACCCAAACCAAAAATACGCAGCAATAGCCCCAGACTCCTCAATGGATGAACAGTACAGAGAAAGGAAATACATAAATAAAGGTGCAAGCATTAGTCAGAGAGGCATTCTTGTCTGAGAAAGGACCGAATGTGTCTGAACCGTTGAATAGGGACATTCAGAAACAACTGAGCAGCTTGTAAAACTTTGATTTTGTTGCAGTTTTGTGAGACTGTGCTGCTGAGACGGTTTTTGTAAGCAGCACTTACAGTTTTCTGCCAACCTCAGTGTAAACTTTGGACAATTCAAGGCCACAGTTGCGGCCGAGAGATGGTCACAGCACCTGTGAGAATCACATATAGGAGAAAACAACCCAGAAGCAGCTGCATTTTGCCACCGGAGAAGGGAGTGAGAAGATGTAAGGAGCTGTGCAGACACCAAGGCCGGGGAGGGTGAGGGAGGAGGCACCCCAGGTGCTGGAGAGAAAGATGCCCCTGCAGCCCATAGGGAAACCCATGGAAAAGGCCGAGACCCCACCTGCAGCCCATGGAGGGGCTCCACGCTGGATGGAGCAGGTGGAGACAGAGAAGATGCTGTGACTTTACGCTGGGATAAGCCCCTGCCAGCAGTTGCAGCCATGAGGAGAATTAGAGACCCAGAGACGAGTGAGAGAGAGTTTTGCATCAGAACAGGTTTGCTGTGGGAAGCTTATAACCCCATGAAGGGGGAAGAAGGGAGTGAAATCATGAGAGTGAAGTCTGCTAAGAAGGGAGCGGGGAGCGGGGGGAGGTAGAGGTGTTTTAAGATCTGGAAAAGGAAAACATCTCATGAAGAAGTAACTGAGAACCCCATTTTTCCCAGTCCCTGCCCCCCTGTGCTGTGAGCGGGGGGAAGAAGGGAGCAAAATCATGGCTACAGGGAAGTTTGCTTAGAATGGAGGGGTGGGGGGAAGGTGCTACCGAGAACCCCATTTTCCCCAGTACCTGCCCCCACCCCATGCTGTGAACGGGGCGGGGAGGGAAGAAGGGACCAAAATTCTGGCTAGAGTCTGCTAAGAAGGGAGTGGTAAAAGTGTTTTAAGATCTGGTTGCGTTTGTTTTAAGATTTGGTCGCGCTCCCAACTCTGGTTTCACTGTTGTTTGTAGTGTAGTGTAATAAATTAGGTAGTTTTCTTTCTTCACTCTGTGTTGAGTCTGTTTTGCTTGTGTCATTGACAGAATGACCTCTACCTGTCCTTATTTTGACTCCTGAGCCTCTTAATATATATTTTCTCCCCTGTCCAAGTAAGAAGGGGAGTAATAGACTGACTTTGGTGGGCGTCTGGCTTCCAGCCAGGGCTAAACCACCACAGATTTGTTTCAAAGTAACAAATTCCAAATTTCTCCTAGAATAGTACTTGGTGTCAGCTACAGGGTCAACCTAGAAATAGATTAGTATTTCTATAAAATTATTATAGATACAAACTCTGCCAGGAATGTATCACTGGTCTGTCACTGGCCTCCCAGATACAGGAAGAAGGGCAACAGAGGAAGAGATGTAAAGAAGGCAATGCAACAATTAATGGTACAGCTTATTTCTTGGACATGATGGCTGACAAATGTCTTGCCAAATAACCACCAAACTTACTAGGTATAATACTATGTACGACAGATTTGGGTTTATTAGGTACTCAAAAAAGTATAGAATTATCAGTCATAGAAGATTAATTTGGACAAAAAAATTTAGTTTAAATAGAGCAGAGTCAAAGAATAACAGGTATAGAACACTGCCCATGTATAAATTTAAACTGGAAACTAAACAAAAAAAGTTGTTGATATTGTGCTGAAGAAATTGACTATGTAGAATCCACCAATAATATTAAGTAAAGAACAAAAACTATTTGAACTGAGAAGAGAGAAAACAACTTTTCTTGAAAGACTTTTGAAATTGCTGCATAAGCTGCCACTTTCAAAGAGCTTTTAGGAGTAAGCAAAGAACACACAAAATGTCAAAAAACCTACTAGGAAAAAACTTCACTGAGCTCAAAATTCAGGTTTAGCTCCACCTTACAAAGAAAATTAGGAACAAAGTGTGAACATATAAATAAGGAATAAAAGGAGTGGAATAATGGGGTAAAGGGCTTGCTCTGCAGTTAGACAAAGTACAGACCAGAGAAGTATGACTTCAACGTCAGTTTGCTGTGGTTTCAATAGAATCATAGAACATCCTGAGTTGTAAGGGACCCATAACGATCATTGAGTCCAACTCCTGGCTCCACACAGGACCAGCCAAGTCAGAGCATGGCAATGAGTGTATCATCCAGATGCTTCTTGAACTCAGTCAAGCTTGGTGTTGTGACCACTTCCCTGGGGAGCCTGTTCCAGTGCCTGACCACCCGCTGTGCAAAGAAGCACTTCCTAGAAAGAAGATGTTGAGCAAGGAGGTAAGAATGGGTAGGCTAATGCCAATGAAGATTTGGGAACAGAGCTCACCACAGCTAAGACTGAAATAAAACTTTAATGATGATGTAATGTATTCAAACCAAGAGGAAGGAGGGCAGTCAATTGCCACCCAGAGCAGTAGAAGATCTGGTACACTTCCAGGAGCAAGGACTCCTTTGTAATACTTTTTCCAGTTACAGTAATGCTGCATGACTGAAGAACAGCACACAGGGTCTCTGTATTTAAGCATAAAAGAAAAAAAAGACTTGAACAACAAGGTTGTTAGACTCATTTCAGAATTATAAAAGGCCTTTGACAGCAGACAGTGCATCTGATACTTTAGAAAGGTAATTACAAGTGGGCAACTTATTATCCTGCTTTACTAAAGTGTTATTTTTTTTCTAAAAAGAAGTTTGATTTTATGGTATCTCAGTAGAATGTATTATCTACCTATAATTTAATATTGTGCCACATGAGAAATTATTAGAATGGTGAAAATAGGAGTGAGTCAAATTTTAAGATACACATTAAACTAGCTACAAGAGCGATAAAGCAACCTATCTCTATGATGGAGAACTACAGGTACAAAGATTTACCAACACAGGTTCTTATCAATACATTTCCGTGCAGATATTAATTAATTCTCTTACCATGACACAGAAAGCAGGGCTGTGGAATGAATGTCAATCAGAGTATCACAGAGGAAAAAAAAAACCTGAAAGTAAGGGAGATTCAGGCCACAAAACAGGATTAAATTCAAACACTCATATGCAAGATCAGGAACTTGGAAATTATATAAATTACTGCTAAAAATGGGGAGCTCATCAGCTGGAAACGGTGTAATAGGAGAAAGATGTCAATACCCTGATCTCTCTGAGAATGCCAATATCCTGCTACTACTGCCATGTGGCCCCATAAGAAAAGCAAATACAAACCAAGGATGTATGAGGAACAGCAATGCCACGAGATGAGGCCTTGAGGACACAAAATCCACAGACAGTTCTGGCTGCTGTCTTTCAAGGAACATCAGTCAAAACAGGAACAGATACAAAGAAAGGCAACTGGCAGAGTGCTAGGGGATGGGACACCCCTTGGGGAATGGAGGCAAATATTTGTCTAGTTTAGTAAATAAATGCTAGTACAGACTAGAGCTGCCTCTCTATGTACCCCTCCCAGCGTGTACTGGGAAAAAAGAGGTGTTATTTAAGCTAAATGACATACTAGAAGGAGAGCAAAGGACATCAAGATGTCATAAATACAGACAGGCGGAAAATCAGAAGGAAGTTTCTAGCCATCTGAGTAGTGACCTTCTACAATAAACTTCCAGTAGAAATACTGGGAGCAAGAAATATAACTGTCTCTAGGAGAGGTTCAGGATAAAGTCATGAAAAGGGTAGTATGAGATGTGGTTTTGAGGCCACAGGACTAAATTCAGAGTCCTCCAGCATGCCATGTATCCTCCCATCCTCCATTGTCATGGCTTAACCCCAGCCAGCAACTAAACCCCATGCAGCTGCTTGCTCACCCAGCTGTGTCCCCTCACAACTCCCTGTACACATCCCAGGCTTTTCACTTGGTGGAGTGGTGTGACAAGCAGAAAAGGCCATGGATCTGTGTAAGCATTGCTCAGCAGTAACTAAAATACCCCAATGTTACCAGCTCTGCTTTCAGCACAAATCCAAACCACAGCTACTGTGAAGATTAACTTTACCTCAGCCAAAACAAGCACAACTGTGAAGGACATGGAGAAACAGAATAGAGAGCAAGGTCCTGATGGATGCCTGTCCTCTTAACTGCCCCAAACTGGTGCATCCACAGTCAGCAAATGCCTACAGAGTACAACGTAATAATGCATGGAATTAACATTTTCTACATTTATAGAGCTTATCACACAGGCTGATTAAGTGTCAGCAATGTTTTTCCTGATTTATACCTTCCCAGAGTCCCTGATGATCCTTTGTGATTTTGTTTACACATCCATGAATGCAAACACACATAAATTACAATTTTTTGGACTAGAAAAATGAAAATGCTTCAACTAAATTACTATTTGTTGTGGATGAAAACTTTACAGCAGTTGGTACTGTTCTCTTGATACTTCATGGCCCAGGGCATCCTGACCTGGCCCTCACCTCTAATGTATTCACTTTCTGCCAGCTGGAGTGGCTGCCCTGTTATGGTGCTGCAGCTCTGCTGGACAGCCCTGGGAGAAGTGATGGCTCAGGAGGTGGGTAACATCCCTTTCACAGCTGAAGCACAGCTGGGGTTGGATGTGATGCCTGCACACAGTGCCAATGGACATTGATGAGAATCATCTACTGTCCCACCTTTGGCGGCACCTTAGTGGAGGTGGAGGGTTAAGTGGACATGAAGACTGAAACACCAGTCACCAGGAGTGTCCCAGATCACCTCTGAGGCAAACAAGCTGGAGCTGCATTTGCAGGGCTTGCCTTGTGCCTACTGTGCTGCTGACAGAGGTACCCACAGCTGTACCATTCAGTGCCTTTCCTCAGTTCGCTTAAATAATTAAACACCGTGTATAGTGCACACAGCATGTAGTGAGAACAACTCCACCACCCCCTCCCCACGTACACAAAACTTTCATTCCTCTCCTGACAAGGAAGTCTCTTGTCATCTAGTATGGTGTCGTTAAATTGACGTATCTTGGTAAATCTTACCTAGCAGCTGACATTAAACTGGGATGTACTAAAGAGATAATGGCTAGCAATATTGCTTCCTCAGTTTGCACAATGACTTATTTAAAAACAGAATAAGCATTAACGGGTTCTGCAAACCTGCAGCTTTCAATTGCCAGAGCACTTCTGTATAATTCTTCAAAGAAAAATTGTGACTTGCATATAGTGCTTCTGTGTGAGGGGGAAAAAACGGTTTCAGTTTTCATATGTTATAGCACTGTAGGTAAAGATGTCATTTCTTCTCATGTTGTATCCTGTCCCAGAACCAATAAATATTTTAAGCATTTAATGCGTTTATCAACTCTGCTGTACAAAAAGTACAGAAGAACCTATGCAGTGGTGTCAAAGACATCTCATGTATTAAGGGAGTCTGAGTAACCTCTTGGGTGCTTCTCCACCTTGAAATTTAACTTTACATCTTATCCATCAACTGAGTGAGAAGTGACAACAGTTCCCTGCTCTCCAAGGTAACCATGCACTGGTTTGGCTGGTAGGAATGCAATCACTTCAGCAGTGTGCATTTCTTCATGCTGTGAAATTTCACAGATTACTCTTATCAAGAAAATATGAGAAAATTATTAAGGATGCAATATCTCATTTAATGATTCAAACCCACCTTCAGCTAAATTGGTCCAGGCAAATTTGTCCTGGCAAATTCAGTCCTTTCAAATAATAGCTTGCACTTATAAAATACATTTCTTCAATAGTTTTCTTTAATGTTAAGATTTTTAAGAGAGAGATTACGAAAGTCAGGAACCTCAGTATGACATTACATAGGACTAAACTATTTAATTTATGAACTCCACTGAAAAATCCCATTCTGGATTTGTACACTAGAAATTCTTGCATAAAAAAATAGAAGAAGAAAAAAAGAAAAAAAACTCTTGTTATTTTACTCTATGTATATAGACAAACAAGCATGTATACACAGTCACAGGCATGCACAGGCATGGACATACATGACAGAATGTAGTAGTGTGTCAATTAAATCCACTTATATCACTAAGATGGGAGACATCATCAGTACAAATGAGGATCACAATATTGTCTTGGAAGCATTAGATGATCTAGGGGATGACTTCAATACAGTTAGGATTAAATTTATAGTCAGAATGAAGGTGATATGCTGAGACATCAATGGCAGGAACTTTGGTCAGAAAAAATAAAGTCACATTGGCTGGGAAAAAAACACAGATGGAAAGGAGTGGTCCAGGTGGCAGTCACTCTTAGATCCTCTTCTATTGTGCATCCTTTGTAAGGTCAGCTGGTGTCTTCTATGGCCTGGTTGTTTTATTAACAGCTTTTCTAGATCCCAGTCAGCCTTCTGTCCAGACAGAACAGGAGAGTTAGAAACTGGAAATCAGCATTCAAACTGTATTATTTTTAATTAGTTTTTTTAAAGATCAATCTGTATATTTTCATATATATTGAGTACATCAGATATTAAACCAAGATCTCATTAATTTTAGTCCTCTTTTTTTTTTTCTTGTAGTATATCTAATGACATTTCTACTGTTAGGAACTGATCCCATGACTTTACTTAGTCCTAATGAGTTCAGTCCAATTTTGTCCTTTTTCCTCTCTTCTCTTCTCTTTCCCATTGGATCTAGCACAACTTCCTTGTTACTTGCAGCATTTCTTTTACTCAGGCTACCTAGTTCAACATAGTTTCAAAATCCTTCAACTTTTCTGTAACCATGTTTTTGGCCCCTAAGTTCAAGGTTTTGAAAGGAACTCCAGATTTGTGAAGGTCCTTCAAGCTAACTTTGGGGTCAAAGCAACCCAGACACTTCGTAGTGGGACTGAGTGCAATGCAGAGGATCTCTGCAGAGTCCCCACAAGCAGGGTGAAGGGCTAACTCTTACATGCAGAAGGATAACCTGAGACCACTGCCTGATTTGCATAGCCACTGATGAGCCCTTGTGCAGTCTGGGAACTTGGCAAGCATTCATTATGGCCTAATGGTCCTGCAAAGTGCTACCTGGTTCTTCCTTATTGCTGTGCTTTTGTGTGCTTCATTATTTTCTGAGGAATAATTTGGTTTGATTTATTTAATAGCGGGAATCAAGAAGACATACTTACTTACTTTAGGCTTAGCCCAAACACTGCAATCATTACCAAACTCTTACATGACCCATGACCCTGGGTGACGACCTTTGGATACTGTCAAGCTTGACCTCTACCTGCACAGCAACCTACATCTCCCATCTTCAGTTTCCACAAAACAAAAACCTGTTGGGGATTGTAAGGAGAGGCGAGAGAAAAAGAAAGAGGGAGTCTTAAATGAGAGTATGCTAAAGCTGACTTACCTCAGAAGAAATGCAAGGGTAGTACAGGCAGTTGAGGAATTCCTACAGAGACTGCTGTCATTTTAACCTGCACAAACTTATGCTTTTTATGTCCTGAGGCTCTGCAGCTAGAAAGTGTCATTTTGCTGCAAATATTCATCAGAGGTTGGTGGAAAGACCATCATGCTACTTAGCATTACCAGGTCATGCCACAGAGTGAAACCCAGGTCACTGGGGAAAAAAAACCACTGAAAGATGACATTAATTTACCAGAACAGGGACTAACCTCATAGATGATAAAATTATAGTGCTTAATATCCAATCTCAAAAGTTATTTAGGTGTGCTCATTTCGTACAGTCACTGGTAACTTTTGACAACGTACTTCAGATTATCAGGTCATGGTGTTTCTTTTGCCCCTGAAGTATCTCTCGATTTATTTCTCAGGCACAACTGTGAACTGCAAGTGTCACTTCTACATCTCCTCAGATCAGGAGCTTACCTACCCCTTTGCCCTGATGTGTTTGCTACCATCTGACACCTCTCCCATCACCTCTGCTCCCTCTTGGGGAGTGTAAGGGAAAAAAGAGAAACTGGGTGCTTAGGAAGGGGAACACTAATTTTCCCACTTAAAAGACTACATTCCTGTTATTTTTATATGATGTCTACAGGCTTTCTAAGGCACACATAGGTAGGATGACAGGGAGATCCTTGTTAAAGGATATTGGAATAAATAATAAATACATTATGAAAATAACCCAGGAAAACAAGTATGCTCTAAGAGCAAATGGAGTGAACTGCTGCCTGCCAGCCTTTTTCAACCCTCCCTGCCTGTGGAAATCAAACAGGAGAAGGACTGCAGCTCAAAAATCCCTACACCCTCCAGGAGCCCAGCAGTCTGCATGTTGGAGGGTCTCCTGCGGCCTGTGGCAGGTACCCATCCCTCCCATCCTGACAGAGGACTGCAGCTTTCAGCACGGCTTCATTATGAATATCCTCATTAGCCACAAACTTGGCGTTCCCATCCTCCTCACCTTCATGGCAGGGAGGCTTTTTCGTGGGATGTGAGATCGCATCTCTACTCCCCTCTCCTCTCTGCAGAGACAGGAGGTAAGAGGGTGGGATTTGGGATCTCTAGGGAGAGACCAGCCCTGCTGCCGTGGGGGCCGTGAGGTCCTGTGGTGCTGCACCACTTGCCGCTGAGCAGACCCCAGCAATTCCCAGCGCAGCTTCCCAGCCAGCTCTAACACTGGTGAGTTGCTTCATGCAAAGTCATCACAATCCCCAGGTAAACTCCAGTTTCCTCTTTATCAGGTTTAGCTGGAAAACAAAACAATTAATTAAAAAAGCAAAACACAAGGCCTAAACATTATTTATGCCCCTAATTACCTCATTCTAGTGGGTATTTTAGTCCCTGTCTGGTCAGAACATTAATTATCTTCACAAATACAGCAAAAGTTAAATAATAAGCACTGAGGGCTAGAGAAGCATTGCGACTATCAAGCTTAAATGAACATATAAATTTTATTAATGGATGCTTTATACAACTCCATATATTATAAATCAAACAAAAATCCTATTTCCACCTTCTAAGGTTGCAATGAAAAAGCTTTAACATTATTGAGGATAATTTTTATTAAGTTTAAAACTCCTTTTTTGAAGTAATGAGACTGTTACGGGGATAATTTAATCTGGTTTGTCATGAGGCACCTCAGCTTGTTAAATAAGTTAATAAATGACTATGCATTAATCAAAGTGACAAAGCTATGAAGAGCTGGGGATGGGAGACAATTTCGGTGATAGCATTAATTAGTATTTAATTAGAAACTTAGGGGCCATAAATAAAAAAATATTGGGAGAGACATTTATGCAAATTGCTCTGGAAGTGTGTGGAGCTGTATTTGCTTTAGGAAAAAAGCCTTCCTTCCCTCCTTCCACCCTTCCTTCCTTTCTCTTTTTAATTTTTTCCCCCCACACTGCATGCAGCAGAGTTGCAGTGACATCACATGGATAGAAATGAGCTTATCTGGGTTTCATATTTTTTCCCAATTAGGGGGCTCCGCACTTCTATTGTGCTTTTTACTCTCCGGCTTGAACAAAAGGGTTTTCTGAGATGCTTGGTTTCTAGAGAAACAGAGAGAAAGAAAAAAACCCGAAGAGAGAAAAGGGAGAGGATTTTTATTTCTGCCGTTTTACTCAAGATGTGCGTCACCTTTCTCTGAGGAAGAATTGATGTCACAACGATGCTGCTGCAATTCTCTGTACACAGCAACCTCTTCTGTTCACAAGCAGGAGCTTCGTTCGTTATCTCACATTACAGAACAGAAGCAGCATTTATAATTACAGCTCTTTTGTTGTTTCTCCCCACAAGGTGCCTATTTCGAAACAGACAATTCCGGCTAGCAAAAGAGATAATATATTCTCTAACATATTTCAGGCAGGTTTTGCAGAGGAGCAGACTGTATTATTTGTTGCATTTACACAAGAAGGTTACCTGCAGTAAAACTGCTTTTTCTTTTCACCAGTCTATCTCCGTCATGGCTCATTTATGTGTGAACATGACTGACTGAAGCCAACATTATCCGCAATTGACAAGTGCCAGACCTACAGTTCAATCAGCCTCTTCCTTAAGATAATGCCAAGGGCCAGCTGTTTGAAGTAGTGGGACAATAAAGTGGAGGTAGACAATCAGGGTCAAATTGATCCAATTCCCTGTGTATAAAAGGGATTCTGCCTAATAATACACAGCTCTTTTTGCTCTCCAAACACATTAGACCTTAAACAGGGACCTGGCCTTCAAGGAAATGTGTGACTGACATGAAAACACTGAATTTTTAAGGTGGTTTCTTTAGCCATTTTATTCCAAGGCCTTTCATCAAGAGCACAGTGCAAACCCAAGTCAGGATGCACCTGGTGCCTGGGGTCTTTTGGTTATTTTTACTGCGATGTTTAGACCGAAGAGCCCAGTGATGACACAGAGTTCATTCTCCTTTTTTCTTTTGTTTTATATTTGTTTAACAAATCATTTGCATCTGTTAATAAAATTAAACCTGAGAAATGAATAAGAGGCAGCTCCTTCCAGTGATGCTCCCAATTCCCATCGCCAATATAGCAAACTGAGCTCCTGAATACATTTCTTTATATTAAGTCTCCACAGAACACAGCAGTTAACACAAATATTCCTTCAAAATTACCAGCTGCTTCTGTACTGCAATACATATCAGGTCTGGAATTTAATAAGATATTTCACTGAAATTCCAGAAGCTAAAGACCTGAGCAGTAGTCACTAAAGACTCAAGAGAAATTTTGGCACCTTTAAGCATTAAGATACCATACTTTTACATATTGCCTTTCTTCCATTCCCTAATTAATAAGCCCCTGGAGTTGCATGTTTGTGGTTTTTGGTTTGGGGTTTTTTTGTTTGTTTGGTTTTGGTTTTGGTTGTTTGTTTGTTTGGGTTTGTTTTGTCAGTTTGGGGGTTTTATTTTTTTGGTGGGTAGAGACATCTACGTAATTCAGTAATCAGAAAGCTTTTGGTGGGGTTTTTAAACCTCTGTTTCTCATTTCCAGGCTACAAGCTACTTAGCGTATTGAATGAACAACAAAATCAGTGTTATTACCTTCCAGCTCTAGTACAAGTCCAAAAACTGAAAGCCAAGCCTGCTGTGCAGTCCATGAGCTCTATGTTGGATGGTTCTGTAGTAATTCTAGGATTTTAAAAAATGTTCTGTGAACCCAGTAAAGAAGATAACACATTCAGTATTAATTTTTTTGTCTGCAAGGCCTGGTCTGCTTGGGGGTCTTGCAGGTCTGGCTGGTCCCTCTGGGCTGCATGTCCACAGAACTTGGAGATCTGCAAACGCCTGCTACGACTCTCATTTGCTTCAGTTCCCACCTTTCCTCATGTGTGAATAGAGCCTGGAGTATTCTCTGAGAGAAAAAAAAACCCAAGGAGGAAGAACAAAAGAGCTTGGCTGCCTAGCTCTCTTCTCAGGACGGCCTTGGCAACCTTCCACACATTCCTAGCAAAACTCTGGTTTGTCTGCAAAGTGGCCAAATACAGGTTAAGACAGTGTGGGCAGCAGAAATGAGATCAAATGAGGATTTGAATGCACTTTACTGAGTTCCAAATGCCCCTGAGGGTGTTGGGCTGCAACCAATGGGAGCTGGTGCACTTTGGTGGCTGGGGTTCTTTGTAGACACAGCATTTTTTGAAATTCCTCTCACTCTATGGCTTTTTTGTGCAAGCTTGCATGCCCAATGAGGGTGCTTCCTCTAAAAGATATGGTATTTCTGAGTGTTTCTCAGTGGACAAGGATTTAACCTCTGTCATACTTTTGCTCATTTAATGAAAGCGTGTGTTTGGCATAAGAAATCGACAGCAGGGCGCGGGGCTTGGTCCTGTATCTCTGCAGGCAATTGTGGACTCAGTCCAGGTCTTTCCATCACACCAAATACCAGAGCATGCAGCCCTCCTGGAGGAAGCACACTGAGCATGGTCGCTATTGCTGGTGGGTAGTCATAAATTTAGAGTGACTGTTTTGGACATGGAAAGGCTCCTGTGGTTGGGGCAGATGGTGGGTTATGTCAATAGGGAGCACAACTGAACACCATTGGGAGAAACCCATTTCTCTTTACTAATGAAGAAAGGAAACCTCAAGAACTTTGTAGCCCTTATAAATAGCAACCAGTCAATTATGTTTGGTGAAAAACTTAAATAATAATAATTAGCATAGAAATTATATCTATGCAGGTAAAAATCACTACTGCAAACACCATCTAAAGGGCTTGTGTCACATTAGCAGGGCCTGATATATCAGAAAAATTGGTTGTACCATTTGCCTTTATAGCAAGGCAGCTAAACTTCCTGGAGAGCAGTATACGCTTTGAGGATTACACACAGCACACCACATAAACACAATCCAATATTTACAACGTTTACCAAATCACATATCCAAGGATTTGCTCTGTATGTTATCTTTGTAGTGTTCTCAGTTAGAGAGGCTCCAGGATTTAGGACACGTGCATAGGCTCCACACTTCTGAGTAGCAGATCCTCAGACAGCACTTTTCTAAAGAAGAAAAATGATTGCACAGTGCCCTGGTTTTGGCTGAGACAGAGTTAATTTTCTCCCTAGTGGCATATATAGTGCTGTGTTTCACATTTAGGATGAGAATAACATTTAGAATACACAATGTTTTGGTTGTTGCTAGGCATTGTTTACAGCAAGTCACAGACTTTTCAGCTTCTCCTATCACCCTACCAATGAGGAGGCTGGGGTTGTAAAGTAGCTGGGAGGACACGTGGCCAGGACAGCTAACTCAAACTGATGCAAGGGATATTCCATACCATATGACATCATGATCAGCATATAACTTGGGAGAAGCTGTCTGGGAGCATTACTTTGGCTCATGAACTAGCTGGGCATTGATTAGTAGCGGTTGAGCAATTGTGGTCTGTGTATATTCTAATCTTAGTCTTAATTATATTATTTTTCTGTCCTATTCAACTGTGGTCATCTCAACCCACAAGCTTAACCTTTTTTTCGGTGATATTCCCCCATCCTGCTGGGAGGGGCAGTGAGCAAATGGCTGTATTGTTGTTTTAGCTGCCTGCTGGGTTAAACACACAGGTAGTACTTCATTGTATTATTAGTAGGTCTTCTCAAATGAGATACAAGAATTAGGTGCTTAACAAATCTAACCCTGTTTAAATTTTTGTGAAGCACTCTATCAAACTGTGAGTCCACAGCTTAATTCCTTCCAACAGCATGAGGAAAAGAAGAAAACTGAAAACAGAGGACTAAGCTGTCTTTAGGATACAACTTGAGCAGTTTGCAGCAGGCATTGTATCATACAGTTGCATTCAAAAGTAGAGAACTAGATGTGATGGGACAGCAAGTACCTCCCAATCCTACCCACTTTTGAATTTACATTATGAGAACAGATCTAATTATAATACTAGAAAAATTTATACAGACAAATAAATTATACCTTTCCTGAGCTTTATGTATCCACACTGATGGCTAGTCAAAAAATTCTAATTACCTTTCTAGTTCCAGTAAACACTTCAGTATACATTGGAACTTGGCGAGCTTCCACAGTTTAAAAATTTTATTGGAGAGGTAAAGTCATGTACAAGGCATGTAATTGCATATTGCTCTTCCTTTTCATTTGCTGTTCCCTGCTTTGATGTGTTTAAGTTTGATTTTCATGTGTATGGCAGGATGAAAACAAAATCTGGGATGGAAAAGTCGAAGCAAGAAACAAGGTAGTCGCTAAAGTCCTGCACTTCTGTTCAGGCAAGTGATGGAACCACATGTGGATACAAACCCAAGCCAAACATAATTTTTGGCATCTGTTCTAAACTTTAAGCTAATCAGGGCTCATTAATTTCACTGTGATCTCCATGCCTTCAGAAGGAAAGTGGAAACATCACGAAGCACAGCCCTCATACCATGGCTGCGACACAGGCTGGTTGTGTTAGGAGCTGACATGAGGATCATTTCAACACAGGCTTCTCTCTGCACTGTGGTGCTAGGGAAGTTGAAATACTCAAAATGGATCATTTTAGCAAACTTTCATAGCAATTCTTAGGAAATGGCTAAAGGCAAAGATTGCACATGTGGCTCCACGGAGGGGAGAGATGTAGACAGCAGGCATATTGCCCCCATGTGTGACTTTGTCACACATCTGAAGGCTCTGTGTGCCCAGTTACACACCTCCATACCCATTCCACATCCATATATGTGTGTCTAATGTCACATCTTAAAAAATCAGCTCTTATTTCTAAAGCATATATCTATGCATATACATAGCTATGGGCTGAAGTGACATAATACCAGTCACTACACTGAGTTACTGTGTGTGTTTACTGATCTTGCCTGGCCAGATCAAGGGAGCAGGTCAAGGGAGGCGATTCTGCCCACTACTTTGTTCTCGTGAGATCCCACCTCAAGTACTGCATCCAGTTCTGGGGCCCCCAACATACATGAAGCTGCTGGAGCAGGTCCAGAGGAGGGCCATGAAGATGATGAGAGAGCTGGAGCATCTCTTCTGTGAAGACAGGCTGAGAGAGTTGGGATTGTTCAGCCTGGAAAAGAGAAGGCTCCAAGCGAGACCTACCAGTGGCCTTCTGATACCTGAAGGGGCCTTCAGGAAAGCTGGGGAGGGACTATTATAAGGGCATGGAGTGACAGGACAAGGGGTAATGGCCTTAAGGTGAAGGCAGATAGATTTACATTAGACATTGGGAAGAAATTCTTCCCTGTGAGGGTGGTGAGACCCTGGCACAGGCTGCCCAGGGAAGCTGTGGCTGCCCCCTCCCTGGCAGTGTTCAAGAGCAGGCTGGATGGAGCCTTGAGCGACCCGGTCTAGTCAGAAGTGTCCTTCCTCATAGCAGGGGGTTTGGAACAAGGTGATCTTTAAGGTTCCTTCAAACCCAAACCAGTCTGTGATTCTACGATAATTCTATGATTACTACTTGTGTTGTGAACACAGTGAAGAGTGTTTGAAGGTTGGACAAGAGCACAGAGAGAAATAATGCAATCACAGAGTCCCAGACATCAGTTTCCTAAATATCTTCCCACTATCACACTATCACATTAGAAGATAGGCTGAGTTTCATAAACATTTTTCCTTACATCTTTTCAGTTTTATTACATGATCTTTTCTATATGTTCTCTTAAATTTGCTCCCTGACTCCTGAGCATGCATAGAGACAGGAGAGGGAGTCTTCTTCAATGCTCCGATACAAATTTCAGGCTCCTGCTCCTTTTTGAGCTCTGCAGCACACAGCTTGAATGTTCTGCTGCCTAAAACAAAACAGATGAAAACGTTGCAAGTAAGTGGTGAGACCCTTGATGAAAGTATTTGCTTTGGAATAGAAGAACATCAGGGAAAAATACCAAAAAGGCAAAAATGGGGAGGTGGGTTCCAGAAATTACCCCAAATTCCCTTTTCTGGAAGCAGGGGAGTTAGTCAAGAGCTCATTAGTAGTCCTAAGAAAAACAAACATAGTTTAAATATAGGGAAGAATGGATAAGCTAAGTTTGCCTCCAGAAGCTGTCTTGAGCAGTGGGGAGGGAGCAAAGATCTCCACCCAGGAGTCCAGTGATGTCCAGCAACCACACATACAAGAGAGACCCTTGCATATTGCAGGCAGCACTGCACATCAAGTGCAAGCCAGGAGCCCTGTCTGATTCCAGTCTCCCCTCCCCACTGTTTCAGCAGGGGAGTTTGGTCTTGTTTACATTTAAAATCACTGCAGTGGGGCATGGTCATCTATGGGGTTGTTTGTGGTGGAGCCACCAGTAGCCAAACGTGCCCACTGTAGACAGTTTCTGCAACCATTGGTGCCAGCAGCTGTCTTGGAAAGAGATTTCCTGAAGTTCCCAACGGAAGTATTTTACATTTCTGAAGGCTCATTAATGAGAAATGAGAGAGAGAACTATTACTGCTTTGAAGACAAACAAAGCGTTTCTAAACCACATCAAATAGACATGAGCTTGAGCAATGCTCTGCACTTTCTAATTTTGTGTAAACTTCCAAGGTGTCTTGCTCTGGGCCCCTCTCTCGTAATAGGTTGTCTGAGGCCCAGACACTGCCCTTCATTTTGAAGAACAACATATGAAAGAAATTCTAGGTACTTCTTCCTTTTCTAAATATTATTCTGAACTCCATTTCTTAATCTGTAAAATGGGAATCTTTTTTTCTTCACAATGTAATAGAGCTAATTAATGGATGACTGTGCATGTATTTAGCTATATAATGCAAGGTCTTATTACATTCAATTTAAGCTTGTCCAATTTTGAGGCTTTGAAAAATGCTTCTTCTTTTCCACAAGAGCTACCCAGATGTGGACCTTATCCTAGAGTAAGTCGGGACCTCTGTGTTTAGTTCAGCGGGTTTACAGCAGACATCAGCTGCTGGCCTGTGGAATGTCTAATGCCTGTCACTATATGGAAAATTTACATGTTAGTAATCAGGCTGAGGTCATTAGGAATACAAAGAAATCACTCCAAACCCGAATTGCTTTCAGAAAGAATAATATCCTTTTATGTATTTTAACAATCCTATGAAATTTTTCAGCAACACTGTATATTTCTAACATACTGTACATGGTGGCTGGAAAAAACTGAGTGGGAAGGTTATCATTTTCTCTGCAATTCCAGGGTGTTTTGCCAAACACAGTCATAAGGCCAGCACCAAGATGTAATGATTTTGATGCTGGACACAGAGTCTGAAAACTGATTGAAGAAAACGCGAATTTGTCTGTACTAAACTGGGGAGTCTGTCTACACGCTAATTCCAATTGATTTTGTGTGTTTACCTCAGTGTGAAAACCCAGTGTTGGCTACAGGGCCTGCCTACCTCCTTTCTGTCTTCATCTCGTGGATGACAATTCAGCAGGTGGTGGCACCGACTTGGCAGTGGAGGGTCATTAGGTATTGACAGTCCTTTATTCACAGAGCAATACGGTGAAGCAGAGTTTTGGTTTGGGTTTAGCAGAGCTGGGCTGCCCAAGTAGCCACATGTCTAACAGGGAATCCCTCCTCAGGGACCCTGCAAGCCCACACTGCATGGTACTACCTGTGGTTATAGTGCTTTTTACTAAGTGAGCTAAATCTCACCATATATATAAACTAAATACATCACATAAGGACAGATAAGGGTAACTGCAAGCATCTGACCTGACCACTTTTGTTACAAAGGTTGTTGGACTTCTCTGAATTACTTAATAATGCTTTTTCATATAAGCATATGTTAATTTCTAAATATCAGAGCCTGAGTATGCTGGAGATGATGTCTTTCCAAGAGACAAACCCACCCCTGCAGTGCCTTACCTGTGAGAGAGGCCCTTGTTGTCCAATGAGTTCCTGATACAGGAGAGGCAGGGGCAGCTAAAACCTAACTCTTTGTGGTGGGTGCCTGCTGGCTTAGGGAGGAGGGAGCTCCTGGTGTCCACCCTGGACAGCAGGAGAGGTGGTCCCTAGCCAGGAGCTAAGACTCACATAGCTCCTCACTCACTCCTCCAAGACAGACAGGGTAGGGGAGAGAACTGGAAGACTGAAATTGAGAAAACTCCTGGGTGGAGACACAGGCAGTTTAATAGGTAAAGCAAAGGCTGAGCACACCAGCAAAGCAAAACAAGGAATTAATTCCCCATTTCCCATCGGCAGGCAAGTGCTCAGACCTTCCTCAGGAAAGCAGGGCTTCATCACATGTAACAGTGACTTGGGAAGACAAATGCCATCACTCTGAATGTCCCCCACTTCCTTCTTCTTCTCTCAGTTTCATATGCTGAGCATGACATCATATGGTATGGATACCCCTTTGGTCAGTTGGGGTCAGCTGTCCTGGATGTGCCCCCTCCCAGCTCGCTGTGCACCCCCAGCCTCCTCGCTAGTGGGATGATATGAGAATCAGAAAAGGCCTTGGCTCTGTGTAAACACTGATCAGCAGCAATAACATAAAACATCTATTATCAGCACTGTTTTCAGCACAAATCCAAACCAGCCCAATGCTAGCTGCTCTGAAGAAAATTAACTCTATCTCAGTCAAAATCAGCACAGCTTGGAAATCCCAGAAAGGCAGGTTTTCCTTAAAAAATTGAACTTTTTCTGGAGCAATTCTGAAGATTTTGAGGTTTGGCCCAACTCTGATCTCTGTTTTATTTGCTGTTACTGTGGGAGACTGAAATTACTCTGATGCTCATGATGAGAAAGATTTCTCTTTCGTACGTGATATGAAACATTCCACCACAGCTACTACCCTTCTCTTCTAGGAGCAAGTGCAATAAGACAAAGCTTCTAATCATTTACTACAGCCTACGGGCACATAATTTCTAAATTTTCAGGAGAAATCACTGCCTCTTGCAGGACCTCATAGCCAGCTGGTGTGTCATTTAAGTACCATACATGTCCATTGAGAAGGTTGCCATGCAAGTGCTACAGAAGAACTTTTTTTCCATATTTTTTTTCTTTTTTGTTGAGAGGAGTCACTTTAGGAAAATACAGGGGATCTTTCAGCATGTTGATGACTTTCCTGAGATGATCACCCAGGCTTTGAATACTCTGGCAGAATGTTATTGATACAAACAAGGTAAGTAGGTTAAGACCCAGTTTACCTCTACCACTGTCCTGAATGAGTGAATCATCATGACAAGGGCTGCCTCATACAAACCAGTAACTGCTGTCTCTCTGGATATGGGTCTGCTGAAATAGATTACCATGAAATAATCTGGTACCCAGCCTGCTGCAGCCAAGGTCTGGAAGTGCCAGGAGGAAGCTGTGTGTCCACTCACAGTTGCATAAGACTACAAGTTTTGGAGGCATTTTTGCTGCAGCTGTTGATAAAATTATACTTTTTTTTCTCTTCAATAAAATAGTTCTTGGTAGAGTCTTAGCTAACACGATTGATGTTTGGTAGTCTTGCACTGAGTAAGGGTATTAGATGAATACTTTTTCAGGCATGGTTATTACACATCTGGTTTTAAGTTGGTATTTTCTCTTTTTCCTCTTGGGACTAAACCACTCTGCTTCACAAGTCATTTACAGAGAGTGGCCACAAACCTTTCTCTGTCAGCAAAGGCAAGAAGTTGGGAGCCTTTCCCTTAGGGCAGGCTGCTATTGCTGTGACTGTCCTAGGAGCCTGACTCCCCTCTGGCCACCTTCACTAAACAAACAAGGGTGACCAGACCTATCTACCTATTTCCAGGTGGGATGTCTCCAGTATTGCACCTTCTGGCATGTACAAGGAATTTCCCTAACTCTAATGATGCCACCTAGGGTTACATTATTGTTTTTCCCCCACCGGTCCATTGCATTTATAGCTACGTTATGCTCAGGCTGAGGGTCTCAGGACTTCTTCTGTTGCCAGCCAACAATCTTTTAGCAGAAAGATTTGGTCCCCAGTGAGTGAGTGAGTGACCCTGTGTTTGCAGCAGCAAATCCCATGGCACATCTGTTAGACTCCCCCCTCTTCCCCCCCAATTTCATCTGATCCTTTCTCCAAGATCCTCCCATCCCCTTGGGTGCCAGCACTGCTTCCTACACCTCCCACAGCCACCACCCAGCCCATTGAAATTTCTCATTCCTCTTATGGACAAAGAATGCCTTCACAAAAGTAGCAAGAGGAAGCCTAGAGGGCTGACTACATTTTTACACTCCTTTTCATTCCTGTTTGCAGTCTTTCCACCAGCACACAGCTCCCTTACCTCCTCCTCTGCCGCATTAACACGCATTCCATTGCCCCCCACCTTCCCCACCCAAGCAGACTTTTATTATCAAACTGATCGCTATTGCCACAGCTTGGAATTTATATTTTTACTGTGTAATCAAAGTCTGTAAGCAATCTCACAGAAACCACTTAGCAGATACCAGATCTGAAGGAAAAAATATCTTTCTCCTATACAACAGGAAGAAAAATGCCAAAAATCTATACCCGGCCTCTCTGCCTCCTCAGATTTGTATTTCAAATATGTATTTTAAAAAACCCAACAAACAAGAACTGAAGAATGCCTGCCACTGGAGACATTAGGCCACATTCCACTGGGAAGTTAAGTTCCAAAAAAGTTATGAGCCTACTAGGACTGAAGTAGCCCTGGAAAAGGTGAGGTTAGGTTCTCACTTACCAAGGTCGGATTTTCTCATCCATCCCAGGCCAGTGGATAATCCTGCCTGCTCAGAGCAGAGCAGGAAGAGGGAAGGAGGAGTGGAACTGCTTGTAATGGTAATGCAAAGGTGAAGGCAAGGCAGACATCAGGAAACTTTTACAGATAGTCTAAAAACTAGTCCAGGGTCATCCTGCTTAGGGCCTTTCCTGTATGGATCTTTTTCTTGATGTATTGTTCAAACAGCAACCCATCAGGCACAAGCCAGAGCTCTGTAATGTTGGGAGGACAGGGCACTGTCAGCAAGGAAACACAGGAGCATCCCACCTGTGCCATCCTGTATCAGCCTTACCTGCAGCACCCAGGCTCTCACTACCTGCCTGGAAACCCCAGAGATGCCTCTTGCTATAGGCACCCTCAGGCCAGGAGCTACTTCAGCGCGTGTCATCAGCTGCAACCCCAGTGATGGCTGTACCAGAGGTATCTACCCTTTCTGCACTTGCAGGAAGGCATCTCATGTCATGTCATGTGATGTCACACCACAACACCTGCCACAGAAGCTTTGGGCAACATGGGTGGGCAGGGGTCAGATCAAACACAGAGGCTACAGAAGGTCACATCTGTTGGTCTACAAAGTCTTTGCAGACAGGGCCTGATGTTCAGCCCAAGTGCTCCAGAGACACAGACGGCCACTGATGCCTGTTGGGACCCACAACTGCTCCTTCAGTGACACTGCACATGCACCTTCAACAATTGTGAAAGTTAGGCTGGAAAGAGCATGAGCTCTTCTAGTACCTGTGTCCACCCAGTCAGGCATGTCCAGGCCGTATCTCAAGCTGCTGAGAGTGAGGACTTTTCTCCACGATCACTTTCTCCCTCCCAGATGATAGTGGTGGTTGTGTCTTGTCTGAATCAGCCTGCAGAGGGTTATAGGCAAGAAGCCCATCTCTCCAGGGACACATATGCTGCATGATTGTTGTGGGGGAGGTTGACACTGGGGCTTGGTGTCATTAGGTATAACTGTATGCAGCAGTGTGCTTCCTGCCATGTAGCCTGAGGTGTCAAGTGGGGTCTTCATTAGTTTATAAGAGATTGCTGTTGCAAAACATGTCAGCATCAGCACTCTTCACAGCACAGCTTCATCGTTTCTTTCTTGCTTTGATGTGTCTCGAAGCCTAACATGAAAAAAATCAAAGAGCAAATTGTCATACCCTGTAAGAGCAGGAGGGCCTTGGGGCTGTCTAGTCTCCTCCTCTGCATAACTGAATAGACTGTTATGTTTCCCCCAGATGTTGTTCTAAGTCTGGAGTCTGGACTGATACATCCAAGCACATGGCGCCTCATACCTAGGACAGAGGGTCCCTTTGGCCAGAGACTAGAAGTGTCTCCCTGTGGGAAGGCTGCACTCTCCAGCTGCAACTGCCAATCGGGCCCTTCCTCTGCACCTGAATCCCAGCTCTTGTGACTGGCATAAACCAGTGCTTGTGAGGCAGACTGATCTTCCTCAGCACTGGATGAGCTTCTCCAAGCCCCGTGGTGGCCGTTCCTGAGCCATACATCTGTTATCTTGGAGCAAGTCTTTGTATATGTGGCAAACGGTCTCAATGCAGTAATTTCCTTTCTGGCCCCTTGTAGCTATTGTTGTGCATGTCCTGTTTTTCATAATTATGTGATAGCTGTGTCAGTGGGAACCCCAGTAATCAACAGCAGAGCAGAATATAGCAGGTCTGACATAAAAGGAATCCAGTAATGAGATTTGTGCATTCAAGGTTTAATTGTTTAGCATTCTTTGTCCAGTGCTTGTACTACTTTTGTCTGTTACACAATGGTTATCTCCATAGAATAGATTAGATTTTTATCAGACAAAAATTACTTAGTCTATAATTAACGGTAAAATGTATATATTATCTCTGTATCCACACGCACACAGACACAACAAACAGCTTGGCAGAAAGGACATGAAGTGCACTGTGTTTTACGTTACGTGTGCCACTGAAAATATTACAGAAAAATGTATTCCCCTGGTACTATGAGTGAAATGAAAGATAATGGCATAGAAAAGAAAAACGAACAAAACCCACCTGCTGAGCTGTGCTAAAACACGAAACACAAGGGACTGACACCAGCCAAAACAAAATTCTGAAAGTAAAAACTTACAGAATAATTGAGACAAAAACTTTACCCTGCTGATATCTTTTTAGGATGAAAACCTGAAAAAATGCACAATAAAAAAGACGGCTGTGTAGCAAGGCCAACTGGAGTCCCCGTCGCTATCATAATTGCGAGTAGCTGTATACAAAATGAAACAGAGAGACACCCTGTATCCCATATGCTCCAATATCCAAACTGTCTACTTGCTTACAATTACAGTACTTGCAGAAGAAAAGAGGAAAAAAAGTATTTTTTTCTCCAGATATGTTTTCTCCTATTGTGTGTGTGTGTTTCATTGGAATGGTGATGCAGTGTGGTTTGTAGGAGAGGACTTTGTGCTCCGAATAATGAATTGTCTCCTAGCATAAAACACCTAAACTCATTGTCAACATCCATTGAGGAAAAGGTGTTAAACACTGTAGTGATATACTGCAGCAGCAGAGAATCTCATATTAATCATATCCTGTGATGCCAAAGGCCCCACTGGCATCATCTGTGACACTGCTGTAGAGCTACTGAGTTTGTCATTGTCAATCTTGATAACGTCTACTGAATTCAAATATTAACAATATAAATAAATACATTCCAGATTCATATATGCCAGGAAATCCTCCCTCTTTTAGAAGAAGAAAGCTGATATTTAAGTCTTAAACAAGCTGTTTTCTTCTTAAGATCTTTGCATACACAGGCAGCTCACCACGGGCTAAGCTGAGATGTGAGCAAACAGGATGCTGTTGGCTGCTTCTGGGTAGCCACCCGTGTGGATGCTCTTACTCCAGGGCAGTCGTACACCAGTGTCTCTCAGGGAAAAGAGTTCCTCCACATACACCACAGGCAAGAGCATGCACACAGTCTGTAATCGAGAAACAGCTGATGTGGTCTATCTGCATGCCCAAAATTACTTCACAGGAACTTTGTACTGGAAACATATTCCCAACAGAGATTTATCCTGGCGCCATGGGGGATTTAATTTCTCCTTTTCTTCCCTGTCTGTTGCTCCTTCCCCCTGCCACCCCCCTCATCTGAGGGTTGGTGTTTCCAGTGTGAGACTGTATCTGCTTTCTAATTCCCCAGTTTCAGACGTGCATGGAAGGTGAGTGCTGTACTGGTGACATATGAGGCCCATGCAGTCACAGGGGAAGAAGAGATGGAAAACAACGATACTAACACATCTTCCTTTCCACTCACACAATGCAAGGGCACCCCTGGTATACTATTCAGAACAAGGTGTGCTTGCATCAACCCACGTGCCTTCACAACCTATTCACATACAAACTTGCAGTAATCCCGGTGTGTCGATAGATATCCAATATACAAAATGCAGCTTTTAAAAAGCAGAGGAGAAGATCTGAGACCAGTCACATCCTTCCCAGACATTACAGAGTTGTTCGTTACAGTTTGGAAATGAAAAGCTCTGAATTACGGGTTTCACACACGTTCTTGGCATATTGTTCTACTTTCACAGGCAGGAAATATTTTTCTAATCTTCATCTAAATTTACTCAAGCTGCTGTTCCCACACTGCTGATAACAAATCTTTGGAAACTAGTACTCTGCAAGAACTGCTTCACAGATCTCCCCCTCCAAACTGCAGACCTGGGTTGCGGTGATGGAAAGATGCCCCCGTAGAAGTGTGCCAGCGCTGCGGGGAAGTAATTGTTGCCATCAGCACGGAGGCTTGCTGCTTGGGTAGACCTACATGGTCAAAGAAGATCGACAGTAGTTTGACTTGGGTTTAGCCAGCAGGACCATACAGCAATGTGAAGCTCTACCCAGGCAGAAAGTGTGGGTGAATGCTGAGGTTGTAGATCTCAGTTTTTAATGCAGTCGGCCTGCTTGTTTGATCCAATCTAATTTAAATTGGTCAAAGGCAGCACAGGTATATTCAAAGCCAGAGATATACTGAAGGAATACAATTAGGAAGGAGGAGAGCCTGTTCCAAATTTGACTAATATTTTTCTGGTGAGAAAAAATGATGGTGCTTGAGAAAAAGAGGGAGAAAAATTTTGATTGCTTCAGTTTAAAAAAAAAAACCCAACAACATCAGCAACAAACCCCCCGAAAACCCACAATGAAACGTGTCTTTTCTTTGAAGTTTTGCTCTTGCTTTCCCTTCTTTCCAATATATCATAGCTATTTTGAATTAGAAACTAGAATACTGTTACAAATGGGAGGAAAAAACCTCTATGCAACTTGTGCCTTTTAGAAAACAGGTATTTCTCTTTTCTTCATACTCCTTGTTTCAATGTTTATTTAACTTGAAAAAAATGCACATGAAAACGAAAGTAAGGTTTGTATTAAGGATTCCCTGCCTAGTCTCATATCTTCATCTTTATTAACCCTGACAGAACAACCTTTGAAGTTTCACTAAAGGCTGCCCTTCAACAAGGTAAAATGCAGGCAAAATCCTGCTTAACCTTGAACTCTGCCCATGTCCTTCCATATTGAAGGTGAAATGAAAGGATAGACCACACCTTCGTATTTTTTTCCTAAATAAAATGCAATAAGTTTAATTTATTTTTCCCCCTCAAGCTTAAAGTTATTAATATACTTCAAAGAGGAACATAATGCAGAGATGTTGGAAAAGAATATTTTTAGTTAGGAACAAACTTTGGGAGTAGAAGGATTATATATATTTCTGGACATTTCTACAGGACTTTTGTGTCCTTTCTGGTGTTCTGTAGCTCTCTTGAAGATTGCTGTTGTAGCTCTGTTCAGTCCCAAGCTAGAACTGCTCCGGATATGACATTTTCCAGAGGACATGCTGTCCTCAATTTTAGTGACAGAGCAGCTGATACCTCTCCAGAATTGGCTGTGGGACCTCTGGCCCAAATTCCTGGGACAACCATAGCCTCAGAGCCCCAGGATTAAAGGTAGAAGCATAGATGTTTCCAAAATTCCAAACTGTTCTCCACTGATTCTTTTCTCCTGGCTCCTCAAATGATGTAATACTGGCCATGACTGTTTCATGATGAAACTCCAAAGGTGAAGGTCACTCCTTGTATGTAACAGCAAATCAGAATAAGGTTTACAGGCACAGCTTCTTCATTAAACCACTTGTCAGCCAGTTCTTCATTTTCACACGCCTTGTACAGGCAGGGACGTAAAGGGTCACACAAGGACTGCATGGCACTGCAGCCTGTGACCACACACACTTGGGTAACAGCCATGCTCTCCTGAAGCAGTAAAAAGTTAGAGGTTTGATGGGGTGAGGCAAAATTATCCAACCTTTCCCATCCAGCTTCGTGGTTCTAGTAAAAAGAGAAAGCTGATAGAGATTTCTGAAGCATTTGTAATAAAACCTAACAGCTGCACACCACAGCACTTTGGAACTCTGTAAGCACTTAAGTATAATATAGTATTGTTCATGAGCCCTCACAACATCACAGAAGTTTGAGGGTTTGCACAAAGGGAACCCAGATACTCCAAAAACCCACAAGATTTCAGATCACCAAAGAAAAACAAAACTTCCTGAACCTGCCTCTTCTCTTTTCCTGATAACATAAAAGCGCATATGAATGCTGAATGACATCAGATTGTGCAGGCTGAATATCTGAAAGGAAAGCCTTTAGTTCAGACCTGGACTTAGAGTTTTTTGGAAGCAGTAACTCAGCAGGGTAGTCAATAAGACTTGTAAATCCATTTACTGCATCTTTTAGATCAATTTCTTTCTGACTTCTTGTACAACATTTCAAACCTTCTGAAGCCCCAAGACATTCTTCTCCTGTGGTGCCTTTAGAATAAACCACTCAATCATCAGCAAGCATTGCGTATTTTCCTTCACAGCCATGACTTGTGACTGGTATTTTAAGCTCTATTAAAGCTAAGGAGCTGAATGTTGGAAATACGACAGTAAGCAGATCTTTCACAAGTTCCTTCCTTTCTCTCTGTACTGTTGTTTTTGGCTTACTTTCAAACGAATGACTGATTCAATTTCTTGTTACTCTTCTTTCTCCCACTGTCAAGTCTTAATTGCAAGCCAGCAACACATTGGCTGCATAGACATAATTAAAAATGCAATCAAAAATCAATAAAAGCATGTGCAACATTTTATTACAATTTACTTACCTGTGTTTGGCTTTATGACAAGTTATGGCTTGACAAAACATCTTACCATGGTCTAGTTTTTCTTGTTTAAATATAAATTTTACTGCCCTGCAGTAACTTTGCTAAGGTGTTGCCTTGCATCAAGTAGGAACATTTCAAAAACAACAGGGAAATTTGCTGCAACAGCTGTAAGATTTAACCCCTCTCCTCTAGATCATAGTGTGGGAAATAAAATTCCAATAAGTACTTGGTCATGAGTTATTTTCATCACAATGGTTCAGGGTTTTTCTTACCCATATGATTACTTAGATAGCTACCTTAAGGGAAGAAAGAGTTCTTATTCTACTCTATTTGAAGATGTGGTACAGCTCAGAATAAAACGACCAAATGCATGGCAAGCCTTAACATCCCCATGTTTATACAAGTAAGTACCCATCTTGCCTGCAAGAATTGATTTGTTCAACCTCTGTGTTAGCCATTGATTCAAGGCTAATCTGCATACAATGATATGAAGGAATATATAGTGTGAAATGGGCGTATAGGGTAGCGTCTGAGTGCCCACAGCTTATCAGTCATGGCTGAGGTCACCGAGTGCAGCAGACCTCAGACTGGTGCAACATGGGTGGTGCCCAGTACCACAGCTGGTTCTCAGCTGACCATGGTCAGCTCCAGTGGAGTCAACATGGAAAGTGCAAATGTCTCTGAAGGTGATTTTGTGGTGAGGGTGTGGCCTCTGGGTGAAGGTTACGTAGTCTGGTACCTGCTTCGGCACTTTGAACGTCACCTCCCATTGCCTACAGATTGCAGGACTTGGATTACCGTTGCTAGAGCACAGCAAATTCCTGTTACACAGACCCACAGGTTTTCTGAACAGCTGCTGCTGTTCTTCACTAGAGCTTGATCAGCTTCTTTTATTGAACAGTGCATTTAATTTGGTGCCTTGTATTACATCTACACACAGATTTCAGTGTTTTCATTATTTAGAATTATTCACTGAATAATGCATGGGAACAGCTTGCAGATTGTGTACTTACTTGTGAATGCTGTGCCACGTTTATGACTTGCTCACAAGTTGGACTGTGTGACCGGTCACCAAATACAAACAGCATTGTTTTTCTCCCCAGACCAAGATGCATCTTCAAGCTGCATGTTTTTAAAAATGAGAATAACCAGTCACAGGCACTGTTTTCGCCAATACCTATGCCATTTCCAATTCCTTTGAACATTCCTAAGAGAATAAACTTTGTGTGTTCACGTGTGCAGACAATAAAATGTGGAACAAAACTGCAAATGTAAATGCCTAAGTGAAGCCAGCTCTTAGCCTGGTGGGCAGAATACTCACCATGGAAATGGGAAGTTTGTGTTCAGCTCTCTTCTCAACCTGAAGGCATGCAGGCAAGTACATGCAGCTCCCACGGGGCCATCCTTCCCCCAGGTAGGGACCTCTCTTGTCCTTTGTTTTTAAATGCTCCCTTTCATCAGTCAAAATGACTTTCCTGAAGCAAGAAATGTGGAGTGTGGGGTGAATGGCAACCCAAACCATAAAAAAACCCAGCAAAAATCCTCCCCTCCCAACAACGACGAAACTCAAGAAAACCTGATTTTGTAACCTTGTCACCTGGCAGCTGGTGGGAGAAGGTAGCCAAGACCTGAGACTCTTTTCTGGAAAAATCTTCTGAAGTGCAGCAAAAGCAATGGCATGGTGAAAAACATCTTCCAGGCAGGAAGGCCTGCTCACCCAGCACCAAGGTGAATGCTCTGAGTCCTGACGGAATGGAAACCACCCAGGGTACAGTTCTGTTCCAGACACTGGGGAGGAGCAGAAATGGAGAAGGATACCTGGCTTCATGTCTTCTGCTGACTGGCTCTGGCTTACTGCCTATCCAGTATTGAGAATTTGGGAGTTACCCTTTGGGACTGTGTTGCCCTTCCCATCAGTTGCCCAGGTCCTCTCCTGATCTCTGAATCACCCTGCTGGTGTTAGATACATGAATTTTTAAATGGTGCAAGGTCTACACAGGAAGTCCTGAGGAGATACTCTGCATCTGGCCCTTTGCTCCTACGTTCACTTATTTCTCTCCCACTGATGCTGTAAATTATCCTCACGTACCACTCCTCACCCCCAGAGCGGGGGTGACTCTGGAAGAGCTGACAGAAACTTCTCTTTGCTCCAGATCTCTGTGGACCAAGGCCATGACTGCATTGAAGGCACAAGGGAGGGGCTCCAAGGCCGGGCCCAGAGAAAGGCATAACAAGATCCTTCACATTTCTGATGAAAAAGTAAGGTTAACTTTTTTTAACATTACTTTTCAAAAGGAGGGGGAAGGTCTTCCAGGGCTGTTGTAGAAACAGAAATGCCAGATGTGAGGAAAAGGGAGAAACTGTGAAGGTAGTTTTGTATAGAGGAAGGAGTATAAACAATATTTGATGGGTACATTTTTAATATGAAAGCAACAAGCCAGCGAAACTGGTCAAAAATCAAGCTCTGTGCAAGACCCCGCGTTTCCAATAAATGTTATTGATTTTGTGTGTGCCAGGGTTTTACCCTGAATAAATTATTGTGGTTTATGTGCTTTGTTACCCAAAACATCCAACTGTGAAAGACAGCAACAGAGAGATTTTGAAAAATTTGTTTGCATTCTTTCATCTGCTGGGCTTGGCTCATTTGAACTGTAAGGTACAATGTGGTGTAAGATTTTTATGTCCGGAACTCACGCAGATTTTCATTACCTGCCTTAACCTGTGGCGTCCATTGAATAAGAAACCTTGAACATGAGGACAGCACTGTGCAGCAGAAGATGCTGTCAGAGGAGTAGAGCTACACAGACAACCCTTGCAGCAAAGCCACCTCCCCAGAGGTGTCTTGGGAGTATCTGTCATTTGGTTGGGTTTTTTTTAATGGTCACATCTTTGTTTTGTGGCAGTAGGTCATTCTTTCTTCCACTATGCCTTACTCCATCCTTTTTTCCTGCTTTCTCTTGGTTGACATCCTTCCTTCTGCAGTTTGGGTTTCTCTTCTCCTATTGTCCTTCAGAAGAAACGGAAGTCTCATGTAGGGAAAGGCTCAATTTGTCTCACTTCCTCCTCAAAGATGATGGAATGAGTCACCCACTGACTATGCTGCCCTCCAGCACTTGCTCCTCCCTTATGTCTCAAGAGCCAGGAGAATAATTTGGTAACTTGGTTAAACACACTTCACAAAATCAGTCAAATGCTACAATGGTTAACCCTAAAAGTGTGTAACATGAACGTGGTAATAACTGATGCCCCTCTCCAGGGGTGCTGATGAATGAAGAGCTAGGGGAGGCAGTAGCCACCCCAGGGCAACTGTCCTGGCTGAGGGCTCAGCTAAGGCAAGTGTCCTAGCAAAACCAGAGATCAAAGGGCATCCCCAAATCTTCTTAATTCTGCAATGGGCACAAGGGGAGAAATCCCTTCTCCAGGGGCTGGAAACAGTAGGACAGTCACAACTTCTGCTGGTGAAGCTACAGTGGTCTTACAATGCATTTCAAGCTCTTTTTGACAACAGACCACACAGCCCCTATTAGCTTTTAGCTGGTAGAATCTCACCCGGCCATCCCCACCCTCCTAAGATGTTCAAGTATATTAGTTTGAGTGTATTCCTTCTGCTTTGCTGGCAGTGAATCGTCTCATGAGTCAATACAAAGATACAAGTGCCCATCAAGGAAATTAGACAGCCTAGATGCTCAGTGGGGCACACCAGCACCAAGGAGCTGCTTGAGGAGTGCAGTTTCCTGCCATGTCTACTTTGTTTCACATCGTGTAGGAAGTGCCTTGAACACAGCCCCAGCAAACAGAGCTGCAGATGCTTTTAAATTGCTGCCCGCTCTTGGTGGCGCAACACAACATGCTTATGTTCTCAAGTTCAGACCTCTCAAGGCTTGCATTGGAAGACAGCTCCTTTTATGCTCCTATTTTCCATCTGTAGCACAAAACCCACCAGCTCTTGAGATGCAAAGCCAACAGTAACACACACTGAAATTAATAACACTTGGAAAGTAAAGCAGCAGGCTCCAGCCTACCAACCAAATGCAGCGTGCTGTTGAAAGGCAGGCTTGGTTCAGATGAGCTACCTTGGGTCCTTTCTCTGAGAATTAGTGGAGCTGGGAGCATTGCCAAAGTAACAATCATCACCTCCTGGGGAAGAACACCACACTCACAGCTCACCTTCACCCAGGTAGAGAAAATGGAGGTGGTTGTGGTGGACTTTACGAATAGCAGCATAAAAAGGCACACTGGCAGTGTTGTCCACATGAGGTCAGTGCCTAAGGCTACCTCATTCATCACCCTTTGTACCCTTACCATGAGAGGACATCATCAGTCTGTAGCTGGCTCAGGCATCCTACCTTTCTGAGAACTGGCAAAGGCAAATGCAGCATGAAGTTCATTTTCCAGCCCTTGACTCAAAGCAGGGCTTTCCCTCAGGCTGTGCAGGTTATGGATTCATTCCATTTGTTGGTGACACCAAGAACAGGTTTTTTGTTATGAGTCAACCTAAAGTAGTATATCTGCTTTTTGGCTAGGGAAGATTCATAGTAGATTAAAATGCTTATTCTGAGCCCAAAACAAGATGTTTAATTTTATTCTTTGGATGGTGAAGGAGAATTTTATCTTTTTTTTTTCTGAAAAGTAGGAAAAAAGGCAGAGAGGGAGTTGAGAAAGCTTAGGGTGGATGTTTTAACATGAAACAAAGTTGCTTTACAATTCATTTTACTTTCCAATTTTAATGCAGCTCCATATTCAGCCTGAGAATAAAATTACTTTTTCTATGATTCATTTTCATGTAAAATTCAAAGGATTTAGAAATGTCCCTGATTTGGGGAAGCTTCCTATGTTGCTATATAGCTCAGGTAAGATGTTCAGTAAGCAAGCCCAGCTCCAGCAGATTTCTATTCTGAGCAAGAGAGAAATCCTGGTGTGCAGGGTGGCCCAGCCCAGCATGGCCTGCAACCTCAGAATAGTGTTTGCAATGCTGGATGGGGGTGAGGAGGTGGAGAGAGAAGGAAAAGAGAATGGGGAAGTCTGAAGAAACACAGGATGTGCAAGAGGCACCAGCAGAATGAATCAGTGTGATTTTTTGGTAACCACGAAATTACAGGAGGGGCCATGGGGCAACACCCACACACAAAAACTTCAAACTCCTGAAACCTTCAGGCAGGGGAGGGCTGATGGGGCTTGAGTCACAGGTTTAGATTGAGTTATTATTTATAAGCAGTGTGGCCATTTGAAGGATCCACGGACTCCTTCCTGTCTTACTGTTTCAAGTATCATTACTTCTCCCCTTTCGAGGACAGGTCCTCTACCATGTGTGTCTCTACACCTAATGAAAAAATGAGATCAAGCTAAAATAATAAATCTAAGGCTGTTACATATAGTATATACATTACTGCATTCCTTTTAATGGCATACACACAAGCAAGGAATGAGTACAGGATGCATCCCTGCTTGTCTCACTCCTGGATATGAGCTGAGAGCAGAAGCAGAGTTCACAGGCTTAGCCAGCACAACCAAGGTGCCTGAGACCGGCCTGAGGCTGGTTGGTCACTGGGAAGGTGCATCATAGCTGTCTACATCACAAATGACACTGTAAACACATCAGGTCATTGGGGTGTTAGAAATGTGAGCACTTGGGCAAAATTTCAGCAGGAAATGAACAGCTGCATCCAGCTCGAGAAAGAGTATTTCTACCTTCCAGTCCCTCTGGACAAGCTGGAAAAGTGGGTCCATGTGAATCTCATGAGGTCCAATGATGCCAAGTGCAAGGTTCTGCACCTGGGTTGAGGCAATCCTCATCATCAATACAGGCTGGGAGATGATGTGATAGAGAGCAGCCCTGCAGAAAAGGAATTTGCAGTGCTGGTGGATGAGAAGTTTGACACAAGTCGACAGTGCACTGTCACAGCCCATAAGGCCAACCATATCCTGGGCTGCATCAAAAGGAGTGTGGCCAGTCAAGGGAGGTGCTTCTGCCCCTCTGCTCTTGTGAGATCCCATCTCAGTACTGAGTCCAGTTCCAGCGTAAGAAAAACATGAAACTGTTGGAATGGATCCAGAGGAGGGATGAAGATGATGAGAGGGCTGGAACATCTCTCCTGTGAAGACAGGCTGAGAGAATTAGGGTTGTTCAGTCTGGAGAAGTGAAGGCTCTAAGGAGATCTTACAGTGGCCTTCCAGTACCTGAAGGGGCCTTCAGGAAGGCTGGGAAGGGACATTTTAGAAGGGCTTGTAGTGACAGAGTGAGGCAGAAGATACTTTTAAATTGGAAGGGGGTGCATTTAGATTAGACATTAGGAAGAAATTCTTCCCTGTGAGGGTGGTGAGACCCTGGCACAGGCTGCCCAGAGAAGCTGTGGTTGCTCCCTTCCTGGCAGTGTTCCAGGTCAGGTTGGATGGGGTTTTGGGCAACCTGGTCTAGTGGAAGGTGTTCCTGCCTATGGCAGGAGGTTGGAGTTTGATGATCTTTAAGGTCCTTTCCAGCTCAAACCACATTCTGCAATTCTATGAAACTCCTTTCCTGTGAGGCAAACCAGAGGGAGTACAGTGGGTAAGTGTCTAAAACATGTTCACTCCTGTCCCTGAGCCTGCAGTGATATGAGTTGTTCCTCCAAAACATATTCCTAAATGTTGTCCTGCTGTCTTGACCAAAGTCAAAGCTGTTTTCCCAAAGTCCTATTTGCATCAGATTCATGAAGAGATTCTTTGCATGTCATCATGATACAGATCTATGGCCTTAAATGAAGACTAGAGCAGCTGCAGAGTATTTGGTGCTGCAACAGAAATATTTCAGACAATAAGAAATATTTCTTTATCCTAGATGGTGACAATATTTCAGTAGAGTAAATAAGAAAATAGCCTGCAAACTGAAGATTACAATAAAATGTGCCAAAAGCAGGTTCTCAAAAAATCGCCGTGTTAGTAAATTATCTTTATCTGAAAGCAGTAAGGGGGAAACGACATCATCCCTCTGCCATGGCATACAGAGTCCCTGTTTGGGATCAATGAATAGGCATGTGCAGCCAACCTTCATGCAAGTGCCTGGAGGTTATGAATTTGGAAGTTGGTGGAAAATTTCAGATTGAGTCTGAATGTTCACTCGCATCTGGACTTTAATGTAACAGCCTAAAGGGAGCATTGCTCTAAATTTTAAATCACACTGAACTTGATGAAGGGCTTGACATGATCTACAGGAAAAGGTCAGAAAAGCTGTAAATGTTTATTTCAGTGAGATTAAACCCATGCTTTCAATCTTGCTTATACACTTCAATCTGTGTATTCACTTATGGTCTCTGCAGAAACCTTCTAGTGCTTTTCTGTTCTAGGAAATCTTTAACATACATGCACTGAAAGGTGATTTATGTGGCATATAGCACTGTATGGGACTGGGGTAGTGGAATATGTGGGCAGCTGCTTTGCAATGGCCAGTTCTGTCTGTTCATCAATAGGAAAAGCCAAATGGGCAAGAAAAAGCTGATTCAGGAACGTTAATCCCTTCAGCCAAGGAGGCCAAGAGGTAGCCTGCTGATGGCAGCACTTAAACTAAAGGTACCTTCACCGTTTACAGACTATGAAGAAGAAAACAGACAATACAGATTCCCATGTAAGGGGCTGTCCAAAGGGGGCTTGCATCCAGGAAGTCATCACACTGCACTGCAAGTACCTACCATTTGAGAAGGGAAAGAAAAAAAACCAAAGAAAATGAGATTAGGTAAAACAGGACAAATCATTCTACACTTCTCAGAGAAAAAGAGATGTCAGTACACGCTGAGCTACTCATGGAAGGTGCCAGAGATTCCAACAACCACGGGAAAAAGAGGAACATTTTGTCAACTGTTTGGGCCAGTCAGCTGCACGCATTTCCAAACACTGCTGCCCTGCAGCACGCTTAGGAAAAGCTCACTAGGCATTCCTGATCTTCAGCTGCATCTAATCGGGGCTATAAGCAGCGTTGGCAAGCTGTGCTTGAGCTCTGCTTAAACGGCTGGCGCGACAAGGGTGTGATGGTAAGGTCTAACACTGTTAATATGTTCCTGCATGTACAGCAATGACACATTTAAAGAAATAAAGGAACTTTGTCTTTAAACTGAAAGAGTATGCCACTTCACCTCACAAAAGCTGCATTTAACCCTGGTCAGTTTGACACAACTGTTTTATAACTGAATGGAGCTACTCAGCATTGACACGTGGTTCTCGTCCTCCTGCCTTAGGACACAAAACCACTATCCCTTATTATTTGCTGTGTGCACTTCCTTGAAGTTTGAATCACTGAACTGACTTGCACTTGCACTGGTCACCTGCCAGCTTTAGGCTTTTCCCTTGTTTACCATGCAGTAAGCCTGACACCTGCCTTTTGTGAGTGCGCTGCTGATTAGTTCCAAGGCGAATTCACGAATTCACGCTTGTGATAATTCAGAGGAAAAGCACTGTCCAAGGACACAACACAAGAATTTAGATTAATTTCAGGAGCTGTTACATAACATATAGTCACAAACTACCTCTCCAGCACCACTAATTTTCCTCTGAGCCCAACTCTTTACAGTGGCTTGAAGGCTATTTTAAAGACCATAGCAAGCATACTTTGAGAGCATGTGTTTTCTGGAGTTAGGACCCTTGACAGGTGAATTCTTGATTTAGTTTTCTCTGTATTCTTTTCCTCTTGTTTCCATCCATGCTCTAATGCATGGAATTCTTCTTCTACAAAGCAAAGCAAGAAACCTGCAACGCAGCAGGAGGAAGAGAACAGCGAGTGTTCATGCCACAAATACCAGGTTGTGTAGGATCAAGCCCAGACAGGAATGGCTGCATTCACACGGCTTGTTAGAGTGATGCTGCCTCTCAGAAGGATTTGCTGATTTCCACTTTACACTGCTGCTCATTTGGGCTGCAAATGAAGTTTATAGGTGGTGTTTTGAACAGTTACTCAAGCTGATCCACTGTGTTCCCACAACGACTACTGCATGCTTATAATAACTGCTTTTAAGCCATCCAGCATTTTGTTTCATCTGGCCACTTTATACAAAACTGTTCTGTTTGCACTGGCTACTGGAAGTGAACAATGGCAATGTTCTCCCAGGTCAAGAGCAAACCTTGTACAATGTTCTGATCACTGTGAAATAATAGGGCTGTCCTGCTACAACAACAGGTCCAGAAAGCTGAGGTGCCATAGCTAGTGCCACTCATCATCATAGGCATCTCCAGTAAAGTGAGGATGGATATGGGGTGAAAGACATTTAAATAAAGGTAGCAGTTTTTATTATTATGATGCTAGATAATACTAGAATCCCTTGACTTCAAAGAATGAATAGTTAGTTTCATATCGTGAGCATTTCATGCCGCGTGTTTGCCAGGATTTTTATCTTAGTCCAACTATTTACAGTGGCTGTAATGCTACATAAAAGACTGTAGCAAGACATCCCCAGGGGTTTGCACTACTATTTGGCTTTATACTTCTTTCACTACTTCCAATAAATCATGAACTTCTTCAGATGTGTCAGATGGCATTCCACTTCTCCAATGACAAATAACAGATGATGAATAATACACATTGCTGACTTTTTATCCCCACTGCATATTCCTATCTATCTTTCCAGTGAATCCAGCTGCTGCATTTGGTCCCCCTGTACAATAACTGTGAATCTCAGATTTCATGTATGAAGACCATTCCCTTTCAGGGCTACATTGTACTCATTTCCTATAAGTGTGAATGCAGTGGTTCTTCCTAGCTACTTGAACAAATAGAAATAAGTGAAAATAAAGGAAATACTGTAAGCTAACAATTATTTATTGTTCTATTGAACTTAGGCACCAAAGTAACCAATCAGAGTAAGCTTGTAGCAAGCCTACTTTGTGTAGCTTGTGCTGAAGAGTATGACTTCATTCTTGTTACCCAAGCTCACTAAAGCTAGTGCAAATACAAATTTAAAAGATGCAATCACACATTCTGAAAAGTTACAATCTACATTTATGGTAGCTATAAATGAAATACTTTTGCTCAGTTTCCCTATTAAAAGAACATCAGTGGAGGAGGTGCTTACATATTGGGGAGGATTGGCTGGAATAACAGGACACATTCATCAACAGATTCCAAGAAAGGACTTTTTCATTCTCTAGCATTTAACAGTGGCTATGATGCAAAAACGAGCTACGAAGCCAGTTAGACTGGCCCAGTCCTAGTAAAGTTTCAGCCGCCTGTGCTGGCTTTGGTTTTTCTGGGAACAGTTTATATGACTTGTGAATTAGTGTAACATATCATACAGAATCACAGGATGTTAGGGGCTGGAAGGGACCTCTGGAGATCATCAGTCCACCTCCCTGCTAAAGCAGGATCACCTGGAGTAGGTTGGACAGGATCCCATCCAGGCAGGTTTTGAATGTCTCCAGAGAAGGAGAATCCACAAGCTCTCTGGGCAGCCTGTCCCAGTGCTCTGTCACTCAGAGTGAAAGTTTTCCTCATGTCAGATTCTTCCTGTGTTCCAGTTTGTGCCTGTTGCTCCTTGTTCTGTTGCTGGGCATCATCAAGGAGAGTTTGGCCTCTTCCTCTAGATATCCAACCTTTAGATATTTATAAGGATTTATAAGCCTCAGTCTTCTTTTCTCCAGGCTATACAGCCCCAGCTCTCCAGCCGTTCCTCATACGAGAGATATCCCAGTCCCCTCATCATCCTCATAGCCTTCTGCTGGATTCTTTCCAGTAGTTCCCTGTCTTTCTTGAACCAAGGAGCCCAGAACTGGAGACAATATTACAGATGTGGCCTCACCAGGGAAGAGTAGAAGGGGAAGATAGCCTCCCTTGACCTGCTTTCCTTGATACTCCCCAGGATACCATTTGCCTTCTTGGCCACAAGGGCAGACTGCTGGCTCATGGAGAGCTTCTTGTCCACCAGAACTCCCAAGTGTTTTTCTGTAGTGACGCATCCCTGGGTACCTTGGGATTTGGTTCTGTCAACTTAATCCTGTGGGAGAAGACTCTTGGGTGAAATCAACCTCTTTTCCCTGCAAGTCCCTTGACTGTTGGGTCATGTATGGAATGGTCATAATACTTATGAGTGACAAGACACACCTCTGTCCCCTCATGGAAACTCATGCACTGAATGTCATGCTGATGGTTCTTTATTTTAAAATATGTAGTCCTAAAATATCATGTAGAACTGAACATGTTTCAGCAAAACAGCAGGGAATAACCTACAAGTGTCCTCCAATCTATCACTACCTGGTTCAGTAGGTATCACTAAAGCCACCCTCTGCTCATGGAGAGGGTCTTGGAGTGCCACCCTCCCAGTACTCTTTGGGGAAGAGTACCTGAGAGGATAACTGCTGGGAACAGTCACTTCAGCACATGTCATTAACCGGGTAATTTTTGAATCAGGAATGATGATACATGTTTCAGGACAATAGACTTTAAAACATTTTTAAACAAGAGACAAGGCTCCACAGCTCCCTGTAGGTCTCGTTTACAATGTCATAGAATCATCAAAGTTGGAAAAGACCTCCAAGATCATATAGTTCAACCATACCGTTATCACCTATATTACTTACTAAACCATGTCCCTAAGCACCTCATCCAACCTTTCCTTACACACCCCAAGGATGGTGACTCCACCACCTCCCTGGGCAACCCATTCCAATGCCTACCCACTCCTTCTGAGAAGAAATTTCTCTTAATTTCTAACCTGAACCTCCCTTGGCACAACTTGCAGCCATTCCTTCTTGTCCTATTGCTTGTTATCTGCAAGAAGAGGCCAACCCTCAGCTTACCACAACCTTCTTTCAGGTAGTTGTAGAGAGAAATAATGTCTCCCCTGAGCCTCCGCTTCTCCAGACTAAACAGTTCCAATTCCTTCACCCACTCCTCATTAGACTTGGGTTCCAGACCCTTCACCAGCTTCATTGCCCATCTCTGGACACCCTCCAGGGCCTCAATGTCTTTCTTGTGGTGAAGGCCCCAGACTGAACACAGTATTCGAGGTGCAGCCTCAGACCTGAGTACAGGGGATGATCACCTCCCTGGTCCTGCTGGCTGTGCTATTCCTGATGCAACTGGCCTTCTTGGCCACCTAGGCACACAACTGGCTCACATTCAGGTGAGTGTCAACCAGAACCCCCAGATCTTTTACCTCAGCACAGCTTTCCAGACACCCTGTCCCAAGCCTGCAGTGTTGTCTGGGGTTGTTATGACCGAAGTGCAGGACCATGGCACTTCATCATTGAACTTCACCCCACTGGCCTCTGCTCATTGATCAAACCTGTCCAGGCCCCTCTGGAGGGCCTTCCTACCCTCCAGCAGATCAACATTTCCCCCCCAACTTGGTGTTGTCTGCAAACTTACTGAGGGTGCACTCAATGCCTTCACCCAAATCATCAATAAAGATATTAAAGAGGATGGGCTCCTGGGGAACACCACTTGTGACCAGTCACCAATTGGATTTACCTCCATTTACCACCACTCTCTGGGCCAGCCATCCAGTCAGTTTTTAGCCCAGCAAAGAGTGTACCTGTCCAAGTCACGGGCTGCCACATTCTCCAGGAGAATACTGTGGGTGACTGTGTCAAAGGCTTTGCTAAAGTTGAGGTAGACTACATCAACAGCTTTCCCTCATCCACCAGGCAGTCACCTGGTCATAGAAGGAGATGAGATTGACTTGCCTTTCATTAACCCATGCTGACTGGGCCTGACCCTCTGGTTGTCAAATACATGCTCTGTGATTGCCCTCAGGATGACTAGCTCCATAATCTTCCCTGACACTGAGGTATGGCTAAGAGGACTGTAATTCCCTGGGTCTTTCTTACGACCCTTCTTATAGAAGGGAGTCACATTAGCAAGTCTCCAGTCATCTAGTACCTCTCTAGTTGACCATGACCGCTGATGAGATGATGGAGAGCAGCTTGGCAATCATATCCACCAGCTCCATCAGCACCCTCAGGTGGATCCCATCTGGCTCCATGGACTTGTGACAGTCCAGGTGGAATAGCAGGTCTGTAACTGTTTCAACCTCTGAATAATGTGGGTTTTATTCTGCTCTCTGTCCCAGTCTTCCAGGTGAGGAAGCTGAGAACCCCAAGAATAACTGGTCTGACTATTGAAGGCAGATGTAAAGAAAGCACTGAGGATCTCCACCTTTTCCTTACCCTCAGTAGTCATCTTCCCCACCAGATCAAGAGGGAGATTCTCCTTGGCCCTCCTCTGACTGTTAATATATTTGTAGAAACAGTTTTTATTATCTTTTACTGCAGTGGCCAGGCTGAGCTCATGCTGGGCTTCAGCCTTTCTGATTTTTTCCCCCACGTACATGAGCAACTCCCTTGTACTCTCCCCGACTTGCCTGTCTCTTCTTTCACTGGATGTACACTCTCTTTTTCTCTCAGAGACTCAGAAGGTCCCTGTTCAGCCACACTGGCCGTCTTCTCTGCCAGCTCATCTTATGACACGTGGAGTAAGCCTGCTCCTGCGCTGTTAAGGCTTCCCTCTTGAGAAGTGCCCAGCCTTCCTGGACCCCTTTGTCCTTCAGGACTGCCTCCCAAGGGACCCTCCCCCACCAGTGTCCGAAACACCTCAAAGTCTGCCCTATGGAAGTCTAAGGTAGCAGTTTTACTGACCTTCCTCCTCCTGATTTCACCAAGAATAGAGAAGTCTACCATTTCGTGGTTACTCTGCCCAAGACAGCTCCCGGCCACCACCTCTCCCACCAGTCCTTCCTGTTTGCAAACAGAAGGTCTAGCAGGGCACCCGCCCTGGTAGACTCACAAACCAGCTGTGTCAGGAAGTTAACTTCCACACATTCCAGGAACCTCCTAGACTGCTCCCTCTGGGCTGCATTGTATTTCCAGCAACTGTCCACGAAGTTGAAGTTCCCCAGGAGAACAAGTGCTGGCAACTGTGTGACTTCCACCAGTTGCTTGTAGAATTCCTTATCTGTGTCCTGTCCAGTACTGAACATAACCAGATTTACCTATAAGAAATTTGCCAAGAGAGTGAAGGAAAGTTTCTTTTCCAATCTTTTCAGAAGCCATGTTGAGGTACTTGTCTCATATGTTGCAAACTTCCAGTCACCTGGAAGGCACCCATCAGCACTCACACCTGGGAAATTCCCAAAGCTTAAACCTGAGCAGGTCACTGCCCTGACTGGCTGCCTTCTGCTATGTCCTGTAGATTACAGAGGACTATTCTGGAAAAACAAATCAGAACACCTGATTACTTTTTGCTAATTAAAAAGCGCCTACCAAGCAAACCATAGTGTTTGATTACCATCATTTTAAGAAAAGGCTGCTCAATAGCAAGTAATTCCCACAGTCAGTTCTGGCATGAGCCAAGAGGAGCATGCAACCTGGCATAGGTTAGGAAGAAGAGATTGAATGTAGTCTTTCTGGAAAGGTACATGAGAGAGGAAAGGCTGGTCAAGGTCAGCTGAAGAAATTACCTCTGCTAAGAAAGCCACATAAAAGGCAACTGCTTTAAATGTCATCCCATAGGGAACTGTTTAGAAGACCAACTAGTCACTCATCAGTTGCTTCATCACAAGCATCACTTAGTTTTGCTGAGGCCAGACTGTGTTTAAACTGAATCCCTGATCCGTGTTTTAACAATGGACCTCGGAGGGGCAGAGTCCAGGAACGTGGTTACAGCACAGGTAGCTCCTCTTGGTATTACCCAAGTCACGCTGCAAACATGATAGGACACCAATGTTTTGAAACTATATCCAACATCAGAGCAGTTTCTACAGAGCAGATAAGAACAAAACAAAATCTTGTTGACCCTCTTGCATTTAAGGATTCCATTATCTTTATTACATAAATCCCTGAATGCTGCTTACTTCCCATTACACATTTAAGTCCACGTTATCTCTGACACTCTAATTCTCTCAGGATCTGAAAAGCACTCTTTCTCTACACTTACTAATTTTACATGGCACTTTGAGACAAGTTAATAATAGGATCCAACTCATCCACTGTCCCATTGTTGGAACCAACGTGCACGGATGAGAAACTTAGTGCTGACAGCAACGGTCTCCGGATAACACTGTTTTTATCCAGCTGTGTCAGAAAGCTAAACAGCCTGCTCCCCATCCCTCCAGTTTTGCTCTACTCTGTGGAAGACAGCAAATGATCCCACCAGTATTAGCCATTTATATCTTCATTTTCTTTTGAACTACTGTATAAATTATACTGTTGCAGTTTACATCAGAGGGTCACGTGCTACCACGCTGATGCTATCTGTGCCACCGAGACACAAGATTGATCAGCCAGCACAACCTGTGCAGCAGCAGCCACTCTCCTTTCCTGGGAAGGTACCAGGCACAGGAAAGATCCACGGGGGAAATGCCACATCGCTTCAAATGGCAGGATTCTTCCTATGCCGATTCCCTGCAATGCCTGTGCTGGAGACGTAGGTGATGCAAGGAGCCACGGCACGCAGGGGTCTTTAAATGTTAGTGTAATACAAAGATGTACCCATGCCTGACAACTTTGATTGAGGGATTATTAATTATCACAGGAAGCCACAAACCATCAGTAGCTTAAATCAGGCGACACAGCCGCACTCGCGATTAGTCTAACACAAGTCGGATTCTTGTCGTGGCTTCTGGTCCCAAGTTCACTGAAGTAAACTCCCACCATCACAAAAGCACAACCTCACTCACAGACTGAATTTGTGGTGCAGGTTTTGCTTCTTGCTGCCTCCTGAGTTACGTGCTGTGGGTCCCTCCTGGGATAACATTTTAGTTAAGAATAGGACTCTAGCCTGTCTCTGAGACAGATGCAGAAGGTGGACAGGTTGGAAGGGAAATTGAGCCTTTGGAAGCTCCTGGAGCTTCAGGATGTTGAGTAGAACATTCTGGTGCTCTATTGTAGAAGAAACTGTATTAGATCCACATGCATAAATGCAGAGTTACAAGCAGCTGATGCCTTACAGTGCCCCATAGGTTACCTCACAGGCTATGTGTTCTGACCTAATGTTTGCACCACGGAACTCCTCGTGCAATAGATGTGAAATTGTAACTGGAAATACTGCAGCTGAGAACCTGCCTGGCTTGTTGAAAGGACAGAGCTGCCACCATCTGAAGACACCAGCCTGCCTGAGGTGTTGAAGAAGGTTGCTTACCTCCCCTGAGCCTTCTGGTGGACACTGGAAATTAAGAAGCTTCTGGGAGGTTTTCAGGAGGACTCTGCTCATGATGTGAAAGGAATGGTGTGGTACTTCACCTCCAGCAGAGGGTAAAGCTACAGATCATCTACTTGTTTCAGACAGTCTTCTGCTTCTGCAGTTGCAATGCCCAGTGGTCACACCACAGCTCAGAAGACACAAACTGCAAGTCACCTGTCTCTGTCACGGACTTCTCAGCATCTTCCTGGCAGCAGCAAGCTGAGAGTTTCACCCCAAAAGCCCTGGAGTCCAAATGCACAACACACTTTGCCTTGTCCATATGCCTCCTCAGACATATTGCACACATTTTTTACCCTACGGACAACATAGTTTCATCCCACATGGTTCACTTGGGGTAGGATGCTGCAGTGGGCTGCTGGCAGGCACAGGGAGACCCCATGCCAGGGGACATTTTGTTTCATGTGGAAAAAACAAGAAAATGCAATAACAAAACACCCTAAACAATGACAGAGAAATGTGCTGTCACTAGGCCTCCTGCAAGAGAAAGGGAAAACAGTAGGCTTCATGCCCCTGAGCAACTGCATGATGCTGCACAGCTGCCCCAGCTTGACCTGGAGCTGGCTGCTGCTTGCTAGCAGCAGGGAAAACCCCCCAAAAGTGCTCACAAGAGCTTGGGTGAAAGGTTTTAGCTAAGGCTAAATACTGCAGTGTGCTTCCATGTTCTGCTGTCTACAGTAAAGCTGGGAGCCTCTTAGAATCCGTAAAGCAATTATTATGAACAAAGCTAACAAGCAGCCAAGTTTCTCCTAGGAGGAATTCTAACAAAAGTAGAAGTGTGGTGATTGCATGCAGTGTCCAAGAAACTAGGAACAGTTGTTCTGTATTGGGATTTATTTCAGGAAATAAAAACCAGGGAAGAAGCTGGAAGGCCTTTAAGGGCTGTATCACACACACATAGGTAAAATCACATATTCTGAAAAGGGCAGTGGTTCCCATATAGCAACTGGAAAAACTTTTACTTATCAAACACATTATTTTGCTACATATGGGCACCATCTGAAGCGTTAGGTATAATCCAGGGCTTCTGAGATGCCACTGAAGGTTCAAATGGTTTGAAGCACAGAAATTACAAGCTTCACTTCAGGCAGAAGCCAGTATATCCTCTTCCAGAGCAGATATATCTTTTAAAACCTCTACAGAATTTATTACAGCGGTGCCTATTAGCACCAACATGGTTGAGGATGTGCCAATGTTTCCAGTGTAAGTCCCTGTTTTGAAGTGTGTTATAAAACTCATCTGTAAGCATGTGACTCTTGGCAGAAATGGACACAATTCAGATGTTTCTACAGCAGGACTTCAAAAAGTGTGTGTGCCCGCACACGTGCACACAGAGCAATTGTGGGATCTGAGGCCTTAATGCAGTTCTGTAGCCCCAAATTATCTGAATCAAAAGAATTATCTGCCTTCAGCCGCTGACAGAGCTCTTTACTTTCACTGCTCCCCTATTGCAGCCAGTTATAATTCGCTTTACAAACCTTAAAAGCAACTGCTTTTAGACTGCACCAGCTTCTCCTGAGGGTCGTAACATTGCTGCCATGGGAGTTTCACCCAAGGAGGGAGCCTCCCTCATCCTCCCCATCCACATTTCGGCAGTGGGCCTATAATGAATGAGCTATTTGGTAAACAAGCAGCAGCCCGAGAACCTTCTTTGGCGTGCTTACAAAGGCTACCTTTAAATAGGGGAAAATGTTTTAAACACTAGGCTGCAAAGACTTGGGTACATTTGCAAAACACCAGTGAATGAACACAGAGCTGCCAAGAAGCAATTTAGGTTTTGTTTTTCACTCTTGTTCTGCTTTTTATTTTAAGCTGTTAAAAAGAAAACAAAGGAAATTAAATGAAACGCTTCTCCATTTAAGAAAGCCTGGCTGTTCACTCCCCAGCCTCCCTCACATAGGCCCTCACATCCATCTCTATCTCCAAGGAGCACCATGTTTCCCATGGGTCTCTCCAGGCAAAGCAGGACAGGTTCCTCCCAGGACCACCAAAGCATCTGTGGAGCTCTGTGGTGAGGGTTGGAAGTGGGGTGTCACCCCCAGCAGCTCTGGCCAGATGCCCCCAGGAATGACGTGCTCTGCGCAGGCAGCCATGCTCACAACGGGCACTGAAGTCACAGGCTCCTCAGTCCTCTTTTTAGCAAGGTACTTTCAGGAAGTGAGAAGCCCCCTGACCTCTTGGGGACTGCTCATGCACGGGCACTCAGCCGCCTGCTCCTGCACCTTGCTAATCCGGAGGCCTAAGTCTGTCAGAGCGTGCCAGGCTTGCATGCGGCCCTCACGTCAGGGATCCCCGAGGTCTACCGTGGGAACTGCGACTTGCCCAGTACACAGCCTAAGAATTTGGGGAAAAAAGGACCCCAGGAAGAGCCAGATGTATTTAGTCTTTTTGGAATCACAGCTCCCAGAGACCTGTGTCGTCTTTGTGCTTGTACGCGTAGCATCAAGAGGGGAGTTGTGCTGCTGATCACAAAATACACGCAGCAAGCTGAAAACCACCACTGTTTGGAAAAGCCAGGCATCAAGGACCCACTGAACAAGCCAAAGAATATTCTTTACAGCAGAATTCCAAAACACTCTCATTTCTGAATTTAATCACAAATCCACATTGTGGCAGTTCAATACGCATTTAATTCTTCACAATTCTTACATACAGAAAATCACCAGAATTGCTGGCAAGCTGAAACATCTGCAGAAAGCCAAGAGCTGCACAAAAGAGCATTCACTTCAAACAAAGGCACAGAGGCAGCAGTCACCCCAGCTCACAAATAGGATGGGATGATCCAACACAGGGAGCCTCTAACAAAGATCTGTGATCTCTCAGTCGCATGCCCTGCGTAGGGTTCATCCTGCTGCCTTAGTTTTTACCATCATTTGTCCTCTTTAACACCTGGTAAAGAGGAAACTCGCAGTTTTTTTCCAGGGCTGCCTATGCCCATGGTTTATCAGGACACGTCATGGTGAACTAACATGTTGCCTGGTTGTAATGTCCCCATTGTTGTCCTCTGGCCAGCGGTACGTCTTTGCGGGATGTACATGCCACATGGAAAGCCCAAAGCTGTGGGTTTCAGCTGGCAAGCCAACCTGCTGCCTGCACCAGCCCACAAACCTTCCATCCAACTGCAACGCCTGGAGAAAAGCCTTAGCCTGTGGTTAACAGCCCTGTTAGGTGTGCACACCCACCCTGTTCCCACACCACATGGGCAGTCTATGTTTGCTCCCTCTGAATACACTCAAATGTAAGCAGGAACTTGAACAGCAGCAGAGACAAAACCCCTGCAAAATTATGGGCAAATCCAGGTCCTGAACCCAGCAGTTGCTAAAGCTCAGCCTGTTGCTCAGACCTGTCAGCACAGCTGCACTTCTCAAGCACCAGTCCCAATGTTGGAAATGTCTTTCGTTTTATTTCCCATCAGTAGGAAACAAGAGACAGAGGATTGCTGCTGGTAACAGATAACCTAGAGGTATTGTGAGTGACACGGGGTGAGCAACAAGATAGCACTGGGGTACTGCCAATGTGGCAAGTGTGCCAGAAATATACGTTATTCTCCAGTTCAGCAGGACAAACAGGTGCATAAACTAGCCTTTTCAGACCAGCCTACAGTCAGAGGCATTTTAGTGCATCCAATTAGATCTCACACACATGCACAAACAAAACAGACCATCTGGGTACTAAACAACAGACAACTAAGAGACCAAATCATCCTTTGCCTGGTTTCTATGGACCTTTCTAAGAGTGGACGACTTGTGCCTTGGCAGTATATATGCTTAGTGATGCGCTCCAAACTCTCGTCAGTAATTACTGTTTTCCTGATTTGATTCTTTCTCATAAAAAAACAAATAATAGAAAGTCTTTGCCTGGTTTTTTTTTGGTTTTTAAATAAAATATTGCTTCTTGTTAGCTTCTGTGGCCTGCACTTCCTGAGTAAGGAAGTCAAACTCACAAAATTAATGACATCAAGATCTGAACAGCACGGTTTCGTTTCTTCATGAGCCATGGCTGCTTTCTCCTCCACTGAGGACACAATATATGGTCTCTAACTATCTGAGAGGCAGGAACTTATCTGCCTTAAGACTCAAGATTTCCAGAAAAAACCCAACCTGGCCAAACTCTTTGTGCTACATTAAGGTAACACAGCCCAGCATGAGGAACAGTGTAATGCTGTATATCCCTTGCAAAGAGAGAATTAGTGAAGGAGGGAGAGCCCTGGGCCATTCCAGAGGGAGAATAGTGACAGCTGGGAAAACACAGGCTGGATAACACTGCACTAGTGCAACAGTTCTCCTCTCTGATACACAATAGCTTTCCCCTAAGAGCCTGAGAGGTTCAGAGCAGCTTGAAAACTCAGTGAGTACAGTCTCCCTCTACAATCACATAAGGCAATGCTCAAGTTTCTTTTTCAGTATTTAGGTACCACTTCACACTTCCCAACATACTTACTAGGCTTCTCAGTTGCCCATTATATGGTTTAGACACAGTATATGAAAGACCTAAAGACTAAGGAGGAACGAAGCAATACGCCTTGCAGCAGACTACCAAAAGTCTTGTAGCCCATAGCATTTCCAGTATAGACACAGGATTCTTGAGAACAGTTCTAGAAGCTCAACTTTCAAAACCAAAAGTCCCCAAACCTTTCAGCATGACAGGAGCGGAGACTGCTTCCTCAGGATGTAAAAACTGCCGCGTGCCAGAGAACCACACATCTGTTGTGTCAGATACTTGCACTGACACGGAAGGGTGGTGGAGCAAAGACATCCCGAGTAGCCAGGCAGTCTTCCCATGGTGACTGCTGTATCTGCACCATGCGTGCAGATCAGCTGTCCAGTGGCCAGAGAAAAAGGGCTTTCAAACTCAGGAAACAAAACACTTCCCAAAAATTTCTCCTCACCCTCTCTCCCACCAAACCAGCCAGAGAGGGGTGATGCTTGTCACAGCTGCCCTTCTCAGGTGGGGCAGTCAGAGCACCACTGTGACAGAATTTAAGTAGCTCTGTTCCTTTCAACAAGAAGTTGGTGGGACAATCAGGCCTTTCACTTCGATGTTTATTTTGGGATATTTTCGAGTTAACCATACCGATCTACTAAACACCTTAAAGGGTCAATTACAGGCACAAAAGAAACCATGTTTCCTTCAGAAACCACAATTTCCACTCTTATAAAGGAGCAAGTGCTGTTAAGCATTATACAAATGGGATCTGACTGGGAAAGCTTTCAATGCCATTTTCCCTGTTGCAGCCAGCCTCCAGATTGGTCTGGATGTGCTGCTAGGGATTCCTTCAGGTATCAGATGTCCCAGGCAAGGCCAACCTTTGCCCCGGGCCTGCTGTTTCAGGGGAGGACACAGGGCTTCAGTTGTACCGCTTGCAAGGCAACAGATAAGGGAGGAGTTACAGTCTGCCTGACTGCTCCCCTGCCTGCTGGAAAAGAGAGGCAATAGAAGTGTTACAAACACTCATTGTGCTGCGCAATGAGATTCAGGTCATCTGGAACTGGAGGCCGCAAACCCCAAATGATTTTTCCTGCCCACTGACTGGGCAGAATTTGGCACTACTCTCGCCACTGTTGTTCCTCTAACAGGCTTCCCAAAAGTGTCTGCCAAGATTGGCCTTGATGTAATTCCAGAAACTTCACCATAGGAATATTTAGCTCTGTCCTTAATCACTCTCGGCCATTTTTCAACTTTGTAGAATCCTTCTTCGAACAGTGATTTGCCTTTGATTCCTGGACACCAAACCACGACTTCTCTGTGCTGGGACAAGCTACTCTGAGGTCAGAGCGGTGGAAAGGCAGACAGTGCTGGTTCTGCATGCCAGCTGCTGCCTTAGGCCTCAGCTCACTGGCCCCCACAGCAAGCGTGGCTGAACAGCTCTCACTTCTCATTCATTTCAGCTGACAGCCCAGGGTGTTAGCAGAGGCAGCACTCTTACCTGGCCACGTGTGGCATGCAGTGTACACCTCTATAGGAGAGGCAAATCCTAGTGTCCCCTTGTGCCAAGTACAGCTAACCCTGACACTGTCATCCCACTAATTAAGAATCTTATGAAACTTTTTGACTCATATTCAGTGTACTTTGTAACATACTGTAATACCCCAGAGTCTCTACTTACCCATTACACTGCCACAAGGCAAGGGTTGGACCTAACACTCCTGTCTCTCCCACTTACCCTTTGAAAAAAAAGTAAACTTTGACGGGGACAAGCACTTAAAAAGGATGGGAAAGCATTTGTCTGTGAGCACTTTCACTCTAGCCTGAACTGCAGAGCAGAAGATACCTGAGGGTATCATATCTTCCAGTTCCATAAAGGTATTGGCTGTATTGGTATTTCCCCAAATGATATCCTGCATTAAAAGCAGATCAATTACCAGGAGTTTTGGTTTTAAAGCATAAATGGAAGGCTGGATGATTTTCCAAGGCATCTCAGTGAAATAAAGTCACGTCTAGCACCAATTCACTCTATGGAACTACATAATCTAAGCTGGCACCATTCAGAAAGCAAAATCTCCCTCTGTGTACCCAGGACTCCAGCTTTGATGCATTTATGTTACCTATAGCCACCCACCTGAAAAACTTAATTGCTACTAGACAAACATGAACACTGAAGTATTGAAAAGTGACTTTCACTGGGACTTATGAAAGCTTGCAGCCGGAAGCTTTGTATGGATATACAAAGGAAAAGATGGATTACCTGTTTCCTTATAAAGGAGAAACTCATTAACGCAAAGTGCACAAAGCACCTCCTATCCTTAAAAATACTTGGAAGGCAATTTTACTTTTTGATAGTTCTCCAGAATTTACTTGGAGCCAGTACTGTAAGAACTGTTGATTGGTCATCCAAAGCACTGATTGCATGCATTAGGAGAGGCACTGTCTCAGAAGAGCTCCATCTCTTCTATTAGACAACCACAGTGAAATACAGTCCTGGCCTTCCCACTGCAACTCTACCCTCAGAATATTACCTGCAATCGCTTCCACACAGCCTATCAAACTCCTCCTTGTCCAGTACATGCAATCCAGGTTTAGATGCCATAACATGACAAACAAAAGATTTTTAAGACATTAAGTGCTCTGAGACAAGTCTTGGATCTCAGTTGCACCTTGAAGTCTGACTCTCCCCTATGTGTATCTCTTTTTCAGACTGAAGAGCTGTGTGCACTTTTCTCTAGTGGAAAAACTGGATGTGGAAACACTAAAAAGCTAAAGAATAGTAATGTGATTTGGCTAAGGCAAATCTCTTTGGCTGCTGTTCTGACAGAATCAGGAAAGGAACTCTGAAAACAAGCTGATGGGCTAAAGAGTTTCTTGGGCTGCAAGACAGTCTGGTAAAACAGAAATATCATCACATCTTTCAGGATTTCACTCAACTTACCAAAAGAATAAAGATTCAACAGTAAACTATCACATGTGAGAATTATGCTCAGTTTCCTTCACTAGTGAACAGCTATCATGGATTAAAAGTTCTCATTTGAAGGAGTGTTGAAAAGCACTCAAATACTTGGAGACAATGATAGCAATGGTGTTCAGTTGATTCTCTCAAATGCATGGCTCTGAAGAGAAGGAATTTGAGACATTGTGACCAGGCTTCCTTACAGTTCAGAATTAATGACAATATGTACTTTTAAAACTTAGAAACATTCGTTCAGTTTTCACCAAAATAGCCCTCAGGACTTTTTTTCATGGATTCTCATTCCCGGGTTCTTCCTGCCTCCACAGAATGAGAACGGTGCACGTCTACCCTAGGCATGTTTGCTAGAGAGATCAGCCAAGCCCCTGTTGCTCTGTAAGTGCTTTTGACATGGCATGAACTACGCTATGCAACATCACTGCTGACACTGAAGAGATTTTACTCAGTCATGAAAACAATACAAATAAACTTCCCACCAGTTCTGAAAGAAGAATAAGCTATTGTGCTCAGAAGCAGGTGGCAACTATCAGGACTGCACTCAATTCTAAAACCTATCCTTCAAATGGGTTTCAACCTTGTGATATAGATAATCCACAGTATCATTAACACTGGGCCATTTCTAAGAGGCAAAAAACTCCACTCCTAAACCCACACAAGCCCCATTACAGAATGAAACACCCCTCTTGCTCCTTACTGTCTGTAGCAGAGAACTCACCAAGGACAAAGCAATGAAGAATTCAATATTTGATAGGGAACAGAAGTCACAGAAGATACAGATGGTTAGTACTACTAGGTCAGGACAGGTCAGCAGTTAGCAAGGCTTGGTAAAGACTCATATTTTACATGACAAGTTATACAAAAATACAGACCTTTTTCTCCATCTTCTGGTGGTGACACAAGCCTCATTTGCGGCATTCACAGTTACACAGGCATCTCTGATAGCTGGTGGCTGCATGTTAATTCTCTTTGCAGCTGAAGATACAAAAAAGAAGAAAGTGAAGGTGGTTCAGATCACGTAGTGAAATATGACACCACATTATCAGTCCTGAGTTGATAAAGATGTTGGCAAAACACTAAGTGCCTTTTCAATTTTCAACAATCTCATAGCCCATTCTTCACCCAGGGCTGGAAAACTCACCTAACTCCTACAGAGCAAAGGCTCCAAAAAAGGAAAGTTGGCTGTCTGCTGGTGAGCAAGAACTCCATGTTGGGTGGTGTGAGCTGCAGGGCTCCAAAGACACAATATACTTTAGGAAAGCCAATCCAAGAACAGCAAGAACCGTTCTTGTACATATTCACAGCACATCAACTCCCATGGTCACCCAGATAATCCACTGAGAGGGAACATACATGCATCCCAAAGCAGTACCTCAGGGCTTACTGTTTGTTGCATAAACCTTCCTTCTTCAATCACAGGTGGCATTGGTTCCTCCTCTGATGCATCAGGTCTTGCTCCACCAGCAACTCTGCCATCCCTCAGCAGACATTTGTTTCCTGGGGTTGGTGGTCGTATTGTTTACCACAATAACGCACCAACGTTGCAAGCTGGGCAGTTAATTTCTGTGAACTGTGCACTATTCAACTCCAGTAACAGACACCATAAAGGAGGCAGAATCAACTTTCAAAAAACTAATTTTAATCAAAACAAAAAAATTGTTGATCATTAACAAGTTTATAAAACAGTGATTTAGTTACATAAATAAATTGATATCAGTGTATCAAATCTTAATTACTTTCAACTTCATGAACATGTTTACATGGGTGATGAAGTACAACCTTTTTACCTATTATAATAAATAAAATGGAGAGCATGAAATAGTTTTTCTAAACAAAAATACCTACAAACATACCTCTAACATGTTCTCTAATGAAGGGAACAAGAGACACTGGACAACTTTTGCACCAAAACATAAAAACTGCTTTAAAAAGCACAAGGATACAGAACCATCAGCTAAAGTAAAGACACTATACTGTAACCAAAGTTGGTATTTAATAATATAATGAACAGTTTGGTAGTTAGATCTCCAGTTTGGTTATTTTAAAGCATTAAGACAAGGCAAGATAGAAGGCTGCTTTTGTTTGAGTAATTCTAGAGAAAATAAAATATATTAAAAAAACAAACTGAAAAGTAGAACAGTCATACCTACACAACTTTCTGTCCTGCACAAAGTCAAAATACCTATGCAGAATATATATATATAATATATATATGTTATTTGTGCACAAAGGTTAGCTTATTATTAGCTCACTGCAAAGGCGTAATGTATCATGTCAATCGTTTTGGAAAACATTTTGCGTTTTGTGTCAAAAAGGATATTTCTTTAAGTCTTCTAGGCTAGGAGGCACAAACCCCGATTCTGGCATACTGTATTCTTAATGCTAAGGCTTGCTGCTCTGGCTGTGTATTTTTTGTTGTCCCTCTTTACTATAGTGCCTGTTACAAGCATGTGTGTATGTGTGTATACATATATATGTATACACAGGTTGTATAAATATATATATATAAAATTTTCCCCATTAGTTTATCAGTCCAACCATGCAATCCAGAAGGTGGCTCTGCATAGATGCCCAGCATATAGTTCACCACCTGAGCCAACCCTGAAGCAAGGCGCACTTTAGTCCTTCTGATAGGTTTTTTTTTGTTTAAAACCAAGCTACTGCAGCTTCAAGTATTTTGCATTACATAGATTTTTTTTTTTATAAATTAGTTAATGTTATATTTTTCAATATTCAGACATATACTATAATATATATACAGTACAATAAATGCTCTCATTCTTTTTTTAATTTTTTTGATAAATCCCTGAGAATGTATGTTGACAGTCGCTAAGTTTCCACATGCACAAGCATTGTGTGCCATGCTTCTGGATGAACAGCACTGCAAAGCCACGTGGTCAGCCTTTTAACTATTAGTATTTCACTTGTTGGTTTGTTTAAATATGTTGAAATGTAAGGATGAGTTACAAAGGAGTAAAGCTGAATCCATTCGAGGTACTTATCACAGGATGGAGGTGTTTTGTTTGGTTTTTAAAGCCATTGCAATATATGTTTGTTTTTGAGGCTGTGAACGTATACAGAAAGAACAGGAGAGCGATGTGGGCTTTTGCCACTTGACAACATATACTCAGTGTAAACCAAACCTTTTTTAACCCCTCTCATACAAAACAGAAAAAAGGAAAAAAAATTAAACACACAAACTTTCACAACATGACAGTTTAGTTTGCAAACTCAATATAACTATACACATATAATACCGGTGTGGCTCTGTTTCTTTTAAGTTAAAAAGGATACAAAGGCAGGCTCAAGTAAAAACAAACCACCCCTCCCCCCCCCCCTTATCCCCATTCACACGGTTTTGTCAACCAAACCGTTCACGAACCAGCATCATCAGTTTCTTTTTGCCTTTGTAGATTTGTTTTAGGTTGTCAATGAACTGTGTAAACTGGATGTGACCATCATGAGCCATTAAGAAGGTCTCTCGAGCCTTGCTGAGGAACTCTATAAACTCACTATAGTGTCGTGGGCTGATGTGAGTGAGACGTGAATGAGTTGTATTGATGTAGGCTCCAATCGTGGCATCCAAGAGTTGCCGTAAAGGGGCTTTGTCCAGTGACATGAGCTTACCAGAGTTCCTCCTTCCATGAAGTCCCACCATGCCAGGAGTGGTCAAAGTACACCTACGCAGAATGTCTGACAGTACTGTTGCACATTTGACACTTTTGACCACCAGAGGTATTATAGCTGCTAGCTCATTTTTCCCGAGGGAGTGGCTGAGCGCACATGCCCACAGAACGTCATTAATGGCAGGGTGTGTGTCCTGATTGTAACTCAGGTTGAGATGTGTCATGGCCAAGGTGGCCAGCTTGTAGGCTCGCATGGGGTAACCGCGGTGTTCCATGTATCGTGCGATAGTAAAAAGCTGCGAGTAGCTCATGCCGGTTGTAGCAGCATCTAGAACGATTTGGTAAGCGGTCTCAAAAGCTATGTGATCCTTTTCACATAAGGTCAGTGCAGAGAGGGCACAATTTTGAGGATCCTTCATGGCACACTGTAGAGCAAGCGTCCTAGCACTGCTGGCCAACTTCTCCTGCTGATGGCAGTCCAGATGCAGACGGACGATGGTGCTGTTGGACATCACTGTTGTAGCAACAATACTAGTGGCTTCTGTTGGAGTGAAAAGTGTAAACCAGTTTTGCATGATACTATCCAGTGCATAAACACCTGGGGAGAGAAAGAAACGGTTAGCTACCACCAATGAAATCTAGCAAGATACAGATACTCAGCAAGAGATTTCACTGCAGCAAAGTCTTTGAGGTTGCCAGTACATCCAAGGGGATGCACTGCAGCAAGGAAAGCTCAACCAGGTAGGAGGGCTGGAAAAGGACATTGAAACAAAGACTACTGTGCAAACTCTGTAATGATCACTGAAATGCTGAGAACAACAAAAAAAGAAAAGCCTGCAAAACAAGCTTTAATCTCCTGGTGTGACAATTGAGCTGTGTTACTTGTTATTTAAGACAATTTGTACAGTAACTTCTGGCTCTTTTGGTCTCATCACATCAAAGGTAGTCTTCACACTGAACATTTAAAAGTTAATTTTACCTTTTCTCATTGTGCATCTCAAGGCACAGCACATACACAAAAGAATATGAAAGTATGCTAAATGGTATTCTTAATAAATGGCACACCTTAAAAAAAATTCCTTACCCCTGCCTCCTCTCAACAGGCTTTTCAGATGCATCTTTTATCAAAAGCATGTGGCTGAACATCAAGATCCTTATTAGGGAAATGCTCTGAGCAAGATGAACTACTGAATATTATCTAAAATAGGTATTTTCCTTAAGCATCACTTTATTCCTGGTGTTTGTGTTTGCTTGGCAGTGAGAAGAAGGGTGAAGTAGTGACTAATGAGTTCCATAAATTGAACCTTATACCCAACTAGGGTGCCTCATTATTGCTAGAGGCAGTTTACACACATCTGTGATCCCACCTAAACCACACCCAGAGGTCCTCATTTTCTCTGTAGGACTTTGGTGCTTCCCATGCACCCCTTCACTCATGTGCAACAATTCAACATAGCCAGATAATGCAAGTTCTTCATTTAAATACACGGATTCCTTGCTTTACCAACTTGATTAAGTCTCAAGAGTACTTTGCATGACATTATTGGTTTATGGGATACTTCTATTAGAATATGTAAACTAATTTAAAGCAGCATTAAAAACAGCATTTTATTTGCCAATATGCAACTGCACAAAATAATACCCGGGCACTAATATCTCTAAGATAGACTCTGTAATAATTACCTTAGCAAAGATATAAAAGCAATAAAACAGGAGCACTGCATGAAAATCTGCAGACACAAACCACTTTCTGGCTGAGGGCATACAAAGGCAAGCTCTATTTTCCCATGCTACTGTCAACATTATAATTTCTCAGTTAAGCATAAAGCAAAGAAACTAATCCAGAGAATAAGCAGCAGCCATCCTCTGAAGTGTTGAAACTCAATAAGCATTCTGTGATTCAATCCAGCTCAGATGCACGAGAAAGGAATATGGTAGGAAAAAGGCTTTCCACAAAGCTGTACAATGACAAGTACAACTGCTCCCTTACCACAGATACTTCTATTGCCCCCACTACCACACCAGCTGATTATTTTCTTTACAGCTTTCAATGCACTTATCCTCATTATCAGATTCTGCAGCATCATCTTCCAGATGGTAAACTGAAATGCAGAAGCTAAGGAACGCGTCATTAAGACACGCAGGAAATCTATGGCGAAGCCCAGAAGTGAACAGAACATCCTGCTGAGTGCACTTTCCTCTCACTGCTGTCCTGGTTCAGGCTGGTTCTGCCTGAAGTGGTTACCGATGGGTGCATTCATATTTGGTTAGCTTCCCCATGCAGCGGAGAGTCCTGCACAATGTCATAGCCACTTAACAAAGATGCATTACATTCTAAGCTTGGATTTACCCAGGGACTTCACCCTAGCAACAAGAAGCCCTTCACAACATCTTGACTGCCCCAGAGCAGGAGGCATCCACAGCATTTCATTTGCTTGTTTTCTGGCTCCTCTTCCTACAGTTGACCAGATTACTTGCTGTGAAAGGCAGATGAGCATGCTAAGTTGTAGCTCAGTGCAAATACCCATAACCACAAGCCTCTTCTCTACTGCAGCCTCAAAACCAAACACATCATGGAGGGAAAGGGGGAAATCTGGGGTATTTCCCATGAGATTATGTACACACCCACCTTGCTGGGGAAAGAAATCACACTGCATTACTCAACAATTGCTTCACTTGGTCTGTGACTAAAAACACTCATTGCCATAATGTCTTCTCACCGAAGGAATGTTACAGATGAACATAAAGTGGGAGACATTTGCAGAACCTCATTGTTGACAAGCAAGATCAAATGCATGAAGTTTATCTGACAAGAAAAGCATCTCAGAACGTACCTACTTCTGTTGCACATGTTACCAACCACCTCACCATTTCCCGCCGTCGCCAATTCAGTGTTGATAGCGTCATTCGCATCACCTATTAAAACAGCACAAACGAAATACAATTTAATCCTACTGTAAACCAAGGCAATGGTCCAACAACTAGTGATTTTAAATTACTCAAAACCAATGAAGTTCAAAAGGGCTGTATCTTGCTTTCTCCACTACTATCTCTATCCGATTTGTGAGAGATTTGAAAAGTATTGCTCAACCATCTTAGAGCAACACGGAGTAACTCCAATTGCAGATCACACAAGGTTGGGAGAGAAATTGTTTTATTCATGGAGGGAGAGAAACATCAAGCCACCACAATACAACAAAGCCCCCCTAATCAACAAAAAAAGGCCAGTCAATTACCAGTTGTGCAAACTAAATTATATCATGCCTCATCCTTCTATGCATAGTAGCCTTCAAAGTGGAAATGCATCAACTTTTGTTAGGCAAACAAAATTTTCCCCCCATCTGCATTTCTTTTCATTGACTTGAACAACAAAGAGCAGTTAGTGGGCTAAGGTGGGCTGCTTATTCTGCAGATACACATATACACCTCCAGATATTACAAGGTATTTTTAAGAGTCCACAGCAATAATTTTTCTCTCTGAACAAGAGTCCTTGCAAAGAAGTTTAACTGTAAAACCACCAGAATCCTAGAAAATAGACATAAGGCTGATTTTAGCACCAGTATTTTACATGACTTGTAGTTACTGCCTGTGTTGCTTCTCAAACCATGAGCAATGTATTTATCAGTAAAACTAACGTTGCTTCAGCTGCCTGTACAGACTCCACACACATCTAGATGAAGAAAGCAAGTAGCTATTCCCTTACACCATCAGTGTATTACTATTTGTAGCAGTTAAAAGAGTGCAATAGGTTAATTACAGAGCTCTCTGTAATGACCTTCATAGAATCACAGAGTAGTTTGGATTGTAAGGAACCTTTAAAGATCATCCTGTTCTGCCCTGCCTACAATGGGTAAGGACACCTCCCATTAGACCAGGTTGCCCAAAGCCCCATCCAACCTGGCCTTAAACACTGCCAGGGAGGGGGCAGCCACAGTGTCTCTAGGAAGCCTGTGCCTGAGCCTCACTGCCCTCACAGAGAAGAATTTCTTCGTTATATTTAATCTAAGTCTATGCTCCTCCAGATTAAAGCTGTCACCCATTGTCCTGTTGCTCCTTGCTCTTGTAAATAGTCCCTTTCCAGCTTTCCTGTAGGTCCCTTTAGGTACTGGAAGATTGATCTAAGGCCTCCTTGAAACCTTCAGACTGAATATTGTGGCCCTTCTCTAGGCTCTCTCCAACAGGTTCATGTCTTCTTATATTGGGGAATCCCAGAGCTGGATACATTTACTTCAGGTGCGGTCTCACCAGAGCAGAGTGGGAAGGGAGAATCACCTCACTTGACCTGCTGGTCATGCTGGTTTTGATGCAGTCCAGGATACTGTCAGCTTTCTGGACTGCAAGCGCACACTGCTGGATTGCGTTGGACTTCTCATTAATCAACACCCTCAAGAGCTTCACAAAGCTGCTCTCAATCCATTCTCTGTCCACCCTGTAGTCGGGCTTGGGACTGCTCTGACCTGTGTACATGACCTTGCATTTGGCCTTGTTGAACTTCATGATGTTTGCACAGGCCCACCTCTCAAGCCTTTCAAGGTCCTTCTGCATGGCATCCCTTCCCCCTGGCACATCAACACCATCAACCTGTGTGGTGCTGTCTGCAAACTTGTTGAGGGTGCATAATCCATGACACCAAAGATGTTAAACAGTGCCAGGCCCAATACCAACCCCTGAGGAGCAGCACTTGTCACTGGCCTCCACTTTACAAATTAAACTTAATAAATGCACACACATAAAAGCAGCATTTGTAAGAGGGTTCTCAAGCCACATCCCCACCCAATCCCAAGTTGACTTCAAAGTGGCACGTAGCTCTGTCTTATTTGTCACTCCTGCTACCTCCTTTAGTCCTACACTGTAGATAGGATACTTAAGATGATAGAAAAGGTTTCTGAGGACACAAATGCACAGATGACCTTTTAAGAAGTTGGGTTATAAGCAATCATGAGTGGTTCCAAACTGGCCTCCTTATCTAGTTTTGTGACATGGAAATATTTAATGACAAACTATTCTGGAATTAGGTTCCTTTCATTAGATTAAACTGTCAAGCTGAGAACAGAAAGAGAAAGGCCCTTTACTAATGACAGAAAACCCAAGTATTTCAAATAAAGCATGTATTGATGTCCTGACTAAGGAGGAGCTGTTCCTTTATACTGTAATTATTACAGCCAGTTAATTTATACTGTAGCACATTTAGCCAAAGACCTATTTCATTTCTTCTCAATTCATTCTTGAGCTACCTCTTTGTAAGAGGGAGTTCCACATCTGTCTAATATCTTACCAAGATCCGTGCTATCAATTGAAGAGAGCTTCTCAACAAGTCAGTAAGTCTGCAAATGATGAGAGGTCCCTGGAAATTCCATAGCTTATTTGAAAGTCAAGATCTTTACACAGAATAATCATTTTTTTGTTCTCGATGGATCTTTATAGAATTTCTCTGTCTAGAGGAACAGAGGATCTCACCATTCATTAGTGACACAAGAAAAGGCCAACCAACCATTGGCTCCCACACCAGTGCAAAACATTTGTCATGCACATTGGAAGACAGTTTATTTATTCATTTGTGCGTTCACAGGTCTGGGGGGAAATGGCACTCCTTGCCAGGCACGCACCAAGTGATCACCTGCGCTAATTTGCTCAGCAGTTCTGCCAGCAATACTGGTTTGCATGTGTGCAATACTACTTGCACTGATGTAGCGCACAACAGGCAGACAGAGGGATAGAAGCCTCTCCTGTAGCTGCAGATTGTACAGCACCTGTTCCAGAGAGGTTCTGAAGGACAGGACACTTGAGATGTGCCATGCCCATTTGGCCATGCTGATGATCTCTTTCCAAAGCCAGATTAAAAGCTTTCCTTCTGCTGAGTCACATAATCCATCATGCCACTGGAAATAGGGAGAAAGAACCCAGGAGCTCACATGTTACTCCCAAATCTACAACATAATAGGCTCTTCTGTCAGAGATCTCAGTGAGAGTTGTGAAGCTGTTGGTAGCATCTCCTCAGCCCAACCAGGCCAACTTGCCATTGCTGTAGCTGAGGCAGGGATCTTTCTCTCAAGCAAATAAATATTTAAAGCACACACCAACGCATGAAAGCAGCAGCAGATTTCCACAGCAATGTTGGGAATATGAAAGGCTAACAAAGCATACAAAATCTCACTTCTGATTATAGACTTTACTTTCTGAATGTTTGAAATAGTTAAAATGGTACCTTCCTTTGGTATGAGAAAGAACTAGGGTAACAAACTCTCCCCAGAAATCTTTGGAGCATTGTTTGAAGCAAAGTTTTTCTGATATTTGCACACTGTTTTGGATTTATTTTTTGGATTTATTTTTTTAAAAAAACTCCTTGAAAAGCATGATGAAGAGATTTATTTTTGTTGAAATTAGCTTTGTAAACACCAAGATTCATCAGCATAAGGCAGCATTACTCCAGATAGTTAAAATTTAACTGTCTCCTTTTACCTTGAAAAGCCTCTCAAGCCTAAAAGCTGATCTGAGGCTCTTGTTCACCTCAAGCTGAGTCTGATGCATCTGACCATCCCACAGCTTGTGGAGTACAAAATTCAGGTAAAGTTAAAGGGCTGCTGTTAGCGTATTCTGCCTTAGAAACAGGTTGTTTTAGTTGGTCTTGGCTTTCTCTAGTAACTCAACAAGCACCTACCCGATCTCACTTAAGAGAACGGAAGGAACGGAGTGGCAAACACCTCAGAGCCATGCAGAAAATACAGCGCGTTTCTAGCAAGCAGAATACTTTTGCTTTCCATTCAGTCCTACGCATAGTCCTGAACCTATTGCACTGGTGGTCTCTTATCCCTGAACCAAAGAATGACCTGCAGCCAGCAGCTCCCAGCCCCCTCTTCCACCCAAATGGCTCAAAGTGGCTGCAGAGACCCTTAGTCTGTATTAACCAGTTCACTGAGCTTTGCATCAGGAAACACAGACTCCACACGGAAGCAAAAGAGGGTATGGTTGTCTGTGCTTAAAAGCTGTAAGCACCAACACTGGGTCAAATTCCTGTCTTCTAATGTAGTAATAATAAATGAGAGAAATACCTGTAGGCCCAACTCCAGTGAAACTTTCAGAAGAGTGATGTCTGGTAAGCTATCCATGAGTGTTGCTATTTTAAATGCATCCTGGGCGAGTTTGAAGATGTGTGATGAGGAGTGGATATTTTTCTGGATGGATTCTAACACTGTTTCCAGCCTCCGAACATCACCTGCAAGATAGAATTGCCAACATGGAACAAGCTGCCAAATACCCAGAGATAAATTATAACCGAGCCTGCTATTGCTATGCAATAGAATGATGCTCCATATATACATATATATATATACACACTTTGTTTTAATAAACCCCTCATAATTAAAATCACACAACAACAAAGATACAGAGCACAAACTCCTCTAGTACCTGACATTAAGTGCAAAACATGGTCCAAAGTCATCCTTATTTGTGAATCTTAGAAGTGATTTGTACATTCCTGGGTCTCACAGTCAGAAGATGAAAAAGCTGTCTTGTTGGCCTAAAATCAGGCCCACTTGGCTATCATCTAGCAAGCCTAATTACTTCGCTATAAAATTAAGTGACAGGCTTAAGCCAGTTCAGTTTGTTAGACCCATTTCAAGCTCCTGTCAGACTGCAATTTTGAATTTCTAAACACAAGTTTTATAATCTGTTTACCCCCCATGCAATATTAAAAGCATACATTTAGCTGAGTATGTAACTGACAGCAATGCACCTTTGGCTGCTGTTAGCATGGTCGATGCCAGCTCACACTGCTGGGACTCGATGTGACTTAGGGTGAACCAGCGGGGATACCGGTTTGGAACGACTGATGCAATGTGGTGCGGGCGGGACATATCCCCTGAAGGAGCTGTAGACTCCAATACTAGCAACCTGAAATAAGGAAGAAATCATCCTTCATTAAATCATTATTACATTAGGTTACTCATGAGCAAAACTAAAGCTGCAAAAACACTCAACCTTGTTTATGAACCATGCTTTTTTGGTTATAAGAAAAGCTTAGAAAACCACTTCTCCCACAGAATCTTGACAATTCATTTGCCAAACTTGCCTACATCAGTGGGCATCTGTACGAATTCACTGGACAATTAAGCCACCCATTAGTCAAGGCAGCAGAGGCTTCTGTATCATGCACAGAGCTGAAGCTTTTCTCCCTGCCTTGTTTCAGCCTCTGAACCACTGCTCCTAGGAAGGAAAAGTGGAATAGCTCTCCACTGTATTGAGAACCTGTAAATACTTTTAAATATTTGAAACATACTTGCTTCGATTACAAATAATCAAAATAAGGGAAAGCTATATTCAACAAGGCATTCAGGTTTTGACCCTGCACAGAATTGTAGGGGTTGGAAGGGACCTCCAGAGATCATCAGGTCCAACCTCCCTGTATGTTCCACACTTCTGTATGTTGGTGTGGAACTTCCTGTGCTCCAACTTGCAGCCATTGCCCCATGTCCTGTCCCCACAGACCACTGAAAAGAGGCTGTCCATTTCCCTTTATGTCTCACACTTGAGATATTTATAAACATTAATAAGATCCCCTCTTAGCTTTCTTTTCTCAAGACTGAACAGCTCCAGTTCTTTCAGCTTTTCCTTGTAGGAGAGATGCCCCAGTCCTTTAATCGTCTTTGTAGCCCTCCTCTTGACTCTCTCCAGGAGATCCCTGTCTTTTTTATACCAGGGAGCCCAGAACTGGACACAATCCTCCAGGTAGGGCCCGACCAGGGCAGAGTAGAGGGGGAGGATCACCTCCTTTGCCCTGCTGGCCACACTCCTCCTGATGCACCCCAGGATCTCATTGACCCTCTTAGCCACCAGGGCACACTGCTGGCTCATGGCCAACCTGTCATCAACCAGGACCCCCAGGTCCTTCTCCGCAGAGCTCCTCTCCAACAGGCCATCCCCCAGCCTGTACTGATACAAGCGGTTATTCCTTCCCAGGTGCAAGACTCTACACTTGCTTTTGTTGAATCTCATCTGGTTTCTCCCTGCCCAGCTCTCCAGCCTGTCCAGGTCTCTCTGGATGGCAGCACAGTGTTCCTGCGTGTCAGCCACTCCTCCCAGCTTTGTATCATTGGCGTACTTGCTGAGGGTGGATGCTATTCCCTCATCAAGGTCATCAATGAAGATGTTAAAAACTAATTCAGATATACCAAAAAGGATGTTGTACTGTTTAACTACAATGGCTTTAACCCCTTACATTTTGGCCTACCAATATTTCATAATAAACCATATTCTGATGTTAGGGTCCCAAACAGCAGTGGCAGAGGAATTCTCCTTTACTTTCTAGACTCACTTTCTAATCCCAACCCAAAAATTTATTTGTGTATGCATCCATCTACAACAGTCTTATCCACAAAAAATAATTCATACTTAAAAATTCAAATCAACGTATTATTTGCTGACCACAACAACACAAGTGACAGACTCATCTGAGATCCCACACAATACACTAGGTAGTACAGTAGATACTATATATAAATGCCAATGGAAGAAGTAGAGGTGAACAAAAATAGGCATTTTTATTCAATGCAATTAGGCATAGTTTCAGGACATGAATGGTTAATGAGACATCAAATGACAGTAATAAGATAATGTCCAGAAGTAAAGCCTTTCCAGGGCTTAGCTTCTTGATCAGGGTTAGCATCTGAGTTATGTTTCTACCAACTTTCACATACAACTGATTTTCTAGCACAAAGTCACACAAGAGGACTAAGAAAAATGGGTATCTTATCAGTAAGTTTGCAGCTACTGGATATTAGAAAAGAAACATATTGTGATTTTCGGTGACAGAATATTTCTTATAGAATAAGTTTGCTTAAACACAAGTTACAATTTCCTGCACTTAAATACCTAGGTTCTCTATGTAACTGGAATGCATGTCTTTTTCCACCGTAAGATAGTTTTAAGTTCCATCAGTTTTCTGTAGGTTCCTGAAGCATAAGAACACTCTGAGAAAGGCAATTTCAAATATATGGGAGGGCATCTAGCATGCACATATAAACAGTACATTATGTAAGTAACTATCAGCAGGTTATTAATGTTTTCATACACCTATAGTATAAAAAACAACTTCTGTTTTGATTTGTAACAAAAGTCAAACCTTTTCCCTGGTACCACTGAGATGTGTCTTTACGTAGCTTTAAAGACATAAAACACATATAAACATTTCAGCTGATTTTTTCCAAGCATAGGGAAAAGGTGAAGGAAGAGATGGATGCATTATAAGATAGTTTGAATAAACAGTAAAAATTTCAACTACTTAATGTTAAAAGGGATTATTAGGTTATGAGTAACAGTAAATAGACAAAGAGCATGAAAGAAAGAGCTGTTTTGGGGAAATCTTCTGTCACTTTGAAGTCTATTGCCAGCTTCTATGTTCTTTTGCTGTGAAAAGAAATGCTGTTGTGAATTGGTGGCTTTCATGCAATTTTGGCAAGATTAGGGAACATCAGAACAAGCACAAGCAGATTTAACATTCTTCACCTTTCCCCCCCCCCCTCCTTTCAAACATCAATTATTTAGCTAGGCTTTAGCAAAGTCACCTTGTGATTAAGCATCACCATTAAACACTGTCTCACAAAGCCTGGGTGAAATTCAGGCTTAATAATGGATCAGCCAAACTAAGCCAAACATACAAGTTCAGATTCCAACTGAACAGTCAAGTAGGTCATTTCAGATCCCCATTCTCCAAGGCTCTGCTCTGTATGCTTCAGAGCTGCAAGCAGACAACTGTAGGCAGAAGTGACCACCAAGGATAGCACAACCCTGTCCTTGCAGCCCTGAAGCGCATACATAAAAGGCTTTATGGTCTTCCATTAGTTGAGTGTTACACACACTATAATAGGATTCAAAAAATGAAACAGCAACAGATGATTTACAATGTAGAGGGGTAAAATACTTTACAGCTGCCATCATGGGTCATTGACATGTCTGGAGCTACTAGCTGGGATCTTAGAAAGTTAACTTCATAAGTGCTGAAGAAATAAAAAAGTCTCACTTCTAAAAGCATGAGCAGCCTTACAGATTTCTATGCAGCATCTTTATTAATTTACATGAGATTTTTTTTGTCCTTGACACAGATATTCCCTTCCTGCTGTGGAAGTAAAGATGCTCAATTTTTCCTCTTCTGATCCATTAAATCTCACAACCATGAGATGGACTTTCAACCCATGTTTGCTTCCTTTGCCTCCCTTCAAGCCAATATTAAGTTACTTTAACTTTTCTATTTGTATTGAGAGTCCTTTATAAACTGAATGATCACTTTGGTATGAATGGACAGAAGAACCAATGCTGAGGAATGCAGACAGATAGAATAGAAAGCATCTAAATCTGACATGGCCACAGTTCAAGACAGCAGCCCACATTTCTGAAGACTGCCAAATATCAAAATACAGAAACACTGATTACTGTCCAGGGCCGAAACTCTCATCTGCCTTACACAGTGATGACTAGAGAGCTATGGAGAACAGCCCAAATTATGCTGACGTCTCCTGTTATTTTCCCAAATGGTAACAGACAGAAAATTCTTTTCTTATGCTTGTCTGTTTGAAAAGTAACTTCTTTTGCTGAGATGATGGCTTCATACCAAAAGACAGCTGGAGCTACCTATGACTAACTGGAGAGTTTATCATTGGGAAAGGAAACTTCCAGAAAAGAAGTTTTCTGTTATGATTGGTTTCTGAGGAAAGCCCAAATCCTTGTTCAAGGGAATGGCATGCTGCCGTCGTGCTCACTGAAGTGTTCAGTACACTGCAAAGCTGCTGACTGATGTCTATTCTGGCCTTTCAGCATGGTTTCAGGAGTTTAAGGAGGAAAACTCCTCACAATCAATCTCTGAGAAACAGTTTAAGGTAGTAACTGAAGTCAAATACATGGAGACAAGTCTACTTTATAGAACTGACCTTTTTTCTAAAATAACCCAAAATTGAAATACCACAAAACCCCAAAACCCACAAAGCAAACCAGCCTAACAAGTTCCACACACCACATTTTGCTGTCTTGCTGATCTGATATGACCAGGGAACTTGGGGTAAGAAAGGCATACTTAGATGGCCCACACAGCTTTCTATTCACACATTTGAATGTCCTCAGTTGTTCATTAGTAATGAACTTCTGACTTAACCTGTTTCCTAAAATGCTAATTGTAAGTAGTAAGTATGCAAGGTTACTTCATATTTCTTAAGACTCTTCCCTTAACATCCAAAAAACCAGACTAAGTAGACCTTTGGCCTGACCAGATAGCAGCTATGTTTTGTTCTTATGCATGTCCTCCCATTTAATCCTTTGAACACAGAATTATTTTCTCCTCATTTAGCTTTTCAGAGAAACTAGGCCCAGAATACACACCACCAAACCACTAGGACAAAGCTTGAATCTAAATACTGATTACACAAATAGCACGTCCTTCAATCAGCGTGCAATCATTCTTGATAATAATGACCAAGAAAGCCCAACACTTTCTTTTTTTTTAAATGTCTGGGACTTGATTGCTCTTAGTATTCAGTTATGGCTATTCTTTGTCAGGCAACAACTACAAAGCTCCTGACAGCAACCAGACAGTCCAGGTATGATCAGTTTCTTCCCTGCACGGTATGTGGACAACAGATTTGCTGCTAGTCATTTAGCCCTTGGAACTTCCTTCAGGTGGCTTTTCTTAGCCATCATTACCAATCTGTCCTGCTTTGAGACAAAGCCAGCACACACAGAACTCCATAAGAATCTTCTGATTACTGAATACAAATGGGATCTAAGTCAGATTTTTTTGTGTCATATGATATGCTCCATCTAAATCCCAACACTAACCCAGAAGCGAGCAAAACCGCTTCATTATAAAGCGCCAGAAAAAAGCACTGGCTCAGACCACACCATATGGTTTCCAATCTATCACTGAGAGTTACTTTATAAAGACGACCAATGGAACAAATAGTCCTAGTGAACAGGCTAAGCAGCAGATGATCCTGAGACTGCTGGTGAGGTCCCTCTTTTCTCATTTCCTTGACAACACCATCACACACACACGCCACCACATGGGTGAGAACACACCTGCTAAAGCTGTCTTTGTCCTAGAAGGATTTGTAACAGAAAATGCTGTTTTATAGTTGTAAATAAACACTAACCGTCCATTTATAAATTATTATGGTGTAGACAACAATTGCTTTAACAGATGGCAGACCAAAAGTAACCTATCCTTAGAGAATGCTTCTTTTCGAAAAGACAACTCGCTTCTGATTCCCAGGCCTTTTCTCCTTTCCCTACTGCGACTTGCGCTCTTTCTAGGTGACTCATGAATACGTACCGCATGGCTCTCAGTGCAGTTTTGTATGCCAATTCAGCATCATGAGGTAGGAGAGAGGTGAAGAGATACTTGGCAAATGTGTGCATTGGAACACTCTCTCGATGGATGACTTCACCTAAACCACTGTATGGTCCAGCTGCAGGGAAGAGAGAGAGAATGTCAAGTCTTTACATGCTGCTAAAAGCCAGACTTCTAGACCTTTTAAAAACACTCACTATACCTTTAGTATACCTTTAGTACCTTCAGTATTCAGAAACACAGCATTTGCTGTACAAAAAGAAAAGCTATATTGTTGTTTTTTGTGAAATACATTGTATATATATGATATGTGTAATGTATTACAAGGATATTAAATACCACACATTCCTTGAGATGAGACAGGACAGATAAATTGCATTGTATTAAGCACATTACTAGTGCACATACAAATGACAGTGTGGGTCCAGTGCTCCACAGGGCTCATTCAGGAAGCCTGTGGTATGCAAGAGCAGAAAGCAGTAATCCTAGCTTTGCCTCTATTTAGTTACATTGCGCCCATGAATCTCTATGCACCTTGTGGTGTGCAACTGCTTTGCCACAAATCCTCCAGGAAAGGAAAAAAAAAAAGAAAAATAGAGTGGTTGCAGTGGAAAAATGTATATATTTAATTGAAGTTATATGATCCATCACTAGAGTAGCATGTGATCACTATTAACGTCTCGCCTGGTATTAGGTATTCAAATAACCTTTTGGTCTGGACTTGGTCTCCAGAGAAGACTAGGTCAGATCTTGCACCAAAGCTGGGTTCTGTTCCATCACAGCAACATGATCTTAAAAACTGTATTTGCTAGAGGGAAGTTACACCCCCATCGTTGCGGCAATAGATTTTGCCCATATCCAGTGCAGTATTTCAACTTCGTAACAGTGGCACCAGGATTGGCAACAACAAAGTTAAGCGTAACTACTTCCTTGTGAGTTCTGAATGTTCATGGTACACATGAACCCCATTTTTACATTTCTTCCTGCAACCTTAAGTCTGTTATTCCTGTTAACAGGAAAACTGTCAAACTGGTTTTCACTTCAGTGGCAGTGGAGATTTAGGCATTAAAGGGTGCATGACACAGAATAAGAGTCTTCCATGAAGAATTACAGAAATACTTCGCACAGATCGCAGCCAGAAGGCCTAGATGTTACAACTGCATGTCCTGCTAGAGACTACAACCCACCACACTGGAGGGATGACTGTGTGACTGCACTTTGCTGCGGAGTCACACGCGTCATTTAAACAACTTCCAGCAGTGGTTCATACTCTATTCTGCCAACTCTACAAGGAAGCAGGCAAGGACAGCAGTTGAGGAGAAACAGCCAAGCTGTTTCAGCAATGTTTTTGTGACTGCTGGCTTAGCACAACATGCAAAGATAAAAATCACTAGGCATGAAAAAATTCTGAGCTCCATAGGTGGGCATTTCTGAAGACTGAGGCTGATGACAAAGGAAGTGTCAATGAAGATTTAGTAGCTGACAGTGTGTCTCATAATCACTTAAAATTAAGCTGAAAGCCATTCAAAGCTGGATGGCATTGCTTCAATGAAAGAAGCCATTTCATGTATGTTTGCCTGTTGGTGGTCCAGTCAGAAACTCAGTTAGGACACGAAGAATACATGACAAAGCATTTATATGAAAATTATTCTGCCATTAACTTAGCAGCCAAGCAAAAAATTAAAACAGATCTTGCAAAACAATCTTATGTTCTGCTTTCCCACGCACTCAAATGGTAGTTACATAGAGCATGCATTAATCTGCATTAATAGCATAGAAATCAGCTTAATATTGGATTAAGCTTTCTTTATTATATCTACAGGACTTTAACTATAAAAACACAATTGATATGATTAGCATTTTAAATAACTGCACAGCTTTTCCTCCACGTGAGCTGGCAGTTTCTGCCTAACCAGGAGTAAACTAAAGCTACTGCAGGAAAGCCGTATTTCCTAGCACACAGCAATGAGACCATCACCACACACTGCTCACCACAGCAATTCTGTAGGTGGTTAAAATAGCAGTTTTCCAGCTATGATCACTTGTTTACTACTCTAAGACAACATTAAAAGAATTTCCATGATCAAGACAATAAACTAGAATTATCAGAGAATGCTTTATATAAATCCTGCCTTTTCCTCTTAAAGTGTCCTCACCAGTAAACAGATGCAGCAAATTGATTTTTTAATCCATTGGATCCCTGTATGGTATTTGATAGCTGGATACAGCGAGCAACTGTTCTTGTCCAAAGGCCATGATGCAGTAGTACAGCCACACCATAACAGAAACTCTCCCCATGGAGCAGTTTCTCTGCAGTTTCCAATGGCACCATCAATAGATACCAAAGTCTTTACAGATCTGGGTTAGGATAGCTACTCTAAACAACATACTGTACATCTTTCAATAAAGAGGAATTTTTAAGAGAAATGAGTTACAGAAACCAAGCAAAACTTAACTGCTGTGTAACAGTCCTCACAACTCACCCAGGACTACCACTCTCCCTAACATCCCTTGGGCACGCACTCAAAACATGCACCATACCTTTGGCTAATTGGTTCCTCCTCAAGCTTTTTCTTCTACTTAAAACACCAAGAACCAGAAAGACAACCTCTGAATCCATGAGATTAGTCTCTGAACACGAGGCTTAAGAGCTAGATGTTAAACTTTTTTCAAGTGTGTGCTTTTTTATACAGATCTTAGTGCAACACACTGGCTAATTCCCAAACACAAACTGTTGGTCTTGGTCAAATTCAGTCACAAGACCAGGCTTTAAGCCTCAATGTTTGACCACGTGTTTCCGTTTTCACATACAATATAAACTTCAGAGGCAAGTCATTTTCCTAGTTCCTACAAATAAAACAATACCTTTCTGTCACGGCAATTCTAATTGAATTTTGGGCTGTTCATTTGGGAACAGAGGCACAAATCTTCATGCATTTACAAAGCTGCTAGACCATTTTTCCGGATGCAAAGAACACTTAGAATTTTGCTACCTGAGAACTACTGATGGCAACTGATGTCTATATTATTTAATTGTGAGCCTGAGTTGTATAACCAGGATGCTGAGATTACATCGAGCAACAAACCTAAAGAACAAAATGCAAACTTAAAAATGAAAGGTTTATAGGTCAATAGATGCCTTATGTCTACAGTCATGTGATATTTAAGTGTTTGATTTTCATAAGACAGCAGAAAGAAAATTTTGCTGGAGTTCTACATCAAAAAAGCCACCTGAAGTATGTAAGGCAGTTTCCACAGGAATATTAGTTCTGTTCTCAGTTTAGAGAAGCAGTTAGCTTCTATATTGAGTTACCTTCTAATAGGAAGACTGCTTGTTTTCGAAAAATCTTCACCAGAGTATCATCTAATTCAATTTCCTGTAGCTTAGAAATGAGCTGCTCCTCATTTCGACAAACTTTCTCTTGTGCATACAATCCATCTGGCATTATTCGTTGCTGTCCCAGCCCTATCAATGCTACTTCCACAGCCAGCGTCAAGTAAGATTCCCCTTCTTCTAAGAACTTGTGTGCAGGCATGTGCTGGTACTCCAGAGATTTGCAGTGACCCATGTTCTCTGTAAAAGGATGACACAAGGGAAAAAAAAACCAAAAACAAGCCACATCAGCAAATCATTCTAGCCCATAGTCTGCCTATACTGCCACACATACAAGTGTATGGTGGTATTAATTTTAATGATGTAGATTACTAGTATAATCTCAAAATTCAATCTGAAATATCTCATCCAATTCCACACAGCAGAAAGACACAAAACAATCAGCTTTCAAGTAACCCACTCTAGTAAAAGTTTTCATTCTTAAAGTGCATGGTTTAGAGAAAGAGAGTTCCTCAAGCTTTGTATAAATGAGGCTAAAATTGGAAGATCTATTTCCATTCTCTATTCCCCTCCCCCCCCAATTCCTGTATCTCCATGAAACCTTGGTGCATAAGGGAAGGTAAAGAATACAATAGGCCTGGGAACTCCACAACTTTAAACCATCCTCTGCTAGGACTCTCTTCAGGCTTTATTTGTTATGGTTACATTTCTGTTAAAATGTGCATCACTAACACCAGAAGTCCTACTTCTAGTAAAGATTACATGTAAATTCCACACACCATCAAGCCATAAATTGTCTTAAATAATACTACAGATTCACTCTCTATATAGGCTGCATATAATAAATATTATAACAAACAGTTATAATGGACGGATGTGAGAAGACGGACAACAGCATCGAATGGGTGGTAGATTTCAGATGCGTGTTAGGAAGTAGTTACTTTTCAACACACACTGTTCTTATTTCATGGGGTGGTTTTTGTAATTGCAAAGAATCTGATTTCAAATCTCTTCTAATTCAAAGCTCTTCCAGAATTGGTGGATATGAGATTAGAAATTTATTGAAGAAAATCTAACTGAGTAAAGAGTTGTGAGGCAAAGCCCCATGCAGATTGCATATGTGCATATAAAAAAGCTGCAGGTAGAGGGATGAATCCAGTTTCTGTCCACACAGGTGGTGACAAGAAGCTACCACAGAGGTGGAAAGAGACTGAGCATAAATAAAGAATTAATCAGTTAAGTTCCTAAGGAGCAGATACTGAAATTCAAATGGCTGCACAAATCCTATCGTAAATCAAGCATCAATACTACACCACTAAATTCCAATTAATATAATTTCTACGCCCTGTATGCTATCAATTTTAAGTGTTTTGTCATCAATTTGAAGTATTATCTACAATTCTAATTAAAAATCCATTAACATGCTGGGCAGCATTAGGAGAAGCTGTGCCAACGGGTGGAAGGAGGTGATCCTTTCCTCAGTGCTGGTGAGTCTGCATCTGGAGCACCATGTCCAGCTGTGGGCTCCCCAGTACGTGGACATACTGGAGAAGATCCAGTGTGGGGCAACAAAGATGATTAGAAGACCACAGCATCTCTCATCTGAGATTTAGACAGGTGGGATTATTTAGCCTGTGAAAGAGAAGGCTCAGGATGATCTTACCAAAATGTATAAATATCTGATGGGAGAATGTAAAGAAGACAGTGCCAGACTCTTCTCAGTGGTATCCTGTGACAGGGTAAGAGGCAGTGGGCACAAAATGAAATACAGGAAAGTCCATCTGAGCATAAGAAAACACTTTTACTGTGAGGGTGATTGAACACTGCAAGGGGTTGCTCAGAGAGGTTTGTACAGTGTTCCTTCTTGGAGTTATGCAAAAGCCAACTGGAGACAGTCCTGAGCAACATGTTCTAAGCAGTGCAGGTGGACTACATGGTCTCCAAATGTGCCTTCCAACCTCAGCAATTCCATAATCCATTTCAGTTACCCTATGATTTCCTGCAATTTTTCAGAAAGAGGACAGAGCAATGTATGTGGAGAGGGCTGCTGCTGTAGGGTTTAGTTGAAGAGTCAAATAAAGAATTATCTTCGAGAATGAGTACCTGGTAATTTTTGAAGTGCATTCAAACTTTACTTGAAACATTCACTATCCCTTGTGTTTCCATACAGGATGCAAATGTGAGTTCTTACAAGACAGAAACACCGGCTTTGAAGCCAATTCACAAAGGCAAGATAGAAAAATGCCTCTGGTAAATGAAGATGTACAGAAGATCGCTCCCTTTGCTTGGCCTTACCTGTGAAGTCTGAGAATCCATGGAAGCTCTCATCATCCACCCTGCAGGCTTCCATCAGGCTACTGAAGAGGGTGCCAATGGGGTCCAAGGGGTGTCCCACCCAACCTTCAAGATTTGTTATTGAGGTTACTCCTCTGTGGAGAAGTTCTGAGACAGAAAAGGTGGAAGTAGGAGGGAGGGAGGGAGAATGCATGTTAGCTCCTTGAAGCAATTATAGAAGTAAAACTGATTAAAATGCTCTCAGTACAGTATTCAGAGTATTTCCATTAGCTTCTCCTTAAAAGGAGAAAATAGTATCTTTCAAGGGGAATTCACTGACCCTTGTGAATATGTTAAAAGACAAAAAAAGAACAAAGGCCAAACACTTTGAGCACTGGCCAAGTCTCTTATGGGTCAAAAATTTCAGCTGCAGTTTCTTTACACAATACCAGTAACTCTTCTGAAAATGTGTGCTGAAGATTACATTAAAGACGTTTTTGGGTAAAATACAACAGTTTTCTCACCCAAAACTACAAGGTACTATTTTTACATTTTAAGTTAATCTGATGGTACTGAAATACATGAAAATATTGTAAAATACATCCCAATTTCATAAATAAAATATGAGCTAATCCTGCATCTAAATATTTATTAAAGCAATAAACTCAAGATGACAGCTCCTTTTAGGAGAAAAAAGGAAGAATAAGACGTTTAAATGAGGTATAACAAAAATTGTCCTTCAAGTGTATCAAGTGCGGGGTTTTTTTGGCATTCTAACATTTCAATCAACAAATACCTTAATGGATACTGTTTTGTAGCCCTCACCAATCATTCAGTTACAACATGAAAAAAATTAGCATAGTGAACTGAACGAAGTGTGGTTGTGGTAGCATATACCCCAAATCCCTTTACTTACTGAGAGTATTATGGCACCAGCAGCCCTTTGATTCCAACTCCCAACTTTTTTTGTCCCAGACAGATGCACACAACTGAACTATGACAGATCAGACACACTATGGGTGACTATTTAAAAACTACATACAAGCCACTATGGATGCTCTGTCTCTCTGCTTAGTACACACTAACTTGTACCTCCCCCTACCCTCTTGTTCATGAAGTGTCATTTTCTGAGGATATTTTAAAAAAAGAATCTACTGATGTTCGATATGAACGACAAACAAATAAATAGCAAGGATTAAAGATGACAGGCAGAAGTAGTATTACCAAAAAGGATTAATCACAGTGACTTCTGACTCACTTATGTTCTATTTATTCTACTGTGCCTGCTTGTGAGTTTCACTTGTGTCACGCCAAACAAAGGCTTCTGTCCTCCAGTCATATAGACATTTAACATTAAATCATGGAAGTGGTTCCACTGACATCAAATCAGTCACATGAATAAAAACTAGAGTAGGAGCACATGGTGTTTGCTGAACTAAAACCTAAAGCTGGGCTGTGGCTGAAGAACTGATCTGTTTATAGGGAAGACAAGCACATTCTGTGGTATTAAAGGTGTGTTTTTAAAAACTGCTCATAAGAGTTAATAAAAGAGAAAGCAGTGAGTGACAACATAGAAACACAAACCTCTTTGTTTCAGGATAGGATGGATCTCATTTCATACACTCCACTTTTTATTTAAAATACCATAATATTAGTTGACAGCTACAGCCACAGGGAAAGTATCTTAAAAGAAGTATTGGATGTCGAGATACCACATTAGCAACTGGGAATGAAAAGGAGTGGTACTGTCACCAGCACACTTGCAGGAGACCTCTCACAGGTGTGTGTGTGTGTACATACACACACACAGAGATAGGCCTTCCTACTGCTAGTCTGAGAAACTAGAGAAAGCTGCTGTTTTTAAGGGAATGCTTGTTAACAAAAGATTCATTACATGATAAAAAGACCTAGCACACTTCTTCCATGGGTATTGTGGGAAAAAATAAAACCCAAACAACAACTATAAAAATGGAGACACACAGGAACTACCAGCTATTTTTTTTACTTTTTTTTTCTAGTCAGGATTTTACTTTGTCATTTAAATGCCCATTTCTGGGCAAACATCTGCGCACACACTTGAAAAATTTATACATGAGAGTTCACACTGGTATTTTTACCATCAATGCACGAGGTACATGCAGTTAAGAGCAGCAATTAAAACACAAAATAAAAGTTGAATTAAAAGATTCTTGTAGCAGCTAAGAAAGTAATTTCAGTTTTTCCATGTGCATTCTTTAATGACAAACCCATCCCCTTCCTCCACTGCCTCTTCAAGCTATTAACAAACTTCAGTACAGGACTGTTTTGGGTAGCAAGGATCACATGGCACAGAAACTGCACCTATTATAGAGTGTTCTTCCAAAACCAGCCAGGGGTAATGCTCATCAGAAGAACAGCACAAAATATTATTTAAAAAAAAGTGTCAAAAACCAAAAAAGCAATCTACCTCTATTCATAAACGGTTAAAGTTTAAGCTATGCAAGACACTCTTTTGGAACAGACTGCTGAGATTGCAGTCTTTACCTCATTGTTACCCTCAATGTCAACTTTAGGCTAACACCTCAGATATAGTCCAGCTAAATTAGGTCAGATTAAAAAAAAAAAAAAGGCATTTCAAACACCTGACATGCCAAACGCAAAGCTCCATTTAAAAGCCTGTAAATTACACAGCATGAGTATTTTTACTGTGTAACCAAAACCCCTGACTGGGATAAAGGTCCCATCGTGCCAGACATCTTGCAGGAGACAGAACAGAGCCCTTGTCCTGCACAGATCACAACCCAGCTTACAGACAACCTCTGACATCCAGAACATGACCACTATGACCGTTTGGACTGAACATTTAAAGTCACCTCTTTTGCTTTAGTTTCAAAACCAGTTTTTCTCATTCAAAGTTCCAGTCCAGTGTTACTGTCACCTCCACACGTCCTTTGCCCTTCTCTCTTCCCCGCATTTACCTTTCTTCTGAGCCCGGAACATTTCCAGCTGTTTCTGCTGCTGCCTTCTTAGTGTATTAACAATAGCTATTGCTAGCCTCAGTGCTTCTCGTGGGTATCCATGAGATCGCAACGCATCCACCCTCGCACAGGCTGTAGGAACATGTTCTAAAATGGAGAAAATAATTGAGGAATGGCAATGCTTCCATGTCTGCAATGGCCCGCTTTCCTAGGTTACTCAAAAGGGGGTTTTGTTTGGTTTTTTCTTCTTGTTGTTGTTTTTAAAGCTATGCAAGCGAGACTTAAAGGACTACTTCTGAGCCAGCATTTCAAGGGAGCCTCTGTTCTTTTTGCCAGGCTTTTCATTCATCTCCCCATCATCCCCCCCAAAATAATGCCATAGAAAATGAACAAAGCAGCAAGTCATGGAAACGTCTTTCCGGTTTAGCCACTTACCATGCCAGAGGGGCCACCCGTGAGAGTCAAAGAGCGAGTTTTCAGTGTCGTCATGGTAACAGTAGTTGCTGTATAGGTCACTGCTGATGATGTGCTGTAAGTGGCTGTCCTGCCAGTGCAGATCGCATGCCTCAATGGCTCGAGTGAACACCGTCCGATGCGGCCTGTTCGGTGAATCTGTCATTTTCACAAGTTCAGAAAGCTGCATCAGCTTTTACTCATTCATACATGAATCGGTCATTCACAGCGTTCACCCATCCCCCACCCCCAATGGCAGCCTGTCTTGCCCCCACCCCAGCACTGAGCAGCTCGCGGATGACATTTCACGTCCTATTGTTACAACCCAAAACCACTGTGCTGCTCCCTTGGCTGTCAGACAGATCCACACACCAGCACAGCTGCTGCTAAATAGGGTTTTGCAGGGGGAACAGCTAGAGATGAAGAACACTCAACAGCATGTACAGAACTCCCCTAAAAACAAACTAGGAAGTGTATGGAACACAGTTTTCTCAAGCATCCCCAGCCTCTTTCCTCCTCAGACCCAGAGCTGCCAAGATGAGCGAGGGATAAACATTGCATGAAAGACTTTCTCCTGAAGAAGTTATATTAACTTTGAGCATTTATATATGTATTTTTTTTTGGTCACAAACATATACACACACTGTAAAGAAAGTGAGGTACAAAGGCCGTAATCCTTAATGGACATCTTCCTGTGCAAGCTTACTCTGTTGACGTGGCACTAGGCCTAAGCATGCTGAGATGCCATGTCAGAGTTACCACTAGCCTGCCCAGGTTGGGTTGAACATCACAAGGTACACAAAGCAAAACACCTCTGTAGAGAGTTGCATGCTGAATGAACTTCTGGCTCCAGCTAGCTGAGAGATTTAAAAAAGAACCAAGTCTACTTCCTTCAGAGGTAATCTTCCAAGAAAAAGAACCAATTAAAAAAAATCATCTAAGTCTACATCTACCACCTCCCAAGCATTTAATTTTAACTTTGCTATAATTATATGGAATACATACTCAAAACCTGGGAATTTCGATGATTACAAGGGGTTTTTTTTCCCCAGGTAAGTATCCCACATCTTCTCCTGTTATTAGCAAAGTAGCCATCTTTGCTTGAAGATGACTGGACAAGACTTCTGTCAGATTTGATAAGCACATTTTAGCTTAGAAAGTATATCAAGTAAGAAGAGACACCTTCTCCAAGACAGCAGTGTTGCCTCTGTACCCCCCACACACCTGGCAATGCAGACTGCACATAGAGAGCACATCCCAGAGATAGCTGCTTTATTTTCTCACACACTCAAGTTTAATGCAGTTGCAACAGACCTCTCTTTAAATAGGTATCAAACGCTTTGTAACTGCAGAAAAAATAAAAATCCCAGCACCAGAAAGAATATAAGATTATAGTCAAGCAAAGAAACAACAGGCTTTTACATGACATACTTTAAGGACATCTAATTTTCATGCAACGTGTATTTAGAAAGACCAAGTGAAAAGTTAGAAGACCTAACTAACCACAAATACTTGTTTTGCAAACATTGCAGCCCCAGCAGAAAAAAACCCCACCTACGTATCCTTGCTGCAAGGATAGTATTATTAGTGAAAATAATTTTGGCTGGTCAATCTTCAACAAGAAAGTTACTTGTCCCAGGAAAGAGTGCTGAATTCTGCAAGGCTATAGAGTATGTAAGATAGAGGTTATACTATATGTTGCAGTCAGTGCATATGTTTAGGCTCACCTTGGTTAGCATTTGCACCCTGAGGCAAAGCATTGGTTAAATTGGGCAGCTCGTTTCCATGGTTTCCATCTTCCCAGGGACAAACATCCACACTGTTCCATTTTTTCAGCTGTTTTAGCCAACTGGCCTTCTGCTCCAACTTGCAGTGGGGATTTAAGACTATACACATCCACAGAGCACCTGATTTTAAAAAAATTGCTAAATTATGTTTTCTATTAAAAATGCAGCAGCCAACGACCAATTGCAAACTTCTATACTATAACACTTTTTCCCCTCAAAGGCTACACTGCTTGCTTCCCAACTACACCTAACAGACTCAATTTCTGACACCGGACCTTGGAGCTGGCACGGTCCATCTTAAGTAGTTGAAAGAGGGTACCAAACCAATCTTCTCAAGTAAAAGGCCTTTGGTATTGGGAAATCCAGAGTTCATAATGTATGGCTCATTGGACAGGAACATCAGTCAAAAGTGAACAACGATTCACAAAGTTACAGCAGGACATTACCCAAGTTTTAGTTCTATGTTTGTACCAGAAGTGACTGTTGTTTTCTACTAACAAGAACTAAGTTTCTTCCAGCTTCGCATTGTGGGGACCAAAGAAGTGCATTAGTAAGACATGTATTTTGTAAACACATACTTCCACGCTCAGAACCCAGCAGAAATACTGCTGATTGTACAGCTCATTACCAAACACACATGGGTCTCAGACCCAGTAAACACTGGTTTTGTGAAGTCTCATAGGAGTAAGATATTTTTACTGCAATTACTTCAGTAATATGGCTAATCTAGAAAATTTGTTTTACATTTTCTGTTTGCAGAACTTGAAGGGAAAGCTAATTTGCACTGACGTTTTACACACACCATAACTTTGGAACCTGCTCCCTGAGACTACATAGCAGGGCAGGCATAAATGCATCAGGGTCTCTACAACAATTTTTCTCTAAATCAGCTGTCTCTTCATCAGCATGAACTTTGACAGAAGCATGAAGACATCTGCACATACTATTTAGCAACAGTTCATTTGCTCATTAAGAACACGACTTATACACTACAAGAGAGAGATTACGTTTAAACTATGCAATCTTCATGACTGGCTGAAAAAAAAAAAGAGTAAAAAAATGCAGCTGGTTCTTCTAGGATAATGAAATTGTGACACTAAGTATTCTTCTGCTAAGGATTCCAAATGAATACCCAGAGCCATCACGTTACTTTAATTCCTACAGTAATAAATCTGCACATTGGTATGCCACAGCACAGCAGTCAGTGGAAACACAAGGTTGCTAGTCCCCCACTATTCAGACCAACATGGAATGGGAAAGCATATTAAAGAAATCTGAGAACTGCAACAGAACACGGTATGGTACAGCACAGAACAGCAGAGATGCTACACTTCTGAAGATTATTACTGTTCAGTAGTTTAAGTACAGTACAGAAAGTGCATTAGGTTTTGGGGCTTTTCTAAAGTGTCTGAAACTTGACATGGGAGTGCTTAAGACCAATACTATTATCAAATACTTCTTTTAAAATACTTCTTTTAAAATCAAACCATGACTTTAGATACACATAGAAACTTCAGTTTCCAGAGTCAAACTACAACTGGTTATTATTAAGCATCAATGCATTCAGAACTGCCCAAACCAGAACAAATGTACTTCTTGCAATCTGTGAAAAAACAGAAGATAGGGCACAGTGGAAAGCCTTGGAGAATAGTTAACTTGGGCTTGCTTATTTATTTTCAAAATCAAGTATCATTTGAGGGCACTAAGGACATGCTGCACCTCTCAGCATCTTACAAATAAAAGCCAATTCAGTATTTTCTAACCAGATTTCCAATGCTTTCAGACTGAAGTGAAAGCAAAGTGCAGCAGCTTCACCACGTCTGGCAAGTATTTAAATCATCCGGCAAGGTGGAACACACACCGCTGATTACACTATGTTTCTACAGTGACTGGTGTTTTTCCAGAAACACCACCAGAGGCAATGGAATTCACTTAACACTATGCAGGAGCAGGGAAAAGATACCCCAAAGTACTAGAATCCTTTAAAAAAACTTCTCTGGCTTAAAGAGGAAACTATGTCAAGTATAACTACATTGTTAGCAGTGATTGTCTCAGAAACCCAGGCTATTTTTATGCAAATGAAGCACAAGGACAAGTGCAGTTCTAATAAACCCCCACAGACTGCACCCGGCTCCCAGTGACTTCAGGGTGATCTGCACGCATGTCCGAGATCTGGCCCAGCTTTCACGGCTGCCGATTCTCTGCAGGAAGAGGAGTGCGAGACAAAACTCCTCACACAGAAGAGAAGGGAGCAGAAAAAGCCTCAGGCTCAGCTCTCCTTCAGCTACAAAGGCTACCATCTGGGAGAAGGATGCATAATGCCAGTGATCCCACACTCTTCAGCCTATTTAGGTTTCTAGGATGGAGGGGGGTTGGGGGGCGTGTGTGTGTGATTTTCTTTCTTTTTCTCCCCCTAGCATGTGTGCTCTAGCCTGTATCCACACAACTTTCTCCTCCTGCTCCCTAAGCACCCTTCCCCCTCCCCTGACATCTGCTCCATTCTGGCTCTTTCAATTCACTGGTTCCTGTCCTGCTCCTAGCACTGAAAAGTCTGAGAGAAATGCTCACTCGTGCCCAGATTTTTACCCCACACCAACTGGAATGAGCCTGGAGGACATTATTCCTGTTTTCAGGCTGCTCAGTGGAAGCCCCTCCTGAGCTGGCCCTTAAATGTCACCACCAACCTGAAGGCTTACACATCGCCCTCAAACAACAGATTCTCTATTTGCTGCCTAATGGTTCCCAGACAGGGAAAACTGCTGATCACACTTGTCCCTTACTACAGGTTGGGCTTACTGAAAAGTAAGGGGCAGATGTCAAAATCTATTTCCAATGACCTCAGCACAGAAAATGCTGTTGGCAGCAATCTATGCCCAAAAGAATTTTCCAAAAATATATTCTTGGCATTCTCAAGTTTGTTAAATCTATTCAAACAAGTAACGTCACCAATGCCACCTGAAAAAGTGGACAAATAAAAACCCAAACAAAACCAAAACTAGAGAAGGTGTGTGTGTTTACATCCTCTGCTTATTCCCTTTAACATACGTGGCTCTCTTCTTGACTTTTGCTTCTGCAGGCATCAGGTATCCTTTCATACTGTTTCTCAGCAGGCTGACACCCATTCCCACCAAACTACATGCTACTAACGTGTAAGTAAAGTCCTGATTTGGATCCCTTGACTGTCACCTACATCTGATACAAAGCTACTCACAGCAGCAAAATGATCACAACCCAATACACAACAATATTTACCCCAAGAAAGCAACGGGAAAACAAGACATGCTGTGACTCCAGTTTGGTATTAACTTCACAAGGGAATGAATATTAGAACTGTCATATTTCAATGAAGAATTGCTTATTTTGGTTCACTGCTAATGCTCTTGACCTAGAAAAAGCCAGCTTTGCCAAAACAGACCTTTGGTTCAGACATCCCTCCTTATGAAAACACACAGCTGCCACTCATCTTTAGTGTGCATCACGCCACCAAAAACTTAGGTTATGTTACTGCTTTACAGAGTATGTGCCTGCCATGTATACACAGGGGAACACTGGTATTTTTGTGTGTCTCTGCAGACATCTGTACCTTTGAATTCATCAGGGTGAAAGGGACAGCATGCCTTTACACTGATTAGGATTTAAATATGCAAACTGAAAAACTTTAAGTATTCAGTCACTATAAAAGTAGGTGCTATAATAATCACACATGCTGTGTATTCATGAAGCTAAAGGAAGTGTAAGGAATGTATACAGACTCTCCAGAGAGATTAAGCACTGCTGAAGTTTTCATAAATCCCATGATATTTTACTCTTTCCCAGTAAATAGGAAGGTGGTGACAGGATCAGTTTTCGTTAGGGGGGCAGGGGAGGGAGGACACTGACCATAACTGCAGATCCAGCATACAGTTGTGTTTGACTGGGTTTTGAGTACAGTCTTCAAGAAATCTACTTTTCAAAAAACATTTTACTACCTTGACAGGACTGCCATGTAGCTAAGCTTGGGTCAGCATTTCCTCATTTACAACATCTGTGTAATCAATGGCTGAGACTTGGCCTTTGTTTTGGAATTTTACAGTTAATATACATAAGATTGATATATTAATTTGTAAAATCCAAAAATGCAAGAAACAGATGCAAATCTATTGTGACATTTCTTTGCCCTTCTCATTAATGTACATCTCAAAAATAAAACCCTTTAAGCCTCTAGGTTAGCAACATTTGATTATTTCTAAGAAAATGGAGCCAGGTAATCAAGATCATTCCCTTTGTGCAACAGACAAATCAGCTTCAGCACTTGCCACTGTGCCTCATTTGAGCCTAATCAATTCTAATACAAAAGCATCATTTTCCAGCATTGAAAGTGCCAGAATAGAAACAATACTAGGAGAGCAAACCTATGGCCCCTTAAGTAGCAGTGTCAGGAAAGGATTTAAGTGCTTTACATCAGGTATTTCCATTTGGAAACCTCAAAGAAGGTAGTGTATGGTATTTCTTGCTTCTCAACAAGAAGGACAAGTGCCTTCAGAATGACTGGCAAAGCCACCTCCCTCCTCCAGACACAGAGATCTCCATTAGAACAAAGCCTAATAAGAAGTCCCACTGGAGAAGGCTCCAATTAAACAGTTGCTTTTATGGAATAGTGAAGATAGGCAAAGCACTTCAGTGCTGTTCTCTCCTTGATAAGAACCCTAAGGAAAAGTACTCTCAGCATTGGATCCGCGTTGCAATTTTATTCATAAAAACAATTCCTTAATGCATTCTGGATTCTCTGTGCAGCCTTCAGGGGAAAAAAAAGAGAAAGGCTTTGTATGGGTGCTGTGTTTCTTGGAGAACAGAATGTTTCATTTTGCTCTAATTCATTCTATTACTGAATTAAACTTTGATGTATTGGTCTTGACAAGTGCTTCATGCTGATTGTATTGTGTATGATAGTATAATCACTCCCCGTGCATTTCACACTAGCTGGCTGATTAATGCAATAGATTACCTGCAGCACTGATGGCAAGAGGGAATCATTGCCCTTCTGCACACTAAACTCCAAATGTGCATTAGAGGGAGTGGAGGTGAAACCCAGCAACAACAGAAAAAAGCCTCATTCCTTAAGTTTCCCTTTCTCTCTGGTTGCATACTGCTGCTCCGAGGGTTAAAGGCACATGTCTATTTGGCTGAAACAGGTATTTCGTATTGAGATTTTATTCTAAGCTATCATCAACTACATGCTCTGATCTCCATGTGTCAAGCAGCAAAAACTACTGCTCCTGTCTTCATGTTCAACTTTTAGCACAATGGAAAAAAGCAACTAACCAAGCATGCCTGTCACTTTGCATGAGCCTGTTCTGGGTTTTGCCTTTTTGTTTCTAAAAACTGTCACATCTTTGCAGACTGTCCACCATTTGACCAAAAGGTTTCATGTAAGAACGGAAATTTACTTGAAAGATGCAGCTTATAGTGTCATAGTGTAAGTGTACCTAAGAGAGCACTTAGGATGTATCACTTATCCATCAGTTGCCCTCTGTTCACCTGTAGTAGTACCCTGTAACCTAATCAGTGCAGCAAGGCATGGGTTATCACTCTACAAAGCTAGAGAAGTCCACTGACGAGCTTCCCTAATGTTCACAGAACTATCCACTTGCTCACAATCAACCGAAGGTAAAAGCATTTCTAATACTAGCATAAAAAACACAAGAATACCCCTTTATTGGTGTTTTCCTAGGATTCTTCACAGTTTTAAGTAGTTGCCAATATTGACAGCTAGGTGGTGAACAAAGTGTGCTCCTGTCCAAAATAAGATATGAGACCTTATCAAATATTTTAACTGGTAATGCACTCAGTCACAGCTATTTGTAGAGGCTTTGACAATTTTCAGTAGAAAAGTTAATGTGACTACTAACTATAAATACACTAACCTACCTCTACTTAAATTTATCACTCTCACAAATTAATTCCTCTCAGCTAGTTTTTCAGGAAGGTGCAAAACTGGAAAGTTTTATAGGTACACCAAATAAAGAAAGATATTCATAAAAGGGATGAAAATACATCTTTTAAAAAAAATGTGGAGCAAGTGTAAACACACCCCTGAATAGTGGAAAGTTTTGAAAAAATACTATTGCCACAATTATGCTCACAGAATGTATATAATCCACCGTAACTGGCCAACAGAACACAATCTGGTCATGTAGTCTGAATTCCTTCCTAGTCTTAAGATTTGAGTTACTTTCATCTCCCAGTCCAAAAGTGATTGTTGAGTTTTTACAAAAATAGTACACTTTTATTTAAGATTTCCAATACAAGAATCTAGCACAGCTCCTGGTTAGCTAATCTACAGCCTGGCTAGTACAATGCTAAACTTATTTCTAGTTTTCTAGTTAAATTCGTCCAGTTCCAGTTACAAATTTCAGCAATCTTTTGTTTGCTTGACAGGGGTGTCTACACCTACCCAGTTTATAGTCTACAGAGGTATCTTAAATTCTAAAGGATTTCCCTTCTCTTACTTTGATGGACCCAAGCAGACTGATATTCTTGCACCTCTCACTTTACATTACTTTTTCAATTTTTCAGTTATCTTTCCAGTATCCATTCAAGACATAAAACTGGAAAATATCCTAAGTACCACAGTAAAGCTCAGACGAGTTACTGAGTCCGTGATGATTTCTCTCCGTAAATCTATTACTTTTCTTTAGCTTTGGTATTTACTAGAAATGGTACTGGAAAATTAAATGGCAGCTTAAGTGTTACTGAGGTATTAAAAATAAAGAGGGGAAGGAAAAAATATGCTAAGTGCCAGCATGGTCTCATAGTAAGACTCTGCCCTTAATCTTGGCAGTCACTGTTTCAGTTAAGGCTGCAATGGGTTTTGTACCAGCTCCAGTACAGAACAATTCTTTAGGACATTTATAGGTAAATGAGTTCAACAGCTCAGGAATAGCAACTTCAAAAACTGTTCTAATGTGGGTACTTCAAGAAATTTGGCTCCTGCTGTAAAGTTCTTTTCATCCAACAGTACTAAATGGAAACTCAAATATTCTGTACAGCATTAAAATTAAGACCCTCAAGCTATGCTTATAGATGAAAGTTAATTACTTTTACCATTATTCCTCAAATCTGATAAATGCCATTTAACCACAGGAAAGAATACCCTCTTTGAAAACAGGCCCCACTTACTGCCATATTCCGGCCTCATATACCCTCATTTCAAATAACATTATTGTACATGCCAATAGTGGATGAGGGAGGAAATAAACCTCAGAGAAGATGGACAGAACCTGTCTTTGCAGAATTGGGGCCTGGCTTCATTCACCAGGGAAGTGAAGGTGTTGGTAACAACTGAGACACTGCAGGGCCATGACAGCAATTTCTTTAAGTTGTCATCCATAACTCAGGCCTTAGAGCAGCAAAACTGCCCTGCGATGCTACCTCAGAAGTACTGTTAATTTAGTGCCTCCAATGGCACAAATCAATCAAATACACTTGACATAGTAACAGCTTACTCTGTGGAAGAGCAGATGTAACCTTAAGTGCATGCACTGAAGGCACACAACATATGTAACTGTATGGCAAGCACATTATGGCAGCAAGATTAAACAAAAGAGGAGGATTATCAACTAAGCAAAGACAACCTATTGGTTATGGTACAGTTGAAGACACAAACACATTTAAGATACTACTTCACCTACAAATCCCACAATGAAAGGTCAAGGGAAATGGTGCAAAGCATGGTGCATCTCACCTCCAGCATGATGCATCTTCCTACAGTTTTCACTTCAAGGCCAGAACAGTAGTATGTGCAACTGATTAATCTGAACTTAGAAACATGGAAATAAACTGAACTTTCTACAGGTGCAGGGCACATAGAGCTTTGCTGTGTCATTTCTGAAGTACAATTCAACATGGGGAAAGTGAATGTTTCTACTGCATGTCTGATCCTAAAAATGGGTTGCACCAAGTATGCATCTCCAGAAAAATGGTATTGGAACACAAAACTGTAATGAATGCTTAACTTCAGTGGTTCTTTTTCAGCAGCCCTGAAGTAGTCACCAAATCTGGCATCAGGAAGGAATTTCTCTAGGGGCATACTGGCATCAAATCTAGCTGCTTTTGTCTTTTTCCCCCTCTTCACTTAAACACTGAAGAGATTATCTGTTTATAACAACTGGCATATCCAATTCATACAAGTTTGTCACTAATTGCAAAAGGAAGAAATAGCTGAGATTGAAGCTATTCCCCATCTATGTTTCTTTTAGTTAAGGTTAAAATACAGTATACTTGTTATTTTCTAGAGAGGACTAAAAAACTTTTTCAGAAAAAAAAAAATCAGGGTAGCTTCCAAATAAATAAATCATTATTTAACACTCAATACTTAGTTTGCACATGGCAAAGTGATAATTAAACATTTCTTAATCTGTAAGGGTTCTTCGCCTAAACTCAACACTTAGAATTTAAGTCTTAGATGAGGAGCGAAGTGTTACTAACAAAAGCTTAGGTATGATCTTTCAGGAAAGATATTTTATTATTTCTCTACATGACATTCCCTTGCAAAATGGTATTTTACTTTTAAATTTTAACACAAAACCATACCACTAATACAGACAGTGCCCAAAATATCAGCAAATGTGAACTCAGAATAGATCATAGGGCTGTTCCAACACGTAAAAAGCAGACCACAAACTAAGCAAAGTGCTAGTGAAAAACTACTAACACCAAGACTACTAGAACTACTGTGACAAAGCCATGTTATTCACAACATATTTAGTATACATTAACAGGAAATATTCTAAGGGCATCACCTGGGAAAGCTCTGTCCTACAAACAAGACTCACAGCGACATCATGAGAGGTTCCTACACTTAAGAACTTTAGAAACCAACAAGTGGGTTGAGGTAAACAGGAGAAACACATGCATTAAACTATGGAGACTAATGACCCAGCTAGAAGTGCAGAACACCTTTGAAGTTCTCCTAAACATCTTAAAATAAGAGGGCCAACAGAAACCATGATCAGCACAATGCAAACCCAGAACACATTCATCAGTTGCCACAGCACTTTCTTGCCCAAGACAGTCATTACATTTGTTTTACAGGAAACTAGTCACTGACAAAAAAAAAATAGCTCTCCTCCCCCTTGAATAGTTCTTAAATATCAAAATGGAGGAAATCTACTAGAAATGTTTGTTTTGAAACATGCAAATTACATGAAGTTTCTTCATCACAAAGGCAAGCAAGAGGATATAAAGATACTGAAAATGGTAGTTCACAAAAAAAAATCTGATCCTGTAATCTACGTGTTGACAAGCTGTTGGGCTCCATCACTTCACCAAGCAGTAGATACTTGTCTTAGATTCTTCTACTTGACTGCTTTCATCAGATTAAGCATCTGGGATTTAATTTAACAGTTTCAGCTTTATTAAGCTGTCACAAGAGCAGCCCCACTTTGATAACAGTAGCTGCTCCAATTATGGCTTGGTTTAGGGTTGACAAGTATAATGATTCATTCGTGGCACATGAGAAGCAATAAAAGGTTGTTTTGCATTACAGCTTTAAAAATGTGGGCACTTTTTTCATTTAATTTGTCACTTAGCTTTTGCTAAGAGGACATTTAAATTGCAGTAAAAGGCAAATGGGGCTTTTAGTTTAAATGTAATCCCCATATTTAAATGATCTGTAATGGTGCAGTGTTCGAGTGGGAACACTATTGTTTCACAGTGGGCCCTGATGATGACATGTGACATTTGTATTCAGGTCCTGTATTATCCATGTGGCTAAAGGGTTTCCAATTTCATTTCACAGCCAGAAGCCTGCAGAAAACACCAATTAACTTGCAGATCCCATTTGCCGACAAAACTCAGCCTCTTCTCCATGTCTGGCATCTGGCAGCGCTCAACACTTAATCAAGCAGAGCCTTGCAGCCATCATGATCCCTCGGATGGGGCACAAAGTCAAAATTTCTCCCTTTTTTAATGGGATTTTTTTCACTTTTGTAGGGAACAAGCAACGTTTACTTATTTCTCATGGATGAATATTAATGACAACTGTGGTACCAAGACTGCATGGTCCAATTTTTCCCTCTAGACTACAAAGGTTAACTGACCCTTTCTTCAAATCATAGATATCAGCTCAACAGGCATCAGCAGATTTATGGGGCACTTCCATATTCCTCAATTTAATTAAAAAGGCAGACCAGGGGGCTTCAGATAATTAATCATTCTGATACACACAACTTTTCAACCCTGGCCACCAAGAGTTAAACACCTGAAGATCACCACATGAAATTTATCTACCAAGACACTATTTTAACAGCAACTACATTCCAACTCAAGCTCTAAACTCTGGAGAGTGCATTCATATATTACTGGAAAGTTGTAAGAGTGCACTGGTGCATCACTGAAATTGCACTTGAATTACTCTGAGTAATGTATGAACAAGCCTTATAGCTTTGACCTGTAAAATTGATCTTTCCAATACCACACCACTAGAGCTCCATAAGCAGCATTTAGCTCCACCCTCTCTTGGAGGTGCAATAAGAGAATCTGCCAAGCATAGCCATTATGTTCCTCCACCGATCTAAAGGCTTTAAGAAACAACTAGCTAGTTAAGTGTAGTGCTTTTGTTGGCATAAGGCTTTTGAATTATTTTTTTTTTATAGAATTAGAACTTCATATTAGAAAATTGAGAGGTTCACACTTAGATATGAAACCTTTGCAAGGTTTGATTGGGGGGGCGGGGGGGTTGCTTGGGTTTTTTTGGTGTTTGGTTTTGGTCTGTTTTTTTAAAATCAGCACCTTCTAACATTCAAATCCAATCGGACTTCTGCTGAAGTCAACAATTTACCATAAACTTCAACAGAAACTCTGATCAGAGCCCAGTGTGTCCTTCCACTACCCTTGCCAGTGCCCAACGCCAGGCAGGAAGCATCAGTTAAGTTCTAATGAAAGGCTCAAGTGACCAGTCAAGGAGCAAAGCCATAGGAAAACCTATGCCAAGATGGAACTGACAAAGTGGCCATATGTCCAGCAGTTGGCAGACAGAATACCAGGGCAAACAAACAAGCCTTTATTAAGCAGAGTCTGTATTTACATAATTTTTGCCCTGAAATTCTCCACAGCTACAATGTTAAATTGCTACCTACCTGTGAAATGAGAAAACACATAAAGCTTTTTAAAAACCCCTACATACATATACACCACTCCCAGGTTACTCTGAACAGGTAACACAAAAAAAGTTAAGTATGCCAAGGCCTGCCTCGCTCCCTGTACTGGTATTTTATTTCTCAGATATCCTAGAAGACAGGTTGACAGGAAGCTGACTTTTTAGAACATACCCACTCAAAGCCAATGTCTGAGTTCTCTGCCACAGGTATGTTTGCCAGGGCCATCCTGCTCTTCCTCCTGCAGCTTGCTATTGCAACTCTGGTCTCCTTTAATATCTCCAACTTTCATACATTCACTTTTTGTGAGGATGCCCATTTTACTTGGAAAAAAGAGATCTCTAAGTGACAGTCAAGGTGAAATTCCAGCAAAAAAAAAAATGGCAGCAGCTTGTAACTTCCACACAAGGCAGGAATTGAGCTGGAGAGATTCACCCAATTAACAGCAATTTTAAGGGAACTTGTTAAGCACCAGTGGAAGAAATCTTACTGGTGTAGGGAGAAATAGACTGTTTAGCAGCATAAGCACAAGCTGGAAGTGGAAGAACCAAGTCAAGTTCTCCCATTAGCCTACTGCACACATGAAGTGATTGAAATGTATTTAAAATGAAACCATGGTACACAATCAACATATTTTGATTCTGCTACAGGTGGCAGAACAGCTCAAAACTAACAAGGTCTGCCTCAGACTCCAAATACAGCAGCTGAGGTAGTGGTGAGGCTGCACGGCAGCTTTTTGGGAGCTGCAGTACTGCATTCTAATTAAACAAGAGGCAAAGTGATCAATTCAATTAATCTAAAATACTGCTTATTCAATGCAGGCAGAGACATTCCACCTCCTCCACTTTCAGACAGGTGCTGTCAAGAAAAGGAAGTTAATGTGAAACTGATGAAACAAGAAGAGCAGCCGCTAAGAAAATTTAACAAAACCTTTCATGTTTTATTGGCAGCATGTGGTAAGACTGCTACAGGTAACAGATGGAGAACACATTTCTGCTTCTCCCATCACCTACCAGTTCAACCCACATAAGCAATGAAGCATGAGACCCTCCAGTTTTCAGTATGGTGGGATACAATTTTGCTGTGTACATGTCCAGCTAAGCATGTGCCCTGCTTGGCAAAACTTAGTGCCCAACACGTCAAGGCATCAAAAAAAATGACACACTAAAAAGGTTGTTACACAATGAAAACAAGTACAGAAATACTCCCTCTGACATTGCTTTGCCTGCTCTGATACTAAGGCGTTCCACCACAGAAGTCTATGATCTCATCTAGATACCTAATACTTCATTAGCCAAATGCTTCATTTACAGTGATCATAATCTATGCTAGGAAGGTTATATCCAGCCTTAGCACCAGTCAGCATGCAATCACAGTCATCTTTAACCTTTAACAGTGGAACCCAAGTTTTTTCTTTTGATGCCTCCTTTCTAAAAGAAGCATGTTACTCTTGCTTGGATTTAATTACATTAGTTTAATTTTGGATCCTTAAAATATATCAACAGCATGGTGGTCTTTGGCTCTCTTCTCTGCAGTATTTACATATTATTTACATAATGTCCCACAGGGCATAAATTGTAAAGGTTCCTTAAATATTAAATTTAAAAAAAATTATCCATGTTCCATGCCACATAAGTCAGGCATAGCAATATGGACCAGAACTCATTGCAAGACAGACTCCTGACAAGTCTAGAATAGAAGTGTCTTTCCAGGTTGAGTGGGAGCACAGAAAACTACTCGACATTTCATGAACTACTACACGGCAATACAATTTAGTTTGTGCATCTTCAGCTTGCTTTGAGAAAGACTCCAAGACAGCATTCAAAAACCATACTACAGCTAAGATATACAGATTAATTCCTTCCACTTGTACATTCAGCAAGTTATCCTTTAGAGAAACAAATCAGATTTACCACTGTATTTTAAATAATTCAGGTTGTATTACTTTTATCCTCTACACATGTACACGGCAACTGGTTTGTTCTAGAACCTTATGCCTAGGAAAGCAATGCTTGTGGTTACGTGGTATTCCTTCCACTCACATACCCACCTTCAAAATACTGGTAACATTTACATTTGAGTTTTGAATTCCACCTCGCTATCACAAATTCCTGTAGATCTTGAGAACTTCTGAAGCAGGAGTTCAACTGTTATTAGCTAGTTTCTGGAATACTTTAGCTCCTCAGACCTTACCAGTTTAGCTACTCCTTTCCCATTTCAGTTGTACAATGGGGAGAGGTACACAGGCTATGTCATGTATCTGGTCACAGCTGATCTTCCCTGTTAAGCAGTGTTAATTGCTTATTTGATCTCCTTTCCTGCTTAGTAACAGCCTTCTACTTTCCTTTGTTGCTGTCTTCTCATTTTCTTAATAAATCTTCCCTCTTTGCCTTCTATTTCTCTTTTGCGGTGTATAGATTTCTTTGTTAACCTTTACAGTTCGGCATTAATGGTTTATATACTTACCCTCAGTTGTGTAGTTACATTTCCATTTTCTCTTGTACTCTTTAGATCCTCAGGTACTTACACCCTGGTGGAATTGTACTTGTTTCATACAATACTTCCTTTCCTTCAACTGAAATTGTCTCACACTGTATATCAGAAATTCAACTTCACCCAACCTTATCTGAACAAGCAAGACTGCAGAAGACTAACCTGCTTTACCATAAAAAAGGTTTCTCTCCACCCCAAATATGTAGCTGTTTCAGTACACATATGAACACCTAAATGATTTTGAAGTCTGTGCATTTACCCAGTTCATCCCAGAGCTGCCTATACTTGTCAGTCATTGCAGTTCCTTGTTGTCTCCAAAGCGACAGACGAGGGTCAGCCATGAACTGTTCCGTTATCAACGTCAACATGCGAGCTCCATTTGAATCTCTCATCTTTAGCATCTCTCGCACCTAGGAAATGAGTCTTTTAATACAAACTTGAAAAAACAAGGAATTCACAGTACAGACAATGTAATTTATAAAAAGTCATGTGAAATTTAAGTAGGAAAAATAGTTTGCCTTCTCAATTTTAACCATTTCTGGTTTCAGCATCCCATTGTAATTCTTCAAAGACACTTCTTCCACAAGTAATCCACAGGTGTATTATGCAAACTGCTGCAAGACTAATTTCTACAGGTTTCTCCAACATTTGGGGGGTGGGAAGGAAGAGAACAGTAAAGCTGCAGACGGTTGAAATGTTACTTCACATCCTTAAACTGATCAAGACAAATCAGATTTTGCGGTCCATTGCTGTACAACTCATTAAGTTGCCATTGTGTCCCCAAGGCTTTGTCTTGTTTTAGAATACGACTTTGAGTAAGACCCAAACAAGTACAGACTGGCTTGGGGAATAGGAGAGAAGGTTTAGAGTACTCAACACACCTTTGCAAAAAGCAAATTGAGCTGCTTCCCTGATCCATGGTATCCGCCCTGGGAGAGGAAGAGTTTAACCTGTTCTTGGACCTGTTCCTCATCCAAATGCCAGCAGTTTTCATCATCTATGCTAGCACCCGCTGTCGGGTCAGGAGCACCTGCAAAAAGCAAGAAATCAAATCATTACGTTCTATACAAAGAAAATGGTTCATGTGTCCAGGGGACAGGACTACTGAAGAGGTTTTTGGATTTGTATTTTGTCCTGGTTTGGGCATCCTGGATTTAATCTAAGCATCTTTAAAACAGACTTAAATTTCTCCACAGTAGTCTTAATCACTTAGAAATTACAGCCTAAGAAGTGAAATTTAAACAAATAATATTTTATAGCAAAACATTAAAATCAAGGTGAGGTTTTTTCCTCCCATCTCAGCAGCTATACTGAATGCTTTTGTAAGGAATATTAGACTTTGCATAGCATTTCTACAATTGTGATGTTAAAACCACGCTCCCCAAAACACCTGTGTAACTCCTGTACCTTCAGCAATCTTGCTCAGGTTTAAGTGACTGCTAGTGAGCGCTGCTATTGATGAACATGAGGAAAATCATCACCTCGGTGCCTCTGAGCTGTGATGACTCTGCAAAGCTAAACAAAAAGTAAAAAAAAAATTCCCCAAACAAATCCAAAGTCTTAAAGCACTAAAGGCATTTCCATCATAAAGAAGAATTAACAGCTGCATAGACTGATGCTTCTGAGGGAGCATTTTTACACAGGCAGTATCATCAGCACAGAGTCAATTCAGAGCAACTACACCTGAATTAGCCTTCAGTGAGCTGAAGTGACTAGATTTACATCAGGCAGTGCTTTTGCCACAGAATGCTCTAACTCAAATTCTGCCGTTCAAATCAGTAATTTTTCACCAGTGACCTCTTCTAAAAGCTGATGAAATTAACTGAAACAAGTCATTGTACCATCTAGCAATCTGTACTTTTTCTGAAAGAGCCTGCATCTCCACTGCATTTTTTTTTTTTACAAAGGTACTCAAACTGAAAAGACTGAAAAGCACTTATCTAGACTGTCAGGGAAACAACTCAAGATACTGCATCACCATACCAGGTATAAGGTATTTTAAGCATGCCAAAGCCTAAAGTTAACTTGACGTTTTGATTTTGGGCTTGTCACAACTGTATAATCTCTATCCCTATTAGACTTTGAGAAGATGTTAGAAATTTAATCGCATTACATGATATACCACTTTTAAATCCAAGTCCATGTTACCTCTGTAGCAAAAAAAAAAAAAAAAAAGATACTGTCAGGGAAGGAAAATTACATAACCAAATTTATAAAACATGCCTTTTCAAAGAAGTCCTTAGGACCTGAGAAGCAAAAATAGCTACTACTCTTCAAATGAATAGGAATTAAATATTGATTCTATTGATTCAAGCCTTAATTTCACAATTGCAATTCTGCCATGTAGATGAAGCTTTTAAGTGGTCACAGGGAATGCTAGAACCTCTATTTAATGAAAATGAACTGGAAGATTTAAAGGGTCAGAGGGATATCTTGTCTACCACTTGCTAAGAGTGAAAAAAGCTTCTAGCTCAGCAGCTTCCTGAACTGCCTCCAACTTCAAGAGCCTACAGGTAGGAACTGTGCACTGGTGTAGGTCTATACACATATACAAACACACATACACTTATATTAATAAGAAATGGTGTCGTTGTAGATATGAACTCTGCCTTCCACAGACACTGTAACAGTCTCTCAGAAGACAAGAATCAAGCCCAGAACAGTACAAAAATCAAGGAATCAAGACCCTCCTCTACTGTGAATGCTTCCATCTTTAGTACATTAGTGTTAAGGGGCTTTCAATTCAGCTATATGAAACATACTGTTATGTCTTCAGTTGCAAAGAACAAGACAATAAGGGAAATCAAGCCACATGAGAACAAGCAGTGCAGCTGTTGCCCAAACCCAGGTTTGCAGTATCACCTTGCAAATAGTTTAAATATTTCATTGCTCTAAAGCACAGAGAAAAGACCTATGAAAACAAACTACGTTAAATCATCAGCATACAAAATATTATTATATTTATCCCTCACAAATTGATACATGGATATATATCCATATGTAAAAGATAAATGGGGATTTATCTTTAAATAATCTTGGCAAGGCTACTTTAAAATTGAATTAAAAATAGTCTGAGATTCCTCAAGCTAAGCTTCCCTATTTAGGGAAAAAAAAAAAAAAAAACAAACCACCAAAATTCCTTCCATAACTGTTTACATTTTATGAAAAGCTTATTGGCCAGTTTGTGCTAGAAGGTTAAATTTCAACACAGCTACCACAGATTCCTTAACAACAGGGTTCATTTACAGGAACGAGGGTACCCGCTGCCCCAGGCCAGCAGCACTGCCCCCACCAAGGCCTCTTCTCCCAGCACAATCCCAAATACACCTCCCCAGGGGCTCAGCATTGCTAAACTTATGCCAGCATTATTTTCATGCCAGGGGACTAGAAGACTGTAAACGATAAAGACGCCAAGCCAAGGGTCTGAGCTCTATAATGCTGTTCAGCACAGGTGTGCAGATACACCTGACACAGAGGGAATTCTCTTTGCAAAGACTTACAGAGGATAGATCCAGTATGATCAAAACTTTAATCTGCATGCCTAAAAAACATTTCACTATACAAGTAACTGGCACCAGCTGCAGGTTGTAATTCACTGATCCTTCAACACTACTGTCAGTCTTCAGCAATAGCCATGGACTAACAAGGCACAGAGAGCGTGTGTCCGACCAGGCACGAGTCCAAACCAGCTTCCCACCACAGCAGTAGCAGTGGTGCCACTGCGGAAGCCTCAGATTCCACAACCCAACTCACTCTTGTTTTGAGTTTGAGACTATCTCCATGTCTGTCAACCAGGCACTTCAAGAACACTGTTTGCTTACAGTCAGGTGAACACTGATCTAAGCCTGTGTCCTCTCCTACTCAAAACACAGATCTGTCTTGGGCAACAGACAAGATTTCCACACTGTCACTTTTCTTCTGAAGACATGGGACCAGGTGAGCAGACACAACACCACCGGACCAAGCAACCAAAGAGTGCTGCCTTAGAAGCTGAAAGATCGAACCCCTAGCGATAGCTGGCAGAAAGGTTCAGGCTCCACATCAAGCAGAGCAGAAGGTTCAACTCAAAGGCAGTCGTTTCACTCAGGTTGCAGCACAGCCCCAAACGTGCTGCACCCTGGTGAGGCTTTGGCAGATGACAGTTTACTTGCAACATGGTCATCCCTGAACTTAATCTCTGCAGTACAGTCTGGAACCACAACCAAATCCCATATCCAACTTGTGAAATGGCATAAGTATCACTTACATGCTTTGGAGGGGTGTCATAAGGATAAATTAGTTCACACTTGAACTATGGAAGTGAAAAGCACTGTATAACTATACTAAATATTAAAACCTGTAATTAAACTGTGACAGTTTATAGGCACTAACATATTAATCTCCCTCTCTCCAACCTCTGGCTTTAACTTCTGTCATGATGGGTCTTTGAAATAGGTTTTACATCAAGTACTTGCAGTTAAATACAATAAAGTATTTATCCTTAGTAAATAGATACAACCCTACATATTTACTCATGCTTTTTACTGAAATTACAGTCTCAGCAATGAAAGTAGGAATATTGTGCACAACTGTTTAACAGCGAACACACAAGCAAATTTGAAAACAGGGTAACAGCCTTTTGTATTTAAGGTCATAACAGGTTACATGTTAAATACGATGAACCCCAAGTTCTAAGAAGCAGAAGCATTTAAAAAACACTTTGATCATTTACACAGCATTTTTGAGAGTATTGCTTTCAAAATGAGCAACCATATTCAAGAACTGGTGTTGCATATAGAGAATTTTACCTTGAAAAGTAGATGCAAAGCCAGGAACATCGACTAAAATAACCTAAGATTTAACTTTATAGAAAACTACTGAGGTGTTGATCAATAGCAAAATTTGGTTAAAACAGAATGAACTCTGAAGGCAAACTGCTTCCCTGATCCTAATTTCTGAAGTACCACAAGAGTTGTTTCCATCTTCAAATACAACTATGCCAAATTACTCACTTGGCGATACTGAAACTTCCTGAACTTTTAAAAGTCTTCCTAATTTAAGTATACCAATGAACTGGAGATGGGTTAAATTTTATTAAATGTCATCCCATAGAAGCATTCAGGAGAAGATGATTAGGAAAAATGATTCCAAATAATCTGTACTGTGCACAGATTGAATGGTCCCAGCTAGAAACCAACAGTACTGTATACTGATTCACAACAGAACAGTAATTGGTTTTAAAAGGCATGCTCAGAATTACTCTAAACAATAATTACATGCGCCTAAAGGTGATAAAATTAACAACTCAAATATTATTATGCCTTTGATTCCCCAAATGATTCAAAGTGTAGATCTAAGTCACTGCATTATAAAGCAGTAAATTTTAGAGTTTGTGTCTGCCAGAAGAGACTTTCCTTTTTAGTACAGATTAGCATGCAATATTCTCATATTTTTACCTTCCATGTCTCAGAAAAATCTCACTCTTCTCTGTATAATGAGTTTTAATATTTACTGTAGCTTAAAAACGTTTCTTAAAAATGAACTTCATACATAGTTCATGTTTTCATATTTTGCAGCTATCAGTCTTTTGTTTTATTTTACACTGTGCTCCTTACTACTTGGGTTTCTGAAATTTCTCTAGTTTTAGCTCGTTTTGCTGTTACTTCCTTCCCAAATCTGGTTCCCTAAGCAATTCTCACACTAAGCACTGGAGCACTTCACTTTTATCCTTCTTGAAAGGAAACTCACCTGTCATTTCCTACATCCTTCTTTTGCAAATATTCTCTCAATCATTTTTGACAGCATATGGAGGTTCCCATGAAAGATTATCCTTGTTTACATATCAATTCTAACATTGGATGAACAGCTCATTTTCTAGTAGGCCAACAATACTTTGTATCCAGCCCCACTCTACTCCCTACAATTTTTCACTAAAATCCCCATTATTTCAGTTCAACACACTAAATCCATACTAACACATTCACCCATGCCTCTGGATTATAGAGCTATATACTTTGTAATTTTATTTTAAAGCAAATTTTGGATAGATGTTTCCTTCCTGAATGCCTCTGACAGCACTCCTACTGTAAATTACACATTAAGTGTTTGCAGAGGATCTGCCTGGACACATGCAGAAACAGTAACCCAACTACCTCCCCTTTGGAGAAGACAAGTGTACTGAACTGCTCTCTCCCAGGTCCCTGCTCTTAAATCTGAGTCCATCTGCACACCATTTTGTACTGGCAAGTGACTCAAACTGTAAGGCAGAGAATGGGAGAAAGTCTGGAGAAATCCATACAGTTCTTCTAAGAGCAGAGGTGGCAACTAGCACAGGAAAGAAAGCGTACAGCTTACCAAGTGAAAAATGAAACTGGTTTGCTAGGCTGTCCTTCTACCAGTGACTGGCACATAAAAAAATCAACGCTAACATGAGATTAATATGCAAACAGATCTCCCACTCCCCATCTTACAGCTGATTTCCTATTTCCACTCAAATTCTCAGGAACATAATTTAGACCTTTCAACCAAATTAAGTGAGTTTCATACTTAAGACAAGACAGATCCAAGACAACAAATCCAACTGATAATTCCTCATCCTGACAGTTGTACTCTTCGCTTTACACACCTGATAGTTGCCTCTGTCACAGTGGTACAAAAATTAACGGGGGGGGGGGGGGGAAGCCTCAGCTAAGCAGGATCCAAACCTACATTCAGCTTCCTGAGCCAGCATCTCCAAACTGAAACCCATCATGAAGCCAACAATTACAAAGCGCAGATGTCAGGGTAACAGTATGAATATCTGCAGTTGTCTTCAGCACAGAATCTCACAGATGTCAGTTTTTTTAAATCAGGAACACCTACAGCTGTATCAATGTCACATGAGAAAATCAGAATAAAATCTTCTCAAATTTAAGAGGTGTTTTTGTTCTCTAGAAACATGCAAGCCCTCTTGCAATGGAGTGACCAGCAAGGGTGAATTAGCATGGCAAATATGAAAGAGGATTCCCAGTAAACCACTTGGCTTGCCTGAAAAAGTTAGTGAATAGACAACACAGTCCTGTGCTTCCAACAGCATTCCCCTACTTTTTTCCCCTGCAGTAGGGCTCAGTCATGAATCAAGAAAGGATATTACATCATTTGTAACCACCAAAGAACTCAAAGGGATCTGTCATTTCAAAACCCATGACAGTCTAAGTCACTTCACCAGTTCGCCTGGTAACCTCTTTAGCAAGGAAGGTGGCCAAAGCCAGTCATCAAATGCTGCATAAAATTGAATTTTGAGGAAATGAGCAATTATCCAATTCACCTTTTGTGAAAGGAATGTACTGCAGAGTTGTTCTACCTCCCCAGACAGCTCATAAGAAAGTCAACAAGACCACTGTGGTCAGAGCTCCTCAAATTCCCAGATCATTCCTATGTACAAACAAGGAGTATTCAAGAGCTGATTTCTTTTGCTTATTGCTGGAAACGTATAAAACTAGAACTAGTGTAAACCACCACAAGAGAAAGAAGGGTTTTTTATAAAACTACTCTGAAATTAAAACACCTCTAGGTACACTGAGAATAATTTCCTCATCAAGCTCCTGGTTTAGGACTTCCCTCTCATCAAAGCCATTTCTGGTGTTTCTGTGCCAGGTCTCACTTTTCTAAGCAAGTTTCTTAATTTTTTTTTTCCTCTTACCCATGCCTTCAAGCAGTGTTCAATATAATTCCTCTTCAAACACTACTTTAGTGAGGTTAAACTGTTCAAATCAGGACGAGACTACAAGACAGTTTTATACTACAAACTGAACATTTGCAGCACAGGAGATACAGCAGAGAATGGTGATCTTTCATTCACCAGTTGATGCTACTGGAACCAGAGACATTTCTTTTGGTTATTTTTCATTGATTTTGTTTTGATATTTTCATTATTTTTAATTTAAGGAATTTTATTAAAGATCAAAATAGAATTGTAGTACAAATCCCAAAAGAATGCTTACTTGCTACATAATTAGAGAAACGTTTTCCTTAAAAGAATCCTGTAAATCCTTTTTAGCATTGTAGATACATTTTAAAAAAATGTCAGAGGAAAAGCAGGACACTATAGAACCTCTTTTGCAACACAGATTTCTTTAGCAACAGTAGCTTATTTTCTTATGCTGCCTGGATTTTCTACTTCAGTTTTTAGTATTTTAAGAAATACCACCAGTCAATTAAGACATATTGCAATTCGACTTACTAAGAAATCGGCAATATCTGAAAAAACCACCCCATTTTATTTGATGACTATTTTTAAACTACCCACAGATATTCATTGTGAAATTTCATAATTCAACCTCGTTTTTTGTTTCCTATCCTTTTTACTGCTTGGGTTGGGATATAAACATTAAATATTTCACTAAAAATACTTTAAATACTAATGAGTAAAGAGATACTTTGACAATAAGAAAATACCTGACAGACTAACATGCCCATTATTAGTATAATTACTGATTTAACATTGATCAAGATTAAGCAATCTTTGCAACTGCTTGTTGTTTCTCTCACATTACTATTGCTCATACAGCCATATATAACCATCAGCTGTCCTTCCTTTCCCACCCCTGCCTTCCCCTTTTCTCCTAATCCTCGACTGTTTTAATCTTCTATGCCACTCATACTCACCATAATTCTTCCTTCCCTTTAATTCCTTTTGTTCAGGCTATTACCAGCTCTCATGCAATGTATGCCTTCAGCTTACAACATCTGGAGCATCTTCCTCTATTGCTTAATGTCCTGCATCTGCTTTAGCTTCCCTTTCTTTCCAGCACCATCGTGCATCCCTGCCAATCATCTTCTCATGTCCCAGAACATCTATATCAACCACCTTGCCTCTAGTCAGCCTCATAGTCCCACAGCCAAAAATACCCCCAGAAAAGGAGCACAATGGTCCTCAAATTCACCTTCTGCAGCACAACATGCCTGGGCCTGCTGGGTCCACCAGATCCTAAAGAGAGGAACTAGGCTGAAGTGTATGCTTGTTGTGCATACACTGTATCTGACAAACAAGTGTTTAATATTAAGCAACTTGGTTATGTTTGTATTGCAAATTCTTTAAAATAGCAGTCATTCCTCTTAAATATCTAGCATACAAACCCCCTCCCAGCAATGACCAAAAGATATTTTTAGATAGTTAAGTAACTTATTCTTCCCCTCTAAGCTGTGCTTACACATACAGCTCTGGTGACCTTAGAGGACACTTCTACCACAAGACCTTAAAGGAACACAGGATTCTAATAAGCTAGCTGGGTCAAACCAAACCTCAAACCCACAACTACCTGCCTTCAGTTCAGCAAGGTCCATAGAAAATCCACCTCAGAAGTCACACCCAGTCCTATTTAACAACGATGTTCAGTACAAGCAACAGAGCTATTAAAACCATGTGCAGGAAAGTTCAAGATCTTTGCTGATGCTCTAAGGCTGCTGCAGTACTACCAGGAAGTAGGCTTTATTTCCCCTGACTTCATGTAGAATCCTAATGATGATAAAAGCGTATTTAATTATTTTAAAAAGTAACAACTACTCGTTTTTATGTTTTGCAATTAAAACCCAAAATTACATGACCAAAATGCAGAAGATAAGTTCAAAACCAATTAAATAACACCATTGGTAAGTTGGTAAGGTAGTTCCTTTAAACACCACTATTCATTTTTCATAGCTGGAAAATACAATACCACATTTTAACAGTGCTGAAGACTTCAAGCTCCTTGCTTAGGAATTCTTTTTTCTTTTCCAAAAAGATACTGCTTTCTAAACATGTTAAAGCACAGGTTCAGTAACCAAATCCTCTATTAAGCACCACAGCAACAGAAAGTAATCTGTGTCGGAAGGTGTCTCAGCAGGTCACAGTCTGAATGCTGCAAAAAGGCTCAAAACCGAAGAGTGAATGAAGCAAAAGGAAGAGCAAGTATCAAACTCACCATGTACTTGGTTGATTTCTGAATTCTGAGAGAGAATTTCATCTGCTAATTTTTGAGCAGTTGGCAAAACTTCTGTGTGGTGCACTGTGATCAAATACTGTACAAATTTCTGTAGTTGGTCTCTGTTCATTTGAAAGAGTGTCTCTGAAATGGGAAGATGCAGTTTGACCTGATCTGGCTTGCGGATCCGGTATAAAGAGAGTGCCACAACATGGGCACAGTAAAATATGTCCTTGTTTCCACAGCTACAGGTCACTGAGGTAATCTTGCAACGATCAAAGCTGATAGCTACATTGCAAACAGTTTCTGGCTCCGATTGCATTGCAGGCTCTGTCACTGTGCCACTCAAGTGGAAACCTGTGCAGGGGAGTAAAAAAAAAAAAAGAATGTACATTAAATAAAATACTGTATCTCATTCTCAGTAACATTTTGTTATCAAATTAAAAGTCATCATCTATTTCTGAGAAGTGATACATCTTCAAGAACTTGCTGTAATTACAAATGCTATTAACCCTTTCATACATACCCTTTTCATCTCCAGTAAAACCCAGGGGGTGTAAAAAGCTAGTTAGCATGCCCTCTTTGCTATTCCATCACATTTATCAAATTTGGATAGCAGGAAAAACATTTATATGGTAAACTGTAGCTGCAGGAGCAGAGCCGCACACAGGTAACACCAATGCAACTGCCCCCACCCCAGCATCTCAACAGCTGGCAGCAATTTTCCAACCCCCACCCACCAGGGATCCTGCAGCACCTACCAGCAAATTTAACCATTTTCTCGGTAAGCAAGAGGGAAGTAGTGCACTCTAGTGGCATGAACCTAGGGAGTCTCGACTCTGTCACTGCCTAACTGACACTTAACCCCTTTGCTTTCACCTCTCCCAACGCTGAGCTGGTGTTAAAGCTCACCTTCACCCAAATTACCCAGTAAGACGGCTCTGTGTAGCTCTCTGGAGACAGAAACTGCTGCAGTCACCAATACACGGGATAGAGTTATAATACTGACACATGCACACTGCTTCAGAAGACCACATCATAGTCCCGTTTTCCATTCAGCACGATAAAACACAAGGCAAAGCAGCTAGGTTTTCCTGTGTTGTAAGAAGGTACGGTATGCCACAAGAATGATTTTCACTTCAGCAAAGATAACGAAACCCAACACAGAAAGCACCCTGTTCAACTAAGGTCTGAAACTCTGAAGATCAGACCTAAATCCACTTCTGTTTGCCCCAACAAAATACTGAGCACCAAACCTGGGCCTATGGCACTGGATAGCAGAATTGGGGAATTTCTTTTGGATTTTATGTAAGCACGACATTGTTACTGGCTCGAGCAGTAAGTCAGAGGCATAGAAACAGAGCAATACAGCTAGACTTCATACACCATACCAGTGTTAAAACTTGAACAGACAGCGCATATAAAGTCTGCAATGATCACTACAATTAAAGTGTTATATGTTAGCTATTCATAATGGAAATAACAAAACCACACTTCCTTAAAGTCCAGAACTGATTCAGCATCTTGAAATACCAGGTAAGTGTACTACAGGAAACAGCATCATATGAAAATTGAGGGGGAAATGTGTAGATATGCATAACTAATTCAAAATGTTGTAACTCCAATTGTTTAAGAAGTGCTCTTCAAGTTTAAGGAAGCAAAAGAGGAAAATACCTGTTTTTTCAAATTTGTTTACACAGAACATTTCTAAGCAGGTTGTACAGTCAGCATCACTGTTTTGTTTACATTCAACTTTGGTTCCCTGGCACTCTACCATGAAGGTGTCTCACACTACTCTGGACTAAGACACAAGGTTGAAGAGGCACTAAGCTGTGAAGTGCAGAGATAGGAAGGGGAAGTGGATAAACAAAGTCCACGCACAGGCAGTATTTCTGCTCCTCTCTCCACTCAACACTTGCAGAGAGAACGGGAGTGGAATTGCCCCTCCTATCATAAGCTCCTTACTCTGCCCTTCCTTTGGGTTTCCATGGAGTTATGGTATGCTCCTACAAGTGCCTCCTCTCAAAAAAGGGGCATTATTAAAACTTAGCCAGCTGTATTTCAGGTTAATTCCCAGTAAGTGAAAGTTGGATTGGTGGTACCAAGGAAACAGCAAGGAACTTTTCTCTATTTGATATCACTTTTCTAAGATGCATATATATATATAACCATCTCATCTGTGAGCTGAAGAAAAGCCTAATACTTGAACACTGGAAGGCCCAGTCCGACTTCTTCCTACTCTAAGTACCTCCTATTAATTCCAATAGAAAAAAGCCTCATGAAATACCTTAATCTTCTATTCACAAACAAAAAAGCAGCCCAGCCAGGTATTCTAGCACTTGCACTTTTAATATGTCAATATGTAACAACTCAATCATTTAAAAAGTTAAAATCTTCCTGTAAAGTTGAATGTCTTCTGAGATATTGAGAGCTAACAGCAGGCCTGACTTTGAATCCCCACTCTGTCCACACACAGCTCATGCCCCCCCTTCATCTCCACTGATTTTTCATGTCACAAATAGCAGCAACATTATAAATACAGATCCTGGTCTAAACAATGACAGCACTAGTACAGTCAAGTCAACCAGCTTACAGAGAGTTTAAACAAAAACATCAGTCCTTTGCAGGCTAAAATGCAGCAGCTCTGTTTTAAGTATGCCTCGATGATGTACTATGACTAGCAACAATCAAAATCTATTTTCCACCTCATTTTCTGTTTCTTTTTTTTGTTAGCACATTTGACAATTAAGATGTTTTCAACATAACAGGGAAAACTATTCAGGAAATTTCAGTTCTGTATCCCTGGGTAAGGGCTGTTATTTAACCTACCAGACATCCAATGACACCTTCTCCCCTGCCCTCCACACTCATCTGAGGGCTGTTCTTACACAGACATAACCTTAGTCTTACTTAACCTAACCATGCAATATTACCCACACAAAGTAAGAAAAGCTAATAGCAGGTTAAAAAAAAAAAAAAAAGATTCACTCTGCTTGACACCTCTCACCAGCAGTAACTTATTGTCTGCCAAGGAAAAAAAAATGTCAGTGTGTGCTCCTGGAAGAGGGCAGAAGGAATCACCTATGTGGGGACTCCAAGATCATGGAATCTCACTAACAGATGCAAAGCAGAAGCCCGAAAACACCTTTTCAGCTCAAAGCTGTAAGCCCTCACTCCAAACAGGTATTTTCTTTCAAAGGGAAAATTCCTCTTTTGCTTGAAGTTAGAAACCTTTGCTGGTAATATTCAGACATCCAAAAAGCCCAAGAACACTAGTTCTTCACTTTAACATAAGAAGCTCATTCATTATAACCTAACGACAACAGCACAGTTGCAGTGAGAAAAGCCTGTGTTGGCTGGAGGAGCTATTTATAGAGCAGGAACGTTTCAGGTTTTCCCTCCAGCTGCTGTACCTCGAAGTGTTCACTGTCCTCAGACCAGCACGTGACCAGTAATTCAAGCTCTGGTGACATTTCAAATGCACAGAGGAGCTGCATTCTGCAAAAATGCCTTTAGAAAAATATCATTAAGACAATGCATCAAATGCAGCTCTTTTACCAAGTGATATTGCTTCTGTTAACATTTACCTCCAGCACACCCCAAAAACAATTTAGCAGCCAAAACCCAGTGTTTTCAGCTGTTGTACTTTTGGAGAGGGACTCTGCCAAAGTGCCACTAGTAGGAAAGCATTAAATAGTCAGTGAATTTTACAAAGCAATTTTTTGCCAAAAATCTGTTTGACAGCACCTGATCCATTAAATAAGAACATTCCAAGACCATAAAGCTGTCTGATAAATGAAAATCCACATTACTACAATGTAGTATTTGCCAGCTCTAGTATGCATGCTTGTCAGAAGAAATAAATACTTCTGAATCAAACAAAGGAAACTTCAAACTGTAAGGCACTAAAGAGGAGAAATGACAGCAACACGCAGAGAAGCAGCAGCAGATCGGCTTTTAGTTGCTCAAATCAAATACAAATTTGAGTTTTGTTAATCCAACAGGATAAGCAAAGTTACTGCACTAAATAAACATCATCAACGATCTCTCAAGTTTAATTAATTTCTACTGTCACCTAGTGTTATAAAGTGTCTTCCACGATGCATCCAAGTTCAAAGATTCAGAGCAAAATGAACAAAAACCAATCAGAACAACAAGACATGCAGAATGCTGGGGGGAGGGCCTGCAATAATTATACTGAGATATGATGGTGAGTCTCACGAAAATAAAACAGGACCGCAATACAACTTCTAAGTTAACCGCAAATAGTAATCCAATCTAAAATTTTAACTATATTAGGATTTCTAAGATGTTCCTGTAGATACAGAAAAAAAGAAATCAGAGAAAACCCTCTCAATTCAAGGGGAGCCACATCCATTTGTGATTCAGTCAACAATATGGCAAGCTACTATGGAGTGAACTCTATCTGAAAAATTTGTTCCCTCAATTTTTTAGCTGTCTATTCAACCACCACCAGTTTAAAAAGTTGCAGACTATTTTCATTAACATAATAGTACTTTAAGAAGATATATTAAAATATGCAAGCTTGCATTGCTTATATTAAAAAGATATCTGTGCTGGCAAGAACTCTAGGGAAATAAAAAAATCACTCTAAGTTCACACGTGCAATTGAAAGCTTTGATTGTAATGCAGCCATGCACAACCACTGGGTACACTACAGAAAACGTGTGTCACAACTGCATTACAGAAATACCCTAAAACTTCAACCCAACACTTTTCATTAGCTTTCTGCCACATAACTTTTGAGAACACCATGCATGTCTCATCCATGATAAACACATTAGCCTAAAATTAGGAAGTATGCTATCGACAGTATTTGGAAACAGCATGTGTTCCTCAGTAGTGATCCACTGACCCTCTTCCCAAATAGTTTACGAGATTACAAGACCCATATACACACACTGCTAGTCAGGAAAATGCATAAGCCATTTACATTCACAGGAGATGAAGTTACTTACAGAGGAAAAAGAGGAAAGTGCTTGCTCTGGGAGCTCGGGAGCCTTCAGAATGCAGAACCTATGCAGGTAACCTCCCCCTACATAACACTACTCTTAATCAGAATCACAGCCTCCACCTTTAACAGTCACTTAAATGAACTTGCAGGCATACCGGTTGAGATTTATTCTGTATTACTTGGCAAACACAACCACTGTGTAAACTGAAAAAAACTTAATCTTGCTTGCCAAACAACAACAAAAATGCTCATGGAAAGTAGTTTCCAACTATGCCCATTAGCTATTTTTTCCGTAACTTAGATCAGTGGTTGCATTTTTTTCCCAAGACAAGCAAAAGCCTAAACCATGTTTACATCATTCAAATTCTGTCTTTTAAGTGGTTTTCTTTTTAGATGGCAAAGTAGTATCCTACATTCGATACTGCCTGAACTTTGCAACATTCCAAAAACAGACCAACAACACACTTTGAAATTACTATGAAGTTAAAACTTTGCATGACACCATTCAGCCCCAAGCTAATGTTAACAGCCTATTTATAAACCAGAGAAAACATTGATTTGAAATGGAAAATACTAGCCCATAGCACCTTAAAACATGCCCATACAAAGGTAATGAGTAGAAAAAAAGGAATTAACAAGAGCAAATAAATTGTTTGCTGTATGTGATGAATGCACAAGGTATAGAAGAGCTTGTTTTGAGAGCTAGAATGCCCTCTAGAATAAAACTGTCATTACCACTGCACCCAAACACCAAGAGAGGAGCTGTCACAAACAGCTGCCCGGATTCCACAACTCCCTTAAAGATAATAACTGGGATTTGATATTTCAGGGCTTTTGCAAGCAAGAGTTAATGGAAATAGCATTAAATAAACTCCACACACAACACACTGACAACCTGAAGTTCACTACTGCTGGCGCATGTCCCAGAACGTGCATGTTTTAACAGTGCCAGCTCTGGTTATCTGAACAGCAAGATTTGTCCCAACACTGCAAATTCAACAGTTGCATCTAAAATAAAAAAACCTGCCAGGAGTTCTTTCAGCAGCCCAAACCCTCAAGTCTGAGAACTGTCCAACAAAGTAGACAAAGGCCTCTCTCTACTAACCCCTCAACCCAAGCTTGATCACACCTCTGCTGCTCAAAAAGCAGCTGCATGGCATTGTACACCACGTAGATCACAGATGACACCAGATGAGATTAATCTGAGTTGGATGTCTCTTCCCTAAATAGAAGGAAAGGCTGTTCAAACAGCAAACACCACAGCAAAATGCATCCCCCTGCCCAACAGCCATACATGATCTGGGGTGTTTCATGACAGATGCAGACTGCTGCAGCTCCTGCTGTCTGGAGGTGGAGACATTGAACAAAACATGCACCCCATGAGCATGGCCTCAAGGGTCCCTCCAGGTTTCACAATTATTCCTGCCATTAAGCAACTTGCCCCACCAGAACCCCACATGAACTACAGAACGATGTTCTCACCAGCACTACTCACAGCCTCAGATCACACGTCTGCAAAACCTGAAAGTTGTGTGCACTCCAACACATTTAATGCAGATATAATCCAAACCATGTATCTGTAGCAACAGCTTTGTGGGCAAACCAAAAGTAGCAAGATTGTGGTGTATGACACGTTAGAAAAGTGCCTTCTGTATAGTAGTAACAGAACTGCACCTCTGTTAAGCATCAATTCTGATCTATGATGCTGTGGGAAATGTTTATGGCTCACAGAGCAGCAGGAGACAAGTCTCTTCAAATAAAGCCTTAACACAGTGCAGAAAATTCACTAGGAGTGTGAATGTTGACTATCTCCTGTCACAGCTAGCAATCTCTGACTGCAGGCCACCCTCTCTCAAGCACACAACTCAACTCAAGCCTTTATGGTTTGGTGATTTCTTTTTTTTTATTTTTTGTGGGGGTAAGAATGCGGGGGGGAGGGTCCTGTTGTTGCCTTTTTCCCCCATTTGGGTTTTATGTTTTATCAAAAGGCCAACAGTTTAAAACAAACTTTGTTCATCTACACTAAGAGTTTAAGATCTCTCCTCTCTCAATACAACATATTTTAAGAGCATCAGTAATAAAAGTAAAAAAGAAATCTCAATTTGAGCCTGGAAACCTTTAAGCTGATGGGTAGAAAAGTACAGTTCATCATGAGACATCAGCAGACAGAAGATTTATTTTTATATATGACAATTCTTCTAATAATATACCCTCAGAGATTGTGACAGCCACCAAAAAAAAAATAATATCAAGAATGCCAAAGAAAGAAGCTTTGCAGAATGTGGGCAAGTGAAGATTTTATGATTTGTGATGCATGGAATACACTAAGACTCAAACGTTTGAGGGAGGCTTAACAGAACAGGCTGAGCTGAGGGAGACTGGCTGGATCCCTCATACAGCAGCTCGCTGTGGCAAAAGCCTGTTAAGTGGAGTCAAAGCTATACTAATGCTGAAGAGAAACTGGCAGCAAATTCAAAATTAAGAGCAAGGAGGAAAAAAGGGTAATTAATACTCAAGCAAGTTGCTAGAAGTGGAGCTAGTCCAGAAATAACTGAGTTTTTAACTAACCACACTGCTCAGACCATCCAGCCACAGTGTTTACAGGTGAATTATAATAGACTATAAATGCAAGCATCAGGCTCAAGTTTACACTCAGCCATAGCAAAGGCTGAAAACTATAAATTTTTTGGAGGAATTTGTTCTGCTATGATGAGTAGAAGCTGCAATCCCTCCTGCAGGAAGCAGATTCATCCAACAGCCCAGGCTACCTATCTCCCAAGGTAATGCCATTTCAGCTTTCAGTGCTGCTTGGTTTTCACATCAAATTTCAAGGGAGAAACTACAGTTGCTTGCTGAAACACAAGTATAAATATCACAAATGGGAAAGTGCCTGTAAATGAGGAAGAGAAGCAACAAAACCAGATAGATTCCAACCAAAGGCTGATTTTAATGCAACATTCTTAAAGTGATGCAACAAGAAATAGACTGCTCTTAACCTTCATGGACGTGAAGGAGGAGGGCAGGAGCTGCTCCAGACACCAAAGCAGAGGTTCCCCTGCAGCCCCTAGAGAAGACAATAGTGAGGCAGGCTGTTCCCCTGAAGTCCACAGAGGTCCATGGTAGAGTAGATATATCCACCTGCAGCCCATGAAGACCCCACACCAGAGCAGGTAGATGCCCAAAGGAGGCTGTGACTATGTGGGAAGTCCATGCTGGAGCAGGCTCCTGGAAGGACTTGTGACCTCATGGAAGAGACAAGGGACCCACACTGAGGCAGCTGAAGAACTGCAGGCCATGGGAAGGGCTCAAATTGGGGAACTTCATGCAGGATTGTCTCCTAGGAGACGGACCCCACACCACAGCAGGCAAAGAGTGTGAGGAAGAAGCAGCAAAGGCAACATGTTAAGAACTGACTACAACCCCCATTCCCCATCTACTTGTGCACTGGCAGGAGAAGGTAGAGAATTTGGGGGTGAAGTTGAGCCTGGGAAGAAGGGAGGGGTGAGGAGAGCTGATTCAAGATTTGGGTTTTGCCCATTACAGTAATTGGTGAGTGATCGCTCCCTGCCCTTATCCTGACCCACAAGCCTTTCTTTGCATTTTCTCTCCCCTGCCCAGCTGAGGAGGGCAGTGATAGAACGGCTTTAGGGGGCACCTGGCCTCCAGCCAGGGTCAAACCACTACACATAACCACAGTTAAAGGTTTAACTTCATCTAAGAATCATCTGTCTTCACCAGAAAGAAGCAACATAAGTTAAATCATCTGAGAAGAAAGCATTCAGAAAGACCTGCTCATTTTTAAAGGGTGGAAGAAACTAGTCAAACCAAATTCTGCCTTTCAAAATTTCCATCCACCATTCCCACCACATCTCTGTTCTACTGCTGCTACCACACATCCTTTGCTTATGTCAAAGGCTGTATCACCTTCACTTTATGGTTGAGTTAGGGTTAATCTTCCACTTGTGCAGTCCCTCTGTAAGGCTCCAACACTGCTTAGCTTTTACAAGGGAAGCATAATAACCATCACTTCTCCACATGGCTTGTCAAAGACAAACTGAATTAAACACAACAGCCACAATACAGTGCAGAGCTTCATCAGAAGGTGGGTAAGAGTAAGAAGGAAAGAGCTCTGAAAATTACATCCTTGTTGACTCATAACACTGGTTTACCATCAGGAAAAACTGCTTTCTCATTCTCTTGAGAAAGCTTGATCAAACTACTGCTGTGTATTTCAATGGGAAGCGGATAAAATCCAAAAAGGCAGGCAACAGCAATCACTGATACGAACTTGAAAATATATTTTTAAAAGGTAAAAAAACCCAACCAGCTTAAAAGAATGTGTCTGGATTTCCACAGCCTTACCTATGGCTTGGAAAACCCAGCAGAGGATTGCTGAAACACAGGCAGCTTGCAGTAAGAGGTATTTACTTCATTCCAACAACACAGAACACCTGATTGAGTAACTTAAGACTGCACTCAAATTTAAGAGTGGAAGACAATGTAATTTTGTGCTAAACTAGCCTTCCACCAGGAAGAGTTATACTTGGCTTGAAGGAGGAAACCACCACTCCCATTTCCATTACCAGTGGAATAAATTTTTTCTTTTGTTTAAAAAGCGGACAAAAAAATAATCAGTGCTGCAGTTGTGCCAAATAAAAATGGCATTAAAACTCCCAGAAAATACAAGGGACCCTTTCTTTCTGCCCATGATTCTATTGTTCACTTGTATACTAAACATTCATGAAGACTTAATTCTTAACATTCACAAGATGTTTTTATTGCTTTAATTCTTTAAAAAAATGTGTGCGTATTACTACAAGTGTCTGGATATTAGCTGAACTCCTGTTTTAATAATCAAACTGTAAGTAAAAAGACAAGAAGAGGGGTTTAATTGTAGAAGCAACAGTCACTACATGGGACTTCGGTGCTGGCTTAGTTTGGTTTGTACTGTAAATTTTACAAGACAAGAGTTTTCAGCAACTTCCTCTGGTCACCAGAGCATTATAAGGGATTCCATCAAAAAAAAAAAAATCATGATGCAGTATTTCCTGATAAAGCAATAGAGAAAAAGCCACTAAAACTGTAGTGTCAAAGTTTTTTCCAGGATTCAAGTCTAAGAAACTGCCAACATCACAAGTGATCCACCTTTGCATGGCTGACGTCAACATCTGGGCTGCGTCTTTTTCCTAGCGGTCCAGATCCAACTACAGCAGAGCCCCAAATGCTGACTGGAATCCCAAGGAACTATTACAGCAACAATAAAAGTGTTGAGAAAGTTCATGAAAAATGTAACATATGCATGAGAAGATTCTTGGTAACACTAACACATAGCCTAAACCCACAAAAACAGGCATATCATATGAAATTAGGTTCTCATGGTTCAGAATTCACTTGTTCAAATTATTATTTAAGGATATCTAATCTATATGCAAAAATTGTGGCTAGCACACCCCATAAAACTGGCTGATAAGACTTCCCATACTAGTACTCCTCCACACAGACATGTACCACCTCTTTCTAGACATGGGATACAGAAGGAATAGGCTTTATGTACGAAAACCACATTTACAAATGCACAGACCATTTTAAGAATAAGTTGCTCACATATATTTATAAGATACAAACATCTGTTAGTTTAAACAAAAGATTATGTATGTTCCTGAGCCCTAATTTCATGACATATGATTTCAGGGAGCCATAGGCACAGCAAGCACTTGGAGTAAGTGTGGTGCATGTGGGTGGGGGAGCCTGATGTATATTCTCCTACTAAGCCGCAGCCAGCACATTCAGAGCACACAGCTGCTCCTCAAACAATGCAGCTTTGGTACTTCTCCCAAGCAACAAACAATAGGACAAGAGAAAATTATCTCAAGTTGCGCCAGGAGAGGTTTAGATCAGACATTAGGGAAAATTTCTTCATCAAAAGGGTTGTCAATCATCAGACCAGGCTGCCCAAGAATGCACTTCAGTTGCCACCCTGGGATGTATTTAAAAAGAAATGTGGATATAGTGCTCAGGGACGGGGTCTAGTGCTGGATTTAGCAGTGCTAGTTTAATGGCCGGACCCAATGATCTCAAAGGTCTTTTCCAACCTAAACAATTCCATGATTATATAGGTTAGATTAATACTCAGTTTTCTTAGAGGTAGCTAAGGAGCCCACCACTGGTCTATAGACCCACACTTACTCTCTTTGAATGAGAGAGGTATACCACTGTTCCTTGCCAGAGCAAAGAAATTCTTAGGAACATTTGCCTCTAACCTGCAACACTCACAAGTTTAGCAAGCTAGATTCTGACTGTTCATCACAGTCTACATAGTATTTTAGCACATAACATTAGCCAAGTTTCTATTAGTATCCATGGGACTGAAAATGCAATATAAGGATTTTCTTTTTTAAAATCATGCCTCACACCCACAAAATCAAAACTTTCCAGACAACAATACAACAATAGCAAAAAGTTTGGAAATGCAGGGAGAAGGAACAAACAGAACTGGACAATCAATGAAGCAAGGCTTCCAAGGTACATAAAAGAAAACAAACAATCTAAGGAAGGTGGACAAATTACACAACTAAACACAATCTAATTTGTCATTGAGATTTATTAAACAAGTTACTGGAATTCAGCATGCTGTGGTTTGGCCTCAAGACCACATTTTATAGTACATTAGCTATTAGACCTAAGACCCAAACAAAAAGCACTTCTGGTAACACATAACATTCCTAACTTTCACTGACTGGCCAAGGAACACCTTATAACTATCCTTTGACAAAGAAAAAGGAAACAATTAAAGCCACCATAACTTACTTCACTTTTACAGTGCATTGCGGGGAAACATGATGAAAAACTCAAGTATAGCAAGTCCATCTACCAGTGAGCCAAGCAACAAGTTGCTTTCATGCAACAGAGCAACTTTCTCCCTTCTGGATCCCTGCATTCTCTTGCCATTTATTTTTTGCTTCAGCTTCTGATAAACCCATCTGTACTGGAACTATGAGTATTTGCGATAAACTGGTAGGTGGCGTACTTCTGAAAGCATGGTTGATTCCTTGCTTTGTTAGCTTTGGTTGGTTACTAAAATACTCAAGGGTTAGACTTGTTGATGAACATGAGCCCCAACCCACAAGACCAAGTGCACTGTTGACTAACTCTGTGGCTCACGGTTGTTTGTCAGTTTTACTTATCTGAAGCTAGATACTCATCTTGTAGTGATACTAAATCTCCTTTCTTAAGCATGTCTCATGCCTATAAATCTGCTTTTTTGCAATAAAAAAGTCTGTCTATGCTCTTAACTTTTATCATGACCTACATAAACATAAATGGGAGCTAAAGAAAAAGGAAGACCATTCCAACATCTTAAAAGAAAAACCAAATGTTCATATGAACTCTGAAACAACTGCAGCTAAAGACAGAGGGTGCCCTTTGCTGGCAAAAAAAAAAAGTTTAAAAAGGAATCAAGCACAGGTGAGAATTATATTATGAAATAAATAGTTCAGTATGTTGCTGAATTTAAGTGCATTGTGACAGATGAGTCAGTTTTCTGTGACACCCAATATACTTGGATCATCAGATTTGCTATACTGAAGCGGTTCTCTATCACTGTAAGAAAGGTAGAAACAGCAGAGTTCAAATCCGTATCCAGCCTCTATTACAATGAAGTTCTGTAAACTAAAAAACTAAGACCTTGAGCTTTTAACACTACTAATACGCTGAGTCTCAGAAATAAACTGAAATACTTCAGCCAGGCCCCTTACATCGAAGGCTACTGATTTTTTGTCTTTATACTTTAAAGAGTTTGAAAGAAGTTTAAAGTATCTGAAAACAATATTCTCAGTCTTACCCCATGCAACACCCCCGTGCCCTTCCACAAACTACCCCCACTCAGAGTAACCTGAAGGAAGCAGCTGGATAGTACGCGAGAATTGTCTGTGTTTCAGAAAAATCCAAATTATGCCCCAAGAAAACCCATCCATACCCCCTTCAGTCAAATGGGAAGGCAGAAAACTGCTGAAGTAGCATCATGCTTCCAGAAGGCTATGATTTACATTATTTTTATCTACTGAAAAAGGGTTTAAATAGATCACCCATCATACCAAGGTATATTACACTACGTAGCAAGGATTACTACTCCCTACATCTGGGTTTTTTTCCTGTTTACTTAAGTCTAACAGGAAACTTCCCCCTCTGATAAGGAGCTAGAGATATCAGGAGCTGCAAACATTATCAGCCATTTCCGTAGAAATCTGCCTTTCCTCTCTGCAGTTTGAATTTCTGGATGAGAGTGACAAATGTCCAATATGATACCTCCTGCTCTTAAATTGACCAAGCAAGTCTTAGAAGTTCATATTCACAGACCTAGTTTGGTCCTACCAAGCAATGATCTCAACATTAAATAGTGTTATGTTCCTACATAAGCATTTGAGCATCTGACCAACTATTTCAAAAATACTTCAAAGAACACAGAATAATACTCAGTAATGAACCTGGAATACCTAAAGCTTGTTGGCTGCTGCTTAAATCAGCAACAGAACCTTGTTTCTTAGCAAGAAAATTCTTCATTCTCACCTCTTCCAAGACAATAACCACGAGATGTGAGTGCCAGATTCAGTTGCTAGATGAATCTTCCAGTCTGTGACATATTAATTGGATCAACAAGCATTCTCACATGCTCTGAAAAACGAATGGGGGATGATTGCTCACTGTTTCAGTGTCAGCTCTCATGCATGCTTTTGCTTGTTTTTATTTCATCTGTCAGTAGCACAAAGAATAAAAAAAACCCAAGACATCCACCACTTAAGGAAGAGGGACTAAAACTTCTCATCTCATCCCTGCAACGTGCACTGCACATGCCTGCTTGTCCATTTGCAAGAATAATTCCTCAGTTTGAATACAAAGTAACTGATGAGCATCCCTCTTTATGATTTTACCCCCAAGAGCTCAGAAATGTTGCTCCATTAAAAGCACATCTCAGCACATCCTGCTGGTTTTGGTTGCTGGAACACTCTACCCCTCCCTGATCCCCTCTGGTCTCTCATGGACTATAGAGCTGAAATTAGCTATTCATTACATGTGAAGGAGCCTCACATAGAGCAGCACCCTGCTGCTAAAGACTGCTACTTTACATGGCAATTTCAGAACTAGAGCATCTGCTACCTTACTAATATGTATATTTAATGCCACTGCATAATGTGCAGAATTATATGCTGTTCATTGCCTGTTTGTTCAGATATTATGTACTCTTAAGTAGCATTATTCCCTTTGAAAAACACTGAACTTTTTATTAGGATTTCTCCATGGTGTTCTTTGTAACAGAGCTGCAAACGAGCAGCTTGTAGAGTATTCTAGATCAAAAATCCCAGGACTCTGGGTGAGAGCACCAAACATGGCAAGTTTCTAGTCTGCAACTACTAATATAATTCAGTTTATTTCCTGGGTTTCACTCCCCAGTCTGTAGTTTCACACTGTTCTGGTAAGAAAGGAAGTGGACAAGGAACCATACCCTGACAAATGGCAAGGAGCCAACTCCAGCCTATCCTTGCTTACTAGGAGTGTGAATACCGGTATTCCAGGATCACTAGGTTGGAAAAGACCTTTGAGATCAAGTCCTCTACTAAGCCATATCCCTGAACACCTCATCTACATGTTCTTAATATAACTAAGGTTGGAGATGCAAACACCTTCCTGGGCAGCCTGTTCCAATGCCAGATTAAGCCTTTCGGTGAAGAATTTTTTCCTAATGTATAATTTAAACCTGCCCTTGCACAGCTTGAGGCCTTCCCCCTCATCTTATCACCTGTGGCTTGGGTAAGGAAACCAACACCCATCTCTCCACAACCTCCTTCCAGGTAATTGTAGGTGGTGATAAGGTCTCCCCTCAGCCTCCTCTTCTGGAGGCTAAACAAGCCCAGTTCCCTCAGCCACTCCTTGTAAGGCTTGCTCTCCAGCCCCTTCACCAGCCCAGGTGTCCTTCTCTGGACACACCCCAGGACCTCAACATCTTTCTTTTAGTGAGGGGCCCCTCAGGGCACAGCCTCACCAATGCCAAGTACAGGGTCACAATCACTTCCTTGGACCTGCTGGCCATGCTACTTCTGATACAAGCCATGATGCCATTGGCCTTCTTGGCCACCTGGGCACACTGCTGACTCATGTTCAGTCAGCAGTTATCCAACACCTCCAGGTCCTTCTCTGCCTGGCAGCTGTCTAGCCAGTCTCCCCCAAGCCTGTAGCACTGCACGGGATTATGTCCCAAGTGCAGGAGGACTCCGCACTTGGCCTTGTTTAACTTCACCCCGTTGGTCTCAGCCCATCAATTCAGCCTGTCCAGACCCCTCTGAGAGGCCTCCCTACCCTCAGGCAGATCAACACTTCCTCCCAGTTTAGTGTCATCTGCAAACTTACTGAGGCAATATTCAATCCCCTCAGCGGGGTCGTTTGATAAAGAAACAGAACAGGACTGACTCAGGACCAAGCCCTCTGGAACACCACTTGTGACCAGCCTCCAGCTGGATTTAGCTCTATTAACCACAACTCTGGGCCCAGCCATCCAGCCAGTGTTTAACCCAGCAGAGGGTGCGCCTGTCCAGGCCAGTGGCAGCCAGTTTCTCAAGCAAAGTCGAAGGCTTTGCTCAAGTCAAGGTACCTTACACCCACAGCCTTTCCTTCATGCACTAAGGAGGTCACCTTGTCACAGAAGGCAATCAGGTTACAGCAGTGGCCTTTGCAACAGATTTTTTTCTACTTGAGGACACTTAAAGTAGTAATATTAAGTTCTATGACATACAGTTAATCATTTTGTTCGTAATGCCAAACTATTTCAGAGGAAATAAATCAAACTTTAAAACTAGAGGAAACAAGGGGTTTGGAATCAAGTGTTGGACAAGCACGTGTAAGAGGGTTCACATCCTTCAGGAAATACTTCAATATGCTCCTATGCCAAATGTCATCTTAGGACACTGTCACTAATCCTCCCTACACTTAACTCAGGCAAATCTGATTATGAACAGTTACTCCAGGTGACACAATGACTGTTCATCTAGTCTAGAAGGCAGTAACCACTAGAATGCTCAGATTTTTACTTGAATTACATCCTTTCAATGGAGCCCCCAATAAAGTAAAGGGTCTATTCTGCATTACTGAAGTGACACCCTCTGGAAAACACTACTTCATACCTGCTTTGGAGCAGGTGAGAATGTGCTCTCTGTCAGAAGGTAAACAATGCAAGACAAAGGAGCTTCCAATATACTTAGCCAGAACAACATTCATCTCAAGTAGACAAGTCAGCATTCTGACATGAGGAAGATTTGGGGGTTATGATAACACTCAAGTGTTATCCCCAACAGGCTGCTTTAGGATGTTAGGAACGAAATCACAACTGCTGTTATCTTCTTTCAAGGTACAAAAATCTTTGTCTGAGAAAGAAGTGGTAGACAGATCCTCAATCTAGCGTCTTATCTGCCAGGAGCATGCAATAGTCAAATAGTGCATTGTTTCAACACACAAGGATGCCCCAGGCTTTCCTATCTCCTCTTTCTTTGCCCAGCAGGCAACCATCATTCCTGAGGACCAAAGCACGTCAGTGGACTGGGCCTTTCTGCTCACCCAACACACATGTAGGCTGCTCCGGTGTGTAACCCCAATACTGCCCTGAGAATTTTGTGAAGCACAGCATCACTGCATTCCTCAACAGGTCAGAGAAATCAGTAGCCTGAACCAGGCAGCTGCTTGCTATGCACTGCTGACTGGAGTACAGACTGTGGATGCTGAGAAGACTGTACCATTGAAGAAGAGCAGAAGTGACCAACACTTACCCCACAACCACCACCCTGGCCACAGACACACACACAAGAGTTCACAGGCAATCAGAACAGGAAAACTGTCAGTTAAGCAGATCCAATATGGGGAAGATGTTCTATAAAGGAACAACAATAATTTTTTTCCTGTGTTGTTGTAGGGATACTGATTTATAAAGGAAAAATTGTGTAAGCCATGCAACCACCACATCAATACTTCTCAAGAGGTATCATTGAGGAAGGACAGTCACAGCTACTGAAATATGAAGCATATGAGTGCAGGCAGAGTCTTTTCTAAAAGAAGTTATGACAGATTGAGAACAAAACAAACAAAACCCCTACTTATTCCACCATGAGCACACTTAAAGACAACCCCCTTTAGTACACAGGAAGATAAAAACATCTGAATACCAAAATCATGAAGCAGAACCAAGACTCTTCTAAAAAAGGCTATTTTAAAAATATTTGTATTAATACACATACATTTCATGAAGTAGAACCTTTATGTTCTGGTTTGTAAGTTTAATACAGTTTTAAAATATTCCTGCCAGAAATGAAACTGGCCAGGGAAAAAAAGAACCCTGATTTTATAGCATGCATGTTACAGTCCACACATTTTGTTTTGAAAGGTGATGTTTGCTTTTTGCATGAGAGAGCAATGCAAATTCCAAACCTTCCAGATGAGGAAAAAAAGACTGCTGAAGAAACCACTTTTTAAAGCATGATAATATACTTCATTTCTAGAAAAAGTTAAACTAAAAGTTGTCCAGTTGTCCAGGAGATTGAAAAAAGTAACATTTTTATTTTCCCTTCAATCTGTTTTCCAACTGGAAAAGCCATAAGCATGACTTCTATTTCAGGTGAGTTTTGGGGATTTTGGTTTTAATTTAGCTGACCCTGTAACCTTGTTGTTTACCACATCTGGAATGGGAATTTTTATTATTTTTACATGAACTCATTACTGTAGTCACAGTGTTTGAGGACATTATAGGATCCACTCATGTAATGAAATGGTGGTGTAGTGAGAGAAGAAATAATTTCTTCAAAGATGTTTTACAATCTGACCAGTCCAAAACACTTACTACTTTAGTTATTTTTTCAGAGTTGCATTGAAATCAGGAGTCAAACTTCCTGAAAACAAACTACCTAAGGTTGCCTGGGGAATTTTTCCTTGCCTAACAAGTAATTACCCAAGCCTAAAAACCCTTTAGAAGAACAACATTTGTCTGGATTCAGAGCTTCTGGCTTGGAGTTTTCCAGTAAAACACTTCTCGAAGAGAGAAGAGATCTCCCTTCTTACTGTTCTTTAAGAGTAATGCAGAGACAAAAAAATTACAGTAATCTCACTAAGTACCTGTGCCTCCAAAGACCTAATGAAGTTTGTTGTGTTTTGTATTCCCCAGGGCTTCAAAGGTTCTGTTGTAAGGGATTCATTCACTCCAACACTTGGATGCTGCACACCAAGTGCTGACCCACTCCACCACCACTTCAAAGGGCAGGGAAAAAGCTTCAACCATAACCACAGTCAGTTTGCAGCACTTGCATTCCACACATCACCTGCACACACACACACACACACACACGTGTGTGAGAGATATATCTATATTCTTTTATATATATATATATATATATATATATACACATATACACACACACGTGGAAGGATTTGGTTTTCATTTTATTATGGGCTGTCCAGGATCACGGTGAGGAAAACATTGAAGGGATGGTATAATGTCAGCAAGGCTGACTGCTATCCTGGAGGAATACCTGGGTAACACTCCGTCTCTCCCAGTCCCAGAGAGTAGGGCCAGGCTGCACTCACCAAAATCTGCTTCTTAATTGCAGCAGTCTGAAAAGTATAAGGTTCTATGAAAAAAGCTTGTAGGGTAAACTAACCCCCTCAGAGGAGAAGGACATCAAACACCAGCAGAAGGTTAGCTCCAAGCAAAGAGTCAATGCTGCTGGTGACAGAGGTGCAAGGAGCACAACTTGTGAGCAATGTCTCCTCCAAGGAAGATCAGTGCCTGAGAAACAGGCAGTCTAGACAGGATGAGGGGGGTGGGAGTGAGTGTCCGGCTTGTTTATTTCAACTGTTTCACAATGCAGACTTTTCCCACATCAAAAGGGGGAAGGGAACAGGCAGGCAGCCTTGGAGAAAGGCATATCCCATTTTTCAATAAAGAAAGAAGTCTGCCATTACTTACTGATGATATTTCATGTCTTAGAAAAGGTTATTTTGCCACTTCATAGCTTAATGATCATATTTTCCCATAGCTGTGTCACCAAGAGCTGTATCTGATTCATTATCTCCCAACAAATTTGACATTGGTTATGTTGATGCAAAGAATCTTCCAGCCTAGCCTACCTTCAGGAACTAGGCAAAACCACTAAGCTGACCATTATAATGTACCATGGTAAACAGTTACCCAACAGAATAAAAATATAAAAAGGACAGCAGAGCACTATGGCATACACACCCTGCAAGAAAAAAGATTTCCTCTTCCCTCAATACCAGCTCACAAAAGGTACAAACTTTGAACCTTTCAAGTAGGAAGATGGAATGGAGCAGTAGTAAGGAAAGGACCTATTAGAAAAATTAAGCCTTCATGAAACGAGAAATTATTTGAAACATAGTATTTAACGGTTGTTTAAAATATATATAACTAGGTTTGGAAATAGTTACCCTGATTTACAGCAGGAGCACATCTGTTTATGTGTAAGTAAATAGAGTCTGACAGCAATTTGGACCATCTATCAGAAAGAATCAACTCCAAGTTTAATAAGCATTATTTGTATTCTACATAATAGTCTATTTGTTCTTTCAAGCCACTGCAGTGATAACACATTTAAAGTCTTCCACTGTGTACTAAATCTAAGGTACCTAGGCAAAGCACAGCATATTCCAGTTGGATGCTTCCCAAACCATATCGTTCAACTTTTTAAATATTACTGCCATCTGGCTACTAGGCTTTATTTATCAAAACAGTAGCTGTGCACACATTTCTACAGCAGCTGTAGTCAAAAAATGTAAGTAATACCATTTGGTTAAGTTACAATTCACATTCAAAAAACGGAAAACTCAATTTTATTAAACCGATCATGGTTGTGTATATTGTACTTAGAAAAAATTAAATACACATAGCTTTATTTTGCCTTCCCCCACACCCATCTCAGTACTTTAGTGTTCAACTCATTTCCCACCTACACTGGCACAGGAAAGAAGTAATAGCAACTGAAGAAAGAGTTAAGGGCAAAGTAAGTACTCTAGCTTGTATTATCTGTTATTCCCTTCTAGATCAGCACTGAAGCTATAGAAGCACAGCACAAATATGCTGTTAACACGAGTACACATTCTTAAGAGTACAGAGCCAATCTCATACCCTCTTAGAGACCCCAAAACCATGCTGTTCACAGGCTGAAAGCACTGAAATTCCAGGGACTCTTCCCAGTGTCTGGGCCACACGAAACAAAATAAATATTTCAATTACAACTAATCAGAAACAATGCACAATGAAAGCTGGGGAAGTCTTGAGAGCAGTGGGAATATTTAAATTGGAAAAGAGCCTGTGGGTTTTTTCCTATTCCTAATTACAATACGTTGTATTAATCAGGCTTGGCAACCACAAACCCAAGGCTTTTTGTGACTGAGTTGTCATGACAGCACAAAACACACTCAAGTCCAAACAGGTGAAAAAGTATTTTCAGCAGCTTGCCATGTGGGATATCTTATAGGCATACAACAGAGGAATTACTATCCTAAAAAAAGTCTGTTGCCACAGAGAGCAAATAACCTTCCGCTGGATAAAAGCCAGTGACAGTGTAATTGCAGCAGAGGTGGTTGGGGTTTTTAAAGGAAGAGTTCTGCTATGCTTAAAACCTTAAAACTGCATCCAGATACTTACTCATTTCAGTACTCAAATAACCAAATATAAAAGCTAGCAGTTGCTTAAGATATGCAAAACTAGAATTGAAGTAGTTGTACCAATTTAAAGCAAAAGCACATGTGTTTGTGTGCAAGAAAATACAGTCTGACAGCAATTTGGATCAACTACCAGAATCAACTGCAAACTTAATAAGCTATGGGATAATTAACAAGCGCTGTTCGTACTTATGTCAATATGTTGAGCTATGTGCTCTTGGCCCAAGATTTCCACCAGTAACTCCATATGAGCTTGGTACATGCATATGCATTCCTCATGGCAATCACAGCTCATTCCTAGATGTGAAGGAAGACTGTAGACTGATAGAGCCTTTATAGTCCTGAACAGCTCTGCAGGCTGATTTTAGACACTGTCGCAGAAAAGGATCTCTCTTCTTATCCAGAGAGGAGAATTTCATGTCCTACAGTTTGTTAATGTTAATGTTTTAGAAACAATTTGGTACTTTTGGAAAAGAGTAATTTGGCTTTTACTTTTTTATCCTCTCAGTGTAAGAAGGGACATGTTCTTGTCCACTGTGACAGAAACAGGTACAGCACCCAGACAAGCTTTAGCCTGAGCTGACTTGACTGCTTTATACAAGACTTCAGTCCATAAGAGCAGCTTCCTCTTGCTAGGTATCAAAACAAGAACTTTAAAAACAAAGTGTGTATACATTTGACTCATAAGCAATCAAAAAACCCACTACACAACTGCATGGAAAAGTCATGCCGTACACATGGAAGCCAGGGCCTGCCTCCTCCCATCTAGCTGGGAAAATTATGGCGAGACTGTTATTTTAAACACAGCCAACACAGATCATACAGCAGAACGTGCCAGACAAATCTCTTAACAGATAATAGAAAAAAAAAAATAGTGAACAATTAAAGGATGTCTTTCAGTGTCTGAAGTGTGAACAGATTCAAGAATTAGATACTCCTTTTTTGGATGCAGATCAATGACTGAACAAAGACCCAAAAAACCAGATAAGACAGACAAGACACAAGAACTACAACATCAGATTACAACTATTTAACTCCTAGAGAAAAAGTTTACTATTGCAGTGCCTGCTTTTGAAACAAGTAATTCCTTCAGGAGATTAGTTTCAGACATCAGAAGCAAAACAGGCAATGAAAAATGGTATTCAGGTACCAAATTAAGTTTAACTTTTTTTTGGAAGGATGTAGAAAAAAAAGAGAAAGAATGCATTACCTTGTATAAAGACATACGGCACTATAAAAAATAATATACCTTCCACCCTGACCTTTCATGTGCTTGTTTTATCTGGTAAATCTGATAATGACAGACAGTTGGCACTGACACACTAAGTGTTTTTCCGGTTTGCACAGCATATACTTACACACAGTTTCAGTCTCAGTGAAACCCCTAGGAGCTAGAAAAAGACATATTTAGTTTTTAGAGTCTGACCTCCAAGGTATAAACAGCAATCTGAACAGCTAAATGAAAGATTCCAAAGACTGGTAGTGATTTCATTTCTCTCCTTTCCCCTTTCCTCCCCACTCTTCACTGTCATAACAGGAAATCCCCTTTTAATTCTTCTCTCAGCTTCTGACCCATACCTAACTGCTTTTCTAGTGCTCAGTAATACCAGCTAGGGTAGCTGTAGATGAAAGCCTTATTTGCCTGCCCTGGGCTTCAGGAGCTGAAGTCTATGGTTCAATTTGCACAGGTTGTCTAGATTCCATCACCATCTTTCCAATGACGCATACACATCCACATTCAAATGTAGCACAGGGCAAAGTTTAATTTAATGTTGTTGAGAAGAGGGGAGCAGATTGTTTTGAAGTTCTCCCTGAAAAAGCAGCCTGTTGTATTAGAACAAAGCAGCTTGTTTCTATCGTTCCTTTGTTTGACAAGTTTGAGCTGGTTAGAAAGGTCATTTATGCCTCAAAGCATCAAATTAACATTTGAGGACATGAATTTTAAAAATGGCTATTTGCTTCTGCTCTCTGAATTGCTAATGATTTTTTTCTTTAAAAAATGAAAAGGATGTAGCCAGAGCCCAAAACCAGCCTTTTCCTCAGGCAAACTAGGCATTGATTTTACATCAATGTCAGGACAAGCCGACTGTATGTTAATTAAACCAAACAAATTAAGCAGGTAGCTGAAATGGTGTCAAACAAAAATACCGCTTAATTACTGAAAAAATCCTATTTTGCATATTATATACAACTTTCTCCCTCCCCTCTGCAGAGATAAGCTCCAATACTCACATGAAATCCCCATGAACAGCAACAGCTTCCAAGCATGCTTTGCACTGACTTGCAATTGTTAGCACCGTACTGATCATCTTGCTAGTCCTGATTTTAATAAGCTAGGTCTCTACTCATAACACAAATACAGTTATTGGTGAGTGTTGGTGCTTTAAAAATAAACAAAGCCTATGTGCTTTTAAACTAAATAACCATGAAGCAATTGGGACCAGGTTCTGTAACATTAGGCCTTCAACCCCCCACCTCCGAAAGCATCTGTGGTTTTCATCAACCCTTCACAACTGGCATCACCTAAATTAAGACTTGCACTTCTGAATACCTTACAAGCTTACAAATATTCACACAAACATAAATACTCTTCAAACCCAAACAATATTAACTCAAATCATTCCAAACAGGAACATTTTGAGCAAAAGCTCATACCTGGTCCTTTGCCTTCTCCAGCTCTGAAATCCATTCAGCTGTGCTGCATTTATTCCCCCTTCCCCGCAGATGGAAGCAGGAAGACAGAACTGTAGATAACATTCCCTGACACACAGAGGTCTTCCTGGCTAAAGAGGTTCTAATTTTAGGCAGTAATTCCCAAACAATAGCACCACCAGCCCAACTCCAGCAGCCTGTGCAACACTGTCTGGCAAAGCCAGTGCCAACTAAGTTGTTTCAAAGAGGTGGGGCTGCGGGAGGAGCCCAAGGTAGCGCACACACAAGATGTTTATACTGGCAGCCTCTCCAGGAAATGTTTCTGCTTGCCAAAAAAGAATCACCCAGAATTCGCACGGGATTGGGTTTTAGTGTTCCATTCAATAGGAAATTAGTATTTACAGCAAACAAGCCACATTCACCATAAAAACTTCTATAGTTGTCCTACTCTTTCAACCAAGAGCCACCTCCTCGCAGCTCTTTCTAGTCAAGAACTGCTTCTGACACTGCATCTGACAGCTCTAATATCTGTTACCAAATGTAACAATGCCCTTCTAGCCAGCACAACTCACAAATCCAGACACTTCATGCTCACCTAAAAAATAACAAGATACCATGTTACAGTGTAAACTAAGCTGCAGCAGCAAATGCACTGCCTAGATGTTGCTAGGCACTAGTTCATAGTAAATACAATTGTAAGCTGCTATTACAAAAACAGCTGTTGTTTTGAAAGTAGAAAAAAAAATTCAGACAACAGATCCTTACACAGGCAAGTGAAGTCAAAAACTTCATGCTTCCACCTGTCAGGGTGCAAAGCACCTCATCGTTTTACACCAAAACAGGATAAAGAGCAATGAGCAAAGAAAAAAACCCACCTAACTGCATAAATCCACTTATAAACCAGTGCTTTGTCATGCTCCTGTAATTATTTCTATTATTTGTTGAAACATCAATGCATGGAAAAGAGTATTAATACAGTTACCTATGGAAGTTACTTCCAAACACAAGGATAACTCTTTTAGACTATGCCATTCTAAGCATGAAAAGCCAGATGCTGTACTTTTACAGTATGTTTTGCAAATAATGTTTTTATTGTAAACAATTATTAAAATCGTTCCAGCCAGGCAGGAGCAACTATATCAAAACTTGTGATTCTTTTTCCTTATTTTTAATTTCAGATTGCTTTACAACACCACATCAATTGCAATGATCTGTGCAGCAACTACCACTTCAGAGAGCATCTTTGAAATGACCTTGAGAAAAAGTTTCCAACATTTCATGAAGTCAGCCAAAACCAAGCCTGTGTTCTTCCAGTCTGCTCCTTTGGGTACAACAAATCTCAAAGCAATGAAGAAATGCACCTGTACCTCAACATAACATTCAGTATCTCTGTGACGTAAATACCACAGTGTTAAAGAAGGTGTTGAGTAGCACAAAAGAGCTTTGTACTATATTTCAAGGCTAAAGTGAAGTTACACTATGTTTCATGGAAAATAATCCTCCACATTTGAGCCATCAGAAGCAGTTCATAAACGAGATGCAAAGTCTCTTCACCCAAATTCTAAATGAGCAGGATCCATTTTTTCCTAACTCTGGGCCTCCCACTAGCACAGGCCAGCTCCATCCAAGCCACGCCAAGTGGTATTTTGCTTTCAGTATGCAAGCAAAATGCAGGCAGAGTGATCTGTGTCATTTACATCCTGAAGTTAATAAAATGCAGCTTACCTTTTCACAGAATACAGTAAAAGAGTGGAATACAGTCAAATCAAAATTTAAATCAAAAGGATGCAAGATTCAAATCAAGGCTAAAAATCAAAAAGATACAACAGATCAAAGTTAACAAAAGAACTGTCTATAGTGACTAAAAAGACATTTTAACAGAAGTTTAAGGGAAGGCTCAATTTGTTAATTTAGCTGGATACAGCTATTTTACTGTTATGAGAAGCATTAAGAAAAACATTTAAGTAACTGTTACTGGACAAGTCAGCCACAAGTTCACAAGTTTACAATGTGCAGCAGAGCTCCCTGAGCCACATGCTGCCTTTGGTGTGGGGCTCCCACAGGCTTTTACAGTCAGTGCTTCCTCACTGCTGCTCAGCTGAGACTCCTGCAATCCTCCATGGATCTTCTGGCAAAGGCCACCAGTAACACCGTCACTATGGCTCATCTCCCTTTGTAGGGACAATATGAGATCCCGGGCAGACAGACCTGAGGCAGAAGCTGTCCAGTGTCTGGGGAAGGAGAGCTGAAAAAGGAAGTGATGGATCAAATGGGTGAGACCAAAAAGTTGTTTGTCACCCCTACGGTGTCCAAATTGTGGGAGTCAAATAAGAGATTTTTCACTCTTACTCAAAGTGGAAGGAAGAGAGAAAAAGCCCAAATCAACAACAAAAAAATCTTTGCCTCTTTAAAACTAGAGTCACATTTCCAACCATACCACATGAGAACAAATCCTTTTTTGTGCTGTGGCACACCTATTGGGGGGGGGGGGGGGGGGGGGAGAAGGGTGACACTTGGTAAACTTTCCCATTTACCTTCTGCAAAGAGTTCTGCTCAGAATCACTAAAAATGCTTTTGCTGCACTTGAAGCAAAAAATTTTGACTACTTAAAATACTCAGAAAACTAGTTCTATTGAGCATTACTTTCTTACCTAATCAAATAGCTACCTAATTTTTTATTCTTAATTTATCTACCAGCTGTGAGAGCACCAAGCTTTCAGTTCTCTGGCTTCAGGAGTTCACCAGATGGGCAGACAGACCTAGTGGGGGAAAGGAGGGGAATTAGCCCTCGCTAAAGTAATTTCTGTAGAAGCTGTATGTGAAGTTGCCTTTCAGTTAACTCCTCTAGAAAGTAAGTGAGGCGAACACATGCTGTGTTTCAAATTTATTTTGTTATTGAAACACAAGGATGGAAATTTAGCCCAAATAATCCACTGCTGAAAGAACTGATACAGAAAAAAACAGCGCAGTACTTAATACCCCATCAGGGAAAGGAAGCTCACCAAGGGAAAGGAGGTAGGAGACATATGGCATTTATTGGTCGATCTCTCGGACTTACTCTCTTGCCCATCAGAGAGACACAACACCCATAACTGCAAAGGGGGTGCTACTACATCGTTTTCAGGTTTTTTTAGAACCATTCTGGTATTTTTTTCCTGCACACTTAACACCAAAAAGAAAGCAATGTGCTGCTTGAGTACCAGCACTGCAGCACCACTCTTCACTTCTTTTCAAAGTTACAATAAATACTATGCTGCACAGGATTTCTTAGTGCATACATTACCCAGTATATGTATAGAGGGTATGAGCCTCTCTCAACTGCTTCTAGGCTTCCTTCACTATGAGTCACAATGATAAGGGACTTCCAGGTACAAGTGCAAGGAGCACTGCACCTTGAAAAACCAGACTCCAAAAAAGAGAGAAGTGAAACAGCAAATAACAATGAACACTACCTACCGTAACACCCCAATGAAAAACAACTACGCAACAAATACTGCTTCTGCCATGTTAATTTGTAGATTTAATCAAAAAAGAAAAAAATGAATGCATGTTTACATAGACGTAATAGTAAAATCTACAACCTTGAAGTTTAATTCATCTCCACATATCAAATTAAACCTCTGGCAGTGAACTTTAGAAGCAAGCAATATGTTAGGCTTTGTGATGCCTATTCTCTGCAGAAAAGCAGAACTTCAGTGAGATTCTCATGGCTCAAACACAATACGTACCCAATTTCTCTCCAACATCCAGCAATATTTAGGAAGCTTGAAACCTCCAAACTCCTGTTTTATATGGTCTATGCTGCATTTAACTAGACTTAGTCATTTTTATAGCTCAAGAGGAAATCCCAGATTGTGCTCACTGGAATGAGAGGTGTAAAACTTGTATGATTCAGAGGCAACCCAGAGGCTTCCTCATAGTCACTCTCTGCTGTATTACTACTGCCCGGGTACTCTAGACAGAACTTGAGGCACTGCTGTGGTATGTATGCACTGTCCAGGACCAGTCATGAAATTAATAATCTCCAACAGACAAGACAGGAAAAGGACAGTGGAGAAAGCAACACACACAGAGTGACTCACATGGAGTCATGCAGCACTTCAATAATACTGAAGAAATTCACTTCTGACTCCTACAGCCCCAACCACTGACTAGGTTGTCTCAAATTTTAAGAGGTGTTTTCCATACTAGTACATCTGGTCTTCTTTGGCTTCTCTTAAGAGTTGGCCCCAATACCACCTGACAATTAATTTCATTAACTAGTCCTGCCATGCACAAACAAGTTTTTCTTTTTAACAGCTTCAAAATTTATCATCTCCAGTCTGAAACTGTTCTCTCATTTGTCTTATTATTAGGAAGAGGTAACTATACTGATGACACCCATTCTGTAACACCATTCACAGGATAAGTAGTTAGAGAACAAAGAAAAGGGCCTCTTGAGGTTCCCCCCCATGTTCTCCCTCCTTCATAGAACTGTTATTAAACTGGCTCCATCGTGTATTTATAGTTAAGTTCCAAATTAAGTCCTGCAACCTGTATCTCTATTTTACAACAGGAATATGCTTTATGCAAGACTTTGTGATACACTTACTTGCACACTGATCTCTGAGAAACACTGCCCTACAAGTTTTGCAAATTTATTAGTGAGGACTAGAAGCAACAAGACTGATTATAAAGGAAAGGTAGCCCAAAAAAAAAAAACAAAACAACCCTATTAAAAAAGTCAAGGAAGAAGCTTCAAAGGAGCTGCCTGGACCTGCTTAGCAAGTCTCCAGGCAGCAAAGAAGCCTCTGCAATCAACAGCTCTCCCCAAATCCTTTAAGAAAGAAACATTTAAGTCATGTTCCAGGTACCTACATGGGTAGTAAGGCTGATATTGAAACAAACTTTCTGTAACTCCTCCGCAGGCTGCATGATCGGTCTGCACTGAGATGAAGATAAGACCACTCACATGGCAAACAAGTCTGAAACCGGCCTGATTTTACTCAATTTAGCTGAAAGCGTGACACCTTGCCACCATGGAAGTTCTTTTCTAACTGAGTTTCTCACACCTAGGAGCAAAGGGGCTGCGCTGTGTCCTTACTGCTACGGCGCTTCTGCTCACGCTCCGGGAAGGGCTGGGACAGGAGCTCCGCTAGCAGAAGACACACACCGCCTCCCGAACTCCTCCAAAACCAAGCCTCGAAAGCTAAAGGCCGTTCCTTGCGCCGTCTTCACGGGCTCCTCTGCAGCGCTGAAAACGCAATACAGAAGCCGAACTCTCGCCGCCGGGGGCGATGAGGGGGGGGGAGGGGGGGGCGGGGAGTGGGAGGGTGCCGATCACCCTTTTCCCGTTTAAGGGCAGCTTCGCCTTTCCGCTGTAGGCCCTGGCGTGACAGCAAGAAGATAGGTCGGGAAGCGGCAGGGAGGGTGCGGGGCCGCAGCGGGGCAGGGGGCGAGGCGGGCGCCCGGCGGCGCGGCGCGCAAGCGAGGCCCACCGCGCAGGGGAGGCCCGCGTCCCCCGGTCCCCTCCCCGCCGCCAGCCCGCCTGGCCCTCAGCTGAACCGCCCGCCCTGACGTCAGCTGGCGGCGGCGGCAGCATTCCTCAACAGTTCAGACAAACCCACTGGTGGGAAGCTTAGAAAGCCCTCAGCTGTAGTGAAGAAAGCAAAGGCTTGGCCGGGAGCCAGACTACTGAGCTCAGCATTTTGTAATGCACTTCCTTTTTACTTAACAGCTTGCATAATGCCTCGGCCCCTTCCACCTTTAACCCCTTGCTCACCCGCCAGCACCCGCGCCCCGAAACCGGGCTTACGGCCGCGGCGGTGCCTCACGGGCCGGCGAGGCTGCGGCAGCGGCCGGGGCGGGTTCCCCTCTCGCCTTTACCGTTCGGAACGGCACGTCGGAAAAAAGGAACTCGCCCCAAGCGCAGATGCAAATCGGGGGCGAACATTCGCAGCCAGAAAATCACCTTCACTTCCTCTGTTTCCACCCTGGTCTGCGCGCCGGCCAACACAGAGGCCGCACGTACAGGAGCTCCGGTTTACTCGAATTTTTTACCACCAGTCTCACAGACTGACTGATCCTGCGAAGCACAGAAGCCGGGGGGGCTGCCGGGGGCACTGCAGGGGCTGGGTTTGGGCACGGGGCGAACACTGGAAAGTGTGGCCCTCAACATGCTGAGCTGGTCATCCCAGTTAAGAAAGGCCTCGAAACAAGCAGGTCTAAAACCAGAGGTGGGGAGGAGGCTAAATATAGCTGTGGTAACAGCCTACTGCATCTGCTACGCAAACAGCTTCCAGTAAACTCTACAAACCTGAGCAAAATGATGGAAGCTTTCTGAAGGTCACGTAATCGTAGTTTCCACATTTCATTCACTCAGCCCTACTACTTGTGAGACCACACGGTTCCTATTCTAAAGCTGTGAAGACAGCACAGTGTAGTTAATTCCTCCCCACCACCCCACCCACAGCATTCCGTGACTTTCTGAAGATGACGACCCATTTTCAGACTTCCGTGCCCAGACTGAAGCTCTGTTACAGCCACAGGACCACTGCTGCTCAAAGTCCTCCCTCCTCCAAATGCACACCAGTTGTTCTGCAACTAATACCAAGAATAATAGGCAGAGAAAGCTTCACCATCCCGGAAACTCTTTTTCAAAAGAGGCTTTTAAGAGTGAAGTTAAACACAAGAGCTCAAACTAGTTTAACACCACCAAGTGCATGTGTCACCTACAGCACGCAACAGACTCCCAGATAAAGCATGCTCACTGTTTGCCATTTTGCAATGTTCTCTTGTCACAGCTAGAGTTTAGCTCTGGTTTTCTGAGTACATGCCATACAAAAGTACTTTTCTAGCACATTCAGAGTGTTTGCCCTTCCAGATGAACTAGTCTATACATGTCACCTCAACCCAGCAAGGGGCACGCACTTTAAAACAGCGATCACCCTAAGAAATATTTGTATAAAATTGATTTACAATGTCAGCATCACCTCAGTACCACAGCATTACAGGTATCACAAACCTGTAAGTGTTGTAGTAAAACTAGAGATAATTTTTAATTCAGCAACCAAGTAAAGCAGGAAAGCACTTCAGACGTTTCCTGTTCATCAGTTGTTTCCAAATTCCCACTACACAAGTAATCGTATTCCCGTAAACATGTCAAATGATCCAAATACAGACAAAAAATAATCTACATACTTCCTGAAGAGGAGCAAGTACATACTTGGCAAGGACTCATCAGTTTATACTTATCTTTTTTTTTAATAGCAAAGGAGATTTCCTAAATCAGATGTTCGTGTTTTTAATCAGAAAAAAAAGTTCTGATTTTTAAAGCTCCCCACTTGAAGAAACAGAAAGATAGCCATCTAGCATTCCTCCGACCAGGACACTGATCAGGGGCAGCTAAAGCAAAACAAAAGCTTTGACTTCTGAAACATAGTTCTTTCACGCTACATTTAAATTTGAAAAAGTGATCACAGTATCAACCTGTATTCCTAAACTGAATGAGCAGATCGGCTGGGCAAAAATGGAGGACACCTCTTCCGTCACACTCCCTCCACCACCTATGCAGTCTGAAGCACAGTTTCAAGGACAGTCCCTTTTCCAGTCTTCAGTGACCACCACAGTTACTAAGGCTGGAAGCTCTAGTTGCCAAGAATCTCCAGAGCTCAAGCTTTACTATGTTGTGAGACTGCAATACATGTGGCCCATCCCATTTTAACTGATAGCATAAAATATTTTGAATAAGAAAACATTTCTACAACTCAACTTGATAGCTGGACAAACTAGAGAGTTCATTACAACACCTGAAAGCATTTTATCTGAATGCATAACTGACAGCAGGATCTAAGCGCAAGGAATGAATCAGTTCAGTGCCTTCAAAGCACCAGGGCACTTATTTGAATAAAAGTTCCCCATAGCTACTATAACTGCCACAACATACATATTTTAGGGCAAGATTTTATCAGCTTACACAGCAACACAAAAAACTCAAGAGCACTAAAGGCTGACTTAATACTTGCTGTGGGGGCCATAATTTTTAGTTTTCTTGACATTTACAAATCTAGTCTCTGCTTTAAACATGCAAGCTCTGTATTTCTTTGACATGTACTAGATAGTTGATTTGGAAAGGATCTGTAGCTATAACTGATCTAGTCTATCACTGCAAGCTACGATTCACAGATTTAAAGACATTAATCTTCCTGCAATACTCCTAACAATGCCAGTTCCATAAACTTGACTAAAATGTTCCACTGGGTAACTGACAGCTGTGTTCAAGGGGTTTCAGTTACTAAGCCTTCCCAGTTTAAGGTTCTCATAAGTAGTATTTGTGTGAACTATTAAAAACAGCTAACTCCCCTGTGAGCATCCCCTATTGCTTGTGTTCCAGTAATGGCCCTAAATCACCTTTGCTGATAGAAAAACATTTAGTGCATCTCCTTTCTAGGAGTATTACAACATTGAAATAAGCAATTACTTTCAGACATAGAAGTGTACAGACACTTCAAGTTTAGGTTTAACCTTCCACCATGTTTGTAACAGTTCCTCTGGGCAATTCTGGGTCGCAGTCTCATTGAGAGTGACATCTTTTGGGTAGCTTTTACTGTACCACCAGAAGAAAAAAGGTCATGAACACAAAGTCAAGTACATTATGTGCTGTTTCTGGCTCCTGTAGGACTTTTGAAAACAGGAAAATGACTGATGGTTTACAGGCCATTACGATCCTAGCAGCACGTTGTATCACTAGGTTTGTGCTTCTCTACTAGCCTACCTTTTGAAAAAAGCTGAGCATCTTCATATGAGCATGGACATCTGCTGCTGCTACCTTTAAAAGCAGTCCTAGAATAATCTCATCCTTAAGTTTCTCAGAGTTTTCAACTTGCCATTGGGCTTCTCCATTTAACAATCTAAAGTTTATTTCTGTCTGCTGTTTGGATTTTGGAGTAGTTTTAATCTTTTCTTTCTCGCTGCAGGAGGACAGTCTGAAAACTGCAAAACTCCTAGAGCATTACAAGAGGCAAATAACTATGGACGTTCAAAGCTTTTTATTGGGTTTTTTTAAGCCTTTTGATTTCAGAAGTAAATCATAATTTTTGAACACTTCAGCCAACAATTATGCAACACTAATAACATACCTATTTTAGGCTGTGAAACCACAGGTTCCCATCTTTGTTCTCATTCCTTCTTCCCCTTTTTTGCTACACCCTTTTGCATCATAATTTAAGAATAAACTTTTCAGACTGAGGACTGTCTGGTAATATGAGTTTACACAGGATCTAGCACAAGCAGGACAAAGTAATGAACACCATGCAGTAAAGTACAGGTGATTAAGGGCAGAGGTGACAGGGAAGTACCAGAGTGGCAGTATAACACATGCTCTGAAATCCTTCAGTCATCTGTGGACATCTCCCCTACCAAATTGACCAAAGATGATGACTTTATAAACTCTGAACAAATGATTCATTCTGTGTAAGGTGTATAAGTATGATTACAAAAAGGTTCTGAACATTAATAGCATGAAAGAGAAAATCCAGAGAAAATAATTGTCACACATGAGCAAGAAAGTGCAGGGAAGCAAAGGGACAATTCAGCACAAAAAAACCCCATACAGTTAAAATTTCCATTTGAAGAGAAAACCTAAAGCTGGCTCTTCTAACAAATAAGCATCTTTATTTTTATTGCAATTAAATATAAATTACTAACCCTGCAACTATTTTTAAAGACAAACTGCAGTGCTAAACTGCACCCTTTTTAGAGCTGGCAACTCCTCACGAGTTCTATTTAAGAACAGACTGAACTCTTACATTTCATTTTTGCAGACTAAGATATGGTTTTCTCCTGTGAGTTTTGCACTTTCAAAAGATTTTGTTCTTGGCCATCTCTACAAACCCACATTTCATTCAGGCCTAAAAAAGGGTAGTGTCAAATTACCACAACGGGTCCCTTACCCACCCTTACAGTTTGTGCTGCAATGGATAGTTAGTAGGCAGCTCTTACCTTGCACTGTAGTGTAACACTGAAGCTTTGGGCATCAGGCTATTTCATGAGCTCTACAGCAAAGACTTAAGGAATGACAGATGCTGTTGAAGGAACAACTCTCCTTCCATTTCCCAGGCAACCTCAATACATTTCAGGAAGCTGAACAGTATACCTTTTTTTTTTTTTCCAAACCAGCAAGAGGAGAGTAGGAAGAAGCTTGTCCACTAAGGCTGTTACATGGTCTTTCTTACATGTAAATTTATATGACAAACCAAATCCTTGAAAGAGCCACTTGAACTAAAGGGACACTGTTGTCAGGTATTTCTCTCCTTCCTCTTCAGTTTTGTGTTGCAGGGGATGGTTATTGTTCTCTCCTTCTGTCTTGTCCTTGAAAAACTTCAGCAACCAGGCCTAATGTAATTTAAGAGCTGACTAGGAAAAACCAAGTAAGCCAGATAGAAAGGGGACTTCCCCTTCCTCCTTGGACAAAGATTTGCTGCCTTAGCATAAGCACAGATTAGAAAAAAGAGGGTAATAAAGTATTCAATTAATGGCTTATGATTAGTATTGGGAAATCCACAGCACCTCAGGCTAACATACCTACAGGCATGACCTCATCTGTGTTACTTTCAGCATTAGCAAAGTAGAAGAAGCTGCAGAAGACTGCACTAGCCACTGACACTCATTTTTGCCCCCTATTCTGTCCTCTCAAGTTTCACCAAAACTCCTCTGTGGCCTTATGTCCTGAACTGAATCAAGGAATGGACCCAGCTAGGAGAAAAGAAAAAATAAAAAAGGAAAGAAGCCAAACACCATCTTTCACTGGACAAGTTCCCTGACCCACATCACACCAGATCACTCAAAACAAAAACCCCACTTCCGGTGGCACAAGTAAAGGAATAGGGCAAAAAGAGAAAGAAGCAGCAGCTAAGAGCAACTCCAGCTCATACTGACATTGCACAAAATGCATGTGAAACCACAGCCCTAGTCATACTTAAGTATGCATTTAATTCCCCTGTTGGCCACAGCACATGGTAAAATGCATTTGCAAACATTTAACCCATCTTAGGAATTATTTTGATAGGTTTTTACTAATGTAAAATGTAGGTTTCAAAGTAAAACTGCCTAAACAAAAAAAAAATGCAACGGCTTCCACACAAAGACATTAGTTGAAACACACACTAATAACATTTGTTCTCTCCCATTTACACTTTCAAATTGTATTTTAGCTATCAAGCCACCACAGCATAAATACTCAGGAATCAGTCTGAAACTTTCACAAGCACCTTGAATATACAAAACTACAGCCCATGCAATTTCAAGAAAAAGACACGTAAGTCCCAAGCTCTGTGTTTCACTATGATATGGTTCAGAGTATAATTGTCAGTTACTCTTTCAGAACTGTTTTTCAAACCCCTAACAAGGGTTAAACCTGTTTTCTTGAAATGTCAAGTCCCTACAAGAAGAGGCACAAACCCAACTTACACAACATGCTGGAGTTTAACAGCACTTAGAGACCTGTTCTCGTCCAAAATACTAACTTCCCTGTATTTTCTGCCTACAAGATAGCATTCATAATGAAATGCTGTAATCTGCAAGAAGCATCATCAGCTAACCTGAACTGCAACTGAAGGAACACCATCACAGGGTTCAAACAAAACACACTAACATACTGCTGTTGTATTTTTATGTTCCAGCTGTAGAGTCCTTAAAACTGCGTATCAGACAAAAGAAATCATACAAATAAAGAAGTTCAGATACTTAAACACAGCTCAAATTACTAGCCCAATTACCTGTTCAAAACAGGCTCTTCTGAGAAATCAGCCCTTCTTATTGACATTTTAAGAGGCAAGAAAAAACTTGAAACATTTATGCCTTCCACCGACACAGAAAAGCCAGTTGTTGAAACTGTGATACTGGTGAGACAAAACACAACATAAAATGAGCAGGATCCCCAAGTGCACTGAAACACTGAGCAAAATTATGAAGTGAGTCAAAGCTACCCCAAAAAAGCCAAAAAAGAGGATAATACATTTACTAAGAAAGGCTACTAATGGGGAGGGGGAAAGCGGGTGCGGCAGGGGACATAATGTTCACAGTTGGCAAGAAAGCCTCCAGGCTCTAATTCAATTTAGAGAATGCTTGGGGGTGGGGCAGCATTAATTTGCATCCTGATATATTAAAAGATTTTTATCCCCAAGTTAGGGATAGGGTGTGAAAACCGGGAATGACTGTCCTAGACAGCCACAACAGTTCTGAGGTTCCAGGGAGATTGTTGTTGTAAAGGGGCAGTCTCTGAAGATGAGGGTGAAGGTCAAAGCAGATTAACAGACAACTAACCTCTTAGTAGCCTCCTGGTAACACCTCAGACAAAATGACCAAAACTAGCTCCACAAACTTGACAGGCAGAAATCAACCCAACCCTGACCAAGTCATCATCTCCAAAAATCTTTAGGGGAAGAAAATGGTCCCCAAGGGAGTGAGTACCTGTTTCTTCAGCAGAGCCAGTTTTGTTAAAGTCTCCAAAGTTTAATACAAAGGACATAGCAGCAATGAAATACAAACAACAAAGAATTTCCTTCTTGTTGCTTCTGAACTACTGTATTGCTCAAGGACTAAGTCATAATCAAAATTCTCTCCTTCAAATCTTTTTGTTTCATTGCTGTTACTTCAGGGAATTCAACTTTTAAAAGTTATCTTTACAAAAACAACAGCTTCAAGTCTTTTATTTTGGTGGTATTGGTTACCCCATATTTTATCTGAAAATCTGATACCATACTTAGTCATCATGCAAGGACATAAATCATAGCATGCCAACAAAAGCAATGCCAAAACTCCTGCTGAGAATTTATGTCATGTCTCACATTTCAAGGAAGGTGGGTTTGGATGAAGGGGCACCTTTAGTAAGTCCTGTAGAAGGTGAAGATGTGAATGGTTTGCAGTTGAAACCAAGGAGTTTAACTAAGTACTGCCACATATTTGGTTGCAGCACTCAAAGTTACATTACCCTCTCCTTCCAGGATGGTGCTGGCCACAAGAGTGTCAATTTCTGTCAAATCAAATCAGCTAGGTAGAACCTGCAGTACTTGCAAAGTAGTTTCTCTCATTGCTTCACTGGCATTGCACAGAATGAGATAACTGGAAAGTAAGTATGGCTTCATCCTAATTTCCTCACGAGACAAGGTATCATCTCTGGACGACATAACTTCTTTAACCTAAAGACACTGAAGAAAAGACAGTTTTGCTGTGGCAAAACAGAAGCACACCTGCTCCAAGTCTGAACCTTGGTAAGCTTTATTTTACACTTCAAAAATTTTAAGGAAGGGTTAGCCCAACCTGTCACTCAATTACTGAGAAAAGGATCCAAAGCACAAACAGCCAGAGCCAACAGACTATAGTTTGCCTGCTGACATCCTCTGCTGGTGAGAGCTCTTCTGTCACTGTCATCTTGACAAAAGTCAGAAAACTGAATAAAGCGTGCAGACAATCCCAAACATGCCAATGTCATCTCAGTCATACTGCTCATCAGCAACAGTGAACTTCAGAGACAGAGGTCCTGAAGAGAAGAAGCAAGGATGAGTTTTATTAGGTGGCAACTTCCCTGTCAGGAAAAGACAACAATACCCAAAACGAAACAAACACTCTACCCACATATTTGCACCAACAGCCCTGCCAAACCACGCTGCTTCAACACAAATAACTTTGCCTCTTGGACTGAAATCATCCATTTGCCTAGTTTGGTCAGGTATTTAAATTCAGACCCATTAACATGCTCTTCAGGAGAATTTTGCCTAAATTCCCTCTGTCCTGGTTTGACAGGGATCAAGTTAGGCTTTTTCTGGTAGCTGGTATGGTGTTGTATTTCAGATTTAGTACAAAAACAATGTTGATAACACACTGATGTTTTAGCTGTTGCCAAGCAGCCAGAGACTTTTCAGCTTCTCATACTGCCCTGTTAACAAGAAGACAGGGTCACCCAGGAAGCTGGGAGGGAACACAGCCAGGACAACTGACCCAAACCAGCCAACAGGATATTTCATACCAAACACCATCAAGTTCCACTTATAACCGGGGGTGGCCTGAGAGGCTGCAGGTCTTCTGCAGCAGCAGTTGGGGTACAATGGCATTTGTCTTCAGAGCCCTGCTTTCCTGATGATGTTTGAGCACCTGCCTGCCTATGGGAAGCAGTGAATTAATTCCTTGTCTTGTTTTACTTTCATGTGTGGGCTGATAGGCTGGTCAGCTGGGTGATACACACTTCAGGTGATGAGAAATTGTGCTGTTCCATCACTTGTTTTGTGCCTAGCTTTTTTCATGTGTCCCATTAAACTGTTTTTGTCTGAGAGTTCTCACTTTCACTCTTGCAGTTATCTTCTCATCCCATCGGAGGGAGTGAGTAAGTAGCTACATGGGGATTAGTTGCTGACCAGAGCTAAACCACAACACTCCCAAGGGAATACCATTTTAGAACATAAGAATTTTCAAAAGGAAACAATATATTAAGACTGCTACTGAGATAGGGTCAAGCACATACTGGAGTAGTAAGCTCAAGACACACTGCTTGTTTCCTGAGCATTTTCTTGCTTCCTTTTATTTTAGAGGAATTAGCTGTAAAGTCTATACAGATGTAGCATTACCACACTTCAAACTTTCCTCAGAGAGCAAAGACTAAAGCTTTGACTGCAAGGTGGTACCTGTACCTACTTTATAACCTACCTTCCAGTCTTCCAACCACACACCATTTCTACATAAACAGCTTACATGTGTTTCTCAGCTTTAATCAAAAGACAAAGAGAACTTAAAGTTGTTCACTATGACAACAGAAACAACAGTAGAACCTATATGCAAATTTTAGGAAATGAGCTTGCTGCTTAAAAACGTGGCAATCTTTTTTAAAATCCCTTCTGCAAATACAAGGGGAACAAGCCAAATAGCGTGGAAGAGTGAGCAGAGTGGAGCACAGATCAATTGTCTACCGCTCCATTTGAAAACTACTTCTATGTTTAACTGCAAACAGAAAACACAGCTTTTCTTTAGGAAGGTAAAAAAAAAAAAAAAAAAAAATCAGTACACAGTTGGTTTTGGTTACCCCTTCACAGAAATGCTTATTTTGTTAAGTCTTACTGTATGGGGAAAAGTCACATAGGCTGGAAACCGAGAGTGTCTAAGACCACTTCCCGGAAAAGTTTTGCTGTTAAAAGAACATTAAACAATTTCACTTCTCAAATGTAATTTTGCAGCTGTTTTTCTTGCCTGCCACTTTCTCTAGCTGTGATAAACTGAATCTATACAAACACGATTAAGGACAAAAAAAATCATCATCTAGAGAACTTGGCATTCACAGCATTCTCTGCTCTACATTGAACATTCTGTGCCATTTCACCAAAATGTAACAACTCAAATGTATTTTGCAGTATGATTTTTTGTTTTCAATATCATCTAGTGGTGGGAAACTCATCATATGATTTATTTACATTCTGGAAGAGTCAGAAAGAGCTACTTTGATATTTGCTGGTGGAAGGGAGACCAGGAGAAGAAAGGGGAAGGAACAGATCCTAACAGATAACCTTCTCCACCTACACCACTGTTTTCATTTTAGCAGAGGCTAGTAATAAAGCCAGAAGGTTAAAACACTGTTGAGCTCTCCAGTGACCTCCTATTAAAAGCACTTACTAAAAATTGCAGCAGTTTTCTAATGTATATGGAACAGAACATAAAATAAGCAAAGCTTCTCCAGGAGATATTCTCAATTCATCTTTTTCCAAATTACACAGGCAGAGCAAATAAGGAGTTGTGATTGTTTAAGCAAGTGGCTTTATTTCACTGCTCTTCAGGGTTAAGAGTAGTCTGAGGCCAGAACAAGTGAAAGTGTTCTCTTTGATTGTTAGTTGAAAAATAATTGGAAGCTTCAAAATACTTCAACTCTTCACTTACATTAGGAAAAAATATCAATACAACAGCAACAAAGAAAATCCCAACCTCAAACAAGTGCAAGCAGTCCTTAACAAGCGTTGAAGAATTCTCATAAGCAAGTAATTTGGACTATAGTTTCAGCCAGAATCACCATTAACTACTGCAAACCAACAGACTGATAAGGGCAAATTATTTCTGCCAGTCCTACTCCACTAAGAACTAGTTTGAAGAAGTGAGTGGGACTTGCACTTTTAAACACAGCAGGTTTTTTTTTTTAAGCCTTCAACGCAGTGTTTATAGCTACCACACAGTATCTGCACCATGGATAAAGAACATGGCTAGCCTTTTTACATAGTTCTTCATGCTCCAACAATTATATTCTTTCCTAAGCAAAAGCTGAGTAAATTCGAGGAGCAAAGGGATTGAAGGTGTTTCAGTTTCTTTTTTTAAAAAAACAAACCCAAGTGATGCATACCCTACTTGAAACAAAGACTCAAATATTTCTTAAAGGTACCTTAGGACTTTAGATACATTATTACCAAAGGCCTGAGCACAAGACTTCTCAGCAACAGAAATTGCTTGCTATAAGCTAAGCTGTACCTGCACAGTATCACTGAGCTTAATGAAAACCACCCAAACAGTAACATGCCAGTGCACCCCATGGGCAGCAGATGGGCAGCTACTACAGGCTCAGATCCACAATCCACTATCTTGAGCAAAACTGCTTCTTTGCATGAAGCCTCTCGTGCCCAAGAATACACCAAGTTCCAATACATTACCTGCCTTGCAAGCCTCTGGTCACTGGCATTCAGCTCAGCAGTAATGCAAGCTGTAACTGTACTGCTGCACAGAAAGTGTTACACTCTCTTCCATCAACAGCCTATAAGAGAAATTTTGGTTACCTGTCCAGCTATTTGTATTGTGCTGTGGGCCAAGCAACTAGAAAGCAGCTTTGCAGAAGAGAAGCTGGGGGGTTTTGTGGACACCAAGTTGAATAGGAGCCCTTGTAGCAAAGGTGGGCATGCTGGGCAGCAGAAGAGTTTCCAGCAGGTCAAGGGAGGAGATCCTCCCACTCTGTTCAGCACGGCTGAGGCCACACCTGGAGTCTTGCATCCAGGACCGGGCTCCCCAGCACAAGACTAACTGACACACTTGAGAAAATCCAGCAAAGGGTTACAAAGGTGATGCCCTGGATGCCCTGGAGGACTTCATAGGGAAAAAAATGTCAGAGTGCTTCTACTGCCCAGCCCTCATGGGGCATCTCATCAATTCGTACAAATATCTGAAAGGAGAGTACGTAGAAAATTAAGACAGGCTCCTGCCAATGGTCCCCTCTGACTGGAAAAAGTAAAAGACAGGAGGCTTTTCCAGTACATAAGAGAATGCTTTTGTACTGTGAGTGACTTCCCTACCAGTCTTCTGTGCCATGGCTTTAAATATACAGAGATCTTGGGAAGGAGTCAGATGAAATAGTTGATTCCTAAAAAGCTTGCATGTATTACCCTATCAGTCTGATAAGCACGCCCATCAATACTCTTCAGTCTTGACTGAGCATTCAAAATCCCAACAACAGAACTAGTTTTCCCCCTGGATTAAATTCTGCCAAAAATCCAGATTTAAGTGCTTCAGTTCTCCACCAATCACAAAATACCCCAAAAACACAAAGCACAAAATACCACAACCCAAAGAGACAATAGGCCTAAGCTATATGGATAGGTGTCTAAGTTCTAAAGCTTAAATTCAGCTGCCAATGAACACACAGAAGTGGTTACTGCTTGACAAAAGGTTCTAAAAGCTCAAAAGAAACAGGGTAGTGTTTTTGTTTAGGAATCTCTTGTTAAAGCTCACTCTTCATGAAGCAGTTATTTCTTGAAAGAAACCAGTGAAGACCTGTTTTTGATTTTGTTTGGTGGGTTGTTTTTTTTTTAAAGGCATTATAGTGCCAACAAACATACACTGACTGATTAGCTGTGTAACTACTGTTGAGCTACATACACTTGGCCACAGACTCGAGTATGAAGTACTCAAATCTGAGTCAAAACATTTGTTTTCAGTGAAAATTAAGTTCAAGTTCTGCAATAACTTAATCAGCTTCCCATAGGTTCCACATTAGTAGTATATGCCTCACAGCACATCATTCATGTGAACTCAATTTAAGGCCCATCAACACTGGAAGAGTACATGTTCAACTGCAAATGTAACCAAAGCTGTATTAGCACGAGGAATGTCCAACAGCATACTGTGCACATCCCTGTCATTGTTTAACCCAGCACCATCTTTTTACAGAGGCAATCAAGTTCTTAAACAGCAAAAGTAAACCATTAGCCTTATTGCTTACAGCTCTTTACAGGATGAACCACTTTTCAAGAACCACAGATGCTCTGTGAAATAGCTTTAAGACTTCTTATACAATATTTCAAAAACACAACTCATAACAAATGCAGTAAGAAAAAAACTGATCTCTGTATCACACCACAAAAGAACCCAATTAACCTGTCAAATGACATGACTAAAACAACTATAGGAATAAGGATCACGGACAAGAGACTCATCCCACTATTATTTTGCAACTGATGAACAAAGTATAACACAAATTTAGAGAGTGGGAGAGGAGCAGGAAAGGGAACATGTTGATACCAGTATCTAACCAAAATTATTTCATGAGCTCCAGTAATCCTGCTCTCTATAATCCAGAAGGTGCCTTCAGTTGCTGACAGTTTACCAGAAGCAAGGTTAAAAAAAAAAAAAAGTATGTCAAGTCTGTAACAGAGAAGTCATTTTAGCTTGGTGGGATGAAGTGTGATTATCATCCATGATCTTCCTATGTCAGAGTCTACTCAGCTTCACCTCTAACACAGAACATTTTGATTAGTATAATTAACTGTATCATTTAGTATTGAGCATGCTATGTTTTGATAACCCAATACATAAGTCAGTGAACTGTTCCAACACAACTGTTCTCAAATATGCACTATTCCCTTTATGAAAAGAATCCTAAAATCTAGCAATCTCTTACTCTCTACATACAGTTGAGAGGATCTCAAGAACAGCATAAAGGGCTTAGAAAATAGATGGATGTTCGCAATTTTAACTTGTTTTTTACTTTTTAACAAGCACCATTACCTCTTACCTATAAAAGCAGTCTAGGCACTCTAGTCTGCTGTTAACTATGCTCAATGGCTACTATATGCAAGACATGGAACTTAGAATCACCATATTTTTAAGATTCCATGACTCATACAGAGCTAAACAAGTGAAAAAGTGTACTTCAACTAAGTAGTATAATAGCTTTTTCTAATTAGTAAATTCAAGTATTTTAATTTTCAATATTTGTTATTGGTTAAAGCTCCCAACAAAGTGTTAAACACAGATGTGTTCTTTTGTTTGAGATCACATCACTCAGCCAGGTTCACACCTCTTTTCTCCAGGAAGCTTCCCAAAGCGTCTAATGGCACACATTTTAAGAGGTAGCATGTTATATTGTAAGTGCTCTTCAAATTCAAAAAGAAAGTTTCAGTTGGTTTTAGACTGGTAGATTCATAACAGTTTATAAACCAAAGTACAAAAGCATCTGTTTGCCAATTATGAAGGCTGTAATAAAACCTTTTTTGTTTTGCTCTAAGACAAAAGCCATTTACTCTCAGCAAATGAACAAGCTGAATGAATTGTGCAACACCACCTTGCTCCATTTGTGCAAGTTTACTTTCTCCACATTATTTACCCTGTACAGTGCAATTGGGCTGCTTTCTTGTTATCATGCTGCTGCACTGAAGTCCCTCCTCCTTGTGCCTGGAGAACTTGATTTGATTTCTGCCAGCATAGCCCTCCCCCAACCCAGTCACACATGTTAGCAGCAGCTACCCTTCAAAGCACGACAATGGTTTCTCCTTAAGGAAGTTCTCTTGGAGCATCACTAACAAATTAGAGTTAAATGGCAGAATAAACAAACAACTCAAGAGTTCGAGCAGTCACAGAGATAGATCAAGGGTTTGTGGTAATGGTTTGGATAGAAAGAAAAAATAAGGGGGAAATGAGTAGCATTCCTTTAAGGTTATCTAAGTAATAACACATAGGCAAAGTGAGAGGGACTGTGGCTGTGGAAGGAGCATTACAAAAGCAAGCACATCAAGATACTCGTTCACAAACACCAGGGGTTGCTTATTTTGAATGAGTATTTGTATAACACTCCCACATAACGCTGAATTCAAGAAAACCCAAGAGCTCCAAGACCTACAGGGTTTATTTATTTAATCTAGTTTAGCCACCCTCCCCCAATTCCTCACCACAAGACAAATCACACCACTTGTGCAAGCACTTCCTTCCCTCTGTTTTAACAGAATTAGTATCTGTGCATTGCAGCACTTCTTTACAATCCAAAAAGCAAAATACAAAAGCTAAATTTTATTTTCTAATTATTAGCATCCTTAAAGACAATAACAAAAATAAATCCTTGCACTTCAGTAACACTACAATTGGAGGAATTAAGTTTCCAGATATGTTTCTGATTCCCATTCATGCTGCCAGCTGCCTTTGCATTTGTGCTTCTGGAGAAAAAAAGTCTTTCCCCCCCCACTAAAGGTCTTTGTTCTACCCAGAGGCCAGCTCACCTTACTCTAAAAGCCTGAGCTTTTGTCAGCTGTTCACACAATGAACAGCTGTGGATGTACGGAAAACCTATTACCACTGGTAGAAAATGAAACCTGGCAAGTATTTGCTGTGTTTACAATGGGAGAAAAGTCTCCAAAACACATAGGCATTTCAATGTATTCTGAGAGATCTTTTTCCCCCTTCCACTCACACCTATTTTGTATGAGTCTTCAAAATTATGCTGTGTAAACAGCATGATAAACATAATTAACCTCAGAGTGCCAGAAATAGTATATTCCCCTGCTAAGCGCTAATGTGAAATGCAAGAGCATTAGCAAGAGGAGCAGCAGTGTCACCACCAACACAGAGGGTTAACAAAGGCTTTCCTACAGGTCCTGTTCCTGCTTTAAGTGAAATGCTAGGCAGACTGATATAAATCTAATAAGGTAGACGTGTATCAACTCTGAAAGTTGGTAACAAAAGAAAAAAGTTACTCCACCTCTCTCAGCACGCTCAACAATTTCATAACTTTCAGTGAACTGGATAAAAGCCACAGATTCCCTTTACCTGCTATGTTTTTCTCCAAAATAGCCTGCCAATTATGGTACAGTTTCCAATTTGTTTCAGGTATCGACCTCAATGATGACCAAAATACAGCACACACATACTTTACCCCATCTTCTGAGGAAATACTCTTTCTCCTAAGTGATCACTTTGAGTGAAGCTATTCCAGCTTCCAGCTGAGGTTTCTCCTTGGTGTTATGTTCACTCTCTCCATATGCAGCAAATTAAAGCAAGCTTAATAAAGATGTGCTAAATTGTATTCAGAATAACCAGAACGCAAAAAGATATTAAACAGTTTTCAGTCATCAGGAACACACTTCAACTTTTCAGCAATTAGAAGTTGAAGTATTTCAAAAGGCTCACAGCCCTTGCATCTAATGAGGTCAATGTTACATCCTGCTTAAAAACAGGCAGTCTAAATCTCAACTGTTTCTTCATAATAAACAGGATTGGGTTGTGGTTTGCCTTTGTTTTTTCTTGTCACTACTTCACGGGCAGGAAGGGGGACAAGGGGAATAGAAGTAAATGAACTGAAGACATCATGAAACTCAATGTGAAGCACAGCGTGGACCTGAATATTCACCATCATTCATCATAGACTCTTCCTTGTTTCAAGGATGTATTTCCAACACGATTTACTAAGTGTTCACGGAGATCTAGGTCAAAAATAGACACTCCTATCTAAAGGGAAGTTTCATACATGATTCAAGTGAACAACTTTGAAGCTTCCCTGTTGCTAAGGTTTCAATCAAATCTGCTTTATTACCTGGTGCGGTGCTATTCCTGGGAAGATACTATTAGAGGGCATTTCTTAAAGATGTTTCTACCTGCTCTTTCTGCCCAAGTATTGAGCTAAAACAGATCCAGTACTTGCATCCTGAACCTGTAAAAGATTCAGCTTGACAGAAGCCTATCAGATCACTGTACAATGAGCTCTGAGATGCATTTAGCAGAAATTCTGTGATAAGATTAACTGCGTGAGTCTCAGTTCCTAGTCTGTACAAAACTTTACCTTTAAAGATGGATACATCTAAGGAGACTACTAGATGAACTGGGAAGGAACAACCGTTTTTATCAGTACAGGCTAGGGGATGACCTGCTGGAGAAGAGCTCAGTGGAGAAGGACCTGGGGGTCCTGGTTGATGACAGGTTGGCCATGAGCCAGCAGTGTGCCCTGGTGGCTAAGAGAGCCAATGGGATCCTGGGATGCATCCGGAGGAGTGTGGCCGACAGGTCAAAGGAGGTGATCCTCCCCCTCTACTCTGCCCTGGTCAGGCCCCACCTGGAGTATTGTGTCCAGTTCTGGGCTCCCTGGTATAAAAAGGACAGGAATCTCCTGGAGAGAGTCCAGAGGAGGGTTATAAAGACGATTAAGGGCCTGGAGCATCTCCCCTGTGAGGAAAGGCTGAGTAAGCTGGGACTGTTCAGCCTTGAGAAGACTAAGGTGGCGGGGGGGGACCTAATTAAACTCTATAATTATCTCAAGCAGGGGATGCAGGGGGAATCAGCCAGCCCCTTTTCAGTGGTCTGTGGAGACAGGACAAGGGGCAATGGCTGCAAGTTGGAGCACAGGAAGTTCTGCACCAACATGCGGAAGAACTTTTTCCCAGTGAGGGTGACAGAGCCCTGGGACAGGCTGCCCAGGGAGGTGGTGGAGTCTCCATCTCTGGAGATATTCAAGACCCATCGGGATGCCTGAGTGATATGTCCTAGGGAGCTGCTTTGGCAGGGGGGGTTGGACCTGATGATCTCTCAAGGTCCCTTCCAACCCCTACAATTCTATAATTCTAAACCACACAGCGTAACCGACAGCAACATTGGCCTAAATTCAAATAGCAAAGTGGACAAAACTACACAAACAATTTTAGTAGTAGTTATCTGAACCCACTATGACCTCTTCCTCCTACCTTCAGGATTTAAAATCCAAGAGTTGTCTTCAATTTCTCTAAGTCAAACAACCGTGTATAACTTCACACCTGCTGCAGCAACAACAGCTATGGAAAGGTGCAGCTGGTGGCACATTCATTGCCCCACAGAAACTGCCGGATTGACAGTCACCCAACAGTGACTGGGAAGCAGTCCACAGGACTTCACCCCGTGGTGGAAAGCAGGCAGCTATCATTCAGGAAGGTGCAAGATAAAGGTCCAAAGAAAGGAAATTACAGTGAGCAGCTGACACAGAGCAGCTTCTGGCCACGCACCCACAGGCAGCATTCTCACCTCCAGCTGGTGTGAAGGTATTTACGTAATACTACTGGAGGGCTTTGGCAGGGATGGCAAGTGCAAGTCAGGATTCCTGAACCAGTTCTGCAAAATTCTGAACTAGTGAGCAAATCTGTCTGCGAAGAGCTAGGTACGTTCTTTTGGGTTTTGGTGGTAGACTCTTTTTCACTCAGCCCCAGAGTTATGATGAGAACATCCACTCTGAGCTGTCTGTTCCATTATGAAACATCAATCCCAGTAAATTTAAAGTTTGGCAGGTTTGAGGGGAGGCTCACTCAACTGTAGTGCACAAAACTCCCAGGTTTTTAACCCTCTAAAGTGCCTTTCCAATATAAGAATGCTTTTTCACTGAGGCAAAAAAAGTTTTGTACAGATTAAGAACAAAACATACACAGGTATGAATAAAATGTGACTTAAAATATTTTGTCTAGGTCAACCTGAAGCTGTGTCACAAACTTGGATTTGTGCAAATTAGTCAATAAAGTACACACACGTTCCTCCCACAGCAGATGAAATAACTTATGAATAGCATGAGGATGGAAGGCAACCTACAAGCACTGCTCCTCAATTCTTCCTGCTCTCAGAGTCTATAAACCTTCACCCTTCCTGGGGCAGTACTTCTTAACACTGCATACAACTTGGCCAGGCTTCAAAATTGAACACTTATTTGACTGTGTTTAAAGAACTTCTTGCATTACTCATGGGGATTGTTCTTTTTCCTATTTGTTAGCTTTGTGAGCAACAGCGCTGTATAGCTCAATACCCTGTTCTCAACAGCCAGTTTCCCCTAATTGTATTTCTCTTCAAAATAGCAGAGGAAGTAGGGGTAAAGGTGGAGGGGTTAAAAGGCAGCCAGCCTTGAAACCACACTAATTGGTACAAAAATTGAAGGGCTGGTATACCTGACTACTCTTCATTCTACTAAGTGGAGAAGTGTTCAAGCTGGTACTACTTTAACAAAACTGGCTTGCAGAAGTCATGGTCAGCTTAAAAAAAAAGTATCATATTAAGCATCTGTGATCAGCCTAAAACATGATTTGACAGAAAGGAGCCATTTAAGTTTAAGACTTAACAGTGCATGGAGGGAGCAGGAAAGCTACCAGACTGAGTAACTTCACCTTCTTCAAATAAGAAATATTTGGTTTAGGAGCCCAATAAACACACATAATCAACACCACCTGCAGAGGTTAAGAAGGAACTAGACACTTCATTTAGGGTTGGAGGTCATGCAGGCCCCCTTCCAGCAGGAGACAACCACAAGAGGTAAAATACCATTCTTATGCTAGGTAAAACTGAAGGACCTGGTCTCTCTCATGCGTGCCTTAAAGAATCTGACAGCTACAACTGTCAACGCAAACTTGTAGGAGGGCTCCAGGAAGTCAGCAACCCAGACCAATCCTTCTGCATCAAAGCAAGCTACTGTTGAAAGTGAGACAATAATAACTTTTAACCTCGCCAAGCGCAAGCAGTTGAGAAAGCCAAAGCATCCTCTTTCAGACAGGCCCACACAGAGCCCTGTGAAATCTCTATTTATGGTAAAGAGAAGCCCTTTCTGCCCTGAAAATGGACTCGCTCCCTCCACCAGTTATGGGCAAGCTTACCTCTGCATTAATTCAGTCCACCTGGACTGTATCACACATCAGCATTGAGTCCTGAAAACAGATCATTTCAGTAAGTATGCCTCAGTTATCACAGCAGCTGTCATTTAGCTTCCACACTAAGCAAGTCACACAAAAGCACCAGCTTTCTGCTCAATTGCTGTTCTACCTGGGGAAGTACCAAAGACAGTGGAACTCCACAAATCTATTTTAGACTCTCATTGAGATCTGTATCAAATAGATGCCAGCTCTACAAACTCACGTTGATGTTTCCAAGTCATGCTCCATCATTTCCTCCTCTGTAATAAGAACGACGCAAGACAACCGAAGTCTTTACTATACCACCACCACTCTCCAGCCTCCAGAGAGATTGTTGAGTGGCAACAGATCTAAGTCCAAGAAGCAAAGCAGTGACTCCAGCTCATCCTTAGTTGGCTGAGCAGGCCTAACAGACAAAAAGCAGTGAATGCTTACCTTAGCAAGTAAAGTCAACAGCTATCAACAAAAATAAACACAGAACATGTTACTTGATCAAACAGCTGCATAACATGCAGAAAAGTTGCCTCAAAAGTCTGTGTTGGACATAAGTACACTGAAGCTCAGCACAGTCTCAAAAGAGGAAAGATAAGAACTTTGAAGGCAAAAAGCACCTTTTGCAACAGCTATGCAGATAGAGAAGTATGTACAATTGGATTAAGTAGTTAAGTATTTCCTTCCCCTTTCCTGTACTCTTCAAGTAAGCATTTGTCTGGTTTTCTTTCAACCACTGCTAGAGTGTGATAGGGGTACTCATCACTTGGCCAAGGTTTTGTAACACAGCAAGACACTGGAGGAAGACATGGGGAAGATGGCTCCCTCACACAGGCCCAACGCAGCCTGGGGTCAGGAAAGGCTCATGCTGCCATCTTAGAAACAAACAGTCCACCTTTTGCCATGGGTGAAATCCCAAACACAGCAGTCATCTCCTTTCCTCAGGCAGCAGTCAGGGCTTCATGATCACTAAGTCAAAATGTGACTGACATAGAAAGCAGCCCTGCTGTTCTAAGTGCTCCCCACCCCCACCCTGCTACCTCCTCTCCCTTGAATCAACAGTAAGATTTTCTTGGCCAATAAACCAGGTAAAACTCACCCAGCAAGATCTGAATTCATAAGCAGGCCAGTTCCCTGGCTTACCACTCAGCTCCACAAGCCCTGGCGCAGGCTGCAAGCTTTAGGAGAGCTGCAGTGTCCCATTGACAGCAGCCTGCACTTAGGCCAGCCTAAAGCAGCAACCTATCTTCAGAGCAACACACAGTGGTCTTCAGAGAGTGAAGTTTGCAAGTGACAATAACAAAAAACCTTTCCAAAATACAAGTTCGTAATCCCAGACATTTTCTGTTCTAAGAGTTACACAATGAGGCACAGAGAAGAAAACGAGTCACAGCACAGCAAATGAGTCAGTTATTTCATCTACCATATTCATGACTAGAGTATTTCACAATGCAAAATATTTATTTCGATAGGCCTGTTTCACAGTGTGTCCTTGTAGGAGATCACTTAAGTGCCGAGAGGGAGCAAGTCTGCTGGACCAGGCTTTTAGAGAAGGACTTCTGCACTAACAACCACTATGTACCACTGTAACAGCACCTTTCCTGATGGCAGCAGGCTTGGTCCACCAGGAATGCGCCCCCTCCCAAAAACAGGAGTGATAACTGCTAAATTATGAGTGGAAGTCTAGTTTCATTCACAATAAAGGTTTATAGCCTTTGTCACTTACTATCTTTGTCAGGCCATCTAAGGTTACCAGCCTTAAAAAAAAAAAGCTAGGTATCAGGCCTGCATTTCAGCTTTAAAACTGTATTTACAAAGACCATACACTATTGGTCTTGGCCTTTGATCAGCACACCACCTTTACAACACAGCCCAGTACATGAACCTCTGAAGAGCCAACATGGGTGGCTCAAGCTAAGGGAAGCACTGTATCATGGCACCAGTGGGCTCACATCAGGGCCAGCGAGCTATAACCACCACACTGGACACTGCTATTAGACAGCCACAGCACATACTGCTAACAAACCTAACAACAACCTCCTGATCACAAATATGTTCATTCCTGCAGGAAAACAAACTGATCAAAGGCCCAGCACTGCTTTTTGTGACAGAAGAGGAACAGTTTAGTGCCACAAGCAGGGCACCGAGCTTTGTGGGTGACAAGCCCAGAGGTCCCTTCAGCCTGTGCTGAACACGCTGCTTGCAACTTACACTAATCGCACCCAGCTACTGATGGATGATTAAATGGCAGGCGGGATTCACAGCAGTCCTACTTTCAGCCCACCCTACAAACATACCCTTCCCACTCTACTTCTGATACTTCAAACCAGCATGATTTGCAATACAGGTGGATCTGCTCTGACTTACTGACACCACATTCCCCCATCTCCAGGCTCAGGACATTCATTTCCTCATCAAGGTTGAGTGCTGTATTTACCCCTCGCCAGCGCTGCCTGGCACAACACATGGCTACATCCAACTCCTCCGGCCTACCCGCCAAGCTACACGCATGCTGGGATAATATACAGCCTTTTTGTGCTGACTTCCCTACCTCATTCACCCAGTGACATTTGTTTGAAGTATTTGTGTTCTATCACAATGCCACCTGCCCCACATCACCATCTCCTCACTCCCACAATCAAGTCATTGAGTATGCCAAGGCCCTTGGCTGGAATGGGGTTGTGCCATTGGGCCTTTGCTGGTTCCAGTGCAGTGCACTACAGCAGAATGGCTCTCACCAAGGTCCCTAATAGACATCTTCTCTGGATGTGCTTCAGGATTTGTAATACTTTATCCTTCAGTCCTCATACAAATTCATTATTTCTCCCCCAGAACTTCTGACCTTTACTGGGTTTTGTAGTTCTCCTTTTACTTCCTAAAATCACTGCTTAGTGTCTCATTGCCCACTCATCCTCCTCTGCTTCCTCCTTCCTGCAGACGTTTCTCAATACTTCTTAACTTCCTTTTGTTATTAAGGGAGGGAAGGGAAGATGGACCTCATAACAGGCAGGATACACAAAATGCATGCCCATGATTCACATGTCTTTCCATTCATCCAGTCCAACATTTCACCAGCTAACATTTCACTAGCTATCATTTCACACTGAGTAATCAGGAATTAGCATCTTGGGTCTTACTGCCATCTTGCACCTTTCACACTCTACATACTGGGAGTATTCAGTTCTCTGACCATATCAGCACCCTTCCTAGTCCCCCAACCCGTGCACACTCAAGTCCTTCCTTTTAAAACCAACAAGAAACCCCTTCACCTCTTAGCCACTGAGATTACAATGCTCACGTTTGTTCTACATTTCAATTCTTACACATTTATCTTCTACCCCCAGCAATGTCAGGTTTGTCTTCCACTTGGCTGCTTATCCACAGGAAAAACTTCTCCAGTCCCTGTGATTACCACCGTAGCAACTCTGTTCCCTTCCTCTTTCCCCTTCCTATCTTTGTCTAAAGAAGTGCCTAACAAAGCCATGCATCACCTTCTACCAGATTCCTGTCTTTCCTCACCACATCCCCATCCTTATTCCCAGGCTAGAACAATATATAGCCCTGAAAAAACACGGTATCTGTTGTTCACAAATATTTATTACAGTGGGAAAAGATACAAAAACACATCTCTTTTTGCAACACACAGTGCTTTAAAAATCAAGCCATTTGACAGCCATTGCCTGTCAAGAAAAATTAAACCATAATCTGTGGTTTATAGTAGAAGAAATTACGTTATATTCTATGATCATATCAATTAGTAACTCGAATAAATTGCTTCAGTTGCACAAAATTTAGTCAATGGTTTTGTTTTACCACTGTAATGGTAGAACCTACCATGACTCAACAGAAACAACTCCTGCTTCTGGATAAAATACAATCCAACAAATGCCCTTCAAATAAACAGAAATTCAGCGCTTTGAGAAGAACACTGCTTCCTTGGTGCACCACATACATCTCATTAATAAAAATGAAATTGGGACACAAGGTTGAAAAAGAGGGAGAACACCCACTTCATACCTTTAGACATATTACACACTTTCAGAAGCTAAAGGACAGCTATGTTCATTTGCTAGGCTGCTTTGTATTTTGAAAGCTTTGTTTCATTTTGTAGGCAAGAATCTATTGGCTTCCATGCCTTCCCTAATACCCACAGACTGAGTAGTCTTTCAGACTATATCTTCCTTAAATACACCTCATCAAGGATCTACTGAGGTCTCTTATCAGCATCACAACTGTCCTATTTCTCTTCCTAGCCTCTCAGCTATAAAGGTTGACTCAACATTCTACAACCTCTTTTCAAGTACATCTTAGTCAATGAGCCAAACTTGTTTACTTCTGAACACTCGTTCACTCCTGACACCAAGTACAACCGCACTTACGTTTATCATCTGTATAACTACTTAAAAAATATCAAGCCTGTAAATTACTGCCAGGGTACATGAAAATGTAAAGTTTGATCACTGAAAACCATCAGTAAAACTAAGTAGTATACTGCTTCTGTAATGGTGAGCAGCACTAATCAAGTTATTCCCAGCTTCTTTACCCCACCAGACTGCCAGGGCATCTGCTACATCAAGTCCCGTTCACAGTCACTGCCTACCATTGATGCATTAGTAGCACATTTACAGAAGTCACCTCTTAATTCATGCATTTAGTTTTGACCAGGAAAGCTGCATGATGGCTCTCCCGTGCACCACAGCTTGCAATAACAAAAAGCTAAGAAACAGCTACTCATTTTATGCCATCCTCATCTTTCTGCTCTAGATGAAGGAAAATTGAAGTTTCATGCTTCTATGTAATATAGCTACACTAAATCCAGACACAGCATATAATGGACTTGATATTTTATCCCCAAGACAGTAATTGTAGTCAGTTTGCAAGGTTTCAGTTTACAATCTAAATCAATGGAGGAACTGAGAATCATTTTGCATGTACAACAGCAGCAGCACAGCCAGTTGTCCCAGTTGTCATTGGCCATAACACAGTAAGCGTTCAGGCTTGGTTCCTTCCTTCAGCTAATATATTAAACAATTCATTTAGATTATTGATTTCCCCCCCCGTTCTTGAACTTTTAAAATCAGTGAACTCAGCAGAATTGTCTTGAAGCACAAGGTTAATGTGGCCAGCTTTGTAAATACGCAAAAGTGTTTTACTAAGACTACTTCTGACCCTCCCAAAGCAGTGCCTTATACTCCACAAACAGGAGAAGCAAAGTGTCTCATAGAGGTAACAGCTGTGCAAGTAATCAATGGCTTACTGTAAGGTTCTCTACTCAGCTTTTCTGATTCACTCACATTTTCCAGTTGATTATCCATAGAAATACTTGTTAATGAATTCTTAACACCGGCACTTCACCTGCCATCCTTTCACAGCAAAAGCTGCAGGTAAGTGACACAAGAGACCAACCAAGAAGCATGAAACTCTGAACATCCCACTTATACTTTCCATAAACATACTATCAATCCCATCATTAATCACATAATATGGATTTGTGGTCTATGAACTTTAGGCCTGTCAAAATATCAGAGCTGAATGTAGAAATTAAATACTAATAGTAAAGCTCACCAGCCATTCTTGGCAAACTCAGCTAGAAGCTGCTATGTTGAAGAGGGTTTGCACTGCCACTATGCTTTCCTGCTATGCAGAGAGAGGGCAGGCCACTATTATAAAGTAAGAAAGAGTCAAACTTCAAGCACAAGGAAACAAATCCAAGAGAGCCAATCCTGGTAAAAGCCTTTAACCCAAAACCTTGCTTATATCACATGTTCAAAAATACAAAAACAATTAGAATACATGCAAACCTCTACTTTATTAGAGATTGTAAATTTGTCTCAGACTTCATTAAACAGTTTATCCAATTTTAAGTGCCTCAATGGTCAAATGTTCTTTTTTTCATTAGTCTGCATAAATTAAACATTGTAGTCAGCTGCACAATTCCTGCACGGTTTGTGCACTGTATATTTGCATTACTATCCGCTGTCAGTAACCAGTTAGCAGTTAAACTTGGCATGTGTATAAAGTGTCTTATTTCTTAGAAGTCATACAGCTATGCAACATTTGATTTTCCCAGCCTTTAAAACTATTATTTGAATGCAATTAACTTTTGCCCCCCTCCCAAAATAGACATAATAAATATATTTAACACCTACTTCTATGAAACTTCTTCCTATTATGCAACTTCTACCCCACTATTTTTCCAGCAATCCCATAACATATTAAAGGTCTGACACCAATTAACAATGAAAGATGACTTAAGTAAACAGGCAGATTGTTAAATAAAGCAAGACAAAGGTAGTCACCTGAATTTTTAGCACATTAATTCAGTAAATGAGCTTCCGATTTATCTGATCAGCTAGCTCTACTAGCATGAATTTAAACTTACTGACAGGTTATGCTGCATCTTTCTAATTAACGTCAGACCTTCTCAACCATTGCCCATACATCTCCAAAGCAAAAATTTCCAGGCATTTCAAGGCTGTCAAGTGCACTCGCTTACAACAAGTAGAGGGTTAGAGTAAAATAATAATTAAAAAATAAAAGATTAAGCTCTCATTTTTGAAGTGTGCGATGGTGTGCATCACAGTTATCTTAAAATGTACTTTAAATGCTGTTTAAGACTACCTTCCTTCACCATTTGTTTTTTTCATTTTTCAAAAGCTCTGGTAAAAAACCCACATCAGGAGACACTTCAGTCTATATTGAATTGTGTCAGACTAGAAATACTCTTTTGTACAACCACTTAGCTCCAGCAGCAGGCCTTTTATCAGTTCCAACTTATCCACAAAGGCATTCTTTACACTGTACTTACTATTAGAAGGCTACACTCATCTGGTCTGTTTGCACATTTGCAGAATTAAGTCAAAAAGCTATTTTAAGACAGCGCTTACATCACAAATTTTCCAGACATCCTGGTCTTCAACAGCAGGGTCAAGGCAACAAGGACTGGACGTGTAATGCTACTTCAGAGGACAGCAGTGTAGTGCACAGGCAAGGCATCGCATTCATCACGTTAACTGGCACGTAGCTGGAAGGAGAACGCCAGCCAGCATACAGTACCAGCCGACATCTCCGGTGATCCAGAGAAGGTTATAAAGCCATGTCAAGGGCTGCATACACATCCAGCTGAGAAAAGCATTTTACACAGGTAACTTTAGATAGTAAACAGAGAGGAAAAACTGGAAGTTCAAGGAGACAGTTCTCTCAGAACAGCAAGTGCAGTTGTTGGACAGTACTCAAGTATTCACATGCTGTCAGGCTGACTGCATTCCAGGCAATCAGAATTCGCATTAAATCTGTACCCTTGTTGCACATGAAAGCTGTTTAAAATTTCAAATTAGTTCCTGTCACAGACAGCATATTCATAAATTATGATAGCTTTTGTCAGTTAAAATAGTGTGGGGTTTTTTTTTAAAGATGCAGTAAATTCTCTCACCTAAGTCCCAAAGAGAAAGCAAGTTAAGGGATGTCAGCTGCAGTCCTATGTTGATGTAACTTTACACACGTATTTTGCTACACTACTCCAAAACTTCATGATTTGTCTTAACTAGGTTACCTAGACAGCAAGCAACATTAAACTTGAACACAGGCAGACGTATCTTACACTGTGCCATCTAATAGATTTTATCCTTCAACAGTAAAAATTGCTGTATGTAATATGCTTTAAACTCAAAGTATGGTTGCTTGTTTTTCCCCCTGAATTAGAACTTTTAGGGTCTTACGTAAAGGTTCTAACAGGTTCACTAAAAAGGAAAATTATATGGCAAAATGCAGAAAGTAGTTACTATTAAGGAAATCAATTTTTCCATTTCTAAGTTTTAAATAATTCTAGCCTACCCTCACACACAGAATTTGCTTTTCATTAACTGTTCTTCTCTGAAAGTTAAGAGGACAGGGAGAGAGAAAGCACAAGCAGGCATCAGTTGCTGGCACGACAAATGGCTCAAATTCAAGAATTGCTACATGGCAAAACAACTGATCATACACAGAGATGGGATCACTTTCTAAAATGGAAAGCAAGCTTTGAAAATTAAAATTGTTTTCTTGGAAGTGAGGAAAACCTTAGTGTTAGGGGAAAAATGAAACATGAGAAACATGAAAACTGACCTAAAAACAAACAATGAAAAATTTTGTTACATCAACCAAATATAAAACTTTTATGGAAGAGAATATTCCTTGTTTTAAAAACTGTGATGGAAGTGATTAACAATTTTTTCCTTAAAAATAAATAAATTCTAGAGCACTATTGACACTGTCCTGTTATTTTACCCTACTACTTGTAACAGTATAGAAAGATAGTACAATGTTTCATTTTTGTATCTTGAAATCATTCTAGAATGCTTACTTCCTCCTGAAATCCTAATTAGGTATTTTTAGAAAGACTGAAATAAGGCAGGAGACAATTTACAGAATTTTTTTTTCCCTCCTACATTTAGTGATCTGGTCTTGAAAGAAAGCTTTATTCCTTCTTTTCCCTCCCTTTATTTTTTATGGTTTCCAAAGAAATTATTCAAGGTCAAGGATGGTACATCAGAGCACATGTACTGAAAATAACTTGCACATTCACTAATTAACGCATTGCATTCCAAATCTAACAAGGAAACTGGAATGCATTCAGACATCTCCCTTTCAGGAAGAACTATTTAAAAATGAGTTTACTTGTTTCTGTTCCGGAACATGGAAATATTGGTAGTTATTTCTTAAAGCAAACTGAAACTGGAATCAATGCCAATATTTTCACAAGACTAATAGTTTTGGAACTAGGTCAAACAAAGTCCAGCAAAAAGTCAGACAACGTTCATTTACTCCCCTACCACAATACCGTATTAACAAATTCTGGATTACTTGTTTTAGTCATACATTCCTAACCAAACCCCAACATCAGGCTGACTGTGCAAGGAACCACGCTTGTCAGCAGATAAACTTTTCCTCCCCAGACAGTTTAACACATCCTTTTCCCCTTGGAAAAAGATCACCATGCATCCCAGAACGTGGTACCACAGGACCCCAAGATGTTCACACAAAACACTGTGGCTGCATCTCCACAAACAACACCCTTCATTTTGTCACGCAACTGAGCAGCAGTTGCATTAAATAACATTTTTTGGTACTAAAACCATGGGTCCTCCAGGTTTCATTTGCAATTATATGTAGCAATGCATTTTGAGAGGAGTGGGTTTTCTGGCCCATCCAGATTTACTCCTGACCCCCATATAATCAGTCCTGGGGAAGGCAGAATAGACATGTCAGTATGCAGTAACAGGAGAGTAGATGTCCACCAGAACAGGAGCTTGCAAGAAAATCCATGAGATAAACTGCAAGAATGTTAACAACTGCCTTAAGAAGAAACAGTGTGACTGTGTAGCCTTAACCAATTATTAGCAATAGTGAGACAAGTGTAGGGTGGGTGAACAGAGCATCTAACCAATAGCCATGTAATGTAACTCGTGTACTGATATTGAAACCTATACAAGCTGTGTGTGTGGTTCAGTAAACGGGCTCAGCATTGATCACATTGGTCGGAGTTGAGTCTGCAAAACTTCAGCTCTGGCAATTACACATTCCTTCTATCAGCGAAGATCATCATGAAGATCATCTAAAAGGCACATTTCAGCTCACAAACATTTGCCCCAACTCTTTGCTAATAAAATACTGGGTGTGCTTTTATCAACAAAAAGGTGTTTCGCATTATACTGGTGTCACCCAAACAACTAAACCTTGAATAAAAGGAACTTTCAATTGTTTTACATGTTTCACAATTTCATATTATTTGAGTAAAGATGACTAGAAAGAACTAGAAATTGTTAACTAGAATCATCATTCTTTAAAAGGAACTGAAATTTGCCAGCTACAATACACATTCCACCAAAATTACACACAGCAGTTACCAACATGGTCTTGTAAAGCTTTCTTGGTGAAGAAATGACTTCTCATTTTGAAAGCAATCACGAACTTTTTTCTGCCTTTTTAAATACGATCTAAAAGGAAAAAGGGGGGAATAATCAGCTGTAACAATAGATGATAAAAGCAGCTCTGAGTCAGAAGATAAATACTTCTCATTACAAGAAAATTGGGAAAATCTTAACTTCATTTAAGAATCAAGGAAAGAAACATCTAGGGAACTTCAACCATCGGTTTACACGTGAGAAATTTTACTTTGTTTTTCCTTTAAGGATTTTGGTTACTTCCCCTTGATCACAGAGCACTGAGGGGCTCTGAGAAAAAAAAAACAGTCTGCCTCTCCACACTGATGGTGCTGTTTGGCTGAACCCTCTTCCACAGACTAGGCAGTTTTCTAGCTCTCATGGTAAGTGCCAGTTGATTAATTCTTTACATTATTTTCCTTCCCTAGGAGTCTCTTCCCTCCAACTCACTACCTTGCCATTCATACCTAAGAGGCATGTCTACCATGATTACAAAGCCTCACGCCGCTGTGGAAAGGGCTGTAAAGCCTTAAAGGAAGACCTGTGTGAGCAACCAGGGTCCACGCAACAAAGACAAACCGACCTCAAATTACAGACGGACAAGGATACTCCAGGAGTACTTACGTGGCATATCAAAAAAACCACTTCAAGCACTTCTAGTGTGGACGCAGCTACAGCAGTAGAGCTGAGCTCTACAGCACTACAGCAGAGGCAGCCTCCGTCTGTCCCCAAGCAAGTAGAGTCATGCCAGCAGAGGCACAGGAGGGTGGGGGGGGGTGGTGCCTCTTCTCTTAGAATAGCTGCATTAAGGGCTCTCTCCAGGTCAACTGTGCTATTGAGGGGAATCACACCTCTTCCTAACCTTGACAGCCACAGCCCTGACGACAATACAGTACTGTATACTAATTCAGGACCAACCTCAGAAACCAAATATACACTTCACCATCTAAAACTGTCTGCTTGCTCTTGGCATCTTCACAAATCCGGCCAAATGAAACACAGTCAATTTCTAATTTTCCTTCCAGATTGTTGTATTTACTCACAAAGTGCTTTCATGTTTAGACTGTAATTTTTACTAAAAATACTTGGTTTGAAATAAATGAAATGCATGCATGGTAGAAGAGCTCTGTCTTATGTAGTTAAAAAGGACTGCTTCAGGAGCCTACATTCTGTATTTTCTTAATAAACTAGAAAAGAAAATCCTTCATGTCTAATTGAAACATATCAAAAAGCTATAAAAACATCAATAAATTAGATGCAACTGGGATTCTGCAGTCAACTTCATTTTGAAAGATTTGTCTACAAAGAAGTGATACTAATTATTACACTAGAACAATATCTTTCAGTTTCAAAATAGGCTAGCAGACAACTTTACTGATTATTAAAAATATTATTCGTGTGTATCACTAATGTGTCATCTTCCTTTTATTTCGGATTTTCTTTTCATCACATACATGATATGAAACTGGGGGGAGGGCATGAAACATGATTTTTAGCAGAATGTAGACACAAGGTTTTTTAAAGTCTCTTGCTTGAAATGGGTTGTCGTGATCAAATTGTCTGAAAGATTTATTCAGGGCTAGACTGAAAAAAAAAGTAAAGTTTAGAAGCAAATAGTTTCATTTGAGTACTGACATTTATGTGCCTCCACCAGAAATCAAATCCTGCATTCCCTGTTTATAGTAATACTTAGTGTTACAAGTAAGGCTGTTAGAATTGATACGTAATAAACATACTTCATCCAATAGCTGCACCTTTCCATAGTACAATAGTAAACATTTACTGAGTTTCCATTACTCATACTGCAAAGAACATAAGTTCACATTTATATGGTCACTAAACATGCACTTACATAAACTCAACATTAAGCTTTCCTCAATGCTACACATTCAGCTACATTATATGGAACCAATTCCATTCTCCACCCAATATAACTCACTGAAGTTGAATTGGCTTTAACAGTTGCACCTTTCTGCTTCACAAGGAATATCTTACCAGCAAGAGCCAGCCCTAATGACACAGCTACCTACCAAAATTACACAAGAACTTTCCTACAGCACAACCCAACCTACCCAAGTGCTCCACAACTCCCTTGCCAGGGAAGCCAAAAGCCTCTGTCAGAAGAACTGACATGCTTCATATCACCCATTTCCAGCACTATTTTTGCCCAGCCTTCCAAAACAGGCTCATGTAAGGTGTTGGGGTGGGGAGAGGGGGGGTGGTGGTGGTGGAGAACCCTAAACAAAAAAAAAACCCACACAAAGCTAATGTGCTTGCAAACAGTAGGGACAACATTTGTTTGGAATGCATTTAAGGACTATAGAAGCACTAGTCAACACTTCAGTTGTATTTATGCATATTTTCTTTCTTCACATTGACCCTTGCCAACATTACTCAATGCCCCCTCCCCTTCTGAAGACACACAAAAAGTTACTTTTTTTCCTCTTTCACAACTACTCACTGAGGCCTATTCCACTACTGAAAACAAGTGAAGCAAAGCCCACGCTGGGTGTCTGTTTCCTAGAGAAGATTGCATCTTTTATTTATCACCCCTTGGCTTTATTTTCACAGTGAATTCCTGGCTTAAATGCAATCAGCCAAGAAACCCTCCCTACGTGCACTCCTGTCATTCCTCATCGCTTGCAAATAGAATCAAGTGCAAGCAAAAGGGGAAAAAAAATAACCTCAGCACTGCCAACCAAACTAAAAAAGCCCTACTTCTGGTTTTGCCACTCCTGTGGAACCACAGATGTGCCTCAGACCTTTGGAAAGAAAGCCAAAAGATGAAACTCTTAAGAAAGTTAATTAGTTTTAAATAAAAAAAAAATTAAAAAGGAAAAAAAAAAGATTGAACTCCCCCTAGGCAGAAAGGAAGGGCACTGAGTCTAGGAGCAGGGACACGGCTTCCCTTCAGGGAAAAAAATTGATGGCACGTTTGCAAGCAGCCAGCCAAGTCAAACCCACAACGGGCATAACCGAGGGTTTGGGGTTTTTTTTGGGGGGGGCGCGGGAGGTAGGGAATGAGGGGATTCCCGGTGTGCCCCCCCACACACCCCGAGCTGTGGCTAACAAAAGGCGAACACCAGCCTCTTTTGTCTGGCTTCCCCTTTTCTGGGGAGGAGGAGGGGAAGCGACAGAAAACAGGGAATAATAATTAAAAAAAAAAAAGAGACAGAAAAAAGAAAGGGCACAAATAAACATGAAAATGAGAACAAAGTGCCCAGGTCGCACAAAGAGCATCACCCACCGGCGGGGGAGGACACTGTCTGCCGGGGGCGGCTAGCTCTCCCCGCTCCCGGGAGGGGGGTTAGCCGCCCCCGGCAGACAGCTCCCCCCCCCCCCCCCCCCAAAAGTGTGCGTGTGGGGGGGGTACCCACCTCTGCAGCCCTTTAAACAACAGCAGGGAGGAGTTAACCAGGGGCGCCCGCAGCGGGTGAAGAGCAGCGGCAGGCGGCAGGGTAGGGGGGTGGGGGGAAGAGGAGGGGGGTATTGTTCCAGGAGGAGGAAGATCAGCGCTCCCCCGCCCCCCCTGTCACGAAGCGGCTCATCCCAAAGCAAACCCCCCGCCCCCCCACACCCCCCCAGGCGGGGCGGATCGCGCCCCCTCCCTCGGGCTCGCCGCCGCCGCTGCCCTAGAAATGCCTTTGTTCGCGGATCCCCCTCCCCGCACACCCGCTGCTGGGGTCTCGCACCGCTTTTATGTCTTTATTTTGGACGGCGGCGCATCCCGCCCCCCCCACCCCGTTCCTTCCCCCGCCGGCCGCCCTTCTGCTGATTCATTTCCACCAGCGGTCCCCCCGGGATGGGGGGGCGGCATCTCCTCGCTATTGTGGCTCGGGGTAAGGCGATGACCCGGATTACCGGGGGTGGGCGATGGGAGGGGGCTGAGCCAAACGGGATTACACGGGCTAGATTACCGGGAGAGGCGGGGGGGGGGGGGGGGGGGGGGGTCGGGAAGTGGTGGGGGGAGTGAGGAGTTAAAGGGACAGGCGGGGGGCGGCCCGCCCGGCGACGGGAGCCGTGGCCGTGTCACGGAGCGAGGGAGTTACTCCGCGTCCTGGGTGCGAGGGGGAGGAGACCAGCGGAGGAAGTTGCCCGACCCGCATTACAGCCGGGGAGCGAAGGGCTTGTACGGGCCGGGCCGCGGGGAGCGATTCCCCGCCCGCGCTGCCAGACCCACCTTCCCATCCCCACTCCCCCCCCAAACAAGGGCTACCAGGGCAGGCGAGGAGGCTCCGGCCGCCGAGGCCGCGGAAGGAGGGCTGGCGAGAGGCGGCTCCCCAGACAGCAGGCGGGTGACACGCAGGGGGAGACCCGCAAAGGGGGGAGGCCGGTGGCGCCCTTCCCGGGTGGCGGCGGCCCGGCTCCGGAGCGCGGCCCCGGCCGGTGACTCACCGACTTGCAGGACGTTATCGACGCAACCGCCGTCCAGCAGAGCGATGCCCCTGCGGAAGGGCAGGCGGTTCTCGTCGGCGGCAGCGGCGACGTCCGCGGCCCCGCCGGGCGCCGTGACGGCCCCCCCAGGGACGGCGGCGGGATCCTCGGCGCCGGTGTTGAAGGAGGAGTACATGCAGATCTCCCTCTCGCTGCGGGGGAAGGACCAGTAGACGATCCTGCGCTGCACCGGCTCCGGAATCCGCTCGAACCGCTCCTCTACCCGCTGGAAGGGCCACTTCTCCGCCACCTTCCGAGCCGCGATATCCAGCAGAGACTCGGGGCTCTGGGTCTTGCCGAGCGGCAGCAGCCCCAGGGCGGCGGCGGCAGCTGCGGAGGAGGGTCCGGCGCAGAGCGCCCCGCTGCCGGGTCCGGCGCCGCCCGCCCGCTGGCCCGGCCTGCACCCCGAGCCATAGCCGGCTCTGCAGCAGAGGCGCTTGGCGGGGGGAGGGAGGTGACCGCGCTCCGCCATGATCGCGCCGCTTCTAAGCAGACAGCGGAAGTGGCTGTACCCTATAAACGGCTGCAGGAAGGCAACGAGCGACCGCGAGCCCCTCCGGGACACTCCCCCTTTGCCCTAATATGGTGCCGAGAGGCGGTGCCGGACGCCGGGCCAATCGCGGGGGGGCGGTGTTTTATGCAAATCAGCGCCACAAACGTAAATAGAGCGGCCCGAGGAAGGCTCGCTCCGCGCGGTGGCGGGGGGTGGGCGGGACGGGGGGGAAAGGTGGTGCGCGCTCCTGACAACCCCCCCCCACCCCGCACAAGCACACAAACGCTGATGTCACGCGCACAAGCCCGGGCGCGCCGCGAGCGCGTGGTGGGAAAAGGGGGCGGGGCCGGCGGCGCCCCTCTCTGTCACCATGTAGGGAATGGAATGCGGGGGCGGGGCCTCCGCGGCCTCAACCCGGTCACCTCTGCTGGGAAAGCCGGCGGGCGGGGACCGCCGCGCATGTCGGCCGGGAAATACGGTAGCGGCTGAGGAAGGCGCCTCCGCCCGCAGAAAGGCGGGGGCCGCAGAGGCTCCGGCGCCTCGCCCTTTGGCGGGGGAACGGCGGCGGCGGGTTTCTCCGGTGGTCCGCGGGAGACTCGGAGGGCAGGTAGGGGGAAAAGGCCTGGGCTCCTCTGGGTCAGGAGCCACGGTTGTGTGTGTGTCCTTCCCTACGCACACATAGCGCGACCCCGCGGCCAGCCCCCGAGGTACCCCGGCGAACGCGAGCCCCAGCGCCTTCACCCGCTATTAGGGTAGCTACGGTAGGCGGCGCCGCCGGCCCGCGGGGCGCCGGGCGCGTGCGGGCGCCGCGCGCCGCGGGCGGGTTGGCGGCGGCCGGCGGGAGGCGGCGGCGCTGGGTGTCTCCGGTGCGTTTTCTCCCCGCTCGGAGCCGCTCCGGGAGCCCACGGTGGAGAAGGGCTGGTGGCCGCAGGCGGTGAGTCAGTGGGGCCGGGAAGGTTTCTGTAGGAAGGGGCGGGCGCCGGCCACCTGTCCCGGGAACCGCTCGGCGAGCGGCGCGGTTGCAGCAGGCCGGAAGGACCATTTATTGCTGTAGTGGCGTCTCCCCGCCCCGTGCCCACTTAAAGAATAGAAGGTACCGCTGGGGACCGTGCCGGCTCCTGCTATTACACGGGCTCCCTGCCGGGGCGCGGGGGGGGGGGGAGGCGGGGCCGCGGGATGAAGAATGCCAGGCGGTGTCGGGCGGAGAACGCCGGAGCCCTGCGTGGCGCCGGGTTCTCCCGCGGAGCCCCGCTGGCAGCCGCGCTGCTGGCGTGAGGCGTCGCGGAGCGCTGTAGAGCGGGGGCCCCAGCGCCTGCTCCCGCACCGGGGAGGGCTCTGCCGGGTCGCTTTGGAGGAACCGGCGGGTTTTGCTCATCGAGCGTCTCGGGGCTGCAGCTGGGAAGGGGCGGGTTTTGGCGGCCCGCAGGTGGGGGCAGGAGTTGCTAGTTGGGCTTGGGCTTCGCGGCGCTCATGAGCCTGCTGCGGTGCCGAGCGGCTCCCCGCACGCAGGCTGGGGTACCCAGCCGGGCCACCCGTGTGCCTGCCATCCCGCGACTGCGGCCGCCGGGCCAGCAGCCTGGGGTGGCTGCGGCTCAGAGCGCGGGGAACGGGCGTCAGGTGCGCCGGGCGTGACACCGCAGGCTGCGGATGACATCGCCTTCCCTTGGCGCTTGACATCGCCTTCCCCCGGCCCCACCCGCCGGCACCCCCAGACCGGAGCGGCAGCCCGCTTTCTGAGCTCTGCAGAAACGGCATTTCCCCATTAAAAATGGATGTGAAATCGAGCGTCGGGCTTGCTGACGTGGGGTTTTCAGGAAGGCTCAGCAGGAGCCTGAAGACGGTTGGGGATGCGCCCGTGGTTGGCTTGTCGCTGCGCCCGGGGGGCTCTCAGGCGCTGATCTGCAGTTTTCACGGAGAGTTTCTCTACGTCTGGCTGTCGTGCTTTTTTTTAAAAAAAAAAAAAAATCTCATTTTATTTTATTAATTTTTATTCTGTTCTTTTCCTGCTGTCAGTTGTTCACACACAGAGAAGGGCTGATACCCTCTCAACCCAGGAGTTGTAAACCGCAGACTTCAGACCGGCCCTGAACTATGTTCTGTGTAGTCTTTGTGTACACTGCAAGTCGTTCTTTTCTCTGGGGCCGCGAGAGCTGCCTTCAGGGTGAGAAGTCAGTAGGGCCTGACGCTGCTGCTTCTGAGCGTAGATCACGCGTCGCGAGGTGCTGGTTCCGTAAGTCCGCAGGTGCCGTGCTGGGGGGGTTAGCTGGCTTCTTCCTCATCTTAGGCGTATGATCTACTGCATTTATAAACATCACTCCAACCACATTTTGGAGGTGTTAAGGGAACCCGAACCCTACAGGCAAGAGATGAAGATTTAGTGCTTTCTTTTAATATGGTATTGATTTCAGTGTGTCTGAGAGCAGAGAAATGGGATATGTAGAAAGCAAAATAAACTTCGTAATTGCATGTGTATGATACCAGAGGGAAATTATATTTAGTTTTCACCCCATCACCTACTACTCTTTGTTAATATTTGTTCGTATCTCAAAGCAATTTTTCTTGACTGTTCCAGTGCTATTTCTGTTTTAAACAAGTGTCTAGCAAGTCAGTAAGAATGCTCTTCTAAATTCAGTAATGGCTGTTCCTTACCAGGTCTTAGCCACCTGCTGCAATGAAAATAACACGCTAATGCCACCAGAAGAATGCATCCCGTCATAGAAGGTTCACAGTAAAAAGAAGCTTCACAGTAAAAATTGAGAAATCAGAAGAGTGAGAGGAGTGCCACTGAACAACAAAACATCCATAATAAGCAGAAGTAGCCCATTGTGTCAGTTGCCTTAACTTAGTCATTCTTCTGTCTTTTCATATCTGGGCAGGAATTAAGAAATTCACTGAAGAAGTCCCAGAGAAGAGTGGGTGGCAAAGCCCATAGATCCACCTCTTTCACCCATCTGTCACTTGGCAGGAATACCCACTTCCCATTCAGTCTATGAATATTAATAGCTACATAGGATGCTGGTGAAGCTATTTTATTTCTGGGCGAGGGAGCACGTGACAAGGTAATGGCATCTTTGCGCTTGACTTTTCTGCCATAAGCACCAGGTATGCCTCTCCCTGGGCTCCCTCTGCACTAAAGTAGCACCATAACTGTCTGCAAATTACCATCTGGGGCTGGAATTCCTTGTGGTGACAGTTTTGCCCCTTGAGTTCCTTCCACTTTCTGAAAGCACGTGGGAAGATGTGCTAACTCCAGGGAAGAAATAAAAAAGTGTTAAAACTGTACCTGAGTGACATTGTAATTTCAAGTTATTTTTTTTCTTTCAGTCTTCTTCTTGTGGAGAGGCCCTGCTGAGCTGAGCATTCATTTCATCTTTTTCTACCTCACAGTTTTAGGAGGCCTGTATTCCAGAGCTACCCAGAGAGGAGGGAACAGCTGCAGAACAGCAACCTTAACTTGGTTAACATCCTGCATGCAATTCTGTGAGCTGCTGGGAAAAATACCCTTGGCCACCACTCAGCGAAATTCCTTCTTATTAATCTCCTAAAGTGTCAAGCCACTTGCACTCATTTTTGCTTATTCCAGTAAAACACATGGGGCTTGAGCATTCATTCTACCAGTTATACTAATTTCAAAGGAAGGTCCCTTACAGCTGCACAGAAGCAAATAATGGTTTACATGTAGAAAAATGGATGGCAGGCAACCTAATGGCTGGTCAACACAAGTCACCCTGATCATTAAATCTTGTCTGGAAAGATGAGGCTAGGCATTCCTGTATTGACACCAACCAAGAATCTGGGTTCATGCACTGCATGAAACGTTTCTAAGCGCTGGGAGGGTAGGGGATCAGAGATGAAGCACAGGGAACTCAGGAAGGGAGGATGGAGGGTTCTCAGGCTGGGGGGTTCTCAGAATTGGAGCTTAAAAAAAAATAATTGCAAGAAAACTACTTGTCAGCAATAAAATAATCATATACAAAAAAGACTGATGGGCCTGTTGAAACAACTGAATTTACAATGCTAAAGCAAGTCCTTTTTTATCCCGTTTCTGTAAGCCTTTTTAGACAACTAGGCCTGTAAGTTCTTTTACTAACACTACAGGTTTCATGGAAGTCAAAAGTATTCTAACATCATTTGAAAGCAAGGAAAACACTGCTGTAGGTAAAGGCAGTGAGTATCACTCCAGTTTGCAGTGTAGTGACTAGAAATTCAAACACAGGATAAACAGGCAGCAGTGATAAGTGTTCATGAAGTTACTAGTTTAAGATTGGTCAACAGAAGTAGAGTAGTTGATCAGTATCTTTGGTTTTACAATGTTTTCTTAATGCAGTTTCCTTTAGTGTGTTCAGAAACTAGTTTAAGGGGTTAAAAAAGAACATTTGCCTTATACTAAGCTTCTAAAGTTAAGTACTCTAGGCTAAATTTTGCCAGTTCTTTAAGAGTCTCTCTATTAAAGTGAAAATAAACCAGCAGCACTGAATGAGCCCTTTCAAAGTGCAGCTTTTTATTCAAATTATATTTCATGATTGCAAAATTGAAGACAGTGGCTAGAATAAAAAAACATTGAGGAAAAAGTCCTTAAAGTACTGAGTATGCTTTACCAATACTCTAGAATAATGAAGAGAGACAAACATCTTTCTTTGAGCCGAGTCCTCTTGACATTAATTTCTGTGTCCTCTGCCTTTTTGTGGCTTGATACTTGATGTATGAAGTCATTCTGAGATGGACTGAAGGGGAGGACATTGTGTGTGTGCCGTAGTCCCAGAGCTATGTGGATTAATGCTGCTCTGTATTTCCTCAAGGAATGAGCACATTCAATTTAAATATATTGAATAGGAACAAATTATTTCTTCTTTATATGGTGCCTTGTGTTGGGGTATCGGTTGGGACAGTTTAGCTCACTACTTGGTTAAGGATAAAAGCATTACTGTTACAAGTGAAATGATAATGTGGAAGTGGCTTCTTAAAATGGAACGTGTTGGACTGATTTAGAGGGTTCAGAATTTCAGTTTTGGAATAGAAGAGTGTCTCACCTTTCTTCAGAGTTTTAACTTATTCTGTTAGCATTTTCAAAAAGCCAAAAGCAGAAAATCCTGTCTCTGAGAGGAATCAGGGTTTAATATTCCCCTGGGTTTGTTGTGACCTCTTATAGATCTCAGTTGCAGAATTCATGAAAACTCAGTCAAAACAGTCTTATTCCTTTCACAGGCTTTTCTAAAGTGTTATGTTTCTCTAACACTTTAAGGGTTATGTTGTTCTAACACCAAAATAAAAGCAAATTTTATGAAAACTTCAGGGTTTAAAATACTTTCTTATAGGTATTCTCTTTATTGCAAGTACATATGTTTAATTGTGGTGAAGTGGTTTTATTGTTTAGTTGTGGTGAAGTTTTTTTAAAAACCCCACAACTTTATTGTCCTCTGGTCAGACATCCTCCACTGAAAATGTGATAGGCCAGTTCAAAGGTTAATCAGGTGCAAATTGTCGTCAACCTGTCTACCAGCAGGTATAGGAACACCTCAGCACATGCCATATAAAGAAAGTGAAGCGAACCAGTAGTCTAAAAGGAAGCATCATTGCGCTGCCTTCTCGTGGATAAGTGTTCCACACTAACAAACCTACTTTGTATCTTCTCAGGCTTCCTCCCTTTAAACTTCACTTTACTTACACTGCTTTGCATCAGGCCAAATACCCACCTTGCTGTGTCAGGCCACGTAATAACTCTTGGACAGGAAGTCTGCATGAAGGCATGCAAACCTCGACCTGCTAACATCAGGAAGAAAAGGCATTGCTTGCCCAGATTTTCACCCGTGGCAAAGAAAAAGAAACAACATGTACCAAAATTCTTAGAAGTGTATTTTCCAAGATGCTAAGTGCTGATAGGATGGCTTTAAAGAAAACAGCAGAACAAAACAGACAACAACAAAGGCAAACGGCAACCCTCTTTCTTCTATTTCAAGAAATCTTGAGTCCACATTCGTTTGAGATCACAAGAGAGCTGTACTTACAAGAGAATGGTTTAAATATGACAAAACCTGAAGCTCCTCCCTATGTGCTATAGGGATGTAGCATGTATCAGTAGGACCCTTGCTGTGCTGGTGCCTCCTTGTCTTCACCAGCAGAGCCAAGACAGCAGGTTGAGGAAAAAGGGAAGTACAGCTAATGAGCCAGCAATTGCTTCAGATATTTGCCAGTCTGAGGTGAACTTCTCTGCCTTTTTAAATTATAGCTGAGGCCTCACAGAAAGTATGGAGGAAGAGAAAAGGCAGAGGTAGCTAAACCACATTTAAATGATTTTTGTTTAAACAACCGACATTCTTTGAAGACACTTGGGTGCAACTTGGCCATCAATGATTGCGTTTAGCAAGCTGGGCAAACTAAGCTGGACTTGAAGATTTATTAACTGTTTTGTTTAAATTTGATTCCTACAGGTACTTAAATTCTTAGTTTATAAGCATTTGAACAGTATTGCTAACCTGTCTCTGGCTTTACTGGGACTGAAACACCCAGTCAGGATTTACAGATGACTATTTCCTTGAGCTGTATCGGAGACAAACTGACAAGGCAGTGCTCTAAGTATCAACTGAACTATACATACTGTATAGGCCAAATAACTATCTTGCTGTGGCAGGCCACATAATATACATACTGTATAGTTCAGTCACCCTATGAAATTAGAGGCAGATTTTTCAGTGTGGCAGAAAAAGTTTGCTGAGCCTTCTGATTAAGCTTCTTTTGTTCAAAGAGGGCTATGTACTGAGGAGGAAAGACAATGCCTGGGTACTACACTTCAGGGAATTGTTTTCCCTTTTTTCCCCCACCCAGATTTCATCTTCTGTTTGTATCTCTACTTTTTATGGTATTTGGTGTCAAATCTATTCATAAGCCAAGTGCTAGTTAAGTACTTCTGCGGATTGGGTTTAACTAGGTGAAACTTGGCTGTGTGTCCCAGGACTTCAGAAGCTATTGGAGATTTTGAAACCCAGGTGCTATGTACTTGTTTCATCCCTGCGACACTGAGTGGCTTAGTTGTGAAATACTGCATCTATTTGGAGCAGCCAACTTTTGAATTGAATAGCTTACAAATATATCTCTTGGGTACTGTTAATAATACTTTCACCTTTATTTCATACCCCAACTGTAAATATTTTCATTGTCTATTTGTCTGTTTCTATCCCTTCTTTCTCTTTCCCATCTTCCTTTGACCATCATTTGGCTCTGCCTGTTCATTGTATGCTGCACTGCCCTGTCCCAACTAATGCCCTATAAACTTTCCATCCCCTTGCCTGCCTCCTTCCTATTCTTCCTGTCCTGCAGTGTCAGAAATTGTACCAGAGCTAGTACAAGCTTATCTCAAACTTAGCCTTGTAATCAGATTCAAAAGATAGAGATAAGCTACAGTTGGAGCTCTGCAGTAAAATTTTGTCAGAGAAACCAGTACTTCCTTCTGCTTCAGCAGCTTGAGAGATTTCACTGAAATCCCTTTCTTGGAGCAGGGATTTAATTTTTTTTTTGTCTATGGGTCTGTCACTGAACAACATCTAACTTTTGAAGTTGCTCTGAATAACAACATCTAACTTCATAAGTTCCTCTGAATAGAAAGGGAGAGCTTTCTTTTTTTTTTTTCTTTTTCTTTCCTCCTTTGTGCTTCAGGGATTAAGATGAGCTGAGAGATATGCCTCTGCTGCACTTCCACACTTGCAATAATATAGTGGCACAATGTACCCGTTATATTCCCAGAAAGTTACTGCTTTGAGCCTCTTCCAGGGGGATATGATGGAGTTGCAAGAATTTGGCAGCATTACTACTGCAAAGGAAGTGACCCCTTAATACGTATCCATGCTGCTTTGCTTCAGTAAACGAGGCAGGTCTCATGGGACAGCTGTCTTATTGCTAGACACTGTCCTCTGCTGGGCTGTACCGCGCTGTGTGTGGTGTGGCGCAAACCCTCCAGGACACACCGTGCCAGACAGTGTCACCCAGCTTCGGCAGGTGTCACCATCAGTCATCCTGAGGATGTTGCGGTCCGTGAGCAGGAGGGTTAGAACCCTATCCTAGTGTGTTCATGTAAAATACATTTTTTAGTGGTTCCAGAAAACTGAGTCTCTGGGCAGGGGTAGGTCTCTGTGCAGCCTCTGAATTCATCCAGCTGTAGTGAAGGTCTGACGCTATGCGACTGCTCCCCCAGGCTGAGCAGATGGAAGAATCTCTCCAGTACCTTAACTCAGAACTGCGTCCCTGTTCATTTAACTATGCACTTGTCAGAGCTTTGTTACAGACAGCACAAAAATCACCTTGTTCTTCTGTTGTTTCAGCTGCAAAGCCTGGACGCGGTTTTCACTGCGTGCAGTGCAGGCACCAAAGCTCTCCATATGCACACTTGGACAGCCAGTACTGAGTTGGTTGGCACTCTACTCTGACCTTCCAATTTGTCTCTTCAAACATAAAGGCTTTGATTTTTATTTTTTAAAGCAAAAATGTACTGGCTGCAGTTGAGTGGCTGCTTTTGAGGTTCACTAGGAAAGCTAGAGGTCTTTTCTTTAAAAAGAAAACAAGAAATCACTAGGGTATCAGTTAGGAGTGGAAGAACTGAGGAAGAGAACAGCAGAACTAATGTGAATAAGATTTGAAGGATGAATGTATAAACCCAGTCCCTTGCCAACTCCACCCTCTAAATGGCATTTACTGCCAGGGAAATTGGATCCACCCTGGACTGATTCTAGCATCAGGAAAATCCTCCTAAAATAGCTCTGGGCCTTGCAAAAGTTGCAGTTTCCTCTCCCAGTAATTGATGCTGTGGTGACAACCTCCATCTGGTACTCATGAGTCGCAGTCACCACATCTGCTAAGAGGAAGAAGACAACTTCTTCCCTTCACTCAGGATCTCTTGCCATGTCTGCAGCGAAGGTCCTAGGAGCGAAAGATATGTTAAGTTTCTTAAGAGGAATGGTGTCCCCTGTACAGGCAACTTGGAAATGAAACTGCAGTCCCTGCTTACTCAGATTTTAAGCAGTATGAATGAAGAGGAACCACTTTAAGTGTACCTGGGGATTGGACTAAGTTGCTTTATTGCCATTGAATGTGGGTTTATTTCATACTGTTTACTAAAGGGAGACTATAACCATGGCAACATTCATGACACACTCTGTATGGATCTGCCAACACAAGATTCAAATTAGCATTCAGAAGACAACTTTTAGAAAGCTGCTTGAGAGCTGAAAAATCATGTTACAGAACACAGTCCAGATGAGAATACACTTCAGCATCTGCAGAATGAATGTTGCTCAATGCTTGCTACTTCTGCTTAACGCTGATCTCAGCAAGAGTATTTGTGGTATCATTTGTATAGATCTCAGCTTGAGAAGTGAGAACATAATGGTATAAGCACTCGTAGCCCGTGGTAATTCTGATTAGCCCTGTAACAAGCATAATTTTTTGTGAAGAGTACTTACAACACAAATGCTACTAGCCTTTTATACACAACTGCAGTGCAATGATAGTTAAAATCTTTTTTTTCAAGTATACTTGGGGGAAAAAAATAAAGAATGACAATTCCTTCACAGGATGGAGGGTCTACTGCTTGTGTATGAAGAAGAAACGTGGGGTGAATGGGGAATAAGGAGAATATTAAAAGAAACTCTGCTGTCCCAGGTTTAAACTGATAAACTTACTCTAATAAGTATTTTTTGTGTTGCATGTTGTGATGTTCTTGCAGAAATCTTTTATGTGGGAAATTATGGTCTGACAGAATTAAGGTGGGTTGAATAATAGCTTGCTGCTTCATGTCTCTCCACAGGTCACTTCTTTCTGAAAGAAGCAGAATCAACATAACTACACCTTTCTCATTGAGTCATGCCAGCTGTTGCAAGTAGTGCTAAACAAAAATAATGCCCTGGTTACTCTGTCTGCACTTTTATCTGTGGTTAACTTCACTGGTTTTGTTTTAAGTCATTTTTTCTTTTGTGTGCATCTTGTCAGATACCAGGGAAAACATGTTTCCATAAGTAAGCTTCACAAGTTTTGGAGATGTGTAGGAAAATAGAGAACGGCTTTTAACTAACTTTTGAAAGTTGGTTAGATTTTAAGCTGACTCTGCCCTTTCAACAGATGCTCAGAACAGTGACTGCACTTTACTGCCTCAGCACACCATCTTGGGATAACACATCAGCCAGTCTGATGGAATATTTTATGTAGAGTTACTACTTCCCGTGAGTCAGTGCTGTAAATGGCAATTACGTCTGCAAAGAACACAGCATCATTCATGTCCCTTGCTTGCCCTCATGGCTTGGAGTAGTACATTCAGGGAGGCTTATGTTAGCCCTGAGAATCATACAGCTTTATAGAAATTGTAGAAATGTTGTGTAAGATTACACAAAAGACCAGATAATTAAATATTTTGTCTGTGAAGCATACAGGTAGTTATCGCTTCCTAGGTGAGAAAACACACCATATTCCAGCAGAAACTCAGGGCTGTGTTAGCCACCAAAGCTAGGTTAAAGTAGCATGTTCAGAGTCTCATGTTCAAACTGACCAGCTCTCTGCATTCACTGTTTTCAATAAATTTGAAACTGGGAAAGACCATCCAGAGGACTTGGCGAAGTTAAACCATACTGGCAGTAAAAAGGTAAATAGGACAATCCAGATGACTGTTGGCTAGCATCCATGTGGGTAAAAAAAGTGTCATTGATAGGTAAACTGTTAAAGGAAATCGGTAGAACTAATGTTGGTCAAACAGATCCGACCAGTTTTATTAAACAACATGCTTGATAAAAAATGCAGTGTTTTTCTAACAACATTGCTTATGTAATACTTAGACTTCTTCCAAACAATTTGACTTAATGCTGCACGACACTTTTTATACATCAGGCTAATTTAATCAATATGACTGATATTCTGCTAATTAATAGAATATTGGTTAGCTGACAGTCAAATACAAGCTAGTAAATGGAGAATTCTAATTGTGCAAGTATATTCATATTAAAGTTATTTTAGGAGTTGCTTTGGCCTTGGGTTATTATTCAATGTTTGTTTTAAATAACATCAAAGATTGTACAGAATTATTAATTATACTACTAGATGGACCAAAAGATTTGGGATCTAATAAACAACAAAGATAAGTCATTGATGCAGTCCAGATGACTTTATTTAATAAGTTGGAGGCAAGCAGGCAAATGTTTTGTGGATAAGATTTAAGTAACTGTCCTGCTGTTAAGCAGACTGTCCTTTTTACCTTTACATTTGGTCTGCCCACCTAATACCAGAGCTGAAGAACAGAGAAGACACCTGAATTTGAGGGCATTTGGAGGTCAGTTAAGCATAGTGTTCTCAAAACTCCCTAGAAAACACAGCCTTTTGTTTTAGGGGAGCCTAAGCCTCCCATTTAGTTTCCTGACTTTTCTTGTATATCATGGCTCTGATCATCTCTAAAGCATTCAGTTATGTTACATGCTCACTTAACTTCGTTATGGCATCTCAGAATAATGCTAAAACATCCCCATGCTATAGATTTACTCTGCTTTTGAATCTTGAGCCAGTTGTTTTAAACACGTTTTATACCACAGATGTGTCACTACCTCTGTTGCCTTTTCTCTGCCTTGCACAGCTTTTTCACATGTACTGGTACAGCTGAAACAAACAGGGGAATAAAACCATGTCTGCAGATAATTCCTGTAGTCTAATCGTCAGTCACATTACTGGAAAGCTAACGCTGCTGTTGCCTTTTTCATCTTCAGAAATTTGTGCTTTGCTGGACCTGAGAAGAAGTGAAAATGCCGGTTGGAATGTTTCCTCTGTTAACAACTTTATATTTGGGGATTTGGAGGAGGAATGAAGAGGTGCAGAGAGATTTGTCAAGGAAGGTAACAATAAATGCTCTTAAATATGTTGCTTTGGTCATGTAATTCCTGGCTATACTAAGCAAAATCTCTAGGGACTACAAAGACAATACTAGTTACATATTTGGCACTGAAACAATTTTTGTTGGAATTTGCTTTGTCCAGTTTAGGATTCAAGAAATCTGTTGGTAGACAGAAAAGGCTGAGAGAAGGGCCAGAAAACTCATTGACCCATGGGGTGTGATACAAGGAAGTTTTTCTGTTTGGTTTATCAAACAGAAAAGTGTTTTGACTGCAGTCCAAAAGTATCTTCAATGAAATAGAAATTTAATACCTGACTTTTCCATCTAGCTGACAGACACAACAGAATCAGACTGCTGGATGTTGAAGCCGAACAGAACCAGGCTAAGAACCAAACGGTACAATTTTTCCTAAATAATGAGCAGTTAACCACTGGAACAGTTTAATGAGAGTTACATTGGGCTTTCCATCTCTAGTAGTTTTAATCTTACAAGGTTCTGTCTTAAAAGACGTATTCTATCTAAACTCAGAACTAGTTCAGCAAATCTCAGGAACCTCTGACAAATCAGCCCACATGGTCGCACAGGACATTGTAGCCTTATCTCTGATAGAGACCAAGGTAAGTTTGGTTCTTCCTTTGTTTCTACTAGGGGCTTGCATGTTTTGGGGTTTTATTTTGGCTGAGGATGCTAACATTTGTTCTGGAATTTTAGTGCAGTTGCAGCAGTTTAAGAAAGGGCATCATCATCTATAAATGGTACAGTGTGCAGGGGATCCAGACTGCATAAAAGCTTGTTCTAAAGATGTACATGGAGGACAGCCAGCCACATGTGGAAATTTAGCACTCCTTTTTCATGTTTATTCCAATTTCTGAGCAACAGTCTTGTGAATTAACAATGTATCTGGTGATTCTGTCTGTCTGTATAAGCTTGTGGTCATATACAGAAGGTAGAATACTGGTTTGGATTAACAGTCTCAGCTCATGTATTAATTCATGTATGTCTGTACTGTTTCAAACACACCAAGGGTATGTCCGTATTGACACTTGGAGTTTTCACTTGTCCAAAACATGCAACTTGCGTTGAGGCTTTTGTTTGTAAAGTGATACTTAGTCCTTCAAGTAAAAAGTGCAGAAGTAATTAGTAACATTCGCTTATTAATATTTACTGCAAAACAGTTCCCTCTGTGTGCATCTAAAATTATATCCTTGCTTTGCTGAAACCTTCCTTTCTGCAAGTGCTGAAAAATGCAAATAGCCCTCACAATGGCCACTTCAGCCTTCTTGCAGCTTGGGGCAAAACCACATTGGCAGATGGACAATGTCGTGCCTCTTGATGGCTGTGAAGCCTCTCTGAACTCGACCTGAATATGAACTTATATAAAAGGGACCTCTGTGCAGTGGCAAGAACTTGAGAACAGAGTATAATTACGTAAGAAATTTTTTTAAAAGTTGGGGAGCATGTTTCAATGAGATCAGCATCCCAAGTAGTCCCTAACAAGAATTGAACATTTGTATCACTGTTGTTGCTCGTTTTTCTTGATGACTGATCATCTGAATTTTTCTGCTAAGCTTCCTCCAAGGTGAAACCTTATACCTGATAGCAATCCTTGTTAACAGCATTTGGGTGCAAAGTTGGCCTTGGTATCCTGTACAAGTCTCCCAAAATCTTTAATTACTTTGATACCGATAAGGAACGGATATGTCTGGGGGGGTGGGGAGGAGAAATAGAAAAATCCCACAGCAAAAAGAGCCCTGTCCTGTGTTGAAGAAGCTAATGAATTAATGGTGTCAAGAAATGAAGAGAAGGAAGGGCCGCAGTAGTGCCTTGGAATCAGTAGGTAGTACTAGTCACCTGATGATTGCAGCACTGACTGCAAGGGAGCTGTGCTAACTGCTGCCTGTGGTGTCAGTAGCTCTAGGGCTTAGCCAGATGAAGCCGGTTTTTCACTAAGCTCACAAACAGTATTTTACTGCTGAGAAGATTCTTTATTTTCTTTTAAGGGTAGTTTTTCTCTTTTCTGTTCTCATTATACTGTCTTGCGTGTTCTTTGTAGTCTCACTGGTCACCACTCACTGAGGAGTCTCTGTAATGTGTCACTCCCTCATCCATCTTTGCATCAGAGCTGCTCAGTTAGACCCAAACCACTCTGGAAAGCTACAGGTAAGCAATGCGTCACGTTTCTAAGCAGGCCCTTGCGTCTTATGCCTAAACCTCTGGGCTTTGTGTGTGTGCCCCATGGTAAAGACTGCCTGGCAACTCTTACTGAGACAGGAAGCTCCAAAGAACAACTGTCATGAGACCATGTCATGCTACCTCGTGCCTCCGCAGTTGATTTTTGCCTTCTGCTGTAGTCTTGGGTCTCAGATGCTATTGTTGGCATTGCAGCAAAGTCACAAGGAGAGACCTTGCAAAGCAGCATGGCATTTGATGGTCTACACACAACTACACTTGACCATCATCCCCCCTTTTTCATGGACACCTGAAGAAACAAATGTTTATCTGTGACTGCGGGGACAGGAGGGAAAGCCTTCTCCATTCTCCTTTCCCCAGTTTCTCTTTCTGTCTGTCCATTGAAGGAGGTTTCTCTTCTGAAAGAGCCTGTGTCTTTCAGACTTCTGATGAAATTGTCCTGGGATACACACCAGCCTTATGTCAAAGTGCTGAGATAATGCTCAGTTGTTTGTAGCAGCAATCTAATTGCTCTTCCAGGCTGAAAGTATTCCCAGACTGGGTACTCTTGAAGGCTGTTTCAGCTCCATAGATATAATCTTGTTTCTGCTACAAAATGGTGAATCTAATCCGCACCTGAAATGCCAATGACATCATACCGACAAAGTGGCAAGCATTCCCCAGACTATTGTGCCATGCTTTTAACGTATGGCCTGACTGACACAGTCAGATCAAATGGTTTTCCAGACTTTTCATTATACACTAGGCATCATTTCTCATGTAAGATTCCTGTAGTGAGGCCGTATCTCCAAAGATAGCTTAGATTCTCATCTGGTGTAAATTATCATAGTTCTAGTTGACTTCAGTGGATTTGATAATTTATGCCATCTGAGGTTCTGCAGCTGAAAACTCTGTAACAAGAAGCAGCTGCTACTTTAATCTGAAAAATGATAAATGCCTAGTGTATGTCTGAATCTAGCTATCTTAATACCTGTTACCCAGCTGCAGACCACTACATATTGGAGAATTAAGGTCCTTTGTCCTGCATCTGAGTAACTGGGATTGTGTGCTGTACTTTATCAAGAACGAAAGTTGAACAGAGATTGCCATCAGCAACTCTGCTGGGAGATCCGGAAACCGGCACTCCCACAACAAAGCCTGTGAGTTTGGCTCTGATAGAAACGAGTCGTTATCTTTATACCAGCCATGAACATTACATATATTATGCTTATACAGTATTTTAGAGCAGTTACTTAGGTTTGTCACTTTAATGTGTTTTAGGTTTGATTTCTATATTCATCTTCAAGCTATAGGAGCATAGCGTAATGTTCAGCATCAATTTTAACTTGTAAAGAATATGAGATTGCATAGATATCAACTATTTATATCAAGAATATGGTAAAAATTTGTAAAGTGTTTCGTAGAAACCATGGTCTGAGGCCTATTCTAGAATATGATCCCATGAATAAAGTGCTTCTCACTATATGATGGAAGAAAATGTGTCTTTTTTATTTACGGTTCTTGATTTAACTCTGCACACAGAACAAATCATCATTCTAATATGACTGGAGTATTTTATGCAGATTTGCCTTTAAAGAACTATTTGTGCAATAAAGCATCAATTTTCCCATTACTTTAAAATTTATGTACAGTTGTGCTCTTTCTTTTAGTAACAACAAGGCACAGATATAAACACCACCTTTTCCAACAATCACATTCAATCCTGGCTAAGGCACACTCCACAGCTGCTACCCAGTGAGGACATTGAGTGAGTGACAGAAGTTTCTGTCCATGCTCAAAAACCATCGTTAATAGGTCAGAAAGAAAAAAAAAAACAAAAACAAAACAAATTTTCTCCAGCTTGTTCATCAGAGATCGCTGGTCAGACTGTCCTTACATCTTACACTCATCTAGACCTCAAAGCAGCGTTTGCTGGTGTGCATCGATGGAAGCACTCATAAATGAAAAATGCTGGATTTTGAGGAGAGTTAACTTCTTCCTTCTACCCAAAGGTCATCTTTTACATCTCTAGGGCTGTTTGTTTTCTGTTTCGTCTGCATCATCCCCTTTGTTTAATACCCTACTATGTACTTTAGCTAGTACTGAGACCAAAACCTTCCAGTTGTGGTGGTGGTGGTGCAGGGAGGGTAGGAAAAGTAGTTTTGCTTTTTCCTTCATTGTCAAATTTTCTTATAAATCTGTAAACAAGAATGAGTTATGAATCTAAAGAAACTACATTTTTATAGTCCCAAATTGGGAGTGATATTTTGGCAATATGTATCAAGTTCTACTACAGTGATGGGACTTGTAAAGGGAATCCTGGGCCAATTGCTTTGGACAATAGGTGCAGCTGTGTCCCCCGGGAGAGCCTGGTGTGTGCAGAAGCAACACACTTGGCCTTCAGAAGGCTTTTGGAAATGCAACTAAGTATGACCAAAATTACCCACTGACCCTAGGTAAATAAATCACTGTCAAGCATACGCATCAAGGTTGGTGGTAAAACTCAAACAAGAACCTCCTCAAATTTCTCTCTTCCTTCCTTTACTTGGTCTCCCAATGCCATTGCCCTCATTGCTCTCTGGCCACTGCCCACATATTTGAGTGACTCCATCTTACTGCAGAGGGACAACATCCTTGCCCATGCTGAACTGCAGTTGCTTTCCAGCTCTTACATTCCTCATCTTCTTGCCATGCTGTTCCCACGTAGTGGGAAGTGTGTGGAGTAATCACCAATGGTCAGGGAAAGGGCAGCAATGACAAATCAGCGTACGGAGATCACCGCCGCAGTGAGCCTGATGTGTGGTTGAACTAGTCTGGTAATATTATGCCCTTTGGTGCTGTTTTATGTTCACTCAGGGGAAACAATCAGCAGTACAGCCGTTTTTTCATTTAGGGTATACAGATAATTTGCAAGTACAATAAATATTTTGTTTATGCAGAACATATGCTTTAGTACAGCTTTACCTGCTTATGCAAAAGGACTGTTCTGCCTGTGCTTCAAAACAGGCTGCTTACTTTTGGCAGTGCTACTGTAGATAGGTGAGTAGTATATGCTATATGTTGGACACAAATACGGCAATATTTTGTATTGGTTTACGTGCCAACAAATTGATTTGAATGTATTTGCAGCTAACCAAAGCACCGTATCTAAAACCCAATCCTAATTATGGATATTCAGTTTTGCATTTGCTACAACAAGCAGACAGCATCTTATCTCAGAGATGGGTTTGGATGATAACGTTCAAAATTGAATGCAGTACCTAGAACTTCTCAGGTCTAGACAAAGGAAGCCCCAGCCACCAAGTTATCAGCTGGAGTCGTCCTGAGCTCCTACCACAAATACAGTTTTGCAGCCTGTCCGGCCTTTTGTAAAACTGTGAGAACTGAGATTGCTGTTCCCATCAAGAGTCTTCTGAAAACTTAACCCAAAACATTTGACTAAGATGAACTGGTGGGAGTTCCTCTTCAGCTGTGAGAAAAGTTGTCTTGTTCAATGTGGTGTTCATGGAAATGTGACAGCTTGGAAGGGGTTATAGGCCACGGCCAGGCTGGCAGTGAGGGTCTTTGGTTATCTGCAGCCCAGGAGGAAAAAGAGAGATCCCTTGCCTGGTTCTGTACCTCTCTTCTCCTTTTCAGATCACTTCCACATTATTTATCTCCACATATCATCTGGTTTACTAGACTTTGTTATTCTTCCTAGCAAAATAATTTTCTGAATAAAAAAGATTTGCCTCTTGGAAGGTGTTTATGCTTATTTAGTCATGACACAAGATGTAGTATACTCTGGGTGCACAGTACATCTACCTGTGCCAAACCAGACCCAGCACAGGCAAATGCAGACAACCTCTGCCTAAGGGAAACCCAACCATCAGGTAATGGCAGCGGCTTTGGTACAGTACCACAGACTTCTGTGCACAACGAGACACTCACAGTTTCCATCGCACATGGGTGTGAGCACTCATAAAAGTTCAAACTTTATTGAAATCCCACTTGCCCAGAAGAGCTCTTGGCTCCCACTCACTTTGTGGGAGTGAGCTCCAACTGCCTTTCCTTTATGTAAAAGGCATTTGCTTTGAAGTGTTTTAATATTTGACAGCCTTTTGACTTAACAATGTATCTTCTTCTATTCTGAAATAGTAAATAAAACCAGTTAATTTCTTTCCTCCCTATGAGTTTTTATGCTGTACACAAATTCCTAGTGTATCTCAGATCTGTCTCCCTTCAAACATTGAACAGTTTTCTGTCTCCATACCCAAATAATGAATACTACTAATTTCCAGAACATCTGTATTTCTATCAGGCTTTTTGCTTTGTTTTACTTTTTTTTTTTTTAATTTTAAGTGAGGGCATTCATACTTGGAGCATGGAAATCCTTCACACAATATCTGATCAGTACTTTCTGCTAGCCCTTATCTAGATGGATGACTTTTAAATTAAGATCCATCTGACTTCAAGCAGGCACAATTAAAGGCAATAGCAGGAGGAATCAATCTGAGATGACCTCTCCACTTTTTTAATAAAATTTGAACTGTATTTGCAGTTAGTAGAATAATTTAGAATAGAATTAGAATAAAGAACATATTAAGAAAATTAAAGTAATTTTAATTGTTAAATGTTTTCTACTGAAAGCAAGAGTTGGCTAACAGATTCTTTCATGGAGGAATATTAGGGCTGACTTGATAACACCTCTTTTCTTCCTCGTAATGTAACAGATTTGAGTGCACATATAAATTTGTGGAGCTGTAGTCTTCCTTGCTAACATTTAGCAATGCATATATATACATCTGATCAGTGTAATAACTGAACACATTTTGAAGAGGTAACAGTATTTCATTTGAATTTAAATGTCTTGTTTTGAGTAAGCAGCTATGTTACGGAGCTAAATCAGTCAGCTTAACAACAAAGGGCAGTGTGCTGATGAATTATGTATGTTATCTGCATTTTCTGCCTGCTGATAATTGACAGGTATCATGGCACCTTCTACAAACTTCCTGTAATTATATGCCACATGTCAAACACTGACTTTTGTGTAATGGTCCTCCCCATACACACATACACACAAAATGTTTTTATGTTTTATTTAAAGCTTACAGCATTTTAAAATTTTCTCTCACTCTGGTTTCCGAGCTGCCTTGCCACTCAGCCCATTCAACACTGTTAAGTTAATAAGATTTCCTGACTCTTCGTTTGTCAGAGTCATTCATTCAAGCATTTGTTCCATCCTTTATGTTTTATTTTTTTAATTACTTAGGATAAACCACTATCAAAGAGAAAATATACCTTGTTTAGGTATATATACCTAAACCTAATATAGTTAGGTATATATACCTAAACCTTATATACCTAAACCACTATCAAAGAGAAAATATACCTCATTGTTTAGGAGAGGTTGCCTGCTGTTTGGATACTTGTAGTGAAATGGCTATCTCAGTCATGGATGCCAAGCTTCTATCTTTGCCAACAGATGTATTTCTGTCATTATGTGGCAGCTTTAGGTAGTAGCTGGTTAAAAAAACTGGTGTCTTAACAGAGCTGATTAAACAGATAGTTCCTTCTGGGTAGTATGCATTTAATTCAGACTAAGTCCTTCAGAACAAGGATACCTTAATTGGGTAGCTCTGCAACTGGACTCGTTAGATGCAATGCTTACTGATTTAATTTAACCACTACTGGGTATCTTAGCACATGATTCAGAATTACTTTTCTTTTAATTCAGTGTCCTGTTCCTTAGAAAGAAATTAATTTGCATGACTATTATTATAATAAACCTGTGATAATAAACCTATAATTGAAAAGGAGTCCTTTACTTACCTGGAAGGGCTTTTTACTTACGTACCCAAATTTATATTTTAATCTAAAAAAATCTTATATTCAGTAAATTATATACCTGGCATATGTAAAAAAAGCACTGCTAGTATACGCTGTAAAAGAGTTCCTCACTCCATTATTGCATCCTTGACAGTGCTCAGCACCAGAGAAAGTGCATGAAACGAAGCCCTAGCAATCACAGAAACTAATAGTGCTGAAAGAAAATTAGATAAATATCTCTTTTGTTCTCATTAATCCAGACTTGATTCGCCAGCATCTTTAGAAACCAAAGCTATATTTTTATTCTGTATCAGTGACCAGGTTGGTTTTGAGGCTCATATCTTAGCAAAAGAAGTGATCTGATACACTGTTTAATCATTGAGTTAGAATAAAGTATTGAGCATATTTCTAAAGCCACTTTCATCAAGCAGACTTCAAAATAGGATGCCCTGGGACTGGTAATAGGTGACAGCCTGTGAGCAGTCCACATGGCAGAGAACAGGTAGCATACTGCCACGAGCTAGTAACAATTCCTGCTCTGTACCCAATTGAAAGACAAGATTTTGGGGAGGGGGGGAGGGGGGAGAACAGTCTACATTTTTTTCTTAAAGACATAATTCTTGGCAAAGATGTCTGGCAGTAGGACCAATCTGGCTTGACAGCTCTGGACACCTGAGTGCACGTAAGCAAGGTAACAAGCAGAGTTCAGATCTTTCTGCAGTTGCTGGCAAATGCTTATAAGAACAACCACCAACGGCCATACATAAATCCAGTTTTCAAAGACTTAGGATTCTGCTGAAGTAAACCCAAAATTCACAGGGACATGCAGAGGCACTCTGGTAACTCCTCTATTGCTACCCCAGCGTTGAGGCCATACAGATGATTCTGCAGGAAAAGCCTGAACATACTGCCTGCATTTTTTTAAAAATGTGTCTTTACACAGAAACTTGTGAAGAACTGCAATCATGGTTTGAATAGCAGTGGTCATGCTCCCTCTCCGAGGTGATGTTGCGGTGCCACCAATGCACGCAACACTTCTGACACAGGTTTTGTTTCCCAGCCGCTGCTCATCCAGCTGAGCCTGAAGCGGCACAGATGTTTCCCAGAAGGCTGGTGGGTTCAGTGGGAGAAGCTTTCCAGATGTTCTCAGATGTATCTGCAGCGTAGGGGGAACTCAGGAAAGTGGAGCAGGCTGGGGCGTTTGAGGGACAACAGCAGCCCAGAGGGGGAGCATCCCAGGGGTGTACTGCAATTGCTCTCAGAGAGGAAGCGGCAAGTCAAAGGCACTTCCCTAGGTTGGGTAAGGGTTGGGTTACTTTCGATAAAGATGAAATGTGAATGTCTTCCACTCTGTATCCTGCTAGAGAATAGTCCAACAAATGTTCAGAACAAAACAGGCTCTCTGATCCCTTTTCATCTTCACCTGTCAATCTGCTTAGCATAGCCTAATTTGTTTAGGACTAAATAATATACCTCTCTCTTCTCAGGAGCGGTATGTGTTTAGGCAAGTAATCTTATGAAATTAACAGATCTACTCCATTAATTAAGGAGTTCAGGACGGGACCTTGGCAAAGACCTTTTCTTGTCTGCAAACATTTACATCAGAAGGGCTAATTCTTTGTTAGAGCAGCGTTATCTGATTAATTTTGTTCAGTGGAGGTGGGCCCCATTACCTCCTCCTGGGGCACTTACGGGCTCCAGCTCCCCATCTCCCCACTCCCGCAGGGCTGGGCAGCATCTCTGAGCCCCGAGTAAGCACCACCCCCCCCAGCTCTGCTCCTGATGTATTTCAATTTGGGTCGTGGATCGCAAGTTACAGGGTTGTGGAGATTCAGGATCATTGGTCAGCCTCTGGAAAAGCAGTAAGTGAAGGAGCCACATTGCCAACCTACAGAGCTGTGTAAACAAGCAAAAATGTTTTCCCGTGCAGGTGAGCTGCAGCTGGAGAGAAGGGCTGTTTCTCCACCGACACACAGGCATAGATAGAGTTCCTGTGCTGTCCTCTCAGCTGCAAGAGGCTTCTGACAGGGCTTACACCTACCTCATTTTGTAGGTAGGCTTTCAAAGCGCGAATCGAAAACACACTGGCCTATACTTGCCCCTAGAGAATAAGCTCATCATTTCTGCTTGTTTTGGCACTGGAGTCTACCAACAAAAAAGGCCCACTGTGGCAAAACAGGCTGTCATTCTCATAGCAGACTGACTTGATTAATACAGTTGCAAAGCTTGTTTTGCAATTCAAACCTTGTCAAACCAAATCCAAATTTTCCTGGATAAATCCAATTGTGAATACTGAATCAGAACATACTTTCTGTAATTGCCAAGCAATTCTATAAAAATGCTCTTAAAGTAGGCTAGATTGCCTCTCTTACCCTTTGCCTCTTTGCATCCCCCAGGGCACCTTCCCAAAGCAGCCCCATGCCTGGCAGAAGAGGTGGGAGCTGAACCTGGATGTGCAAAGCCCCCCCCTCCCCGGCTTTGGGCTGGCTTGCAAGCGCCCACTCAGCCCTAGTGCTGCTCTGGTGGGAGAAAGGTTTCCTGTCAGCCTGGTGTCTAATGGAAAAGGACACCTTTCCTAGTTTCTGTCTTCACTTGATGTCCTCTCCTGACTGGTATGATTCTGTCAGATCAGTCAAGGCATCAGCAGGCTTTGCTGTACATTGTTCCAAAGGGATCAAGATTTTGAATTACGATTGCCATTTGTTGTGTGCTTCTATTTAATTAAAAAAAAAAAGAAAAAAGAAACTGCATAAACATTTTTTATCTCCATAAAAATGTCCATAGGTAAGTGCTGGAAGTGTTCTCTTCCTGCAAAGCTGGCAGACATAGAATCATAGAGCACATCGTCAGCAATACTAATTCTGAGAAGTTTGAAGACAAAATGCCGAATGTTTTCAGCATGTTCGGTTAGCTGGCGACCTTGATGTCTGTAGGAGCTTTGGGTTTGTAAGGTCTGATTTTTAACTGAGTGGCATCTTGAAGGGCTCAAACAATTCACGACAGCCCCCTCACGCATTACTATTTTCCCCAGTTAAAATAACAGGGTGCCAGACCAGGGTGAGGGGCTCACCAGCACCTGCCCTGTGCGCAGGAATGCAGACGTGTCCAGCACAGAAGAGGGAGACGTTTTTGAGGAAAGCTTTTTTTCCAACTAAAAATGCCAGTTGGTTAAACTGAATATTTCACAGGAGTGTCATGGTTTTGACGGGAGCAACACCACCACCACGGAAGTGTGAACAGCGTTCCTGGGCCAGGTGGATTTTGTGGGATAAGAAGGAAGGGGATGCCCCCACGCTAGTTGGCTGCAGCAGTTGCCTGGGCTGGGCTGCAAGAGAGGGGCTCCGGCTGTCAGACTGGCCTCACAGGCAGGCACAGGGGCCAAAGCAGCCCTGGGCAGTGAGCCCTCATCCACACTCACACCCCATGCCTGGGAATACCAGGGCTTCTGCAGCTTGTTATGGTGGGACCATCTCACTCCTCTTTTCTCCTTTTATTATGAAGAGCAATTTCCCACTCTCTTTAAAATGCGAAAGGCGTTACCTGATATGAGTGTAGAAATGAAAGGCATTTTGAATTTTTTTCATAGGCAAAGTTGCTTTCCAGCCAGGCTCAGGAGGACAAAAACATTGTCAGGCCATTGACAAGGACAAGGGCTTTCTGGAATTCTCCAAGCCGGCACTGGATCCCAACCACATTTTTAGTACTATACCTCACTTCAACAGAACAAAGAGGAAAGGAAACAAGCACCCTATCTCCAAAATGTTTCCACCCACGCCAATAAATGTCCTTGTGCTGATGATGCTCAGACTGGGAATTTATGTATCATTGTATTTCAAAGATGCACTTAGAGCACGTACATGTTACAACTTCCTGAGTAATACAGATGTACTTGTCTAGAGCTGTTTCTACAGCACATTTTTTCAACACCCAATTACCCCATACTTGCCTCGAGATAATTTGTGGAAAATTTCATGAGAACTGCATTAGCCCTGATATTTACAAGATGTTATCAGAATCAAAACAAAAATCCATTACATAAATACACAGTATGTCTGTGCTTGGTTTGTGTACCAGTTCTGGTTCTATACCATGCACAAGTCCCACATTTCTATTTCATCCTTAACTGTCATAGTAATAAAGCAATGGTCTTAAGACCCAATAAATATGTAAAAGTATGGAAAATTATACTAAAATACCTGTGACTTCAACATGAAAAATTGATAAAAATATTTCATAAAACCAGGAGATCATTAAAAACATCAAATCTATTACTGTATTTCCTTACTTTGGTATCATTGACTCAACAATGTCCTGGTTACCTGCTGAGGCAATGAAAGCACAGATCATGCTTCGCTGACACATTTCAGGTTTATTGTTATTTTTAATGAGAAAAAAAAAAAGTGAAATAAGGACGACGAGGTGAATCGAAGAATTGTAGTGATGAAAACAATACGGCTGTTCCGGAAAGAATAATGATGTGCTCATCAGGGAGAGCCTGCAAATGAAACCAGCCTGCTCTCGCTGTTCAAGCCAGCGATGGGACAGAGCAGTATCTTTAGGACCAGCAGCAAGTTTAACACCACGTTAGTACCCCTGCTAGAGCCTGCCCCTGGTCCTGCAGTAGGGTGAGCACCAAGGAGAAGCAAGCGTGCTGGGCAAGAGCAGCATGGGCAGGACTGCTCAGGGTAGCACGACTTTGCACAAGCCATCCCGCGAGAGCAAAGGCAGCCTGGCTCTCACACCCCAGCTGGACCCAGCACTGCTCCTTTCCAGCCGCCCGCTGTGCACACGCCATGGCACTGACACTTGCCCAGTTCCCCTCCCGGCACATGGCGTGCTGTGCAACCCGCCACACGACTGTCCCCGCGCCTGAAGCGCCCGCAGTGAGAGTCCCAGAGCTATGCCAGCACTAATGAAATGAACAAGCGAGTCTGATGCCTATCACAGCCCTCCTAAGGACTTTTTAATTTAAAAAGAAACGTGCAGAACCGTTTAATTTTGGCTTTACCTCAGTCAAACTTTGTTGAAAGCTCAGAAGTTGCACATCTAATACTGAGAATTTTGCCCAACACACTCATCTTCCAGCAGAGCCCGCTGAGGGTTTGGAACACTGTGAGTGATGCAAACAAATTGTCACTGAAACAATAACTACAGTGGTGGAAGTTGTAGCAGGTACTACCTAACTGTGCCAGCCAACCACAACAGAGCAGGTGAGAGGGCTCCTGTCTGCTTTGCAAGCACCTCTCACTGTCTTCTCGTTAGCTTCCCTCCTCACCCCGCTTTTGCGAAGGCATCACACCACATCATAAATGTAGAATAACTATAGGATAAGATCAGACCTGGCAATTTGGTATTTACTTGTGCAGTATGTGACATTCAAATTTGATTTTGACCCATGGCTTTTATTATACTACAAAACACTCTAGTGACGTGGTGGCTTGGGGTTCGACTCAAGTAAGGGCTGCAGGATGTAGCCAGTGCCCCAGCCTGGCCTTCTCATCCTTGCTTTGGTCTCTACATATGAAAATATCTGCACACTAGTGCAAGGCAATCATCCTTATGCAATAAAACAATCTTCCTTCTCCTTTTGCTTAGAGATTTTGAGAAGACCTGTCCTTGTGGAGGTGGGGGTGGGGGGAGAGGAGGTGGGGCGGGGAGGGGAAAGCATAAGTGCCACAGAGATGAGAAAAGTGGGGGTTTTAGTAGTTGAACCATCCCAGAAATCAAATTCTTCCCTATTTCGGTACTTCTTGCTTTACATGCACTGCAGGCACTGATACTAAGCTGTAGCACCCATTCAGGATCAGGTATGCTTGGCCTATGTCATAAGCACTGCCTTCTAACGACGGTGTAAATTAATTAGAAAAGCTAATATGCTATTTTTTAAGAGGAAAAATATTGTTTTCTTATCTCTGCATCACTGAAATATGAGACCCAGCCTGAACACTCTTTTAATAATTACATTGTTTAAATATAGGTGTTCTGGTCTGAATTGTATTAATGGAGATTCAGTTTTAGTGTAGTGGCTTGCCAATATTTCAGCAGCAAGATCTGGCCTAAATCACCAAATAATTTCCATTTAGGAACACCAATCACTTTCATAATACCTGACACACAGAAAAGCTTCTTAAAGGTGTTTGGGTTGGGTTTCAGGTTTTTTTGAGAGAAAAGTTCTTGACTTTGGATGGGTCCTGGGGAGTAATGAGAAAAGACCTAAAGCACGGTAGGTATGATTATTCTATTAAGATTTGGCATTTGACTTTTTCCTCCTGACATAGAAGTGAGGTCTGAATAATTGGTAGGGAAACTCAAATTTCATAGATAAAGCAAAGTAAAATACATTAAAATGACACCAAAAACCCCTGGTTATTCATAAGCCTGGTGTTGAACTGATGGACAAACTAGTGCTGGAAGAACTTTCGGCATTATCATTAAAATGGTTTCTGTTTCATAAAGAGGTGATCGTTGGTTGGCACTACATTCCAGGCCCACTTGACCTTTGGATGTTGAAACAAAAAATACCAAGCCATGTAGGTTGCTTCACACCTGACAGTGCTAGTAGGTTGCTCCATACCTTACAGTGCTAGAGTGTCAGTGTCTTTTGTCTTTCTTGCATATACATATATATATTTATATGTATATATACACACCCCCAAAACAGATCAGTCTCACTTGTTAGTTTGCTACTAGGATTGCACAGCTAAGCAGATGGCAGTGATCTCCACACACAGACACAGATATATATGTATACACCCATTTAAGGCCTAGTTACATGGTCCTTTTTTCACGTGTGAAGATCACTGACATCCACCTTGCTGTTCAATCACAGCAGCGAACTAACAGGCAAGATCAATCTGATGTATGTGAGAAACAAGTACACACTGCTGCCTCGACCAGAAGTATTTTAATGCTGGACTTGGTGTTACCCTTCCAGAGTCCTGCCTTGCCAGAAACCCATTGGGATGCAGAGCAAGGTGTCCAGGGACCACGGACTCTCCTAAAGCACACAGACCGTTCTTTCTGGAGACACAGAAAGCAGCTGTCTGCAGCAGCAAACCAAGGAGCTGAGTGTGGTGGTCTGCCAGGACTTGCTTGCAGGACGCACAGTGTTTGGCTGCATCCCAGCATGTGCTATAATCAGTCCGGGGAGAACAAAAACGGGCATCCTTGTCCCATTTCTTAAAGGGAATTGAAATTTTAGGCCCCAGTGAGCTGTGTAACATGCTGTTAGAATAAGCAGATGTGTATTTTTCCTAGCGTCATGTTTCTTTGCATAAACAAAAATATCAGGTGCCATGCTTGTTGCAGCACTGTTTTATATTTGCATGGTAATTGCCTAAGCAAATTACAGTGCATGAGTAAGCAGAAGGGGAATGGAGACAGAGCTCCTTGCCTGAGTTAGACTTTTCCAGTACTTGCATGACGTGTTTATCCCTGTGCTTGCCTCAGAATTGGATCTCGCTGACCCAAGAGCATGGCATTGCATTACTTGGCACTGTATGCTGAGGTCCCTGTATCCCTAGTTATGTGGGAGCACTGGAAGTCAAGAAGGAGCTGACTACACCCACAACTGAAAGCACCAGCTCTCCCCATTTCCACCGTACGCATTGGCCTTCATCTGCACAGGCTGAACTCACAGCTTCCACCCCCCGGCACTTACAATTGTGACCATAGAGGTAAAGAAACCACTGAGACTGCTCATGTCTTAATGGGAAGACGTCCTACCTAAAAATAAGACGTTCTTCCAACTACTTTTGTAATTGGGGAAGGAGCGGAAGAATTGGAAAGACAACTTTGGGGAAGAGAGACTGAAGTTATGTAGAATGTTCCAGTTCTTGAGCTGCCACTTGGCCACTGCTGAGTTTTGCAGTGATAACAGGAGGTTTGGGGCTACAGCTGACGGTGGGTAACACTCCCAGAAAATGATTAATTTGGGGTGCCATCTCAAAAAGACTTCCAGCCAATTTGAACCCCAAGGTTAAAGTAATGTTGTCCAATACTAACTTAGTGTCAATGATAATGGCAGTGGTGTTTATATTGTGGAAAGAAGGATGATTCAATATTTCCCCTCACAAGGTTGTCAAACTTTTCAGCAGCATTTTACCTGTTTGAGTGCACTAGTTTACATCTCTCTAGACCTGCATCAATAAAGAGCTCTCTTCTACCTCTCTAAATGCCTCTTGGATATTGAGAAAGATAGTATCTGTCACAAACAGCAAACTGTTAATGTTCTCTCTTGTCACTGTTTCACTCTCACTCCAGCCAACCTTAATCCCTGTTACTCCCTTGACTCTGTTCTGCCATGAGGCTTGAAGTGTGCCTGCTACTTCACTGCGTGGGGATAAGGAGAGGAATAATAGCTCTGTAGTGAAAATAAACAGGCAGAGTCAGAATCAACAGATGCATACACTCCCATCACACTGCAAAAGGCAGCTGACGCAGTCGGGCTCCTGCTGAGACCCTCTGCACGATCATCATCAAAGCACTCATGACTGGGCCCCGAGTTTCGCGTTGTATTTCATTTCTCAATTCTCACTCTTTTGTTGTTGTTGTTGTTGTTGTTGGATACAGCAACAAAACTTAAAGGTGGGAATAGGGGAACCCACAAGAGCTGTGAGGATGTTAACGAAACTAGGGAAGTGACTGGAGCAGGTACACGGACGAAGGAGGGTGGACAAAGGACTGTGGGAGCTGGTGGAGCAGTCAGGGAAGGAGCAACAGGAAAAGCTCCAGCCAGGAAACCACAGCCAGTGGGATGGGTGAGGGGCAATGAAGGAGAGACAGAGAGAGCATCAAGCAGGCAGATCTAGAAGCCATTTGGTCTCAAATGTGCTCTGGCACCCTCACTAAGGTAAGTGGCATGGTTCAGATGTCTGACTGCACCCCTAGGAGTAGCCAAGGTGCTCTGCTGTCCAGCTTACTCAGTCCTAATGAAAGCCTGGGGCAGTTCATGACTAGCTCCCTCCTGTAAGGCATGTTAGATGTGCACTGACAATTTAACACTGCACCCTGAAGTTGGAGAATTTTCTTAGCGTTTGGTCTCTCGATCCCAACGTTACTCCATGCACTGTGCATTCAAAAACTTCTAAGGGAGGTTAAGCAAAACTACTTCTGGTTGTAGTAGTCATATTCTCAGAAGAGAATATTGTCAGTAGGGTGTCATGTTAAATCTTTGACTTGCTTAGAAACTAGAAATGTGTTAAAAATGCATTCAGACTTAATTAGATGCGATGTTCCTGCTATAAAGGACAAACCTCAGATCTGCTTGCTCACGTGAAAATACCAATCATGCTCTCTTTTGGGATTTTTCTTTTAAAAAAAATGCCCCTTTCAATGTGTTTCTTTTTATCCCACCCCGTGGTGCAGCTAGCGATGCCCGGTAGGCAGTATGCTCCACTGGACCATGTTTCCCCTAAGAAAAAAGAGACAGATCAGGGCCACCCATGTCCATCCCCTCCCCCACCCCTACTTTCCCTGCTGCAAATGTGCTTAGACATGGTTAGGCTAGCTCTGCTCAGTACGTCATTTGTTACCCCGGGCCTCTCCATGAATAATAGGTAACAGAGTGTAAAGTGCACAGGTTGCAGTGACTCTTCTTCTTTATTAGTTACAGACAGAAGCAAGGAAATGCAGAGTTTTCTATATTAAAGCCTATACTTTCAACAGAGACATTCCCACAAAACCTCCTCTGAGTCTCAGGCAAGAAGGTCAACTCTTGGCCAGGAAATATCAAAGCAAAGTCCACACATGAAAGAAATTCAGTTTCCTGCTCCAGCCAGCTCAGCACGACTTCCTTAGGAAGCATATCCATAAGCTTAGACTTTCTTCCTTAGCCAATCCTGAGCAGATCCCATTCTTGGAAGCCACTTTCCGTCTGCCCAGGTAAGAGGGTGAATGCATTCTCCTCTTTTAAAGCAAGACTTCTTAACCAGGAGCAGTCTGTTCTCTTCTGTAACTGGCTGGAAAAAAACAAGTATCTGACAGTTCATGAAATTATGTGGTGAAAGAGCAATATGATTTTATGTGCAAGTAAACTTTAATCAATATATAATTGTTGACGTATAACCTCTGATATCTAAACCACACCTCCTGAAACCTTGATCCATGAAGATCATGAAACCAAAACCCACAAAACTTGTGCTGGCTTACCTGTGGGACCACCTGACACATTCTGCCACAGCCCCTTACCCGCAGGAGCTCTTGTTACAGCCCTGATTGAGTTCTCTGTAAGTAGTCACAGGGCTGATATATTAGATCCACCTTTGATATCTTACTTGCTTTCAAGCCAGCACAGCTGGAGTTGCACCAACAGAATGCCTGAACCTTCATGGACTTTCCTCAGAAACAGGTGCCCTCTCCGGGAATTATGCAGTCAAGGACATAGCTGTTCCAGTTTCCAGTTTAAGGACTGAGGACTTCCTGATAGGTGAAGCATTTACAGCCTTCACAAACAATTTAGCATGTAGTCACTCCCTTCACTTATAGGAAAAAAAAAACAAACCCAAGAGAAGTAAGAGCTGGTAAAAAAGATAATAAATGTCTTTTGGGGGATCCTTAGTACATCTGGGAAGCACAAGTCTTTCCACTCCCCCAGTTTTGTGCCCACCCTTCCAGTCTGGTCACAGCAAGAACTTCTTCCCCTTTACTGCATGTTGCCATTCTCCTTCCTCTTTAAAACTTGTTCGCCAAGAGTCTGGGGCTGGTGCCTCTCATTGCTTCACTGCCCAGGCAAGGCAGCTTGGCTGGTTGTTACTTTTACAGGAATGCCCGTTTCCCAGGCAGTCTCCCTACCTGACATAGAATGGCCAGCTGGGGTTGCACTGGAAGTGGTGGGGAGTTGGTAAAATGGAAAAACAGTGCATTGCAGGGTTCCTTGGCCCACTGCAGCCAGGGCTCCCTTTGCCCCTCAGTTAGACCTATGCGTGTTGCCTTGCCCTACATGCAGCAAAGGAAAACTGCTTGGAGAACAATCTTCTGTCAGCCAGTGTGTATTCCTTGTACCACCTTTGAGGAATGTGAAACTGTGTCCCCATGATTAAGGAAACCCTGGCACATTATTCAGTCTTACTCCGGCCCTACATCTCATGTTTGCCTATTTTATCTCTCAAAAAATAATTATGCCTACACGGTCTATTCACTGGCATATTTAGTTTGTTTTATCAAACCTGTTTTTCTCGTTACAACAGCATGTGATCCATCAACTATTTAATACAATTAAGGAAAAAGAAAAAAAAGAAAAGCAGTAACTCTGCAAGTTCAGTTGTGCACACATTCCAAGGCTGTGATAATATCACAACTCACAAGAGCTTTGCTTTTCTAAGAGAGTATCACTTTGTCAGAATAACTGGGTGTGGGTGCCTTTGGGTTAAACATTAGTTTTGGAGGGGTTTTTTGGACACAGCTTTTAATTCCTTTGCCTGCGTTTTTAAGATAGGAAGGAAGCTTCCTAGTGCCAAATGCTGCATCTAAACATGTGACTAATTACACCAGAGACAAGCAGTGCCACAGCTGATAGGAAGAACAAGTTCTGAGAACAAACGTGTCCAAGATCAACTCAGCATGTACATTTTGACAGCATGATGATATTTAACCTCCTTAGTCTAGAAACTTCCTTCCCAAAGTTCCCTTATTAGGGGACTCGGAGTAACTGTGTTTCACTTGATTAAAGGTCTCCCATTTGTTTTCCAGTTCTGGTTTGGAACAAGGGAACTTGGCCCAGTCACGCTGACCTCCAAGGTACAGTTCTCCCGCCTTGCAGTATTGATTGTTTTCCAAAATAACTGCACGTCCCCTCTCATCCTAAGCTCTCTTGCATACATGATGGACCAAGAGGCTCATTTCAGTGTTTTTATCTCTGCTGAATGCATCCATGGTAGAACCTGCATAATAATTTCAAAGTGTATCATTTGTTAGTTAAAGTGACGAGGCCTTATTTAAGGTAGTGTTTCAAAAGTACATGGAGTATTTTTGTCTCCTTTCCTTCCTGGCCTTTGCACACCAGGTATTTTTGTCTGATTTTCCTGTTGGCTATTGCATGCCAACTAACATACTGCTATGGCACAGAATATACCCCATCTGTCACAAGCACTTTTTAACAGAGTCTAAGCTGAATGTTGAATGAAGCCATACCTTATGTAGAGGAGTTTTAATTATTCTTCGGTCTGTGGAAGAGGGGAGTAGGGCCAGGATGAGGAGGACTGGGTTGTCAAGAAGATAGCTGGAGGGAATCAGAATATATCATTACCTAAGGGAGTGGTATCCTCAGTCTTCATCTACTTTAATTCTCTCACCAGACACATCAAATGGCAGTGCTGTAGGGCTTAAAAAAATTGGGGCAAAGCTGGGGCAGCGGGTGGCTGATAATGACAGCCTGTCTAAATGTCTGAGCAGCAGACAAGTGGAGAGAAAGAAGTTTGCAGTATGGGCTAGCTAAGGCGGAGTGACAGTGTATTTGTTTTTTATCTGCTTTCTTTCTTGAGTTTGGCAGCTGGTTAAGCTGGCTAGCTCTACATGAGCTTCACAATGCTGTTTATTAAATTTTTTTGCTAAGAAAATTGAAATTTGGCAATCACCTCAGCTTGCCCACAACAGACTGTTACTGCATGGAGCACAAAAAGGAATGACTTGAATGGTTCTTTCTTTATTGGCAGAAGGAAGAGGCAGCCACAGTCTTACTTCTTTCCCCACTTCTTGCAAGGGATCCACATTAGGAGTCAGCTGCAGATGGAATTCTTTGGGCAAAAGGGGACCTCTCTGGGAAGGGACACAGCTACTGTTCTGCCAGTCTCTCCTTTCTATAAAAAACCCCTATCTATTCCATGTCTGTCTCACTATTTACACATGGAAATCTATTCCCTACTCCCCAGGCAACTGTGACATGAGTTCCTCCTGCCCATTCAGCTCCTTTGGGACATGTATGTATACTTGGCCCAACAGCCCTGCATAACCTGCAGAAACCCTGCTGATCCCACCTCAAGCCCAGTGAGGCCAGGAAGTGCTGGTTCATTGCTAGGACCCCTGGCACTTCCCACTGATTGTCACAGGAGATGAAGTGTCCCCTCAGCCCAGGACTTCCCTTCCCTGGCCTGATTTGGTGGTTACAAAGAGCTGGCAAGGGAGGGGTGGTGTAGTGCTACCCCATCCTTTTAGCATAGAAGATACTTCCTGACTTAAAAAAAGCTCTTTCCATTTCCGGTGAAAGGGAGCCGGTGGGAAGGTGATGACTGCACACACGGAAGGGCGAGGTTGCTGTTACTCAGCTCTGTGTGTTTAAAAGCTAGGCTTTCAGTTGGGGTAGTCATAAGCCTCCACCTATAGACAAAGGAGGGAAACAGGCACTTCCAGAGACACATTCATGCTATTTAACAGACATATCTAAAGACAGCACCTCTGGCACATGTCTCATCCCATCTAGCAGAGACAGGAGGGGGAGTCCAGACAAGTGGGTATCTAACCTTCGGGTGGCAAAATTTAGTTAAGATTAATTCAGTGCCATATAGCTAAAAATAAACATGGGCATGAGAGTTCCCTTCAGATACCATCCCTCAGCTGTTCTACAAAGTTAATGTTGTTGGGTTCTTTTCTTTTTTAATGTTAACTATTATCTGACACCAAATATTTATTTAGCAGTGAAACAGGTCAGACCAGCTATTACAGATCTGCCTGTTGATTAGCAGCAGTTTCACTACCACATACAACAGCTAATGCACCATTCCCATCCTGTGCCATGGTCACCTTTAAATCAAAGTCTACCCAGGTACCATAGACCCCATGACATCCCACAGGAAGACTCGCAATGTTCTCTGTCTTCCACCACCCGTAGTTTAAACTGACAGCAGAGAATTGCTCAGTTGTGAAGGTGATTGGCCACAAATAAACATTCACCTTACAGTATACAAACGCTTTGAATGTACCCACCACTCCAAATTTCCACTCCAGATTTCCAAATTACTTATCTGTGATGGTAGTCAGCAAGTAATTCCTCACAGCAGACTGTTTGTAAAAAAACTCACCACCAAAAGCCCTAATTTCTGCTCTCCTGGCTACAGATCAGGTGACATTCCGTCTATTCCCTGAATAGATGCGAGAACACACACGGAGTAAGATCTACATTTCTTTTCTGGTCTAGTACCACAATGAACTAATGTCATGCAAAGACCAGAAAGGAAAACAAAGAGCGAAATGACATATCCTTCCCTAAACGACTTACAGTCTAAGTACAAAAAGGAGACAATGAGCAGGCACAGAGGGGAGCACAATAAAAATGGCAGTAACGGACAGCTTGTCAGGCAGTACACACTGCACATCTGCAGCCTGGCTTATTCAGGCCTCTGCAAACGTCATGGAAGAAAAGAGCTTGATAGAGGCAAGCTGGCATTCTGTAGAGGTTTGAAGTGGGCTCCAGAGCACCAGGGCAACATGGGCTTACTCAAAGCCGAGTATGAGGTTGTCTGCTCCTTCAGAGAAAGGAGTGATTCAAAAATGGTATCTTTTGTTGCCCAGAGTAAGATTGTGAATTCTCAGCAAGGGATGAAGTTTAAAACATACCCTCCCCTCCTTGGCAGTGCCCTTGCCCAGCTTTGGCAGCTCCCCACTCAGCTGCCTGCCACAAATCCCACTCCAAGGTGCCAAATTTCCAGCATACCCATGGATCAGATTTGGATGTTAGAAATGCCACTGGGTGCCTATAACTCGGTAACTATGACCTTCAGCATTACAACATCCAAGTCTCTCTGGCTATAGACCAAAGACACCAAAGGGCCTCACAGAAGAAGAAGCAGAGAGGCTGTTCACATACATTTTAGCTAGCAATAGGACATCAGTTTCTAGGCCGCCTCAGATCATGCCCTGTCGGTTTCCAATCTGCTGCACGCTGGATGCTCAGTCCCTCCCTTTCTGAAGAAAAGGTTTTGCAACAAGATCCATGGTGCAGGTGCTACTTTAAGCACAAGGTTCAAAGGTGTGCAGAACACAAACAGGCATACTGCAGAACGCAGTGGGGCCTGGAGGACTCCTGTACAGGAACAGGAGATCACTGCTAAATGGTGTGCACTAGGTTTGGTGAGGAGAGGCATTAGGACTAGACTGGCTCCTTTCCATTACCCTGTTCTTGTGGCATGGTGGGGAGAAGCTTTAGCTCATTACCCCACCCTATTAGCCTTACTTGCTTGCCTCCTGCTCTCCATGACCATGGGGAATTGGTGTCTCAGACTGGTGGGGTGAGAGCAAGGTGCTAGTGGCTCACAAGGGGTACACATGGCTTTCACAGACTTGGTGCATGGGTTTATTTGCTTCAGGTCTGGATTTCTGTTTGATCTTTGCAGGAAATACTTGTAAGAAGCAGACAAAAACGATACATCTCTTTTATACATTTGTACATCTCATTCCCTTTACTCTGCCTTTATGTGTGTAATCTGTGATCTATTTGTGTATTTATTTACATGCTTGGACTCACAGGGGTCCGTATTGCCCAGCTCAGTGCAAAAGCCAGGAAAACATGAGGTTGTGCTTAAAATAAAAAACATCTCAGTCACCCACAGAGGGGGAAAGGTTCCAACATGAAGTTATTCTGTTCCGTCCCTCGTTCCCAAATGGAGAAAAACATTTAAATCAAGCAAACCCATTGCACATCTGCAGTAACTGGAAGCAAACTATACTGAGGAGCAGAAAGCTTGGGCCCATGCACTAGTCAAGTAAGTTTAATATTGAGTGCAAGGACCTGACTGTGGGTCAGCACAATCCCAAGCACAACTCCAGAATGGGCAGAGAAAGGATTGAGAGCAGCCCTGAGGAGAAGGACTTGGGAGTGCTAATCAATGACAAGCTCAACATGAGCCAGCAGTATGTGATAGCAGCTCAGTAGGCCAACTTTGTCCTGGGCCACATCAAGAACAGCATGGCCAGCAGGTCAAGGAAAGTGATTCTGCTCCTTTACTCTGCTCTGGTGAGTCCCCACGTGGAGTGCTGTGTCCAGCTCTGGAATCTCCAGTACAAGACAGACATGGAGCTGTTGGAGCAAGTCCAGAGGAGGAACACAAAGTTGATCAGGGGCTGAAGTACCTCTCCTGTGAAGACAGGCTGAGACAGTTGGGCTTGTTCAGTCTGGAGAAGAGAAGGCTTGGGGGACACCTAATTACAGCCTACCAATACTGAAAGGGGTCATACAGGAAAGTGGGAAAGTGACTGTTCACCAGGGAGTGTAGTGATAGGACAAGGGTTGATGGCTTCAAGCTGAAAGAGGATAGGTTTAGGTTAGATGTTAGGAAGAAATTCTCTGCTCTGAGGGTGGTGAGGCCCTGGCACAGGCTGTCCAGAGAGGTCATGGATGCCCCATCCCTGGCAGTGTTTAAGGCCAGGCTGGATGGGGATTTGGGCATGGAGGAGGTTGTTCCTGCCCATGGCAAGGGGGGTTGGAACTATATGATCTTTGAGCTCCCTTCCAACCCAAACCATTTTATGATTCTATAATTCTATGACTTTGGTGACCTGGGAGTGGCTGCTGGCACTGATTATGAATGATTGGAGTTGCATCTTTCTGTCTCAGCCTATCACCTGTTAAGGTAGTGCTTGACTGGCCACTGCTTCTGTGTCAGCGTGACCCAGGGCAGAATATGATGTGTGGTACCTTAGCCTCAGTCTCCAAGGAACTTGTACACTGCTGGTTCCTTCTGCCTTTTGTTTTTGCAGTGAAATGAAATACATATTTCAGTAATTAAAAAAATAGATTCTCAGAGCATTCACATCTGCATTTTTCATTCGATGTTGCACTCCCAAAATGTGCAGAGCCAGCCCTATCTGCTAAAAAGGGGTGTTAAAGACTTAGTAAGGCATATAATTTTCAGAAGCCATAGACTGAAGACCCAGCAGACCAAAGTCTGCAAGATGACAGCCTCTTCAGGGTACATGTACTAACTTATTCAGGAATGAGCAAACTCTGCTTTATCCTGTTGTTCTTTGGTTTGCACAGAATAAACATTCCAGACTGATACACATCATGCACAAAGGCCCGTTTCTGGCTTCGGGAACTAGGGACTGTACTGTGTTTGGTTTGGTCCTAGACCTGAAAACAAAATGCTTCAATTAGGGTAATTACTAAGTTTCTGAGCAGTAGCAAAACTGAAATGCACTCTAAAAGTGACATTCAGGTGTATTCCACCTTCTCAGGAGAAGTGTAGGTACTGGGTTTTCCAGTTCAGTGTGCTCCCTCCTCGTTTGTGCTAGCACCAGAGTTTGCTGGGCTGTGCTATCAGCCAGGATAGAGGCTTAAATCCCTCTCACTCCCTTTTCTGTGAGGGCATACAGACTTAGACATGAGCCTCTTCTCTTTCTGGAGGGCTTCAATGAAAGGACAATTCATTCACCGGCTACTGGCCCTCAGCCCTGAATTTGGTCACCCATTTGGGCCAAATTCTCCCCTCAGGCATGGCCTAACTTGGTCACACAATGCCTTCAGTGGCAATCCTGCCCACTGAGCTGAAAGCACAATTTCATTGTTAAAGCTGACACAAATCCTGATGCAAAGTCTTTCCTTTGTTCTTTGTTATCTCAGAAAGAATTTCAGCCTCCCTTGCAGCTGTTATTTTTATCCAACAATAACAACAGTTTTGTGGTCTTTACAAAAAATTAGCATCTGCCAAAAACTTCTGCTTAAAATAGCACTGTACATCTTTTAAAGTATAATTTCTCTTGCATTACTACTTTCAGGCATCATGCTTAACTCCATGGGCTGTCTTTTTATGTGTTGATTTAGGTAGCTGCATTTCCTGTTGTGGGAATGAAAATAACACATATATTTTTTAAAACTACTCTCCAACTTACAGTGGACAAAACTGTGTCCCAGATGACACAGGAACAGCTCTCATTCCTTTTCTGGTATTGAAGAATAACTTACTGTGCAAGTTTTCCTATTGAATCAGTGACAGTATCTGTGAAATAAGGCACTGTTTGGGAATAATGAGGACACTGACATTTAAACCTTCATTACAGCAGTGCCTCTGTAACTGCAGCCATGTACCGAACCAAATACATTGCCTAGGATAAGGCCAGCAAAAAACCTAAACAAAGTAGCAAATAATAAATCCTCCCTGTATGTCCTTACATTAAAAGTGGGAGAAATCTATACATGAATTTTTGGATTAGCAGATATAACTTTTTTATCTATTTTATATAAAGATTTAATTAAATACTTCATTTAAAAAATATTATACAGAAAAGTAAAGTCTGTTTACATGCTCTGCTCTTCCAAAGTGCTTGAGATACTGTTAAGATTTGGGGAAATAAGTTAAGAAGTCAGGGAAATTTGAAGTTTAAAATGAGGTGTTACCAGTTTCTGAAGATCTTATACACACACACACACACACACACTTCAGGCTCATGAAAATGCAGAAAGTCCTTATTCTAGGGCATCACCATGGTTCAGATGTTGTATTATCCTTGTCTGACTGAAGTAACATTTTTCTTTGTTGATGATTTTTGCTGGCAGCAGAGGGGACTGGAAAATCAGTAATCTTAGGAAGATACTGAAAATGCTCTGTTGTCTGTGCAGGGTCCAGAACTCCTTGCTGATCACATGTAGAAACAGACGAACAAATATCAAAAGGGCTTTGGGACTATTACAGAGATCTTCCTCAAGTGTAAGTCAGGTTCCTTGCCCATCTTATTGAAGGGAGAAAACCTACATGCTACATGTACTTCAGCCAGTGGACTTTTGCTTAAGATGTGTAGAAAAGTGTGATGCACAGTGAGGAGCACAGGAGTCCTTTGCTCTAGTTTTCACTCAGTTGTGCTGTACTGAAGGCGTGCTTTTCCTTTGAGGATGTTTCAGGAATGGAAAGATCCCAACTTTATTTTCATGGTGAGGATGACCATTTGGCTTTTTTTTCTATCTGAAAAAAAAACCCCAACAAACAGCAACAACAAAAAATAATAATAAGAAAAAAGGATTCTTGGAACAAAATTGAGGCTGTAGTACATAGATTTCTACCTAGAGAACATGACATTTTCCAGGACCAAAGTGTGGACAAAGCCAGGAAAGCTTTTGCAAAAATACTTTATGAACACTATAGAAAAACAAAGTTGTAATTGTCATAGGGGTTTGAAAGAGAGTGACAAAATACCTTGACATTTAAAAAAAAAATAAAAGACTACTTTATGGGCACACTTTGCTTTATGGCCTTCTAAATCTGCCCTGCCTCTTCCTTTTCTGTTGCTTGCACTGTAACCTATTCAAGACAAGAAGAATATATATTATGATTCAGGATGAACCCTATTCATCGTAATTAACAACGGAACAGAAAGGTACCATTGAAGGGGGTGATTTCCTCAATAGGGTGGATCTTTATCAGGAACTGTGTATTTCTCTTCAGAGGAACCATTTTACAGAGAAACACAAGTCTTAAGAGCAGGCCTGGCATCTGGCACTGAATCTTAAATGCAGAAGAAAGGCAGCTCTGGTGTGTGGCAGTGGATGGTTACAGACTCTTCTGAAGAGACATGCAGGGCAGGAGAGGTGGAGATGGGGGGTGGGGGGGGTGTTGTGTGTAATGGAGGGGGTTAGACTGCACGGAGCAGTCAGCTGGTGATGACACCATTGAGCCTCTGGGTAAGGATTAAGGGACAAACAAATAAGGGGGATGTTGTAGTGGGAGTCTACTGTCGACCACCCAGCCAGAACAATGACATTGATGAGTTACTCTTCAAGGAACTAAAAGAGACCTCTGGATTATCTGCTCCTGTCCTTGTGGGGGATGTTATCTGGGAACACCACACAGCTAATACAAACATGTCCAGGAGATTCCTAAAGCAACTGGATGATAACTTCCTTGTTCGGGATTAAGGGATCTGATGAGAAAAGGTGCCTTCCTAAGTATCTTGCTCATAGATAGAGAAGGACTCGTGGCAGAAGTGGTGGTAGGTGGCCATCTTGGCCATGGTGTCCATGAAGTAGTGGAATTTAAAATCTTTGGCAAGAGCAGGAAAACTGCCTCTGAAATTTCACCACTAGATATGGGCAGAACAGATTTTGGACTGCTCAGGGATCTAATTGGTAAGGTCCACTGTGAAACTGCTTTTGAAGGCATTGGGGTCCATCAATGCTGGCCACTTTTTAAGTACCACCTTTTAAAAGCACAGGAGAAGGCAATTCCAAACTATTCCAAAAACCAAGCAGGTGGGGCAGGAGGCCAGTTTGGCTGAACAGGGACTTTCTTCTAGAGCTTAGGTGGAAAATGAAAATGTATGGCCAATGGAATCAAGGTCAGGCAATATGGGAGGATTACAGGGATGCTGTTCGCCTTTGTAAGGAGGAAATTTGTGTGGCCAAAGCTCAGGTAGAGCTGAGGCTGGCCAATACCTCCCAGTAAAAAGGGTTTTTTTCAAATACCTGGACAACAAGAGGAGGACCAGAGAGAACATTGGTACATTACTTGATAAGAACAGTCACCTTACTAACAGGACATAGGCAAAGCAGAGACGTTTAATGCCTTCTTTGCCTCTGTCTTCAACACAGTTGATCACAGAATCATAGAATCATTGATTGGCTCTGGGGCTTCAGATGCCTGAGGTTGGAAGACCATGACTGCGGTAATGATAAAATGACCCTTGAACTTTTGGTTGATTTGGTGCTCCATCTGGATTCATATAAATCCATGGATACTAATGGGATTCATCCCAGGGTACTCAAGGAGCTGGCTGATATCGATGCAAGACTTCTGTCAATTATTTTTCAACAGTCTTGGGAACCTGGAGAGGTCCCAGTTGACTGGAAGCTAGCAATCGTCCCAGTTGTCAGGAAAGGTAAGAAAGAAGAGCCTGGTAATTGCAGGCCTGCCAGTCTCACCTCAGTGCCTGGTAAAAGTATGGAAAAAATCATACTGGGAGTTATTTAAACACACCTAAAGGGTAATGCAGTCATTGGCCACAGCCATCACAGGTTCAGAAGAGGAAGATCCTGTCGATCCAATCTGATTTCCTTTTATGATAAGGTCACCCAGCTGGTTGACTAAGGGAAACCAGTTCATGTTATTTTTTGGGGGGTTCAGTAAGGCTTCAATACTGTGTCTCACAGTATCTTGCTGGACAAAACCTCTGACATACAACTAGTAAAAACCACAATGCACCGGCTGGGCAATTGGTTGAAGGATCAAGCCCAGAGGATGATAGTAAATGGGGTTACATCTGGCTGGCAGCCAGTCACAGAGCTGAGGCTGAGGCCCCCGGGGCTCCATTTTAGGTTCAGTCTTTTTTAACATTTTCATAAATGGCCTGGACACAGGACCAGAGAGTGTCTTAAGTAAATTTTCAGATGACACAAAACTGGGAGGAGCCGTTGAGGGTGGAGAAGCCTTACAGAGAGACCTGAACAGCGTCGAGAGCTGGGCAGTCACCAATTGGTGGACACGTGCTGGATTCTGCAGCTGGGAAGGGGCAACCCTGGCTGCACATCCAGACTGGGGGATCAGATACTGGAGGCCAGCCATGCTGAGAGGGATTTGGGGGTCTTGATCGACAGCAGGTTAACCATGAGCCGGCAGTGTGCCCAGGCAGCCAAGAGGGTCAACTATATCTGGTGGTGCATCAAGCACGGCACGGCCAGCCGGTCCAGGGAGGGGATTGTCCCGCTCTGCACTGTGCTGGTGCGGCCTCACCTTGAGTCCTGTGTGTGCAGTTTTGGGTGCCACAGTACAAGAGAGGCACGAGGCTATTGAAGAGTGTCCAAAGTGGGGCAATGAGGATAGGGAAGGGTCTGGAGGGGAAGTCTTATGAGGAGAGGCTGAAGTGCCTTGGTTTCTTCGGCCTGGAGATGAGGAGCCTGAGGAGAGACCTCACTGGGGTCTATGGCTTTGTGACAAGGGGGAGAAAAGGGGCAGGCGCCAATCTCTTCTCTTTGGTAATCAGGGCTAGAACTTGAGGGAACAGATTGAAGCTGAGACAGGGGAGGGTTAGGCTGGATATTAGGAAGAGGTTATTTACTGAGAGTGTGGCCAGGCACTGGAACAGGCTCCACAGAGAAGTGGTCATAGCACCAAGCTTGACTGAAGTCAAGAAGCATCTGGATGATGCACTCAGTCACATGCTCTGACTTGGCTGGCCCTGTGTGGAGACAGGAGTTGGACTTGATGATCCTTATGGGTCCCTTCCACTTTGGATATTCTGTGATTCTGTGATCCTGTGATTCTCCGCTGCACAGAACTCCATGGCATGCAGCCTGGCAAACCAGCATTTGCTGTACAGATCAGAAAAGGACATACAACAGTGAAGACAGCATACTAATAACCCAAGTTCCCATTAAGACTTGGTGATAATAAAGGCAGAAATCCTTTCCCCTCAACTGGCTGTAAAAAACCCCATCCAAACAAGTCATCTCAACTCTTTCCCTGTTGTCAATGTTGAGTGACAGGCACTCTAAAGGCTGTTTTATTCTTCCTCTTATGGATGCATGCACTAGGATAACATCACTCACCTTCTGAAATAAGTTTTGAATTGAGACAGGTTACAGTGCTAACACTTTGTCCCTTCCAGAGAGATTAGCAGCTCCCAATTAAAAATGGCAGCACTGACATGATGGTAGAAGCATATGTGAGAATGCTGAAGGAAAACAACATTTTTTGGCTACTAGTCATGTGAGTCTGCTTTGGGAGGCTGTGGGTAACATGATAACACAAATGCCAGTCATTTCCAGAGCCTGATCTATACCCACATTCCCTCTCTGACTAGCCAAAAGGGAGCTGTGCTGGCTGTAGTAACAGCAAGCTATTTTTGCCACGTAGCGTGAAAGGGCAGGATGACAACTCTCTGGCTAGCTGCAGAATTAACATTCTCTGTTAATGGAGTGAATGGCAACACAACAGACAGAGCAAATTTGCCAAAGAATTCATTACAGTGAATTACTGTGGTGTGGATTGCCTGGCTGTATAATGATTCCTTTGTTAGGTGTAAGCTGCACATCCCTACATGAGAGGTTGGAGCTAATGTTTCACCATTTCAGATTTTCATCTAAAAATGAGATTGCAACACAGACGTAAACATTGCCTTTTTTTTTTCCAAAGGAGCATCTAACTCTTAGCAGAGGGGCACACTGCCTCCTTTGCCATTGGAACGTAGAAGTTGCACTGCAAGGGAATTCCTAGTGAGGTTCTTTTTGCATCTGCCAGTCATATACTTCTTCTTAGATGTATCTATTAACCTGGTTTTGCTCCACTGAAGTCAGAGAAATAATTCCAGCTTCTCACTGATGCAGAGGCAGTCAGACTTTTCTGGCTGTGACATTAGCCTTCAGACTGCCTGCTCAAGCAAGTCCCACATCATTAAGTAGGTTTTGGGTTGGGTATATTTTGTACAGAAAAAAACCCTACACTGCAGGGAGGGGGAGGTGGCTTTGCAGTTAAAGCTCCATCACTGGCTTAAGGCCTCTTTGTGCTAGTGTTCAGGAGATTTCAGGGGATAAGCAGCCATAGTAAGCCAGTAGCTCTGGATGAATTGGACTGGGAGATCCAGGAGCCCAAGGGCTGGATTTATTGTCCCTTTTCATATACAGTGCGTGGGCATGGAGGGAACAATACCCTGGTGGAACGAGATCCCTGCACACTGTAGCCATACATAAAACTTAGAGCGGCCTTGAATGATGAGCACAGTTAGAGTCTGGGCTGCAAAATCCTCTCCAGATAACATAGTTCTATTCTGCAGTGTAACCTAAATTCTGCAATATAAATGCAAAGTGAACATTTTCATATAGACGTGTCTTTACGTAAGTATATAGCTGGGCATGGTTCAGCTTTAATATACCATTGATATAATCACCAATGAGAAACAAAAACTGGCATCTGATGACCCTGTAATTTCAGAGATGCTGTAATCAGAACAAGAAAGGTTATATGGAGAGCTTCAAAGAATCTTTCCCATTCCAGAATCAGATCTCTCGCTGATACCTTAGTTCCTCCTCTGAATAATAATGCTGAAGCTTTATTAGTTAATCAATAAGACATGATACAGGGTATGGTTATCATAAGATAATCACACCCTGGAGCATTTTGAGGCATAAGCCTTATGCCTCTAATCAGATTGGGGTGAGATTATCTTTTGATAACCACACCCTTGGGGACTGGCTCATTTCTATTATGAGAAAATTTTATGGTTGGGGGAAATGTGCTTTTCTGCTGTAGAAAAATGGAAATGGTAGTTTAGAATTAGCAGCCATTTCTCCCAAGCTGAAAAATAAGCTTTCCTTTTGGAATACTCCAGGGAATTTCCCCACTATCCATGCTATTTTAAGGCAAAAAAAATTTCTAAACAGGTGACATTCTTGGGAGTCAGTTTTAACCTACCATATATATCAATATAGATAATATACACACACACACACATCAAAGAGGCACGCTGGAAATAAATATCCAATGACAAGTTGGCTGTAGAGACGCAAAACAAAGGCAGACATTGCCTTGTTGTCTTTAATAAAACAAATATAAGGAAAAGGCTGTCTAATTAGGTATTGTTTCTGATGTTGTGTATGCCACACATCATATGTCTGTTTATATACATTAGAAGCCTACCTGCTGTTCGATTTGTTTACTCTTTACTAATAGGAAATCGCAATGTTGATAAAAAATTCATTAAAAAAAAAAGAAAGAAAGAAGAAAATAGCACATTGCACTAAACCAGGAAACAACCTTTCCAAAGTATAGTGATTAGAAGTAACCAGTGCACTTGGGTGTGTACTTGACAATGTACACATACACTCTGTTTTTATAAACAAACTAGCTGTAAACAGTTTTAACTATTTTGGAAGTGCTTTCTATGGGTCCTCATAAGAAGTACCAATGAAAAAAGTATCAAAATTGCAATTAAAGGTTTATGAATACACACGCACAATCAGTCCACAATTGGTAGTGATAGAATTCAGTGATTTTGCTGAATAGGAGTACCATTGGTAGGAGGACATCAAATAGTAATAATTACAGGGCTTCACACTTAACCAGGTTTTTTTTATCATTGGAAATCACCTCTGCACTTCCCCCCCCATCCCCCCTGCCCCGCTGTGACAGTCTGGGAAAGGCAGGCACAATGAGGTCAAACAACTAGTCCCAATTCACCCAAAGCCCCAGTGACAGACCCAGAAGCAGAATCATAATCTCAGTGTGAAGGACACTTCTACACCATAACTTGCCATGTGTCTGCGTCAGGGTTCTTGTTTATGCCTACTCACATGAAAAACTTCCTCCAGCATGAATACATGAACTGCCTTCCTGAGGAAACACTGAACATGAGCTTTACTGAAGACAACAGAGAACACAAGAGGTGACCAGTGACCTTTCAAAGACCCAGCTGATGAGAAGCCTCCAAATCCAAGAGAAGGTGTGGCAACACAACACATGTTTCACAGACCATGGCCCTACTTCTACCACATACTTCTATGCTCACCTCCATTCTCTGCTGGTTAGCTTCCTAGACTTTGCACTTTGTACATTTGTGTGGTTCTTCTTCCATAAAATGAAGGAAGATATTTTTACATGGGGATTTTCCTTGCTGTTCCCTCCAGCACACACATCTTTCCTATCTCTAGTTGCTGACATTACTTTTAACCATAGCTGTTGGCAGAGTCCAATAGCATGAGAGTATGTGATCACTTAGAAATGAGAGCAACTACCAAAACTATTACAACCAGCTCAGGACCTTTTGTTGACCTACAAGGAAAACACTTTTTTTCCCTCTGTAATTCAACATGGAGCTATTTTGATTATTATGGTATTTCCGAATAGAGAAGGACTCATGTGAAAATGGGATGGTAGGTGGATGCCTTGGCCATAGCAATCATGAACTGGTTGAGTTTAAAATTTTCACTGTAATGAATAAAAAAAGACAGCAGAGTTTCTGTCCTGGTCTTCAGGAGAGCAAATTTCAACCTATTCAGGAAGCTGTTTAGCAGACTACTCTGGGAATATGCATTTGAGGGCTTAGGAATCCATTTGAGGGCCTAGGAGCCATTGTACTCAGCTCTGAAAAGGCTGCACTTTGAGTACTGTGTTCAGTTTGGGGCCTCTCACTACAGGAAGGACATTGAGATGCTGGACCGTGTCCAGAGGAGGGCAATGAAGCTCGTGAAGGGTCCTGAGCACAACTCTTGTGAGGAACAGCTGAGGGAGCTGCACCTTGAGAAAAGGAGGTTGATGGGAGACCTCATTGCTCTCTACAACCACCTGCAAGGAGGTTGCAGAGATGTCGGTGTTGGTCTCTTCTCTCAGGTGACAAACCACAGGATGAGAGGAAATGGCTTAACATTGCATCAGGGCAGATTTAGGTTAGATATAAGGAAGAATTTCTTTACTGAAAGAGTTGTCAAGCATTGGAACAGGCTGCCCAGGGATGTGGTGGAGTCACCATCCCTGGAGGTATTTAAAAGGAGTGTAGATGAAGTCCTTAAGTACCTGACTTGGAGTTGGACTAGTCAGGGTTAGGCTATGGTTGGACTTGGTGATCTAAAGGGTCTCTTCCAACCCGGGTGATTCTGTGAAATTCTATTCTGCACCTGCTGATCAGTCTGTAAGAGCCACCTTTTAGAAGCACAGGGGCAGGTAATTCCATTGTCATGCAGGTGGGGCAGAAGACCAGCTTGGCTGAACAGGGAACTCATTATGGAGCTCAAGAGGAAAAAGAAATTAGATGATCTCTGGAAACAAGGTTAGGCTTTGCAGGAAGGTTACAGAGCTGTAGAGGAGACCTTGCAGAGGGTTCTGGATTTACTGGAGCACTCATTGCTCCTTGCCGCTTCCTGAGGAGGGGAATTGGGGAGAGAGGTGCTGAGCTCCTCTCCCTGAAATCCCGTGATACAACACATGGGAATTGTTCAAAGCTGCACAAAGGAGGTTTAGACTGGACCTTTATTTACCAAGAGGGTGGTCAATAGGCTTCCTAGAGAGGTGGTTGATGCCCCAAGGCTGTCAGTGTTTGGACAACGCCCTCTCTAACTTCTAGTCAGGCCTGAATTGGTCAGGCAGCTGCACTACATGATTGCTGTAGGATCCTTGCAACTGAAATAGGTATCCTCCCCTTCCCTTCCCTTCCCTTCCCTTCCCTTCCCTTCCCTTCCCTTCCCTTCCCTTCCCTTCCCTTCCCTTCCCTTCCCTTCCCTTCCCTTCCCTTCCCTTCCCTTCCCTTCCCTTCCCTTCCCTTCCCTTCCCTTCCCTTCCCTTCCCTTCCCTTCCCTTCCCTTCCCTTCCCTTCCCTTCCCTTCCCTTCCCATCTTTTCTCTTTTTTTCATCTTTTTTTTTTCTTCATCTTGACTCTGATCTGTTATACTAGAGGTCTAGATAACTGCAGTGCTACTGAAATTGGTGGAATATGTGGAAACCCATAAATACAGGATGATCAGGATTACTCCAAAGAGGTATAAGCAGCAGGATCAGGCCTAATACTTAGAAGCTTAACAAAAAACCCTTCAGAGTTAATGAAAAAAAAAACCCAACCCTTCAGAGAATCCAAGCAGTCAAAAGACTCTTTTTTTCCCCTGTCTTAGAACACTGAGCTTTGAGCCTGTGTCTGATTTCTGTCCCTCTGTAGTCACACTCACACCAGTAGAAGGAAGTGTGCAGCGGAGTCTGTAATCACCCAGATTGTTCTGTGCCATTGCTCTGAACATACTTGCAAGCACAGTGAAGATCAAAGGGTGTCATGGCCGTAACACTTCAGTGATGCAGCGTCTGTGTGTGTCTGGAGCATGTGTTAACAGTGCAACCCTGACCAGTCGTAACTGCTGCCCTTAAGCCTCCGAACTGCGCAGGCTTTACTCCTGTGGTTGCATCTTCCAGCTATAACTTCTGAAATATGTTTGAAGGCCACTTTAAGAAAGTAATCCCAAAAGGCTGCCAGGGCCCTTCCATTTTGTCTCAGGGGCATGTTGCTGCAAGTGTCCAGTGGGGGGAAGGGGATGTGTTGCATCTGAACCCTGTCAGGCAGAGCCTATCACAAGACCGCGGTCCTTCTGTCCCTAAGTCCCAGCGATTCTGATGAAGTTTGGCATCTGTTAAGTGTTCTCAAAACCTCCTATTTATAGGGTGATTAAAACCCTCCTACTTCATAGTTTGCATCAGGGGCTGTTTATTGTATAAAGAAATAGTTTTATTTTTTAATTGACGGGTCTCTGTGATTGCAGCACAGCTGGAAGGTCACTGTTTGGAAACAGAAAATAAGACATATAGGTCCATGGTGATCTTCTGAAGAAGATCATCAGCTAATCATAGGCTGTCCCAAAGCCCACCAAAGTCAGCAGGACCCTTTCCATTGCACCCAACGAGAGAACTCTGACAAATCAGGCATGACACTGAGGAGGTACAACAGAAAAGTTCAGCCCCTCCCGAGGAAAGGTCAGTATTCACCTTACACTAGGTGAGTTGTGACAGGCATTTGGACTGTCCTGCCAGATGTTCCCAACAGCTTCGTAGCTTGCAACAGGGACCAGTCTCTGCCTGGTCACCTTGCACAGCTGTCCGTGGCTTGTTCGTAGCCCCAGCTCCTGAGACTGCTCTGCCTTCTCCACTTCAGCTTGCCTTACTCCCTGAAGTGGAAAGTGCTGACAACTGAGCCTGCTGCTCTGTCCTGGGGATATGTCTGAGCTGTCGTTACACCAGCTGCTGGTGTTGTAAATGGACAAGGCTGTAATGGAGCCAAAATCTGGGCTACGAGTTGTCCAATTAGCTAAATAGACTTGGCTATAAAAGAACAAAGACGGCAAGGGGACCGTCTTCAATACGCATGCTGAAGCTGCAGTTCACATTTGTGAGCCCTAAGTCTTTTCTTCTTTTTGTATTATTACAGTATGAATATTGGAGTATTTAGTTTTAATTCCTTGTTGACTGTAATACCAGAAAAATTGAAATTAACTTGCATTTGTTTGCCAGCTTTGTTTTGGCAAATAGTGGCACAACCATTTTTAAGGCGAATGATAAAAAAGACATTTTGGCATCTTAGACATGTATTAATCCAACATAATTTGGAGATTAACGATTATTTATTAGCCTGTGCTCCGTTTACTGATTGGCTGGCTTTGTAACAGCACAGCAAGCATGCTGAGCCACATCAGCATGGAACGTTTTAGTTCTTTTTTTTTTTTTACAAACCACCAATGGATGAAAAGGTAAACTAGAAATAAAAGGTCATCTCATGCAGAAAAGTATCAGAAGCACTTCCCAAGCTACGTACCAGCACCTGCTTATTATCAAAGATGCACAGACACAACTATATTTTCAAATCAATCTAAACTTATGAAATACAGATGCCAGAAATTTATATGAATACAATGAGGAGGAATTAGGCTGTTATTGGTCTACTGGTAACAATAAGCATACCTTGACCACACACCATCAAAAGAATTATTGGAAACTCACTTATTTAAAAAAAAAAAAAAACCACCACTGTGAACATTTTAAATGTCATTAAAACTGATTTACAATACATAGATGAAACTCTAGGGCAACAGCAACATTGTTTCTCTGGGAAATAGTGTACCTGCAACACAAAAGCACATGAAAGGGAGGAGGAAGAAAAAAAAACCCCTAAATATAAAATAAGTTCTATAGGCAATACAGTAATACTCACAGGTACCATGAAGGTTTAACCAGTGAAGATTGTAGATTATCTGCATAAGAAATGTATGCCAAAACATGCTTGCTCCAAATTCTTGCCATTAAAATTTTATTAGACCTCGCACCATTACAATCTAATATACTGATTAAATGTCTGTGGGTGAGAAATAAAATACGTTTTTTGTAAACACTGCAGTGCATTTATCAGTGTAGTCATTTTCTAAACTGTCAGATTGGCAAGTCAGATCTGAGATTTTTCATTTAAATAATACACTGGAATGTCTCCTACAACAATTTTTGTCTATTAGATGAATAATACATAGAGTAATTGTTAGCATGAGACTGAAAAGGACAGTAACATTTCTATCTAACCTCCATGGAGATCTAAAAGCACTGAAGGTACCAGAAAACTTCAGGAAAAAATACGGTCTTAAAGGGTGAGGCCATCATTTTGTCCTTGAGTCTCTCTGAATTACATGGTGTCAGTTTCGTACCGACTGGACATTTCATACTTCTTATTATGTGAAAAGTTCAGCATCACAAACATGTCTCTCCCAGGTATTAAACACTAGACAATTTTTTTCTTCACTCACAGCCATTTGCAGTGTGAAAGCAGATTCCTCTTTCCTGCTGCACTCCCAGCAAACATCAATCGTGCTACTTGCCTTGACAACATCTCTTCAGAATGCACCTTTTTCAATATGTTTTTGCATTTGTATGGAATTACCCTCTTCGAGGAAGACTATTCCTTCATTTCAATGTCAAGGAGAAATTCCCTTGCCCTGTTTCTTATAAACTGCCACTTAGATTGGCATTGCTTCAGAGGCATAGTAATGGTTGTTCACCCAACCTAAAGGATAAAAAGTTATGTATTTTCCTAGTTTTGTCAACATGAGAAATAATTAAAGACCTTGCCTGCTAAAATCCAACCAAACCAAAAACCCCTCAAGCCACATTACCAGGAATCCAGAGTAAAATTGGCAACAAGGTACAGAATTCACAATAACATGGAACTCAACTGTGGATAAAGAATACATCCTGAATTTTACATTAGCCAGTATTTGCCAGTGCTGGTAAAATGAAACATATGCTCCTATTTCTTTTGGCTTCTTTCCAAATGGTGCACTAGAAAATAGTCTATTCTGAGTCTCTGCCACTGTTTGAATCATTAATGGGATGGGACCCCTTGAGATGAACGAATCCTTGCCCCCTGCTCAAGCAGGGACTGCTACTGCAGCCCAGGACCATTTCTACCTGGATTTTTAGTATCTCCACGGATGGTAGCTCCTCAATCTTCTTGTGCAACCTGTTCCAGGTTGTGACAGTAAAATGTGTTTTCTTGTGCTTAGAAGGAATCTTCTGTGCTTCAGTGTGTGCCCACTGCCTCTTCCTGTCAGTTGGCACCACCAAGAAGCCTGCCTCTCTTTTTTTCATTCCCTCCCACCAGTTATTTAGGCCCGCTGCTAAGATTTCCCCAATCTCCTCAGTTCACTGGGACAGAAGCAATTGTGTAAATCATCAGGACTCTGCCCTGGTAGACAAGTACTGTGTGATCTCTAGCAGCCACCTGCAAAACCATCTGATCAGTAAAGCGAGTTTCTCTCTAACAGTCCACCCAAATGGCAGCCATGCTTCTTTCTCTCTTTTGGGCCACACTGTTCTACCAGCACTTCCCTGGGCTTTTTCTGTTTCGTAGGGGAAAGTCTTGAGTTGTGCTATGAGTCATGCATGCCATGAGAACAGATGTGCCTCCACAAATAAGATTTCCGTCCTCTCACCAGAACACATCCATATGAGAGGATCATATGGGCATTTTTTCTGGACCTAGCTAAGCTGAATGTAAAGCCTACTGCTGCAGCTTTCCAAATGCACTTCATTTCTTAGTTTCAAAAGTGTTTCAGAGCCCAGGGGTGCGCTATGACCCTCTGAAGGGTCTCTGTGTAAGGATGAGAAGACTGGCCTGCCTCAACATCCAGTCATTCTCAGAAGCCATTCTGTTTAGCTGGTCAACAACAAGTGACAGTGGCTTCTGATACGGAGATAGACGTGTATTAGGAAGGGGACTAGACAAGCACTCTTTCATTTCATGAGCAGTGGCTGCAGTGTAAAGAAGAGCATTTGTCAGCTCCTGCTGTAGATCTTTCTTTTTCTATAGATACAGAAAACTGGCATTGCAGAAAAAAAAATTGATGCAAATGGATTTTAATAACCAAAAGCATTTAAAATATAAAATCACTAAGAGTAAAATGAGAGTAAAGAATAATTCTGAAGGCTAAAAATTAACCAAGTCAAAGCCAAACAGTCTGTTCTTCTGCTTGGTGTCTGTCCCCCACGCTCTCCACAGCATACTGGTTGGACACATGTGGCTGTCTACTGAAAACATGCAGTACCTTAGATGCTTTCTGTTGAAGGAGGAGGCTTGGGAGGAATGTTCTGTTGTTTTCATGTAGGGGTTTTTTATTTTGTTAGATATTTTCTATGCAGGGGGGAAAACAGAGGAATTACATTCCCCAAAGCAACCAACTTGACTGGAATGCAGGGTGGTGGCCAGTATTGTCCCCCAGAGAGGAGATGATGAGCAATAAATTTTTCTCACCTTGCTACTTCTTTTAATCAAGATTTTTCATCAAGTTTAAATGCCCCCTAGATCTTGTCACAAGATTTGTAAACACTTACGAGGAAGACATTACCAAGTTGCCTTTTAGGTTAAGTTTCTGAATGAGAAAAAACAGGTTGCTAATATTGAATTTTACTCAAAAATCTTTCCAGTAGCACTCCCCAGTAGATGAAATCCCAATCTACCGCAGCTGGTGGCAAAGCTACACTGACTTGACTTGGCAGGATTTTGCTCGAGCCACTCTTAAACAGTTCGTGGCAGACATCCAGTACCTTACTGTAAACTCTTTGCACACTTTGCAACTCGTTAACAACTTAATGTTTTTGCTCTCAGGAGAGCTTATCACATGTTAATAATTGCCCCAAGACCAGTAAAATCACGCAATACATACTATAAAATCATTCATTTCAGACCTATAAAATAAAGAATGCCTTTGACTTAGTGAAATGGACATACAGCTAATAAACCAAGAAATAAAAAGGAAAGAACATGTGATGGCTCTCCTGTTTCGGCATTCCTTGGGAGTTCTGATATTTGCCATTACCAGGACTGGTGTAATTGTCTAGGAATCCAGAACAACATTTGCCATTTCTTGCTCATCGTCACAGTGTATTGTGTATTTTCCACAAAAAATGAAAATAAAACAAACCAGAAAAGCGCAGTGAAACTGGGAAGGGACTACAAGTCCTAGAACAAGGATGGGTTGCCAGCTCAGCTGTCATTGGCAAAGTTGATTTCATCTCCATTTGCAGCTGCATCTGCAGGGTTTAGGTCAGGCACTTTCACAGAAGGGAACTATTTCTCAATGGTAAGAGGCAAGGCCCCACCAGAGCTTTAAATATACTAGCTTGAGTCCACAGATTTGCAGACATAATTAAATCCCCATCTCTCATTATTGGCAGAAAGGATCTAAAATCACCGGTCTCAGCTACACAAGACACAAAAGCACCAAATTGGATTGCACTTTAAAAACATGTCATTCTATAATGTGCAGTTTAATCACACAGACCTTGTCTCTGAAGCCTCATTTAAAACCCCATCCTTACCTCCAAAGCTGGTTTTAGATCAACTAACGAAGGGTTACTAACATGTTAGTAAAAGTATGGCACTCCACTATGTGAAATGTCACTCCAAAAACTTAGCACCTGGGACTAGTTATTCATGCACTCCAGTTGATAAGAAATCAGTTATTTTTAGTGAAATCATATAATGTCATACTTTATAGCTGAGAAAGGCAAATATTTATTTCTAAAAATGTCTTTCCACTCTTCTCCTTGAAGTGCTGATGATTGAAATACTGGGAATAAATTGCCTCCCGTTTGGGTGGTAGCTGGAGTTTACCCGTCATTGGATCAGGGCTTTGAGCAGAAGAGTTTGGTGCAGCAAAGACCCCAGATTATGCTCCCATCTCTTCTGCCTCCTACCTGTTGCAGACCTCTTGCAGTCAGATCAAGCAATGGATCTGAGCAATCAAAATCAGGTCTAGGCATTCTTAGCTTGGAGAAGAGGAGATTAAGGGCTGACCTCATCAATGTCTATAAATATGTAAAGGGTGAGAGTTAGGAGGACAGAGCCAGGCTCTTCTCAGTCATGGCCAGTGATAGGACAAGGGGCAACAGGTGGAAGACAGAGCATAGGAAGTTCCATGTGAACATAAGGAAAAACTGTTTCATTGTGAGGGTAATGGAGCACTGGCACAGGCTGCCCAGAGAGTGTGGAGTCTCCTTCTCTGGAGACATTCAAAACCCACCTGGACACGTTTCTGTGTGACCTAACCTAGGTGATCTTGCTCTGGTAGGGACTTGGACTAGATGGATGATCTTGAGGTCCCTTCCAAACTCTATCATTCTGCGATTCTGTGATTCTTGAGATCCTTCACAAAATGCAACTGCATGTTATCCTTCTCAGACCCCGTTCTTGGTGGCACAGGAAACTTATCTATCCAGCCTCATGCCTGAATTGGTAAACCCAAATTCAGACCCTTCTTCAGCCACACTGATCTCCCTTCACAGAAGACAGTCCAAAGCCCAGGATAAAAGCTATGGAGCCAACATGAGAAAAGCAGCAGACTTTATTTGACAGCAGAATAGCAAGCAAAGGATGCTGTTCTGCAGTGCTTAGTGGTTCTCAGGCCTTCTCCTAGGGGAAAAGTCTGAATCGACCACGTGCTTCTCCTCCAGCTACAATCTCCAACACATTTGGAGGGGAAGGAGGTAAACAAACGTAAGTGTGGTGTGCATAACTGCCCACAATACTCATAATATTTTCACTACATAGGCATGCTTCTGTGTAAATAGTGTGCCTTTGTCACCAGAGCAGTCCTAAATGGCTTCTCTATCAGAGAAACCTGTGGCTGGCTGGCTAGCCAGCGTAGTCCTGCCTTCTAGTTTCTGGGGTATGCATGTCACATTCACAAACTCAGCTCTGCCTCATTCGTGCCAGAAAAATACACAAACCCCATAGACAGGGAATCGATTATGCTGTAAAAGGGAATAAAAGTTTAAGGATTCAAGGGGAGTGATGGCAGCGGTAATATTAATGAGCACTGCAGGTGCCTTTGTTGTTCTTGTAAAGCACACAGTGTGCCAGGTCTAAAGACATTATGCTCTGACTTAGCAACACAGAACGGTACGGAAATGTAAAATAAACCCCTCAGAGATGTGTCTGTGCTGAGGAGCACGAGAGGAGAGGCACATGGAAGGAAGGAATTTTAAAGACTGTTTTAGTGCCGATAAAGACGACTGTGCTGGGCATACCAAGTAGGGACTGGAGGTGAGGGAGATGGAAGTCACAGCCCAACTGTGTGCCTGCCTCTGAGCCTAACTGCTGCTAAGTGGAGTCAAGGGCAAAATGTTGTGGAAGAACAGAGGTACTTGGTACAGAGGTACATACAAAGGATAAAAGCCGGGAGATTTATGATAAGAAAATTATTGTGTTTTAATTAAACACTTCTGAAGGCCATATTTTTAACCATTATGCTGTTAATAAAACACCAGGTGCAAATAATTTTAGGGACAGAATGAGTCACAGAGTATGTGGGAGATGTTCAGGTCTAGCAACAGCACTGCTGCACAGGGAGTGTGGCTCCAAGGCAGAAGGCAGCAGATCTGTTTCAGACTGTGCCACTGGCTCGGTTCTTAATTGACTGAATCACAAATATTCAAACATTCAAAAGCAGCTCCTAATTCCAGGTGCTTTGCCTCAGACACTGTCTGTCTTTACAAAAGTGCTGGAAACCTGCAGCTCTCTTTGCAGTCAAATGGGATGTTCTCTGGATGAAGTCATAAATACCTGAAGCTGGGTTTGGAATAGCTAAGAGTGAGGTTTCATGTTATGGCACAAGCAATCGGCAGGCTAGCCGCTGGTAAAAGACCTGCCTTGCTCCCACCTGAGAGTCTTTGCTTTTCTCAGGCTAGGTCTGACCTCACAGAGCCAGGGGCTAAAATGGCAGAAATACTTGTGTGGGCTTACACATCTTCTGGGTTAGCTCCTTGAATCATCCTTCTCTGTAGCCCCAGGAGTACTGGAGTGGTGCAGGGCAGCATGGAGGCAGTGAGAGGCAGTAAGGATCCTCTCTGAGGCAGACACATTTCAAAGCCAATTTTGAACCCACATGGCTCATCCTCACTGTTCCATTTGGTTTGGTCTCATCACTTGTAAATTAGAGAGGGGGACATGTTACTGTAAGACCACGCTAAGAGGAACAAGCATGAGGAAATACCTTTGTAAGAGCAACTCCATGTAATTACAAACCTTATCTAAAGCATTCCTATTCTCACATTGCCTACACAGCAGAAGGCCTGACAGAAGGAAGTGCTTCCTGCTTCTATCAGCTGGGAAGAAAAGGCTTGACATGGGATAGCCACTGGCCCACCAGCACCAGCCTTTGAGAGGGATTACTACTGCAAATACTCAATTAGTGAAATCCTGACTATACTGAAGAAGGCAGTGGGATCTCTGCCACTTGCATGCAGCGAAGCCAAGATTTCGCTCATTGTTTGCGATTGGTTGCAGCACACTGAGTCTCAGGATTTTCAGGCTCACCCATAAAAGGTTATTCCCTGCTGTGAGTTAACTCAGGAGATGTTGTAGTTATAGTCACAGAATAGAATGTACTGAGTTGGAAGGGACCTGTAAGGATCATCACATCCAACTCCTGTCCATCCGATATTTCGCCATGACAGCCTCTGAGGAGAGAGAGAAGTCAGTTAGCATGGCTGTGGGAACAGGAGGGTAGGTCTTAAACATGGAAACATATTTAGTGCTAGCAGGTGTTGATGGGTATGGTGGATTTCTATTTTTTTCTCCATCTATTGCAGACTGAAAAGGAAACCACCTGGAGAAGAGCACAACAAGCACTAAGCTACCTCTGTCAGCAACTAATTATAAAAAATCCACATGAACTTAGGTTTACCCTCCACGCAAGCAGGTAGCCTCATTATGCAACCCAGTGATAACAGCAATAGCAATAAAGAATTCAGTTAAAATAATTTTGCTTCTTAATACAACTATTCTATAAACAGATTCATTGACTGAAACACGGACTATGACCAATAGCATTATGTGGTTATACTCCCATTACCTTCCTATAACCTGGTCATACGGATGGAATAGCAGCCCTACTCTCAAACACGTACCAATATCCCCAAATTCATGCTTTATATATAACTGATGATACATGGCTATTATTAAATATTAATATCTGAATATTATTTTGAAGATTGTTGATGTGATGGGAAACTACATCAGGGCATCATCAGGACCATCTAGCTGAAAACAGAAATTATTTGTCTACTGAGTACAATGACTTCATTAAGAATGACCTTCATCACCTGAAAGCGGCCTACATTAGTCACATGTATCTAGAATTATTCCTCATCCAAAAGAAAGCTGGGAAATTAAGTAGTAGGGTTCTGGGCACAGGAGAACAAGCTTTGTATAGGCAAGGAAGCTACAGAAAACCAAGGCAGCTTGTGCTGTGAAATATTAGCCTATAAATAGAAGTGGAGTATGTTATAAAATAAACATGGGGAAAAAGAAAAAAAAAAAGCAAACCTACCCTAACAGGCTGTTTTCTTTGTGTGCTCACTGCTGGATTCACAATTATATTCTTGTGCATAGAAAGTACTGTATAAACTGTATAAAATATCTCAGCAAGGTTTTTTTTCAGTCATTTCCTGTTCAATATGACTTAAAAAAAAAGAAAGCTATAGAAAAAAAGGCATAATGCAATACTTGTCTTAAACATGGGGGAAAAAATCTTGTTACACTTCAGCAGTGAAACTGAAACTACTTAATACCTGGAATATACAGACAGACTGTAGAAACTGGCTTCATTTCTTTGGCTAAATTTTGAACAACTAATTTTATAATTCCTTAGCCATTTGCTCAGCACTTGGAAATGTCATTCTGTGCACCAAATAGACTATGCTCCACATTAGCTGCGCTAAGCAAACAGCCATTCAAAGTAAATATTAACAGAGCTTCATTTAATGCAGGAGAGAATGTCCATTTGAGCTGTTTTATTTTTATTTCTCTTTATGCTGAAGTACTACATTTGCGAACATGGGAAGACATCTATATCCATTAATACCCCCAAGCCTGCACCAGACCAGGTCCCAGAATGGACTTGTTCAGTACCCCTGAAACTAATAGAAGTTCTTTCACTGACTTCTAAGTGCGCTGGATCATGTGGTTAGTCACCCCTGCATGATTTTAAAACTACATACAGATGGGAAAATCCATTCTATATATGCATATGCTCATATTTTAACCACCAGAGTGGAATTGTCTCTACAAATCTTTACTCCTGCTCAACAGAAAATAAGGATTGAGTTTTTAAAAGTAAATATTTTACATGTTCCAAATAGTGAAAATAGAAAAGTTTTTTCATGCATAGAATAGAGAAAGTTGAGAGTTTTCTCTTTTTTATTTCCATGTTGGGGAATCAAGTTTTATGGATACAACAAGGAGCTGATTTTGGTCCAGTGTAGGAAACAGCAGGAAAAAAAAAAACAGTTTCTTTTTTTTCCTAATGAAATTGGACAAAAATTGATGAGAGTTTGCTACCAAAGGTGAGGGCTATCCTGTGCAATCCACGTGTATCCACCACCAGGTGGATAAATATCTAAAATCCACAACATTTTAGATATTTGTCCATGCAAGTATCAAACAAAGTGAAAGTGAATACGGTTATTTTCAAAGACTTGAGGAAATATATGATTTTGTTATACAACAATTACATCCACCAGGAACAAGAATTATTTATAGCAAGAACTCCCTGGGCTACCTCAAGGATATTCTGGGGCGAGCTGCTGACTTCCAAAAATAAGACAACTTAAGCACCTGCAGAAATACTTAAGATGCATTACACTGTGTACAGAAATACTTCCTTCCTATGGGACATAGCATCTCCTGTGCACAGGCTCCAGACCGGTGGGATTCCTTGGATCTGGACAAGAGGTGGAGTGAGAAGCTGCAAGATGCGAGACTCTCAGAGAGGGTCTCAGAACCAGTGCCAGCTTATCTACTAATGTGTGTGTCCTTTGGCTCAGACAGGCCTCACAGCCCACACAAAGAACTTCACAAACGGTGCATGTGCACCATCCATGAAATACGCAGGGGAAGGGTGAGTGTGAGACAAAGCAAGGGTTCCACATGCACTGTTCTCTTCTGTGGGTCACCACTGTGCTGCGCAGGGAGGTCTGTGAAGGGTGTGAGTAACGGGACTCGGGAAGGTGTTGTACCAATAGAGAAAGAATAGTAAGAGAAGCAGCTTGACAGGCACCCCGAAGTTCCCTTAGCTGGTAAAGGTCTTTTCATGTGCTTTGCTTCACAGATATGCATGAGAACACAAAATCCCACCTCCTCATCATAGGACTCCAAGGAGATCCTGTTGCCAGAATGCTGCAGCATCTCTACCTAATTTTTTTATTATGTGGGACAGTACTAACTGGAGAGAGACCATACTCTTCTCCTTTAAGTGATGTGCTGTAACTGACATTCATATACAGGTTTATACACACAATGCTGCCATTAATAGAATTGATTTTATTAGAGGATTATGAAGATTTGTTTTTTTACCATCATTTTTTTCCTTCCTTATTGGTATTATTTTTCTGTAGACTAACCGATCAACCAAGGATGCATGTTAACAGTGGCTTCCCTAGCTTCTGCTGTAAGATCTCAACACACTTTTAATTTTCAGATGCAATGAAAAGATCCTCCTGTGTATTTATAAAGGCTCTCCTGGATGGTACTTCCTGGTTTATAAATTGCTTTCAGAGCCGTCCAGGCAATACCAAGTAGTGCATGCATGATACAATCCAGTAAGCAGTGTCATTCTGGAAAGTGGCAGGCAAGGAAAATACCAACACCTATACTGAAACACAAAACACAGAAACATAGAACTGTGTTCGTTTCTTTTGAAGGCAAGGAGAGAATCTTTTTTGCTAAACATTCATGTAGAGTGAAAAGCAAATGTAGTCTAGTGATGAAAACTGCCAGTGAAAATTCATTTCACACTGCAGGAAAAGCATCTTCTGAATGCCATTGTCTCTCTGGTGAGGGCTGCTATACTGGGTGTTCAAGGTGTCCAGTTTGAAGTGCACACTTGAAGCACACCCACACTTGCTTCTGGAGTAGTGAGGAGTTGTCACATAATTTTGGGTGGGAGGGTTGTTATAATAAGCGTGAAAAGAAGGAGGGGAGCAGCACATACATTTGGGACTAATTGAACTGGAAGTAGATGTTTATGGATGATATACCCCTGTGAAGTCCCTTTAACATCACTGCAGAAACAATCAGGTGCTTCTGGGGCTCCATCTTATCCCAAACTGAATGTCTGAGTTGGGTCAGATAAATTTCACCCTTAAATTGGCACTTCTAGAGGGCGTAATGAGGTGTTAGGGCTTAGTTGTAGCAGGTAGGCACACAGCTCATTTAGAAGCAGAGAGGAAAAACCTCAGTGAGTAAAGTAGGGGAAGAGGCATGTGTAAAATCACACAGGAATGGGGGCTGATTCAGAGTTGGGGGGGAATGGGAGACTGTTAGGGACAGAACAGTTCTCTATTTCTGGAAGGGGACCATCCTTAGTTGGAGGGATTCAGTGCCAGCAGCTTGAGGCAGATGTCCCTGCAGACAAAGTGCTTAACACTGCACAGTGCAAATGAGTGAATGGAGCCGACCTCTCAGGGCACAGCTGTTTCCTGCCACAGCACCAAAATGCAAGTGGCTCTTCCTCAGCCTATGCACTGTGCAGAAGAATAAAATGTTGGTGGGGACTGTTGCTTGACCAGACTTCTCTTACCTCTGCAATATTGCTGATGGCATTATCCATTTGCTTGGAAGAGCTTAAAATGCGGATGGTAGATACTGTGATGTCTAGAAAAGCCAGTTCAAATGGGAGTTCCTAGAAGCTTTTCACTCTGGATTGCATGAAAGTTTGGTAGGTGGCACTACACCCTAGGTTGGTCCTAAGGATTGGCAGCTGCTGGAGTCAGAACTTGCTGGTGTACCCTGAAGTCTAGAGATGGCCCATGGCATTGGAAAATGTTGCTTTACGGTACAGTTCCTCTGTTACTCTGGCTATCTAAGAGAATCACATCCTATTTCATCCCCAAAAAGACCTGGTCACAGGGGACCTGATGGGATTCTGTTGTTTAGCAGATGAATTCTATGACTGGGTTACTTACAATGTAGCTTGACATCACAGGCACACAAGTTTAACAGCCAGCTGCTACCAACACTGGAAAATTCTTCCCCCCTACCGCTCTTTCTTCATGCCCTGGCACGTGTTGGGGGAACTTCTCTGACTCAAGGAAAGACAAGTAGTGGAGTGTGCATAGAGAAGCCCAGCTCATAGGTCCTGCCACTTCACCTGGAAAGGCATTCATCTCTATAGCAGCAAGATGGGCTAGAGAGCTAACCTGGCATAAAAATTAGCAATTCATCTGACATTTGTCAAAGGACTGAGTATTCATGGCAGCTCCACATTTCTTAGCATCCAAGGCAAAATTGAGCTTTTTTTTTTTTTTTTTTTTGCATCTAATTCACTTAGGAAGTGGATAATGTAAACAGGACGACCTGTTTACACAATATGAGTGTCCTCAAGCAGACTTACTCTGTCATGCATATCACGCTTTACCTACACTAACAGTCACAAACAGATGAGCTCCAAGTATCTAGCTCTTTTGTTAGTAAAGATCTGGGGGCAATCTAATGCAGGAAAGGAGCTATTTTAGCTTCCATGAAGGATTTTACAAACAAAAATACTTTGACTGATTGGTAGTAATGGTACTTGGTTTTCTATATGGAAGAATGCATAGATAATAAAAAGATGAAATATAAACACGCAGTATACTTTCTTAGAATTGACCTAAATAAAAACTATCCCAAACCATACTCCTCTCAATTCCTGCTTTATCCAAAGTGTATTTACCCTGAACTCATGTAATTATTTGTTTTGTGAAACTTTTAGGGAAAAAAAAAAAGGAAATTCCAGGTTCTATCTATATCTCTTAGGAAAGGTGGAACAAATGTAGGAAATGGGATTTTACAACTGAGCCCACAAAGAAGTTTTTATCTTTCCCAGCCTCTGCTCGCATCTTCAGTATTGGACAGGGCAAACACCTGGTTCTAACCACTGCCTTGTGTGTTCTAGGAAGATAAAATCCCAGGCAAATAGTAGAAAATGCCATGGTTTTCCTGAGATGGACACTTCATGTTTTTACACTGACTCCTCTTTTGTTTAGAATTATCTTCTTTAAATAGCTGAACACTGAGTTTAATTAGCTCTATTTGTTAAGCAGAAAACGCTGTATTAAATACACAGTATCTGTAAAAATGGAGCTGTGTTGGAAGAGAAAAATCTTCCTTCCTTCAGAGTTAGAGCTGCTAACTCAGACAAAGAACTGTATATTCATTATTTTCCTCTTTATTTCTTGTATGTGATCACTACATAAGTGTTAGATAGCTGTGGCCCAAAAGCAGAGCCCCAAATCTGACACTTTCCCAAGTTTTGGGAGCTCAGGAGTAACAGAGTAGTCCCCATGTGAGGCCCTACGCTCTGGAATCCAATTCCCTCTTTGGTGACTAGTTCCTGGATTTAGAAACATTCCATGCATGCTACACAGTCCCTCTTATCTTTCAGGCATCCAAAGAGGATGAGGCCTGGGAGATGGAAGGGCTGGAAATATGAACAGTAATGTAGGTGGGGCTTCATAACATGGTTCCCTAGAGGGTCTTTATTTTTTTTGTGTGAGAGTATGTAAATAGGAGCGTTCACAGTTGGAAATTCTGAAGGAGTGTGTACTGAAACCTTGTAGGGTTTCAGCACGATAAATGCTGAAAGGTAGGTAGAGCTGTGGGTCATTATACACGTCTTTTGCTTGTTCTACAACAAAATCAGCATGAAGAAACCACACGGTATAATTGAGTCCCAAATAACCACACTTACTAAATAATACACAAACATGGAAGATATAGCTAGGGGCATGCTGCTGCCCTGACTGGTTTCTGGCAGCTTCTATAAACACAGAAGGTGCTGTTAAGAGGTTCACAAGTGATTTAAAGAGACACTAACATATCCTTATGCATTGAGAGATCGAATTGGTGCTCTAGAAATAAATCAATAAATAAAAAGAAAGCATTCCACTATTTTGTCCTCTATTTTTTTTAATGAGAAAAAGTGAAATGGTGATGGTTGATGGACTTCTGGTGAATAAGAGTAACACCAGAGAAAGAGTCATAGAGCAGTGCCAAAATAACACTGAAAACTGGTCTGAAAGCTGAAGTGGCCAGAGTTACATCTATTTTCAGCAGCCTGTGAGATTAACGCTACTAACTACAGAGATAGACACATCCACATTATGGCTCCTTTGTATCACTCAGGCAAAACACAAGGACATTAAAGCAAACACAAATGGCATAAATGTAGGTATGATTAGGCGCATCTCAAAGAAGCCTTGGTGCAACTGAGAACTGTGTTTATAAAATTAAGCTGCCTCTTACTTTACCACTTTCTACACCACGGACATTGAACCCAGTGCTCCTGGTGGTCACATAAACACAGTCCCACGTGCCTTTAAAGACAGCAGTGACCGACACTACCGTTAAGTGTTCATTTATATTGCACGATTGTACAACGCATACCCCAAAACACAGCACAACAGAACACGAGTCTGTCTGTGAATGTACATACAGGTATGTGTAAAAATACATAAGGACACATATATATCTGCATGGGTGATTGCAGACAACAGTGCAGTTCAGTTTTGACTGCATCACGTTACATCTTGGCATCCGATGTTTTGGGATTATGCAATTCAATGCTCTATCAGGGTATAAAAATGAAAAATGGCACAAGAAACATCTCTGGCAATGAGTTTGAATTCCTGCTTTGTGCATTATTAAAATTAGAGCTTTAGCAATACATCAGCACATACCATTATACGGCGTTCTCACTATAGACTTTCCGGTTAGCAGAGAAGTGGGGCCATGGGAGAACTCCTAGCTAAATTACAGCTAAATAAGTTTATGAATTGGAAACCAGATATATCAGAAATGCAACCAAGGTCAAAGTACAACCTTCTGTAATGCAGAAGGTAAATGTCAGAATCTCATGTTCTTTTCCATATTTACTGATCACGTTAGTGAACTGGCCAAAACTTCAAACACCCAAAGGACAGGTAATGACAAAATATTTTTAAGTGAGTATCGAAGTGATACAATTTCATAAAATCACTACATTGTTACATTTGCATTTGCTATATTGTGCTCAATACATTTTTAATGCATTCTCACCTTAGGGTGAAACACGCTTAACACAGCATGAGACGCAAACATGTAGCCCAGTGTGTCACACAGGGTTTATTTATACTGCAGATTCTTTGTGGGGAACTTGTGCACATCCTGGAGCTGGTAGAAAGTCACAGTCATATTAAAAGTGGTTTCCAAGGAATGGGCCGGAGTCAGGACTGAAGATTCCTGAGAACACAGAACTGAGTAGGTGTGGCTTATCAGCACCTCTCACGAAGGATATATACAGTGTCAGTGCAGAAGTTGTACCTGCAGGATATGCAAATATCACATTACTGATTTCTCTCCAAAGGGAAAATAGTCGGTAAGGCCCCAACTTCTACCACATGGCAGCAAAGTGAAAGTATTTAACTTACACAATTTTTTCCAGCTGTGATTTAGTGGGAGTGTTTGGAAATTAATATAGGCATTTCCTATGACAGAAGCAACAAACATATCAGTGAGGCAGCCTGATCCTCAGATACACTAAATAAGTTCTATATTGCTCTGGCACTACCAGGGTGTTAAAGAGAGCAAAAGATATCTGAGAATTTCTCTTCCCCAGTCTGTTACTACTAGGATTAAGGGATCTAATTCAAATCCCTGATACAGGGGACAGGGATACAACTATTTTGTCTTTTTTGAGGAAAGTGCAGAAAAAGAAGTCCTGCAACTTATTTTACCTGGTTTTGTTATGTGCATCTCTTTTAATTTATTAGCTCCCCGAGGCAGAGGCATTTTGTAAAGCACTTGCACAACGTCCAAATTCAGTGAGGCCATCATCTCTGAGCAGATCAAACAGCCCTCTCTGCCTTCTGCACGTTTTTCCCCCCTGCGGATTCTCTAGTGGTGTAAAATCAAGCAGCAACCTTCAAAAACCCAAACAGTTCAGCACCTCCTTCTCCTAGACCCACGTAAGCAATGGTTGTGTGGGTATAAAACTTGTACCATGCCTCTCTGTCGTATCTGTGAGCTTGGTTCCGCTTCCGGTGAAGCCAATGGGAAATTCAATACCAATATCAGCAAGGTAGAACTGGTCCAGGAGTCATGAGCATCCGTCATCTAACAAGGGGGTCCGAGGGCTGTTCCTTCCACTGCTGGAGTGGGCAATGCAATTACTGGGGCAGTCTCTGGGAGCCGCCAGAACTCACATGTCTCTCTGTTCTCCATTCCAAAACGGAGAGAGCAAAATTTCCAGTGGAAATGTTTGAGCAATTAAATAAACACAACAAGCACAGAGTAGTTAAACTTCAGGGCTGGGTATAAACATACTTGTTTGGTTCAAAATGTTTTAAGAATGAAAATGAGGGGCCCCGCCTCTCCCTGCCTAGAAGAGGACTGTGACTAATGTGAAAAATGTTTTTGAATCATAACAGGAAAAAGTGTGCCCCTCTCTTTTGGAATACTTCCATGGTAATTTTGATGAAGTGAAAGCTTTCCTTGGAGAAAACGTACTGCTTTCTGTAATGTATGCCTGATGGGAGCAAGGAGGATAAGGCTTCTGTTTTCAGAAGCAAATAGGAGGAAAACACATAGCATTCAAGGAGAGAAATGAAGTAAAACTTTGAATGGAAGAAATAGTCTTAGTTATGCAGGTGTTTCTTTGTTAATCACATTTTATTAGCAAGTCTCAGAATCAAAAATGCTGTGTCATACAAAGCTGAAGGAGTCTTGAAATATGAAAGTAGGTAATTCAGAATCTATGTGGTATAAAGGTTAAGCTGAATCATAGTCTTCAACCAAATAAAGAAACACTTCCATTCCAAAAGGACACCACAGCCATTGGCCTTCTCCTGCAAACATATAATGCATAAAATATCAGACCAAACAACTTGGGGAGATGTGACAGTATGAATCTCTACCTTAACACTGGGCTACCAGGATGATCAGAGGACTTGAACACCTTTCATATATATGAGGAAAGGCTGAGAGAGGTGAGTCTGTTTAGCTTGGAGAAGACTGAGAAAGGAACTCATCAACACTTACCTGAAGGGTGGGTGGGGGTTTACATGAAGGGTCCAGACTCTTCTCAGTGGTGCCCAGTGACAGAACATGGGGCAATGGCCACAAACTGCCCAGAGAGTTTGTGGAGTCTCCTTCTCTGGAGATATTCAAGACCCATCTAGATGCTGTCCTGTGCAAAGTGCTCTACATGATTCTGCTCTAGCAGCGTAGTTGGATTAAATGATCTCCAGAGGTCCCTTCCAGCCCCTATGAGCCTGTGGATCTGTGAATCATCCAAGCTAGATGAAAGACAGTATTTCTGGAAAATAAAAAGAATCTGAATAGCAAAACCATCTTGTCCCTAAATTGGGAGGGTCATTCTCCAATTATTATCAACTAAGACTGTGTCAAAAGCAATAGTGACAAAACTGCATTTTCTAATTGGAAATAACAACTAAGTACAGGAAGAAAAAAATTTCTTCAGGTGCCACCACCAACTGACATAATTGTCACTGGAAGCACTGGTTGCAATTCAATAGAATAATCTCTAAATATAGAATCACTGACCTCCAAGGTCATCTAGTCCAACTGACCCCTTTCCACCTGTATTATTTACTAAATCATGTCTCCAAGTACCTCATCCAACCTTTCTTAAACACCCCAAGGGACAGTGACTCCACCACCTCCCAGGGCAACCCATTCTAATGCCCAACCATTCTTTCTGAGGGAAAATTTCTCCTAATTTCTAACCTAAGCCTTTCCTGATGCAACTTGCAGCCATTCCCTCTTGTCTTGTAGTGTAAGAACCTCCCTGTGGCCACCTATTCAACCTCCTGTTTGATGCAGGCTAAGAAATTTCTTCACAACAGTTTATTTATACAATCATTCTTTCCCTGGAAAAGGGTCCTTCTGAAACATATAAACCTGACCTATCCTTTTGTAAGTAAGTACATGCGCATATTAGGTCATAAACCAGACTCTTCTCCAGATGTAGATCATAAATATTTACTGAACATTTCAACTGTTCCTGGACCAATTCTTTTACTAGAAAAGGATATAATCAAAACATCCAGATATCCTTACTGTGCTAGCTATAAGCTCATCCTTTTGTACTTACTTCTGTCACCACCTTTTTTCAAATTCTGTTTTCCAATTCAGAATATGAATTCATGTTTAATTTTCCATTTCTTGATATCTGTTTTATCCAAAATAGCTGCTTTAATTTTCTTTCTAAATGGGTTTTTAGACGGTGTCATTTAACTTTTTATTTTGGGTCATTTAGTAAAATATTCTTTGAAAGTTTCTAATAATAATTCACACTTTTTCTGTTCATTTTAATGAATTATCTTTTAATTATTTATAGTATTTTTTAATGAAAGAGGAAGAAATGAAGCACAAATTTAGGAAAGGCACATACTAACCAACACACCTTTTGATTAAACAAAAAACTCTTTTTTTAAACAACAGTACTGATGCAATCAAAATAAGGTGCTTACAAAATAGTGTCTATTGCTGGTAAAGAAGTAGTTATTGTTGAAAAATAACATTAAAAGTTTCCTAGTAAAAATTATTATCTTGAGAATCTGCTTTGTTTATTCTTTATTAACAAGCCTGGCATAAAAAAGTAACGTGGCAATGACAAAGTTTATCATCTGAAGTTCCCCATGTAAGAGAGACAGAGACTGGAGCAAGTCCAGCTAAGGTCAATTAAGATAATTAAGGGCTTGGAGCATCTGCCATATGAAGAAAGGGTGAAAGAACCAGGACTATATTATCTGGAGAGGAGAAGGCTTGGAGAGATCTTCCCGATCTGTACAAATGCCTGACTGGGAGGGGGGAGAGTGGGTGCAATGAAGAGGGAGTCAGACTCTTCTTACTGGTGGCCAAATAAAGTACCAGGGTCAATGAACGTGAACCAGGAAATTCCATTTCCACATAAGAAAACACTGTCTTACTAGAAAAGGTTAGCCAGAGAGGTTGTGGAATTTCCACCCATAGGTTCACTATGCTGGGGATCACCTTGAGCATCTTGCTTTAAGTGACCATGCTCAAGTTGGACAAAACAATCTTGAAGTTCCTTCCAACCTAAACCATTCTGTGGCTCTCTGAAATTAGAGGACAATGCTGACATTAAAAAAAAATGTTTATAAGCTGGCTATAAATATATCTAGATCAGAAATTTAAATGCTACAAACCTTCAGAATAAAGACATTCTGCACAAACCTTCCAACAGGATAAAGTATTTTAGAGGTTGAAATTGATCAGTTTATAAAAGGGATTAGAAGACAGTTTCCCCAATAGCTTGTAACAAGACTAATCTGCTCAGAAGACACTTTCCAGTCTTAATATCCAAAAGTAGGGGGTTTAGAGCATGAAGCATGTAAGGATATTTAAGACATCCTGATCTAGCCAAGGTCACTTTGGATTAAGAGCTCCCTTCCACTAAAGGCCTACCAGCATTACTGCATGTGTAATTGCTCCCTAATCCAGTTCAGTTAAATGACTGTGTCTTAAACACACCTTAAACATGTTTTTAGTACATATTTCTAAACCATATAATTTTGACACAACTGTTAGAGAGCAGTTACAAACACAGGCCAAATCGGACGGTGCCCCCTCACGTAAAAGCTTTGGCCAGTAACAGCAGGGGCCTGCTTCTAGTATCATTTATAGGCACAACAGTTCACCTTACCCTGCCCACAATTACAGGGGTGGATCTTAATTTTTTTTTCTACACAGTAAAGCAAGCCAACTCAGACTAAATAAACATACTTGGTTTATCAAGCTTGGTTAGCCCCCCAAGCTTGGTTATCAAGCTTGGTTAGCCCCCCAAGCATACCTCCTCTCTAAGGATTGTCATCCCTCTCCCATATCGAGTACGGTGTGTGGTTTTGGGCCCCTCAATATAAGAAAGACATCACACTATGAGAGTGTGTCCACAGGAGGGCCACCAGGACAGTGAAAAGTCTTGAGGGTAAGACTTAGGAGGAGGTCACTTGGTTTGTTCAGCTCTCATTGCAGTCTGCAACTTCCTCAAGGGAGGCAGTGGAAGGGGAAGTGCTGGTTTCTTCTCTCTGACCAGAAACAGGACACAAGGAAGTGCAATGAAGCTGCATCAGGAGAAGTTCAGAGTGAACATCAAGAAAAGATTCTTCACAGACAGGGTGGTCAGTCACTGGAACAGTCTCCACAGAGAAGTGGCCATGGCACCAAGCCTGTCAGAGTTCAAGGTGTGTCTGGACAATACTCCTAGTCACGTGGTTCAGTTTTAGTCCTGCCAGGAGCAGAGAACTGGACTCAATGATCTTTATGGGTCTCATCCAGCTTGAGATACTCCATGATTTAGCTGTCTATGGCTCAAGGTCAGCACTGTGACTGTGACTCAGTGGGCTGGGTAGAAAGAGTGGTGTGGGAATAGCTGTGGAAAGTAGGGTACTGTCCACCTTTGCTTCAGAGGTGCTTTTAAGCTTGGGCTCTTGCTCTCAGTCTCTGCCTGCATTCTGTTGCAGGAATGCCTATGCTTGTTCTTCTATCTTCCTGACTTTTGACTCTGACCCTGACCTGCCCACTTCACTTTCTGGCTTGGTCACTACAGGCTTGCCTGGAGGTCTGAACTGTTGGCTGAACCTCACTACCAGCACTGGGCCCGTTCTGCTCTTCATGCTCAGGTACCGTGGGACTGCACGCTGTGGTGACGCAATGCCCTCCTCTCTTGAGCTACCTGGTACTTGGTGCAACTTGTCCCTTTTTCTTGAGCAGCCTACCTGATCAGCAGACCAGAGCATCAAGGCGCCCCCTTAATGTGTCTCGTTCTTGTTCACTTGGTAGTGAAGAACAGCCTGGTACACCTGTGCTTGAACCGTGACATTCTTGTTCCCTCATTATTTGTGAACAATAGTGATAATAGATCACCTACTGACAAGCTGGTACACCTGTACCTGAGCCATGGCCCAAAACAGGGAGATGCCAGGGAAGTTCTTAGTCTGTGCAACTGGTCGAAAGTACTGGAATATGTACTCATCATCTGAGCTTGGCTAGAGTGGAAAAGTACCTGACAGGTTAATTATCTTGGATCCTATAAACAGTGATTCTAAGTAAGACCCTTTAGAGTTCTTCTGGATCACAGCAGGCTGTCATCAGTATCCTCCTCCCACATTCCTCACAAGTGGAGACACCTCTCAGGCACAAACTTTGCAAGAATCATCTGCCAGGGCAAAGCCACCCTTCTCCAGCCTCTACTACCACCTGCTGCGGAGTGACAACGGATTGTATTTACTCTGAACTCCAAGAAGGAAATCTTCAGTATGAGCCAGCTTCTTTCATCATTCTCTACTTATATATGTGTTTAAATACATATATTTGCATATATCACTGAGACCAAATATTCCTGTTTGCAAGCTGCTTGTCTTCTTTTTTGTGTTCATATATACATATAGCTATCTATACAATTTGATTTAAGATACCATATTTTACTGGACCACTTGTAAATCTTTAAAATGAGTAATTCGTTAAGTGCTGCTAAAAGTCAACCTCTGACTTAACTCAGCTTACTAACAAATTTTTAATTGACTAAATTGTAACTGAGTCAAACACCTTCATCCCCGACTCACTCTCCTCAGTGAGGCACCATCCTGCCTGCCTTGGCCCCTGGCTCACCTTCCCTCACAGTGTGACCTGCCCTTGCTGCTTTCTGCCAAGTATGGCCACTAATCTTTGGATGGTACAGAAATTATTTCTATGCTGATTCTGGGGGGCATAGATCTTAAATGACATGCATGCATGAACACATATTTAAAACCATACCTCATCTCTTCTTCTATAAAGGCACTCCACTACCATGAACAGGAAAGTCAGATGAGTGTTTGAATCTGCTGCTGTTTTATCCCTCAGAACAGAGAAACAGTTTGGGGGAAAGCACCTGATTTTCTAGCAGGGGTGAAACATCTTGATGGCAATTTTAAGTTGCCTGCGCTGACCTGACTCAGCTTTGCAAGCTACTCTACCAAGGTGCTTTGAAACAAATCAGACCCATACTACTGTATTTGGTGGCAATTTAAATTACACAATTTAGTTGATTTTTTTTGCTAAGTGATGCCTGTTCTAAGTGTGTACTCCATATGTTTGAAACTTAGGAGGGGACCTGGCCCTGGCAGGGACAGGCAAGCTGACAGATACCCAGCTTGACATACATGTCACTAACAATTCAATTATACATGTTGTGAACCTGACCACTGCTGTTACAATGAAGGTAAATTTATATCAGTGAGATATCACAGTTGTGAGGGAATTTTTAAGAACATTATTCTCCATAATTTGAGGAAGAAGGAAATGCATATGTTTCATAGCAGTGAATCACGTATCTTTTCTGATTGTCTTTTGAAAATGCACTGTCATGTATACATGTGATCCTGAGGTGTTTCAGACCACAAAAACAGTGTCAAGATTGACTGGTATTTAGATAGTGGTGGTGGTTTGACTCTGCCTGGAGGTAAGATGCTCACCAAAGCCTCTCTATGACTCCCCTTTGCAGCTGGACAGGGGAGAGACTATATATCAAGAGGCTTAGGAGTTGAGATAAGGACAGGGAGAGATCATTCCGCAATCAGTGTCACGGGCAGAACAGACTCAACAGGGAACAAAGGAAAGAAAACTCTCTAATTCATTACACTGCACTGCATACCCAGTGACACCAGAGTGGGGTAATGAGAAGTGTGACCAGATCTTAAAGCGCCTCCCACCACCCCTCCCTTCTTAGCAGACTGCACTTTAGTCATGAGTACTTTCCCTTCTTCCTCACGCCCACGTCCCTTCACCCCACCCCAGCATTATGGCATGGGGAAGGGCAGGGAATGGGAGAATGAGGATTTTGGTCAGTTCCTCTCCTTCTTAGCTGGGGGGGGGAGGGTGTGTGTGTGTGGGGGAGGGGGCATTCCTCACACCCATTCCTGCTTCAGCATGGGGTCCCATCCATGGGAGACAATCCTCCACAAACATCTCAAATGTGATTCCTTTCCCACAGGGCTTCAGCTCTTCACCAGCTGCCCCAGCATGGGTCACTGCTATGAGGTGCAGTCATAAATCACAGAATGTCTCTCAGGCCCAGACTGCTCCAGCCTGGTCTCCCATGGGGTCAAAAGCCCCCCAGCAAACCTGCTCTGATGTGAAAACTAGGTGACAGAACATACTAGAATTTTCTTTTTTGCTAAAGAACACTTCTCTGCCGAGCAGAAGTCGAAAGGGATGTGCACGTAATGCTACAGACTGCTATAGCATTCCATTCCACAGGACTAAGAATTCAAGTAAGATACAGACTCCCACTTGCAATTACAACAGTTTCTTTCCACGTAAAACAGAGCAGGAAGCAGTGAACAATGTCAGTAGTCTTCCAGATCTCAGTGACTCACATATATACCAGTGGTAAGTTAATTTAATGGTGAAATGGGCACTGATTATCAGCGTTGAAGACATATACAGTGTCATTCATCAGCAGAGAGCTCACAACACTTTATACAGTGTTTCTGAACACATATAAGCAAAAAAAAAAGTTACTACCATGTTGATATGGAAAATGGCAGACACATAACATAGAGGGAAAATGTAATAGAGCATATAGGTCTAGTTGTCTGAAAAGGAATAAAGAATTAGAATTATGGTCCTTTGTTAAGACAGCAGGACTGACCTTAAACTTGATACTACAATGAGAGTCTCAGACTTCACTGTTATCCTGGATCACCAGGAATCCTTGCAGTACTCTGTAAAAGGAAATCAAAATCAGTGCAGCTGTGAAAAGGAATTTTTGTTTAGGAAAATGTGTTACTTGAACAGGAATTTAGCAAAGACACTAGAACAGCTGTGAGAGATATTCCCTGGCTATGTGATGAACATTTCAGAGCACTGAAACACTATGCAGTACAATGATTATCACTGCAAGTACCAGGACCTCATTCTTACACCATATACAGAGTGCAATAATTCAAGTAAAGAGGTTCTTGCACGTACTGTCCTGGGACATTTGTTCAATTCTAAGACGGGACACTGTGACCTGGTGAAGCTGCTGTGACACTTGGTGAAGCGGTATCATTACTTCCTATTGCTCTTGGAAAGAAATTACAAAAACAATTGTGTTCAGCTCTTCTGCAAAATGTAATGGTGTCCTGGTGTCACCGGGGATAAATTTTTCTTCATTGCAGCTGGTATGGGGCTGTTCTGGATTTGTGTGCTGAAAACAGAGATAATAACACGGGGATGTTTTCAGTACCGCTGAGCAGTACTTGCACAGGGCCAAGGCCCCTTCTGCTTCTTACCCCGCCCCACCAGTGAGGAGGCTGGGGGTGGGTGAAACATTGAGAGGGGACACAGCCAGGGCAGCTGACCCCAACTGACCAAAGGGATATTCCATACCATATCATGTCATATAAGCATATAAAGGGCTGGAGGAGAGGAAGGAAGGGTTGTGGACACACACATTCAGAGTGATGCTCTTTGTCTTCCCAAGTCACCGTTACACATGATGGAGCCCTGCTTTCCTGGAGGTGGCTGAACACCGCCTGCCAATGGCAAGTAGGGAACTGTCTGCAAGAGCCCCACATGGCTTAAGCCCCAGAGGAAGTCAGGATAAATGGTGAGTCTGCCTTGGTTGATTAGGATTGGGTCAGGGACGAATTAAGCTGTCTGGACATCCATAAATCCGTGGGTCCTGATGGGAGGCATCCAAGGGTGCTGAGGGAGCTGGCAGAAGTCACTGCTAGGCCACTCTCCAGCATGTGCGCTAAATCCTGGGCAATGGGACAGGTGTCTGAGGCCCAGCTCAGGGCCACCAAGATGATTAAGGGAGTGGAACATCTTCCTTATGAAGAGAGGCTGAGGGAGCTGAGCCTCTTCAGCTTGGAGGAGACTGAGAGGTAATCTTATCAATGTCTATAACTATGTAAAGAGCTAGAGTCAGGAGGGTGGAGCCAGGCTCTTCTCAGTGATGGCCAGTGACAGGACAAGGGGCAATGGGTGCAAGCTGGAGCAGAGGAAGTTCCATGTGAACCTAAGGAGAAACCTTTTTCACTGTGAGGGTGACAGAGCACTGGCACAGGCTGCCCAGAGAGGCTGTGGAGTCTCATTCTCTGGAAACATTCAAAACCCGCCTGGTTGTGTTCCTGTGGGATTTAGTCTGGGTGATCCTGCTCTGGCAGGGGGGTTGGACTAGATGATCTTTCGAGGTCCCTTCCAACACCTAACGTTCTCTGATTCTGTGAATTCCTTGTCTTGCTTTGTTTGTGTGCAATTTGTTTCGCTTCTTATTGAACTGTCTTTACCTCAACTCACCAGTTTTCTCACTTTCACTCCCTGAAGTTTCTCCCCCATCGTTCTAGGGGGGAGCAAGCAGGCAGCTGTGTGTGGCTAAGCTGCCAGCTGGGGTTAAACCACCACAAAAGGATTAGGCAGAAGTATGGTCCTGGTTCTGCAGTTCTCCTCAGAACATACATAGTAAATACAGAGCAGGCTGAGATTTCTAACCTTAGAGTATACATCACTTAAGTTCTAAAAAATCTCGTCATTTCAGACTTAAAACGTCAATCGGTCTCCCCACCTTTGGCCACAAGATGAAGATGCTTGTACACAGTTTTGGGGAGATGTCTAGTTACCCACTAGAAGTAACAGTTTCTACTAAGTTTTTATAAGAGACAATAGACTCATACCACAAACAGAAGTATTGGAACTGGACTCGTACTCCCTGAATTTGAAAAGACTGTGTTTAGATCCATGACTTGCATGTTGGTTTTTTTTCTTTAATAGACATAAATTGCTTGTTAAACTCAAACTTCTACAAAATCAAGGGAAATCCCAGTCCTAAAAGTTAAACTACTAGTCATACTGGCACTGCTTCTTTTATTCAACGACCTCAAAATACTTTAAGAAGGTGGACAAATATCACCACCTGCCTATAGCTAAAGACGCGAGGTTGATTCACCGGAGGGTGTGCTGTTTGGTTTGGGTTCCTTGCGCTTCAGCGTGGCATTTAACGGAGGTGTCTCAAGTCGGGAACACAGCCCTTAGTGCCCTCTACGGTCCGTCAGAGGAAACAGACAGCTTCGGAGTCACCAGTCTCTCTGCATGGCCTTTCTCCGCGGTTCCCGGGGGATCAGGCTTCTGTGGAGATGCCCGCAGCTTTCAGAACGGGCCCGGGGTTAGTGTCATAGTTGGTATATGATCCCACGGTTCTCAGTTGCTTACCGGAACTGCTACACTAAGCTGCATCTAGGAAAACCTCTGAGGATTTACAAAACTGTATCTGGGCTTTTTTTTCTCTCCTTCCCTTTTAATGTAACCCAAGAAAATCCAGAAACCAGTCAAAACCATATCAGAATGCAGTGATGGTCTAGAAGAACAGATCTCTATTATCTGAGTAACAACTATTTCTATCTTTGATAATTCTCTTTAAACTGTAAAACCTAAAATAGGAACAAATGAAGGATGGAGTAAAAGGCCTGACACACTTCAGTTCTTCAAACATCATTCATTATAAGGGTAGTAAAAACAATGCTATCACATAAATGACTCCATCTACAGCAGAGAAGCAGCTGATTGTTCTTCAACCAAATATTAGATACATGTACTTCTATGTTCTATCTCTTCCTTAAAATACAGAACTGTGCAGCACATTACTTGGCTTATGGATTGTGCACTGTCCCAACACAAGATCCATCCTTGGAACTATATAGCAGCAGAATGATTTATAAGGATGGTTTGGAGTGAATCAAGCAGAGTGGCTGTATTAGCCACAATTTTGCCTGCTTTTGTCTTGGACACTCGGGACTAGCTGTGTTGAATGGTAGCCACACTACAAATATATGGGGTTGATCACACGATTTACAGAATAAAGATATACTGCAGATCAACTTAAACATAAAACACCAATGTTATTAAACAATGGCTTGTAGCAGAAAAAGAATCCTTAATCCCCAGTGGTACAAATGAGTTTTGTTGGCTTAAGTAAAGCTATAAACCCCAGCATGTTTATTGGCTGGCACATACTGTAGATATATCATACATGGTCAAAAAAGTGACAATAAAGCTTTTACAGCTTGGAGTTTTACAGGCTGGAGAAAAAAAAAGCAGTAGTCAAGTTACATTTCAGAACTCTTCAAAAAGATACCAGTGTGTGCTGGCACAAGAATTCCACCTAGGTCTTCTAGGTGTACAACACGCTTGGGGCATTAGTAAGCACACATAAAGATTACTGGAGAATTCATGCAGTATGTAGGAAAAAAAAGGTAGTTTCAAGGAACTAGTTTATCCTCAGAATCTACAAATTATAAAAGGATAGTCAGAGATCACAGTGCGTGAAGTATTTAGCAGCTTCCTTATATAGAATGATTCTGGACCACTGACACATGTCAACACGTCTGAGCGAAATGAATGCGTTTACTCAAAGCTTGTCCTCACCACACACACTCAAATACTCAAAGTCTCTTCAGTCACTGTTGGCGTGGGAACGGCTTTGCTTTCATGCAAGTAGCTCTCCCATTTTCCATGCCTGCATTATATTCTCAGCAGATTTCTCTGCATTGTATCTTACTTCATTATTGCTGGATTTTTGGAGTGCCGTTTCCATTCCTCTTCCCACTCCCTCTTTGAAAGTGTAACAATGAACACTAATGCTTGTCCCCTCCAGCATGCTGTCATGAAATTCCACTGAAATGGCACTTCTAATGCCGTTCATATACGTGTTTGTATACAGATACACAAACAAATGAACGAGTGATTTAGTTTTATCGAAGTTGGTGCTTCATAAATTCATGCCGTATTATACTTCAGTGCCAGTTCTGTATCTGCTGCCCTTGAAGTTAGGTAGTCGCTGAAAAACCTTAACTCCATCCTAAGTAAAGTTCCTTCCTAGCCTAGACAACTGAAATGGTATCTAGGTAAACCATTATGATGTTTAGCATGAATAGTGAGTTTCACATTTTAAATAATGTGATCTTTCATCAGTGGATCCCATCCCACTCCTTCCTAAGCCCTCGAGTTCTCTCGTTCATCTGCTTTGTAACACAAAATTAGAGAGTGTCTGTCTTAAAATGCACAGAGACACATACACAGCTATAAATAACAGGGTCATTTAGAGAAGTTCTAGATGATATATATATATAAAAGTTCAGATTTCCAAAGTAGCAGCTAACTGCCAAAATGATAGTTAACATAAACATATGATTAATGTGTTTTTTTTAAAGTATTCCGATGGTTTGCTGGGGGTTGTGCTCATTTGTTCAAGTTGTAGTGAATTCTGGAATTTCTGCTCTGCCTTTGACTACTTAAAGTACAACAACTGAGTAACTCAGAGAACTGAAACAAGTACCCAGATCTCCATGTGGTTGAATTGTTCTGAAGTTGATAGAGTGAGAGTCACACATGATGCCTCCCCATTGGGTAGTTAGCCCATAACATCTCTTCATGCCTAACAGAGATGTGCTGAAGGTTTCAGTCAAGGTTGTAGCCTGAGACTCTCTTGTCTACCTAGCTCACAGGGATTCAGTGACAGGACGCGTGGGAACGGTTCAAAGCCGTGCCAAAGGAGGTTTAGACTGGGCATGAAGAAGCATTTCTCTAGTGAGAAGGTGGTCAAGCACTGGAATAGGCTTCCTGGAGAGGTGGTCAATGCCCCAAGGCTGTCAGTGTTTAAGGGGCATGTGGACGATGCCAATATAGACTATGATAGGCCAGAACAGAACGGGCTATTTCAGTTGGAAGGGACCTACAACAATCACCTACTCCTACCACCTGACCAGTTCAGGGCCGACCAGAAGTTAGAGCATGTTAGACTAGATGACCTCCATAGGTCCCTTCCAGGTGAAATATTCCCTTGTGTTCCATTTCCAAGAGACATTGCAAGAGCACTATCTACTCAGCATTACCATGTATCACTGAACACTGCGGACAGGTTTGGAGTAGGAGTGCTGGCGTAGGGAAAACTCGCATACAGCACACAGCTGCACCCGACACACTCAGCCTAAAGCGTTTTAGACTAGTCACATCTACTGCCGATGACTCACTCATTGACAAAGTGTATTTCTCACTTGCCTGTTTCCTGCCCTCTGAATTATATACATATAAACATTCACCGAGATAGAAGACACAGAAGAACAGACCGTCCTCACGGGCTTGGCTGTTAGGCTGCAGGGAAAGGAGCTCCTGAACTGATCAGCACAACCTGAGCAGTTACCGGACCCTCTCACCATACTAAGCTGATGCCCCCATCTACACCAACGTTGCTCTGGAAGCAGAACACGGTTTTCACTCGCACGGGTGTGTGAGGCACGCAGTTTGTCCCGGGAGGGCAGCAGGAAGGCTCGTCGCAACGCACACACAAAGCAACCCCGACTTTGCAGTGTGGGAATACTAAAGGCTTTAGCAGGCGGCCAGGTTACACCGGGGTCAGCCGAGGATTTTTGCTCGGCGGGGAGCAGCGGCGGAGAGGCCGCCCCGGCACGGCGCTTCCAGCCCCCCTGGGTGCCGCAGCGGGCCGCGGAGGACCAGCGGAGCCGGCCGGCGGTTCCCCCGAGGCGCGGGGGAAACACGCCGTGCTCTGACAAACCGGGCTCCTGCCCCCCGCTCGCACCAGGCGTTGGAGCAGGACTGCGGGTGCAGAGAAAGCGGAGGCGCCGCGAAGCAGCGACACCTCCGTGCAGGCCCGGCGCCCGTTCCCGCGCTCGCACTGGCCGGAGCGGGTCACCGATCACTGCCCGACGGCCCCGGGTACGGGCCGCACGCTGCCGCCGCCCTCGGCTGGGTTACGGCGCAGCCTGGCACACCAGTTCGCAGGCGCTGGGAGCTCTCGCTTTCCCAGCGACGGGCTTTCCTACAGCGGGTGACGGAAGCCGGCACCGCTGGCACGACACACCCAGGGGAAGCCCCTTCCAAGCGGGGTAGGCCAGTCCCCGCCCCGCCCTCGCCCCGCCCCGCCGCGGCAGAGCCGGGCCGCTCTGCCCGCGCCCAGGGCGCCGAGTACGTGCGTGACGCCGCCCCGCCCCGCGGGCGGGGTGACGTCCGGCGGCAGGGCCGCTCCAGCCAGTCGCGGCGGGCGGGCTTTGCTTCTTCTGCGCCCGGCCGGCATGGGCGGAGCGGACGCCTGCTTCCTGTTTCCGCTTGGCAGGCCGGCGCCCCGCAGGGCAGCGGTACCGTGGGGCTGTGGCGGGGGGCGGCGGGGGGGAGACACGGCGGGGGGAGGAGGCGGGACGGCACGGCCCCCCACCCCCGCCCCTCGGCGATGCCTTCCCGCCGCCTCCCCCCGCGCCCCCTCCCCCAGCAGCGCTGCCTGCGCCGGGCAGCGGCGAGCGCCGCCGGGGACGGGGCCGCGCCGGGCGCCTTCCCCTCACGGGCTGTGTCTTCTCTCCGCAGGGACCTCGGCACCAGCCTTCCGTCGCTCGGGGCGGCCGGAGGGTGTCCGAGGCGGCGCTGGGCCCGTCCCCCCACTTCACCCGCCGCAGGTGAGGGTGGCGCGGCGGTCTTGGCGGCGCGGCCGTCGGGCGGAGGCGGGGCCGGGCGAGGGGAGGGTGGCGGTGACGGAGCAATGGCGGCGGCCGCGGCCAGGCGGGCTGCAGGTGGCGGCCGCCTGCTTCCTGCTCGCGGCTGTGAGGGCGCCGGGCCTGCCCGGCCTGCTCGGGCGCTCCGGTGGCCGCCGCCGTGCGCGGGCTGACGCAGACGGACGCGCAGCGCCGTGCTTGCTGCCCGCGGTGCGGGTGGTACTTCGGGCTTGGCGGCGGTGGCTGTCTCGCTGCTGAAAGCTCGCTCTCCTCCCTGGTAAAACCTACGGAGGGGCCAGGCAGCTGGGCTCTTTCTTCTCTTACAACGCGCCGCACGCCTCCCCCGGGTACCACTTCTGTTCTCATCGCTGTCAGACGCTCTGCTGGATGAACTGCCCGGCTTCTGGAAGCGTCCCCGGACGCAGGGCCGGCCGTTTGCGCATACACGCGTCAAGCGCAGCGTGCGGTACTTCTAACGCCGGGCAAAACCGAGTTTGATCTGTGATAATAGAAAGCTGATGCCCACCGCGGTTATGGAGTGTGCCCGCTCTTACTTACCTGCGCACTCAGAAAACGTTTTTGTGTTATTCTGTAGGGTTTTCCCAGTAGAGAAGGAGAAAGATGTTGGATGTTAAAGCTTGGGCTGAGTACATCGTGGAATGGGCCGCAAAGGACCCGTACGGCTTTCTTACTACAGTGATCTTGGCCCTTACGCCGCTGTTTGTCATTAGCGCGGCGCTGTCCTGGAAGCTTGCAAAAATGATTGAGGCCAGGGAACGAGAGCAAAAGAAGAAACAGAAACGCCAAGAGAATATTGCAAAAGCCAAACGAACAAAGAAGGATTAAATGGGGAAAAAAACAGGTCTTCCTTGAGCCGAAGAGTCCACTTTTTATATGAAACACTTATACGTTGTGTATACAACTGTCCTTTGATACTTTGCTGTTGTTTCTGAAGTATGAAATTGAGTCTCTTCAATGTAGTTTTTCTGTTGAGATGATTTGTGTTAAAAGTTTACCCCAGTGACACTTGTTACAGTCATGTAATGTGCTCTTTGTGTTCTAGTGCAGGTTGCTTTTCCAAATTCGCAAGTTAAATTAAAAATTAATCTGTTGGATGGTTCTGGAGGTAGACTTTTCTTTTTGTTTGTTTTTCCTTATCTGAGCTGTGACTTAACAAGTGTCTTAAAACTGTTGAATTATTGGGACAATGTGAATGGTGCACTGGATTACAGGAAAGCAGGCTTTGGTATACCTCCTGCAGAGCTGTGGAGACGCTGGAGTCAGCGACAGGCTGCACGCCTTGCCGATCTCCTTTAAGGACACTGCCTTGGGCCCTGCGCCCCATTCGGCGGGGTGCCCGCAGGGGCTGCTGTAGTGTTTTCCATGGCAGGGCTTCTCTGCAAAAAATTAACCCAGCTTGGCTTTTTCCCATTTCCTGAGCCAGCAGCCATCAACAGTCTTTAAATTTGTGCCACCCTCTAGAAAGCTGATGCTTGGTCTTAGGACCTTCATTTTGTCTTAACCCACTCTCTACAAAATACCCTATGCTTGGTGTTCCCTAGCACCTTCACCTGAATGCTGGGCTTGTAACCAATTTGTTTCTGCTGTCAGGAATTTTTATGCCTTGAAGGATTGCTGTAAAAGGGGTGAGACCCAAGGCCCAGGTGGTCTAGTGAGGTATAGCAGGTGCCTGTGTGGGAGCACAGGCAGAGGATGTGCATGCTGGTAACAGTTGTTCTTCCTTCTTGCTAACCTTCTGGCTGGCTTTGGTTTAAGACCTTCTGAGTTCAGTTGAGATCTTTGTTCTCATGGCCCTTAAAACTGCTGCCTTCCAGGCTGCAAAATGTTGGCATATGGGGAAAAAATACAAGTGGGCTTTGTGTTGTAAATAAGCCAAAATTTATTTAACCTGAATTCCAATTCACATTTTTCTAACAGAAGTGATTAATTTTTGAAAGCCTAATTCTTATTAATGGCCTAGTTCTAAAGAGCTTGTGTCAGTCATTAGGTTTTTGGACTTTACATTTCTAAAGAGCAGCAGAGAGCTCTGCTGTCTCACAACTTGTCCCGTATTATGTTTAAAAATAAAACCTTTAAAGTGATGCCGTTGTTCAGATGAGGAGATTTATTGAGCTGGTGGACACCAGGAGAGTGGGGAGTCTGGCTGAAATGACTCAAGGGTAACTGAAGTATTGTTGATCCCTTTTCAGTTTTGTTGGTCAAAGCAAGCTTTATTACCATCTGATGTTCTGGCTTTTTACAAATATATGGGACTAAGTCTCCACGTTCTGTATCAATTGTTGTCAAATGTGTATGTGTTCCACCTTTGATACCTACATAGCTTAAAACATGGAGGAGAACTGATGGATGCACTGCATAAATAAATTTGATACTTTTTTTTCAAAATTGTGTGTGCTTTATATTGACTTAAGTTCTCAAATGTTACCGTTAAGCAAATCTGCACCTTTTGTTTATCTAAACTATGGCCACGTAGATCTAAATTTACGGAGGTCCCCATGTTCACTGGAGATAAAAACTACTTTTTAAAAAGTAATTTATGACTGTTCCTTGTCCCAAACCACGTGTTCATTTCCAGCAGCTTTACCAAGTGTTTTTAACCTCTGTTAGAGTAGTTAGATGTAGCTTAACTCAGCCTGATTGCATCCTTGTTTGAATATGCTGACTCTCTTCTTTAAGTTACCAGAAGGCCTCTGAGGTAAATACAGCACACAGTCAGTGTTGTCATACTGATTCCTGTTAATTGAGTCAACCTCTCCATCCACGTGCCAGAGGAAAGCATGCTGGCACTGCCAAGGTAACTAACAAGCATTCTGAAGACCTGTGTTAATCTGATGCCTAGGCATGGGAAAAGGTAAGTGTACTGATTAACTAAATTTTATGAAATCAAAAACTGAAAAAAAATCAGTGAGTCTCACAGGGAAAACCAAAAATAGCTGGAATTAAAGTAGCTAGAAAACCTTCCACCTGCGATTTTGAGGGTTACTGATAAACAGCAACTGTCAAAAGCGAACTTGGTAACACATCTGGCATTTCACTCAACCCAAACTTTTCACAGTAGTTTGCCATGATTTAGGCCATTTGAACAGTTGTGCAAAAATCAATGCTTTAGTGCTACTTTATTGCATGTTCACTTACAAATAACAGCTGCTCATGTTGTATCAATGCTTTAGTGCTACTTTATTGCATGTTCACTTACACATAACAGCTGCTCATGTTGTCTGTTCGCATGTTTATCCCTCAGCAACATCTGTACAGTGCAGTGGTTTATTTTTTGTGACTGCCACCGCTGCCCGGCGGCACCCAGGAGCCCGGCTGGAAGGTACTCGCAGTGCTGGTTGGATCTTGGGAGGGCTCCTGCTTTCCGTAGTAAGGGGCTGAGGCGTGGCCCTTGACCTGAGTGCGAACTGGTTCAGCAACAAGTCCCTCCTTGTACTCCTTGGCCTGAAGCAGTTTATCCTTCTCGGACACATCTTTGACTTTCCGTTTAATTTCTTCTCTGTAATTTTCATTTTTAAGAATCTCCTGAGAACACAGTAGAAAGGTAATTAGATAAATCAGAAACAAATGCAATACACAATGCTGCAATAAAACATAGGGGTTTTTTCTCAGCTTTATAATCCAAATTTTCAGGTGTGTATGGAAAATAAAACATGGCAAAACTAATTAATTATTTTTCTACAATTGCAATTTCAGCCCTAGTTTAAAATGTTCTTACTGGTTTGGTCATGTTGAAGAAACAAAATTGCTTTGCAATGTCCCAGTTTCGCTACTCTATTAGATCAAAAAGGAAAAGAAATAACCTTATTAATGTTTATAAATATATCAAGGGGAAATGGCCAGCCTCTTTTCAGTGGTCTGTGGAGACAGGACAAGGGGCAATGGCTGCAAGTTTGAGCACAGGAAGTTATATACCAATATGTGGAAGAACTTTTACACAGTGAGGGTGACAGAGCCCTGGAACAGGCTGCCCAAGGGGGCTGTGGAGTCTCCATCTCTGGAGATATTCAGGACCTGTCTGGATGCCTATCTGTGCAACATGAGCTAGGGAGCTGCTTTGGCAGGGGGGTTGGACCCGATGATCTCTTGAGGATCCTTCCAACCCCTGGATTCTGTGATCCTTAACAAATACGAAAACGAGGATGTTTTCTATGTAGGGCTTGTTACCATACAGCCATTGATTGCTTGCACTTCTTCCTGTAACTCACTATGCCTATCACTTTAGGTATCTGTGGCCCATGGTGCAGTTTTGGGAGAAAGATGTACAACCTTGACTGTGTTAGTACATAAAGCTGAAGCCCCACAAGGTTAAATAGTAAGTAAAAAAAAAAAAAAAAAGCCAGGATGCAACTGAACCTACTGAGTAGGTACTAGTAACCCAGCAGAAAAAGCAATTGGAGGGGAGCTGGGGAGCTTAAAAATCCCTAAGGCAAACCTTGCTCCAGAGGTTTGGTCTGAAAAGCAAGGGAGGCTGACACTTGGTCAGCCAATGACTGTCTGGCCAGCAAAGGTGAACTGAGGACACCAAGCACAACACTGCTTAGGTGAGCTGTGTGTTAACTCCAGGTATCTACCATGTGCACAGGTGAAAACAGGTGCACTGCATTCCTAATGGGTGTAAAATCACTCCTACTGCTTCCACACAGGTAAAAACTTCAAATAGGAGTGACCTGGTTTTAGAGGTTTGCCTCTACCCCTGATAAGCTGAAGCAGCTAGCTAGTGAGTGCATGATCGTGCTGCAAGGTCAAAAACCCGCCCAGGACATGTATTCAGAGAAGGCTTGTACAGCCTGCTGATTCATCTTCATGAAGCTCTGTACTGAAACATGGTTGGGTACAGGTTAGAGCTGGAAATAAAGATGTTCTGAACTTGGATTTGGCTGCTTCCACTGAGAAATACTGAGGTTGTTAGTTCAAGGATGGGTAATTACAGCTTGTCCACAGATAAAAGAGAAAAAGAGCTGTTAGCAGACCTTGCCATCTTGTTCAAAGGAAAACATGAAGAACTCCCTAACTAAACACAAAGAAAAAAGCCACAAAAAATACTGAAGTTTGGGTTTTATCTATTAGCAGTGTTTATCACCAGAAAGACGATTTGCAGATTTCTGCTAACAAGGCTTCTCTGTGCTTTTTGTTCGGGCAGAGGTATTAGAAACAAAAAGAGAAAGGTGAAACAAAGTTTTGTAATACTTTGAACCCAAATCCAACTTAACTGTAACCAATATTGTAATGAGGAAGCTGCTAATTTTAGACTCTGATACAGGAGGAAGAAGGCTGATATATATAGCAAAGCTAATGAGAAACTAGACCAGTACACCTCTGAGTAGAGGACCACAACGTAATTTTAGGAATAGCATTAAAATACACGAGCTGTTGCTGTAGCAGGTATGTGAATGTTTAGGAACACTTAAAAAGGCAGTATTTAAAGTAAACCTTATCTTAGAGATATCACGAAAAATTCCATGGTTCTTTTAGTCCTTACTTGCCGTGGTACTTAAACTCACAGAGCAGAGGCAAAACACTTCATGTCCTATACAGCATGAAAATACACAAGCAGCACGTAAAAGACTTTGCAAACCAAAGGGCAGGGAAAAGGAGGGGGTAAAAAATTCTCCCATAATCAAATATAAATATTGTCAAGTGTAACAAGGTCAAACTCAACAGTCAGTATAGCAAACCCTCCTTATAACATCTCTCCATTTGGTCGCTGTGTACCATGTGTCCGTATACATCTACCATGACCATACTGATCTCAAGGGGATTGCTCCCATGGCACTTGCATTTCCCCACTCACTGCTAAGGAACAAGGTCATACACCTCTGTGGTATCTGAACACTACAGCAAAGCCTCTGCTAAAACAGCACAATTTTTTATTAAAACATGACACTAATTCACTTACTGTGAACAGCTACTTAGTAACTTCAAATCTTTTCCAGTGATTACTTAACAAAGTTATCTTAGTCAGGTCACAGCAACTGTAACTAAATTCCAAATGCTCCAAGTCCATTTTAAATGCCAATGAGTACCTTTAATCTGGTTTCCGGAGTCAGCAAGGCTCTTCTAATCAGCCTTCCTGGCTAAAGTGTAGTTGTGATCTACTAAAATAATCATGCTGATATTGAAAAAAAGCATGAAAAATGATCTTCATTAGTAAAAACAGGGAAAAAAACCCCAAACCTCAAGCAACTTGTTCAGAATCTTTTATACAACCCACACCAGGACAAACTTTTTGAATTCCAAGTATCTGCACACATCCATTTTTGGCATTAAATTCATGCCACTAATATGTACACTGAAATCAGGATTCGTGGACTCAAACGAGAGAAAATGTGATTCAGGAATCTTGTGTGATCGGCACTCTAGAAAAATTGGGTCAAGTATAGAGTTTTCTTAGCACAAACATCTTGCCTTTTTATACTGGCAAGTTTGTTCTGTGGAATTCTCTCAGGCACTGAGTCCTTCCTGTTTCTAATATTATCACCAGTATATACTTGTTATCATCAGTTCTCAGCAGAAAATATACTGGGGCTTTTTTTTAGCACTGTGATTGTGTTTATAAACACCATGGGTCTAATTACCACAGACACTGCAGTTCGCAGCAGTTAGGAGACTGAAGTTTCTCTGCCATTACAGGCATTTAAATAAAAGATCCAAGTAGTTCCAAATTTGATGAGGATAACCAACTCAGTTCAAAACACACATTTTAATGAAACTACACATGTGTATTTATAGGAGGAGCTATCCTTAAACTCTCTAGAAACATGCAGGATCTTTGTAACTAGTGGTCCAAATTTGGCTTCAGTTTACCTGCATGGCTCACAGCAATTAAATACAGCAAGTTAGGAAGGTTCCTCCCCACACAACCTCTGGGTCCTACAAGGACCTGGTCCTACAGTGAAGCCAACAGCTGCTGGGGTCCTCTACCCATGACACATTAAGTGGTGTCACCACAGGCTCCTTCAGCTCACCTGCACAGAGCCACATTGTCATTGAGGCTTGGCTGCTGCCCAGCCCTTTACTGCCCATTACACTGTAAACAGTGACTGAGACTGGAAAGTCATCTTTTTTTTTTTTTTAAATTACATTGGCAGGTTCAGAATATTTATCTTCTGTCCTCCTCCAAGAATTGAAATATTTTACAAAATGGCTAGTTTCTCTATTAAACTGCCTACTCAAATACGCCATTTAAATTTTCTGCTGAAATATATGAACATGAATATGTAATGTGCTGTGCCCTTTAGGGGAAATGCAAAATTATTCCATTCAACACAGAAACCACCGTATCTACCAGGTAACTGCAGTTTTCTAAGAATTAACTTGTTCTGCCTAAGCTCTCTTTATACAAATAATTGATTACAAGCCCTTTGAACCTGCAGTGCTCAGGAGGCATGTGGCATCTAAAGAAATGCCCTTTATCATTTTTGATAAAAGAAAAATCTAAGGACTGGAATTATACTGCAAAACTAAAAAATGAAAAGGTGTCTGAATACATCCAGTTGTGGTTTATACCAGTTGAAATCCCTTGAAATGCATCAGCTCCTAGCACCTGGAGCAAGATACACATGATGTGGTTAGAACTAGGTCCAAATTCTACTTCTGATGGAACGTGAAAGAATTTTACTCACTGCAGTAACTACTTTAACTTTTAACAGCATCAGTGATCACTGCAAGATATGTGAGGCTTTTAATCTTTATAATGCTTGGAGCTACATCCTTCCCTCCTTAGAAAGGCAGGGTTTAAGAAAGCTTTTTTTCTTAAAGAAACATATGTTACTATTAGGGAAATGCTAAAGTGGATTGTGGAGTTTGAAGCAGCTGCTTTTCATGACACGTTCTGCATATTCTTATGTCTTTGTACTGGTAACAGCTGCACGAACAAAGAAAAGACAGCCTGCTCCTGGGCTAAAGCAGCCCAAGACATGGTGCTATCTTCCAAGCACGTTTCTCCAAAAGGGATCAGGCTGTATTTCATGCCACTGGCATGGAATTCCCACTTCTCTTGCAAACTACAGTTTTGGTTAAACCTCTCAGTTAACTGTAGCTATGGAGACGTATCAGCAAACATCCTCTGCTGCCTGGAAACTGTGTTCACCTCTACTCCACAGAAGGAGAAAAATCTACAAGTTTGTCTCTACTCAGAGGACTTCCAGTGCCTGCAGGCTGTACTGCAAGACCTGCTTTGTAGGCTTAAGATTTGGAATGAAGTGTTCTTTCACTCTCATATTGTAGTGGCCTTCCCTTTCCTGAACAAAGTAGAAGACTTACAGAATAATAAAACTTGTTCCTTCTGGTAGGAAAACGTCATGACTCTAGACTTGCTCTTTCCTTTGGTCAGGGTCTCACTCAGTAGTGACTAGCCTTTGTGAACACTTCTCACTAGCCTTTTCCACAGACATTTCTAAATGTTTCTACTTAATCCTTTCTACCCTGCAGCAGCTCTTGAGCCCTGTAACTGGAAAAGTCCTCCTCCTCTTCCTCACTGTTTCCCTCTCGGTCCTCAAGACAGGAATCAGTTATACCACCACTCACCTCCCATGGAGCATTTTTAGCCTGCTGAAGGCTTGGTCAAGGTTCACAACCCAAACTTGTGAACAAGCAGTTCTAAGGACACAGGTGGACAGACATATAGAATAGTAACAGTGTCCAAGAGGGAGTATTTAAAGGTTATTTTAACAGACTGGTACTTGTGTTGGTTTTGTTCTTTCCAGATGGTTTTCTAACAATACTACACCCAAACCTATAAATACAAGGATTTTGTATTATTAATTTTGAGGAAGATGTCACATTTCATTACAGATGGGGCTGTATTTGCTTAAATTAAAAATCAATAGCTCCTTTATGCTGTCTTAGAAACCTCCTAAGTTATCTTAATTACATATATTGATTACAGTTACTCATTATTACTTATTATTGTAATTACTCATTATTTATCTTGATTTGAATAGGGCTAGTTAAATATTATTTGATGCCAGAACTGAGAAACACTTGGACAGCTTAGCATTCTTTGAACTGTACTGACTCTACGTATTCAGCGAATACCTGTATTTTGGTGTCCATTTTGAATAGTTTGTTTAATCATTAAGGATCTCTGAATTCTGCCTGTTAAAAACTTCTTGTATATAGAAGCTAGCAATTTTTTTTTTTTTAACAAAAACGCTGAGTGCAAAGGAAAAATATTTGGTTTGGAATAGTATTTAAAAGGTTGATTGTGGTAAGCAATGTAGCATATCAAGTTTTCTGTCTTCCCTGACAAATTAAATATAAGTCCAACTAAGTGCTAGAAGTTAAGCCAATTCACCTTTTTTTTTATATATCACCTAAACTGGTTTAATTAAACTCTGTTAAATAAACAAAGTGAAATAATCAGATGTTACATCGTGTTTCAAGAGTAGGAGGCAGCAACAGGACCTCATCACTGGAAACACCAAATGTTCTGACCCAGGGCAGGTCTTGTTAACTCAGCAACTGAGCATGAGCTCAGCAGAGCCAGACTGGGAGTAAGAAACACGTGGTAAATGAAGGGCCATGTCAGTGTGTGGCAAGGACAGAGGGGCAGTTGGAATTAGAAAGGTATATCTGGCTTTGCTAAAATACTTAAAACACCGAGTCAACTGATGACTGCTGTTGTAAAGAACATACATGCTAAGTACCTTTGGTCAATCGAAAATGTCTGTCAAATCAATGTAAGAGTTGGTCTATTCAGGTTTCAGTTTTCAACAAATTTCTGATCAGCTGCAATTTTAAGACATGTGCTGTGTTCTGTGCACTCAGCATGCCATTTTAGAAGGATGAACCCTGCACAATTCAGAAGTAAACTGATCTGAATGATCTTTGTTGGATACATCACAATTTATGGCATGTCTCAAGGTCTATGCTTTGTAGTTCAATTTTGGTTTTTTTAACCTTTGAACATGAATCAGATAAATTATCCAAACAAATTACTAAACCAATGTAGCTGCTGTTTTAGAGCAGTTACTTTTGCTTGCAGCCTACCACAGCCCCTAAAAAGTAAGCAGATACAGAAACAGACCTCTAATGATACCACAGGTTTTTGAAATGGGAAATTCTGACTTCCATTCTGAGAGGTGGGTAGTTCCTTAGGATCATGTTTCAGTTCACTCTAGATGGATCACAGAATCATAGAATTGTAGGAGTTGCAAGGGACCTCGAGAGATCATCGAGTCCAGTACACAAAATAATCCCAGGAGATTACATGTATGTCAGACCTCTTTCAGATATGTATCCAGTTCTGGGCTCCCCAGCTCAAAAAAGACAGGGATGTCCTGGAGAGAATCCAGAGGAGGGCTACAAAGATAATTAAGGGCCTGGAGCATCTCCCCTATGAGGAAAGGCTGAGTGAGCTGGGACTGTTCAGCCTTGAGAAAAGAAGACTGGGAGGGGCTCTGATTAGTGTTTATCTGAAGTGTGGGACACAGAGGGAAATGGCCAGCCCCTTTTCAGTGCTCTGTGGAGACAGGACAAGGGGCAATGGCTGCAAGTTGGAGCACAGGAAGTTCCACACCAACATGCAGAAGAACTTTTACACAGTGAGGGTGACAGAGCCCTGGCACAGGCTGCCCAGGGAGGTGGTGGAGTCTCCATCTCTGGAGATATTCAAGACCCGTTTGGATGCCTCCCTGTGCAACCTGCTCTAGGGAACCTGAAGGCTGTGCATTTTGGGTTCCTAATCCTGTAAACTAGGGGTGTGCTAATTATTTGGAATCAATCAGTAACAGCACAAAACCTGTAATAAAAGTTTAAAGCACTCCAATAATTAATCTGTAGGTGTTAAACTAATATATTGGATACAAATATTTGTACAAATATGTTTTGATGACAGCTCAATCTTTAGTTTTAAATGCAGTGCTTGGTAGAATTTACTACCAAGGTAAATCAGTTATACACTAATTTTCACAAAATTGTAGGAGTTGGAAGGGACCTCCAGAGATCAGTGAGTCCAACCCCCAAATGCACAGCAATTTTAATTTAAATCAAATCTACAGATAAGCAATGCTAACTATCACTATGTCACTATATTGCTACTTCTGAGCTACAGAGTCTCTGGCAGGCGCTGACACTGCAGCATGTATGTATTTGGCCAGAACTTGTAAGGAGAGGCAGAGACACAGGAATGTAAAGCATGTCAGCAACACATGGGCTCTGTAGGGGTTTATGCCTGAATTATTTTTATAATACTGCAAAGATTTATTTTTTTTTTTTACAGAACTACATATACATTCCAGATCACAGATGTAACTGTGCAGAAGCAGTAAAACCCACAAACTAGCCTGGCACCATTGCACTGTGCCCTGAATGAAGGCCAATGCACAGCCTTGGTGCCCACAGAGCCAACAAGGAACTGTCGCTGTGACTCAGTCCCAGTTCAGCCCTTGCTTTCCCCTTACTCTACATATGATGTAATCTGTACCAGCTCTTTTCCTGGTACACATTACTTCTCCCTCCACCCCCTCTCAGCTGTGGTAAGTGTGAATTAGGAGACAGAGCCAATGCTTCATGCACTCCCTCCCATGCAGAGAGGCACAACAGAGTGCCAGCAGTTCTCCCCCTTACAGCCTTGGGATCTGCAGCATATGCAAACTGGAAGTAATGGGACACACCGGTGCCTCAATACTTCTCCATGCAGGCTGACAAGCACCTACATTTCAAATCTGAGGAGAAAGTTAGAGTGAACAAATGAACTCTAAAAGATGATGGCTTCCTCAAGCTCTCAATTATTATTTTTATTTTGAGTGACATCTCTGACCACTCCCTTCTGTTCAGACCTTGCTCAGCTCTTTATATTGTCAAATTTTACTGCCTTTCCACACTGAGTAACAACCCTCCCTGGAATCATGCACAATTTGCTTTGCAAAATGCTAGTTAGTGCAAGGCAAGTCATTTGAATAGGTCCCAAATTTTCAATCCTAGTTGTGATCCTGGACAACAATAGTGGAAAATATTTTGCTCAGAGAACTATTTATCCCTGTGCCTTTTTCACAGCATTTCCCAGAACAGGCTTCCCAGGGATGTCGTTGACTCACCTTCCCTGGATGTGTTCAAAAAAAGGGTTCATGAGGTACTTAGGGATATGTTTTAGCACAGAATGGGAATGGTTTGACTTGATGATCTTGAAAGGTCTTTTCCAACCCTGTGATTCTGTGAACTCTAAATCATATTCTACAGCTTTTTGTTGCTTCAGGAGTGAAATACTCACTTGCTAAGCCCTATTCTCTATGTGAGAATGTACAACTCCCCTTTCTGAGTCCCCGTTTTAAAACTTTTCAACTAAAGCATCTGAAAGAAAACAGAAGCAAAACTATAAAATACAATCCCAAAAGTGTCAAACAAAGAATCTGACATCCCATTCTGGTTAAATGAGCGTGAGTTCTGTGTAAACTAATCTCCATGACTGAAGCTAGTTTTGATCATACCATCTCTCAAATAAATAATACTTACGATTAAATAAATGGGAAAAATGGCTATGCATTGTGACAACCAAACAGAATGTAATTTCAATGTAATTATTCAAGGGTGTGGGGAGGAAGAAGCAATCATTGAAACCTTGTGCTTATTACAACTCAGTGAAGTACATTTTTCCTTCCTTGACAAGGAGGTTGTCAAAACAGATAATTATGGAAATGCTATAAATAGTTTGAAAGAAGACAGGAGCTGTCACAAAAAACTTTCTTTTTTTAACATTTCACCTTCTATCCAACTGTGCAATTCAGAAGCCACTGAGTTTTATTACTGTGTAGCAAGTACGTAATGCATGAGAAAAGCAGTCATCTACTGTGGTTTTCTATTTCACACTATTTTCAGGCTCTTGACACTGATTAAAGGAACATGCAATTCCACTTTACTCCCCATTAAATGTTAACATACATACACACACATACATACAAAGCAACAGCGAGGTCTCAATTCACACTGAGAACAGCTGCAGCTCTGCAGCCCTGTGTGCACCACAGAGGAAGCGGCATCTAACAGTGAAGTGACTTCTAGTCCAAAGACCCACGTTCATGGAGTGGGAAGTGCTACAGGTACAAATCCAGCAACTGCACAGAATCGTATGGGCAAGTTCAGACACAAACTGCACCTCTCTGCGTACCAGCTTCTCCAGGCACTGCCATGAGATCTCTGGTTTTTCCTCACACGTTTTCTCAAACCCCAAGACAGTCTGTAACTTTATTTCTACTTTATTCTGCAGACAAGGCCATGAAAAATGTCAAGTTAGCTCAGATACTCTTGAACCTCAGGACAGTCAGAAGTGTGTAGCTACAAGGTCTGCTACAAGAAAAAACATGGGTTGGATTTCCAAGTACATTCAGGTACGTGATGCTACAGCCAGCAGGATTCTCTAAAAAACCTTAAAAGTCTGTTGCCCTCTGAAATCAGAAATAATAAAGCTATCAAATGGAAGTTAAGCACAGAAATGCTTAAAAAAATCACTACATTCCTGGTATTTCCCACATCCTTAAAGATCTACCTCCAAGGTCCTTCCAAGTTTGGAAGCTGAAGATTCAGTGTGCCTCAGATACAAGATACTTACCTAATCCAATTTTTATATGGCTCCCATTATCTGTGTGGTGGAAAACCCTGCTGTGCATTATGTATGCACTGACCATAGGAGAGCCAGAGGGGCAGCCATGCTATTGAAACAGGTGCTATAACCAAAGCTTACAAAGTATCTTACGCATCCAACTAGTATCTCAGTTAGGAGATGCACCAACAGAAAGTAACAATTTATTTCATTAGTATTTTTAATATATTTACATAATAGATGCACCAAAGCACAGAACTGTATTGGTTGTAAGGGATGTTTCAGATCATTGTTTAACCATCAACCTAACCTGCTAAAACCACCACTAAACCATGTCCCTAAGTACTGTACCTACATCTTTTAAATACCTCCAGGGATGGAGACTCTACCACTTCCCTGGGCAGCCTGTTCCAATGCTTGACAACCCTTCAGGTGAAATTTTTTTTTCCTAATATCCGATCTAAATCTCCTCTGGTGCAACTTGAGGCTATTTCCTCTTGTCCTATCAATTGTCACTTGGAAGAGACTGACATCAACCTGTCTACAACCTCCATTCAGGTAGCTGTAGATAGTGATAAGGTCTCCCGTCAGCCTCCTTTTCTCCAAGCTAAACATCCCCAATTCCCTGAGCTCCACCTCGCAGAATTATGCTCTACACCCTTCATCAGCTTCGTTGCTCTTCTCTGCCCATGCTCCTGGACCTTTGCTTTCTTGTAGTGAGGGGCCCAGAACTTCACACAGCACTCGAGGTACTGTCTCATCAGTGTTCAGTACAGGAAAATTATCACTTCCCTCGTCCTGCTGGCCACACCATTTCAGATACAAGCCAGGATGCTGTTGGCCTTCTTGGCCACCTGGGCACACTGATGGCTCTCAACCAACACCCCATATCCTTTCCTGCCAGGCAGCTTTGCAGCCACTCTTCCCCAAACCCTGTAGAGCTGCACGGAGTTGTTGTGACCCAAGTTCAGGATCCAGCACTGAGGGTATGTTGAACCTCATACAGTTGGCCTCAGCCCATCCATCCAGCCGGTCTAGATCCCTCTGTAGAGCCTTCTTGCCCTCCAGCAAATCAATACTCCTGCCCAATGTGGGCAAACTTAGTGAGGATGCACTCAATCCCCTTGTCCAGGTCATTGATAAAGACATTAAATAGAACTGGCCCCAGTACTGAGCCCTGGGGAATACTATTTTTGGCCAGCCACTAGTTGGATGTAACTCTATTCACCTCAAGTCTTTGGGCTTGGCCATCCAGCCTGGTTTTCACCCAGTGAAGTGTGTGCCCTTCCAAGCCTTTTGCGGGCAGGTTCTCCAGGAGAGTGTTGTGGGAAATAGTAGTGTCAAAGGCTTTACTAAAGTCCAGGTACATAATATCCACAGCCTTTCCCTCATCCACTAAGTAGGTTACTTTGTCATAGAAGGACACAAGGTTGGTCAAGCAGGACCTGCCTTTCATGAACCCATGGTGACTGGGCCTGATCACCTAGCTGTCCTGTATTTGCCCCATGATGGCACTCAAAATGATCTGCTCCTTCCCTGGAACAGAGACTTTCCCTGGCACAGAGGTCAGGCTGACAGGCCTGTAGTTCCCCAGATCCTCCTGGCCCTTCTTGTAGCCAGAGGTCACATTTGCTAACTGCCAGTCCACTGGAACCTTCCCGGTTAGCCAGGACTTCTGACAGATGATGGACAATGGCCTGGTGAGCACTTCTGCCAGCTCCTTCAGTACCCTCAGATGGATCCCATCCAGACCCATGGACTTGTCTGTCTCAAATGGTGTAGCAGGTCACTAACCACTTCTCCTTAGATTATGGGGGCTTCACTCAGCTCCCCATCCTTGTCTCCCAGCTCAGGGGGCTGGGTGCCCAGAGGAAACTGATCTTACTGCTAAAGACTGAAGCAAAGAAGGCATTAAGTACCTCAGTCTTTTCCTAATCCTTTGTTGCTGTTTCCAATATAGGGTGGAGAGTATCCTTAGCTCTCCCATTGTTCATGTATTTACAGAAACATTCTTAAATTGTCTTTTACTGCAGACACCAAATTAAATTCTAGCTGAGCTTTGGCTAGTCATAATTTCCTTACTGCATAACTTCACAACAGCCTTGGAGTCCCACTGGATTACTTGCCCCTTCTTCCAAAGGCTATAAATTCTCCTTTTTCCTGAGTTCCCGCCAAATTCTCTGTTTAGCCAAGCTCACTGTCTTGCCATCTATCTAATCTTCCAGCACATGGGGATGACTGGCTCCTGCACCTTTGAGATTTCCTTTCTGAAGAGCATCCAGCCTTCCTGGACTGCTTTGGCCTTCAGGACTGCTTCAAGGGACTCTGTAAATCAGCTTCTTAAACAGGCTGAAGTCTGCCCTCTGGAAATCCTTCCAATGATCAGAATTCTTCTCAGAATCAAAAACTCCATCTTTTTGTAATTACTATGCTCAAGGTGGCCTCCAACCATCACATCAATCACTGCATATAATGATGACGTTTTAAATCAAGAGTAGAATCTGTAGCCAGAAGAAAAACTTGGAGGTAGGAGTGTATGCAAGACAGCATGTTTATATTAAGTATCACAGAATGGATTGGGTTGGAAGGGGCCTTAAAGATCCTCTAGTTCCAGCCCCTCTGCCATAGGCAGGAACACCTCTCACCAGACCAGGCTGCTCAAAGCCCCATCCAACCTGGCCTTGAACACTGCCAGGGAGGGGGCAGCCACAGCTTCTCTGGCCAACCTGGTCTAGTGCTTCACAACTGTCATTATAAAAGAATTTCTTCCTTATATCTAATGTAAGTCTGCCCTCTTTTAGTTTAAACCTATTACCCCTTCACGCCATCACTACATTCCCTGACAAACAGTTCCCCCCTCCATCTTTCCTGTAGGCAACTTCAGCTACTGGAAGGCTGCAGAAAGGTCTTCTGGAATCTTCTTTTCTCCAGGCTGAACAAGCCCAACTCTCTCAGCCTGTCTTCACAGGAGAGGTGCTCCAGGCCACAGTTCATCTTCATGGTCCTCCTCTGGACTCGCTTCGACACCTCCATGTCTTGTACTGGGGACCCCAGAGCTGGACACAGCACTCCAGGTGGGATCACAACAGGGCAGAAGAGAGGGGCAGAATCACCTCCCATGGCTTGCTGGTGACAATGGTTTTGATGCAACCCAGGATACAGTTGACTTCTTGGGCTGCAAGTGCACACTGCCGGCTCATGTTGAGCTTGTCACCAATCAGCAGCCCAAGTCCTTCTCCTCAGGGCTGCTCTCAATCCATGCTACTCCCAGCCTGTAGTTGGGCTTGGGACTGTGCCAACCCATGTGCAGAACCTTGCACTTGGCCTTGTTGAACTTCATGCAGCTCTCAAACACTCAACTGTCAAGCCTGCCAAGGTCCTTACAACCTACTTGATGAGACATACTGGAAGCCTGAAGAATGGAAGGGAATGGTCTCTTGAAGAAATTATTTGCATGGACAGAACATTGCTCCTATAAAACAGCTGCTACTTCCCAAGACAACTTCTGTTAATAAATTCTGACATTAATGCTTAGCAGGTAAACTAATTTGCATGTAAAGTGATAACTTATTAAATCTTCTTTCAGAAAACAGCATTTGATTTTAAAAAAAATTAAGAACTGTAGACTTTAAAACAATTACATTTACTGAAAATTTTAAGCTCTCTAGACAAGGACAATCTTCTGTTGCCCATAAACATGCTACATGTTTGGTTTCCTATATACATAATATAAAAACAGTAATAGCCTATTTAATTATTCTAAACTTGTTATATTGGTTACAGCACAATTTATGACTGCAGAGGAATAAAGGCAATGACAAATTTTCCTCAGCCATCCCCATATGACCATACACAATATATATAAAAGGACAGATGACAGAATACTGTAGTAATGTAAAAATACTCAAGCTCAGGTTTTCACCTGCTATAACACAGTATGTGTATACATACATACAGGCTTACACTAGGTACAGACATGATCCAAAATGCTCTATCAAGATGGACTCCCTGATTACCATAGGAACAGAAGATGTATAAGTGCAAGTTAGACTCAACTTGATCTGCATTCATTTGCAAAGTTATCACCCTCATCATAACTGAGTTGAGCATGAGACTTGGCATATTTTGAGCTGTAATAAAATCAAAAGGCAACCAACTGTTTCCAGTATCCCAGAAGCTGTCTTTTAAAATCCAAGGCTGCCAACCACTAATATACCTGACTTTACTGGTTAGATTAGAAACAAACAAGGCAATAAGCAGTTTCTTCAGGTATGACTAGCCCAGTACACAGAATCCTAAGTGACTTCCTCCAAAAAATTTCTTATTTCCTATGGAGAAAAAATGGTGTGTTGGGGGCACAGGGAGGAAGAAAACCCATTAATTATATATATATGAAACAGTTAAGACTGAACAAGTTGTCTTGTTAAGCGATTGGAGTATTATTCCATTTAAAAAATCTAAAGTAAAAAAAGATTAAAAGCAATTGTGGGAAAACAAAAGCTTTGTAAGGGAAACAAAATCAGACCAGTTAGGTGTTTCGGGAAGAAAGAACACCCTGAACTGAAAGCATTAGCAACCTTTAAGAACATCATCAACAGACTTCGCAGGTGTCATGACCCAGCTACCTTGAGCAGTGTAAGGAAGGGTAACTTCCATTTGTTTTCAAATTTTGTTGGCTTACAGTATTCACCAAACTCCTGTTTCCCAAAATGTGGTCACCAGTAAGACCAGTAAGATCCAGTTGATTTGTGAAGCCATGTATCTCTGCAGTATTTTCAATTTAAGTTGGATCATTGATCTCATCAGGACACCTGCTACCCTGAGAAGTTTAGCAACCTCTATCATCCATAGCTGAGAGCTGAATAGAAGACAAGTTCTGCAACTATAAAAACAAATCCCAAACATTAAATACTAAAGGAGATGGTAGGTGCCGTGGTTTTGCCCCAGCCAAGAGCTGGGCACCACACAGTTGCTCGCTCCCTAAGAGGGAGCAGGGGGGAACCTGGGGGAAGGGGGAAGGGAGGGAAAAGAAAACCAGAGAAACCAAAACTTTGTGCATTGGGATAAGGATAGTTTACTGGGATAGCAGAGAGATAGATATAATAAAAGGACTCTATAGCAAAATATATGAAACTGGTGATACACAATGCAGTTTCTCACCGAACCGCGTAACTCAGGCCATATGGCTCAGAGCTGCCCTGAATCCAGAACGTCCCCAAAAAATCATACATCCTGGAGCTGAGTGCTCCTCCCCAACCAGTCCCCCTCTTTGGCCAGTCTGAGTCACCTGTCCCAGCTGTGTCCCCTCCCAGCTCCCTGGGTGCCCCTGGCCTTCTCATTAGCAGGGAAATATGAAAAGTCCCTGACCGCCTGGCCACAACTAGAAACGTCAGGGTGCTATCAGCACTGCTCTCCCCCTAACTCCCAGACACGGCTGTCCTAGCTGAAACCAGGGCAGTAGGCAAACACTGCACAGAAGTGGAACAGAGATTTTCATAAAGTTTAACATATGTCATGTGATATTGGGGGGAAAAAAAAAGACAATGAGCAAAGGAGAGCAAAAAAAGAAAAAAACCCATAAAAACAAAATTTAAATAGTGATATTACAGACCATAGAAGTAGGACTGTAGGCACAGCTCTAGCAACTTACGCTTTAGGAACTGTAATGCTGTTTTGTGGTGGTACTATGTGATGTTTAAAGTAAAATGTCATGGCAAAAATGCAAAATTTGTGGTCTTTGCATCCTCTTCCAGAAATAGTCTAGTCCCATGAGAAATACGGGAAAGAACAAGATCAGTCACACGGGGTTTCAACATGAAGTATGGTCAGAAATATTCCATCATTCCACATCTGTCAAACAGCAATTTAGTATACCAGCATTACTGTCAAAAAGGGAATATAATACAGAATAGGAGCCGGTAAAGTTTATATAGCTGAACCACTAAAGAAATCAATCCTACAAGTAGAGACAAAACAGTATCCTTTATGTTGCTCCCTAGTGTAATTATAATGTTATTATAGTATAAGGGTTTGTAGTATAACACTTTCAAATCAGAAGAAAAATAGATTGTTCATATCACTCTACACCAATACAAAAACAACCCAAACCCACTAAACTGGACTGTCAATTATTTATCAAATTAATATTAGCAAAAATTTTTAATATTAATTCATTTTAACTACCTTTTCTTTTACAGGAAAAGGCCATTTAGAGATTACTTGAAAAAAAACCCCGATACTTTTCACATTCCTGGTACACCAGTTCTGCTCTGATAAGGTCAATACACAGCCCTAAAGACCCTGGCTGCTAAATTACTTTTCAGATCTGTTTCTATTTAAAACTGAAGGTATCAGCAGTCCTGTAACCCTGAATGCAACATTACTCCCAACAATCTTTCATTCTGCATGAACTGCTTTTTCGGGAAGGTAAAAAAATTTATAACACTATTGATTCACAGTTCTCTCACCCATGGAGACTCCTTGCTCCCTATTTTGAAACAGAACAAACACCTCCAGTGCCAAGAGGAGCTTTACTGCACTAGTTCCAAACCTAAGGCTCCCCATATTCTCTGGAGCAGGTTTATCTTAACACAATTATCATGGCAACCTGGCTCCTGGAAATGACAGAAGACATGCAACATCCCCACATGTGGTCGTTCAATAAAAGCTGTCTGTATGCAGTTAATATAAGCCAGAACTACTTAAACAAAGACCAGTCCAAGCTTAGCAGAACAACTACAGTACTTTAGCACAAATAACATGGATGAGGAGGGAAGGAGTAAAATAATAATAATAAAAAGGTTTTAAAAATCACACTTTATACTTCCCTAAATGTTAATGCAAAGAAAAGTGTGTAAATTTGCCTTAACTCCTAAAAAGCCCTGAGGATAAAATCTTAACCTTCTTCTATTCATGGGTGTATTATAGCCCTTATCTCTACAACCTCAATGGCAAGTACGAAACAGAGGCAGAGAATTGGTTGAAAAGCCATGAGCTGTGTGGGAAGTAATTTAATGGGCTTGTAAACATAATCTGACAAGGTTCCCAAGGTGATCTTAACACACAGGCAGGTAGGACAACTTTCCACAAACCCATATTATATTCCAGAAGATCCGTGACCAAACCTTTGACTCTAGCACGTCAACAAACCTTCACTGAATTCAACACAGTTATCCCTGCTGGTAGAAGTCAAGTACCTGCCTCTGTGGGTGTCAGTTTGAATGCCTCATCTACGCACATTAAAATCTACATTTTAATGTCAACTACCATAAAAAAGCCTTACATTGATACATAGAGGGCAGATTTTAAAATTATCATAGCAGTAACTTCAGAATTCTTTTCATTAAAGAAACTTTTGAATGGCCATGATGATCCTAAAGAATTTACATAGATCATCTTAAAGGATTCACACAGATGAAAGTAACAACTGAAGAACATTGGAGCCTATATTTCCATTTTGTTTTTTTCTAAGTGTTAGATATCTACTCTATGTATAATTTCATCAATTAGGCAAGCAACATAATTAAATTCTCCCCCAAAAGTGATGAATTACTGGACAGATGAGTTATAATTGAAAATTTAAAGTTGCTTCATGTCACTCACCTCAATGCTGGGTGGATCCCTTCTCTTTTTTCTTATCCATGCTGCAAAAGAGATAAAAATCAAATATATTTGATTTCAATGATTACAGACAGTATCAAAACTCAAAATTATGATGAAATTATAATGGAAAGCAAATGTTTATATAAATTACATAGGACTTGGCACAAACTAGCAAGCCATATTATTATTTCCCAAAATATAATGAATCAAAATGCTATTTCCCATGTCAATACTGACAGCCTTCACAGAAGGGTAAGGGGGTGTCTGTGCGGAAATCACCTCTGTGAGGAGAGTTTGGGCAAAATTTGCATGCCACTCTGGCTGCCAAAAAAGGGCTTAGAAAGCAGGGCTCAGGGCCCAAGCCTGTTGTTGTTCCTGCTATACAGAGCTGAGCTTCACCCTGAGATAGTGGAAAGATGACTGCTGGAAAGTATGATAAGCCTTTGATGACTCAGGAGAAAAAAGGGTTCCTGTATATGCTTCGAGCATTCTTAAAGCTGAAAACCTACTTATGTTAGTGCCAACTAGAACTCCTTGACAGGGATGCAAGGTACAGCCCCAAACCTGACTGAGGGTCTGTAGAGCCCTGACTGCACCATGTCGTATGGCTGTGCATCAAGGCAGAGGTACTGTAACCAAGGGAAGGTTCCTTCCACCTCACTTAATTCACACTTGGAGAAGACAGCAGAGGAATGGAAGTTGTGGCAAGGACAATTGTCTGTGGCTCAGGTTTTCCACCAGGAACCAAAATTAATGGATTTATGCCCACTCTCACTGCAGATGGAGATGCGGCTGTCAATTGGGTCTTGCTTCATTCAGGCCACATTAGAGATAGTTCCAACTCCATTACCAGCTCCCTGCCAGTGGAAAAGGCAATATTCATCACTCTTTACTAGTATCACTAAAGTAGTATTTTTTCATGCCTTTTCAACCCACAAAACTGGTAGGTACTGGGTTGAGTATATGGTAGACTTTTCTTCTCATATGTTTCAAATGAATGTATAGCAGAATGCAAGTGGCCAGTAATGAACAGCAGGACAAACATAAGGAGAGCCAGTTCTAAGTGCTGAGATACAGCAAAATGTTCTTTTGTATGTTTGGATAATTAAGACTTTTGTTACTGTGCTTGAAAATTAGAGCCAAAATGACATTTTCATTATCACCCAGTCAAATGCCTGGTCTGACCTGTAGCTGTCTAGAAAGTTTCAGAAATGCTTTAAAAAGGAACTATTCCAAATTTTAATTTTCTAATACCATCTGTGCTGTATTTTCATGGGAACTAGAGAATGAGTCAGACAGCAAGTCCAAAACACTAAAAGCTGCACAGAGTCATAATGTCACCTCACGACTGAAAACGCAATTACACACAGGGTGAAACACTAACATCATTCTGCTTCAGCAACATTATGAATCTGGTTTCAGTGGGAATAGCTTCCAATTAACATAACAACAGAATTAAGGCAGGCAAAATGCCAGCATTATGTAGCTTTGAATTAAGCCATGATGGCAAAGCCAACAGCCATAACTTAAGGTTAATGGTAAAATACATGGTGATTCAAACTAAGGTATTACTTCTGGTTCTTGTCTCCCAGATGACACTTTCTGAAGAGGTGTTCTTTTAAATACCATTCTCAAACACCTTTGCTTTAAAGCAGTCCCTGCCAGCTCCTATCAGAGGTCTTTTGGTCCGAACAATGATTAAATCCAAATTCACCATTGTGGAGAAGCAACTGAGCACTCAACAGTCAACATCACCCTTTCTGCTAAAGTTTTATCTTAGCAGAAAGAAAAGCAGCCCAATAAGGTAACTCAAAATACGATTAAATTACCATCTAGTAAATGTATAGATCTAGAAAATATTTTGCATGTATCTGTTGCACTTTAAAACATATAAATTTTATGAGGATTTCCAAATGCAAAATCTGGCAAGAAACAAGACTAAACCAGCTGAGGCTAGCACGCCTCAGCTTGCAGCCTTGCAGACACTCTTTGTAAAAGGACCAACAATGCTATTAGAGCAAATCATAGCACAAAAGCCTTTCCTCCTGACAGAAGTCATCTTTGTCCATACTTAGCAACAGATCCAACATCATCCAGAAAAGCAAGAAAGCTCTTAGGTTTAGAAGTATGAGTATCAGCCATTAACCAGTAAAAGATTTAGCTGGAGAAAAAAGAAAGAGTAGTAAAGTGTTTAGTATAAAAAAAAAAGTTCCAAAAGTTCAAAATTTAAGGGATTATTTCCATCAAAGTATCATCTTCTGCCTCGCCATGCCTTGCTTCTGTCTCATGAAAGTGCAGTACCACTGTCTTCAATTCCACAGCTCTCAGAACATAAAAATACCTGCATTTGTTAAAAACAAAATTGCCACTATTTTCTTAAAACACCAGGTGCATTTAAAATGATTAAAATTAGTAATTCCTAAAGAAAACCTCTTAAAGTTTGAAATCTCACGAAAATTAAGCTGCAGATAGAAACTGCTGCTGAAATATAGCCATTACAATAGATTTTCTTTCAATAGCAGACTGGGGTTTTAGGCAGTTATTTCATTAATGACTTTCAGAAGAATGGAATACTTCTATTAAAAGATTCTACCATTTAATTATCTGCCTCAGTTTAACAAGGCACAGACAGTACAGTGAAGGGTAACACAATGACACGTGTCCTGTGAACAGAAGCTGTGAACCAATGAGTGTTATGTGACACATTCTCATTCATTAATAGATCTTTATTAGTAACAACACTCAAAAGCATCAAAACAACCTTTAATTTAGGAAAATTTATTGTATCAAACATTACATTACCAGACTCTATCTATTTAAATACACAAATAATGCATGCAGGTATGATATTGTGCTAATTTTCTTTCCAGCTGTAACAAGCATGTAAATGCATTGCTTCGCAAGAACTATCAGCCTTTCATCTTTTTAATAATCATAGAATCACAGAATGACATTGGTTGGAAGGGACCCCAAGGATCACAGAGCCCACCCTGCCACAGGTAGGGACACCAACCTCCAGGCCTGGATCTACACAAGGTTGCCCAGGGCCCCATCCAACCTGGCCTTGAACACCTCTGGGGATGGGGCATCCACCACCTCTCTGGGCAGCTTGTCAGGACTACAAATATTTTTCAATTTAACCCTAAATAAAACTTGCTGACACAAAGATTGGATACTATCTTCCAAACTCCTACAGGTAAACTCATAACATCTCCAATAAACTGAATTAGAAAACCAAAATTTAATGAAAGATTCCTTCACTGCTAAGCAGCTGCGTGAGAAACACAGTAACAAAACATACTAAAATCTCCTTTTAGCCATAAGATGAAGTTGCTTAGCTGTAACATACAATATTCTTTGTGCAAATCAACTTATGAAATTTTCTATACAAGGCACAGCCCAAGATTAAAAGCAAAAGAAATGTACCCTGAATTGAGTATATTTTTAGTATATTGTACTTTGTTTTTTAACAGTTTTATCAGTCTTTCAAAAGCAATAAATTTTTCTAACCATTCACCTGAACCCCCCACGCCTCCCATCAGTCTTTGGGGAGAAGAATGGGAGGGCTCTTATATATTTAATTTCCACCTGCTTTCAGGTGGTTCTTATTCAGAAAGAAAACTTAGAAGTCTTTCAAGTTTTTCTAAAGCATCAACAATATTTTGAGTATCCAATAAATGGTGGTTGAAAAAACTACCAATACCTTGTAACACAGGAGTAAGAGGAATGAATGGCAACAATTAAAGGAAGAATGAATGTATACAGAATTATAACTCATGTGCTACTAAGTTAGCACTAATTTCAACAAAATCCAAGTAAATGATATCTTGAAATCAAGACATTTTGCATTCTTTTTAACAAAATACAACCAATGTATACACTTTAGCAATGGAAAAGCACTCCCGCCTTTTTTTGAGCTCTCTGTTATGCTTCTAGTCAATGAAGGTTTAAATTACTCAACAGATTTTATACTACAGTTAAATATTTGTTGATGGGAATAAGGCAGGTAGGTGCTTTAGTATGTATTATTTGAGTACGACATGCACACATGCATGCCCTTAATTTAAAAGTGTCCAGGGACAGCCACAGCTGGAAAAGATTCCCACATGACCACTGCTGTTCCCTATGCTGACAAAACTAAACATACGCACCACTGTCAGGAAGATGTTTTAAACCTGGTAAAGCTGAGAAGGTAACACGTACCTATCATGTACCAAAGCACTGCAACCAACACATGCCTCCCTGCCCCCCAGTACTCCATTTCAAACTGATTATGTGGCTGCTTCTAATTTTATCTAGATGGCACTTCTTGCATCCTGCACTCATTGCAACACTACTGTTGTCTAAAAGACATTTTGCAGGGTAGCTGGGCATTTCCCACCTTGAGACCTTCGCAGTCTTTCATCAGCACTCCCATTTGCATTCTCATTAGTATGCATGAGATTTTCATTGAACTTTAAGACTCCTACTGTCACATAACACACTGTAATGAGCGTAAAAGTGAACATGCAAATTAGGACTCCCATTAATCACTAAATCTTACCAGGAAGGGAAAAAAAAAAAAAAAAAAAAGAGACTAGGAGGAGTAGATGGGCAATAAAATGCTGCATGAAGTATACAATGAATCTCTATAGGTACGTAAAATTACTGGTCTCCTCTCAGGAGCACTATTGACATGTCCCAAAGAGGTAAATTTCACATGCTACAGTTCATGAACATTCAAAACTAACATTACAGAAAGGTTATCTGTGAATGCACCCATACTGCCTAGGGAAAGGTATGTACTCCCACCTTGTAGTCAAATACAAGAGGCTTCCCCTAAACAAAAATAGGATAATCTCTGTACTGTGTGTGCATGGACCACATTCTAAATTCAAAACTACACAAAAGGAAGCAGACTTTTTAATTTTTACAATAAAAAATGACTTAATTTTCTGTGTGCAAATGGCAAAAACTAAGACCAACTCCATTTTCAGAAAACTCTCTGGACCAATCCAACATCATGCCTGGAGCCTGAGAAACATCTTGCACAGACTGAACCTGTAATCTGGATGATTTGTTGCTTTACTGCTGGATGATTTTGCTGCTTTAAGGTCTCAGTTACCTTACTACATGTTTGTAGCTTGATAAACACAGCACCAAAATCAGCCTCTTAAATTAACAGCTGTCCAGGCTGAACGTCTTAGACATACAATGGGATTTAACTCGGACCCTCTTCAAATTTCACTGCGCTCCTTAAACAATGCTTTGTCCCTGGTTTTGTGCAAGTTCTCAGACAACTCATGCCTTTAAACATTTCCAGGAACAGTACTTTTATTCATTTCAGTCACAAGAGGCTTCTTTTTCATCGGCACAGTGTGATGTAGGAAAACAAGGAGAGGAAAAAATGGTGCTAGGATGACTGCTTTTAAATCAGGCGGTCATTAAGGATTACCCACAAGTGAAAAAACTGAGCCCTGGCAGAACAAAGAGCAGAGTGAAAATAAAGTTAAAAGCCTGAAAAGGCTAAGCAAGGAGACTGCTATTGCTGAACCAGCCAAAACTGAAGTAGAGAGGCTACAGATGTCAAAGTGCATATACAGGATCTGGAGAGAAGGCCCCCGGAGATGTAGCATGTGTCCAGCTGAGAGGATTTAGAACATTAAAAATAAAAAAGTCCAACAGTAAATAGAGAACAGAAGTAAGAAGTAATATACAGCCTTCTAACCTTATATTCATCTTCTGCTGTTGAGAGAAAACAAGTATTTTAGAAATCCCTCTGCAAAGCCTCAGACTACTTGCTGGAATGATCAGTATCCACAACAGCATGAACTGCACAGTGAACACTCACAGAAAAAATTCACTGGGAAATTTTAAAGAGTCTGGACAGTAGATACAGAGTGATTTCAGCACAGGTCCTATAGGCCTGGGAAACTTACAGACCAATTTTAAAGAGGAAAAAATAGGGACAGAATTATCATGAGCTTTTCAGCAAAGTGTGTATAAAGCCTTGTATTAAACTGCTCCCACTCAGATAACTGGCTTCTATAGTATTATTTGAACTCTAGTCTTTCCATTCTTTCCCATTTCTTGCTCATTGAGAATTTTTCATTCACAGGACAGAAAAGAAGTAGCGACAAACTGAATTTCAGAGCATCCCACATCCCTAATTCACATCCAAGTATATATAGCGAAGGCACAATAGTTCTCTGAACGGCCTCTATACTGACAGCAGAAGTGCCAATTTTGGCTTTTTAGAATTATGTTGTACTTCCACCAAAATGTTTAAATTGGCATCACACAAAAAGAATAGGTTAGCCTTTATCTGTCAGAAACATGTATGCACACTCCTTCTGCTTAAGGAATGAACAGGAGGGAAAAAAAAAAGATGCATGTAACTTTTCTTTCTGTTTCTAGGGAAATTGAGTATTTATGAGGAGAAGACCGCTAGCTATCTGCACACTGTAAATTTTCTCTGTGAACTCTCTTTGGTGCTGACAAAAATCACAAAGAAAAAAACAGTTCTAAAAGTGGGGAATAAGGGTTAACAGTAAAAATGCAGCTTATAAAAATGGGATGGATCACCTGCCTTTTCTTTTTTAAAACAAAGCTGAATAAGATGCTCTGACTTGCAGAAGTGTATCTCAGATCTGGCAGCTGCATCTTTTTAGGCAAGCCCATACTGCAAGGAACCTGACCCTTGACTCCAAGGTGTATCGGTGATTGCCAAAAGCATCCCTCCAAACAGCTGTACCCTCCATGCACCATACTGTCAAGTCACACGGATTCATGCTAAGGTTTCTGAAAAGCAAGACAGTGCAGACTTATTAAGGCTAAATTGATTCCAGCAGTCCTAAGGCACAGGTTCGTACAGCAAGTTTGGCCAACCAGTGTAAGACCTTCTGTGAGAGGGTGATTAGCTCACAGCCACCTGAGACAGCCTGACTACCCATGTTGTTTCCCATTAATTCCAGCCAAGTGCAGGTAAAGACTTTTGGATTGCACTGTTTGACTCTTAAAAGGCATCATGTCTTAGATGAGAATTCATTCACAGAGCTGAGCTACTGAGTTTCTAAATATGCTGCTCAGAGTTTGTGGTGCAGAGTGATTACACGACCTCCACACAAACCTAATATGACCAGCAGTGGCTTCAGGATGAGGAAGTACATCTTCAGAAAGTTGGATTACACAGATACCCACTCAAGCATGAGATGGCTTAGTAAGAACAAGCCTATCAGGCTGTTGCTTTCCTGCAGAAGATGGTTATCTTGGACTGATAAAGAACAAGAAGCAACTAGGTTAATACTTGCCAGCCAACTGTGGGTACCCCAGCAGAAGACAAAAGCTGTTGAAATTGTGGTTTCACCACTGCTAGCAAATGCTGCTAATAGCATTGAAACATCTTTGAGAAGCTTTTAGCTGTTAATATTAGCCTTAGTTGACAGAAAAAAAAAATACCAGGAATCAGTGTAAGGATAAATTGCAAGATGGTATTTTTCTACTGACACCAGGAAGGGAAATAATGGCATCAAACTTTTCTCTTGGCTCACTATCATCTCCCACAGGGGCCAACAGTGAGCACAAAGCAAAAAGGCTGAAGTATGTTGCAGTGTTTACTCAAAACACTGTAGCCTCCGTCAACTTTCAGCTCACTGACAAATTAAACCAGTGATGTCTGTGTACCAGAGGGATTTTCTTTTAAACTTTTTGAACTCATGCAAGCCTCCTGCCACCAAAATATTCAAGGACAATGAATTCCAGAGTTTAACTGCATACTGCTTAAAATACAGAAATTTGTTTGCTTTTAACCTACCAACTTCTTGGTGATGACTAGATATTATTGTCCCAAAAACCCCATGTTGAAGAGATGGCATTTCAGGGGTTTCTTACTTATGCTATAGAGTCCTGGATTTTAGATCACAGTTAACGTCATGCTTAGCTCAAGCTCTTATAGCCTCTCTGCTTCCTCTCTTTCTCTCAGGGCTGCTCAGGAACTTCTCCTAAGGAACTTCTCCTAAGGAACTTCTCCAACCTCTCTGAACTTCTTACTATGTCCCAAATTTCCAGGCAAAATTTTCATCAGTAGCAGTGGGAAAAAATGGTTAATTATTAACAGGTTCTCCAACTCCCTTCAAGACTGCGCATGGAAGAGGCTAGGAAACCAAATAACCATCCTAAAATTAACAACAGACCCATCACTGTGCCACCAGTAATTCAAAAGTCCAACAGATTAACACTGAGGTGTAGGCATAATTGGAAGTTTAACACATTTTTTTTTTATTATTCTATCAGTTCCCCCTCAGGCACAAATGTTTTCACATTTAGTAAGAGAAAAGCATGACCATACAGGCTTTAACATTTTTAACATTTTTATTAAGTACTTATTTCCTAAACATAACTTACCCCATTTGTAAAGGGATTACTTTAAGAATTCATAACAACTATACAGTTAAATAAAGGCCTGCATTACTCAAAACAAAAGATAAAAGACAACCTATTTACACAGGCCTTCCACTAAAAACACTCAATCTACATTCAGTGTCAAAATTACCTTGAAATAAAAAAAAAAAAATTAAAGATTTACCTTCCCATTCTGTTGGAAAGTCACCCGTTTCATACTGATACGGTTGACGATTTACTGCTTCTACAAATCTTCTTTCTGGTATCATCTGCCCTATATTAAAAAAAAAAAGGCAGTTAAACTTATTTCTATATAATATTAAAATTATGTTATCATTATGAAAGAACTGTATTTATTCATACAAGTGCAATGATGTTTACAGGATAAAAATGAAGGTTTAAAGTGCTGAGACAATTACCACCACCTAGATGTAAATTTTAGATGCTGTGTGTTTCAGTAATTTTCACAAAAGCTTGTGTGTTGTACAGCTGACTTGGGTTACTCATGATAAATACATTTCAACCCAACTTACCCACCCTAGTAGCGCATCCCTCTCTTTAAGAATGCTTCTCTGAAGAACTGTTGATGACTTTTCTATCAACTGCTTTTTCCTTGACCCGCATTATCTTCCACGCCAATGCTGGTGAGGCATCAGAAACCTGATGCTGCTCTCAATCAAAAGCCAGTACTGAAAATTCAGTGGTTAGCTTTGCAAAGTAGTCAGACCAACATCATCTAGCAACTGTTCTGTGCACGTCAGCCTTTCCACATCTGCTTGCAAAATAAGTACTTTTATGTTAAAAAGCAAAAAACAGATTAAAAATCTTAACCACTGCAGCTTTCACTTATGAAAGAGTTTTTAAATTGTGATTTATATTAGCAGATACTGGAAAGATGTGCAGCTCCCCCATCCCTCACAGGAAAAAAAAAAAAAAAGGAAAAAAAAAACCCAACAGAGTAACAACATTCCCCAGGATTTTTCTTTCAGTTTTTCTCTTCCTGGGAGGCTAATATGGAGAAATTTGACATTTTGAGGAAGCATCAAGAAATATCTACATAGAATCTCTTCTTTCATGATGATGTGATTAATACAGTTAATTTCTTCAGTATGCTTTCAGTAAGTATTTCAAATGAAGTTATTTTAAAGTTGATAGCAGAAAGGAGTTACAATTCACCCACCTAACATCAAACCTGTGCATTATTGTTCATTATTAAATATTTAATACAACAAAATAAGAACTTGTACAGAAGCTGCAATTCCTTTTTCCAAGTACCTTCCTTAGCTTTATGTTTCATCCTACTTTTAAGCAAACAAACATTTTTACTGTTTCAGAGATAGGCTATCAGGCAAAGAGAAGAGTGTTACATGTCCATGATTAGGTATTTTTAATCAGTATTGAAAGGTACATGATTTATACTCACTTAAATACACAATTCCTATATGCTGTAAAATAACTTCCTTTCAAAAATACCAAGGAGAAATCTATTTCTCAAACTCTTTAGCTATATACAATAGCAAAAATAGATATTTACTTTCCTTTCATAAAGATTTCTAGAAAAGCTGAAGACCTATGTAATTAGGTCTGATCCTACGCAGGTCTCAGAATTAACACTCTTCTCCATTGCTGGGAAGTCACTAGATTTTACTGTTAGCACAGCACCTTTTAAAACATTGTGCACAATTTGAGTCACACACAGACCAAACACTCTTGAGTAAAGTGACATGAGAAGAAGTAACAAAGCTTATTTTTCTACCAGCTACGACCACTTGTGATCGATGTTGTATCTTCAGGCGTTCACAAATAAAACCGTTTTACCTAATCTACTTTTAGCAAACCACTCCTTATACTGCTACAGGCTTTCATAAGACATATATATAAAATTAATTCTTCAGATACCAGTCAAATCAACCACACTGTAGAGACAAACTAACAAAATTATTTTCCAAACATGCTGTTTTAAAGAATCATCACACAGCAGTGTTGGTGGCTTTTAAGCCTCCCTGCATTTGTGATGAACACATGGCACTAACTGACTTCAACTACCTGATTTGCCTTGTCTCTGAGGTTTCTTTTGGCAGATCAAAATCTTCATGTGTCTTCTTCGGACCATTCACTGACAACGGGAGCTGCTCAGGCGTTGGTACTGGGACCAGCACTGCTTAACATCTCTGGGACATGGACAATGGGACCTCACCCTCAGCAAGTTTGCTGACTGCCCTGAGATGTGAGGTGCAGCTGACATGCTGGAGGGAAGGGATGACATCCAGAGGGACTCTGACAGCCTTGAGATGTGGGCTCTTATGAACTACATGAAGTTCACAAGTTGATGCTGTTGGAGTGAGTCCAGAGGAGGCCATGAAGATTATCAAGGGGCTAGAGCACTTCTCCTATAAGGACAAGCTGCAAGAGTTAGGCTTGTTCAGTCCAGAGAAGAGAAGGCTTGGGGAGACCTTACTGCAGCACACCGATGGCTTTCAGTTTAAAACCATTCTCCCTTGTCCTATCCCTACACTCCCTCTCCCACTTTCCTGTATGACCCCTTTAAATATCGGTGTGCTGCACCACTGTTTTGTAATGACTCTACAATAAGCTTACTATAAATATGAAACATTACATTCTTTTTGCAACAAAAGTGTAAATGACAGCAGTACAAATGCCAGTTCCTTGGGGAGCTGAGGGATGCTTAGTGCTCTGGCATACGGAAGCTTTCTCACAACTGTTCTTTTGGTTTGTTTTGGTCTATCAGATTCAAGAAACAGTTTTCTACCAATTACTGTCAAAATGTGAATAAATCCAGGAATGAAGTACTGAATATTTTCAGTAAATGTATGAAAAATGGCTTAAAATGGGGGTTTAACATGTATGAAGGAAATATAGCAAGCAGATAAGAAGTGTACAATAACTTGTACTCTATAAATAAAAATATAATGGAGGAAGATAAAAAGGCAGTCATGCAGGGAAGAGAAAAAGGCAAATGACAGCAAGGGTATGAATTGTAAATGAAATGAAAAGAAAGTTACAGCTTGGAGAACATCAGTTAAGCAATATGACCCGACTCAGCAGTGTTACAGTCAGGTTTGGATGATTAATTATATTTTCATTATAAACCATTTGCAAACACTTGTTTACCACCTCCATTTTTTTTTTCAGAATAAATGGAATTATTACAGCTAGCTGCACATATACAAATAGCTAATGCTGTTTCTGGGTTAATTTTACAAGAGGATACAGGTTTGAGATTTGCAAAGGAAATTCAGTCTTATACAAGATCTGAACACACAGCTAATACTATGCATGGCATTTCAAGGATTAAAGAACACTAGTACTGCCACTTTATTGTGCTTGCTTTTCATTGCAGAATATAGTGGAAAACACTTTTATGTATTTCAGCCACAATCAACACAAAAGTGCAAATTCTGAATAACAGGAAGGTTAGCTAAAGTAACCTGTACTTTGAGATGTATTATTCATTCTAGCATATGCATATCCCACAAACATGTCTTGTAAATAGCATTAAAAAATATGATTTATCCAATAATTTATATCCTATTCACTTTATCACATAAGTTACAAAATCATCCTTTGAAGCTGCACTTGTACTGTTCGTACACTCCAAGACAGAACACTTGAGAAAGTTCCTCCCCCCACCTCTCAGGGGAGACTGTATCACTCTGACACCACGTGAAAGGAGGTTTTAGCCAGGTGGGTGTTGGTCCCTTCTTCCAAGTAACACAAGAGGAAATGGCCTCAAGTTGTGTCAGGGGAGGTTTAGATTGGGTATTAGGAAGAAATTTCTCCTCTGAAAGTGTTATCAAGCACTGGAACAGGCTGCCCAGAGAACTGGTTGAGCTGCCATCCCTGGAGGTATTCAAAAGATGTGTAGACGTGATGCCTGGGGATGTGGTTTAGTGGTGGAATTGGCAGTGCTAAGTTAACGGTTGGACTCGATGATCTTAAAAGGTCTTTTCCAATCAGAACAATTCTATGATTCTATAAGAGAAGGTGTATATTGATAACCCCCTACCTAGTCCTTTCAACAACGGAAACCTCAAAAATAGACTCAGATTTAAAAACTGCATGCAAATACATCAACATTACAGAACCCAACTCCTCTTGTAGTTAAATTGCTTGTTCACACTTACAAAGCAATTACACAAAAACACTTGCAAAGGTCGTATCTGAGCAAGATATGAACAGAGGTCCTAAGATTTCAGGCAGAGAATCTCCCTCTAAATGTACCAAGGTGGCTCTGAAGTTGGTGGAAGGGTTTGCAATCTGAGTAGAACAAGACTTAGCTCCTGACCTCCTCTGCCAATGCCACAGTTGACCCAGGAGACATACTGAATGTATATATTCTGTTCAAAAAGGCTCTCAGTTCATCCAGCAGCTAAAAAACTACTGTTTGTGGATTAAAACACGCCTTTGGGAAGAAAATAAGTGATACTGTTGTGAAAGCTCAAGGAAAAAGTGTTGGGGTGGCAGGTAACAGGGCCTAAATATGATGTGGTCCTCTCAGTACTTTACCTCTGAGGCACTGACAGTCTGTCTTGCACTTCACTGACATTTTTAGGTGGGATGATGACCGCCAAAATGTTGTTTTTAAAGGAAGGCTGACAACGGGACTGCTTTAGCATGGATTCACAGGGACAACCACTATGCAACACAAGGCCTGACAGGAATCTCAGGAAAAAGCCAGAGCTCTTCCTTTGGAGAAGAGGAAGCAATTTTAATACGACTGGGCCACTGACTATATCACAACTCTGAACACGCACATGTTTTGCAGGGAAGTCTGCTAGTAGAGCCAAGAGAAACACTGTACAGCTTCAAGGAAATAAAATACCTGACAGAGACTGAAATAAGAACAGATAATGGTAGAGTCTGACAGGGCTGCCAAAGGAGAAAACATTTTCCATTCCATCACGCAGCTACGTCTAACAGGAAGTTTTGTACTTTTATAAATAATCTTCTGGCAAAGACATGTCTTGTGAGATGAGGCAGTCACGACCAACACAAACTGGTAAAGTGTCAACAGGGGCTCCTTTCCTTCATCTCTCGGATAAAACAACCTAGAGGACTGTGAGGGTGCTAGCAGTGAGAAGATAAATGGTGTTACTCCGCATCACAGGGGCACTGCTGCCTAGCTGAGAACACAACCAGGGGCCCGAGGAGCTGAACCCTGCAACCACCTTTTGCAACCAGACAGTTTATTCATAAAATACTACTGAAGTTCCTGTTCAAAAATGCAGACCTCTCTCTGAGATTGAGCTTTAACCAGTTATAAAGAATCACATTTGCAATGAAACAAAAATCGATATTGGAACAAAAATGGACTGAAATGGCCTGACCTGGGGAAGAAGTATGTATATTGAACTCACACCACCAAATGCTATGACAAAGATTAATTGTGCTTCAAAATACCACAATTAGGTAGCACGTACATATTACAGCAGGAGTTCAAGTAAAAGTATGTTATTATCACTGCTTCCATCTTGAAAGTTTAATTTTTTACTCAGATTAACAAACTGAACTTGAATACCTTACCCCACAAGCAAATCATGTCTCAGTTTCACTGTAAGACAGAAAAATATTATTGAAGAAAAAACAACTCCGCATCTACAACATGAGTACACCATGACAAAAACCTCCCAACAATTTTACTCGTTTCCTAATTTGTTTAAGTGTCTGAGGGCTAAATGGAAGATGCTTAGAAACAACTTTCAGAACAACTTTCTAAATAGATTTCTGACTCATTAGTTTGACACCTGCGGTAAGATTTTTTCTTTTTTTTTTGGTGTGTGTTCATCAGTTATTGTATTTTTGACTTACAAATTTGTTTATGTTTACAATAAATTTCTGGTATGCTTTTTCACATATCTTTATTATACATATATATGTTACATACTTTATTGAATATCTGTTAAAAAGGAATCGAAGTAAAAATATAGAAAATGGATTGCATATATCATTAGGAATATCCTTTCCAAAATAAAAGAATGCTACACTAATCCTTATAGGAGCTTAATTATCATAATTGTTCAGTTTTGTATGTGCTTCTGTAGTGTTTTAAATATTTAAAGTTTGCAAATTGTCATCTTTCATTTTAATAGAAATAAAGAAAAAATGTTTACTTGCTTAGAGTTTTAAGAAAAATAAGTATTTAAAAGTTAACCTGTACTTTTTAAAAACAAAATTAAACAATACTTCCCAGGAAGTACAACAATTTAGTGGGTTTATATTAGCAGCATCAAATCAGTTCTCTTTCAACAGCTGAAAATTTTTGTCTGATAAAACTCTTCCTTTACATTGTTATGACTAACTGTAAACCTCTGCTTCAAAGGTTTGTTTCTTTAAGCTGACCATTATGCACCCATTAGTTGAAGTATTTTCTTATATACATTAAGAAATGGGGGGGGAAGGAGCAGCAGGAAGTACATCTCAACTCGTTTTGGTGAGCTCAGAGTGGTGTGGGTGGAAAAGAAGAAAAAAGGAACTTCACATAGCCAAGGTAGTGCCCCAATGTCTGATGTGCTTTCAAAGAGAAAACTACTTAGAGCTGGAAAAGGAAAAATTGGAACAGCATGGACCAAGGATTACCTGAAGGTCAAAGCTTTTTAGATCTGAATCCACCTGTGAATTTATTTTTCTAGAAAAAAGTTAGAAAAACAAGTGCACATGTATAACGCAAGATGCAGTTCCCACTTAACAGTTTTCTTGCGCTCCGCTTCCAGAGTTCCACTTTAAGGAAGCACAGTTTAGTCTAAACAACAAATACTGGGATCTATGTGTTTTCACAGTACGTAAAAGTACTAATCATCAAGTATTTGAATAGTCAATTGTGTGCCCGTTGATTTTAGAGTATTTTGTTGTTACTAGATGCTGAAGCACCATGTGCACCAATTGTATCCAGTAAGATCATGTAAGAGTTTCTAAGTCAAAGCATTTATGCTGATTCCAGTGAAAGAAAAGAAGAAAGATTGCCTTTGGACTGCAATCTCTAGATTGCATAGCTTCTAATAACTGTAATACAGGTGTTTGATACACAGAGTTTATGAGCACTGAAAGAACAAGCTGCAATACCTACAAACTCCACAATCAAGTAATTTCATTTACAGGTACGTTAAAGACTTTGAGGTTCCCAAACTGTATTTTAATTTTTAGAGATAGAATTAAAGATAGTTATTTAACTAGGCTTTAGCAGTTTAATCTCTATAATGTAGACTCTCAGAAATAATGACATCCACAGAGATTCTCATTATTGCAAAGTTATTCAATTAATCTCATTAGAATTCTAACTCATTTCTTTCACATTTGAGCAGCCAAGACATGTGATTCCTGTGTTTTTATATTAAGATATCACACAAGCTCTTTCATTCTTAAATGTCTCCATATAGTAAGAAACCTTAGTGATACCAAGGCTACATGACTGCACCACAACTCTGTGCTGTCCACCCATGAAAAGTTCTCGTAATTCCTTTAGTGGCTTCTGGAACATTTGGGTGTCTACTGATTAAAAAAACCCCTTCTTTAGCTTGCAAGACATAAGATGGCATGGATACAGCCTACTAACTATGAGAAAAAGGATTCTGAATCTGGTGGGGATCGCTGCCTCGCTACACACTGGGAGTTGCATGTGTACACCTCTAACACAGAGATGAAACACCTACACATTAAACCTTCAGATAGTCTTAAGATGCACAGATATTTTGAAACGATGGTGTTAAGGAAGTTACAGGCTCTCAAGGATGATAATAATTCCAATTCTACCAAAAAAAGAAATACTTAAAAGTATTTACTCTTCCCCTCTCCTATTCTTCTATGGAAACATAAATAGACAGTAATACACAAAACCTTCTAAACAAATGATAAAACTTTGATTTTTATTATACCATTTATCTCAGTGACATTTCTTACTAACTGTTTTGACACCATGGACTTGTTTTTGTGAATGAATGTTTGCTTTTTAAATTATCAACCTAATGAGAGTTGCTACTCAGAAACACAAATGCAGATCTTACACTTCCTCTCCTACCTGTGTGCATGAATGAATGAGAAGGTACATGCCAGATATGAGATGAGATTTTTCACCCCTAATAAAGATGACCTACTTCTGCACAGTTCGGTATAATTCGTTTTCATTCCTGGGAATTTACTATAAAATCAAATTACCTGTACGATAAACCTTCTGTAATCACCAGTAAGCGTCTTATTTTTCACTTTAAGGACACTTTCGATTTGCAGTTGCATTTTACACACACTGTCCAGATGACTAAACACATATTTAAATATCAAATTCAGACGGTTTTAGTTCAAATCAATTAAACTGAGAAATCATTCCCTTCTGGCTGCCTATATTTTTCTTTAATCCTGGTCAGTGTAGGACCTTATTACAAGTAATTTGCTACTATAAGGCTGAGGAAAAAATGCTAGGCTCACAATTTTTGTCATTTTTCCCCCACTCTCCCTGCAGGCTGCTACTGTTGATGGCCTTTATGGAAATATAAATTCAATCAGCAGCTGCAAATTTCATGAGACGTCCATCTTCATGCTGAATTTCTAACTGAGTGTCAAAACAATCTGTGGATTTCTCCCTGATGAAACACACTTTGAATTGTAAATTTCTGCAATTTTCTCATGTTAGAATTTGAGCTGCACTAAAATAGAGCTAGCCCAGATATAGCACCTACCAGCTTCAGACATGTAATTTTTCCCCCTCATTATCTCTTTCTGCCACTGAAAGGGTTAAATAATAACCCAAGAAAAATTACCTTTTTTGTTTTACATTAAAAAATTAAATTAGATTTTTCTATTCTTCTTAGAAGTAGGAGCAAAAAGGTCTGCAATGTATTAAAAATGTTATCAAAGCAGTTATTTGAACCCACTGTTCATTTTACAGAATTTTGCAATGACAAGCCCCCAGAAATTAGCTGCAATAAAACTTAAAGAAATTGCTGTAGAGCCAAAATAGTTTAAAATTCAAGGAGAGCAAGTTCAGTTCACAGTGACAGTTTGTTTCTTCTAAATTTTGACTTACATTAAATGTTACTGGAAAAAAAGAAACAATATACACAATGATGACTAAAACTGAAGCAGCACAATTTTGAACAGTTTGCTGTTCTCTGAACGCAGTAAAGCAAAACAATTTCTGATATAATTACTGTTTATTACAGCAGTTCAGAAAACACACGCAGTCTATTGGGTATCTTACAGCAGCTACAGCATTTTGCTGTAAAAGAGTATTTGGCTTTCTCTCCTGCAGACCCTAACATGAAATATGTAAAACAATACTACTTTTACAATTTGCAAACAAACTTAAATACTCTGTTTACTGCCAAAGCTTCTCAGCTCCTTTCCATATATAAAAACACCAACCACAAAGAGAAATTCACTGATCATGTAGTAAAGTACCTGCTGGCTTTCTATTTGTTTTCTCCTCCCCAGGGATAAATATGTGTAGTGGGGCTTGTGGGGGATTTACTGAATGTACAGTACTAACACTGAAAAGATGGTTATGGTTTGGATGCTGCACTACAAATACCACATTCCAAAAGACAAATTTACAGAAGAATTTTTTTATACAGCAAAGCTTCAGCTAATTCTCGGAATGAGAAAGGAAATGGACAGGTGAGCAGCTACAGAGTAAGTCCCTTGCACAAGACCTTCAACCTACTGAGGTTTCATATCTCTTGATACGTCACCACAGCATTTCTTTGGTAAAGTTCCTCTACCCCTCTTAGCTACCCGCACTACATTCTCCTTCATGTGAACTGCAGTGACCTGAGAGTTTCCAGACTCTCAAAACTAACTGATCTATACAATTTTCCTGCCTGGCTTCTTAACATTAAGTATGACTTGTTAAAAAAGCAAACAAATAAACAAACAAAGAACATGCAAGAGAACCTACCTCTGTCAAAAATCAGTGTTGGCTCAAGGAAAGGCTCAAGGAAAGAATGCTGGCATGCACCTGTGCAGGGGTCTTACACTAGTCAGGTGAAATTTTATGCTCTGATAAACAACCACGTCAGAGGTGAGAGTTGTTCAGAGAAAACTACTGTATTCCCTTTCAAACCATGCTCATTAAAGTGACCCTTACAAACTTGCTATTAATAGAATGTAAGTTCCTGCCTCAGCATGACAAGAAAACGTTGCTCAAAGCGTTATTTCAACAGATGGCTGGTTTTGCGTCACTGAGTCGCAGCCTCATGGATCAAACAATGTCAGGACTTCATTTCAGTTTCACATGGTTGTATATTTATTAGCTTTAACAGCAAAATAAATTTGCATATCTATCTCTTCTCTAATGTGACTAATGTTATATAGTTCTGTAACACCTACAGTTTCAGTCACAAGTTGTATGGACTGAGCACAGCTAAGGATTCTGCTAGGGTAGATGGCAAGAATGGGAATTACTGAGCGTAATAGAATCGCTGTCATTGTAACAGCTACCTGAATATTGGATTATTTGCTTACATTCATCTGCAGCACCTGCCAGAAGGGAAGGGAGGTGTAACAAGAAAACCTGCTTCTAATTCGAAAAACACAAATGGACAGGGATCCAGAATCCCTAACTCTATTAATCTGCCACCACTGGGCACTTGCTCCCGTTCAGTTGTAGGGTTTACCTTGGTCTCATGTTATTTCAAAACTTCTCCATTTCTCCAAAACAATTACTCCCTTTTATCGCTACCTTTCAAGTTCTAGGCCACGATGCTTTCTTTATTAAAGTGCAGAGTGTTCAAGCACTTCTAAAGGGGGGTGATCAATTTTAATCTAACACAAAGTGCAGAATTCTGCACTTTCTGTGTGGACACAGAGAAACACACTGACTTCCAGGCTTCCTACCAAAATTGAAAACACCAAAGTACTTTCAAACTTAAGCAAGAATGAAAAATGAAACAGTGTTAAAAAACAACAGAGATGCATGGAAGAAAACTTACTGTGGTACAAATCCAACAAAGGTGATTCCACCCATCTACGATGTGCTACTTATTTCTTCAGTGCCATCTTCTGGCACGGTAGTTATAACTACTAAGCAGATGTGATTTCTTTTTTCCTCCGAATATAACCTTGAAAGTCATTAGTATATCAATTACATATGTATTCGCACTTGAAAACCAGCCCTAACCCTGAGAAGAATAGTTTTTAAATTTTATGATTAAAAAGTTGTATTGATAAGGAAATTCAGTCACTTGTGGGTATAAAAAAATGCATCCATCAAGTAATGATGTCACAAGCCAGACAAGCCTAGGATGACATCAAGCTTTCATTTTAATTAAGTAATGCTTTTAATTTAGTAACACTTACTGTACACACAAATGCAGAAGTTAAAGAAGATTTCCTTTTTCTCACCTTCTTCACAAGACAACTGGAAAAGTCTGTAAATGGCTAGGCATCTAACAAGGTTTTGCTTACAAAGACTGTTAGCACTACCTCCTTGTGAAGTTGATTCTTTTTTTAAAAAATACAGCGCTATCGTTGACATTGTCAGAATTGGAAGCAGGCAAAGCCAAAAGTGAAATGAATAGTAAAAATAAACAAAATGACTTAATTTCAGTCTTTGGTTTTGTAACTCTCAATCACTTTCTGATTAAAGGTATTTTGTAAAATGAAAACCCAAGGTAATCATTCCATTTACAAAACTCTAAAAATCTCATCTTAATAATTGACATAAAGTTTAACCAAACCTTGCAATGCACATCATAATAGTTTTCAAAGCAGAAAATGCAGACCAGTTAAAACTGTATTATTTGCAGGCCTACCAGCTAATGCAATATGGCATAAAGGGTATATCCTCTCTGGGAACACTAATTTCCAAACTTTCTACATGGTGCCTGTCAATTACGGCAGGCTAACAAGGAAACACGGGGGCAATACACAGAGAACAGCTTAACACTGAAACTGCACCAAGTTGTACAGGGGGATATCCTTGTGCTTGGATGCTCCTGGAAAAAGCTTGCAGAAACACACTTTAACACTACCAAGAATGGAGAAAATAAATAACAGTACAACTTGAAAACTGCCTGTCCTTTTGGAGACAGCTTGGTTCTTAAGTGCTTGCATTTTCCTCTCCCTTCTGCTTTTATTTCTTTCAATGGCCTCTCCTTTTCTGTTGCCTGTGTGAGGGGGGGGAGGAAACAGAGTGCTTCCATCAGCTGCTGGATATATGGAGATAAACTTATTAACCAAGTACAGCCCTATTGGAATTAAGAAGTGAATGGAAATGTTATTTTATCCCTCAGGAAAACACTGAAACACTTTAAGAATACTGCACTACCCCAATATACACAAGATTTATTTTTTAAAAGAAAACAGGGTCCATCTCCAGTTTCTCAGTATAATACTATTTTGTGTGCAGGCTTCTGGAAAACCTTGTGTTTCAGAACTGCTGCACTCTTCACAAAACAATGTAAGTAATCATGTTGCTCAGTAATATTCAATACCATTATTTAGGATGGCCTTGAAAGCCTCATCTGGAGTGAGATCATACTAGTTAATGCATAATCAGGCACATATTATCCTTTTTCTCCAATACTACACATCAAGTATAATTTTCAAATATTTTCTGTCAATGAGACAATCAAAAATAAGATTAACAACCACTAAAAAAATCCTAAATAGACTGTGTGCACATGAGAGTTCTGCACAGCTTTGTTGTAAACAGGAAGAAAACACTGACCAAACTTAATTTTTAGGTATGTGCCATCAAATCAAAGCCTTCTGTGCTCATTAATATTTACCACTACATTTCTAGTCCATCCTAAAAGTAGCCCAAGTTTCAATGACTGTTTCATAACTGTCTTTTCTTTCACTTGCTTCTTCAAATATTAGTCCAAACACCTTTCTGTTATTCTTGTATTTTCTCTTAATGCAGAAAAAAACCTCAATAAACCACCACCACCAACAACAGAAAGCATCTCCTCTAGATAAATTTCCCTCCCTGGACTCTCATAGTATTTGGCAGTCAACAATGCATACAGAGATGCTAAAGGCTCTCTAAATTTAATTGCTCTTGTAATCAGCATCACAAATAGCAGGCCAAGACTACTGCACTGACAAAAAACTATAAAAAGGAGACCACTGAAAAGGAAAACATGAACGTTTGACTTCCTTGTATGGATTCCTTCATCCAAGGCTTTCCACATGTTGGGATTAGCAAAAGAGGGAAGGATGGGATTTGGTAGCTGGCTACAGAAACATTTCACATCAATATGTCCGATGTATGAAAGAGTCATAACTGAAATGTCAGACTAATCCAATGTCATAATCCATTGGATAAGGAACGTTCTAGTATTCTTTTCTTCATTCTATGTTCTTTAGCACCCATCAAATCTCTTTTAGGCGTACTATGTAAAACCCAGTATTGATACAGAGATTACTTTCATTTTATTCCATTATTTTGAGGCTTCCCAGATGCAGACACACTATTTCTTAGGTCTTTAATGTTTCTCATGTGGAAAAGAAAACTAATCCAAATATTGTAATGTGCTGTTTCTATTTATATTTTAAATACATTTGCATTCTCTCTCCCATTTTATTGCAAGTTCCACGTTCTTTTTCTCTACACAGAATTACCATGCTTTAGTTCTCATTCATCTTCAGCAGTTTATTACTCATCCACACATGCTGATCTTCAGATGTACCCGACATCATCTTTTGCGTCAGCCACATGTTCTTCTTTATATTTTGGCCAACTTTGTAATGCTGTATCATTTCCTAATTAGCAATGGCACCATTTTTTACTGAGCTCATTCTTCATCTTAGTAGCCTATTTTCCCCCCATTTAGTTCATCTAGTTGGACTACAGCTACATATCTCACCACAGACTCAAATAAAGAGTTGATACATTCTTGAAACTCATCTAGCAGAATTTCAGAGAAAACAGCTGAAACGGCTCAATACATTACAGGAACACCTCATCTCTCTGCCCCCACTCCCTCAAAAAATGCATAACAACCCCATTATGGCACTGTCAGTCCAAGTACTTGCCATATTACTCACGCCAACCATCAACTCTTGCCTAGAAATTAACTCGCAGAGTTTCAATTTCATCTAGCACTTCTAAGGTCTTCTATTGCCTAAGATTTCAAGGCAACACCGCCATTTTGAAGTGCTAACCCTTTAAAAACATTAAGTAGTGACATTATGATGTAACCTACTGTGTGAACTTCAACTACTGTAATGTAAGGTAAAAGTTCCAGTCTGCCAATAACTGATGAGAAGTAAATTTGAACCTCCAGCGATATTCAGTACATTACAAACTTTGACCTTCATTCACAGAAAGACTGGCTTGATCATCTGTGAGGTCCTTCAGCATGACAGACGGCAAGCCACAGAGTATGCCTCGGAAAAGCATCCCGAGAAAAAGGAGCACATGCAGCTAATTTAGCGGTACGACAGCTACAGATGAACAGGGTATTCATAAAGAGGTAGAATGTTATTGCTACTTGTGAATTGTTACTAAAATTAAGCGCAGTGCTTGCTATACTCTTCACAGCTTGAGGGTGTGAGGGGGAAGTAAGTGGAAAATCTAGTGAATACTGCACGTATATTGTAACTTGCGAGGCCACTGCAGTGCCACAGAAATGACAGAAAAAAACCCATTACTTGAGACAGGTTGCTTGTAAGTACAGAATTACTTCTTCTTAATCAAAACTGTATCAAGAGACACCTGGGGAAGTGGGACAAAATTTTGAAAAATCAACAGATTATGCCATCAATTTTAGATATGATCATGTGCTTCAGAGATAAAACATTCATCACAACTGAACAGATGGAATTTCTCATTTTTTGTTAACTGGACCAACACGTAAAACGTAATTCAAAATATGATGAAAGCTGCTCCCTTTTAAGAAGCAGGTGCACCATCCCAAAAACAATAAATTGAACGCTGCAGAGATTAAGTTGACATTATTATATCACATTATACATTTATGCAAGCTAGCTGTTGAAGAATAGGCATTAATCCACAGTGCATTTATATTAGGAAAAAAAACACATGTTCCTTATTTGGTGGAGAAAAAGAAAAATCTCTGAAAGGTAAGGCTCCTCTAAATCTCAAATGAATGCACATTTCTGTTCTCTTCCCTTCCTCTTTTTACTGCTTCAAAAGAGCAGTTATAAATGGACTAAACCCTAAACACCAATCACCATCCAATATTTAAGCTCCCACTGAGAAGTGACTTTTTATCTTTGCAGTCAAAAACTGTTGCCTTCTAACATTATTAATTACAAAGGAAAATCTCTGATTTAAGATTTAAGATGTTCCTCTCTCACATTATCTGCAACGTATACTTGTTCAGCCTTTTGCGATGCTTCTACACAGTCTGTAGTAAGACCGCTGCTAAAAAAACCTCACCATACCCTTTCTTGCTATAGTTACAGTTTCTTGCTATCTTACACTTCTTCGCTGGCTCTCAGCCTTTTCTGGCGTGTCAACACTTGAAACTGCAAGAAGAGCTAGAAAGCTCCAGCGTGCTACAGGCCTTGCGGCAATTGTTCTAATAGCTGCTCTCAGAAATACACAACTAATAATTATCTTGCAATAGCTACAAGGCCTCATGGCACTGGCTGCCCTGGATCCCCTCTTCTCTTTCTGTATTTCATCTCTGGAGACACTGGATCATTGCAGCACTAACACCCTTTAGACAGACACTCTGAAGTATGGAATGCCATAGCACACTGCCAATCTCTCACTGCTTGTTCCCAGTACAAATTACTGCTAAGCACCCTCCATACATGTTTCAGTTTACTATCAGTGTACGCAATAAGCCAAATTCTTCTCTATGAATTTCAAGAATTCCCTCCTCCTGCCTTGAGAACTCTCTCTGACACCTCCAAATAGATGCCTGATCTTCCATTAAAAATCAGCATGACTAAACCATTGTATTCGTTCTTTCTCCACAGTCATGGTGAAGAATGCCATCATTCTTCTTTTTTTCTGGTGTTGTTTTATAACTGGAGCTCTCTTGTCTCTATACTCAGGATCGCGCTCAAATATACAGGTTCTTTCCACATAACATTTTTTCAATAAAACTTTATTGATTTTCCACACTGCTAAATCTGTTATTGAGGCTGAATTACTACGACATCATTTTCTCTTGACTTGGCATATGCATCCTACCTTACTCATGAATTTACAATACTGATGCAAACATTGCTTTTCTAGTCAGAAACCATACACACTGCAATTCTGCCTCTAGATCCGCCACAGGATCTCTATTTTCGCTTTGGCTACAAGTTAGTTTCTTTTCAAACTACTCTGCAAACTGGCCCCTTTTTTTTTTGTGTTTTTTTTATCACCGGAGATGGGTTGACTACTGTCACATACAGGTCTGTATCAATCAAATTTATTTTCTGGCTGCTTCGGCTAGACAAGAGATCTCCATGAATATCCACAAACTAATTTCAAAGTTTTCCTTTACATTCTATTTTGCCAAAACAAAAACTTCAGTTAGTGAGGCTGCAGGTAGATTACATTTTTGCTAAGGAGGATGATGACCATTGCTATCCATATCTATCTAGAGTATCTCTTCTTACACATCAACTTTAAACACTTTGGGTAAAGCCTATGTTTAGCAGGTACACAGAGATGCCAAGGCTACAGTTTGCTGTTCATAAACATAATATGTTTAAAAATAAAATGAGCAATACCTGAAAACAAATTTAAACTACACAGATGGTCAAAACAGTGGTGCAATACACAGGAAGGTAAGAAACTACAGAAACGGCTCTTGATCTTTGCCCAGTACTAAAGAAAAACTTGAAGTAGTTTTACGCCAGGACGTTTTTCTCCTACAAGGTCAAAAACTTCAGATAACTATGCATAAGCAAACACATTTCACTATGCAGCAGCTGAACTTCATTCTTCTCCTAATCTAATCCTTTCCTATTCCTTCAGTTTCAGAAAGTTGCATTTCTTTTTAATATTTGTTTGGTAGAACATGAGAGAAATGAAACTGCAGTAAGGTGGAAATGAATGCTTAACGTTTCCTAACCTTTTTTAAAAAGACTTGAAGGAAGAAAGATACCATAAAGGGGGCTACCAGAAAAAATGTCCAGGAATCAATACACCTACTGCATTACACTGAGCAAGGTCAGCCTAAGAGCAAAGATGCACGTAATCCACTTAGCAGATTGTATCATTCTACATCTGATTCAACAACTATCGCAGACTACCATCTTCTAGCTCACATGATTTATTTCCATCTAATTCTCCACTGCCATTTAGCTAATTTACTCCTTCTTCACATTACGCCACATGTTCCTACTGCAGAAAGATTTCCTTTGCAAACTCTGCACCCAGGTTAACATATCTACAGGGATCCAAGAATACTTGAGGAAGAGAACGTAATCACTTTCAGCTAAGAAGGGTCCAGAGTCTGCAAGGTGATGTATTCTAATCACTACCTTGGGTAAACAAGATAAAGAAGCTTTTCCTAATTGTACAAGCATTACTATTACATCCCCTTTTAAAAAGTAGCAAACAAGCTGTACAAATCTGCTCCAAAACTACAAACTGTATTCAACTTGCATGGCAAGTAAAAGTATGTGTCAGCAGTTCAAGCTCCAGAAGATTTTTGGTATGTTTTGAGGGGGAAAAAAAAGAAAGGAAAAAGAGCATTCAACATAACACTTTGTCCATCAGAACAGATTCATAAATTCTAGCAAGATACACCACAAATCCTTGATGATTAGTTTCCATCTTCACCACGTTCTGATTCATTCTTCTCTTTATCTGAGAGCGTGTCAAGGTGGGAAATTCAGGGAAATGCAGCTGTGTCTTTCTACTGTTCCTTATGGTAAAGCCCATTGCTGCAAGTTTTTCACAGCAGCAAACCTCCAGGGTGAAAACTCATTCTTTAAATGTGGACATCCCACACATAGTATCTGAGACATCTCCATCTTCCCTTGAGTAGCACAATATGGGTGTTTGCCCCTTCTCAATCCCTCCTCCAGAATTACACGGGTTATGATAAGGTGACTCCCATGGCAGAGACATAAAGCCACAATTCTTAAAAAACCTGCCAGCCAGTAGTACCCAGCTGTCACCCAGGAGGGAGGTCAGGAGGTGGTATTAGTTGAAGCTCTCTTTCTTCCCTAGGCATGACTGTAACAAGCTCCAAGGCACTCGGGTGCCCCATGCTTGTTTCTTATTTGAACCGTCTGCTCCCCAGCTGCCGCAAGGTGATTAAAGCAAAATACCAAATACAGAACAACTGGCCATGTAACTATGTGACTCATGCAACTAGCACATTCTTTGCTCCTCTTCCAGTATGTTGAAGCTATTTTGGTGGGGTGTTGTGACTAGGCATTCAAGGCCTCTAACACTGATTTGGAACAGCCACCTTACTTTTACCGAGGTGAATATGTGAACACCCAAAGAACACAAGAGAGACAAGGCTGGAGTAAAGGACTGTACTGAACTGCCTTGTTACACACTGGAACAGCAGAAACTAGACAATTATTCCTTTTTGAGAGTCTTCCTGTATCTCTGTACTTAAGAGAACAGTGAAAGACTCCATCACACTTGGGAATACTGTAGCTGTTAACAGAAGTCTAAAAATTAACACGACCTCCAAAGAAACTGGGTCTTTGTACCTCCTTCCCCCTCTTGGAGGAAAACCTTGGCCTGGCACTGACAAGGAGCTCCTCAGAAGCGTTACCTTATCATTGGACAGGATCTGCACAAAGCATACAGACCTCCATTCCAGCTGAAGGCAAGTCAAATATTAGTAGAAATTCCACTGACAGAAACTCCTTGTAACATCTGCTAAAATCCTTGATCTGGCAATCTTCTCTTCTGGTGATAGGGTTAAATGCCTTCTTCCAGGACTGGAAAAAAGTTGAATATACCTGCCTAAAACCTGTCATCATAGCAACAGATCACACCAAACTTCATATTTCAGCAAATGCTATCATTTCTTTCTCATATAAAACCAATCAGAGTCCCATAGATAATCCTATAAAAACACTGAAGATTAAGCTACAGAAGATGTCATGTATTCCCCTGACAAGTCTCTCACGTTCTGCCACCCACAATCACCAACCTCCCATTTCACTTTCACCTCAAGGGCTTCATACTCCTCCTTTGTCTCAGCTTCACAGCTCATGGGCCAACTGTTCACCTTTTTCTACCATGTTGAGTTAAACGGGTACAGCAACCAGTCTCATGAATGCCCCTTCCAGCTCAAGGGAGAGATGGTAAAGAACAAGATGTCTCCCTTTCAGTAACAGCACACCCACATGGACCAACCGAGTGACCTCACTTCACCTTCACAGGAGATCCTAGTTCCTTTTTTCTGAGCTTTATGCCGCCGTTATTAATATCTGGGTCAGACCCAAATGCAGGACCTATCCATTTTCTAGCTTTGGCTCAGAAATGGCTTACACCATATGCCTTCTGGATCAGAGATGACAGAAATTTTACAAAACCAGACGATTTTTTGAGCTGTCATTTTCCCACTTAATTATTTTAAGAACAACCTAGGAAATTTTGGTGTATCACACTGAAGCAATGCCATGATTTCCTTATGGATATTATATTCTTGGTTCTCAAATATGGAACGGACTAGGAATTTTTTTTTAAACAAGGAAAAAATCTATACACCAATATCAAGTATGTTTAAATAGCACAGACAAGTATCTCTATAAGTTTCTTCAGATGAAGTAAAGATACAAAACTATTGCACTAAGTAAAAAGTTCTATCCCAGCCAGATAACAGTATTTATTTCTAAAACTACTCTTTCGAGTATGTCATAATAATTACTCAAGTTTAATTCAGGTTTTTGCTTTGTATGATACAGTAACAGTGGCAGTTCTCAATGGAAGAAAAATTGTATCAGTACTTTGCAAATCTCCACCAGTTCTTCACAGATGGGTAAAAATGAACAGTGCAGCACTGAATTCTTTAGAATTACTCCACAGCAAACCTGGATGGGCAGTTCAATTCACATTTCAACTTAAAGGGCCACTGGAAGCAGCCGACCTGCTCTGTTCTTGCGCTTTTGCTCCCTCACACTGTTTCACTTGAACAGCTGATGCCAGGAGCTAGACCAGGAAACTACTCTAGCAGAAAAAAAAAAGGGGAATAGGGGAGCACACTACGTTACAGAGATGCAGCACTGTGCTAGGTCTGTTGCGAACACATGGAACGAGAAACACAGATACACCAGTATGATCAGCCAAAGGAAAAGGAACGCTCTACCTTTTTTTTTTTTTTTAATACTATCTGCTACTAATGCTCCTATCAGATTATTTACTTTTTCATGGAAATAAAGCTGGATGTTAATTTTACCGTGAACAAGTATTTTCACACAAAATGTGACCATGAACAGTTTATTTTTTGGCAATTTTAGGAGTCCAGTGTTTCTAGCATATTGCTTAGATCACGTATCTACAGTTTGCATTTTTAAATCGGTTTATAAGCCATCACATGCAACATGCATTAAATTTAATACACATTTGCATACAGAACTCTCTCAGTAGATACTTTGCAAGAATGCCAAAAGGAGGTGACATTCTGCAAGACAACAGATGTTCTGCCACTGACTTCAAAAGAATCAGTATATTCTCATTTCTTTAAGAAAACACTAGAAATCTGTTTTTTAAAGATCGAAGGTATTAAAAGAGAAAGCATAACAGATGGCTCTGGCCATACTCAAGTTAACATTTAATAACTAACATTTCTTTACTGACTAAAAATAGAAAAAGATACATTACATTTGTTTATGAAAGTGTCATGGTTTAACCCTGCCAGCAGCTAAAACAACCACACAGCATTTTGCTTACCATCCACTGCAGAGGGATGGGGGGAACAAATAGAAAAATGAAGGTATAAAAAAAAAACCCTGAAACTTGTAGGTTGAGATAAAGATAGTCTAACAGGGCAGAAAAGGAAAATAATAATAATAATAAGAAGAATCAAAATAAGTGGTTCGGGGCACAATTTCTCACCACACAAAGCCCATGCTCAGCTACCTCCCAAGCTGCACCACCTCCTGGCCAAACCCCAAGTATACACACAGCATGGCATCATATGGTATACAATCTAGCTCTGGAAAGTTGTCGTGCCCCTGTCCAAAAAGCATGGACAATTGACTCAGGTTCATCAATTCCCTTTGTTGGAATTGAAGTGAGACAACACTTAAGGTCTATATTTAGCCAGTTGACAGCACTTTTGGTAAGAACCAAAGTAAGCCCTGCATCATTGAGCAGTTTTTGTTACTTAGCAGCTTTGAGGAAGAGAAATGTAAGAAAGGAGAAGAGAAAGAGATCACCAGTCCTGGATCCAGTGTTGATCCTACCAACAGGTGTGTTTGCTATGAAGTGGTAGTGCCCCTCTCCAGATCTGTGCCTTGATTCTTCACCTTTGTTGTTCCTTGCTTCATTTGCATAATTACCATCTCTTTTCTACTTCTTACGTAATTAGAACAAATGCTCAAAAAAGTGAAGTTTTGAGTCTGTGGGCTTCTTCGATTGGTGCTCTTTGTGTCGATGGCTGTGGCCGCTCCCTGCTACCTTTACCTTTCAGCCAGTTAACACAACTTTTGTTGAATTAAGTGTTCAGGCAATGCCTGTTCCTGTGTTTTGCAGATGTTTAAGACATATTTAGTTCAGTCTGGGGACCTTCGTCTCTGAAGCAGGGACTACGTCCCTCTTTCAGCTCTAGCTGGTCTCCTGCCTCAGTTTGGGTCAGCTGCCCTGGCTGTGTCCCCTCCCAGCCTCTGGGACACCGTCTGCCTTTTTGCAGGCTGGTATGAGATTCTGAAGAGTCCCTGGCTGTTGGGCAACAACCAAAGCACCAGGGTGTTATCAAGCTTATTCTCATCCTAAATCCAAACACAGCACTACATCAGATGCTAGGGAAAAAATTAACTCTATCCCTGCCAAACACAGGACAGAAAGTCATGTAACTAATCAAAACATTCATAGTCCCACAATTAGAGGTTGTTTCTATCAGGACAAACTTTTATTTTTAAAAGCTCCTAGAAGACTGGTTCATCAGTTTAAAATAATGTTCAGTTGATTGAATACTGCAATACCAGCATTCAGTATTTCAGTTTCTAGCTAGTATATTAGAAAAAGTAACCACTTATCCAATACAAGAAGGCAAGAGCTGATGGCTGAACAGGCAATTCTAACACTTCTTTCAGTCGTAATTTTGAAAATCGTAAATTCTTCTGGTAATAACCACCTCCAAGGCTTCTCTTTGGCTTGACCTGAACCTTTCACAGCTCTTGAAGAGCATGTAATCATAGAATCATTGAATCACAGAATGGCATGGGTTGGAAGGGACCCCAAGGATCACAGAGCTCCAACCCCCCTGCCGCAGGCAGGGCCACCAACCTCAGGCCTAGATCTACGCAAGGTTGCCCAGGGCCCCATCCAACCTGGCCTTGAACACTTCCAGGGACAGGGCACTCTGCATTACTGGGAACCCACCAGTCTGCAGAAGCAGCCAGAAGGCTACAAAAGAAAGTCTTATTTGAATGCCAGTTTATGGTACTGACAATGCTGAATTAAAAAGATGTTCAGTTCCTCTCACACTCCATGGACGCAGAGAAACAGACTCACAGAATCAGTTAGGTTGGGAAGGATCTTTAAGATCAAGTCAAACCATGAATATGATCATATTTATCACAATAAAGTTCACATGCTTTTGCCTGCCTGCAGGATCTGAACCCATTATTATTTAAGTAGTCACAAGACTTTAAAGGCTTACAATACCAACAATTCAGCTCACTCAAGTTTAACAGGGCAGTAGTAAATTTCATTATCAACCTACATAATTAACCATAAAGCTAATCAAACATGGACTATGATTTGAATTAATTCCTCCCCTGCTCCAGGCAGACCCTCACCTTGGCTGCTATCAGTCACTAGGGTGATACATCCTGACCCAGGCAGGAAAACATGGTAAATAGTATTTCTGACCAAATGGAGATACAAGTTACTTCCTACAAAACAAAGTATGAAGGAAGAACTGGGCTCAATGAATTTATCTTAATTTTCTCACTACATAGTATCTTCCTGTTACAACTGTTATATGTGAGCATTCTTGATCATCTTAATGAGTCAGTGCTACACAGTAAGCAAAAAGGGGTAAAAACATGAATCCTGTTTATGTATAAGGCTGAAAAAGAAGTGGGCAGGACTGTGAGGCTGGGAAATATTGGTAGTTTTCTGCTATTCTAAGCTGCCTCATCAGATCATCTTATTTTAAAATTTCTCAGTAGAAAAGAAACAATTACTCCATAGCACTGGAAGAAAAGCCTCAATTTATTTCCTGGACCTTTTTGCTTTCTCCCTACAGAGAAGCAAATAAATGACCAGCAGGAATAGATAGCTACTGGTGAGGGTGTGGCCAGTCTTAAGTCGTTAGAGAAACTATGGCATTTGGAAATTCTGCATTGCAGGAAAAAAAACTTAAAGCTGATGCCGAGAGGCTACCAGATGTAGCAGCGCAGGCATCTTCTTCCAAAACACTTCTAAACAACACCCCTGTACAAATACTGACGACATATAAGCAACGGATGCCTATATAACTGTGCTCCCAACAACAACATTTTTGACTGAGATGATGCAGCTCTCGCTGATACCCATTTTCACTTTCTCACTGGATATCAGTAACTAGATGTGACCCCTTTTCAAGGGTGCTCTTCAAGCATTGCAGTGCTGCATAGTGCTACGTCTTTTTCCACTCCAGCTTTCTCATTTTAATTCTATGGACCTCCTTTTCCTCATCCCTAAGTTCAATATCCCTCATACAGGTACAAAACATCAATCAGTCCACATGCTTCAGGAGTTCCAAAGCTTACGACATTTTCAACTCCTACAGCACTGCCTATGGCCTGCAGAAGCCTGCCAGAACACATCCTTTCTTCTCTCACGATCAGAAGCAAATTTCTTACTCCCTTGATGATGCCTCCAGATCACCCAGACAGAGGAGGCTAGTCAAATTAGTCCTTCACTTCAAGAAGGATGAAATAATATCACCTTGCATCTCATACGCACACGGACATAAATAATGGATGCCTAGAACTTAAGATCTTACCTATTTAGTCATTTCCATTTTCTTAACCTGTCACGCTCGTTTTCAAGTGTTCCTCCTTTCTGTACAACTCCTGTACCCAGAGGCAGAGCACAAAACTGATTCTTCCCTCTCCTCAAAGCAAAGCAGTTCTTATCTCTGTAAATCTGACCTTAAAACTATGAAGCCTCTTATGACAGAAACTTTATTTGGTATTTTAAAGATCTATAAAGAACACAAAAAACCTTTTTGTACAAAGCAGAAGCCAAACCTAATTCCTTACCACCTTCTCTGTTCTTTAGGGGAAGCTGAAAAGGTTACAGTGGCCCACAGGGTAGCATGCCAACCTTGCTCAGCTCTTTTATTTAACCTTTCTTTACTACAGTTTCTCAACTGCACTCTTTTGTTCAGCTCTTTATCACTCTATTCTGTCTTCTTTCTAAAAAACAACATAGCCACTCCACTTTTACTTAAGTAACTTTTCTTTCTAGTCTTATTTTACAGTAATAAACAATTTCTAAAAAGATGTACCATATAAGGCAGCAGTAGATGTAGAAATCTTCATGTGACAATCACAATTAACAAATCATTTGGACAGGATAGTCTTGTTAACCCAAAAATCATACAAATAATGAGCAGACATTAATTATACAGATATATTAGAAAAAGTTTCTCATACCAGCTACAGACACAGTTAAAATCTCCGCTATACAAATACGTTCTATTAAACCTCTCTGCCCCTACAATTCCAAGCCTTAAAGCTTTACAGGGAGCAGATGATTCATTCTTATGTAATAACCAATTGTTTCCCTTCTTCTGAACCAGAAAAACAAGTGAATTCTCCTTATATTTCAGGATAATGAAACTAAAAGCAACAGAATCTACCCATAAAGCAGGTGTTAACGTTAATATGCCACCAATCCTTACTGATACAATGACCATGTCTGCGACTCCCATAGCTGTAGTGATCATGTTCCAAGGATGGAATATGGGCAAGACTGCTGACAGTTTCATAGGCCCTATTTCTGGGACAGCTGTCCTTCTCCACCATGAACCCACAACAGGCTCACATGTGCTAACTTACAGTAGGATGATGTACCAATTCTTAATGTATAGGCATGAAAAAACCCCCACAAGCAACTCCATCAAGACTACACAGGTACCCTATTGTTATTCTAACTCTTAGAAAAGATGCCTAATGAAATGTTTGTGACAACTGCCCAAAGGGTGACAGCCGTTTAAGTTAGCAGGATTAACAACATCCAGGTATTAAAAACAGGTATCTGTCTAGCACTTCACTGTAACTTCCTCCATACACAATAAAAAGAAAGCTATTACACAAAGAAATTAAAAAATATGTCTTTTTATTTACTATAAATTTTCTGGACATCAAACAGACCTCAAAAAAACTCGAAACCCCAAACCAAACCAAAATCCTCACATTCCCTCACACCTCTACTGGAAGAATCAAAACAAGCTGTCAAATCAATAATTAAAAGTAACAAATGTACAGCATATAAAACTCAATACTGGAAATTCAACAAGATTAGCATCTCAGTTTGGTATCAATATACACACTGAAGATCAAACCTGGCTGTAGCAACAGACAACATGCAAGTTACTGCCTGCCCATAAGTTACTACTTATTGCTACTCCTAGTTTTTAAGTCAGCAAGATTAACATACCATACCTGTTGTCAATTCACTTCTGGCATTTGAAGGAAAAAAAATACCACTTCATCCAAACACTGTTTTTCAAATATTAATGCTTTTATAATCTGCAGTGAGCTTTTCGCAGTGTAACTGCTTTGCTGCATAATATATCACTCCAGCTGAAAAGCTATTTTGTCATTCCAGAATTACTGTCCTAGAGGCTGGCAGTCTGCAGTGCAAGTTTTATTTCTGTACAAACACACATACACACAGTTATTTTAGAGCTAGGTTTCCCTATTATGTACTCCCATCTGAAAGGAATATTCAGCGAGCTGTCAGCACTCACTGCTTCTGAAACGACATTGCCACCATCTGGACAAACCTCTAACTGACAGCTACAGAGGGTGTACCTGGACAAATTTTCCCTCTGTGGAAAAAAACCCCTATACCACCAAAAAAACCCCAACAAGAACAAACACACACACACAAACCACATTCTTAATACACTTATTTCCATATCTGAAACAAATAAGTCTTAAAATTCGGTTTCATATTCACTAATTGAAACTCAAGTTTTTTCTTTTGTGTCTTAAAATTAGACATTAAACTAAAATTAGCTGCTTAGCTTCCTTCCCAACACCTGAAAAACGAGCTTGCAGAACTCTTTCATGTACAGCAATTTTCTGTACAATTATCTGCAACAGTCACAGAATCATAGAATGGTCTGGGTTGGAAGGGACCCCAAGTATCATAGAGTTCCAACCCCCTTGCCACAGGCAGGGACACCAACCTCAGGCCTGGATCTACACAAGGTTGCCCAGGGCCCCATCCAACCTGGCCTTGAACACCTCCAGGGATGGGGTATCCACCACTTCTCTGGGCAGCCTGTTCCAGCACCTCACCATTCTCTCTGTAAAAAACTTCCCCCAATATCTAATATAAACCTTCCTTCCTAATCCATTCCCCCTTGTCCTGCCATTATCTACCATTTTAAAAAGTTGATTCCTCTCCTGTTTGTATGCTTCCTTCAGGTACTGGAAGGCTGTAGCTTGGTCCCCCTGCAGCCTTCTCTTCTCCAGGCTGAACAAGCCCAGCTCCCTCAGCCTCTCTTCGTAGGGGAGGTGCTCCAGCCCTCTAATCATCTTTGTGGCCCTCCTCTGAACCCTCTCCAACAGTTCTTGTGTTGGGTGTCCAGATCTGGACACAGCACTGCAGATGGGGCCTCACGAGGGCAGAGTAGAGAGGGACAATCACCTCCCTGTCCCTGCTGGCCACCCCTCTTCTGATGGAGCCCAGGATACCATTGGCCTTCCAAGCTGCAAGAGCACACTGCTGGCTCATGTTAAGTTGCTTATTCACCATGACACCCAGGTCCTTCTCAGCAGGGCTACTCTCAAGGAGCTCATCTCCCAGTCTGTATCTGTGTCTGGGATTCTTCCGGCCCAAGTGCAACACCTTACACTTGGCATTGTTGAACCTCATCAGGTTCCCCTGGGCCCACCTTTGCAGCCTGTCCAGATCCCTCTGGATGGCTTCCTTTCCTTCTGTTGTGTCAGCCACATCACTCAGCTTGGTGTCATCTGCAAACTTGCTGAGGGTGCACTCAATTCCATCATCAATGTCATTGATAAAGATGTTAAAGAGCACCGGTCCCAAGATAGACCCCTGGGGGACCCCACTTGTCACCGGCCTCCATCTGGACATAGACCCATTGACCACCACCCTTTGTCTAAATCCTTTCAACCAGTTTCTTATCCATTGGATGGTCCACCCATCAAATCCACTTCTCTCCAATTTACAGATAAGGAAGTGGTGGGGGACCATGTCAAAGGCCTTGCACAAGTCCAAGTAGATGACATCAGTTGCCTTCCCTTTATCCACCAATGCTGTCACTCCATCATAGAAGGTCACCAGATTGGTGAGGCATGACCTTCCCTTGGTGAAGCCGTGCTGGCTATCCCAGATCACTCGCTCATCCCTCATGTGCTCCAACATGTCCTCCAGGAGGATCTGTTCCATGATCTTCCCAGGCGCAGAGGTGAGGCTCAGCAGCCTGTAATTCCCTGGGTCTTCCTTGCTCCCTTTCTTATAAATGGGAGTGACGTGCTGATCAGTTTAGAAATGCTTCATATGTTTCTGTCCCTTGCTCAGACTTGGTGAGTCTCACTCAGGAGTCAAAAGGAAAACCACAGCTCTAACCTTTGAAAACAGGCTTTGGAGACAAAACATTGTTCCTTCCGCCCTACCCTATTCACCACTGCAGTATGTTTCAGTCTAGCCTTCACTGTAAAATTTTATTTTATAGCAAATTTTTACAAAAAGTAGAAATGCCACTCTACACTTCTGATGCACAGGAAAGCAACATGCCACTACCTATACCTGCATACAAGCAGCTATAAAAAACAGTCCCAGAGGATTGTTTTAATCTCAGAATTGTACATTTTTCTAACTTTTGTTACAAATTACTTATTTCTATTTAATCCTGGACTTCATAAGATTTTAGGACATCATAAATGTCTCACCAATCGAGCAGTTAATACATTTTCCTTGTACAGGTTCTTTCTCATTTGCGTATTTGTGGTTTGTTGAGAAAAAGGGTTCGTGAGATACAGGCCTGAGTGGGCATTTCACATGAACAGAAGGTTTCCCACAGAACTGGGTGCTTACACTCAATTATTAGCAACAAAATTTACAACTGAAACTTAGTAATGGCCCTTTCTTTTCAGGTGGTATTTATAAGAATACTGAAAAATATATTGAGCTTGCCAGCTTCCTTCTTAAAGCTTGTTATCATCACAGCCTGAGGTCACACACGTCCCATAATGCAGAGTTTATACTAAAAACCTACAGATACAGAATGCTTCAGGCTTTTTCCAGCTGCTCCTGGTAAACTGCAGCTTCAAATCTAGTCAAACCATAGCCTGCTGTTTCCGCAAAGGGAACCTTAAAACTTTTAGCACTGATACATAATCTTTTAAAGAAACTACCCTCTTCTTCCTGATCTACTGTTCTTACAAAAAATTGCATATGCTGTTATTTCACAGAGCATTTATTTTGAGTCCTAATCATTACAACAGATGACAGTATAAAAGATGATGAAGTTTAAATATAAGCTGACCATTAATAAAACTTTAGAGAAGATGAAAAACAGATATACCAGATCTTAATTATTTAGTTTCTCTTATCTGCCTGAATTCTTAAAAATAAATCAGTTATTAAGAGTTTTAATAAATTATTTTTACTCCCTGTAGGATATATTTTGCTGTAATAAATGCATGAACTGGACGAAGAATTTGGTTTGTAATTAAAAAAAAAAAGGAACATTTTAAACATCACTCCACGTTCTGCGACAAGAACAATTCATCACGTAGCAAAGCTATGGCGATGTCCTGACATTGTGTTATACAGTAAGAAAAATAAACGCATTACATTGACAAATCTAGTCTGTTTAATGAAATACTTGTCTGGGGTACTGAAATGGGTCATCAATCACACGATCCAACTGTCTAATCCCATCCCCTATCACATCCAGTTTCAGGACTGGCAACTGAAGAGTCACCTGGGACTTCATGAGTTATGCTGTATCTCTCCCGATAAGCAAGGTGCAGTGGTACTACTTAGTTGCTTTCACCACTTTAGGTAACCTTTTAAAAAGTACCAACTGCAAAATGTCACTAGATACAGAGTCATCTTTCTTCCAAATGAGCCTACCTAACCAAAGTGTTAAAGATTTGACTTGACTTTGGAGATGACAATTTCTCCTCGCTTAAAAAAAAAGTCCCTGATAAACATCACACTACATACCTTCAGACCCATTACTCATTAGACCTTTTTAATTAAGGCAAAAGACATGTGACGGAGGCATGAGGAAACTCGACATCAACCACTCAGATCCACTGATGCTGCTATCACTCTTTACTAATGTAGACAAGGACCGAGGGTCCAAGAGCATCCTGGACTCTGGACTGAGAGTAGGAGTAAGCAATTCACAACTGAAAGGATCCAAACATGAATTCTCTGCACCACAGGCTCCATGTATTTCTCTTCTAAAAATTTGTCAAGGACCAGGCAGGACAGGCCAAAAGAAAGCTGTCTGCTTTCCTGTGCTTCAAGCAAAATCTCGCTTGGATAATTCCTAGGCCACCCAGTCTTACCTCAAGCTGAAGTGGGGATCTCACTGCTGGTCTGAAACAAATCCCAGCCCCAAACTTGGTCCTGATAATACTACCACATCTAAGACATTACAAGGTGAGATCAAGTTAGTTACCACCACCCAAGGCAGTGGGTGTAACCTACCTGCCATCACTTCCCTAGCCAGTGGCTCCGCAGTGACAGAATAAACTGACTTACCCTCAGTCACAGAATCAAAAGCACAAATTACAGCCGAAATTAAACACTAGTGGGTGGGGAAATCGAACAGATAGAGAATCTCCTACATTGAAGTAACCCAAAGTCACAAGGGGCTGGTTTGGTTTGGGGTTGGCTATATCTTAAAATAATAACAAATACTCATGAGAATGTCTGTTTCGCAAGGAAAGTGGAAAATGGTCTGGTAAAGTGTAAACGGGGGAGAAAATGGGTTTCAAAACTAAGAGAACACAGAAATTAAATCTATAACAGCACTAATACAATGCATGCTGTACTGCAGGAAATTTGTCAGTTGTGTAAATTGATTTTCTGAGAACCCTTTAACCACTGAACTGTGTTCACTTTGTTTAGTAATAACGTTTGATCTCAGCTGATTCCCCACAGTTGACCAGTGTGACAGCTGACCTGCTGTAAGATATTCACAGCTAATCCCAGTTTCCTCCTGCACAGTCTGACCTCCAAATTTTAATAAAAATACGTTTGTGCTCTTCATTGAAATCACTGATAAAACCCAATTAGTTCTGGAATTTGAAAGACACAGAGCAGTTCCCTCCAGCTGACAGGGGAACATTTCTGACTATTCCAAGAACAGCTTCTGGTCTTTCATGCACCCACATAACAAATTTACAATCCAGAGTCTTAAATTTTGCACACAAATAGTTCTAAAAAGCATCACAGGTGTCCACTCAGAAAACAATTTTGATAAGAACCTTTTATGTCAAACCAACAATTCCACATCAGTTTTCACTTACAACCTTGTAAATATCAGCTACAATTTGTTCTTCTGGGGTTTTTTTCCAGCACACATGCCTGATTCATAGAGGGGTTTTTCATTTCAGGTTATTAAGAAGTCATGATTTCACCAATGTTCATTTATTGCTATTACTTCTTAGCTTTTAACCACATTAGGGCAGTTTGTACTTGTGCCTTTAACCACTGAAGGCAGCACAGGCATGAGCTGTATGATACACTGTCTAGCATGCGGTGTGTCTATTTAGACACTCAGTGGATCTCCCCTACCCATTTTCTGAATTTCAAAGCCTGCTTTCCTGAAGTAGGCTGGTTTTATTCTACTTATTTCCATCCCTTCTGAATGACCATTGCGCCCCACATCTCATGGTTAAGCACGTCTGATTCTAACAGCGAGTTCAACCAGTTAATATAACACAGAAGAAACCAACAAGATAAAAAGCAAAGTTTGAACCGTTCCATCATCAACTCCTTCTTCCTGTGGGGAAGTCAGGCTGACTTTATTCAGAGTTCTTCCTGCTGATTCTGAGGGGGGTCAGGCTTTTTAGGTCATCTGAAGTGCACAGTGTCAAACACATCAGTAAATCAAACAGAAAACACAGCTTTTGAGAGCAGTATTTTCACACAGAATTCTAGTAGCAGCAATTCTCATACAAACTCTCCTGTTCTTTAGTTACGTAAAAAAGAATAAGGGACAATTAACTGACTATGAAAGAACACATTTAGGGAAGATGTGGAATAACTTTTTACTATCTCAAACATTAGTTTGTAAAGCAGAAATATAATAACCCTTCTCTCATTTTTATTCCACAGATGTAAGAGAAGCATAGGAAGAGTGAATCTGCCCTCTGCCAAATTTTTTTCTGGTTCTACATTTTAATATTTTTTTAAATACACAACTTTTCCCAGATAACATGCACTTGACTGGATCAGATCAAAGGAATTAAAAAGCTTAATAGCAAACTCTCAGAAGGCAAAGGAGAACTGAGGTTAATATGGTTAGGAAGTATTAGGGACTCTGTATAAGTTTTAGCTCTTGATTTTGCTTCAAGACATCTTGTATAACCTTGTGCTATCTAGCAGTTCATCCTCTTCATTCCAACTTCTGTACCGGTTTTACTTTACAAATGATTCTCCATCACATCATTTAAATTCATTTCTCTTTCAACATTTTCCATTGGAAGGTCAAATAAATGTCAGTGAAATGTTAGCAGTGATGAGAAAGGAAACAGGCGGAAGAGACCCCTCCCTATTGGTGGCATCAGAGCAAGGTGGTGGTGCAGAACTTCCAACAGATCAAGACGAAGTAGGACAGGTGGACAGAAGAGACGAAGGACCCTAAATCACTGCAACATCTGCGCCATCAATGTTTCACCCACGGCTGCACAGCACAAGCACAGCCACCTGCACAACGATGCGAGGAGACACTCTGAGAGCACCCGGAACCCTGCTTCTCCCCAGGAGCGCAGCAAACACACGCACGGGACTTCAGCTAAAACCACATCCAGAGGCGCTCTGAGCGATTAAAGGTGTCAACCCCTTCACTGCTGCCCGCCCACCCACCCACCAGCGGGTGCCAGCTACGCTTCTGATGCCCGACTTCGGGGCTGCCGGTTTTTCCTCGCACCCGAGCGCCAGCCCGATGAGGAAACGGGCGCGGGCTCCGCAGGGTGCCGGGCAGCACGGGCCCGTCTCGGGCCCCTCGCAGCTGCAGCCTTTCCCTCCTCAGAACTCGCTCTTCGCTGTAACCGGGCGGCAGCAGCGGCAGCTGAGCCGCCCCGCTGGCTACACAGCAGCGACGCGGTCCCCAAACACCAGGGCCGCGCTCCGTCGGGGCCCGGCCGCCTCCACCGGCGGCTCAGGTCGGGGGGACAATGTCCTTAACTGCCACCGGTCTCCCGGACGGCGGAGCGCGGCAGCGCGCCCGGGCGCCCGTTTGACCTCATCAGGCCCCGCCCCGCCCGGCCTCCCCCCCGCCAGGGCTCTGGCCTGGAGGCAGCCACTCATCCCGCGGGGCAGGGCGGCCCGGCGGCACCCCCGTGCCTACCTGCGCGGGACTCGTGCTCGGGCACCCGGTAATACTTGTTGCCGAACTGGTCGGTGCCCACCAGCTCCTTGGCGGGCCCGAGGAACCGCAGGCGCAGGGCGCGCAGCACCTGCCGGGGCCAGCTCATGCCGGCAGAGCACAGCCTCCCGCTCCCGCCGCCGAGGCCTCCGCAGGCCCGCGCTGCGCCCCAAGCCCCGCCCCAAGCCCCGCCTCAGGCCCCGCCTCAGGCCCCGCCTCAGGCCCCAAGCCCCGCCTCAAGCCCCGCCTCAAGCCCCGCCTCAAGCTTCAAGCCCCAAGCCCCGCCTCAAGCCCAGCCCCGCCTCAAGCCCAGCCCCGCCTCAAGCCCAGCCTCACGCCCCGCCTCACGCCCCGCCTCACGCCCCGCCTCACGCCCCGCCTCACGCCCCGCCTCACGCCCCGCCTCACGCCCCGCCTCACGCCCCGCCTCACGCCCCGCCTCACGCCCCGCCTCACGCCCCGCCTCACGCACACGGCCCGTCCTACCCCGCCCCGCTGGGCGCGCTCACCGGCACTCCCGTGCTTCCCTGGTGGTGGGCATGCCAGCAAAGTCGCTCGCTATTGGTGGAGGTTGGCGTGCTGCGAGCCAATCCCGGTCACCCTCGGCCCAAGATGGAGGAGCGGTGTCGAGTGGTGCCGGGGTTGTGCCATGTTGGGGTACATTTCGGCTCGTCAGGCAGGGCTCGACGATCCATTGCGGCTGCGCCGAGTCGAGTCCACCCGGAGGTTAGCGGGGACCGGGGCAGCCGGGACCGAGGCGGGGCTGCGCCGCGGCCGCCTCCGGCGCTGTAGCTCCTGGCCCCGCCCTGCCGGGGAGGACTCAGCCGCGGCGGCCTGAGGTGGGGCCTGAGGCTCGGGGCGAGGGAGCCGAGCCCTGCCCCGCCGCCGTCCCGCCGTTCCGCAGCGCGCTCCGGAGTTCTCCGGCCTGGCGCCCCTGGGGCAGGCCCGGGCTCCCCGGCAGAAGCGTCTGCGTGTCTGCTGTGCCTCGCCTCGCCTCCGAGCTTCCCGCGCCGTTGTGGTGGTGGTGGCGGCACTGGTTGTCTGTGTTCAGCGGCTTGGGTTCGCGGCCGGGGAGCGGTGTCTCGGCAGGCTGAGTGGGCCTGTGCCTCCGTGTCACCGCCCTCGCTGTCCCAGCGCTCTCGCCGGGTGTTTCAGCTTGCATGCGGCTGTGCTCTGCTCTGTGAAGAGACAGCCCTTAGGTGGTGGTGGTGCTGTTCCCCCCATCGCTGCGTCCTCTGTCATGGGACGTTCAGTGTTAAGAATGAAAGCACAGTGGGCACGTTACTTGGGCGCTTGACTACCTAACACTTCCCTTCCTAAGCGTTTCATGTTTAACTTCAAATAATCTATAGTCATCAGTAGATTGTATTCATAACTTCAAACGCTTAAAAAAAGCTCCTCAGGAAGTGTATTGCTTCACTAAAATACCGTCTTGAGCTCAAAAGTTTTAAACAGTGTGTCTTGTAGATGTCAAAATTATTCTGCTAAGTATTCTTGCATATTTACATTTCACAACTTTTAAAAGAGCTTAAATGACTTACTAATTTTGAAGCATGCCTAGAGACGTGCTGTTGGGCATCTGCCTGCAACAGCCTAAGCTTCTCACATGGTTTTTGCCGTGTAAGATGAAGCAGCGTCGAGGCACTCACTGTGTTTCAGTGACATGTGTAGCTGCATTCTTGTTGATAGTGGTTTTTACAAAATAGTTCTAGAAGCACTGTAAATAGTTCTAGAAGCATCCTGTAAAGCCAAGTTTACATCAGGTGTCATGGTTTAAGGAAGAAGATTTTTTCTCCCTTTTTTTTTTTAGTTGACGTATTTAAAGATACAGGGTATTACTAGGGAGTACAAAATGCTAATTGCTGCTCAGAAAAGTTTGTCTTGGAAGCTTCATCACGTGGGTAGTGTAGTTTTTATTTAATGTTACAGCAAGCATATCACACAAGCATGGTTTCCTTAAAGTAGCTACTGTGATTTGTTAAACTAAATAAATCTGACCAGTAGGTGTCTGTACTTCCAAGTGGGATGAAGCTTGGGAGGCTGGTGGTACACAACGGGACCTCGGTGTAACTCATACTGTTGTGACTATAACAGCTGCATCTTAATGCTTCTTTTTCTAAGTGTTTTCCACTTGCATTCCTTTTTTGTTGTTTAATACGTTGACCCTGAGTGCAGGTTAACTATTTCTTTGAGTCTATTTTCCATATTTATTTCGCTCTGACCTTCCAAATGACATCAAGAATAAAATATTTTGTCTGCCAACTTCACAGGACTTATTTCCAGCCCTGTGTCATGTCTGCAAGTCTAATTTTGCAGATAATATCAGAAATGGGCAAAATACAGTGAAAAAGCAAGAAACTATGTTTTAAGGTGTTTGGAGCTACAAAATGCTATTCTCCAATTATGTTGTTGTTCATCTCTCTTTTTTTTTATGCTTTAAGGGTTCTAAGTTTGGAATTAAATAAAGATAGAGATGTGGAAAGAGTACATGGGAGTGGTATCAACACCCTTGATATTGAGCCTGTTGATGGAAGATAGTAAGTATATACTGAAATCGCTAAAAATACAGACCTCTGCTGTCTTTTGGTACTATGGATGTATTTTCCTGCTGAACAGTCAATTATGTTGAGATGATGAGTGTTGTGACTTGTGTGCTTTATTATCATTTTCAGCATGTTATCTGGTGGATCAGATGGTGTTATTGTAATTTACGACCTGGAAAACCTGAGCAGAAATCCAAATTACACATGTAGAGCACTTTGTTCTGTGGGAAGGTATGTACTCAAAAATTATATGAGTTTGCATTGATATATCTTGTTTGACTAGCATTAAACCCCAAAATTAATGTGTGCTCTTATTTCTAGGATAAAAGGACTGTAGAAATTAGCACCAAAATATCTATGAAGGTTATTGTGATGCATGATGGCTTTGGCATACAAAAAAAATCCCCACAAACAGCAAAACCTCAAGAAACTTCGTGAGGATTTATATGATTTATTAAGTAGCAGGAGCTAATTGTTTTTCTTATTTGTCTCATGTAACAGAATATCCATAGGATGACTGATACTTTTTGAGTAGACCTTTGACAGTTTGAAAGTCAAAATGGAGAGTGTTAATTGTATTCATATGGAAACTAGAGAGGATTGTGTTGCTGTAGACCCCACAAAAGAAGTCAAGAGCTAGTACTTCAGTTTCCTGTTTTAACAATAGAAAAAGGATAAAAAACCCTAACCAGACAAGAAAACCCCAATCCTTTTCCACATCACAGTTCCTCACCAGTGAGTTTTCTTGTTTCGCGTTGAAATTTCCTGCCTACAACAGTAACTATGAGACAGTAATGTTGGGACTATTGTAGAAATATCCCTTGTGTTACCAAACACATGTAACATATGTATCTTTGAATAGTTACAAAATTTAAGCAAAAATAAAATAATCTTTGCATAACCCTGTTCATGTGGTTGGGGAAAAGAAACCTCTTGAAGATTTGCAGTTGGTTTTCTTTCCCCTCTCTCAGCCTTATTCATAGTTATTCTAAGGTCACCAGGTACGGAAGTAAGTAATACAAAGAAAATCTTTAAAAGACATGTTACTGTTGAAAATGGGACATACTTTTCTGAAGAACTGGCTGCTGTTTGTTCTTTATATACGTGATCTATATAAAGACTCAAAGCTCCTTTTTGTCAGGCTTTCCCTGCAGCAGTATAAATTTGTCCATTATGGCCATTTAACCTACTAGCAAAAGCTGTTATTTCCTTGTGTTTACATAGGAAGGTTATCTTCTAGGTTAGGACTTTGACACTCACAATAAGATACAACCTGCCAGAATTTCCTCTTACTTTTTCCCAATCTGCAGGTTGTTTCAGGTCTAAGAGCTTCAGGAGTAAGATCAACAAGAACAGAATTTTAATACTAAAATGTCTAAATGGTATCTTGGACAGTAAGTAAAAAAAAAAAAAAAGAGGGGAATAGAACATGCATCCAAAAACTGGGTAGGAACAGAATCTACTGTGAGTAAGCTCTAAGTGTTAATGGTTGGGACTTCATGAGCAAAATTAATTAAAATCATAATTAAGAATAGAATACATCCCCAGATCTGAAAACCAAAAAGATTTCTGAAACAGATACAGCAAACTGAAGAAATACCTTCTGAAAAGACACAGCATAAAACCTGGCAAATCTGTGCTAAAATCATGCCATTGTTAAATTAGATTGGGTCAGTATAAATATTTCATACCTGAAAATTGTGTTTAAGAGCACAGGTAGATGGTAGTTTGTTTCTTGAGTAGATGTTAATTTGCGTAGATGCATCTTTTATATTTTTAATCAGTTTAATAGAGGCATAAACCACACTAGTAGAATGTGATTTTGCCTGGCACAATATTCTAAATGAAGGGCTTGTTACTGCTTAAAGTGACTGCAGTAGGATTTTATGTCCTCAATCATTCTCAGTATTCATATAGCTTCCTAATATGTTTTAAAGAGTTATTGTTACCTGTTTATATTATATGTATATATATTTTAAAGCATTATCTGAAGCTAATTAACTTCAGGTACAACTTCAGATACTGGAATTTTATTCATGCAGAATTCCTGACATCACAAACTAATTCATAATTACCACTAAGAAACGCTTGACTTTCTGTCTCCCATCTTTGAAGCATATCACAGTGGTGTGTTGCAGAAGCTTGCAGGGCACAATGCAACTTTGGTCTCTGAGTTGCTTGAAAAAGTTCTTGTTAGAAGCCACTTCAAGCTATTTCTGAATATATCATGAACTGGGCCTGCTGAGGGTCCAGTAGACTAGAATATTAGAGGAGATAATTCCTGATTTTTCTAGTATTTCTTATTTAGAATGTAGAGTCACTATTGCAAAACCAGGAACTTTCCATGCTCCACTGAGAGTCAGCACACCGAGCTTTACATGGTTTCATATGATCTACACTGTCCTCTGGCAAAAACTGGCATTTGAGAGTAACCAAACAGTACCATCTCCTAGATAATGTGTAAGGTAGTGTCCTCTACTCAAAACCTGTCTAGGAAGAATGAGTGGCAGAGACCTTACTATCCATGGAATTAATTCTGTATTTTTCTTTGGTAGAAAAGGTTGGGATATTCTGAGTAATGGGGGAAATAGTGTGTATAGAATAAATGAAATAGCATGCAGCCCTGAGACATAAGCCAGGCTGAATAGAATGTGGCCACTACTAACCCTAGACAGATCAAAGTGAGTTCTGTCGAGCTACCTAGGAGGGCTTTTTTCTGTTCATTCCTCAACCCTCTGAATTACAGGAGAGTGATTGCTCTGGTGCAGTGCTGAACACAGACCAGTGTTGTGCACTTACATTTATCGTACCAGTGTAATTAGTTCCATGAGTTTTGATTATTTTTTTTGCATGGTACCTACAAATGCCTCTTCAGTAATAAGTTCCCACTGAGTCAGGCTTGATTTTTCTGGCATTACAGGTACTCAAGATTTTTTGCTTGACCCCTGTAGAACAAGTGCACAATATATGTTAATTTTTAGCCCTGTGGCACAGTAACAGGTTATTTGGGTGTATGCCTAAGAGATAAACAATTGTCCTGGTTTTGTCTGGGATAGACTTAATTTACTTCCTAGTACCTGGTATGGTCCTGTGTTTTGGATTTATTATGAGGATGATGTTGATACACACTGATGGTTTTAGTTGTTGCTAAATATAAACAATACTATTGTATTGAAGCTGAAAGTGTTGTTGAGGACTTTTCAGTTTCCCATGCTCTGTCAGTGAGCAGGTGCACAAGAAGCTGGGGTGGGGCACAGCCAGGACAGCCGACCTGAACTGGCCAAAGGGATATTCCACACTGTATTACATCATGGGCAGTATATGAACTGAGGGGATTGCTTCTTGGGGGCTAGGTATTATCAGCAGGGGTTCAGTGATTGCTCTGTCCATCACTTGTTTTGTATATTCTTCTATTATTATTTTTTTATTCTGCCTTTTCTGTCTTGATCTGAAGCCATGAGTTTTACTGTTTTTCTGTTTCTCATTCCCATCCCACCAGGTTGGGGGAGGACTGAGCAAGCAGCTGTGTGATGCTTAGTTGCTGACTGGGATTAAACCACGACAGCATTGCAGGAGTTATTTAACTAAGCACAACAGTTGCTCCATAGCTCTTGCTTAGTATTGTCAGTGTTGGGTTCTGTGCTTTCTAGCAACCCAAGTAAGCAGGAAAGTTTATTAGCTTAGGTGTAGTGCCAGATCTGTACAGAAGATCTGCATCTGTGTTTACACAATGATACCCCTGCAATAGTTCCCACTTTGAAGTACAGGACAGTTGAAAGAGCAGTGCAAGGATAAGAGCTGAAATGAAGAAATCTTGTGATTCCTTCCCTAGCTGCAGATGGAACCTGTTGGACTATTTTTGCCTGTGTACTGCCTCTGGCTGGGATGGAGTTAACTTTCTTTGTAGTAGATTTATAGTATTTTCTTTATAGTGGCTTGTATGGTGCTATGTTTTGGACTTGTGGCCAGTCTTCATAAACACTGATGTTTCAGCTGTTGCTGAACAGCACTTGCATAGTATCAAGGCATTCCCCTTTCTCTGCACCCTCAGCAAGTAGGCTGAAGGTGGACAGGAGGCTGTGAGGATACAGCTGGAGCACCTGACCAGAATTGACCAAAGGAATATTGATTCTCCATGACATACAATGTCATGTGCAGCACTAAAACTGGGAGGTGTTTTCCAGGGGTTGCCATTGCTCAGGGTCTGGCTGGGCGTTGGTCAGCCTGTGGTAAAGGATTACTTTTGCACCACTTGAGGTTTTTTGGGTTGTTTTTTTTCTTTTTTTTTTTTGGGGGGGGTGGTTTGAGGGGGGTGGGAGGTGGGAGCTGTAGATTGCTTTGTTTCCTTTTGTTTCCTTTTCCTTATCAAAATGCCTTTATCTCAAACCACAGATTTTCTTACCGGTACCATTTGGATTCTCTCCTTCATCCCACTGTGGGGAGCAGGAGGGTGGGCAGTGAGTGAGCAAGCAGCTGTGGTGGTACTTAGTAGACTAGGGTTAACCCACAAGAGTAGAGTACATATGAGTCTGGGAGCACTGGTTTGCATGCTGAAGCTGGGTCTGTGTGGATCCACACCAACATGCGGAAAAGCTTTTTCCCACTGAGGGTGACAGAGCCCTGGGACAGGCTGCCCAGGGAGGTGGTGGAGTCTCCTTCTCTGGAGATATTCAAGACCTGCCTGGACGCCTATCTGAGTGTTATGTCCTAGGGAGCTGCTTTGGCAGGGGGGTTGAACCTGATGATCTCTCAAGGTCCCTTCCAGCCCCTATGATTCCATGATACAGTTCAGATACGAGTGGCCAAGCAGGTACGTGAAATGGCCTGTGCTCTTCAGAGTTCAGTCAGTTGAATCATACCCTGTAGCTGTCAGGATTGGCTCTGATGTGCCTTCTTCCCACTGCTGTATGTACTTGTATTGCATTCTGTTTCTGTGCATGGTTGAGTTGAAAGTTTCATACTGTTCTTTGTCTCTGATTTCTGAATGCAAAAATAATTAACCCTCAGTAACTCAGTCCCCTGCTTTCTGGTGAATTCAGTATACGTGAATTTCCACTAATTCTGTGCCTGTAATTAGTAGCTAATAATAATTTTTATATCAGTATATGTATTTTTCAGTGGATCAATTTCTAAGTGGGAATCGACAAGCATAAATGGTTTCTATTGTTAGGCCGTCACTTTAAAAAAGGCAATTAAAAATTTTCAGAAATCATTACTACCTTTCATGTCTCAGACTGACTTATCTTGAGATATGCTACAGATTCTGTATTTTTGAACAGTGAGTGATATGTAGTCTCTTGATATGAGGTCTCTTCAAAGTTATTAATAGTTGACTGAAAATTGAGACACCAAAACCAACTAGTTCTTGAAAACTCCAGTACAAATTAAAAAAAAAAAGTTCAAACTGTATTTTCAACTTGTTAGCAAGTTTCAAGACAATAATTTTATTATAGGAGATTATCAAGACTCTAACCAACTTTCCCTTGATTTTAGGAGCCATCCTGATGTGCATAGATACAGTGTGGAGACAGTCCAGTGGTATCCTCATGACACTGGCATGTTTACGTCCAGCTCATTTGATAAAACCTTAAAAATATGGGATACAAATACTTTACAAGTAAGAGAATTTCTACATCATGCAGGCTTCTTTGTGTGCTTGTTATCCATTCTGTATCAGCAGTTTGCCCAAGACTTAACAGGATCAGGCATGGAGAAGGATGAAAACCAGCCAGCTGTAATTCTCGGTGCAGCCAAGGGTGGCACGGCTCTGGTATTGGTGCCTACCTTAGTGAGTCTCTTGTCTGCGAAGACGTGAATGCCTGAGCTCTGTGAAAGCTTGGGAGAATTTCTTCTTGCTTTTGTTATGAACAAGAATACAACTAGGTGAATTTATGCTATGTAAACCTGTCCACCAAGTATTGGTCTGAAGTTTATGCTTGGGAATTGTTGAGTGCAATGGTAGTGTATGTCAGAGCTCGCTAATTTTGGTAACCAATGCCTAAATACTGCTTTTGAAAGACTGCTGGTCTTAGCATTCATGGTCGTTAGGTCCAGAATTCTGCTGTTGCAAGCACTGTAGGTGCCACTGTTAAAAATCGGTGGAAATGATAAAGAAAATGCTAACCAGTGTAACTGGCTTTATTAAACTAAACAGATTCTATAGGGTTTTAGGTTAGTTTGACTCGCTAATCCATGTGTCTAATGGGTAATCAATTCTGGACTGCAATTTATCCTTTTTCCAGTATGCGTGTATTAATGGGTTTACACTGATGCTATTTGACTGTCATTCCATGCATAGTGAAAGAATTTACAAAAAAGAGAGGTCTGTCGCCCTAATGACACAATAGAGAATATACTTTGACTTTTTTATTTTATATTTTCTGTTTTCTTTGTGAGATCTGGAACTGTGTTTGCGGTTAGTGAATCTTCTCATAAATGCAAAGTTCAGATCACTTTCCAAGTATTTCTGTGTTCATGTAAAGGTTGTTGATTAACGTATTCTGCCACCAAATGGTGTATTTGAATTTGACAGACAACTTAAAATTAAACTTGGGGGTGTTTTTAATATATATGTATACAAAACAGTTTGGAATAAATCAACAAAAGCAAGTGTGCCTATAAGTAATTATAGTGATTATCCAAGCCAATATTATGTTTGATCGATTTTAACGTTCAGAAAGGTGCTAATAATTCTCTGTATGTTTGGTTTTGAATTGGGGTAATTGAAAACAGTATGTACTGTTAGTGAATGGCAAGAGGCTTCTAAATTTAGTTTAAGTGTCTCTTTCCTGTTGACTTCTGCCTTTATACTATAATCTTGTTTGCTGTTGTTTCTTGCTAGCTTTTTAGATTTTTGATAATTTTGAGATAACTTCCTTTCATGCTTCTGATTACCCAGTTTCCATGGTCTGTCTTTTGGTTCATCTCTGGGCTCTGGCATAGTTCTAGTGTTGAAAAGAGACTTATTTGCTTTGTTTGCATGATCTGGTTTCCAACCAGAAGAGTTATTGTAAATATGTAAATAGTAATATTTGTATTAGTCTCATTTATAGCAGTTACTTGGAAAATAATAATGAGGATTTACAATCCTTGGATCTGTGGCTAATTTAGTCTTTTTATTGTCAGCCTGCAGAGGTATTTCACTTTGAGGGAACAGTCTATAGCCATCACATGTCTCCAATTGCTACAAAGCATTGTTTAGTAGCAGGTACGTATCTGTTTTCAAGAAATGTCCTATGTGTTTTGGTGCTATAGTAAAAAAGCAAGTAATCTATAGTAGGACTTCCTTATCTTATTTTACGTCACTTGAGTCTTCATAAGATATAAAGTATTTGGTAAAATAAAGATTATAGGTTAGTCAGGTGATGTCAATGAGACTACAGCATTTGTTCTTCTCAAATAATGTGTAAATTGCTTCTCCTTCTAGATAACCTAATTGTAGTTAGGATTTACCTTTCATTGCATAAGTCAGCATTTGAAGATTATTAGATCCAAATATAGTAAGTTGTATAAATTGGGTTGTGTGTGTATTGCTTACGTGTACACAATTTAACTTTTTAAAGATATATATTTAATTTTTAAATTTCATAAATACTGTCCTGTTTACCCCACATTTCTGAATTTTGTTTGACAAACACACTTGGACTGCAAATGTAAATCTGTTAGTAGACTGCATTGCTCCATCTAAATGAGCTGGTATGCTGCTAACATTTTTCTTCTATTTCTTTGCTAAGATTTCTTGTTGTTCTCTGAAATGCTGGGTTTTTTTAGCTGTCTTTGTTTCTCTTGTTACAGTTGGTACCAAAAGCCCCCATGTACAGCTCTGTGACTTGAAGTCTGGATCCTCTTGTCACATTCTGCAGGGTACTTCTTAGTCTGAAACATAAATATTAAACAATAACTACTTTGAGTAAAACAAGTCCTGTAAAGAAATGCTGTATACAATGTATTCTTTGTAAGTAACATGACTAATTTATTTATTGCCAGTTGTGAAAGTGACACAGCGGCAAAAGGTTATTCTGGATGTTAATCTAGTGCTAATGAATTGGAGAATACAAATGTTCATTAATGAACAGTTATTACAAATGTTTGGGCAATTTGATGACCTAATCAATAGTTATTACTATTTATTACATGGTTAAGTGTAGTCATTGGTTTCCTGTTCATGGAAATTCAGTATGGGGTGCTGCTTTAAAAAAAAAAAAAACAAAAAAACAAGCCACTACCAAAAAATAACCCCAAAACAAAACAAAAAAACCAAGGTAACAACCCCACACCAACAAAGCAAAACAAAAAACCTTCACTGTTTGTAACAATATATCACATTCAGATGCTTGCTTGGATTTGGTCAGAAGTTTTTGTGTAACTGGCAAGATACAATTTGCTATAGAAGGGCAGTATCTAATCCTTTGTATTTAACAAATTCAGTAAACATAGAGGATTATTGTTGGATAATCCATTACTTTTTGCACTTAATGAGAATTTGCCCTTAATGCCTCTTCTCCTATTGTTTATTTTTTGGAGTATGAGTATATACGCACGTGCACAAGTGAAGGCAATTACAGGGTGAAAAGTCATCATGCTCTAAACCAGCAGGGCAAGAACCAGATCTGATCTAGAAACTGCACAGATGTATTAGCTGAGACACAGCAATGCTCAAATGCAACTGTCTGTCTTCATTGACCAACTCAAGTCTAAAAGCAGCCTAGGTGCTTTCATGTGATGCAGAGCTCAAGCCAGTAAGTCTTTCTGAACTGAATTTTCCACAATGGGTGTCCCACGTTGTGTTTCTAGAAATGAGAACACCAGGAAGTGCAGATGCAGGAACAGTTGTCCAAAGAATCAGTTTGGTCTCAGCAGGGCTTCTTAATTTTGATACAAGAGTGAGTGCTTTCCAGACACAAGGTGGTTGTGTCTTTGTGCACAGCTTGGTAGAGTTAGCTCAAGTGCAGTAACAGAAGAACAAGTGGAAGCAGATTATGTTCTCCCCTAAACATGATCTATTAATTTTTTACAGAACTTGAAGCACTCAATAGTGTCTTCAAAATAAGTGTGACAATTTCTCACATAGTCTAACTCTATCAGCTGAAATGGAGTTAAATGCTTGGCTGTAGTTTACTTAATGGATCCAAACAAATGCATCTGCCCTGAGCCTTCCAACTATAACCTGTAGTACCTGTAATACAGAGATTTTTTTTCCCATTATCCTGGGCATCATGGCTCTTTGATTACTTCAGGTAATGGAAAACTAACTACTAGGAGGTGTACCACAAACAGAATGGTTCACCTGGCTCTAAACTGCAATAGCAAAAACGTATTTGTGTAACTCAGTTTATTTTTCAGCCATGTGTTTGTTTCTGTTATTGCATGACTCATGATTGCAATCTTTTCATTAAGAATGCCTTACACTTCCTATTGTCAGTGTTTGTCTAACACTTCCTAAAGTTTGCAAGGTTTAAAGTGTGTAAGTGTGTGCATATATATGTGTATATATATGTATTACTTGCCACTAAGCCGTACTGGATGTGACATTGCTAACAAGACGTTTATCGTACTATCATAATATTTCACACCTAATTAAGGGAAAAATATCTCTAATTCAGGACAATAGTACTTTAGGATAAGCTGTGGTTCTGTGAATAAAGTTTTAATCCTATGTATGTTATTTTCCTTAAATAGTATAATAGTATGTATTATATTTTTATTAAATATTTTTAAAAGATTTGAAGGAAAAACAGATTGAAGGTTCCTTCTGCATGTGAGAACACCAACGCTAACACAAGTTTTTGTAACAGTGCTTAAATTAAACTCAGTAGCTGTGACTTTGATGTAATGTGTTTTGCATAGGTAAAACCATCTTTCTTGTCAAAAGTTCTACCCAAAATAGTGTTATTTTCACAAAGTCCAAATTTGTGTTACAGTCTAGATTATTGTTCTGGATTGGTGGATCCTATAGAACAAAGTATCTGCTTTCACTTGTAGTTATTTACGTAAAATGGTATGTATAAATATTTTCCTAGAGAATCATATAATTTTTCATGTAATTTTAGGTCACAGGCAGGAAGTACTGGCAGTGTCTTGGTCCACACGACATGAGTATGTTTTGGCAACAGCAAGGTAGAGATGTTGCTGGACTGTTATGTGCACTAAAAATGTCTGATGGTAAAATTTAATATATTTATTGTTCATGCGTTTTGGAATTCAAAAGCACTTTTAAAGTTAATCATCATTTACTTTAAGCTCTTCACAGTTTTTTTAGATCTTGCCTACAAAAGCTAAGCCTGAAAAGCTTTCAGTGGTGTTTATTTCATAGGAAGACTTAACAGAACTTTGAAATTGTAAGTGCATTTAAAGGTATAGGAAAATTATAGACCTTTATAGTGATACTTCTTACTGTTTATTAGTGTACATATTGCTAATCTGGTTTATAACAAAGTAAAACGTATTTAGCTCAAAGTACCATCCTGCTTAATCATTCTCAGTTATGTCAAAGAGCAAAATGTTGGTAGGTTAGGTGACAGGTATTAACTTCCCAAGATGCAGTAATTCAGTGAGTATAAATTGTATGTTGATACTCCTGAACCTTGTTGTTTTTCATTCCAGCCACTTTCAGCCTAAAATATCATCTTGGCTTTTCTACAAGTTTTGCATGTGTTAGCTTTTTATTATGATGTGACATTCCTCTCCTCATTTTTATGGTTAGTTTATTTGTTATTTTGAATTGTGGAGAGGAATGGCCATTTTATAACTTGAGAGTGAAATTTGAGCAAGTTGATACCAGAATTGCATACGCTTGGATTCTGATGCCAAGCTTCTGAAAGGCTTAACAGAGTTGGGAAGTTTTGTAAGTGTGATTTGTTTGTTTGTTTTTGCAAGTGAAAACTTGATTGTTTTTCCATCACAGAAATATCAGCAAATGTTTATTAAACACATCTCCTTAAACATTTTGCTTCAAAGTCATATAACTATAAATGCATTTATCTATGTTGTCATGTTGCCATATGATAATCTCATGTTAAACACGTTTCTTATGGCTCCATTAATTCAGTGCTATAGTTGGACTAATGTTTCCTAATAACTCAGTTTGCTATCTCCAAGACATGTGGGCAAGAGCTGGCAGTGTGTACAGAATTGAAGAGGTAGTGAGGAGAAACTGACTCATACAGCTGAAGATGGAATCTGGTCTAATCTTGCATATCATAAGACAATAGAAACTACATAATAAAAATGGACAACTGCAGGCTTTTATAAAAACAGAGCTCTTTCTATGCTTTTGTAAGAATATTTCTGTAAACTACCTGCAGTTTGTTGCTCACTTTGTAGTCAGCTGAAACATCAGTGATATCTCAATTCATGTACTTAAGAGTATTTGTTTGTGGCAGTCATGTTGTCAGTGTATTTATTTGGCATACCACTTGGAAATTTCACAGAATCTGTAGTGGAGCACAAAAGAACAAATTAGCCATTGACTTTGTTAGGTACAAACCAAATAAGAAATAACAGTTGATTTTGCTTTGGTCAGTTGATATGTGTATACTACATATTCCCAATATTCATACGTTGATATAACACAGGAAAAAGCATGTACTGCTACAGATAGAAGACAGCATATCTAAGAAGCAGTTTGGTTGGATATATTTTATATCTGTAGAACAAAGAGATGCAGTTGTTCTTGTTTATCTGGTGGGAAGGTGATTTATGGGGTTAGTTCGGTTTGTTTTGTTTTTTTTTTCTTCCTTTAAAACAACAGTGAAGTTGCTGGGGACTGTCCAGATAGTATCAGTGAATACATCTACAGTAATGACCTAGTGATATTTTATATTAATTTACCTCTTATCTATACCTGGGAGTCTTGTGGTGCACACAGACGTATACTACTGATGCTCAAATCAAACTGCACATCAAGGTGGCATAAAAAGTGCATTGCTTGCCATGTTGCTGTCTCAGCATGTACCAGCTACCAACAGTTAATCATAGCTTGTGTTGCTGGCACAGACACAGGGCAAGCAAAGCATGAGATTGCAGCCTGGGAACCAGAGTGAATCACAGCAGCCTGAACCTTGGTCTTTCCCTCCTTGTGCCCCCATGGTAACGTAGACAAAGCCAGGCAGATTGTACAGAAGCAAGCCCTCAGTGTTGCTCTGAGTTCGCAGACAGCAATTACAGGCTGTGTTTGAGTCAGTAGCTACGGTTTAATCAACAGAATTAGCAGGTCTGTTCCTAGTCTCTGTATGTATGCAAAGGTGTTACATTTGAACAAAAAGGTATTGCAGAGGATTGTATTGTAGACAAAGGTTCACTTAGGTGCCTGTGGTGTACTGGTTCTGTTTATTAATTCATGTAAATGAATGTCTGAAGTCAGTTTTATAAATCCTTTAATGAAACTCTGTTGGCTTGAGTGTGACTGCATGACAAGTACTTCAGAGTAGTTGCTGGACCAGCGCGAGTGCCAGGTGCGTTGGGTAAAGACAATTACCGAACCAGGGTACACACAATTTCCCTAATGTATGCAAATCTGCTTTTCTTAGTGCTGACAACAGAGTAAAAATATGGGATGTGAGGAGAGCATCTGCATGTCTGACTACGCTGGATCAGCACAACGGAGAAAAGTCCAAAGCATCTTCTGAGGCAGGTAATACAGAATATAACTTGTGGTAAACCATTTGTGTGTAGAAACATTCTGAAATCAGCAAGTAGAGGTGATAATCCCATTGTTACCTACTACATAATGCAAGCCATTGAATTTTATTCAGTTACTTCTCTTATAGGGGTGGTGTTTCTGGTTGGGGATCTTCGAGATCTCCTTAGCAACTGTGCTGTACCTGTTCCAGATGTTTGGGTTTTCCCCCTGAAAAGGAAATTTTACCATCAGTTATATAGGTGGAAGAATTCATTCCTACTGTAGATCAGGTTTCATATAAAGAACAATCAGTTTGTAAGATGTTCCAGTAGATTATTACCCGCCTTTAAAAACACAGATGACAACAAGGAAAACCCAGAGAAGCACATTCTTTTTCTTGTTTAAGTTAGTCTTGCTTCCAATGCAACCCTCTAGAATATTTTCTCATATGTGGTGCAGTAAAATCAATTACATTTCCCTTATATTGCACAAGGCATACAACAGAGTATGAATTTATGACTGTATTTAATATTACAGCGAGCTAAATTACAGTCTTATTTTGGTACAGACAAATGCATTAATGGTGCCTTGTACCAGAAGTTATTAGCCACAACAGTAACGTTTTAATGTATCTCCAGGTCACATTTTCTTACTTAAAAAAACCCTACCAAAACTTAAAAGGGAGATTCTGAACTTTAAATTATAGTTCATGAATTTTGGTCAACTGGCCAACTTTGGCTGACAAAATGGCACCTGAGCAGTAACTGCTGTGAGGTAGAAATGCATAGTATTTGGAATTAAACCACAAAATTAGAAACTCTATCATGTCTTGCAACAGAGGGCTTTGTGTAGCATAAATTATGGTGATGAAAGCTGCAAATCAGTTTGACTTGTTACATGCAACTAAAACTGCATGTAAAAAACATACAAATCTCTAAATTCAGAATAATTTTCCCAGTTGTACAGTTAGAGGGTAAGTATCTGTTTTAATAACCACCACACTTTCTTCTATATAAATTGTAATATGATAATATAGATCTTTGGGTTTGAAAATTTTAAATTTAATTGACATTCCAGATATTACTGAAAATTCCCTAAAGAAATCTAATGCTTATGAAGAAAAAAAAATTGGACAATTTTTTAAATGAAAAACAAAGTTCTGTGTAACCCCCAACATAATTAGTGCAAATTAATACACTCCTTTAAATGGTGTGTTGTTGTCTTTAAACACAGCTTGCTTTCCTACTTTATTTCTCTGATATGTTCAGGATGATTCTCTGAATCTAAAGGCAATCAGATGTACTAGGATATTAAAGATATTGAAGTATAGCTGAACCATAGCAAATAGAACTAACTTTTTAAAATAAAATCTTAGAAAATGAGTGTACACATTTTATTTAAGGGAGTTGTCTAAATTGTATACTACAGTATAATGCAGAGATATCTTCCCCACTTCTTGGTGAGTTAATTTATGGACATCATAATTAGATTTGCTCTGGTAGCACTGAGTTGGATTTTAGCTACTTTAACATGCTTAAGAATGTGCAGTATTGCAGGGTGAACTCAATGGAATTTGTTTATACTACACTATAGAACAGACTGTTTCAGTCAGAAGGGACCTACAATGATCATCTGTTCCAACTGCCTGACCAATTCAGGGCTGACCAGAAGTTAGAGCATGTTATTAAGGGCATTGTCACAACACTGGCAGCCATGGTGTATCAACCACTTCAGGAAGCCAGTTCCAGTGCTTGACCATCCTTTCAGTAAAGAAATGCTTGTTCATGCCCATTCCAAACCTCCCTTGGTGCAGCTTTGAACTATTCCAACATGTCCTGTCACTGGATCCAAGGGAGAGGTGCTCAGCACCTCCTTCCCCAGGTCCCCTCCTCAGGAAGCTGCTGAGAACGATGAGGTTGCTCCTCAGCCTCCTTCTCTCCAAACTAGATGAGCCCAGAGTCCTCAGCTGCTCCTCACGGGACATGCCTGCCAGTCCTGTCACCAGCTTTGGTGACTTCCTGTGGACATGTTTAAGGACCTTGACATCATCTTGAATGGTGGGGCCAAGCACTGCACATAGTACTGAAGGTGAAGCTGCAGCAATGCTGAATACAGAGAGTGTGGTGGTTTAGGCTTGGCCGAAGGCCAGATGCCCACCAAAGTCGCTCTATCACTCCCCTTTTCAGTTGGACAGGGGAGAAAATACATATTGAGAGGCTTAGGAGTTGAGATAAGGACAGGGAGAGATCATTCCACAATCAGCGTCACAGGCAGAACAGACTCAACAGGGAACAAAGGAAAGAAAACTCTCTAATTCATTACACTGCACTGCACACCCAGTGACACCAGAGCGGGGTAATAAGAAGTGGGGCCAGATCTTAAAGCACCTTCCCCACCCCTCCCTTCTCAGCAGGCTTCCCTTTAGTCAGGATTTCACTCCTTTCTTCGCCCCCATTGTGGCACATGGAGGGGCAGGGTATGGGGAAATGGGGGCTTCGGTCAGTTCCTTGCAAGTTGGTTTCCTTCTTGGCTGGTGGGGGCATTCATTCCTCACACCCTTCCCCTGCTGCACCGTGGGGTCCCACCCCCAGGAGACAGTCCTCCACAAACTTCTCCAGCGTGACTCCTTTCCCATAAGGCTTCAGCTCTTCACCACCTGCCCCAGTGTGGGTCACTGCTATGTTGGGCAGTCATAAATCACAATGTCTCTCAGTCCCAGTCCTCCATGGCTCACAACCCTCCCCACAGCAAACCTGTTTCGGCGCAAATCTCTCCCTTGCTCATCTCTGTGTCTCTGTCTCTCTCCATGGGCTGCAAGTGCTGGCAGGGGCTTGCTCCAACATTGGTCACAGCATCTCCTGTGTGTTTCCACCCACTTCATCCAGCGTGGGGCCTCTCCACGGGCTGCAGGTGGGGTCTCAGCCTTTTCCATGGGCTGCAGGGGGACACGTGCTCCCCCATGGGTTTCTCCATGGGCTGCAGGGGCATCTTTCTCTCTGGCATCTGAGGTGCGTCCTCCCCCGCCCTCCCCAGCTTTGGTGTCTGCACAATTTCTTACATCTTCTCACTCCCTTCTCCGGTGGCAAAATGCAGCTGCTTCTGGGTGTTTTTCTCTCCTAAATGTGATTCCTAGAGGCGCTGTGACCGTTGCCAGTTGGCTCAGCCTTGGTCAACAGCAGCTCTGGCCTAGAATTGGTCGATGTTTACTCTCTGGGACCCACAGAGAGCTCTAGCTGCTTCTCACAGCAGCCATTTTCTGCAACCCCCTGTTCTCTGCCAGTACACAGCTACGCAAAACCACAACAGAGGGGTAGTGAACTTTCTTCACCAGCTGGTTATGCTGTTCAATGCACCCCAGGATGAGATTTGCCCTCTTGGCTGCCAGGGCACACTGCTGGCTCATATTGAGCTTAGCATCAAAAAGCGGCACCCCAGATTCCTTTGTACCAGGCTGCTCTCCAGCAGCTCTTCTCCCAGTTTGTTTATGACTAGTGATACTTCTTCCTGAGTGTAGAATGACATTTGTTCTTGTTAAACTTCATCCCAGCGTTCATTGTCCAGTGCTCCAATCTATCCAGATCCCTCTGCAAGACCTCCTATCCCTTAAGAGTGTCAGCAGCACCTCTTGCTTTGGTATCATGAACAAATTTGCTAATGGTGATTTCAATTCCTGCATCCTTGATAAACGTATGGTACAGAACCGTCCCTAGAGTTGAGCCCATAGGAATATTACTGATGACCAGTCACCAGCCAGATGCTTTTGCAAACCAAGAGTTATTTACTGATACATTACCATTTAAACAGAACTTTCAATACTATAGATTTAAATGAAAATATGTATACAAAATAGTAATGCATCTGTAGAAATCTGAACCAGCTCTTTTTCCTGACAGCAAACACTGCTCATGATGGGAGAGTTAATGGTTTGTGCTATACAACTGATGGACTTTATCTGTTGACCATTGGTACAGATGATCGGATGCGACTCTGGAACAGCTCCACTGGAGAAAACACATTAGTAAGTTTTCAAGGATCTCTGGTTATGGTTTTGCTTGCATTTAATCTATAAAGGTTTATAATTTGTGCAATTGTCATTACAACTTTTGATATTGTATTAAATGAATTGTAAATAAATAAACTGCTGAATCTTGTCATTGGAAGATTTTGTGAACATTTTCTTTTCCAGATTTCTTCTCTTATTTCTACTCATTATAAAGAAATAGACTATGAAGAATCTTGGATCTACTTAAAAATTGAAGATAGTAACCTTAAGTTCATTAGTTTATGAACATAGCTTAAAAACACTTCAGGCAGTAATGAAAACTTTAATGTGCACTGACTTGGTAAATTTTTTTTTAAACTATTTGTTGTCAGCATGCTCTCCATGGGGCAGTTATCCATACCTGAGAATTTCACTGAATTAGTGCCCAACTTTCCAGCAAGTTCCCTTGTGTTTTTCTGGTATTTGTGTTGCAGGGTTGTATAGCAGTTTTAAAATATCTATCTACATCTGCATTTTAACCAGTAGGAAGGGCGGAACTAAATCTTTCTATGGGTTGTTTTTTGCTAAAAGTTCCTGTTTTAACTTTCTCTTCAGTAAAAGAAAATGGTTTCTTTCATTTATTTTGAAAAAAGGACATACCAGGTAAGTCAGTTTCCATGGGGTTTTAGCCAATTTCAATTAGTCTGTTATTGCTATAAGGGAAGGAAGAAATTTTACTGTATCTTAGAAACCTTTTACTTCTGCTGCTTAGTAATGCAATAAGAATTCCAGATAGACATTTAAATGAAAGGACTTTTCTATCTCCAGGCTGCCCATATTTGCCAGCTTGTTCTCAGCACTTCATATACAGACGTCTTTCTGTTTTCAGATCGCCATCACCAGAGTAGATAATGCAAGTTGTTCATTCTCCTGTCACCAGCTGTATCACTGTGTTTTGCTTTTCTGTGCCTGTTAGTTCATTGACTTGTTTCATAGGCTATTTTACAGTCTGTATGGTATGATCCTGCCTTACTTTTTCAACTGTAGAATTGTGTTGTCCAGAGAGCATTGTATTTTCACACACTGGCCAGAGGTATTACTTAAAATAATTTCAAGGCACCAGCAGATAAATAAATGCATGTGCAGGTAATACAACTTCACACCATAGCCTCGTTATTTCCCCTACTAGCCAGTCCTTTTGATCATGATAATTTTTTCTGTGCCTTTCAAAAGGCATAGAAATTAAGCCACACATTGAATTTTTTTTTAACAGTGACCTAAATTTGGGACCTAGTGGATTGTTTCTGTTAGTAAGAGAAATTAATGTTGGAGTCATACAAATTTGGCATACATCCTTTATCACAAAAAGAAATAGTAAGTCCTGATTCACTGAGTGGCGGAAGAGCCAAACAAAAGGAAGAATATTTTCTATTTTGTCTATGTACTGAAAGGACAAAGACTGATTTTTAAGAACTTCAGCTCTTGTTTTGGCCACATACTTTCCTTTCCACTCCTCCTCAGCAGAAACACTTACAATGAGTATATCCATATAATTTACTTTCCCCAGCCTCCACGCCTCCCATTCATTGTACATGCCTTTGTTATGAACAGTGTTGTGGCTTGGCTATTGTTGATGTTACGGCTCACATGCTGTGTAAACGAGTTTAATAGCTCTTCATCAGCAGAGTAACATGGCTCTTAAAATGACTAGCAGTAACAAGACTTAGCAGAACCAATATTTACAAACACTGTATTTACAAAGTAAGCAGTATCATCCACAAAGGGCATGATACAAACTCCATATGTCATGAAAATATCCTCTCAATATGAAAATTCCACCTATATTTGCTAATCCAACTAACTGTTAACATTTTTATGATGATTGTGAGAGATTTTCTCAGGAATCCTTTTTTATTATATTTTCCTTACATTAAGGGCTCTTTGCCATGAAAGACCATGCTTTAAAAATAGAACAAGTAATTGTCATTCTTGCCTGGCTCATGTTGACTGATACATGTAGTTGTCTCAAACTTTGGACTTAGGCAATTTATGTGGTATGGATCAAGAACCTGACAAAGCAAGACATTTCTATTAGAAAATGGACCTGATAGAATCATGGAGTGGTTTGGGCTGGAAGAGACCTCAGAGATCATCTAGTTCCAAACCCCCTGCCATGGGCAGGGGCACCTTCACTAGACCAGTTTGCCCAAAGCCGCATCCAACCTGGCCTTGAACACTGCCAGGGATGGGGCTCCCACAACCTCTCTGGGCAGCCTGTGCCAGGGCCTCACCACCCTCAGAGTAGAGGATTTCTTCCTAACATATAAACTCTTTCAGCTTGAAGCTGTTACCCCTTGTCCTCTCCCTGCACTATCTGGTGAATAGTCACTCTCCATCTTTCCTGTAGGCCCCTTCAGGTACTGGCAGGCTGCTAGCAGGTCACCCTGGAGCCTTCTCTTCTCTAGGCTGAGCAAGCCCAACTCTCTCAGACTGTCTTCTGAGAGGTGCTCCGGCCCCCTAATCAACTTTGTGTTCCTCCTCTGGACTTGCTCCAACAGCTCCATGTCTTTCCTGTACTGGGGACCCTAGAGCTGGACACAGCACTCCAGGTGGGGTCTCACCAGAGCAGAGTAAGGGGCAGAGTCGCCTCCCTTGACCTGCTGGCCATGCTGTTCTTGATGCAGCCTGGGACACAGTTGGCCTACTGAGCTGCTAGCACATACTGTTGGCTCATGTTGAGCTTGTCATTGATCAGCACCCCCAAGTCCTCCTCAGGGCTGCTCTCAATCCATTCTCTGCCCAGCCTGGAGTTGTGCTTGGGATTGTGCTGATGAGCTTTACAAATCTGCTAGCTTCACATCTAGGATTTTCTTCTTTTATTTTTTTTTACTATAGGCCCTGAGTTTTAGGTAGGGCACTTTAAAATTAACCCAGAGAGTTTTGTTAACATTGTAGATAACAAGTAAATTTATGCTTTTCATTGGAAATTTAGAGCACACATTGCAGAAGAATGTTATTTGAAAAAAATGGGGTTTTCTTATATAACGCTGGTTTATGTTCATGAATTTAAATTTAAAATACTGGTACTTTTTTATTAAAAATACTGATTTAAAATCATAACATTTTCTTTGTGGAAAAACATTTTAATTGACAGAATTCTAATGTTTTGTTTTAATTAAGTTTGTTTAAAGAATGCTATACAGTTGCCATAGGTATGCTTCTATATTTTCTCATGAATCCACTTCAGATGTCTGCTAGGACCTAACAGGACTGATACATCCAACTGGAATATTTCTTAGAATGTTTGGAAACTTTCTACTTTAAAACTTTGGTGAGATTTTATCCATATAGGATTTGTCAAGAAATTGAAACATACAGATGATAAACAACTATATTTCTTATGCTTTTTTATTTGCAGGGCTTCCCACACACCTCACAAAACCGATCTTAGAAATGTATCATTTACTTCTACCCCAGCTACACTTAACAGGGAACAGTACTGAATTTCTCAGTGGTGGTTTAGGTTTGGTTAGAAGATAGGCTTTTTTATCACTGTTAACTAGTCCATAATGATTTAGCAAATTATTCTTTATTTGCTTCTCCTTCATAAGCCTCCATCTTAAGCCCTTTATTTCACCCTGTACTTAGGCCATCCTTCTGCTTACCTTGCAGTGGTTTTCTTACCACTTATTCGTCTACTTCTGTTTCTTAGTAACTCTCAAGGGAGAAATGATGAGACTGTCCCCACATTACAGAGGTTTTGCCTCTGTTCCTTCTTCCCCAAGAAAAGGATGACTTGTTGAGAAATCCTTATGGCTAGTTCTTCCATTGTCTAGGCTGATGCTTCTGTGCTTTGCCATCCTGCTGGCATATACAGTTCAGAAATGTAGTTTTCTGCAACATCAGTCAACTCCAGTAATCAAAGGGCACTTACAGGGTAGGAGGTAGTGTGGATCACTTTTCTTTTCTGTGGACTGAAGTTTTGCAGCGCTGGGACCAGTACTGTGTAATATCACCAGTGACACAGATCAAGTGCACCCTCAGTGAATTTGCAGGTGACACCAAGCTGAGTGGTACAGTTGGTATGCTTGAGGAACCATTCAGAGGGACCTGGATAAGCTCGGGAAGTGGGCCCATGTAAACCTTGTGAAGTTCAACAAGGCCTGCACATGGACTGGGACAACCCTTAGTATCAATACAGACTGGAGGATGAAGTGATTGAGAGCAGCCCCGTGCAAGAAGGACTTGAGAGTATTGGTGGGTTGAAAGCTGGACGTGATCCAGCAATGCATCCTCACAACCCAGAAAGCCAACAATATCCTGGGCTGTGTCACAAGTGTAGTCAGCAGGTCCAGAGAGGTGATTCTGCTCCTCTACTCTGAGGTGAGACCCCACCTGGACTGCTGTGTCCAACTCTGGAGTCCCCAGTACAGCAAAGGCATGGAGGTGTTGGAGTGAGTCCAGAGGAGAACCACGAAGATGATCAGGGGGCTAGACTACCTCTCTCCTATGCAGATGATCTGAGACAGTTGGGCTTGTTCAGCCTGGAGAAGGCTTTGGGGAGACCGGATAGCTGCCTGCCAGTACCTAAAGGAGCTTGTAAGAAAGATGGGAGAGACATTTTTGTAGGTCCTGTAGAGATAGGACAAGGGGTAATGGTTTTAAACTAAAAGAGGAGAGATTCAGACTAGATAGAAGGAAGAAATTTTTTTTATGAGGGTGGTGAAATACTGGAACAGAGTGCTCAGAGAGTCTGTAGATGCCCCATCCTTGGATACACTCAAGGTCAGGTTGAATGGGGCTCTAAAGCAGCCTGATCTACTTGGAGATGTCCCTGCTAACTTCAGGGGGTTGGGACTATGATCTTTGACAGTCCCTTTCAACCCAAACTACTCTATGAATTATAACTGTATACTGTTGTCCATAAGGAAGTCTTTTAAGAGTTTCAATGTCTGAGAGAAAATTATTATTTTGGCTCATCTGGGAAAAACGTTTAATGCAGTAACTCATGAAGCAGTTCTAATTTCATCAGTAATTTAGGAGCTCAGTGTAGATCTGGCAGGCAACAGCCTGTGCAGATCCTGTTTGTAACTGTGGAACTACTGATTTTTAAGCATATCTTTCTTTCCCTTTCTTAAAGTTCATACTAAAGAGAGTAATCTTTTTGTTCATTAAAGGTCATTCTTTTGATTGGCATCTGTAATTGGAAATCTCAGGAGTTGTATTAACATTGGGAAACTTAACATTTTATTGGTTATTAAACAAGAAATGAAATTGACCTTTTCATGTAAAGTTATTTCCTGGACTTTCAGTTAATAGCTAACTGCATAATCCTTCGTTTTGCAGGTGAATTATGGGAAGGTCTGTAATGAAAGTAGAAAAGGACTCAAATTCGCTGTCTCTTGCGGCTGTAGTCCAGAGTTTGCCTTCGTACCCTGTGGCTGTACCATTGCTGTTTATACAATTTTCACAGGAGAACTGATAACTACGCTTAGAGGGCATTATAATTCTGTCAACTGCTGTGTACTTCAGCCTAATTTTCAGGTGAGTAAAGTACAATATTCCAGACAACTTGGAATGTTTATTCGGATTTCCAGGCCGTTTGCACAACGCGTTAACTTCTCAGGGATGTGCTTTAGTCAGTTGACATAAGCACGAATCCTGTGGCGTATGTGTCAAGCAAGAAGAATTTGATTAAGTTCTTGGTATGGCCCTTTCTATATTGGGCTGTTTTCATTACTCATTTTGTCCCACGTAGCTAACTTTTCAATAAACTTATGGTCATTTTTTGCCTTATATTGCCATTAATAAATTGTTTGCGTTAAGGCTTCTGCCTGTTCTGTCTAACGCTGAAGAGGAGACATTTGTCTTTCTCTCTGACTAACCACAGTAAGTTTCTCTTTACTTAACCACAGTAAGGACTGTGAAGTGCATTAGTATTTCTATCACCTGAAAAACCTCTCAAGTACTTTTCTATGATGATCTTGCTCAAATGCCTGTAATTATACCAATCACTGAATCTATGAACAGTTTGGATGGAGTGTTGAGAACATGAGGACCTTCTGAAGAAATACCGTAGTATTACAGGGACTCATGGTGCTGACAGCCTTCTTTATTCCTTTTCCTTTTTTGTCCTTTCCTTCTATGGTATGTTTTTCTCTTGCAATAAAAGACTTAAAAATAACAAAGCTTAATTTGTTATGAGATACTTTACAACAGATTGTTCTTGGGGATTGTGGTGTGCCAAGAGTGGTGTGGAGTGGATTGGATTTTGAGGCTGTTACATAGTTGCCCTCAGGTGTTGAGGCTTGTGCTTCATCTTCCAGCTCCTTTCTCATCTTTTTTTTCTGAAATAACAAGCAGAAGTATTTGAGGCAGAAAGTGCAGGTAGGTATCTTTTCATGAGCGCACATACAATGTATCATAGAAGTTACTCTGGTAACTCTTCTTTTGAGTCCAGTAATTTTCACTGAAAAAATGTTTCCCTGTCATTGAGGTGGACTTCACTGGAAGTTTTGGGCATACTGAGGATGATGCAATAGAGCGCAAGCTAGTAAGCCTTGCTAGTCCTGGAGAGCAGTTCTGGTGAGACACCAGATCCACTGAAAGGTGGCATATTCACATTATAGCTAAGGCATATCTTTTTTTCTGGGATATTCTGGGCTAGTTTAAAAAAATCTTTGTGTTTTTAAGAATAGCTTCCCAACAAAAGTGCAAGTGTGTTAGTATTGTCATCTTTAGTGTTCTTTTTAATAAACTGAAGAGGTGAGGCATATTATAATCTCATTGTAGATCATGTTTTCCAGCCCTGGAAATGCATCTCATTATAAAGTCTCTATCTCAGCTTTAAAATCCCTAGAAAAGGATCACCCATGTGTGAGCATGCACACAAGAACTGCGTCAGTCACTATAGCCATAGGTTTTTGTTGGCAACAACCTGCTTTGTTTATCTGTTATGATTACTGGCTCTGTCAGAATCACCCTTTTCCACAGTTCAGTTCTGTATTTTAGAATTGTGGCTGGACTTTCTTTTTCTTTAAATGCTCTACTTTAAATTATGTTAAATTTTACTCTGGGAATAACATTACTATAGTCAGTGTGTCAAGACCAAATGTAGTGGTAGTGTTATTTTGACTGTTTGTGTTCACTCCAAGAGTTGCAAATAGCTCATTCTGTCTTGAGACAATTAAGTACATTCATCAGTCTTCATATAGTTCTGATAGAAATTGTAATCTCCCAGTTAAAACTTTTTTCTGGGAATGCAGTCATTTGTAAAATATAGTTACCTGATTTTTTTTCTCTTGAAAGCAATATTAGATCAATATGCTACAAAGTTACTCACATCTTTGTGTTTCTGTTTTCAATTACTAGTTGGAAATAAAATCACTTTTGCTTGACAAAACCTGCTTTGTTACAAACCATGCTGATTGATGTTGTTTACATTCATATATATTAACTCTGTGTTAACTGAAACTTTTAATTACCTTTTCCATTGTCTCGTTTAGGATTAAAGAAATGCCATTTAGTTTATTTGTGCCTGTATCATTCCACTTTTTTTTTTTCCTGAATGGCTTTATTTGCCATGAGTCGCTGGATTTACTGAAGCCTTTAGGCTGTGATAGAGTTATTTTTCTCAGTCGTTTTCCTAGCAGTTATTACAGTGCTGTGTTTAGTCTTTTGGTATAGGAACGTATTTTGATATCACACTGATGTCTCAGTAGTGTTTTTCCCAAGTCTGGGACTCTTCAGTTCTCCATGTTGTACCAGCAAGGGCAGGGGCACAAGGAGCACAATCCAGAAGGTAAGGAGGTTGCAGCCTTCAGCTGAAACTGCAGATCAGCAGGATAAAGAGCCTGCCTGCCTGGACACAGAAAAAGAGTACAATTAGATGTTAGAAGACCCCTGACAAAAAATCACTCATGAAGGACACGGGAAGGACAGGTGTATAGAGCACAAGGGTGGAGGTACCTCTTTGGAGGCACCCAATCTGTGCCATGAATGGGGTGTGAATGCTTGGGCAGCAGCTCCTCCTTTAACACCCCAAATCCGGTCCTTTGATTTCCTTACGGCTTTTTCCTGTGTTCAGAGTTCTCACGGACACTGGTTGATTCCAACCCCACTCGCTCTTTCTGCTCATTAGCTGTATTTTAATCTTCATCTTTGACCTTATAACTGGAGTGGGCTCTAAAAGGAACTTTAACTTTGCACCAATTGCGTATTTGAGAAGAGAAGTGTCTTCTGTTTGCTTGGAACCATATAATCAAGCATTATCCTGATACCCAAGCAGCTAGCTATTTGCAATCCAATGATACTAGTCTTTATCTATTCTTAGGAGGTCCAAATTAATTACCAGGTTTGTGCGGAATACCTTTTGTGTTTCGGATACAGCGTGGAGCTGTCCCCACGTAGTGTGAGATTTAGTCAATGTGTATATATTTGCCTGTTGAGATCCTGGGAATAGAGCCATAAAATCCACTATATTATTTTTGGCCTAAATTTTTCTTACGTAAATATGTCTGTAAAGTTAATAAGATGTTAGTCTGCTTGAGTAATAAGAACTGCAGAATTTGGCCCTTTAATAAGAGCCATTAATTTAATAGGAGGTAGGTAATTTCAGGGGTGGTGTGGAAAAGGAAATCTTCATTGTGCAATCTCTTAGATGATGTTTACTGTTGGATCTAATATGCTGGATACCAGTGTGCCATATTAGCTGCTTAAAATAATTTAAGTAAACAAGCAAGGCCTATGTTTCCCTTTTCAGAAAAATAAATGGAGTAAAGCACCATGAATTATAAAATATTAGGGATACATACAATTTAAATTACATAACAATTTAAATTACAGCTGCTTCTGTTTTTCAAGAAATGCCGGTGATATCTGCAAAGCTACTCATCAGGTCCAGTGGTAGGGTAGTAAGTGAGGATCACTGGAGATCTTTCCTCAGACACTTAAAGCATCGTATTTCCATGTGTTATACTACAAACACATCTCGTGCATGTAATACAACGTATTGTAATACAATACATGTGTATAACACACATGGAGCTCACTGGCTGTTCTTTTGATGGATTTAAGGTATGAGTCACCCTTTCAGGTTATAACAATTAATTGTAAGTATTACTCAACGCAGTGGATATTAACTGAAGATCTTGCAATGCCAGGATCAGAAAGTGAGACAACTGGTAATAAAGATTAAATGGAATTATGCTGATGTCGCTATGACATTGCTCACAGTAGGAGATTTTGGTTTGGGAATATTCAGAATCCCCTCTAAGACAGGACGCCTGAGTAGAGTACATGTGACAGCACGAAGTTGGCTTTGACAGGATAAAGTGGGATTTGATCTTTACCTTGGTGTAACTTTGACCTGTCTTCTTTTAAGCAAGATAAGTAGGATATTTCTCTCTCATAAAGTTACAAACACTAATCTTGTATCTGCTTTATGCACAAATAGCTTCATGCATGGGAGCAGTTTTACAAAACTCTATGTCAGCTCTCTTGAACAAGATTACCCACATAAATGGGTATTTAGAGGAATTAGGCCTTAAGCCCCTGCAACAACTGTTACCGTAATTCATGCCTTTCTAGAATACATAATACAAGAGATTCTACAAAGACAGAACTGGAATATTTTATTGAACTTCTGTTGAATCAATGTATTAATAATGTGCACAGATGCACAGACTTGCTAGTTTTAAGTGTAAAAGCCAATGATGCTTTGATGCTGGCAGCCTGAATACAGAAAAAAAATACTTTAAATGTTTCATTTAGGCAGTTTAAACTCACAGCAGTAACTCCAGTCTTGTCAGGCATTGCATATAATATACAGGAGTATGATTCAAAATTAAAGATGTAGAACATCTTCATGTGTGTTCATTTAAATAGCACTTTGGAAAGTGGGAGCATTATTAGCACAAAATTTATAGCAGAGAGGGCGCAATAAATTCTCATTAGCAAAATTTCCTCAGTTTTAAAGCGACAGAAATCTGTATTTCTTTTAATAAAGAACTAAGAAAGCTAAGGTATATTTGACTGTTAGCTGTTTTCATGTAGAGACTGTTTGCTTCCATGTGTTTGCAGGGTGCCTTGCACAATGGGATTTCAGTTCTTAGTCATTACCATAATAAATAGAGTTATTTATATTAAAAATAATAAATTGGTCTTTCTGATCTCTGCTTTCCCAACGGGATACAGGCTTCAAATTGTTCTGTATTTGTTCTTTTCCTTCCCCAGGCATACTGAAACTACGTTTATTTAATACTTCTTTGTTCCATACTTATATATCCTTTTAGCATGTATTACTAGCTGCTTTTGAGTTGACAAATATGGTTTTAATTATATTTTTTTTAATTTCCTTATTTTTTCTATTTTGCGATTGAACATAAATCCCAGTTGAAGCTTCTGTTAAATTAGGTCTCTCTTCAGGAGATATGATAGACAGAAGAACAGAAATGTGTAAAGTTCATTTAAATGTGGGTAGTGCTGTTTTGATGAGCAGTCGGGAAAATGTAAAAGCTTATCGATTTTGTTTTGGCAACTGTTTATCAAAATAGAAATTATATGTTTGTCTTTAGATAAATATTTCATACACTTGTATTTCCCAACATTGTATATCTATGTCACTGTTCAGTAAATTTGTACAAAAGTAATTCCTGTTTACTTTCTTAAAGGAACTTTACAGTGGTAGCAAAGACTGCAACATCCTTGCTTGGATACCAGCTCTTCGAGAGCCGGTTCCTGATGACATCTCAGAAGAGGTAATGAATTTATGAGTTTGAACTGTACTTTTTGTAGCTGTCATTCATGAGGGGTGGTGTGGAAATTAAATATGAAGTGTTTTGCCATCAAAATATGTAACTATTAACAATTAAGAGGAAATCACTTACTGTTTCTGTATAATCTTTTGATCGTTGTGGGGGTTTGAGAAGACATTTTCCTTAACAGTCCAGTAAAATCTTTTGCAGACTTCTAGCTTCTCAGTTAGAAGTAATACTTGCCATTTGGCTATCAGTCTTTCAACTGGTACTTCTTCATTTCCCAGCTGTTTTCTGTAATTTATGCTGTTTTGGAAATGGAAGGGTGTGGTGCTAAAGACTGCATTTTAAATTGATTAAGAATATTCTTTGTATTAAACAGTAAGACTGGGGATGCCACACTTTATACCCAACTGGTTTTGATGTAGAAACATAATAAAGAAGATTCTGAGTGGGCATATTTCAGTGTCTGAGGCAAGACATTCAGGACTGTATGAAACATGCTTTCTAAACAAGTACTGTCTCCTTCTCAGAGCTGGGCAGCAAGTTTTCAGTGAACAGCTGGAGGGGGAAAAATTCTACATACTTAAAGAACTGAAAACATTCACAGAATCAGAGTCTGCCAAACTCTTTTAATGTTAAAAAACCAGGATATATTAATGTTTTGACTCATAGCATACAAAAATTGCACTTTTTTGAAATTTCTGATATGTTCCATTTGGAGGGTGAAATTATAAGTGGCATACAGTTTCTGTGACATTTGCTTTGCTTGGTCTTACAAAGCACTTCAAAGCTATCCTACGCTTCACCAAGGAGGAAAAAGTAGTTTGGAAGGTTATGTACCCTAAACCCCAGATGTGTTCAGTTGACCTGAAACGAACATTTCTGCTGTAATTGAGAATTTTGATGTGTGTGAATTGGTTTTTCTTAGTCTGAAAAACAAAATGAAACTCACAGCAACAATATTATTTACCCAGCTCTGGTTAGAATGGCTCCTTTAAATTTGATATGGTGGAGGTATGTACTATGTGCCATTGTTTTGAAATCGGTTGAGCTACAGCTGCTGTTTGCAAATGCTGTGGATGAGCACTGCCTCTGAAAGCAGCAGTTCTGCTGTCCACGGGCCACTAGTTCCTGCTCCCCTCCATGTGATAAAACAGCCATTTGAGTGCCCGTATGACCAGAAGCTGAACCCAGGATAGAAGAAAAGAAGAAGAAAAGATAAATTACCCCAAGTCAAAATGGTGCTTCAGTGCACTGCGTGGCTGCACAAACCCTTTAGCTTGACCCTAGGTGGGCTGAGGTGAGAAATAGTTGCTGGATGTGGATAAAGGCCAGGACAAGTTCTTGAGATGGTAGAGCTCAGTTACGCTGGGCCAGGGAAATTATGACTTAAAACTAGTGACACAAAACAAACACAGTGATATTTATCTGCTATGTCTATACCAGATATTTGTAAAACTTCCAGTCAGCACTCCAGACACTTTTGTTGTTGAAATTGGAATTAGAGTAATATTTCTTTTCATTTACCCTGTCTCTCATCAGCAGAACAGCCAAAGAAGGGCTTAAAAAGAATCCAGTATCCATGAGACAACAGTTTGTCTACTTAAAATAATTTAAGAAATGCCTCTAGCATAGCCCTTATTTTATTTTAGTACTTTCACTTAAGCAACCTACTCAGAGAGTTTTTATTCTCCTCAGTCTCTGCCTCGACAGCATTTAAACCAAGCATACGAAGACGCGTGGAGCAGCAGTGACGACGAAGGCTGAATTTCGGTTACGTGCGGGTGTAACGCTGACAGTGGGGCTCTGCATTCGTGGACTGTACGCAATTGGACACTGTTGGGTTTATTAGGACCACAGGATTTATGGTGCAGTTTGTTAAGCAAGGTCTTTCAGAAATGTTTCCACTGTTCTTCACTGCTACAGTTAAATCTAAAAGATTACCTTTTCATACTTACTGACTTGTCTACTTACCCTTACGCATTGGTGTACCTTACTCAGCGCTGAACAGCTGAAAAAGGAAAAATTAAAGCCCTTTGAACCAGCTAATATTGCATTGCTTCTGGTATTGCGAACATAGAAGAAGATAATCTTTTCATTTCCAAGTAAGCAGAGGACTTTGCCTGAAGAGGACTAGCTCGAGGATACTTCCAGCTTATTTTTGTCATTGTCTAGATGAAGCAGTCTGTGTCCATTTTCAAGTGCTTATGTGCTGTGGGAGCCAAGAGGACTTTGTGCCAGTTCTTTTGCATTTTCAGTTTTGCATAAGTTTTTCCCACAAATGCGGTATTCAGTTAAGAAAGAAATGTAGCTGGGATCATCTGTTCAAGTATCTATATGACAACCCCATCAACTAGTACCTGAACCTGTCCCAGAAAATTAAGAATAGAAACTAGTTTAGTTATGAGATAATTTTGTTACTCCTTTTAGCAGGTTTTTAAGATCATAGCAGGTTTTTAAGATCAGTGTTCTATGTATGAATCTCTCACACTTCCATAACCAGTGTGAAGCATAAACAGGTTTGAGGTACAGCACAAGGCAGAAGAAGGTGGGTCACATTTCTTCAGAAATACCAAATGTAGTCCTTCAAAATTGTTTTTATCTGAATTTGTGGTTCTGATGCCAGCTCTGTTTGGAAAGGGAGGAGCTTTCTGGGGTTGTTGTTTCATCACAATGACTAGTTTGTGCTTCAGACCTAATGCAGCCACCAGTCCAAGAGCTGAGTTAGATGAACATCAGGTGCAGGTGCAGCTCTACAGGGGAAGAAGTCCTTCTAAAACAGAGTGGACATAAGGGCCACAAATTCAGACAAAAGGAAACTATGATATACAAATAAATTAAATACCACAATCTTTTTATAGTGTTTATTATTTCTATGATTATGTATTTTAGAATTATTTCCCTATGCTTCTGTATTGCAGTATATACAAGACATGGGCTGTCAGTTTCGCTATCAATCTAGGGCCTCACAATTGTAAGTTATAGAAAGTGAGAGAAGGGCATAGCAAAGGAATGTTTAATTAAACAAGATCCATATGTAGTAGATATTTGCTATGAGGACCCAAAATTTAATTTGCACTTTTAAGTGGATAGCTGCAGGGTTAGAAGACTTCTAGAAGTTTCAGCTAAAGTTAAGGACTGACCTGACACTGTCACTTTACAGGAGTAGAGAACAGTGTGTTCTGTTTGGGTTTTTTTAAATTATAGTTTCTATTACCAGTTGTGGCTGTTCTCTAAAATCGGAAATACTGGGGAACAAAGTTGAAGAAAGATTACATGTTTTGATTTCTGTCTTGAAGAGTTAAGACTTTTTTGCATGTTATAACTGTGCATATGATTTGTATATTGCCACCTGCAGTGCATGTATTTGGTATTTGAATTTTTAAAAATGTACTCGGGAACTCATAGAGCTAGTTATCAAAAAATAAATACTCTTTTTAAAATTTGGGGTTTAGTTGTCTGTAATGTGACTATAAAGATTGATTTAAAACAAACCAACCCACAAAAAAAAAAAAAAAACCACACCAGCTCTGTGGTGGACTGTGAATGTATATGAAATGGAAGAAGTAGAGAAATTACACTTACTGAAAAAGATGAGAAAACATGAAAATTTAACCCATAAATGAGAATGTTGCATTGATTCTCCTTGGGTTTTTTTCGGCCTTTTTCAAAATGTGTTAATTCTGTTTCTTCTGCTTTGGGTGCATAATTGTTGAGATTAGAGGGGACCACTGGACAGAGAATCTAGTCCAACCTTCCTGCTTAAAACGCAGCAGTCTGAAGCAGGTTTCTCAGGGTTGTGTCCAGCTGGGCATTGAGTACATTTGCAATCAACAAGCCTAGTTTGAGCATTCTTTAAAGTTTTTTTCTTAGGCTTAAATGGAGTTTTCTGTGTTTGAATATGCATCTTGACCTGCTGATGGATAGCACTGAGAAGAATCTTCATTACTGTCCCTTTCCCTGGCTGCACAAGGTACTTATACACATTGGTGAGAACCCTTTCAGGCTTTTCTTCTCCAGGGGGGAAGTCCCAGCTCTTTCAGCCTCTCCAGTCACTTCTCTCAACCTGCTGACTGCACAGGATGTTGCTGGCCACCTTTGCTGCAGAGGGCTTGTTGCTGACTTACAATCACTTTAGTGTCCACCAAGAGTGCTGGATCCTTTTCTGCAAAGCTGCTTTCCAGAAGGTTGGCTCCATGGGCTCTTCTGGTCCAGGGCTCTTCTTCCTCCCTGGGTGGAGGATTTGGCATTTGCCTTTATTGAACACCATATGATTTCTGTCTGTCTATTTCTCCAGTCTGCTGAGGTCCCTCTGAGTGGTGGCAGCACAACCATCACGTGCATCAAGCACTCCACTCAGTCTTGTGTCATCTGCAAAGGCCTTGCTGAAGACACATTCTGTTCTGTCATTAAGGCCACTGATGAAGATGTTAAACAGTACTGGCCTCACTCTTAACCCCTGGGATACCTAACTATTGACTGGCCTGCAAATGGACTTTTTGCTACTGGTTGCAACCCTCCGACCTGTGCTCTTCAGCTGGTTTTTTTGATCTCAGTGTCTACTTACGTAGCTCATCTATAGGGGTGTTTGGAAGACTAGCAGGAGGCTTGCTAAATGTAGTTCTCTCTTCATGAAGTTAGACCCTGTGTTCTCGAAGGTCATCAGGTTGGTCAGGCATAAGCTTTCCTTCATAAATTTATGCTGACTGCTACTTTCTTTATTTTCTTGGAAGTGGTTTCCAGGGCTATTTGCTCCATAACCTTCCCAGGGATAGAGGTGAAGTTGACCGACCTGTTTGCTGGATCTTCCTTCTTGAAGACGTGGGTGACCTTGGCTTTCTTGCAATCCTCAGAAACATCCCCTGCTCACCATGATCTTTCCAAGATAATTGAGAGTGGTCTTACAATGGCATTACCAGTAGGGGGTTCATTTACTCAAGCACCATGGACTTGTGTATTTCCAGGTTGTGTAGATGTTCCCTAACTGATCCTCTTCCACCAAAGGTACACCTTCCTCGCCCCACACCTTCTCGTGGTCTTAGGGATGTGGGGTTGCTGAAGTCCAGTCTTACCACTAAAGACTGTGGTGAAGAAGCATTGAGTACCTCAGCCTTTTCTGTATCCTTTGTCTCCAGATCCCCTGCCCCATTTAGCAGTGGGCCCACTTTTTCCCTAGTCTGCCTTTTGCTACAGATACACCTCTGTGTTTTAGTTCTGCTTTTCGTGTTCCTTATTAGATTTAACTCCAGATGAGTTTTCGCTTTCCTAGGTCTATCTGTGCCCTCTAAGACATTTTCTTTATATTCTTCCATTTCTACCTGTTGCATGCTTCCTTTTTGTTTCTTGAGTTTTGTCAGGTGCTTCTCTTTCATATGTGCAGACATCCTTCCACCTTCACTCTATTCCCTGCATGTGGGGATGGACAGTCCTTGAAGAGCCAACAGCTCTCCTAGACTGTCTTTCTCAACAGGGTCATATCCCATGGAGTTCCCCCAGACAGAACACTGAATAGGGATCTACCTGGAAATGTGGAAACTTTCCTCTGTACTTTATGGGGCTTATCTTCATACTGTTGCTGAATATCTTGCATATCAATTTTGCCTAAATTGCACTGTGAATGCAGCGTGGAATTCACCTCAGCAAGAGGCGGACTGTGGATTATTTGTTGAAGTATCAATCCACCCAGACACCTGCTGGTTTAGTGTCTGAAGCTCTCCCAAACAGCTGAAAATATGAAATCGTTGCTTTGGGGGCAATGGTGTCAGTTCATGATGGTCATGATTCTCCCTTTTGACTGTTGTTCTCTCCTAGGACAGGTATTTCTGGTGAGGAAAATTAAGAACATCTGTGTTTCACCTGGGCAAGAATCTGAGCACATTCTTCAATCCAACACCTGTAAACATTCCATACAGTGGTAGTGTCTGATAAGTGATGCTTAGTTTGCAAGGTTTAAAACCTCCTGGAACTAGCCAGCATCTCAAACACCAAATTTCTGTGAAAATTCTATTTCAAATAATGGCAAATGTGTTATGATTTCCTTCAGTACTTTTAGCTTTCTGTAGATGTGGTGAATTTATTAATAAAGTTTTTTTCTTCAAGAAAATATTATTTTATTTCAGCTGCATTCTTACAGTGGCTGTACTTAATTGCTAGGTAAAGTGTTGGTCTCTTCAAGATGAAAATTTTTAAAGGAAAGTGAAGCTATGCTATATTATTTTTCACTGGACAGAACCAAGTACTGTGTCAACATCATCAGTGGCAAATGTGCATCTTTTGCTTGTGTGTAAGTTAAATGTGGTAATTAAATCTGAGTCTTTCCCTTAATTTCTGCCTGTTCTGCTGCTATGCTTATAATGTGTATTTTTGTATTAGCAGAGTCCTCTCAGAACAAGAAATGCAGCAAGTAGGGTAGTACATGCTTAATTGCACTTCATGTCCTTGTGTCAGGGAAAAAAAACCAACGCGCATGAAAATTCAGTTGTGTCAAAAGGGTTGCTGTATTCATGCTGAAATAAAGTTAGTCTCTTGACAGGGAACTAGCTGGTAGCTGGATTTTAAGTTCCTGTTTACAAAGCAGTAAGAAACCTAAGAGTTTAAAGAGAGAACTTAGTCTGGAATGGGTCATGCTCTTATCGCAGCAGCAGTGCTGGGATTTGGTAGTCATACTCTGTCAGAATACATAGAGAAGTGCTTTCATTTTTTTCAGGCTGTTCCGGGAATTGACTCTTGCTTGGATGACTTGCTTTGCCTGCCAAAGCAGAGATTTTTATTTGAGCTTGATAGAGCAGGTACCTCGAGAGGGAAAGGAATTTATTTGTTCTTGCAAGAGATCAAAGAATTTCCTTTCCCTTCTAGCCTAAGGAAACAATGGAGTAGGAGTCAGTCTGAGCCTGCCCCACTGAAGAAATCCAGAGAGCCCAAGACAAGCCTCCTTCAGCCTGAGTGAAAGTTGCGTTCTGTAGAGACACTGAGATAGAACTCTTGATTGTTTATGTCTAGGCTAGGATGCTCAGGCAGAATCTGGTACTGAGAAATCCAAGCAAACACTGGCTCCTTTTTTCCTCCCCTGCACAGACCTGGAAGAAAGCATTAGCAGACGAGAATTTGAATATGGTTAACTCTCAAGTATTGAGAAGAACAAGTTGACACCACATGCTTTCCTCCCTTTGTTCCTCTGCCTATTCCCAGTGTACTCACTGTTGCACACAGGCTGACAAGACTGAAAGTGTAGGGATTTGTTTGCCACCTTTTTTTTTTTTTCATTGTTTGGATTTGAGATCAGGCCAGGCTTCTCACTGCACAAGAAATATATGTGTTCTAATCAAGAATGAGTTCCTCAAGCATGCAGTCAACTTAGGGCCCAGAATTTAAGACCTGCCATTGTAAAGCTGAAAAACATCTTAGATTTGGGAATATCAACAGAATTGACTGTTACATTTTTTTTCTTTATGTTTACACTTACAGTCCTTATCCTACCTTGAAGAAAGATACAGATACATATGTGTACACATATATATGCATATTCACATATGTATGCACACAAGGTATACTGAAAATGCCACTGCTTTGGGACCACTTTGGGATAGTGCTCTGTTTTCTTCCTAGCTCATTTTTTGATGCAGGTAAAGGTCTGGTGCATACAGTTGAGAGTTGTATGCTCTGCAGTGCACATTGGCCTGGGATCTACCACAGCAACTGGGTTAATCCTGCTGTTTGCTGAGTACAAGTAAAATTTCAGATACATATAGGCACGTGAGTTAAACCACATGAACTATCCAGATGCACACTTTTTGGCATGTAAAACATAGGAACTAACATTGTTAAAGTAGTCTGTAAAAAAAGTTGAGCTTGAGAATTGGCAATGTACTTAGCCACTAAGATGTGTGGTTAGGTTCTGACACCTGAGAGACATTCCTGAGGGGATTATATTAGTTTCAGAGGCAGGTAGTGCTTAGAATACCCAACTAAACAAAAGTATGTGAAACATATCAATAAAGTCCTTTTCTGTGGTTAAAGCCAAGTTATGAAATGGATGTGCCTTCTTCCATCCTCCCCTAGCTTTTGTTTTCTTGTAGCCTGTTTCATAAAAGCAGTGGGAATAGAGGATAAGAAGGAATGACTGAGTGGCCAGGAATCCAGGCAGGTGCATAGCTACTCCCCACAGCTTCATCCCTTCTAATCACATCTGCGTGCAGCGCAGTCAGCCTTACTCACCAGCCCACACGTTCTGCCCAGATGACAGCTAACCAATGTGATCCACCACGCTGGCAACCCTTAACCACCCCTAGTCCTGCCAAATTCCACCAAGCCCAACAGACTGGGAAAAAAATATTTAGGTTATTAAGGCAGCTTTATATTTACATATGAAAGAATTTTTTTTAAATTGCGTAGGCATACAGCTTTCTATGTAATTTTCATTTTATCACCATTTACATTCAAATTAAGGAAGAAAGAATCCAGGGTATTTTTAGTTACTCATTTTAGCTTTGTGCTAAGGAGACTGTCAGTCACTGAGGTCTGTGCACTTGTAAGTTTACAAATCCGCCTTTTTCTTGCAGCTGTGAGACAGAGATGCATCTGGGATCCTAACCAGGTTTTATAGTATAGTCTCTCATGCCAAATCAGAGATTAAAATCAGCAGTTTAGATCAGTCCAACCAATTATTTTTACAGGCATATGTTTGTAATCTAGAGTAACGTGTTTAAGCAAGAACAGGGTAATTTATTCAGCAACAAAAATAATATGCCTTTGTTTAATACAAAATAGATTAACATGGAGGGCAGAGAAAAGGGGGTTATTAAAACATTTTTTTGCTCTTCTCCGCAGCCACATTAGAAAGATACTGGGCATTTTCCTTATCTGTGTTCTACCCCTTTATTTATCAGGATACTTGTTTATGTTAGTTACAGGCCTTGGTCTCCAACAGAATTATTAAAACATTCCAAGAAAATTTGGAATCATATTTTTAGAAAAGATAGCTCAAAAAACCACATTCATAATAAATGAAGAAATAGATTATGCACTTGCTGAAGATCATTGGCAAGAGTAAACTTACATTTGGTAGCCATCCAGTTCCACTGTATTTAAAATTTAAAGATGACTCTCAATCCTCTCTGTTAATAGTTCAGGGTGGCCTCTGAAGGAACCGTAGCTATTAATGCCTGCCTGGAATGTGTCACTTTTACCCACACAAATATGCCTTGGTCTGGTGGAAGATCTTTAATCTGTTGACGTCATTTAAAGAAAGGGGGTATCCTGGGACAAAGAAAGTGAAAAAAGAGAATCATTTCCTCTGTCTTAGGGTATTTCTCTTCTGCAAGCAGCAGCGTAACACAGAGATGTTAACTCCAGCTCACATGAGCAGCCCTGCCATGGGCTAATCGCCTCACTGGGATGCTGCATCAGTTCACCAGTAGGGAGCTTTGGTACTGGCGTGGCTCAGCTAGTTTGTTACTGTGTTAACATGCTGCTTTCCTGCCTCCTGAGGATTTGCCGTGTCAGCAGGGCACAGTGAATGCAGCAGCTGCGGGACCCCGCGCTTGCTGTGATAAAGGATGGGTGTATGGTAACACTATCAAGTTCTCCCATTTTGTGGCAGTCAGTAGGGAGTGCCTGGTGTTGCTCAAGAGTTAATTACTGTTGCTGTCGCCTCCTACACTGTTCTGAACACCTCCAGAAAACAGCCCATCATGGTTCTCATGCTAGCAAACATGGAAAAAAAAATGTTTGGGCACTTTATAAAATAGTAGATTTGAATGAAGCTCTTTTTGTTCATCATTACTGCTTCCAGGTGGAGTATATGGCCCACAGAATATGTTTTTGTGTCTGATTCATGCATTATGGCCTATGTGAGTTGAAGCTAAGCATCCTAAGTGTCCAAAGGGTCTGATGCCATTCTGACATTCCTATTTTCTGTAAGTTTGCATTGCCAGTAGTGCACAGGAACCTTACAGTGAGCAGTTCACCTGCACATCTTCTATGGGAAATGGTCACATTTGGCACTTAGAGCATGTTGCATGTTCTCAGGGTAGTGCATAAGTTGTTTCCCAAGGAAAAAAAAAAGTGCATCTGTAGAGTTGCATGGAACTTTGCCATCTGACATTCATCACTGTTTATAAAGAAAGTTTCCAGAACATTTAATTGTTTTGCAGACAGCTAATATACCTGAGGGCCTAAATGAATGTTTGAAACAGCTGCTTCATCCTGTTCTGCCACTATGGATAACTATGTAAGTTTAAGTTGGCTAATGGAGTATATCAAAGTAATTAAATAACACTCAGTGATGGGCTTCTATATTAAATGTAGATAGCTGTGAGACATGCAGAACTCTGGGGTATAAGGATTATATTGCTGCTTAGCAGAATTCCCTTGTGTTGGATTATAGGTTTCAGTACTTTAGAAGGTTTGCTCTGTGTGCCCTAAACATGCAAAAGATCTTACTGGTACATCTTGTATCAGTAGGAAGGCATCTTATGTATTCCAGTGGCCTTGAAAACTCTCCCAGCAAAAATTTCTTTCCTACCTGGGGAAGAAAAAGCCAAACATGTCTAAGGGTGGAAAGTAGTCCAGTAGTTCACAAGACTGCACAAGCATTGAGCTTGACAGACATAACAAAAATGAAGATAATGGAAACAAAGGAGCCGTTCTTGTTTACAGAAGGGAAGGTAGAGCCCTGTTTGTGCCCCAGGACACATTGGGTCTGCATGCTTGACAGTTGTCCATGCTGCAATGGTATATCATCGTGGCCAGGGCTCACTCCTGTGGCAACCTGATCTCCCAAACCCTGAGGTGAATGTCCTACTCTGTGTGGGCTGGGGTGTGGGAGCTGTGAAAGCAATAGCCTTCACCCCGCAGTCGCCAATTCCCCCCTTCTCTCCCTTTCTCCCTAGCAGACTGTTCATAATCACTGTTGTTAATTTTCATCTCCTTTCTCTGCTCCACTCAGCAATGCCCACACACAGGTCACTTAATCTTGGCCTGTGTCTACAGTGAAGCTCTCAACCTTTACTCATCCAGCATTACTCATCAAGCTCTTATTGGTAGTTCTGTTTGCTTTGAAATATCACCCAAACTCCCTGGACAGTCTTTTGCCCTGTCCTCACCTTTCTTCTCCACGTCCATTTGACTGGCCTGGCTGCCTGGTTAAGTGCAGACAATGGTTTGGCAGTTCAGCGAATGTTCTGAGCAGAAGAACATGAGAGCTTTGATCTGAAAGTCATTTGGCTATGTTAGAGCAGAACTCTACCCACAGAAGAAAGAAAATGGGAGGGAGGTTTCATTAGCTTTGTCGTAACCCTGTGTTAGCATATACATGCAGTTTCTGGAATAACATGAGCTGCTTGTTAACTCACCTGGACCCAGTGCAATACTTTTCTGTGGAGTAGCTGCTCCACAGAAGTTGCCATACTTGCAGCACTTGTTCATTAAAGTCAGTAAAAAAGAGTTGTCTTGTAAACCTGGTATTTAAATACTATTTTCATTGTATAATTGACCTATGTTCACCATAATTTTCAACACTCACCTGCAGCTTCTTAAATTCTTACAGTCATTAACAAAGGTGATAATATAAACGTTCAAGATCTGGTTTGTATTAAAAAAAAGGACTTAACTAAATAAATGTATAGCTTAAGTACTACAGAAATCTGCAGGGCTACTAACTGCCACATTAAAGTATTTCTCAGTTCTATCACTTTGTGCAACATAAAATATCTGCCAGCTGCTGTTACCATCACTTGTAGATTCTGCTTCTCTGTGATCTTTACGCAAATTTGTATTGCTGTCTTTCTTTTCATCATTTCTTAAATGCCATTTCACCTGATTTCTCTAAAAATATTCTTGCTGCCTTTTCTCCTGTCACCATTTCTAAGACCAGCAACCTCCACGATACAGAGCTGCAAGACGTACTCCATCCAGGATTGAGAATTTACCACTTTTTCCTGTACAACTATTGGTAAAATCTGGCCTAAGCTTTATGTCCACTAACTTTCTTTTCCTCACCTCCCGTCTTGATGGCCTCCTATTCACTTACTCCCACATTCCCAATCTACTACCTATTAAACGTAAGGTGACACACATTTTAAGATCATTTTCTTTTTACCCTTGGTTTTTTACCGTTTTACCTTTGCTTTAATTCTCCCAGAGTATCACCTCCTCTCTATATCACCTTTCTCTTCAATACATTTCATAATTCTTACCTATCTTGCCTGCATAAGCTTTGTTCATTTACTCTCACAGCAAGGATCTCCACCCTTTTTACTACCTTACTCGAGGCTGGTCTACCCAGGTTGTAACTTTTCACTGTTATCAGATTTCCAGAATCACTTCTGTCACTATGGCTTTAGAAAATGAGTCATACATTTATTTATGGTTACTGCTTAAATATGCATGAGATGTTTCTGCATTGTGCTTTCAGCTGCATCCCATGCTGTCCCAATCTTGTGGGTGTCCAAGGCCATCATTAGGCCAGAAAGCGGGCAACTGACCACAGCTAATAAGAATTAAACCTTTCTTCTTTTTCATGATGACATCATCGCCTCTTCCTATCTGCTGTCCTAAAGCTTTAACCTCCTTCATTGTATCAGGAGTCACATAACTCTGTGCTATAACACAGGTATATTTTACATACAAAAGTTTTAATGCAGGAGGTAAACCTTCATCTAACATTAACAGAAAAATGAAACAGTGGTTTATCACATCCACAGGTGTATTATAAATTATTACAGGATAATTAACCAAGAAACACAAGGGATCTCTAAGGTACATTGCATTACAGTTGCTTGACTGAGATGCTTAACTTCATTAAAAGTTGTTGTCAAAACTTCTTTGAGGAAAATCTGGACTCATGCTGCACAAAGTGGAGAAGGTTTATTTGTTTGGACTGCAGAAATCTGCCAGTAGGTAGATAGTATGCATTATTCCAATTCTACCCAATGTTATCCTGCTCAGAGCTATCCCCTATTCAAGAAGACAAAGGCATTACCAAAGATGACAAAGTCGGGGACAGTCAGCAGAAAGAGTCCTGTTTGTGTCTCCAACTCTGCCTGCCTGAGCTGCACCACAGCACCCACCAGAGTCTGCAGGGTTTGAGCCACTCAGGGGTATCAAGTCAAAAAACAAGTCAAACAGGCACAGGGACGTCCTTGGCAGTTGGGTGAAAGTGTTCAAAATGGTTAAAATTAACTTTGCCTCACCTCACCTGAGGTGGCAGGCAAGAAGGAAAGCTCTGGGACAGAACTTGATTTACTTTCTGTGCATGAAAATCCATGTCATGGCAGAGTATGAAAAACAAATCCAGCATAATGGAAGGGTTTATTAGGGAAACTCCTCTGCTTTGTCTACTCCAGTTATTTCTCTGCAGTTTTTCTATCTCATCTATCTCCCTTTTCTCAACCTCTCCACCCTTCTTTGTGGCAGAAAAATAAGGTGTTTTCTTAGGAACGCTAAAAGCCTTTTAACTGTTAAAAATTAACCATTAAAGCATCTGTGGAAAAGCACACATCTCCCTGACACTTGACTCCAGCCTGCTGCGTTCTGAAACACAGCTATTAGTAATGCTTCAATAGCTTGTTCACATTTGACAGGTTAATAGGAAAACAGGCTCAGATCCTAGGTGGAAAATACACAAATGCACACTGATATTGTATGCCTGGGTGGGGAGCCACAAACGCCTCTCACTGCAAGCAAGCAGGTATGAGAACCTGTCATTCAGCGGCACAATTTGTTGGAGATTTTGATTTTGATAAAGCTTTCTAGTGACTTTTCTGAGAGTGGCTTTGCTGCTTTCAGAGTGGAAAAGAGGAGGGTCACACACGCACCTGTGCACAGGCGAAAAAGGATGAACGCCGCAAGTTAGGCCCAGGTGGGGGATGTCAAACAAAAACAGGGCTTTTTGCAGAGAATGATGTACCCAAGCAGCTGGGAAAGCAAAGATCTGAAATTACTGCTTCAGTGCTCACAATATCATAGAATCATAGAATCATAGAATTGTAGGGGTTGAAAGGGACCTTGAGAGATCATCGAGTCCAACCCCCCTGCCAAAGCAGCTCCCTAGGACATATCACTCAGATAGGCGTCCATATGGGTCTTGAATATCTCCAGAGATGGAGACTCCACCACCTCCCTGGGCAGCCTGTGTCAGGGCTCTGTCACCCTCACTGTGTAAAAGTTCTTCCACATGTTGGTGCGGAACTTCCTGTGCTCCAACTTGCAGCCATTGCCCCTTGTCCTGTCCCCACAGACCACTGAAAAGGGGCTGGCTGATTCCCCTTGCATCACCTGCTTAAGATAATTATAGACTTTAATTAGGTCCTCCCTTAGTCTTCTCTTCTCAAGGCTGAACAGTCCCAACTTACTCAGCCTTTCCTCATAGGGAATATGCTTCATATAGGAAAATCTTATGGCACTAGTAGTTTTCTAAAAGGTATCTACAGCCATATTGAATTTGGGGGTCAAACATGGTCTTAAATGCTCAAAACTTTACTACTTCTCAACTTCACCTGGGTTTCCTTATAAGATTAACATATATATGGACCTTTCCTTTATACAGGGTGATCAAAAGCAGTTTCTGATGTTGTAGGAGGTTTCCTACATGGCATTTTGTTTAGTCCTTTTTTTAGTGATATTGAAATGTTTGTTTTACCATAAGGTCACGGCAGAAGCCATTTCAACATTCATCACATTTAAAGAAAGCATATAGGTAAGACTAGACTGTGAAATGTCTTTGTTTTTAGGAATTTCAGTGAAATTTAAAAAAAAGCTTTTGAATTTCTGCTTTAAAACCAGAAGTAATTAGTTTTATTATAAATGTATTTGTAATTGGTAAGTGTCTATATCTTTTAGCAGAATCAAAGACCCAACATGGTGGGGCAAGAACTAACCCAACTGACAACTAAAAAGAGAGTGGGAGAAAGGGATTGGTTGGCTTATCTCAATTATTTATTTTAAATTTGATTTTATTACATTAGCTAGTAGTATGTAGAATGATTAACTTCACTATTCTTTGTGATTTGCAGAATCTCAGATCAAAAGGATTAGGGGGAATGTCCTGACACAGAGCACGAATTCCTGTATGGCTTTGTAAAGACAAATATTGCCACCAGAAGAAACAAAAATGTTTGGTGGCAACTTCTTCTCCATCATGACAAAGAGGAAAGTGGCCTTAAAAATGATAGGAGAAAATAGTAAGCAAAAGTAATTAACCTAGTCCTTTGTGTCCCAGTGACACTGTATCTCCTGAGAGAGATCTCAGATGCATTCATATGTATGAGCTTGTGTAGCCTTTGAGATTTTTTTATGCAGACAGACCAAGATAAGACCAGCCTAGAAGAAAAAAGCCTGAAATGTCTCTGGAAACCTTGACATAAGTTTAAAATTTCCACTCTGTCCTCTTGCTGCATTTCTGTAGCAACGGTGAGCACAATATACATAATGACTGTTTACTTCAACCACAGTAAGTCTCTGGATAAGACAACAGTTGTCAAGAAGGAAAAGGAGTGGGCAGAAAGTTTCAGAGTATTCTTTAGAAATAATTGAGAAGCTATGTTAGAATTGCAGGAGACAACCAGTATCCTCAGTTAATTAGTTTCTGCTATGCAGTGGTTCAGATTTGAAGAGAAGCTACTGGCTTCTAAGAATAGAGAATTCTTCCTATGCTATGTCTAAAAATGACCAGTTCATGTGTTTGTAGGTGTCACATGCACAGAGAAAAAGGTGGAAAGCTGGTCTGTGAATGTATGTCTTGCAAACTTCACCAAAGACTTAACCCCAGAAATTTCTTCAGTTGAAGAACATCTGTGTATTATTCCATAGTAACGTGCTGTAGACTAGTACAGAAGTAACAGTTCATTGAACAGTAACAACAAAGGAAGTGTAAGCTTTTTCTTGAAACACTGGAATTTTTAAATAAGGTTCAATATTCATTAAAAAGTTGCATTAATCTCAGCCAATCTCTGAACTGTTCTTATAAATCATTACTTTGCCTGTGGCTACCCAAGAGTGAGTATAAAGGCATGTCAAAATGAGTGGAGATAGGAAAACAAGTACACTTTAAAGGATGTTTTTCTCAGCTTCCACATACACTTTCAGCCCTAACAGAAGAGAAAGAGCAGGAGAAAAATAATGACAGCACCTAATATGAAGCCCACTCTCAGACATAACACTGTTTCATGCAGTTCCCTAACACGTGCCCAGATGCAGCTGTGGAAAATGACAGAAGTCTGCAGGGGAGAGTGTCCTCAGGAGGAACGTAGGCATGAGATGTGCCCTGTAGTGAAAATGTGCTTTGTTATAAGGGCAGAGCAAGTCCAAGACTGCCTCATGAGACTGAATGTCTACAAGTCTATGGGGCCAGATGACAGGCATCCCAGGGTCCTGAAGGAGCTGCTGATGTGGTTGCTGAGCTGCTCTCCATCATATTTGAAAAGTCATGGCTGTCGGGCAAGGTCCCTGGGGACTGGAAAAAAGGTCACGTCACTCCCATTTATAAGAAAGGGAGCAAGGAAGACCCAGGGAATTACAGGCCGCTGAGCCTCACCTCTGTGCCTGGGAAGATCATGGAACAGATCCTCCTGGAGGACATGTTGGAGCACATGAGAGATGAGCATGTGATCTGGGACAGCCAGCACGGCTTCAGCAAGGGAAGGTCGTGCCTCACCAATCTGGTGACTTTCTATGATGCACTGACAGCATCGGTGGATAAAGGGAAGGCGACCGATGTCATCTACCTGGACTTGTGCAAGGCCTTTGACACAGTCCCCCACCACATCCTTATCTGTAAATTGGAGAGAAGTGGATTTGATGGGTGGACCATCCAGTGGATAAGAAACTGGTTGAAAGGATGTAGACAAAGGGTGGTGGTCAATGGGTCTATGTCCAGGTGGAGGCCGGTGACAGGTGGGGTCCCCCAGGGGTCTGTCTTGGGACCGGTGCTCTTTAACATCTTTATCAATGGCATCGATGATGGAATTGAGTGCACCCTCAGCAAGTTTGCAGATGGCACCAAGCTGAGTGGTGTGGCTGACACAACAGAAGGAAAGGAAGCCATCCAGAGGGATCTGGACAGGCTGCAAAGGTGGGCCCAGGGGAACCTAATGAGGTTCAACACTGTGAAGGGTAAGGTCTTGCACTTGGGCCGGAAGAATCCCAGACACAGCTACAGACTGGGAGAAGAGCTTCTTGAGAGCAGCCCTTCTGAGAAGAACTTGGGGATTGTGGTGGATGAGAAACTTAACATGAACCAGCAGTGTGCTCTTGCAGCTTGGAAGGCCAATGGTATCCAGGGCTCCATCAGAAGAGGGGTGGCCAGCAGGGACAGGGAGGTGATTGTCCCTGAAGGGACATACGTACAGGAGGGGAATCAACTTTTTTAAAAGGGTAGTCAATGGCAGGACAAAGGGGAATGGATTAAAGCTAAAGGAAGGAAAGTTTAAATTAGATATTAGGGGGAAGTTTTTTACAGAAAGAGTGGTGAGGTGCTGGAACAGGCTGCCCAGAGAGGTGGTGGATGCCCAGTCCCTGGAGGTGCTCAAGGCCAGGTTGGATGGGGCCCTGGGCAACCTTGTGTAGATCCAGGCCTGGAGGTTGCTGGGCCCTGCCTGTGGCAGGGGGGTTGGAACTCTATGATCCTTGGGGTGCCTTCCAACCCAGACCATTCTATGATTCCATGATTCTATGATTTGTTGCATTTGAAGTCTCTCACTGCTGAGTCTAAATTCTCAGCTAAAATAGGAAGACAGTGATCTTTTCTCTTTTTTTCTCTCTTTTTTTGAGGAAGCTCTTTGGTTCATTGAGTTCAGACTAAAAGTTCCACTAGCTTGGTGAGTTTTTCCCACCTTCCTTCCACACTGTCCTTAGGCTCCTTCACAGAACATTTTAGGTTTCATGGCAGATTCACCAAACCAAGAATGTGCTTTTCCAGTTATGTTATTATTCGTATCTTTAAATTTTATCTTAACCTCACCGTTTGACAGCTCTGCTGCCCTCCTGGAAACACATAAAGAGGACATCTTTATCTGCAGATATATGAATAATAACACGTTGTCGTGAACTGTTGTAAGTAACATTTATGGTGAGTAATAAAGGAATTTCATGCACTTTATAAAAAAAAAATCAGCCCATCTCTGTCAGCACATCACATCTGCATTGGCAGTTGTATTGCTTTTTAATAGTGCTGTTGTAGTTTTGCATGTCTGGGTTCTTGTGGAGGAGAGGACTGCAGGGGTGGTTTCTGCAAGAAGCAGCCAGAAGCTCTCTGCAGGCCCCACAGAGCAAACACCAGCCAGCTCAAGGCCAAAATCGTTGCTGACCAAGGCCGAGCCCATCAGTGACGGTCACAGCGCCTCTGGGAATCACATTTAAGAAGAAGGAAACTGCAGGCAGCTGCATTTTGTCACCAGAGAAGGGAGTGAGAAGATGTGAGAAATTGTACAGACACCAAGGCCGGGGAAGGGGGGGAGGAGGTGCCCCAGGTGCTGGAGAGAAAGATACCCCAGCAGGCTGTGGAGAAACCCACGGTGAAGCGGGTGTTCCCCCGCAGCCCATGGAAAAGAACAAGACCCCACCTGCAGCCCATGGAGAGGCCCCAGGTGGAGACATACAGGAGATGCTGTGACCCACATTGGAGCAAGCCCCTGCCAGCACTTGCAGCCCGTGGAAGGAGACAGAGACACAAAGATGAGTGAGAGAAAAATCCATGCTGGACCTCAGTTGTGCTGAGGGGGAGGCTTTTGACTCTGTGGGACCAGGCTGGAGCAGTCTGCGCCTGAGAGACAGAGAGAAATTCTATGATTCTTTGACTGCACCCCATAGCAGTGACCCACCCCAGGGCAGCTGGTGAAGAGCTGCAGCCCTGTGGGAAAGGACTTGTGTTGGGGAAGATCATGGACGACTGTCTCCTGTGGGTGGGACCCCATGGTGCAGTAGGTGAAGGGTATGAGGAATGCCCCCCCTGGTTAAGAAGGAAAACAGCTCGTGAGGAACTGACCAAAACCCCATTCCCCCAACCCATGCCCCTCCCTGTTGCCACAGTGGAGGGGGAAGAGGGGAGCAAATTCATGACTAAAGTGAAGCCTGTTAAGAAGGGACGGGTGGGGAGAGGTGCTTTAAGATCTGGTCACACTTCTCATTACCCCACTCTGGTGTCACTGGGTGTGCAGTGCAGTGTAATGAATTAGACAGTTTTCTTTCCTTTGTTCCCTGTTGAGTCTGTTCTGTCCATGACACTGCAGAATGATCTCTCCCTGTCTTTATCTCTACTCTTAAGCCTCTCAATATGTAGTTTCTTCCCTGTCCAGCTGAAAAAGGGAGGGATAGACTGACTTGGGTGGGCATCTGGTCTCCAGCCAGGCCCACATGACCACACTTTAAAAGACACTCTCATTTTGCCTGGAAGATCCAGGATAGCATAAAAATGCACCTGTGTTGGCTGCACAGAGCTTTTTTCCATGAGGCACTAATAAAGCCAGACCTGTAAAATCCAGAAAAGAAGGTGATGCCCAGCCCAATAACAGCCCAAGAAACTGACAGCCTCATGAAGCCAGCTACTCTCCTTTCTCCTCTACTTCTGCCATGATGCCAGGTAAGCACAGCTCAGCTCTGTCAGGCTTGGCAGTCAAGAAGTGTTTAGTCAGCCCTAAAGGAAGCTTTAGTTACTTGCTCTGAATTAGTTGTTGCTGTGGATGTGCTACTACAGGCACTTGAGCTGGGAGGAATTGTAGGAGTTTAGGTATGTTTATGTGAACTGCTGTGAATGTAATGTAAGCGTGTGTCCTTCAGATGGGGAACTTTAATCGTCATGGGAAGGCATCTGTTCCCTTGCTGGTGCGTGATGTTGGCCCAGGTACTTCCTGTGAAAGTGTCAGGTTTTCTCGTAAAGGTTAAAGAAAAGAGGGATAGAACAAGTAATATGTTGAATAAAAGTTTCTGTTATGCTTCGCTGCCTTATTCCTCATGGAGGAAGAGAGTGATGTGTATGCATGTCTGTGCTAGCTGGTCTGGAGTGTGTAGAAAGGATTGGAATTTTTTTGTTTGAAGAGGGCTAGTGACAGACTCATGTAAGTAACTATGAACTGTTGAGCACAGTGATTTTATTTTGATGTTGTGGTGTTGAAGTCTTAAAATTCAGCTTGTGTGGCTCTCTGCTATCTTGGATAGTGTGAAAGGTACCAAAGAGAGAAGATGCAAGGAAGGAGTATATTCTTGAAGGCATGAACTTGTTGGCCAAGAGTAAGGGTAGGACCATGAGCAGAACTGAGCAGGAAAAAAAAAAGGGGGTTGGTGGTAAAGAGGTTTGGGTAATATCACTGTGAGGTAGAATGTGCATCATTCCCTCCAGGCAGAGTGCTGAAAGGACCAGCCTAATGTAACAGGGCTGTGATCTTCCCAGGCTTTTGCACTAGACAGGTGGATAACTGAATGGAAAGGCTTAGCCCATTGACTGCAGCACTTCTAGCATGAAATTGTGATTTACTGCAGCTTCAGGGTTAGGTGTTCAAATTAAGAAATACCAGAACTAGTTACTCATTCAACTCTTAACTGCTCTTTCTTATATGGGATGAAGGTTACTTTCAGCCATTTTTCTGCATCAAAATATACAGTAACTCCAAATTTTTGCTGAGAAATACTATGGAGTTTATGAAAATCATCTGAATGAACAAACTTGTTCCAAATTCTCATTGACATAACCAAGTGATCCACCATCATTTGGAATACTGCCAAAAAGCAGAAAACTAAGACTTTAAGAAGCTTTACTCTCTGAGCATTCTTCTTCTTTGGGGTGTGGCATATAGCCAGCATTTAGGGGTATTTGACTAGTTTGGGTCACCTGTCCTGACAGCATCCTATCCCAGCTTCTGGTGAAAATTATCCTAGCCATACCCAGGACAAGTGTCTCCATGGTTTTGGTTTTCTTTAGAAAGGACCTCTTGTGACAAAATCTGTGTATATCCTCTGGTAGACGGTGTTTCCTTAAAAACAAAGTTTCCCCAAACCAATAAGATAAAAAGATCGAGCCACCAGGTTGCTTTTTCAGAAATCCAAGTGTGATTTGTGTAAAGATGGTGTGTCTATGAGAAAATGTTTCTGAGCTTGCTCAAAGGGTTTTGTTTGTACATGTTGCCTTCATGTACAGTTTCAGCTCATTATTTATTGGGAGTGGAAGATTGTAGCCCATGCTAGGAAAAATTATCTTTAAAGTGCTGCAGGTTAGTCCCTGTAAAATCTAACCTTGCAGTTTTGGTCAGTGTCTGCCTCACTCCAAAGAGAAGCACAAATGGCCTTTCTGCTGAGAGCGTCAGGCAGTGCTCTCTCACACTTCAGATTAAAACAGGTCTGTAAGTCTCTATAGATTTCTTCATGAGTGTCACCACTATTTTGTAGCACACCTTTGCCATCCGAACATGCATGGTGAGACTGAGCAAGATGGGCTTTTGTGACTCCAGTAGGGGATGGACATAACTGCAGACCTGCACTGTGCCTCCTTTCTGACAGGAAAGTTGTTGGGTGTCAACATCTCTCTCTCTATAAGCTTAACAATGGAAGACATCCTTTAATGCCTTTTGTAAGTATTTCTAGAAATCCAAGTACATAAGTAAAGATTTTTTTGTTGTTTCTTTGGGTGGGTTTTTGTTTTATTTTTGAGGTTTTGCAATTTGTTCTTTTTTCTTAATTTCAAAAGCCTAATTAGAAATACCTGCTCTGTAGTAGTACTATAGGTATGAGAGACCACAGAAGTGTAATTATGCAATATAATATGGATTTCTAATTGATTGGTAATTACCTCATGGGAAATCTTTTTCAGGAATCATTATCTCACAGGTCTTATATTGCCAGTGAAGATGATCACTTTCAAAACCAACCTGTTTGTGAGTATAATCTAGCTATGACAGTGCAGTATGAACTACAAAGACTCCTCTATCATTCTGGAAATGCAAAATTTGTTGAAATGCCAAGCCTATTCTTCTCTACACTTTAGTCTAAATTAGCAAGGTCTTAATCAGTTGGTTTATTCTGAATTTACTGGGAATTTTATTAGGAAAGTGGCAGTTAATTATTTTAACCCATTTGAAATGTATCTTCCCTATGGCTTCTTCTTTGAGAAGCATGTTTGCCACAAGGCTTTTTTTGCATGGTATACTTTTCCTTGAGCATGAATGGGTATCTTCAGTTTCAAAGTAACTCATTCATCTGTGACCTGTGTAACAAGCCCAGGCCACGGGGAAAACCAGGACAAAGATAGCCCGGCTTGTCTGAAAGAAGAAGGAAACACCAGCCAGGGAAAGCCATAATGTATTTACAGAAATGTTGTTGAATACCTCTTTCCCTTTCACATATCTGTTTATTTCCTGCTCATCTGCTCAAGTCCATCTGCAGAAAATTTACTAAAAATTAAAAAAAGGTAAGGGATCCACGAAAGACTGAGGTTTTCTCAATGCATTGCTAAGTACATATAGTATGACCAAGAATCAATTTTAGAAAGTAATTTATTGGTGTGATTTTATTGTAGTTTTGTGTCCTGTGAGTACTGGCATATCTGTCAAGCTAGATGGACTGTGTAATTAATGGTAAAGCTCCCTTTTGTGGTCCTTCAATTTTGTTCATACCTCAGAGATTGGCAGAGAAAGAGAAGCTGCTTTGCTATTAGCAAAGCTCTGTAATTTAGTAGCATTCATGGGAGAACTCTTGTGGATGTTGTCATGACAAATATGAGAAGAGACAGGAGGAAAAGACATATGTCTGGGTTTTGAAGAGGGGAAGGTAGGCTTGCAATGGCTTCCTCAGAAGTTTTGTAGATGTCATTTTCTCACTGAGTATATAGTCACCTGCTAATTTGTCTCCCAAGCCGTGGCTGTCTGAGCATGAAACAACCTGAAGGCTCTGGTTTGAAGGTCTCTTCACACTCCTTAACCCAGGTTTACCATCGTTGCAATGCATTCTCACAGCAAAATGTCTGCAAACTGGCAAAATATGCCAGAGTTTTTGCATCAACACTGAATACAGCAAAGAGAGCACACTTGACTGACATCCCTATCTCTCCTGTTCAGGGAACATGACTGCTCACAAACTCTCAGCCCATGGTCTTTTCACTAGTGAGGGACTAGAAAAAAAATAGGTGAGAGGTACAGCTGTTTACACATCTTTGTGTCTTCACAAGCTGCTTGGATAAAGAAATGGTCTCTTTTGCATTCAGACGAAATGCAAATCAGCAGCTACTCAAGCCCACACCTGAGAAAGATCTTATCCTTGCAGATCTTGTGTGGGACATGGCATGCTGCAGTGACATGCACAGCTAAGTTTTCCCTAGCACCCAAGAGTTTCTCTAGGCAGTACTGGTTTGTTTGCAGCTTGCCTAACTAACTCATTTGCTCCTAACAGCACAAAATAAATTTCTAAACCAAGTGAAAATCCTCTTTAATAACTCTGATTTAGAGGTGATGTGGTTTGTACTAACAGCTTGCTGCTATTGATCTTCCTAGCGGTCTGCACTTTTCTTCCGTCTCGTACTTGCACCATGACTTTCCTGCATATATCTGCCAGGTGCAGATTGAGTTGAAGTCAGCCTGCATTTTATGCAATAAACTCTGAAGAGATGTGACACCACCAGTTTTCTTCTGAGAAGCACAGTGCTTATCTAATAAACTGCACTATATAATGTGTGGCTATATATGCATTACTTGAGGTATATTTTATACATGTGTATGTGTCTATAATGTATATGTACTACATACATACTACACATAAGCGTTACAGTTCATACATATAATTTATATATGATGTGTATATCGCATATATGTGCCACCATGGCACTACCTCTGTTATTCATCCCTATAAGGTTGTTTTTTGTTCACTTAAGATTATTGCTTCTACTTTTGCAATAGCCATTTTTTCACCCTACTTACAGAGCACCTTCCTTCCCTGCAGCCTCACACCAGTCCCAGTTCCCTAATAGTAAACCAATTTTTCATGGTAATGACCTAATGATTTTAATACTGTTACTTGAGATAGGTGGCTTTATATGGAAAGTTCCCCTTCTGACTGCCTTCATCACATTTGCAAGAATTTATCAAACTCACTGTTGTTCAAATGGCGAAACTGCAGCTCAACATGTAGGTAAACATGTTAACTGTTGAACCAGAGCTGACTTGCTGCTACATCAGTAGCTTGTGGCGGGTTCATGGTGGCATGAAACCATGCAAAACCAGAAAGAGAAACTCACTTCTGAACAGTTACCTACAGTGTGAGTCCACAGAATGAGGGGGAAACCTCTCTGCACAACTCTGCTTATCCAAAGGCAGATTAGATGAGCAGGGCTGTGTCGTCGTCTCACCTTGTGCCACAGCAAAAGTGATGATAAGTGTCTGAGGAGGAATTTTTCTGCCCTTTGGAAACTAGTCCTGGCAGATCACTGCCAGCAGTACATAAGGACCCATGCCTGGCTCTCTGGAACAGACCTAGGCAGAGAAATGCCTCAGCTACTCAAAGGATGCTGTTTTAGGTCAGGATTAGGTAGGAAAACCAGTTATTTTCTGCAACAAACAGTAAGAAAAGTCTGAAACTACCTCCCAGCTGGAAAATGAGAAGGACCACAGAAGGCTCTTTTGTCTCCAGCTACCAAACGCAGGAACATGCAGTGTTGTCACAGCTGTGGGACACATGCCACTCAGAACAGAGCCTGTCTTGGGACAGGTTTGGCAGCTGTGACTCAAGAACACCAGTACAGGTGCACAGGGAAACCAGGTGTTCTCTAGGAAAGAAAAGTTTGCAAACAAGATTTGGGTAGTGTTTGCATCTCTTCAAGATTGGTATGCAGATATCCCTTGGTGTTCTTTGGATGACTATCTTGCCTGGTTACAACTGTTACTGTTTCAGCAAAAGCTCCCAACACTGTCCAGTAGGCATCTGGTCCTGGGATTCTCCAGTTGATCAGCCCTTTCAGCTTCAAATCAAGTTCTAAAGAGTACTCATCTCCAAAAGGCTCTTAAACACAGTCTCATCAACAGAATGACAGTCTAAATATCCTTAAGTCAGTAGAAAAGTAGCATCTCAGCTATTTTCATTCTAGTAAGGCAACAAAATCAGTTTTGAGACCAGATATTCTTGAGATCAGGTTCGAGAACACCTAAGGAACTTCAAGGTACACAAGTCGATGGGACTTGATGAAGTGCATCTGTGTGTCCTGCAGGAACTGGTGGGTGAAGTGGCCAAGCCCCTCTCCATCATAGAGAGGCCCTGGCAGTCTGGTGAAGCTCCCACTGACTGGAAAAGGGGAAAAATAACCTCCATTTTTAAAAAGGGGGAAAAGAAAGTCCCAGGGAACTACAGGCTGGTCAGTCTCACCTCTGTGCCTGGCAAGATCATGGAGCAGATTCTCCTGGTGACTATGCTCAGGCACACGGAGAACAAGGAGGTGACTGGTGACAGCCAACATGGGTTCACTAAGGGCAAATTGTGCCTGACATCTGGTAGTCTTTTATGATGGAGTGACAGAGATGGTGGATATGGGAAGGATGACAAACATCATCTTCCAGGATTTGTGCAAGGCATTCAATACTGTCCAGCATGACATCCTTGTCTCTAAATTGGACAGACATGGATCCAGCAGCTGGACCACTCAGTGGATAAGGAACTGGATGGATGGTTGCACTCACAGAGTTGTGGTCAATGGCTCAATGTCCACGTGGAGGTCTGTGACAAGTGGTATTCCTCAGGGGTCAGTACTGGGACTAGAACTGTTCTTTGTTGGTGACACGGACAGTGAGATCAAGTGCACCCTCAGCAAGTTTGCAGATGACACCAAGCTGAATGATGATGTTGACATGCTAGAGGAAAGGGATGCCATCCAGAGGGACCTTGACAGACTGGAGAGATGGGCCCATGTGAACTGCATGAAGTTCAGCAAGGCCAAGTGCAAAGTCCTGCATGTGGGTCAGCGCAGTCCCAAGCACAACTATGGGCTGGGCAGAGAATGGATTGAGAGCAGCCATGAGGAGAAGGACTCAGGTGTGCTGATCGATGACAAGCTCAACATGAGCCAGCAGTGTACACTATCAGCTCAGAAGGCCAACCATGTCCTGGACAGCATCAAGAACAGTGTGTTCAGCAGGTTGGGGCAGGTGATTCTGCTCTTGTGAGACCCCATGTGGAGTGCTGTGGGGTCCACACTGCAGCAAAAACATGCGTCTGTCGGAGCAAGTTCAAAGGAAGGCCACAAAGAAGTCAGGGGGCTGGACCACCTCTGCAAGGAAGACAGGCTGTGAGATTTGGGCTTGTTCAGATTAGAGAAGAGAAGGATTGGGGTAGCCTGAATTACAGCCTACCAATAGTTAAACGGATCCTGCAGGAAACCAGGAGAGGGACTGTTCAGCAGTGAGTGTGGACAAGGTATAATGGCTACAAGCTGAAAGAAATTATATGTTAGGAAGACATTCTCTACTCTGAGGGTAGTGAGGCCCTGGCACAAGTTGCCCTGAGACGTTGTGGAAGTCCCGTCCCTGGCAGTGTTCAAGGCCAGGTTGGATGGGGCTTTGGGCAAACTGGTCTAGTGAAGGTGTCCCTGTCCATGGCAGGGGAGTTGGAACTAGATGATCTCTGAGGTCCCTTCCAACCCAAACCAGTCTGTGATTCTATGAACGTAAGGAAAAGCATCAGTTTGTGGTATTTATGGTGAATGCAGTTCTTCATTCTGTGTACAGCAGAAGGTAAATCTTTAGCATCTTGTAAAATCCGAAGACACATCTTGAGTGTCTACATTCATTTCCCTCTTGCACTGTCCTTGAATAGTGAATGTAAGAAACTGAAAAAGGTTAGTTAAATTTATAGTAAATCTCATGTGCAGCTTTCACGTGCTAAGCACCAAGAAAACCTGGTTGCTGCTAGCTGTCTCTTCTACAATTTAAATGCTTCTGACTTCCTGCATGTCTCTGCTTTTTCTATGCATGCAGTGCGCAGCTGTGCCCTTCATGCTGCCTTTTCCCTGCTGCACGTTAATCATTTACCTGCCATGAGCAGGTCAACCATTACTTCTGTTTTCTCCCAACCCTCACAGACTTGCTTGATGATTCAAATTACCTTTGCTCCTGGAGTGCACAGAAGGTGAGGTTGCTTGCTCTCTTCACGGCGCTCCAAAGAGAGAAATAGCAGATGCTGTTGCTAACATTGTTGGCATCAAATGTTAGCTTGCATCTGGTAATTGTCTTTATTTTTTTTCCATTAATGACAACAGCCTTGTATTTTGAAGTCTGCAGGTGACCTACTTACTTTTTATTGTCATGCACCACAGTGCCCCATTTTGTCTCAGCCAAGGCAGCCCTATCAGGCATGGCAAAATAGATATTACAACACATGAGGGATATTAGTTGCTTGCTGAGCCGCATAGCCGCATCCCTCTGGACAAGTCAAGACTTATTAGTTTTGAGGCTCCCAAGGGCTCTATCTGAGCTGGGATGTTCAGGTTCATAAGGTCTGATTGTAGTTTTTCTTGGCTGGTGTCTTAGAAAAAAAAATGGGTTTGGGCCAAGAAATCAAAGAAAAGTCTCCAACTTCTGAAAATTAAGGGAGTGGGGTAACAGGGTGTTTTGTTTTGTCATTTTCCCCTCCTAGGTGAGACATACGGTATTGCTCAACGGATTATCATATTTCTACATATCCCTTTTGGCCAAACCCAGTGATCTTATTAAGATGCCCTTTCAAAAGCCCTAGGATTTCTTCACCTGTCATAATCCTAACAACTCCAACAGGTGTGTGAAGCAAATGAAAAAACCCAAGGTCTTTCTCCTAATCCCCAGCCTAATGAATTGCTCAGGGATGCGGAGTTTCTGCAGGATCTCTTACAGGTTACATTTCTCCATCCTCATCCCACCGCCTGTTTTTCAGCCTCTCATGATATTTCGACACTCCTAACAAGCTTTCCATGGTGGTTCTGCCTCTCGTGGTCTCAAGAGGTCTCGTTTGAGCTTCTTGCTACCCTCCAACTCAGAGGTCACTTCTGCACTTACACGTTGGCCATGTAATCATATCCCAAGCATCAGCTCCCAGTCCCTTCAACTTGTGTTTTCCGGCACATCATCAAAGGAGCTGGCCTCTTTACTTCGATTTGCCTTCAGACCCTCGACCGTTTCTGTCATTTCCCCGTGAACCGCCTCAAAAACTGCCTTCCGCAGCTTTCTGCGGGCTAAAGCACAGGCACACTGCAACGGAGCGCCTGCTCACTCGCCAGCAGTTCCCCACCACCCTTCTTTGTGCACCCTTCTCTAGATGGCAGCCTTTGGGGAGCGGCATCTTCGTCCTCCGCGGGCTCTAAGGGCGGGGGGGGGGGGGGGAGGACAGCCGCCTTTCGGGCTGAGGTGTGCCCTCAGCCCCTGGGCAAAGCTGACCAGTTCCGCTATCGGTTTTCAGACTTGAGAGTGACTGCGCCTCCCTGGCGCTGCCCTGAGCGATGCCCAGGTGCCACCGATCCCGGAGCGGCGTCGAGAGGCGAAGCGGCGCCGCCGCTCGCACCTCTCCGTGCTGTCAGAAAGCGCTGGCGAGAGCGAGCTCGGGGCGCCCGGCGCTGCCCCTGGACGCGGCAGCAGGGGATATCGCAACAGGTAGGAAACCAGTTGCCTTTCCCCTGCCCTCCGCCCCGGCGCACCCGGCCGCGGGGGGACGGCGCGGCCGCTCGACCCCCGCCGGCGATGTCGGAGGGCGCCCCAAACCCGCCCTCCCCCGCCACACACCCCCGCCTCTCGGGAGGGGGCGGGAGAGGCCGCGCCGGGGCCGGTGACGCAGTGCCTCCGGGGCGGCCGCGAGCGCGGGTGTGAGCGCGGCGGGGGGCGGCGCCGGAGCGGCGGGGGCCGGGCGGGGCGGGGCGGGGCCGGCCGCCCCCGCCCGAGCACTCTCCCGCCTGCCGCGCCGGGGTAGCCCGCCGTGCAGTCGGTGCTCGGCGGCTGTGGGGAGAGGTGGAGTTGCGCTGCTGCTGCGTGAGTGGTCCCGGCGGGAGCGGGGAACTTTGGGGAGCGGGGAACTTTGGGGAGCGGGGAACTTTGGGGAGCGGGGCGCCGGAGGTGCTGGGGGCTCGACGCTTCCCGGCCTGACGCCCGCCTGCGTGTCTCCGTGGCCGTGCGACGCGGCGTGGCCAGCGCGGGGGGCCGGGATGGTGTCGGGAAGGGGCGCCTCCGGCGTCTTTTCGCGGGGTCTCTCCCGCGTTTGTGCGCACGGGGCTGGGCGGGATGGGCCCCGGGGCTTCTCGGCTCCTCTCCCACAAAACTCCTCGGATATGCTCCCCTGCAAACCCCGGCTGTGCCCCGCTGCGCCTCCTCCGTCCCGGCTCCATCCTCTGCCGGCGCTCCAAAGCTGTAGGCAGCACCCGTGTACCTGTCCTTGTCTGCACCCCGCCGTGCCTTACCCCCCACCCGGCGCTGCCTGGCACCCAAACCCTCTGGCTGTGCCTCATAGTCTGTGGTGCCTGTCCCTTCGGGCCCCTGGCTATGCCCCGCACACTACTGACCTCATCTTCCTGTCTTGAAGAACAAGTCACACCAAGGATGAGGCATGGGCATAGACTCCACCTTGTGCAGAAGAGTGCATCAGGAATTCTAGTCTTGAAAAGTGCTTACCGCACCCCCCCCCACCCCCCCACCCCCCCCCTTCCCTCCCCCGCAGCCCCCACATACTCCAGAGAGAAGAGTTGTCCAGGCATTAAGGAATGGACATTAATTTCTCTGCAGGGGCAAAGGTTGGAGGCAGCCAGGGGAGAGGTGTGGCCCATGTGCTTGAGATGATGGTATTAAAATGTAGGGCTGGAGGGTTGATGTCTAGTCAGGGGTTGTCTAGCAAGTTGGAAGTTGGGTGGCTGTCTGGTTTGCTGTCTTCCTCCTCCTTGAAGACAGGTCTCTTCTGTGGCTGTGTGAAGCGGGCCTGTCCCTAAGGACTGGCAGCAGCAGCGAGGTCAAGAGCTGAGGGAGCAGGAGGGTGCTGGCATGTGTGGCTGATGCAGCTACATTGGACCAGTCTCTTGGACTTGTCCTTTGCAACCACGGGTACTGTGTGCATGATGTTTGAGTGTTGTATCTTTATGCATAATTTGTAAATATTTTTTAAGTATGTTGATGCTTGGACGCATTTTGGGCATTGCTGCTGCTAAGATAGAATTGGGTGGTGCTTGAAAAAGTGTAGTGAGGCTGCAGACCAACTTCTATTGATTTATTTGCTTTCTTGTGTAGGAAATCGAGATAGGTTAACTAAAGCTGTTTGGACAATCCAGAAACCTTACAGCTGTGTATGGATACCCTCTTCCTTTCTCCATTGTAACCCAGTCCTCCCCAGACCCGTGTGTAGGTCTGTACTGAACGCTGCCATGTGGGAGAAGTTTGAACGAGTTTTTCTGGTTGTTGGGAGCTGTCTGGGAACAGCGCGCTGCCTGGCTTATTCTGCTGCTCAGCATCTGGGGTGCTGCCCGGGAAGCACTCAGGCTGCCATGGAGCTGCCTCGAGTAGAGGTAGCATTGTTATTTATTGACCCAACACTGGGCAGCATGGATGTACCCTGAAAATGCTTCACTGGAATGGGAGCACTTGTGCTTACGTGTTTGCTTGAAGAAAAAATGCAAAGACTGAGGGTATGAAAATCTAGCCCAAAGTAGCTTAAAGTCTTCCTCAGCAGCACATCTGTTGCAAGTGTGGGGAATAATGCAACTTTAAGGTATATTACTACAGTGTGTCAATCAACTTTCTATTAACTGGTAGAGTGAGGCAGGTTATGGTACAGGAAGCAATATTCATGGAATGTGTTGAGAAAGACACTACAGATTAGTTAAGTAATACATGCCAAATGGGATTCAACTAGTTATGAATCTCACTGAATACCGTGAGAAACCTCTCCACTACTTGCATGCCATTAAAAGAACTAATCGGGTACATTTCTGTACCCTGACATGACTTGATGGCGTCTGCTAATTGTGCTCCTCTTGCCATGCTGGGTCCTTCCTGGCTTTGTTTCACGCTGCTGCAATAAACGGGAAACATATTTTTTTTTTTTTCCCTACCTTGGACTCCTGCTCTTCCTCTTGAGTCTCCTGCGCGGTGCTTCTGGTTTAGCCCTTATCTTATCTCTCCCTTCGGCCTGCCCCTATCCGGTTGCTTAACACGTGCAGGTATCTAGGGGTGTGGGCAGATGCGGAGTGAGGCAGAGGGGTAAGCAGCATGTGGGGTGAGCAGCGTGTGGGGCAGGCACGGGGGGCGCATGTGCGGTGGGGGATGTGGGAGGATGTTGCCTCTGTGCCGTGTTTAGGTGCAGGAGGTGGAAGGGAGCCAGGATCCCTTCCTCGGTCTTTGTTAGCTGCAGCTGCTTGTGAAATTGTGTTTGTCATGTTCTGGATCTAACCTGTCAGACTTAAGGTGGCATCTCTCCCTCCCTGCCTTGGCATGGCTGTCAGAGAATGCTACCCTGTAATTCTCCTGGCAAAGGCTGTTGTGGACATCCTGGTCTGCTCCAGATGAACTGAGATAGTATAGCTCCCGCCTATGGGTCAGACTAATCTCACTTGCTTTGTATGAAGTGGATTAAAGAATATTTGTAGAATATGGGTAGTAAAGCAATGGCACATAGGCAAGGGTGAATAGATGGGGTGGTATCATCTTCAGTCGCACAGAATGCCTTTATAAAAATAATTTTACAGCTCAGTACGCTTACTGACTTCAGTCTAGTGGGTGTCTGAAGCTTTAAGCTCCTTCCCAAAGCCTGGGTAGCTGGACAACTACAGACTGGATGGAGAATGGGTTGAGAGCAGCCCTGAGGAGAAGGACTTGGGGGTGCTGATCGAATATGAGCTGGCAGCTCAGAAGGCCAACTGTGTCCTGGGCTGCATCAGGAGCAGTGTGGTCAGCAGGTTGAGGGAGGCAATTCTGCCCCTTTATTCTGATCTGGTGAGACCCCACCTGGAGTGCTGTCTCCGGCTCTGGCGTTCCCAGTACAGCAAAGACTTGGACGTGTTGGAGCAAGTCCAGAGGAAGGCCACGAAGATGATCAGAGGGCTGGAGCACCTCTCAGAAGACAGTCTGAGAGAGTTGGGCTTGCTCAGTCTGGAGAAGACTCTGGGGACACCTGATAGCAGCCTGCCAGTACCTGAAGGGGACTACAGGAAAGATGGAGAGAGTCTGCTTACAGGGTATGAGGGTAATGGGTTTACACTAAAAAAGGGCAGATTTAGATTAGATGTTAGGAAGAAATTCTTCCCTGTGAAGCGATGAGACCCTGGCACAGGCTGCCCAGAGAAGCTGTGGCTGCCCCCTCCCTGGCAGTGTTCAAGGCCAGGTTGGATGGGGCTTTGGGCAGCCTGGGCTAGTGGAGGGTGTCCCTTCCTATGGTAGGGGGTTGGAATGAGATTGTCTTTAAGGTACCTTCCAAGCCAAAATTCTGTGTAGCAGTTCAGTGGGTTTTTTTCCATCCTTCTTTTACTTAGTTGAAATCACAAAAGTAAAAAGTCATTTCAGCTGAAATTAAATATGTAAATTTATGCTGATGGGAGACACCAGAGCATCTCAGGTGCCTCTTGTTTTTTTGACCTTTGTTTGGTTTCCAGGTTCCATTGAACTGGAAATGTTAGATAGTTTGGAGGGTTTTTTGTCTCTCTCTACTATATTCATGTAGTAAAATGCTTTTCATATGTTAACATTACACTAAACATTTTATCTCTGAAGATGTTGACTAGAAAAGTCCTATAGATGGCTCATAAAATGAGTAATGTGAGAAGACTAGAGAGTTTAGAGCATTACAAGTTTAAAAGTGTCTTGGTTGTTATGGTGGGTTGACCCAGGCTGGAGGCCAGGTGTCCCCTAAAGCCACTCTGGCTTCCAACCTCAGCTGGACAGTGGGGAGAAAACATAACGGTGGGTTGAGCTAAGGGCAGGGAGGGATCACTCACTAGTTACTGTTTGACAGCAAAACAGACTCCACTTAGGGAAATTAATGTAATTTATTATGCAACAAAGCAGAGTAGGACAATGAGAAATAAACCCAAATCTTAAATCACTTTCCCTCACCCCTCCCTTCTTCCCAGGATCAACTTTATTTGTGATTCCTCCTCACCCTCATTCCAGCAGCACAGGGGAATGGGGAATGGGGATTGTGGTGAGTTCGTCTCACTTTGTCCTGCTGCTCCTTCCCTCCTCAGGGAGAGGACTCCTCACATTCTTTCCCTGCTCCAGTGTGGGGTCCCTCCCACTGGAGACAGTCCTCCACCAACTTCTCCAATGTGAGCCCTTCCCATGGGCTGCAGTTCTTCAGCAACTGCTCCAGCATGGGTACCTTCCATGGGGTGCTGACCTTCGGGACCAGACAGCTCCAGAGTGGATCCCCCATGGGGTCACAAGTCCTGTGAGCAAACCTGCTCCAGCTGGGCTCCTCTCTCCTTGGGGCCACAGGTCCTGCCAGGAGCCTGCTACAGCGTGGGCTTCCCATGGGGTCACAGTTTCCTTTGGGTGCCTCCACCTGTCCCATTATGGGGTCCTTTCATGGGCTGCAGATGGATATCTGATCCACCATGGATCTCCATGGTCTGCAGGGGGACAGCCTGCCTCGCCATGGTCTTCTTCAGGGGATGCAGAGTAATCTGTTCACTGTCTGCAGAGTTGTTCCTTTCACATCTTCTCACTCCTCTTTAGCTGCAAAAACTACTCTGTGGGTTTTCTGTTGTTGTTCTTGTTTTGTTCTGTTTGAATGCTTGGTTTTGTTTGGGTTTTGTGCCTTTTTTTTTTAAATTTTTTCCTCCTTCTTAACTATGTTACCCCAGGGGCAGTGCCACGGTGGCTGATGGGCTTGGCATTGGCCAGCAATGGGTCCATCTTGGAGCTGGCTGGGGTTGGCTCTCACAGAAGCCACTTCTGCAGCTTGCCCTTGCTACCAAAACCTTGCCACGCAAACCCAGTACAGCTGTTACCTTTGGCTCTGGATGGAAATCTGAAAAACTGGATTTCAGTAGTATTTTTAACTTTGAAATCTGAAAACTTCGAACGTTCTGTGATTTTAAACTTTGAAATCCCAAGCTTATGCACAAAACTGTTCTCTTAAAAAACACTTGTGTAGCATACACAGCCTAAAGTAAGCTCTGGGTTCCAGCTGCAGAGTGGCACAGATGTCACAAGGACAAATATAGGTGTCAGTAAAGTCTATGAATCATCTTATTTGCCAGGAGCAATGGTATTCAGATTGCCCTTCTTAACTATGTCAGGGCTGTATGACTCGTCATGCTGAAAGCAGGGAACACTCACTCTTATCTCTGCTCCACTCATGATACCACACTTAATGTTGTAGTTTCACCAGCATTTCTTTAATCCCAAGTGTTTCTGCCCTTGTGTTGCATTTCTGTTCTGGTATAACCCTTTGTGAGTGATGGTACACCCAGGAACTTCTCTGGGTTTCTTCCTCTGCAAGGCTGTCTCTCCAGCCCTCCCAACCTATTTTTTTATGCATCCAGACAAATGGTTGTTCCAGCACAAGTCAGGGGGTGACACAGGAGCAGGTATGAGTAATGGGAGGAGATGCTGGTTAAAATGATATTACTAATATTAAAAGTGCACTTATAATTGCAAACTTACCCTGTATAAATGGTCAGACTTGCTCTGCTTTGAGCAGGCTTTGCTCAAGAGAAGCTGCTACAAGCAGCTTCGTAAATTCCTCCTGCTTGCTGCCTGCATTTGTTTAACTGTATTGTGAATTCTTTGTGGCTTGGATTATCTTTTATACTGATATGGTGCCTTGCACGGTGGGCCCTGTGCCTGGAGCCTCTATTCAAAGCCTTTGGTTTTTCTTTCTTTTCCTGTTTTTTTTTTTTTTTTTTTTTAAAGCAGTAGTACCTCTCCATGTGTATGTGAATATGAACATATCTTTGTACGGTGCACTGCAAAGCCCTGGACAAAGGAATAGTATGTACAGTAAAAAAGAATTGTCTACAGGCATCGCCTGGACTGGAGCTCAAGAGAACCTCCTATGCCAGTGACAGTGTTCTGGGTTTATGGGTATGTCTGAGACAAAAATATAGCTTGCTAAGAATAACTATTCCTTTTATTCTTTGTTTCCTAACAAAAGGGGACAACTCTTGCTGGACTCAGAAATACAAAGATCAGTTTGTTGAATTGGAAATAATTTGCATTGTATCGTCAGTCCTGAAATGGCTTAAAACAAAGTCACAAAAACCTAATTCAGTGCTTCTCTGTATGGTTTTAGAGTACGGGTACAGTTCATGTTTGTACTGTGCCCTTTTTTTCAGGAAAGCTATTTGAAGTGAGAAGTAGGTTGTTTTTATTTTTTTTAATTGTGTTTTGTCCCATCTGTTAAAAAGTAAAGAGCCTGGAAGTCCTCAGCAGGAGTTGAAGCCAATGGTTTTTTGAAGTTCACCTGAGCAGAGTGCAAGGTGGATGGGAAGGAAAAACTTCTTGGTTTGGAAATGTTGTCACTGATTAGAAAAGATCTTTTGGGAGTGGGGGAAGTGTTTCTGTTTAGTTGAATTTTAAAATACAATATTTGTCAAAAATATATATATGTTTATATTGTAAATATTTAAAATGTTTTCTTTTTATAGTAATGAAAAGACATTGGCTGAAGCCTCGAGAGTATCAGGGTTATTGGTCAAAAGTGTTCATTTATTCTGTTACGTAAATACTGTGGTATTTATTTACAATGTGGCATTACAAATAGAAAGGGGTGGGCAACATGGAAATGCCTATAGTCTTTTCAGAGAAGTAGTAGTTGGCAATGCTGCCTTCTCCTGTAAAGGTGAACTTGACTTAGATTCAGGTATGCTACAAGTGAATAGTATATTTTACAGTATTTGCATTTTAACATCCATGACAATACCTCTACTGTTTGCTCAGACATACAGTTGGAAATGTCTGGACTAAATTAATTTTTTTAATCACTTTTGCAGTCAGAGTTCTGTGCCTTGTCTTTTCAGTACTGAAATAAAAAGATTCCTTTTGAAACCTTAGCCCTACAGAATGGGTCTGACCAGCGTAATGAAGTTACTGTAATGTGCTGTGGAAGTGCCCTGTCCACATTTGTCTCTTGTGACTGAGATGTGTAGAAGGCGCTCTGTACAAAGGCCAAGAGGCTGATGGAGTAGGTTCAGTGTTCGCTGTCACCTTTGAAGTTAAACCTTTCACAAAACTACTTGAGCTGTGTTCCTCAGAAGTACTTTGTTGCAGACATTAATCCTCTGGGTCACATCCGTTATCAATGTTGTGCCAGCAACGTGGTTTCTGTAGCATCTTTTTTGTTCTCCACTGAGTTCTGTTGCTGGTCTGGTGGAGTTTGTTTTTAAGTGAGCAAGTAAGAAAACTGTATGGTAAGGCTGTAAAGAGCTCTATGCATAGCGCTGGTGTTCAGGAAAATCACTGATTTTAACTTCTAACCATGAACATGACAAATTTCGGAGAAGGGAGAGGGTTTGGGGGAGAGACTGGAAAACAGAAGAGCCTTTAGAGCTCTCTGTGCCTTCCTTCAGCAAGTCCATAGTAAGTGTTTGAAATTCTACAGGGTGGAAAAATCTCTCAGCTGAATTTCAGATAATCCTGAAACTGCTCCTCACAAACTGAAGTGATCCACATGGTCAGTTAGGGAAACTTATCTGAAAAGCATGGGCCGGATCATGCCAAGTTGTGGTTTGATCTGGAGTTTTCTCTCAGTCTGATGAAATGAGGCGGCCTCTGTATTTTTGAACTTTTAAAAGTGTGGCATGGAAAATTGCCTGTGGAGTTGTGGAGATTGTGCAATTTAGTGTTCTTGCTTTTATCCTGTAGAGAGTTTACATGTATCCTTGTGAGGTGTGCTCGCATGTGGTTGGTTGCTTTCATCCAAGCTGCTGGAGCATCAGACAAGAATCTAGACAGACTTTTGTGACAGGCAAAGGAGCTGCTTTCACAGATGGTGAAATTATATGACCTTGGCTCGCTTGTTGAGACAACAGCAATGCGAAGAGGTCCAGACCTCCATTTCAGTGTGTGGGAAAGCATTGTGCTTTTTGGATAAAGTCTGTTGGGTGAACCTGCAGCCATGTAGTGTGTATGGAATACAGTGAGTGTGGGTGAAAACAAATTCCTTGGTCTGACTGTGGAGAGTAAAATCCTCCTGAAGCAAGGTGGAAGAAGAAACCTGCTGGACTGATGACAGCTGTGGTGTTGCTTTAGGTTTGGAAAGTGGTGTGTGGCCTGGTAGTTTTGCATAGTGACTGGAATATGGAACTGGTACCCAGCACTCTGGTTTTGTTCACAGAGTGTCAGTGCTATCTGGTGAAAAAGGCACCCCTTTTTCTCTGGTGGCTGAGTGCTCCATTCAAAGAGTGAACCAAATACACTGACCTCTTCTGCAAAGCACTGAAACCTGTATGTGAAAAATTATATCTAAGGGTTTTTTTTCAGAACTTAAATGTGTAGTTATATATATAAGCCTAATCTTTTTTTGTACTGGAGACAGTCCATTTTTCTTCTCTCTTACTGCTGTTGCATGCTGAGTAGACTATTAGACACTTGTCTGTTTCTTGTATACTGGTGTTTTACAGGAACATTAGTATTAGGCTGAGTACTCTGCTGCTTGCCAAGCTTCTGCACTGGAAGTATTATTGTCTCCTGTGTTATTCTGATGTGGCACATCCATTGCCTAATGTACTTTGATGGGATACAATTTTTTTTCAGCTATTTGTATTTGGCAATATTTCAGGGTCTGAAAGAAGAAAGAAAAAAAAAAAAAAGAAAGTGCAGTTGACTCTGCCAGATGTAGCTGGTTTGTCCCTACTCACTGTTTGGCTGAACTGATCTATTTTAAACTGTAGAGATGTCTTTGTGGTCCTGGGTGGTCTCTGAATGCTTGGAAAACTGGTTAAAACTACATTCTACTGTAGTAGCGGAGAATACTGATAGAAAGTGGAAAATCTTTATAACATACAGGTTTGTGATTAAACTTGTATATTAATGTCATGTTTGATTCTGTTCTTCTGAAGTTATTGTTAGGTGTGTTTAAGATGATTTTAAAAAGCTCTATTGTTACAAACTCACAGCCTGCATAACGCTGCTTTCATTATTTTGCACTTTCAGAAAGCTCAAGAACAGTGAATAAGACTTAAAACTTCCTTTTAGGTAAGGAACTAAGGTCAAGGTAACTAGATCTGGAAGGGGAAGTAGATCTTCAAAAAAAGCTGTGTAATGTCCTAAATATATTTTGGTCATAACATTAGCCTCAACTTTGCATTTTACATTAGGCAAACTCCTGCATGTTGATTGCTTGGAAATTGAACAAAGAACTGATATATTTTTTAAAGTTGGATTTTTATAACAAGATCAGGTTTAAAAAAGCTTATAAGACACTTTTCCTGATCAAGCCAGTTAATGTTTTTATTTTCATGGAAGCTTTTGAGGTTAGGTTGTCATCTGAATACCGTCCTGTGTAACATTACTTTGCCCTGGGAGCAACTTTTTTATTTTGTCACTCAGGCAGTAAAATGCTCTGAGTGACCTTGACTGGATGTTTCCTCTTGTGGTTGTCGGCAGCTAGGAATGTTCCTATTCCATACTGTTTGTTGAGCCCTGACCCTCAGGGGTTTCACAGGAACCCGTTCAATTCCCATACTTCTGTAGCCCTTAGAGAAGGGTACCTGCACAGCAAGTGGAAAATAATGTTTCTGTAACTTCCATTAGTGCTGAGTCAAAGCAAAGATGCTCCCATTCTTGTGTTCATGCTGCAGGTCCCAACCTCGGTCAAGCTGGATCATCCTCCAAGGGGTGCAGTTGCCTCAAAAGGGGAGGGTGCTGTGGAAAGTTATTGACCATGAAGTAGTGTAGATGGCATTCTGGATGGCTTGAGTGGTACCAAAAAGCTTACTCAGATTTAAAACAGAATCAAATGCATTTGAATCAATTTACATGCATTCATCTCTGTACTCAAAGTATAAGCGCAGTGCACCCTTGAGAAGTGGCTTTGAGCACAGGATGAGTCTGCAGGGTCACTTCCTCCAGCTGTCCCTAATGTTCAGACAACTCCTTTCCTCTGTGATACCTCCTTTGGGTACAGAGCACAACAGGCACTTCGTGGGAAACATTTGGCTCTTCCACCTCACCTCCATTTCTGAAACTATTTCACTTCTGCAGTCACCTCGTTGAAGGATAAAATAATTCTCTTTTTTTTTTAAAGTAGAGATTTTTGGGCTGTGGGAGAAAACACAGGAGTGTCAGGAGAAATCAGAAGTCTGCTCATATTCTTACTGCTCTGCTTAGTTGTTGTGGCTGTGACGCTTTGTTCTCCAGATGATGGTATAGCGTATCTTCCTGGGTTGCCTGACACTAGTACTCATGGGTGTGTTTTTTAGTGATGTTGAAGAATAGGGACTTAAACATCAACAGAAACAACCCCAAACCTAAAACTTTTGTATCTCATTGGGTATTCCTCAGTGATCTGAAACCTCCTGCTGCAGCTGTACAAATTACCAGCTCTGTGTGGAAAGATTTAGGCATACGGCAGTGTCGTAGCTTCCTGTACTCCAAAAAGCACATTCACAACAACAGTTGATTTGCCAAGACTGAACACAGGAGCAGCAGCATTTTGTTTTTGGTGATATGGTCAGTGTGCTTCCTTGGGTAGGAGGGGGAGTGCTCTGAAAAACACTTTGCACAGATTTCCTTTAAAATGGCTTTTGTCACCCCAAATTTCTACCATCACCTCCCCAAAGTTCAGGTGGCGCTGTGTGGGTCGTTGCAGAAGGTGCGGGGCTGGCTACAGATTTCTTTTGAAAGAGACTCCAAGAGAGGGTGCAGTTGCTGATGTTTACAGAGCTCAAGAGCATATCCGCTATGCTGGATGATAGCTTCGGAAAGGAGGGGAGGGAAGGGATGGTGTCAGTTCTAGGTCAGTTGCCTTCAAAATTTATGCCTGCCTAATGCAAGGCAAGCAAAATCGGAGCAGAAGGAATGCGTTATTTTGCTGCCTAGGATATCGGCCTAGGACCCGGAGAGTGGGTAGGCTGAGCGAGTGCAAGGCGGTGAGAAACAATGGTGAAGAAACTGGCCTGTGTCAGCATGAGAGAGTGGTGTGGGAGCAGGTTGGCTTTTGTAAAGTGCTGTGTCTAAGAATGAAAAAAATAACGTGTTGCAACTCCACACCGGTGTTATCAGTGTTACTAATACTCTGAACCCAATGAGATTACAGCAGGTGCAATAAAAGTTCCATAAAATGGCAGTCAGTGACTTTGCAACGTCTTTTTGCCACGGCAACTGCAGTTACAGCAGCTGACTTGAATGCATGCTGTAGAAAAAATACTTCTTCCTTTGGTAATGAGGAATACTTTTCAGGTTGCTTGCTCACCTCTTCTTTCTCGAGATTAATGTTGTGTTCTTGAGGTAATTATGTATCTATATGTATAACTATAACTATAACTATATATATATATATATATATAAAATCTCCCCTTACTGCGAAACTCCTTTCTGCTGTATTGTCGTGTTACAAACAACAGACCTGCGTGCTTCTCTTTGTCTACCACGTGGAAATTTGTAGTCTAATTTTTCAGTATTTATTTTTCATTAGTGCTGACTAGCTGCAGGTGCAATCTCATCAATTACTTTGTTACAAGATAGATGTCTTTGGAAATAAGGTGGCGTGTCTGCTTTTTGTTCCATTGGTATTGGCTAGATTAGCAAGATTTACCAGTGTAACAGGTCCTGTTCTCATTTGTTGTAAGGAATCTTCTCTGGAAACTGAAGTCTAGTTCTGCTTTTCTCTTTTTGTTTAGTTTTCATGGAGTGCCTCCCACTGTGACTATTTAATGACCATTTACGTCATTGCTCTGTTAAGTGATGGGTAAACACAAACTAAGTTCTTTTTGGGTCCTGGGTAGCAAACTGCTTCTATTGTAATAAATTGGATGAATGAGATTTTCATACGCAGTTAACTCATATGACTTAACTGTTAATGAGGATAAATGATGTGATGGAGCCAACTTAATTGCTCACCTTGCTGTTAAAGGAAGGGGACGGTCTCACTCATGTTCCACCTTATATTTTTACATGAGTAACTTTCATCAAGCAGGTGGATGCAAGCGATAGTGCTCAAAACAGAGTCAATTCTATGCCATCCTACCTGAAGGTTCAAGAATGATACAGTCTTTGGGTGGCGGAATCATAGGAGAGGAGGATGGTGGTTTGAGACTGATGGCAAATCTTTGTAACGTTAGCCGAGTCTGTTTTGCTTTCAGCCTGCCTTTTGTCAGGTACATTGGTAAAACGTTGCTAACTGATAAGAGGATGTTCTTACCTCATTCCATATGCTTCACCGTGTCAAGTAGAAAGTTGGAAAACTCTTACCAAAGCATTCAAATAACTACAGTGTCTACTCCAAGCAAGCAATCTTCATCACCACAATGAGAGGAAAATAAATGTAACTGGTCCTATTTTGTGGATGTGTCCGCAAAGCCCCTTCATTTTAGTCTTATAAAATGCAAACTTTTGATGTGATCGTGTATCTTTTGTCCCTTTCAAAGTATTTAGCTAGCACTTGCACTCCCTATACCTTTTTAGAGCTTACCTATAAATTATCTTAAAAACAGTGTTTTTAACCTCCTATGGAGGTTAAAAAAACAGACTGAGTTGTCTTTGCAGTGCAGATAAATACCACTCCTTACTCCTTTAGCTCTAGTTAAGTACAGTTTTATGTTCTGGCTTACTTGGCCACTGATGATGTGCATGCACTTTAGAAACACCATGACTGTAAATAATTCTACCATATATTGATCAGAACTGTCCCTACTGTAGAGGAAAAGACCAGAGTGGGTAAAAGCTAAGAATATTACCAAGATGTGGGCTTGTAGAGGAGCGAGTGGGAAGCTCTGGGTATGACTTGGCATGACTGCAAAGTGTGATTGAAAATACTAGATTGTATTACTGCTGTCTAGCCCCTGGTCCTTGTTTTGTGAAAGCATGTTAAAAGTGACCCAAAGCTTGGTTGATCTGGTCTTGAAAGAAAAATTGAAATGCAGCAGAAAGTTTTCTAATGACATAATTAGCAAGGAGGAAAAGGAGAAGCTGTTAAGTCCTTTGGGTAAGGAGGAGGTTAACCGGATTTGGATATGGCCCAATTACTAAACCAATACTTTTTCAAAGGCCTTTGATAAGGGTAAAGACACATCATCATCAAATGGAAGTGAGGGTGCATTAATAACTGTAATTACATTATAGGTGAATCTTGTTTTGACTTATAGGTGAAAGTTGTCATGCAACGTGTGCCATACTCACCATGTAGGCAGGGCTAGATGATGCTGTGAGCTGATGTCACTAGGCCAGACTCAAACTTAAAGGAGCCTGGTGCATGTCATGCATTGAGGGACCAATTGAGAAGAGTTTCTGTCCTAAGATGGGTGCAGGAGCCACTCACCACAGTGAAGGAGTAGGTGGGTGAAACTAGCTGGCTGCAGGACAGCTGACATGTGAATGCTCAAGTAAAGTTTTTGGTAAGGGCAAGGGCTCACTGATAACAAGTTCAGATTCTAGGAGCTTTCTCCCCTGGGTGTTTTTTGCCTTTCTCTAAAACATTGGGAATGTGGGGAGAGAAAACTAAGGAAGACACCATGGACATCAGTGTATTTGCTTCCCAAGTGAAACTGGGAATCTTTTCAGAGGCTTGCTCAGTCTTTCTCGTGCTTGAGTTAAACTGGTAACTGGGTTCAGACTTGTAAAGAAACTTCCTTCCAGGCTATGATTACAGGGACTCTTTGGGCTTGATGTGTCTTTGTATGTGATGTGCTTTATTAGTCCCTAGGATCACTTTCACATGCATCATTGCAATTCCAGGTGATGCGTTTAAGATACTTAAAACAGTGATGATACCAGATCCTTTCCTGCCCTATTGTAGCATGTAATTTGTGTGGCTTTGGTTCTTGTGTTGTAGTGTGTTCCTACTGGCTTGTGAGGAAGAGTGATGACTTGCTAAGGCGCGGTGTGTGAATTTGACTATGGATCTAGTACATGATTGCCTACGAGTGTGCAGGACTGGACATGATAATCCTGTGTCCTCCCTACATGATTTCACTATCAGCTTCAAGGGATCTATGACAGGGCGGCTACTCCCACCGTTCTCCCTGCCTGTGGCATCCCAGTTTGTGTGTCTCAATGTTTCCTTTGCACAGACCTGTTCAGCCTTTCAGGTCTGAGTTGTCTGGAAAATAACTTTTTTTTTTTTTTTTTTTTTTTTTGTTTCCTTCTCAAAAGTCTATCAGTTGGGTAAATGAACTGCTGTCCATCTGCAGTGATGCTGCGGGACTGCACACTGGGGCTTCCCCATCCAGCTGTCCCCAGCGACAGGATCAGTGTACGTGGACCAGGAGAATGGCCATCTGTTTCTGGCTGGGAGTTGGGCGTAAAACTGGGCTATATCCCCAAAGTAGTTCCCATAGGAAGGGGCTCTAATGTGACTGTTACCAGAGTTCAGCCTTGCTGCGTAGCCTGTATCAGTTCTTTTAACAATTTATAGGCAGGTGTGGAAGGAAATATAAATTGGTCTTTATTTTACGCAACATTAGAATGGAAAATCCATTAGTCTGGCAGAAAACCAATCTGAAGTGTGATTGAAACAAAACATATTTTCACTAGTTCTGCTGCTCACAGACTACTTGATTCAGGTAGGTGAACGGCAGATTTGACGATAGCTTGAAAAGCAAAGCATTAACTAAAAAGGTACCGTGTAAATAATTCATTAGGGGTGACTACACAGGGTAAGAATTAGATCTCTTATGGAACACTGCCAATGGGGAATTTTACAAGTAGGCGTTCTAATACAGTTTCTAAACCTCTTTCATCTGTTTTTAGGATGTCCACTTTTTTAAAAGGAATTTTTATTTGTTTTGAATTTTTCTATTATATCCCCAATGTCTACTCTAAAATGTTCCTGTGGAGATTGCTGATGCACTCTAAGGAGTTAGGATTTCCATTTTAAAATGGACTGGCTTGAAAGACAAAGTTTGAAATTTAATCAAAGTAACAACTAATGCATCTCTCAAAACGTGGAAACTTCTCCAAGTATCCCTGTAGTATAGACTTCTGTCACTCCCTAGCACAGAACTGCCATCTAACAGGAACACACTTTACAGGCAATATTATGAAAAAGAAAGGGCCGCCTAATGCCTAGCAGGATGTAACCAACTTGCCCGTGAGATTCATCTTTCAAAAAATGGGTTGGGTGGCTGAGAGAAGGCGTAAAGGATGGGGAAGGTGATGGAAACTCCTCTTGGGGAAATACGTAACAACAGGCGACACCTGGCTAAAGTTTTAAACTTTGTTGCAGAATATAGGTGAGTAATTCGTCTAATGTAATAGGCAGTTTGTATTTGTTTGCCATGAGGCATAAGGGAGTAATGCAGTTAAAATAACTGCAATTATGTAAGCACACAGCCTTGGGAAATAGGAAGGGCAGAGCTGGTATTTCCCAGGTAAAGCCTAAGATAGCATCTGTGAAACATCTTGATTTAATTACCTTCTGAACTTCAAGAGCAGAGTTGACAACAGTACACCAAGTGATTCTGAAACATGAAAGTTTCATAATTGTGCCTGAATATGTAAGCCAGTATTACTGTCATTTCTTAAGCTATCATTTTGAAATCAGATTTGCGTGGGTCCGTGCTTTCTACAGGCTCTCCCTGTCTTCCTGCAAGCTCTTCAGGGTGGAGGGTCGCTCATCATCATGTGCTTGCTAGGCCAGGGGATGATACTCCAGAACCTTTACGTTTTGGATCTACCTTGGGTGGAAATTATCCATCTGGATTTTGCCCTTTATTGTATTTTTTTCCAGTCTTTCACTAAGAGGTACCCGTAAAAGTCTCATGTCTGCTTGCTAATAATTAGCTTTGCTCTCTACAGCAAATTCTTAAGGGTTTTAACAAGTTTTAGAATTTGTTTTCTGGAGTGACAGAGCTTACATTAGATTTTCATGTTGCTCTGCTTTCTGTCAAATTCTTTTGTTTGTTTTGTTCAGTAGTCATCAACATAAAATACTTATCAAGATTTGCTTCTAAATAGTAATTTTACATGTTTTAACATAAAAACTATGCAGGGGGGAATTAATGAGCATTAAGAATGACAAATATTTCTCATGTGGGCTAAACAAAGGAATGTAAGAAACTTCTCGTTCATATTTAAAAATAAGGAATGTTGGAGGCATACCAGTAATTCCCATTACAAGAATCACTAATAGTTTTGTGTGCTAACAAAACTTGAGTACTTCCAACAACATATTACCTACCACTTGTCATCATGAGGCATTCTCATATGGCTTGACCTGGTATTTGTGGTGTTTTTAGCTGGTGAAAAAGATCTTATCAGCTACACTTGTTTCTCCAAAGAAAGGTAATGGTCCAACTTGAAATGGGTTCTGCCAAGCCTGGTGCTTTAACTTGGCTGCAGTTCCTGGGCTTTTTCAGCTGTCTGCTGAGCTGCAGGGGACCAGAGGCCAGCAAATGGCTTTGCTCTTTAAACACAGCCCCTTTTCCTCCTTTGCTTCACTTACACCCCCTATTTTTATAGCTGTGAAGACACATTTGTTTAAACATGCCTTCAGAAATAATATTAATACAGCTGGCCTGAACCTAGGTGCACAATATTACTTCCATCGACATTTTTAAATAGAAAGGGGGGGGGAAAAGAAAGAAAAGCAGTGCTTATTCCTTTGTAAGAGCTCAGTACCTCACATGTGTTTTTGAGGTGACTTCAGTGCTTGTTTTCCAAATGCGCATGCTTGAGAGGACTGCCTCTATGCTCTTTAGAACTTTGCAAGCTGGATAGACTGAACTTACAGGACTTAATTTTTTAAAAATGTTTACATAAATTGCTTCCTATATGTCATTTAAAACAACCTAATTTTGAAAATGAGTCTGCATGTGTGACTTTTCTAATTTTTGGGACAGTTTAATACAATATAGACACACAAGGAAATTCTCTACTGTTAGTGCATTTTAATTGCATTTTTAATTCTGCTACAAGCAGAAACTGGAACATTGGAAATAAAAATGCTGATGTACTGATTCTGTAAGTACATCAGCAGGTATGTAAAGTAAATATATTTATCTCCCGCCCCCCACTCAACTGTGGCTCTACAAATGCTTAATGTGCAGATGTGTTTACAGCAGGAAGAACTAAAGCTGTGTATTTAACAAATTACCTTCTCTGCCCCCAAGTCTTTGTTCCTTCAGGTGAAATATTTTCAGCCTCACACACAGAGGATAAGTTCTGTAGACTTAAAGACTGCTACATGTTATGGAAGAAGATATGATGGTCAATGTGTTATCCATTTATTTCTTAACAATGCAGTTAATGGTAAAAAAGCAGTCTTTTTTTTTTTTCTTTTTTTTCTGAAGCAAGAGCTAGTTGTTTATCTTGTGTGTGGATATGTGTAGTTTTTTACTCTTCTTAAAAAAAAAAAAAGAAGCCTTGGTTATTTTATTTTCCAGTATGCATGAATTTGTGTATGAAAAAAGCATAACTGGACAAGACAAAATACCTTCTGTGCTGACATTAACCCTAGTTGTAGGTTGTTAACAAACAAAAAATCCTGAAAAATGTAACTATGCAAGGAAAAGTAGGTAGCTTGTTAAGAAAATAAGTAGAATTGTAAAGCACATTGAAATAAAGTAGTAGCATCATATAGGAAAGTTGATTCTAAGTAAGTCCTTTGACCGTAGAAAAGTTCTGAACACCCTTGTTTTTCTTGCAGACATTATTCCTACTCCTAAAATAATTAGTTTTAATTTATTGTACTTACCTTCAGGTTCACGGTAATAGATCATCCGGTATGTCTGTGTCATGAGGCTGTGGCAGCGCTCTGGCTGGTACAGCCTTCTCTCAAGGATAGTAACTGAACTGCAGAAACTTTCAGAGTAAGTTGAGCAACTGCTGTGGATTTTTGTCTGGCTTGCTTGGTTATGAGCACAAAGGAAACTTCAAAGGCTAAGACCCACTGCTGTCTTAGCCACTGTGAAATGTTTTGAGGAGAGAAGAGCTGTGAGTGCTGGAGTCGAGTGAGGTGGGACACATGCCTTCCCCTCAGTAGGCAGGGGCTGGGAAAGATGAGCAGCCGCTGTTTCAGTCTGCTGTCTTTCTGCTGTCAGCTGAAGCAACCTATTCAGGTTCCAGATAAAAAGCTTGCCTTTGGTCCTGATGCCTACTAGGGTAAGAGTTGCCATGTAAACACTGGCAGCAGGTTTGTGTGAAAGTGATGTTGACAACTCAAGTGGGTAAGTGTGAAGGATTGTCTATTTGTGAGCTTGCAGTTGTTAGGATGAGAGGTTTGCACTGTAAGAGGGAGGACAAGTCAGGCAGGGCCCCCAAGGCCATAAGATGTGGCAATACATTTTAAGCCAGCAGCCACACAGAATTTTCTGGATTTTTGAGAGCGTGTTTTGAAGCATTAGGGTATGGGTTTAGCTGAGGCTTTGGTCAGCGTGTTGAGCTCATCAGTGTGAGTTTCGGTAACATCTTCATCAGAGTGAGAGCAGGAAAACTGTCTGCCAGTGAAATTGGTAAACTCTTTTACTTATTGAAGAATTGTTTCAATATAATGTGATTATTTGTGAATATATTTATTCCAGTATTGAGCCACACTGTGCACAAGGTGTCTGTAAGCTTTGGTAGAAAAACTGCTGAATGGAGTACCTTATGTGTCTTGATAGATTGCTGTTGTGAGATTGGAATGGGAAGAATATTGGACTTTAAGGACAACTCAACATAATTGATCTATTTTAATTAAAAAATCATAAAATGCAGATTTTTAACACTTTACTCCAGCACCACTTACGGCTGAGTTGCCTGGCAGTCATAGTAAGGCAATCTGAAGTACCTAATGTTCAAAACAGTGTTTGGTTTACGTATGTTTGATGTCATCTATATGGAGCAAGATGACAGGGATATTTATAATTTGTATCTGACCATAACATCTTTTCTTTTTTGTCACTGGTCGTGCCAAAAGGAAGAAGGCCTCTCACGTTTCCATTACAAAAGGATGTTCCCAGTTTCTTCTGATTTTTGCCAGCACCTTAATAAATATTGACCTTTGTAGCAAACATTGTAATATGAACACTGGGCATGTGGAAATGGTCATCATAAAGGCAGTGACATTGTGTTGGGAAACGCTGATGCTGAAGAGTGATATTTCCGGAAAATGTGAACTTTAAAGAGACTAGCAGAAGGATTAGTTTCTCCACATGAAATTGATGGTCCTGGATATTCAGACACACAGGACAGAAGTGCAAGCAGGAAAATAAATGGGTAGCAAAATGAAAATTGGAAAGAGGTTGATCAGGTGCACTCTAATGAAGACAGGCCTGTCTGTGTGGCATCTTGTGATGAAGGGTGGGTGTATTGTACTCTGAGGTGCCTAAAAACTCCTGTGAAATAGCAGTGAATTAGCAGGATGTACTTGTAGAAATGGAGATAAGGGTGACATTATTTTTTAGGAGTATTAAGAAATGAGAAAATAGAGACATTACCATCATTAGGGCAGAACTCTCTCTCCAAACCTGCAGCTAATTTAGCCTGGAGGAGATGCAGAAGGGCAGCCAGAGGAAAGGAGCTGGTTATCAAGGTGTGCTGCAGGCTGGACTAACAAAGGTGAATACTGTGGGAACATTGCACTGGGGTTGAGAGAGAAATTGTATAGCGAAGTGAGATGCTGAGTGGCAATAGGAGAGAGCACCTTCAAATGCATTGGGATTTTTAAAAGCTATTTTCTAGAGGAAATGAGACAAGGGAAGGGCTGATGACTACTTGATTTTGGAGCAAAAATTAGTATTCATATAAGCATACTTCTTTGAAAAGTCTTACATGTGTAGGTGGTGCTGCATGCAAACTGGATGTGCTGGATAATTTTTGTGAGTTAATGGTATTACTGGTGGTACAATGACACTTCATGATCTTGCTGTGGAAACAGTTGATTCATCAGAGTGTGATTTGCATGCTAATTATAACATGGCTAATTATTGTATTTAAAAAGAGTATGCAGACAAATTAGCACCTTTCCTCCTTGCCACCTACCTTAGAAATACTTCTTAGTTTTTTAATAGTAAATGCTGCAGAGCTGAACGTCTTCATGTATCAGTGACTTGGACTTTAAGTGGAAAAGGTAATAAAAATTAATTTAAGCAGCTGCTCCTTATTTATATTTTCCCCTTGACTGTAACGGTCAATGACAGCATGGTTCCTTGAGATAACGCTTTATGGCATGGAAGCACCTTGTTTGGTATGTAAAGATTACAAAATCATATTGTTGTGCGTAACAGCTCAACTATAAATTAGCCCCAAGCACAATGCGATGTGGTCAGCTAGTGCTCTCTGTTCTGTGTTTAACGTGTGTGCTGCTCTGTTAGCCATCTCCTATATATTTTACATTCTTGTTTCCTGAAAATCTTTCCCAGAACACTTCACTGACTTTATTAATTACAAAAATTCATATTTCTGTTGCATTTTTTTTTCTTGCAGGCAGCATTGTAAAATCTTAATCAAGGGAAAATGGCCTTCAGCAATCTGACATCAAAGGCTGTACTGCTGTATGATGAATGGATTAAAGATGCTGGTGAGTCATTTAAATCTCAAGCTTACTAACTTTCGGTGATTTTGAATAGCAATGTGTAGCTCTTCTAGGGGTATTGTTTATCAACTTCAAGTAGGTTTGTCTTCAGGTAAATGTTTGTACAACTTACTGGGTTACCTATTGACATTTTTGACTATAAAGAACAGTCTAGTTTCTGCATTTTAAAAAAGGGGAAAAAAACCCCAAAACTCAGATGGCTTATCTCAGGCTAAATCAAGTGCAGACAGTGATTCCTCTGTAAAGTTTCTGGCTTGCCTGAATATATAGTTTGTTTTTCATGTGCTGCTGAATGTAAAACTTTAACCCTCTTTCATTACCCAACAATAGTGTTTTATGAGTTAATTGAGCTTGATGCATGTTGCTACAGTATTTTGCTTTTGCGAAGTGAAAAGTTACAGGAACTTAAAATTAACCTTCAGAGTAATTAATTCTGTCACAGTTCTGTTTTGAAGAGGAATGGCAGTCTCTTGTTGCAGCTGGTATGCGGATATGAGCTGATATGACGATATGAAACATGCTTGGCTTCAGTGTCATTGCTCTCCAGTTCTGCATGCTTACCAAAAAATGACAAGAGAAGATCTGAAGTTTGGGGTTAAGACCCATCTGTTGCGGTGCTCTGCAGTCTGATAGGCACATAGTGACAGGAATTACTTGATTCCTGGGGAAAAAACTTGAGAAGCTGTTAAGTTTTATTCAATAAAATTACTAATTTATCTTTTTCAAGCATAGCTGAGAACCTTTTATCTTGTTCTGTAGTACTACAGCGTGCAAGTGAGAAGGGTTTTTTATCAGTGTGACTCATGGGGCGAAGTGGTTTGGGATGGAGCTGGGTGATGGAGAATTTCTGCTGCAGTGTCCATGACTACAGAATTCCTTCTCTTCCTGCCTACCAGTGCTTGTAACTGGCATTCTGTAGCATACTTCTAGCAGTGGGACATGGTTTCCTCAGGATCAAGCTGGGAAGACCAGTGGGGAAGTACCAGTAAAAGGGCTGGGTGAAGAAAAAGCCGTCAGTTGTGAAGAGCTGGTGATCCTCTTGCAGCGCAAGGTGCCTAGGGCTGTAGTTGACAGTCCTTGTCAGTCCATGGGCAGCAGCACTGGGCATATTACCTGCCGTGAGCATCATTGTAATGTGGTTTCCTCCTCAAACTTCCATTAGCTGTAAATAACATCAGAGGGTCTCATGGGTGCTGGGTTGCTTGAATGCTGTGGATTGCCAATTGCTGATTTAAGACCTTTGGTCATGAATTAAACACTTGAGAAAAATTGCAGTGGTATAATTTCAGCCCCAAAATGTAGCAGCAAACAGTGAAAGCAGCAGTTTTCTGAGTAAGTAGTTAAGTTTGAGGCAATTCAGAAAGAAATCTTCTAAAAGTCAGTTAATAAAAATAAACTGAAAAAGTAAATTAAGTTCATCTCTGTTCCCCTGCTTATGGAGAATTGTGGAAGTCTTTGATGAGCTGGAGCTTGGTGATGAACCACAGAAGGGTGCAGTGGCATCCTGGTGAAGCTCAGAGGGAGAGCCTGTCCCCCTCAGCAGCAGCAGGAGGGAGCGAAGCATGCATAGGAAGAGGTCTCCTCAATACTTACATGTGTGGTTACTGGAGAGAAACTTGCAGCACTTTTACTGTCTGGGGTCTTGTAATATGAAAGTGTGTGTTTTATGGTGCTGTGAAAGCAGTGATGTATCTGAACAAGAACATGCCTCAATTACTAAGCAATGAATACCAACTGGTGGGACAGGAGGTCATCTAACTTTAAAATCCCTGTACTTAGGTGTAACACTGTATTCCTCAGGGACCTTGAAAAGCAGGGTTACTCCGCACCTGTGACTTGAACTTGTGAAATCAGGTTAATGCTTTTCCAGAAGAATGAAGTCTCATGTGGAAAGGCAGCGTCAGTGATCTCTGCTTGTGCACTGCCTTCCCCTGCTGCCTCTGAGCCCTGTTCAGGTTTGCAAACACAGACTTCTCAGGAAGGAGAGCTCTAGGCAGCAAAGCACGTCACTCATGATTCTGTGTCCGCTCCTCACGTCGTATGCAGTGATACAGAAAGAGGCATTGAATCCTACAGCTTGCTAAATCTTGTTATCCAGTTGGTATGGATCTGAGGTCAATGGACACAGAAATGTGATAGGCTTAAACCATTAAGAATTAATTACCTTTCTGTAGCCATTTTAGGATTTAGTAAGTACTGGAAATAGCCGATTTCTTTTCTTTCCTTCTCTCCTCTAGATCCAAGACTGGAAGGCTGGCCGCTTATGTCTTCACCTTTTCCAACAACCTTTATCATTGGAACCTACATTTATTTTGTTACTTCCCTGGGACCCAAACTCATGGAAAATAAAAAGCCTTTTGAACTCAGGCAGATAATGGCATTTTATAATTTTAGTGTGGTAGCCCTCTCTTTATATATGACTTATGAAGTAAGTGCTACTTTTATTTGCAATACGTGTATTATTTTGTGTCTCTAAATACTAACTTTTAGTGAATTTATTAATATAATTCCTACTCTGCAATCCTCAAAAAGCTATTATTCTGATTGTTGTAATTACATTCCTCTAAGCAGTATGCTAAATCAATGAGCTGATATTTTAAAAAAGGGAATAAGTCATACCTGGAAAGAAAGATCATAAAACATTTTATATGTCATTATATATAAACTTCAAAATAATAAATTCTCATAGCTTATTTAATTTCCCTGGGCTGTAGCAGGTAAAGCAGACTACGTGTTTTTCATAGTTTGTTGTAATATTTTCTGTCCTACTATGTGTCAGTCAACACTGTTTCAAACACTATACAGAATATGTTTACTATGGAGCAGTCTTGAGTTAGACCTGCCTTTTAAATTACAAATGTTAATAAACTTTTGGGATCTTCATCCTTTTAAAAAAAAAACAAAAACACAACAAAACCATCCAAAACTCAAACTATGAAAATCTTTACTGTTCATTTTCCTTCCTCCACACACCAATCCCAAAATAGTAAATGTTAGACTTCTGAGTAGCAAATACTCAAAAGGTATGTTGAGATTTTGCTGTACTCCACAGTTTAAGCAAATGTTAGACTTTAAGACTGGAAAGTCTGATGTATAGTGTAATGTGCAGAATGACCTAAAAATCCTTAACCATAAATGGTATAGACTATGTAGAAATATACATAAAACGTAAGAAATAAACTGTGATAACTAATGTCTGAGTTTACTGGGGTTTGGGTTTTTTTGTTGGTTGGCTGGGGTTTTCTGTTGTTGTTTGGGATTTGGTTGGTTGGTTGTTACGGTTTTCCTTTGTGTGGTCTTTTTGGTTGTTTTTTAAAGTGTAGCTATTTAACAGTACTGTGTGAATGACCACCTTGTGCACGTTTGGCAAACCATCGTGATGGTAGCTAGTGCTGACCCTCTCTGTATTAAATCTGGCTATTTGGCTGTTTCAGATCATTGTGCCAAATTGGCAGGATACTTTTTTGTTAGCCAGTTTGCATAAATTTCTGCAAGTGAGCTGCTTGACTTTTAGCAGCACTCTAAAGCCCTGCAGCAGCAGCTACTTTGTATCATGACAGTTGTGAGGAAAGCATTGGCAAGATGCTCACATTCACTATTTAGACTATTTTTTGTTTAAATTACCAAACTTCCTTTTGTGAAATAGTGCCAGTTTTGTTTTAATTACAACCCTCAACAGACAAAATATTAAACTTCTGTTAGTATCTGACACAATATTCAATGAATCTGCTGTCAAGACTTCCATGTTAGAATTCCATGTAAGAACGAATGGGTAGAGGGTAGCAGACTGTATTTCTGCTATTGTCTTGTGCTCAGCAAAACCCAGTTCTTTCCTTCTTTGGAACCGAGTCCTTTGGTGGGTGCTTTAGTATTATGCTGTCTTGGTGGTGTATCAAATAGTGTTTTATTCCAGCAACTGATTCTTATAGAAGTTAAACAGACTGTCTTTTAAAGGAGCTTAACCTTCATTCATGCATGAATCACAGAATTACAAGGCTGGAAAAGACCTTTGAGATCAAGTCCAACTGTTCCCATCCTATGCTAAACTAAGTCTATGATGATGAGGAATGTATGAGAAGCACTTTATAAACATATAAGATACAGTAGAACTAGTGGCTGGTAGAGAAGTGACCCAAGTGTTCTTGTCTGAGCTTTAATATAGTCCAGGAGAAAAGACAAAATTGTATTTATTACATACACTCTTTTCATCGTATCAGTGAAAGGCTGATTGAATCATACAGTCTAACTATGTAAAATTTTAGAAATTAAGATACTAAAAATACAATGCATGTTGATTCATTCCTTGTCTCCAATGCTAATAAGCCATATTTTTCTGTTGTGCTGGATTTCTTTCAGTATTACAATGTTGTGCTGGTTTCTTTTCAATATTAAGATAGTTGGCTGTGATAGCATTTTTCAGAAGAGTTCAAAATGTTTGATTTGCTTTTGTGGTCTGGTTTACAGAGTAAGTTCCTTTTTTAACATTGGTTTTGAGATGCAGCTGTTTCCTCTTTGGCCACTAATGCTGAAATAATAGATGCAGGAAGAAAGTTCTTGTCTGTAGGTGTGGTCCTGGAATTAGAAAATCCTTAATCTGCAACAGCAAAGGATTTTATGATAGCTAGCTCATATGAAGGTAGATGATTGACAAGGTTGCTGATTCAACATGTTTTTAATATTGCTTTCACCTCCTGCTTAGTGTTGCAAAAGTAATCCTAAATTAATGAATTTTTTCAGAAGTCATAAAGTTAAATCTTTGCCCTTTCTCTGTTCTTTGTTCCAGTTTCTCATGTCAGGCTGGGCAACAGGATACTCATTTCGGTGTGATATTGTTGACTACTCCAGGTCACCTACAGCTCTAAGAGTAAGTTGCCAAACACAAAGCTGAATTGTTATGCTACACTGACTTTATTTTTAGAAGTGCTTTTTGAACAACCCACATGCACTGCTGTAGAGTGGAATGCACTAAATGGAAATGCCTTCTTGCATAATGTAGAGCACCTGAGTTAACTGGAGGGGTTGATTGTTTGGGAGAAGGGAAGAGGCAGTAAATTTCTTGGCTTGTTCTTGGTGTTAAAAATCCTTCAGGATTAAAAAAATGTTCTTTCTTTTTTTTTTTTTAAAGAAAAACCAAACAAAACATACAACATACACTTAAATATTCCTGTCAACCTTGTGATACCACTTATTCATCCCAGTACTCCTTTGTGTAGTTACTTATTTTTTCCTGCAACTGCTTAGTTATTTACGACTTACAATTTGACAATTTGATTTGACGATTTCTGGTTTTCACTCTTGCAGATGGTACGAACTTGTTGGCTTTACTACTTTTCCAAGTTCATCGAATTACTGGATACTGTAAGTATTTGTAGCCTAATAAAAGTAGTAGTGATATTTCCTTTTTACATTAGAAGAACTGGTGATGTTGGGGGCTAGGGGCATAAATTGCTTTTTTGTTTAGCTCTCCAACCTTCAATTATTGGAATACCATCAAGATGTTTACCCTTATTATCTCTACTCATTGTCCCATTATACTGTTGTTGTTTGATTATCAGAAAATTGTTAATGAGGGAACACACCTTTAAAAACTTAGGAAGCCCTGATAACTGTGTCTGTTTAACAGCTGAATACACTGACCTGTAGTGCTCTGGCAATACTTAACACTGCAGATAAAAAACAGTGTTGATTGTGCTGCATTTTTTTTTTTCCACATCATCTTCAGATTTTTATCTTCTGCATTTGGAACATTTGCATCAGCATGTCTGAATACAGCATACATTGCCATGCCTACCTGCTCTAAACGCCTGTGCATGCCGTGGGGGTCATGACTATAGATGTGTTTGATCTCAGGTTGGCATTCCAACCTGTTTCAAAGGAAGTCTGAGTGCCAGTGTATTGAAGCAGAAGGAAGGCCTTGCTCACCACCTGAAGCTATCTGCCTTCCCCTCTTCCTAGACTGACACCCAGCAGCTGTTTTCAAACCAGCTTTGGGAATCAGCTGTGATTTAATTTGCCCCGTTGTTTGAGGCACAACAGTAGTGATTCAGGAACTGACTCAGGAGCAGTTAGGATGTTCTACACCCCGCAAGCAAAGTTAGCCTTGAAACTTTCATCTGCAAACACTCATGATTCAGCACAGGAAGATCTTACTGACTGAGTGAAAAGGAATGGTAAGGGAAGGGCCAGGAATGCTAGAACTGGAAAAGCCTGACAAATTTAGCCCTCTATTTACCTTTGTTACTTTGGTTAGACTGGTCCTTCTTAATTAGTCCTGGTCCTAAATTTATTTTTCGGTTGTTTGAATCCACCCAATCAGGTGCCTGTTTCTTAGCAGCTTTTTCATTTTATTGCAAAGGTAATTTCTCAGCTGTATTTAAGTCAGTTGTTTCCAAATGCTTTTCCTGGCACACCAGACTTCTTCTATGTTCCTTTGCCTGCCATCTGATACTACTTCTTGCATGACCTGACCTCTCTCTACACAGTTTTCTTGCTATGTCTTTCCCTTGATACTTCCCTCAATGTTTGTTCTTTAAAATGTGTCCCACCAATATTAAGAATAACTACATATATTCTGTCCAAATTTTCCTTTTTTCCAAGGGTAGCCAAGTCTGTGTTCCTAATAATGTGCTATTTCTCTAACTTGATATTTTCCACTGCCTCTGTTGTTTCTAGTCCTTTAGTTTATTTTCTCACTGGCCTTGCATTAGTACTTCAGGAGACTTAAAAGTCTGATGCTTTTAGATACCTCTCAATCCAAGCTAGTCCACTTTACAGTGTCAGTTGTACATGTAGATGATGCCTCAAATGTGGATGATTGCTTTCAAAGCTTGTCCTGAGTTTTGAGGTGGATTTATCTATTCATCTATTGTAAATATCCTGCATATCCAGAGCCTCAGTTTCCCTTCTTCTTCCAAGATTGCAACTGTGAAGAGTTTTAAAGTGTATACTAGTGAGCAACCAGCAGAGTTTTCTGTATGTTGGGCTTGATTGTCTTCTGTAACATTCTGTTCATTAAAAATCTGTTTCAGATATTTTTTGTGCTGCGTAAGAAAAACAACCAAGTTACATTCCTGCATGTCTTTCATCATTCCATCATGCCATGGACCTGGTGGTTTGGAGTCAAATTTGCTCCAGGTAGTGGAGAGAGAGTTTGAGTTGTTCATGTCTTCTGGTGATAAAAGCTAATTATACTAGATAAAAAAAGCTGAACAGAAGTAAAATTTTGCAGACATCAGTGTTTTTAAATTTAGCTGTCTTCAGTATTCCATGGAACGTCTGAATTGACCATAATTATTTAAATGGCTGGGGAGTACACATTTTCTCTATTTGACAGCATTTTGTGTGGTGTTGGTTTTGCATGAGGGGGTGAAAGTGCAGGGGAGAAAGCTGTGTGTAAGCAAAGAGCATTCATTATTACCTGAAAAAGATATGACTGCAAAATCAGAAGTGGTAGGGGAGACCTATGAGGTAGGTAACTGTTTGAACTACTTCAAAGCCACTTGTTGTCTTGCAATGTTAACAACTGAGTTGGAGGGGAAGACTTTGGGGTTTTCTGGGGGGTTTGTTTTGCCTGTGTAAGAAATTATTCAGGTTTTGTTGCAGTTATTTTTAATGGCTTTAAGTATCATAATTTTGGTTTATTTATATATAATACTTTAGCTTTCACAAAACTGGACCTTACTTACTACAGAAACTGAGTTGTACTGAATTGAAAGGCTGTGTCCATTTCTAGCTTACTTTCACTTCTCCATGCTCTCTGTGTCTATGTATGCACCTTCCTATGCTATACTACTAGTGTGCACCACTAGTGAGTATAGCGTGCTGTGAGAATAGCCTGATAAGCACAGAGTAGAGAAAGGCCCAATCATTTATTAGCCCATCTCTAGGTGGGATTGGGGAGAGGTGGGTTAGAAGCTTCTATTGAGAAATGGGGTTGGGGTCGGGGAGGGGAGGGAGGTTGTTAGGAGTTTTTTCTTGTGTTCTCTGGCACTTTTTTTTTCCTCCCAGAATATTGATGCCAAATTTATAAAAAGAAACACTGCTTATAAAGTCAGATCTTTTAGTGTCTGTTGTATGAAAACAAAAATAAGACCTGTAAGCAGTCCAGACAATTGGTAGATGGGGTCATTTGAATGTGTCCAGTGTGCAGATTTTCCTAGTGTGTAACAGGATATGCTTCTGCTGTATTTTTTGAGTTTCTGTTTTAGTAAGCTGGTGTCTTGCTCATGTCTCTCTCAAATGTTGCTGGCATTTTAAGTTAATGATGACATTGTGAATAGTTTTCTCAGCGTACATTTCAGTGTGTTTATAGATTTGGAAAAAAACCTAAACCCTAACAAAAAAACCCAACAACAACAAAAAAACCCAGCAACTAATAGTCCCTCTTCAACCTTGAAAAGTTTCCATTTATATGTGATTAACCTTCTTCCTGTTATCTTGACATCAGATCTGTATACCAGCTACAGGCTTCTGATTTTGCATCAGATTCAAATTTCCCATGTGATAATTTGACAAATACTTTCAGCAAAGTGTGCAGGAACTGTTTTGTCCTCTGCTAATAATAGCCCCCACATTCCTGCAGAGCTCTGTTCATTCCTACAACTCTATTGGCTATCTTTATACTAATCTTTTCAAATATAGTTCTGTTTGATAACTTAATTTTTTTTCCAAGAACTTCAGTCCTGCTGATGATTACCTTGTATTCAGTTTCATCACTGTTTGTCCTTCTAAATAGTGTCACTGATCAAGTTTTCAACTTGTTTGTAAAAAATACAAGGGCTTTGAATGGAGATGCTGTTTTTTCTCTGATCTGTTATAAACAGAGAATTGTGAAATGGTTCTTATGCCTGGTGTTGCTTTTTGGAGCATATTTTTGTACTGTTGTTTAGTTTTATTTTTCTTCTTTATTTGCTTTTAACTATTTGTTTTTTCTTTTGACTATTCACTGCGCAAGCCAAAAAAAGTATGTACATTTGAACTGTAAGAACACTCCAATTATTTTAAAAAATACAAATAGCTAAGGTTCAAAGACAGTTTGCAATCACAGCTGGAGGAGTTATCTACTTATCAAGCTGGAAGATTAGTGGAAGCTACTAAAATCACAAAGTATGGTTTATTTTTAACTTGAATGATTCTTCATGGAAATCTGCCTCCTTCATTTTTTATTTTTTTTTCCTCCTTGCTAAATGTCTGCTTTCATGTCACCCTGTTTTCTTCCTGGTGTTAAGTATTTTCCTGTTCATATGTCTCTTAAAAATACTTTTTGCCTGCCACTGCTTGGATCAATTTTTCCTATAATTTCCCGTGTTCATTAAAATAAAATTGCTTTGAGCAGGGTAATCTAACTCTGTAGTTGATCCAGTGGAAAAGGATGAATTTCCTTGTTTTGTGAAATGTGTGTATCTTTCCAGTTCCAGTCATGAGTTTGCCCCAGATGGGGGTACATTGCCTTAAATTTCCTTTTCATTGTAGGCATGCTTTTGAGATGGACTGTGGACGCATGAGACCCTCACTTAGGACATGATTCCAAAAACTTACTGTCTGAAACTGTGGTTCTTTCCCTGGGAATCTGTGTTGTGGAGAGAATTATTACTTATCCTCCAGAGGTTTTCAAGTTTGTCATCATGTCTAGAAAAGAGGTGTAAAACAGGAGGAACATAGTTTCTACTTAATTCTCTGTATCTCCATTATGTATGTGTTTTAATAATTAAAAAAAAAAGACCCAAAGAACAAAAAATTCCACTGAAACCTTTACAGATAATTAGATCAGCTAGGTTTTGTAGCTGGTTTGGAAATGCTTAGATAAGCCTTTTCTGAGAAAGTAAGCTGATATAATCAGAATTGGTTGCAACCTAATTGGTTGCAACCCAATTCCGGTTAAATACCTTGAGGGTTAATTAAAATGCTGGGTTTTTTGTGGTATGTGTTATTTCTACCCTCACTCAAAACAAACCTGAGGTAGCTTTCCCAAGTAACCTGATGCATAGATGTGGTGTTTTTTTTTTTTTTTCCTACAGGTGGTTTAGGAACATTTCATGCTTTGCTGAACTGCATTGTCCATGTTGTTATGTACACGTATTACGGAATCTGTTCTTTGGGACCAGCCTATCATAAATACTTGTGGTGGAAAAAATACATGACAACTATACAACTTGTGAGTGATTTTCTGTTTTACGTACACAAACTCCCAAAGCTGAGTGTGGCTAACAGATGTAATGCAACACATTTGTAATTCTAGTGATGTTCTTGTGTGTAGCTCACTGTAGGTACAAGGTTTACTCATGTTTTAATAGAGTAAAACGAAATGTTGTGAGCTTCCCTCAGCTCTATGCTTAAAACTGCTGACTTCAGCATTTACTATAATCCCAGATTTAGATATGCGAGCTATTCAGTTATACAGTGCTTGTTAAATATATTTACAGAACTCATTGCTTTTATAAAAAATATTGGAATGTAAACTTATGAGAAAGCATAATTGATATAGGGAATACACAACATGACTAGTTCTGAGGAAAGGGAGTAAGTATTTCCCTAGAATTTCATATCTGTTCTTTCATAGCAAATGCTACGTTTAGAGAATTTACCCCTCTCAGAGCATTAAAAAAAATCACTCTTGCAGTAATTACATTATGATTTACCAGCCTTAGATCACTTTCAGAAGGTTACTGCTCTGGATGCTTGTTTCAGTCTTGGCTTTTTTAATAGATGAATTTTCAAAATTTAGCTGCTGGCAAATTAGTTTGGCTCGAGTATGGGTGTTGATGGAGGAGGGGAAGGAGCAGGGAGAAGTAGCCATGGCTGGCTTCTTGCACAAGGTCTAGTGTTAATAGAGTAGTTCGTGTGTAACCCAGGACAATTTAGCTTGAATATTTATAACTTAAAGTAATTTTGTCTTGGAGGCACTACCAGTGGATTATTAACTTGGAGTTTATGTGGAATTTTTGGGTTTTCTTAAAATCCTCCATTAAATTGGTTTTTTTGGGACGTGGAGTTTTGTCACATGCTAGTGTGCCGGGAAGGTGGCAATTTATGTCACCAGTCCTATAATGGTTGCCTTTTTGGATTTTTTTCTGGTTTATCCATCCTATTTGTCAGACACTGTCTTCCTCCATCTTTCTTCTCTGAACTGGCCAAGGCAGTGCTGGTTATAATTTAGTTTCTCCCAGGACTTTTCTGTCTGTACTCTATGAAAGTGTTTTTCAGTGGAATAACGTTTTGGGAGAGGGGCTTTGAAGATGCATCTGTGCTCTTTTATCCTCTCCACTCCACTTCAAACTTCTGTTGTAAGTTTGTTAATTATTTAAAAGAATTTCTTTTCTTCATCTTTTTTTTTTCTCCAGGTCCAGTTTCTTATAATTACAGCTCATATAGGACAAATCTACATCATGGATGATTGTCCGTACCAGTATCCGATTTTCATGTTCATTATTTGGCTGTACGGCTCGATGTTTTTAGTCTTGTTTCTCCACTTCTGGTACCACGCTTACACAAAAGGACAAAGACTACCAAAGGTGTCAAGAAATGGAATCAACAAAGATCAGTGAAAACTTCTTGTCTCTAAAACCAAAAAAGAGTAAATGTCAAAATGGAAACTTGCACTACATGACAATCGAGATATTTAGGTGCACACACTACATGGTGTATATTTTGTATGTTTTCATCCAAAACAGAATTTGTATATTTACCGTAAGTTATTTGGGATTCAGAATTTGGGGGGTGGAGGGAGCAGCATGCATTAAAAAAAAAAAAAAAGGCATTTTTTTCAAAAACTTGTTCATGTCTGTCCTATAAAAAAATTAATGGATAAATAATGTCTATCTGGAAGATACATGAAAATGAGGATACAATTTGAAAAAATTAAAATGTGCATGATGAGTACTGAGTACTTTGAACACTGAGGGGAAAAAATCACTTCACCTTGAGTTGAAAGTTGCTAACACTGTCAGCTCCATTTTATTAAAAGAATGAAACTTTGAGAAGTACTGTTATAAAGTCTAAAATTTATTATTAATATAGTTAATACATAAACATTGTTACATGTGTTTACAAACTATGTTACTTCAAAGAAAAAACGTGTTAATCTATCAAGGTATGGAGTTTCATTTGAAGATCATAAATTTTTGGAGATACGGTCTTTCACTAAGAACTTAATTCATTTCATATTCTACTCACTTGAACATTATTCTCAATGTCAGAAACCTACTAATTTGAGGATTATCTGAACTGTCTTGTAGTGTAATAATCAAAACATCTTACTGATTTGTTCACCAAAGTAGCCTACTGTACTTATTCAATGAATCTATGGATATATTTTGATAGGCTAGGCTGTTAGGAGTGGGGGGGATATCTTCTAATGCAGTAGCGAAAATCTTAGTTCTCAGGTTTAAAAAAATATATTTTGATTGAAGCCTAAATGTCACCTAGCATGACTGTACTGTGCTCTATATTCTTCCTGTTCTATTATCTATTGAAATATATGCCTATAAAGATTTTCTGTTGTTTTTTTTTCATTATTATTATTGTTTGTTTTTAACAACTCAGGGTTAAAATTTCACTATTAATAGCACTAGTTAGCTGGTCCTGAACGAGGCAAAAAGGCATGTACCATTCTCTGAGCTGCTGAGAGCTGGGCAGGCAGTGGTGACCGGGGATGACTCAAGTCCATGTGGAATTAACCAGTATGTTGTTTTCCAGGGTTTGGCAGATTGTTAGGATCACACATGTATATAAATTGAAAGACATAGCTATTTGTATGGAATTTGCATTTGTACTGTATATCTTTAAGGAATTGGTGCATGCCACAGACCTGTGAATGAGGAGTTAAAGGTGTTTTATCTTTAAAAGTACTGTTCTATATTATGTTCACTACCAACAGAAAAGAAGCTTGAGATGCTTGCTTTGTGCTTGATCTGATCTGTGCAATTTTCAAATACCCAAAACTCTGGTGCAGGTTTTAATTGCTTCCCTGTTGTACAATTCCAAGAAACTAAGTCTTGTTACCTGAGTACTTTTATGGGAATACTGACATTTATGGTACATTGTTAATGCTGAAAGAATTTAAACTTTATCTTGGACATGCAGATGATGCAAATGATTTCATATGAGATTATTAAAGCCGTCTTTATCAAACAAATAAAAAAAAATATATTTTCTTTCCACTATTTACTCCCTGTAGCTATCAAGTGTCATGGCAGATTGAAATTAGGTCCCAGAAAGGTATATTGTATCCCCTGAATTTTAGATGCTTAATCTCAGACTCCTCAGTGCTGGGTGTCTGCTCCCTGGCAGTGTGTGCAGAGAGGTGCTTTAGCACAGAATCCAAGACAGCCTAGGTGCTGCTCAGGGGACATGTGCGTTTTCAGTGGGAAATGGAATTGCTGACTCAAACCCTGCAAGCCTCCAGCCTGTGTGTATGCCCTTGGCTTTCAAAGCAGGGGCTTACCTACTAAGGACAGAGACCTACTCCTCTTTTTTTTTTTTTTTTTTTTTTCAAACAGCTGGAAAGGATTTGCCTCTGGTTTACTTTTAAAGCTTGAATTGTGCATATTTTTTAACGTAATAATTTATTAACTACATACAGGTGAAAAAAGTGGGACAATTCGGTGGTTCAATTAGGCCTTTGTGAGCCCACAGGTTGAAACGTGTTTGGGAAGTGCAGGCCTTTGGGGAAAGGCTGTAATAGCTGCTCTGTAGTACGAGCTGGCTGCTGCTGCTCCTTCCTTGTTCTAGAAGGAAGCAGACATTGTTCTCTAGTCTCCTTTGCTAGTAAGGGAAATCCTAGTTCTGGCCTCCGATTTTTGCAGTCCTCCCCTCCCCTAGCCCAACAATTTTGCATAGAGAAACACATCCTATGGCTGTTGGTGAGGGGCCAAATAACTTGTCAGCTTGAGAACCAGCTGTGCAACTGATTCTTCAAACTCATATGGGTATAACTACCAGCTGAGATAATATGCTCTCAAAACTATGCAGCTCTGCACCTGAGCAGGTGGTGAAGGGAAAGGAAGAACTTCCAAGTCCAGCAGCTGTACTGTAGCCAACTGCCTCCAGTGTCAGTTGTTTGAGATCAAGAATTTTGAAGCAGGAGCAGAGACTGGAGCTGCTCAATCCTTCAGTGACCTGTCAGCAAGTGCCATTTCAGATTCCTGCTGCATAATTTCTTGCATGCTGTTTAAGTTTTATGTAAGTTATGAAGCATGTGGAGAAAAAGAATGCAAGTGGTATGAATGGATAATGGTTTCCAGAGAGCGTGACTGTGCTAGTAACGTCAGTGCAGGATGTGCAGAAGATGGGGTTTAATAGCAGTGTTGCAGCCTGTGAGAGCCACACAAGCATCAGCTGGAGATCTATTGTTCGTGACCTAAAAATGATGCCACTTACCTGTGTTAACATATTACCTGTTAAGCAAGATGGTGGCAGGGGGAGTGCAAAGCTGTTCATGTTATAATGAGGTTTTATTGATAACGAGCAGAATGGGGTTGGAATTCTGTATCCCTTAGATTCCGTGGAGCTGGAATACTGCTATTGTCAGCTTCACCAAGACCTAATCTTTATTTTTGGTAGGTTAATGGAAAGGCTGTCTTCCCGTTACCAAGATGGCAAATCAAGGGTGGGTATTTCACTGGCAGGGCTTGAGCCTGGGCCCCGCTCCTGAATCGCTTCCTGACCGAGGCAGCACAAACACTAACGCAGTTAACGCGTGGGAAAGCTGCTGGTCGGCCAACACGGCCCCGGGCAGCCGGGTGCCTGATCGAGAGAGCAGGCGTCTCTCTCCTCCGGCACTCCTGTGCCCTGTCCATCGTCCTACGGCCGGGAAGCGAGGGCGCGCAAGGAGAAACCCATGAGGCAGTGGCACCCGGGCCTAGGGAAGGGAGGGCTGAGGCAGACTGTGAGACCCCCACGCTGCGCAGGGGGCGGTCCGGGGTGGGGCGGGGCCGCCGCACGGCCTGCCGCGGGGCAGGACAACAGGTCCTCTCGCCAATCGGGAGCGGCGGGGAGCCGGTCACGTGCTGCGGCAGCCATCCAATAGAAGAAAGCAACGCCTCTCGGGCCCGGATTCAAACGGTCGGCGGTCGCGGCGCGTGCGGCTGCTGGTTTCCGTGGAGACGGTGAGGCCTGGCCGCGTCTATGGAGCCCAGGCTGGTCGGCCCCGGGCCCTACCGCGCCACCCGGCTGGTGAGTGTCCCCCTGGGCTGGGCTGCCGCGTCCCCAGCTTTGCCTCTCGTGTAGCCTTGCCTCCAGCGGGAAGGACTCCGTGCCCGGCGGCGACCCTCTAGAGCCTCCTTGTGTGCCGGCCGGCTTCCTTGAGGCTGTCTGCGGGGCCTGAGGGCCGGTCCGGCCCTGGGCCTGAGCCGGGCAGCCGGTCGCGGGTCAGGACCCGGCGAGGCAGACTTCATCCGCCGTCCGCGTGCTCGTCCTCCCCACGCTGAGTCTGTGTGTGTCGGCTGGACCCCTGAGACAAGCGTGACCAGGGCGGCAGCGGAGCTCGGCAGAGTGGAGCTTTAGTCTAGCCCTTTGTCAAGTTAAAACCCAAGGAAGGGGCGGTTAAAGCTGTATCTGAAGAGTCGTAGGTAGTATGGGACTCTAGGTCTTTCACCTTCCTAAATCCGGTCTTTGTTCTCAAATTTCGTGTCTTTAAATGGCAGTTTTACGTTTCAGTGCGCTTATACGTGCAGAGGATCAAAAAAGCATGCAGTTCTGCGTTCGGATCTGTCCGCATTCTGATCTTGGTTTGCACAGCTAAAGTGCTTCCGCAAGAAGAGCCCCCTTAACGGTTTGCTTTGTTCTTCCCTAGTGGAACGAGATAATAGAGCTTTTTCGAGCTGGGATGCCTTTACGGAAGCACCGGTGTCGCTTCAAAAGCTATGAGCGTTGCTTCAAAGCCTCGGAGGCAGTGGACTGTTTACATGAGCTGCTTGGCTCTAATCAAAACTTTGGACCAGAAGTGACTCGCAATCAAACGGTTAAGCTGCTTAAAAAATTCCTGAAAAATCATGTTATTGAAGATATTAAAGGAAGATGGGGCAAAGAAGACTTTCAAGATGATGGCCATTTGTATAGGTAAACACACTGACTGAAAAAATGTGGGTTTTGGAAATGGGGAGTAATAACACCTGTGCATTGGCGTTACAAATGGGGTTTTTTTGCATCTGTATAAATACTAACAAGAGCTGTAGCAGCCAATCTGTTTGATGTTGTTGGAATCATGCATATCAAGGAGACTTTGATGGAAGTGAGGATGCCATTGAGCATCCAACTTAAATTGCCCTCGCTCTCCCCTAACTCCCTGACTATTTGGGATGTTTTTTCCATGCCTGAGAGAAGAGAAAGGCGTTTTGAACTATAAATCTTTCTGTTCGTGTTATTGCAAGTTGGGTTTGTGTTGCATCGGCAAGGTGTGACACATTCAAACTGTTTTATTCTTTTCTCCTTTGTGTTTTCAGCCATGGCATTACTGAGATCCAGGCTGTGGGAAGCCGCAGGCTGTGGAAGTTAGTTGGGTGAAATATTTCTGTGCTTTTGATTTTCTGTGTCCTCTGCCTAATGATCTGCTATTGGACAAGTATAGCTATCTTAACGACCACCTTCTTTCTCCACCTCCCGTTAAAAAGATAACCAAGTTACTAATTGAACACAGGTCTTATAAAAACTGCAGTGCTTTTAGGCATCTTGGATTGGAGCCAGCTTCCTGCCTCCTCCGCCCCCCCCCCCCCGGCTTGGCACATAAACATGCATGCAGCTCATAGTTTTGGTGTTTAGCTTCAAGTATTAAGACATGATTTTCTCCTATTCATGGAGGCAAACGTGTTTTCCAGCCTGCCCTTTATTCATGTATTTAATGTCCTGGCAGCTCCCTCTGGTGGACTTTCCTAATGCTGCTTTACAAAAGCTTTGCTTACAGTGTTCGTACAGGCAGCTGCACACGTTGCTTTTAATGCCACTGGCAGTGCTTACTCGGAAACTTTGATATGCTTTATACCTTTTTCATAAATTCTTGTGTTAATTTAGTATAACTGCATACTGTGGTGGACAGTCGTGTCATTCATTAACTTCGCTTGTAAGTGTAGTTGTCTGATCTTATTAACTCCTCAGAGTGTGCAAAAGAGATGTTACCAAATGTTAATTTGCCTGAGAGTATTGGGCAAGTATCAAATGTGAAGGTGAGAACCGGTATGGTTGCTAAAAATAGCAAATTCTGTCTCTCAATGTGTCCTGACTTACTGGCTCAGGGTAGCCTACAACAATAAACGAGAAGTTACAGTTTTGGAAGCTGTCAGGATTTACATTTTTTTGGAGTCTAAGCAATTTTATTAAGAGCAAAAAGGTTAGTACTCTTGCACTGCTGGTAAACTGCAGGGAGTTCAGCTGTGGTACTTGCTATATTATTGATACCAAAGTTAGTTGACTCTGTCCTTTATGCGTTACCCTCAACACAAATGGGTATCTCCATTTTCTCCATATATAAACTCCTAAAATTAGTGTTGCTGGTTGTGAGCTGTCTTAATTTTGACATGTCTACCTTAAAATACTCTGCAATTGTTAGATTTAGGTAAAATTTTTCTGCTCATCACAAAATCAGAGGCTTTTTGTTGTTCATCCAATAACTTTGTTCTGTCTAGATCTTCCTCTAATGCTGCCTGAAAAAGGGAAGCGTGTCTTATTGTTCTGCTTTTAAGAACTCATTAATCTAGTGGTTTGTTGATCATCAGAATAGCAAATAAGAAAGCAAAAATTTTTGAAGAACTGGAGGAAAAATGAGGAACAGTTGAGAATACGCTCAGGCAAAATTTAAGACTGCAGGTGATATAACATTAAGCTCTAAAAATAATGAGTAGCTGAAAAATAAGAACACCTAGCCCCTGATCATCTATAGTGTAATTGGAGTTACTTGTAAAAGTCAGAGTAAGTGTTGTAGGATTGGTGCACAGTGTTTATTATTTTTCTGGGTTTGTTCAAAGGAAGTGATATTTCACAGTATTTCAGAGATTTTGTTGAAGAGCGTTGTGGAATTAACCAAATGGTCTCAGTGCGTGTGCTCAAAAGCATAATGTGTTGAACCCTTGCAGTATAACACTACTGAGTTAACAACTACACTGCAAGACTAATTTAAAAACTAATGAAATGCTGGAATTGCCTTGAGAATTTAGAAGAAATCCGATGATTTCTTGAGCATGAGAATCTTTCTGGTAGGATATAAATGTATGTTGTCCAGCAGTGTACAAGCTCTTGTTGCATGGTCAGAGATATAACTATATTTACATATATCATTAAAAGAGTGAGTAAGGCTGAAACAATTTCTTGAAGCATCAGGAATCTCAGCATGTAAAACCTAGGAGTGGAGGTAAACAAGATCTGATCTGGGCCAGGCTGTTAATATGTTGCCATCAAACCAGTTTGTCTTTCTGATGTGCTGCCGTTAATTCCTTTGTACACGCTCTAACCTAGGTTTGCCAGTAATTGAATTCTGGTCAAGCTGGACATAAGACTGAGCTGAATGTCATCTAATTTGTTTCCCATGTTTTGTGGGGGGCCAGTTTGGGGATTTTTGGCTAATTTCTTTAACGCACTTCTTGAAATGCCTTAAAAACTGAATGACTTGACTGCACAACCAGCTGAAAAAAGATTCCAGAAAAGAACTGCTGTGCAGTTAACATGGGGAAAATGTTCCACAGCTTCCTCAGCAGAATCAAAGTTTTCCAGTGAAGACCTGAGCCAATTTCTATGCACAGCCAGGTAGTGCTATCTGAGATGCACTAGTATATCAGACATTCCTTTCAGCTATGTCATGAGAAGCACAAAGGACCTCACCTGTTCTAGAACAGCAGATGGAGTCCAAACAAGACACCTTAGGATGTTTTGCGTGTTACTCAACCCCAGTCTTCAGGTAGCTAAGTTGCTCTATGAATGTCCAAGGCATTTATTGTAGTTTGCATGTGAAGGCCTACTACAGTTTTGCATTGGTAAATACGGAATAAGGTGGAGTTCAGAGGCTTTAAAGGTGTTCTCTAATTGTAGATTTCCTCCTTCCTCACCACTGAGGCCATATCCAAAGAAACTGTCATGTGGAAAGGAAGTCATTAAATTTCCAGGCTGGGATGAAGCGAAGGCTGGCACTTCTCAAGAACACATCCCAGTGAAGTCAGTCACCATGGTAAGATATCAAGTTTTCATGTACTCAGATGTGAGCATATTTGGAAAGTAAAACTGAACTAATGATCTCTGTTGTGGCACAAAATACTTGGTTATAAAACTAAATGCTTAATACTTTAGTTCCCTTAGGTATAAAATAAAGGTTGTTTTGTATGGGATGTTGGCTTTAGGGGCTCTTTCTACTTTGGATTATGATGTCTTCAGCGTCCTGAGTTCAGCAAGACTGTATTTGCCAGTATGTTTGCATTACAGTTTGCTCAAATTCCGGTAGGGTGTTTAATATAGTATGAGGCAAAATTGTTACTTTATTGCCACTTACATTGTGTGGCTTGTTCAGACACTTCATGTAGCAGAATATGTGTATATACAATATTACTTTGTTTCTAGCTGCTTTGAGGTTGTTAGTGATTCCATTTCCTTTTTCATATGGAGTATGTTGTGGCTACGGATAAGTGGTCCTGTTTTCACTATTACCCTTCATGAGCTTGGAGAATCATTCTGCCCCATGCCTACCTGGATTGGTGCAGCCTTTGCAGATGTATTAAAAAAACCCCAACTTGTTGCTTTTATTAGTAAACTGAAGCTGTAATAACTTTTGCCTTAAAAGCCTAGGCTTCTGGGGTTATGTATATTATGAACCTTTACTCCAGTGTATCTTGTATGTGAGTGTTCTCATATTTTGTGAACTCCTGAGATGTGTTCAATAATTTTTGGATATGGACATGTGTGGAATTGTCTGGTAATCCAGTGGTCCCATTCCAATCAGTGCACTAGTGAGTAGTCTGCATGTAATCACAGTCACCATGTTGGGAGTGCTCCCCATGCCCTGGGTATATGCATTCCCTATGTTGTGTTGGTGCACTGGTCCCCAGAAGGACCATAGTTTGTCCCAGCTGTTTTACAAACAGTCTCAAACATTAGTGGTGGTTAGGAAATAATGCAGTTGTCTAAGTTCCATTTGCCCTAGGGGTCCTTTGTAGCACGTATTCCCCACCCCCAGCATGCCACATTAGACTGGTGTGATTTTATTTCCCACATAGCCTTCCAAGTTTGGGTCAGACCCATGGCCAATACTCTGCAGGTAACTGGTGAAGAAGCAGGTTGAGGAAAAGTTAGGGATGCTGTGATCTGACTAATATTATGCATGAGTCTGAAAGCTTGAATAAATTGCAATCTGAGATTTGGAGTTTCTTGTTCTCCAAGTGAAGCCATTATTAACATGATCATGAGAATCCACATGGCTGTCTCCATGTTAGAATTTTGGTTTCCAAATTATTATAAATATAAATAACACAATAACTTCAACCATACAAATTAATAATTCTTGAGGACACACCAGTTCAGTGTAGGATAGCCTGTTGTCCTATGTACAATTTCTTGTCATCAGCATTCCTGTTATATGAAAAAGAGGAAAAATGCCTGGTCATATGATTGACAGATGTTAAATTAAAAGGTGGGTACTGTCGACCTAGTACTGATGGGAGTTTTTCCAGAGCTATCATTCATTTTCCAACTTTGGTTTACCAATTCTGCAATGTTTGGTACAGCTGCTGCTAAAAGCTGCAGTATTTGCCTTCAATTGTGTGTAATAAGTTTGAAGTCATGATTGTCTGACTTTTTTAGTGGCCAGACAGGAGAATTATAGGGAGACTGTGTGCAAGTGATAATACCTCTTTTTTCCAAATCTCCTACTACCCTGTTAGTGCCCAAATGTGTTGCTGCTGGCAGGCAGTTCTGCTTTACACCAATAAGTTTTAGCGAGGGTAAAGTTGTACACATTTCTAATAAATTTATAGATAACATCATATATATGGCAGCCTTGCTGCCCTAAGATTCTGTCCTTTGGCTGCTTCTCATACCAACATTGTCAATCTCCATCTACAATCACTGTACAAGGGATAAGTAGACACTTGTGTTTTTAACCTCCTGGAATTCCCACGATAGCCTGTTTGGAAAAAGTATCTCTTGGCATTTTGCAGGACTATATATTCCAAATAAATAGTTATTTCATATTTGTAATCCAATTACTTCTGTACACCTTGAATGCACCTTTCAAGTTAAGCAGGCTTCTGAGAGGAAAAAGAAGGTCCTTGGAATTTTAATAATAGGTAGAAGATTAAGAGGGAAGAAGTAAAAGACAGTGCCAAAGACATGTAAAGAGAAGCGAGTACTTTAGTTACTAAGCAATTATCTGCTGAAGTTTTAACATGTTACAACCTCCAACTGTTGTCCCTAGGTTTCCATACAAGCATCTTGGCCTGATAAGACCAGACACTAATTTCAGAGGGTGCTATTTGTTTCACACTAGCTTAGTCTAGTGCCATGGAATGACAGGTGATTGGAATAATTAATAGCATTCCTGGAGTACTTTTTTTTGTTTGGTTGTGATCACAAGAAATACTGTGAACATGCTTTAGGACTTCTCTGAGATGTCAATCAAAGAACTGGGAATGATTACGAATTTTGCCTTAAAACCTGCTGGTGACACAAATTCTGTTGTATGTTCACCCACTGACACATTGATCACAATCTTAAAGCTTGGATGTGAAAGTTGCATAAAAGATAGTATCTTGCATTCTCTGTTTTACTTTATTCTAATGGTGGACTAGATGGGTGTCTTTTGCTGTATCTATTTGCTTTTGCTTTCTTCATGTATAGAACCTGCTAATGAACTTCATGTTGTTTGCTATCAGTATATGCTGAGCTAGGATGAATATCAGTCTTTGATATCTTGTCTAATAGTTCTCTGATATTTTTCCGTAAGCAGATGTTTGGTCTTAAAATGGGAGTTGAAAACAAGTGAGTTATTCAGTTGAATTTATTGTAATCATAGAAAGAGTCTGAACATAAGACTAGAGCCTACTGAGTTTTAATGGCTCATAAAACTCATAATTTTTTCAGCTTTGGACGAGTCACACAACTGAGAAAAGACGCGGCCTATCTGTGAACCTAAACAGTCAGGTGTATCCTGTAGACTATTGGAATTTAGGAATATTTCAAGTACTTGTAATAGAGAGCATGCTGTATTATATACTTATGAAGAATGTTTTTTTTCAGAACTCTGAGATGTGGTACAAGCGACACAGTATAGCTATAGGGGAGGTACCAGCATGCAAACTTGTGTTTCGCAGAGAGCTAACACAAACAAACATAGAAGAAATATGGAAATCCATGACTTTGTCACAGTAAGTATACTTGTGACTCATTTGCTATTAGACTAAAACTGTCTAGTAGATACTAGTCTTCTCTAGTAATGCTTGTAATTTCACCCACTTGCTTTTCATTGCTGCCATCAAAGCCATAGTGGCTAGACTAACTATACTGCTTGTTATTTCCTGAATTCGTTATTCAAATAAAGTTTGCAAAGAAACTTTGTTGTGCTTAATACCTTGTGTCTGATTTTTGTTGTGTTATGCGAGTCCTTTTGTTGTGTGGGCTTTGTCATGTTTAATCACTTTTTCTGTCATTCTCTTTTTTCTTGTTGTTATGAAATAGAAGCAGTTCTGAAATGAAATAACATGAAGTATTGTACTTGACATTGAAAATTTTCATATGGGATAAGAAACGGAATAGCTAATTGATTGCAGATGACTTTGGGATTCAGATATTTGTTACTATTTCCAAAAGAAACATCCAATGTAAAATTAAAGGCATCGCTTTAGGCTATGCCTAAAAGAATTAGCTACTTTTACAGCACATTTGAGGCCTTACTAATGATCACTTTATCTAAACCTGGCACATTATCTCCATGTAATAAAGTTGCTGCCGAGGCAAGCCGCTTTGGTGTTTGCACCAGAAAATCTCCATGAGTGGAGAAACCTGCTAAGAGTCTGCAGCTCACATGAGACCTTGGATGGGCCAGGAGCAATGGTGGCCAAGGCCTTCCCAGCATATACAGAAGTGCTTACAGAGCACTAGCAACCTGGACCGTTGTGACCAGGGAGGGCAAACAGACTGAAGCAGTTTGTATGGAAGGGCACACAGAGAGGGCATTGTATTTCTGCCAGCTTGACCATGGAGTCATGCTACTCATCCTGCAGAAAGCCATGGACTCTGTAGACTCTGCACCCACCACAGCTGGGACAGCTACCTAGACAGAGCTCTAACAAGAACATGAAACCACACAGGTGTCATGTGGCAGGGTGTGCCCTACTCTTATACCAGTAGTGGCTTGCTGTAGTCAGTATAGCTATGGCAGCTGTGTTCAGGTAGTGGCACTTAGTGGCAGAGTTCTGTCAGAAGGTGAATAGGTTGAGGAGTATTACAGAGTGTGAGGGAGGTAGGTTACTGGAACTACACCCTACCTTCCACGGTGAAGGCCTGTCTGGCAGGGACGTGTTATATGTAGGATTCCCTGTCCTTTGTCCACCTGGCAGAACATCCTGACATAAAGGATAGGAGGCAATGGCAACAAGTTCCTAGTGTAGCAAGAGCATCTCCTCTGTGACTATCCAACCTTCCCAGGTGGCCTTGCATAGTCAGTATGAATACCTGCATGTGGACAAGATAGTCAGCCTATGCCCTATGTCAAAACCACTTCTACATGGGAGAAAAAAAAAGAAAAAGAAAAAAGAGGGGTCATTGTCATAAAAGACTCATTCTTATGACGGGAACAGAAGATCCAATATGCAGATCAGGCCCACTTCTTGGTGAAGTCTGCTGTCTCCCTGGGGCCTGTGTTCTAAGAGAAAGCTTCCTAGCCTGGTGCAGCACTCATTGTCATCCATTATTGATTTTTTTTTTTTTCATGTAGACAGTGATGGTTTCATTAAGAATGTCAAGGGCAAGGAGGAGAGACTTTAGGGTCTTGGGATGACTGATTAAGGGTTAAGGAACACAAGAAGCATTCTCTTTCCAGATAGAGGGAATGATGAGGTAAGGAGCAGGAAGACCGAGCAGATCTTTGCCAGGCTTTAAGATGAATAACCAGAATTTTGTTTTGTTGGTGTGTTAGGGGTTTTTTCTAAATAACAGGCTTGCTGGTGGCACACAGGGTACATCTATCTCAAAGGGTGAAAAGGATCTTTGTACATGAGTTAGCACGGCTCAGTGAATGAGCTTTAAACTTGATTTGAAAAGGGTAAGGGATAAAACCAGGCTCACTAGAGAGAAGCCTGGGGAGGGCATGTCAATATTTAAGGAATGGTATGTTATCAAGGTCCTTCAGTCTGCTCCATAATGCTGTGTGCACTGAAGTACATTTGAAATGTCTTTGTACTACTGTGCGCAGCATGAGGAATAAGCAAGAGGAGCTTATTTGGCATAAGTTAACACTGACTGGGATTCCATGATAGACAGTTAGAGGCTCTTCAGGAAATGTAGTCAGGGCAGGTAAGGCTGGTGGGTTGGGGGTGGCACTACGTATGGGAGGGGGTGGATTTTATTATGCCTACGATTTGTGATGACTCAGTTGACAGCCTCTGAGTAAGGATAACAGGAAATAAAACAGATGTTGTGGGAGTCTGCTATTGACCACTCAGCCAGGACAACGGCAGTGATGAATTATTCTACAAAGAATTAAGGAATGTTTTTAGATCAACTGCTCTTTTCCTTATACGTGATTTTAAATTCCCAGACATCAACTGGGAATATCATAAAGTAGAAACAAACAACTCCAGGAAATTTCTGTAGCATATTGAAGATAATTTCTTGGTGCAGGTACTAATGGAGTTGACTAGGAAAAATGCCCTCCCAGATTTTTGTTTGCAAAGAGGGACTTTTGGGCCAAGTGGTGATTGGTAGCTGTCATGGTGACAGTTACCACAAAAAATGGTGATAAAAGAAAACTGCCAGCAAGACACTGACTCTGGATATAGGGAGGGTAGACTTTTGGTTGATGAAGGATCTAGTTAATAAGATCCCTGGAAGTCTGCTTTTGAAGATATTGGGGTTTGTGAATACTAGTGACTTTTTAAGCGCTGTGTCTCAAAAGTGCAGGAACAGACGATTTTGAAATGTTAGAAGTCAAGCAGACAGCTGGCTGGGCTAAGTAGGACACTTGTAGAACTTAAGCAGAAAAGAAGAACATTGGAAACAAGGACAGGCAGGATGTGTGTACTACACAGATGCTGCTTGCCACAGTATGGAGAAAAATCATGTGGCCAAAGCTTGATTAGAGTTCAAGCTTTGAAGGACACCAAAAAGGGCTTTTAAAAATATGTTAATAGCAAAAGGGTAATCAGTGATAACATTGGTTCATTGCTTGACAAAGTTGGTCACATCACAAATAGGGATGTAGAGAAAACAGAGATGTTTAATGGCTTCTTCACTTCTGTCTTCAGCACTGATGATGGGCCCTGTGATCCCTAAAGCCTTGTGTTGGATGACTGAGTGGGGGCATGGTCAGTTCCCATATGACCTTGAACTTTTTTGAGACTTGTTGCTCCAGCTGGATGCATAAATCTATGGGGCTTGATAGGATTCAAAACAAAATACATAAAAGGAGCTGGCTAATGTAATCTCAGGACCTCTATATATTGTTTTTCAATGATGTTGGGAGCCTGGAGAGGTCCCAGTTGATTGGAGTCTGGTAAATGTCCCAGTTTTGAAGAAGGGTAAGAAGTAAGACCCTGGTAATTGCAGGCCTGTCAGTCTCACTTCAGTGCCTGGTAAAGTTATCGAGAAACTTATTCTGGGAGTTACTGAAAAACACTTGAGAGACAAAGCAGTCATTGGTCATAGCCAACACAGGTTCATGAGGTGAAAGTCCTGCTTAACTAAATTCCCTTTCATGGCAAAAATCACCAACCTGGTTGACCAAGGGAAGCTAGTAGATGTGGTTGTTTTGGATTTTAGCAAAGCTCTTGATATTATCTTTCACAATATCCTTCTGGACAAAATGTCTAGCACACAGCTAAACACATCCCTAATGCATTAGATTAGCAGTTGGCTGACAGGTTGGGCTCAAAGGGTTGTAGTAAACAAGGTTACATCTGGCTGGTGGCCAGTACGCAGTGGGGTTTCCTAGGGATTGATGCTAGATCTTGAGCTTGTTAATGTTTTTATAAATGATCTGGAAATGGGAGTTGAATGCACATTAAGTAAGTTTGCTGAAGATACCAAATTAGGAGGAACTGTGGACTCCCTCAAGAGTAGCAAGGCTTACAGAGAGAACTGTATAGACTAGAGAGCTGGGCAAACACCAGCCATATGAAATTTAGCAAGAGCAAGTGTCACCAGTACTGTGCCTGGAGTGGGGTAATTCCGATTATATGTACTAATTGGAGGGTAAGATGCTGGAGAACAGCCCTGAAGAAGGAGAACAGGCTCCCAGGGAAGTGATCACATTAGTAAGCCTGTGAGAGTTCAGGGAGTGTCTGGATAATGCTTGTAGTCATGTGGTTTAGTCCTGACAGAAGCAGGGGGTTGGACTCAATGATCATTATGTACCCTTCCAACTGAAGGTATTCTATGAAATGGAGATATCCCTTTTCAGAATATTTATTTATTAATTATCAGAATCATATTTGTTTATTTACTTGATGTTAGCCTTTTTCAGATTAGATGATATATGAACTAGTGTTTATGTGTTTTTGCAGGTTACAGAAGGTCTTGGGTTTGGATTCTCTGGATGAAGTGTTAGACACAAAACTTGTGAATTCAAAGCATATAGTCCAAAATGTATACAATGTCAATAAGCAAGGCATTGTCATTTTGGAAGACAAATCAAGTGAGTATTTTAGAAGCTTCCCTTTAATTTTTATATTGTAGTTTAGTATCTATACTAGAGTTTTTAGAAAGTATGCTATTGTTGTCTTCTGACCACAAATTTGTATTCGTTCCATATTTACTCTCTTAATCGTATTAATGCTTTAGCCTGCTTGAAAGATGAAGGTGAAAGAGCAGCAACTTTTATGAAGATGTGGTATTACTCACTTCAAGCTGGCTTTGTCAGCTGGCATTTAACTGCCTGGAGTGTTAATATGAGGAAAATATATATTAAGAATTGGGAGAGTATCAAAATATATTCTGGGAGATGTTTAAAATGTCTCAGTTTTGAGTTTTCAGTCAATGTGTTTTGAAACTAGTACCAAGCTGAAAATGGCTTTGTGCGTCAGGAGAAAATAAAGCATCTTCACTGCTGTGATATGTTATAGTATTATTGCCACCATATTTTCCACAGGATTTGTAGATAAGTGAAATATAAGATTGCCACCTTGTTTGATAGTTGAATGAAACCTCTTCTGGAGCACAAGCATGTTCATTTTGAAGACCATTGGTGTACTTCTAGATATAAACTTATTTTTTTTTTTGTATAAATGACAGAATTGAATGTCTGGGGTGTTTTCCATACTCCTCAAAGCAAAATGAACTCTGTAACACACTAGTGAAGGTGTAGCTTGAACTAGTTTGTCTGATTTTTGCAGGACGGGTTAAGGATTTGTGATGTGATGTTTTCCTAATTGAGATGTAAAAGCAGTAGGTGTAACTAGTTGACACTGAACACTGCAGGTACTAAACTATAGATGTAATTCAAGCTAGGTCCTAGATAAAAATACTTCTTTCCTTTTTAATCCATTGACCTACTATATAGGGGGAGCTTCTTTGAGAATTTCCAGGTTCACTTTTTAGAGTCAACCATTTTTCTCCTTTTAATTTCTGTCTGTTTCTTCCCTGTGCAGAGGAACTACCTCACTGGATATTATCAGCAATGAAATGTCTGGCAAACTGTAAGTAAATAGAGAATGGGGGAAAAAAACACATTCCCATAAAAATCAATTGAATTTGCCTGTGTCTTTACCATTTCATCAAATCCCTTTTATATTCATAGTTAATTCTTTTTCTGATTATTGCTTTAAGTGAAGTTGGAAAATATCAGCCAGTTTATGTTACTCTGCAAGTGCAGCTTATTTAATGGAATATATGAAGGTTTAATATCTGTATTTTTCTTTTACTAGAGGAAAAACACACTACTGTGTTTTCACTAGACCTTTTTTAAATAGATGAATTTAAAAAATCACTACAATTACACATATCTTGAAGAACGAGAATGATATTAAGTTTTGGTGTTCTGTGGTGGTTTTTTTTTTTTTTTTTTTTCTTGAAGTTGCATTTTTATTGGCTGATTTTGAAACTACAGTTTGGTTGGTGTCTGCAATTTTTTTTTTTTTCTAGGGCCCAGCTGCTCAGAATTGAAGCAGCCTACATACTCAGGCTTTGAAAGAGATGTCTTCAAAACTATAGTGGACTACTTTGGCCAGATCAAAGAACCTCTTCTCACATTTCATTTTTTTGATGTCTTTGTTAGTGTGTTAGGTAAGTAGTTTGGGTTGGAATTAATTTATTCTATACAAATAGTGTCACAGTTAGTTTCTTTAGATTCCGTTCTGTACATTATACATAGAGAACAGGTTAATACTTAAATGTATTTCATATTCCAAGATAGTTTTATTCCTGTGTCTTTTCAATCACGTTAGTTTTCATTGCTTGTCGTTAGAATTTTTAAAGCTCTCTGTTCATGGTTTAACACTGCCACACCTAACAGATGGATTTTAATGGATTTTTCTTTCTTTTTTTTTTTTTTTAACAAATGCTTGTCTCTTAACTCACATAAGCTTTTAGACATTGCTTGACTGAAGTCTAGACTAAAAAAGGCTTAGGGCTGTAAGGACTGTTTTTAACCTTGGCAATATGACATCTGAAGGAAATTTAAATCCTTCATTGCTTGAATGTAGAATAGACGTTAGCTAATCTTGTGTTTTAGAGAAGCAATAGTTTAATTGTTAACTCTACCTTTTTAAGGGTTCATGCTATATGGAAGCCATCTATTCTTTAGCTACAGATGGCCCATTGGAAGACAATAAATGTGAAAATATGTTATTACATTTTATGTTTACATTTCAAAAAAGAACAATCAAGTTCTATAGTAAGCATGCTTTGTAGCATATCCCTTTTTTCTGAGGTTCTTCAAGTGGGAACAGCATTGCTTTTAATAAATTATTGGGATGAGAAAGAAATTCAGAATAACACATATTTCTGGGATTTAGTATTTTTTTTACTTTGTTAATTGACAATCTTACTTTCGTCAAATATAGTTCCTTTTTTGACTTCTTTTTCTTTGGCAACAGATATTCTCGATAATATTGAATTTTTTTTCCTCTCTCTCCGTACTCTGTTCGCTTTTCCATTGTATTTCATATCTTTCAGGTTCTAAGACAGTTTTATTATGCAGTAGTTCACAGGTGTGAAAATGAGAAGAAAGAATTCAAGCCAGTGTTTATGTGGAAATGAAAATAAATTGTGCACTGTTTAAGAAAAAGTAAAAAAAAATAATTTTGTGATCTTGCACAAAAAATGAGGTGTTACTATGGAATCGTTTCTTACTAACAAAAATAGATTTGCACAGAAAATCATGGGAAAACAGACTTTCAGGAACTACTTGGTTTGTTTTCTGTCTTCATACTTAGACAATTTACTTCAAAGTATTGGCAGCATATGCTTGAAAATATCACATTTCTCTAGACACCTGACACAGGTATTTGAATGATTACTAAGCTGCATTTGGCCTTAGTGGGATGATTAGGGGTATCTGAGTTAGGTACCTTCACTGACTGGGAGATGGGTTTGTACCAGATCATCTCCAGGTGTCTTTTCTACTATTTTTATAGTTCAGAAGTATGCTCCCTATCTAGCCAGTGGAGGGACTTAAAGATGACAATTCAGCATACCTGTGGTGAAGCAGAAACCTTCTTTTTGTATTCAAAAGTACTTAAAGCCTGTAATATGAAAATGAACAAGCAGATACAAGGCAGAGGTGCCAAATTTGCAGTTTTGGTAGCAAGGTCTTGGCTAAGTTCTAACATGCTCAAATTCTGTGTCTTCTCAACAGTTTATAAAAAGAACTAGTCAGATTTAATGTCTATAGGCGTGATGGATGTGCCAGTATTGTCAAAGCTGTCATTGGTGCTTAAACACGTGGTTCTTTAGATTCTTTTATTATGGTCCCGGGTTTTTTTTTTTTACTATGGTTAATACATGTGTGCACAGATCAGTTTTATTTAGAGCTGAGGGCTATAAAAGAGCAGAGAATGAAATGAAATCTTGTAGTTTTTCATGTCTGAAGTTGTTTGTTGTGGTTATTAATATCTAACAGTGCATTAGAAGGAAATACTGTATTTAAACAAGGTGCCCAGTGGAAAATGAGGCCAGTTCTAGGGATATCTTCCCAAACTCTTTGGAAAGTCTTGAATGAGTAGGAAAGGAATTTGGAGAGACAGATTTAGAAGTGTTAAATTTTATGGAAATGTAACAACTGAGAGATGTTGTTCAATTTCCTGATCTTTTATGCACCAGGTCTGCTGCAAAAGCACAGCAAGGCTGTAGAAGCTCTTCAGATATCTTGTCTTCTGCTGCCACCAGAAAATCGGAAAAGACTACAGCTGTTGGTGAGGATGATGGCAAGAATTAGCTTTAACAAGGATTTGCCACCGCTTTCTGAATCAGTGAGGACCAGAACCTTGGTATGTATAGTGTAAGGCAAAACCTCTATGCGTGGCTTTTGAAGTAGCTAGTAGTAGCATAGATTCTTGCTGTAAAGTGCTTACAAAACACAATTTGCTTGTTTGAAGAACAGTTTGTCTCTTCCAACTATGTGGAAAGCTACTCTGAATTTGAATAAATAGGAATTTCTTGGTAAGTTATGAGCAAATGAAGAATGAGTTCAGAATTTTGAGGTTTCCTTATCTTTCAAAGTTAAATCACAACTGATTTCACTATTGAGTAGAAGAAGAAAATGTACAGTAGAGAGGGGGTGTCCAGTATTCTCTGGTTCAGATAGTGTGAGAGCAAGCCTGGCCATTTTAGTCGTATTTAGGAATATGTAGATGAATTTTTTGATTTGCCTGTTTTCAGCAATGCAAAAAAAAAAAAAAAGCCTACTAGTTTCCCAGTACTAATTTTTTCATCACTAGACTACAGAAATCTCTGAAAGTAACTTTAATAGATTTTGATAACGCCTTTTTCTTTTTTTCTCATGTTCTTTCTGTATGGCTATTTGTAGTTATGACTGATATTTGCAACAGCATATTATTTTGAAGGTATTAGGCATAAGTATTAGCAATTCCAACTGGCCAAGAACATATGCTTCTTCTGGTTAACGTTCAAGTCTTTTGCAAGAAGGGTAACAGAAAACTCAGCTGTAGAGCCATTCCATAAAAATCCTACAGTTGCATTCATGAATCTAAATTTGTTCCATAGCAATTAAATTTTTAATTAACTGTGAATAATATTTGATTGAAATAATTAAATTCTTGACTGCTGAGGTTATAATTTAATTAACTGTAAATGGTCTTTGATTAAAATAATTATTTTATAATTTAAATGTTATTTTTAGAAGTGAATCCTTTACAGTCCAAGTATTTTGTTCTAAGTTTTAATTTAGCAATATAGTCTATGGTAAATTACAGAACCTTGATTGCTGTCTGTACTTTCAATGTTAGAAGTGACTGATGCACAGACAAAAACCCCTTGTAATGAATGGGCAGTGGCCAATGTGGCCAGAAGTTCAATGTGGCAAAATGCCATAGTCCTGCACTTTGGTCATAACAACCCCAGGCAACACTACAGGCTTGGGACAGGGTGGCTGGAAAGCTGTGCTGAGGAAAAGGAGCTGGGGGTGTTGGTTGCCACTTGCCTGAACGTGAGCCAGTAGTGTGCCCGGGTGATCAAGAAGGCCAATGGCAACCTGGCTTGTATCAGGAATAGCATAGCCAGCAGGACCAGGGAAGTGATCATCCCCCTGTTCTCAGCTCTGGTGAGGCCATCCCTTGAATACTGTGTTCAGTTTTAGCCCCCTCCCTACAGGAAAGACATTGAGGCCCTGGAGTGTGTCCAGAGATGGGCAATGAAGCTGGTGAAGGGTTTGGAACCCAAGTCTTATGAGGAGTGGCTGAGGGAATTGTAACTGTTTAGTCTGGAGGAGACTGGGGGGGAGACCTTGTTCTCTACAATTACCTGAAAAAAGGTTGTGAAAAGCTGAGGGTTGGCCTCTTCTTGCAGATAACAAGCAATAGGACAAGAAGGAATGGCTGCAAGTTGTGCCAAGGGAGGATCAGGTTAGAAATGAGGAGAAATTCTTCTTAGGAGTGGTTAGGCATTGGAATGGGTTGCCCGGGGATGTGGTGGAGTCATCATCCCTCAGGGTGTCTAAGGAAAGGTTTGATGAAGTACTTAGGGACATGGTTGGATGATTTCAAAATAAGGTATTAAGTTTTCCTTTTGCTGCTTAACTTCTATTAAACTCCTGGGTTATTTTTAAAATCTCTGAAATATTTGTGCCCTGTTTAACTAAAAGAGCCATGTGAAGAGGCTATTTAACAAATTCCTGAGAATAAAATGGATTTCAGCCATGCTACATATAAAATCAGGGTTAGATTATGTATGTGAGGCAAGAACCATCTTCAGTCTGCTCAAGTAATGTCACTGTATGTTTAAAATATATTGATATATTGGAAGCACAGTGAAGTATTGTGCTGATAATTTTTTTTTCAAAAGATAATTTTTAAATACAGATTTGCCATCTCTCACCCCCAAATCGGAAAATATACTTTTTTTTTTCTCAGATGGTTCAAGCATTTTCCCGTTGTATTCTCTGCTCAAAGGATGAAATAGACTTGGATGAACTGCTTGCTGCTAAACTAGTATCTTTTCTTATGGACAATTATCAAGAGATCTTAAGTGTTCATTCTGCCTTAAAATCTTCTATAGAGGAACATGTTGTACACCTCCAGAGAGTTCAAGTAGGTATCTAATGAAAAACCTCCTGTGTCCCTGTGCTCCTAGATCAATTTTATCCCTTCTGCTCCAAAGTCCCATCAGGTCTTTAAAGACTTTGTTCTGTCTCTGCTAACTTATGAAGAACTAATTAATTTTGACTGCTTGTATTTAACCATCAAAATGTATTTGAATGAAACTAAACAGATTTTGAATGTTTTAGAAACATGAACCCATATGTTTTTCTGTTGTTCAGCACTATTTCCTCCATGGAATGGACAAACTGTAGTGATGAGAAAAACTGTGAATGGTTAAAAAAAGTCTGTCATTTAAAGTTCTGATTTTTTTTTAAAGCCGTCCTTATTTCCTCAGCTTTTTCACAGCTCTTTTTCTGCTTACTGGTATGGTATTTTTTGTTAAAAGCTCCCTTTTATTTCTTTCTTGTTTAATTTGTACTGAAAAAAACCAACCCTTCTAAATTCTTGCAAGGGTTGAACAGGCTTCCTTTGTATCATGTTTTTTGACTCACTAGAACTGATTCAATTAGTACAGGAGATAGGTAGAATTTTGTGTCTTTATCTTCTCTACTTGATGACTTTAGGTGGTCAGTTTGATTAAGCCATTTTGTAAATTCATTGCAGAAAACATAGTCTTTTTTCACTCCTTCAGATAAAATATGCTGGAGCTGATACTGATGCAACTTTTCCTCCTCCATCATTTTGTCACCAAATCAGTACGGATGAATTTGAATACCAAAGGACAACTGGTTCTCAAGAACCACTGGCAGCTTTACTGGAAGAAATTGCTATGAATAAAGAAATATCAACAAAAGATAAGAAGAAGCAGCTCAAGCAAGTAAGTAAAAATTCCTTCACGGTTTTAATTTTAACTTCATTTACTATACTTTATTGAGCCTTAGACGTGTAGTCCTATAGAGAACTATTAAAATATGAAATAGTAGGTGCTCTTGAAGATTTCTAATTTTTTAATCATTTAGAAGAGGGGTGCTATGATTAATCAAGCTATATTAGAAAATGTTATAATTTTCTGTATAGAGTTATAGACAGTTATATTAGAGAAATAATAATTTTCCTGCTCCAGAGGTGGAGGTTGCACTTTAGTAGCCTTTTATGTTACAAGTTTGAGTCAATTTTTTATTTAAATGGATAAATTTTTCTAGTTTCAGAAGTCTTACCCTGAAGTGTACAGAGTACGATTTCCTACCCCCGAAACTGAAGCGGTGCTATTTCCAGAAAAAAATAAACAGAAAACACCGATACTGATGTGGGCCTTGAAAAAGCCTTTTCAACCATTTCACAGAACCAGAAGCTTTCGGATGTAAATGGTTTGAAACATCAATGGACTGAGTCAGAGCATATTATCAATGGATCTTATGCAATAGGAGCCTAGACAGCATGTAGTTAATAAAAAAACTACTGGGGATACTGTCAAGATGGTAGGAATGGTCAAAAGAAGAGGAAAGTATTGAGGTGGTAGAAATGTGAGCCTTTAGCAGTATTTTTGTAAATCATGTTTTTAAATGTCTGTTATTTAAAAAAAAAAAATCAACAAAAAACCACAGCAAGAAACCCCACAAAACCAAACCAAAACCCAACAGACTCATGTTGTTTTACCTAGATGGGTGGTAAAATATACTTTCTCTAACTTGATTTGGTCACCATTTCAAGATCTAAATGTATTGTTAGAAACTAGTCAATGGTATGAGTCTTTATTGTATACGCAAGACTTTGTCCTCATATAGCTTCAGGAAATAATTTGTTGTACGTGCTTGAATAAGTATGAAACTGGATTTTGTTTTGCTGCTGTACACCTTCGTATTCTTGATATGTTAAATTTATTTGGGAAAACTGTAAAAACTCATTCTTAATTTTGTCATTCACATGATGCATTACAGCTTGAATCAACTACTGTTGAAATTACATTAACTTCTATAGTGCAGACCTGTTCTTTTAAGCAATCCAGTCTCTTAAGTCTTTTCTTGTATGCTCTTTACTAAATATTTCCGTATCACATTGGATGCTTGACAATAGAACAAATTTTATCAGAAAAGTCTGAAGACTTGCATTTCTGTTGGAAATGGAATTTTAGATATTGAAGTGGCATTGAAGCATTTAATGAATTCATTTGTTTTGTATTGCAAAATCTACTGTACATACACCTTGACTGTGCATATAACATACTTTATTCTGACAGCACTTTGGACCTATTTAAGCATTACCGTTTCCCAATATTTAGAGTGGTGATTTCATTCAGCCATTACAGATGTAAAGAGCAGCATTTCATACCTTATTGGATGTCAGAGTAGTCTGTGCAGAAGAAAAGAAAGCTGGCATCTCAACAAATTTCTGTCAGACACTATAGTAAGCAACATGGTGACTCCTGTAACGCAACATTGGCAGTATTGTCACTTTGCTAACCTCCTAAACAGTCAATAAGCTTTAAGGTGTACATACTAGGTTGTTGGTCTAATAGATTGGAATATTTTCTGAGCAATGTGATTTTTGAGCACTGTGTTTCCATGGTCTGTTTTCACACATTGGTTATACTTGCACGTTGTACTAATAATCTTTGTACTAATAATCTGTTTACTAATAATCTTTTAAGAACAAGTAATACAAAAGGGTATACTTTTCAAAAAATAAGAAAATATTAAAATTAATATTAAAAATAATCTGAGCCTACTTACCTTCTGTACTAGGTCTTCAAGTGTGACATAATATTTTAGATGTGTCATAGTATTCCGCGTACGTTTACAAGCAGTCAAACTTTGACAGTGACTGGACTACTCATACATAGTATGAGTATGCATACTATACATACTATACAGCACTAATAGCACTACCAGGAAGTATGATAAGTAAGGAAATTGGAAAGCAAGTCTCGCACAAAAGTGGAAACACACCCTAAGTGATCTCTGACAAGAGTCCCTAGAAGTGGAAGTTAGTCTGTTTGCCTTTGAAAATAATCTCAGTGCCTGCCAAGAAGCTTTCTGCTGTCATGTTGAACTTTTCCCCCATTATTATTTTTTAAAGATATGTAGCCATCCTGAGCCTATTTTAAACAGTAATTAGGGTTTACTCATGAATTTACATGAGAAGTTGAAGATGTGTCATATATCTCTATGGATCAGTTTTACTTTTGTTTCAAACAATCGCTTCTCTTACTGTGGTAAAAGCAAGTCTGCACATAATTCCCAAGCTGTGGAAAACACCATTACAGAATACTCTCCAAAACATTGTGTAAGGAGGAAACTATCTGAGATCATAGTGAGTTTTAACTGTTGCTCTATCTTGGGAGACACTTAAGAAAGCTTATCTAAGTAATAGAATATGGGTGACTATGGCTGCCTCTTACAGCTCTTCCTTGTCTCATACCTGAATCCATTGTAAATATGCAAGATGAATATGGTTTGAACCCAAAAATGTTTGCCTATTCTTTTCAGGGTGGAGGTTAGAAAAAGAAATCTTGAAAGCCAGAGTGGACTTGAAGTGTCTTAGAAACCACAGTTTCTGTATCCCTAAACTACAGTCAACCAGAACTTCAGTTTCAATACTAACTTCTCAGGAATTTAACCTTTACTTCTGTGTTAAAGTCCTGCAATGTCTTGATGTTGCCAAGACTGAATACCCTGGGCTTGTTGGGTTTATTTCCCTTGAAATTTGAGGACCATAAACTAAACATTCTTTTGTTTAACCTTGTGTAGCTGTTTTCCAAAGAGACTCGGTAAATGTAGTACTAGCTGACGTTCTTTTAAAGCGTGTGTGGTGGAAGACTCAATAAAGGTAGAAGATTTGTTTCAGCCGCTTTCTCAGTCTGCTTACACCAATGTTTGTCATATAAGAGGAACACCTGAAATACCTGTAAGCTTGTATGCAAGCAGGAGATATTTCCTGCTAAATTTGGACAATGTCATGTAATTCCTTAGCACTGAAACTTCTAGTGTAATGCCATTAGTTGTCATGGTACTGTTAGGTTTTTTTTTGGACAAGGTCTTTTGGGTATAAAATTCTGCCCACTTGAATTAGGTTTTTGTTAGGCTTTACAATGGTTTATTTTGTTTATTTGGGTTTGGGTTTTTCTGTCATTAGTTTAGGGTTTCTTTGGGTTTTTGATGTTTTTTTGGTGGGTTTGTTTGGGGGGGGGCTTTGGTGGGTTTTTTTGTTTGTTTGTTTTTATTTTTGTCTTTGCTAAATTCTTTGCTGCCAATAGATCAACCTTTTCGCTCATGCCCCACCCCATTTTAAGGATAACCTCTATCCTGACCCATAGGTACCTAGTTCCACTTCTGCCACTACTTTGCTCCAGCATTTCCTGGCAGAGGGAAGAATAGTATTTATTTGTTTTTGGGAATGGAGTTGTGTCTTGGCTTAACATTGCTCACTCTTGCTCTCTGTTGCATTTCTTCCTTTTCTTACAGAACCTCAGCTTGCTCCTGCTCTTAAATTAACAGCCACCTGGAAAACCTTTTGGTTCACATGATTCTGATTCTGCTCTAATCCTCCAAAGTTCTTTGAGTAGTAGGTTCCACTGTTAGTTGCTAATACATAAAGACTATTTAATTGCTCATATTTTGTATGAAGTATGCTTAACTCACCTAATTTTCTGGGATTGTGGTATCAGCTGTTTATACTTAAGGCTATAGAGAATAGTTGTTATTTTCTGATATTTTTAAAAGCTGCTATTTCATTATTTCAGGGGAAGCTTAAGCAAAACCTGGGTGATCTGATCTTCCTTTCTGATAATTGTAAGATGAAGGAGGTATTTGTCATGTTTTTGCCCTAGCCGGAAGCTAAGCCCTGTGCAGGTGCTCACTCACTCTTCCCCCGGTGGGATGTGAAAATGCAAAACTGTGGGTTTAATAGGTAAAGCCAAAGCTGTGCATACAAGCAAATCAAGACAAGGAGTTCATGCGTCACTTCCATGGGCAGGCAGGTGCTCAGCCTTCTCTAGGACAGCAGAGCTCCATTGCATGTAGTTGTGATTTGGGAAGATAAACACCATCACTCCAAATATACCCCTTTCCTTCTTTTTCCACAGCTCTATGTGCTAAGCATGACACCATTTGATACGAAATATCTGTCCCAGCTTTGTCCTCTCCCAGCTCCTTGCACAACCCCTTCACCCTGTCTCCTCACTGGTGGGCTGGGGTGAGAAGCAGAGAAGACTTTTGCTCTGTGTAAGCACTGTTCAGCAGTAATGAAAACATCTCTGCGTTGCCAACACTGTTTCCAGCACAAATCCAAAACAGCCCCATAGCAGCTACTGTGAAGAAAATTACCCTCCCCAGCCAAAACCAGCACAGAAGCTTAATATACCATGCTGTTTAAGCTGTTGCTCCCAGACTCTTTTTCCCCTCTTTTCAGAAAGTGTTTTGCTTCAGAAGAGTGTCTCTTTCTTTCACAGAGAGTGTTTTAAATCAAATGACTTGCTTTATCTCTTGATCACGGTTTTTAAAGTCTCCCAATGCCTCAGAGTTTATGATTCTAGCTGGATTAACCTGTGGTAAAATTCATAGTTCTTAGACTTTTGATTCACAAACCAACTTCTGATAGATACCATTATGTAGGCATATAACTGCACTTTAATTAATTTTATCAATTTGGAACAGCTGGTATACTTCCTACTAGCTGTAGCGTGTTGACATGACTATTTTCATAAATTTATCAGGCTTGAAGTGTGAGGTAACAAGCTTTTCAGGAAAACAAAGCCTGCAGAATAGGATTAGAATTTTTACAAGTTTTTAGCTCAGTTTTCAAGTATCTGCTGTATAGTATTTATATCAACATCTCTTTCTGTGTTAGATGTCAGTTCTGGTTAGCTGGTGTTTGTTATTTTTTTTCCCAGAAACCCAGATTATATAGAATAGTGAAACATCCAGGACACTATTTATCTCCTCTTTCTATATAAAAAATGTTTGAGAAGTGACTGCTGCATTCTGTTTAACGTAAAAGAAGTTGGCAACTGTGCTAAGTTTAAACTTACAAAATTAGACAAAGTCAATTTTCATAAATTTCTATTTGACTTCCTAACTCCTATTCAATTTTACCAAGATAATTAAATGACATAGAGGAGATGCTTAAGTTTGTGTTTAAAAATAAGGAAGCTGATAAAAGTTTGCAAAGGTCTTTTCTAGAAATAGATATTTAAGCAGTATTTGTCGGGGACATTAGTTTTCAATTTCATTGCTTTTTGGGAGCTTTGGGTATTTAAGATGACTGCCAAAAAATCTCCTGCTAGTCCAGGCAAAAGCAGAAAAACATCAGAAGAGTGACAAATATACCCTTATTCAAGAGGATCAGGGAATCATAGAATATCCTGAGTTGAAAGGGACCTGCAAGGATCATTGAGTCCAACTCCTGGCTCCACACAGGGCCAGTCAAGTCAGAGCATGGGACTGAGTGCAGATGTTTCTTGAGCTCAGTCAGGGTGGGTGCTGTGACCACTTCCTTGGAGAGCCTGTGCCAGTGCCCAACCACCCTCTCAGTAAAGAACCTCCTCCTAATATCCATCCTGAACCTCCCCTGCCTTTCCCTTGACTTCTATCTCTGGTCACCAAAGAGAAGAGATCAGTGCCTGCCCCTTAGTTCCCCCTCGTCAGACAGCCATAAACTGTGATGAGGTCTCCCCTCAGCCTCTTCTCCAGGCTGCACAAACCAAGGGACTTCAGCCTCTCCTCATAAGCCTCCCGCTCCAGACCCTTCCCCATCCTTGTTTCCCTCCCCTGAACACTGTCCAATATTTTTATATCCCTCTTATACTATGGATAATTGAGAATAATCCAAATAGCCGACAGCAAAGTGGTCTGATGGCAAACCCGAGCAAAACAGAGGGAAAACTGATACAGAATTTTAGTGGGAAAACGCAGAGCACAGTAAGAGAGTTAAGCATAAACAACACATTCTTTTAATTTTTTATGTAGAGTACAGTGTCTTGTATGGCAAACTTGCTTTTGTTAGGGATGGAGATTAACAGTCTATTTTATGATGTGTGTCAGTTTTTTACTACTGCTTTTTTTTTTTAAATGAAGGTGGGTATTTATATGGAAGATTTAGGTAAACTGGCAATAGACTTAGCTCTTTTTTTGTTTTTTTTTATGGATTCTTTGGAAGTTCTGATGGAGCCACTGATATGGCGGAAAATTTTGGGTACAACAGACTTTTATGGTATTTCATTTAGTAGCTTCTGATAAAATTATTTCCTGACAATGTCAGTAAATGTTTAGGTGATTAAGAGCTGCCTAATTGTAGGTACTAGGGAATCACGATGGAGACACTCTTTATGAGCTTTTGCAGGAAATCTGTACTAGACTTTCCTATCAGCCAGTGTTTTCTTTGAGGATATGAAAAGAGTAATAAAAATCACCATCAGCCTTATCAGCTAATCTCATCAGTATTTTCAGACTGTTCAGCAATAATAGCGGTGTTAATACAGAACAGTGCAGGTTGAAAATTAATTCAAATGTGGTCACTTCAAAGTTACACGTCTGAGAGCAAGATATATAGGTCATTTAAAAACAGGGGGGACAAAAGACGGAGGAGGAAAGACTGTGTTCTGGAAACTACATCTCTAAAAGATTGCTCCCATGGTGAATAAGGCTTCCTGATATTATGCTGAGGCAAAGGTCTAATGTGGTTCTTGAAGGTCTAAATTGGAGGTGGTTACATAAAATCAGCTGACTCATCTTGTGTGACCTCTACACTCAGTACTGACTGACTGACACTGAAACATTGCAGTTTTTGCAGTTTTGTAAAACTGTAGGTGATGAAAAGTGATTGTTTGGAATTATCTCCTTAAACCGAGGCTTTGCATTACTCCAGACTTTCTCATTTATGAGAAACAAGAACAGGAGGTCACTTGATTACCTTCTGGAGTACAATCAGATAAAGAAGCACTTACACTGGTAAGCAGCAAAGACTTGGGTCAAGAAGAGAGTACTACTCAGTGGACAGAAGACTGAGCTGGATATGTTGTGGGTTTCTTTTTTATGTTGAGATTATTGAATGGTGGGAATGTGATGATTTTTTGTTTTTCCTGGTGTCTTTGGAGTAAGATGTCCCTGGTGGACACTTATGGAAACCCAAGTCATTGAACTCAGGGCAGAGTGGGGAGAGGGGAAGCATAATGACTCCTGATGGGTGGAAGACTGGACAAAATCTCAGGGCTTCTCATTCTTTGCATGCTATGGATTTTCACATGTGAGTCACACATCTGTTCAAAGTGTCATTTCTTTCTTGACTTTTGAGGTGATTAAAGAAAATGGCACTTGTTACTTTTGTTCTTCAACCAAAGCCCAGTGAATATAGACCTGATGAATTTGAGTTGCCAGGGCATAGATGCTTCAGGGAATAATGAAAACCAGTTCTGCTCTGCCAAATGCTCTGGCCAGGGAGGGTGAGATATGTCTTTGGTGTGCTGCAGTTACTTTGTCTGGGATTGAGAGAGTATAAGAGGCATAGAAATGTGATCTGGTGGCTTGTATGTATTATAGTAATACGGTTGTTGCTGCTTTATGATCTAAGTAGGTTTTTAAAATGTATGTCTTAGTCTTGTTTTGTTTTTTGTTTGTTTGCTTTTCTGGGTTGTATTTTTTCTTTTGCCTGGGATTATGTGGTGCTGAACTAATCATAGTCATATCTAGGAAAGACAGCTCTTGAACGTTCAAAGCAGTCTGGTGTCTCTTGTCTGAGTACTAGCTTAAGGCTGTCTATAGGTACTTCTTCCTGTGAATTTTTTACACTTTGTCTATAATTGCAGTTTGAAATCACTGCAAGGCTCTCTGAAACTTTAGTGGTGGCTGAGAGAGAAGCTTCTGGCAATGATTCCTGAGCCTGCCTGCTGAAGAGAGAATGGACTGACCTTGGCACTTCTAGACAGATTTCAAAGGTGAATAAAAGCCACAATGCAATATATTTGTATGTTTGCAAATCCTTCTTTTGTTTCCTTGTTTAATCTGAGTGCTTATTTGTGTGAGGATTTGGCCTTCTGCATGACTAAGATTTGCTATGTGATTTCAAAGCTTGTGAATTCTAATGCAGGGCTAGCTAAAACAGTATCTCTGTCCTGTAGCTAATTTTATATTCAAATGCTGGTGAGAGGATGAGTAGTGGGATTGTTAGTTCCTTGTTTGTTATAATGACTTGCAATATATTCACATTCTTGATGCAAGAAACCGTGTGGAGAATATGTCCATTTTTTCTTTAAATCTATGCAAAATATTTTGCGATCCTATGAAAAAGAATCCTTCCCTTTCTCCTCCCTGATAATTATTTGGTGCTCTGTGTGTCAGTTTAGAGGTTCGGTAATTTATGACCCAGCAGAGGTCAGCCTTGTGACATTTTTCAAAACACATGCTCAAAGAAAAGTAGAGATAAAGTTCTTACTATAAAAGCATTTGGAATTCATTTTATAAAGTATATTCCTGCAAATTAGACTTGATGTGATATTGCTGTGTTGTAGCTGGATGTGTGGCTTAAGTATCTCAGTGCAACTTCTCTTTATATAATAGGAATGTTTATTGTTTCGTAAGATTGTTACAAATTTTCTCAACTGTTAGCCTCCTTGGTATAGTAAAATACCCACTTATGGTCTGGTTAGATAAGAGTACTGTATTTCCAGAGCTGGTTTTGTAGTTCAGTGAAACAGCAGCAAGAGGCAACACATGGAACTGTCGTTTGGATGCTGGATGCTCCGGATTCGCAATGTTGTCTGGGAGCAGCATGTCTGCGTAACATTTATGGCTGGGGCAGGGCAGGAAAAAGCGGGGATGGAGGTGGGAAGAGTGGGCAAGTGTTGTGTCACTTCTTTCTCAGAGTCTATGAGAACAAAGGTCTTCTTGCCTTTCCGTAAAAAGGGCATTTATTTCCTTTGTGATGCGTGAAAATAGGAAGATGAGGAGTGAAGGGAAAAAAAATATCCTCTACACCAGCTCAGGAACACAGATCATTTGTTTGCAATGTAAAATGCTATTCCTGTGTTGTATTGCAACAACAGAAACGGTCAGCAGTGGTTTCATTGATGCTAATAAGGTTAGCACTCTTAATTGCTAATAAAGTTGATGATACAGATTATAATTCTCGTCAAGAATAGTGACAGTACTGTCTTAAATTGGCTGGCTACCTGGTAAATTCAGTTTCAACAGGCAAATTCAACAGCAGCTGACATAAATGCTCTGCTCTGCTTGAACACAATCTTCTCTCTACCTTGAGCTAGCTACAAAGTAGTTTTCTCCAGTCTGACAGTAGGACTGAATATGTAATAACAGCATTGTCAAGGCTGCAGCTGAGTCTTCTGCAATAGAACATGCTTAAATGACTTGACCATGACATTGGGAACTGGGAAAACATATCATTCAGTCCGTTTGTTTTCTGAACTTTGCAAAGATGTTTTATTCCTTTATTGTTACTGCATTTATTTGTATGCTCTGAAGTTGTATTTGAGACATTAAGAACATGCTGTGATGTGAACAATATTCTGAGATTTTGGAGTAGCTAATAAAAGTATAGTGTCTTGCAGTAGCAGCAAGGCTGAAAGTCAAAATCAGCCTCAGGAACAGACACGGTGCTTTTTAATGCTTGTTTTTCTTTTAAACCCTCTTTTTCTCTTAATTCACCTTCACAGAGGTAAGATGAGCTTGGAGCAACAGCAGCTACTATGTTGTTCTTTATCTTTTGCAAAAGATGGCTACAAACCACCCAAAATGTGCCAGAAAGATCATTGTCTTATAAACAAGTTCTCGAATTAGAGAGAGAGAAAATAAGAGCTTTGTTAAATGAAAGCCTTTCCTGAAATGGAAGCCTTTTCTTAGTGTGCTGTGACCAGAAAGCTGTGACACGTTACAGAAAGCTGTGACACGTTATTTTTTAATATATTATTGAGGACACTTAATGTTTATTCTTTGTGGGAGAGTAGGGAAGCCAAGGTATTAAGATGAAGAACTCTATTTAATGTTAATCAGCAACAGTGTATGTTGTCCTTGTTCCTGTCCACTCCCTCTATTGAAATGAAAATAGTGCTGAATGCTTTGGGCATCCTGTGGACTTAATAGTACATGCTTACGTAATTAGGTCCCAACCTAATGGTTTTGCAAAAGAAAAGATATTGTGAATTAATGTTGCATGAGTATCTATCATTTTGCAGTGTTTCCTAGCTCCTGAGTACTTGACTCTGCTATCTTAGCAGTTTTTCACTGAAAAACATGTTTTGTCCTTAGCACAATGGCTTTTGCCCAGCACTTCAGTTATTATGTAAAAACCCCAGATTTGTGAGCAACTCTTTAATAAGCACCCCTTCAAGAAATGGAAAGAAAGGTAGGTGCAGAGACAGGTGCTCTGAACTGAGCTTGGTTCCAGGTGTGCTGAAACTAGTAAACCCAACCAAACTTAGGCTGTCTAAGCAGAAAATCAATGGGATGTTTGCAACTGTGCTGCCCATCTTTTCATAACATAGTGCAGAGATGACTAGTCTGGCTTTGACACAAAAGCCTTCTTCTTGAGGTGTCATGCAGGTACGTGAGCCTCAGCTAGAGATCTCTCCAGACTTTAGACATTTGCAGTACATAAACTTACCTCATCCATAAACTCAGCTCAAACAAGTAATTCAGGCAAATGGAAATACACAGCACTGTGTAGCTGCTTCTGGGATAATGACTACAAAGCCTGTCCTAAGGCTTCAAAACATCTTAATGCTTTTTCCAGTATATATTCCGAATTTCTACACATCTGGATTAAACAGAAACAACAGCAGCCCATTTCTGTGCTTTCAAACTGAGGATAGCAGATTATGAGGCAGATAAACAACACGACTATTGGAAAACAACTTTTTTTTTTTTTTCTGAATTTAGGGTTAAGAGAGGCTTAACTAACTTGAGCAAATGCAAGACTAATTGTACAAATCTGCACAGCAAAGTTGCACCATGTCTACCTGAGCAAGGGACACCATATACTCAGGTGATGTATTTCTAGTGCACTCTTCCAATTTTATAAAAGATCTAATACTTTTTTAATACTTTTAATACACTAAATAATAAATAATAATACTTTTTTAATACTTTTTTAATACACTAGGGACATGGAGTGCACTATATGACTTAATGAAAGTACAGGGCCACCTGTTTAAACTCACACGGGGAAGACCTGTCATGAGTTTTGTTAATTTAAGACAGTCTTGTTATAGTCTTGTTACAGGACAGACTACTTCTTGCTTAGTCAAATAGGCTTAAAATTTCCTTTGTTGACTTCCTCTCATATATTTCTTTTCAGTAATAATGGATGGAGTTTTTCTGTCGACAGGATTGTCTATTGCTCTGTGATGATGGGCTGACTATCTGAGTGTGCTTACCATGATAGAGCTCATGTTCTTAGAGCTAGGAAAGGATTCAAGGTTTCTGCTGGGCATTGTTTTATTGTCTGAATTCCCAAGCCATTCTGCGTATTTGTTTGGTATTGTGCCTGAATACAATCAAAATATCTGCCAAATATTAACTAATATAAAATAACTAATGATTTATTTATTCTAGACAGCCTGTTTGCTCATTTCACAGGTATCTAAAAGCATAAATAATTTTTGGTAGGTTTTGTTTCCTATTATACCAGGAAATAGAATCAAAGAAGACAATAAACTTGCTTTATAACATCTGAAGAAATTTTCTTTACCTATCTAGAAAGTTTAACTTCATCAAATTCATACACATTCCAATATTATTTTGAAAAACAATACAACATTGAAATAATATGGTACCTGACTTCCATCAAGAAAACACCTTTATTTAGACACTTGAATCCAGCTGGAATAAAATATTCCTAGATGTAACTTCAGTTTTGTAATATTGGCATAAAATACAGTTATTTCACTCTCCTCACCCCATAAAATTCAGTTGGAAGTCAGGCTTGCAATATCAGGGCAATTTCACTGCCAAATATTGCAATATTCATTGTATTTTTCATCTGATTTTGTAATTTTTTTCAGATTCCTATCAAGGAAAAAACCTGATGTCTGAAACCATGAAAAAGAAATTTAAATTCAGAGGTGGAGTGACTGTGAAAACTTGGCAGACCTATTTTTCTTATTTAAGGTGGGAAACATTATATGTAATTTCAGCAAGCTAAATCCCAGCTGAATCCCTTTCTATTCCCATTTTCAGGGTACTACCTTTCTCCTGAAATGAACTGAACAGTTTTTAGGATGTGAGGGTATTGCTGTGTTGATGTGAAAAACGTGTAGATAAACTTTACATGATATAAATGAGCCTGGTATTTTTTTGCATGTTTGTGAAGCTAAATGTAGGTAAGACTGCAGCACTCTATAATATCCTAGATGTAATTTGATGTGGTATGGCTGGTAACAGTGAAGAAATGTAGCTTTCAATGCAGCTTGCAAACCTCCCAGGAGCCATGGAGATGTAGTCTGAACTACTTGTTCTCATGATCTTTGCTAGGACTGTTAATAGCATTAGCTTAGCTCAAAGCTATGGCTTTCTCCTCATTGTAGGTGTGTGAAAAACATATTGGGGTAAAAAGAGGTTACAGATGACCTTGAGCAATTTTGGTGAGCTTGCTTGTATATTTAAGCTGCAAAAATATTAGTAAGACTCAACTGGAAACATATATTTAAGGGAGTGAAAATCCTACATGACTAATGAGATAAATGAAGAAATATTCTGATCTTAAAGTGTGTTACAATGAATTATAACCTTAGAAATATACATATGGAAAATTAAAGGCTTGAAAAGAAATTTTATGCTCTGAAATTTTCTGATTCTCAGTGTATATCTCTGAAAGAAATGCTGTGACATATATGCATGAAGAGATTCTCTTCAAGATAGGGGAAAAACAACTTGACACAGGAATTGTAAGAGGGGTAATCATCCATGAAGTAACTGAAGGGAAGTAAGAAAAGAAAATGGATAAATATTTATCTAAAATCTCTAAATGTTTAAATATGAGACATTAGGCAGTCAAGGAGGCAGGAGGGGCATTGTCCTCAAAACTTTTTGAATAAGAAGTCTAACATGCAGGGGAAAATTTTGGTTTTGGTTTTGGTTTTGGGTTCCTTTTTACCTTATTCCTGACACATTGAAAGTCAAAGCAGAGATGGGGATAAATTACACTGAGAGGACAGTGACATGGGAAGAACTTTAATTTCTTGTCCTAAATAGACAAAAAAAAAAAAAAAAAGAAAATGAAAACTGAAAAAAAACCCTGCATGTTCATAGCATGCAATTAAAATTTTGCCCTAAAGCTTTGACTCATGGGGTATTTTATTGACACCTAAGAGTAGCAGAGACTAGTGTGATGCTATCTGAGGGCACTCCACATAGTGCTCATGTAGGTGGGACAGGTGTCTGATGACACTGATTGCTAAATACGGAGAGAGAGCATGCGGACCTCTCATTTTTTGTGTTATCTCTGGTGTGTGACTTGAGGAATTTCTGTCATACTTCATTTGTATTTTTATTTAGAAATTAAAGAAGTGTATTATCTGCTGCTATCCAGCCTGGACAAAGGATTGCCCTTATTCTTGTGGGGATAATGTTTCTTGATGGTGGTGGTGCTGCAGCATGTCATGGGTGTAGCAGTGAAGAGTGGCCACCACTGTTGGTACAGGTAGGTTGTCTCAATGACTGGATAAAAGTATACTTAAGCAACATTACTGATACCATTCTAAAGGCTTAGCACAGAATAGAAACTGTCTTGAGACAAGTGTTGAACAAATGAGGCTGAATGTTACTGCAGAAATTCATCTTTTCTTGGAATTTTTTCTGATACTGATGTATCAAACACTTGGGCATTCTCTGTTACCAGAGTATGATCTGCACAAGTCTAGCTCTTGTGAAGGCTGTTCTCCAAGTATGGTCATGATTGCATTTAATTGCCTCCAAGAGTAGCAAGACCTTTTTAGTGTTAACGTTACACAAGACCATTATGCAAGTTTACCAGAGTAAGTTAAGTTGTTGAAAGTAATACAAAAAAAAGATGAGGCAAAAAGAGAAGTGCGTGGAGAAAGGCAAGCCATGAGATTAGATATTGTTTGGGAAAAATCAGTGGAGTAATTGGAAGGAAGTGGAACCTTTTCTGGCTGTCTAAATGCCTGTTACAGCCTTGTGGGAATTGTTGCACCCTGTTAGTACTTCATATGGTTTCATTCTGCATTATAAATGAACATATGAACAAGAGAAATTAAAATAATACACAAGAAGGTAATAAAAAGATTCTGTAAAGAGGCTAGCTGAGTTCTATATTCTGTTTATTTAATTAAAATTAAATAAAGAGAAGGCTTGGAAAATAGAGATGGTGACTGGTGGGTGGATAGGGGTTTACCAGCGATCTTTCCATAGATCGCTTTGAAGGCTTGAATTTGGCTGAGTTGTTTTCTGCTGATGACAAGTTTTTATCTTTGCCAAAATGATACATAAAACTGTGGGAGGGAAAAGGTATCCAACAGTTCTATGTGAAGAAATGCTGAAAGCCAACATGGGCTCAGGAGGCAGAAAATGATCTTTCAAGATTTCTTAAAGGATTGTTAATTTGCAATAAGCAATGACAGAACCATGTGGTGCTCTGCATTCAGAAAACCCCTTGCAAGTTTACTTGAAGAGAGAACTAGAAAAAAACTAAACACCTTCAGCTGAAACTGAACTGTTCTGTATTACCTTTTAGGATGAGAAGCTTATCTTCACTGATGCAAACTTGCTATGGTCTTGCCAGCATCACCAGCATTTCCCCATTTAAAGAACCCAAGGAAAATTGAAATAGTAATATGTCATCAATAATGCCTTTAGTCTTGTTAGTATTTCCCTCTAAACATTGCAGACAACATTTTCTGTAAGGGCGCTTGCTTCACAATACTGTGCTCTAGTTTAAATTGTGGTTAACTGCTGCGGTTTCCAGGAAGGAGGCTGATGGGATGGGTAAGCTTCTGCATCTGCAATGCCTCTGTAAAAGCACAAATACTCTTCTGTTTTGGACTCCATTTTAGGACTCTTCAGAGTAATAGGACTGATATTTCCTCAGATTGCCATAAAAGCTTAACAGGTGCTAATTGCAATCTTGGTTTCATGAAGTCACTTTATTTTTATTTTATTTTATTTTACTCTTGGGAGGAACAAACTGGTAGGTTAAATTAGGAACTTTGTCATCATCTATTTTTCATAGTTGTCAGTCAATGTCTGTGGGGAGCTTGTAGGCGTGTTTTGCTTTTATTCCACAGCTGCCTCAAAAAAAGTATGGAGAATAGGTATGATATAATGTAGATAATCCAAGGCATGTTCCTGGAATCTGGACTAGAGTACTATATTCTTTGTTCAAAAAGCTCTAAAGGTTTTCAGACCTATAATTGTAACTGGTGATTACTAATGCTTGTAAACAAACAAAAATCAATCCAGCTTCTAATTGCCATTCTTTTGCAGGGAATATGTGAGCATGATGTTTTTCTATAGGTAGGAGTTCAAGCTGTATGGAATACCAGTAATTTTTGTTTATTTTTTTAATGAAAAAGTATCACTAGAATGAATTGAATGTGAATAATAAACTGCACAGGATTCTTCCATATGTTTTAGTGCTTTAGTTGTTCTTTAAAATGTGCATTATTATTAAAAAGCTGGTGAAATCTCTCAGTGTGGTGCACCCTTCCCTTCCCTTCCCTTCCCTTCCCTTCCCTTCCCTTCCCTTCCCTTCCCTTCCCTTCCCTTCCCTTCCCTTCCCTTCCCTTCCCTTCCCTTCCCTTCCCTTCCCTTCCCTTCCCTTCCCTTCCCTTCCCTTCCCTTCCCTTCCCTTCCCTTCCCTTCCCTTCCCTTCCCTTCCCTTCCCTTCCCTTCCCTTCCCTTCCCTTCCCTTCCCTTCCCTTCCCTTCCCTTCCCTTCCCTTCCCTTCCCTTCCCTTCCCTTCCCTTCCCTTCCCTTCCCTTCCCTTCCCTTCCCTTCCCTTCCCTTCCCTTCCCTTCCCTTCCCTTCCCTTCCCTTCCCTTCCCTTCCCTTCCCTTCCCTTCCCTTCCCTTCCCTTCCCTTCCCTTCCCTTCCCTTCCCTTCCCTTCCCTTCCCTTCCCTTCCCTTCCCTTCCCTTCCCTTCCCTTCCCTTCCCTTCCCTTCCCTTCCCTTCCCTTCCCTTCCCTTCCCTTCCCTTCCCTTCCCTTCCCTTCCCTTTTCCTTCCCTTTTCCTTCCTTTTTCCTTCTTTTCCTTTTTTATTTCCCTTCTTTTTTCTCTATTGCACCTGCTCCTTCCCTTGCAGACATTAATGATGCTTCTCTCAGGGATCCTATTTCATTGCCTATGTTTTGAAGGATCCTAGAAATCTTATATTTAGTTATTTAGTATAGTTCTCCTCTGTTTGATGCTGCTGAAACACATCACACTTGTAATTCTGTTTTACTGTATCTTCTTCCTTTAGTTCCTCTTCTGGGGCCTCTGCATATTTGGGGTCTGGCATTTGGATTTAGGGCTGAGAAAATGGTAGTTTTGCTGCTGCACTGCAGGCTGTCCTGATGCTGCAGGAAGTTTTTCAGAGGCATTGCCCTAGAAAGTAAAGAAGAATAATGTTGGGTTTGGTTTTTTTTTAATATCTTACACACACCCTGCTAGTAATGCTCAAAATGCCTCACATTAATCATCCTTCGGGTTTTCACTGAGACATTGGTTTGCCTTTGCTTGGACCAGTTGCCCGTGAATCTCACTGAACTGGCACCGTGCAGAGTGCTGCAATTGCCTTTGCAGGGCTGCCAAACCTCCTGTACGTGCCAAGCTCGCACCACGCCTCTTGAAAAGCACAAGAACATATCTGCAGGTTCTGTTTCTGCCTGCATTTCTTTCAGTTAATAGGTGAGCTTTTCCCTGGAGCCTTACACCAGGGAGATCCATACCTCTTCCAGGCTAATGTCCAGGCATCAACACTTGTATCAGCTCCAGCTATTCAGCACCAACCTCTGCGTGCCTCACCTGTTACCTTGAGATAAGTGTCCTGTTTCCCTAAAACCTCATGGATTCTTTGCCTCCCCCATTTTAAAAACCAAAACTGTCTTTACTTCTCTGACTGTAACCTCTTGAGGTATTTCACCCTTCCTGTTTTCCCGTGAACACTTTTGTCTTTATAACTGCTTCCTAATTGCTGCCTTCTTTAACTCTTTTCTTGGCAAGCAGATTTAGGAATCCCAACAAACTGTCACAGATAAGGGCTGTCATCTTTACACAGTTACAGTTATTTCACTTCAACCTGGGTAGCTTGTCCAAAAGGTTCTTTGAACCGAAGTTTAAAATGATAGTCTCCTGTGTTATATAAAAGTTGAGAATTTTCAGCTACTCTGTCTAATGTCTAAATGTCATGGTTTCCTACAGGACATGTCCTTTTAATTTGCAAGTGTAGTTTTTAATGATGCCCATAACAAAAGGTCTGCGTAACACTCAGAGTATTTTAAGAGATGCCTTCGTCATTATGAAGAGAGAAATTTCAGCAATAGGAGCCTTGTTGTCTATGAGATGAAACATAACAGACTAAAGCAACTAGAAACTTGATTCAGACAATCTGGGTTGGAAATTAGGAGCCACTGATTTGTTATACCAGAAGAAAAAGTTAACTGTTAAAAATTCTTGCAAAGGTGTTGTAGTGGATTTTCAGTCAGAATCTTAAAATCAGTATGGAGTAGCACTCAAAAAATCTATAAAGTTTTGGTATTCCTTTCTGGAATTTGTCTTACTTTTACCTGCCCAGGAGGTGGTCAGACATTTTCCTTAATTAAAACATTTTTTTTTTTAACTTAGATTGGGAACTGCCTTCTATAGTGGGATTGGCTAGGGTCCTTACTGTAATGAAATTTAAGCCTTTCCCCCCTCCTACTGCACGTACCATTAGTAAGATTCAGTATCAAATGTCCTCAAATTGGATTTTTATAGATTTTGCAGGAATCAATATACTGACAAATATATTTGATAAAAGTATTTGTTTGTCTATAAAGTTTATAGGTAATTTTCATAGAATTTTTTAATGTATAAATAAATATATCTTTATTTAGACCACCTATAATATTAATAACTTAGATGTTATTGATGTCCCAATGCATGCACACACTGTCTTAGCAGGGCAAGACAAGTTTGAGCTGTTAAGACCTTTTGAGTGAAAAGACAGTAGGTTCAAAAAATCAGTACCTTCTCTAGTGCATTGTTAGCCTGGGAGAATGAAGGACTTCTTTGTGCTGATGTTTGCTGGCAAAAAGGTGGGACGCAGGAAACTCAGTAACTGGAAAGCTATTGACAAAGACTACTTTGTAAGGGATTTTTTTCTTTAATAGCTCCTGAACTCCATCATATGTATTATGAAAACAGGAATTATGCAAGAATGTGTCTAGTGCCAAATCCATACTTATTAAAAAGTGCTTGATAGTCAAACAAATACATTTTAAAGGTCAGTTGGCTAGAATACAGACTGTCTAACTTTTTTTTGTCAAGTGACTTGAACAATGTTTTTTTAAAAGAGGAAAGGAATTAGTACTGTTCCATTGCGACACCTAAAAAGGTTACAGTATTCATCTCATGTAAATACCCAGAAGCATATTAAACACTGCTGATATTGCATATTGCACACTCTTTTTTTTTAAGAGAACAGATAATGTCAAACAAAAAAGCTAGCACTCCATAGCAAAGAGACTCCCAATCTATTCATTACATCGTGGTATATCTGGAAAGGCAGTCTCTTCCTTGCCTGGATATAGCTTGAAGGCCTGTTTTCTTTAATTAAAAAAATGGAAAGGCATACAAATTTTTACTATGGGCATAGGGTAACTTTATTGATATACCTATTTAGTGCTTACAAAGTATTAACTTTGAATATGCAATAGCAAACAGAACAACTTTTGGTCAGTTTGTTGCCTTTTAATTTCAGTATATGCCCACTGGTTCTGTTTTTTCTTGATGCAAATGTTTCTTTTTTTCCAAAGACAACTTGTGTCTTGATTTTTTTTTTTTTTTTTTTTTTTTTATATATATATATAGGGTTTTCAGTGACTCTAGGCACTTTGGCAATGCTTTCCCATTTCCCATGTATGCTGTATCCTCTTGGATACTGAGTGATCAGAATTGAGGAGATGAGAAAATAAAGCAGTACTATAACATTTTCAGTTGCTAGTCTGTTATTTTCTAAAAACAACATTCTTTCTGACACTTGGCAGCTTACACATTTTGAGCCAATCATTTCATTAAGTTGCCATGATGTTAGCTTTTTAGTATACACAGATGTGACCACGAGCTGGTTTTGGTTCATGGCTGACTGAGCCTTTAGAAGGCAGTTGGCACAGTAACACGCTGCTCTCCGTTGGGATAAGATGATTTGCTTACTTTCCTTGTGGGGAGAATATGCTGGGAGGTCCTTGTGGGTGTTTTGCAAGCCCTTACCTGTGGCTTCTAATATATTACACGGGCAACGTGGTCTCCAGTGAACCACTTTGAACTCTAATATGAAATTCAGTAGATAAGTTGGATAATTTTCACAAGCTATCATAAAACTTAATCTGGCTTGTGGTGTTTCAGCAGTGTTCATCAGAGTTTGCTCTGCAAATGTAGCTTTCCTAGAAACATGGCACAGAGAATTAAATAAATTCCTTATTTTGGAAAGAGTTTATTTCAGAAATGGTCATAGTATTTGGGTTTTAAATATAAGTCTTTGTTCCTGTTAGCTCTGGGGGTGGACATTGTTGCCTGAGGCTACCCATTTGTCGCTTCCTGACTAGTCAAACAAATCTATATGACATGTGAAACTGTTTAACAATCTAGATCACACAATTTTTCTGTGTGATTTCCAAAGATTTCTTTTCCATACATTTCTTTCCCATGTGGTTTTTTTTTTTTTGGTAACCCTTCTTTTGTACTCTTCTGACTCCATACCTCCTCACTGCCCACTCATGCCCAGGATCTAAAAACTGTTTAATAGTGACATAACTAAAATGACTGAAAAGCTACAGACTAATATGGTATGGAACTTCATGTGTCTAGTTAGCCTAAATAATGTCCTGGCTGTTTACAAGTGCTGTCCTCTTTCAGTATTAATGTTCGCAGATTAGTGGAATGAAGACATAATTAGCAGACAACAGAATTCTAGGGCATTTCTCAGGAGTGATTTGAAACAGTTTGATTTTTCAGAACAAAAAAAACTGAATGCCTGAAGACAGGAAAGACATATTGTCTAGGCTTTTGAACGTTGTTATTCCAATCTTCAGTTGTTTTCATTGGGGCAGATAGTGGATTAAAATGTATTATAAATTCTGCATTTAATTTAAATGTTCAGTTTGAGTGGTCAGGTTAGTAAGGAGTCTTTTTATGTAGTCCTGCAGACACTGTGGGTATTGTAGCTGAAGTGCTCGAGGCACTGCCTAAGGGTAGTTGAGTGGCATTCTGCCTGCTGTATCATTTATTCTCCAGGAGACTATAGTAGTATTCTTGCGTCTCCTCGTGCTACTACACAAAGCTCACCACAGAAAGATGCTTGAGCATTTCAGTGATCACTGAAATTTGTGTTATGATAATATAAGATAATTAGCATTGATAGAATAGTGTGAACATTTCTCCTCATGTTAAGACTGCAGAAATTACAGTACCCTATATTACTTCTCTGTGTGTATACAGCACAGTATTTCCTCTGTTAGGAAGATGAGGAAGCAGTCTTTTAGTAACAAGAACATATGGCTGCTGCTCAGTTCATGAGCAAAATGTTACTTGCTGTTGCTTCATGTAGTTCTCCAGTGTGGTGGGTTGACCCAGGCTGCAGGCCAGATGCCCACCAAAGCTGCTTTGTCACTCCCATACTCAGCTGGACAGTGGGGAGAAAGAATAATAGAAGGCTCGTGGGTCAAGATAAGGACAGGGAGAGACCACTCAGCAATTACCCTCATGGGCCAAACAGAATACACTGAGGAAAATAAATTTATTACCAATCATATCACAGTAATGAGGAATAAACCTAAATCTTAAAACACCTCCTCCTCATCCCCCCCTTCTTCCCAGGTTCAATTTCAATCCCAATTTCTCTCCCTCCTCCCCCAGTCAGCATAAGGGGATAGGGAATGGGGGATGTGGTCAGTTCATTACACTTTCCTCAGATGCTCTGTACTGTTCAGGGAGAGGACTCCTCACACTCTTCTCCTAAAAGCCAAGGTCCCTCCTACAGTAGACAGTCCATCAACTTCTCCAATGTGAGTCCTTCCCACAGGCTGCAGTTCATCAGCAACTGCTCCAGCATGGCTCCTTTCCATGGGGTGCCAACCTTCGGGACCAGACAGCTCCAGGGTGGGTCACCCATAGGGTCACGAGTCCTGTCAGCAAACCTGCTCCAGCCTGGGCCCCTCTCTCCATGGGGCCATAGGTCCTACCAGGAACTTGTTCCAGTGTGGGCTTCCCATGTAGTCACAGCTTCCTTTGGGTGCATCCACGTGCTCTGGTGTGAGGTCCTCCACAGACTTCAAGTGATATCTGATTCACCATGGATCTCCATGGGCTGCAGGGGGACAGCCTGTCTCACCGTGGTCTTCTCCACAGACTGCAAGGAAATCTTGCTCTGGTGCCTGGTGCAGATCCTGACCCTCCTTCTTTACTGAACTGCATGTCTGCAGAGCTGCGCCTCTCACATCTCACTCCCTTCTGCAGCTCAAATCAGTCTTGGTTATTTTTTTTTTTCCTTCTTAACTGTGTTACCTCAGAGACACTACTCCTGGGCTTGGCCTCCGACAGCAGTGGATCTGTCTTGGAGCTCGGTGGTATTGGCTACGTTGGACCTGGGGTCAGATTCTGGCAGCTTCTTACTGGAGCCACCCCTCTAGACTGCCCACTACCAAAACCTTGCCATGCAAATCCAATACACGCAGAAACTTTAGGCCACCTTCAAGACCACATTAAAGCATTGTCTTGTTTGCAACTTTATACAGGGTGTGATTTTTAGTCTGTTGTTCCTCCTTGTTCACTTTCTGACTATCTGTATGTGACTGACAGCTTCAGGACTTTGTTGAACTGCTTTTAAATCCTGGGCACTTGTTTTGGCTCTCAAATATATTTTAAGCAGGGAGGCTGGGTCATTTTACTTTGCCAATACAAAAATTACTGCCTCCATCATTCTTCAATTCTTTAGGTATGTTCTGGCTTGAAAGGACTGTCTCACTATGGGATGATTTCAAAAAAATAATCCAAAATTGTACTTGTATTTTGATAATTTATGAAAATAAAATTTATTTCTCTTCTCCATCAGTAACAATACTTCAAGGAAACATGACATTATTAAATTAGAAAATATACTTTGTCCACTAGAATGTTTGATCTTTCCTTCAGAGATCTGGCATAACATTATGAGTAACCATTTGACAGGAATTTTTCTCAAGTGCTTTTATCACATGAAGCTTAGAGATGTGCATAAGGAAATGGTAACTATTCCAAAGGTGTCCTATTTTTTTGAGAAAGAGAACTATTCACGTATATTTATCTAGAAGAGAGAACTTACAATGGATAGTTGCCATCTTAAACAGGTCAGCCGGATATATGGTCTTAAAGAACAAAGAATTATTTTAACTGGCAGTTGTTTCTCAACAGCTTAGCTTTTTTAATGAATGCGTGTGAATTCATGGTCTCAAATTGGGTTTAATGCCTTGTGTTAATTACATGAAATTTAAAGGGTTTTCATCACATCTCTCAACTTGTTTACTCTTTAACTTCCAATAACAGGGTCTGAACTAGTAATTATTTCACTCATCCCACTTTATAAAGGTCAGACTGGTGTCTGCTCTCTTGTTGTCTGCTGCCAAATAGCTTATCATGCATTTGGATGTGAAATGGGGTTAAAGGTTTAGCACCTGACTTAGACAAATGTCTCCCTTACTACTAAAGCTTCAGATTTCATTTAGGGTCTGATTACACAGATGCCCTGAAGAATAATTTATCCCACTCAACCTGTGCTCAGATGCAAAGGTCAAGTTCTCATTGTATGTGACAATAAAACAAAACTAGTCATTATTCTGTCTCTCAAATGGGATGAACAGATTTTAGTTTCAGCAATGACATAAGTAAATCTTAGAGAATGTGAAACTTTTTGAGGAGTTTAGCAAGTGCACTCTCTCTAAAAGTGAACAAAACTGGATATAGAAAGTTAATAATCTTTGAAAACAAAACCATTCAAAAACTGATAGCACAAGAAATACAATTACTAAGCCTACCACCTTGCCAACCAACGAATCTTATTCTAATAGGAAAAAGTATTAAAAGTAGTGAAAATTAATAACTGCTAAAAGGTCAGATTCAGCACCAGTATTAACAATAATGATGTAGCTTTTAAATGACTTAGTCCAACCTTAGAAAGGGAAATAAATGAAGTTACTAAAAGTTACCTCCAGCTGGAAAGAAAAGTCCTTGTGTCTATGATTCAAATGCTGAATTCTTATGTGAGTTCCAAAAATAACTGAATAAATTAATGGAGAAAAATAATTAATTAGAAGTTATTATAAGCCATGATGCCAACTTCGGCTTAGTGCATTGCTGATCCACAGCTTGCTGAAATTTGCAAATGTGTTATGGAGAGTCATTTTTACATGTTCACTCTCCCATTGGCATTGTCTATTGCCAGGGTGGGAGAGGGTCCCAGACTAAGTCCTTAGGTGTGACATGCATGGCCAGCCATTCTTAACTCATGGCTGGCTGTTTCTAGTGATGTTTCCATGCAATCCAACTTGCTCTCTCTGCTATAGAACAGAATAAAATATTTCAGTTGGAAGCAACCTACAGTATTTACCTAGTGCAACTGCCTGACAAATTCAGAGTAGTGACCAAATTAAAGCATGTTATTAATGGCATTGTCCACGTGACCCTTAAACACTGACAGCCGTGGGGTATCAACCAACTTTCCAGAAAGGCTGTTCCAGTGCTTGACCACCCATTTGATAAAGAAATGCTTCCTCATGTCCAGTCTAAACCTCTCTTGGTGCAGCTTTAACCGTTCCAACTGTCCTATTACTGGATCCAAGGGAGAGAACCTCAGTACCTTCCTCCCCATATTCCCTTCTCAGGAAGCTGCAGATAGCAATGAGGTTGCTCCTCAGCCTCCTTCTCTACAAACTAGACAAGGCCAAAGTCCTTAGCTGCTCCTCACAGTCCTTCCACTGGCTTTGGTGCCTCCCTGAGGATTAATTTATTAGAATTTATTTATGAAGACAGAAATATATGGCCTCTCTTTGGAATGAGAGTGAGAGGATAATAAAGCATCTTTTCCAATTTTTTCCTATTTTGAGAAGAGTGGAAAACCTCTGACCAGAGAAGGCTGTGGATGATCTATGTCTAGACAGTGGATAGACTGTGACTAGAGAGAAGGATGAATTCGGCAGAAGTGTGACTCAAATCATGACTCAGCTTCCAGGCTACTGCTTGTTATGAGCAGAGCGACAGAGGAGAGCGGGTGAAAGCAACAGCCAACATAGTTTTCACTAGCACAGGCTTATACAATTTGACCGTGGTCTAGAGATGACACTGATAGTTCTTAAAAAACTATTTCATGTTCTTAAGAGAATTTCAGTTGGCATTTTGCAACCAAAAATGTGACCTGGTCTGCTTATAGCTTGATTGCTTAATATTTCCCACCAGAAAAAAAACTCTTCCTCTTAAATCTCTTGCGCCCTTGTTCACAAGAGTTGTTTGAGAAAAAGAATACCAGGACTGAAAGAACTGTTTTGTTTAGTTTTGGTTTTGTTTTTTTTTCTCTACCCAGTCAAATCCTATCCAGGTCTGGCTGAGCTACCCAAAGTATTAAATTGCCAGAATTTTTTTTCTGAGAAGACAGAAAAAGGCAATGTGCTAAAATAACTCCACGTATGAACTCAGCTGGGCTCACACTGCTGCTGCCAGAGTGACAGCTGCTGCTTCACTAAGAACATCTGAGACTGCCAGTGGGGGTGAGAGGGAAGATCGGGGCAAGAGTCCAGCCCTGCACAGCTCCATCACTACCATTGAACTTGTGGGACTCCCAAAAAAGGTAAAGCGTAGGCTGGTTGGATTTTTTTTTTCCCTTTTCCTTTAACATCGTAACTTTAATTTCTTCTTGACAGCCTTAAGCTTTTCTCTTCTCTCTCCCAGTGACTGGTGAGGGTCTCACAGTTCTTGCATTTCTTCTGGTGTTAATATCACTCTGCATGGATTTCCCAACTCATGGCACCTCCGGGAATTGCACTAGGAAGGAAACATGCTGTTTTAATCTTCTCCACTCTGTTTTATACCTACTTCTATTTACAGAATTCCAAGATGTAAGAAATAGTTTGAATATTTCTATATAAGAAATCCTGGTCTCCCATGTTAGAATAAGGAGGGAGATAATGGGAGGGTTTATTCTACTCATTCTCACTCCTTGAGAGCCAGTGCTTGGCACCAGTGATCCACTGAAGCTAGCACACTAACAAGTTCCTGGGCTTGTTAGTAATGTCTTTAAATGCTTCAGTGCTTAGTCTGCTGAACGGACCGACAACATACAGCTCCTCCCAACCATCGCCAGTGGTTTAGAGTGGCAGACACAGTGCATTCTGTTTTTCTCAATATAAACCAGGAAGCTCTATACATACCATCTCCCTTCTTCTCCTCCCCCTCCCCCCAAAACTCTCCCTTCTCCACAATTCCTGTGCAAAGCATTATACTTTTTCTGGAATCTAGTATTCAGGAGTTGGAGATGCCAAGCTTTATAGTTTTATAGCTAATTTCTAATATAGTTGCTGCCTATTCTCAAAGGACTTCACATTTTCTTATTGCTGGTACTGAATGTATCAATTCTGTGTGCAATCACAGAGGTGTCATTTTTAAACTTTCTAGCACTTATGCTCTCAGTAAGAATGAGTTCTTCTAATACAATCAGACTTTTATGGGAGCAAGAAAGCAGAAGCTTTGTAGGGCTTCCCCAGATGGGAACTTACTAGGTTTATCGACAGGGCTGCAAACATATTGGGTCTGCCAGGTGCTGAACTTCAGTTGGCTGCTTTCCTAGCTTCTCTGGCATGTATCTAAGCATAAGGTTTATCATTCTTTTAAAGACATCCTGTCTTAGGTTCTTGGAGATTGTTTCATCATTTCTGACCAGATGTTAGTAGTTACTATGGAGAAAAGGAACCCCTTCTTCTGAAAACTGGTTCTCTAGATTGTGGAATTTCTCTTCCATCTCTTTGTCTGAATTTCTCACCTCTGTGGGAGAGAGAATATGTGCAAGTGAAAGCATTTTTTGAACATGTCTGTCTTCTGTGATCATCTCCTTTAGCTCAAGAGTATAGAGTCTATAAATTCTTCTATATCTCTCTTGTTACGGAAACTCCTAATGATGTCCCCATATCTCCTGCTGTTTCTGGAATAATTCTATTACCCTTCTCCCTTCATGGACCAGCCAGTTTGTGTGGATTGGTTTCCCTTGGTTCAGCCTCTCCTTTAGTCCGAATGTGACTCTGCTTTCCAGAGGACCAGTGAGATTTAACAATATTCCATCACTGCTGGTCTGGGATACAGGTAATACAACTTTGATTGCATGAAGTTGATTCTACATATGCAAGATGCTCAGTCATACAGCAGCAGTTTATATAACCTGTCTGCCTCATAGGTACATGAGCTGTAACTCACAGCAGTAAATAGTAATGAAGATGGGTATCATGTGGCTCGAATTCTGGAGAAAGACTTGGAAGACTGGATTCCATTCCAGAATCAGTGATCATGGGAAAAGTTGCTTAATATTGCATCTCCCTAAGCATGTGTTAGATTGAGAGGAATTCTACACTCATATTTTTAATAAGTCCTGTGTAGAGTGTGGGTTTTTGCTTTCTTTGCATGCGAAATGAGTACTAGATCTCTGTCAAACCCTCCAGGCTTTATTAAAAGGCAAAGGATACTACTAATAAAGCATATATTTTTTGTCTCTTTTCCCTCCTGCTCCCCCCCTTTTTTTTTGGTTGAATTTTTTTTGGTTTGTTGGTGGGCATGTCTTCTACTAGACATCTATATAGTTTACTTTCAAAGGCGGGATACTGAGCCTAGTTAATTTTCAGTCTATCTTAGTGCTACTGTTCTATTAACGCATCTATAATAGGTTCTAGCTACTGAAATATGAATAATTACTAAATATCTAGTTGACTTAGAAGTTTTTAGGGTCTTGAAGCATCTCCATCCTGAGCACAATAAAAGCACATCTATATGATACAGCATAATTTTGTGCAGGTTTATCTACTAAGGTGTGCAAGTAATTCATCCAGACTGTACAACACTGTTCTCCCTCCCTGCAGAACTGATTAGCTACATTGCTTATACTGCTTTGGTAGTGAAGTTGTCAGTTAACTGTGCATCTAGTGGTGAGATTAGCACTGGCTGAGCTTATTCGTGTGTACCTGTACAGATAAATCATTGGATTCCTAAACAAATATATGTATATAGGATTTTCCTTTTTTTCTTTTTAACCCCCCCCCCCCCAAAAAAAAAAATCTGCTATGCATCTGCTGTTTCTTCAGCTTGTTTTTTGTATCCACATAATGTAGCCTTAACTAGAGAGTGTTCTTGTTTACTGTAAGCAGGAGTTTCACATTCTTTTACATATTGTTTTGCTAAATCATTATATAGTTACATGCTGGATGAAGTCCTTCTGCTTCTGACGTAGGATGTGTATTCATGGATCATATGTTCCATTCCTTGCATATTTTCCATGTTTCTTTGTGCACTGTTCAAAAGATTTCCTTCACTAAACTATCAGAGAGAGAGTAAGATTATCTTTTACAATCTGGTATTTGTTGGCATTCCTGCTGTATAAAATAAAATCAGCATCTGGAGACACGAACAACTTGTTTATTAAACTATTGTGTGTTTGTTTATACCTCAAGTAGTTCAACACACAGCGCTTGTTTCCTCTATAATCAGAGAAACCTTATTCTTCATGTAAGGTTCACAAGTGGATTATACCTGCTGATTGATCAGAAGAGTAAACAGAATTCCTCTTGCAGCCTGCCTGCATTTCTCTGCTTCCATTGTTCATATCTGCTGTTTTCAATGCTTCCCTAGTGAGTAGGATTTCCCTGCTGGTTCCAGAGCTGGGTGTAATAGCAACACGCCTTTCTTTCCACGTACTTTGAGTGTGTGCGGTGCAAGGGATGATTCTGTAGACACTGCTTATACACTTGGCCTCTACAGAAGAGTTGGTAACTGACACCTCTGTAAGAACTTAATGGGTTGGAAGTAATCTTAGGAAAGCTAAACACAATTGCATGTTGCAGGAGCAAGGAAATCTGCAGATGCTTCACTCATGTATAGTTGGTCATCTACAAGACACTCTTGAAACTGCAGGAAGAAATGTGAATCCTAAGGGATGAACCGTGCAACCTACAATGAGGTTTAAAGCACGTTGAGAAAATTGGAATATATTGGAATGTAACTTAAGCTTGCATTCTTCTTTTGGACAACCTAACTGCCACTGGCTGGAGGAGCCTTTTTTTATCACAGGTCCCGACTTAGCAAAGGCGAGGTGGAGAAGGAAGTGTTCCCTATCAGCATTTTCCCATAGAGACAGCTGCGGCTGCCAAGCTGCCTCACTCACACCTAGGCTGTCCCTGACTCTTCCAATCAGTTAAACGTTCAGTCTACTATGCCCAGACACTTTCATGTATGAAAATGGGATTCCCCTTTAGTCTGCCAGAAAGACTAACCTCCAGGCACGTAAGTGCTGAAGTTCCTGCTTGATATGTTTTCCTTTTAAGCTGTACACTACAGTATTTAAAAAGTATTCAGGTAACAAAATTGTTTCAAATATTGACAAAGAGAAACCATTTGTGGGTGAACCATTTAAAAAAGAAAAAAAAAAGAAAAAAGTAGCTGTCAGAGGAATGCATGATTTTTAAGGTTGCTGACTTTATTAGTAGATGTGAAGTTGATACCCGTGTGGTAGACCCAGAAACACAATAAATCAGGGAGTTCTGAAAGAAAGCCTAGGACAGCAAGAATAAATTACATGCAGAAAACTCCTATTATGGACATGAATAATTTAACAAGATAGAAAAAAAATGAAATGCCAAGGTTATGATATCTTAAGGACTGAAGGATTAACTGTGTTGCTTTACCTCAGACATTCCAGTTACTTAGTGAAGGCTTTTCTTTACTGCGGATTTTGTTTCAGTAAGTTATTTGGTTTTAAATTTAACTACGCTAAACTGGCAATATGATACTGTCCAGAATGATACAAGAAATAAGGGAATGGTACCAATTTATTGTGGTATTGCAGCGGATTTTGTTTTCAAAACACAAAATGTGGATGTCAGGCTATGTATATCTCCTGCACTGGGGGGTAATGCTAACACTCTGTGATCCTGAGAAGAGAAACCAGAGGACAACACTTTGAGGGTGCAGCTGAGAGTTGTGGCAGGCTTGTTTGTTGAGAAAACTAGAGGTAGCTCTTTCTCTTTTAAATTGTGAAAGTCATGAAAAGAAACAAAAGGTGTAAGAGCAATGTTTTTGGCAGGGGGGTAATCGAAGCGTTCTCCCCCCTACAAGCAAAGCCTGTCATAATCTCAGTGGGTGGTAGGAAGGAAGGACTATGAAACCTACTTTGGGGGGGAAAGGCAAGACCCGACCTGAATTAGTCTGAAACCCTCTACTTTTTTTTTTCCCCTTATTTTACAGCAGCAGGAAGCTGAAGTTGAAATTTACAGGGTTTCCTTTTTCAATTTGGAGAAGTGGTTTGCAAAGGTAGTGAACTTAAGTTCCAAGTCTGTGAACCCATTATGTTTCTTTCTTGTATTTTGTCCAACAGAATCCGGGCTGGTGACAAGACTGCCAAAGAATATAGATAACTGAAGATTTTGTATGCATCTCATAGGCATGACTAGAATATTTTTCAAATTTCCAGGTTAAATTTTTTATTATCCCTTAAAAATATATTTTTATATTTTATGTGTATGTGTAATATCGCTTCCACTTAGCCCTTTTGTTATCAAAAGCTGCTCTTCAGAGGTGGTTGCTCTTCAGTCATTGTGGAATTGTAAAATCTTTGAATAAAGTTATTCCTTGTATCTGTTACCCAGAAATCTGTGGTAAATTCAGAATTTCTTCTAATTAATGAAAACAAGGTAACTGGATGTTGTAACTGTTGATCTTCAGCGCAATGGGTTTTTTTCTCTTTGCATAGCAATTTTTGATCAAGAGCCATTTAAATGGATGTGATGCTGAAATAGCTTATGATTACTACATGTAGTGATAGATTGGAGGCCTGGGGAGGAGACTGCTTAGGTATGCAAAAAGACCTGATTCACAAGATTAAAGGCTTCCGTTTCTCTAATTCAAGTAATGATGCCCAGCAGGACGAGGTGGTTCAGATGGTCATCTGCAGCTAGTAACTGTCTTCTGGGAAAGTATCTTAACACAACAAAAATATCTGCAGAAGCTGTTGAATATAGGTGTCATGACAGCAAATACTGGAGTGGGTTTTATAAAATACATTTTGCTAAGGAAACTTCAGACATGGTTAAGGCTCAGACTGCAAGAGGAAAGAGAAAAGGGAAGGAAAGTGAAGAATAGCCACATGAAAAAGGATTCCTATGTGCAAAATAGGAATTTATCGACATGGAGTGTTCAGTGGGCACAGTACAGGAAGATAGCTCTGTAAGGTTAAAATTTCTTATCTTGTCAAATCCTATGTGTTTTTCACTAGATGAAGTGATAAATATTATTTTATAAAATTTTGAAATATACTCTATGCATTTTAATAAAATAAACATTGAGAATAATATATTTTGTTAGTTTGAAGCACTTCAGAAAAATAATTCAGAAAAAATAATTAAAAAACCAAAGTGGTGTTGGTTTCAAATTGTCCAAACCCACATTTCAAAACCATGGAATTTTCTAGTAAAGACAACTTTGGCTCCATATGCTCTAGTGTGTAAATCCTGGTATGTTCCAGATTGTTTAAAAGTGTTTCTTTTTTTGTTATTAATTGAAGAGATAATTTCTTGTCCCACTTCTTATGTCTCTGGTAAATGATGGACTTTTAAATCTTAAACCCCAGGACCATGCAGATGGCTTTCCAGGAAGGGCTGTCATTAATGCACTGAGCCACCACCTGCGATCTGAAAATAAGAATTAAAAAAATCTTTCTCTAATCAGATTTTATGGAAGGATGTTTCACTATAAGCAGTAACATTAGAGCAGGGGAGCACCACAGTGATTGCACTGGGAACATAAATCTAGTTTGTGTAGCTTTCTGTCATTAATTTGAAAAGTCACTACTAAGGACTACAGTGCTCTTTGGAAATGTTTTAGCTGATGCTATGAATGTTCGACTATAGGACTTGCCATCTGACTATGCTGGGAGTTTTGCCTGTTGATTGAAATATATTCTGTTGTTTCAACAGTGAAGCTGTGATTTTTTTTCTTCCTTCTCCCCCCTCGCCTCCCCCCCTGCCCCTTGTTACATGCTTCCCTGTCTCCACAGAAAGCAATCCTAGATAAGCAGATTAATATGTAGGATAGCTCCTCTTCATTGTTCTGTGCAGCACTTCCAGCTTTTCACAGCCAGTTGGACTTGTTAGGAGGAGCTAAGCGATTGGTTATTTCCTGGGCTCCGTTTCATAAATTATAGCCCAGCATGCACGAGCATGATTCCTACAGTTGCAGTAATCCAGAGGCCTGTCAGTTCCTGACTTTATGCATGTTTCTTCCTACTTGTTTTATAATATTGCACTGGAATTTCCTGTCTTAGATAGTTTGCTATTGCATCTTCAGGACTCTGTGAGTAATTTTGACTTTTTCAACTCTGTTAATTACATACCGTAAACAAGAATGCTTGTGTTTAGGAAGTAGTTCACTAGCAGCTAACATTTGAGATTCTGTGCTGAGTGGGTTAGCTACAGTTAACTTTGTAGCTCTTCTTTTGCGAGGGTTAAATAGCTTCATGATGTTGCATGTGGTCAGTGCATTTGGGGTTCATTCATTTTTGAAATGGGCTGTGTTTGATCCCTGTATTCTTTTGTTCTTCTATAATCAAATGCAATGATTCTGCATTGCATTCCATTTGAGCCTAACCCAGACATGTGGCTTGCCTTACATTTTCACACAGTTTGTATATTGTATACCAGCAATTATCAGCCTGCAGTATAATAAAGAACCCCTGCTTCTCTCACACTTTCCCCCTGCGTCTTCTATAAATAGGAACAGGCTTACCAGTAAGAAAGCAGAACAGTGTTAACATCTAGTATTTTAAGCAACTGCAAAGCTTAAATAACACAATAACACGCTCTCCCCCTCCCTCCCTTTTTTTTTTTTTTAATGGTGCTATGATGCTTTCCTTTAATTTATAGAGGTTGTTTTTGTGGCAAGCAAAATGCCAGCATGTTAGAGTTCACACGTTGGAAAACAAATTCTACTCACAGTGAATTAGAAACCAGTGGGAAATGCTGTTCAGGATCTGTGGTTTAATCAGATGGAGTTATCACAGTGACTCCCTTGTTGGTTTCCTGAGATTGTCGGGTGTTACCTCTGTGCAACTGAGGTTTAAAACAATAGAGCAGCAGATTGAAATCAGAAATTAGAAAGCTACTAAGCTAGTGCTCTACACCTCTCTAGTAAATGCTACAAGGTCATATTCATTGCTATAAATGTATTACTTCATGCAAAGAACTTTCCACGTTGCTTGTTTTTCCACTGGAAACATAATTTCATTGTGTGTTGTAATAAAGCTAGCATTTGTGGGTAAATAGGTTGGGTTATACCAAGAAGTACATACTTTCTGCTGGCAGAATAGAAGCCTATGCTCTCTTGTTAGCTTTCCTTCTTGAAGCCATAGCTTTTCAGATGGATTTGTGTGAGTAAGTAATTTTAAAACTGTAAATACCCTTCAGAGAGTTGTCTTGCTCTTTCTAATGAATATTATAGCTTCTGGGTACATAAAATGCATTTCTAAAAATTCTGTGGGTTTTTTTTTTTTTGCGAGCAAATAAATTAAATTTTGAACCTGTAATATATATGTAATTTCAGCAATAAGTTTATCCTTAATTGTGAAATTCTTATGCAGTGGTTTTCTACATTTTCAACATCTAAAATTAAAAAAAAAAATGCTATTTGCTTTATAGCTTGCATTGCAGGTAAACAATTTCTTTTACAACAGTGTCCTTACGCTTATTGAATTTCTTTTTGTGAGGAGTGTGCACGTGTATTACTTCAAAGGGAGAGCTGTGCTTACGTTGCCCTATGGTGAATGCAATACTGCTTCTTGCCTGTCTTGAATTGTAACGCATAGCGTCATGCGGGATTAAAGTGACCACCACAAACTGAAAGTCAACACTGTGGTAATACTGTCAAAGGAATTTTTTTCAGCTGTGGGTCAGCAAAGTAAACTTGTGTAATTCCTCTAAATGGCTTTATGAAGTTAAACAAAAAAGTATTTTGCACACGCAGGTAATGTTTGAGACAGCTCTTGCTGGCTTTACCTTAGTGGTCAGGTATAGTAAGTAGGTACGCTCTTACGTGTGTAATATAAAACCTAAACCACAGTGAAATCAGTTTTTCTGAGATGCTGTGTACTGAGGCAGTGAATTGTGGTATAACCCGTTAGTTTCTGTGACATTTCTGGAATAAGAAATCCAAAGTAGTTAGCTCTCTTAGATGTCAAGGGCTGGTTTCTGCAGTTTCTCTGATGCATGCAAAGCATAAGGAAATTGTGAGATTAAACTTGGAGAATGTAGTATTGTGCTCTGAACAGTCATATGACTTATCCTGTCTCATTTGAATGAAACTTATACATGCTGTTATGATTTTTTTAATCTATTCCAGTTTTTTAGCCATGAAAGTTGCTACTTTACTTTTCCTGTGCTCAGCAAAAAAGAGAAGACTATGGGAAAGAAAAAACGTGGCAAGTTTGAGTGAGTTTCTTATGGCACTGTGTTTGCTGTGATATTAAAGGGTGTACTGAGGAAAATCAGGCTGATGCTGTAGCTGACCTGAGTACATGCACTGTTTCAATACTGTTAATACCATGTTTCCAGGAACTGAAACTGTATTGATACAGAATTCTATAGGTGATGTTTGGAATCTAACTTACAGCAAGCAGTGCCTACAGGCTGGATCAAAGTCCTATTGTGCTGGATGCTGTTCAAACAAGTAGTAAAAGGCAGTCCCTGCCCTTACGTGATTATAAACTAAACAGGATTTCAGGCACAGGATGGAAATACGCACAATTTAAACATAACCTTGGGCAAGCCAGAGCAGGTCAGCAGCCAAAGAATGAGTGAAATCCTGGAATATGTCTGTGATACAATGTTGTGTGAGAGAGAAAGCTGTAGCTAAGAGCAGTGAAGGTCCACGTTAGGACGCGTTTGGTCCCAGAAGCAGTACAGGTACATTTTGCCAATGCTAATTAGGGCAGAATTAGTTTGCACTGAACATTTTGCCGCTAATTTGCTCCCCTAATTCAGTGCCTGCTTGTCTATACTGATGCTACTTGAAAGAAACTTTCTGTCTCCTACTGTATTAAGTAACTATTCCAATATTTAACACCGACTTTAGGAAGCCTAAATAGCTGCTGGTATTTTCACAATTCTTTGAAAAGATTTGCCCAATTTTTTAGTAGGGAGTCTCAAACTTGCATCTTTGTTTAAAATATGCCAGAGGCTTTTCTCTGTAAATGCAACAGACTTTAACTTTGCAGGAAAATTCATGCAGACAAATTCATGTGTGCTTGTCTGCTTAAACATAAGATTGATATGAAGAAATGCTTTCAATTATTCAGAAGAATTTATAAATGGAACTAAGCTTACCTTTAAACTTGGAGGTCTGATGCTGTGCTAGTGAATTTTCAGTGTGAGTTCAGGCATCCACAACAACATCATCATTTATATAAAAACTTCAGCATGTTTTGGAAAATATTTTTGTAAATGTTTTGCCTACAAATATAAAAAATATGTCTGCTCAGTACAGCACCAGAGTACTGGCTCCAAACGTGTCCTGCTTTTTACCTCTGTAATGGTCTCCCGATGGGCAGTTAATGGTAAGCCATTGCCAGATGGTAGATGAATTTCTTTCTTACACTTGTATCTCTCTGTGCCAGGTGTCATTTGTGTGAAGAAACCCCTGTCCTAAAGCACACACAAAAAAATGGCAGGGAAACCTGCAAAAAAATGTGCCCATCTTAGCCACTGGACACATCTTAAGCCTGATGAAGAGGTTCATCAAGTAGACAACAGACAGGAGCATTCCTACAAACCCCAGAAAGGCACCAGCAGTGCTTAGTAGGGCAGTTAACCCATGACCTGACTTCTACTCATAATTCATGGAAGTCTTGGGAAATAAGTATAGGTCAAAATCAGTTGAAGATCTGACAGGACCTTCTGCTTTGAATTTATTATTATTTGAATAATAACATTAAGTGACTTTGAGTGTGGCATAGCTACTCTTGGCAATAAATACTTCTACATTCCTCAGTTTTACAGATCTAAAATACTTTGGCTTCCCAGAAGACTGTATCCATGTGACTCTGTTCGTACAGTTTTCTGTTATAATATTTCATACAAAACCTACAGAACTTATAACCAGAGATTTAGAACTTGTTCTTCTCTCATTTACAGTGGTCAATTAAATTTTCTGAACTAACTATGCACTATATAGAGATTATTCCAGAGTTTGAAAAATAATTAGCTAGGTTAAGATCAAGAAAAAAGTTGTTTTGTTTTGGTTTTTTTTTTTTTTTCTTTTCTTTGTAAAAATAAGGAGTTTTTATTTTTTTACTGGCTGATCATTAAGAGTTTAAACAGTAATGGGGAAAAAGCAAAAAGGGTATAATTTCATCAGTATAATATTGTCTTATAGCCTCTTAAAATGACATCAATATTTATCTCTGTGTGTTCTGGTAGATCCTCAGCAGATTGAAAGGTGTAGAGTGTGTGGAGCAGAAAAAGAGAGGAAAGAAAGACATCTGGAAGGAAAAGCAAGTGAGTCCAATCATAGTTGGAGATAGGAGGAAAGCAAAGGGAATAAATGGGAATGCTGAAGCTAAAATTAGTTATTCAAATTAGTATCTTCAAAGTGTCTTGAAATGTTGGTGTATACTTTTAAACAAAACGTGTGATGCAATTTTGCCCAGAGGGGAAAAGAAAAAAACCTTCAAGTCATGTTATTAATGAAGCAGCTTTTGGTTTGCTTGTGTAATTTTGTCTTTGCAGTCACTTACTGTAAACAGTTGTGCAGTGGTGGCTGTACTGATACTAAAACAACTTCCAAGATGCATGTGTGGGTGCTCATAGCAGGTGAACATTTAGATTTGCATGCATGTGGAAAAGGCCTTAAACAAAACCTGTACTGGCTGTTTGCATGAATTTGCATTCCTAGGAGCAAGGACAGGATTGCTTTGGTTTTTTGGTTGTGTCAGGATCTGAGTTTTGTGCATCAGAAGAACTAATACTCTGTTCCAGCTTGCTTTCCTTGAATGAAAGTATTGTAACCCCAGGTAGAATACAGATGTATTTAAATTTTCAGGCATTAACACAAATATTCTCCCCAAGTAGCACAGCTCCTGGCTCATGTACAGAGAACATGGTGTTCCTTCAGGGGCTCGCTGGAACTTGCTATTCTCTGTATGAGAAATGATGGTGTCCTTTGCATTAAATAATTTGCTGGCAAGTTTTACCTGTCACAGTGACTTTGAGAGCTAGTGAATCTCAGCTTTGCTACACCCTGGAATCAGAATTACAGCCCATGAATAGTCTGTTAGCTTTCTTGATACATCATGAGTATGATCTCATTTATCTGTCCAGTTTTGCCAAACCAATGCAAACCAGACTTTTTTGAATTTTCATGGTCAGAGGCTCTCAAGTAAGGACTGCAAGTACATCATTAGTACATTGCCAAAATAAAGAAATGAAATTATTCCATTTCAGTAAGGAGGATAAAGGAAAAAAAAATAAAAAAGAACTTTCTGTGTATTATCTGTATGGAATTAGTTGTGTATATATATTTTTTTGAAGTGCGGGTGACAAATACTTTCTTTGTGCTTCATGTGTGCTTGGAAGTGGCCTGAAAGTTAAGAGCTGAAGAGGAGGAAAGTGGAAGATGGCTTTATGGTCTGTGACAGGAAAGTACCTCCATGCATGAAAGGGATTCTGTTTGGTGTGTAAAATGAGCTGGAAAAACTTGAAATCTGTTTTACACTCTTTTTCACTGGAAAAACAGAATTTTGAGGACATAAGGGTTGTGCGTGCCAGTAAATGTGATTAAATGAATCTATGTTTGTCTGTGATTGTGGTTATCCCAAACAGCTCTCCTATATCTTAACCTTCCTGATTACTATTAAAAAAAAATTGCAGTTGACTGCAGTACATAAAATACCTGACACAGTAGGGGAGAGGAATACAGCTCATCTTGCTGTGCAGAATTTCAATATGTGACTCAACCAGTTTTCAGTCAGCTGTATTTCACCCATGGTTCAACCTTTTTGCAAATGCAATTAAAAATGAGAAGAGATTTTGCTCATTCTTAGATTTTAGAAAATGTAGATCCTTACCTAACATTAAGCTCCTTAATGTAGTTATTTTCACAGCATTAAAAGTATGATGTTTTGCCTGTGAGATTTAAGACGATACCCTTCAAAAACAGAGTTAGTGTGTGGTTGTACATACATAATAATTTACAAGCACAATTAAAAGTTGAACTTCGGTGATGATGATTTTCCTTGCTGTGTTTAAATGTTAAATATAAGATTCCATTCAGTCTGTATCAAAACATATTGAATTTGGTTTATAAATCAACATTTAGCAGTTAAGATTTTGAAATGTAGTCTGTCTATTCTTGATCTTATTACCCAGAGATCTCATCCTTCCTAAGCTTGTTGAGATCTGGGCATTGATGCGAAGGGTTGTAGTCTCACAAATTTACAGCCAAGCAATCTGCATTGATTTCTATCCTTCTGCCTCTTCTTTCCTGCCTCATGAGTCAAGTGATATAGAAGGAAAGGTACATTGGTATGATACTGTATTTTCTATTTTCTTCACTCTCAGTAATAATTACACCAATATAAAATTACTGTAGTAAGTATTTATTCGTACAAACCATCATTAGCACAGAAAAAAAACTATCAAGTGCAAATTATACTTGAAACCACAGTTAAAAATTAAATCAAGGGCTGGATTTTAAATATTTGCACTTTTCAGAGTCTGAATACTGTCTGCAGCTTCTGGATTCAGCTCATACGGAGGTTTGAACATCTGTGTCTCATCCATTTAAACAGATGGTAAGATCTGTGATGTCCCAGGCATTTGCGGTGCAACGTGGTGTCTGGCACAAACATGTTCCTACATCCACCTATCTTTGACCATTAAAAAGATTGGCTTTGCTCCAGCCTTTTGGTATACGGAATTTCTAGCAGTGTGCTGCCCTTGGTCTTTGGGGATATAAAATCTGTTATTTGCTTCTGATGTCTCCATGTGGATGCTTCCTATCAAGACATTTAATTATGAAAAGAGGGGAAGCTGTTAATCACTAACCTTTATATAATAGATTCCTGTATATGATATACAGCACAGCATGTGTCTATACAGTAAACAAAACAGGTAACCGAGACCTGAAAAGCCCAGTTATCAATATAGTGTGCAATCAATTTAAATTAAAAGGTATAGGAACATCTACCTAAAGCCCTGCTAATTGACATCATGGGGTTTTTTATTTAAACATAAATCTCTCTGTCTGAAAAACATCTGTTACTCTGAATAATCTGTTCAAGTTTATTTTGGATGAAGCCAGCTACTCCTGATGACAAAACAAAGATTGAGAACATAAACTCCAGTCATTACAGACATTTCCTGAAGCCTTCTCACAGAAATAACACTAAGGCCCTTTATTCAAACATTCAGATTGAATTGCCTTGTCATGTGCCTAGCTGTGGGAACACTGATGTATAGTACAACTCATGGGAAGAGATGGTCATGATGCTGGTGTTCCCCAAAAAGTGCAACATGGGCTGATCAAATGGCAGTCTTCCAGTAAGTTTTCTGTGCAAGTGAAATAAAGAAATATAGTATTTAAAATCCACCCCAAAGAAATAGCACTGGAAAAGAGATACAGTGTAATGCAGCTATATTGCCTTTTATTTCCAGGTTTGGAGTGCAATAGGAATATACAGAAATAATATAATGTTTTCTGTAGGGCATTCAGTAGCATTTGTTGGCGTACTTGGTAGGGTAGGAAAGAATATGGAAAAAGGTATGAAATAACACTTTTGGATGCCGTTAGTTGAAAAGCTGGGAAATGTCTACTTTTGAACTGAGAAATTTGAAGACTTGATTTTTATGGAGGTTTTACACAAGCTTCTTTCTGAAGCACTACAGTTATGTGCTCTTTTAATGAAAGTAGAATTGCTTTCTTTGGGGTGTTATTTCCTCTAGCTTCAGCTACTGGCTCTTGATTCTAGCTCTTAGTAAGTTTTATTGCAGCTTAAGAACAAAATATCACCTTCAAAGTCTGTTACTAATGTGTGATAAAATCATGATAAATACTTTCCAGTCCTGGCTAAGATTCTAAGGTTTTTAATATAATCCCTGGTTTTAGGTACTCTTGATCCGTCTAAACTGTATGGATGCTTTTCATCCTCAGAAGGTTTTCATGGCTCATTGCAGTTTCCACTTTCAGAGATATTAAGCAACTTACCATGTATGTTGTATTAGTGTTAAGATAGCCTATTCTGTAAAAAAATACACTTTTTTTTTCTGCACTTACTTTACGCAGAATTTTTCATGATCTTTCCTTACTGCAATTTGCTGCCCACTGACCACTGAAAGTTATAGCTGCACTTTTCTGATGGTAAGCTAAGTCAGTGGTGTTGCTGGGATTTATTTTGTTTTTAAACTCATAGCTGTCTGCAAGACTGCAGTGTTGGAATCCTTAATAAAGCAGGGATGAAGTTCAGTATGAACTTGAGGCTATGGACCTACCCATGTTATGCAGCTCTGGGTCCCACAGACCTAAACCAATTTGGGATTTATTTGTTTGTTTGCTTGTTTGTTTATCTCTCCATCCCCCACACTCACCTCCCTAGTGGAAAGTTTTCAAAATGATGCTGTAATTGTACTTTCTGGCAGAAAATGTCCTGCAGGTGAAATTTTCATAGTATGAAATGTGATACAACCAGTACGCTCTGGATACGCTCTGGAGTCTGGCACTGGGGTTGTTTAAGGGTAAAATGCCAGCTCCGGACAGTGAAGGGTGGAGGGAGACAAACCTACTGTCTCTTCTTCCTGCTGGGAATGGCCCCTGCGATGTGTTACCCTTCAAGAATGTCAGCCCCCATACATTGCCCTCCCCTCCCTGTGCTAGCTGTCACAACCAGGGCTGTGCCAAGAAACGTATTTGCAGTGTCCATGGGGGATCAGTGGCCCAGGGTTCAGGCTTGCACCCCAGCTTAACGTTTTTCTGGCTTTCAGGAGTACAGACTTCTCCACTCTGTTTACTCATTGTGCTACTGCCTTGCTTTTTGCCTGGGCAACTCCCCAGCCTGCTTCTTACACTGGCTGACCAGTTCCTAGGTCTGCCCTTTGCTTGCTGTGGAAGGGAGGTCCTCCCCACCCAACAGACCTCGAGTTGCCTAGTGAAGGGCAGTGCCCTGAAGAAAACCCCACAGGTAAGCAGTATTCCTCTCAGAAGAGCAGGAGCCTGTGCTTTACCTCCCACAGATGTATGTTGCCCGGGGCACCTGCTGTGTCCTTTGCACAGGGATTTGTATGCGTGAGCTGCCTCGGCGGTGGGTACAGCCTGCAACTAAGGTGAGTAACCCCAGGGGTGTGTCTATCGACCAAACCCCTCTCCCACTTCGCTTGATCACAAGTGCTCTGGGAGTTGTGTGTGAAAAGGCTGAAGAAAACTGAGTTAGAAGCACTTAATGGAGGCTTTGCAGTGGAAAGCTGAACCTGGGCTCACAGAGGCGTTTACACTTAAGACTGCACAAAGAAGCAGCAAGACATTTCAAAATATACAACTTAAGATAATGGATTTCATTGGAGTTACCTGCTTGAAATCAGGCAGTAAAGTAGTCCCTTGCTGTCTTTGGTTAGTAATGCATTTCAGAGACCGGCAGTGAAAAGTTTGAAAAATGCAACTTTTCCCCGCTTTTGTAGCTTGTGCTCTGTTTATATTAAAGCCTGTATTTTCTGCTGTTAAGCATAGGGATAATCCATGGGCAGCTTAGTGTGTAGGGATTTTTTAAAGCACTTTGTATTTGCTTAGGTTTTTATTGATTTGCTTTACACCATCATATGTCTGATTATCCAGTACTACACATGTACTTTAATTTGGATAAAGTTGCTCTCTCCCATGGGAAAAAGAAAAACAAAAATAAATCATGCTGCTTCAGGGAATTGGTCAATACGTACATAAAATCAAAATTCCAAAATTTGGATCCTTAGGAAATCTGAAGTAGCACAAAGATGTTGCTTAAGAGTAATTTTGTGAACAGACAGGCTATGAAAATAAATGTACACACACACATCCCCACTATATGACCAAGTGAAACAAATGAAGCTACCATTGAACAAGGTGCCCCTTTGTGTGTGAAGTCTTGCTGACACACACACAAATTATTTTAAAGGGTGCTATACTCTGTGATGATCGGATGTTGACTAATGATTGGATTAAAAGAAAGCTGAATTGCGAGGCAAATCATGTAATTGTGACAGAATGACAATTTATAGTGTTTTATTGGTTTTATTATCATTCCTCTTTTCCCCCTAGTTGCTACTTAAGCTCATTTTCTCATCATTCAGATTTGTAAGTGATCAGCTGTCAAACAGTAATTTTGGATTTCAATTACACTTTTATTAATAAAATGTGGTGAAATAGCTTATATAAGGCTATATAAATCATCAAGTTGCAAATAGCCTATTTTTAAAAGCAGCATAGTGCTAAAAGCATTGGTAATATAAATCCATTCACAAAGCTAGATTTTAACTTGGTAACTTTAAAAGCCCTAGATTTAAACAAATCCAATTCCATGGCAAGACTTTACATGGTACTAGATTTGAAGAAAATAGTAATATAAACCAGCATTGGATTGTGACACATGTTGCGCACCAAGTCCCCACCAATCTGAATCTTTGAAATCAAAATGCAGGTCACAGAAAACATGTAACTAGCAAAATTTTAGAACTGCTGCTGCTGGCTACTCCCTGGGCAGATGATTCAGTAAGGGAAAGAGAACGTATGTAGGCAGCAGTTTCAGCTGCATTTGCTACCTCATGGCCATCCCCTTAAGGGACATTGGAAGTCTGGGCTTGTTTTCAGGTTTTCTTCGGGATTATTGTTCAGTCTGGAGAAGAGAAAGCTCTGGGGGGATATTGTTGTGGCCTTTCAATATATAAAGGTGATGTAAAAGCAAGCGAGCTAGAGAATTTTTAGCAGGGTCTGTAGTGCCATGACAAGGGGTAGTGGTTTAAACTGAATGAAGATAGGGTTAGATTGGATATAAAGAAGAAATTGTTCCCTGTGAGGGCAATGAAGTCCTTGCACAGGCTGCCCAGAGAAGCTGTGACTGTCCTCCTCCCTGGCAGTGTTCAAGACCAGGTTGGATGGGGCTTTGGGACACCTGGTCTAGCAGAGGGTGTCCCTGGCCATGGCAGGGGGGTTGGAATTAGATGGGCTTTGAGGTCTCTTCCAGCCCAAACCAGTCTGTGACTGTGATTATAATCTGGTGGTTGTAGCTGTCTCTGTGTATCCACATATTTCTTTTTTTCCTGTACATCAATCCAGCCTTCACCTTCCTTTATTTTTCTCTGCCAGCCTATGGTATGTTCCCCCCTCTCCTAGCTATGTAGCCATGTTGATTCCTGTTCCTGCTTAGTTTCTTCTGTTTTTCCCCAAGCTGTTACCTACTCTGTCTCAATCTTTCCCTTTTATTTCCAGATACTGTATTGACGCAGTTCCTTATGGTTTCATAATAGCCTTGTGTAAAATCAAGTATCAGTCTCTTAATAGAAAGAAGACTCATGGCAGCTAAGGCAAACTTAACTGATTTGCTCTGTATTTGGGATATCAGGTCACTCTGACTCTCTAGCTGTATACATGTCAACTGTTTATCTTTTCCAGTCTCTGTGTACTCCAGCATAATATATATGTGATGCTTACAGGACTTGTGACAGGACAGACTATGATCAGTTCATCCAAGACTTCTGACAGCTCAGCTGCAGAACTTGGTCCCTGTAGTGCAGGTATCAGAAGACTTGCTGATTTTTTTTTTCCTTTTCCTCTCAGAGATTTTATTATTTAAGAATATTTACAGAGATAGCTGAAAACACATCTGGTATGCTTCATTTTTACAAATTTTCTTTTCAAAGCTTTCGCTAGACTCACTGAACTCCTCAGCTAATGTGCATCCCAGAAATTTGGTTTCAAGTAAACATCCATTAAGGGTAATTTAACACCAAACAAATGAGGTTTGGCAAAAATTATCAGCAACTGAAAACAGGTTTGCATGAGAAGAAGCATAAAGGAATTTTATCTAAGAGGTGTAGCTGGAGGGTGGTTAGCAGTCCCATGAGCCTTGTGCGACTGTATCCACAAGCGTGACAAGGCATGCGTCATCTCTTCAGAAAGCAGTGGGGAGGGGGAGATCCTGGTGCTGCCCAAGGACATGGTGGGGCTGGGCTAGATGGTGGGCAGCTTCACAGCCATGAGCTGTGGCAGCTGCGGCAATATTTGCTGCCTTGCTTCCTCATGTAGCTCAGAGCTGGTTACACAGTTGCCCCTAAACCAGAAAAGGCCTGTGTTTGTTGTTATCATCTGACAGAGCATGTATGCGTACCAGCATTAGCCCAGCTTGAGATGCAGCTGACCATCTGGACCCAAATTTCTAAAGTATTCTTTCCAAATCAGGCTTAGCATTCCTCTCTGCTCCATATTCATCTGGTTTTAATTTTGTTTCTTGGGAAATATGTTGCTGATATGTACAGGGCAGATTCTGTACAGAGGGAAATTTTTCACCTTTAATACAAAGCCATTTTAGAGAGACATTTTTATGATAATTTTTAATCCAAACATTGTTTTTAATATTTGCTAGTCAGGCTGAAATAAAAACATGTTTCTCCCAACTCAGATGTGAATTGAAAAGCATTTTTAAAAGCTTTACACAAGCTTTTCAAAGGAAATTGAAGTTTTAAGTTCAGGTTTATGGCTTTAATTTCTGACAGCAAAATTTTTAAAGGCAGTTTTCTAAATGTTATGTAAATGATTATGTTATATAAATGATGTGTTATGTTATGTACCATTAGTTTTATACTTGAAATCATTTTGTAAAAAAAACACTAAGAAAAATCCAAGAGAATACTTTCTATTTCCTGCTTCAATACAGAGTGGATGGTGAAAGGGAGCTATATAGATAGTTTGGTTAAATGAAGACAGATTTACAAAGATAGTTCCCTCCATCCAACCTCTCCTTTCCAAAGAAAAGTCAGGAATTAATCTTCCTGTTGAAATGTACATTAGAGATCCTGTAAGATGTATTTTAAAGTGCATAGAGTTCTTTCAACTGTTTAAGAGAATTTTTTTATTGTTTTGTTGAATGGCCGACCAATGCTTACAACAATATAAAGTTGTATGTGCAAGGTAAATTTGTTAGGTTTTTTATCCTATTCTGTACTTAGAAATCTTCAGTTTCCTTTTAATTACAATAGAATCACAGAGTAGTAGACCACCTCTGGAGGTCATTTAACCCAAACCTTGTTCAAAACAGGGGTACCTGGAGCAGGTTGCCCAGACCCGTGTCCAGGCAGATAGCTCCTGTAATGTTTCTGAATACTTTCTTTAGTTTCCTTTGCTATTTTTCTATTATCAAAACATTTTTGCCATTTAAGTCAAGCAACATGTGTAACTGCCCATCATAGTCTGTTTGCCCAGGATACAATTCCTTTGGCGGAAAAATATTTTTCCACACTATTTTCTCCTAGAAACTTGTCCCTTGTTCACATACGAAACACAAAAATCTCTCAGGACATGGAAACAGGAAAGTTTGAAAATTCTTTTAAAAATAAATTTGAAAAAAAATGAAATGCCTCCGAGCTCTTCAGTTATCACAAACACAGTGTCCTGAGATCAACATTATGTCTACAAAACAAACAAGGTGATTTACGACAAATAGCAGGGGGGCTTGACTCAGGCCAGCAAAAACCGGGGCAAACAGGAAAGAAGAAGAACATGTGTCCAAGTTTGTCCCCAAACAGTTAGTAGATCAAAGGTTATTTTCATTAAAGCATGTACCTGTAGAAGAAGCAGACTTGCTATATTTGTTGACGAAAAGATAAAAGCCCTGCAGATCTTCGTATGTATTTCTATAGCAAAAATACACATTGCCATATTGAGAAGAATGCAGTGGTAAATACTTGGGTATTTACCTATGGTGGAGTGTGAGAACTGCCTACCCTAGTTTGTTCTTTACTTGCGTTCTTCTTCCTTTATTGAATGTTTGTGTATTGCATAGACGTTGGCATTTCTAACTTTCAGACTAATCTCAATGTGCCCTTTGTCTAGATATTTGATTATGCAAAAGAATGGGGATCTAAAGGTAGGAATGCATGGAGTACTTCTCTTGTGCAGTAGCAGGTAATGTAATTATATTAAAATATTCTTTATGTGATTATATTAAAATCTACAGGTATTTAGAATCTGCTATAGAGTAAAACATAAAATCCAATGTAGGGCTTAACTGAGCACCATGATCTTTCCAGATGCCTTTGTCATGAAAAGAACTCAACTGCTAAGAGCATATCAATGTTGTGTAGGAATGCCTCATATTATTGGGTAGTGTCTTCCAAAGCCTATGAGTTAATCCATAAATACTTGGCACCATTTGTGCCCCAGCTGTGTTTTGCCAGAACATTTTGCAGGAATTTTTCTTTTATGTGAGATCACTTCTCCCATTGCCAAAATGTCTCAGAGGGTTCACTGTAGTGCTGTTGTGATAATAGATAGGATTGCTTTCGTGCTTAGATGGCTGATGTTCCCCTCAGAAGAATAGTCTTCACAACCACTCTGGGACATCTGTGCCTTTGCATAGTCCCACTCACAGTAACGAAGTGTTTCCTGATGTTCATGAAGAACCACCTGTGTTTCAGTTTGTGTCCACTGCCTCTTCTTCTGCCACGGGAAAAATCCTGGCTCTGTTTTCTTTGCACCCTCCTGTCATTTTGTACACTTTGATGAGATCTCTCCCGACCCTTCTCCTCTCCATGTTAAATAGCCTAAAATCTCTCAACCCTCCCTCCTCCTATGGTGGATCCTCCAGTCCTCGAGCCCCCTTTACAGCAAGGGTGTTTGTGCTGGTCCATGTTCAAATGGATGGGTGTTTTCTGGGACCTCCAGGGCCTTGCTGGCTGCCTCCAGGGCTAGGGCAGTCCTTGCAGGGAGTGGGAGTGGGGAAAGTGCTTGGGGCTGTCTCAGCATTGTGAGGGGATGCTGTGCAGGGGCTTGTGGACAAATGTGAGGCTCCATGTGGGCCATCTCTGAGAATATACCACTGTGGGTGAATGGGATGGGTCTTACTGGATGGGGGATGAAACAAAGAGCTCAGTTTATCTGAAGTCCAAAGTGTACAAGATCTGGTGGCTTGCTTGAATGTGTATTACCTCTTGGAGACAGCTTGATCAAATGTCCCTTATTTGAAATAAAGAATTTCTCACCACAGTTGACACCTGCTTTGTCAAGCTAAACCCTTAGTTTTATTTTAAGATAATAATTCCAGAATAAAGTATTTGGAAAGGTCCTCTGAAGATCTTCTTGTCCTCTTCCCCTGCACAAGCAGGCAGAGCAGGGTTTTTTTTCTACTAGTGGGATATTTCTGAAAAACACAGGAGGCCTTGCCTTGGAGAAAACTTGAGAAGGATGTTCTGGTTTATGATGTTACTTGGTGATAATCATTGCAACAAAATAGAGTATTTCTAAGAGAACTTAATAGCATTTAAGTGAGTTAAACTCAAGTCTTAGTGTGGGTTGTAAGTACACCTCTTGAGAGTTTGTCCTCAAAATGGTCAAATGTAGGTTTTGTCAGCTGGCAGGTAGAGGGCTCAAGGTCTTGCAGGTCCTGATAAATGCATTGGATGTGGTTGAGTGAGGTTATCTGCTAATGCAAAGGGATTTGCCAAGGACTGTTGTACTCAGGAAATTCTACATGTGTCTTCATCAATGCATGATTTCTTCATTTGGTATGAAGAAGCTTCCAAACTCACTCAAGTGCTCTCAGGACTAATTATTTTTTCCACTACCAGCTTCTATTTAAAATGCACTGAAGAGAAAAATCTCTCAAATAAATTGCTTGATAGAATGATCCCTAATTTCTCCTTCTTCACAAGGACTGTCTAGGTATTCAGACTTATTTTTTGATGTTACTGTACCCCTAACTCACTCTTTGATGCTTGTCTGAAATTCTTCCTTGGTAAATTTTGTAATTTCATGCTGGAATGTGACCTTGAAGGCAGCTCTCATTCTACAGGCTGAAGAGTGCAGCAAAAGCTAAACAAAGCATACGATAACTTACTGGTCGCTGAAGAGCTAATGCTACAATAGAAAATGAAATAAATGTATTCTGCAGTTAGGTCAGATGCTTAAAATGAAAAACAGCCTTTTTGTGATGGCCATGTGCTAGGCAGTGTTTGGAAATCCTGTATTGCAGGGATAAAGTGTAATTGACAGGGCATGATGGAAATGTGATTATAAAAAGGTGATTGTTTTGTTGACTGAGAATTGAATGTGGTTTTCAGGCTTCTGTTAAACACAACTTAAATTGCAATAGGTCAAGAAAGGAGAGCAATGGTCTATTTCTGCGAAGAGAATAGGATTACTGTGAGTACACACAGCAGCACTATATGTTGCACCTAGATTGTAAACATGCTATAGGTACAGTGTATGGGGGCTTCTTCTGATGCTGTCTTTAAAGATTATGTGCAAGTAATTGAGGTAAAGAGTGAAAGGCGAGAACTTCAAGGTTTCACTGCAGAGAGATCCACAAGGATGTGTCAGTTCTGGCCTGAATAAATCTTCCAAGTAATAATGTAAATCTGGTAGTAGAGAATATCCAATGCAACAAATTTGCAATGGATGAGAGTATTTGTGAAGATGAAACACATAGTATAAAGAAATCTAGGGATGCTTAGCCTGTAAACAGAAATTAATGATACGGGGCAAACTTTAAAAAACCAGACAAACAGTAAACAGGAAACTGAGTATGACTTTCCAGAGTGGAGAAAAGATCTTGCAAATACGATTCTCACTTAAGGCAGCATGGTTAGTGGTATGCTATGATGAAGCTGAGAGGAAATAACTCCTTTAAATATACCCCTGATGTAGAAAAGCTTTTATTTGTTTGCTTACTTGTTGGTTTGTTGGATTTTTTTTCCTTTTTTTGACCAATTCAGTATGAGAAAATTAGAGGAAGCAGAGACTGAAAACAAAAATAGTCTCAAACTAATTGCAAGCTAGAAATCAATGATGACTCATAAGATAATGGAGGCAATTCTGTTGCCAGTTTCAACACTTTAAAAAAAAGGATGACATTTGCACTAAAACATAGCTGTGGATTTTGCTGACCAAAAATGAGGATGAGGAGTTTTGAGCAGTGGAAACTTGTGAGTTACTGTGTGAAGCCTCTGTTCTCTGACTTTGCATTTCTTAGTTTAGCTACACTTTATCCAGGAAATTTTATTATAAGTGGGGATGCCTGCCAAGATGGTGCCATGTAGGGTTAAACAAGAGAGCTTGGTATATAAAGCTGTTCAGGGAAAAGCATTTGTGTTCACTGTGTTTCATGGTGATTTATTTTCGAGTTTTCTTGAAGTTTTCTATACTTGGCTTTAGCTAAGTGCCAAAGGATGACTCTAAGTGCCTAAACATGGGCACCCATGTAAGAAAATTGTAGGCTATCTTTTGAACGCTTTAAAATATCTGAAGATTAAAACTACATAGGGAGTTTATGCTCCTGTTTCCCTTGAAAAAAACCCTACTAGTTGCCTATTTACACAGTTGGGTGCCTAGATAAATTTTAAATATGTTACAACAGACATAATGGCTATCTATGTTGGGAAAAGAATATAAAAGAGGCTAGATAGGAAAGGTGCACTTAAATTGAAGGTATTTATCTTCCTGGCAGTGCAAGGTTTTTGCTATGCCTCTTTCACAGGAAAATCCCTGAAATTTATTAATAATGCATCTTCAGATGTGTCTGCTTTAGCTGGCATTGCTCGCTGACTTTTTAGTATACCAGATATGAATAAGAACAGTTCAAGTAAACTTGGCAATCTGCAGACAAAATTTCAAAGGTATTAATTTACTTCCATGTGGTATCCTTCACATTCATTAGCTGTATATTAAAATGGAGTGAAACTATCAAGAACAAAATAATTTCTAGCATGTGGCTGGAAAGATTACACTTACTCTTATGCCTTGCCTTACAGTAAATTGAAATAGCTCTTTCTCAGGGAATAAAGGAATATGGTCAGGCTGTTTATAACCAAGTATGACCAATCTCAGAAATTGATAGAATGCATCTTCCAGACAGCAAAGCATAATCTTATATTGTCAGTAGGAAATTAAAAATGAAACCACTATTAAAAGGAAAAATAACAGGAAAAAAATTTAATTAAAGAAAAATGAAATCTTTCTGAACAGAAGAGATCTATATTTCTGACATAATCAACAAAAATAAGACTGTTCACTTACAAGATTTCCTTCATTTAAGGTTGCGTTGTTACTGGCAAGAAACTAATCTTCTTTCAGTGTTCTGTCCATATACTTATTAGTCCCAAGTTAATAAGACAACTTGAGGTACATCATGGTTACATCATTTGCCTGAGTTAACAGAATAACTCTGATTAATGTAATAATCACTGGCTGTGTATTTTAAGCTTCTTGAGGTTGTCTGGTAAACCAGAATTTGTGCTCCTCTGTACCTTTGTATTGCCATTTGAGGCCAGTACTTGGGAAAATAAGCAAGTATACCATATGGCATCAGGTTTTTCCCCTTTCCTCCATACCAAGAGTGCAGGTCTCCCCTTTTTCCCAAGTGTAGTCGGGCATACGACTGGTACTGCAGCCAAAACATTCGATACTTCTCTAGGGGAGGCAGATGGTGATGTGACAATACCCAAAGGTTAAGTTGGAGTGAAGGAGATTGGTTATATTGAAATGCAGTGGCAGAGATAAATGTTACGCAAACTTGATGCTCATAGGACCACATCAGTTTTAAAACAGTAAAGAAGTAAGAGCAAATGCGATCTGGTACTACGTAGAAATGTAGAGCAGTAGAAATCTCTATTTCTAATCTTAGATACCAGCAAGTTTTATCTCTCATGTCATCATTGCTTTTGTCAGTAGTGTCCTTTATTCACTGAAAATCGGCCAGGAAAAATTTCAGGAGCTTTGTCAATCTGATGTTATGAATATGTTTATTTGTTTTTCCTACCTCTCCAAAGAGTAGTTTTGATCCTTATGACTTAAAATACAGCATGGTTTGGGATTTTATACTTTTCTGTCTGGAAAGTCCAGTGCAGACTGTACATGGCATTTGAAGGCATCTGATAAGAATCAAGGGAGATGCAGGATAGAAGACTGCTTTATTTAGAAGCTGTACATAAAAGGCAATGCCCTAAGAATGTTTCTTAGTTGGAACAAGATTGGTAAAGGAAACACGTTAGCTCCTTTAGAAAAAAGTACAAACCCTGACGATACACGTGTACACAGACACATAGAAGCAACATTTTTTAATTATGACCTCTGGCACTTCCCAATTAAAAGCTTGTATAAACTAAATTTTTTCTTTAAATATCTTTTCAGAAGCTGATGTTTAGTAGCCATGCTTACAAAGACAATTATGAAACCTATTGATATAACTGTATCCAATGTGCATGGGTAAAAACAGGTTTCTGGTTTTATTTGAACTGACATATGGCATGACCTGTTTATATGTGTGGGAATGCAGTAATGAAAGTTCCTGCTTTGGTGTGGCTGTGGTTTTAGAGTTTTACTGGCTTTCAAATCCAGTGTTCTCTCATCCTGGAATGGCCTCCTGTAGTGGAAGCTGCAAGCACTGAATCTGGCTTTCCAGAGGGGCTGAGGAAAAGGCGTTCTGCTGCCCTTCTCAAGGCAGAATTGCAGTTTTGTTTTGTTTCAGTCAATTTCTGAGGCTTTTGTTCCACTGTGTTAAAACAGTTCCTGTGTCTGTATTGTTTGACCCCTCTGCATGTGCTGATTAGTTCTTGTCCCGTTAGGCAGAGCTCAGGAAGAACTGCAGCCCCTTTCTCAGAACATCATTATCCATCTCTCTCTGGAAGGTTATGAGATTCGTGAAGATGGTCATGACATTCTTCCATCCACCCCCACAGTGTCTACTGGATAGTAAGGAGCTGCGAAGTTTGACAAATGATATAAATATATATCTTAAAGCAAAGCAGCTGTTCAGCTTCCTCCTTCGCCCTCACTGTGCAGCTCTGGGAATGCAGCATTCCCACTGCTATATTCCCACACTTCAGTGTTCGGTATCATCCTGACCTGCAGTCCTCTTCTACGGGTTGTTTGTTACTGTTTATTTCTTTTCTGGGGAAAAAAACATCAGCTGATGCCCTACTTCAGAACAGGCAAGAAGGACAGTTGCCTCCCTTTTCCATGATGAGAACAGACATGTGATGGACATGGAAAGCAAACTGTAGTTCTTCTAATCATGTGGTTAATGTACTCAAGGGGCAGGAGACAAGCTGACCTGACTCTGAGAGGCTCTGAGACACTGTTAGCATGCCCCTCTTGGGAAGTGTGAGGTGGGCTTTACAAGCTTATACACTGTGCAGCTACCTCTTGTCACAGCTGTCAAGGGGCACAGGACAAGCTAACATGAAACAGTGTGTACCTCCTTGTGGTCTACAGATACCCATCACTCCTCCAGAGTCTTAGGAAAAAAAGTAATTATCTAGCTATGCTAGTTATGAAAAAGCATTCAAAACCAAGGACTATGTAATAGGACACTGACCTGCCTGCCCATAAAAATTGAACTTTTCCCAAACCACCCAGTGATTTCAGCACATATTCCTCATTTCCGATTTCTCCTGCCCGATCTTGGTATTCTTTTTATCCTTTCAAAGACAAATTAGATGAAGAAAGTAGCGTATAGTTTATCCTGAAGCATTTATAAAGCAAGTGCTTTTTGTTTCATAAAGTACAGGGAATACATGCCAATAGGCAGTAATCTACACAGGTGTAAAAGTCCAGCATATCTTTGTTTTGTGCTGCTGTAATTAACACATTTTCTATTAAGCCTGTTTGGAGCATTGCTTTGTAACACTGCATACACAAGCTCAGTTTGAGTACAGGATCCCGGGAACACAGTGAATCATTTCTTTGCCATTTCTGGTCTCAGTTTCTTCTGTATGCTCCAGTGTTCCTGGGGATTTGGCTCCATGTTTTTTTCGCAAGTTCTCTCTACCAAGGTTTTTCCTGTCTGCTCTTCTGGCTCCTTCTTGTGAACTTGTTACCTTTCAGCTTCTCTGGGAGTCAAAACTCCTGCTTGCTAAGAATGGCATGCCTTATACCCTCTTGATTGTCTTAGTATTTTAGCCTTTTAAAGCTACTTTTTCTATCTAGATTCTTCATTTTCCGTTTGGGAATTTTCCATTCTTCTGACCCTGCCTCTTTTCTTCCTACCAACAAAATAGGTAAGATTCTTTAGCAATTGCCTTATTTGGAGTAGATATGCATAGGCTAGCGTCTTTGTCTCCTACCAGGACTGTTTCTGGGAAGATGCACTCTTGAGAAAAAGTAGGTAGAAATTACTGAGAACTGTTACATGAAGTCATACATTTTTCATTGACTCAGTTCACTACTCCCATGCTTTTTGCATCTTTTTCTGTCCAAGGAGTTAAATTCAAGTAGTCCAGCATCGTCCATAAACACTAAATATCACAAAAGTGAGCCACTGCAAAGAAATTAAGAGAAAGTATATCAACTGTATATGTATAAGCAAACTGTGTGTCATTTTCTTTCAGCAGCTCATGTGAGCCAGAGTTGTTTTAGGTGTTTTTGATGAGGATTATGTTGCTGTCTTCAGTCTGACCTGTGGCCACCCCTAAGAGCTGAGGGAATGAATGTGAGCGCATAGCAATGTTTAGGAGCCTTCCTTCTAATTTCTGTCATTGCTTGTTACAGCAGCATAAAGTGTCTGTTTCTTTTCTGTTATCTGGAGAGCAAGCAGAGATCCTTAGTGCTTGGTGTACTGGTATGGGCATAAAATTTGCTGCTTCCCTCAGCAGTGTATTTTGGCACAATAAGGACTTGAACTGGGTGGGATCTTTGTTTATATCTGCAAATCCACAGTTACAAAAAAAAATTAATCTTATCTGTCCTAAAATCTAATGAAAACAATACATTTCAGTGTTTCTCTGGACACTCATTTCAGTTGACATGAGATGCTTTGTTTCCATTTTGATGGTAATTCTGTGTTCTCTAAAACTAAACCATGAACAGTCCTGTTGAAAAGGCAGATAGAAATGTTCCTTTTTTTAAAAGGTCAAAGCAATTCTTCAGCTATATTAAAATGTTTTTTATCTCTGTAAGTACCTTTTTGAAGCAAACTTATTTTGAAGTGCATACATTTCTACATAACCATTTTTTCTTGATGAAATATCTAATTGGAAAAAAATTCACTGTCTTTAGATACTATTTGGAGAAACACCCTAGTAGTAGCTCACACTTCTTGGGCCTCTGGATGAAAGCTTTTTGCAGCTGTACATACTCCTCAGGTTTGCACTCCTAGTTCTTCAAGTGACGAGAATAAAACCTTTTTTTTTCTTTGGGTTCAGATTTTGATGCTGTTGCATGAGGTATTGCCAATAATTGCATCCAGTCTGGGCTGAGACCTACAAGGACCCCAGGTGGGGTGTTCTCTGCACAAAACAGCTGAGCATCTGTGTAAGACAAGCACAACCACAGGCCATGTGGGTAACCAAGAAATTTTCTGTACAGCAGTAAATACAGCCAGAAGTTCAGAAACAAGTTTGGCAGGGGTCTTACAGTATTTTGGTGAAGTGCAGAAGAAAAGACAAGAATGACTGTTAAGCCTGTTGCCAGAGCAGGAAAGAGGTTTAAGCCTGTGTACAGAGTGGAGCTGATTTGTAAATGAAGGGTTTGTAGTGCCATTCGCCATCTGAGCTGACTATGAGAGGTGCATTCTGCAAAAGTAAGGAAACTGAGGCATCCAGTTTGGAAAAGTACTGTGATTCTTAATATTGAAGTCTCTTGGTAGAAGTACATGGCAGGAAATGCAGGGGAAGAAAAGCAGCGAAAATGGAATGGCAAGTAGATATACGAAGATTCTGGAAAAAATAAAATGACCTTTAGACAGGATGTTTTCTAATAGCCATGACATTAAGAGGTCAAGAAACTCTAGAAGAAACATAGTGATCTTACCATAATATTGCTAGGCTGGAATGCCAGGCCTGCAGGTCTCTTATTTCTGAGTGATTGATTCTAATTCTTTTGATCAGCTGGAGTATCTCTAGTAGATGATTCAATTTGCCATAGTATAATGGTAGAAGTAATAACTGTATCTATATATATTTCTCATATTTAATTCAATTTGGAAATTATGGACATGGCTCTTTAGAACTTTAAATTGGTAGTTTTAAAATGTAGCTACAGATGTAACCTTAAACGGCTGGTTTGAAATTGCTTCATTATAAACCTGAAAGGAACACACAGAGAAATGGCAGATAAAATTAATGCATATGAACAATCACCCCCACACATACTGATTCCCCATTTTAATTTCACTTTTCCTATGTGCTGATGAGGTAGTTACTTTGTTTTGATGATCTTTGAAAGCTCATTAAGAACACTCATTAAGCTTCACAATACCCAGTGAAGTATAGCTGCTGCTATTTCATGCAGGGTACAGTTCAATAACCTTTTCAGATGACAACAATTTGGTGGCAATCAGGAAGATTACCCCTGAGACTGAGTTACCAAAATGTGATATAGATAAAAACAAACATTGGGATGTTTGGTGTCATGCTGATGTATTGTCTAGACTGGCAAGACCATCCTATTTTGAGATGCTGAGAGTTAACTTTTGTTACAAAGGCGCTGGAAACCAAATGGGAAGTACTGACACTTGAGTTGTGCTTGTGCAGATTGGTTAGTTTAATGTTCTTCCCCACTACTTGAGTTCTTTTATGCATTTATTCTTTTATTAATGTCTAAATTTTTTTAACTACATTGTTTCCTGTCCACTCCATCTCTCTCCTGGGAAGAAATATTTCAGGCTCTTCTCTAATCTCTGCCCACACTTCCTGAATTTGTAGTAAATTATGCCACATCATTGCTACTGCCAGCCTTCTCAGATCCTTCCTGTGAGATGGGGGGTCTGCTGCATGGGACTGAAAATATCTGCCTTGGGGTAAAACATTGCATTTCAGTGTATGACAGCTCATAAAGCACTTGAAAAACAACAGGAGTAGGAGTTCACAAGCCAGCTTTAGTTCTGCTGAGGGATGAAGCTGGTTCAAAATTCTGTTGGAGTGAATTTCCTTGTTCTTGTGTGGAGGAAAGGCATGCTGATCCCTACATGAGGAACATAAAACTTTCAAAAAAGTGTTAGTTAAGAGTAAGCATCTGCAACTTTTCCTGCCCACAACAGACCCTTTTCTGTTTGTGTAATCTTGTCTCCCAGTCCATTGCTATTACTTGCATATGAAACCCCTGCTGTTCACCCTGCTGTGGGAAATGTCCTCCTTTTGGTAGCTTCTATCCTTTTTCAGCTCATTCTGCAACTTAAATGGTTCCTGTCTCTGCCATCCTATCCTCTCCTTGCTCACTCCCTCCCCTGAATGTGCTCAATAGCTGTTTGCTTTCTCTATTGCACGTTTGGTTCTCTGACTCAGGTTTCAGTAAAAAAAAAAAAATCTGCCATGGATAAATGGGAGCAAAGCTGAAGAGATGATTGTTTCTTAAATGCTGCTTGCTTTATCCTACCTATCTCATCTGGAGTGCTTGACAAGCCTTGGTAAGGGTTTGAAGGGTCCATGGCAGCTTGGGCAGGGAGCAGGACACAGAATCAGGAGGCAAAGATGTTGGGACATGTGGCCTGTCTATTGTGGCCTAGAAGGACTGAGCAGGGGAATGTTCAGTTAAAAGGAAGGAAGTCTTCTCCTTCAACACTGTGTCATCAGAACAAGGAATTGAGTGAAATGGAGCCTTAAACAGGGACAGGGCTGAGTGCTAGTCGGTGTCAGCTGGGCACATGGTCTACTGAGTAGATACCCAGAGCCTGAGCATGAGTGAGGCACCCAGGAAACCTGTGACAGAGTTGGGCTTAGGCAGCTTTAGGAAGAGATGGTCACAGGAGATCTGTATTGAAGGGAGAAAATGGTTTGCCTAGCCTTAACCAGAAGACCAGCCAGACTATAAGCATGACGCTGCAAACTTTATTTTGAATATTATCAGACACTACACAAGGATACCATGAATAAAAGGTTGCATTGTTGTGAATTGATGAATTAGACAAAATAATTATTTTAATTTCTGTGCAAGCATAATACTGATATTTAGTCACTGCTAACTAATTTGTTTCAATTTGGACTAATAGGCATTTAACTTTTAAAAAATTGCAATTAGCCCCAGTTATAGTGGGATTAAATTTTCTTAATTGTCAAAAGAAATTTAAAATTTTAGGTAGTCAGCTTGGCTTTTGATGGGAATGAGAGATCATCAGGGAAACTTAAATTAGAAGTGCAACTGTGAAAACAAAGGCTTTCCACTTTAAAGAGAATTCCAATATTCAACATGTGAGAATGTTCTGCTTCAGCTTCAGAACAATCCAAGTCTTTAATATTGGACCAATTCCATATTAAACCAGGTTTTCCTGTATGTTTGAGTTATTGTTTGTGTTTCTAGTTATTAGATTGTATATTTTCATGACCTCTACCTTGAGATGACCATTCCTCAGTGTCAGGATTATATTGCCGCACGGAAGACACCATCCAGCAAAGAAGTCTGATTCATTCCAAACAGGCTAATCTAGCAAAATAACCCATAGCCTCAGTAAGCAGTTCAGGTGCCTGAATCTCATTGAAATGCCTGTAGCAGCAAAGGCCAAAGGTCCATCATTTTTGTTTCCCATCTCAGTTTTGGAGAGTGGCTGAGAAGAATGTGGAGATTGAGCAAGCGTAGACAGAACCTCATCATAATGTTCTCCTAACTTCCAATGAACTCTGGGGTACCACTTTGCTGACATAGGTGTGGGATTCCCTGAACAGGGTGTGATTTCCACGTGGGTTAGAGTCATAGACATCAATTATTTATGTGAAAAAACACTTCGTATAAGCTTTGTCTTACCCAGCTCCTCAACTGGAAGCACATCTGCAGACAATGAACGTGTTGTGATTTAATGCCAGCAGGCAGCTAAGCCCCGCTCAGCCCCTCGCTCATTCCTCCCAGGCAGGATGGGGGGGGGAGGAAGTCAGAAAACTCCTGGGTGGAGATAGAGACAGTTTAATAGGTAAATCAAAAGCTGCTCACACAAATGAAGCAAAAGAAATAAGTCATTCCCCTCTTCCCATTGGGAGGCTGGTGCTCAGCCATTCCCAGAAAAGCAGGGGTCTGTCACACATTGGTTACTTGGGAGACAAACATTGTCATTCTGAACACCATGTCCTGTCCTTCCTGCCCCTCTTTTTCCTTTTACCCCAGGCCCTCATACTCTGAACAGGATGTCATGTTGTATGGAGCATCCCTTTAGTCATTTGGGATCAGCTGTTCCAGCTGCATCCCCCCCCAGCTTCTTGTGCATGCCCAACCACCCCATTGCTGGGGTGGGATGAGAAGCAGAAAAAACCTTGGCTCTGTGTAAGCACTGCTCAGCAGTTACAACAAAATATCTATATAACAAAAACATCTCTATATATCAACACTGTTTTCAGCCCAATGAGAACAGATCCCTACATTAGCTACTATGAAGAAAATTAACTCTACGTCAGCTGAAACCAGGACAATAAGAAATTCAATATAGTACTGGACTGGTTTATAAATATGCTGTGTTCAAATTAACTACAACTAAAAACCAATTTCCAGCATTTTAAATTTTTTTTGAATAAAGTTGAATTTTATGCCGGGTGGTAACAGAAAGTGGTTTTACAGAAATTGCATATTGTGAAAGTCTCCTCTAAAGAAAATCTTTAGCTCTTTCCCATCCTGCTCTTGGGAACATATCCAAAAAAGGGATGGTAGTGATTTTTTCAATAACCAATGCTGAGCTTCAAATAATAAATCAATAATCCTTTAGCAAGATTGAAGTAATTTTGTTCTTTGCTCGTCTGATTTGTCATAAATTGTTAGGAGGATTTATTTCCCTTTGGGACCATGACACTGCTGCCATGACAACAGTTATTCACAAAGCCAGATTCATCCCATGATATGTAAAATTATGGAAACTGTCTAGGATGTTGCTGAGTGTTATATCTTTTTTTCTTTTGTTAGTAGTTTAACGTGGTGGGTGGATAATAATAACACAGTTTGGAAGCTTTCAGATGTCTATTTTGAGACTTTTTGTCCTGTATGAAGGCTTCCTTGCAGAAATGTCCAAAACTGATACAAAACATGTTTTGCACACTATAAGCCTTCAGTAACATGCAACAGCATTAACAAAGGTCCAGGTAATTCAGCCTGATTGTTTTATGGGCATGATTCTTCATAGATATTTTTTATGACTCAAGGTTACCTTCTTCTAGATTTTGGGCAGAAGAGGAATGTTAGAACAGTTCATTCACTCCTATATGCTTGTTCTCAGGTGATATGACAAATAGATTCTATTTCCTCGGGCTTACAAGGGGCTTTCAGCGGCAAAGAACTTTGTTTTGAGCTCAGGAAACATTAAACCAGTTCACATGTGAGTTTTCTTTTCTTAGGTGAAATACTGCATGTTCCAGTGCAAGCTTGATAAGTAATGGTGTTTTTCTCAGCATTTGATGTCTAATTTGTCAATGTAGAATTTACATGATTCCCTTGCATTTCATCAGTCTCATTTTCCATTTGATATTTTTTCTCAAAAAGGAGGAGAAAGAATTGGTGTTGTTGGCAGTTTATTTCTAAAGTCCTTTAAAAAAATAAAACAACAACAAAACCTTCCCATTTCTGAAGTAATTTCTAAGGATTAATTGAACTTTCTAGTGAATCATGCCAGGTGACAAGTTGCAGAAACTGAATGACAGATTTTGTACGCTCCAGTTTCTACAAATCATCTGCCACAGTCATACAGAAAATCTTTAACTTTAGCCTTCCTCTTGTCTGTATCAGGCTTTCTGGGCTTTGAGCTGAGTCATGTGTAGGTTTGGGGCTGGTTATTTGGTAGGTCCAAAACATACTCCTTTACTGATGAGGGGAAAGATTGAGCTGAAGGGAAATTTTTAGACAAGGTGGTTTGGCCCTGTGCTATCGGTTAGACCACATCCAAATTAAACTAGCATTTGTGCTCTCTCGCTGCTCCACTCAAAATTTCCCAAAGGCACTTTGACAGGATGCTGTTTGGACTGAGTGCTGCATGCCTGGCTTTTTAACCACTCTGGTTTTTTGGATCAGCACAATATGTATGGAATCTACACTGGCCACTGACCCCTTCTCTTCTGTAAGTAGAGTCTGTCTCATCTTTTGCTGAAACAGGACCTTCTGACAACGCTTTACTGTTCCTTAAAGATACCTCCATGCGGATAGGTGGCCCCACACAAGTTGTTTTGGTGTGTGGTTCACATGAACAGAAAATTGCTAATATTAAATTGAGACTTTGCACTGAAGAATGGTTATTCATTTTAGATGTTTTAGATCAATTTTAGACGGGGTAAAAGGAATAACATGCATGTCTGGAATTCCTTGTAGCTAGTTAGTTCCTATTTCTGTGTACCCTTTGGAGGTTGAATCAGGTTCCTTCAAATTTTCAGGTTTCCTTTGGTGTGCTGAGCATCTCAAAATCATGTAATTAATCTTTAACCCCTTCACTATCTGAATTTTCTTCTTTTTATCCTCCATTTTTCTGGGTCCATTTTCCATTTCCTAAATATATTTAGAGTTCATACCTCTGAGGAAAACTCTACTTACCTCCTGTCTGTGCCCCTTCCTATCCTTATAGACAAGGCAGAACAAACCTGGTTTCATCAATTACAAGTTTTCTGGTTTTCTGTGTTGTGACGATCCCAATGGTAGTCATTAGGACTGAGTCTCCCTTGTTTCCATCTTCTAGGAATTTACAGTCTCCAGTACCAAGAAGCAAAATTGTCTATTTCGTGCTATTGGCTTTCAGTATTGCAATAACTTCCTCAAATCAACTGGATTTAATAAGCTTTTGTGAAAAAAATTGGACAATCGTTCTGGAGGTGGTATAGAAATAAAAAGAAAAAAGACCCTGGCTTTCATGTCTATGCCTAGGGCATAGATTCTTCCCATTTATTCTTAAATACTTGCTATGTCCTGATTTCTTCTACCATGTACTGAAAGCTTCCCTATGCAGGATCATGCTGATGGTAAATTAGGATGGCATTGTCCATAATGCAGGGATAGAATTGCTGTCAGTGAGCATTCCTGGATAGCAAGCTGTGGCTACATAGTGACGATGCAATAGAAAAACAGTTGTCAAATCTGAACCACATTTTTTTTTTATAACTGTTAAAACACCTGTTTATTAATTTTGTCCCTCACTCATTTTCTTGCATAGCTGTGTGCCTTTCTGTGTCTGACAGACTGTCTTAAAACTGATTTTGATCTAACCTCTCTGAACGTTGCCTATGGATAGTACAGCAATCCATCCTACCTTTCATCACAGCGCTGATACAGCACTGGCAGCAGCAAAGTTTAGTGTTAAGACATGACTGATGAAGAAGACAAAATTGGACCTCTTGTGGGAGTATAATTTAATAAAATACCACACCTCCACATCCCTCACCTTGCTCAAATATTGTGTGCATATGTTACAATGTACACTTGTTCCTTTGCTGTATCTTTCTTACTTCAGGAAAGTTGCCATTTCTCAACAAATTCTAGGTATAGCTTAATTCTTTGCTTGCTCAATTCCCATAACAATTTGGGATGGGACATTTCTTTATTGCATCCTTTACATTGCTTCTTGTGGTATGTTCTAGCATAAACCTGCAATTTCCACTGTGTGCACAAGCAGTTTTCTGGCATTTTTGATTGGCTCGGTAGGCTGAGAAGTTGAGTTTAGGAGTACCGGGGCAGTGGATTCACAAGGCTAACGACCTATTGTTTTACTGCTACACGTATGCTAATATAACTCAGCCTTCACTTGTTTGCATCTTTTCTAGGGAACCTTACTCAAATTCATTAATTTGCATTGAGCAGTGAATATTAAGCACTGCCACAGCTTAATATAGGAAATTTTGCCTTCCACAAGCTCCACTGTTGTGCTGCTTAAATTTCAGCTGGGATTTTTTTTTTGCCTGCAGTATCATCTATTGCTGTTTTCTTCACATTACTAACATGAAAAGGTAAAGACACGTTTCATTTTTATTAAACTTTGTTAAAGAAGAAGTATTGTCAGAACCATCACTGATGGAAGAGCAAAGGGACAAAAATCAGTCAAAAATAAAGGAATAAGAGAATTAAAAAAAAAAATAAATCCTAAGAGACAAAAGTTAGATCCTTCCTTCTGTCTAGGCATAACATTATAATGATTTTGAGACAAGAAGGAGATATTATTTGTAAAACTCAGAAAAATACGAAATATATAAATTTCACCCACACATAGTTGCAGATATGTTTTTTTTGGATTATGCATCAGTCCTTTGTGCTACATGCAGCTCTTTAAATTGAGTTAAGGGTAAGATCCTTTTCCACTGAAGTACCAACTGTTTCGGGTGTATATCAAAACATTGTGCTGATTGCTTGGATACTAAATACCAAGAGCTCAGTATGACCATACAAGCTTTTGTAGAAATTATTCCTCAACTCAGTGGGATTTGTGATAATTTCTTTCCAAAGAAATGTTCTCTTTGGTACAACTCTTTGCAATATGAGGCCAGAAGGACACTTCAGAGTGTAACCTCATTAGAGATCTGAAACTTAAATAATTTGAAATATAAATGGAAAACTTTGTTTTTCAAGACTGTTAAATTGGAAGGGTTGATGATCATAAGATTAATTTGGTTTAAAAGGAAAAAAAAAATCCTAGAATAGTCAAAATAGCAGGGAAGTAAAGCTGTACTCTTTCACTGGTTGAGGTGCAATGGTTCTGATACATATGCTTCAGAAAATGCACAGGATTCTCCTTGCTTTTGAATTTAGCCTAGGGAGAACTGTATTTTGTATCTCATCTCTGCTTTTTGTTTTTACGTAGTAGACCAATATGTGTGCTCTATAGATCAAATCACGAGTTGTCTGAAATGCAACATGCAATATGCCAACGGTTATATTAGTGGACTTCTTGCCATGTTTCATTAGCCTTCTTTAGTTGCTTTCTTCCATTGAGCAGTTTTATCACCTAAATGGTGATAAAGTGGTAACTCATAGGCATTCCTGTGTGTGTTGCCACTAATAAAAAGTCTTTAGCACTGATAATGATGATTTGATTTCAAAATGCAAACGCTTTTTACTATGTAGAATAGCAGCTTCTTGCATTATTATAGTTTTCATACTACATTAAGTTGTGAAACAGTTTTTTGTTTTCCTGCAATTGCTCATTTTTCCTCTCATTTTTCATGCATTTTGGGAAAGACCCAAATTACTCACTTATTATGCTAAGATATTTAAAGGATTTATATTTTCTTATGCTGTGTTTTTGTTGATTATTTTTCTCTCTGAATTCAGCATATTTGTACAAATTAATTATTTTTGAAAATGTATGCTGTCTGTGCACTCTTTCTGTAAGTCAGCCAGTTTGAGGGGGAGTTAATGCAAATAGTGAATCAGAGCTGAGCAAGTCCAGTTCAAAGTACTTTGCCCCATTGCCTATTTCTAGACATTTATTTTTCTTTCTACAAGGTAGAGTTATTCTGATACTTCTCTAAAACTGAGCTGTCATTTAAATACAAACACTACTGAATACTTTACTAAGGAAGAGACATTTATTAAACTCTAGATATTTTATTAAAATGTTTTAATTGGATGGATGATTTTAAATTGTAATACTTTCATTACACACTTCATAGCAATGGATTTCATTACTGGTTCACACTGAAAAGCAGGTGCACAAGGGATGCATTAACCAGATCTTGTGTGTAGGGAGGGCATGTGCGTTTTCTTTAAAAGAAAAATAAAAGCTTATAAACTGCCAGAGGAAATGAACTTAGTTAATTCCCCAAAGTCTCAGCTCGGATTTCATTAAATATTTGAGTTACTAAGATGCTGGCGTATATTGGATCTTGAAAGAATAACACAGAAGATAGTCTGGGGAAAGTTCTTGTCCCAGACAGGTTATCTTCAGCTGCTCCACTTGCCAGAATCAGATACAGCTTCAGAGCCATCACAGTAATGAGTTTAATGGATAAGTAAACTTTTCCAATAGAACAGCTTTTTCCTCTTGGTGTTGGGTACCCAGCTGCCACTTCTGTGTTACACTGAACTTACTAAACAGCACCTGTCAGCACAGCACTCTGCTATGTGCATCACACTGAAATCTTTGTGAAATTGATATATAACAAGGAAATATTGCTCTCAAGGTTGCTAGAGCAGTATGGAAGGGTTTTTTTTCTGATGCTGAATTTGTGCCATTTGTATAATTTCACAATTTGACAGCTGAATATGGAAATGTTAAAGAAATTCTGTCTGGAGGTAATTTTTTGACTACTCTCTTTTGTGTACATCCAATTGTTTTCATGTAACAGCTTGTCACTACTACTAACTACTACATAGTCTTCTGGAAGAAAGAGTGTTTTGCTTTGGAAGATTAGAATGGTGAGAGGGCAAAACAGGAGGAAAAAATGACATCCAAGCAACTCTGTTTAAGATAAAGAGTAAAAATGGACTGAAAAGTTGTCAATCAACATGCAATTAGCATGTTCAGGTTTCAGAAAAAATTTATCTTGAATGCTAGGCACTCAGGACAAGGTCTTTCAGCTAGGGTGGTGTGGTGGTTTGCCCCTGGCTGGAGGCCAGACGCCCACCAAAGTCAGTCTGTCACTCCCCTTTTCATTTGGACAGGGGAGAAATATATATCAACAGGCCTAGGAGTCGAGATAAGGACAGGGAGAGATCATTCTGCAATCAGCGTCACGGGCAGAACAGACTCAACACAGAATAAAGGAAAGAAAACTCTCTAATTTATGACACGGCACAGCACACACATTGACACCAAAGCTGGGTAATGAGAAGTGTGATCAGATCATAAAGCACCCCTCTCTTCTCAGCAGACTTCACTTTAGTCATGAGTTCTTTCCCTTCTTCTGCCCTCAGTGCGGCACTGGGGAGAGGCAGTGAATGGGGGTATGGAGGTTTCAGTCAGGTCCTCACGAGTTGTTCTCCTTCTTAGCCGGGGGGTGGCATTCCTCACAGCCTTCCCCTGCTCCAGCATGGGGTCCCACCTACAGGAGACAGTCCTCACTGAACTTCTCCAATGGGAGTCCTCTCCCACAGGGCTTCAGCTCTTCACCAGCTTCCCCGGCATGGGTCGCTGCTATGAGGTGCAGTCATAAATCATAGAAAGACTCTCAGTCTCTCACGCCCAGACTGCTCCAGCCTGATCCTCCACGGGGCCACAAGCCTGGCTATAAACCTGCTCTGGCGTGGACCTCTCTCTCTCTCTCTCTCTCTGATCTCTGTGTCTCTGTCTCTCTCCACGGGCTGCAAGTGATGGCAGGAGCTTGCTCCAACGCGGGTCACAGCATCTTCTCTATGTTTCCACTTGCTCCACCTGGGGCGTCTCCACGGGCTGCAGGTGGGGTGTTGGCCTTTTCCATGCACTGCGGGGGGACACTTGCTCCATCATGGGTTTCTCCATGGGCTGCTGGGGTATCTTTCTCTCCGGCACCTGGGGTGACTCCTCCACCTCTTCCCTGGCCTTGGTGTCTGCACAGTTTCTTACATCTTTTCACTTCCTTCTCTGGTGGCAAAAAGCAGCTGCTTGTGATATTTTACTTCTTAAATGTGATTCCTAGAGGTGCCGTGACCATTGCTGATGGGCTCGGCCTTGGTCAACAATGACTCCAGCCTTGAGCCAGCTGGTGTTTGTTCTGTCAGGCAGAGAGCTTCTAGATGCTTCTTGCAGAAGCCACCCCTGCAGTCCACCTCCTCCACCAGAACTACCTTCATGTGTGTTCATGACTTCAGACTTCATCTAAACATAGTGTGTTACTGTCTGGCTCCTGCACTACTTGCCAGGCAATTGCTGTTCCACTTTTCTGTCCTGACTCATTGCACTCCTCCTGGTATAGTCCTGAGAATGAATGGTCAGGGGAACGTGATTATCTATGACATGCAAAAATTCTCTGTTAGGTCTTCTTGGTTGCTAAAGATTAAATACTGCTTTTCTAATATGCATGCTTATGAGGGACAAAGTGTTTAAATAAAAGACCCATGAGATATAGAGGTATGGATACAAACAGCAGGAATTATATGGACAATTCAGACCTATTCCTGTGTGTATATTTATTGTATTTCTTCTTGGGTATGCATTGTTGGGTTTCTCTTTCATCAAGCTGCTGCTTGATGAAGTGTTACTTGTGTTGTTAAATCTGATAGTGTAATTTCATGGTTTTGAAAAGAGTGAGCAAACAATCAAGCATGGTTCTGTTTAAGGTATGTTGTTCGTTGTTTGATTAATGTAATGAAGTGGTAGCTAATCCAATTAATGATAGTGAAGTTTTATTTTGAAACAGTCCCTGTTTAGCCTCCCAGTTTTTGTATAATTTATTTATAACAGAAGTGGAGAAACTTCAGGTTCAAGCTTGAAACATTTCATGAGGTTTCACCTCATGATACTGTCAGCTTCTGAGTAAAGAAAAATCTTTCTTCTATGTTTTCAAGTTTTGCTGGTGCAAGTGTGTGGGTCACTGCTCCGTTTTGAGCTCACTGCAAAAATTGGTTTAGACCAACTGATTCTGAAAGGTGCTTTTCTTAAATCTGTTAGGAACTCCAGGGACAAAAATAATCAATATTACTTTTTTGCTGCTGTTTTGTTTTTACATTACTTTTTACACATTTGTGTTTTTCTTTTTCTCTCTTCTAACAGTGGTGCTACCTGTTAGCCATGAGTCTTGGTCACTCTAAAGCTACAATGAGTGTTGTATTCTTCATTTGATAAATGACCTGAAGCAGATGCTTACAGAAGAGGGCATGTATAGAACAATGCTTTCTCTAATGTAGCCTCACAGCTTCTGGTATAAAGATATGCATTGCAAATTAAACTAGTGGTTTGAATTACAAATATCTACTTTGTTTTGGATTAATTCCAGAAATGCTCAAACAAGGAAAATAACAAACGAGTAGATTTTTTTTAATTCTAATTATGAAAACAGTCTCCACCTCTTGATAAGTAAAGAATTGTTGCTTTGCAGGCACTACAAATGACGTCCTTTATATGTCATGAATATCCTTACACTTAGTGTGTTTCAGTAAGGTATTATCCTCAGGAGAACACAGGCTTTTCCAATCAAAGTGAACAACAAATATCAATTTTTTTTTAATAGTAAAATGTTAGTTATGGTAATGCTTCATGCTATCAGAACTTGGAATGCAGTACGAGCAGCAAGGTCTTTACTTCTGCTGGATGAATATAAAGTTACCTGTTATACTATACCTATTAAAATATGGAAATTCCTGCAGCTTACTATCTAGTATCTGAGTTCATATTAATTTTTCAACACTTGTATTTAGAATACAATTAAACATGTACAGTTTTGAGCTTTATTATACATATTTCTTCAGAAGACTTGCAAGAAAACAACTAAAATGAACTCTGGATTAATAGCTTGGTGAAATAATCTGTGTTCCAACCAAGTATGGTAACAACAATTGCTGAGGCACGATGACATCTTGTCAGTGGAACACAGTGTAGTCTTTCTATATGTGGCCTAAAATAGTTCTTATAATGTCATCTTTGTGGGCATATTTACTTGAAAATCAGCAAAATTCCTGCTAAGGATGGGAGTCCTTGTAATAAATAATCACAGTTCCATTTCCTTTCTTATGAATTTATTAGTAGCTGGCTTAAAAATTGGTCTTAAAATACATGTATGTAGTAGAACTGTACACGTTCTCACAATTTAAAGTGTTACGTATCTTTGTAACTGCTTGCTTTGTCTGGAGAAGTAGCATGGGGTATCTAAGTTTCATAAGCACGCCTGCCCCTTGTGTAAACCTGATATTTAAATTGCGATTTTAATGATCAACTTTAACAAAGAATTCAGATGGCTAACCTTGTAAGCACAGGCTTCACTGCCTATTTTCCAAGTTCCCTTTTTAATATCATCAAGTCTCTCTCCCCCTATATCTGTTCACCTCACCCAAGTATTTGTCAAAGAAACAGATTTTGAAGGGTTTGAGTCCTTTGTCTTCACTGCTCTTGAATGAAAACCAGTTAGTTAGTCTATGTGCCTTCTAGCTAATTTCTGTCACGTATAAAACCAGAGAACAAGGAACTGGATAAGGTGTTTTACACATTTTTTGGATGGCACCAAACAACTTTTATTTGGCAGAATAAAGATGTGGAAAACTATGCAGAATTAGTCCCTGAAGACAAATTACATGATACCTATCAGAATTGTCTTATTACGTGACCAATCATTACCTGCCTAGTTAAGCACTAAAAACAAACAACTGCTTGCTCCTCCCCAAAGCAGAATGACTATACAGGTGCAGAAGGAAGAAAGAGGTAGGACTGCAACCAGTATATTTACACATCATAGCAGTTAGTATTGAATTGGTTTTAGCTGTCTTGCTATCACTTTATATATCCAAGCCGGTTTAGTATATAAGATATTTATGTACTTCCAACTGAATTATTTTTTAAAGGAAATGTTTAGCATTGTACTTCTGAAGGAGGGCCAAGCTAAAAGAAAACCAGGCTTGTTTTGCAAAAGCCCACATTTAATTTCTTCTGCATATGAATATCGTAACCTTCCTCAGGCAGCTGGTAGCTAATGTCATGGTATACATGAGGGAGAGCAGCCCTGAATTTTAATGAATGCCTCAGCATCAGAGGTTTAAGTCTACTGATCTTCCTTTTCTTTATCCAACCTGACATTTGTCACACAAAAAATGTAAGCTGTAGGGCATAGTTTTCCTGAGGGACAGGATGTGGAATAAGAAACTTGTGTGTGGTTATGGTTTGTGATGATGGTTTTCTGCCACAGACACAGGCTCTGTCCCAGTTGGCTGCTGGCTGGTGTGAGAGTTTTTCTGTGCCAGCAGGTGTGGCTCACTAATTGCTGAAACCGACAGGAAACCTCCCAAATGAGTGGCAAGCCTATTTTTGTGAGAACCATTCAGAGCAAGATAAATGTTAAACTTCTATTTCTAAGCTGAAGTAAGAACTCAACAAGTATTATTTCTGTACTTTAAAAGCAATACGCAGTAAGGGGCCTCAAATCCCTTTCTCCTCCACAGGAGAACTTCAGTGGGGGCAATAACTGTTGTTGTTTCCTCACTGTTTTATCATTGTATCTTTGCCTTGCTGTTGAGAGGCTGCTTAAGTGGAGCTACTTTCTTATTACTCACAGTAAGTCCACATTTGTGTGATTTTGTGGACAAGCTTTGATTTGGCATGGTTTTGCGTTCCTAATACTTCCCCAAGGAAGTGCTATCAAAACCGTACTTCTATTTTTTCCATAGTTCTTGTAAGTGGAGGATCAAGAAGTCCTCAAAATAGTTTCTACTGCTTAAGGATTCTTTATTCTTCTTCTTTTTTTTTTTTTTTTCCTGTAGAGAAGGCAAGAGTGAGCTCAGCAGTAGTGGAGAACACGTGACTCTGAGCATGTGCTCATTTACTTTCAATGTTGAATGCATTTGTCTGAGTGCTCTAACAAAGTGCTGAGAAGGAAATCCTGGCAGTCTGTACTTCTACCGAAAACAATGAAGGTTTTTACTTAAATGACATAATCAAATTTCATACAGTAGGGCCTTCAGCCTGATGTCAATTTACTGCAACTTGTTGCATGCTCCTTTAAGAGTCAACCTGTAACAGATGCAAGCAGTTAGACGTTAGAGAGTGGTGAAATAGCTGCTCTTGTAAATCTCCAAAATGGAGTATAAAGATCCTGAGGTAAAAGCAATGGCAGGTGAGGTAGAAAAGTGTTGATTGGAGATAATATTGTTTTATATTTGATGAATTGTGATTATTTTGCCCAGAGATGTGGTGGATGTCCCATACCTGGAGATAAGCTTGGTGAAGCTCTGAGTAACCTGACATAGTTAAAGGTGTCCCTGCTTACCACAGAGTGGTTGGGCCTTCAAAGGTACCTTCCAACCTGACTTGTTCTATAGTTCTATTCAATTGTGTGCAGATATGTTCACTCTGGTAGGGTGGGAAGAAGGTGTGGGGATTTCCCAGTTTGTTAAGAGATCTCTGTGGTAGCAAAGTTAGCATTGCTAACCTGAGGTAACAGAAGCAGGCAAATGCCTCTTTTATTCATAAAAATAAAAACTATAGCCTATATGAAAATTTTTCCTATGTCTCTATTTTGGGTTCTATATGTGTTATTGAGGAGTTTATGTAATCAGATTTGGGTGGGGTTTTTTTTCAGTAATATAAAATAATATTTAAAGTAAGAAGTTTCAGCATAGCCAGAGCCAGTCTGGAATAGGTTTTCAGTTTAATGTTATTGAGATGACTTTCAACACTTATTTAAAACCTGTGGCCCTATCTCTTCTTGCATCCCTTTTTTTTTCTCTGTCCTCTCATTAATTTTTTCATGCTTCAAATGTGGGCTTGCTAGCCTGTTGATTGCAGGCCTTATTTGCTTACTCAGTGTTTGATGCCTGAGGCACTGTAGTGTTTCTGTATCCATTAGATCAAGAGTATTAAATATTGCCTATGAATACTGATTGGAAATATGCAGTGTTAAGTGCTCTCTTGACTTTTACTAAATCTGCACTACTGTTCCTGAATATTCACTGTGGAAAATACGCCAGCCTCTTGCTGTTTTCTTCAGCTTTTTGCCTTTGATTTATCTGTATGTTTTGTTACATTTGAAGAAAGTGTTCTGTGTTGATAACTTTGCCAGGGATGTTTATTTCCAAAGCATGTGGAAAGATACATTGTTGGAGAATTTACAAAATTAAAAAGTGACAGGAGACTTTTTGGTAACTTAACTGTAGTGCAGCCTCATTTTGGCTACAGCTATTTAAAAATGTTAATAAATAAAGATATGAAGCTTGCAAAGGGTTTATTCTGCTTTTTTTTTTTTTTTTTTTAAAAAAAAAAACCAACCAACAATTACATGGCTGGTCAATAGGAGGAGTGAGAGTGATATTTTTTTTTTTTTTGCTAACTAGAGTATATATCTGGAAACAAAGAAAGTAATGGGTAGATGTTGCTGTTTATTCTGGAATTGACAGTACCCTACCAGAAAATAACTGGTAACTATTTTTAAAGGTATTGGTGTGGAGGAAGCAATTGAACTCAGGGAGGAGGGATAAAACCATGTTAGTTTCCAGGCAGCTAATAATCAAAGCAGTAATGAAGTGTAGAGCATACACTTCTACTCCCCACCCCCAATCAGTGTTTACTTTAGCATACAGACTTCAGAAAGTCAATGTTAACATTTTAGCTTTCTTGAGGGGTGGTTTAAGTACATCAATGGGAAGCATTTGAGTTTTTGGAAAAGCCAGTAAAGAGGAGAATGGCAGCAATTCAGACTCATTTATCCTCAATATGAGGAAATCATTTTTCAGCCAGTCTTTCCTGAGAAAAAGGTGGATGCACTAAGCTGTCTGAAATCAGAAGTTTCCAACTTGGAAGAGAAATGCTATTGATCCAGAAAATGCAGCTACGGTTGTATAACTAACTATTAAAGAACATTCCTTGTTATCTGTTGTCCTATACCATTTCCAAGTTATTTTCTCACTGACTGGCTGGTTGCAGAGTGAGCTCTTGATACTGGTATCTGGCTGCAAATGATGCACCTGTATTAGAAAATGGCTTGCAAAAGAATGACAAGGTTTGCAATTTACAGCAAAATGAGATTTATTTGCAATGACTACCTCCTGCACAAGATGGTACGAATATTTTTATGTTCTGCTGGTCATAGGAGGTGGGAAAAAAATAATATTCTGAAACATCCAGAATTAATAATGTAAAATTAGTTGAGAATGAACCACACATGAGTCTCCTTCTCTGGAGATATTCAAGACCTGTCTGGACACCTACCTGTGTGATCTGTCCTAGGGAACCTGATTTGGCAGAGGGGTTGGACCAATTGTCTCTCAAGGTCCTTTCCAACCCCTATGATTCTGTGATTTCTAAAAGACTGAAGTTGACAAACTATCACATATTGAAAAACTGGATACTTTGTAACCTTTGGACATATTTTAATGGTGACAACTTAGCATGTAGTTCATTAGTATGAATTCACTAGTATGAATCTTTTGCAATTGAGTGCATAGTACCTAAAGTTTTTCTCTTTGAAACAAATGTTGGATGGTCTTAAGACTCCTCAGAGGAATCATTTATTGGAATAAAATACATTCATGTTTCTCTGCCCTACTGAACCAGGTTACTTGTAATTTCTCTCTTTCTTTCCTGCTCAGGAAGAAGACTTGCTGCTTCTTGGCTTTCTTCTGTTGCAATTTTGGGCTGAAATATGTGTCTTAATAATTGCAATATACTAAGCTTTTTATAACTTCAGTGGTAATGGCATATAAAAGAGCTTTAGATAGACACAAAACCATTAAAATAAGGAGAAATTGGCTGTTCCATGAGCAAACATCTATTTTTCAAATAAGAGGTGCTTGAAGGTGAAGGGGAATCATTAAAAATACCACAGATTTATTAGTTCTCCCCCTGCCTAATAAGTATGAAAGTAGCCTTCCTGGTATTTCTGAATAGTAAGAATCGCCCAGATCAAGCTGTAAGTTTTTCACTGAAAACTTTAAAATTGTCTTCTTAGAAGACATTTCAGTAGCTTCTTTTGCATTTCTCCATATCCAGAAAATTAACGTTAATCTTAACTTAAACAAAATAAGTGTGTTTCTTTCTACTTATTTTTTTTCCTCCTCCTCATTTATCCCTTGTGTTTTTATCAATTGTGAGCTTAAAGAAAAAGAAACAAACAAACAACAAATAAAAACCCACAAACATAAGTGGAGAAAGAGAGAGAAGGAGGAGAAACAGGACTACAGAATGAAATCTCATGCATAACTTCCAGTCTTGAAAAGACTGAAAACCCATAGCTGGTGTAATGTGGCAACCCCAAGCTGAGCAGCCACAGAGCCCTGGTGACTAAGAGTTAGTAGGAGCTGTGTGCTTTCTTGCTTTCATTGCAGACTTGCTCATTTGAGAAATCCTGGAGTTTTTGTTTTTCTCTGATTTGTTAGTAAATGCTTACTGTGATGAAATTTTAAGGTTATGGGAGAGCTTGATTTCTTTGGGGGGGGGGGGGAAATTCTGAGTATACATCCTGTTGTATGTATCTAGAATGTTCATGGGATTGAAAGAGATTCACTTTCTCATTTAGTCTTTCTGACAATTAGCTAACACATTTGGTAAGTATTTGATTAATTAAATGTTGCATAGGGATAATTCTGCTTTAACATGGCTGGCTTGGTTATTATTCTCTAGATAGAAATTTAATCAAGTCAAGAATAGAAATACACCAGACCCTATATTTTAATTATAAAACATAGTGTTTGTCCAGCTGTTAGGATGAACTCCCTGCCAGTGTTTTTTGGGCCTAGGTTTTTATTCATTTAATGTCATCTTAATATTTCTTTTTAAACTGTCTCTTTTTTTTCACTTGCTATATGAAGGTGAAATAACATTACAATGAACAATGCATATTAATCTCTGTAAGCATATTTACTTACAGCCCATACCAACAATCATCAAGGTTGGAAAAGACCTTCCAGTACTTCTGCAAATTCACTTAAAAGCCTAATAAACACCTTTTTGCATGTGAACTGCTCTGCTGTTATGTGAAAAAGAAATGTACTCTAAGGAATGTGAATAAATAACCAAAGTAAAGGGAAGACAGTGTTGTGTCTACTTCTAATGAGGCCTGTTTGTTGGAATTTGTTTATAAAGAGTAATGATTTGTTCTTCCTTAGTCCCAAAATCTGTATGTGTTAAGGATTATTCTCCTATGTGGGATTTAATACCAATTCTCTACACACTTCTTGAAGAAAAATTGTAAGATCTTGCAGAAATGCCTCTTAGGTTCGGAGCCAGGGATAGCTGCTCTAAGGTGAGGAAGAGGGTATGCTCTGGGTGAAACAACATACAGAGGCAGAACAGACCATAGCTCTGTTTCTGATAATTTTCTGTAGTGCAGTATACCAGAAATCACTAAGAAAATTTCAGCTCCCTATGCAACCTAATATGCTGTCAAAGCTAAGCTTTTAATGAGCTCCCTTGTCTTTCGGCTGAGGGGGTCTGAGGAAGGCAACAAATGCCTTCCTTTGGATCCAGCTACACCAGCTGAAGACACAGACCGGCTGTATTGCTCATCATCTTGTCTCCAGTACAGACCTACAAGGCAGCTGCTGAAAGATTGTAAAACTGGTTCTCATATTGCTTCAGGCAAAGTCAGCTGGGCAAGATTAAGCACCTGATGAAAGTGGTATGAGTTATCTTAATTGGCCTGAATTGTGTGAATGTCTCATAACACATCCCTATTGCTGGGAAAGCCTTTGGGATGTTGTCTTAAATGAATGGGAAACGTAGTTAAGGGACAGGCCACACTTCCAGTTAGCACTGATATTTACTGAGCTGGATGTTTATTCACTAACTTTATCAACACTTAACATTTTTTTAGGTTTATACCATTTTTGATCTATGCTGTGCTTGCATCTGGAGAGTGTAGAGTGTAATTTATGCTTACGTGTGCCATTTTTGGAGTCTGCTTCAAAGTCCCTTTTGGACAAAAAAGGATTAAAAACCAAGTTGAGACAAGAAGCAATGATAGCAAGCAGACATTAACTTCTACTAGATTGCCTTGCATAAATTTCATATTCTTGCTTATCCATTCTCCATCCAGTTCTGTTTCTTTTCTTTTGCTTCTAAGATATTGATCCTGTGCTGACTTCAGCTTGTAACTCATATGTTCACACTTTCAAACTGTATTTGAATGCAGCCATCTTCATGTCTATGAAACATGAGCTCTTACTGCATTAGGGTTTTTGGCACATCAACCTTGTTTAGAAGAGTGGCACACTGCTCTTGATGGCTTGTGTTGTTCAGCAGAGTCTCTTTTGAACTTGGCCAAGCAGATTGTGTAGGATTGTTCATGACAGTTTAATCTTCCCCTCAGAAATGTGATGGAGCCTTGGGAAATTAAGGAAGGGCCAGGGGAAAGCTTTTAGAAGGCTATTAATACATAAAGTGTACTTCTTAAGTTAGTGTCTTTCACTGGACTGTTCGGGGTGTTTTCTTTGCAAATTCTCTTCAGCGTTTTCCAGAGAGGTCAATGCTAGAAGCTGTAACTATTTTTACAAGGTTTTCAATATATGTTTGCAAGCAACAAGCACTTAATGCTGCATAAATTGCTAATTAACCCATGTGTCATTCCTTCTGAAGTGACAAGGAAAAAAGATACCACTTCAGGGGACCCATTTCTGACAATCACTACCAGGAATGAATTAGTCTATTAACAGCAGACAGCTGTCTTTATGTCTCATATGTCTATAGGTGAGTGAAGAAATAACCAGAACTCATGTACTTCATGCCTCAAGATAGGAATCAACATACTTTATGCACTCAGTATTGTGTGTAGCAGCTACTTTCTTGGTACAAATGTGGTGGTATTTTCAAAAAATGTTTTCCTTCTGGGTTGTTTTAAGCATCACTACTAGAACTTGACAAAAAATAAATAATGAAAGCCAGTTAAGAGCTCGTTTTATGGGGGAAAGACAGACTTTTCTCCTCTACCTTCCTTGTCTTTAAAAAAAGGAATGAAGAAAGCTCTGTCTGTCACTTTTTGTGCTTTTAGAGCAGAGCGGGGGTGGAGGTAAACACAGCTCTTCCCCAGGATAGAAAGGAATGGCCTTGTGATCCGAAATGGATGCCTGAAGTGACAAACCATTATAATAGTGCTGCACCAGTTCTTTTCTGTCTGTCGTCGTGAGGAATGTGGTGGGTTGACTCTGACTAGGTCTATTCTACCAAGTGTCTATATCCTCTCCCCTCCTCAGCTGGACAGGGGAGAAAATATATAATGAAAGGCTCATGGGTTGAGATAAGAGCAGGGAGAGATCACTTAGCAATTACTACAATGGTAAAAACAGACTCAGCTCAGAAAAACATTTATTACAAAGCAAATTAGTGAAGTGTAATGAGGTATAAATCCAAATTTTATATCAGCTTCCTGCCAGCCCTTCCTTCTTCCCAGGCTCAACTTCACTCCAATTTCCAAAACTAAACGTTGCTACACAAACCCAAAACATGGAGATAAAATTTCTGTTATGAACTGAGAAATTTTTGTTCAGAGAGGAAAACTGTCCCTGACTCTGTGTGCCTCCAGGAAGCTGGAAAAAAAAAGTTTACAGTTCTAGTTCAAGTTTTCTTGCTTGAGCCAAATTAGTCTCCCTGTAGCATCTCATTTTGTCTCAGTTTTCGACCTTGGTTGACACTACTCTAAATCTATATTTATGCAAACAACTTAACATCCAGATTGAAAATACTATTATTTTTGTGACAATTAACAAGACTGTGGCAGAAATATTAATGTAGAAAGCTGCTATCTAAAGTGATTTTAATGTCCCAGGCCAAAGTTTGGATTTACTTGTGTGCTGCCACGGTATGAGTAGATCATGATGTAGTTTACTTTTGTCAGAAATCATGTTTTATTGAGCATATTCCCAGGTGAACGTGACTGAAGAAGCAACAACACCAAGTAGGCAGTGTTTAATATCTAAGGAAGCAGGCAGCTGGCAATATGACCTGCTTCTTTCTCTATGTGTTGTTCTGGGCACAGAGAGAAGAGCTGACTAGTGCTGGGGTCCCAGTATCTTATCAGGTTTCTATGCCATCCACATCATGAAAATCCATTATGCATAATGATTCCTATCCAGTCCCCAAAAAACTCGTTAACAGAGGAAGCAATAGTATTGATAAAACATTTAAATTTAACAGGTGGATACAGCCTCTTTAAATGCAATGGAACCTCCATGTAAGTGAATCTTACCACCATAATCTATGTTTTTGCTTGTTTCAAAGGATATGTCCTATTTCTTTAACCTGAAACTGTGATGCTTGAATGTGATATGAATTCACAGATAGTATTGATCCTACAGAAGGTCTTGCTGTTCACTGAATCTTGCTATTCACTGAAAGATTTATCTTAGTCACAGTGCTGAAGGTCACAAATCTTAATGTCAGAGCCTTATAGATCGGAAATCTTGCTATAAATTAATTTATTGTTTCTTTCTAGTTCTCTTTTGACTAGACATGTTCCCTTTGGGTGTCACTCAGACTTAAAATCATTCAATTCAGAATGAACTTTAGACATAAAAGGGGTAGGGGTTTCTGCTTTACACTGACATTATTTTTGGAGTTCAACCAGATATTTTTCCAGATATTCATAGATCTCTGAAAATATCTTACTAATGTATACTTTCTGGTTTTAGCTGCAGAACCATGACATACATTGGTCTTGAGAATATTCACTACACCATGGGTACATAAACAAAGAGCTATAAATAGACGTATTGTAAGGGTAGACTCTCACATCCTCTGTAGTTGTCTACGTGTGTGTGTATTTGTCTACGTGTGTGTGTATTTATCACTCTGTGTGTGTATTTATCACTGTGTAGTAGGTAAGGATTAATAGAAATAATACAAATTGATGGATGTTAATATAGGTGCTTTCAGGTCGTGACGTGGTACCTTATGACATCATTTTAATACACTTGTTCCATGATCAAACTTGGGACACTGTTGGTATTTTTTGGTAGTAACTCTTTCATTATTTAAGTAAAAATCAACAGAAGTTGATATTCTCATCAGAGTCTTCAACTTTCAATGTATCTTTGTTCACCTATTACTGTTGCTGCAGGAGCAATCAACAGTAAAACCTTACTTGAGACTTTCAAACTTTTAACTTGGAAAAATGAGATATAAAACCTTTATTATGGTGGTGACTTTGGTCACCAAAATGCACTTGTGATAGAAAAGAGGGCTTATACAGCAAGTATGTTTACAAGTCTGTGGATGTTTTTCAACATATTCACTTTAACTCCATATAGAATCACAGTATCACAGACTGGTTTGAATTGGAAGTGATCCCAAAGCCCATCTAGTTCCAAACTTCTGCCATGGGTAGGGACACCCTTCACTTGCAGTCTGCCCAAAGCCCCATCCAACGTGGCCTTGAACACTGCCAGGGAGGGGGCAGCCACAGCTTCTCTGGGCAGCCTGTGCCAGGGCCTCACCACCCTCTCAGGGAAGAATTTCTTACTAATGTCTGATCTAAATCTGCCCTCCTTGACTTTAAAGCTATTACTCCTTGTCCTACCACTACAATACCTGTTATAGATACACTTCTTCACCAGCTTTCCTTTTGGCCCCTTCAGGTACTGGAAGGCTGCAATAAGTCTGGAGCCTTCTATTCTCCAGACCAAACTAATCCAGCTCTCTCAGCCTGTCTTCACAGGGCAGGTGGGTCATGTTAAAGATAAGTCTCAGATGTGTAGTTGAGGGAAGCCCTCTTTTGTGTCGTGAGGTTCAGAAATGAACCCCTTGCTTTCTGTACTCCATCTCAGAGAGGAGCCTGGGTGCAGCTAGGTCCAGTTGACCAAGACTTGGTCAACTCTTTTTATCTAAAGGATTATACACATAACCACATACCAGAGTCAGCGTTTGTCTGAGCCCTCAAAGGACTTTTACTGAGACAGTTTCACAAAGTCAAAACTAATAGAAAGTTTATTAAAGCAACAGATATCTCAGACTCTTTATTAAAGAGTTTGGGATTGCTGCTGATAAATGCGCTTACTGCAGTAGCACTATTATATTCCTACGGTTATAACTGCAATGCTAGCAAAATACTCTTCTGGGTATTCTCACCAAAAAGGTAAAATTGTAATTGCTTGCCAAGAAGGCATCCCTGTCTTGGGTGATGGAGAAGGAGCATAGCCCATTGGCTGCCTCTTAGGGGTTTTCAATTTCTTCTCCACACCCCTTCCCTGCCCCCCCCCGCCTCATCCTGTAACTTCCTCTCTACCCTTTATACCACAATCTTAGCAGTTACCTCTCAGGGATGATGGTTAACATTATTTGGGTGGACAGTCAAGTACTATGGAAATATATGTTTAGCCATGTGCTCCTTTTTTCTTATTGTATTTAGGGGTGTCAGCTTTAACGTTCATTTCACAGTTAATGAAGTTAATGAAGCAAAAGGTCTCGCTCCAGGCACTGTGACCTTCAAAAATCTGCATAAACATCTGTTTATTCAGCAGTATCTAGCGAAAACAGGGCTGTCCTTCCACAACAAGGCTTCTTCCTTTGCCTGCTTCTCATACAAACCATATGAATCTCCATTCATAATGTTTGGATAAGAGATAAATGGATATCTGTGTGTTTAAACTCTTAGGTGCAGTTCCCACAAGGTGCTTCAGCGTTCTGATCATCTTTGTGGCCCTCCTCTGGACTCGCTCCAACTGCTCTATATCTTTCCTGTACTGAGGACCCCAGACTTGGACATAGTATTCCAAGTGGGGGTCTCATGAGAGCAGAGCAGAGGGTTAGAATCAACTCTCTTGACCTGATGGCCATGGTTTTTTTCATGCAGCCCAGGATATGGTTGACCGCTTGGACTGACAGGGCACATGGCTGGGTTCTGTTCAGTTTTTCATCCACGACAGCAGCTAAAGTGTATAACTTGTTGTCTTCTGCACCTGCACTTTTAAAATCTATTGAACCTGTGGTGATAAAACAAAAGATTGTGGATTTCAGTGTTTACATCTACTGTGAAGCTTTAACATACTTCAGAAATGATCTCCACGGGGTGTGCGTCCCTTTACATATAAACCCTGATTTTTTGCTAAGTGGAAATTGGAATTTAGTCTGAGCTGGAATTGCTCTGTATTTCTCGGTTGTCTATTTCAAGTTATCTTTTTCTTTTGACCACCCACGAGGCCTCTCTGGTGGTTTCTCTCTGGCAGCTCCCTGCTGCTCCAAGGCACTCCAGGCTGTTATGTAGCAGACATATACTGGCAGAGCGTGGGTGTAGAGCAGCAAGTGTGCTAATCAGCTGTGTGGCCCTCGTTATGTCAGAAGTGCCCTCTGTCCTTGAACACGTCCCCTGAAGTGTCCTAATCCAAAAAGAATATAGAATACTTGGTATGAGGGCAAGGAAGAAGGGAACATCTGGAAACACCATAATGAGCAATGTACTTTACTAAAATAGACTTATACCAAAAAAACATGTCTAAGTAGACTCTCTTGAGATATGCAGTCTCTCTCCTTCCAGGGCTTTCCCTCGCACCAGACAGCTAAAATGTTCAAAAAGCAAATGTGGCTTATATTAACATATTGTGTTTTTTTAAGTGTGAAAGAAGACTTGTTATCATATAATCAGCCAATTCTCATACCAGAGATGTAATGAAGTTGGCGTGATCTGCATCATATTGCGAATGTGTGATTAAAAGTCTATTCTTATAAAAATTTGTACCAGAGAATAGAAGCATGCTCTAAGTCTGGGACAGTGTCAGAAATGCAATGGTTATGTTTCATGACTGAAGTGTCTATCTTACATTTAGTTCCCTTTAAAGACATACCTTTTCAATTCACCACAACTGCATGCCTTATTTTCTGCCTATTTTTCTGATGCATAGGAAATAAAAATAGTGGTTACAGAAGTTTCAGAGTAATTTTTATTCAGTTACTTTAATACAATCTCGCTCAATAACTGCAGAAAATCCTCGTACTCTAAAACCTACATGCAGGCCATGTTGAAATGATTTGATAGTTTTACATTTCTGCTTTGCAGGTCTCTGTGCTGAAAACATCAGTCTTGCAGCCTATCTTTGTTAATGCTTTATTGGAAGACAAAGGAATGAATATGGAAGTGTCAATCTGTGGTCCCGCATGTATAAAAATGCAGGTTTTCTTTTCACTAGTTCTGGATATCTGTCATCAATATGGTGATTCTGAATCTTTAATGGCATGTTTTACATGGACTCTGAATGTGACCCTGGAGAGGAGGAACATCTCTAAGGTGTAGTTTGCATTCAGAGAACAAGATAGCTGAACCTGTAGTGTGCTTTTTGGCACAAGAGCTTCCTGATAGACCTCAAAAAACCACAAGGGCGGATAAATGAACACCACCACAGAACAGTCTGAGAAAGCACAGGATACCATTTTTTTTTCCAAAGAGGTCTGTTATTTACCTGCCTGAACAATGAAGGCCTGCTTTCCTCCAGAAGAATTAAATGCTGCTGGAGTTGCTAGGAGCTCCCTACACCCTCTGCTTGAAGCTATGGAGTCATTCCTTCACCAAAAAGTCTCTTTAAGCATCTCAGGTTTATCTGCAGTCAAATTTAGCAGCATGTGTCATCAATGGGGACAGTGTGGGGAATGTTTCAGAAAGCTGCTAACAGCTGAACTGTGGCTGTTCCCCAAACGTCACACCACAGATAAATTGGAGCAGCCAAGCACACACATCACAAAAAAAGTTCCTCTTTTTCAAAAGATACAGTGTTAGGATTCTGTGACTGTATAATGCAGGTTGCCAGGAGCTAGAAAATGCAATTGATTGGTGCACCAGAGTTTCAAAGGCTGTGTGGAAAATGGAAGATTGTCCTGGCCTAGGCACTTCATTGCTAAAATATATAGCTCCATTTCACTGCATGCAGCACCCTCCAGAATAATAATTTTGTTGGTTAAAACCAGGAAACACCTAACATACTTCTTGCATGTTTTCTTTTAATAGAAATTGAAAATGGTAGCTCTGACTTCATTGTATTTCTGGTGCCAGTGAAGCACCAGCATTTTCCTGCTGTAGAAATGATTCTCCATATTTAGGCTTGAATAGATTTTCTGACTATGAATGCAAGATTCCTGTTAGCTTATCCATCCAGGACACTAAAACCCTGGGGTACTTTGTACAGTGTGATCTAGATCTAATTTCTTTATCTTTTCTGTTTCTGTTTCAGTCCTAAGTGTTTCAAAGCATAAAACCTTAAAAGTTCCTATTGAGAAAGTAATGGTGAAATAAAAGGTCAAACCTTTTAGTACAGTGGCAGGTAAACAGGGAGTTTTGGCTGCCACTTTTAAATTTGTGGTAGGTGTTATTTCGCTGTTAGGTACTCTGCTTCATCTCCACTTTCATTCTCCTTTCTGAGACAGTTTCAGACTGGAAGGCATTTAAGGTATTTTAGTTATAACTGCTCCCTCTGGTGCTTATACTGCTCTGCTCTCTTCCACTGCTTGGTCAGACAGGTTAGTCTCTTGGATTTTGTACTGAAATGGAAGAGAGGCACTCACATGGACGGAGATTGGTCTCAGTGATTAAATGTCAGATGATGTGAATCACTGTCCAAAGAACAGCACATACAGGGAGTTCAGCCTCCCCAAGGACAGCTGACTCACTTCTGATGCCCTGCTCATCAGAGGCTTGGAATGAGAGCCAAGGCTGTTTGAACAGCCTGTGAGTTACAGCTAACGCTTGGACTGTAACAAGGAGGCTCTAACTAAGCGTGCAAACCCAGCCTGTTCCTGTGCGGCCCTGCTCGACTGGCAGCCCGCTGGACAGGCTTTTGCTGAGTGAGTTGCAGTGAGCAGTTTGAAAAATTAAGGGATGCTGTGTGGAATGAAGGGTTAAATGCTGATTGTGTATGAACTGGAAAGTGTCTTCCGGTGTAGGAAGTAGAGTGGCAAGTGAGTAAACGGGGACAGTGGAATATGCAACGCTTGGGAATTATGGGATGCTATCAGACCATTATCTCGGAACAACACAATCCTGTCTTTGCTCAGCTAATGTATTTAGCTGCCTTTTCACTGAGAAGTTTTTCATTTGGAGCTTATATAAAAGAAAAATATGGACTTTAACTTCTATCTACACTTGTGGAGGCTCAAAGGGCTCATTCAACATGTTCACAATTATAAAGCAAAGTTTAAGGACTGTTGCTAAAACCAGTGTAAGAGTAGAGGACCAGTTAGAAGTGTCAAAAAATAACCCTAGCCAGCTCAAGAGCAAGGAAACTATTACCACTTACTTCTGAGGATGGTACACAGCAGTGACAGCCTGGTCTTACTGAGTGTTGGGGATGGAGTCACCTTGAAGTGACACTGTGGTTGGCTTTTTTGGTTGGGGTCCCATGTTCCTCTCCTTGTTCTTTAGAGACGGGTCAAGGGACATCTAGTTAGTATGAAAGTGCTAAGAACAGTCAATCCAACTTGCAAGTTGGGCTTTACATAGTTATGCTGTGAAACTAACTCTTCCTGTTGAAAGACAGGGTAAATTTCAAGATACTTCTCTTGCTTCTTCAGGTAGGCTAGTAGGCAGATCTTCACCTGCTGTAACTGAGTGTTTCCACTTCTTTCTTGAGAAACCCTGCAACTGCCCTTGGCTGAGAGGTAAATAGAAATAAACCCCTTGTGTGTTAAGGCTGAACATAGTTCATTTCTCTGAATCTGCTGGGCTGTACTTAACATGTAGGGAACTTCTGTGTGCTGGAGTTTGCACTGAGCAGTTATCTGTCCAGGATTTAAGTATTTCTTTGCATTATGGTCTTCCAGTCACTGGGCTGGAAGAGAATGTGTTGGCTTATGCTGCTGGCCGATGACACAGCTAAATATACCTTGTTTTCCACTCAAAGAAGAGGTTTTTCTAAGAGGTCTCCCAAGAAGAAGGCTACAGTGTTTCCAGGTAGCATATTCCACTAGACTGCCTTCCGTGCTGTTAAAATTGCCCTAGTATCAGGACTTTATCTTTTTCACTGAAATAAATGGATTTAATTCACTGCTTCAAAACGGATCATAGTCTTGCAAAGAAGATATTGAGCTATTTAAATGACTTTCATTTTAAACATTATTTGAGTTAAATATTGAGGGAAAATGAAGTTACTTGTAAATCATTCACTGCAGTGGTTTCCTTTGCAAGTTTGAACTATGCAAAGCTATAAAGGCTTTTTGTTTATCAAATTTTGATGGATTTTTCTTTTTCTTTTCTTTTTAAATCCAGAAATCTGTGCTTGGGAGTTCAGCCTCTTGTTACTGGAATTTAGGGTCCAGATAATCCAAGAGAAAATCTGTGGGTACGAAAAGAACACTTGTTATTTCTGCTCCATAGAGGTGTTGAGTGGAGATAAATGTCCCAGATATTGTTCTGCTATTTAGATGATCATGGTAATGTCAGTGGAACTGGTTGTTGTGGAAACCAATTTCCTTCTTTTCATACTCTTTCTAATACCATATTTGTGAACCAATTCACTAATTCAACTGAAAATTAATTTTAATTGATGTATTCTGAATTCATTTAGGAACCACAGTTATGCACCCAAAATGGTATTTTACCTGCAGTGGTCATCGAGAGCTGTGCAGAGTCCTCAATTTTTAATTTTTTTTTTTATCTTAATTGAGCTAAATGGATTTACAATGTGATGGTGCCAGAGATTCAGGATGTGAATTACTACCAAAAACTGTTGAGACCTATTTACTAATTAATTTGATGGGATTATGAACAAAAATTCTTGAGGTTTTGATCTGGAATTTTGTAAGATCAGCTGTTGAAAAGAGAATTAGCACACCAGATTCACGGAAAAAAAAGTCTCAGTTTTTCACTTACAGATTCCTACACAATTTTTGCATTTGGCTTTTTTTTGTCTTTCCTTTTTTTTATTGGTTAATTGTACATTTTCTCAAAGTAGGCTCATGTCCTAATGTAATACATGACAACGTATTATATCTTCCTTCCTTTGCACCCTCACGCTATTTTAAGCATAAGTGGGTAGGTACTTTTGCCTTTGACACTTATACACCACACAAAATTAATTAAAAAAAATTAAATAATATTAATAGGCTGCTGGTATTTTCAGCATTTCTTGCTTCCAGACACAGAAGCATTATTTTTGGTGCGTGGTTTTTCACTTTTTTTTCTAGTGATGCCTTGTCTTAAGCATATACATATCTGCCATTGTTCATACTAGTAACTAATACTTTGTAGGAGCATGCTGCAGCAGGGACACCATTGCTCTGGTTCTGGTTGCATTTCATTATATTTGAGATAGGAAAGTGACTCACTGGCAACAAATGTTGCTTTTGCTAGACTGTGTTAACCAGAATATTTAAAACTGTGTTTCACTTTTAGTCTATCAGCAGATAAAATTTCAGATCATTAAATTAGCGCTACCATATCTGTAGCATATCACATTAACTTAAAAAAATCAAAAAAACTCAACTGATGTATATGAGAAAACAAAGTAAAAGTAAAGCCAACACCTATTTTCTAGACTCTTGTCCACTTTTTATTACTTTTTATTAAATGTGTTCTCCCTCTTTGTGTTTATTGCATGCAATGCAATGGGTCTTTCTTGAAGTACACCTGATGGGAAAGAAAAATAACCTCAAACAGCATAACTGGTTCCATTTCCCCAACTGTGGTTTACAAAAGTGCTGTACAAGTGCTACTTTGAAAACACCGGCCTTTTTGGGTTTTTTTTTTTTTTTTTTTTTTTTTTTTTTTTTTTTTTTTTTTTTTTACATTGTAGTTCAAGTAAACCCTCCTGTATGTTCTGTATTTTAGTAACGTACAAACCTGCATTTAAAACAAAATGTACCCCTTAGCTGTATTCTTGGTCCATTTGTCAAATGGAAGAAGTGGTACAGCATTTTTTAGCACTACTCTCATTGCCAGACCTGTTCTTATGTTTGATGCATAGAAAAGCTCAAACAATAAATAGCTCAATAAATGATACATGATAGCCTAGGAATACAGAGTTATACCAAAATAGTCTGAATCTCAGCTGGACATCTGGTTCAAAATTCTGAAAATAACCTATGACCATTTTCTGGAAGTAACTAGTATCCCAGGAGACAAGGTTCTTTATCAATAGAGCCCCACAGACATCTACAGACTGAGCTAGGCAATTCCTGAAACTTCAAAAAATGCTTATTCCTGCAAAACCTATTGAAATCAATGGAAGACAGATGCCTTGAAGTTTTCAAAGCTCTCAATAGGTAATTTTTGCAACTAGCAAGTTTTTGAGTCTCTTTGATGTTAAAGTTTTGGACTTTTTTACCTTGGTGTGTGTGAACTAGAAGAACCAAGGACCAATGAAGTCTTTATGTAATGACAGATGAATTGGAAACTTAAGGTAACATTTTTTAAAGAGAAATTTATTTAATAGATGTAATAAAATGAGATAGCTTTAAGATTGTGGTATTGGTAGACACTTAACAAAGCCATCAGAGAAATATTTATGTCTTTGTTTTTTGCCACTGTTTTTTACACAGGCATTTAAAAGCACTTTCTAAAATGTCAGTGTTTTTTAAGGTCACTGGAGCTACTTCCAACTATGGTGTAATGATTCATAGCATCTTGAGTAATGGTGTGTGAAAAAAGACTTTGTTTATATGAATGGAGGTAGGTGATAAGACACAGTTCTTATTTCTAGACCAATGAGTACCTGGAATGTGCTTGGCTTATTGAATTGTTGAAAGAAATAGCCTCTCATCTTTATTTTTACTAGAAAACCACCTGCACACTGACCAAAAGGGAATAGTGTTTGATCTTTATTTTATGGGGCAGAGAACATGTTTGTGTGTGTATTTTGCAGAAGTTTTTCTTTTTTTAACAGATCAAACAAATGTGTATGAAAATAGAGCAAAATTTTAAGGCATTTGGTTCTAATGAAACCCATGAAAAGCTCTGGCTAGAAATACTCAAAGTTCTAAGGAACCAATGTTACTGGGCAAGGTTAGTTTCACTGTCTTTATTTATAATGCAAGCTTCCTTTGTGTAAACCTAGCCAATTGGATAGTCAAAACCACCACACCTGATTATAAATATGTGTGATGCTGAAGCCCACGTTAGACATCAAATCTCCCTACACATCTGGAAAAAGTTAAGATGCTAACTTCACAGCTGTTTTCTTGATGCTGGCAGTATTAATAAAGCCAATTGAGAACTCATCCGCCCCATCCTTGCCTTACTCAGCTTTTCCCCATGGCACAATTTCCTGTCCTGTCAGCTGCATCACGACACCAGACTGCAAACAAAAGCACTACAATGATCTGGGTTAGAGCAATGGTCTACAAAAGCATATGGGGGAGAGAGAAGCATCTTTAATAATTTCACTGATCTGGTTTGAAATGTTGTCATGATGGCTCTGTTGTGCTAATGTCACTGTGGTAAGACAGACCCATGACACACATGGTGGAGTGGTAGGGGTAGAAGAGCTTTAAAACTCCCTTCCTATGAGAGTCAATATCTGGCACCTCCACGCTCAAATGCTCTAATTCTCACTGGAAGAGCCAGTGGCTATCTTCTTTTACATAGCTCAGTTAGATAGATGAAATAAAGTGGTGTTAATATTCTCAGTGCTACTATTCTTCTAATTACAAGCATAAGCTATATAAAAAAAGTAGGAAATCATGAATTTATAATGCAAAACTTAGTGTCCATCAATTCCTAGCCTTTGTGAGGAATGTAACAGTACACCTTAAAATGGAAAAGAGCCAACAGTATGCAGTCATGGCCAAGATGGCCAATAGTATGCAGGGTGCATCAAGAAGAGTGTGGCCAGGAGGTCAAGAAAAGTTATTCTGCCCATCTACTCTGCCCTAGTGAGGCCACATCTGGAGTGCTGTGTCCAGTTCTGGGCTCTCCAATTCAAGAAAGACAAGGAACTACTGCAGAGAGTCCAGTGGAAATCTAAGAGGCTGATAAGGGGGCAGGAGGGTCTCCTGTATGAGGAAAGACTGAGAGAGCTGGATCTGTTAAGCCTGGAGAAGAGAAGGCTGAGAGGGAATCTCATCAACACTTATATATATATAAAGGCCGGATGTCTAGAGGCTGGGACTAGACTCTTCTCAGTGGTGTCCAGCAACAGGACAAGGGGCAATAGGAAGAAGCTGGAGCGCAGGAAGTTCTGTCTCAACATAAGAAAAAACTTCTTCACTGTGAGAGTGACAGAGCTCTGGGACAGGCTGCCTTGAGAAGTTGTGGAGTCTCCTTCTCTGGAGATTGAAAACCCACCTGGATGCGATCCTGTGCAACCTGCTCTAGGTGATCCTGCTCCAACAGGAGAAGTTGGACTAGATGGTCTCTGTAGGTCCTTTCCAATACCTACCATTCTGTGATTCTGTCATTTTCTGAAATAATTTATTAGATTGAAATAATGGCCATGTGTATTTTTACTTTTTCCCAGTTGAGACAACATAAGATTTTTTTTCTTTCTATAATTGTTATATGGTAAAATGAAAGTATTGGAAAAAGATATATATATTTAAAACCTAAATATGAAATGTTACACATATTTTTAACAGAAAATATGCTGGAAATATTAATAAAAAGGAGTAATTTTATCAAGGTTTCACCAGCTTTCATGAGCTGTCTCAATGCTTATGTCAGTCTAAGTCTGCTCATGTTTTTCAATTCACCCAGGGAATAAGACATATCTTAGATGATTATTCTAAAGCTATTCTGCTCACAGATTCATATCCTAGCAGACAAGAATGAATATAGAATTAAATGGAAGCCTTCTGGAATCGTAGCATTGATTTTCACAAATAACTTAATATATCTGCCTCCATATTTAAATTATCTTCATTATTCTAAATGGGAAACGTAAAGGTTATGATTGTTAAATAGCAGTCTTCTCACAAACATTGAACAAAATATTAACTTGCTGAGCTTTGGTAAAAAATAAAGAAAGAAAACTAGAGACAAACCTTCAATAATAGAGAAGTCCTGTTGTTCATTTCAAGTGTCATTGTAATAGGTGGTAGAAATATCTCTTCTTTTGCTAGCACAAACAGGTTTAGATTTCTGTCTTCCTCTATAATAGTTTATTAAGGGATTCCTGTTTAGTTACACTAGACACGTAATTGGTAATAAAAGGAATTGTGAAGATATTCCTTTTTTTATTTTTTTCCTGATCCCACCATTTTTCATTTAAACAGCGGACTGGCTCTGGTAACTTAACAGGTGCATTTGCTTTTGGCTTTATTCACTAATGGTTTACTATCCTATTTGGGAAGTCATTCCAATGAAAACAATTGCAAATTCAATTACAAGTCAAACACTTTCATTTCTGGCTGAACCTGGCTTTGCCTTTTGTTCATGTGTAGCAATTGTTTCTGCATTTTCTACACTTAATTTACATTTTAATTGAGTTTTAAACCTTCTTAACAGATGATGATGTACCAAGAGATTATGTAACCATTTCAGTAATGGAGAGAGAAACACTTTTTATAATTTGTTTTAATATGGGAGACTCAGCCATAAGGAAAAATATGTTGCCAATAGAACAGAAGTTAAACTTTGATAGTATTTTGACATGAAACAGACTATACTAGAAGAATCATAGGAGCCAGATGGTAAAAGTAATTTTTCCCATAACTGCCAGCATTAGAAATCCAAAAACTAGTACCATCTATGTAGCTACAGGACATAACTTAGTTCAAAGTCAGCTGAGTTGCAAATGGAAAGGTAGTTTGAGCATTTAAATTTTCCTTTTAAAATTAAAATTTCACATATGTTATTTTTTCTGAAATTTTAGTGTCATAACTGCTACAGATATATAATTAGCACCTTTAAGCTACATAAATGAGAAATTTTCATGCTCTTTCCTTTGTGGCACTCTGGTAGGTGACTGAAAACAAAAGTTTTAACATATAGATCATATTTCTATAAGGTTACTTTTATGGGGAGAGTATGGGAAGAACATCAAGAAGTCTTTGATTATTTTCTTTCCACTGATAGCCAGTTTCTATTTGTTCCTTTTTGGTAACTGACAAATTGTTTTGTACTTAAAAAAAAGGAATTAATATCAAGCAAGATTATTTAAAGAGAAATGTATTTTGATTTCCTAGAATTCATGACTCAGAATGTGAATACTAGATGTGTTTGCAGATGAAGAACTTCTATTCTTATTCTGACAATAATCTCATTTCAATTATCTGTCACTTTATTTAGTTAAATATGAACCAGACTAATGTGATCTTGCACTTAAGGTTAAAGAAGTTCTTCATGCACTTTAGAAAGTTTAAAAATTTCAAATTAATGAAAAGCCTGAAGAAAAATATAATACTTAAAATAGAACTCTGTAATATTATAGGGCTCACTTTCTCATGCTTTAAAACTACTATTCCCATAATTTCACTGAATTATTTTAATGGCACCCTCTTTTAAGCATTGTATTTGAACTTTATAAGGCGGTGATCTAATCCTTTTGAATCACCATGCTGCGTATGATGTGGATTTGGTAAATCTGAAGACAAAATTATTTCAGCAGACAGCAAAACCAGGAATAATTTAAGGCCCTTTTAAGATTGGTTATAGATTTGCCTATCTATTCAATAGATAAAACTTTGCCCATAATTTACCAGTGATATGGTAAGAGGTAGAGAGGAGAGGTAAGGAATGTTGTATCTATTTATGTATTTAATTCCTTGCAAGTGTAAAACCTTGGAATGTATCTCCTGTATACTTAAGTATAGTATCAAATTGTAACTTTTTAACTGTGAGTTCTGGAACTATCTAGTTTAGTTCATCAAAAAAAAAAAAAAAAAAAAAAAAAAAGAGAGAAGCCTTAATTTTTTTATTTCATTTTGGAAAAACCTCACATGATGATAACTGTCCTATGAATGCCACTTATGCAGAGAAATATATAAAAATGTTGTAAAATATATTGTATTTTTACACTTTATTGAAGGACCAGTAGCTCTGAAATGGAAAACTAAAGCAGCTTGTATCAACATATCTTCACTGTTTTAATCTTAATATAGCATCAGTGTTTTAATCAATGCAGTTTACAAATTTGCAAGGATAGTAAATATATTCTTGTTCTAGAATTCAATAAAATGAAGTTCAGAGAAAAATCTAACTTTATCTTGCACTCCATCTAACGCCAGGGACGTAATTCAGTTTCCTAGCTTTGACTAGAGCAACTTTTCTGGCTGATTTCTAATTTCACAGTTATTGTAGTTGCTAAGCCATCCTAAACTCGTGGGCTGATTCAACTGATTCAGTTCTGTTGCTTTAATGCAATGCTGCTTCTAATAGAACATATAGGAAAAATCAGCAGCAATGTGATCAGCAGTTTGTAATTTCCTTACTCATTAATCTTCTAAAGAAGTGTAACTGCATTAGAAAGGTAAAATTAAGACAGATATTTCCTTTCACCGTGTTTCTTCCTAGCTCAGCTAATTCTCCTGTGTAGATGTTATTTGTTTGTATGATCTAAATCAGATCTTACTCACTATATAGGTAATGTGCTGAAAGAAAAAAAAAACAACAGATATTTCAGTGAAGGAAGTGAACTTTGGGTCATAAGTAAAAGTGCTGCTATTCTAATGAGCTCCTTGATTGTACTATTCTTGACAAAGAGATGTTCTGTTTGAGGTACCTCTCCAATCTGTTTGTAAAGTTGCATCTTTTCTCCTAAGTCACTGTCTTCTGTTGTCTTAGAATTTTACCTGATGCAAGTCATAACCTTCTGCCTGGGCCAAGACAAATTCCTCAGCTCTTATGTGGTAGCTGGTATCTCTAATCCTACTGTTCTGTTCATAAGAACATATAAAGTTAAGTTATTACCCTTGTCAGCATGTATTGTTTTCCAGAAGAACATTTTAGTTTGTTCCTGTTGGTGTCCTGGTACAAACTTTGAGTTTTGAGAGAAGAAGAGCTCTTAGGGAGAAGCCATTAATAACCAGTAAGTCTTACTGCCTTTTTTAGCATTTACTGGGCTAATGAGCCTACACAAAATAAGGATTATTGTGAAGGTTGGTCTGGTATTTATAGATTTTTTGCGTTTATTGATTAAAAGTTGTTGTTCTACAATGACTAGAAGCTTGCAGCCATAGCTAAATATAACCAGTACTAAAAGCTATACATGCACATTGTATATTTGCAGTAAGCATTATACATAAACAGCATACATTTAAAAGCTAGTATGGATCATTAGGGTAATATTCTCTGACCCTCATAGCACAAATACTAGTAGTCTACAGTAAATCTTGCACTGGACCCAGAACATACAGTAGATCATCCAGCCTGGACTAAAAAAATTAACTAATGTGAGATCATATTTGTCCCTTAATAAATATTCTAATGGTTGCTTAATGTTCTAGTTATTACTTGTAATTTGAATTTATCTAATGTCAGTTGAATCTTTCAACTGGTTAGATTCTGTAGCACAACGCTAAACAGTGTTTCTTAGCACACTTCTAAACATAGATCCAGTAGCAAGACCCTTATTTTAAGCAAGTGTGGTGAGAAGATGGCAGTAGGGTTAAAGTGCAAGTAAAGAACAAAGGATTTGCTTGGTAGTCAGCTCAGGCACACTGTGTCACAGCAGTGCTTTGCGCTTAAGTGGTCTGCTTAAATTTAAACACTTTTGTCTGCATTAAGAAGGGTGCTGACTTGCAGATGAGTATCTATTGAGATTCAGGGAGTCACTTCTTCCCAGTTCTCCCTAATCTGTGAAGATTGCTTTGAGTACCACTTAGGTCTCCCAACAGATACATAATAGAGGAATGCAAATTCTGTTTGGAATATTGAGTGTACAGTTAAATTATATAGTCTATGCATAGCTGACCTGAATGAACCTCCTTTGCACCCTTTCTGGGTCTGAAGTTGATACTCAAGACAGTGAGTGCCTCCAGCTAGTGCTCTTGGAAATCATTGAGTAGGCAGGTCTGTGCCATACAAGACAGTACTGAAACTCCTCTGCTACAATCTGTAGTATTCCTGCTGGTCCAGCCTGAGGCTCCTTTGATCAGAAAGTACAAATTGTACTCAAATGTGTGGTTGTTTTCTGATATAAACAAATGCTATTTTCTGATTGGGTTGGGTGATCACATTTCCCTGTCCAAGCATCTGATGACTTTTGCATTACCTACTTTGAAGAATCTTAACTATTAGGAATTGGAATACAGTTTACTAACTCACATTTAAGCATGATCTCCTTGCCAGTTTATGTAGCACACCATGAACAAAGAAGGCATTTACTATTGGTCTATGCTTTCACCTCAAAATACAAGGTGCAGGAACTGTACAAATGTTTTCTTCATTGAAAAAGGAAGGAATGTTTTACAGTGAGAGGGGTCAGGCACTAGAACAAGTTGCCCAAAGAAGGTGTGGTTACCTCATTCCTGAAAACATTCAGGGTCAGGTTGAACAGGTCTCTGAGCCAACTGATGTATTTGAAGATGTCCAGGCTTATTGCAAAGCAGTTGAACTAGATGACCTTTAAAGGTCCTTTCCAACCCAACCCATTCTATGATTCTATGAAAGTTGTTCTAAATATGTATTAATAAATAAAGGAAAGATTAAAAAACTTTCACTAAGTAAAACTTACACTGATTCAAAAAGTGGAGGCTGAGCTTCAGGTAAAAAGGCAGCCTGAAACCCCAATAATGATCTCTTGCCTTGTTTCAAATGTGTGGTTGGTTAGTTTTGTTTTGTTTTGTTTTTACTACCTTGCCTAGCTAATAGAGCAGGTGGTACTTCTGTAGTAATTGGTTCAGCCCTATGCAAATATACATCAGTAGAAAAGTAGGGAGGTTTTCAGATATTCCCAATTCATAAATAAAAGCTAAATAGTTCATACAGCATTTTTTCTTTTGAAATTGAGCTGCCTGAGGATTTCAAAGGGAAAGGCTTGATACTTTACCGCAGGACAGAGTAATTTTTGCTTTTGGAAGGCTGGCATGAGAACAGCACTCTATTTCCAATTGTTACCCTCTTAGTTAAATTATTAACTGGATGGTTGTCCATCCTCCACCTTTCTGCTTTGCCTGTCGATGTTTCAGGTAATCTTTTCTATTTTCACAAGTACTTACTGTTGCTGAAAAATTTTTAAGCAAATAGGAAAGTCATTAGGAGTGAAGCTATTTGTTCTGCAAAAACATGAATATCTTTTTATATTTTCGTAGGCTATTTGACTAATTCTCCCTTTTGGGATACCAGGCCATTTATGGCTCATGGTTTAAACTAAGACATTTCTGTAAATGAAGGGAAAACAGCATGGGCAAATGATACAGCAGAAACCTGTCAGCTTTTCTTGCTTGTAGACGCTGTCTCATTTCCAACAGTCTCCAGCTTAGCTTTTTTCCCCCCAGTGTTTCCCTGAAAAGGCATGGGTACACTGCATTAACATCTAGGGCACTTAATCATTCCATATACCAATGCTAACAATTATGATAATATGTAAAGATCTTGGAGCACACTAGAGATGTAAAGCAGATGAAATTAGGCATTAGGGAGGCCAATGGATTTCCTCAAATTATATTTTTAAACACTTATAAACTATAGCTGTGTATGCTTCCCATCTATGAGTAGCAATGTCAAATGTAAAGACCAGGTAATGCTAACCACATTTTGCCTTTACTTTTCTATGAGTATACTAATGTTAATGGGGTTTTTGTTTTGTTTTGGTTTTTTTGTAATGTAGTATTTCTCATATTATATTTATTTCCCAGATTTTAATTCAAGTGATGTATTATTTTATCTAGTCTCAAGGATCCATTGTAATGCACAGTGTTGTTTTATTAATAATTAGGCTACTGATTTCTCTCTTTATGGGAACTTCAGTTATTTCAGATAGAATTTCCAATTTATTTAGATGATATGAGAGTTTCGTTTAGCAATTCAGTGAATATTCTAATTTAGTTATCTATTTAATTTCTTCTAAGAAAGGAAGAATAATAGGCACCACATTTCTTACCTAGGCGATAGAGCTTGTGAAAAACAATGCTGATATCTTACCTAGTTTTGTAACCATCCTATGTGGTATCTTAACAATTTGGCTCTTTTGGTTGGCTTCATACAAAGGCTTTTTTAGTGTTTTGTGCCAAGTGGTAATCCTATCATTTTATGAACAGTCTTAAACTAGAAATTCTTGCAGGCCTTTATAGTGTCATCCTTTCAGAAACAAGACTTAAATAGAAGGCGTAGAATGAATACCTATACAGCTACTATTACATGTTTATTTCCAAAAATACTTTTTAAAAAGCTGTCGGAGCCTTATGAATTCACATTTTGTGTGAGTTTAAGCTGTTCTTTATTTGATTCTTTGTCAATACACTGATACTGTTCAAGAGTCATCTTATTTTTCTCAGCTGAAAACTGAATTGCCATTTAAATGATTTTATAGTTTTCATTAAATGTTCCATGAAGCACAGGAATGGAAATGAGTGCAAACATTTCATGCTTTAATGGCTGCAACAACAGTCCATGCAGCGGACGGGAGCTTCAAAAATAACCTGTGACTAATCACTTTGTGACCACATTGTTGTACTCAGAGATCCCCAGTGAGACTGTTCGTGAGATAGCCTGACATATGTCTTGCTGTTTTACAAAGTGACAATTTGTGATTTGTTTCTATAGGCACAGTTGTGTGTCCTGGTATTTTATTGCTGAAAGTGCCCCTAAAAGTTTCAGGAATGGCTGTGGGGAGATGTGCAGTGGACTCCTCAAAATGGTACTGCACAGAGGGATAGGGAAAAAGAAGGTGGAAGAATGGTAGCTCCTTTGACCCTTCCCTTTCCCTTTATTTTCTGCCGAAAATACTACATTTTTAGGGAGGAAGAGGATGAACAGAAACCTGTCAGGCTAGCAAAGATAAATACGCTGTGCTTTGTTGTTATTTTTAAAACAGTCCTTTGGATGCTATAGGAGGGAAGGTTTAGATTAGATATTAGGGGAAGTTCTTTGCAGAGAGAGTGGTGAGGTGCTAGAACAGGCTGTCCAGAGAGGTGCCCCATCCTTGGGGGTGTTCAAGGCCATGATGGATGGGGCCCTAGACAACTTTGTGTAGATCGTGGCCTGGAGGTTGGTGGCCCTGCTTGAGGCCTTGGGGTCCCTTCCAACCCCGACTATTCTGTGATTCTATGCTTAATAAATATTTTCAACTGCTACTAAAAAAACCCCCATAGTCAAATCAGAGTTCTTCAGTTTCACACAAATAAAATTAAACTCTTTTTTTCTCTAATAAATCGGCTGCTCTAGTCTTTTTTCCTGTGAATTGTGACGGCATATTGAAGAAAAAATAGAAAAAATGTGATAAAATTCATGTGAGTAAGGCACCTTCCAGAAATTATGTAACCCTTAATCGTAGTGTTATCCTTTAAAAAATTAGAATGAATTATGACTGATATAAAAGGTTGCTGCTTAAAACCTTTCAATAAATGACACTTACCATGTTAGTGATGAGTCAGTCAATTTTTGGGTTTTTTTTTTTTTTTTTGGGGAGGTCATATTGTTGTATAATTTGAGTCATTCAGTTTGAACCAGTTAAAGCTAAATTTAATTGCAGAGTTGCTGGAATAGTTTTCCTACAGTCCTCCGCAGACCATTTGCAAACCTGGTATGGGTGTGTTTCAGTTGGAAACCTTACTGATAGAAGAAGAAGAAGCAACTATTGCAGCAAGGAGAATGACTGGTCCCATGTTTGGGTCACAGACACTAAAGCTTCAATTTGCTCTGTCCATGATGGAAACTGTGGGCATAGGCCACCTATTGTGGAATACTGATGTGAGGGAGTCTCTGCAACTTTCTCCTTTTCCTGACTTTTCCATTTCTCAGAATCTCTCTAACCTTTCCTCCACTTCTTGAACTTTATCTCTCCAGATGCACATGCAGATAAAGAATTTCACTATCAGTGTCCAATTTGCTGGTTGAAGACTACCTGTATACTGAATTTGGTGCACAAGCAGATTCCACTACTTACAATATCAATGTGATAACATGAACTTCCTCTGAAGTTAAGTAATGGGACAAAACAGGAGATGAAAATAAAACACTAAGGTACTTAGCCCAAGATCCACGATAATTATTTTTGAACAGTATCAACTTTTAAGGAATTACTGACTTGTGTAGAAAAGCTGCCTTTCAAGTAGTGCCTTTAGTACTGCCCTAATAAAAAGTTACAAAAGAATTCTGAGCTTTTACTGTATCACTAAAAGTATTATTTTTAGACAATGGAAGTGTAAAACGGAGGCCTTGTTAATTTTGATCATATGAAATGTCATAGGTCTATTGAAACAAAACAAGGATATTAAACTCTGTGTTTTTATCTGGCTTAAGTATCTACAATGAATACTCACTATTTAAGGTTCATCTCTTGTGAAGGATCTGAAGGCTTTTTTGCTTAAAAGGCATGAGCAATTTAAACTGGTATGGTCTGGTTCTCAGAGGCAAAGAGATGTCATCTCTCTATTATAGGAGTTTTTCATTTATGTCTATTCCTAGAATGAAAAATACTTGCTTTTCAAGCCTTTGCTGATGTAAAGACTTTCGTCTTTTGCAGCTTTGTGTAGAAGTACTTGGGGAACGCTCTAGGTAGAGGACATATTACATTTGTGTACTGTGAGGTGTCTTTTCTTTGAGAAGTCCAATATAAGACAGTTCTGCCAATGAAGTAATTTCTCAGGTCTGTAAGATTTACATAGTAAAACAAGTCAAGTCTAATCCTTTCTTTATTTGTAGCATTTGGACTCTTGCTATAACCATCTTATACAGCTCTAAAATGCAGGGCCAAGTATTTAAGCTTGAAGGTGATGTCCAAAAAATTAAGAAAACCATAAGGGAATATCAACTTTGAACTTGGTCTACGAAATGAAATTCAAATAGATAATAAGCATTTGCATTATTTTATTCATTATTTGGATATAAATGTTTTTTCACAAAGGAGAGATATGACTTTTTTTAACCCACTATTTAGGTGGATACCAATGACATGACAAAATTACTTCACTTTTAAACCAGTTGTGAGCTCTGATAGAAAATCTGCAGACATGTGAACTCATTTTTTCAAAATAGCCTCAACAATTGGATTTGTAAAAAGGCCAGTGCTAGAATAACCTTCCTGCTCAATTTATCTTTCAGTTTGTGAGTGGTGCAAACTGTTACTGGAGTGCTGTGTTATGTGGACTGAAGTTCAAGAATGATGAAAAATTAGACAGTGCTCAGGCAATATGATTTGTCATGAACGGACTCAAGGAGTTCAATCAAACTGATTAGAGAGGACTGAAAGTCGGACAGGATTAAATGACTGAACATTGAAGCAAGACAAATTCAGATGATTGAGGAAGGTTTTTGTTGATTTTTTTTTAAATTTTGAGTATAGTCTATCACAGAACTAGTTATTAAGATTGCCATGTAGTCTTCATTGTGGCAACATTTTTAATCAACCTTGAATGTTTTAAGGATACATCTTCTTAGTCAAATGACAATTAAATCTGGGCAATCATTTATTCTAGATTATGCAGGCAAATCAAGTCTGATCACAGTGATTGTTTCAAATTTTGTTAATTGATGTAAGCCATTTTAAATTGGCAGCAGAGAAAGGGGGAATATATTGGAGTGCTCTTAGAACATTTCGTGTGTATAGAAATTTTTTTATAGTCTTGGATAGACTTTCCAATTAAATGCACAGGCCTGATGCTGAAGTAATTTTGAAATTTTGGTACATTACACTAAATATTATTCTAATAAAAGAACTATATTTGCAAGTGGGTTCGTTGTGTGTGCACAGGCTTAAGGTTGCACAGTATTTTCTGCTCTTTGGAGGTAAATGAAAAAGAGGTTACTTCAGACGTTCTTGCTTGTTCGCATTTTGTAAGGCAATGAGCATTTAATCTAAAAGCATATGTAACCTACATTAGCTGATCTCTGCTATGGGACATAAGTCATCTAGTGATCATATATTAACACTCAGCAGGTTTGGGTCTTTTGTTGTTTGTTGGGTTTTGGGTTTGTTTGTTGGTTTTTTTTTTAATTAAAGTGTGATCTTAGCATTTATCCAAAGAGACAATTTCTCACATTGCTTTGTACAGAAATTTATCACCAAAACAAGCAGAACAAAAATTAAGGCTTGGTTTGACATGCTTTGTGTTAGAAAGATGAAGATCTTTCGTAGTTCTTCGATCATGATGCAGTGTGTGGCTTGGGGTATTTTTGTGTGTGTGTCTCAAGGGGTTCACAAGATGCTCAATGTTTTGTAGGGTTGCACCACTACCTCTGTCTTCTTGCACAGAACTGCAAGGGTGGTTTTTGTTCTTTTGTTTTGGCTTTTTTTCCCCCTAATGTTCACAGGTGTGTTCCACCTGTTTCTGTGAGCATAATAGTGCTGTTTCTGGGTTAGATCTATCAGCTCTTACAGCTACAATGAAATGTTTAAAAACATCAGTATTAATTTGTGAATTGTTGGCTTATTTTTGTCACAGCCACTTGAAATTTACCAAGCTGGAAGATACAGATAGGCTTTCCTATTTGCTTTTGATATACTATCAGATTAACACTTTTCTCACAATGAATTAGTGTGTGTCTCTCTTGTCATTCTCAAGGTGGCACACTGCTGATTTTATCTTTTCATTTCAATCATGAGAAGATTCTTAAAAAGGAGAAAAGTTCAAAGATAGATCCAGTCTCATGAAAAATATTAAAAGTTTCTTCAAAGACAAATATCAAATCCTCAGTGCATTCCCCTTCACTCTTCATCAGGCAAGCAGACCTCTTTTTCTAGGGAGAAAAAGACATGATGTATTCCAAAAGCCTTTCAGCTGAACAAATTTAATGGCTTGCCATTACCAGTATTTTCTTCCTCTCTTCCTCCCTCTATTATATTACTCAGATTCTGTCTTGCCAATAGGCCATTACACTACAGTCTCTTTAGATTCCGATAGCCTGCAACATAGCATGACATTTATTTATCATTCTAGATTGTATAGAAGAGAATAGTGATTATTGGAATCTTTGGCTGACTGCAGAAAAATATTCATGCAACTGTTACTTTACCACACAATTTTTTTTTCTTTTTTTTTTCAAGCAAAATATTCACTCTTCTTGTTCTATCTCATGTTAGTCCATCCCTAAAAAAACCTCCAACAAAACAATACCAACAAAAAAATCAAACCACCACCACCAAAAAACCCCAAAACAAAAAAATCAAACAAAATTACTTCAGTTCTGCTCTAAGAAATAACTTATCCTTCTTTTTTTTTTTTTTTTCTGGACCATTTTTGATATATACTTATACTGTAAGTATAGCCAATAAGCTAGTATCTTAAAGTAAAGCCAGGGTAATTTTGTTTTGTTTCTTCAGCACAGGCAAAGTCTTTGCAATTGAAATTTAGCAGTTATTTTTATAATCTAGACATTGAAGAGGATGACATTTATGTTTTAGTCATCTGAGTGCTGTAACGTGATATACATTGTGGCAAAATAAACCCATAGCTTGGAATATAAAAAGGGATTGAATCTGGTAGCTGTGCTTATTGTTACTTTGAAGTTACAACCTATTTATGTGAAAAGCATGAGAAAGTAGTGTTCTAGCTGATGGTGTTTTCAGGTGGCTTAATTCATGATAAAGAAATGTATCAATGGCAACTGAGCACAAGGGCATTACTTTGTCCGGGGGTGTCCCTGAACTGGAAGTCACTGCAGTCTGGGAGATTATACAATCTCCATCTATGCTCTGGAGGTGTTTTTCTCTTCTTCCATAGGCACCTGGTGTTAGCCACTGCAAAAAACCAAAAAGATTGGGTTACATGGGCTTTCGATTTTGTGATGTCGATCCTTGTACTCTTAAATTTTGACCACTGTATCAGTTTGTTTAGTTACAGGCATGCTTTAAAAAAGAAAAATAAAATGAATAAAGTGTGGATGACCAACATTATGCAAAAGCTTTAATGCTAGCTTTATGTATAATGGCTGTTCATCATCTCTTCCATCCTAAAATGCAGGGTAATGATCAAGATCAATGTCAGGCTAGATTTTAGTGAGGTAGCATAAGATGTTACGAGCCATTCCTACTGTTACTACACCACTAGCTGGAGAACACAGTAACTCAGTAATAGCTCCTTTCCAAACAGGGTAAAGCAGCTAGCATAGTCATCAGCGCTGACTCACAGCCTTTTGATTTACTTTGCCCAAGGGTAGAAATGTGTAGATGGCCACTACATACCTGTTTTAGGGTTTTGTGAATCTTACCGCTGCTGTAGCTACAAGCTCTGGACCACAAAACAGTTTCTATTTGGCCCTTGAGTGTGTGTCATCCTCTGCCATAACCACACTTCCCAGCAGCTTGGCTTTCTCTTCTTGTTGTCAGAACCCTTAACATCATCTCACATGCCTGGTGGAATGGTTGGCTATCCAGCCTCACGATGGTAACAACCAATATAACCTCTGCCTGTGGGTGCCCCTGAGAAAGTAATTTTGGCTGGCAGTTCCATTGGGTGCTCATATATAGGTTTGTAGATAAAGGCCCTGCATAGAGTAATTACAGATGTAATTAAAGTAGGTCAGACAATTTGAGCAACTTCTGTATAGATGTTCTTGGTTCCTTAGCTTAGCTAAACTCCATTTCTAACTGACCTTACTAAATCTCCACTTAAACTGCTAGCTATTATTAAGCATTTGAAAGTAGATTATCTCAATTTAAATGTATTTATTTAAATTAACTACTTAAAACTACATCAACCACTGAATGTGAGGACCAAATCTAGCTGTGGATTGGATATGACCCATATTTTTCTCAAAATTGAGCTATGAACTACTCTAGGAAGATGCATATCTATGTTTTTGTGGTTTGAGGTTGTTTTGAATGAGATTTGCATTTGTAAGCATCCATCTGTGAATAATTTCTGGTCTTACTCCTTGTCTGAACTGTGGCAAATAACCGTTTCACCATGATATTATAACTGTTTCCAGACTGATTAGTAATGCCCCTCCCCCCCTCAAATTTGGTATGCAGTGGGGAAGCTGACATAATTAGACAAACTGTATGGTGACAAAGTTCTTGGTTTTAGGCTCAAATATCTTTTGTGATGTAAAACAAAAGAAATATAACATGGGGGAGGGGAAGAAGAAAAAAGGGGGAGAATCATGCAGAAATTCTAAACAGAATTGAAATTGAGTTGTATTTTACATTTAAAACAGCATCTTCAGGATGTGGGGTGGGGTTTTAATTTTTTTGTTTGTTTTCTCTTTTTTGGTTTTGTTTTGTTTGGGGTATTTTTTGATTGGTGGGATTTTTGGTTTGTTTTTTTTTTTTTAACTGGTAGATCCAGAGAGGGTTTACATTTACTCTGAAATCATGAGTTCACGTATCTTTTTCATCTTTTCAGATGTCCTACCATGCTCTGATAGGTAAACGATAGAACAGCGACCTGAAAAAAAGAAATATGTCCTCATCTCTAACACGCCAATCTTGGTAGGGGGGAAAAAAAAAGCATGAAAAAATCATTTTATGGGTGTCTGAAAGCACAAGGGTGATGAACGGCTCCACGTAATAACCATTAGGATTTCTCCCCTGAGCAGTAACTGATTAGTGTCTTGGGTATGGCAGCTACCTTGCCACTCAGTGAGGGGACAGAGAAACACCTTTTGTCCTATGGGCACTTAACCAGTGGAGGTCACTGCCTTACAGATCTGCCTGCAGAATGGAATAAGTAAAAGGTTGTGGAAACTGAGAAATTACTTTGCTGAAGAAGTATAAGTGCCTGTGTTTTGAGGTGAAGCAGGAGAAAACAGCACAGCGTAGGGCTGGAAAGAAATATGGACGTACCAGAGTACCATGGACTCATGGGTGGAAAAGGGTTTTCAGGCCCCTTGTATATTGGGGAGTTACGTCATCAGGGAAAGATACTAAGCTTTATTTATGATGAGCTAAAAGAAAAGGATGTCTCACCTCTCTCTCCCTCAAGAATAGTTTGGACTGCAGTGGGGGAAAAAAAAACCCAAAGCTGATGCTATTATGGACATTTTCTTTTCCTTCAGTGATATAATCCGTGAATTTTTGGCTATCTCTTCTGTGCAAATGTCATAATCTTAGTTTGCAAATAGAAAACTTGATATCTATAAAATGGTTGGCAGTATTTTTGTCATTAAATGTATCATCAAAGCACTTATTAACACTTACCATTTCTGAGAAATGGCATTTTAGATAAGCTTTTGTATGTATTCAAGAAGTCTTAATAGGTTTTGCAAGAGAAGGAGGAAAGAATTCTTTTTTCCACTTTTCCCTGATGTATTAAGTCATAAGCTATTTTTCTAATTTTTCAACCACCTTGTGCTCTACCTGAAGTAGCACTTGCCTTACTTTGTTTCTAATCATGTTTCTAATTCTTGCACAGTTGTAAGTCAGATGTGGAAGTGTTGCTTTGATTGGTTCCAGGCAGACGTTTACTATAAAGCAAGAGGAAACTGAACAAGCTAGGTGATAAAAATTATTTTTGGAATATACTTTTAAAAATTCTTCAGTGTTTAAAGGAAAATATATGAAATCCTATCATTAAAGTAATTGTCCACTTGTATTCTTGTCTGCATTTGCCTATTAGTTTTTTCCTTTCAGTCAGCCTGCATGTTAATACCAGAAGAATGAGAAACAAGCAAGAGGAACCAAAAGTCTTAATGCAACATTAACATTACTACTTAATTGACATAAAAATAGCTCATCTAACTGGAATAAAAAATAAGAGAAGATGTATTTTTCTCTGCCAATCAAAGAAGTGTGTGCTTGGTCTGGAATTCAGAGGGCAGAAGGAATAGGATCTGCTCAAAGTCCATAGTAAACTTTTTAAGGAGACAAAATCGGAAGCACTACTGTTTTGATGCTGCACAGCAGGCCTCCAAACTTGGAAGGACAGGTAAAGAGAGATGTCTGTGAGCAACTACAGACTAAATCAAAGCATCAGATCCTGCAGTAGCAAGGATTTCCCAGAAATCTTTTGGGGAGGAAATGCAACAAGATATTAACTGCCTACCAAATTTGTGATGGTTTTATTAGCTTCTTGATACAGAAAGCTAAAATGCAACTTAGATTAATACTGTCTAACTATTGGGATTTTCTTGAGAACATGAAAATAGAGAGCAATTTTTGAAATTGATGAAAAGAATGGAAAATTTCAGAACAAAACCAAGCCAAAGAATTTCAAAAAGCCAGACTGCAGACTTCAGTGAAGTGAGAAAGAGAAAGTAGGTAGTTTCTAAAGAGGCAAATTTAGGAAAAATTAAGTCATGGTAGTTTAAAAAATGGAAAGAGAAGCAAAGGCACAAACTTACAGTAGGTGTAGTAAATGGCAACACAAAAATAAATGAAGCTGTTTATGTTGTCCCCAAATTATCAACCATCACATAGGGATGTTGCACATGAAAGGAAGGCCAAATATTAGGTAGTGATGGACACATGGTATTTACATTTGGGAAAAATTATCCTGTGTGTTTTAAATGTACTTGACAATGTTGAAGCCACTTTACTGTGTGCTTTTCTATGTAATTTGGATGTTTCTGTACCAAGATATACATATTCATATACTTTAAAGGTCAGAAATCTTTATACTGTTTTAAGGGATGCTTTTCTTGGATTTAAACGTGCATGTAATTTGAAATCTGTCTGTAAATTATAGCAGTTTGAGAACAACTTTCCCCTTTGGTTGTAATCTGTCCTTTGTGTATCTTTGATTCCTATCCCCCCTACCCCGCCTTTATTGTACATAATAGGGTTGAATTAAAGTTTGCCACTTAACTAATTTTTTGAAATGATAGGGAAAGTAGATTAAAAAAAGGTCCAAATTTCTAACTTGAAATAAATTATTCAGGACAGTATTAGATTTCTGTTTTCCAATCATTCTTCCCATAATACAACACAAACTTGTTTATAGTATCTGGTTAGAGCATGGGTACATATGTTTTGAAGAGGAGAGAAAGAAACAAAGAAAAACCTTTTCCTAGACAGTTTTTAGGGTTTCATGTTTAACATTTGTGACGCTGCAAAAGTTTCATTTTGACAATTTTTATTCCTTTTGCTTTTAACTCATTATCATTTTGTCTTAATGGCCTTGGATGAAGTAGACATATTATGAATTTTTTTATCTGGATTGTTAAAATGGATATGCCACACAAACTGTGGAGTGTATTTGTGACAGAAGTAACATATTGAAAGGATTTTAAATGATCCTTGGTCTCCAGGCTTTTATATCTAAATATACATATTTATCCATTCAGAAGTTCTGCTCAATGCAGATTCTCTTATTTAGTTGGGAAAAGATTTTCTTCTGGATTATATGATATCAGATGCTTTCTCACCTTCATGTGTTTTGCTTGAGCTGTGAATTAAATCCCTTCTGGATATGTCTTGCTGATTTTTAAGTCCTTTTTTTTTAAGTGCTTCATGAAGTCATAGTCACACAAATTATCTTAGTCACATTCTAATTAAATAGCATGAGATCTGTGTTTGCATTTCAGAATTCTGTCTCCCACTCATCATAAATATAGCGAAATGTGTGTATTTTTACACAGGCAAATGTATGTGTGTATGTCTATATATGAAAACATGTAAAAATATGACATGCCGCACACATCTGTTTCCAGATTGTGCTCTCAAAAAAGAAAGCAGTAGGATTCAAATCTAGTTTTTGGTGAAAACTGTGGAATCTAGTGGTTAACTTGGCAATCAAATTAAAATAAACCCTAAACCATAAATACTGCAGATCTTTGTTACACTGCCTGGGCTAGCCAATTAATGCTAGATAGTGGAAAAAATAGGCATGCAGAATTGGGTTTGTAAGATGATGATGTTTTACTGCCTGACTTGAGACTGCTCAGAAAAGCAGAGTTTTTGGTGTGCTGCTCATGTAATGATTACTGTAACAATGGTTTGTAACACAGTCTTTGAGACAGAGATTAATGTTTGAGGATAAATTTATAGAAAAAAAGAAAAATCTTGCTACTGTGAATGGTGGAAGGACCTATCCCAACCCACCCGCCACCTTCCCCAGTAAATAAATCATTCCTTGATTATAAGAGAGTACTTAACATGAAAAAAAACAGAGTTACGGATTTAAAGCTCACCTTTGTAATTGTACCTGGAAGATTTCATCCAGTACTGAACAACAGAGATCTAATGGATAATGTTAAAGATGTGCAGTAATTTTGTTTATTTTCTAAATATCCACTTATTGTCACTGTATGTACTTATGTCACTAGATCTAGGAAGTAGATGTAGGTCTGTGCATGATGTAGATTTGCTATCATAGTTCCTTATTCCTTCATTATTGAGCCATCAAATGGCATACTTTTGGAAACTTTATCCAGAACTATGGTTGAATTTCTTATGTACAGTTCAGTGGTATTTTTAAGTTCATCATAATAACGAAGAACATACTAAGGAACTCATGCTGTTTCTCTCATCTGGGAAAAGTGCACATCTGAAATGTGAAGGACAATCTGAATGGCAAGTCCTTTCTTTGCAAGCCATGCAGTACAGCAAGTTTAACCAGCTGATAAAGTCCTGGCTCAGTGGGCCAGGCCACGCAGTCTGTGTGTGATCATGCTGGTTATTATTGTAGCCACAGTTCAGATGCATATATAATCAGTGCAAATCTAGAAAATTACAGAAATATCACCACCATCATCTCTCTCTCTCTCTCTCTCTCTCTCTCTCTCCATCCATCCACTTAACAGTAATTGTACTGTTTGTTGTGACTGAATTGCCATATTTGCAATATTCCCTGCCTTGTTTCATTTTTCCTAACAATTTTTTTGAACTTTGCACAGAAACAATTTAGCAGTAAGTCTACTGTCAAATCTGGGTAAGAAATTTAAGCCCTCAATATGTAAATACTAGGTCTTGTTACTCTTGAAACAAGGTCTGTATATAAATGCCAAGGTCTAGAACGTGGATCCTCAAATCTTCTGTTCCCTGTTGGTCTCTATGGAGGTATCTAAATTTCACAAGTGTCATTGTCTGTAACACGGCTATTGGCACATTGTACCATAAACAGGCACACTGAAGAGTTTGGCAGTTAATACTCATCATGACTAGATTTTCATGTGGACTGGTTCTTTAGTATCTTGCCTGTGAAAATTAATAATTGTCCTATGATTATGGACAGGTTTACATGTTATTGTGCAGTAACCCAGTATGTGCACACATGCTGAATGTCAGCTTCTCTCTAAAAATTACAATGCATATTCTTACCTTACATTAAGGGAAATTCTTTTCCTCATTGAAGGTTCAACAGGATAAGGCTGAGTTACTCTAGACTCACAATTTAGATTATCTAGAGTGCATAATATTCTCCTGTTTGAAACAACAGTTTAACTAACTGCTATTCTTTATTGTCCCCTGATGATACTGTTACTGAATTTGGCCTAATCTAAAAAATAAGCAGAAAGTAATGGGGACTTTCAGGAGAGAGCACCAATTTTGCTCTGCTTTAGATTCTTTATAACAGTAAATTGTGCAGCTCCCAAGGAGAGATACATCTCAAAATCAATGAAACATGCACCACATATACACAGAGCATTCCCTTGTGAATTGGAACATGGTTATTCACGGGCTTCTTCCAAAGTGGGTGGGGGTGAAGCTCAGCCCTGAGCTGTGGGGGCACTTAGACTTTTTAAATAATGAAGATAACTGGAAAAGACCACAGATGCTTGCATTTGAGAGGAAATATCGCCCTCCACATTAACCTGAAGTTCAGGAAAATTTTTCTGCCTAGAAGATGATTGTTTCTTAAATTAACTCTAGCTTCACTATATTCCTTGATTAATTTGGTTGGCTACTTAGTGGCAGATCATATTTTTTTATTTTCTTAACGTGTACTGTATAGGAAGTCTGGGTATGTAACTTGTAGTTTAGAAAGATTTTCCAGTGCTGAAATTAAGAACCTTGAAGTCCTCTTGCAAATTAGCACAGTGTGTATTTTTTTGATACTCTGTCTTTCTTCAATAATAAGTAGGCAAACTGTGGGCCTCTTTTTGCTTTAATTTTTGTGACGGCTTTGATTTCTCATGGCTTCTGTGATTATTTTGGTATACCTTATAGATGGAATTGTTTTCATGTTCTTCCCAGAATCAAAACTCCAAAAGAAGTAGTCAGGATTTTTAACTAAGAAACACAGTAGAAATAAGACCTCTGTATGTTTCTCAATTTTCTCAATATAAGGTGTTTCAGCCTTTCCTGGGATTGCAGTGATAAAGGTTTAGGTTTATCTTTTTTAGATGTATCTTTAGATGTATACAAAATCAAAGAGATAATATCCTGGAGTACGTCTTGAGCTAAGAGAAATCTTACAGCACTGGAGATGATAAAAGTTAAGATATAAAGCCAGTGCTAGCTGTATCTGTGAAAACTTCTGCCCAGCCTGATATAAAAAGATAGTAACATGCAAAATATTGGACTTTGGACATAGATACAAATTTCTTCTTGGATTTCTCACTTGGTTTTGGTTATTTTAACCACTGTCTTTTGCATTTCATCCAAATCCTTATGCTTTTTTTTCTGTAGCAAATGGGTAACTTGTGTTTTCAGAAAATTTTATTTCAGCTACTTTGTGAAGATGCTTTTATTACTCTTTTAGATTATATTAACTCCTCTTCCATATGGAAGTTGTCTTCTAATGTCAACCTGTAAATTAATTTTGTATGCAATAAAAATCTCATTTCTCAATTAAAAATTATGTATTTTTTTGAAATATTGAATGGCAGTTTAAACAAATTGGTTTTTAGCTCCTATTCCCTTCAATTAAATTCAGCCAAAGAAAGAATGTCATAAAATTCTATTTTGTAGATTTTCTCAGTCTAATCTTATAGAATAATAACCTTTTGAATTCTGGTTTGAGAAGCCTGAGGACAGCTCATTTTCAGTCACTTCAACTAATTTCAGAGTAACATGCTTTTTGCTTTTGTGTAATTTGAAGAAATTATGTAAAGATTAGATACATGTGTATCTTAATTTACAAAAGCCAAGATCCTTGTCACTAATACTGTAACCTTTTGAGTTCACAAACAAGGGATTAGCAATCTGACCTTGACAGTCCTTGGCATATGACGAGAATGTAAAGCAGATTTATCTGGAGCAAACATGTTCAAGAGTCTGCCTAGTATACAAGGTCTCCTAACTATGTATTTCAGTATTAGACAAAATAGTATTAAAATCATAGTTGATATGGTTGTTCTCTCAATTTTCATTTAGACTTGCCAGCTTTGATTTTACTCCACTGCTTCTGTAGCAAAACTCTATCCAAATATGAATACTTTTTATTTCTAGTCTTTATTTCTAGCTCTTGGCTTTATTTCTACCTTTTTACAGATATCAACATTTACTCCATATTCTTACCTGTATGAAGAATTCATGCTCTCAAACATCTGCCATAAATGGTACAACTGTTAGCCTTGCATAGCAAATTTCAAGGGTTTGTCACTTGGATCACACAGCTCTCTCTAACCAGTCATTTGTATGCAATGTGTTGTATGTTTTGACACAGAGCCAAATTCTGGGTTTGAATTCCTTCCTACTGCCTCAGTCTGGACCTGTTCCTCTGGAAAAGCCCTGAAATGATAATAGCATAAATTTCAGTAGCTTAAGGTGCAGGGATCAATTTTTAATAAATATGAACTATAAAAAATAGGAAATTTTGCTATAGCAAATGTGAACAGAAGGTGGGAAATGATGATGGCTTTTATAAAAGCATAGAATATGAAGAAATTACAGTACTGTGAGGTACAGGTAGACGATAATGCTGCCTGCAAAAAAGAAACAAAAAATACAGAAGGGGACTCTGAGTTGCTTTGTAAAATTGTAATATGAATACATGTCATGGGTGGAACATGGAAAGCAAACTATTATTGATGTATTTTAGTAGTTAAAACTTTTTTAAATGGCCTAGCATATGTTAACTTTTATACAGAGAAGATGTTATTTTTAAATTAAGGTATCACATATGAATTTTGTGTGCTTGAATTACATCAGTATATTCTAACAGATGTCATTATAACAGAAAAGAAAAGGTGGCTGTGTTATTCTGAAATAGTGTTATTGCTATCCTTTATTCAAATGAGTATATGATGAGCTGGGGAAAGCGTGAACACTTCTAGAAAAGGATTTCAAAAGTTGTATAAGCAATACTCCATTTCTGCTGTGTTATTCTCACAAATGCTTCCTGTGTTGCATGTAGAAATGCAAGAAGCAGCAGAGGGTTGATGTTTCATCACATGGATGAGAACATGGTACAATGGTGTGAGGGATTTATGCTTCTACAACAGAAGAATGTTTTTTAGAGGGATAGGCTTGACTTGAACCTCAAAGGAAGCAGCTAACATATCAAATCAAGCAATTGTGCTAAGGTTTTAAACCCTTGGAGGCTGAGTTATATAGCAGGTTTTAACTTCAAGAGTGAGGGAAGGCAGACATTTCTGAAAAGGCAGATAGTTCTGAAACAGCACCTTTCAAAATGATGCATTGCCCTAGGTAATTTTTGTGTCTCTGAAGAAAAGTAGAATTAGAAAATTTTTATCAAATAGGAAATTTGAAAGGACATAACAGTGCTATTATTAAGAGACAAGATAAAGAAGAAAAAGGGCATGCTTCTAGAAAAACAAATTATCTTTTTGTACAACTAGTAGAAGCCCAAGAAAAATTATCAGGAAAACATGAATACATAGTTTGCAGGTTTTCAGAACGTGAAAGAAAATGGACACAATGAAAGTGTACAATAAAAGTCCTTGAAAAGAAAAGACATCCTTCAGAGTTGAAATTTTGACCAAATGAGGAAAATAGAAAACACTATAAAATCCAAGATGCTACATATGAAATGCAATGAGAAATACCAAAAAAACCAGGGCAATAATAACAAAGTTACAAAGTATAAAAACCTGCTAAGAAACCTTTTCCAAATCATGAAGTCAGCTAAAGAGACTGAGAGGACATTACTAGGATTAAAGGAACATTTGGCAAAGGCTTAGTACAGGAGATCTTGTGAAGCTTCTTAGGACAGATTTTTTTTTTTCTTTCTTCATGTAAGAGACATCAAATGATCTGCCCCAGATTTAGGTAATAGTGGAAGAGCTTATTAAATAAACAGGTAAAGTGGACAAGGATAATCGACAGAACAATTCTAAAGGAGCCCGGGAACAAAATAGATGAATTACTAACTCTGAAATGTGAGCTTGCCAGGAACCAGAGCTTTGTGCTGTTCTATATACTAAAAATGATTTAGAAAAAAAAGCTATTCATGGCATTAAAGACAACTATGTAAAATTTCAAAACTGCAGAATGTGATAAAATAGCAGATGAAATCTGAAATGAAATGCAAAGTGATGCACACTGTGGGAGGGGGGGCAAGATTAAACTTGCATGATGGGCTCTGACTGAATATTGCTGTGTAAAAATGTGGTCTTTGGGCAAATGTAAACAGTTGTATGAATATGTTAGCTTGATGATCAGAGGTCAAGCAGGAAGCTGAAATGTTAGGAAGTGTATGGAAAACAGCAGAAAATGAAGCAGAGGCTATCTGGTGCGTATGTGTCAGGATGACCACATGCATGTTGAGCAGTGTGGGAAGTTCTGGTCAGACATCTTGAAGAGTATCCATTTCGTTAAATAAATGTAGTATCCATTCAGTGCTAGGAGGATATGCACGTGTTTGAGAACTGGCAGTGCAGTAGAGCTATTTTAAGTCACTTCCTCTACTAAAAGAAAGCATTCTTTGAACAGTCATGATTTAATTGGCAGAAACCTGGGGCTAGCAGTGCCTGACCTCAGAGATATTCACTGTAGCATCAGGAAGTGCACAGTATTCTGGTGCATGTGTAATATTCAAAGAGTTTGTGAAAGAAGGAAGCCTCTCCAGACCATGTGGGTTGGAGTAGGTTCAGGAGAATGACAGGGATGATTCTGGATGAGAAATAATTAGTCTGATCCAGATAGTTTAGGATATGAATGAGGCATCTGAGGGAGAATGGTGATTGTTCTTTGAGGGCATTCCCAGATTGTTGTGGATGCTGTTACCCCTCCAGAAGGTGTCCCCTCTCTGGTGCAGATTGCCTATGGGCTGCAGTCCCTTCAGAGGGGCAGCCTTCATGGTGAAGTGCCTGCTTTCTCCAGCTGCATCTCTGGTATCACCTCCAGACACCCTTGGAGCGAGTGCTGCAGGTACTTCTGAGCAGCCGAGACCCAGGCCTGTAGGGCTGCTAGCAGCAGTTATGGAAATAGCCGTAAACAGCTGCAACTGGCTCGGGAATGTGCATGACCACCCCTGCTGCTCCAGCTCCTGAATCCCTGCTGTTGACATCCAACAGCCTGCATACAAAAAGGTAGGTGAGTGGCAATGCATCACAGGAGTGAGTATCGATGGGGAACTTCAATGGCCTCTGTTGTTCTGTTCCCAGCTTAGTTCCCAGGCTGGTTTGCTTCCAGTCTGCTGCTGTGCTCACAGGAAGCTGTGACAGTTTGGGAGCCAGGGAGGCTCTTCTACCCTGCGCCATACATAGTACCTGTACTGCCATACTGGTTTGAGGCTAAATTTAATGTTTTGGGTGCAGCCTAACAGGCCTTGGAGACAGACAATGCTCCCACATATGTCTAATTTGTCAGACTTAGACTGGTGAAGCCCAGTAACAAATGTATTTCACTTCAGCATGAAAAGGGACTTCCCTGGCAATGAAAGCTGATCTTTTAGTTAAAACTCTACTCAGGTAGAAGTTAGCATTACATTATCAAAAGTGTTGGTATCTAATGCTACTCTTATATCCTCTCTGCCAGAAGAGACAGAGGACCAGAGCTAAAATGCTTTGTCATTTAGTCTCCCAAACATTTTCTATCTTCCTTTGATCTGTTGCATAAGAAAAAGATTGAAGAAAAAAAAGTGGGTTTTTTTTCAAAAAAGAAAAAGTTATTTGATTGTAAAATAAGAAGGTATTTTTCTCAGTGCGTCAAAAGGTGAGCATACGTTTCTTTTCCTCTGTTCCCTCTTGGTAGTTTGCCTTGTATATGTAATAGGGCTGCACATACTTTGGGGAAGGCCTGCCTTGTTATGTTCAGTCTTGATGCAATCCCTAGGACTGAGTCAGCCCAGCTCCCTGGCTGTGAGTCCTTGATGCTGACACATAAAAGTCATGAAAAAAATACTAGCAATTGGTCTGCAAGTTTATAAATGCAGTTATCAAATATAGAGTCATAAGGAAAATATATTTAGTGGAAATATTCTTACCCAAAATTGCTTCTTCACACCCCCTCCCCAGCCTCAGTGCTTGACTGAGTCCCTCAGCTTTCATGTCTCTGGTTTTATGTTCTAAATCATTTTTCTGGGGTAAGTGCTGGACACTTACTTCTGGATGGATGGAAGTTATTTAAAAAAAAAAAAAAAAGAAAGAAAAAAGGCACTAAGTGGACTTTAGCATCCCCCTAGAGGTTATGCTGTATTCTGCTGAAATTACATTGTCTGTCTACAGAAAACCAGGCTTTATAACTTTATCCAAAGAAAGAAATAGATAATCTAGGAATAGAAATATCTTTGCATTCCTCTATGATTTATAACCTCCTACAGTAATTTTACTGAAATTACAAAAAAAAAAAAAAGTACAGTACTTAATCATGGGCCAACATTAAAAATGCTCATTTTAGTTGATTGTTGTATTTGTGATGAATACTTGCAGAGGCATTATTATTAATGTGGATAATTGGAAATTCTATTGCCCTTTGAAAAATAAGAAAACCAAAAATCCACCCTGAAAATACAGTTTTCTGTAAGCGTGGCAAGAACGAGTTAGTGCCTGTCCTACATGTTGGTGTTACCTGGATCCTTGTCAAAATTCCCATTTTTCCAATGGAGAGATCCTAAGTATCATTCATACTAAAATAATAAAGGAATAGGAAATTTAAAAAAACCCAAAAAACACTAAAACACCAAACACAAATTTAGTCTATGTGTCATGTTTAGATGCTATTTTTCTGCACTCTTTAGAGATGTTAATGTTATATAGAATACATTTCCCAGGGAACACCCTTGTAGTGCTGAAACACTGACTTTTATAGTAGTGTTTTAAAGCTTTGTAGAATATAACGGAAGTATTAACGAGCTTTTCATTTTTTAATGCAGGTAAGGATTTTTTTCTCTGTGGTTGATTGGGGTGCATTTTTTTGTTTATTTTGTACTGATGTAGCATTGAAATTTTTTTCATACAGCATACATATTGTTGCTTGCTCTGCACTTCACCGAATGTAAAGAATGTGGAATATTCTGTTTGATATTATGACATTCTATATAAATTCCACTGTTCTAAAATAAAGTACCTGAGAATTTGGCTGTGTCATCCAGTTTTTAGCATCAGTTCCTGGATATTTGTTTTCTGTAGAATGATGGAACTAATTTGCTTTAAACATAATTTTGAATTTCATTATTCAAATTGCTTTCTCTCTGTTCTGAGGAAGTCCGTGGTTTTGAAAAATGACTACAGTGTGAAGCAGAGGATAAGTAAAATATGCTATTTTGAAGAAAAGGGGGTATAGACTTGTCTAGGTAGGAAAATTGGATAGATTTCCAAGTTATGCTTTACCAGATGGTTAAGGAAATAATTGGCCAGTAGAATGATAATAGAAATACATTTGGTCTTGAATGTTCAAGTATTTATTTGCACAGATCCCATATATATGTTTCTCATACCTCAGTCTATCTGTATGAGCTGTTTTTTTCTACTCAATCCTAATAAGTGGAGAAATACATAAGAACTAGAGAAATACAGTGTTGTACTTAGCATTGGAGGGATGAATGAAAATTTAGCATGTTCTCTGGAAGAAGATGGATCTAAATGCATCTTTATTTTGGGACTTCTTTACTCCTTATGCTATTTCTTTCATACTGTTCCAGTTGTCTAGTTCATTCACAGCCTCTTGCTTTTGAAAATTCCATCAATGTGGCTTAACAGATTCATTGGAGTGTTTTTGCTCTTCTGTTTCATCTTTTTGTTTTTGTACGGTCTTGTGCTGGGGAAGAACAATGTCCCTAAACAGCAGCTCCAACTGAAATTAAAGAAACCAACATTAAAGTGTTCCAGAATCAGTCCTGACCACTGAATGAGTCATACACTGCAGAGAGAAGCTCTGGCCTTTCCGATTGTTATCCTGATGTAAAGGGACCGTGCTTTGCTTGTCTCTGAGATTAAAATCTGTAAACAACATAGTTTTTCAGAGCAGTGCCAGGTCTCTTACAGCGGATCAGAGAGACTGGCAGAACATTCAAGAGATGTCTAATCCTGTATGATGATGCGTTTTTTCCCCCTATCTTTTTAATTGAAAGAATTTTGACTACCTTATCAGACCAGAACTCCTCAGAAAAAGACATGTCAGAGATAAACAGTACGAGTTCTTCATCTCACTCATGCATATGGATGTTGGGTGGCAGCAGGGAGTAAGCCCTATCTTAAGTCCTTGTTACACCTTTCAGAGAGAGATTTCAGGCAGTGATTGGCAACCTAAATCACTGTTTAAAATCTTTCTAGATCATGAATGTTTCCAAATGATAAAGTATAACGTTTGTATTGTTGTCAATCAGAAAGGAGAAAAAACTTAAGCCTAGAGTTACATTTTATTAAACACAGCTCTGCTGCAAACAGAAATGCCTTTAGAGTTGGATTTAGTAAAAAAATAAATAGCACTATAATCTTGCTAGCTGCCAGCAGTGTGCTCCACAAAATCACTTCATTCTGAATTCATATATTGAAATCCCTTTCCTTCAGGCTTTAAAAAAGCACCTGATGTAAGAAATGTAAACTATGTGTGTAAGAGTGAGCGAGCACAATGTACAGGCATGCAGCGTTAAGTCCTCGTGGAAGTCTTCACCTCAGTGCCTGTTTGTTGAATGCCTGGTGGAGGGTGGATAAGCAGCTGTTGTACATAAGCTTTAAACACTTCAAATTGTTCATGGTCATGTCATAAATATTAAAACAACAGAAGAGCTTGATGGCTAGTTCAGTGTACACTTGTGCGAATTCCAGTGAATTTTTATTTAAAATAAAATTAAAGGCATGTAACACTTCGGTAAGCAGAAAGAGTGCAAGTCCACCCAACTGTGCAGCAATGATTTTTTTACAGTGTTCTATAGCTCTTTTTAAAGAAAATATGCCTCCTGTATGAAGAGACAGACATACAAACAAACAACAGTAATATCCTAGATGTTACAAGAACGTCACTTAATTTAAAATCTTCTGATTCACCCTGGAATCTGCTCAAGCAGTCTGGGCAAATTTTTGTTTGTCATCTCTCCTCTGTGAATATTTCTCCATGTTTTGGTTTGGTTTATTTATAAACTTCTTAGGCTTTCCTGAAGTGAATGATTCGCTTTATGAGAACACGCTGTTTTACTTCATGGACATCCACTCGGTGCAAATATCTTGAAAGAGTAGTGAAAACATACAGCTATATGCAGAACATAAGTAGGAAGTTGGTTTTATTTATTTTGTCATCTCTTAATGTTGTCCTCAGGAAAATAAAAATGTTTTGTAATTGAACTACCAGCTCAGTAGAAGCATTTGCATTTTAATTCTCCTCTATTCTTTGACAGGTAAGCAATATCAGAAAACAATCTTCTATTTGAAGTCACTAGCTTTTTTGTCTCTCTTTTTTGTGTTTGTCGATTTCTATATGGCTGGTAATTATTAAGGCCTAATCTTTCATCACTAAGGTAAGAAAATAAAAATGTGTGTATAGAGTTCTGCTGGAAGTGCATTGTAAATACCTTCTGTTTGCACCATTTATTTGGTACATATATCTGTCATATTCAACAGGAATAAGGTTCATAGTGCTTTGAATGAAAACTTGGGAAGCTTTAAAGGTTTGAAAGTAGGACATGTGTCTGTATGACTTATGTCCCTGTTAAAATAAACTGCACCAGTCTGGCTGGTGGAAACGACTCTGGGCTGGTCCAATGAGGTCTTGTCTTGCATTGTCATGGGATGATTCCAGGTAGTACAACCACAGGAAAACAGTGATCAGAGAATTTTCTTCAGTCTCTTCGGGGAAAAGCACATTGGACAAGAAGTAATCTCTTCAAACTTAAATCTAGCAATGAACAGCCTCTGTTTTTCTGTAAGAGCTCTACTATGGTATGGATTTGTATGTTATGGATGTTTGTACAATTAGGAAAGTGCTTAAGACAGAAACTCACTAAATATTTTAAAGAAATAATTGACTGTCATTTGATGTGCTACCGCTGTTTTTCTGAGTTGAAGCCATAAACTTGTACCTTGGTTTCATACATAGTCCCAGATATTTTATGTGGCTTCTGTGAGTTTTGTCTAAATGCATTAAGTACTTTAATTAGTTAAGTATATTTTTCTCTTGTGTGTATTTTGAGCACTGCTGGAATGGATTAAGCAATGATTTATTTGCTTTTGTGTCCGTTTAATCCTGTAGCTATTTTAAACAGAAAACGTACTGTGAAGATACTCTTTTATGGCTACTGATTTCTGTGCAGAGATGACAAATAACACACTTGCTACTGAAAATTCTTTTTCTTTACACAAAACTTATATTAATATGGATTTCTGTATGCCTGTATACTAATATATGTTTGCTAGATATAGCATTTGAGTAGCATGTGAATAATTTATAAGATAGTTTTCTAGGAATGCAAATTCACTTAAGGAAAGCATATAACAGTATCACACAGACTGATTAAGATCTTGTGGGGTTTTTTTCAACAGTCTCCTCTACTTGCCTCCTATATGCTTCCAAATCACTGATGTTATTTCTAGATTTCTCACATATAGATACTATCACCTATGTGCAGAAACAATATACATATTGGTTCTGCTTCGTTCAATGGATTCCAGGGAATGCTGGAATAAGATTTCTCTCTTACCATGTGCTCTCTTCAGCTATTCAATCAGTCCTGACATTTTTCCTATTTGATTGCCACAGCATGGACATGATGGATTTCTGTCCAGGACCTTCACAACTACTGTATCTTCAGCTGGTATCTAGGATAGGTAATGATGCCAATGGAGAAAATTGAGCTTTGGCTCCTGGGGGAAGGAATTCCTCCTCCACACTCTGTTCCCAAAGAGCACTGACTGATGGTAATGCCTCTGTGACCCGGTGCAGGCTCTGGGCAATGATATGAAATCAATTATGGAATTTGTTTCACCTTTGTAAATAATTATCAAGGAGTTGGTGTAGCTGATCAATAGGGAGGAAGGAAATGTAACTCGATGACACTGGGTCTGAGGCTAGACTGGTTACATTGAAGGGCATCCAGCAGGACCACAAGGAGATGTAGTCCCCGCAACTCCAGTTGCAAATCAGATTCTCTATTTCATTGTTGTAAAACTGCCAACAGCAATATTTATATATATGGTGTTTAAATATGAAAAAAATTAGCTGTTTCCTCAACAGTTGGCTTTGCTTCTCTGTTACTGGATGCTGCCTATAAATAATTAAATACATAGATAATCAACACATATTCATTATTTATCTGAAGGAAGTGGAGGAGTTGTAGAAAACAAATCAAAAGATCAAGTAGTGTGCAGGAGACTTGCTCATGCATTGAGATGCGTGGGTTTCTTAGGAAAGAAAACTAGACTTTTAGATCTGTCACAGGTCATGATGTTCTCTTGTGGGGGCAGGAAACTACACCTGTATGTGTGTATATATCTGTGTGAATGTTTTTGGCTCTTAGTATCATAGTGACATTTAAGAGTTCATTTTGTGTTTTGGCAGAGGTGGATTTCAGAGATTCTGAAAAAATTAGTCATTTTAAAACAGTACATTATGCTAGCGCAACTATGCCAGTGTGGAAGATGCTTAACTTCAGAAAATATTTCTTTTACCCATGCAAGTTGCATCAGTGAGGTACTGGCCCATGAAGAAAATAAGCCATACCTCTAATTTTGCTGGTATGATTGGTTCTGTATTAGGAGGCTTTACAATAACAACATTGTTCATCAGAAATTGCACTTTGCCTCATCTTTGGCTGACAGAGCTAAGGGAAAAATGTGTGCAGAGATGTACCTGGCCAAAATGAGAATATAAATCTTTCAACTGTGTCATCTTAGAGCATATGAGTTTCCCTTTTACTTTTCCATGATCACTACTATGTATGTAACCGGCGGCTGATGAATGCTTCATTTTAAAGTTATCATGCCATGCCATCATTAGCTTCTAAGGCTTTTTCTTAGTTATTGTTACAACAAATACAAAGAGCAATTTTTCAAGGTCTGGCAACTATACAAAAATACCCAACTGCTGGTTTAACCATCCCTAGGCACTTGGGTTTGAAAATTATTCTAGCTGACCTCCTTCACCTAAATTTAGTATGTGTCTGCTGGTCTGAACAGTATATAAGTTAACAGGTTGAAAAACTGGCTAAAAATAACGAATAGGGCCTATTTCATTTTGAGTGCTCTCACGCAGCATGATCAGGACAACTAGAAGTTAAGGCTCGGTCACCAGAAGTTCATGAAAGGCAGGTCCTACTTTACCAACCTCATCTCTTTCAAAGACAAAAGTGTCTGCCTGATCTGCCTAGTAGATGAAGGAAAGGCTGTGGAAGTTGTCTATCTGGACTGTTGACCCTGCATTCTCCTAGACAAGCTGGCAGCTCATGGCTTAGACAGGTGTATTCTTTTCTGGGTAAAACACTGTCTGGAAGGCCGAGCACAGAGTGTTGTGGTGAATGAAGTATAATCCAGTTGGTGGCCAGTTAAACGTGGTGCTCCCCAAGGCTCAGAATTTGGGCCAGTCTAGTTTAACATCTTTTTCAGTGACCTGGATGAGGGAATTGAGTGCACCCTCAGTAAGTTTGCAAATGACAATGCATTTGGTAGGACTGTTGATCTTCTGGAGGGTAGGAAGGCCCTGCAGAGGGACATGGACAGGCTGGATCAATGGGCCAAGGTTAACTAATGAGGTTCAAGGCCAAGTACCAGGTCCTGCACTTCAGTCACAACTACAGCACTGCAGGCTTAGGAAGAATGCCTGGAAAGCTGTTGTATGGTTCAAGGTAGCTGTAAGTCTTATATGATTTAGTAATCCATAAAATATCTGTTCTACTGGACCATAGAACCTTTGTGACTTTTATATACTGAAGCTATGGCTTATGCTGGAATGTTGTACTGCTTGTAAAGACCTCGGTGCTAAAAAGATACATTAATTTTCTTTCAGGATAACAGCTGGTATTTGGATTGTCAAGGGATAAAAAAACTCTCCTTTGGAACTTGCAGAATACTTCTGATTTAGACATAGAATCACCATGAACAAAAATACATGTACTCTACATGGGAGGAGCAAAAGTGTGAGTAGAAGGTTTTCTTTCCTTTTGCTTCTATTTTTATTATCAGTATTCTTCCATACTACTTATGTGCTGTGTTAGCCTTTTAAATACCAGTTTCTGAGTAGGATAGCAACTGTGATGTAACCTTTGTTAGCTGTACTCTATTCTTGTATCTGCAGGCTAAATAAATTTGTATGTGTTACTTGCACACACTGAGATAAGTTTATTGAATAGCGGTTTGCTTTTCAGTGAGTTGAGAATTCAATTTTTCAGAGTGTATTTTATACAGTTATTAAAAATTACTTTTTTTTTTAAGCATTCATTGAAATGTAAGCTCACATATTAGCTATAATGTATTCAGCCATAAATGTATATCCCTGAACTGATGTTGGTATCAGAGACTGCTCTCCATTTGATAATGCATTGTTGAAAAGTTGACTCTCTAATGGTCCAGGAGACCAATGAGACAATATGCTAATAATGCATGCATAAATTTGGATAAGGCTTATTTTTGTTTATTTTCTGGTCTTTGTTGTGTTTTTTTGTCCTATGTAATATATACGTCTCCCAGTATCCAAGAGTACTAGTGAAATAGAGAGATCTGGATGCTTCTGTAGCCTTTTCTGTCTTCCAAATGCTCATGCAACAGTATTGATGTGTTGTATTACATACCAATGGCTCTGCCTTACGGGCACAGGCAAGAATTGAATGTTCCTTTCTAATATGCTACTGATATTTTAAAATACCTTCTCCTAATAGACAAGGACATTTTATTAAAGTGCTTTGATAAGTAGTAACAGGAAAGAAAAGTTTTAGTGTGCATCTACAAAAAACTCTGCATCTATAAGGACAGAGGTTACAGTTACATTTCCTTGTTTTCTGAGAGTCTCCTAGGTTATATGTAAACAGAATTCACTTGAGAAATATTCCAAACACTCTGGATCCAGATTTCTATATTTCCATAGAATCACAGAACAATAGGTATTGGAAGGGAACTCTGGAGTTCATCTAGTCCAACCGCCTGCTAAAGCAGGATCACCTACAGCAGGTTGCACAGGATTGTGTCCAGTCCCGTTTTGAACACCTCCAGAGAAGGAGACTCCACAACTTCTCAAGGCAGCCTGTCCCAGGGCTCTGTCACCCTCACAGTGAAGAAGGTTTTTCTCATGTTCAGAAGGAACTTCCTGTGTTCTAGCTTGTGCCTATTGCCCCTTGTCTTCTCACTGGGCACCACTAATAAAAGCTGGGACCCAAACTCTTAACCTCCACTCTTGAGATATTTACAAATGTTTTCCCATAGGTATCTTCCACCTTGCACTCTAGTGATGTTGGGACTGCTGTCTCTGCTTTGCTGCCACCAATACCTTCGTGTGTCTGCTACCTTAGTTTCCTAAATGCAGTGTGGTTGGTTGTTGGACCAAGAGGCTGACTTTATCCAGAATTGATCAAGTTGTCTCAGGTGTGGGAAGATAGCACAGACATCTCTGATCAGGCCTGGTTATTTGTAGCAGTTTTTCTTTTTGCTGTATTCTGAAGTATTTCTTAAAAAAGCCCCCAAAACCCTAGATATTTTTTTCTTTCCTGTAACTTCACTGTACATGCTATCAGCATATGTATTAGTGTATGCTAGACTCATCATGGTGCCTTGGTTTGATATGTGGATAAAAAACCATCCTGTTATGTCTCAATAAAGTGAAAATATGTGTTCAGAGCCCTTAATAAATCCTCACTGTTTCTGTTGTCAGATCTGCTGAAAAAATACGTGAAGCATCAGGATGTCCATAGCATTTTTAAAAGACTGCAAAGCATACAATTTTAATACTAGCTGATCGAATGAAATGTGGTCAAATCTGGGGGAAATATCAGCATTGTTTCAGTTTAAGGAATGAGTTTTTATCAAATATATTCATCTTTATTAATTCAAGGATCTTCATGTTTTGTACTAACATCCTAGTACATACTGTGTGAAATTAAGTTCTAAAAGTTCAAGAGATATATTGAACTTCTCAGGCGCCTAAAGGGAATTTTTTCATCTACAAAACAAATATTATTTTTAGTGTTAAATCATAGCACATCTTGGGGAGTGAACTTAATCAGAACTACCTGCGGCTGTTTTTCTTTAAACTGGGAATATAAAATACTTCCTACTGTTTGTTTGTTACTTTTAAATTGCAAAATGTGTAATCCCAAAGAAATTATTTTAAGACATGTGGGAGCATGCTGTTTAAATAATCCCTTGACTACTGCACATGGGAGGATAGTGGCAGTATTTGGACAAAAGTGACTTTGGAAAAGTGTCTCATTATACCTGTTGAGCAAAGGCAAAGATTTCATATAACATGATGGTGACATCACATCTTCCATCTTCTGACACTTCTGTCATTTTGAATGTGCAAAGTTATCCATCATCTGCCAGATCAGTCATTTTGTCAAAAGACCATCTAATAAATAAGGATATCACCAGTGAACTGAATAGTCTTAAAAGAAGAATGAAATATGGCTTTTATTTTTATTTCATGGTATGTTGTCATACAGTTTTCAAAGAGAAAACTATATGTTTATAGAAATCATGGCAACCAAAATGTTGGTTCAGTGTTTTCAGATGTCACTGAATATTATTTATCTAATATGAAAGATGAACCTGCAGACAGGTAGGAACATTTTTGGTTTTTCACCAAATGTAGTTTTAGGTGTGCACCATGAACTAGCTTAGTTTAACAGTGTAGAATAGTACAAACTGCAGATAGAAAAGACATTATTAACACTTCCATTTTTCCTGACAATACAATATGCCTAATACTTAAAAAAAAAGAAAAAATTGCAAGCAATCTTGTCATTGAAAATATGTTGCACTATTTATTTTTAATCCTCCTCTAATAGATTTTTATTCCATTGCTTGTACTTCATGTCCCCAGACAGCACAATATGTATAATCCTACCAGTTCTCCACCCTCTCCTTGGCTGGTTTGCACAGCATTACTTTTCATTCTTCTGTTGGTAGCCTATGGAGTTACATTTAACTGTATTCTGTTGAAAGGCTTTATATAGTAGTCAGCTCTCTTTCACTCTTGCTCATAGCATTCAGTGAGGATGTCCTTTCAGTGTGTGTATACTATTTGTCTCATCCCTCTTAGTTTCCTTAGGTAGCTTTTTGTTGCTTTAAATGGTTTCCTCATAAATAAATTCCTCCTTTCCTGAAATGTCTATTTTTCTGGTGTCTTGAACTGCTTAGAATATTCTAGGTGTTTTATTGCTTTAACTTCCATGACTTACCATCTGGTACTTCTGAAAATACAGCTAAATGTTGTTCTTTCCCTCCCTCCCTCACTCCCTCCCTCTATCTAATTTCGTTCTCTTCCCCCCACTCCACCTTACAAAGTCACTTCTAGTATAGGATAGGGGTTTTAGTACTGATCAGCTATGGAAAGAGACTTTTTTCAATATTTTATTAATAAAACACTAAACTTTATTACTTCTGGCTTAGAAGAGCTTCATATTATTTTCATAACTGGATGAGCAAGCTAATGTATTTCTAGACAGCTTTACAATTTTCAGCATAATCTTTTTCTTTATAGAAAAATGTGAAGAACATTATTAATTGATATTTTAAAAAAATCAAACTTTCAGCCTGTCTTCTGTTAAAATAGCAGAGCTTTACTGACAGTTATTACACCATCAATATTAAATAAACTGTCAATAGTATATTATAACTTGATTTCTATAGGACTGTATTGGACACATATTTGGTCAGCTAAAGGAAGAAAGATTCTACTTTCAGGTGATGAGTGCTAGTATATGTGGCAGAAAGAATTAAGTCTGAATGTTACACTGTGTGGGTGTTCATCTTGGAATATGGTGTCAGAAGTGAGTCAACTCTTGTGAAATCAGAAAGTAGCTGTATTGCAAGAAGATGAACCAACCAAGAGGATATGTTTAGCAACTGGGCCTGCTTAAACTGTGGAATGTCAGCTTGAACAAAAAAATAAAGGAGCAAGGGGCAGAAAACAAAATTAAAGCACTTACACTGTTGTAAAGAACAAAGGCAGCTGAGTGCTTCAGTTGTATTTGGTCAGTCTTTCAGCTTGAAAATATCTGTGAAAGCCTACCAGTGTGGGGTGGTTTTGGATTCATAAATGCGTAATATAGAAAAGGTGTATTTCCAACAACACTAACTTCTGGATAAACTAAGTAGGAGACAAAATGGTTGTCTCATTCTATGATCAAAACATTAAAAGCAAAGTTGTGACTACTGTTAAGATCAAAAGATGCTGGACCTCAAAAGGGAATTCTCAGAACGATTGCAGCAAAGCTTCTCAGAGCTTAGCTGCATGCAGAAGTTGGGGCCGGGGTGGGGGAGGGGAGTAGCGGGGGCGAGGGGTGGAACTCAGCGAACGCGAAGCAGGCACGGAGCACCCAGAGAGATGAAGTGCAAAGGAAGGCAGAGAGAGAGATTTGCAAACAGCTGACTCACTGAGATGTTTTCATCCAAAGTACTTAAGGCTAGATTGTCATAACCTTTGCTTATGATGTGGGGGAGTGAAGAGGAAGTTAAAGATTTCCTTTATTCCTATGCTCATTTCTGCTTAGATTATGACTCACAGAGATGACAAGAGCCAGGGGCTTTTTGTCCACCATTCCTCCTGTAAGCAAATGGTCAGGGAGAGGGAATGTCATCCTGTCTATCCCAGCCAACTGTCTGCTCACCAACTAGAGTCCAAGTGCAGCAATAGGGTAAGATATTCTATGCCAAAGAGTAGCGCGATGTAGTTCTCCACAGGAGTGTGAAGGAATTGCAAGTTAAGTTCAAATCCAGGCCCTTTTCTGTCACAGTGCAGTTCTGTCAGACAGCAATCCTTGCTTTAGTTCAGTAGTTCTAAATAACCAATTTGTCAACAGAAATGGGAGAAGCTAGCAGTGTTCCAGAAGCATTTTTTCATAATGAATTTGCATTACTTCAAATAAATTGATTTTTCTTTCATTGCCAATGGTTAGGTCCATTTGTTAGCTGACAGAAATACACTTAGAGGGAGATTGCTTGGACTAACCATTCTTTATTAATGGGAAGCAATTACATTATATACTCCTTGCCTTCTTCCACTGCCCCCTCCTGCCCCACCCCACACCACCCCCTCCCCCCAAATCTGTAATAGAGCCTGTAGTAGGAAACATCTGTAATAGGAAACAGGAAAGGCAAAGGTGGGACATTGCTAAAGGGCAAATTGAAGCCAATTCAGTGGTGCTGCTTCTCTCTTAATGTTAGCTACTGTGGTTGCCTGGCAGAATAGACATTTTAAGCAGCAAGTTTCCTTAAGCAAAGCAACAGCAGATGCACAGAAAATGCCTGAAGAGAGAATAAGTAATACCTGGAGCAGCTTTTAACACTTTCTGCATATTTTCTAATGTTCCTTCTATGGGGGTTAGTAATTTATGTCCGTTATGAGAATCTAGTTTGAGAAAGAATGGCTGGATTTGACCCTAATAAATATATCCCTTTAATAGTCAATTACTATTGATTAAATTGGTTTGGATTAATGTACTATTCACATGTGCATTCGACAATCCCCTTTTAATTGTGGGACTATCTTTTGGAGAGAGAAAAGGGTCTGTAGCAAGAAGATACTAGTATATTCCTGACAATGCAATTGCAAATGTGTTTCTTTCCTCCCACTCATTCTGGATTTTTTGCTTTCTGTCTTCCACCCTCTCCAGTCTTTCATAGATGTTCCAACTGATGTTTCCAGCCATCATATTCTGATCAGATCTCAAAATCTGTTCTCCATGCTTTTCTTCCTTCTACCTTTGATATTTCTGACATTAATGAACACATTTTTGTCATCATTCTCTCTTTTTTTTTTTTTTTTTGGTGACTCATCTCCTGGTTCAGCTCCTGCCTACCTTCTTAAGTTAGAGTCTTTTTGAAGCAAATCTTATCTCCTTATCTCAGGCTTGGGCAGTACTTAAAAGTTCACCACTTACATCTGCAGTGGTCTGGAACATGAAAATACCCCCACCTATATGCTAATAGATGTAACAAGCCTAACCTGTAACTCAAATGTCATCCAAGATTATGCAGATATAAAAAATAATCTGTGGGTCAGCAACATTTATTTAGTTTAAATCAAAAAAATCTCTTAATGATTTGAGTGAGTCTGGCAGAGAGTTTAACAGCTCAGTTACACTGGGATACCCTTGAAGAATCTTTGGTTTTTGGAGTGGTTATACAGGCATCCTCTCTCTGTCCCAGTTCTTATTTCTAAGGATAATTGTCTACCTTTGAGGCTGTATCTTCCTAACAATATGGATTACTTCTATACTTATGTGTCTTTCCACATACTTTTGAAATTCAGGCCATGTCCTGGAGGTACAGTGGATCATTCAGGCCCCATTTCGTGGGAAGATCTTTGATGTCTCAGCTGTTCATATCAGAATTACATCTACTTCTGTGTTTTACTGTTTACTAGTTGCCCCAAACCAGTCTTCATTCTCTGAAGCCAGATCAAGCATCTTGTTTTTGCTGTTTGAGATAAACTCTCACCCTTCAATCCTTTATTACAGTGGTGAAAATAATATTAAATTAACCTGAAGAACCCACTCTATGACTGTAAGAGAGTATACTTACCTTAAAGACTGTAAACTTACAGGAAACAGGTGAAAGGGTTATAAAAACAAAGGAAACGAGATAGATAACTGAAATGACTGAGGAGTAGATGAATTAGGAAGAAAGACTATGAAGATCAGGACTTTACATGTTGAACTTAACACTGAAGAAGGCTAGTCAGGGGAAGAGTAGAGGAAAAGCATGAAGGTGGTGGATAATGTAATTAAAGCATATTAGTATTGTAGGTTCAAGCAACATGGTCTCTCCATACTTTTCTTTCCCACTTAGTTATTATTGTGTATTTCTAATCCATAACTGAGTTTCTCTAAATTGTTCTCTCTTCAGATATGAAGATGATCTTTCAGGCTGTTCAGTTTGTGATCACTACATCTTTTAATTTTGTCTTTCAGATGAAATTTTGAAATGGCGCCTAGGAGGAGCTAGACTAGAAGGCTGAAATGCTGATAGAGTGAGGGGCATATAAGGGCAATATTCATGTTACTGATGCACACCATATACAGAGAGAAATGAAATGTTGTGTTATTCCTTTCCTAAAGTACATTCTTTTCCTACTTATCATTCACTTGCCATTTTAGCAGGTTGTTATGGTCAATATTCCTGTGTCGGTCAGCGTGCCTGCAATGGACAGAACAACTGGTTCTCCTGTATCTTGAAGTTCCTGGCATACTTGAAATATAAGTATTAAATAGCTTTAATAGAAATATACAAATGTCAAGAATTTGGAAGTATGATAGATGTAGATGCTAAGAGAAGTAGAGTAGTACAAAGCAGTTACATGGAGAATGTAGGGGAACAGCAGACTAGTCGGTGGCAGAATAATTTGCTAGAAATTTTGTGGAAAATGAAAATGGTTTCGTGCCAGTTTTTATGAAAAACATTGATAATTTACTGGCAAGGATTACTGTTCTTTGGCCACTGGCAGAAGCAGGAGACATGAAGAGCTTGAAACAGAATGCAAGTAACAGCTGAGTGCTATTAAAGTTTGAGTAGGCTGACAAGAGCAGTAAATTTTGAATTAAGACTGAACTCTTAGACTTCTCTCTTGTTACTGGAGTTTTAGGGTTTATATGTGTTCTTTAAGCAGGAGCTTCTGAAACTCCTGTGGTTGTATGTGCAAAATGAGCTTATTTTTCTTAAATGCTATACACCTTTTTTTTCTTGTGACCCATGTCAAATATCTCATCTTCTACTTGAGTATCTACATGTCATACATGTCTGCACACATAAATATACAGCCTGGAAATGCAGAAAGCATATGTTAGGAATGTGGATCAGAAAGACCTTAAGAAAAAAAAAATCAACTTTCCTTAAGTTAACACTTCTATCTAAAAAAAAAAACAGCGAATAGCAAACTTGCTTTTCTTCAAAATACTGTGCTTTTCTCACTTAGTGCACTGCATTCAGAGTAACTTGAGTTCGGTTACGTTATTCAGCGTCTTAAGAGGAACAATGCAAATGTCCCTCCTGCCAGCCTATGAACAGGGAAGCTGTATGATTGGCAGCCCATGGGCAAATGATTCTGGTGGCTTGAGGTTGTGAAACCTAGTAATATTCATGTAAGTGCTGGTTAGATCTTCATATTCTTGCCTATTTCCTTCAGGACAGCAGGTTCTGGGAAAATATGTTTTGTTTCTTTCTCTTCTCTTTCTCTCTCCTTTTTTACAGTGATGCATTTTTTCACCAAAATCATCTTCAAAAAAAAGAAGAAAAAGTCCAAGTTCTGGGGAAGTTCTGTTTTTCACTAAACTCCCTTAACAATTACATTTAGCAAACCAGTTTCTGGGTTGTTTTTATCTTATTTATGTTGAACTAATACTAATTTATTCAGTAACAATTACATAGAGTTAAATTAATAAACGTGTGGATTTTAAAGTACTTGACAATATCATTCTCTTGTTTTTGGTCTCAGTGAAAAAGGGTCTCTATCAGGTTTTAAAGAACATGTTGTTTGAAAGATCTTCAATAGTTTGATAACACAGTTTACAGAAATAGACAAGCAGCATTATCTTTAGAGAATCCTGTGCAGCAAAAGACTCCATAAAGTGCTGGTGTCTTCCTTGAGAGCTAAGACTGGGATCCTGTAATGAAAATGAACAAGTCTGTTTCCAAGATTTTTGATGAAAATTTTGGGTTGGCTGCAGCTCATGCTTTGGAGATAGATCTTGAATAAGATTGCCAAAAGACTAAATAAGACTGTAAAGTATTTGTTCCATGTCTCTGCGTAGAGAGAGAGCTCTCAGGGAGAACTAAATTGTAGTTTGTCTTTCTATACTCCACTTCTGTTATTTATACTTTTCTGTGATGTGTTGACCCAGGCTGGAGACCAGATGCCCACCAAAACTGCTCAATCACTTGCCTCCTCAGCTGGGCAGGGGAGAGAAAATATAATGGGTTGAGATGAGGGCAGGGAGAGATCACTCAGCAATTACCGTCATGGGCAAAACAGACTCAACTTAGGAAAAAAAAAATTCAATTCAGTACCAATCAAATTAGAGTAGGTTAATAAGAAATAAAACCAAATCTTAAATCACGTTTCCCCATCCCTCCCTTCTTCCCAGGCCCAACTTCACTGATGATTTCTTTACCTCCTTTGTGGCAACAGCACAAGCATGATGGGTAATGGCGGATTGTTGTGGTCAGTTCATCACACATTCTCTGCTGCTCCTTCTTCCTCGTGGGGAGGATCGCCTCACACTCTTTCCCTGCTGCAGCATGGGGTCCTCCTCATGGGAGACAGTCCTCCATGAACTTCACCAAGAGTCCTTTCCATAGGCTGCAGTTCTGCACCAACTGCTCCAGTGTGTGATCTATAAAGATAAGGAAAGCAATTATACAATGATGAAAATAATTAAACTGTTACAATGTGTAAACTCAGATAATTTCTATTAGCTGATCATCTAACATCATCCTAACCCTGACATTTTGCTGTAAAATGTATTTATGATCATTGCAGTTTTGCTTGGCTGGGTTCTGGTGGAGACAGGGAAGGGGAAGGATTGCAAGGGTGGCTTCTGCAAGAAGCAGCCAGAAGCTCTCTGCAGGCCCCACAGAGCAAACACCAGCTGGCTTCAAGGCCAGAGTCATTGCTGACCAAGGCCAAGCCCAGCAGTGATAGTCAGAGTGGATCTGGGAATCACATTTAGGAAAAAAACCCCACAAGCAGCTGCTTTTTGCCACCAGAGAAAGGATTGAGAAGATGTAAGGAACTGTACAGACACCAAGGTCAGGGAAGAGGGGAGGAGGCGCTCCAGGTGCCGGAGAGAAAGATGCCCCCGCAAGCCCGAGGAGAAACCCATGGTAGAGCCGGTGTCCCCCCACAGCCCATGGAAAAGGCCGAGACCCCACCTGCAGCTCACGGAGAGGCCCCACGCTGAAGCAGTTGGAGACATACAGAAGATGCTGTGACCCACATTGGAGCAAGCCTCTGCCTGTACTTGCAGTCCATGGAGAGAGACAGAGACACAGAGATCAGAGACAGTGAGATCTGCGCAGGAGCAGGTTTGCTGGGGGGCTTGTGACTCGGTGGGGGACGAGGCAGGAGCAGTCTGGCTTGAGACTGAGACACATTCTGTGATTTATGACTGTACACCATAGCAGTGACCCATGCTGAGGCAGCTGGTGAAGAGCTGAAGCCCTGTGGGAAAGAATTCACGCTGGGCAAGTTCAGTGAGGACTGTCTCCTGTGGGTGGGAACCCACGCTGGAGCAGGGGAAGGCTGTGAAGAATGCCACCTTCCTGGCTAAGAAGAGCAACTGGTGTGGAACTGACTGAAACCCCCATACCCCCATTCCCAGCCTCTCCCTGTGCCACAGTGAGGGGAGAAGAATGGAGTGAAATCGTGACTAAAGTGCAGTCTGCTAAGATGGGAGGGGTGGGGGAAGGTGCTTCCGGTCGCACTTCTCATTACCCATCTCTGGTGTCACTGGGTGTGCAGTGCAGTGTCATAAATTAGAGAGTTTTCTTTCCTTTATTCTGTCTTGCCCATGATGTTAATTGTGGAATGTTCTCTCCCCATCCTTATCTCAACACCTAAGCTTCTCATTATACGTTTTCTCCCTTGTCCAGCTGAAAAGGTGAGTGATAGGGCAGCTTCGATGGGCATCTGACCTCCAGCCAGGGTCAAACCACTGGAATTATAATGATAATAATAATAACAAAAATTAGAGCTCATCTGAAAATGGTAACACAACCCTATCAAAGAGACAGCTAATTTGCATGGTCTTAAATAATTAGAAATTCAAATGATTGCAACATGATTATTAAAAAGGGACTACCATACTCAATATGTTTGACTAAGGGATTGAGAAAAACTTCAAATTTTGAAGGAAATAGGTCATTTTATTTTCAGCTTGTATGCTGTGTTTCTTCTGATAAATTTTGAATTACCAAGTCGAGAAACTTGACTTTGAAACATAACTGATTTGTTGAAAATACATAAAGGTAATACTGCCCAATTTCTCCTTTAGGAAAATAAATTATTGAGCTTTTATTTGATGTTTTTTAAATAAAACTTGAAACTTAGACAAGGGCTATCACACTCTTGTCTATCTTCTTTTCACTGCATGGGTTTTATAAATAATGTCACTTAATAGCCAACATTCATCTCTTTCTGGGGCAGAACATTGCATATCATTGATTTTCCAGCTGGAATCTATATCTGTATTACATGACACATGCTGAGACCTAGATATTGCTTAGTAACAATAGTCTCTGAATGGCACCATAATAGCAAATGAACTAGGGTGGGAGTGGAAGACTTTATACATGAATAGTGAGGAAAAATTTTAATCAAATTGTTTTGTATCTACAGTTATCTACTTCTGACCTCTTCTTTGGTGGCTTTGCTTCAGGAAACAAAATGTTAGAAGTTTTCTTTGTACCCCTACAAACTTCCTTCTAAAAACCATTTTCAGCTGTTTGTCTTTTCACAAGAAACCAGCTCAATGCCACAAACTAGACAGTAAAGGCTCACATCTCAAGGGTTTTGTTACACAGTTTTCAAAATAAAGCAATCATGTCACCACTCTTACTTAATGATCCTCTCTATCAAGAGAAATTAGGCTCTCTGCTTTCAACTTTTGAAATGGCAGCTCCCCTGTCCTTGGAAGGGGTTGTTTTCGGAGGAAAAAAAAAAAAAAAAAGAGACAAGATGGGACAAAGCAGTGAAGAATAAAGTTCTGTAGAGAATGTGCTCTTTTTCTAGCAAGACCTGTGGGGGTTGGTGTGTGGAGATGACCATTACAAATCCAGCCCAGTTTTGTTGCAGGTTGTTCTGACATCTCACTTTACATGTTGTCTATCAATTCACTCTTTTTATATACAGAATCAATTTAAAACACCAAATACCATCCAGAACTGGGGGTTGGAGACAGCTACAGTTGTTTACTATTTTCTATGGTGCACCACTTCCACACTCTGAACGTTTGCGTATTTTTCTTCAAACTACATCCTCCTTGGGATTAAAGATGGTACTTAGAAGACTTTAATGTCTCTGTTGCAAGGATGAAAATTACTTTTATATCACATGAGTACACACACTGTGATGAGGGTTAGCACGGTCCTCACTAAGGAGAGGTTCTACTATTTGCCATAAAATAGAGCTCTAAAACATTGTAAAACTGCTACCTGATGTAAACTTTTACTAATGCTGACCTTTTTTCTCTCTTATATCATTTATATAAAGGACAGACAACAATAATACTTGTTACTTATCCATTTAATTATTTGTATAGTTCTTTTCCATCCTCTGCCTTTTGGGATCACTTCAGATTGAAAAATCTCAGGTCATAAAGATAGATAGATAGATAGATAGATAGATAGATAGATAGATAGATAGATAGATAGATAGATAGATAGATAGATAGAGATAGAATCAAAAGTTATTATGTTGCTATTTAGACTGCAAGATTTAAAAAAACCCTAAACCTATTTAGATTGCTAGGTAATAAAAGCATATAGAAAATAATTGAAATACACTGACAATGTTTGAATATAACAGTTGTAATTAATATTTATGTTGAAAGAGCTTCTTCATAGTTTTCAAATTCGTCTCTGGTTTCATTCTTTGTCCAGTACCTCGTGTAGTGATGCAGTCCCAGCTAGCTGCTTATATTTCCTTAAACAAGCTCTAGATCAGAAGTCTGATCAGAACTTTCTGTTTTACATGCATCTGCAATTTTCATGACTGCCTCTTACTTTTCAGCTGCACTTTGGTACAAAGATTTAATTAAAGTAGTTAAATTAACAACAAATGTGACCTACTCAAGTACAAGCCAGCACTTTGAGTGTCCTTTGTAGAGGAACAGAAATTAAAACAATGTAAGTTTCTGTAATTTATTTCAATTACTTTGTGTACCAAGTTTATTTAATCACTGTTGTCTTGCACCTTTTGAATACCTAAAAACATGGGAATTCTCAACAGCTACCTGCTGCCTTTGCAAAAGATATTTTGGAGATGTGAAATTCATGCCTTTTTCAATTTTCCACTGACAATGTTCTCTACTGTTTCTTTCATTCCTGCTTTGTTGCATTAAATAATCCACGATGCTATGTTCTTAGATGAATTTTCAGCAACAGAGGCTGGAAACTCTACAGCTTATATATTGTCATAGCAAACTCATCAATATCAAGTGTGCTGCACAGAGAATGAAGTGTGACTTGCATAATTCCCTGTGAAAGCAAACTGCCAGGTTTTGATTGTTCCAATTACAAGACTCAACGTGTGAACTGTGGCTGACTATATCCTAAATTTTCACCTATTTTCTTCAACTATAGGATTATATTTGTAGAGAAGTGTGTGCATATTGAAAAGAGAAAAAGAAGCTGAGAATGTTTTTCCTTCTCAAAAATATAACTAGAATGAAATACATGGTAATTAATTAGTTTGTGCTGTCCATAATGTCATTTGATGAGTTCCTGTCTAATGGATTTTATTAAGTCAGCGCAACAGTTAAGATAAAATAGGATGTAAATTAAGGAATCAACTTATTTGATATTTTTCTTTCATCATACCTTCCTCTCCCTCCTCTCTGTTTTTCAGATGCACACTGTTAATTTTTTTCTTTAGTTAACTGTATGTTTATTCTGTTTCTAACTGCATAACAAATCCTTCTACTGTTCCGGTGTCTGGGTTCGGCTCTATTTCATGATTAATTTATTTCCTGGTTGTATTTTGTCATGACCAATCCCTCTAAAAAGTAAATTCAACATTAAAAAGTACATTGTATTACAAGTAAGTTTGGAAAGGACCTCTAAGTTCATTGACTCCCACTGACAACCAAAACCCACCATGTCCTGAAATGCCATGTCTACACATTTTATGACCACCTCCAGGGACTGTGACTCAACCACTTCCCTGGGCAGCCTGTTCCAGTGCTTAACCACTCTTTCAGTAAAGAATTTTTTCCTAACATCCAATCTCAACCTCCCCTGGTGCAAACTGAGGCCATTTCCTCATGTCCAGTCACTTGTTACCTAGAAGAAGAGACCAATGCCCACCTTTACTACAACCTCCTTCCAGGTAGTTGTAGAATGATAAGGTCTCCCCTCAGCCTCATTTTCTGCAGACAAAAGTACCCCACTTCCCTCAGCCACATCTCCTAAGGTGTTTCCTCCAGACTCTTCACCAGCTTTCTTACGCTTCTCTGCACACACTCCAGCAACCGAACTTCTGTGTCTTAGTGAGGAGCCCAGGACCGAACACAGTATTTGAGGTGTGACCTCGCCAGTGCTGAGTCCAGAGTGACGATCACTTCCCCAGTCCTGCTGGCCACACTACTGTTGATACAAGCCAGGATGCTGTTGGCCTTCTTAGCCACCTGAGCACACTGGCTCAGGTGTTCAGAACAACCAGTTCTCCCAGGTCCTTTTCTGTCAGGCAACTTTCCAGCCATTCTTCCCAAGCCTGCAGAGCTGCAGGAGGTTTTTGTGACTGAAGTGCAGGACGTGGTTCTTAGCTTTGTCAGTCTTGGCCCATCGACCCAGCCTGTCTACATCCCTCTGCAGGGCCTTCTTACCCTCCAGCAGATCAACAGTCCTGCCCAATGTGTTGTCGTTTGCGTATTACTGAGTGTGCACTCAGTCCTTTCATCCACATAATCGATAGATTGGCCCCAGTACTAAGCCCTGGGGAACACCACTTGTGACCAAACACTGACTGGTAACAAGTGGTGACTCAATTATAAAGATATAATAGAGAAGCCACAGTAGAAATAACGTGTCTGGGGGAGACAACATTATTTTGGCTCCAAAAGAATTAAAATCTATCTTTGATACATAAATCAAAAGAATAAATTTTATACAATCCATCCATCATAGTATTGCTAAGGAAAACCAGAAAAATTAACAGTGCAGTAAAGTAAACATTGTATGGTTGAGAATACCAAAACTCTGCTTTCACAAAGTTGAATGATATTCTTTGTTCTGGGACAAAACCACTCCTTCAGGAAAAGTACCTGTTTGCTTTACCATATGCCTTGAAGGTCTGGCAAAAGAAAGCGGTTGTGCTTTGGTCGACTGCAAATTAAAACATGTTTAAAATTGATTTATTGCTTTTTTTTTTTTCAAGGATCTGGTAAAGTACCTTAGTTGACATTTTACAGAAGAGAAACGGAGCAATTTCCGATAGAAGAAGGTCCGCATTGTATGGCCTTGAAAAGCCTCATGCAGCTTTGCACACATGCCTTTGCTGGGAATGATGAAGTTTTATAAACATATAATCTTAATTTTAAAAGGGCAAAAATATAATTTTCCTACTTGGTGCTGCCTGGCTGTGGTAAACAGATGAGCAATAGAATTTCCAACCTACTGTTATAGGTTGGATATAAAAAAGGTTGGTCTCCCCCATTTACCTTTGTCTGTTTAGCTTTTTTAATTGTTGTGTTCTATCTAAACTGAGTTCTTGCACACTGGCTTTCAGTTAAATGCAGTCTCAGCCAGAGAATTCTAAATGGCAGTACAATGTGCAGCTACCAAATGAAAGACGTAGAATAGATGACCGTGTCTAAACTAAAGGTAATGTTGTCTGTGCAGTCGTATCTTTTCACCTAACAGACCTATATAGGAGTAAGAAAAAATGGGAGAATTTTGGTGCAAGGTAAGTTAAAAAAAATTTGTGTGATGTCTTTAGGGGTTTTTGAGAGCATATACATAAACAAAACTGTCCTTCAGCCAGGGACCGCAGACTTGTTAATGATGCACTGTCCATATTTTAAGATAGGTAATGGACCAAAACAAAGAAGACTATCTCTAACTTTCTGTAGGCACCCTTCAGGTATTGTGAGGCTGCTGTAAGATCTCACCAGAGCCTTCTCTTCTCCAGGCTGAACAAGCCCAACTATCTCTGCCTGTCTTCATAGGAGAGGTGTTAAATTCCTCTGATGATCTTTGTGGCCCTCCTCTGGACTTGCTCCAACAGCTCCGTGTCTTTCTGATACTGAGGACACCAGAACTGGACACAGTACTCCAGGTGAGGTCTCACCTGAGAAGGATCACGCCCCTTGACCTCCTGGACATGCTTCTTTTGATGCAGAGTAGGATGCAGTTGGCTTTCCGGGCTGCAGGTGTGCATTGCTGGTTCATGTTGAGCTGCTTCTCCACCAACAGCCCCACATGTTCTTTTCCTCAGGGCTGCTCTCAATTCAATCTCTTCCTGACCCATTTTTGGTCTTGGGACAGAGGCAACTCATCTGCAGAAGTTTGCACTTGGCCTTGTTGGACTTCATGTGCCTACCACTCAAGTCTGTCACAGTCGCTTTGGGTGAAACCCCGTCCCTCCAGCGTGTTGCTGGCGCCACAGAGCTTGATGCTGGCAAACTTGCAAAGTCCCACTGTCCATGTCATTGACAAAGATGTTAAACAGTGCTGATTCCAATACCAAACCTGAGAAACGCCATTCATTCCTGATCTCTTCTCAGCAGTCTTGTCCAAACATTGAATCTTACTCAGTCTGAAAAGGCTGAAGGAGACATGAAAGGTACAGGTGTGTTGCTGGGGTTGTTTTAGTGTGCTTAACATCCTCTCCAAGAAAAGGAGTAGGCAAGAGCGAAGTAAGGCATACTGCTGTAGTGACTCTTGAGGCATCCTAGAATGAAGAACAATTTGCTTACACACTTACAATTCCAATATGTTGCTGTGTACCCAAGGTTGTACTTCAAGGGTACTGGCAAGTATTTGAAGCATTAGCTCTCCTTTCTGCCTTTTTCTGTCCACGACTTACCCTGTTCCATGGCCCCTGCCCCAATCCTTCTGGGGCTTTAAAAAAGTTATGTTACAAAAGTATATTCAGGGGAAGTGACCAAGGGAAGGAAGTCTGCAGTTTCCTTTATTTGGGGTGGAGGGGTAAGTTCTGGGTGTTACAACTCAGGTAAAAAGTTTGGGTGTTACAATTCAGAGGAATAGCTAATAAAAACTTGCTTCCACAAATCTCAGCAAAACAATGGTTTTGTGTTATTCCCTGTATAGCAGTCTATCAGAGATGTCCAGCATTATTAAAAAAACAAAACTACTTCTGATGTAAGAATTCCTTTCTGGGTGCTATAGAAACAAAAGTACATTCAAGACATCACCAAGGCAACACAGAAATAACACTGTAAGCATCCTTTCATTAGGGGTGTGAGAAACTCTGAAATTATGGACTGGAGAGTAGCAGGGGCAGATGTGTTTGTAGAATTGTGGTTTTTAGTTGGTGGTCAGAGTTTACAAGGTTGCTGCATGGGATGGTTATATAGGAAAGACTTCAATTTGTTTTCTGGGTTATTGAAGAGGAGCAGGGAAGGACAAAGACTCAAACAACAGTATTTCTAACCACTTGTCTCATTCATGAAGTACTAAAAAGTGCGTTTTTTCAATGTATCAGAACAAAATCTAGAAAGCTGTGTCTTCAACAAAACCAGCAAAGGTAAGCTAACGTGGCTTAGTACCATATTTGATAAGCAGAACCATAGGGGGAAGTGTTTTTAAAGTTGGGACTTCTTATTGGATCACAAAAATAAACTGCGAAAAATGTTGATTATACAAAAACCCAACAATATAAATAATAAACAATTCCTTTATAAACTCAGTGTATCTGGTAGTTGAGGTTGTTCACTGACATTCTTCTGCTAACTAAAAAAGTGAATTTTTTTCTCTTGTTGTGTAATGCTTTTTAGTCAACTTTTCCTCAACATTTTTAACTATGCAAAAATAAACACATGAGGCTTTTTAAAAGTTTATTTTCTGGAAGCTTGCATAGTATTGCTAAAGTCTTAAATCTTGGAAAAGCAAAGTATTTCTGTTTCTGGGACTGAGTTTGTATGGACAGAGATAAGCACTTTATCTTGAGCTCTGCAGTAAGGCACTACAAATTTGTGTCTAGATCTTGCATATTTTTATCTCTCAAATCTACCCAAATGCCTAGCAATCCACCTCATCCCCCTCCTTTCTCCACAGCTCATTGCTGGGATTTTTAAATGTGTTTTAAACAACAAATTTGTGCTACAAAACATTTATTATTTTATTGCATATAATGGGTTTAATGTAAAATGGATTATATTTGTAAACACTCTTATTTATTGGCTGTGAGAAATGGCAAGTTAATTGCTTGATTCTCAGGTGAACACAGTATTATTAGATGTTCCTGTACATGTACTGAATTGTAGGCACTTGTTATGTCTCTACAGCACTCTACGTAGTGCCAGAAATCTGCTCCCCTATGCTCATTCAGTGTTCCTGGAGACTCAGAGCTCAAGCACTAAACGTGTGTTTTAAGAACTACAGAGAATTTAGTAAGTGGACACAAGGAGTGTACATTCTAGTGAAGTTCAACTGCAGGCATGGCATACATATGCCTATAGTTACAATTTTTTATTCATGTTGTATTTTTACAATACCAACCACAGAAGCTCATATTATTCAACCTAATAGTGTTCAAAGATCTGTGTATGATCAGTAGGATTTGTGGCATAACGAAGTATGGAAAGCAGTGAGGGAAATGTCCAGGAATAGAAGTAATTCCACAATTTAGATGAAGAGACTTATCCTTTATCATCAAAACAACATTTTTTCTACACGTTATTTTAGGAGAAAACAAATCAATCAGTTCAATTTTTATGAAAGGAAAGTCTTATGGGAACTTTGGTGAGTATACTATGTTTGCTGCTTTCAAACAACGGGATACTGAATTTAAACATGTACAAAATGGGTAATTATGATCCCAGAATTCAGGCCTTTTTATCTTCTTTTTTAAACAGAAGAATCTAGAGTAATGGGAGTGACAGTATGACCCAAATTCTGTCCTCTTCGGAGCAACTTTTACATTTGAAAGTTTTTCAATATTTGCAGAAAGGAATCTCTTTTGGAAGTTATTTGGAAATTTGTTTTTGGAGCAGGTCTTCTTTGTGTCCCACACTTTTGCATGTCTTAGGATAAATTGTAGATATGCCACTGCCAAACTCAGCACATGCTGGAACTCTCCCTGCTTGACCAGCATTTATTAAAGGTGACAGGTAATGCAATCTGAAAATAATGGAGGCCTTACGTTAACATAGGATGGCACTTCAACTGCCATGCAAAGGAAAACTGTTAGTACTTAGCTGTGTTTTCTTTTTCATTGTTTAATTATTTAATTAATATGAACTTTGGAAGGTGTTGAAAAATTTCCCTTTTTCACTGTAACATGGTGAAAAGGACATTTCAACTTCCTTCCCTTTTCATTAAGGCTCAGATGTATAAAATAACTGGAAACAGTCTGGAAATCAGAAGTTGCTTCTAAATAAGCCATTAAATAAAAAAGTGGTATGCGTGTGTGTTTATAGAAGTCTTGAAAATTATAGAAAAGAATATTCACTAGTTCAGTGGTACAACTGCAGTTGTCTCTTAGTAACTGCAGCGATGTTTACATTTTATAAACCCCACAGTAGGGTGAATAGATGGGGCTACCAGTATCTCCCATTTCACTGCTGGGATGGAAAGCATAAGGATGCTATTTTTCGTGTCCAAAATGGACAGTTTGTAACTCTTGAACCTCATGTAGTTTTCAAAAATCTTACTAAAAAGCCAAGTTTAATTTGTAGTTTGATTCTGACAATTTATTCACTGATGCTAAATCACTCATCAAACAACACGGATTTAAGCCTCCTGCATGCACTGCAGTTGATTATGTACTTTTGCTATAATACCTTTATTATACAAATAATATTATGAGATAGCTTAATTTAATAGGAATTTGCTTTAGTTAACACTTCAGTATTCCTCTTCTGCCTCACAGATGTGAATCTGTACAGAAAACTTCCCTAGGAAGTCTATTATTACAGTTCACATTTTGGATTTTAAAGTCCATTGACATACCTTTCAATCAAATGCACGCTTTGGAAAAGTGGCCATAGTCCAACTAAAACTGCATTATTATTCTTTAATTCAGTATATGCTTAGCCCAGCCAGTGGTATTTAGTTAAATATTTCATTTACAGCTGTCAGATAGCTGAGGCCTTTTTGTCTAACTGAAATCTGAGAATGACTTGGTTTAAATCCTCACTACTTGGATGTTGTGAGGAAAAAGATCTGTGCTCTTGGACTGCCTTTTCCACATTAAAATCAAGAGGTTATAATGGATTAAGAACACTATAGTGAGTGACAAAAATGGAAAATATAAGTGTATAATATATTTACTCTATATAATGTTGATGGTAAATGTATAGTGCAACTTGAAACCAAACGATATTTCAATTTACTCAGAGTAGAAAATGTTTGTTGTAGAGATGTACAACTATCAAATGTACAGATGACATAAAACAGCCTACAAAGCAATATCTAAACTGAGTTCATGTGCAATGCATGTATTAGTAATTAGAGGTGAGCTGCATTTCCAAGGAACTATTATTAAAATTTCTTGTGTTTGAGATAAACCTAGGAATTTTCAAGTTATCTTGTATTCAAACTTGCAGAAATAGGGAAGGTACGTAGTAGTATCATGCAAAGAATGCTATGATCTACTGCTGGCATCCATAACAAAATCAGTGAAAAAACATACATACAGATTTTTAAAGTAAGTTGAATCTAAAGTATGCGTAAAGGTCATAAAATATCTGAATCCGAAAGATGTGCCTTGATTAATGCTTTTATTGCAATAAAAATTTAAGGTTTCAGCTAAAAAAGAAAATTTAAAATGATGAAGAATATTGTTGAGTAGTAAAAAAATCCAGAAAACTAAATTTTAAATGGCACATGAATAAAATTACAACAGAATAAATTATGAAATTTTTGTGTATAAAAAGGCAGAAACTACCCTTATGTTTCTATCATATTCTGCTTCCTTGTCATGCCTGACAAATGGATCTCTCTGATGTGCATTATTTGTTCTAAAAATAAATAAATAGAATCATAGAATCATTTTGGTAAGAAAAGACCTTTAAGAGCATTGAGTCCAGTCGTTAACTTAGCACTGCCAAGACTAACCACTAAACCACATCCCCAAGCACCACTTCTACACATTTTATGACCACCTCCAGGGATTGTGACTCAACCACTTCCCTGGGCAGCCTGTTCCAGTGCTTAACCACGCTTTCAGTAAAGAATTTTTTCCTAACATCCAATCTCAACCTCCCCTGGTGCAAACTGAGGCCATTTCCTCATGTCCAGTCACTTGTTACCTAGAAGAAGAGACCAATGCCCACCTTTACTACAACCTCCTTCCAGGTAGTTGTAGAATGATAAGGTCTCCCCTCAGCCTCATTTTCTGCAGACAAAAGTACCCCACTTCCCTCAGCCACATCTCCTAAGGTGTTTCCTCCAGACTCTTCACCAGCTTTCTTACGCTTCTCTGCACACACTCCAGCAACCGAACTTCTGTGTCTTAGTGAGGAGCCCAGGACCGAACACAGTATTTGAGGTGTGACCTCGCCAGTGCTGAGTCCAGAGTGACGATCACTTCCCCAGTCCTGCTGGCCACACTACTGTTGATACAAGCCAGGATGCTGTTGGCCTTCTTAGCCACCTGAGCACACTGGCTCAGGTGTTCAGAACAACCAGTTCTCCCAGGTCCTTTTCTGTCAGGCAACTTTCCAGCCATTCTTCCCAAGCCTGCAGAGCTGCAGGAGGTTTTTGTGACTGAAGTGCAGGACGTGGTTCTTAGCTTTGTCAGTCTTGGCCCATCGACCCAGCCTGTCTACATCCCTCTGCAGGGCCTTCTTACCCTCCAGCAGATCAACAGTCCTGCCCAATGTGTTGTCGTTTGCGTATTACTGAGTGTGCACACAATTCCCCTTCCAGATTAGAGAGAAGTGTCCCCAGTACTATGCCCTGGGAAACACTATTTGCGATGAGCTACCAATTGGATTATACTCTGGTCACAGCTCTCTGTGCTTACCTTCCAGCCAATCCTTTATGCTGTGAAGAGTAGACATGCCTAAGCCTTGAGCAACAACATCCAGTAGGATGTTGTGTCAAAGGCTTTACTTCCACTTACGAAACACAGACAGCCTATCCCTCGTACACTAGGCAGGTCACTTTGTGTGGTGGTCTGACCCTGGCTGGAGGCCAAAGCTACTCTGTCACTCACCTTTTCAGCTGGACAAGGGAGAAAATACATACTGAGAGGCTTAGGAGTCACAATAAGGACAGGGAGAGATCACTCTGCAGTTTGTGTTACAGGCAAAACAGACTCAACACAGAATAAAGGAAAGAAATCTTTCTAATTTGTGATACTGCACTGCACACAGCATGCAAAACTACCAGCTTGTCTTTAGTCAAGCTGGACCTGCCTTTCATGAACCCATACTGGCTGTGCATGATCACCTGGTTATCCTGTATATACTACAAGATGGCACTCAAGATGTTCTGCTCCTTAAATAAAAGTTAGTTTTGATTTTTGTGTCTGAAAGTTTGTCTCTTATGAATTATTGCTGGTTTTGAAAAGGCTATTTCTGCTTTCCTGTCATTTAGGATTTTGGCAGTATAGTGTCTGACAGTTGACTCCACAGGTTTTAAAGAAGCAAAAAATACAAAAATGAAGTTAAAAAGAAAATACTATTAAGATACATCACAGTTTTGCAATGGATTGCTCTGATTAAGCTGATCTCTTTCTTCCCTAATTCATTTTCTAGATAAGAAAATGCAATACATTTAATCTAGTAAGGGTTTACTGAAATATTTGAAATGACATCCCATATGTGTTGATTAGTTAATGTGGAGATGGCGGTGATCAATTTAAGAGCTGTAAATTGGGCAAAGAATTCTCTAAAGGACAGGCAGCAGTTTCTGTAGGAGTGATATCTATAAGAATGGTGGGAGGTTACACAAAGATTTCCTTTGTGGTTTTGTTGACCTGATTTATTTTAAGTTGTGAGGCATCATTGATAAACGGAAGACTATGTTTCCTAAGAAGATGTTAGTGGTCTTGTAGACTGCCTGAAATAGGAGGAAATTTAATAATGTGAAATAAAAAGTCACGCACATTTTGGGACTTAATGCCAAATATTTTATCTGTAAGTTGGAGGTTTATGAACTTCAAAGTACAAAAGACAAGACAGACTTTAGTAGGCCACTTACAGTTAATAGACATTGCTGTGAAAAACAAAAATAAGATTCTAGAGTGCCTAAGGCAAACTTTTTGCACTATTGAAACGAATACTGCTGTCCTTTATAATGGGAAACCATCAAGTTGGAAATTTTTTCTTTATATATATGCATATATATATAGAGAGTACATATATGTACATATACATATATATAGAGAGAGTATATATATATATATGTATATATGTATACTCTCTCTATATATATAGTATATGTTCCTCAGTACTTAGGTTTCAGAAACCTTTTTTCCATACTGGGAGAAGTATGGTGTGGAACAGTATTTTGATGTGATGCTGCTGCATCTTCTTAATAATGAGGTTGAAAGTGAAAGCAAGGGAGAAATAAAGTTTGCAAACCAGGAAGGATTAAGATCTTGATTAAATTAAAGGAAGTGTCAGAATAAAAATAAAAAGAATGGAGGGGCAGGAATAAATTTATGCTGAATATAAGATGGCTGTCAGGGAAACGATGTTTCAGAGGTGACTTCCAACCTGATGGCTAAGAACAGTTGGCTTGGATAACTTTGTTAGAGGAATTACATGGCTGTAGTGGTAGTAGAAGCTTTAATTTGGTCATGGAGCAAGACTAACAGAATGCTTAACAATAAGAAAAATGAAGGGCTTTTTCTAGTTTGTTGTCCTGTTACTGGATTTACCGTTAGGCCTTCCAGATGTGTAGAAGTTACAATTCATATGGTTCTTAATGAATTTAATTTGTCAACCTATATGCTATTTAAGCATAAATTTCTGAATTTATATAAATAATGAAATTTTGCTTATGGCTCCCATAAACAAAGAAGTAATGACAGAAGAACTTTAAGGTATCAAAGTAGAGTTGCTTGGGATACAGTTGCTTTTGGGATGCTAAGTCGGTCACTGATAGTGATACCAGAGGTATTCTGTTCAGAAGCCCAGCTTGGGACCTCCTGTTTCCCCCTGACTGAGGAAAATATATTATGTTAAGGTGGTATTGGATTAATTTTTGCCTGCTCATTCATTAAATAGTGTGGAGAAAACTGTATTGGCCAGCTGTAGTTGCTTTTATATCATTCTGTGCAACTCTACTATCAACCCTTTGAGAAGAGTGTATCTTGAAATTAGAAACTGGAAACTAGAACAACAACATAATATTGTTTCTTTCTTCTGAAAAAAAATCTTAAAATGATAAACTAAGAATGAGGGGAGTGAAAACGTGTATATGTATTGTTTCTTAGGATATTCAGTTCTGCTTGAAGTGAAATTTGGTGATTTACCTTTGGAAATCTGGACTTGACTCCACTTATATGATTTACTTCCTCTGATGGGGTTTGTGTTTTCTTTTACAATGCAACTCCTTTCAGTAGTCTTGGGCCTGAAGTGATGCAATGATTGATGTAATGGAAAAGTCTGTGGAGTTCTTAGACTGCATTGGCAGTAGTGTGCAAAGTTGGTTTGGACAACATCTTTGGTAAAATTAGAAGATATGGCTTTTCCCTATTTCAGAAGAGACATTATGTACATACCTTTCAATCAAGTGAAAACAGGGCAGTGCAATAACATCTTTCTCTTTGGGGGACGAAATTTACTTTGTAATGTGTTTTTGCTTCTGGCAGATATCTCATGTTTCTGTCTACTGAGTTATTTAACTTTTTTCACCACTCAGGATAAAAATAAGAAGAAAAACTCCACCCCTCAAAAATCTCCAAACCAAGCACACACCCCCCAAGTTATACAGATACAGCTTTGGTTCTGGCCTGAGTAATTTTGTTTCTTTTCTCTTAATCTTTGAACCTCCCTTTCCTTACACATTCCATGTAACTTTTAAAATTCCTTTCATTTGGTAAAAATAAAATGTTAAGGGAAACATAATCACATCCCAATTTACAATTAATTCAGGTAGCTTTTATGGTCCTAAGATTCCAAATGGCCAGCTCAGTAAATATAACTACTGTGGAAATTACATATCATTCATGGACACTACAAAAATAATGGTTTCTCCCTAGCCACAAAGGATTTGTCTTTCCTTGTGTCTGTACTACTTTCTTGCTTCAAATATCACCTTTGATTAGGTCTTCAGGATTTATTGTCTAAAACAGGCTACTCAGAGAAGTGGTGGATGCCTCTTCCCTGGAGGTGTTCAAGGCCAAGTTGGATGGGGCCCTGGGCAACCTTGTGTAGATCCAGACCTGGAGGCTGGTGGTCCTGCCTGTGGCAGGGGTTTGGAACTCTATGATCCTTGGGGTCACTTCCAACCCAGACCATTCTATGATTCTATAATTCCATGGCATCTATTATAAAAGCATATGATACATGATTATTTTGGCTCTGAGTTTTTATTTAAAATATTTTAATGTACAGTTTTTGATTTCAAGATCTGTTTCTTGTTAATAAGTCATGCAAACACCAAAATGTCTTTGAGATGGAGAATTATGGTCTCCATTTTTTTTTGGTTTTGTTCTGGTGTTGATTTTATTGGTTTTGTTGTTGTTTGGGGGATTTATGTTTTTCCCCTCTCTCTTCCCAAGTGAAATGGCTTAAATTACATAAGTTTATACTCTGGAGTCAGCTGATGCAAAATATGAGACAGGACATTTGGGATAATTTTTAATGATCAGCAAAATATTCTAGGGAGAAAGTTAGTACCGAGTGATACACTGCTGCAGACAGTCATGAAGTGCATTGCTGGAGGTACTCGAGCAAGATTTTAGGGGCCTTTTCATTGTAGCAAGTAACATTAATCCCTAGTTTTCAAGAGTACTAAATTCATCTTTCATAACAGCATGAGAGCTAGCACTCATGAAAGATCTTTCTTGCCATCAGAACCATTATTTGTAATGCCTCATGGGCCTTGATGGTATTTTGGACAAATCTTAGCTTGCCTGCGTAGCTGATGTTTGGGTCTCTAACCAGCATTGGGTGAGTTTATCAGAAGTAGCTTGTAGAGTCATAATATTTAAAACTGTGAAGAACTGATACAAATTGTGCAAATAAGTTCTGGGTAGAGAACTTAGTTCCATAGAACTAGAAGGAGAAAAACTGATCTGAAAAATCAGAATCTGTGTTTTCCATTAATGGCGTATATGTATTATCAGAAACTGGCCATTGAAAGAGCATTAATATAAAAATAGATGTGTCAGGTGAGAACAAGTATTCTCAAAATATCTATAGCTATATAGTTAAATATCATGGCTCAGTGGATTACTCTTCTGTGAATGGGTATGCCAAATCTTTCCCTAAACCAAAATAAAATTCATAATTTGCAGGAGTCTCAGCAAGAGTTCTAAAACTCAGCCAGCTCTATGGAGACTCTTTTTCCATGGTCCTTTTTGAACCTAACTCCCGCCATCTTCTTTTAATAATTCCTCCCTGAAATGTTGATATTTATTTTGGAGACTAAAGATATTGGTAAATAGAGTGAGTTCAGATGCTTTTGATGGAAAGAATGGAGGTTTTGACTGGATATAAAGAAAAGAATTTTCACTGATGACCAATTTAGTATTGGCAAGTGTCACAGAGATTGTTCACTCTCCATCTTTGGAGGGTGACCCAACAAAACTGTACTGGCCAAAGCTCTGACCATGTTATTCTGAATTCAGTAATGACCCATCTTTGAAAGGCTGGAACAATCTCTGAAGCTGAAATGATTCTTGGGTGAGTCTAAACTATCTCATCATGTGGCTTCTGAATGAGGTTATTATTAATATTTTACTTAGCAATGCTTTGCAAAGCAGCTTTTCCATACGTTTAATCACCCTTATTACAGACATCTGAACTTCTCTGAAGTCTATAAAGTGAAGAACTGCAGCCCATGGTAAGGACTCAGGTCAGAGAAGTTGGTGGAGGACTTTCTTCCCTGGAAGGGCCCCACATGGAGCAAGGGAAGACTGTGAGGAGTCCTCCTCCTGCAAAGGAAGGACTGGCAGATACAGTATGTGATGAACTGATCACAGCTCAATTGCCTTTTCCCCGGCACCACTTGGGAGGGAGGAGGTGGAGATAGTGGGAGTGAAATTAAGCCCAGAAAGAACGGAGAGATGGGAGAAAGGTGTTTTAAGAATTGGGTTTATATCTCATTACTCTACTCTAATTTGATTGGTACTAAATCAGATTTTTTATTAGTAAGTTGAGTCTGGTTTGCCCATGACAGTAATTGGTGAATGATCTCTCCCTGTCCTTATCTCAACCCATGACTGTCACATTGTACTTCCTGCCCTGTCCAGTGGAGGAGGGGAGTGACAGAGCAGCTTTGGTGGGCACCTGACATTCAGCACAAAGCTTATTAGACAAGTGCGAACCATGAGACTCCCTTCAAAGAATTTAGATTTGTGTAGCAAGATTTCCTTTTGGAAAAGCTTAAATAACTGTTTTCAAGAACAAACTTCTGAAGTTACCAATTTTGAAATTTTAATTTCACTTTACATTGTGTCTAGAATTTGTTTAATGTGATTTTTCACTTTTGACTGACAGATGTTACATGTTCTATTGATTTTCCTCTTATATATCATGCAATCTGACAAACAAGCAAAGGCTAAAAGGAGATTAAGATTTCAAAATTAATACCCCAACCTACAAAGAACTAAGTGATGCAGAAGGGCTTTTTGTCCTCAGATCAGACAGATGTATGAAATTCTGTGGGACTGTGCTGTAAGAAGACAAATACATTCTTTGCTTAGCGTTAGTAATACATTAAGAACAAAACCTGTACACTTTAGCATGGTAATGGTGCCTTGGAGGAACATCCTTTTTATTTAATTCCTGTTTATTTTTAAAATCAAGACTTCAATTCAGATTTAAAATTTTTTAAGACACTTTCCTTGTCAATTTCAATAGATTATTCTGTGTACTCTGTAGAGAAGATGTTTCAACACATGTCTTCAAGGTCCTTGTACTCAATCTGACTCTGATGCCAGTTCTAACCCTTAACATATCTTCTGGCTGTGGATTTTAGATGCTTTGATTTTACTATTATTGCAGTCGATCATGAGAGGATTAGGAGAATTTGAATGCAGTCAAAGAGAAATAGAAGTTTATTAAAGTAATAAGAACAGCATAATCTGGAGTAAATGTAATTTAAAAATAAACTTCTGATTTTATTTTTTGTATTTTAAGTCCAGAAGGACTATATGGAGCATAATGTAAAACTAAATTCCAGTAAATTGCAAAGTTTTTGCTGGTTGGAATAAATACATTTGTTTACTGTTAAGTGCTACCATTGAGTGTTTACCATTAAGTGTCAGACTGACCTCTGAGTTGGGGAAGGTGATGGAACAAATCATCTTGAATACCGTCATATAACGCATGCAGGACACTCAGGTGATCAAGCCCAGTCAGCATGGGCTTATAAAAGTCAGATCATGCTTGACCAGCCTGATCTATGACAAGGTGACCTGCTTAGTGGATGAGGGTAGGGCTGTGGATATTGTCTACCTGGGCTTCAGTGAAGCCTTTCACACTATTCCCCACAGCATCCTCCTGGAGAAACTAGCTTCTCATGGATTAGATAGGTGTACTTTTCATTGGGTTAAAATCTGGCTGGACAGCCAGGCCCAGAGAGTTGTGGTGAATGGAGCTAATTCCAGCTGGTGGCAGGTCACAAGTGGTGTTCCACAGGCTCAGTGCTGGCGCCAGTCCTCTTTAAAATCTTTATTAATGATCTGGACAAGGGGATTGAGTGCACCTTCAGTAAGTTTATAGATGACACCGAATTGTGTGGGAGTGTCGATCTATTGGAAGCAGGAAGGCTCTGCAGAGAGACCTGGACAGGCTGTATTGATGGGCTGTCGTGGTTTTACCCTGGCTGAGAGCTGAGATCCATGCAGCTGCCTGCTCTTTAAAGGAAAAGAGCAGGGGGAGGGATTGGAGGGGGGTGGGGTGGGGGGGGGTGGGGGGTGGGGGGGAGGGTCGTGCGAGGCAAAGGAAGGGAAAAGGAAGGGGCAAATAACAACCCCAAAGCCAAGAAACCAAAAGCCCGTGGGTTGGGATAAGGATAGTTTACTAAAATAGCAGAAAGATAAAATATAACAATGCTTCAGAGCAAAAAATCTATGAAACTGTTGATACACAATGCAGTTTCTCACCGAACCCACAACTCAGGCCGAGCCACCCAGAGCCGTCCCGGAACCCGACCGTCCCCCAAAAACTGCGTGTCCTGGAGCCGCCCCTGCTCCTCTTACCATCAGCCCCCCTTTATATACTGAGCATGATGTAATTGGCATGCTCAGTATATAATACTATCTTTGGCCAGTTTGGGTCAACTGTCCTGGCTTCGCCCCTCCTTTCTCATGAAGAGCTGAGAAAGTCCTTGACTGTCTGACAGCAACTAAAAACATCAGGGTGTTATCAGCACTGCTCCCATTTTAACACCCAAACACAGCATTCCATCCGCTGCTACAGAAGAAGTTAACTCCATCCTGACCGAAACCAGGACATGGGCAGAGGCCAATTTTATGGGGTTCAACAAGGCCAAGTGCTGGGTCAACACGGCCAAGTTACTTTGGTCACAGTAACCCCCGGCAACACTACAGGCTTGGGACAGAGTGGCTGGAGACCTCCCTGGAGAAGAACCTGGGGGTGTTATTGGACAACTGGCTGAACATAAGCTGGCAGTGTGCCCAGGTGGCCAATAAGGCCAAGAGCATCCTGGTCTGTATGAGGAATAGTGTGACTAGCAGGAGTAGGGAAGTGATTGATCCATTATACTCTGGTAAAGCCGTACCTATTGAGATGCTAGAGTGTGTCCAGAGAAGGGCAATGAAGCTGGTGAAGGGTTTGGAGCACAAGTCCTATGAGGATTGGCTGAGGGAATGGGACCTTTTTAGTCTTAAGAAAATGAGGCTGAGGGGAGACCTTATTGCTCGCTGCAACTACATTCAAGGAGGGTGTAAAGGGGTGGGAGTAGGTCTTGTCTCTCATATAACAAGCAAGAGGACGAGAGAAAATGGTTTCAAATTGCATCTGGGGAGATTTAGGGATTTTTTAGGAGATTTATTGAAAGGGTAGTCAAATATTGGAACATGCTGCCCAGGGAAATGGTGGAGTCACAATCCCTGGAGATATTTAAAAGGCATGTAGATGTTGTGCTTGAGGACATGGTCTAGAGGTGTACTAGGTAGGGTTAGGCTGTGGCTGGACTCAATGATTTTAAAGGTATATTCCAACTTTAGTGATTCTATGATTCTATGCTTCCATAATACTAATTATTAAGATAATGTTATTGTACAGAATATGAAAATGGAATGCATCTGTAGTTGTGCTAAATTATGTTTAGAATTATTAAAAATGCTAACAATATACATTGTCCACAGTGTGCAAAAGATATAATTTTTTTCTTTTTAATAAAGAGCATTTCTCCAATGGTAAGACTATTAAATAACAAAATTAAGTTATAGAGTAAATAAGAGATGTGTGCTTATTGAAAATTGATTCCTTCAGAACTGTCTTGAGTGTCATGACATACAAAACCAAACTAAATTCCTTGCTGAAATGTTTGCAATAGGCTGAAGACCATGCTTGTAACCTGTTACACTGTAAATCCCCATAATATGGAATATTGTAGTTAAAATCCCCCAAATTTTAAAGTTACTCCTGTAAAAGAGGATAGCCACAAACAAGCATAGTTAATTCACAAGATGAAATCACAAGAATGCATAGATTATTTGCCATATTTTTGACTGAGAAATCCTCTTGGATATGTGATACATTACATGCAGAGAAGCCATGGCCCTCTCCTAATATTGGCAGGAAATCATTTAAATGATTCAAAATAAATTTTGTCCCTATGTCATTTACACTGTAGTGCATGACTGTAAACCAAACTTTTTGTTAAAACAATTCCTTAAGTATTCATAAACACTGACTCTGTATGCTGGTATTTCCGTCATGTAGGTAATTAATTGCAGCAAGGTTCTAAAAGGACCTGCCAATCAAATCTCTCATGTATTCTGTTCTTCCTGGCAAATATATACAGAAACTGAGAAATTGTAACTGCTAGTAACATGTTTCTCTTACTTTTGCCCTTCTGCCTTCAAAACATCAGGTGAGTTCAATTAATTTCTGTTTTATAGAAACAATTCATTTAGAATTAATATTTGGTTAAAAATCTGACTAGGATAACAGGAATGGAACTTTTGGAATAGTAGGAACAGGTGATATTCTACAGGTTTTACCAGGGTCAACAGCCTTTCCGTGACATTGTGGATGTGAACTCTCTGCAGGCGGTGAACTTCACTAGAGATATTGTCTGGGCAACAAATGGTCGCTTCAATGGGAGGGCATTAAATGACGTGTGTCATTTTGTACTGTTACAGAGTATATATTGGAGTTCTGGATCTGAGGTTAATTACTCAGTGTAGAGACTTAGGAACTAATCAATTGGCTTACTGGGCTTATTCGTCAGCTATTAATTGCAAATTAATAAATGACTTGTTAGGTCCTACAGTTCAGTTTTGGAGATACGATTTAACTCTGGTGTGGTATCACCAGAATTTAGTTTAAAATGTGTTAATGGCATGAAGCTTTTCTTTGACTAAAAAAGGAAGAATCATCCCCCTTCCCCTGAAGTGCCCCTTTGTAACAGGTATGATGTCCTCAGACTAGTGAATGAGTAAACAGCAAGTACCAGACAAGACCCAGGAAAGGCCATCCATGCAAAGCTGGTCTAGCCTCTCACCAATGTTAGAACCAGTGCCACCAGAAAAGTACATTGCGTGTTAGTAATTAGAGAGGCACTGAAGTGCAAAGAGCAAATGAGAGCTGGCAGATATTTAAAGGTAATTTTCTTAGAGTGGGTGAGTACTCAATCCCAATGTGCAAGAAGTCAGACAGAGGAGGCAGATGACCAGCTTGGCTAAGTCATGACCTCTTAGCCAAACTAAAACACAAATCCAAAATGCATAGGTAGTGGAGGCAGGGATATACATCCTGGGGAGATTATAGAGATATGGACCGAGAGTACAGGGAGGGGGGATCAGGAAAGCAAAGGCACAGCTAGAGCTTAACTCAGCTTGGGACATGAAAAATAACAAGAGTTTAATCAGAAATAAAAGAAGATTAAAGAAACTCTTCACCCCCTGATGAGCAAACTGGGACACCTGGATACAACAAAAATGGAGAAGGCTCAGGTGTTCAACAACTTTTTTGCCTTGGTCTTCACAAGCAAGTGCCCTAGCCATGCTGCACAGTCCACAGAATTCCAAGGCAGGGAGTGGGACTGTAGGAGAAAATCAGATTTGAGACCACTGAAGGAAACTAAAGGTGCACAAGTCCATGGGACATGATAAAATGCATCCTCAGGTCCAGAGGGAGCTGGCAGATAAGTTACTAAACCACTTTCTGTCATATTTTCAAAACTGTGGCAGTCTGTATAAGTTCCCACTGACTGGAAAAGGGGAAACATAACCTCCATTTTAAAAGATACTTAATTGCTTGGCTTTTTTGATTGCAGCCCATGTTTCACATTCATGGGTAACCTGTGAAATAGTATTCAGTCAGGTCCACCCATTGATCACAAGCCTATCTATATGTTGCATCTCTTCCTTGATGGCTGGAGGTATCATGGGCCCACTGTGCTCTAAATAATTCACCTTTATGTTGCCAGTCCAAATCCACCTAAGCCACTTCAGTCTTTGTGGCCTGAGCAACCTGATGATTGTTTTGATGTTCCTCAGTGGCCTAATTCTTGGGCATTTGAACATCTACATTAGGTACTTTTACAAACAGATTCTCCACTTGGGCAGCAGTATCTGGCCACAATGGGGCAATCCAGGTGGATTTGCCTCTGTACTGCCAGTTACTGTGCTTCCATTACTGTAACCACCCCCACAGGGCACTGGCCACCATCCAGGAGTCAGTATAAACATAGAGCATTGACTACTTTTTTTAATCAGCTAAATGGCTTTCACCTCTGCAAGCTGACTTGATTCACTTTCAGCAGTTTCTGCAACTTGTCATGTAGGACTCCACGCGGCAGCCTTCCACCTCTGATGCTTTCCCACAATGTGACAGGACCTATTAATGAACAGGGAATATTGCTTATAATTTCCCGCTGGTTTACTATGTGGTGAGGCATGTTCAGTGCATGTCACCTCCTCTTCTGGCAATATTCCAAAATCTTAGCCTGGTAGTGATCACTTCCAAGATTCCTGGGCAACTGTGTTTTCCCTTTGAAGCACACTGTGTAATCAGCATGACCCACTTACTCCCCAACATATGACTAGCCTGAAGTGCAATCCTCCCTTTAAACATCCAGCCCAGAATTAGTAGTAGGGGTGCCAGGAGGAGCTGTGCTTCAGTACCAATCACATTCAAAGCAGATCAAACCCCTTCATATGCTGCTAATATCTCCTTTTTGGTTGGAATGTAGTGGGCCTTGGAACATCTGCAGCCCAGACTCCAAAACCCCAGTGGTTGGCCTCGAGTCTCCCCTGGTGTTCTAACAGAGACTCCAAGCAGGACCATTCTCCCCAGATGAGGTGTAGACCAAACTTTTAATATCTGTCCCTGCCTGAACTGGCTTAAAGGCTTCTGCATCCTTTTCAATTTGTTCAAAAGCTTGCTGTTGCTCAGGGTCCCACTGGAAATTGTTCTTCCAGGTCAGATGATAAAGAAACTTTGTCATTAGACTGGAATTTGGGGTATGCATTCTCCAGAAACCCACAATGCCTAGGAAAGCTTCTGTTCCCTTTCTATTTGTTGGTGGAGACATAGCTGTTATTTTACTGATCACATCAGCTGTAGTTTTGCATGGCTGGGTTCTGGTTCAGACAGGGAGGGGGAAGGATTGCAAGGGTGGCTTCTGCAAGAAGCAGCCAGAAGCTCTCTGCAGGCCCCACAGAGCAAACACCAGCCGGCTCAAGGCCAGAGTCACTGCTGACCAAGGCCAAGCCCACCAGTGATGGTCACAGTGGATCTGGGAATCACATTTAGGAGAAAAAAAAACACAAGCAGCTGCTTTTTGCCACCAGAGAAAGGAGTGAGAAGATGTAAGGAACTGTACAGACACCAAGGTCAGGGAAGACCCAGGTGCCGGAGAGAAAGATGCCCCCGCAAGCCCGTGGAGAAACCCATGATGGAGCAGGTGTCCCCCCGCAGCCCATGAATCACAGAATATCCTGAAGGGACCCATAAGGATCATGGACTCCAACTCCTGGCTCCACAGAGGGCTAGCCAAGTCAGAGCATGTGACTGAGTGCATTGTCCAAACGCCTCTTGAACTCAGTCACACTCAGTGCTGTCACCACTTCACTGGGGAGCCTATTCTAGTGCCTGACCACCCCTTCAGTAAAGAATCTCTTCCTATTACTCAAACTGAGCCTCCCCTGTCTCAGCTTCGTGCTGTTCCCTGAGGTTCTATCACTGGTCACCAAAGAGAGGAGACCAGTGCTTGCCCCTTCACTCCGCCTCATGACAAAGCCACAGACCATTATGAGGTCTTCCCTCAGGCTCCTCTTCTTCAGGCTGAACAAACCAAGAGACTTCAGCCTCATAAGGCTTTCCCTCCAGAGCCTTCACCATACTCATTGGACACATCATCTGTACACTCTCCAATATTTTTATGTCCCTCTTGTACTGTGACACTCAAAACTGCACACAGTACTCAAGGGGAGGCCACACCAGCGCAATGTAGAGCAAGACAATCCCCTCCCTGGACTGGCTGGCCACGTCGTGCTTGATGCACCCCAGGACACAGTTGGCTTTCCTGGCTGTCTGGGCACACTGCTGGTTCATGTTTAACTTGCTGTCTATCAAGAGCCCCAAATCTCTCTCAGCATGGCTGGCGTCCAGGATCTGATCCCCTAGTCTGTATGCATACCCAGGGTTGCTCCCTCCCAGGTGCAGAATCTAGCACTTGCCCTTTGTTAAACTTCATTCTGTTGGTGACTGCCCAGCTCTCTAAGCTGTCCAGGTCTCTCTAGTAAGTCTTCTCCATCCTCAGTGGACTCAACGGTTCCTCACAATTTGTTGTCATCTGCAGATTTACTTAAGACATCCTCTGGTCCTGTGTACAGGTCGTTTAGGTGTGTTTCAATAACTCCCAGTATGATTTTCTCCATAATTTTACCAGGCACTGAGGTGAGACTGGCAGACCAGGCTCTTCTTTCTTACTGTTCCTGACAAAAGGGACAACGTTTGAAAGCTTCCAGTCAACTGGGACCTCTACAGATTTCCACGACCATTGAAAAATAATTCAGAGAGGTGTTGTGCTTTTAGAAGGTGGTACTTAAAAAGTGGCCAGCATTGATGGACCCCAATGCCTTCAAAAGCAGTTTCACAGTGGACCTTAACAAATAGATCCCTGAGCAGATCAAAATCTGTTCTGCCCATATCTAGTGGTGAAATTTTAGAGGCAGTTTTCCTCCTCTTGCCAAAGATTTTAAATTCCACTACTTCATGGTCACTATGGCCAAGATGGCCACCTACCACCAGTTCTGCCATGAGTCCTTCTGTATTTATGAGCAAGATATCTAGAAGGGCACTTTTTCTTGTCGTCTCCCTTAATCCTGAACAAGGAAGTTATCATCCAGTTGCTTTAGGAATCTCCTGGTCTTGTTTGTATATTAACTGAGTGGTGTTCCCAGTTAACCTCCCCCATAAGGACAAGAAGAGAAGGTGATCCAGAGGCGTCTCTTAGTTCCTTGAAGAGTAACTCATCAATGTCATTGTTCTGGCTGGGTGGTCGATAGTAGACTCCCACTACAACATCCCCTTTATTTGTTAGTCCCTTAGTCCTTACCCAGAGGCACAATGGTGTCATTGCCAACTGACAGCTCTGTGCAGTCCAGCCCCTCCAGTACATACAGTGCCCCACCCACACACACCCGAGCACCTCACCTGCCCTGTCTGCTTCTTCAGAAGAGCCTGTGACCATCCATCACTGCACACCAATCACAGGACTCTTCCCACCAGGTTTTACTTAAGCCAATGATGTCATACCTCTGGAATCCAGCCAGAACTTTTAGCTCTTCTTGCTTTTTCCTCATGCTACATGCCTTTGTGTAGAATGCTAGTGCTGTGATCTCTAAAACAAAGTAAAAGGAAACCAACGCCATGTTAGCAGAGAGTGACTCATCCAACACCTATTTAAAAAAACCTTCAGTCTCTGCTAGCAGCATACTAGAGGGTAAGATACAGGTGGATCTATTGACTCCAGCACAGTACAGTGTAAGAAAGTGAAGGCAGATGATCGGTCTGCTGGCTGGGAAATATCCTAAGATGGGTTCTTCTGATGCAGTCAAATTCTTCCTGGAGGTCCCACCTGTGGCATAGCCCTGTTCCTCTGTTGTTGCATCACTGATACATAGGCTCGAATCTACCTTGAAAATGGCAGCTATTGTCTTAGGAGTTCTTGATAGAAATATAGAAAAAAAATAGAGCATATAATGGACTGTGAGGTCTGTGGAGAGCAAGATTTGTTCTTGTTTTATTTGTATATACTGAACTGTCAAGGGCAAGGTAACTGGATGATTAACAATGTATATTATTAGAAAGAATACACTAAATCTGCAGTATTAAAAAGTTAAATTATGGAAGAAACTTTTCTTAAATAAAGCTGCATTCCAATAATTATTAGTTTCAAACTGTTTCTAAGCAGCATTTTGAAGAGATTTCAGGATTATTTTAAGCTATTCAATGGCAGCCCAAAATGGCAAGGCTTGTGAGGGAATCTGTTTTCATGCTTGGTGAAGCCTTAAGGACTTAAGATTTTCTGTCCAGTGCTGAAAGGCAGTTCAATATAGCCCTTAATACCTTGGGCACTGTGAGGAGATGAAGGAATAACCTTTCTCTTTCTTCCTTATCACCACTAAAAAAAGGTAATCTCTAATGTTTTCACAGACCAGTTCAGCAATTTCTTGCTTTTACTAACACATTCTATGAGACTGGAGATTGTTAAGATAGCTTTAATAACATTTGATATTCTTGGAGAACTATTGGATCAAGAGACTTTCAGCTTCAATTCACTAGCATGTATCCAGTAAACTCAGAGGTGCATTGTGAAACTTGTTTTCTCCTGACAAGCATAAACTTATAAACTGACCTGAACTAATTGTTGTGGATTGGAGTTCAGTGCACAATTTCTGTGTAACACTAGTCAAGGCTATGCTGGAAAGGCAACGCTGCTTCTACTTTACAAACAAACTGGAGGATAATCAATTGCTTGGAGATTTGATTGCTGTCTTGGAAGCAGAATCCAGGTCCTATTTGAAGAATATTATGCTACGTAGATCAATTCGTCTTAATCTTAGAATCATAGAATCACAGAATGGTCTGGGTTGGAAGGGACCCCAAGGATCATAGAGCTCCAACCCCCCTGCCACAGGCAGGGACACCAACCTCCAGGCCTGGATCTACACAAGGCTGCCCAGGGCCCCATCCAACCTGGCCTTGAACACCTCCAGGGACGGGGAATCCACTACCTCTCTGGGCAGCCTGTTCCAGCACCTCCCCACTCTTTCTGTAAAAAACTTCCCCCTAATATCTAATCTAAACCTTCCCTCCTTTAGCTTTAGTCCATTCCCCCTTGTCCTGCCATTATCTGCTCTTTCAAAAAGTCGAATCCCCTCCTGCCTATAAGCTCCCTTCAGGTACTGGAAGGCTGCAATGAGGTCCCCCCGCAGCCTTCTCTTCTCCAGGCTGAACAAGCCCAGTTCCCTCAGCCTCTCTTTGTAGGGCAGGTGCTCCAGCCCTCTAATCATCCTTGTGGCCTCCTCTGAACCCTCTCCAACAGTTCCACATCCTTCTTGTATTGCGGGCCCCAGATCTGGACACAGGACTCCAGATGGGGCCTCACGAGGGCAGAGTAGAGAGGGACAATCACCTCCCTGTCCCTGCTGGCCACTCCTCTCCTGATGGAGCTCAGGATACCATTGGCCCTACGAGCTGCAAGAGCACACTGCTGGCTCATGTCAAGCTTCTCATCCACCACAATCCCCAAGTCCTTCTCAGCAGGGCTACTCTCAAGAAGCTTTTCTCCCAGTCTGTATCTGTGTCTGGGATTCTTCCGTCCCAAGTGCAACACCTTACACTTGGCAGTGTTGAACCTTATTAGGTTCCCCCGGACCCATCTTTACAGCCTGTCCAGATCCCTCTGGCTGGCTTCCTTTCCTTCTGGGGTGTCGACCACACCACTCAGATCTTGCACATAATGACGCTGAATAAATAGTAGCAGGTTTTATACAAGTTCCTTCAGCAATGGAGATATGTTACTTCTTTCCCTCGAGCACAAGTGTTAATGAGAAACGTAACTTGTATGTTCTGATTTTTCTTTTGTGTTTTCTTAATGTCTCCTTGCAAATTGAAAGTATCTATCTTTTGGGCAAGTATAATGAAAGAACTAAAATGCTGATTTAACAAATGCTGAATGGAATCATAGTGTTCATGAATATTAGCATAGGTGTCCTCAAAAAGGTAAAACATAAAAGAAGGATGATACGCATTTTACAGTAATGGAAATTTGCTTCTAGTAGTTAATAGATTTTTTAACGTAATTTTTGTTGTTATTCTATTTATGTTTTCATTCCTGTGGGTATGTATGTAGCCTTTTTAATACTATTTAGATGCCCAAGTTAGAGGAATGCACAAGGCATACAATGGAGTGGACATCAGAAAATGCATACTGAATATTGCAAGCATGTGTATCGTGTCTTTCCCTGGATTAGTTATTGTAAAAGTGTATAAATGCAAAAGTGCTACATTTTTTATTTGTAATGGAATAGAATTAGGATACTGCTGTTTGTATTATATAGGTGAAGCTGAAATAATCTTACTTATAGGAGAATCCTGCTGATATCCAGAGGCTGATGAGTCACTAGTGGTTGCTCTCTGCTTTTAAGAATGATGACTACATTACTGGAACAAAAGTATTTGTTTGCTTGAAGTTGTGCTAATAGCCATGGATGGGTAGGTTGCATTTCTGTACGTGACTGCAAAATCTTTCTTGTATATGTACAACGTCATTAAAACAGTACATTTACATAGCTGATGTTATTTTCATAATTTATTCTGGTTTAGCATGAAATAAGACTGTAAAGGTCTTTTTGTTTCCTGTCACTTGTATTTTAAAGCAGTCCCCATATGATCACTTTTAAGAGGGTTCTTTTTGTATGGACTTGTGGTGACTAAAGTTCTGCTAAGGACTTGAGTCCTGACACAGTCCAACATGAAGCTTTCTGTAGCCAAGAATCAAATGAAATTGACATTAGCACCAGGGAGCAGAATAGGTGCATTGTGGATTATCAGGTATCCTATAACGCTACTATTTAGTGGAATATATAGTATGGAAGATGAGCCAATGATTTCATAAGCAAGTTTTTGAAAGGTGAGGCTAAAAGAAGTAAAGCCAGAAGAAACAAGCAATTGAGAGCTGTAGACAGCTTTGTATCAACAAGAGATGTCATAAGCCTTTCCATGTTTGTGGGAAAGCCTTTCAGCTAATGGAAGGAAAGCCATGAATAGAGATATGAAAGCAAGACAATGAGTAATGGTAACCCAAAAACCAGTGGAACATTACATCAGGTAAATCACATGGAGATTTCTCTAATCCAATTTCTGACCTGCAGTGTTCAGAAATTTAGTTCTTTTATTAGTCATTTTGTCTGCTTATGAGGCATGCATGGAGACTGAATAGATCACTTCTTACTTCACCTATTCTGAGAATCAAACAAGTTAGCCTTAAATGGACTGCTAATCCTTCTGTTGCTCCCTTTACATGAGAATTCAAGAGAAGAAAAGCATGAAAAAAAGTGAAAAATCCCAAAGAAGTTTTGAATTCTTTTTACTTACTGTTATATTCTTCAGTTAGGCAATAACTGGAGGATGAATTAGTGCTTTGCAAACCTATTTTAAATATTTTGCTTAGTAATTTTTTTTTTTAGTGGACAGGCCTGTAGAAGACTAAAGTTTTATGACTGACCTTTAAAAGGTTCTTTAATAATTAATCTTTCTTAACCTCATTACTTTAGGTGCTAGAAAATGTTTCTACACAAGCAGACTTCAATTAGTTTTATATTCTTGCCTGTGTACACACTATGCCACTTTTCTGAAAGGGTGATCAGTTAATACATTTTTCTTCAGCTATCCACTTTGAGGGAATCCTACAAAATAAAAGTACTCCTATTTATAGTAACACTAAGGAAAAATTATTTTCCACAATATATATTAATTAATCTGCATTCCAAATAAATTTAAAATGCCTTTTTTAAAAAAAATATTTTATCTGAGTCACAAACCTTTTCAGTACAGCTGACAGAACCTAACGGAGTACAGTTTGAACTGTACTATTTGTACAATTTGTCCAATAAAAACTTGACATAGGAAAGCTATCAAAGCATTCTACAATTTTTAACTATTGCTATTAAACTCTACTATGAAAAAGTTCTGTAAACACAAATAGAATGTGTTATAAAATATAATTCTGTTCCTGTCACAGATCTGAGTTTGGAAGGTTCACTCATATCTTTGTTGTTGTCCCTTATCTAGTATAATATTCTAATCATAATACAGGTTTAAGTAAGATCACACCACAGAAGACCCAACATTTGCTGAGAAAAAGAAGAAAATTTGATGTAATCTAATTGATAGTCGTCTTATGAACATTGCCTCCAGCACAGCTAACAAATATCTCTATTCAGGTTTGTTTGGTTGGTTTTCAAATCTGATTGTGAAGAACAACAATATGAAGTGAATTTCAGATAATTACAATAAGAGATGATGACAGGGCCAGTAACTGAAGCACCTACACACAAATAAAACTAAATTGACTCCAGACTTGAATATAGACAACACTTAAATATCCTATTGTCATGCCTCTGATTTTCCAAGGATAAAGTATCTAAGACAGTGTCAGAAATATATTAAATGGGGAAAGGAAAAATGGCAATTAAAATAGTTAAGAAGTCATGCAACAGAGATCAATTAAAATAGTAATTTTTTAATGTGAAGTCTGTGGACACAATCCTACCTCCTGTTTCTTGTGCTGGAACTGTCATGGATGATTATCAAACAGATTTCATTGCAGCTCTTCTGAAACATTGCTGGTTCAAAGAGATACAGAGATAGACACAGACCACTGCTAGCTGCTACAGTGTGCTATTAAAGTTACTTTTCACCAGTCTGGCCAAAACCCAGGTAGAAGTGGCTGACAGCTGTGATAATGGCTTTACCAGAAACCTAGCTAAAAGATCTGTTATTTTTCGACTTAATGACCCCAGGTCTTTTAATATCTAGTGGAATGAAAGAACTGATTACTACCAACTCATTATTTAGTCATAAAAGTTCTTTTCTAGACTAATAAAGTATAATTCACTTCTAGTGCTAATGACTTACTAAACAAAAACTTAACTGAAATATTTTATTCTAAAGCAGCTCCAAAATTGAACCTCTCAAGATTAACATTTAAATAATGATGGAGCTGACCTACAGGGTTCAGAAGCAGATAGAAACTTTTCTGATGATTAAGGTAGTTGACTTCAGGTTCTTTTGTCTAAAGTGAGAAAAACCCCAAACAGTTTTAAGACTTGGAAATCACAGTCCTCGAGATGTGGAATAGTTTTGAAGTCTACGCTTCAGACTGGGTTTATATTCCAGATTGTGACTGGGAGGATGAGATGTTACAATGCAATGATAACTAACTATGAGTGATTAAAAAAACCCCCTCAAGGATGACATAGAAAGCTTTCCTATACCAACTGAAAATATTCTTCCATTTTACAAGTTTACCTGGAATTAGAAATTCAAATATAAACATCTGTACAAGACCTTGTTTAAGATTTTCATAATAAATCGAAATTAGAAATAGTATGCATTTCTAGCCTGACTGGGTTTCCAAGAGTCATATTTTGTTGATACTAGTTGATTCTTAAAATTGTAGAATATAAAAGGGGTGAAAGAAAGGATGTGCACAGAACTAGGCACACACACACATATATAGGCAGCATGATACTTATTTCGAGCTTTATTTTCTTTTTAAACACTAAGCTTTATTGGCAAAATTGTAGGTTAAACTCACTATGAAGGTTAACTGGAGATACTGGGATGCTGCAGGGGAAAAATAAAAGATGCTAATGAGCTGTTAATGGTACTTTTATCTTATTCTTCTGTTTTCAAGAAGAAAAATACGTATGCATTTTTTATTGTTCATTTTGAATGCTTCTTCTGGCTTATTTTTAATGTTTTTCATAAAATAATGTACATTAAAATGCTTGAAGTATAGGAAATACAGTATTTGCTTACAAAGTACTATTATATTATGTAGATTTTATATTTATTTTAGGGCTGGTCAGGAATGCGGTGTTCTTTCTGTTGCTGTAGAAAATATATAAAACAATAAACCAGGAGACAAAAATAATTTTAGGCCTCTGTCAGAATAGCCTAAAGAAAAAATTGGCACATATTCAAATGTTTCTGGTCATTTTTTGAAAGCACAACTAATGTTTGTGCCATATTATATTAAATACTATAGTAACATGCAAAGTATATCAAAGTAGGTAATCCAAATAGGTAATCTAGAATATTTTTCTAGGCTTTGTAGGAAAAAAAAAAAAAGAGGTGTAAAGAAAAACCAGATACTAATTATTAAGTTTATTCCTTTCCATTAATGACTTTTGGAATGATGACTTATGTCAAATGTGAAAACTTATTTCTAGCTTTGGAAATACAGTCCTAGTTTTGCCTTGTTCTATAAATAATTCATAATTTGATATTGTAACATTTTTACCTCAAGATAGATGCCCTAGTCTTTCTTCTGTTTGAAAAGAAGAACAGTGAAATCACTAACTTGCTAATAAAAGTAAGACTCTGTGTATATACTCGATTAAGACTGTACCAAAAAGAGTAAGTTATAAATTTCCTACCTACTTGGTTATTATAGGGAACTGAGGCTTTTAATTTTTTATGCTGAACAAGGAGCATACCTTTTTAGTAACTAAATGTCAAGATTTTTTTTGGCGATCTTTTTGAAATTTTATGCAGAAATGGAGATGGAAGATAAAAGCCATTCACAATCCCCAACCTTTTGTTTTAGAGTCTTTAAAGTAGTTAGCAGTAGCCTACAACTTTATGTAAGATTATTTTTGTTTATAGTTTTACTTATCCTGGCTAATATGTACTGTACAATGTAATACTGATGCTGAGATGCTTCCAGTGTGCAGCTGTTTATATGATTAGGAAAAAACCTCAGTTGCCTAAAGTTGATTAAAAAAGAAGTTTACATCCTGACTTCCAATTAACATCATTGCCAGAAAATTAAAAGCCATCTGGTCTGCAAGGCCTGACTGGAATTCTTACATTTGAATTGCCTTATCATGCTGCACAAATTAATTTTTCATTTCTTTCAATCCCTTCCTGGAGAAAATTAAAATAATAAGAAAAATAAGGTTTGCCTCCATTTCAGAAGCACTGTTACAGTAGACCCTGAAACAGTTTGCCCTGTATTTCAAAAGTATGTATCTGTGTTCTTTAGGAACATAGTTACTTTCATGCTTATACAAAAAACAAAGAAGACATATCTCCATGCCTGTGTTAGTAGGAAAAGAAAAATACTTAGGAAAATTATTTACAGTAAAATAAAAAATAAAAAAGGTTTAACATTTTGCATAAGGAATTGTAACATACTTTATAGTCACCATACCCGCAATTCAAGGTGTGAATACAAATGCTGACTATGAACTCAATCGAACACCACTCTAATGTTTCTTCAGAAAAATGATTCAGTATATATTTTTTTTATACTAGCAATTAAAAAGATGCAATCTATTTTAAGGGAATTGTAAGATGCAGAAGCATGGAACACCATTAAAATCTTGTTACAGCTTTTTCCCCCATCTTTTCCCCCAAATTATTTTTATAAGACCAGTTGCTGACACACTCCCAGTGGCAAGATTTAACTGCAGTCATTCAAGAATGGCTGTGTTTTTCTTGTAGTGAGGAGCCCAAAGCACAACACAGCACTCCAGATGTGCTTTCATTATGGCCAAACAGAAGGAAAGGATCATGGTCCTTGACAAATTGTCAGTGCTTTTTCTAATGCTGTCCAACATGCTTTTGGCCCATTTTTTTGCTGCAAGGACACACTGCTGACTCAGATTGACCTTGCTGTCCAACAGGATGCCCAGGTACCTTTTTGCCTAGCTGCTTTCCACATAGTAGCCCCCAGTGTCTACTTTAAGTAGTTTGGTGTTTTCCCTGTCCTTATCAGCAATTCTTACCCATTAAGTAGCAGACCATCATTTTCCCTAGTCTTCCTATTATTGCTGAAGTGTCTGTAGGACCTTTTCTTCTTGCCCTACACATCCCTCAGTCAGTTCCACTGTGGATGGCCTTTCCTAAACCCATCCCTACACAGTCAGACAGTATCTCTGTTTTACCTGGATTACTTGACCCTGTTTTCACCTCTTGAATGCTTTCTTTTAATATTTGAGCTTTATCAGGAGAACTTTCTTCATCTATGCAAGCCCCCTGCAACATATATTTGACTTCCCTGGTATGCAGTGTTCCTAAGCTTGGAGGCGATGATCCTTGGAAAAAAACTGGCTCTCCTGGTTCCCTTTTATCATCAGGGCTGTATGTCATTCCCAGATCTCTTAACAGGCCAGAGCCTCCTCTCTGGAAGTCTGGGGACATGGTCCTGAAATCCAGCCATCTCATAGTCTTTGCAGCCAAGGCTGTCGCCAACTTTCAGTTCCTCTATATATTTTCCTTGTTTGTTAACTATCATGTCCAGCTGATAGCCTGTCCTCATTGGTGCCTTGATCACCACTGTTAGGAAGTTGCCATCAAAGTGCTCCAGAAACCATCTACATTGCATGCACCTGTCTGTGATGTTCTTCAGCAGGTATCAGGATGGTTCAAGCTCCCCATCAGGATTAGGACCTGGGAATGTGAGGCTTCCTCCAGTTTACCTACTTTTCTACTACCTGTTCCTGATCAGGATGTCTGCAGTTGTCTCCTGCCAGAACACTACTGATGTTGGCTGGACTGCCCACTAACCCCAACCCCTAAATTCTCAGATGGCTCATTGAATTCCTCTGTGCAGAGCTCCTCGCTCTCCAGCCACTCTCAGAAATAAGAGGTGATTCCCCTCCTCACCTTTCTGTCCTCCTTTTAGTATCCATCCAGCACAGCACTCCAGTCACGAAACATCAGGCTTTCACTCACCTGCTGTCCTCTCAGATAGGCTTCACTAAAGTATTGTCTGTGCTGGGGTAGGTCTTCCTCAATTTCTCCTGCTGAGTCATAGCATTACCTACAGCTAATTACTTGCAAGGTGAGTAGGAAGAGACTCACTCTTCATCTAAGTAGACAAGTTACTAGCTAGTATTTGTTAAAATTAAATATAAAACAGAACACAATGCATATGGAGAGGAGAGAAAAGCAAGGAGCTGAATTCTTTTAACCAGAAATCCAGTTCTGTATCCAGCATAATCCTCAGTGACTCATCAGATCTCTCCTACATTTATACGGAAAGCTTCAGACTTCATGATTTTTTTTTCTTTTAAAGCAAATTTAAAATCTCACTACGTACATGTTGCGGAACCTTGAACACACAAATAGCTACAGTCAGTGTCTACAATAATGAAGAGAAATTGTTAGAGTGCAGGGCATCCTCTGCTGCACAGCAAGTTAACCAGTTTTGAACTTGCATGCAAAAGTCTCAGCAAGGGAGGAGTAGTCTCTTGTTGTCTACAAAATGTTGTATGCAGCAACTACAGTAAGACTCACTAGAGACAATGATTCAGCAACTACTCCCCTCAGTAGTAATTACTACCAGAAAAAAACACCCAAACCTCTTTTTTTTTTTTTTAAATAGAATTCCATAAGGAAGAATGAGCTGTATTGCTCATGAGAATCAATTTTCTAAGAGAGGCAAACAAGTCTGATAATTTTCTTAATTTGTCATACAGTGGTCCAAACAGCATACTGCTTTGTAGTTCTGACATACTGAGTTTGGCATTAAAAACCACAAAGGTTTGCTCATATTAGAATGCATTGTGGGAGCTGATCATCCAGAATGTTTGTAAGCGGGAATGAAGCAATGATCCAGTGAGTGTTTCGCTGGGTGTCAGGATGGTGGGCAAATTCAGCCACTTCAGAAAGCAGAAAGAATATGGCACGGTCACAGTAATAGTGCAATTTTCATTGCTGGCCAGGCAAGACTGGGTGGACTTGTTGGACCAGCATACACATTTGCAGGCACCGATAAGCCCCATCTCTATCACGCTGTGCTGTAGTTGGCCAAAACAGTAAAGGCAAGGAAAGAAAAATTAGACAAAATGATACGTTGAGCCTTGTACTTTTCTGCCCAGTTTCTTTCCAGATGGTAGCCCCAAGACTGTACTTCAAGTAGTCTGGTGTTTTCCATGTCTGATACTTGAGTTTTGCACAGCACAAGGATGGTAGCATTTTACCAGGGCAGTCTGACAAGTACTGGGGAATCCCTCCCCTCCAATGTCTCTTCAATGTCTTTGAACCTTGCTTAGTTATTTAGGGTTGGCATAGGCATGGGATAGAACAGACAAAAAGGAATTTCTCCATATGTGAAAGAGAGGTACCCTGTGAGGAAACTGTTATGCTACTGGTATGCAAGCATGTAGCTAATAAAGGAGAGTATCAGAGCAGAGCCCCATGAATCCTCTAGGTTCAGCTTTTATATATTACACTAAGTGACTCAGCTCAATATGACTCCAAATAATGCTGCTGCTCTGACATATCAAGGTAATAAAATTTATCATCATTTTAGGTTATAATACTTTAATATTTTACAATAGACTGCAAAAAAAGCTTTTATATCTCTTAGCGTCCACTGGCAAAAGTACCGTGCTTTTTGAAGATCATTTATAGTTATTTTCTGAATAATCTCATTCAGTTCTTTGGGGTTGCATAAAAATTCTAATAATCCATTTTCTTAGGCACCCATGCGTATGTCACACTTTTTTTTGGTTTCTAATTTGTATTTTGCTTCTGAGGTCCTTTCAACCTAAAATGAATCAGCCTACCCCTTCTGGAAATCTACAATTTCTCTCCAGTGCAAATCTCTTTCTTCACATTATTCACTGTGCTGATATTCTGAACTCCAAAGCAATGTAACAGATGACTCACCTTCAGTTATCAGTCATACTCATCTGTTCACTTCTTGAATTTTGAAGCTCTTTATTGGCAATTTACACCTGACCTCCAAGAATTCATATTTTAATTATTTCTAATTCTTTTCTGCTTTTTTTTTTTTTACATTTTTATAATTAAATTACCAATACTTTTCTTGAGGTTTTTTAGCTAGCTTCTGACACTGAAGTTATTACTTACAATCACTAAAGTCAAGAGTTTCTGTTGTTTATTTATAACAGCTAAATCATTCACCTGCCTTCACATTTTGAATGCATTTAGGATTCAGGAGTACTCAGAAGATATCCATACTTCTAGACAATCCTGCTGGTTCTTCTGTATACATGTTAATCTTTGGACAGTTTCATGGAGATCAGTCTGTTCTGTTCTGAAACTGCTACAGCATGCATTCACTTTCATTTTGTCTACTTGTTCAACACTGCTCTTTATATAAAAAAATACATAAAATTGCATTTCCTCAGCATCTTTTAAATAAAGTTTAAAAGAATATATAAATATATTCTATTTATGTGTCCTGTGTCCCTTCTCCTGTAAAAATCAATGACTTTCCTTCTCCATCTGCATAGTTTTACTGCCATGCTAGATTTTTTCCTCCAGTTCCCATATTTCATTCCCATTCTTGTGGCAGTAAGTTTGATACACCCAAAATTATTTTGTCATGTATCAGTGAATACTTAAAATGAGCAAAATTATAGTTTACTGAAAGTGCTCCAAATTTCTGACATTCCAGATAATATTTTCTTTTAATTTTTATCCTTTGTGAAAAATTTCTCTTCACAATTTCACCATTGCAAGTTTGCAGCCTTTCTGACTTTATGATTTTACCCAAATTTTTCATGCTTGCTCTTTGCTTGGTTTCAAACTGACCATTGTTACACTGTTTCTAGTAAGAGACAGACATCCTAATTTTTCTTTTCATTTCTGTATAGCATTGTTAATTCACTATAGACCAATTTTTCCTCCACTTTCTCTACATACGAAAAATGTTTTAAAATTCTAATTCTGGTTTTCTTTTTAATTTTAACTATTTCAGTGTATTTTTCAGGTCTTCATTTGTGCTACAACCTCTTATGGTCGTTCAGCTTTCATCTAAATTATAGCAATCATAGAATCATAGAATCATAAAATGGTTTGGGTTGGAAGGGACTGTAAAGATCGACTTCCAACCCCCTGCCATGGGCAGAGACACCTCTCACTAGACCAGGCTGCTCAAGGCCCCATCCAACTTGGCCTTGAACACCTCCATATTAGGCATTTTGTTTTTAATTGATAGCTATGCTTTTTAGTGAGTTCAGCTTGTCAAGCAAGGAGATTTTAACTTTCTTTCAATCACTGCTATGGTCACAGTTTCTGTGACTCCAAATTACCCTACCATCACAGACAGTCCATCCAGCATGTCCCAATACTTGTGCTACTAGAAACAATGAAAAACTACTCACAGTAATCTCCTTGCCATGGCAGTAACAGGACATATACTGTACATATCAGGTCTAAATGCAGCCGATCTTAAGGCTTCCCTTCCACATAGGAACCTATCCACAGCATTGTATAAGAAAAGTCTGGCATATTTCAGATATCAGCCCCTAATCAGTATATTCAGATTGCACATGTATTTCAGTCCAAGGATTGTTTAAGTGGGAAGCCACTACCTATCACTGTTACCATGTCTGGATGCCTTTTCTGAGAACAACAGAAGCTTTTACAAATCTTTTAATCTGGTAGATGAAGACTTTTCTTCTATGAACATAGATTCTCTGAATCAGAAAGAAGAGAACCTACAGAAGAAGGAAATCCTTTAAAAGAAATAAATAAATGCACAAACTATTTTCCCCACTTTTGACAGCCATGAAAATGGAAAATCCCGTAACTTATCAGTCCAAAGAAAGTTGAGACCAGAAAGAGGGTAAATTCTTGCTTTCATAATACATCAGACTGCTTTCATGTTGTGGTCCCTCTTGTCCTTAAAAAACCCCAAATGTTTAAATCCAAATTCATATAAATAAATCCAATACCATTTTATCTTTTTTCTATTATGCATTTAGTTAATACAAGATATAAAAAACCCATCTGTGATAAAAATACCATTCTACTAATATTTGCCTCACTAAAGATATGCTTAAGAATATCCCAAAATATGGAAAATAGTAGATTTTCTGCCAAATTAGAAATTTTAAATCACATTATAAATAAATATTCCTTCTTTGTATTATTTCCTGAATGCAATTCCCTTTCAAATCTAATATTTTACAGATGCACAATCAAATAGATTTGCCTGTTCTAGATGTGGATACTGATCTGGTCCTTAGTAAATCAAGATGATCAAGATCATGCTAACTTGAACACTAACTGCAATGATATAGAAGAAACTCACCTGGTCCTAGCCTAGCAGTATGTAAACTGGAAATGGTTTTGGATGTCTCTGCCTTAGTATATCTTGAAGCACTGGGAATACCTTGCAGTGTTCCATAACCTTACATCAACAACTAAACAGTTGCTCATCTTTTACTGTGAAACTTCTGTATTTTAAAGACACAATGCTAATACAAAGGTGATACATTGTTTTCCAAATGTTCTGCAAAATAAGACTATCAATATTCTTTGGTTGTTATATGCAAAAGTAGGAAAGTAGAGTATGTTTCAAGGTGAAGTTATATTGTACTAAGATGAATGTTCCTTTAACCAGCATTTATTTAATCAGTTTCTCCCAAATATCTCTGCACATTAAAACACCACTGTACTGCATAATACTCCGTGACTGTTCTCAAGGAAAACATAAGCTATGCAGAAAAAATAATTATAGTAGGTGTTTTCAAAGCATGTTCTCATAATTTAGGGAGTCAACTAAGCATTTATGAGAATAAATTTACATCTAATCTGTTTAGAGCAATGTACAAAATCTTTCCCTGAAGTTTTAAATGTATTATGATTACAAACCACTATATGCATCGACACCCATACATATATATGCATATACATATATACATATATATATATATGTATTGTTAAAAAGTCACCTGCTTGCTCCGGGATGTGCATAGCATGTCTAAATCTTTTCTTTAAAAAGCATGTAGATGATACAAAACAATCCACACTGCATAACTGATGGCTGATAAATAGAACTTTAAAGCCAGCCTGAAAGAACTAGTCAAGTACTCAAGATTGAATTCATTTAGTATTCAATATTAAATAATCACTGGGGTTTTTTCAATGTTCACATGTCCACTCCAGGCAACTCTACAAAAATAATTAGACCTGTTGTCATTTACCTGGGAGCAACCTCTCTACAGAATTGGCTGGAAGCTAAAATAATGAATGTAATTATTCATTATAGGTAGAGAGATGACTTATAATTTAAAAAATATGTTATGATACTAAGAATGTTCTGGGGTCTCAAGTCTTTTCTTACCTTAAAATCAGTACTTGTAGATTTTCTGCAAATCTAGCAGTCATTCTTACTCTCAGGACCATATGTACTTATATATATTTCCTGATCCTTGCTGGGATGTGTAAAACAGCTTCTTCACTTTAAATTTAATCTGGAGTACAGTTTAACTCTGTCAGAAGGCAAAATCTGTACCTACCATATAATCTATCTATATAGGACTTTCAAAAGCATCTCTAAATGCTGTATTAATAATTTCAATTATCATAAACATTCATTGTTTTAGATACATCTGTGTATTTATGTTATTTGGGGCATTTTTAATAAGTGGTTAAAATATGATGAATTTTCATTTTTAGACTTGAGAAGAAAACACAATAAAAGTTATTGATATTTAAGTTAAAACAATTATTTCCTATAAATATAGGATTCAAACCAAAGCTGATTGTCCCATTCTGAGTAAGAACCTACTGCTAAATTTTTCCCTTATGCACAAACTGTTTCCATTTATTCCTGAAAGTATGAATTCGGTACATCACCATGTAATCTCAATTATCTAATTTCACAACTTATTGTTGTGAATTTAAATGTATTTCAAACATTACTTATTTCAAACCTTGCTATTTCTTAGCATTTGTCTGGTTTTTTTACTTATGATCTACTCTAGAACTCTAGCATCAGCAACTTGCTGTAGGAAGTATCTTTTGAACAAAATCAGTCATTTCTGTAACTGTTGTTGATTGGTTTTCTCTAATGCCTGTAACTGATAGGTGAAAAAAATAAGTTGAAAGCTTTAAATGAACTAGGAATATATTATCTAATTTCTTTAAACATAGTTTAAAGCTTAACTGCTGTGGCTGTGTCATAGTTTAGGTCTTCATGGTTGCAGCAGTACAGCAAGAACTGAACAGAGTTAAACCAAGAGGAAGTATGTGTTCAGATAATAGCAAGGCATTTTTTACAGGCTCAGAAAAAATAAGATGCTCATCTATTTGTATACATGAGCAGATGCTCATATATTTGTAAACACCCCCTCAATTGGGAATTTGAATTGTCTGTAATTCATACATCTACATACACACACAGAAGAAAAATGGAAAACACAAGCAAAAGAAAACATATGTGGCAAATGCCATTTTCATTAAAAAAAAAATTACACTATGTTTATCAAATTAATGACTTGGTGCAAATTTCCATACAAGATCAGATTTATAGTCAAGTACTGCAACCTCACACAGTGGGCAACTAAAAATTTATGCAAAGCAGGTAGAAAAAAACCCTTTCAATAAGGAGGAAATCTGATTCCTATCAAGTCTTACCTATTACTAATTAAAAAATGGCTTAAATCTAGAAACATGAAGTTTCTATCCTTCTCAATTTTTCTTCCATCCTCCTTCTTCAGCATGAACTGTTATATATCTAGATATGTTTCCAGATCTATATAAACAAGTAATCCATTGATAAAAATCCCTAAATTTTTGGCATCAACAGTATGCTGTGACAGTTAACTACAGATTTCATTTATGTATTTAATACCAAACTCCCATTTTTTTCCTGACCTAGGCTGTGGTCATTATTCTTTTGTAATTCAGCCCCAGCTCTTCAAAATCTTTTAGAAGATAGAAAATCGATATTTCACATGACAGCTCTTGATCAAATTCCCAGCAAATCTCTCATTTTTTGTAATCACTGTTTTATATAATCTTAATCTCATTCTTTTTATGTAGTTCTGTGCAGTGACAAGAATTACCAGCCTATTATTAATTATCTGTTTGTAATTACTTGTAAGCTTGCACTGATTTTTTTAAAGCTAAGCATTTCCATAAAACATACTTGTTAAAGTATTCTATCTTCACAAGAATCATAAACAGTGTTAAAATTGTAGACTGGCTCATTAGATTAGACTGCCATTGAATCCAAGCAGGAAACAATACCGGACAGTCTGCTGGCCTGCCAAATTTCCATCAGAAATCTTGACAGTTATTGTGTATTTTGCATGATTTTACTGCACTCTTGCTACTTTTTGCCAAACTATTTCACTAAATATTTTTTACCTCACTCCACTCTGAGCATTAATTTTCCAGTGTTGGTGACAATAAGAAGAGGGAAAAATGTTAATTGAGTTATTCTCAGCAATGCCCAAATCCCTTTCGTGGATGATCATGCTATTATTTAGAATTCTCTAAGCTCTAAGTACTTCAGTAAATTTAAACTAATGAAATACTGGAGGAAAATATACTTTAATACTAAGCATCACTTCAGATGAATTGAAGTGCCTTTGGAAAATATCAGATACGTCTATCTAAGGAGTCTCCTGTTGCGAAGATAGGTCTACAGGAGTTTAAAGCTGTATATGAAATCCCTTAACGCTAACTACACAATTTAGTAAGTATTCCAACATTAATGAACTGGAACAAAATGGTATTTTATAGAGTAACTGTGTCAGACTGCTGATTTATCACAGGTTCCTTATATATTCCCATGAAACTCACAAAGAAATAATACAAATTCACACAGAAAATAATAGCCCTGCTAAAACAATAATAAACCGGAGCAAATTCAAAAGCCCAGTGTTATGAACATTTACTCTGTATCTGAGCATTAAAATTTATTTGGCATGTTTAATCATTCTCTGTTTTGAGGCCCCACTTAGAGAACTGTAAGAAGTAAGTTAATCTTTTCATGTTCACTCTCAAGACCTTGAAGTTTAAGATATGGGATGCGTGCAGTATGTTTGACTAAAAGTATTTGCTTCTCTAGTCTTTGTGTAATCTGTTTTTCTTGCACTCACACACTGGATAATGAGGTTCGCATATATTCTTAGTGTTGAGCTATTTCTAAATGCATAATCAGTAAATGTATTACTTGTTACATTTGTTATTGAAATAGAGTAATCTCTACAGGGATAATTTACAGTGGTAGAAAATAACCTCTGCAAATAAAAGGGCTTTCCTTGGTGTAAAAACCTCATGATATATGCTGAATATATTCCTGACCTCCATAAACCAAAATCTCTGCATTACACACAACATGCCAATTCAGTCAAATTAGTGTGCACATATATGCTACAGAGCTTAATTTCTGTCCATGCATGTTTTCCCATGTTAATTTGCCCTTCCCTTGTGCAAAGATACTTAACTGCACAGAATTCCCCTCCCCTCAATTTTTGCCTGCATAGTACCTTACCACTTTCCATGTATCATTACAAATCACACATGTATCATTACAAGTTACACAGAATAGGTGTAAGTCACAATAGACAGACACATTTTACACAGCAACCTTTTTTTCCTCTGTTGGTGCATGGGATAATGAGGTTTCTGTATACTCTTTGTCACCGACTAAGATGCTCAAACCTGCACTGGGTTATCCCAACCTGTATCATAGCACCTTGTATCATACATGGACTGTGATCCAGAAAAAAAAGGTGTTAAAAAGTTCTTAGCGCCAGACTAAAAGGTGTAGATGTATCAACATTTCTACTGTTGAAGAGGAATTGGCATTGTAAGAGTATCTTAATTTCTAGTGAATTGAAGCTGTCTTCCTGGAGTGGTGTTTCATGCCTCATGTTTACAAGGCATTTAGACAATGCCCTTAATAACATGGTCCACCTTTTGTTACTGCCAATTGGTCAGACATTTGGACTAGACAGTCATTTTAAGTCCCTTCCAGCTGAAATATTCTGTTCTATTATATTCTGATTTAGGTAGCAGATCTAGGATTCTGTTTTGTCAATTAAGACATTCCATGTATCACAGGGGCATAGTCCAAAGAGAATCATATCTCTCCAGAGAAAAAAAAAATAATATTTATTCCAATTTTTGTCTTGGAATACTTTGGAGTTTTCCTTGGAGGTGGTGAATAACAAAACCATCTACTAAACCATAAAACAGGTAGTTTTAAACTACCTACCTACTACAAAGAAAAAAAGTTTGTATGAAAAGCCTGAAGTTGCAGGGACACCAGTCTGAAGCTGGGAATAGGATTCTATAACTGAAGAATGTAACACCAAGCTCTTTTTTATTTGGATGAACACAAAAACTTGGAATACATAATCAGTGGTATCTACTGGCATTGCTTTTCTTTATACATAGTTCCTCAAAAAGACTTGCTAAAGAAGTAGCAAATGCTAATGAAAGAAAGCAGTGTCTATCTCTACTTTCTAGGAGTTATTCCAAGTACATGGCAAAGATAGAGAGAATGAAAAATTTTATGCAAAATCCGAAAGAATCTAAAGTGGACATGTGAAAGAGTTATGGTTTGCTTTTGTGCAAAACAAATACCTGTTTGCAGAAATATAAATTAGCAATGACACTAAATTTCAGCTAGTACTATTTTATTGGTATTCTTTGCAGAACTAGACCCTTGGTTTTGAAGTGCTGCAACTCCTTTGGTGTACCATGTAAAACTAGAGACACTCATGCTACTTCATAGCGAGAAACTACATTATCATATTGAAGGGTACTGTTTCATTATTAAATAAAATACTATAACTGTATGCTTGCAGAGGAAAGGGAACTGTCATTTGGTGTTGAACTGTAGCATATGCCAGTGTATAGTAATGAGTAGTCCAAATAAAACACAAACATTGCATCCTGCCTCTGTTTTTCTATGTTGTTTTCCAATAAAACTACAGAGTCTGTGCATCATATGCTTTTATAAATAATGGAGCCTCACTTTAAATAATGGAGTTTTCTTATACTACTTGCCTTCAATTTAGATTATACTACGTTAACATTAGTGACTCTTACATACACACTTCTATCTTCTTCTCAAGATGCAAGTGAGTCTAATCCAAATCAGTATAATGTTCTCTTTTTTCTCCTTGCCTTGCTTTACCTTGCCTTGCCCTTCCTCCTTCTTTCCCTTCCCCTTTGCTCTGTCTTACCACATCATTATGAAGTTTGAAGACAAGATTATTAACTGCCCAAAACATCCTACTGGGCAATGATTTAATTTAGCAACCACAAATGAATCATTAGTAGCTGACAATAAAACCATAGTCTTCCACTTGATACATGTTCCTTAAGGGAGTAGACTCACTGTCATGATAAAAGAAGTAGTTGCTCACTCTCTTTTCCATCTAGTATTTAACTGTTGGGCATTTTAACCTCCCTCTCTATCCTTCATATCTGCTCAAGTTTTAACAGGACATAGCCACTGCAGCTGTGTCTGTTGGCCAGCTTATGTTTGTACAGCTATACAACATTGTTAAGATGTGACTGTGATGACTTCTTGAAAACAAGGTCTCAGACAGGCTTGACATGGATGCCATATGCTAATGATATGATTTCATTATATAAACCAGCAGAAAGAGGATGTGTATCTCAAGACTGGAGCAGTCAAAATGTACTAAATAACTATTGACACTTTTAATTTTTTGTCAATCAATCCTTGAAGTTCTTTGTATACATTTTTGTGTATACATAAAATATATATATAGGGTGAACCTAATGAGGTTTTATGTATACATAAAAAAATATAGGTGAACCTAATGAGGTTCAACACTGCCAAGTGTAAGGTATTGCACTTGGGATGGAAGAATCCCAGACACAGATACAGACTGGGAGATATGCTCCTTGAGAGTAACCCTGCTGAGAAGCACCTGGGCGTCATGGTAGATGAGAAATTTAACATGAGCCAGCAGTGTGCTTTTGCAGCTTGGAAGGCCAATGGTATCCTGGGCTCCATCAGAAGAGGGGTGGCCAGCAGGGACAGGGAGGTGATTGTTCCTCTCTACTCTGCCCTCGTGAGGCCCCATCTGGAGTTCTGTGTCCAGATCTGGGGCCCCCAATACAAGAAAGATGTGGAATTGTTGGAGAGGGTTCAGAGGAGGCCACAAAGATGATTAAAGGGCTGCAGCACCTCCCCTACAAAGAGAGGCTGAGGGAGCTGGGTTTGTTCCACCTAGAGAAGAGAAGGGAAGGCTGGGGGGCGGGGGGGGGGACTTCAGTGCAGCCTTCCAGTACCTGAAGGAAGCATATAAACAGGAGGGGAATCAACTTTTTGTTGGATTAAAGCTAAAGGAAGGAAGGTATAAATTGGATATTAGGGGGGAAGTTGTTTACAGAGAGAGTGGTGAGATGCTGGAACAGGCTGCCCAGAGAGCTGGTGGATGCTCCGTCCCTGGAGTTGTTCAAGGCCAGGTTGGATGGAGCTCTGGGCAATCTTGTATAAATCCAGGCCTGGAGGCTGGTGTCCCTGCCTGTGGCAGGGGGGTTAGAACTCTATGATACTTGAGGTCCCTTCCAACCCAGACCATTCTATGATTCCATGATTCTGAGATTATCTCACATTCCTGCTTCACAAGTTAGTAGTAATTTCCTTTTTATATCTTTGTTTTCTTATTCTGAAGTCTTAAAACTTGCAGCAAGTATGTATGTGCAAGTTACATGCAAAACTAAATATCGTATTTACACTTTCCTCCAAATGTTTAATATTCTTGCAAGGAATCCATTAAGGTTGAAAATAAAATTCAGATGTGGAATTTCTGGAGCAACTTCTGTAATATATGTTTTTTCAAAATAATAATTTTCAAAGTTATTCACAAAATGGTACTGAACTTCAGCTTCTTAATAAAACCTGTTTGAACAGGTGAAGTCAGAGATCCATTCAATTTTTTTTAAGGGGTCGAGCACAATTGCTATTAAACAGAGCAAGAATGCAACATACTTACAATTTTAATTAATTTGTTCATTAAAGAATTAAAAATGTGATCATATTTACAATCAAAAATATGACTATGCTGACTGAAACATTACACTTAGCCACTTCATGCAGAATTAGAAAAGCAAAGCCCACAATTATTTATCTAACACAAGCAAAGGTGTAAATTAAAATAATATGTCACAAAGCAGGATTTATATCTGTTTAAACAATTTAATAATCCAGAAAATGCAGCAGTAAAAGAAAATAATCTGGTTTTATGAATAGTGAATAGACAACTGTTTAATGCTTTCAGTAACCAGTTTTAAAGTACATGCTAAGTGTTTCTCCTCCTAGAAAAACTGTAGAACTAGCATATCAAGTAGCCTATTAAACAGCAATTTACCTGTAAGGCATTAATGCAGTGCTTTGGTCAAGAATTATACTGCTTTATTTTTTTCTAATGAGATTTTCACCTCCCAGTTAAAACCAGGAGGCCCACTGAGGTGCCTGAAGGCCAGAGGAAGTCAGGCTTGAATACTTGCAAATGAGTGCAAAGGGCACCCGTCCCTGCCCCCACTCACAACTCCAGGCAAAGCTGCTGTGCAAATTTCTGTCATGCTCTGAGTCATGCATTAGAAAGAAACCACATACAATTGCCACAAAGCACTGAATAGAGACTAGAGAGATTATCTATTTGCGTTTTCACTGGGTATAGATTTTCTTTGCCAAATGCTAGTAGAAGACAAAGCAAGGTGCAGGTCCTTGGCTTCTATACAGCATGAACTGAAAAGAACTGTTGTGCGTCTTCACAGTAAATGCCTTCATTTTGCTGCTCTGCCAAGCTAGTAGGCACTTCTGCCAGTTTATTTTCTAAGTGTGTGTTTTCGTGAGCCCACGTATCTTTGCAATTGCACAACTTCAGGAATGGAAAATACTTGCAGCAAAGCCCATTGTCCTTTATGCAGTCAACTCAGAGCACAAGGGTGATAAAACATTGTGAATGCAAAGCTTATCATGATGCCCTCATGACTCCACTGTTGTGAACAGATGTTTTTAATCTCTCTACAAAGATGGTGTGCTCTGCCACTCCTACAAAATAATACCATCTGCAAAATAATACCTCTGAGCATACACACATAGGTCCTGCACACTACCTCAAGGTTGTATTCACACTCTTTTGAAGATTTATTTTAATTCCTCGTCCTGGTACGACTTGATGATAGAGAAGTGTGTTTTCCAATCCTTATCTTCCTGAAGAGACAACACTGAAAATTCCTTCTCTTAATTATGGAAGCTACAAAGACAACAGCTTTGAAATAAGCAACTAGCCTTAAAAAAACCAAACCAAAAACCATGTTTTTTAAATCAGTGCTCTTATGATAGGAAAAGAGCACAGCTGTAAAAGCAGAAATACAACTGTCTCAAAAATTTAAGAATAGCTGCATAATCTTAGTCTCTGTTCTAGACTACCTTTTAGACCAGTGTACGTTTTAGACCATTGCCCATCTCTCTACAACCTCCCTTCAGGTAGTTGTAGGTGGTGATAAGGTCTCCCCTCAGCCTCCCCTTCTCCCAGCTAAACAGCCCCAGAACCCTCAACCGTTCCTCATAGGATTTGCCCTCCAGCCCCTTCACCACCCTGGTTGCCCTTCTCTGCACTTGCTTGAGGACCTCAATGTCCTTTTTATGGTGGGGAGCCCAAATCTGGACACAGTACTCGAGGTGCAGCCTCACCAATGCCGATTACAGGGGCCCAATCACCTCCATAGACCTACTGGCCACACTGGTTTTGATACAAGCCAAGACACTATTGGCCTTCCTGGCCGCCTGGGCACACTGCTGGCTCATATTCAGCCTGCAGTCAACCAACACCCCCAGGTCCTTCTCTTCCTGACAGCTCTCCAGCCAGTCTCCCCCAAGCCTGTAGTGCTGCATGGGGTTGTTATGTCCCATGTGCAGCACTCTACACTTGGCCATGTTAAACTTCATCCCATTGGTCTCAGCCCATCAGTCCAGTGTGTTCAGATCCCTCTGAAGAGCCTCCCTACCCTCAGGCAGATCAACACTTCCTCCTAGTTTAGTGTCATCTGCAAACTTACTGAGGGAGCATTCAATCCCTTCATTGAGGTCATTGATAAAGATGTTGAATAAGACTGGACCCAGGACTGAGCCCTCGGGGACGCCACTTGTGACCGGCCTCCAGCTGGATTTGGTTCCATTCACCACCACCCTTTGGGCCCGTCCATCCAGTCAGTTTCTAACCCAGCTGAGGGTCCACCTGTCAAGGCCAGTGGCAGCCAGTTTCTCAGCCAGAATGCTGTGAGAAACCGTGTCAAAGGCTTTACTGAAGTCCAGGTAGACCACAGCCACAGCCTTCCCCTTGTCCATTAATTGGGTCACCTTGTCATAGAAGGTGATCAGGTTAGTTTGACAGGATCTACCTTTTGTAAACCCATGTTGGCTAGGCCTGATCCCCTGGCCATCATGCATGTGCTGCATGACAGCTCCCAAGATGACCCTCTCCATGATCTTCCCCGGGACTGAGGTCAGACTGACAGGCCTGTAGTTCCCCAGATCCTCCTTCCGGCTGTTCTCATATATGGGCGGTATTAATCTCTTAAAAGACTCCAATTCATGTAGTATAGTTCTGTTATATGAATATGCTTTATTTTACTTGCTGCAGAAAACAGGGGGGAAGGGGTGTGTGTAGGAATTATCTGCTTTTTAGGATATCTTATTTATTTCTCAGAGAATTGGTGTGGTATGAGCTCACCGTTCAGTGACCCTCAGTTAATATTCACTGTTGCAACATCCTACAGTAAGGTAACAAGCTCTGAAAGTTACCCTTCCTATTTCTGAAAATGCAGAGGGAAAACTGGATAACCAGTTTGAGGATTTAGAAAAAAGGAGCAAACTGAAATACATGCTCCCTTACATGCACTTTTCCTGCTGAACTTCTTCTGTGGTAGTATCTTGGCTTCATTCCAAGGATTTGAAATGAAATCTCCTGGAATTGCAGCTAGTAAATTTTCTTTAGCAACATGCAAATTAAGTAATGCAACCAAGCTTATGCTGTAGTTGTACATATATATATATCCAGGTTTGTAATAATTCCAGAGAGAATAGCATCTGGGCATAGAGGTAATTGAATACAGAATTTAGCTCTTAATGATTACTGGTTTTGAATCAGCGTCTGTACAGGAAATTCCTAGCAGAAAGATCTTTCTTTATGTGGTGAGCTGTATTCCATATCTCTGGTGGTCAGTCCAAGCTAGCCTATTCAGTTGACAATTCATAAACATGATTTTATAAAATGTTCCATTTACACAAAATGGTATTGCTGAAAGATCATAGCTCAACATACATGTGAGTACTTCATACACTTACTATAGTGAACAAGGCAATTTGATTTATAATCTATATATTAGCTTTTCATTCATGCTCCAAACAATGTATGTCCCTGTAGAAATAATCTCTCATTTCTTCCTTCTTGTTCCCTTTTCATCTGCCACCAAAGTAAACTACTTGTATAATCTCCTGTCACTGTTGTGTCACAATTAGAGTAGAATAATATTGAAAATTCCAATGTACTGTATGTACCTTTTGAGTACTCTGATGTTAGAAATAAGAAACAGAGGGACAAAACCTGCAACTACACTGTTAAAAGAACAAGTATTTATGAACAATTTAAATAGGCATATCCTTCTTCTTGCCTATGTTGTAAATAAAATATTTAGAAATGTGAAAATTATGGTCAGCCAAAATAATGATTTTTATATATTGACAATACTTTTCAACAAGAAAAAAATTAAAAGTGAAACTAATCTTGCCTAAGGAATCAATCTCTGACAACAGCAATAGCAAAACTGAGTGAAAACTCAAACTCAAGTCTTTTGACTTCATGGAACATTAGATTGAGACAAATGAACAGTACTTCACAATTAACAAGTTCCTATTAAGAATTCAGTCATAACTAGAAATCTGTCAGTAAATTTCATAGAATAAACTATTTGGGTTGGAAGGGACCCCAAAGATCATCTAGTTTCAATGCCCCTGCTGTGGGCAGGGGCACCCTCTACTAGACCAGGTTACTCAAAGCCCCATCCAACCTGGCTTGAACACTGCCAGGGAGGGGGCAGCCACAGCTTCTCTGGGCAGCCTGTTCCAGGGCCTTCAACACCCTCACTGGGAAGAATTTCTTCCTAATGTCTAATCTAAATCTGCCCTCTTTTACTTTAAAGCCGTTCTTCCTTTTTCTATCACTACACTCCCTGATATACACTCCTTCCCTGTCTTTCCTGTAGGCCCTTTCAGGTGCTGGAAGGCTGCAGTAACGTCTCCCCAGAGCTTTCTCTTCTTGAAGAAGCCCAACACTCTCAGCCTGTCTTCATAAGGCAGTTCCTCTAGTCATCTAATCATCTTCATGACCCTGCTCTGGACTTGCTCCAGTTCTATTTCATTCATCTAGTGTAAATTTATTTGAACTCATTAGTCTACACACCTTTCTGTATTTCAACTCATTAGTCTACACACCTTTCTGTATTTCAACATAATAACACCATTGTATACAAACTGACAGCAAAAGTAATAAAATAATACCCAACTTTTTACAGATAAAGGCCTTTATTGATCCCAGGTTATTTTTCCCACAAAAACCTCAAAAAGGTTACGTTTTAATTCATACCTTTTACAGTTAAGCACTAAAACATTTATTACTTTATTTCAAGAAAGAAACTTGTTGGAAATAGAATATTTCCTATTTATCATGTGAATCTGACCAATCTGATGCACTGAGTACAGAATTTACCCTACAGTTACAGGTAGATAAAAATTCAGTGATCTTCTAATCATTAATTTAATATAGTTGCAAACACATTGATACAATGTACACTTTTTTCCCACATTTATCTGAAAAAGTAAGCTGTTCAGATACTACAACGTCTACAAACTAGTAAGTTTGATGATGCAACGCAAACAAGGAGGCAAAACTATTTTAATCAGTAAGTGATAAAAATATTTTAGTAAGTGATGCCATGCATTTCATATATACTTGATGCATGGAAATAACTCATAGCAAATTTATTTTTTTGCAATAGGAGTTATGTGTAAAAATTGTACCTGATCAATGTTTTTGTGCTATTTTAAAATATATTCTAGGTAATTTTTTTATACATTAACAACTAATTGCTACTGAAAGATGTTTGCATGCTTTGACAATGAGAGATAAAATTTCATCTCTTACTATCTAAGAACAAGATATATTAAAGAATATTAGTAAAAATTATCTAATATGGTTTAAATACAAACACCATGTGCAACACAAAGGTTTATTCTTATTCCACTGGTATGTTTCATGAGCCTCATCATCATATCCCCCATTAATTAATGAAAAATTACCTATTAGAAACCATCTGGTAAATACACTTTGAAAAAAAAGGGTTTACTGTCATTGATTAGGATCAATGGGATTCCTCAAGAAGCTCCTCTTTTCAAATAATGTTTTCCATCTGAAGCAGAAAGAAGAAAAAAAAGGCATCACAAAATCTGAAATACTTAAATGAACTTCTTCCTAGAGAAATTACATGAATACTTGCTACAAAATAAGTTTCAGATTTATTAAGCCATCCTTCACTTGCAGAATATATTGTTTCTGGTACATGCTCTAAAGATCTGGAGGGTCAGGCTACAGCAGGCAGTACAGTGACAATTTGGAAGACATAGCTCACTACACATATATTAAAAGTTGAAAAAACACTTTGGTAGGTATCTAAAGAAGAAATAGCTGCTAGCATATAAAAGTATTGCTTTTCTTTACCTTCTCTTTGCTGAGGTTGCTGCTTACAAAGCTGACGTGTCAGCATAAAAGGAATTCATGCTGGTGCACAAGCTGCTTCAATGCAAAATGTAGGGTTTAAACCATGGCTCCTTATAAGCTGATATTCCTTAGAACTATTTATTTATTTTACAACTAATCAACTAACTTTAAGTGAAAATCTTTCGCTAACTAGGTTTCTAAAATAGCAATATGGGAATACTTTTGAAGTTATTTTTCCATCTCAAAGTTAGCTGAAAAGCAAATAGAATATCATGTAGATAGGCACAGGGGGAGGCAGCTGGGAATTTAGGGGTTGGGGTTAGTGGGCAGTCAAGCCAACATCAGCAGTGTTCTGGTAGGAGACAACTGCGGAGGTCTTGTCAGGAAGACATAGTAGAAAAGTAGGTAAACTGGAGGAAGCCTCACATTCCCAGGTCCTGGTCCTGATGGGGGCTTTAACCACCCTGATACCTGCTGAAAGGACACCACAGCCAGGCACACATAGGTTTCTGGAGTGCTTTGATAACCATTTCTTGACAGAGGTATCAAAGCACCCATGAAGAGCTGGATCTGATAGTTAACAAACAAGGAAGATCCGTAGAGGAACTGAATGTTGGGGATAACTTTGGCTGCAAAGACTATAAGATGGATGGATTTCTGGATCATGAGAGGAGGAAAAAGGCAAATAGCAGGATCATGGACCTGAACTTCCAGGGAGCAAGTTTTGGCCTGTACTAATGGGGAACTAATGGTGGAACCAGATTTTTCTCAGTGGAGCACAGTAAAGTGACAAGAAGGAATGTACACATATTAAAACACATGAAACTTCATCTGAATACAACAAAAACTGGGGTTGTTTTTAACTGAAAGTGGTTCAGACACTCAACCAAGTTATCCAGAGAAGCTGCACAGTTTTCTTGTGTTGAATGTGAGAGAAAACATCTATCTCTGCTTTTTAATGAAAATATTTATTGAAGGATATTTATTTCCGTATGATATGGAACGGGAACATATCTGAACAGTTTGGAAGGGTAGAAAAATAATTTCCTACTATTCTGATGACATGTTTTTCTTGGAAGAATGTGCACTTGTGCAATGTTACATAAAGTGACAATATTTCTTTCTGTTAGAGAACTAGTTTTTTACTGAGTTTTTAGCTTGAGTAACAAATTAATTAATTCAAGCAATAATATTAATCACATGGTAAAGCATGAACACAGACATGTAGCAGTCCTATTTGTCTCCTCTGTAAACCTGCAAGACTTTTGTTTTTATTTAGACCGTGATAGTTCAACTGACCTGAGTTTATTCAACAACATTTGGACATTTTTATGTGTATACTGAAGTGCCAGGATTAAACTGTCTTTAAACTATGCCTTGTTTGCAATGAAGACAAGCATTCGTGAAGGGAAGATGGTTATAATTTTATACTCTTGGGGTTATTAACAGAGGCTATGTATTTGTGTAGATGTTTGGATTTCTACTCCACAGTGAGATTGACTTTAAACTTCTGTTCCTTCTATTTCACTTTTCATTTTCCTGTCTTGTTTGGGAATTTAGATATGACAGTGTCTCTTCGATTGTCAAATATCTGTCTTCAGCATAACTCTTTGTATATGCTTCTGATACAGGTTCTGAAGACTTTTTGATCAGCTGCTATGATTTGATTAATAATCCATGGGTTCTTAATTTATTTTTTAATTAAATCCTGACTTGCTAACATGAGAGGACCATTTTGAAATTCTGGTTTCATTGTGTTCTGATTTAGTTACCTTTGTCAGGCTGTTTTTACAATTAAATGCAACAAAATAGAATATAAACATGTAACTTGGGCTGAATGATCTTATTAGCTAGTGTTTCAGCAAACTCCCAGCCTGTTGGTTCCTGTCAGCTTGCCAATAATTTTGTAGGAAATAGATTGGAAATTATTTCCCAGACTGTCTTCCTACACCAGCACTATTCAAAGTCTTCCCTAAATACAGTTGTAGACATTCTATTTCCCTTTTGACCTAGGGATAAGAAATAGAACTCCCTGGTTTTGCAGTTTCTCTACTATAAGAAATGAGACTTAATGTGTAAGTTCAAAAAAATATTTTTTTTTTTGTCAGGGACAGTTCTCAAACGTCTTTAACTGGAAACTTAATAGATACCTGTTAGCAAAGTAATGTACTAAAAAATAAAGTTCCTTCATTTGCTGAAAAAAACCCCAAATCATGTTTAAAGCAAATAATTCCACTGAATTGGTTTTAAGATGTTTCAAAAGATTCTATGCTTTACATAGCAGTATTGACAACCACCCACAAATGTAGATGAAAAACATAAATTAATTATATTTCCATATTAAGGTGTTTCTGTGATCTATTTGAAATCAGAATAGAGATCTTTAACATTATGGACATTTCTCTGCAAAAATCAGCTCAATAATCAGCAATGGTCAAAAAGTCATATAGAATAATAAGGATTATCCAGACCTATGCATGAAGAACTGTTTAAAAGGAAAAGGGAGTATTTGTTGGCACAAAATATAATTACATTATTGAACTAAAAATTACAAACTATAAAAGAAATTTATATAAATAGTTTAAAATATGCATAAATTAATGGAATTAACCATCAGTTTCTATTGATGCCTAATAAATGCAACAGTCTGATGAAATTCTTGCCTAAGGAAATTTTAAACTTGTTGACTGAATGAAAATAGTAGTTATCAAAATGGGAGGTGGAGTGCTTTAACGCGACATTTTACTAATAGTTTGCCCTATGATCTTCTTCTATCTTTTATCAAAACAGATACTAGGTTAGATGTAGTACTAATATAAACCTGTATGGCCATCTCTCCCAGGGTCAAGCAAGACAAGGAAACCATTGCAATATCCAATTTATTTCTTTTACTGTAGAACTTAATCTGGATGTATAACAGCACTCTCAAATACCTATTTACTCTGAATCGCTAGTAAACAAGTGATAGTTCAATGCTCTGTTCATGTAGTAGTTTGATATTAGAGAACTAAGAGGATACGGCTTCTGTAACTTGGGGCGCAAAAATGACATTAAGAAGAATTCAGAAGCTTCCTTAATGTACTTCCCGGTAGTGTGAAATGCAGAAACAACTTTCTCTTGTAATTTTTCTCAATGAAGTGAACTTCATAATAACATATGCTTAAAGATTCAGTCGTGCCTCCAAAACAGTGTATAGTCAGATTTAGTATTGTCCTGCTTATGAAGTTGCTCAGAAACAATTTGAAGTGCAAGAGGTATGTCCCAGCAAGTAGGATGAACAGTTTTTCCCTTCTAGGCAATGATGCCCTTTTAGGCAATAGATGGATTGCTTCAAGGCTGCTCTGGTCCCTGAACGTAAGAGGAGTATAATATAATAATGCCTTGGAAAACAGCACTTGAAAAATTCAGTTTTGTTATATAGCAGATTTTCATTCAAGTTTATTTATAGTTTGGCATCTTTCAAGCAGATAAAGTAAGTACATCATGGAATAACGTCTAGTTGCATTATTATAGAAGATTATTTTATTTTGTTTTATGTTATTTAGTTCAGCTACATCTGATAGTTTTTTCTTTAAGAAAATTATAAATTTCAAGAAAGCTAACTCTAGATATCATCTGTTTTCCACTGGGTTATGTCTAAATCAGAATCTAATGTTTCTTCCTATTAGAGCAACTGGAGGTCTCTACTCACAGTGTAAATTCATTCTGTCATACAATTCTTCTTTTGTACATACAGGTAGTACTCTTTTCTATAACATTTCTTTCAAATAATACAATATTTTATTTCCTTTCACTCATATCCCTATAAAATTTTTTTCCCTGCAAGTCAGGAAGCTTATTATGCTATTCATCTCCATTCACAAAGATAGAACTAAAAAAACCCAAACCAGGTTAATCCACAAAACAGCCTATGAACAACCTCTAGTTTTACAACATTAAAAAAGAAAATTTTGGAAGTATGTTACTACTTTCTGCAGAGTTTTGACAAGTAGTTGGTTATATGTCATCTGTGTACAAAGAGAAGTAACAGAATTATTTTCTTGAATCCAAGAAAGTTTTGCTCAGGTAAATCCCAAATCATATTCCAGTAAAACTCACTTCCAGAAAAGTATCTGCACCTTTTCTACATGAAGTATTCTTTTTGTCTAGGGACCTAAGTTTCTAAGTTTGTGTTGCATGTAATAAGTAACCATGGTCTCTCTGGCTGGGGTGAAGATATTTTTATACATTTTTTACATCAGCCAGACTTACACAGAACATGCTGGTTTCTTGTCCTGGTGACAAAAATCTTCACAAAGATTATCCATTCTGGCAACAGATAAGTTGTAACAGATAAATAAAAACAGAACGAGCTCCTTTGTGGAAGTTTTGTGGAGACATTCTTGCAATTGTTCTGAAAAACTTAGTCATACAATTTTCACATGCTAGCAATGGTGGAAAAAAATGAACAAAAGTAGTGTCTGTAGTCAAGAAAGACATTGAGGATAACATGTTTTCTTTGCATTTGAGAGAACCTAAGAGTACATATATAATCATTTCATCTGTTTGATGAACAGTAATTTATTGAATCATAATAATGATGTTAGAGCGTGATTGCCTTCTTTCTTAACTGCCACCTTATCTGACTTTTCTATATGGTAGGAGTGTACTATCTGACTGGTTGGAAGACTATAATCAAAAAATTTTGCTGTTAAAAGTTATTTACGTGTCCAAAATCTTTTTATAAGAGTTTAAGAGACTTGGCAAAGTAACTCACTGGAAGTGTATTAAAGATGTCTCTAAATGCTGTGACAGCAGTCTGTAAGCACAGTTACATACCTGTGAAGCTAAAGAATCTGGAGTGGAAATCTGTCGAGTCCTGAAGCCTGACGTTCACCATAGAGTTATCAGATTTTCTCTGATATTAATCTTGCTCAATGACTAATATCTGATACCTGCTCAATGTTCAACTGAAATGGATTTGATTTTGCAAACTCAGTAATGTCTAAGCCTCAAAAATGACAAAGCATATACTGGAACTACAGAGAGTCCAAATCTGTGTTTTAGTGTGGGTGCCTAAGTGATCATATGAACGACTAAATGACTATGATTACTGGGGTTGAAGAATAGCAGGTAAACACTTATTGGAAAAACTCTATACTCAGAGTTGCATCTGGACTAGCATTGAAAAACATGAATTTTCCTTTTGGGAAATAAATGACATAGGACTTCTGTCTAGTACTTTGCTATGGCCTTGTCATACTAAGTTTCGCTATCAGAGTGCACCAAATTTTGAGATGTGCTTGGAATTTCACAGCCTTATTTCAAGACGGTTTTGGAAAAAAAAACCACTAATGAATAGTCGTACTTACAAAAGTTGGATGAGATCAATAAAAAGACTGAATTCCATGACAAAGGTAAATAAATTGCTTCTTGAAATGCCCAAATTGGGATTCAAGAGCCAAAAGAAGAATGTTGACATGAATTTTTGGTCTGTTTCCTCTACTTCCTGTCAGGAAGTGAAGTATCTATTTAAAACTTCCATTTATACTGAAAGATTGACATGTGCAATGCCATGTAACTCTTCCTTATGAAAAGGAATGGAAGAAGCATTTGTCATGAAGCTGAAGTGAGTGTAGGTCTGCCTTACTGAAGCTCAAAAATGCTAAGTCAGTATACGAATAGTTTTTCATTATATGTGCAACAGGAAATTCAATATTCTGCATAATCTCTTCTGTGAACTGATCTGAAATGCAAAAATCTTTCTATCACCAGCACAACTTTGAATAACTTGCTCTATTTTTTTTTTTGCTTTTGACATGATTTCTTTTTGCACTGCTGAGCATCTGTCCAACTGCAGATGCTCTTTCAAAAAGCTTACACTGTTAAACAAGTGGTGTTTAAAAATAGAAAGGAGGATCTTGTAGGAAAATTTCTCGTTGAAGAAGTGCAGGACCATGAAAGCTGTCTAACCAATCAATAGTTGAGATGGAGATGTTGGAAATCCTCAGACAGACAGAGCTGAGGGTGGAACCTTGAATTTGGTACCTCTAGATCTACCCTAGAGATCTACCCTACCTCTGGGATAGACTTACCCTAAACTTTTCCAGGTGAAAAGTGAGAGTACAAAAGGAATTAGCAAAATTTGTTCCAGGGGAATTTTAGATTGGATATTTGGGAAAAAATCTTCTTGGAAGCGGTTGAATCACCATCCCTGGAAGTATTAAAAAGATGTGTAGATGTAGTTTAGTGATGGAGATGGCAGTGTTAGTTTAGTGGATGAACTTGATGATCTTAAGAGTCTTATCCAACCTAAATGATTCTATCATTCTAAGAAGAAAGCTAAGGACCTGGGAGTTCTTACTGTTGTGCAGCTCAATTCTTTGGTAGATTAATAACCCTAAAACTTCATGGAAATGGAACTGGAAAGTCCAGTAGCAAGTTCCCAGAGGAGCTGCCTCAGAGACAGTAATTTTTGTCATCAGTTTCATGTCAGTGCCCTACAAACCTGTAGTACGTACAACCAAAATGGCAAGGGTTTATCTGAGAAGCTGTTTCCTATAAAGTCAGATTTGCTGGATTGGCAACTCTTTTAAGATTTTTCTGTAGAAGTCATCTCATCTGCTGACATTTTTTTTTTCCTTAGAAATCACCCCATACTAATGGGCTGGAAAGTACTTCATTTGCTTTGGATAAATAATTTTTATCCTCCTTCTATTCTATTCTAGTAAAAATACAGTACAGATATAAACAAGGGTATTTCTTGCACCATTAATAGTTCCATCATCTCCATCTAATTTGCTATACTATCACTAAGAATTCATTTTTTAATGTACATTAAAACTCATTAACTTGAGCTGAGATGCATAATCACATTTTAAAAGATGCAATTATTTTAAACCATTTGAAGAAAGGGATAGCCAAAAAAAATATTCTGAAAATGTTTTAGTAGTGTTTTTCAACTATAAATATTTGCATCATCGACAAAACAGGGAAAGAATTGCTTGACTGGTAGAAGTTCATTTTATTTGACTGTGAGACTAAGAGTATTAATCATGATTGTTTTCTCCTTTTTCTATAGTGCAAATAATGAGCAGCAATGAATCTAGTCACACTGAAATACAGCACTGATGTGGTCTGTGAATAAAGCAGGCTCATTTACTTTCTAATAAAAATTAGAGTCCAGTAGTAGGAAAAATTTACTGGTTTGATAGTTTCCTTGGGTTATATTTTCAAGGTATTGAAGTGGTTATTCGTGAGGAAGAAGTGGAGAAGGTAGGAATGGAAAGTAGAGAGCTACCTGAAAGAAAATAGTGCTTTTAGTCTAGACCTAAAATAGCTATGCTAATAAACAGTGCCAGTGGGTTGTAAACACATTCATAGATATACAGGAATAATTATATCAGTTCTTCAGGTATGGAAGCTGAATCATGCTGATGGTGAAAGAATTGCCGGTGTAACAATGACCATCTACAGTAACACTGAGAATAAATTCCAGATATGAATACTCTCAAGCCAGCACTTGTTCTTTATGTCCTGATAATGCATTACTGGCATATAAAAAAAGTCAGTATGTTGTCCCAAAACCAGGGGTTTGTTTACTTGGTGCACAATATGCCAATATACACACAGAGCAGAGGTATTTTATTGAAATTTGCAGAAATGCCTGTCCCAAGACAATATCCCAAAGCTCGAAATCGGTCATTATTTATACCTAAGACATGAATATTTCATTTTTCTAATACATATGCATTGTTGTACTATTAAGTGATTTGTTTAGATTCCTTCATCTACTATGCAAACTGGAATGCAGGTTCACTCCCTCTGTCTTTATCTTTTGAGTAGGTGACATAAATGAGGTAGGTGATCCATAAGTCAGTGGTCACAATTCCCCTTGCTGAATTACCTTTCCCCCAGTTTTATGTGACTTTTGGCAAGTCCAAATAGTTCTTCATGGATTACTGAGTGAACTAGTATTATATCAGTTAAACCTCATCTTTTAAAAATTACAATCTACTTATCAGATAAAGGTACATTACTTAGATATTTCTTATCTGTCTTTAGACCAGAAGGGCTAGGGCTACACAATGGATTTTTGCAGCAGCATGAGAACTTGATTCATATCTCATTTTTGGCTTTACTGTACCAAGTACCCACCCACTGTCAGCTTAGATGAACTGTTTGAACACCTTAAGTTATCATAAATACTACTATGTCAGCTCCTAGTAAAGAATAGAATAATAATTACCTATTCTAAGTAAAAGTATAAAACAAATATTTTGGCAATTTATGCAAAATGTTTTGGTGCAAATGAGAAAATATTTTGGACAGAAGTAGGTAGAATTATTAGAGATTCTCATTTTCTGATTCAAACCAGCCACAGGGCTGAGTCAAGAAGTTTTTCTGTAGGTGGGCTAGAAACAATCCCATCATTCATTTAGGAGAAATTATTTGCCTCATGTGTCAAACCTCCAAAATTAATTTTAATTGTGGCTTCTGGCTCTTTGTTAGTCAGTATGCCTTTGGGCTGCAAATAAACAAACTAAGGTGATTATTTTTACCTGTTTTTCAGCTACCTTCTAGTCAAATTCTACTGTTGTGTGGGCATGATGTATGTTGTGACATGGTAATGGAAGAACACACACACAGAGGTTATGAAGCTGTGCCTTTTTTCCCCAATTAGTATTCTTTTAAAGAGCATTATACTGGCATATCAAAATTGTTAGAAGAATGACTGCACTGTAGGGTTTGTGGTTTTTTAAGCACTCTGAAGTCTCCTTGTTTGTTCTTGGAAGAGATGGATAAACTTTAGGATGACAGTAGTCATTTGAGCCACGTCACAAGATTGAGCAGCAGATGGAAAGGATGGGAGGGTGTGTCAGGGTGGGTTGTTTATGGATGACTCAAGAGCTGGCACAACACAACTACTTTGTTAGAAATGACTACTATGATGCTTCTAAAAAATGTTCAAAGTAAAGCTAAGAAGGTAAGAAACAGATAATCTTGTTAAGGTCTCAAAGAAGCCCGCAGAGAAATGGCAACAAATTGCAATCCATATTTCTGTGACAGGAGTTTGCTTTTTTGACTTCTCTCACGCTGGTTTTTATTTTCTAGCAAGCTTGTGATGTGTGGCTGACTTTTATTCCTTAGATTACAATAATTTATTGTTGCACAAAAATCTATGCCTGCTAACGAGCAACTTCTGATAAGAACTAAGACACATACCTGCTAATTAGAAGGCTAGCAAATGATCTCATGAGCATTAAGTTACCCAGCAAATGATTCATCAAATTAGCAGAGGGAATTAAGGAAGGAATGGTGTAAGGAGGCAAACACTTTAAATGACCCAGCCTGGAGTCTGCTCTATACAAAAGGAGCTGAAGTAGGTTAATTGGTATCTAAAAGGATGTCATGTTCTAGAATTCAATTAATTGGTTACAGGCAGGGATTAACATAGTCTTCCAGACCTGTAACATAAAAAAGAAAGCTCAAAACATCCTATTTGACTGATTTCATTAACAGACACCTTACAGGAACTTCCTTTCCCTTGTGTACAGTCTCAGAGATCAGAAATCTCAGGAGCAGGACTATTGGAGTTGCTTTGTTTTTATTAGCAGTTATGATCTTGGATCACATTATGTAGCAAGTGATACCTGCTGTTTCAAAGCTTAGTTGTCATTTTTTGGTCTTTTTGTGGTAACAACCGCACTGGCTGTTAGGCTATGGTATAATACTGGTAGAAATTCCTTAAGACTGAGGAAAACCTTAATTGCAACCTTGGAGATGAATATCTATTTTGGTTGTCTTTCTTATGATAATTATTTTGACAAATCTAACACAAGAAACTTCCACTGTTAAAAACAATGAGACCTTTTCACTGCTTACAATGGTAAATTTTCTATCAAATAATTTAGTGCTCTTGCACTTCCAACTGCAGATACACCTGCAATCATCCTTATGAAAATTTGCAAAGGGACAGTCAGCATTTAAAACTCAGGGGTGGGGAGGCAGGGTGGGGAGGAACAAAAAAGTATTTCCTCTTTTGTCCTGGAAAGCAGGGCCTCAGCATGTGTCACAGTTACTTGGGAAGTGCTATAACCCCGAATGCCCTCAATCTTCCTCTTCCTTTCCTGGAGTTTTATCACTGAGTACAGTATCATACAGCAATGATTACCCCTTTGTTCAATTGGAGTCAGCTCTTCTGGTTGTGTTCCCTCACAAATTCTTGTGCATCCACAACCAGCTACCTGGGGCTGCTGCATAAGAAACAGAAGGCCTGGACATTGTGTAAGCACTCTTCAGCGTCAACTAAAACATTGATGTTTCATCAAAACTGTTTTGGTCACAAACCTAAAACATAGCTCTGTATGTGCTGCTATGAAGCAGCCAGACCCCAGGTAAATGATAGAAATAAGTTGTGCAGTTTTCTGCCATCTTGCTGTCTTTCCTGGGCTCTTGGAGACCTTCTGCAAATGATAAGAATCTAAAAAAAAAAACCCCAAGTATCCAATTCAAGAAATGAACCAGAGCAAAAGGCTGGGCAAGAGAGAAATATTAATAGGGAAAAGAATTTTGATAGATTTTGAGGAGGTAGAGGGAAAATTGAGTTTAGGTTTGAAAAGTAAAACATTTGTGTGGAGACTACATAGTTCGGAAGCATTCAGGAGTGCTGTATCTTCTTTATTACTGCACATGTGACCAGCAACACTACTCTAGAAAATCTTTTTGAGTCTCTCTGGGTCCCTGTGGGGTGTGGGGTGAATAGGACATGGCACTTATACTTTCTCAACAAGAAAAATACATTCTGTTTATTCCCTGCAACCTTTAGAATGGATATTTCTGCTACGTAAAGCTGTGATAGTTCCCTTGCAAAATATAGCATTGACCATATACAGAAATGTGTTCCAGGGTCTGGGGGAAAAGGGACAATCCTGGAACAAGGGAGAAAGAATAACCTGTGTTCATTAAAGTAATTATGCTGAAGCAAAATACAGGACCCAGAGAGAAAACAAAACCAGTAATTCCTAAACCTTCTGTTTTCCTGCATACTCAATATCTGCAGAATACACTGGAAAAGTGCTTATCCTGCATTGACTACAGGTCTAAATAGATGACTAGCTAACAACAACTTACCACTTCCGTTTGAATATGTGTATATGTCATTGCCTTCTGAAGTCAACTAAAGTTTCAGTTTAGCTAAGGAATGAAATGTGTGCCAATGTCACTCCCCATGATGGAAAGGTGACATCTATTTCCTGAAACAAAATTAAATGTTATATGCCAAATTTAACATAAAAATCACTAGGGTAGAAAATCAAGTACTCAAAACTCAGGCAGTACCTTTTTTTGTGTGTGTCCTTATGCTTATACTATGATATATAATATATACTGTAGGATAAACTTTAATGCCATGACTGCAGGCTAAAATTGAATGTAGGATCAGTAACGACTATGTAGCAATGCTTCCTATAATCTTCTTCCCATTCTTGCAGATCTTGAAAGATGTTTAGAAAATCCTTTGAAAGATTTGGAGTGAAGCAATTATCTAAAAGTTAAGATAATATGTATTTAACTTAGAGAAAACTTGCTTCTATAGAACTTGATGATAGAACATAGAACTACTACCAAATAAATTACTTAAAGAAAAATATTTGTTCAGTTACTAGTTTCCTTATTTTCTGAATGTCCACTGTGAGCCAGTAGTGTTACATGCAAACACGTTGAGCAAATTAAAATCAGAAGAAAATACAATTGGTAATGTTAAGAATAGCTAATGTGAGATGTTCCAAAAGTTAACTTGTATTTCCCTAACTGGTTGAACAAAATTAGTGTGTGTTTTCAGTTCTTCTCATTGTGTCTCTAACACTATAAAAATGGGATAATGCCATCCTTATATCTACAGTAGGTTTTATGGAATTTGCACCTGTGAAGCTCATGGCCATTGAGATGAGGAAAATTCTAAGACAAACCTACAAGTAATGTAGACAGCAAGTAAGCACTGTACAGCCACTCTGACTCACCCCTCACCTCCTCACTATTGAAATAGGGGGTGAGAATTGGAAGGGTAGAAGTGAAGACGAAACTCATAGTTTGAGATAAAGATGGTTTAACAATTTAAAAAAAAATAAGGAAAAAAAAAAAAAAAACAGAGGAAAATAAAGCCCAAGAAAAACAAGCCATGTAAATGAAAACAATTCTTCAACACCAAGTAACATGCCCAGCAGGTTCATGTTACTTTACGAGAAGGATGAGATATTTAAGAAATAATTTTATGATAAAAGTTTAATTAAAGTAGCTAATTAAAGTTTTTATTTGTTCCTTGACTGCCGGTCACTCACAGAACCCAATTCTAAAGCCAGTTTCTAAAGTAGACCTCACAATCACTACAAAAAAGCCTTGGCAAATAATTGATGACAAAGCATAGAGAAAACCATGGCAATTTTCCAACAAAACATGGCAAAATCTATTTGGTTTTGAAGTTCATTCACCACTTGAGATTTTGCCAAGAAATTACTTCACCGTCATTTTTCAACTTTTCTAACTGCAGACAAAATGTCTTAGTTCATTCAAATGACATACACGATGCCATCTGTATAACAGTTCACAGAAGCAACAGGTGAGAACTCACATTTCCTTGCATGAACTTGCACTTCACACTTTTTTCCATATTTTTGTCTGCTGTGATGTTGATCTCAGTTTAGGATTATATCCTTTAAAATGTTTAAATTGAACTGTTTTTAATATGTAATGAATAGAAAATAAATATCTTTCAACACCAGAAAAGCAGCTTTATGTTTGCTTGCGAGAACTGACATTAAAGTTAAATTCTCATCATCTTCAGTGTCCTCAAAGCCCTAATTCTGGATATCTTTTACTGAAAAAGGAGTATAAGGTGACCTTATAGTTCACCCAACACCGCTCCCCCCCACCCCAAATACTTACATAATCCATTTCCTCTGAACTGAGTAATTTTTTTATTCCTTTCAATTTTAAAATATTTCTTTTCACCTATTTCTCTACATAATAAAGACCTCTTCATCGGCTTTCTCACAGATTTATACTGAAGGTGCTTTCCTGATTCTGCTTGTCTCTGGTTCTTTTTGTGACTTCACATTCTTGCAACCAAGAGTTTAGTCGGTGTTTTCACGATGTTAGTACTTGTATAGGTTCTCCCACAATGTCACTGCCTCACTCAGTCGTTTATTAGTTGGTAGATGCTCTATAAAACACCTTTATTTACTTCTTGCACTGAGTAAAGGAAGCTACAATGTCCAGTAAGCTCTGCACTTACTGATCAACAAATCAAAAGTGCAACTATTGGCAACTACCACTATAACCTTTTTAATAAGAAAGGCTTTTCCAATTAGTTAAGAGGCAACACATAGATGACTTAGTTTTGGACAGAACTGAATGTCATACAGCAACAGAGAGAAAAATCTGTCAGCACAATAATTAAATCTCTAGTTCATATAATAACTATTTCCTCCTTTCAGAATAGAGTACATAGTTATGTTATTTTTAAAAAATGCATAAAAATACAGTCAAAAATAGATTTGAAAATGATAAAAAACTAAATAAGGGTGTAAATCAGCCCTTCTGAACATTGGTTTAGGCCAAAATCTCCAAGGAAAAAATTAATTGCTCTTATATGGCATGCTTATACAACACAAACAAAAACCTATCAAAACAACACTCATGTGGTTGTACATTATACCTAAATATTAGAAAATGACACATTAACAGCCACATGTGCTACGTCAATTCAATGTTCTTACATTTACGCATTAAAAACTAGTGGTTAATCACATGATCAAGATGGCCACATTTCAAGAAGATCTTTGCATTATTTATCACACAAAATGGACACTTCATAACTAACAAGTAGCTATTTAATATTTTGTTTATTCTCATTGTTGACTGTGACTACATGCTTTATTTACTACACATTATACAAGCCCTGGCTTTCACACACATTTATTATAATTAAAAAGAAAATATGAAAGAGGAAGTCAACTCCTTTAGTTAGGGATGAAGAAGCTTCTCCTAAGAGGGAGCAGGAGAAAGAATCATAATCATAGAATCATAAAATCATAGAATGTGCTAGGTTGGAAGGGACCTTTACAGGTCATCTAGTCCAGTCCCCCTGCAGTAAGCAGGGACATCTTCATCAGATCGGGTTCTCAGAGTACCATCAATCCTGACCTTGAATACCTCCAGGAATGGGGCCTAAGAAGCAGCCTGTTCTGCAGTGGAGCAGTCACAAGGACAGGAGGAGGAAGAGGCTGAAATCATAAATGAGCAAGAAGCCACCCCATCCCTATCCCTATGCAAAAAATTTCAGCCATCAACCAGGCCAGCAAATTCTCACATGGTTACTCAAATGATATAGGGCCAATATTCCAGAATTACAACATCACGTGCCAACATCCTGGAGATAATAATCTGAACAGGCATGGAGGTACCAACTCTGGACAGAATAATCTAAGAATCTGAAGAGAATCTCACTTCCTATGGTCTATATCTTGGCTGTGGAGAACCTGACCCAATACTGTCCAAGCAATCCAAGAAGGACAGGTCTTCCTTACTCACACTGATCAGTGGCTCAGCTAATAAGAATCAGCCTTTTTCTGTTCAAAGGAGAGGGGTACTGGTGATGCATACCATGTGATACCCTGTGGTTCAATCTGTGTGACCACAGGGAAGGCATTAGGAAATGAGATGGTTAACCTACCTGGAGACTAGAAGCTTGGGTCTGGAACTGCAAAGGGTAAAAAAAAAATACAGCCAAAAAGCATCCATCCAGGACACTGCTCTAGAGTCTGCTGGGTGGAGTAGAAGGGTGGATCATACTTTTGTCCTGATAAAGAGACTTTTAGTTTGAAGTTATAAAAATTAAGTAATGAAGACTTGACCAGGAGTAGAGAGGCCCTGCCTTAGACCAGGTGGAGGAATGGGACAGCTGGGTTTACTGGATAGTGTGATTCCAACATCATGGCATGTCAGGGAGTATAAAGCTCTGGGGGACATTACTGCACAGTGTACTCTAATACCACCAAATTAGAAAGGGGCAGAATCCATCTGTATTTCTTGAGTGGCAGGTGGATACCTGCAACTGTCTTTGTTGGGAACTGAGATAGGCCTAATGAAACGAGTGGCAAAAGCATCCCATTGTGACAGGTCTGGAGGCTCCACATATCTGTGACATGGACTACCTCAGAGGAGGGTACTTCAAGGACCCAAAACTGGTGGGCTTTTTGTATAGCTGCATTGACTATAGAAAAGACGAAACGGCTGTCTAGCTTTCCTGGTCTCTAATAGGACTCTTCTGTTGAGGGATTGTTGCAGGTCACAGAACAGTAAGTGCCGATTTCTACCATGACAATGCACTGGAAAAAATATTACATGTCAATAATCCCTGGTTTCCCTCCATATGCTGATCCAGCAACTGGAGACTGAAGGAGTGATCAGTAAGTCCCATTCAACCTTTAACAGTCCCATATGGTAAGTGCAAAGATGTAAGAGACTGAAGGCTAACATTGGAGTACACGGTCTGAATGATCTTTCACTTGCTGAGTGGTGCCATGCCAGTTGTGCTAGACTCCTATATAAACTGGAGCTAAAGCCAAGTGGTGTGTAAGTATTGATATTACCAATATGTTTTTTGCAGTCCATTTGGTGGCAGAGTACCATCCACACTTTGTCTTCATGTATACAGGCATCCAGTACACCTGGAATTGACTGCTCCTGGAGTGGAAACACAGTCCTGCCATTTGTCATAGATTCATACACACTACACTGGATCAGAGTGAAGTGTTTGAGAAGGGGAAAAGAATAATGCAGGTTCTTTTGAAAGCTAGTTTTGCTATAAGAAAAAGTAGAGTCAATGGACCTGTACAAGAGGTCCAGCTTTTAGGAATAAAATGACAAAACCAGCAATGTCATATCCCAATGGATATAATCAAGAAGCAAAAGCTGTCTTGGGTGTTGTGGGTTGCTGTATGTTGCAGGTTACAGTTTGATCATAAGCTTCTCTGTGGAGTAATCTGGAAAAAGAACTATTTCAAATGGGGCCATAAGATACAACAAGATTTGAACAAATTAAAGAGGAGTTAGCTCATGTAGTAGCACTTGAGCCAGTCTGGACAGCACAAGATGTGAAAAACATGCTTTACGCTGCAGCCAGGGACTATGTCCTGACCCAGAGCCTCTGGCAGTAAGGCCCTAGAGAGACTCAAGGTCAAACTCTACTGTTCTGGAGCTGAGGATATGGGGAACCTGAAGCCTTCTACACTTCAGTGGAAAAAGAGATTAGCAGTTTGAGAGTTAGAACCACTTCAGAAGTAGGTGGTACTGAAGCACAGCTCTGTCTGACACCCCAATTGTCAGTGCTGGGCTGGATATTTAAAGGGAGGGTCACCTCAACACATCATGCAGCTGATCCTATGTGGAGTAAGTCGGTTGCAAAGAACTGAATCAGACAACAGGTCCCATGAGGAGTTTGAAGTCATGGTGCAGTTAGAAAACTATCCTGTAATTGAAATCCTGGAGTGCTGCAATGGATGGCTACTAGCTATTCGGAAGGGATAGACAAGAAAGGAAAGACCAAAGCATAGGTCTATATGCTAGGGGGTGTTTTGACTGTCTAGAGCTTGACAGTAGTGATAAAAGAGTCATGTGTTTATGAATAGGAATCGGCAGAAAGGCCTTCAAGATAGATTCTACAAGCAGCTGGGAGAAGTCTCACAATTTTTAACCCAGCTGGGAGAAGTCACACAATTATTAATCCTGGTTCTCATAGCAGATGTCAACTTTGCAGACATAGCTGGAAATACAGTGAAGAGGAAATTGTCTGGGAAGTTCCTGGAGATATCTGGAAGGTAACCTCTTGACACATTTTTTGAGTAAACTAAGGAAGGTAACCCACCAGACCTGTTGTTTGTGAGCAGAGAATGACTTGTGGGTGATGTGATAGCTGTCTTGGGTAGAGCAATCATGAAATGATAGAGTTTTCAGGTCTTTGAGGATTAAGAAATTTTGTTAGCAGAGCTGCTACATTGGACTTGTGGAGGGCACACTTTGGCCTTTTTAGGGCCCTAGTTGACAGAGTTCCGTGGAATGTAGTCATGAAAGGCAAAGGAGTCCAGGGAGGTTGGATGTTCTTCAAGAACAAAATCTTAAAGGCACAAGAGCAAATGATCCCTATGTACCAAAAGACAAGCTGGCAGGGACTTTGGCTGGAACTCTGGGGAAAAAAAGGTAGGGTTTATGACCTTTGGAAGAAGGGGCAGAAACTTCATGAGGGCTACAAAGATGTTGTGAGTTTATGCAGGGAGGTAATCAGAAAGACCAAAGCCCAACTAGAACTTGATTTGGCTACTACAGTAAAAGAAAATAAATCTTTTTTCTACAAATATATTAATAATAACAGGAGAACTAAAGAGATTCTGCATCCTTTACTGGACACATGGTGGGCTAAATGCAGTGACAAAGGATGAGAAAATAATGAGGTACTTAATGCCTTCTTTGTCTGTCCTCAGCAGTAAGAGCAGTTGTTCTCGGGTACTCAGCCCCCTAAACTGGAAGACAGGGATGGGGAGCATAGTGAAGTCCTCATAGTCCAAGGGAAATAGTTGGCACCTGCTACACCACTTAAACACTCACAAGTCTATGGGGCCAGATGAGATCCACCAAAGGGTACTGAGGGAGCTGGCAGAAGTGCTCACCAAGGTACTTTCCACCATCTATCGGCAGTCCTAGCTAAACCAGGAGGTTCCAGTTGACTCCAACTTAGCGAATGTGATGCCCATCTACAAGAAGGGCCAGAAGGAGGATCTGGGGAACTATAGGCCTATAAATCTGACTTCTGTGCCAGGGAGGGTTATGGAGCAGATTATCTTGAGTGCACTCACATTGCAAATACCGGACAGCCAGGTGATCAGGCCCAGTCACCATGGGCTGATGAAAGGCAGGTCCTGCTTGACAAACCTCGCGTTCTTCTATGAAAAAGTGACTTGCTTGGTGGATAAGTAGGTGTGGATGTTATGTACCTGGACTTTAGTAAATCCCTTGACACTGCTTTCCACAACATCCTCCTGGAGAACCTGCCTGCTAAAGACTTGGGTGTACTCTTCACTGGGTAAAGCACTGGCTGGAAGGTGAGCACAGAATGTTGTGAGCAGAGTTAAATCTAGTTGGTAGCTGATCACAAGTGGTGTCCCCAGGGCTCAGTACTGGGGCCACTTCTCTTTAATATCTTTATCAAAGTTCTGGATGAGAGGATCAAGGTGCACCCTCAGTAAACTGCAGATGACACCACATTGGGCAGGAGTGTTGATCTGCTCGAGGGTAGGAAGGCTCTGCAGAGTGCAGAGGAAAGGGTGCATGGATGGGCTGAGGCCAGCTGCATGAGGCTGCAGTTCAAGAACTCTAAGTGTAAAGTCCTGCACTTGGGTCATACCAGCCTGTGCAATGCTACAATCTTGTAGCTTTTATCATAAAATTATTTCCTCAAGTTGATCATTGGTTAGTGTCACAGTTTGCCTTCATAGCTTTCATTTTTCAAAGGCAAGCTTCTTGACGTATTTAGGTCATGCTCAGTGTTATGAGTCTGCATTTTTCTTGATTAGGTATAAGATCACATGCAATTAAAACACCATTAGTAAAACCTCTTAACTGGCCTGTCCTGCATCTCTACTTCAACCATTGATTTTTGTATTTCATTCTGACTTTAGCTCAGAAGCCACAACTTTGCAGTAGATCACAAAAAATACAAAATATGTAAAATCAGTGATTCCCAAGAATTTTGAAATTATTATTTCCATATCTATATTAAAGAAAGAAAAAGTATAAATACCAAATAAAATGAGGATATTTGTTCCTACTTAACTGTATTTATGTTGACAGTTCAAAGTATATACAGCCCTAGTAATTTTATCAGGCATTCCAGATTCTCTCTTTTTATCACAAAGGTGGTATTATGACATATTGCAACACATATGTGTGCAACCTGTCTATCTCACATTCATGTGTTACTGCTGTGAATGTTGGCACTGAAAGGTCTTTTATGTGCTGATGCTGTATGGCTTGATTTCTCTACTTCAGTAAGTGCTTTAGAGGCAGCAGGAAGATGGCTATCACCAACTCAATTTTCATATGTACTTGCATTTCTGAAAATTCAGATGTTTTACAACTGATTTTGATGTTCCATTGCTTGGTGTTTATCTTTACCCGTCTGGTAATTAGTATCTCATAAAAGTATCATCTCTACCCTCATGTAACCTCATGGTGTGTAATTTAAGTTTCCTATTTTGGTTTCTATCGAACTGGTTAGTTATTTTCTTGTCTTTCATACAGACACTAAGACACATGACCTGTTTACCTCTTCAGAAAGCTACACAAACATGAGCTTCTTGGCCTCTGTTTGACTTTCTAATAGTCCTCATAATAAACAGTCTGGGTCCAAAGAAAAATGTACTTTCTCTTCAGCATGCTGTTCTTTATCTCTGTACATACATATATTTCTGTATCTCTTTTGGAGGCCCTTTACATCATCATATCTTTCCTACTCTCTGTAACTGTTTCCCCATAAAATCTTATTTATTTACTTATGTTCTTGGTTTCTCAATTATTCTGTCTGAGATAGCTATTCTTTTCCTACCTCTCTCCTCACACAGCCTTTGTTGTGGCAAATCTCTCTTAACCACAATCTGAAAAATACTGGTTTGAGTTCCAATCAGGAAACCTGGGCTGGATGAAAAGACTGCTAGGTGGGCAGAAAACTACTTTCACTGCTGGGATCAAAGCACAGAGAACAGTATCTCAGCATCTGTCTGACAGCTGGAAATGAGCATATCACCATGACGGGTTGATACTAGAGCCCCTGTTGAAATGTAGTGTTTGGCATCAGGCAGGAAAACCTGAAGCACTGCACAGACTGGCAAGTGACCAGCTGGGTCAGAACCTGCTGGAAACGACCTGAGGGCTTCAATGGGCTCTAGAGTGGATAGCAGCCAAACAGTGCACTCTCCATCATAAGCAAAATAAACTATGTGCCAAAGTAGCTGTAGCTAGTGGGTCAAGGGGAATGCTGGGAGCCCAGGAGTGGGCTACAAGGATGTTCAGGGTCTAGAGATTATCAGCAATGAGCGCTTGAGGGGACAGAGCTTACTTAGTGTGCCATGGAGGAGGTGAAAAGTGATTTAATGGCAGCCTGCAGCTGTTTGAAGGATAGTTGCAAAAGACAACACATTTAAGCATGCTGTTTAAGTAAGGGCAAGGACACTTGGGAGGTTCAGATTGAACATCTGGAATATGTTCTTCATTAGGAATGTGGTGCAGCACTGTAGCAGCTTATCCTCAGAGGATGATGAATTTCTGTTGTTGGAAGTTTTTAAGATACAGAAAACGCTGTGGCTGATGTGATCTAGTGCTGATGATAGTCTGTGGTGGGTTGACCCTGGCTGGATGCCACATGCCCACCAAAGCTGCTTTATCACTCCCCTCCTCAGATGGACAAGGGAGAGAAAATACGAGATGCTCATGAGTCGACATAAGGGCAAGGAGACATCATTCACTGATTACTGTCATGGGCAAATTGGACTCAAACTTAGAGAAAAATAATCTAATTTCTTACCAATCCAATTAGGAAAATGAAAAATCAAACCTTAAAACACCTTTCCCTCAGGCGTCCCTTCTTCCCAAGTTCAATTTCATTCACAAATTTTCTACTTCCTCTCCACCAGCAGCACAGAGGGATGGGGAATGTGAGTTGTGGTCAGTTCAGTACACATTGTCTCTGCTGCTCCTTCCTCCTCAGATGGAGGACAACTCACTCTCTTCATCTGCTTCAGTGCAGGGTCCCTCCCATGGATGACAGTCCTCCAGCAACTTCTGCAACATGGGCCCTTACCACAGGCTGCAGCTCTTCACAAGCTTCCTTGGCCTAGGTCCCTTCCATGGGCTGCAGACCCTCAGGAATAGATTGCTCCACCATTGGTCCCCAGTGGGGTCGCAAGTCCTGCCAGCAAGCCTACTCCAGCCTGGGCTTGTCTCTCCATGGGCCGAGGAGCATGCTGCAGCTCAGGCTTCCCATGGGGCCACAGCCACCTTCAGGTGTATTCACCTGCTCTGGAGTGGGGTTTTTCAAGGGTTGCAGGTGGATATCTGCTCCCCATCATCCTCTATAGGCTGCAGGGCAACAGCCTGCTTCACCATGGTCTTCTGGATGGGCTGCAGGGAAATCTCTTCTCTGGCACCTGTTGCACCTCCCCCTCTTCTTCACTGACCTGGATGTCTGCAAAGTTTCTCACATCTTTCAGTCATCTCTGGGTGCATAAACCACTGCTCCTTTTTTGTTTTTTTCCTTCTTAAATATATCCTCCTTGAGGTGCTACCACTGCCACTGATGGGTTTGGCCTTGGCCAACCATGGGTCTGTCTTGGAGCAGACTGGCATTGACTCTCATACATCAGGGAAGCTTCCGGCAGCTTCTTACACGGGGGACAGCTCACCAAAACTTTGCCACGCAAACCCACACAGTCCCATTCTGAGCATGAGGTTGGACAGGATAACCTCATGAGTGCCCTTCAAAACAGCATTTCTGTGATCCTGGGAGTAAATACAATGCTCTTTACAAAGTGTCACAAATAAGACAAAAATGGAGATGCATGTTATCCTTCTGCTTTTTCCAAGATCAGTAAGATCCTGGTTTATATGCCTGAGTATATATACCTGAATTGGTGGCCTGTTTTTCCACAAATTGATTTTATTTTCCATTATCATTGAAATACACATTGTGTGCCTGTTGTTTGATTTCTCCTAAGCTTAGCTTTAATATTTAAGTTGGAATTCTTGCTTTTCCCTTGTGGTTTCCTTTATGCCACCATCTTCTACCTCTCAAATTTTTGTATATGATTGAAGTTTCCCTGTAAATTCACTTTCTTGGTTCAGCCATCACAATCTGATTGTCTGTGGCTGCAATTCAAGGATCTTTATGATCTTCAGAGTTGCCCGAAAACTCATCTGATGAAGTGGATCAAATAACCTAATTTGGTAGATTATTTTTAGCTCTGATATAAACATTTTTCATTTCTTCCAGTGATATAATTAATTTCATTATTACTTTAAAATTTATTTAGCTGTCTTGAATATCCACTATGCACACACTGAAAATACAAGCCTGGAGTTAAACTTTTCCCTGGATGACTATAACACATTAATTCTTGTAGTGTTTTCACAGTGATTGATTTTGCTGTTGATTCACTTCAGAGTACATGCATTAATGCATACCATTTTATAATCTTTGTTTTCTTAAACTACATTACAGATAGATTAAGAAAAATAGCTAAATTATGAATTTAGATTTTGTGATTAAAAATTTAATTAGAAATAGTTTGCTCACAGCAGCTGCTACAGCTCTATGTATAAATGGAGCTTATTAATATTGTTCATCATGAAAGGTGTTTCATTAATGAGTCTCCCTCTGCACACAGAATAAAGACATTGCTGTGCAAGTTTCTCTTGCAGGTGCATATCAGTCCTAATGAGGCAGGTCAAATTGATGTCCATGTCTGTGCTGTAACTGGAGTTGTGCTTGCAGATTGTGGGCATAGTCCAGCTTGCATTATTTTGTGTTCCAGGTATACCATAATATACATTTGAACTCTGGTGGAGACAAATACTCAGTGTACTGGAACTGGGACCATGAAGCTGTTGATACCTGACCTAGGTGGAATAATATAGAACTATATATCCTTTATAGAATGTTTAGATGTAGAAAATCTTTAGACTTGTGCAAAACTTTAGAGGAAAGTAAACAAGGCAATAGGTACAGACATTGATATCTATGCTAGGGAATTTACCAAGTGAACGACTTTGTGTAAGACATGGAGAAAAAAAAAGCCAATTTCTTCTCATTATTACACTAGACTTCTCAGAATATCAGTACTCTCAGAAAAGTAATTCTTTGAGAATTTTCTCTCACAATGGTGCAGTTTGTTAAAAGTTCCAAAAACTTTCTGAAGAAATTTTCTCCTGTGTAAATCAGTATCAGCTGGAGACTTGGACTGTCATTCTTCCATGACCCAGAGAATATTACCAGTGTTTTAGAGGATTGTATTTAAAGTAATGTTTATTAATGCTTAGGCTTGAGATTTCATTATGACCTGACCTTCCGAGGGTCTAATTATTCACTGCTTCTAACACTGTGTGTTTGTTTCAAGTACTCATCACTTCCTGTTAGGATGAAATTACTATAAACAAGAGAGGAAGCTGGGAGTTGGGACAGCTAACAGGATTTAAGGTGTATTTTCTCCTGTTTTCAATCAAGAGGTGTAGAGTTGCCAATCTCTGACTACTACTTTTATTACTGGTATTTGTACTCACTTTTCTTCCAAAAAGAGGATAAATTGCAGGGAAACAAGCATACTGTGGGAGAGAAATTGTCCAGTGCAGAGTAGTTTTGCCCCCTATGCAGGCATGAATACACATTTTAGATAGCAGTGTGGTAATCTCATCATAAAATAGATTTCTGTTTCCTTTTAAAACCCCAGATTATCTAAACCCTAAAACTTTTCACTGCATTTTTAAATTCTTTTTTATTTATTTAAGAGAGTTACAAAATTAACATTAGAGGTGTTTTCTTACACATTGGGTATTTTTTCCCCTTGATCACAGGTTTCAGAAGAAGCTCTGCATCGCAGCACTGAAGACGAAGAGTCTTTCCAGGGATTGGAGCCCTATCTTGTACGGAGGTTGTCATCCCGTAATATCCAGCTTCCACCCCTGGCTTTCAGGCAGTTAGAACAGGCAGACTGGGATAAAAGGAATGATACTGATGGCATCCCAAGGCCCACGACTCTTCCATTGAGGATTCCTCCGCTGATTGCCATTACATCTGCTGATTCCAGCAGGTAAGGTCATAAAATTTCTTGTTGACTCATCATTTTCAGTGGCAGAAGTTTCTTTCTTTTCTAAATCCCCTAAAGAAGAGAAAAAGAATAACATATTAACATGCAAATTTGTGGATGACACTTGATAATACTACTTGTAAGCCTTTTGGTCATGTCCAAATAGAAACACTAGAAACTATTATCTCTAACTTCAGCAATAATTTATATTCAGAAAGCTTATGGAAGCTTGAATAACTACTTATTTATTATTATTTTAATGGAGAAAGGACCCTTTTTAAACACAGAAAAAAAATTTACATGATACAGTTTCAAAACAAGTTTCAAGAAATGGTCGAAGGATTTTGCTTGCCGCTGTGTATCTACAGTATTTGTAATATAAATAGTTGAACATAATTTGTTATAGTGATCTGTATTACATTTTATTCATATTACATCTGTGACTTCTTAGATCATGCAAATTTTCTAGAGTAACCTTTCCTGTTCTTAAATGTTTATGATGCCAACTTGTTTCCTGGTTTTAATTTCCAAAACATGAATTGTTTAGTACAAAATTGTTGCTTACAATGGTGAAGGAAATGCTGCCGTTTTGTAACATGAGGATGCATATTGAAAATGAAAGATGTGGACATCTTTTCAGAGAGAATTCTGTATTCTGAGTTATGTAGCTGTAAAAAGAATCTAGAACATGTAGCACACAAGAAAAAAAACATATGTATTCATTAGAGTCCTATGGCAAAACACCTCTATTACAATAAATTGACTATCACCTCCCAAACCATATTTCCACAGGGATACCTTTATTTTTGGAATGAGACCAGGTCTTAAAACATGCTCATTGAAACACTACCAACATCCATGAAAGCATGTAAACATTTAGGTTATTTAAAAATGTAAATATTATTTGGAGAGGCAATTATAATGTCCCGTAGTAGAGTTGTGAAAACAGATTGGTGTCTTGGTTTTTTTGGTGGTTCTTTTTTTTTGGGGGGGGGGGGGAAGGGGTGTTTTGTTTTGTTTTGCTTTTTATCCATAGAGGCTGGAAAAAAGATTGGTCTGAGATATGGAATGAAAATAAGTATAGGTGGAATGATTACAGTTCACAATCCTGGCCTTTCTAAATTTCAGAGTATTTGGCCTTGAAACTTCAGTTGCATTTGGAATGTCTTGTATAAACTGGGCAATACACAGGAGATACTCTATGTTTTTTTTAGCTTTAGAAACTGACTGAAAAATAAAATATGAATGCTCCTCATGTGGTAGAAGGTCAGTAGAATGAAAAAAATATTTTATGTCCTACAAAGAAGTCTAAGTGATTATAGGTTTCTGGAGCAGGCATCATTTTCTAGGCTGGGTTCAAATATACAAGAGCAAGGCAGTTTGTAGGATGTTCAAATAAATAAATAACAAACCTGAAGCATACTGACTGGTGTGGATATCTGTCTGCTGTACTTGGAGAATGATCGTTTTTGCAAGAGGCTTCTAGTCACGTGGAATCTGCTCTGGGTATTGAGAGATAACTTTGTATCCTGCCTATGCCGTTGATTCCTGTGGTTGGTAGAATGCATTTTGAAACTGGACACAAGAAGATTTATCTACAAGTGAGTTTATTTCTGAGGGTGACAGGGAAACAGCAGACCTACAGATTGTTGAATGGAGCTGCCAGGGTGTGTAAGCAAGCAAACCCAGCCTGAACACAACAGCAGAAGCAATTGCTGTCTCAATGTTTCTTTGTAATATAAAATCTTTAGCTTTTATGGTTCCTTCTTAGCTAAAGAGCAATTACTACGGAAAGAATATTGTTCAGGAAATTAAATTTCTCTAGACATTTAGTGCCATTTTCAGTTTAGCTCTCTCAAGCAGCTACGCGTTTCCCATTTGGGTGCTTGTAATGCCAGCCAAACAGCTGGAGAAAGCGATCCTTTTATCGGGCTTCTCATCCACATGGATGTGCACAAACTTAAGGGACCTATTATGTTTGTGGAAGGACAGTTTACCTCTGTTGCCTTAGAATGTATGTGAAGCTGAGAGAAGGAAGCCAAAGTGTTGGTGGGAAACAGGAGGATTCTCCATCTTCAGTGGGTAGGTGAAAGTAGAAGAGCATTTTGGTCAAAGAAACTAATTCTGAGGCAGAAGAATTTAACCTCTGGAGACATCTTAAATGGCAAATATATATTTTTAGAGGAATATGCTAAAAGACACCAAAGATAGAATTACAAAGCATCTCATGCCATGATTTAAAAACCTGGAATGTGCAAAACTGAAACAGTGACAGCAGACGTAGTCTTTAAAGTAAAAAGGGCATTGTGTTCCTAAACAAGCACATACACATGTGCACACACACATCCCCTTTTTCTCTTTCTGTCTTTACAAAGGCTCAGGATTGTCTCTGGGTTTATGTTAGCTTTGTAGGGGAATGAGCTACATTAATTCAAACAAAGCTTCTCTTAAAACCCAAACCAAACCAAAACCAAAACAAACAGCAGAGTAGATTAAAAACTGCACAGTAAATATTCAGTAATGTTTTTCTAAATCTTTCACACTTGGTAGACTCTTACTCTTCTGACCACAGTGTTTTGTCATTCCTTTAACTCTTCAATTTTTTTTCCACGCATACAGCAGCCTGATGCTGGTTTTTTTCACCCAGGTTAAACTGAGACAATAATAAAAGATCATCGTTAAGATGAAGGATTTACAGTTTTTATTGAAGTTTCACATTGAAAATTGCTAACATGAGCTATAAAAGCAAGTGCTTGCAAATTGATAGAATGAACCTGCAGCTGGCAGCAACATTTATGTTTATGAAATGTAATGCTTGCCAGATCTTCTACAGGAATGATTAGAAACAGGGAGGTAATTGCTTTTGATATTTCAGTTCTTCCTTTATTTTTATGGTTTTTTGATATGCAATATATTCAGCCTCTGTGTGTGTGTGTGTATATATATATAAAATATTAAATGAGATATTTTACTGTAAGCAAGGATAGCAAGGATATTTGGAGTGTCCGTGTGACCACATATTTTAAATTTTGCCGTTTTTCTTCAAATAGCTATAACTAAGCTTGCCAGCAGTTTTGATGTAAGTAACAGCTGGGATGCTATTTAAGATGGGATGCATAGGTAGGGAGGGATCAACAGCAGAATACTTTTGCTTTTGCCAAAGCAGCTAGAATTAAAGGGGTGGGGGACTGTTATACATGGGAACTTATTTGTTTAAGGAGAGGGGGGTGTACTTCATCTTTCCTCCTTTATAATAGCTATTTCAAAGATCATTTACTTTCTTCTATATTTGTTTTGCCCAATAGCCACAGCTACCACCCACATTCAATACCCAAGCAAATATTTCTGTTATGATAGCAAGTGTGATAGCATAAATGTGATTTCTTCCTTCAAACACATGGATGTGATTTAGAACAGTTGATCAAATATATATGTAACGATGGTACAGATTTGTCCAAAGTTTCATGAAATCTGTTGGAAATCTCTTCAGTCACATTTGTTAGGGAAACTCTCTCTGCATTGTTTAACTCAGAAGAAAAGATTGGATAGAAGAAAATATCCTTTTTGAGCTTGCTGGACCAACATTTGTTGGACACTGTGAAGTGCAATGGCACATATACATACCCCATTCTTGGTGACAGAGATCCAAAGTGTCAGAGGCTGATGTCTGGGGTTTTTTTTTTACCTTTAAAGGATAGATTTTTTTCAGTGACAAAGGAGCAAACTTCCCCAGTTGTTTCTGTGATTCTTCTGTCCTCTTAATACACGTGACTGACATAATATGAAATGTCATGTTAATTGGATGTAAACTCCAGAAATGTAAGAGTATATCATGTACTTACATACTTCAGTAATCGGATTATTTGGAAGGACAAATTTATGTTGGAGTTGAGATGTGGTTAGAAGGGCTTTCTGTACAAAATTTTGTCAAATAAGTTGTGTTTCATTTAGTTATCTGTAATTCAGTTTATGTATTGTTTCTTCTTACTATTTACCCTATTCTTTGCTCAAACATCATTTGGGAGAGATTATTATAATTGCACAACATAAGATCTATTCTAAATTGCTTTTGTATTGCTTATGTACAACTGAGTGTATATTAGTGTGTTTATGAAACTCTAGGGAGCTACAAGAATGACTTACATGAGAGTTAACGTCTGAAATATCTTTTTTTGCAATGTTCCTTCTGTCCTAATTCATCAGTTTTTTCCTTAAGTTACATTCTGTGAATTAGATAGGCACTGTACTGCTCAAAAACTTCTGTGTTTTATTATCCATTAAAGAAGCAATCAAAACTCTCTGTATTTGAGATCAGATAAAATCTTAGTTTAAAATTATCCCCAGTTTTTCTTTCTGTCCCTTAAAGATGCACTTAAACTGTTTTTGAAAGGAAATCACAGAAAATTGTTATTAGAATCATCAATGTAAGTTTGATACAATGGCAATACAGACTGAGAGTCCTAATTTCAAGCTAAGTGTGTCTTAATGTCTACTACTCGCTCTCTCATTGTCTTCCCCGTCAGAGCAATACCTCACACACTAGATTTTGTCTTCTGTAGACAGGGCAAGATAAGCCTTTTGAAATGTTAAATGACTGAAATGTGTGAAATTTTGCAGTTATTCACTTACTCTACCAGCAAAGTATTTTTAAAAGAACAACTAGAATTCTAAACTTTCATTGCTTTATGAAACTGAGTGTTGGAGAGAGATGATGAAAGCAAGGCCACTGAACAGTAGCAGAGTAACTTGTAATAAAAATAAAAGCTGGGGAAATTTTTATTTGCAACTCAGTAGGGTAGTGTATGTAGTGAAAATAAGTGGGAATTATGGTTTACATAATGCTGAAAGAGGGGAAAAATAAATTTGCTGTTTCATTTATTTTTAACTCAGATTTATGATCAGTGGCCTGCTAGGTTGTAACTCTTCTCAGGAAGATTCTCATGGGTTTAGCTTGTTTTCAGGACCAGACACATTCCCTGACTCACCTGCCAGTTAAGAGTAATGAAGAACAGCACGATAATTCTTAGCACTTTTATTGCACATTTCTTTATTTTAAAACCATTATAAACACAAGCAAATTTTGATGTTACCTTTGAGAGATCAGTGAGGAGGTAGCGTTATTTTCATTTCATGCATAAGAAAACTTGCGTGCAAAGGGTTACAGGTCAGGGTTACAGAACAAACCAGTAATAAAACTATGAGCAGAATTCAAACGTTTTTGGCTCCAGGTTTTGTGCCTAACCTATAATGCCTGTTAGAAACCTGAGGGTGGAGCCTGGCTGATTGACAGGGCTTTAAACTAGATGTGAAGGGGGAGTGGGTTAATAATATCAGGACTGCCTGTAACAGGCAGCAGGATGACATACCAGGGTTGGAGGAATGGGGTGATAGAAAGGGCTTTCAACCTGCTGCCCTGAAGCATGCAGTGGGCACAGGTTAAGTTTTAAAGAAACAAGCCAGAGACTCCTGATGTAATAGGAGACAACAGGGCAGTTTCCATGGAATGCCCTGGGGGAAGAAAGGGGTGTCTCTTTAAGAAGGTGACACAGTTGCTGCAGGCCCAGCTGAAGTGCCTCTACAAGAATGCAAGCAGCACAGGCAAGAAACAGGAGGAGCTGGAAGCCACCATACTACTAGAAAGCTACAATAAAGTGGCCATTACTGAAACATGATGGGATGAATCCCATGAGTGGAGTGTGGCTATTGATGGCTGTAAGCTGTTCAGAAAGGACAGATCAAGAAGGAGGGGTGGAGGTGTTGCCCTATATGTTAAGAAATGGATAGTATGTGAAGACATGTCCCTAAAGAATAGTCATGACCAGGTTGAAAGCTTATGGGTAAGAATTAGAGACCATGATAACAAAGGGAGCCTTGTGGTTGAGGTCTACTACAGGCTGCCTGATTAAGGGGAGCCTATCAATGAAGCCTTCTTGCTCCAGCTCCAGGATGCATTGAGCTCCTAGGCTCCCATCCTACTGGGGGTTTTCAACTACCCCAACATCTGTTGGAAAAGTAGCATGGCAAGCTGTAGGCAATATAAGAAGCTCCTAGAATGCCTTGAGGACAATTTCCTGAGACAGGAAATAGATGGTCCTACTTGAGGGTAAGTGATGTTGGACCTGATGATCACCAATGTGAGTGAGTTCATCAGGGATGTCAAGATTGAAGGCAGCCTGGGTTACAGTGATCATAAGCTGGTGTGGTTCACTGTCCTAAGGTGTATCAACAAAATAAGAAATCTAGTCAGTACCCTGAATTTCAGGAAAGCTGACTTCCAGCTCTTCAAGGAACTAATCAATAGGACCCCCTGGGAAATGGCCCACAAGGACAAAGGGGCATAACAAAGCTGGCATATCTTTAAGGATACTTTTGACAGAATGCAAGAGCTCTCGATCGCCAGGTGTAAGAAGTCAGGCAAGGAAGGCAAGAAGCCAGCATGGCTGAGTTGAGACCTGCAGGTCAAACTAAAAGGCAAGATGGAACTACACAGGCAGTGGAAGCAGGGACAGGTATCCTGGGAAAAGTACAGTGATGTTGCCTAGTTGTGTAGGGACAGGGTTAGGAAAGCCAAGGCACAGTTGAAGCTACACTTGGCAGGGGATGCCAAGAAAAACAAGAAGGGCCCCTACAGGTATATAAACCAGAAGAGGAAAGTTAGAGAAAGTATAACCCCCTGATGACTGACAACAATGAACTGAGTGAATTCTTCAATCTGAGGGTGCACTAAGCAGGGAGATATGCAGGGACACCCCTGCAGTAAGCAGGGAAACCTTCACTGGTGAAGGACTAGAGTTGGACTAGATGGCCTTTAAAGGTCCCTTCCAACCTAACACATTCTATGATTCTGTAATTCTATGATTCTGTGATCTTGACTAGATCACGTCGCTCAGAGCTCCATCAAGCCTGACCTTGAATATCTCCAGGGATGGGACCTCCACTACCTCTCTGCAACCTGATCCAGTGATCTACCACCCTCAGACTGAAGAATTTTTTCCTAATATCCAAGCTAAATCTCCCATTTTCTAGTTTAAAACTATTACCACTTGTCCTACTGCTACATGCCCTCATAGACAGTTCTGCCCCAGTTTCTTACAGGCACCTTTCAGGTATTGGAAGGCTTCTATAAGGTCCCTCTGGAGCCTTCTCTGGGCTGCACACCAAATCTCTCAGCCTGTCTTCATAGGAGAGGTGCTCCAGCCCTTTCATCATTTTTGTGGGCCTCCTCTGGACACACTTTAACCAGGCCCATGTCCTTCTTGTGTTGAGGGCTCCAAAGCTGCACGCAGTATTGCAGGTGAGGTCTCACCAGAGCAGAGCAGAGGAGAAGAATCAGTCTGCTGGCCACACTTCTTCTAACGCAGCACAGGATGTGGTTGGCCTTCTAGTCTGCAGATGTGCATTGGTGGCTCATGTCCAGCTTTTTATCCACGAGTACTCTAAAGTCCTTTTTCTCGTGGCTACTTTCCAGCATTCATCTCCTAACCTGTACTGATAATGAGGGTTGTTCCAACCCAGGTGCGGGACTCTGCACTTGGCTTTGTTGAACCTCATGAAGTTCACCTGGGCCCTTTTCCAGCCTGTCCAGGTCCCTCTGGATGCCATTCCATCCCACTAGCACATTAACTTCACCATCCAGTTTGGTGTCATCAGAAAACTTGCTGAGGGTGCACTCAATCCCACTGTCAATATCATTAATAAAGATATTAAACAGCACTGGTCCCAGCAGAGACCCTTGAAGAGCACCGCTTGTCATCATTTTCTTTCTGGACATCAAGCCATTGACCACCACCCTCTGGATTCGACCATCCAGCCAGTTCCTTATCCACTGAACAGTCCGCCCATCAAATCCATGTATCTCCAACTTAGAGAGAAGGATGGTGTGGGGGACCATGCCAAAGGCCTTGCAGAAATCCAGAGAGATGACATCCGTAGCTCTTCCCTTGTCCACTGATGCAGTCATTCCATTGTAGAAAGCCACTAGACTGGCCAGGCAGGACTTTCCTCTAGTAAAGCCATGCTGGTTGTCTCGAATCACCTTTCTGTCCTTCATGTATCTCAGCATAGCTTCTAGGAGAATCTGTTCTATGATCTTCCCAGGCAGAAGTGAGGCTGACAGGCTGGTAGTTCCCAGGGTCCTTCTTCCTACCCTTTTTTAAAATGGCTGAGATGTTTCCCCTCTTCCAGTCAATAGGGACTACACTTGGCAGCCATGACTTTTCAAATATTATGGAGAGTGGCTTGACAACTACACCAGCCAGTTCCTTCAGGACTCTGGGATACATCTCATTAGGTCCCATGGACTTCTGTGCATTCAGATGCCTCAGATGGTCACAAAACTTATCTACATGGACAGTGGGAGGGACTCTGTCTCCCTGGTCCCCATCTCACTGGCTATCAAGTCAAGAGTGGTGAGAAGAGAGTTTGCCAGTGAAGAGCGAGAAAAAAGTTTGCTGAGAACCTCAGCCTTTCCCTCATCTGTTGTTACCAGATGTCCCTGCTTAGTGCAGGGGGGTTGGACTAGATGATCTTTAAAGGTTCCTTCCAAACTAACACTGATGATTCTATGAAAAAAAAAAAAAAAGAAGTTTCAAGTTTATCTCAAAACAAACAGTATGTCAGGCTTAACTTGATCAGATCTGAAAAGGTTTTTAATAGGAGTGAAACACATAACTGTTGTTACGCATGTGCTCTTGTTAAATCTGTATATCTATCATGCTGACTCCATCTCATAGAACTCAATCTGACTGCAGTATGTGTTACAACGAAAAGTATACTTCATAAGTGTTGAAACTGAAATCGAGTCATCATTTAAGGTTGGATCTATCAGTGGGAAAATAAGTAGGAATTTGTTAGGTTACAGGGATATTAGAAGCCTTAAGGTTTTGTGGCATCTGGACCTTGGCTTTTCAAGACAGTTTTCTATTCTAGTGACCAGTGTCAACAATGTCTATGTTGGTTTGTGTACTCTCCAACAATTTTGAATACTAATTTAAGAATAGTTCTGTTTGTCAAGGCTTATATTGACTGGGTGCTGAACGGAGGTAAGGAAGCTGTGAAGATGGCAAGTCTCAAACCAGAATACTTACATAACAGTAATCAATACCTCTGGAAGATTTCATATCTCACACTTGGCTTTGTCCCCTCATCACCCAAAGAAAAGGGTTATTTTAAGTTATGCCAGTCCTCCACCCTGCAAAGAGTCTGTGAATGGCAGTCCTTTGGTGTATCATGCTCCCAGCATTCTGGTGTCATCTGCAAAGCTGCTGAGGGTGCATTATATCTTGTTAGCCAGATAGATTTTGAAAGTGTTAATCAGTCTTGGCTCCAGTATTAACTCCTAGGGGGCTCCATTCTTACTTAGCTGCTGCTTTGATTTGGCACCACTTACCAGTGGTTCCAGACCTTTTGAGCCTGATGGTCCAACCTATTTATTCATCTGCCTTATAGGCCATTCACCTAATCCATATTGTTCCTGCTTGGCTACAAAGTTTCAATGAAAATCTATCAAAAACTTTGCTGCTGCTGCTTTTGTATTTCACAGAGCCAGGGATTTCTTCATGAAAAGAGATTGGGTTTGTCACATGTGCTTTGCCTTTGGGAAAAAAAAAAAAAAGAAGTCACCCAGGTCCTCTTCCTCTCCGTTTTAAAGACATTCTGACTATCAGACCTTTCCAGGCCTCTGTGGACCTCTGCTGATCACAATTTTTCAAAGCTGACCAATAGAACATGGGCTCAGAATGATATTGACTAGCTTTCTCAGCACATGAAATGCTTGCCACGTGATCCAAGGAACTTGAATATGACCAAATTGTTTACTAGTAGGTGGTACGTTCTATTCCTTCACTCTCCTTCTTTGCAAGATAACCTGTGAAACCTGAGAGCAGACCTTGACAGTGTACAAGGAAAAGAAGGGTCTGAGTACTTAATCCTTTTCCTTATTTTTCATCACTTTGTTGCCCACTCCATTCAGTGGCAGGTCCATATTCTCCCTTTTCTTCTGCTTGTCTTCGATGTACCTTTTTGCTGCTCTTAGTCTCCATTACTACGTTTACCTCCAGCTAAACTTTTGACTTTACTGATGCCACTTCTGAAAAGCCAGGTGACACTTCCCTGTTGATCCTTAGAAACATGTTTCTTCTTCCACCTCCTGTAGTTCTGCTTTTTGCATATCAGAAGTTCCCTGTACAGATAATTTGATGTCCAACTATTGTTTCTAAACCCTTAATCACAGTTTATCCAGTGTGCAACAGAAAGTGGATCACTGGGTGATTGTGTGGGATTTTAATGACAAAACATTATTTTAATTTTCAATTATTATTATGTTCCTGCTTGCATTCCATAAAGAGGAGGGATTACTTAATGTGATTACACTCTGTTCTCTGCTTTTACATTCACATTATTTGGTGCTGTTTTGTTAAACAGACTAGAGAAATTTTTCTTGTTTCATAGCTGATTTGATTGTAGGTATAAAGGGATTGGTCATTTGTTAAGTGATCTCTTTAAATGATTTCTCCCAATGATTCTTCTTAGTCTCTTGCTCACTTATCTGCTTGGATGATTACTAGTGCAAAGGTGTGCAAGCTGCAATAGTTCACCTTGCAAGGAAACACGCAAAAAGTAAAAGCCACTATAATTGGTTAAAACTGCTGTGAGGTAGAGAAATTTTTTGTTAAAATATTTCTTTTGGAAATCAGTCAAACCCACACACTGCTGAAAATGGTGTGAAGTTGAAAATAATGATTAACTATTGAAAATGCAGTGGTAAAAGGAATGCATAACAAAATAATATCTTAATATGTACTGTTTCACTATGTGACATTACTGTCGATTTAGAGCTGACAAAAGAAATCCATAAACTTACCTGGTTAGAATTATACATAGTGTCTTCCTTATGAAGACTTTCTCATGTTGGAAATTTGGAAGTTTGGATGGTTTCACTATTAGAGATGCCTTTGTCTCTTTCTGATCTGCATTTCAATCATCCTTACAGAAGCATCCCTTAAATAGGACAAGAAACCTACTGAAATGTCACAGGCACATAAAGCTGAGGGAAAGATTGGAGTCACTTCAAAAGGGTGATCCAGCTGGCAGCTGTGGATGAATTCAGCCTTTAGGACAATTTCCTCCAGGCTGTCTTGGCTTGCAAGGACATGGTGAACTGTTGAAAGAGAGCACAGAGCAGTGTGAAGATACTTCCTGTGGTTGTGTGGAGAACAGCATCTGAGAAGTCAATGCGTACCTGGGAGAGAGGATCAAAGTTAGAAGGGTATTAGTTCTGAGTATTTGCATGACTCAGTCTTTCTACAGGTCTGTGCACCCAGTCCCTGTGGTATCATCTCTATTAGGGCTGATTACAGGCTATATATTTTTTTTCGTGTGTTCCTTTCCCTACCTCAGCAGGAACAACAAGGTGGTGTACAAGGAAAGGACCTGGGCTGTGTAACCAAGCAAGAGGGTTCCTTAACTCTCTTGCTTCAGTACAATTCTGTGTTGAGAAAAGCATCTTATCATCTAAACTAATAACTGGTACAAATAATTCATGATAAAATTGGATGCTACTTTATAGCCTTATTTGATACAGTTACAGTTTTCCCTGTCACTTCAGATGAGGGCTCGACATTGATCTCTGAAAAGTAAAAGGTTCAGGTCCTCTTGGGACTTAAATATACCATAATTTTTGCTTTTTGGTCTTTCTTTTAAAAGAGATAATGTCTATAAAATGGACATTAAAAGAAAGGACTTCAAAGTTGTCTTGCAAAAATATACAGGTAGATGATTTTTTGTTCTTGCTAGAGCAAATAAAATAGAAGAGCCAAGCCATGAAAGGCTGTAACTCAGATTTTACCTCTTTCCCAGCAGTGAACCAATTTTATGACGTGTTTTTCAGAGGTCTGTTGCTTGAACTTCTGAGTACAGTGTAAAAATGTGGGCCTTATCAGAGGATCTATTCCATGTGATAGAATAAGATCTGCTTGACTGCTATTACTTTCAACAAAATAAGTTTCTGTGCAATCTCAAGTAATGTCTATGTAATGGTCTCATTCTGTTCTCTCTTGCCACATCCCTTCTCAACTGTAATTTTCTTTCACTCAGAAGTAACTCTGGCCTTTTATTTTTTTTTGTGGTATAGGTGACAGGGTGATTAAATGCAACAGATTGACGATGAGAAATGTGTGAATAGGTGACTGCAGAATCTCACAGATCCTACACCAAAGGTTTCATTGTGACAGTCTGGCCTTATCAGATCTAACATGTTATGCATGTCTGTATGTCCTTAACAGAAAATAAATGTATGGTGACAAGATAATGTTCGATAGCTATGTATGGTCTGAAATGCAGTGAACGTGCAGAAATTGAGACACTTCGAGGAAGACAAATCAGCAATCGAGCAATTTGATTTTTGTAACTTTGCCTGAAAATTCTGAAGGAATTTTTTCTTTCTCTGAATGTAAGCTTGCTGCAACGTTTGCTTCCTTAGTTTCCTTCTGCTAATTTGTTTTGGTTCATGCCTCCTTTCTGCTTCAGATGTTTACATCTTGTCTATGCTAACAGGTGTTTACTATAATCCTTGCCACTGTTTAAAACATCCATTAATCACACGTAGACTGTTTTTCTTAGTTTGCCACAATGTAAGATAGTTCTCTTTTATGTTCGTATTATTTTTGTAACTATTCCTCATCTTTGGCAGAAGACTTGAGTCCACTGTGTTTTGAAATTATTACCGCTTGACACATGCATGACTGATGGAAAACATTGAGCAAACTATGTTGAGTATTTTATACTATGTATGAAATAACTTCAGCACAGTGAGATTGTAGAAATGGGCAATTCTGTGTGTGTGGGGGGGGTGTGTGTGGAAAAAAAGTCAGCTTTTTCTTGGGGACATAAATACAGGTGTGACTAACACACTTCTTTTTTTTAAAAAAAGATATATTCAGAGAGAACAGGAATTTAGTCAATAATCACTTGCAAAACAATTTCATCCTAGTGCTTTTCCTCAAAGGTCTAATTTGATTTTATAATTGAAAAAAAACCCTCCATATGAAATAATCCTTAGCCCCAAATGTTTCTCTTGAGAGGCTTCATTTATTATGTACGCATGAATCAGTACCAATTGCTCCTCTTCATCATATGTGAATGCGTAATCATACTTTTTAATTCACAGGTTAATTGGTATAAATTTGGACAATAGCTATTCTTCTGTTATCTTTATATTCAATGCTAAAATTTCTTGACGTAGAATATACTTGTAAAGTAAATATACTTGATAATTCTGCACACAGAGATGGTGGAAAATCCTGTTTAATTAAATGGTGACAGGATGCGGCCTACACAGAGGTACTAAAAGCTGTGTGGGAGATTAATGTAAAGTGATCACCAGTCTGGGGTTTCCTCTGGAGACTGTTCTGTAAATTTAGCCTTAATTGAAAACAGGAAAAAAGATCTTAAAATTTTAACTGTTAGGAATAAATGACAAGTTAGCATAAAGTAAATAAGAATTATTTTAAACTTACAGAATTACGATAGTTTTATTGTAGTAGAGGAGGATATAACCAAAAATGAAGGAAGTATGAAAAGCCTTTAAAATCCCAGCATTAAGATAATAACATAAAATAAGCAGTGGTGATTTCTTTGGCAGTTTAAAAATCTTTAAGCTCTTCATTAACATGCTTGTATTTCAGATGATTGTCATTGATTTGCTGGATAAAGCAGAGGCTAGATGTACCTCTTATTTTTTTTTGAGAAGAGTTACACAAGATAACGTAGAAGTTGATAACCTGAAAAGCAGCTGCATCATTGCAGATGAATACACTCTAGAGTTAAGATTTCTTTCAACACTGGCTAGCATTGAAGTTGTATTAGAAGCTTTTCTGTGGTTCTGATGACCTCACCTCTCAGGAATTTTCTCTTGCCAAATGCCTCACTTGAGTAATGGAATCATGGCTGTTGCACTTTTTGGGATCTCCATTACAGCTATGAATAGAACCCAAGCATCCTGCATCCCGGTTCAAATATAAGTGGCTTTTCAATTACAGGCTGAGTTTAAGATCCATTATTCCTTTGATGCTCTTGGAAAGAATGTACTTGCCCTTACACAATACTTGCTGACAGATGTGAGATCTGCAATTTCTGAGAAAGGTGAGGAATTGAGAGGAGTTAGTAGATGTAAGAGTTTTCCCTGGATTTGAGAACAATCACTTCAATTTTGGGTTATTTTGCCTGTCTTTGAGACACCTCGAATTTGGAAAAAAACCCCAAACAACTGTTACAAATCTACTGAAAACCAAGTAAAAGTGAACAACAGAGCTTATTGACATGTAATTAAAAAAAAAATCCAGAAAAGTGAAAACTAACCTTCTCAAGGTATTTTAAATGGGAGTAGCTCAAACTGATCAGGATAGTAAAGTCGGAGAACACGTATTTCAAAGATAATTGAAATTCTGTTCCAGTTTTCTAATACCATTTGAGGTTTCTTCTCATTTGCTTGGATGCTCTCTTTTGGCTTTCAAACATATTTGGAAATCCAATAATACTTTTTTTTTTTTTTTTGCTGATCATCAGTGTGATTCCAGGAGGTAGAACTGGCAGCTTTAACACAGGGAATCCAGTAAGTATTATCAGGGTTTTTTAATTATAAAATAAAATAATTTTCTAAAAGGCAGATAGTTTTAAAAGGTTATTAGAAAAATCCCCTATACCCTCTAAGAGAATGTTGAACATATTTGGAGAAAGCTTCTCACTCCACAAAACACATAACATTCTAAATATAAATTTATAGACCAAGGTTATTTGTGGTAAAGGTTTTGCCAAGAAGCAATGAGGACAAGTAAAGAAATCTCATGGAAAAGCCATGCTACCAGTTTTCCACCTTGTGTCAAGGCCAAGAAAATGTGCATAGAGTATATTACTGAAGTAACACAGAGTACCAAGGAACTGTGATAAGTAAATGATGCTGTCAAAATTGTTTAAATGATCATAATTTGTCTCTTGTATAGAATTTTTCATAGGAAAGATTAAAACCTGTATGTTGGTTAAGGTTAGTCAAACATAAACATGTATTATATATTGGACCAAGTCCAGAGGAGGGCCACAAAGATGATGAAGGGGCTGGAGCACTTCTGTGAAGAAAGGCTGCAAGAGTTGGGCTTGTTAAGATCAGAGAAGAGTAGGTTCTTAGTGGAGACCTAATTACAGGCTACCAATACTTAAAGGGGCTCTACAGGAAAGTGGGAGAGGGACTGTTCACCAGGGGGTGCAGTGATAGGACGACAGTGATGGCTTCATGCTAAAAGGGGTAGGTTTAGATTACATATTAGGAAGCAATTCTTCACTACAAGGGTGGTGAGGCACTGGTGCAGGTTGCCCGGAGAGGTTGTGGAAGCCCCATCCCTGGCAATCTTCAAGGCCACATTGGATGGGGCTTTGGGCAACCTGGTCTAGTGAAAGGTGTCCTTGTCCATGCTATGAGGACTGGAACTAGATATGCTTTGAGGTCCCTTCCACCCCAAAGCATTCTATAATTCCATGATTTTATGATATGCTTAATTAAGAATTACGAGTCTTGTCATAACCTATTGAAGAATGCAAAAAGCTGTGGAAAAGGTGGTATAGGTTAAAAAAAAATCAAAGCAGGAATTTTGCTGCTACCAGTAGAGTGGTAGGAGTATGAACTAAGGATATAAACTTCACTTAAAAGTTAGAGTTGTTTTTTTTTTCTCAGTTACTTAAACTGAAGCTGCCAAACACTTTCTATTGCTGGCACCATTTATTGTCAGCAATTATTTCAGTCATTAAAGCAGTAAGTGGATTATGTTATCTTACCCAGTACTATGTCTCAGTCAGAGAAATCACAAGTATTTACCTACTGGTGGTGGTGTTTCCTTCAAAATTAAATGAATATTAGCTATGCATCATGAGTAAGATCTGAACCAGATGATTTCATTGCCTGACTGATCAGTGGCACTCCAAGTCCTGAAGTATGAGCTGTTTGCTCATTTGAAGAATGTGAGGATAGAACTTACTGTTTCATATTTTATGATACCTAGCAGACTGTAAGAAAATAAACTGTACTTAATTTATTCTTTAGGTAGATACTGCAGTATTTGTTGCTTCCTAGAAGGACATAGATTACACAGATTTTTGGGAAGGTATTCACAACCTACTTTTAATGTGCATGGAAAGTGCTGCATTGTTTATTAATGCCTGCATGATATTGAATATATGATCATTTCTTTCTTTGAAGGGTTCACTATAAAAAAAAAATAAAATCAAGGCCCACAACCTTGAAACTACCAGCAAAAAAGATGCAAAGATAAAATCTTACAAATATTCCCCATTAATCTTGAGGTTTTAATCACACTCTAACACTGGCCACTGGTACCATCTCTGACTCCATGTTAATCCCTGTTTGAATAGAAATTTAACATGTCCTGATTGCACTGGACCATGTTAGTACAGGCAGCACATAGTCACTTTGCACTAAAAGAGGTGATAATTTCTAAATTCACTATTCTTGCCCCTGTAAGGCTCCATTGATGAGTTAGAGGTGAGCAGGGCAACAGTGCTTCAGTGAATATTGACAGAGGAGAGACACAGCTGGGAATGATTTTAGAGTTTCTCCTCTTTGTGATTGCTGCCTTGGATGGTCATAATCTGGCTACCAACCCTACAGGGTTTATAAACCCTGCAAATATAAAGCAGATGTTGGGCTTCTGTTTTTTTGGTTTGGTTTTTTTTTTTTTTTTTCTAAAGGAGTGAAAATTAGGTTTTAATCGTTTTATCTTTCTCTATTGCTTTCTGCTTAAAAATACTGGTGAAAGGAAAGAGAGGGTTGAAGAGAACTATGCGGGTGCCAGCTGAAATGATAAGATAGGATCAAAGCACTCCACCATTTTTGTAAAATAAGTAACTTGAAAATCATGGCATTTTGCTGTGCAAACAGTTGTCTATGAGATCTTTCATATTTGTCTCTGGAGGGTAGTACTCTTCTTATGCGAGTGATTCATTTGACAAATGTGAAAGAATTTTCAGCCAATGAATTCCATATTTTTAGACCATAACTAAAACTGATATCTTATACAGGCTACAGGCAAATATTGCAATTCAAATAACGTTCCCTTGTAGCTACAATGTGAGTTGAACAATCCAAGTTTCAATGAAGACAGCAGAAAAACCTCCTAGTGCTTCTATCTGGAGGTCTATCAAACCAAAAGGAGCTAAGCTTAGTAAATAAAGCCATTAATATCACCAGGACATTTTCAGCAAGTATGAAATGCACAAGTAACAAATGACAATTTTGATAAATAGCACTTTAAAACTTATTTTATATCTCAAGTTAATATCCTTCGGTAAAGGCCTTTGCTTTGGAGAGTTATAGATGGGAATTAAATTGGCAATATTCACACTCACTTACTTGCATTAAGGAACGCTACTTTCCCTACTATCCTTCATTTAAATAGTAAGTAATCCACTGACATGCAAAATTACATTTTACTATTCAAACTGTTAATATTTTTGATCCATCAAAAGCATGTAATTGAAAACATTTTACTGGAAATATCATTTGTTAGATAATTTACATCTATATGATTTATTTCTTTAAAAATAATGTATTTTTAAAAATTACTGATACTGATTCCTAGCTTTCTAGTTAAAAAAAAAATGTAGTTTCTGCTGTGTTAGACATTTCGACACTTTAATTAATTTCAATGATTTATATTTTAAAAATTTGGTCTGACAAAGTTAAGATTAGGTACATGTTAATTAAGCTGTCCAGTAATTGAAATATATTATACATGAGAATGTAATTTTCTTTTGAATGCTGTTTCCAAGATGGAAATAAGCTATTATTCATTCTAGTGATGGTGGATAGATCTACATGCTTTACTTTAAAAAAAAAACAAAAATCCAGAAATATTTTTAGGAGGCTTTGAGAATAATTAACTGAAATCTGTTGGCATGACTCTTTCCGTTCATTTGCCTTCTTACTGCCTGAGAACAGCCAACTGAAATACCTGTATACCTTTTCCTACAAAGTGACTATTTTAAAGCTTATTATTAAAAGCTTTTTTACTTTTATTCTCTATCTTCCTTAATAAAGTTGGAGAAAATGTTAAAGCTTATGTGAGAGCTTGAAGGAATTAAGAAGAAGTGTAGACAAAAGTACATGCTTAAAAAACAGTTATTTCAAGGTTAGCTACTAAAAATGATGGTTCAATAGAATTCATGTACTACCTAATAGCCTTTTTTGTCTCTTTAAGAAAACTTAAATAGCAAAAATATTTCATTTGTAAGGCAGGGCCCACTAACCCAAACTTTCATTTGAAATTATGAAGCTAATTAACAGAATGAATAGCAACCTTCAAATATTGGTTGAGTAACATAAAGGAGCCAGGGAATTACACTGACTAGTTCTGAATAAACATCCAGCTTTAATCAAAAGTGCAATCAGTACCAATTAGAATTGAATAGTCTTGACAGTTCTAGCATCTTTTTCAACAGATTAGTTAAAACTTGAAACCATGCAAAACTTGCCTGTCTTGGAGTTTAAGAGCTCCAGTGCTTATGTTTGTTTGTTTTGGAATTTTTCCTCGTGTTTTTTAGTTCAATATGGTTTTGTGCTTTTTCACTGAGAACCGAGTGAAACTAGGTTTGAATGAGGTTTGCTTTTAACTTGTAGGGTTTCTTGCTTGTAGAAGTCAGAATAGAATTAAAAGGATTTAATGCTGTTCAAGTATTGTAGGAGTGAAATGCTCCTAAACTACTGTAAAGTAATTACTTTTCCAACAAGTGTACCCTTAATAAAACAACTTGGATGAAACTTGTGTTCCTCTATTTGAAGTGAGCAGACCACTAATGCAACTAAGAGGAAAATAAACTGGACAAGTATCTTTGTCATTCTAGAACAAAATGGACTACATTCTTACTTCATGATTTTTCCAGATCAATGGATAACGTGTAGTTTTATTGTTTGGGAACTACCTTGGAAAAAAAAAGTTTGAATCCAGGTAACACCATCCCCTATATCTACAACTGGAAGAAACTCCACAGTTCCTCTCTCAGTTTATCCCTCATTTAATCTGCTACTGCTGTACAGTGAAGAAGAGGAAATAGTGGGAAGAGCACTACTGTGCTAAATCCCTCCTCTCTTGCTCCTGTGCTATCCAACTGGGAAAGTAATAACTGTTGCTGTTGTTTCCTCCTCCAGCTGCAAATCAAGGCAGTCAAGGGAACGTTTTTAAGATCTGCCCCTTTTTACGTTCAGTAATTACATAGCACTAACGAGTACCTAGCTTGTGATTTTTAGTCTGCTTTGGAAATAGACAGAGCCTTTGCTCGTTGCTCCAAGTGGGAGGTTACATGAAATTGTGATCTTAGTGGGTGCAAAATGCCTTTCATCTCAGTCAGTGCAGCTTTTCATCAGTAGAGCTCTGCATCTGCCTGGGGGTGTCAAAGCCCAGACTTTTAGTTGTGTCTGTCTATGTACCTGCAGTATCAAGCACATGGCTCTTGCATACTTGACAGACCTCAAATTACCTGTGTAAGACGAGAGGGTTGGCTTTGTGTGTCAGGATACTTCTCTTCTGTGTGTCTGGGTTGTGATGAATGTATTCCACAGGACTGAATTCAGAGCTTTAGCATAGAGAACAAGAATACAATCTATACAGAAAGACTATGCTCTTGTAGCCATTCAAAGTAACATCCTCCTAGCACACATACCCTCTGTAAGAAATAGAAACTGTGGGTTCACAAGGAACTGTTAGCTTTGGGTTTGTACTTAGATTTTAAAACCCATGTAGTAATCTGCATCATAGTAGTCTGTTTTGTAGTAAATACTTAAATTGGTATTATTTCTATTTACTCTATAATATTCTAAGGAAAGTAGATCTTTGAATCTATTGTGACTGAACACAGGGAAGGTTAAAGGACACTCAAAAAAGTCACCTGTAGGGTAATAAATTAAGCATTTTAATTATGCTTCCATACAGAAGGCATTAGAATATATAGCTAGTAAGATTACACACTTGTGGGGTTTTACCCTAAAGTATTATTCCTCACTAAAAAAAACTGTATAAAAAAATAAGTCCCCATGTAGCTAACTGCAGGAATATCTTTCTGCAAACTGGAAAAGCAGCCTTCCTAATAGGCGGTAAGCGTCAAACCTGCATAATTATACAGTTCTAGATTAATCCCCTTTTATCATGTTAATAGTAATTTTAGTAGAATTATATTATGGAGTGATTCCATAATTTTAAAAAAGCATTCAATAACAAAAAAGACTATTGATTATTAATTTCTCTCTGCAATAGGATTTTTATATATATATATGTATAAACAGATACAGTGCTCTTACTGTAACTGTCCCTTTGTTTGCAATGGTAAAGAAGTTCATTATTAATGTGAATACATTCTACAAGGAGACCATGTCAGACTCATATGGTTAAATTATTGTAATATTTTCTTTGTCTATGATTTGTAGCTCTACATCTAACAACATATTCTACATTTAATCAGACTCTACTTTTTAAAGCACTCAATTTTTTCCTCTTTAATAATTCATGCTTTCAATTGATTCATAGGATGATGATCTGCTGAATTCCTTTTCCATTGTTCGCAGCAGGAATGTGTTTCTGCTACATGTGTCAGACATGATGAAAAAATCTATATGAATGGCTAATGACTGTCCCTTTTGTCTGAAATTCAACCTCACTGTACTTAGAACTCAGTAAAACTTAATGGTTATATGTAAAATATAGTAAAGTTTCTTAAGTAGCATTGTGTTGAATTATAATAGGATTACTATCGGTGTTGTATTCAATGGTGAATCCTACTAAAAAAAAATACTACCATCATCTAATGCACCTGTTTTAGCATTGGTTTGTTTCTTGTACAGACAACTCAAGTGATCAAGTGATTTTCTCTCACTTCATTGTTTACAAGGTATGCAAACTGTTAGAGAAGTATCCTCTCTGAGGTGAAGTGGGTGGACATTATTGGTTTCCTAACTAAATTGCTGTGCATTTTCCTTTCAAATACAGCTATACTTGCTATCACCTTAATATATTGACCTTCAGTGTTACGTTTTTATCTAATTTTTGAATGTTTTCTCTTGCATTCTGATAACACTCTTCCCTTATATTCAGGCCAAGAATAAAATATGTTCGATTGTAAGCATTGCATGTCATTATTAGTTCAGGAAAAGAAAGGACAAAATAAGGTTCTCAGAATTATTTTCTGTATGTCAGAATTACTTATCTTCACTGCAGTATCATTATAGATACCTGTTAAGAACTACAGTGCTATTTTGAAGGAGTAAGAGATAGAACAGTTTATGTAATACACTGTTATTTCTGCCACCATCAGCTGAACAGAGCCTCGAAAATATTGTCAAAATACTTGCAAATAAAGACGTAAAAGCAATTTTTTTCAGCATTCTGTTTTTCTAAATACTTCTTGAAATCAAGGACATGTTTTTAAAAAGAGATGTGAAAGGTTAAGAATATTAGCTAATTTAAAATGTTATTTTCTTATGAGAGAAAGTGTTACATTTTATTTAATGGATCTCTGCACATTCTGGTGTGAGGTACACAGAGAGCTCTGAGATGCTAATAGAAGGCTAATGGGTGGGTATGGCTGGAGCAGTAGTTCTCATACTCAAGTTTCAACTCACTTGGGAGATTCCAGTCTCCTGTGAGGATGCTCAGCCAAGTTCCAGGAAAATTAAAAGAAATGTATTTTTCTAAATCATTTTCAGTTACAACCCTCAAACGTAGAATGTTCTGTTGCGACTGAGTCTTCCACAGACTTAGTACTTTTGAGGATTCAGTGGTGGAATAAGCTAGGTGATTAAGAAAAGAAAAAAAGCCAGCCTTGACTTCACATAGGAAATATTGACAAAAAGGTATCATATGCTACATTTTTATTTTTTTTTTAATAAAGCTTCCAGGTATCATTTATAGCATATTTCATAGGGAAGGGTAAATATTCTGAGTTTTAGGAACAAAATGTTCTGGCATTGTTTTAACCCACCAGTGAAATAAACTGTTAATACATATGCTGGTTTTTAACATTTAAAACCAAAGATTAGTAGGTGACTGGAATGAAAGTAACTGTAACTGAACATCTGCCATAACACCATGCCTCTTGTGCCCCATGGTTCAGTTTCCACATGTGTAAAATATGAATAGTAACATCCTATTGTAGTTTTTGGGATAAAGCAAATGCAAAACACTATGCAGAAGTAAAATTTCTTTATTCTTAATAACATAATACTGTTGCTAACTACAAAATAGGTATACAAATGTAGTATACCAATGCTATAATTAACATGTAGCTATTACAATACATAAGCATTACTCCTTCTTTTTATAAAGCATTTTTCAAATGAAAACTGAATAAGCCTGCGTAATGGGTTTGTGTGGCAAGGGCTTGGTAGTGAGCAGGCTACAGGAATGGCTTCCATGACAAGCTGCCTCATGTCTGACAGAGGCAATGCCATCCAGGCCCAAGACAGACCCCTTCTGGCCAAGGCCAAGGCCAAACCCATCAGCCACTGTGTTAGTGCCTGTGGGGTAAAACGTTTACAAAAGGGTAAAAACAGCTGCACAAGAGCAGCTGGAATAGAGGAGTGAGAAGATGTGAGAGGAACAACACTAGACACCCAGGTTAGTGAAGAAGGAGGTGCAGGAAGGGCTCCATGTGCTGGAGGACAGATTCCCCTGCAGCCACTGGAGAAGGCCACAGTGAAACAGGCCCATGGAGGTCCCTGGTGGAGCAGATATCCATCTGCAGCACAAGGAGGACCCCATATTGAAGCAGGGGCAGAGTGTGAGGAGTCCTCCCTCTGAGGAGGGAGGAGCAGCAGAGACAATGGGATTAACTGACCACAACCCCAATTCCTTGTCCATTTGTTTCACTGAAGGGGGAGGAGGGAAAGAAATTAGGAATGATGTTGAGTCCAGGAAGAAGGGAGGGATGGCAGATTTTTATTTTTTTTTTAAGATTTGGTTTATTTTCTCATTACTTGACTCTGATTTGATAAGTAATAAATTAATTTTCCTGAGTCGAGTCTGTTTTGCCCTTATCTTAACCCACGAGCCTGTTAAATACTCTCTCCCCTGTCCAGCTGAGGAGGAGAGTGACAGAGTGGCTTTAGGAGGCACCTGGCCTCCAGCCTGGGTCAACACACTGTACCAAATAGGGGTGTGCTCACAGAGTCTGGTCTGGCTTAATGACATCTATTTAGCATCCAGAATAATTAATATGCTTATTCTATAGGAACCCTGCTCTTGCAGGTGGAGGCTCAGAGGTTTTGAGGAATCAGCAAGCGGAGAAGCAGACAACACTTCTAAAGAGATAAAACCATTCCTTTAGAAGTTCTGAGGTTAGCTTATACAGGTACATTTTAACCACGTCTAACCTTCTTTCTTCAAACTTGTGCTCCTTTTAGCCTGAGAGTTAATATGAATCTCCAAAACTTATTTATGCTGGAGTTGGGTTCTTTAACAGCTTACCAGAAAGCAAAACATTTGGTTCTTAGAATCTTTTTGGGATAGGGTTTTATTTGGGAGGTTTTGCAAAAGGATGGTTGTTTCAGTTACTGTTCTTTGACCCTTTCTGTCTGTAAGTGGGAAAATTTCAATTTTGTGTTTCAGAATGGAAATGTTAGCAAGAGAATGAATATATTTTCTTTTTTTTAGTTTACTTATATTAATGCTTTGTGTATGCTAACTTAAAAAAAAAAAAACAACAAAAAACCACAACCGAAAATCAAACAACAAAATATAAAACATTAAAATTTTGCCCTAAAGAGTTTATAATGCAGGAAAAAACATGTTCATATATTGAACATTGACTTTCCAGTAAAAAATTAAAATCAGTTAAGACCCATGTCTCCAGAGAGATCATGTGTCAAACTGGGAACTTATATCCAGAATAGGGCTGAGGCTCCAAAACCAGACATATGTCTGTCTGTGATTCATTTTAAATCCCATAGAATTTATTCCCCTTCCTCCAAAAGCTATTGCAGTGATCAATACTCCTTGCTCAAAATATTTAATGATTTTTAACTTCCAAAAAAATGGAAACATCCCCTAAACCTAGTTGCTATAAGAAATTGTGAGTTGTCTCATTCCAATACAAATTTTAAATAACTTCCTTTAGTGCAGCACTCCACACATGGGACATAACAGCCCCATGCAGTGCTACAGGCTTGAGGGAGACTGGCTGGAGAGCTGTCTGGAAGAGAAGGACCTGGGGGTGCTGGTTGACTGCAGGCTGAACATGAGCCAGCAGTGGCCAGGAAGGCCAATGGTGTCTTGGCTTGTATCAAGAACAGTGTGGCCAGTAGGTCTGGGGAGGTAATTGGGCCCCTGTACTTGGCACTGGTGAGGCCACACCTTGAGTACTGTGTGCAGTTCTGGGCTCCCGACCATAAGAAGGACATTGAGGTCCTTGAGCGAGTGCAGAGAAGGGCAACCAGGCTGGTGAAGGGGCTGGAGGGCAAATCCTATGGAGGAGCGGCTGAGGGAGCTGGGGATGTTTAGCCTGGAGAAGAGGAGGCTGAGGGGAGACCTTATCACCACCTACAACTTCCTGAAGGGAGGTTGTAGGGAGGTGGGCAATGGTCTCTTCGGCCAGGTGACAGGAGATAAGACAAGGGGAAATGGCACAAAGCTGTGCCAGGGCAGGTTCAGATTAGATATTAGAAAAAAAATTTTTACTGAAAGAGTTGTCAGGGCCTGGAACAGGCTGCCCAGGGAAGGGGTTGCATCACCTTCCCTGGATGTGTTTAAAAAAAGGGTAGATGAGGTACTTAGGGATATGGTCTAGTATAGGACAGGAATGTTGGACTTGATCTTTAAAGGTCCTTTCCAACCTTGTGATTCTAGGATTGTTCAGAGTTCATGTAAAATAAATGGTTTGGAGCTGTGGGATGTATATGTGCAATTTTATTCTTGGGTGGGTTTTTTTGTCTGGTTGTTTTTTGAGTGGGTTTTTTTGTATGGTGCCATAAATTCAAAGCAATCAGTTAAATCAGTCATAAAAAATCCTATCCTAAAGAGGATACAAACAAAATATATCTTAAAAAAACCCCAAGCCTTCCATTCGTGTGTTAACAAACTGAGAGCTGTTGGCTTCTTAATGCCTGAACAATTTTCAAAGTGATAAAATTTCTAGGTTAAACAAATTATACACAAGTAATAAAAGTTAATACTATAAAACTAAGATGGTCTGCTTTTACACCTCTGTTGATTTACACAAGTATTGACGAGCTAAGGTGTTTTTTAACTTACAAAACCTTGGTGATTTTTTTCTATATCGGCAATTACAAGCACTACAAATAAGTATCAATTTAGTCAGCAACTGAAACTGACCACACAAGCTACATGAGAAAGGAAAAAAAAGGCTTTAATCTGTGACACTTGTTGAAGTGGTCAAGTAAAACCTTCTGGGTGTTTGAACACCATCATGCCATGCTACCCTGCAAACCAGATCAATGACTTTGACTTGATTAGTTCAGCAACCTGCAAAACAACTCCCTTAGGGGTCTGGTCTACAGCAAGCTTCTTGCTTTCATTCTGACACACCTGAGGAGGTAAGGAATTGCTGCATGGCAAGAATTACAGGTGGCAAAGGAAAGATCTCTAAGACTGTCTTGGCCACTGCTGCCAATCATTTCTCTCCATCAACCTTGCCTTTCTATCTTATCTTTATTTCAAGTATGTGACAACTGTCATTTTTTCACTCAGATGTCTTTTTGTAGCATTAGTGCAGAAAAAAATGTAAAATGTGTTTCAAAGTACTCAAAAAGCTTATTAATTCTTAAAATAATCCACTAAATTAGTCAGTGTCATCATAACATTTAACAGATTAGAGCTGGCCTTTCTAATACTCTGTCATTTTAAATTGCTGGTCTACTAAGCCTAGTTTAATTACAGTTTAAATTGCATTTTACAAGTATTATCTGTGGTTATGGATTAAGATTAAAGTTTGAAACAGTGACACAGTTAAAAATTGCAAAATTATTTTCTTTTCATATCAAAATATCCACTAAGATTGACAGCATACCTGTTTGTTAAACCAAGTGCAGATAAAATGGTAAAAGAAATACGAGCTAGATTGAAATGAAAAAGTCAGGAAACTGATTATGAACTAGAAAGTTGCTACTATGGCAATATTTAATCAGTCTTTATTCATCATGATTGAAAGCTGTCCCACATGGCCTATGTGAAGAATTGGAAAACTCCACGAATTCTGAACAAAAAGGTGCACATTTATAATTTGCCATCCCTACCCAGGTGTCTAATTGGTTCCTTTCTTCCCCGTCTCAGAAGAAAAGCCAAAAATACTAGCAGGACACTTTCAAAAAATTGCTGTTAGCAGGTCTGTCTTAGCTTACACCAGTTTATATATGCTAATGCAATTTCCACTGATGACCTGACTTCAAACAAGATAGCCTAGCAAAAGTTTATCTACTTTTACACAAGTCTCATGTGCATCAAGCTACAGTAAGGTTTCTGTACAAGTAAAAAATAACAGCCCCCCGCCAGTCTCCCCCCTCCTATCCCTGACCACAAAGAAAAAAAAGCCTATAAAGAATTTTTGTAGTTGTCTGGATTAATTCTGATTCACTACTTTACATTTTATTTGCAAAAGTATTGGCAGTGGGCAAGTGGTAACATGTAAGATGTCTGGTTTGGAAATTTTCTTGTCTATCTGGATAAAAAGCTGTAGAATCAGGTCTTGATAAATGTACAAGTTCAAGCTCCAGTTTCCTTCAATGGAAATACTACTTTGGCTCTTTTCCATTGTGTACAATATTTATCACAACTTACTATCTTGTCTGAAATTGGTTGGTGAAACCAGAATTTATTAGGGCAGGAAAGAAGAAATGAAGGGATGACAGATGTTTATCAGAATCATTGAAGGCACTGTTGGCCTGGAAGACACAGCCTGGTAGTTTTGCTCATCAGAAACTTGGACGCACATGGTTAGAGAGTGAAGCTTACGAGTCCTGTGTGTCTGGGGATGAAGGCTGACTTTTAAGATGGAGAACAGAAAAAAAAAACATCAGCACATTAAAAAGTTGACATAGGTGTACATTTCCATTAATAAGAAATTAAGAAGTTTAGACGGAAATTTATGAGGTTTGAAATGATTGCAGATCTGTGATGGAAAGGGAAAAAGGATGAATGGCAAGAGCAATTTAATGATTGAGGAAGTAGAAGTTGTCTGTGAAGCTAATCAGAACCGTCTAATGAATAGATGAGCACTGATTGGAAGAAAATATATGTTTTTGTAACGATACTGTAGGAGATGGATTTTTGCAACGCATTCTTGATTAGTACTGATATTCTGACAAACAGAAGAGACGGACCAGGCAAATACATATTAATAGTTTTCAAATTAACACCTGCATGTGTCTTTTCCATACTTTGTCAGGAGTGTAGCGATTATAATTTTATCATGAATCAGTGTTACATTTAAAAATATTACTACAGAAGACAAATATGAATTCTACCTTAAAAAAAAGTGCAAGGGGATAAAAAAAAAAAAGCAGCTTAAAAACAATACAACTTTTTCCAGTTCTGGATTATTGTTTCTACATGAGCTCAAAAGAATCCAAAGTGTAAAACTAATTTTAAAAATGCACTTTAGGATGAAGTACCTGTTCCATAAATTTAAACTTTAAATTATTTTTTCTGTGGCAGTTACAAAGTCCTGAAACTAGTGGTTTATAATGTACAAGCTTCTCTAAAGCAGCAGGCTCAGCATGGCTATAATTAAACCTTTCTTGCACTGATTTACAGCCAGTCTTACTCGCGGGGTGGGGGGGGTGGGGGTGGGGGGGAGCTTACTCATCGGTGAAGATGGCAGACCAGGAGAAGGCTTCAAGTTGAGAAGCAGACGATTTCTGAACCTGATGTGGCCAAGACTGAACGCATGATGCAGGGAAGGAGGAGTTAAGGGAGCAAGAACCCATTTTTAACCCACCGCAAAGTTCTCGGTGCACCGGAGCGAGAGCAACTTTGCCACCTGCCGTCGCTTTGCAGTGCGGGTCCCTCCGGGAGGGACTCGCCTTCGGCCCGCAGAGACGCGCCGGTGGCTCCCTCGGGGCTAGGAAGGGAAAGGGGAGCCCGGGGAGGAGGCGAGTTGGAGCGACGGCAGGGAGAGCCCCTCGGCGTTCGCTCACAGCGCCGGTCCTGCCCCGGCCCGGCCCGATACCCCCCGCCGTGCTACCCCCCGCCTCCTACAGACCACAACCCGCTCCCCGCGCTGCCAACAGCCTACCGTCAGTACCTCACCCCTCTGCACTGGCTCCAGCCCCTCTTTAAATACCTCCGAGCGGGAAGCCAGCCCCTCTCCTCCTCCCCCTCCCACTCTCCCCGCCTCCCCTCCCGAGTGGCCAGGAGGACTCGGCGGCGCGGCGGCCTCAGCCGCTCCCACACCCGGGCGAGGGGCGGTACGGCAGGAGCTGTCCAACTTTTCAGCACAGTTTCCCCGCCGCTGCCCGCAGGAAGGCGGCCACCGCCGTCCCGGCCAGTCCGGCAGCATGGAGGCAGAGCGCAGCGGCTGCAGCGGCTTGTCCGCGCTGCCCGGCAGCAGCGACGGCGCCGGCGGCAGCGAGGGCGCCGGGGGCAGCGGGAGCCTCAAAGCCCCCAAGCATCTGTGGCGGCATGAGCAGCACTACCCGCCGCAGCTGCGGCAGCACCAGTTCCTCCAGCACCAGCAGACCCCCGGCCCTCCGCCGCCGCCCGCCTCTCGGGGCCGCTGCCTGGCCGGGGCTCGCGTCAGGCATCGCGGCTACTCCGACACGGAGCGATACCTCTACTGCCGAGCCATGGACCGCGCCTCCTACGCCGTGGAGACCGGCCACCGGCCCGGCTTGAAGAAATCGCGGATGTCCTGGCCCTCCTCTTTCCAGGGACTCAGACGGTAGGAGAGGGCTTGGCCCACCGCTCCGGCCGTGTTGGGGAGGAGAGGGTGGGGGGGGCGCGGCGGCGCGGTGCCGCTCTCCCGCCCGCCATGGTTGGATCCCGGCCGCGGGGAGGGGAGCCCGAGGGGGCCGCTGAGGTGTGGGAGGAGCGGTACCCCCGTCCGACCGACCCCACTCCCCGCGGCAGTAACGGGAAGAAAGGGACGCCGTGCGGCTGCGGAGGCTCCGAAACGGAGGTGGGGCCGGGCCGGGCTGCCGTGCTGGGGAGCCCGAAGTGGGAGGCTGCGGGGAGCGGGGCAGCTCGCCGCCCCGGGGCCGCCTGGCAGGACTCGCCCGGAGCGGGCGTGACCGAGGCACGGGCGGCGGCACGTCGTCCCACACGCGCCTGTCTGTGGTGCAAAAGCAACCACGAAACACGTGGGTGGGAGCGGGACCGCGTCCGTGCCAGCGCGGAGCCGTGCGAGGGGCGGCCGGCAGCCAGGGACCCTGCCGCTTCCCGCCGCCGCCCCGCTTGCCGCTCCGCTGCCTCCCCGGCCGCCCCTCCTCGCCGGAGCTGTCCTTGCTGCCCGCGCTCCCCGGGAGCCTACAGCGCCAGTGCCGAGTGGGAAAGACGAGATTCGTGCGCTGTTCGCACAAAGTTAAAATAATGGGAGCTCGGCGAGGTGGGCGACAGCCTGGCAAACCCAGGGTTAGGGTCCTGATAGTTTGAATGGGCTTAGATGGAAAAATAGGCTAATGGTTTCTTAGCCAGAGGGAGGAGTCCGTCATCTACTAGTCTATTGTTCCCTGTTAAATGAGCTGTAGATTTATTTTGCAGTGGGTAGCTCACCAGTGCCTATTTTGCCCTTGATGGCTATCACAGGCATCTGTTTTAAAATCAAATTCTCTGTCAAAATCAGTAGGATATTGTGTTTGATTGATCAATTTATTATTCAGTCTTCATTTTTTTGTAGCTGGAGTCACTTCCTTTTAGTGGAAAGCCACACGCTTGTCTCTGAATATTAAGCGGACATTGTGAATAAAGGATTTATGGGGAGAATGGTGCGCAGAGGGACAATCCTTAATACTCAGTTACTCTGTAGATTTTTTATTTCCTGGATAATCAGATTTTTGCAGTGTGGTATGCTCGATGAATAAATAATAGAATCCTTTCTGAACGAAGACCGCTTTGTGTGTTTCTGTGGTACACACTGTATTCTTCATTATAGATCCCTGACCATAAATCTGAGCAAGACACACTTGAATATTCTCTGGCAGTGTTTGCTCTATTTCTACCTAATGTTGGCTTCATTTCCCCTTTCCATGTAATTGAGAAATAAAGAAAGGTTCAGCAATTCTAAATTAGAGCTACACTTTCACACCAGTAATCTTTAAAAACTGTCTTTTAGTATCTTTGATTTTTACACAGCCATTCTCTTGCTACACCTTTGTATCACTAGTGTGAACTCATGCTTGTCCAAAGTTAATGATGTTAAATTTTTCATCATATAAGATTTGAAAGAACAAATCATATGCTTCAAAAATGAACAAATGTTCAATTTAATGCTCTTTTCAATAAATCCCTGTTTCGTTTATAGGAAAAACCACTAGAAATCTAGGGGGGTTGTTCTGTAAGACTGAATGCATTTCTGTTCTCTGAATGCAAAGAAGTTTAATTTTTTGTAAATTGTAATGGTTAGTTTGAGAATATTCATCATTATTCCGGAAAAGATTAGTTATTGAGGGGATGACAAGTAAGGTAGGAAGAGAAAGTACACATACTGTTTTTTCTTGTTAGGGTTTTGGGGTGATTTAAAAATTTTAAATTACAATTCTTACGATGCCTATTTAAATAGGAATTTGAAATTCTCTATGAAGAGTATTTTGATGAGTTGTTGGGTTTTTTTAATTTCCATTATTTTTATAAGTGCAACAGTATTGTTTTGACAAGACATGCTTCTTTGAAATTGGGGGGGGGCTGTTTGTCATTGGGTTTTATGAGACTGGAAAAAAATGCTTAGAAGAGCCTCCTTTTTAGAAATACTAAAGCAAAGTCAAGTAAAGAAGCTCAATACAGTTGACATTTCCATTACTTTTTTAGCAAAAATAAATTCTCACAGTTAAGCGTTTTGAATTAAACAAACAGCTATGATATAGAAACACAAAGTGAACCGTAAGAAATTGATTCACAAATACGTTCAAGATATATCAGAAAAGGCTGGTCTTTCCAAGACTTTCATTTCAAGTCCTGGGTCACCTGCTTTTATTCATGGAAAGCAATGTGTAAGATCTTCTTAGTACTCTTGTAAAAGCAGTAACTTCCAAAAACACACCAGTATTTTGAAAAAGACACCAGTCCTTATTTTTCAAGTATTTCAGTTCCTGTTTAAGACTTTTCAATATTTATCCCTTATTTAACCTCTTCATCAGAAAAAATGTTTTTAATGGAATCCTTCGGATTTACTACAGCAAGTTTTTCATTCAGGAGCCCCCCAAACTACCCTGAATATGAGTGGGTGGGAAAAATTGCATATGGAATTGTTTAGAAAACAAATCATGTATTAGAGATAGTATTAAACATTAACAACTCTAATGTGCAAAAAACCCCATATCTATAGAATAGTTTTTCCAGAATTAGTTTTGTTTTGCTCTGAAGGTGCCCTAATTCTTAACACCTCAATGAAAACCATAAGGAACACTTGAGAAGCTGGATATACAACTTCGAAGTTTCTTCTATTTTACATTTTGTAGAGAAACTTCAAAATTTCTACCAGTTCTATATTTCAAAATAGATGAGAAGGAATTACTTATGTTAAAATGAGAGTTAGAACGGACAGTATAACACTATTTTCCAAACTGAAGACAGTTAACACTTAAAAGGCAAAATCAACCAGCAAAAATTCTAAACTGAATTAGGTGAAAATCACAACGCACTTTAGGTCAGAAAATGAGGTATTGTTTATGACCATTTTAATGCTTACAGAGGCTCTGTATAATCATCAGTAACTTTGCACAACTCTTATTTAATACAGCACTATATTTCCTTCAAGGAATTCAATAGTATGTATTTACACAGAACAATATGTCAGAATTATTGACTCATGTATTTTTCTTAAAAATAAAAATTATTCTTGTATTTTCATATCAGAAATTAAGAGCACATGCACACGAGAGTTATGCAAAAGCCAAAGGAGCCAAGAAGATAGCTGAGACTACTTGGGATCAGATTTCTTGGTTTGGGGTTGGGTTTTTTTTGCCATTTGTTTACTGTGTGGTCTTGGGCAAGTCAATTAATCTCTCTCTGGCACTGTTTTCTCATGTGTAAAATAAACACAGAAATAAAGTCATTACAGGTTTGTGTTAGAGTGATTTTTTTTTTTTTTGATCATAGAATACAAGGTACTATGTAATAATGAATAGTACTGGTGGAATTGGGAAATACTGAAACTCAATTTTACTTCTATTTGCTTCTCATATAGCTATCATCGTTATCCCATAGTCTATATTCAGTTTAGTTGTTTAAAATAAAAAAGTTAGCATTTTTAAAGGCCATTAGTCATATGTCAATTAAATCATCTTGCCATATCATCTTTCTACATTCTATTTTTCACTACTGAAATTCAGACTGGAAAAATTAAAGAAATACCATCATTCCTTACTCCACTAGTCATGGAATTCCACAAGATGCTGTATACTTAAGATACATCTTAATGTCTTAGATGTAGAATACTTTTTATCAGGTTTTCCAGACCATCATCTTTTTACACTAGGTCTTCTGTAATTGTTATCTCAAGTGATTTACAGGTCCAGGCTTCTTCACAAAACCAAGTTCTCATCTGTATTTATAAACAAGAAACTTCACAAAGGTGAGGCAACAAGAACATTTTGCAATCATGTAATCCTGGTGCTTATTACCTAATGCTGTTCATTTAAAAATTGTATTTTGATAAGTGGCCAATAAAATTTGTTGCTGACAAAAAAAAAAATACCTCTTCCTCCTTGTATGGGACTAAATCTAACTGGGTGGCATCCACCTCTGCATTGCTTACATGTGGAGATTGCTCCAGAGTACCATTTCTTTTCTTGATGTGTCAATCTTGTCCTTATATCACTCAATAGAGGGTTAAGAAACTAAAATAACGTAATGTTTCAATGACCCATAGTCTTTATTGTCCATTAGGAGAAGCACAGATTTTTATGCGTTAGTTTTTAGACTTTCTGAGGTCTGAGATACTGTATGACACTGTAATAATCATTTAGCTAGATAAGCCCCCTTGGTTTCTGTAGCTACAAATATAGCACCTGGAGAAGTGATGGTGCATTTGTGAATATTGGCAAAAGTCTGTTGTGGGCTCCAATAAAACACACCCTTCTTTCCACCCTAAAAGCCGTTCTGTTCTCCTGCTCGGTTTGAAAGCTGCACTTGATCTCTTTCCACACAACAGAAGGAAAAAGAAGTTGAGCGTTTTCCAACTTACAGGCCAATTGAAAATGCTTTCAGAATTTAGTAGCAGTCTCTAATAAAGAATTTTGTTGTTTACTTGTCTGGCAGTGTTTTATTGCTTTGTTTACTACTAAGTGGTACTGGCACCCAAGATGTTACAATAATTGGCATATGCTAGCCCTCCCTTGAAGATATAAATAATTTTTGCAATTTGGTAAACATGGTTGGATTAATGTTCTTTATGAGTTGTCCAGAACGATAAAGTAATAAGAAACTCATAGTGTGAAACGTTTTAAATAAGCAACTATAAGGGCCTTATTTTCACTTTTGTTTTAAAAGGCTTACATCAATGGAGTGTTAGATTTGTGTGACCTGAACAATTGAAATAGCATTAATTTTCATACTGTTGGAATTTTTAAAAATGCTAGCTTTTAAAATTCACATATTTAAATATATTTTATTTAATATTAATGTTACTGCAAATGAATGGTGCCAGTTTCCTCATTTAGTGAGTATAGAATCCCAGTAATTTGGCAGGATGAGCCCATCATAATCAAGTAGAAATTATGAAGGGCTTCAACATTTTTTATTCGACATAGCTGTGTGAAATTCTACCTTAAAGTTGTTCACATAGCTGCTTAAAGTATTTCTCAATGGGAACTATATAATGCATTTTTTCTTTTAGTATTTTAAAAACAGTTTTTAATATAACAACATTATTTAAGTATTAGAGAGGTCTGTCCAAAAGTGGTTATGGAAAAGAACATACAGAGCCATGGTGTCAACTCTGTGGCACACAGCTGAGGCTCTGAAACGTCTCTTCCTGGGACATAAGGTGAGGGGGAATTTTACATAAAAGACTGAAAGAAACTTAATTAATTTCTTACAGAAGTTACCTTAAGTGGAGTCAAATTATTTTAACTCCACAGGTCTCCTCTGTTAGAGGAGGCTTTGGGGCTAGCAGGTGACTGCAAAGCCTGTGAGAGGTGTTAGAACCGTAAATGTGAGAGGAAGATGGGAATGTATAGGTCCAAAACCAAGGAAGAACCATTTGACTCCTAAATAGATCGTTTTGATAAAGAAGTTCTAAGAATGAAGCTTTTCCTAGTGGAAAGCAAGAGTTTCTTGAAGAAACAGTGTTAGACAAACCCCTCTCTGTGTCACTTGATAGAGTAATTTGAAAGAAGATTGGTATGTGCTGACATGAGGAAGGTCAACTTTTATTTGCCAGTTTATCCTGTATGAGGTATATTGCAGCTCTGGAAAAGAACATTGCTAGAAGAGTTTATTCTTGTAAACAAGAGTTTAGCTTATTTTCATTAAAAACAAAGCAAAGCAAAGCAAAACATAGCATTCTTTTTTTGGTAATACTGGGGATTACAGCCATGTCCAGTTCAAATTCAAAGCTCATCTGGTAATCTAGAGAAACGACATGTAACGGAGCTTGTTTTTAGTGCATATGTAAAGGTGATAACATTTGCTAATAGGAATGAAAATGTACAGGTAAGACATTAAATTCTGTTGAAGTTTATTCTGAATGTAACAATCCTGTTAACCTCTGTCTCTTCCTTGATATAACATGTAGTAAGGGTTAAAGGAAGGGAGCAGGATCCATTAGTTATCAATAGCTAGGAGATGCACCACTATTGTTCATCCCCCGGGTTCTTTTCATTTATATACGTTCCCTCTCCCGTGTCTTCCTCATGATTTAGCATATCCTGCATGAAGAATTCAAACTCACCTTTTAGCTTAATAACGTGCTTTCTTAGTTCCAGTTATTTTAAATAGATCTGTATTACTATATTACATTACGATATTTGCACCATACGTTCTGAGTATCTTCTAGCACATGAAACGATAACTACAGACTGATGATAAATAAAAGAAGTTCACATGTTCCATTAACTTTTAGCATATTCATATAAATGTGAAAGATCCAAAGAGAAAATAAAGACATATCACATGGAATCATGGAATAATTTAGATTTGTAGTGGCTTTTAGAAGTCGTTTGGTCCAACCACTGCTTACAGCAGGTCTGTTCAGAACAAGTTCCTTGGGACTGTGTGCAGTTCAGTCTTGAACAGTCCCAAGAATTGCACAGGTCTCTGGAAAAACTGTTCCAGTATTTGAACACTTAATGGTAAAACATTTTTCCAATTTCTGTTCAAAATTTTCTATGTTCTGACTTGGATCCCGTGTTTCACATAACATCACTGTGCACCTCCAAGGGTCTGGCTCAATCTTGGTATCTGCTCTCTCACCAGGTAGGTAGCATAGAACCAGGTACAGTTTCACAAGTGCTGAGTTGCAATTCCACAGGTCTAATGGAAAATCTAGTGGTGGTAGTGTTCTTTTACTGCTATTTATTAGATAAATGACTCTAGGAATGACTGGGTGCTTAGGTATATTAGTTTGCACAGACTATTCCTTTTGTCTTTCTCCTTGTGAGGGACCTGTAGTCTCTTTTCTTTCAGATTTCAAGGAGAAAAGGTTCAGCTTCAAGAATAGTTGGGAGAAAAAGAGGGAAAAAAGAACTGTGTTTTACTATCATTTTTTTAGTGAATTTAGTATTTTTCAGAGATGTGAACAGTCCCACTTCTGCCTCTCATACCTTGGCCCACTCTGACCTGTGGACATCCAGCTCCAGATAGGAAAGATAGGCATGATGGGAAAGGTTTGCCTCAGGGACAGGTAGTCCCTGCCTTCAGTTCTAGAAATTAAAACACTTCAGAAAAAAAATTCCTACATGAGTAGCTAGGTGCAGTACTTGAGCCGTTGTCTCTTGCTGTTGAGTTTAACTTTCTGTTACTTCTACTATTCTAATGTTTCAGATGGAGAGCATTACATGTTGTGATGCCATTAGGGCTGTAGATTACTAAATGATCCTTAAAATCTCATAATTTTCTTCTGTTTTGGCTATGGTATCATAACCTCTTCCAAAAGATGATTCCAAATTTGCCTTCCCTCAGAAATTTCTTCTGGACCATACGGTGTGGAAGTACTGTTGGTAATCTCCTCTCAAGCAACAGCAAAAGTCTATAGAAGAAAGAAAAAGCAAAGATTGTTGATGTCTTAAAAATCACTAGAAACTTCATTATATTTGGAATAATAGCTTAGTTTTGTTATTCCTGGTGAATCAAATTCTTAGAGCTTCATTCCCACAGGGAAGATGATGTGTAAAATGAGCACTTGTTATACATGAAGGGTGAGCTAATCAAAGCCACCACATTGAAAGTCTATATATAAACAAATATTTGGATGTGTATATAAATATACGCATGCAAAGACAACCAAAACACAGCAAAGTTAGTCCAGCTGTTGAATTTAGAGTTGGGGAGTTAGGAGAGTCAATTAATAACATAAGTTTTTTGTTAAATAGAAAGTTTCAGGAGAATATAAGCTGCAAGGCTGTGCTCAAGGGATCTGGATGGCAGAGGCGAAGTGCGTTTTCTGCCCCCCTGGGATATGTTATAGTAGAGGAATGAAAATTTCCTGACAAATTTTGTAACTGAGAAATCACTGGATGGACATCTCTCAGTTATCACCACAGGTTATCACACCTCTGTTTTGGGATGCAGTCATGTTCACTTGTTTAGAGCAGCCGACCATAAAAAGTGATGAGAGTGAAAGCAGCTGCTACTAAAATTACTTTTCAAGTTTTGGACATGTTCATCATTGTTTTCAATTATTAGCTCTAAACTCGTAATTTTAGCTTAAACTCATGAACTTCTTATATTTATTTTTCTTTCCATTTACTTAGAAAAATGAAGCTGCATCAAATATTTCAAGGCAACAATGGCATTCTCAAGAAGCGGGGAAAGAAATTTTTATAGAAGTGTATAGAGTGCTACTAGTAAGAAAGTATGGTGGCAAATGGAAGGATGATAAATATTCTGCTGAACTGTTCTACTTGGTCTTGTAATATCAAATAAAAAATAACACAGATTTAAGATGGAGATTAATTTTTGGGATGCAATTGCTCTCTCAGACACTTGACCCATCATTAAATAAAACAGTAGTTATGTCCCATCTAATGAGACAACAATGATGGAAAGAACTACTACATTTATACATGTATTTCAGGAACTGATCATTTCATTTTCCTCTGTCCCCTTGTAAACCCTGGATTGTCAGCAACTCACATTTTTCTACGTAACAGTGTTCTAGGAATGTTTAGGCATAATCTTTGCTTGAATGTGAGAATAAAAACATTTTATGCTTAAGACAAGTGTTGCAATATATCTCCATTGTTTATAGGCTTTCCTGTACTTGAGAAGAATGCCCTGTGGTACTTAACGTTGCAGAAATTTCATTAAAGATCCATGTTATTTTCATCAATTAACAAGGAGATTATTGAGGCATTCACCTGAATTTATGCTTTCCGAATGGGAATCTTTAAAAAGTACAAAATCTGGTGATTTTAACAAATAATAGCACTCTGAGGACACTAAGAAACAAATATATCAGATGAGAAGGAGAGAAATTGGTTTGAGCAAACAGAGGCCACTACTAAAACTTCACTGAAATGGTCTGGTCTCACCATCCTTTGATGACTTTTCTGACTAGCTTCCATCAATCTGTCTCTACAATGATTTGTTGACCTGTCTTAGGAACTAGACACATTTTCACTCAGGCTTACTGACTGTAAACCAGTAACAAGAAAGATGGTCACTGGGAAAATGTGGCTTTTGATAGGGTTGCAAACAGAGTATTTTAGGTGTATGCCAGGAAATTGTTCTGGGAAAAGTAGCTTTCCTTCCACCTCATACTCAGCAACTTTCCATGTCATCATTAAGATACAAATAAGATGGTTTAGTAGGGTTCCTTGGATTAAGGAGGATTTCATACTTACAGTCTATTTTTCTTCTGGAAAGTTGTGCAATATTTCAAAACATGCAAATTACTTTCTATGAAAGTCATAGCAGACCTTTTACATATACATTTTTAAATTGTAGGACAGAACTATCTTTCTATTTAATGGCTTAGAAGCTGGAAGAAATCTTATAGTAGAATCAGCTACACTTGTGTCAGATCTACTTTAATTTATTTTTTTCTTTTTATTCCATATTAATTTAGTTGCTCCTTTCTTTTACACTATTTTCCAGTTTTGATCTATACCTTTCATTATATAACATGTTCAAAATTGATCAAAGCCTTAGCTAAGGTGTTGCTAAGACTGGGTAGTGCAGAAGTGTGGCTTAAGTGTTCTGCAAGTTATGCTGCTCTTTATTTATCCTAGTTTGATGATTGACATTTTTCCAACAGAATGGCAATGCTGTATCCTAATCAGCTTCTAATGCACAGTAACCCCAAATGCTTTTCAACAGAACTGTGATCTATTTTTCATCCTGCAGTTGTGCAATTTCCTCAAGTTGTATGTTCCTGCTAATCCTATCATAGAGATCAAGTACTTCCTAGAGCTCATGAAGCATGAAAAATTACTATAATCATGGCATCTTTATTTTTATAATGCAACTTGTAGTATAGGGTCTGTAGGAAGCCCTGTTAGATTGCTAAAACTTTTGATGCAACATTTAGTGTTCTATAAACAGACAGGAGAGAGAAAAGCTTCTGACTTAATAGTCCCATTGAAATAACAAGCAAACACTGATGCTGTAGTAACAGAAGTGTTAGTGTAATATAAAGTGTAGTGTAGTATAAAAATAAAATGCGGGGGGTGGGGGTGTTTAAGGGAAAGATGCATGCTCTAAGAAAACATGGTAAGGAAGTAAATGAAAGTGCCTCTTTTCTTGGGATGAAGTATGCAGCGAATAATTAAATTATTCATTGTGAAATTCTAATGTCTGTTAAATAATGCAGCAGTATACCATAATCTGTATCAATGGAAACAACTGGCTAATCCTTACCTGGATCTATCAGCAAAGTTCCTCTTGTAAACTTTTGCTATATGCTTGTCCAGAACGTACATTAAATCTTTTCTGACCTCTTTAACTTTTCATGACTACAAATGTGGTTGAAAAATTAATGACTGGATCCAGGAAGAGTAGAAGATTATTATCAGATCTGACAAATATTTTTTACTTAGTTTCAGAATACGTTGATGCCCAAAATATGAATTCTGGTATTAAATTCTACTTCTGTTTAAAGCATCCCTTTTTAATCAAAGTATTTCTGCATTTAGCAAGCGTAAGGAATCTGGAAGTGTAATTTGAAGCACGGGTCAGACTAAAAATATTTGGTTCGAGTTGTCAGCAAGAAAACTGAAAGAACAAAGGAAATAAATTGGTATAGAAATGTAGAAAAATAAGCAGACTGAAACTCACAGTTATATTTTCTGTCCTTCCAACCATATAATACTTTTCAATGGTGCATAAGTAGGAAATTAACTGAGAAATTACACATAAGTAGATGGCAATTAATTTCAATTCAATTAATTTCAATTCAATTCAAGCTAAGCACCTTGATTTTTGCTTTAGATACATGACCTTTAGTTTAAGATTACACATTATTACCATGCACCAAAAAATGAAAGAGAAATTCTCCTGCTTCTTCTTCTGTCTCAGCTTTGAGCTATGTGTAATAATCTAACTGAAGTCTGAATTTCATTGAACTTTGCCTTCTTAGACTTTGCAACAGGAAGGTGGTAAGGCAAAGAGATCCCAGAGCATTGCTGTCTTTACAAGATTATTTATTAGGAGAAAAACTCCTCTGTTATTACTAAAAAGGACTGTAGCTTAATACGAACCTTAACATTGTTCAAATTCAACTTTATGACTTCTTGTCACCAAAAGAAAGAGGAACAAAAAAGCAATATACAACATACAATTGAAACAGTCCTAACATTTTTCAACTCTATAGTTTTATTCAGATAAACTGAATGCTTTTTCAAGACACTACTTTGTGACAGCAGTGATTACAGTCATTAGCAATGTGATGTGAGACTGAACACGCATTTGATATGTAGGTTACCAGATTCTAATAGAAGTTTACACCCATCCTTGCTATATCTAAAATATACCAAAGTGTGAATTTTTATTTCAGTCTTCCAGATTTTTATGCCCCAGTTTTACCTTAATGTGCATCTTAAAAGAACCAGAAATTATTATTATTTTACATGGAAAAACACCTACAAAACAAAATTAAAATCAGCAGGTAATGAATATCTCAAGATGGACTTCCTCATGTTCCCCAAAGTTGGAAGTATTCTAAACTTTGCAAATGCTTATTTTAAAACCCCTGGATCAAACTCTCTTGTTTTCCAAAACAAGCTTAAAGTACAAAGTGTCTCCAAGGGTAGACCACCTTTCTGTGGTCCAAGTTTCAATCACGGTATCCTGTACCTTATGTTGATTTCTGTAGTGCAATGGTTCTGCAGTGAAGTTCATTGCTGTCTGATCTCTACTTTTATAGTCTCTTGGCAATAGTGGTCGATATGACCGTCTGTATCAAATCTTACCCCATATGGGAAAACATAGTAAAAATATCAAATATGTATGTGAATGCACAGTTGTCAGCATGATACACAAAAGATGTTTAAAGATGGAGTAAGATAGGATTAGTGTCCTGTCTTCAAAGTTCTTACCACAAAATAAATATAAATGTAAATGTACACCATTTGAGAAGAATTTGTAAAACAAACAAAACATTGCTGATGGTTTTTGAATGGTTTGGAAGTGTTCAATTCTGCTTTCCAATCTATTATTCTAGGTAATAACAATGATTAACCTATTGTGTATTTTGCATACATCAGTTTCCTTGCTTCTAAAAAATTACTTTGTTCTGGGACTTACATAGCTATTTTAGCTTATGACATAGATCATAGTAACATTAAGGATGTTAGCAGAGGGAGAAAAGAATATGTTATTTTCACAATACTCAATTTCCCAGATGGATCTTTGAGCTTTAATTTCACTTGTGGTTGTATCATTCTCAACATATTTAGTGTATATTTTTTTGTCATTTAAATATTATTGAATTTTCTTCTTAAACATTAAGCATCCTAAATCTAACAAGGGCAAGTGCAAGGTTCTGCACATGGGTCAGTGCAACCCCAAACACAACTACAGGCTGCGTGGAGAATAGATTGAGAGCAGCCATGAGGAGAAGGACTTGGGGGTGTCTGTAGATGATGCAATGAGCACTTGCAGCCCAGAAAGCCAACCGTGTCCTGGGCTGCATCAAAAGAAGCATGACCAACAGAACAGGTCACAGGAGGTGAGTGTGCCCTTCTAGTCTGCTCTCATGAGACCACACCTGGAGTAACTGTGTTCAGCTCTAGGATTCCCCAACATAAGAAGACATGGAGCTGTTGGAACAAGTCCAAAGGAGGGACAGAATTATGATGAGAGGGCTGGAGAACCTGTCTTGTGAAGACATGCTGAGACACCTGGCCTTGTTCAGCCTGTAGAAGAGAAGGCTCTGGTAATATCTTAGATTAGCCTCCCAGTATCTGAAGGGGCCTATAGAAAGGCTGGAGAGGGACTGTTTTCAGTGGTACAAGAGGTGATAGCTTTAAGCTGAAGGAGGGCAGATTTAGATTAGATTTTAGGATGAAATTCTTTACTGTGAGGGTGGTGGGACACTGGCCTCTGGTTGCCAAGAGCAGCTGCCCTCTCCCTGACAGTGTTCAAAGCCAGATTGGATGGGGCTTTGGGCAGCCTGGTCTAGTGGAGTGTATCCCTGCCCGTGGCAAGGGGCAGGGTTGGAACTTGATGGACTTTGAGGTCCTTTCCAACTCAAAACAGTCTGTGACAAATTTTATGTTATTTATTTTAAGGAAGTTAATTCCATATTCATAATGCTATTCTAAATGTAAAAGAAAAAAAAGAACAACTAAAAAAACCCCATGCAAAACCAAAAAATTCTGAAAACTGTAGATAGAAAAATCTACTTTCTGAGTAAAAGATGAAATTTACATTAATAAAATGCAGTGCAGTGATAATGATTTTGGTGGATTTGGAAAGAACTGGATCAAATTCTACATAAATAAAGTTTTAATTATATTTATGTATTCTAATTATGTAAGTTATTTATGATATAGAACTAGTGTAATAAATACATGGCTGATGAAAGCCATTTAAAGTTGGTTTTGATTGATAAAAATTATACATTGCTGAAAATAAAGATATGTACAGCATTATTTTTATCTTTTACAATATTAGATGTTAAGTTTTGAAACTAGCACAAACTCTTCTTTTTTTCTGGGAAAAATTCCCAATTTCTGATATGCACGAAAGCTTGTGGATATAAACTAGATTTCATTTTACATGGATAAGATGTAGCTGATTATTCAAAATTATATAAATCATTCTTTTATTGGGGTACAATATTAAGTTACAAAAGCCAGAAAATATGTATTACTTTCTAACTGACTCAAAACACGAAGTGCTTATTTATGTCCATTTTGTATATCTGTTACTTTTATCATATTATCATTGCCTTTGTTTTGGTTATGTTGAAGCTTCAAAGAGAATGATGACTCATTCCAAAGGTCACACCAAGTTCCAAAATTTAGGCATTTGATAGGAGATTGCAGATACAGAAATGCAAAGAAAAGAGGCAGTAATTATGGGTAGCCTAACCTAGATCAAAATTCCTATGTGCCCTAGAAAGATTTCCTTTCATATATGAAGCTCCTTGCTCCCTTATAACTGTGGAGACAACAACCGTCTCAACTGGATTATATTGGAATATTGAATCAGCACAAGAAACCAGTGTTTTAGCATTTATTTAAGTCAGTGTAGCTATAAAATACCAACAGGTATTGATACTAGAAAATCAGTACCTTCTGATTATGTTCATTCTCTGAAGGGAAGCATATTTCCAAATCATTCGTTAACCATTGTGCTTGCACTGTGCTGCTTTTAAATTACATGAAATGTCATTTCCGATTCCGCAGATTTTGTAAATGCTTATGTGTTTTGGGGTTTTTTTTTCTGTATGACCTGTCAGCATTTCTCTCTCTTGGGACAAGCAGAAGGGCATTTAAATGGGAGGAAGGTGGTGGAATCGGATAAAATTACCTTTTTTTCCATTACTTTCAAGGAACTCAATGGAGATTTGGGAAAATATTAAAATTTATCACCAGTGAAATGCATGTGTGCTGCAAGTGGTGCAGATGCTAATTTTAAGAGGGCTTTTTGTTTTAAAAGACTTTAGTATTTTTTTCTGTTTCTTTTTTTTTATTATGAGATGTCAGCCCTTACTTTTGATATTGAAGGATTATTTTCTGTGAGATCCTAACTGGATATTATCTTTCTGGAATAGTCTTAATGTGTGGCAGGATGTACGGTGTGCAATCAAATCTACAGTATTTGATCCCCTGCCAAACTGTTTGACTAGTCAGTCTTAGTAACTTTAAATCATGTTCATGTAGAATATTATCAATATTTTTGAAAATATCATGAGAAAACAGCCATTCCAGTGGAATTTAAAAGAGAGTAATAGGTTAGTTTTGCAAATTACTTTCTGGTGTATTTCTCCCTAGCAAGAAGAAAAGAACATTTTCATCCTGTTTGAAAATTTGACAAGTGTTAATTGAGGGTTGGCATTGTGAGCTGATTTGGAAGTGGGAGTTGTCATACAGGAAATAAGACATAAATAAGGTGGGCATAACTAATGAACAAACTTGAAGATGGAAGGAGCAGCTTGTATTGAATGCTATAGACAGGGGAAAGAGACAGTGCAGGGTTGCACCGTGGGAGACAGAGATGTTGAAGAAATTGATTATGTAATTTTCTGGGTAGCAGCATTCTAGGTGAATGGAGAAGATATAAATATAAAGATATAAAATAATGAGACTGTGGATAGGAAAAATTTCATCTAAAAATCTGGAAAATGGGTTTTACTTTTCAGCATGCATTTAAATGCCTAGGATAGCACACCCCTGAAAAGGTATCAGTTACAAAATGTACTCTTGGGCAGTTTCATTCACCATTGCTTAGTTCCTTGCACCATCTAATCCCAATATGTACAGAGGAGTTGGACATCATCTGACTTATTTTTGGGATTCTATAGGCACAAGATCATATGTATGTTACTCTGGTACTCCTTCACTTCCTATATAATTTTCTAAATACTCTTTATTTACTAAGGTAATTCAGTAGAAATGTTATAGCATAATTTTACTTAAATATGAAATGGAACTTAACCTTTTATTCGTTTTTAAGTGAGATATGAAAAAAGCCCTGAGGGATGTCCCCCAGCATGTCTGGTTTGTGCCTATTAGTAACAGGAAAATGTAGCTCCAGATTTTTTCATAGCATGTGAGGTATTCCAGTGAAACTCTATGTTCTTTTTCCAGGAAGGCCTGTTCCATCAGCAATATGTAGGTGATTGTGCTCAACTGTCTCACTCAGCTGTCTGAGACTCCTACATTGATACATTTTATTAAATATGGCCAATCCTTTTATTGTTTGATCAAAATAATCTCTTTTAGGCCATGGCTTCTTCTTTGCTAACATTAATGTCCTAATAATCAGAGAAAGTTAATGAACTCAGTTTATCCAAGGGATACCTTGACAGGCATTTGTTGAACTGTAATAAAAGGTTTTGTTTCTGTGCTTCCTTTTAATATTTTTTAAAACTTTTTTTGTATTGCACTACTCTGCAGTCAGTGATATTTTCCCATTCTTTCCTAACGGAACTTAATTATAAGAATGACTGAAAAACATGGACCGCAATACTTGAAATAAGATAATTCAGTAGCCATTCACGTGGATGTAACTTTATCCCACTGTATATCTAATGCATTTTGAATTATGGTAATGTAACAGATTGAATGCAAATTGCTATGTACCTGCTTTCAAGTGTTTTCTGATCAGATTCCACTCCTGAATTCATCTACAGATATTTTTTGGTCCATTTTCTAATTTCTGGGGGAAAAAAGTGTATTTGCATGCCTCTTTCAAAGTTACTCAATCCCACTGATTTTCTAGGCTTTTATCTGCTATAATTTTTTAATAAGATATTAAGAAATATGATATTTGTATTAAGAAAGAATAGATCCTGCCTGAAAATGTAGGTACCTGTAATTCAAAGTCAACTTCAGGCAGTGAAAGAAAATATAGCTGACAGGTATATATGCTTCATAAAGTTTCATACCACTTGATAGAAGTCTATTGTAACACGTAGATAGCAATATGATAAAACATATGGAAGGAAGTTGATTAAAAAGATGTCAGCTAGTCCTGGATGTGTAAACAGAAGTGTCTTTATTTGTATGTCTCTGTGTGTGTGTTTACTTACTATCAGGGCTGTGATTTTGCAGGTAGACTATGGAGACTAAACAACAGCCAGCTTTTGAAATGACAGGTCAAACAGTTTACACAGAAATTTATATTATTGTAGCACAGAGAGTTTAGTTAAAGAACAACAAGCATCAAGGCAAAGGTTAAGAATGAAACTCTCAGTTTCTCCAGAGGGTTGTGCCCTCCCAAGGTCTACGTTGCTTGCAAAATTACAGTTGCCATGGACTGTGTAGTACAATACTACAGGACTGTGTAGTATTTTAAGAGGTACTGACCCCATCTGCTGCTAAACTCATAGCTGCTGCAGTTGCTTGCTCTACTTAGTGAACAGTATAAACCCTAAATCAGGTTATGTGGAAGTAATGGGTGTAAGCAGACTGAATTTCAGCTATTTTGTGATAATAGCATACTTGTATGCTGTGCCGTCACAGGAAATTTTATTGAGGATGAAACTACTTCATGTTTAGCTCAATGCACTTGAATAGCTGTGCAGAATAAAGGATGTGCCGTAAGCACTCTAGTTTACATCCCATAGCTTTTTATGTGTTTGCATATTCATATGCCACTTGCCTATAGAGCCGAGAGTGAAGAAGCTATTCATAAAACAGTTCACAATGAACAACAGCCATTTGTGCCTGGCACAGGAGTCAGATAAACAAACAAACAAACAGATAAACAAACAAACAGTTAGCTCCCTACCATAGTTGACAGATTGTCCCAAAGTCGAATTTATAGGCTTTCCCTGTAGGCATTGTTGTGTAATTGCTTGAATTCTTGATGTTTCAGTATAAATGAAGAAGTGATTTGCAGAACTGGAAGGTTTTTCTTTAGGAAAACTTTTATAGCCCTATTGTAAAAAAGTAGGAATGTTCGTTAGTGACAGCTAGGAATCGGGTGTAGTTCAAGGGGTTATCAGACAGCATCTTGATTTTTTTTCCATCTGTCAAAGCATTTACATCTCTATTTATACAAGCACTGTGGCTAGATAGAAACTGCACTAATCTAACAGCAGAAACAAAACAAGTTCTATACATCAACAGACTTAATTAGGGTGTTTATTTTTATCCTGTGTCTGGATAATGAATGTTTTTAAGCCACACTCAGCGCAGAAGGCAATTCATGACAGAAGGGTCCAGGCTTAGACCTACAGGTTTCAGTTTATAGTCATTGTTAACTTTGTGGCATTGTTAACGTGTCATATATTACACTGAGAAGATAAATCATCCCTACATTGAAGTATTTATAAATATAAAATGGGGAGGGTGTATTTATAGATATAAAATGGAGAGGGTTTTGATCCAGTCTGTTGTTGCCACTGTTTCTCTTTTAATTTTCCAAAATAAATCACCATGAAGTAAATAATTCTTATGCATAAAGGAAAAAGATGTGAAAATTTGAACCTAATTCTGAACTACTTCCCACCCCTGGATTTCAAGTAGGTACTTAAATCAAGCTGAATATGTTATATATATATATATATATATATATTAGGACTCATTAGTTATTTTCCTGACTTTGACAGAAATGTATGAAAACTCACACTTCAGAATGTCATAAAACTACCACAAATCAACTTCTTACTTTAGAGCCAGGACAGTGAAGAAATAGGCTGGAATTTATGGAGACAGATGCACTCAAAAAATCTGAACATTTATGTTAAGTTGTAATGTGAAGCAAAAGGTTGAAAGATAGGAGTGTCTTCTTTCAGAATTCTAAGAAGGCACAATTGATCATCTTTTATAAGGATTGTGACTGAAAATCAGAAAACTTCTGGGAGGAAATACAAAAGTGTTATGAAAAAGTGAATTTTCACAATATTGATCAGTGAAAAATGTACTTAAAGAACTGTGAAGAACTCATTGACAGTGTTGCAGCCTGAAGTGGAGTTACAGTCACAGACTTCTCTAGCATGCACTGTAGAGGCTATAGCATGAGAATTACTTCAATTATTCATAAAGCCCTCACAAAACTCCCATTTTGAAGATATAAAAATTAACTTGCACAAGATGGCCAAGTCACACAAAATAAGCTTTTAGTCTTGTGTAGCAATGTGAAGTTGTAGAATTAAGACAGAATAATTTCTCACTGAGGAGATTATAATTTTAAACTCTAATTGAGGAATAACTGCAACTGAAGGATAAGTTACTCCACATTTTCAATGAGTTTAGAGGTGAAAACAAAGAGCTGTTTTTGATTAGTTAATCCAATATAAACCTGCTACAGTAGTTTAATTCCAAACAGTTTGTTAGTACAGTTTTATGCAATGGCTAAATAATGGATATGTAATCTTTGCGTATCTAGTGGTAATTCTGTATGGTACTTATTCATACCAGCTTTGTTCAATACATAAATCAAATTTCACCTTTATTCAAATTAAAAGAAAAATGTCAGAAATTTGGGCTGTTTGGTGGTTGGTCTGTCTGTCTATCTATCTATCATCTATCTATCTCTATCTGTCTTTTGAGATAATTTACATTATAGTGAATCTTGAAATATATAATATTTGGGTAGATAGGCTTGGCAGGAAATATTGGAATGTATCGCATCCATCTGTTATTATTTGATGTTTCTGTGAATATATAATATTGAAATATGCATACATATTATCTGAACATTCATGTACGTGAGTGATTCTGGTGATTTATTTGAAATAGCTAAGAAGACCAGTAACAAACAGGTTTTAAAAATAAGTTAAATGTATGTACGAACAGTTATTCTGTGTTAATATCAAGGCTCATGCACAATATTCTTTGTCTGTGTCTTATGAAGTAGGGACATTCTAATTGTAGTGATAAATAGAACAAGGGGTAATGCCGTTAAAAGGAGGTAGACTTAGATTAGACATTAGGAAAATAATTCTTCCCTGTGAGGGTAGTGAGCCCCTGGCACAGGCTGCCCAGAGAAGCTGTGGCTGCCCCCTCCCTGGCAGTGTTCAAAGCCAGGCTGGATGGGGCTTTGGGCAGCCTGGGCTAGTGGAGGCAGTCCCTGACCATGGCAAGGGGGTTGGGACTAGATGGGCGTTGGTCCCTTACGACCTAAACCAGTCTGTGATTGAATGACCCTATGATTCTATAATTGTAAGATACCACTTCTAGTCATAGAACTTAATGAAAAGTTTAGACTCGATAATAATAGATTAAATATGAAACATCATGAGACTAAGCAACATAGATTAATTATAACTGTGGCTCCTTGATTGAAATGGGGATTAGGTATGCACAAGAGAAATTATAGAAGTAAGGTAAGTGAAATAAAAAGCAAATCAGTAGACATTTTATAGGATAATAGGTTTAAAATTTCTACACTTTCACAGATGGGAAGTCCAGTGAAAAAAGTTTTGGATTTTTTTTTTTCTCTAGGGTTAAATTTTAAAACCCTATAGATAATTTATTCTTGCAGTTAACTTATAAATAACCAGTGTGATGAATACAGAGGTAACATTAATTTCTTGTAATTTGGGTAAATACTGTGATTTTCTGTATTTCCTGCTTTGGTCATTTGGCATACAAATTGATAATGAAGGAAGTCTTACTTTTTAAACATACACATGAATTCTTACAAGTAATGAGAAAACTGGAACATGTATCAGTTCTGTGGTTTCAGAGAACATAAATGAGATCTACTTCGAGAATGGTTATCAAGCATAGGTCCTGTCCAGATTTTTTCAGTTTATATACATATATATATATGTATGTATGTATATATATATACACACACAGACATGTAAAGTGAGTGTGGTGTTGATAATTTACTCTTAACTCCTTTAAAAATGCAGATGAATGGCTAGATGATCTATGAATGTGTTTAATTTTCTGAGTTGTACCTTGTTTTTTGACAGTAAGTCTTGAACTTGATTCCTCTTCACTTCCTTGTTGCTTAATGTGGAATTGACAAAAATTTAACTTCAGCTGGGTAATCTGAAGTCACCTTGATTAGTGGATAACATTTTTGTGATGATCAGTTTTGAGAAAGAGAGATTGATGTTGCCCCTTTTCAAAATGTAAAGTATATTATATATAATATCCAAACATGCATTTTGCTTGGGGGGCGGGTAGGGTGTTGTTTGTTTGGTTAGTTTGAGTTTTTTTTAAATCATAGGTTACATCTTCTATAAAATGTTGCAGAACCAGGTATGTGTTTGGACTGAAATCTGCTGCTTATCCTGTTTTCTAGTAGTTTTGGCAAATGATAAAGTAAGGCATACCGTGAGGTGTTCTAATTCTGGAATGGAAAGAGTATGCTGTACTATCTGAAAACAGTATAGCCCTTCTTAGAACACCCTTCATTGCTTTGCTTTTTGTAAATTCATATTACCTACCACATTATTTAAGTGAAACAAATTCTCCAAGTCTTCTGTGCAAAGCTTTCTAGGTTTCCAACTACAAGGGAAGACAGCTATGGCGGAGATTACTTTTGTACATAGGTGGTTAGCTTAAGTACTGCTCTACCACCTTAGGTAATTTGAAAAGCTAATGAAAGTTCTGTATCTTGCATCTTGATCTAGACATAAAACTGTAAAGTACTAAAATGTGAAAGGAGATAACAGCTTTTTTTCCCAGGTATTTTTATGGTTTTCATCAAAATGTTACTTTGTCTGGAACATCAGGCATTTGCAAAATTTAATATTGTCTATAGAAGAGTGATGATACAATATATTTGTAATTACAGAAGTCTATAGAATACTGGATTCTAATATTTTTACTATAAACCCATATATGCAGTTCTGTAGAAGGCAAACTATTGTGTGACTCATATTTCCTCAAGCACTCAGGACCATATGTTTCCCTAGAGAATGGAGGGGCATTCTAAATCAGAAATCTATCTGTTGGGAGCAAGAACATGGAATTGTAATTTATACTTAGGGTTAATTTAAAGTGATGCTTTTATTTTAGTACAGTTTATAAATCTTAATACTTAGAGACTGAGGCACTTCAGAATGGATAGCTAAAGTGATGTTACACTATATAAAATAAATATAATTTCAGTTGCAGCTAATTATTTGTCTTTTGTAGATTGCTGTCTTACAAACTTTTGTCTGTGATTTTCCTCATTGAGGAAAGTCTCATATGTAAGTTATTCCTTAACTCACCTCTGTGGGATATTCAGTGTATCTTGATTGACACTTCAAGATACGTATTCACCATTTTTATTTTTCTTTCTATATTTTTATATTTAATATTACATGAAATTTATATTACAAATGCAGCTACCTAAATGGGTTATTTTATTCTTTGAATTCCTTGAGCTGTTCGACTTAGAATTGTATAATACTCTGGTTCATTAAATTTAGACTGTGCAAAAATCAGTGTAGCACTGAGTAAGATCTAACTGTCAATGTCAAAAAGAAATTTCTATTAGAGAATCTACAATGCAGGTGTTTCTAGCAGGATGTCACTTTCTTTTTTATTGACTTAGTATACACAGAAGATAAAAAGCTAAGAAATAAACCTTGGAGTTTGAAAATTATATTAAGCAAGGAAGTCATAAATAAAAAATATATCACCAGGAGCCTACAGAGTGATCTAGAATGCAACAAAATTAAAATTAGGTCTTAAAATGGTAAAATCCAAGGTCAGTTTTCAAGAAATCAATACTACAGGTAACATGGAGAACTATGAAAATCTTCAAGCATGATAAAAAGGCAGAACTGCAATAAATAGTATTTCCTGTGAATATAGAGGGTTTTTTCCATTCTAGTTCTACAACATTTTAATATTTTTTTAACTTACAACTGTAATGTTTGAACACTGTAGTAATGGTATTCCATGTGACCCTCATCATTGAAGAAACATTATCAAGAAACATTACCAGGGATAAAGATTTCATAAAGTGTATGCTTGGATTCTTTTTGGTGGACTTGAGGTAAAGATACAAAACTGGACAAAAGATCAATTTTCTAATTTTAGCTAAGATTTATGCTGAAAATTTTGTGATTTTGTGATGATACAGTTGTCCTGAGAAAAGTTGGATGTCATTATTTTCCGGTCTGGGATCAATTTCACTAAATTTTTGATTTTAACCCCTGCTGTTTAACCTGCCATTTTTCTTGGACAGCAACCTTAGAGAACAAATTGAAATGGAATTTATCATTTCTGTATGTAAGTAGAACCTTCACAGTTGTATGGTAAGAAAAACACCATCACATGTCCCCAGAGTGCACTTGTTGCCATTTAAAACACTTTTCTGAGACCATGTTACGCACTACAACATTACATTTTTCATTGACAGTAATTATTCTTCCAGCTTACTTAAAAGTGAGTTTGGAACACTTTATATGGAAATGATTACTTGTAGACACTACCAAATTATAGTAACTTTTTTCGTTATTAAAAAGTATGTGAATTTCTGATGCACAGTTAAGTCCTATGAACAGGGAAAGAAGAATTCTATTATTTTACTTTTGTTTATTCACCCTTCAGTTGTTTATTGCCTTTATGACATTTTAGTGAGCATTTTGCCACAGCAGTGATTTACAGTCTGTGGACATTGTCATACTTGGGCGATAGGAATATACGTCCTCGATATTAACACTTTAGTAGTTTAGAGATACGTATTTATATGAGCAAAGTCTTTTCTCCCTTGAAGTAAATCTCACTTTATAAGAGAAAAAAAAAATATTTTAATTTGTTTGTGTGTGTACATGAAGAAAATATTAACATGTTAATGTACAAACTTCTCTTGCCAGCCATTAACATAGGAAATCCCAGTATTCAGACCATTGCCTTTGCAAATCAGTATATGACAGCCTTCTTGCCTACTAGCATGATGTTTTCTTTGGATGACAAATTGCATGTAGCTCAGAAACAGAATCTGATGGTAAGCATATGTAATACTGAAAAAATGTGGTTGACTCAGTTACCGGAGCTATTATACATCATCACTGTGTCTGTTCAAAGAGAGACAGCGTGCCTACTTTAAGCCTTTAGATTGGACATGGACTGTGCTTTTAAAAATCTTCAGAAAAAAACCTTTTTCTTGTTTGATTTACACAGAATAGGTGTCTTAAAAATATTAATTGAAATTCTCTTGCATTCTAAACCTAAACCAGAAGAGGTTAGGGCACACTCTCTGGCACTGAAATCACTCACCAGGATTTTGTCTATGGGACCAAAGCCGGGGCAAACGGAACTAAGCATCTGAAACAAGTAACGCAGATTTTGGGTTTCCTGTATCAGCTATTTCACTCTTCAGTTATCCTCCTATTGAGCCTCACTACTTGCACCGCCTTAGATAACATCTTTCATTTTTCTCTTTCTCCATAAAGGTTTCTTATGATAATTATGGTTTTGGCTTGGGGTTTTTAAACAGATCTGAATTCAGTTATTTACTTCAAGGCACTTATTTAGAGACTACCTTTTCAAAAGTTTTCCTTATTTAGAGATTATGTAAAAAATCTAAATATTTTCTAAAAAATCCTAAACCTTAAACTATTTTTTTTTTGCATTCATATATATTCTTATTTTAAAGTTCTCCAGCAGACAGCTGGTGAAGATTATGGCCACAGTAGTGTGAAGCAGATGGTAGATTTCTCAAGAGAAAACTTGTCTGCTTTAGGCACCCAACTGAATTATCTGTTTTCACATCTATTCAGCATTGAAGGACTCCTTTGAGAACAATGGGAACATTGGGTATAGAATTATTTTGAGTATGCAAGCTGAATACCTGTTATGCTGAATACCTGTTATACTGAATACTCTCAAAATATTTCTTATAATTATTATTTGTCATAAAAAGCCATACTTGTGTAATCATGTCTGTAAACACTGGTTTCCTCAAGGATACTGTTTTTTAATGTCGGGTACAAAACAACAAAAATGAGCAAAAGAATAGCAGGAATTTTTAAACTCCAGACAAACAAACAAAAAGGCAAAATAAAAGACAGGTGTTTCTCAATGAAAAAAATTAAATATCCTATAGGTCAAACACTGTTGAATGATACAAATGCCATTTGAATGCAAATAAATAGAAGCAGGCCAGGCATTGTATCAAACTGCAGCAAAGTGAGCATCAAGACAGCACCAGTATCTTCTAACACTAAACTGGTTTTTACCATATTCTGTCTTTAGGTTGTGTGTTTAAAGATGTCTTAAGGTCAAGATAGATGGAGTTGTACCCAGAGAAGAAGCACCAGCCTATGCAGTACTTTGTGTGATTCCCTTTGAGGCCAGAAAAGAGCATTAAGTTTAGCAATTCTCCTGAAAAAGCAATAGTAGAGAACAGAGAATACACTTTGAAATTGCATCAGGAAGTAAAACAGCAATGACAGCAGGATATTATTACTTTAGAAAGTAGATAATTGGCCCCCAATGTAACTTTTTAGAAGGAATATTTAACGAATAAACTATTGCCTATAATATAACTTCTGATTCATCCCTGAAGTTACAACTAGAGAAAACACCTGTAAAAGACAAAAGAGAATACAGTCTGTCACCTTCCTAGAATATTGGCAGCATAAATAATTTTATACCTCTCTATAATTTTATACTCCCCTGCATAGAGACCTGATAAGGTTTAAATATCTTTTCAACCTTTCGTTGTACAACTGCTGTACACCGTGGGAATATTTCTGTTAGGATTGTATCTTATTTCAAGATAAGCGTTCAAACGGATATAAAACTGACTTTCAACATCACCTATGTGATCTCACATCTAAATTGTCTGTAACATCTCTTCCAGATATTCATGTTGTTTTAAAGTATATGCAGTTCTAACAAGCAGTGTACCATTATTAAAACTTCAATTTCTTTCTAAGAAATAGAGATAAATAGTAAATTAGTATTAATGTGAGCCAATGGTACAAACAGCCTGATGCACACCTAATTAATACCACGGAATAGCCTTTTCTAGCCTTAAAGAATAAGTTTCATGAACAGTGTAACTAAGAGGACCTGCTTAGCTACAGATCGGTGTCTTGTGGTTGATTTACTTTGGTGTCTGAAGTAGTACATTCTCAAAATGAATCTTTTAAATGAAGCCGGGACATTTATAAATACCCTATTCTATGTATATTATTTGGATATAAATTTCACAGTAAGCTTGCTTCATGGAGCTGCAAACATAATTTTTCTCCCTGACATATATATCTTGCAGAGTTCATAATCGATAGAGTCACTTTGATTTTTTCATTTTTCCAGTTTTTCCCTTTTACTGGGTCAATTTGTTCAAATTCATTCAAAAAATAACAGAGCGTAATAAAGCTTAATTTCCTTTGGAAATTAGCATAACCAGAGCCCTTGTAATCTTTAAAAATGACACACTTTCTTTTCTAGCCAAAGATTGAAAATGTCTTCTTTACAGGATCTGTTTAAACTTAATTTAAAAACTCCATTCTTCATCTCAAAAAGCAAAGTTTAATTAATAGAAAATATACTAAGAATAAAACCTAAAGATACAGGCTTTCCTAATTGTCAAAAGAAAGTATAGAACTATTTAAAAATACCTGATTATAGAAGTTTAAGTCTATATTCATGTTAGGACACTTTATTTCTTTTGAACTTAAGTTTGCAGAGAGGAAACCTGTTAAACTACAGTCATATATCCTCTTGGAACTTTTCTTATTAGTTAAGAGCTGCTTTAATAAATCTACTTTCCAGTTGCTTTCTTTACTCCAGATGCTATAGAATAAACTAACTTATGTGTTTAACGCATCTGTAAACTAATTGGGATTCTGTGGAGGTTTTGGTGGGAATAATTTCAAATGGGTCAGCTTTTGCACCTGGTTTACCATGGAAGTGGTAGGGCTTATTCAAAGGAGTAGGTACAAATATGTGCCTTGAGGCCCTGAGGAATGAGAAGATTGTTTCAGAGTATGATCAGTTTAACCTTTAGTGGAGTAGCATTCTGAGCAACTGAGTTTTGTGGGTTGGATTTCTTTCCTGTTTTACCAGTACTTGATTCTAGTAAATAATTTTGTCTGCACAGGAATAATTTTTCATCACAGGTTCCTGCAAAGCAGAAACTTTGAAATGATCTGTTCTGAATATCTATAACACATAATACTCTGCTTAACAGCTGACTTCTATAGCTTATAAAAAAAGTTCAGATTCTGTTTGGGGTTTTTTAATGATTATTATTTAAATGCAATATTTCTTGAATTTGGCTGTTGAGTATCTCCTACTTATTTTTTTTCTTCATTTTTTTTAGCCCTTATGGCAAGGCTGCAGCAAACAAACACATTTGACAGTTTGAAAGCAATTAGGTTGCTTGGATTTGTTTGCACTGCCGTAGAAATGTCTAGTAGATGCCCATATAAAAAAAAACAATTGCTTTCATAAGATCATGTTGCATATTCTAAGAGCTTGAGATGGTGTGAGCAAACCTCTTCCAAGCCTACTTTCAACTCCTTAACCGTAATGTGCACACAAAAATATATATTTACTTTCGGAACTTTGTAAAAATAAGCAGTTAGTATAGTTTTAACTATGTGGACAACTGATTAGTTAGTCTCTAGTGGTGTGACTAGATCACAAATATCTGTCTAATTTATGTGGTTTCAGTTTTAGAAATTAACTGCTGGGCTGGTTTGGAAATGTGGCATTGTAACTGCTGTACTGTGGGACACTGTATTCCAGTAGAAGTCATGTGTAAATTTTGTATGTTGAGCTGTTACAACTTTGAGCAGTGTCACTTAAAGAGGTCTCTGTGCATTATAAAACAAACAAACAAAACCTGAAGCAAACAACCCCAGATATTGAAGAATGTTTTTTGAATGTGTGAAGCAAAATAGATATTTAGATGTACAAAATTTTTCATCTAGATTTTAATTGTGACTTTCAGAAGGGATAGTACTCATTAGTGTTTTATCCCTATTGATTTCCTAAGAGAAGTTGTTTAATATTATAACAAAGCCCTTTTTAATATACTTCAACACTTGTAATCTGATTTTGATGCTTCACAGAGCTTTTGAGGCACTTCTCTGAAATATTTTGAACTCTGCTAAATATTCTTTGGAAGAATTTTCTCCTTCACCCCGCAAAGCTCCAAAGAAATTCCATTATTATAAAATACATGTGATGATAGTAATCTTTTTTAAAAATTTTGATAAGACAGGAACTTGATTAACACTTAAAACAGGTAAGCTTTATTAAGGTGATTAAATGCAATTCAAATGATGACACTTTGTTCATTTGTTTCTTAATAATAAGGTTAAAGTTTGTAAATCTTAAACCCCAGGCAGAGAAACTATTATTTTCCTATTTTCAGTATTTAAATCATACCTTGCCCAATTTTTTTTAAGGTGATAGTTTGCAGGCATCTGTAGGATTGTATCTTGTGCTCATTTGTATAGGATTGGCCTAAATGTATGCTAAATGAAGCAGGTCTGCCAAAAGAAAGTTGCAAACGTCATACTGTGATAAATAAATAAAAAGACTTATTAAAAAGTAAGAGAAATGAAAAATAGATTTTGTTTTTTGGGGGGGGAATGATAATTACTTCTTTGGTAGGATCCGCTGGTCAGATGATTTCATCAATACAGTGCCACTGAGCTCACTTAAAGAATATAGGGTTGTAGATTTATTAACTCTTAATGTTTATGAACCGTCTCACTAAGAGCATGATCATTAACAAATCAGTTAAAAGACTTGCTAAAATTTTGCTAAGTTTTGGCTGTGGTCTGTAATACAATTATCTTAACTCCAAGACAATATTTAATATTTTTAAAATTTCACTGGATTACTGTAATTACTTCTAATTTTTATTTTCCAGAAGAGTAGTGGCAAGAAGGAATTCGAGTCTGTTGCAAAATACATTCCGAAATACATCCCAAAGCTGTAGCTGGTGCAGTACCCTCTTGCTGGTTTAAAGTTACATTTAGATAGCAGAAATAAATAACATCCATCAAAACAATTATTTTTAAAAGTATTTCCCCCCATGCTAGAGTATTCTATTGTTTTCTGAATCTTGCATTTCTTTTTGTACTACCATCCAACACAAATACATCTCTGGATGTAACTCCTGCCTCCTTCAGAGCACAGGTTCCCATACATAGCTTTATCAAGCTGTACTGATAAGCCCCATACAATTTCTGTTTCTGTGTGTCCTGGGTGACAAACACACTTATCTTTCATCCTGGGTAGACAGTGGTAGGTGTGTGCTGTAATAGCTTTTCCCCCTTTTTTCCGTTCTGTCTTTGTACCTGTTTTTGTAAAATGTAAACGATTTAGTTAAAATTGGGGTGGGTTTTCACACTAACTTAGAAATGTCTCATTTTTCAAGATAGGACTTCAAATATCTTCCATATTTTCAATGCAATGCAACTTTCTGCCATAATACACCTGTGATTATTTTTACACCTTTTCTATTTATTAATAATAGGAAAGGCATTATTGTCAACTTTGTCAATGCAAAACCCTGAACTTTTTAAGGAAGTGGGCTCCCTCTACTGTTAAACAGGAGTAAGTACATGGTTGGTTTGCTTTTTTTAAGCTGCAGCAAATACGAAGCGGGTGACATAGGCGGGTTGAGGAGAATTCGGTAGCCGAGACCTCTGTATTTTTTCTTTCTTCGTAAATACAGCATGGGATTATAGATGAACACAGGCGTGCTGCTTTCATTTCATGCTTGTGGTTACGGTCTGTAAAGTTTGAGGAAAAATGAAAGATTGCAGGACTCTGTAACATAACTAAAGATATGCATTCAAATTTGTTTTCACGTACCTCACTGCTTTTCAGTTCCTAAATTTGCATGTTTGGGCTGCAGAACTTCAGACCACTGTTGTTTTTCTTATGTACTTGCATCTGTGGGTCATCACTCAAGCTTCAGGGTTTTATTTATTTGTGTGGAAATATTTATTTGAATAACAGATTATTTGGACAATGAAAACTAAACTTTTTTTCTTTAAGTAATGGTAACACAGAGTGTTGGAGAACCATTTTTTTACAGAGGTGTCTGGAAAAAAGTGTCAAATTTTATTTCCTGGTGCCAGTAAAGAGACACATCAGGTACAGGTTACTTACTTAATTACTGGTAAAGAATCTCCAGCAATTACACTGTCAAATATACAGAGAGGGGCTTCTATGTATTAGTTTCATAGACATTTTAATGAAAGAAAATTTCTGTGTTGTTTAGTTTTTTTGTTTTATTTGTTTTAAATTAGTGAGGTTATTTGCTACTAATAAAAGGATTTCTTAAGATGTTTCAATGTTATAAAGGCAGTTTCCTTATTTCTGTGCAAATTTTCAAACCCAGTTATGAGAACCTTACCACGTGTATTTAGAAGTCCTTTGAATGACCCAGATTTTATTTTAAGATGTAAAAAGGTATTTGTGAAGTGCAGTCTGTGGGGTGTGCAAAGAAAAAAAAAGTTAAAAAAATGTATTACTGATCTATTATGGCTTTTAAGTATGAAAACCTTGGAACTTCTAGATGAAGGGTAGGAAAGAATTTTTACTATATTATATGCCCCATTAATGAAAACAGGAAATGGGATTTTCTTCATTTTAGCCCGAGTCAAATCTAGCTGAATATCCTGTCCCTTTACAACAGGATAATGGGATTTGAGCTATCATACACTTACAACAGTTGAAGACAGGAAATGCATAAGAATCTGAGGCATTGTTGTAGAAAGTACATTCAAAAGACTTTCAAATTATATTTCTGTATTTTTAATGCAGCCCTTTATAAGCGTTTTCAAAGGTCAGACTTCTTTCCTGCTGTGCAGTGCTCTCTAGGATGGCAATTATGGGAGGGGAAAACGAATTTTTAAAAAGCTGTAGCTTCAAGTGGTGTTTTGAAAACATTATAGCATTGTCATTAGAAGTCTCTAAAAGCCTCTGTGTTTCCTGAAGAATTATTGTGTTACTGTTATTTTCTATCCTAACAAGCATGTTTTATGCAAGCAGAGACAGTAGTGTTTTCTTCCTTGAAATAGCTTGATTGTATATATATTCAGGTCCAAATTAACTTTTAAATCTACTCCCAGTCCATTCAGAATTGAAGATGACTGAAAACCAGCATCTTTGTAAGAAGTGGGATTTGCAATAACAGGTGTTGGGGGTTTATCGCTATAAATTTACAAGAATTCATTGTGTTTTTTCCAAAAATCTGTGTAGTCTTCCTTTTATTCTCTCTTCTCTGGTACTTGAGTGTATCTGGTCTGTCAGATTTGCAACATTTTGGTCAATTTCTTTGTCATGACTGCATACTTAAAATTCTTCACTTTCTTTACAGCATGTTTCTAAATTTCTTACTCTTACTTCTGTAATTATGCTTGTTCTGATGTCTTCAGTTATCTATTGTGATCTGTTTTCTTTTGGTCTGCCCATTTTCCCCTCTGCTGTAGTATGCAGAATACTATTGTTAAACTAGTCCTTTTCTATTGTTCAGTTAAGGTTTTTCCTTTTGTTCCTGAACATATTGAATGCAATTCCTTGCTATCTTTTTTCCACTTCACTTGAAGTTAAAACTTAAATTGCTCACCTTCAAATCAATGCTCAGTTTCCATTTCTGAGATTATTTTCTGATAGCTTTCCCCTCTTGCATGTTATCATCTGTGTTAACTGTTAATTGGCTGAAAACTGTTGTCTCTCTCCCTCACAACTGTCTGGGGAGAGGACAATGTTCATGAAGCACAGTATTTTGCTTTTGGCTCTGTTCTTCTCCATAGACAGGTCTCTAAGAAAAAGTATAAGATCAGCATAATCATCCATGATAAGCCTATTTAAGACTTTTTTAATCTCAGCCATTTTCAGCTGTGGTCTTTTTTTGATCAGGATGTGGGTCCTATTGAGTTAACAACATGAAATGGATTTCTTTTCAATCAAATTGCCTAGTGTGTCTTTCAGCTCCTTGAAACTTTTGTTATCTACAGCACCTCTTCACAAGGAGTTTCACAGTTCAGCTGTTTATTACCTGCAGAACTAGGTTTATCTGTGAACTTCATCCCCAATAACTTCATATTATGCCCAGTTCTCAAACCAGAAAACAGAACAAATTTTTAGCATATCCCCTTTCCCTATATGTGATATTGTAGATGTTTTTTCCTCTCTCTTCTGCATTTATTTGCTTACAGTCTGGTTCTCTTATAAATTTGTGGTGCAGTATAATGGGCTTAACATAATTATAAAAACTAAATTAATGTTAAAAAGTATTCTGTGTTCTATAATAGTGAGTATAGTGGACATCATGCAAACTCCAAGAGTTGAATACCTTGGAGATCTCTGGTGTAGCCTCCTGCTAGAGCAGATTGCTCTGGGAATGTCTACTTTAGTCCTGAATTTCTCCAAAGATGGAGTTTCTGTAAATTCGCTGGGAAACCTGGTCCAGTGTTCCTAGAATCATAGAATATCCTGAGTTGGAAGGGACCCGTAAGGATCATCAAGTCCAACTCCTGGCTCCACACAGAGCCATCCAAGTCAGAGCATAGGACTGAGCACATTGTCCAGGTGCTTCTTGAGCTCAGTCAAGCTGGATGCTGTGACCGCTTCCCTGGGGAGCCTGTTCCAGTGTTTGACCACCCTCTCACTAAAGAACCTCTTCCTAATAACCAGCCTAACCCTCCCCTGCCTCAACCTTCATGCTGTTCCCTTGGATTCTAGCTATGGTCACCAAAGAGAGGAGATTGGGGCCTGTCCCTTCACTCACACTTGTCACGAAGCCATAGACTGTGGTGAGGTCTCCAGGCTGAACAAACCAGGGGACTTCAGCCTCTCCTCATAAGACTTCCCCTCCAGATCCTTCCCCATCCTTGTTGCACCCCTCTGGACACTCTCCAATAGCTTCATGCTCCTCTTTTACTGTGGCGCCCAAAACTGCACACACAGGACTCAAGGTGAGGCCGCACCAGCGCGGTGCAGAGAGCGACAATTACCTCCCTGGACCCGCTGGCAATGCCATGCTTGATGCACCCCAGAACATACTTGGCCCTCCTGGCTGCCGGGGCACACTGCTGGCTCATGTTTAACTTGCTGTCAACCAAGACCCCCAAATCCCTCTCAGCATGGCTGGCCTTCAGCGTCTGATCCCCCAGTCCGTATGTGCAGCCAGAGTTGCTTCTTCTCAGGTGCTGAATCCAGCACTTGTCCTTGTTAAACTTCATCCAATTGGTGACTGCCCAGCAATCTAATCTGTTCAAGTTCCTCTGTAAGGCTTCTCCACCCTCAACAAACTCAATGGCTCCTCCCAGTTTTGTGTCATCTGCAAATTTTCTCAAGACACCCTCTGGTCCAGTGTCCAGGCTGTTTATGAAAATGTTAAAGAGAACTGGACCTAAAATGGAGCCCTGGGGAACCTCACTGTGACTGGACGTCAGGCAGGTGTAACCCCATTTACTACCACCCTCTGGACTCGACACATCAGCCAGTTGCCCACACAACTGGGTAATTGTTTGACCATTCTTATAGGAATTCTAATTTATGTACATCCGGGAAGAATTTTACATGTTCTAATTTTTACCTGCTGCCAACTTGTCCCAACTCCATGTGGCTCTGTTAAAGAGCCTCACTCCCTCTTCTCTACACCTTCCTATTAGGTAGCTGCAGATAGCAGAAAGGCTTATCTTCTTAATGATGAAAACCACTTTTCTTAGCATCATCTTTGTGGCCGTCCTCTGGACTGACTCCAGTATGTCAATGCCTTTCTTGCACTGAGAAGCCCAAAACTGAAAATGGTGTTGTCCATGTAGTCTAAAGACAGGGAAAATCAGTTCCCTCAGTCTGCTGAAAACGTCTGTGTTAATACAGCCCAGTACGTGGCTGGTCTTTATTGATGCAAGAGCATACTGCTGAAATGCATCATCTTGCTGTCCACCTGGTCTTTCCCTGGTAAGCTGTTTTCTGGCTAGACACAAAAATGCCTGACCACTGCATGGAGTTATTCCATCCAATCTACAATACTTTGCATTTACCTTTGTTGAATTCACTGACATTCCTTTCCACTCATCTTCCCAGCCCGTTTATGTCCTGAATAGCAGCTTTGCCTTCCAGTGCAGCAGCTGCCCTCAGTCTGCTGTTGCCACAACTGTGGTTGTCTCTTGCAGATAGAGAAAACTCAGCTTTAGTAGCGGTTGAGATGGGTGAAAAATAGAAAATCAGATTTGCAAGGAATCAAGACTAATTGTGAAAAGAAAGAAAAGAAAGAAAGAAAGAAAGAAAGAAAGAAAGAAAGAAAGAAAGAAAGAAAGAAAGAAAGAAAGAAAGAAAGAAAGAAAGAAAGAAAGAAAGAAAGAAAGAAAGAAAGAAAGAAAGAAAGAAAGAGAAAGAAAGAAAGAAAGAAAGAAAGAAAGAAAGAAAGAAAGAAAGGAAGAAAGGAAGAAAGAAAGAAAAGAAGGAAAGAAAGAAGGAAAGAAAGAAAGAAAGAAAGAAAAAGAAAGAAAGAAAGAGAGAAAGAAAGAGAGAAAGAGAGAAAGAGAAAGAAAGAAAGAAAGAAAGAAAGAAAGAAAGAAAGAAAGAAAGAAAGAAAGAAAGAAAGAAAGAAAGAAAGAAAGAAAGAAAGAGAAAGAAAGAAAGAAAGAAAGAAAGAAAGAAAGAAAGAAAGAAAGAAAGAAAGAAAGAAAGAAAGAGAAAGAAAGAAAGAAAAAGAAAGAAAGAAAGAAAGAAAGAAAGAAAGAAAGAAAGAAAGAAAGAAAGAAAGAAAGAAAGAAAGAAAGAAAGAAAGAAAGAAAGAAAGAAAGAAAGAAAGAAAGAAACTCTTTATTATTGGGGAAAAATGACAGCAATGTCAGAAAAAAAAAGTGTTGAAAGTATATTGGAATGGTGACAAAGGACTAGAGGGTACCTGCTTGCCAAGTTACTTGCAAAGCAAGATAAGGAAAAGCACAAAAGGACATTGCAAAATGGGAGCTTTTCAGGTACCGTAATTTTTCTCCCACTCTGGGATCCTATGGGCCATACATACCTGATTGTCTTGTCTCTGCAGCTACTACATGTGCTGTGTGGTGTTTACAGTGCATTTAGAGGGGATCGGCTAGAAGCTGCAAACATTTCTGAGTTTCATCCCAGTGCCAGCCACTTTAGTTGTCCTATAACTTATATATCATGCCTCCCATCCTCTAGTCACTTTATCATCTGGTGGACAACACATTACACCCTTGATGTTTTCAGTTTCATTAACTGAGAAAAATGAAGCTCTATGAACTGATTCGCCTTCTTTAAGGAAAAGAATGGAGGGTTAAACATGTTCCACACTTCTCAGTATAGACAGTGTGACAGGGCATGACATGTTTTCTCCGCTTGAAATGTAGAAATCTTGCCCCTTCAGCTAGTAAGTGCTGACCAAGCATTTTTTACTGACCAGTGATTGCAAACAGGAATGAAGCATCACTGATCACTTTAGAGTCGTATTACTTGCATTAACTATATTTGATTAAGGGTCTGCATTTTCCTTTAATTTGGGATTACCTTGCAACTCTGTGTGCAATTTTTGCTCTCTTCTAGGGTTTCATTTTATTCAACAAAACAGGGTTTCCTTCCTGCCACTCTTCTTTGAGATATACCAAGCTAAACCCACCACTTACAATTTCTGCTTTGCTTCCTGCACTCCAAACCCTGAATCATATTTTTAATCAAGTCCAGCCTCTCTCTTGTTCCAGGCTGTAGGACTTGCAGCTGTGCCTCCCTTCATCTGGACTGCAGGTTATAATTTCTAGCTATGCTCAGGAGGCAAAAATTAACAGGGGAAACGGCAGCTGCAGCGTGGAAAATTGGAGCAGGGAAGGGGCTGAAATTAACCCAGAATTATGAACAGAAGGTTGAAGAGAGAGAGAATGGGCTTTGTAATCTTTTGCGTGAGTGGTCGAGGGAGGAGAGAAAGAGGCTGGGACTGACCAGAAAGCGCAACCATCTGGAGCTGCCAGTAACCAAAATCCAAACACTACTTTAACTGTTCGCTTTCCAGCAAATTAAATATAAAATTCTTCAAGCTGAACAAAATTTCAAATTTTTATTTTCCTATAATGGGGATGAAATTTTTAACTCATTCTTATCATGATGTGTTAACCTTTGTAATTCTGGAGTTGGAAACTGTAAAACTCTTACGTTTACATACATTCAGGCAAAGCATAAGAAGTTTCCTTTATGTGCATTCATTTTTTGCATCAGCCATCTACCTCTTGCTTCTCTGTTGCATCAAAAAACAGCAGCTTGTCTTCCCTTCCAAAACTGACCAAGGATGTCCATTGCAAGAAACAAGCACCTGACTTTCATCCACCCACAGATGAATGTACGATGTCTTCCTTGTAGGCTTCTGACAAGTATTTATATTTTCTTCCGTCTCTACCCCTCACATTTGGCAGAAGCTCTCTTTAGAACATTATATTTAACTGTTCTTGAAATACTCAAAACTTTGAAATCTTGTTCAAAATCTTGAGGTTACTGCTACATAAAAATCACTACCTTAAACGTGGAAAAAATTCTCTTTCATGCTACTTCTCCTTTTCCTTTGTCTTACTCCTGTTTTCACTATGATTTCTCTTAAATTTTAAGCTGCTTCTTGATGGGGTTTGCATGCTGTGATTGTACGGAATCTGCCCCAGTGGGGCTGTAATTATTTCCTATGGCTCAGAGCTACTTCAGTAGGATAGATATTAAGTAATTAGAAAAAGTCACTCATTAGTAACAAATTACAAAATAACAAAAAGAGCTTTTTTTTCTTTTTTTTTTTTTTACTGTGACTCTGTACTTCTCCATAGAGTCCACTAGAGGGAGAAGTTTTACTCGTATTTCCCCAAATGTTTATAGGCAATTGGTGTATTTTGATCATTTTCTTACTGCAAGCTTTGTAGCTAGCATTTACTTGGCTTACAGCAGATGGTAACTGATAGTCATATATCTCTTTAGAACTTATAGATCATTGTCTGTTGATCGATATTAGGAGAACCATGGGCTTGGGATTTCAAGTACTCTTTGTTACTGCAATTTTTATTTTTTTAACTGTGCCAAGGTCTAAACAACACAACATTAAAAACCAAAACAAAAACCCCACAAACTATGCCAAAACCCAAATTCCTTGCCAAAATGATGTTTAAAGCAGTATGTGGCAGCAGTTCGATGCAGTGATTCAAAAGTATGTGGCTACAGCATCGTTTTCAGTAGTCTAGTCTGTCACTTTTCTAAAGTCACTGCAATGAAGAATCTGAAGGTAGATAATGAGATAAAGTTTCTAGATGTTTATAGATGGCTTCTCCTAAGTGAAATGCTATCCTGAAGACAGCTTGAAGGCATTTAGTAATGACAGGGGGCTGAAGGAAATGGGTATCTTAAGCAGAAGTTGACATTTCAGCAAGATGAAAGAAAAGAGGTAGAGTGGAATACTCAGAGAAGACTTCTAGAAGTGAGGCAGGCAGTCTATGTCAGCAAAAAAGGAAAATAAACAGATAAAATTGAGTAGACTGTCATATCAGAATGACTGGCTGGGGAAATTATTCTTGCCAGCAGTGTTCTGAATTGCTGACAAGACTATATTTGTCAAGGCCAGGAGAAAGGATGAAAGATAATGATTTTCTGGATGAGAGTTCTGGCTGTGTGGATGGATGGGATCACTACAACATCATATGACTGAAAATTGGATGCTAGGCACAAACTCAAACTGTTTTCTGTCTTGGACATATGGTTCCCCAGGTTCTCAATTTACTGAGTTGAAGTTATAGAGCTCTCTGTCAGCGTAATGACATTCACATTCTATAGACAATAACACAAACATCCCACCAGAGTTTTGGTTTCCCATGGGAGAAGAAGTTTCCAGAGAACTGGCTGTTCATTTAGCAAAATTGGCAGAAATAACTTTTCAGTACTGATCTTTGTCTTGCACCATCACTCTGACTTCTTGTACCTCTATATTTGTCTTCTAGTTTCTCTGTGTAGCATTCTTCATGTGCCCTTTTCTATGTATTCTTTCTCTTTTGTACCATTATTTTTACTTTTCAGTCTTTCTATGAAAGCCTATTTACACTGTGGAGTATATTTATTGGGCTGTTAGATTGTAGCATTTTTTTTACATGTTCTTCTTCCTATAAATGTGACAATGGAAGAATCTTGCAGGGCACAGAGGGTTTTTTTCTTGTTTCTGGTCTTCCCATGTAAACCTTTAGGTGATCAGGAGAGCTTGTTTTGAACATGATATATATGTTTTTGCAGTGATCAGGGTAAAAAAAAAAATCAAAAAAATCCCCAAACAAAACCCCAACAACTTAATACTTTAATATCACATAATAAGAAGATACACATATAGCATACTTTCTAGTTCATTTCTTGAATTGCTTCATTTTCTCTTGGTGCCATGTGCCTTCTCAGAGCACCACACACCAACTCCAGGTCCTTTTCTGGGAGATGCAGAGGTGTTTCTGGACCATCTTCTGCAAAATGCAATTCATGAGGAACATGGATAGCTGAGTTGAATTAAGAGTTGCAATATTCACCTGTGTAGAAATTCCTAGGGACTGGAGAGAGACAGCACTTCATCCTTCTGCTTTTCTTATATGTTTAATCTTTCTCTGGACCCATCAAGATGTGATCAAAATGGAGCTTCCAAGAGAAAGCTCCTTGGGGAACCAGAAACATTTCTTACAACAAAAATCTACTGACTCTGTTAATCTTCTTTTCATTTCACCAGCTATCTACAGGAGTCTTGACTGCCAGAGAGGGAACTCATTTCTATGACAATAATTCATTATGCAACCAGCGTCCTAAATGTAGTGGCTGCACACACTTGTCTTGAGAGGAAGCCTTGATGTCTTACCTCCCTAAAGAGGTACCCAGTCCCAATAGTCTTTGACAGCAAAGGACTTTTAAGCTTATATGTGGTCAAGGTTATACATTCTACAAAAGATTCTAGAGGCACATTAGAATTTTTAAAGTTAGTCCTGCATTCCTAAAAAAGAAAACAGATTGTCCTCAGGCACTTCTAAAGTATTCCACTGCTTTGATTCTGTACTGGGGCAGGCAGCACGTAGCCCCAAATGCAACTAATACATTGTCTGTAGGCACTCTTCTAACCTGGATATGTCAGGCCTCATGCCCTCAATTTCAGGAGAGTGTTTTTTGGCAAGGTCTTTGCTTGTAGAATTTTTCTTTTGATAGTTCTACAGCATTGCCTGATTCTTTCCAGAATGAGTTTTATCATGGAAAGATAAACTGCTTAACTATGTTAAGGTAAATTAAGCATAGATTTTTATTGTTTTTTTAACTTTTCTACATCTCTGCATTCTGTGAACAGCGCAATTTGAATTTTGTGACCAAAAGCTACAAAAGGCAGGAACTTCTAGTATTTTCATGCATTGCTTTTAGGCTGACTCTTCTGTCAAGGCAAAGTGATTGGATACTCCCTTTGACTATACTCTGTATTAACCCATTTCACAGATCACAGATTTCTGTGTGTTGGAAGGGGTCTCTGGAGCTCATCTAGTCCAACTCCCTGCTACAGCAGGATCACCTAGACAGGTCTTGAATATCTCCAGAGAAGGAGTCACTCAACCTGTCTTGGAAGCCTGTTCAGTGCTCTGCTACCCTCACAGTAAAGAAGTTTTTCTTACTTGGAGATGGAACTTCCTGTGTTCCAGCTTGTGACCATTGCCCCTTGTCCTGTCACTAGGCACCACTGAAAAGAGTCTGCCCCCTTCCTCTAGATGCCTACCCTTCAGGTATTGGTGTTGATGAGTTATATACAGTTAGTGGTAAGACTGTGTCTGGAGGCAGTGAGAATGTGGCTGCTCACATGAGACAGCGGCATAGGATTCCCCCAGCACAGGCAGATCACAGTCCTGCAGCACTGGAGCAGGGCTAGTGATGGAAACATTAACCAGCAGACCCAGGCAAGGCCAGGGAACAAGTCAGGGAGTCCAGACAGCAGGAGCAAGAGACAGGGCTGTAGATAAAATTACCTACATCAGAAGTAGAGGCACTGGGACTGAAGAAAGCAGGATCGGAACAGCCACAATGCATCTCTGCCCACTTATGTGGGGCTCTGACACAGAGTGGACTCTACCCAATAGTGTGCTCAGTGCCCTGACATATTAAGTGCCTGCCACTTGAGAACATTTTTGTTCTGAGCAACAGGGATAATAAAACTTGGAAAGGTAAATCTTCCTGCTACAGAAAATGAAATTATCTCTCATGCTGCACTACTTTAGTCAATGAAAATAATAAAACCTCAGGAAGAATTTCTATCTTTTTTTAATGGGTTTTTTTACCTTTGGTTTTTAAGTCAAGGTATAAATAACCTCAGTGGTTATTCTTAATGCTAATCTGTCGTGGTTTAACCCCAACCAGTAACTAAGCACCACACAGCCACTTGCTCATATCTCCTCCCTCAAGGGGATGGGGAGGAGAATCAAAAAAACTTCATCCTCTTAGGTTGAGATAAAGACAGTTCATGGGATAACAAAGGAAGATAGTAACAGTAATAATAGCAATAATAACAATAATACAAATGAGGCACAAATACAGTTGATCACCACATAACAAAGGCAAAAGAAAATTAATCCAGTGCTCAGGTGGTTCCCAAGCAGTGCCTTCTTCAGTGTCGTGGTTCAGCCACACCTTGTGCCACTCTCTCACCCCTCCACAGGGTGGACAAACAGACAAAGCCCCGCAGGGTAGGATAAGGACAGTTTACTGACACAGCAATGAAAAAGGAACAATAACAGGGCCTGTGACAAACCACACACTCCGTGATAACACAGAGCACTGCACCAACGTCATGACTGACCTGATGCCCAACTGCACTTGGACCCACCCGTCCCTGACCAGCCCCTTTTATGGGGGTGTGATGTCATATGGTGTGGAAAACAGCCTGGGCCAGCTCGGCTTACAAGGGCTGGCTCCTGTGGAAGGTAACTGTCCAGGCCAGAACCAGGACACCCATTTATATGCAAAGCATGACGTTACAGGGAATATCCCTTTGTCCAGTCTGGGTCAACTGTCCTCGCTGGGCTCTCCCATCTCCTTGTGCACCTGGCAGGGCGTAAGAAGCTGAAAAGTCCTTGACTTAGCATAGACTCTGAAACTACATAGCAGTAATTAAAACATCACTTTGTTATCCACATTATTCTCGTATTAAATCCAAATCACAGAACTATACCAGCTACTAAAATGAAAATTAACTCTATCTTAGCCAGTATAACCCAGACTGTCTTCCCCAACATCTTCTTCATGGGCACTACAAAGACTTTATCCACATACAGAACATGAACATTTTGATTGGGCCATGTCAGCTGAGTTGGCAGACCCCCTAGTGTTTACTCACCAGGTGATCTTTGCTAAATGTGTGTCCCAATATTTGATGGTCCCACCTCCCATTGCTCTCAGTGTGGTCTTTAACAGCCCATTGTATTTTTTGATTTTTGCAGAGGCTGGTACAGGACACAGGATGTAATACACCCACTCAGAGGTCTTTGGCCCAGGTGTCTATGAGGGTGTTTCAGAAATGACTCCTGCTGTCTGACTCAATTCTTTATGGGCTGTCACTACAGGACTTGCTTTTCAAGGGCCAGGATCATGTTTCAGATGTTGGCATGGGGAACTCTATCTCAACCAAAACCAGGAAATGATCTTAGGATATCTAAAGATCTCAAATTCAATAATAAAAACAACCGTTGTGAAAATGAGCATCAAACAGAAGAACTGTAAAACTAAAAAGATACTATGATTCTATGCTTCATGGTACAGCCTTGGGATTATCTCTGTCAGTTCATGGATTTCATGTTTATGTTCAAATGCAAAATCAAATTGAAATTCAACACCCTCTGAATTCTTAGTTCCTTTTCTACTTTTTGGCAAATGTTATTTTTAATGAGGTCATGTATGTACTTTCTACTAACATTAAAACCAGAATAACCTATCCAAGCACAGAAAGGGTACTTTAAATTTCAGCTTAGAATTTTGGGTTCTCCAACTGCAACTCAAAAGTTTCACATAAGGTTTTTGTCATGTTAGCTTGGTTTGGTTTTAGTCAGTAAACTAGGGACACTACTATAATAAAATTGCTTAACATATGCTACACAGCTCTGACAATTTTTCTTGCCCTCAGTTTTAAAAATGAAGGAAAACAACATTTTCATTACAGTTATATTCAACAAGACTGTTTGAAAAATTAAATTCTCTGAAAATAGAAGTGTTTCTTAAACCAGTGATGCAGTGGTGACAGATGCATGCAATTGTGTATTAGGAAAGGACTGCTTCTAGTTTAGGAATTTTCCTGTAGAGGGTGGCAGAGGACTGATGATTTCTACTTTCATTGTCCCATTTCTAGAGTCCCTGTCCTCATTTGAAGTCAGTGGACATAAGCTCAGACACAAAACCTCTCTATAGTATTAGTTTTGTGCAGTTTATAAGGTGATCTTAAAGGTCTTCTAATTATGTGGAGTTTCAATCATAGATACTTTTTTTTTTTTTTTCCTAATGGGATCCTCTTATTTAAATGCTGATGGAGTTCTTTGGAATATCTGAGAGTATCCATACTTGTGTAATTGAATAAATTATTTGGGATGTCTCCAGTTAGATGCAATGAAAAATGGCTTATTTACCATTTTTAAAGGCATTGATTATATATTACCTTTTTCTAATGTGCATTGCACTCTGGTTTCTGGTTCCTAATTTCTTCCTTGAAATAGTTAAAGAAAAACTTCAACAGTCTGGGCAAATATTAGGATGAATGAAACTGCTTATTCAAAACCAGTTCTCTTGCTATGCAAAAAGCTATATGCAGCCAACAGGAATTTTGAAGGGTTTTTTTTCTGTACATTCAGAAGAAAATAACTATATTCAAGACTGCAGCGTAGAATCACATAGAGTACAATTAAGTTTTCATTCATATCCACAACAGGCTGCTTGAAACTATTTAAGTCTTACTTAAGATGAAGAGAGACACACTGTAGAATTGTCAACAACACAAATACCTACTGTTGATTCCAGAAAGATTAGGAAAATCATGATTTCTAGGGAACTCTATAAAGGAAAATTTGTGATATATCTGTAGTATCACAATCTCAATCTTTTCCATGCAGGGAGGGAACATTTTTTCCCCAAAACTTGTTCAGAGAGCCTTATCACCTGTCTGGGAATACACTCTATCAACACTTAGTAACGTTGCAGATGCAAATCCTTTGTGTTTATATTTCAGTTTTTACAAATATGTAAAGTAACCACTTTATTAACACCTATAGAAAAGATACAGAAATGGCTCTAACTGTATTATATGAATGGGTTTCTTTAAAGCTATATTTTCATTATATACTCAAAATTTTAGTGACTTGAAAGTACTAAAGCCAATTTAAAGTAACAAGGTTGAACTGAACCCATCTGTAAATTCAACAGTCTAAGGAGAAATCTCCAAACTGTGAAGCATCCTGTGGTATTAAAGCTTTTTGAGCAGCTATGATTTCTCTTTTAGTGCACTTATTTTTTTACCATCAAGTAGTAGCTCATCTTCAGACAATGAATTGGTCTACAGTAATCTTACTGTAGACTTTTAAACTTTTTTTTAACCTCTCTCAAATTTATAAATATTTCTCTGAATTCCTCCCAGCTTTTAATGTGTGGCCAAAATAACAGATTACTTGAAATATAACAGATGGTCTAGATTCCCTATTAAGTAAACTTTCTGTGCATGCATCTGACCTCTCAGAAATGTACTTGTTTATTTGTACATTATACTCTGGCTTAACCACCATGCTTGGAGGGCCTGGGCTAAGTCTAGTCTGGTAAGAGACATTGCTCTTGCTAGCTTTGGAAATAAACTCTGAAGTTTGGGAACCTGGAATGTTGATATGCTTTTTGCCAAGTACTTGTGATACATTATAATCTTTACATTTTTACAAACCCATCATGTATTCACTGACATCAACAGGCACAATTATACTCTCATCATTAAACTAATTGATTTTCCAAAAGCCCTGACAGTATTTGTCACAGGTCTAGCCCTAAGAAATCTAAGATTACAACTACAACTTGCATAGCTGCCAAATTTTTAAATCAAGCCTATATCCATGTTAAATACAGACTGGGGAGGTGGGGCTTGGCTTGGTTCATTCTGTGCCCTGTCCACTCCACTGCCCTCTCCTCAGGAGTGCTCTGCAAAGCAGTTTATGGTTATGGTGTTTTTCTGCTCATGTGGTGCATAGGCTTCAATTGCAATTAACTGATAGTTAACAGATACCTTTATGTGGTCCAGTGTCAGGAATGTGGCCTAATTCTCCTCTCTGATATAATTGTGTTGAAATACATTCATTTCCCTTAATCTTACCCCAGGAAATGTTTTCTTACACAATTGCTTAGAAATTACAGTTGCTGCTACTCTGTTTATTCTTATTTGTCATATGAGGTCATTCGCTTCTATGTTAACACGTATGTGTGGAGAATGATACATCTGCCTATCTTTTCCTGGCAAGCCAAGCTTCTTGCCACATCAGATATAGTCTTTTTAAGAGAAATGCTTCCTTTGCACTTATGAAATATCTGTTAGATATTCTAATGTGTCACGTTCACTGAGGTCTTTATTCCAAGAGTTAGTCTAGCAAAGGCATTTTGTTTTCAAATGTTGATAGCTGTCTTTGTGTAGTCAGATGGGATTATGGCAGGCATTTCTAATGGAAGCTCTTGATTATAGAAGCAGTTTTTCTTAATCCTTTTTTTTTTTTAAATTAAGGAACATGTAATCTTGTTAGAAGGAAATCTCCAGGCTATCCTATGCAGTGTTGACATTTATAACCAAATGCTAAGTAGACAGCTCTTAAGATGACCACTTCCCCCACTTAATTTGTTTTGTTTTCTTGTATGCCTGTATGGCCATGCATGTTTTTAAGGTGGAAGACGTTGACAGAGCATTTACTGTATTATTTATGGGACAACAGTGGATGGCCACCCAATAATGCTCAGCTGATAGCGTTTTATTCCAGAAACAAACTGTATTCTGAAAATAACCTTAATTAATTCTCTGTAGCAGCACGATTTATAGGCAGAAATATAGAACCTTGCAAAGATTTCAGAGAATCTCTATTTTCAAGTCATTCTTCAGAGCACATTGTGCAGTTCCCTTTAAAGTTTGGGGCTTCTTTACAGGTTCCGTTATGGTTCTGTATTCCATCCAGAAAATTATTTTGAAAGTATAAGACTACGTGATTTATCTAAACTTTGCATAAAATACTGCTGAAGTCCATGTGCGTGGATTGCAAAATCTTCCTATTTTTTTTCTTAGAATGAAGTCTGGCCATATTCCAACAAATAGCTGTCGTGTCTACTTGTTTTCTTTTATTATATACCTAGTGTTCTCTTATATCTGTTGTTTCTGCCACGTACAGAAAAGAAAACAAAAATCTTGCAGCTCATTCAGGGGAATCAACTACTGAAGAGTATTTTCAGAGAATTGGAACAATATTTTTAAAAATTAATAATAAAATCAACAGCTGACTAAATGTAACACACATTTTAATTGCAAGTTGAATCTGAGCTTACATTGTATATATTTTTTTTAAAAATAGGAAATTCTCAGAAATAGAAGGTCTCTAAAATTTTAAGGAACAGCAAATGTGGTGTTGATGGTGGTAAACATACCATACTGTCGTGGTTTTACCCCGGCTGAGAGCAGAGATCCACGCAGCTGCCTGCTCTTTAAAGGAAAAGAGCCGGGGGGGCAGGGGGGGGAGGACGTGAAGCAAGGGAAGGGGAAAGGAAAGGGAAAATAACAACCCCAAAGCCAAGAAACCAAAAGCCTGTGGGTTGGGATAAGGATAGTTTACTAAAATAGCAGAAAGATAAAATATAACAATGCTAACAGGACTTTAGAGCAAAAAAATCTATGAAACTGTTGATACACAATGCAGTTTCTCACCGAACCCACAACTCAGGCCGTGCTACCCAGAGCCGTCCCAGAACCCGACTGTCCCCCAAAAACTGCGCATCCTGGAGCCTCCCCCTCCTCCTCCCATCAGGCCCCCCTTTATATTGAGCATGACATAATTGGCATGGGATACTCTCTTTGGCCTGTTTGGGTCACCTCTCCTGGCTTCGTCCCTCCTTTCTCATGAATAGAGAAATATGAAGAGCTGAGAAAGTCCTTGACTGTCTGACAGCAACTAAAAACATCAGAGTGTTATCAGCACTGCTCCCATTTTAACACCCAAACACAGCATTCCATCTGCTGCTACAAAAGAAGTTAACTCCATCCTGACTGAAACCAGGACACATACCCAATATTGTGTGTACCACAAGCTGTTCTTTATTCTCTTCTTGTTCTGAAAATAACTTCTAAATGTATGCCTATGTGACTATTATTTGGAAAGTTGACCGTATTTGGTGTTCTAATTCAATGTTGGGTATCATTGCTCCATTAGGATATTATTCAAAGTATATTTAAATCACATAGAATCAAAAATCATAGAATGGCATGGGTTGGAAGGGACCCCAAGGATCATAGAGCTACAACCCCCCTGCCACAGGCAGGGACACCAACCTCCACTTGTCACCAGCCTCCACCTGGACATAGACCCATTGACCACCACCCTTTGTCTACGTTCTGTCAACCAGTTTCTTATCCACTGGATAGTCCACCCATCAAATCCACATCTCTCCAATTTAGAGATAATCCACATCTCTCCAATTTAGAGATAAGGATGTGGTGGGGCACTGTGTCAAAGGCCTTGCACAAGTCCAGGTAGATGACATTGGTTGCCTTCCTATTATCTACCAATTCTGTCACTCCATCATAGGAGGTCACCAGATTGGTGAGGCACGACCTTCCCTTGGTGAAGCCGTGCTGGCTGTCCTGGAGCACTCACTCATCCCTCATGTGCTTCAACACGTCATCCAGGAGGATCTGTTCCATTATCTTCCCAGGCACAGAGGTGAGGCTCACCAGCCTGTAAACCCCTGGGTCTTCCTTGCTCCTTTTCTTATAAATGGGAGTGATGTGACGTTTTTTCCAGTCCCCAGGGACCTCGCCCGACAGCCACGACTTTTCAAATATGATGGAGAGCAGCTCAGCAACCACATCAGCCAGTTCCTTCAGTACCCTGGGATGCATGTCATGCGGCCCCATAGGCTTGTAGACATTCAATCTCATGAGGCGATCTTGGACTTGCTCTGCCCTTACAGTGGGGGGGATCTCTAGTTCCCACCTAGAGATCCAGGGATGCAAGGTTCTGTGACTTGAGAATGATGAGAATCCTGGCTGCCAGAGAAGACTGAGGCAAAGAACTCATTCAGTACTTCAGCCTACTCCACATCAGTTGCAGCCAATTCTCCTTTCTCATTTATCAAAGTGGGTATGCTCTCTTTGGTCTGTCTCTTCTGGCCAATGTACCTGTAAAATCCCTTCTTCTTGTTTTTAACATCCCTCACCAAGTTCAGTTCCATCTGCGCCTTGGCTTTCCTGAGGCCGTCTCTGCAAGTCCGAACAGCATCCCTGTACTCTTTCCAGGCTACACACCCTTGTTTCCAGAGCTTGTATTTGCCTTTCTTTTCCCTCAGTTTGGCCAGCAGGTCCTTGCCTAGCCATGCTGGTCTCCTGCCTCTCCTCCCCACTTTCTTACTCAGAGGGACAGAGAGCTCTTGAGCTCTCAGAAAGGCATCCTTAAAGAGTAGCCAACTTTCCTCAACATTTCTGTCTCTAAGGACCACCTCCCAGGAGATCTTGGCCAACAAGTCCTTAAACAGCCTAAAGTTTGCTCTCCTAAAGTTCAGGGTACTGATCCCACTCTTTGCCAGGCCCACATTCCTTGAGATCACAAACTCAACTAGGGCATGGTCACTGCAGCCCAGGCTGTCTCCAACCTTAACACCTTTAATGATCTCCCCCACACTGGTGAGCACCAGGTCCAGCAGTGCATCACCTCTGGTCGGTCTGTCCAAAACCTGAACCAGAAAGTTGTCATCTATAGACTCCAGGAGTCTCCTGGATCTCTTGCAGCTCGCTGTGTGGTATTCCCAGCAGGTGACCGGGTGGTTAAAGTCCCCCATCAGGATGAGTGCCTGCGGCCATGATGCCTCCTACAGCTGAAGGAGGAAAGCCTCATCAGTAGTCTCTCTTTGATCAGGTGGCCTGTAGTAGACCCCTATCACCAGCTGTTCTTTATTAGTCCATTCCCTAATTCTGACCCACAACTCTCAACCTGCTCCTGATCACTTCTCAGAGAGAGCTCCTTACAATCTATCCACTTTTTAACATAGAGGGCAACTCCACCACCCTTCCTACCTAGCCTATCCCTTCTAAAAATGCCATACCCCTCTACAGGGGTATTCCAGTTGTGGGAATCATCCCACCATGTTTCCGTGATTGCAACTAGATCATAATTTTCCAGTGACATCATGTTTCCAATTCCTCCTGCTTATTACCCATGCTGCGTGTGTTCATGTAAAGACACTTCAGCTGGGCTTTTTGACTCGCTACCTTTTGAGAAGCCCTTCCTCAAATCTCTGGGAGGAATCTGACGTTTTCCCCCACTGCCTCCTAGAGGGACATATTCAGAGTAAACTCAGAAGCCTTTAATACCTTTGTCTATTGGAGAGTTTTATTTACCAGAGGATGACTCTGTGAAGTGCAGCCAAACCTCTTTTGAGTCACCTGTTGCAGCTCCATGGTACCTATGGTCCATGGTACCAGCAGGCTATTCATGTAACTGCTGGGAAAATGGTCTGAGAAGCACTATGCTGCCCTCAGCAGATTCATAAACATCATGCCAGCTCTTTGAGAACGTGGCAAGTGGCAGGTATTGAAATGATACTATGAATTTTGCTGGTACATTACATTTTATTAAGACTTCCTGTCACCTAAGTATTTTTCCTTTATTCTTGTTTTCTTCTTTGGCTGCTATGCTTCTCAATTCATGCATTAACCTCTCTTTGTAAATAAGAATCTTAGTATCATCCAAGATTCTGATTTTCTACCTTACCTACAGTTAGGATAGGTACTCCATATCAGTCACCCCATATCCTCAGTATTCTGCTGTTTGCTTCTGGAAATTAAACCATGGTACAGCATCCATTCTTCACAAACAACTCTGACACTGTCTTCTTTTCTCTCTACTACTTCTGCACCATTCTCAGGTGCTGTAGTACCTTAGCATGGTCTGACCTTACAGCTGGTCCTGCTTTGAGCAGGAGAGTGGACTTGATCACCTGAGGTCATTACCAATCTGAATTCTTCTATGATCCTGTGATATTGATCTGCTTGCTTTCAAAGAAGTATATGTTGGAGCATTGTTCCTTCACTTGCATTCCTATGTGTCTGGGATTCTCTACTTGGTACCAAGTAAGATATTTTAGTAAATTATTCTTTTTATATTTTATGTGGAAGAGTTTTTTTGCTCCTTGTGAGTGACAGCATTTGTGCTGTAATAAGAAAAATTGAGGTGTTTTAAAATAGCCACATAATATATTCTATATGTTCATTAGTAGTTATAATACTAATGTATTTTATAAATTAAACAAAATTGTATTCTGTGTTCAAACTAGTTGGGACAAAGAAATTACTTTTTAATTGTTGTTTACTGCTTTTTATGTGAGATTAAATACCTGTTTGATCTTGTACAGGGCTACCTATTGACTTACTCTCCTCTGTATGCTTTAACAATCTAGTCTTCATGATTGGCAGAAACGTAAACACTTTAAGCTTGTATATTTAAACACATTTATCATAAACTTTCTTATGAAATATGTTCCTTATGACAAGTGCAAGAACTGAATGCTTGAATTTTATTTCTTAGTAACTTTCAGTGGTCACTAGGAGAAAATAGAAGCTACTGGCCCTTCTAGATTTTTGTAAAACTGAGTTTCTGTTATAGTGAGAGTCTAGTTCTCTGCTTCTGTCCCGAGTCTTGTGATCATTTAGTTAAATGTATGGCAGGCAGAATTAGATCTAATGCTATAACTTTTACCTATGCAGCTGTGACTATGCAAACCCTACAAAATTAGATTTAACTCTGAGTGCCTTAAATAAGAACGTTTAATCAGAAAGCGAATCATGTGCCATTAGAACATACAATATAGACATGCTTAAAATGCTATCAGTATTACCTTTCAGAAATTTGGTATCTGTCAGATCACAAATGTTCTTATCTCAAAAGAAGCCGTAAATAATTTCTTTGGGTGGAATTTCACAGAGCAGTTTCAGTGGACTGAGAAAGAGCCCAGAAAATTAAGTCATCAGAAAAAAATATTTTAAAATACTTTTTTTGTAATCTTGATGAAAAACCCTGCAGTTGTTTTTGGAATTGTACCCTATGCTTTTTAACGTGTGGTAATAACCACATAATGTATTTTTTACCTAGGAGTTTTTCAAAGGAGTAACTAACAATATTTTCCTGTTTTAATACTGGAAATATTTTAATACTGTCTTTATTAAATCACAGTGATGTAGGGCTGTTCCTTAATCAAAATCTTTAGAGAAAGAAAACCACTTTGCTGTCTTTTTAAAAAGTGTAGCTAGACACATTGAACTGGAAGTGATGACAATTTTTCCCTATGGAGTAGTTTTGTTTCAAGGCCTGGTACCTGGGCGGGCTTCCTAATGCTACTGCCCTTTTTCTGCCTTGACTTTTCCTCAGTCCTGACTGTAAGACAAGGATTTTGTGTAGCTTACGTAGTGGATACGTGATATTGCTGGAAGTCAGACTTTGATTTTTTACTGCAGTGAAGGCTATTTATGTTTCTAGTCTATACAAAATCAGTTCAAAGGTTTTCATTTAACTCTGTGAACATGCTTGAGAGTTCTGATAGTATGTATACATGCTAGTCACTACATAGATAAGGCAACAGATTCTTAAATGATTTTCATTGTGAGAGTGTTTATAGTAATTAAAATTACAGTTCTGTGGTTCTGCGTGTGTGAAGATCTAATTTAGTACACACACACACGCAGTTTGTTTTTTTTTCCAAGAGGAGAAGGAAGAAGAGGCAGAAATGTAACCTGTTAACCAAGTAAGGTAAAGTTATTAATGCAAATAGTGCTACTTCATAATGACTGAGTTAACTTTTTCTGTTAAAAGGACTTATCCTGCTCTTCTATATATATTTCATATGACCTTTGAATATGCGGCAAACCCACTCGATACCTGTAGTGCAGGGTGTCAAGTTAACGGTGCTTGTTGACACAGCTCTGATATTTTTAAAAACAAGGGTAATAAAACTGGCTCTGTGGACTAACACCTTCCTCTTCTGTAATTATCTTTGTAACGAAGTGCAACTTAAAGCATGATCCCAAGCCCACTGTAATAAATGTTAATGGTCTTATTGACGTCATTGATTCACTGATCTCCAACGGATCAGTTTATCTAGTTTTATGAAGCCACTGCAGCTCCCCGAGAACGATGCTTTGAAATAGACGTCAGATGGCAGTATTTCCTAGCATACAAGACCATAGCTCTCATTTTAAAGATTGTATTTTGGGAAAAAAAGAAAAAAAATTGACTTGTATGGAATTGCTATTTTTTTTAATAAATAAGGCAGAATAATAGAATAATAGAGGTATGATGCATTTGTTCTTCGTAGATATAAAGTAAATATTTTTATATATTATGCTTGCATTTAGTCTGCTTGTTGAGGACCAGCGCCATTTGTACTTCTTTTCCAATCAAAAAGGAGTGGAATCAGTTATTGTTAGTTATGTGCTAGTTATGCTTTAATCCATTTCTTGTTCTATTTATGGAATAACACTGAATTTCCAGTTTAAATTTTATTCTCAATGAAATATATTTTAAAATTTTGGTTTGTAGTTTTAATAATATCTGGGCTTTTATCTGTATCAGTGTTAGTTTTCACATAGGGATTAATTCTTCTATAAAATTTTAGAAAAATACAAAAAAAAAACCCATAATGCAAAGTGATTTCTGTGGTGCGGTTCAATAGTGAGTTAAATTTGTAAATACTTTGTTATCAAATTTCACATATGACGCAGTACAGTTAAACTTGTCTACATAATGGGGCTGACACCTGATAGCAATGTCATTCTTAATGTAAGTTGACCTTTCAGTTGCTGTTCTGCTCTACTTCTGTCAGCATCATGATGTTCTCTCTATAATCCTCGTCAAGAATTGTGACTTCAGTGATAAATACAAAGGTGATTCCTCTCCATTGTGACAAGGGTCTGCTTTTGCAGGGGTTTCTGATTCTGCCATAAGACAGAGAACAGTGTTTGCCTTTCATACCTGGTCATGCAATTGTGGTCAAACACTCTTCACCCTGTTGAAAGCCTGGATACTGTGTGTGTTTTGAAAGGAAATCCTTATTCACAAAGGAAAGCTGTATCATAGGAGAAAGTAAAAAAAGAAAAATACATTGCACCAAAAAAATAAAATTTACATGTAACCAATGTTATGACATTAAAGAGAAACCTCTCACAAAATGGTGATGATTTGTTCCTGTACAGTGAACAGGAAGTATGGCTATAACTGAAAAGATTGTTGTTTTGGTTGCTGTAAAAATGAATGTACCAAGCTTAAGCAAATATTGACCTATCTCCAGCTATTACAGGTCTTTGTCCACTATCATTGAGTTATGAAGAAAATTGAACGTGTTTATAAAAATTTTGTCTTTCAGAATAAATGGAGCTATCGTAACTAAAATTTTTTTTAAAATAATTTGATTGACAAATGTTTTGTTAGATTAGAAAACTGTACAGATATCTTTGTCTAACACCATGAAAAAAGATATTCTAAAAATTTATATTGACCAAATAAATGTAAGTACTTTTGCCTTTATATTGTTTGGAAGTTCTGTTTTAGTAACGGTTGGTAATATATTTCCCCACTATCTTTGAATAGAAAAAAGTCACTCCCTTAGTTCAAGTAGTGGTCATGATATGGTAATATACTAAATAAAGAACATCTCAGTAAGCAGGTACTAGAAGCTGTAATAGTTTGATTTCAGTTTGTGTACAGATCTTAAATGTTTATTTTGTGGTTTTTTTCTGGAAAAAGTAAGGTAGTGAGTATAGGGCTTTCCTAAATGCACTCGAAAAACTGCTTGTGTTAAACTGGCTTGGCACTGGGGAGGAGGAAGAAGGCAGAACCTAGGTACTTTTGCATTCACTAATTGTAGCATTCACTAGTTAACTAAAGAGATAGAAGTTTGTAATCTTGATTTGCAAATGCGGACTACTGTAGATCCCAGAAAAACCAGGAGGAGTTATTCAGCAGTGCCCCTTTTTTCAGCCTCCCTGAAGGTTTAGGAATAAGAGAACAGAAGGAACAACCAAACAAAATGAGCACACATCGGATGTTTAAGCCCTCCTCCAGCACTTTTTATGTACATAACCAGAAGTCACTCAAGCAGCTGCAGCACATTAGTTCCAATAGTTTAACAGGCAGCTTTACAGCTCTAACAAAGGCTGTGCTAAAGCAGTTTCTTCCTCTGTGCTCACTTGCTATGATAGCTAGTAAGTGATCTTTGGCAGCAGGGCTGTGAGAGGAGTGGTAATGTTTAATAGGTTTCTGTGGAGGAGTTAGCTTGCTTTATTCTTCGTAGATCATTATCTGTCGAGAGACGCTGAGGGCAGGTGACACCATGTTGAAAACAAAATAGGCTGAACTGGAGTTGGAGCTCTGCACAGTTCTTCGGACCAGATTTAGAAAGGAAGTATTTAAGCAGTTAAGCCAACGTTCAGTTGTGTTAGACCTTGGGAAACATGGCTCAGCAGCCAAATCCAGACACTTTGGCTATTCCTGAAGTGGATAATACGCATTGTCAAAATCCATGGTTAAATGAAGATCTTGTGAAGACCCTGAGGGAAAACCTGTTGCAACATGAAAAGTCCAGGACATCTAGGAAAACTTCATCTGCTTCTCCCCGTCTCTCTCCAGTTATTTCTCCTCGAAACTCTCCAAGGCTTTTGCGCAGGATGCTTTTAAGTAGCAACATACCAAAACAGCGTCGCTTCACAGTGGCTCATACCTGGTAAGCACTGAGCAGGTTGTCATGAAATGTCAGATAAATGCTCTACAAAAAATGTTAATCTCCTTGGCGTCAGTGCTTATATTTTTTGGCTTGATCTCTGCATGATTCCTTCTGGTTGAAAGAGACAGTTTTAATTTGTGACTCAGGTTAATTTCAGAACTGAAAATTAAAATTTTAATTTATATAAAGTAAGAAAACATGTATTTGCTTGCCTAAATGCTGCTTTGTTTCCTCTGATTTATTTTTCTTCCTTTCATGGAGAAATAAAAAAACTAGAATCTTGAGAAGGAAAAGTGCTTCTCATTCTGTGCTGTTTAGGCCAGAGCGAGCAGGCAATTTTTTTCTTTAATATATCTTTTAAATAATATTTATTTATTTATTTGAAATTTATGACCCCTCCCATCCTAAAACAAACAGCAGAAGTTTGTTTATTTTTAACAGTGCTCAAACTGAGATCATGATAGAGAAGAATGGTGGGAATAGATATTATATATGAAACAGTGATTTTTATTAAACCAGTGGCTAGAATAAACAGAAAGGAAAGATGGAAAGGGAACTCATTATTAAATGATTAATTAGTACTACTTTCTTTCTTTTGTAACTAAATCGATAATTTGATTTGTTTGACATAAAATCTATAAAAAACATTTTTGTTGCATCCATCTTCTGTAAAACAGCAGCCTAATTTTATTGCTTAATTATTCTTTCTTAAAAAATTGCATACAAGGTTATTGTAACTCAATAATTTATTCCTTTTTTGCTTTGATGGTCCTAAGGTCTTGATGTGTTCTGTTTTTTCTTGAAAAATTTCTCCCCACCCCATTACTTTTCAAATAAAAGTATAACATAAAGAAAGGAGGGCAAGGAAATACATTCAAAGAAAGTCAGTCATGCATTCTAAGGAGCAAATGGATATGCTATTAAAATTTATCTTCACTTGTCTTTAATTAGATTTACACTATAGTTATGTTACTGTCACCTACATTACACATCATGCATATTTGCCTAAATCTTTACCATGTTTACATTTGTGTAGCTAAAATAGTCCTCTAAAGAAACCAACAAGATTACCCTTGAAGGGATGAAACAAAACTACTGTGCTTTTATGCTGAAAGAATAGTGGTTTTGAAACTGATGTACCTGGTCAGAATTTGTATGTGTAACAGAGAAAACTGAATGAAATTAGGATATTTTACATTCCTTTAACAGTTATGCATAAATCCCAAGAACATTAAGGATCTCTAACTACTGGTCTCCATTAAATAATTTAGAAAACATTCTATCCATGAGAAATACAGGATAAAAGTAACAATAATTCATGAAGAGCTGTTTTACAACATTTTACTATGTTTCTCATTATGAGATGAAAGTAAAAAAAGAATTTTTGAAAATTTACATAGGGAAGTATGATGACAGTTGTTGTAGGCAGTTTGAGATGACAGAGGAAGGAAGGGTATTAAAAGGGACAGATAGGAAGTGAACAAACAGGTTTGGGCAACATGAAAGGGCAAAGGCTTGAATAGTATTAAAAAGTGGAATTTTGTTTAAATGCACTTCCTCTAGTGAGCTTCAGAAAAAGTTGAGTTTGATTAAAATGCTTTCCACAGTATGTCAAGGAGTGTAGTTTTTCCCCAAATATTTAAAATACAAGGCCTGCAAAATACTGTTGTTGAACAATTCATAGTTATTTCTAAATGATTTGTAAGACAGGCTTATCTTAGCAGCAACTATTTTTTTTCTTTTTAGAGCAAGTAGAGACTTGTGCAGGGAGTTAATACAAATTACCTGAGAACCTGCAGAGAAGAGCAGTATTTGAGAAGTGAAAATAGCGTAGAAAACCTACTAAACTTAAGTAATAATAAATGTGATCAGACTTCCAAAGGTATGAAGGAAAGCAGAATCACTACTGTGCACTTACAAAAATAATTTGTTGACAAATTGCGTCAAGTCTCTACTTAGATACATCTTCACTTGGCTATCTATTTAGAATACTGTGATGCTGTGTGATAGACACGTGCTTTCTGGATGCTTCTTCTGCCTAAGCAGTATAGTGGTTTTAATTCTGTATCCATATAATCCATTTTATGCATCTGACAGAAAAAATGTTCTTTTGAAAACAGATTAGTTGTAAGCTTAGTCCTTTTTTGCTGTACTGCATATATTAAGTTCCACCATTGCAACCTTCACAGTATATGCTCTACTTTTATTTCTAATTTAATCTGTTTTGTACTTTAAGAATAGTCGTTGAATTCATGCATACATCTTTCTTGTTTAGTCATTCATACAGGCATTAAAAGTTTTCATAACATAATCATATTCAAGCCACCAACAAGTTGGAAAGCCACTCTGACTGTGCAAACTACAGCTAGGTTTATAAATTTAGTATTTTATGATGGGTGGGTTTTTTTATGATGAGAAGTTTATGTTTTTAGATAGCATAAGAACTCAATATGTAACACTAAAGATACCACTGTGTGTTGCAGAGATGTCAGATGCAGTCACAGAGGACAACTCATTTATATTGTATCCAACTCCCTGATTTCCAGGCTCCAAAATGTCATTCAGATACAGTCGAGAAATGGGTGGCAGATTGTTGCATTGTTCTTCACCCTTTCTCTCATAAGGCTCATACCTCTTCCCCTGCGATGGCCTGGGGTGTAGAAATATCGACACGAAATGCGTTTTCTCTATCAAGTGACTATTATGCTTTCACACAGATGAATGAATGAATGACCAATTTTAGTCATATGTCAGGAATATTCAGACATATTAGGAATACATAAATGGTTTGGTTATGAACTGTCAAAATGCCTTAATCTTTTTGTTATGTGCTGAAGTATAGAATCATAGGATTCAATGTTCACATACATGTTCATTTACACAGTGGGTGATGGTGTATTATGTGAAAGGCATGTAACTAGTTGTGATTTAAAAAGTTGATACAAGTATATAAGCCTCCTAAGACCTCTTTAAGAATTTATATGGTTCTTTCTAGGACAGCTGGACCATATTTCAGAAGCATATTCTGAAAATCACATCTTGTATTAAAACTAGTTCATCACTAGCCATTAGCCTCACACATTTTGTGAGTTTTTTCTCCTTCCTTTTCTTTTTTATCCTCCCCAAGGTGTACCTGAACTCATTTGAATGCTTGAAAAACAAACTACTAATTTATTTGGGTTTTTTTAAGCGAGGAAAAAAATACAGCGTTGAGAGTGAGCTGAAAGAGAAAGTTTCAAGCGGTAGAGATGCATGGGGTTGTCTTTTTTGTAGGAGAAATTTCTGAATAACTTACAGTGTCAGAGCATGTTACAGCTAAACTTGTTTAAATTATGACATTAACAGTAGTTATCAAACTCTGTAGAGAGCTCTAGTCTGCAGTCTGTAGGAAACAACCATAGCAACCGAAAAGAAACAAGCGTTTCAAAGGTTTTGGCTAGGAATTCAAATATACTCTAGACAAAACCAATTCAAAGTCCTCAGAAATCTGTCTTACACTGTGTTACTGTAAAAGTAATCATTGTCTGGTCAATACAGTGATGAGGCAGCACATGCTACAACCAGAGACAGTAAAACGAAGTCCTCTTGTATGTGTTTGGCAAATTCGGGTTCTGAATTGTCTTGGGTGGTGCTTTGTATGTCTTCTCTGAGCTGCCAATTAGCCCAGTCCAGTTTGGCAGGAGAGAGTAGTGGGATCCCACTGTAATGGGATCATGCGTGCTGGAATCTGTGAGAAGACAGGGCCTTCAGTTACAGGGAAGGAGGCTGTTGGATCCGCAGCTGTGTGAACAGCCAGTGTGTGCGAGACGTGTCCAGAGGTCTGTGGAAGGATGTTTAGATACTTTAAATCATACAGCTCCAGTTAACTCATGTGGGAAGTCAGCTTTCCTTTATTTTCCATGAAAAATTCCTTTCTGTAGGAAATGGAGGAGAAGCAAGAAGTATAAATATTTGGAGCAGGACAGTAAGGTCAAAGCAACATAGAAACTAAATTGTGTCTATTTAACTGGAAGTATGAAGTCATGGCATGCATGTTTTTTTACAGGAGGTTCAAGCGTTCTCGATTTTATTTTTTGGCCTTATTACTTGCTGCCTTAATAGTTCTCAGTGAACACAAAAAGTTCAAACAGTCATTTGTTGTATATAACTGCAGGGAGAATGTTTGCTGCCTTTGTGATTTATTTGTGTGTGGTCAGTTACAGCTAGTAGTGATATATGACTGTTTCTTTATTTTTTACTCTATTTTTCTTTTTTTTCATACTATATATAATATATGTTAAGCATGCAACTCCCAAAGCTAAGCATGTAATGTGTTTACTGTTTTAATAATGCAAGTATGTGCTCGGTTATATAGAGTACTTTCATCTGAATTCAGCCAGCCTTTGTCCCCACCCATAGTAAATAGTTTTACATTGACTTTGGCATTCAGATATGAAAACGATAGATGCCTTAGAAATAGTTTAGATAGAGGTGTGGCATTTTAAGTTTCAGGAATGTAACTGACATACAGGTACTGATAAACTGAGGTCTCTGTTTATTTTTATTGCACAATATATTTTCAAGCACTTTTGATGTTAATTGAAAAACACAATAAAACCTTAAGAGTTAGTTATAGGTAGATTGCAGAAGAGCAACATATATAATGTGATGTGGTTCTAGACTGCCTGATTCAATGAATTTTTACTGAAATGACTGAACTGTACTGAAGCTATACCAAACCAAAACCGTAGATTTTTTCCTTACTTCAATTTTCTTCCAATTTTCAAGGAATATTTTCTTCAAACATTGTTTGACACCTGTCCTTGTCTTTCTTATTACTCAGTGCTTTTCATGGAAGTAAAGTAATTAGAATCTGGTTTATGGAAAAACATTTCAAAAGGAAGATCCATTAAGGCAGAGTAGGATGATAACTGCATGGAACACTAAGGAAGGATAGGATTCATAGTCTCTATACTCTAGGTATGTTTACTCTCTACTAAGATCTGAAATGTTCTGGAGAGTTGTGTAGAGTAGTTCAAACTTTTGAAAAAAAAAATATTATGGAAGAATATTTCAAAGAGAAGCCAGACTGCATCATATTTTCCTGATTTAATTAGATGTATGTACTCATGAGATTAAAGGCAGTGTTTAATCAGGTTACAGATGCAATAAAATTTAATTAAGTATAGCATCCTTTTGGAACTGTAAAGTAAAATGTGAAGTTTAAAAAGAGAAAAGTTGCATATTTGTGTATGTGACCTTATTTGTTTCTGTTGAAATAAGAAAAGACCTGACTTTCTTCAACTACTTTTTTACATAAGTTTTAGCCACGCTTTCTAAATCAGCTGACCAAATACTGTATAAGGTTTTAGTCAAAGTAGTAGCTGGGATATTACAGAGGACTCTCTTCCTTTGTTTTTCAGACTTATTTTGAATAGGTACTTTACTCCTTTTCTGAAATATTATGTTGATCCTCTCCACATATAATGTAAAGATATTCTAGCAGATGTGTAAATCATTCCCAGGAAATAATTTGATTCACTATATCGTCACAGAGTCATACTGCAAATGTGTAAGATAAAACATACCCACATACCCTTTTCTTGAAATTCTATTACATAAAGAAGGGCATGCTTGGATGGATCCCTGTTTACAAATAGGCAACAGGCTTGTAAAGACATTAAGTGCATTTGATGGGGATCTGTGCACATATATACAGAGGCAAGGAGTGAGCTGGGGGAACATGATGCTGTCTGGTATCTACAGAGTGGTTTCCAATAAGCTGGGGATGCTGCACAATGGTTTTAACTCCTGACAAGTTATTTAGTGTAGAGGAATAATACTGCTTCTACATGGCTTAAACCAGAGATACAGATGATGACAAAACTCATGTCCTTATAAAGAAAGAAGGGGCGAAGATGCATTTTCCCAAATGACAGTTTCTGGTAAAGTAAAAGGGCATCCAAAACCACTTCAAGAAGAATAAATTCTAAGTCTTTATTATACTTTGAGAAATAACTGAGTACGGAATAACAATGTGAAACAGAAAAAGCAATAAGATTGTCTGGATAGATTTGCTAGTACAAGGGTTGTCTTTTATAGTAGTACCTGTTGCACCCCTCCTTTTGTTCTGAAAGAAAATGTATCTCAACCATTTTCACTGAGCATGTCTCTCCTTTGGTGAGCTCCTGGCCTTGTAGATCTGGTATCTCTTCATAAGTTTTAATAGCTGAAGTACTTTGCCTAGGCCATGCTATTGTCTGATCTATTATCTTGAATGGCATGTTCTGTGTTGAACTTAGGAGAAATTCTAAGTATGTAGCAGAAGCATAACTAATTACTTATAGTTCTACATTTTTTTGAAGTGCAATCCTGTGTGTTTCTTCTGTAGTATGATACATTTTCAATGTTTTTTGCAAACTGAAATTGGTATGGCACAATAGCCTTTCCTTCTATTTTGAAGATAGAGTTCACTGTACATTGACCTTAAATTAAGAACTTCACAGGTATTTTATAGTTGCATATGCATAACATCAAAGTTTGAACTGTGTTATAAAAGCTTCAGAAGTTTATTTTTCTTTCTGATTTCTCATGGTAATTCATATCTCTTAATAGATACATTTCTTTTATTAATAGATATTTTTACAATTTCCTTAACCCCCTCCAGCAACTCGCTGGGTTTTCCTTTTATATTTTCTTCAGGACCTTCATCATCTTTGAGATTTGTAGATATTACTCCTTTTTTCTCTTGGGATATTTCTTCTGTGTATCATGAATTTGGGGGGGGGGGTTATATTTCTATTTTATCTAGTACTAAGCATGATTTTTCCACTGGTGGTCCAGGACAAGACTGAGATTAAAATTTGCAATAATTAATCCCAAGCATAAATAAGTTAACATTTAAGTGAGAAAGAAGAGTGGGAGAGAGGTCTTAGCATGTGTGTCTGTCAAGCTACTAGTCCCATAAGGAGCAACCATTTGCTGGAACCAACAAGTTTTGTTGAAGAGCAGAGGACTGACATACTTCTAATTCATGAAGTATAATATTTGCTAGGAGAAGGCTTATGTCTGTCCTGATCAGGGAAAATTGCCAGTCTTAGAACTGGTATTGAATAGGGTTAAGTTATTGGTGCTTCGACTGTGTTTACACTAGAGTGTGGTTACTCTGTTGTGGTGGGATGCACTCCCAGGATAACGCCTAATTAATGTTTGATCTTGGTTGCAAGGTTGTATTGGTAATATTGGCATCTCCCTTCACTGCAATGTTTAGGGAATAATCCTGTAAAACCTCTACAGCTTTATACTAAGTAGATTAACACATTTAACAAATGTATAGTGGGTTGTCTTCATTTTCTAAACTGTCAAAATTCAGCAAGCACTCTTACCTTCTTCCTCCCTCATCAGGCATTGTGTTACAGAACATGGCTAACACTTCATATTAGGACAGAACTTATTTTCTGGTAGTTGTATATTCAATTTTTTAGTAAACGTTCTGGACTTTCTATTAATTATTTTTATCAGTTTACTTCTACTGAGCTTCTGCATTCAGTTCTTTATAAGAGAGCATGTACTGAATTAATATAGCAAAAAAGTAAAATTTTGTGCATGTGTGGGGTGAAGTGTAACACAAGAACGACATACTCTGTTTCATTTATTGTTTTATAAAGAAACACTTGTGGTTCTGTCACAATGCTTTAGCTGTAAACTCTTTTCTTCTTAGACTGTACTTAGATACTAATAGATCTCATCGGTGTTCTTCAGTCTACCGAATTTATCAGTATTCACTGCATATTCTTATTGTAACAGATAGAACTAATCAGTTAGAATTCCACTGTGGCAAGTGTTCCACAGGTATGCTCCTGACAGTGAGACTGGTTATCATAGACTAGTAGTCATAGACTTGGAATACTTTAACATGTGGTAATGTGTGAGAATGAATGATGTACAATTAAAAGCATAACTTAATGGGCCGGACTATAACTAGATTATCTGGGAACTTTCATACTGTTCTTTAATGCGTGAACTTGTCTTTGGGGTTATCTCTTGCTAACTCCACCTTGATAATTTAAAAAAATCATTGTGGATGAATTAATGGAACATATAAACTGTGTATATGTGTGAGTCTTTGTGATGTATGTTTTATTCAGCTTCTGTGATAAATCTTCATTTTTGTGTGGGACACATGGGGAAATAGCCAGCCCCTTTTCAGTGGTCTGTGGAGACAGGACAAGGGGCAATGGCCTCAAGTTGGAGCAAAGGAAGTTCCGCACCAACATGCGGAAGAACTTTTACACAGTGAGGGTGACAGAGCCCTGGGACAGGCTGCCCAGGGAGGTGGTGGAGTCTCCTTCTCTGGAGATATTCAAGACCCGTCTAGATGCCTCCCTGTGCAATATGTCCTAGGGAGTTGCTTTGGCAGGGGGGTTGGACCCAATGATCTCTTGAGGTCCCTTCCAGCCCATACAGTTCTGTGATTCTGTGATTCTCTGACCTGCTGTGTCTTAAAAATAATCTCCAGAACAAGTAGAAGTGTTCTAGAGAAGGAATCTCCACGTGTTTTAAGAAACTGTCTGTATGTTCATTCCCCCTCAAAAATAAAGACAGTGAATGTTTTATCCAGAATATATTTTATTAATTGAATCTTTCCTTATTCAAAATGTCCATAATAAAAAAGTTAAAGGAAAAGTAGGCATTTCTGATGTGCATTTTAATTTTATAACCATTTTCCAGATGTATTTGAATAAATTATATATTTGATCATTGCCATAAATATGATTTTGTGCTATAGAAGACATACAGAATCGCAGATAACATACGTTTGTTTTCTCAGAGGATTTGAAGTTTCACTGAATGATGAATTAGGAAAGTGGAGAACTTTGTCACAGTGAGGGTGACAGAGCACTGAAACAGGCTACCCATGGGGATAGCGGAGTCTCTTTCTCTGGATATATTAAAGACCTGTCTGGACACCTACCTGTGTGATCTGTCCTAGGGAACCTGCTTTGGCAGGGGGGTTGGACCCGATGATCTCTAGAGGTCCCTTCCAGCCCCTACAATTCTGTGACTCTGTGAATGCATGTCCAGTTTTGCTGTGCAGCTGTAAGAAATTTTAAAATCTCCTGTACTTTCATAAGCAATAAAATCAAAGCTATTTGAAACTATCATCTACATCTTGGACCTCTTCACTATTATGCACATTCACGTGGCAGAGATTGAATTATTCAAAGGTGTTAATTACTATCATAGCATGTAGCACATTACATAATCAAAAAGAAAAATAATGACTTGTGTAAATGCATGCTGTCATGGGAAATAGATTAGACTGCATAATTAAATGTGGAAATCCAGCAAGATTACAAAAGGTATTAATTAAAAGTCCTAAGAATTTACTGCAAAATTATCTCCATTCCCCACATTAAACATAATTTATCTGAAATATCTGATATACAGTATCATGTACTCTGTTCAGATAGGTGGCAACAAATAATAAAGATACACATACTAGAACTACATTATCTAGAATATATATGTTTTATATATTTTTACATATATATATCATATGTTATATAATGTGTTGGTTGATGAAAAGCTGAACATGACCTGGCAATGTGCACCTGCAGCCTGGAAAGCCAAATGTATCCTGGGCTGCATCAAAAAAATTCTGTCCAGCAAGTCAAGGGTGGCAATTCTGCCCCTCTATTCTGCTCTTGGGACTCCCCCGCTGGAATACTGCATCCATCTCTGGGGTCTACAACATAAGAGGACATGGAATTGTTGGAGTGATCCCAGAGTAGGGATTTGGATAGACATGGAATTTTGCAGTGAGTCTGAAAGAGGACCACTAAGATGACGAGAGGGCTGGAGCACCTCTTCTGTGAAGACAGGCTGAGAGAGTTGGGCTTGTTCAGCCTGAAGAAGAGAAAGCTCTGACTAAACCTAAGAGCAGCCTTCGAGTACCTGAAAAGGCCCTAGAAGAAACCTGGAGAGGGACTGTTTATGAGGGAATGGACTGATGGGGTTATGACCTTAAGCTGAAGGAGGGTACATTATATGACTTTTAAGGAAAATATTCTTTACCGTGAGCTGGTGAGGCACTGGAACAGGTTTCCTAGAGGAGCTGCATATATGATCAATCTCCTCTCCACAGAAATGTTTAAGGCTAGGTTGGATGGGCTTGAGGTCAAGTGGAGCATGATCTTTGAGGTCCCATCCAACCCAAATAATTCTGTGATTCTCTGATACATATATCATGATCCAACAAGCAGGTTCTGGCATTACTGCTTTCTGAAATATATTTTCTCCTTTACATTATCATTTGCATTTTTACTCCTATCTGGAAGCCTTTTTAAAAATCTTTATATGAAGTTTTTGAACATACCAATGTGATCTTGATAGACCTTCGTGAAATGATCTTTGAAACACTATCATACACACTGTTGTCTCTTCATCATTGTGTCCTGATACCCATTGTTTCACATAGGAAGGTCAGCTGCTTAACAACCATTCTCCCAGACCCTCCATATCCTATATCGTATAACATGGAAGTTCTGTAAGAAACTGTTAGTTCATGTAACAGTCTTGTATGTTGATCAGATTTTTTTAGGACAATGATCTAAACTTTTCTATAACCTATGCTAGAATTTCTTAATATGGTTTGTAAACTGACAGCTACTAAATACTGCTCTTTCCAAGAAAACAATTTGTCAGTGTTCCTATTGATACATGTGGAAAAAAACTATCCTCACAATTATAAATCTTTTCTTCAGAATCTTTGTCAAGATTGTTTTTGGATGAGTTGCTACAAGTCCCTTTTTCTCCTTAGTACCTATGATCTGACATCTCATTGTCCTGCTCTTCATGTAACTGTTGTGGGTTTTTCTAATTATAAGGCTTCTCGGAGGATGATTTAATCTCTGCTCCCTTCAGAGGGTATATTACAATGTAGAACTTGATCTCATTGCTAATGAATTCAAAGAACATACCTTATGAACCTTTGGGAATGTATCACTTAAAGTAATTTATTTTTATCCATTATTTTTCAAACTGTCAAAAAAATAGTGAAAACTTTATGTCCAATGAATTGTAAAGAAATGGGATTCATTAGTAAGAATTTTTCATTTGTAAATTAAACTAGACTCCATGTAGACAGCATTGAAAAGGGTTTTCACAACCACTTCCCTTACTCCCTGGAGCATCTGCTGAAAATGCCATTGATATGCTGAGTAGAAACAGCTCCTTTTCTGATGTGAAGCTTATTTCATATGTTGGGGAGGGAATAAAAATAAAATCTCAGTCAAACCCAAGGAGGAAAGCCTGTCTTTCATCCTGCATGTATTTTCAGAGCTTTCTAGTTCTCCAGACTACATTCTACATTTAATTACGAAATTGCTCCAAACATACCATACACAATAAAAACTGCTTTGTGTGTTGTGGCTTTGCTACAAGCTGCTACTTGCATGTCCAAAGTGCAAAGATCATCACCAATCAAAAATAAATAAAATAAATGTAATCATGTTTAAAAATGGGCAGGTAAAAACATGGAATGACCTCAATCTGCAGAATTTGTTTGATAATATTTTTTGGATGTAAATTGTGTTTGTGCTGTAAGATGGAACTGTTCAATAGGTGCTGTTTCCCCCACCCTTTTGGTAATACATGGTTATGCTTTAGTTGTCATAGAGGGACTCAAACCAAAGTATAAAAAAACCCCAACTTTGAAATGGAAATCTAATACTATGAAGGCAGTTGTCTCTTTACCAACAGATAGAGTAGCATATGGTAGCTTATGTAAGAACCTATGTTTAGAAAACTTGGTTGGAAAGTTCATGAAACTTATGTCAGAAAAGGCTAGGACTCTTCTAGGCTTGTGCATACAATGTGAAAGAAATAAAGGATGACATGGTTATCAATGGATACTTTAACTTTTCTTTGATACAGCCTTCATTCATAAAACAAAGTTTCATAGAGCATAATTTAATTCTTTAAGGATGTTAAGACCTTGGACTAGACTTAGGTCTTTATATAGATTCTGCAAAGGTAACTCATTTTTAATAATTTTTGCATAATTAATTTGATCTATATAATAATTTTGTAGTGGAAGAACTGAATTTTACTGTGAAGGTTAGAGTACTTTTACAAATAAGTAGTCTGCCTGAAAATACTGTGTTTTGTACACAGTAAGGTAAAAGCTTCATGAACAACAGTAGACTTTGTAAGTGATGTGAGATGAACACCTGGTAGTAGCAGGCTAGCTGATTTTGGAGCATTTGAAAGCAGATGGTTACATGAGACTAAGGGGCAAAATTGGACTAGTTATTAGTAATGCCTTGTCACTAGCATTAAGATTTGAGGCTTAGAAGATCTAGAAAGAAAACAGGTGTCATAATGCTGGGACTTATATGAAAGTTAACAGATTGAAAGCCACTAAAACTGACTCATTTTTTGTCTTCATGAAAGCTGGTGCCTCAGTACGTACACCAATGGGTATTAATGCAGGCCACATACAGTATTGTAAATGACTAAATTAAGTCTACTTTAACAAGAGCACCAGTATTATTTGACTATTGTAAGCCAGTCTAAAGAGTGAGAAATAATGACTGTTTCTCTAGCAAAGTCCTCTTTTGTGAGCTATTTTCCAAAGATGGGAAATAAATTTCTCAGGAGTTCTCTAGCAAACTTCTAAATTGCTTTCATACTCATCTGAACAAATTATGTGATTAGTTAGTTACATGAGAGATTTTTATACTAATTTGATGTCATTTTCCCTTTTTGGGAACTTTGTTGTTCCTAAAATAGTGGTACTTGAATGTTATTGCAGTTTCATGCAATGAATAATAAAAATACTATCACGTTTAGACTGGAATGTGGTGTGATTCAAAAAAGACTTTTAATAGTGTGAAAAATAAAATTACTGCCACAAAAATAAAATTTTCTGGATGATTAATTTCCTTGTTTGTAACTGCAAAAAGAAAAGTCCAGCTTTTCTATAAAAAGACTACTGTAACACTGCTCAAGCTGATAGATTGTGACTCACTCCTCTGAGTAAAAATCTTTGTGTGAGGATCAGGAAGCACTTCTGTAAAACCTGTTTTGGCTCCATTAGCTTATATAAATAGTGTATGAAATTGTAACTTCAATTATCAACAACTAACCATTAATTAAATCATTTTTAGGAGGAAACAAATTCAAGTTAGTTGACCAACGTAGTACAACATGAAATTTAGGTACCTCTTAATTTTTCAAGGTGAACTCTAAAGTACAGTTTTAACATGAGAAAGGTTTTTTGAGAAGAAATAATCCATTGAGAAGCACTTAAATCAACAGAAGAATAATAACGTCCCTTTTAAATCAATGTCTACAACATCACAGAGATGACACAGGTCAAAATAGACAACAAAAAGTTAAGCTGCTGTTATGCACCCATTTTGCTCTGTTAAAATCAAAGCATGCTTGCTGTGTGATTGTGTGCAGCAATCATGTAGCTGTAGAGAATGAGCTTTTCTGCTCAAAGAGAAGATATTTGCATTATAAAATGTAAAAATCTAACTTCTGCTTACAATAATAACAGGCAAATAGATGCTCTGGTTACTGAGTCTTGTAAGAGTATTCATGTAGAGGCACTTATGGATGTGTGGACATGGTGTGAGAGACAAAAGATCCTGTGATTCCTAGTTATGATATCCTAGCTCCATTTATAGGTTCTTGGAGTGTCAACATTCTAGGTATTGTAGGAATGAAGAAAACGTTGTCCTTGTTTTAAACTCTTTAACTGTAGCAGAAACCAAACCAATGCAACCTTTAGGGACTTTTTTCCTTGTAATTGTAAGAGTACTTGCTGATCTGTAGCGAAAATCTGGAACGTTAATGCTGTTGAGTATGATAAATAAATCTGAACCTGTATTTTGTTGCTTATTATCAGACTTAGAGTTCATATATGTGTCACACTAAACTTGACTGAGGAATTCAAAACACAGTTGTGTCTGATGCACAGAAAGAGCAGACAGTGCAAAATTGTACCTCTTCCCCACCCGCCTCCCCAAACCCCCATGTGTGGGATTGTGTTTTCCAGTTTTCAGCTTGCTGTTTAGCAAACCAATTTAAATATTCATTTTTAAATATACCTTACTTAAAAATAATCTAAGCCTTTTGGGATCAATAACCAAAAGGCTTACCTTTTCCAGCAAAGATGTGCTGAACTCAGCATATTTCTATAATGATTACCTATTGGAAAGGCTGTGGTGACTAGCAGAGTCTAAAACTATTGTTTGAAGTATTGCACTTGTAACGGAGCATGTTCTGTTTTCTCTGCTAAACTGATCTGAACCCAAAAATTACCTTCAGGAAATGGACATGCTAATTATATCTTGAAGAATTTAAATTTGGAAATTTAAGGTCCAAATTTCTTTATATCTTCTCTGGGTTTTAAAATTAATTTTAATTTTACATTCTGCTTCTTGTTTATATGTTTGCCATACTCACAACTTGCGTTGCTTTCAATGCAACGTCTATCATATGAGTGGTGAGTCATTCTCTAGATAAGGGGTTTAAAACCAATGAGGCAAAGCAAACAGTTTCTTTGCAGTCTGATACCTCTTGGATATTGTAAGGGTTATAACTTTCCTGAGACCTTCATGCACACTACCTCTAGGCCTGTTAGACCCCTGAATTTTGTGCAGAGCACTCAATGAAATTCTATAAAGAAATCACTCTTTCTACAGCTCTAAGAACAACAGCAAATGGGTAACAAAGTAAAATAAAAGGGGGTTTACCTGAATAGTTTTCATATTGACATTATAATCATAATGTCAGTATGATAACTGATGAATGAAAAAAGCAAAGTAGAAATATTTGTATGGTGGCAAAGAAATATTTCTTAATCAAAACTTTAAGCTGGGCCAATGCAAATATTACAGTATGGTGAACTTCAGAGATTCTTCAGGAGGTGAAATGTTTGTGAATTGTTTCACTGTGAGGAAAAAGTAAAAAGTAAAAATTAATTTAAAAGCAAAATAAGTTAAACATAACTAGGTCAAATTAGATACTGGAACACGAATGTGGTTCAAATTCTCTTTGCTCCTGCACTCTGGTGGAGGAGGGGAGAAACCAATAATTAATGTGATGCTTGCCATTTCCTTAATCTGAAAAATGTGGATTGAGGAGTACCTAAGATGTTATGAAACCTTTGCTAAAAGAAATACTGATGGATTAATTTTACAAAGAGTGTTATTTTGTAAATAAGCTTTTTGCATATCCTAAGTTCAATAGAAATGTAAATACATTTATCTTTAAATGTGGATTACATTTCTTTACATCTTTAAAAAAAAATCCCAAATGCATGAACAATTGCTGCCAATGCAGGAGGACATGTATGCAATGATGACATGAACTTGTATTGGCTAAAATAATAAAAAAGTCAAATCAGGAATGAAAGACAAGGGTGAAAATTAATAAATAAAAGGAGAGAGAAAAAGCATGACTAAATCTTTTACATCTAGAACTGTATTTAAAAGAAATTGTTATTGCTGATGCTGAAGTGAATCTTAACCTGAGACTAGTTTTGTGTCTATTTAAATTACATGATTAAATTATTGTACAGTTTTGTATTTTCTGTTGTTTTTGTTTATCATAATAATCCATCCATTTAGAAACTCACATCCAGTTGCAACATCAGCTTAATTCAGAAACTCATTCTTTCTGTGATAGTTTCTGACCAACTCAGGTAACAAATGGAGATCTCTTTTATTTGAAGTAAATGTATAGAATTAACAGGAGCCCAGCTAAATGAATTATTTCCTAGCAAACTGATTCTTCTCAGCCATTGAACAGGGATAAATACTGAAGGAGTGAGACTTTATTGTTCTTTGAACTGCACTGCTTTTTGTAATTAGAGACCAAGGATGCCAGAAAAAGACCAGGTCTGGACATGTAGGTTAAGGGTGTGGGTGGTATGTTGTCAGAAGTCCCTTGGCTGTTGAGTTTGCTCAGGTTAGAGATCACTTTGCAGTGAAGTGTTTTTGCCCGGAGGGTATGATACCATGTCCATGGTGCAGAGCAGTCCTCCTCCCATGGGCTAAGCTAGAACAACGTATGCTTGAGGAATATATTTTCTCAATGTGATCACTGTTATCATATAACTCTGTATTTAATTAGGTGGAGTAAGTAGGAGCTTTATTTTTACTCTTTAGACAGCATCTTATACATTTATACATTCATGTAAACTTGTGAAAAGGGACATAAATGTTTGTCACTACATAAATATAGGTTTATGTAGTACTACACATACGTAGTGAGTGAAAACCTATATTCTACTATTTTTAACAGCAACACTGTTAAATTTGCAAGAGATCTGCAACAGTGAAGATTTCCTAAAGATTTTAAAAATTCTAGTTGCCAGTGATGGAGATTGTATGATGCCTACAAGGGTGAATAAGAACGCTTCAGAAAGTAAATGAAAAATAATAAGATTAATTTTAACTTCTCACTAATAAAATCATAAGTTTTGTTAAATTCGCATTATGTAACTTAAATAGCTTTAATGATGTTTCAAAATTTTTTGTTTTGGAGGTAAGTTTCGCCAAAGAAAGTAAGAGTACTTTAACCCAGGATGAATATCCCTACTACTGTTCAGTATAATGTATGTAAGTCCCTTTAAATGAAATCTGTGAAATGGTAGGTGCTTAAGCTGCTACATGTCCTCTGTCAGAACCCTACCTCCTGTCCATTCTCCAATCCATTGAGATTTGACTTTTATATCCAAAGCTTTGATTTTCACATTATTTTAGTAATAGACATTTACCAAATGACTTTCTTCAAGAAGTAGTTGCACTGGTTATATGGACAAGCAATATTTTAGAACAACAATGTCCTCTGCACAGGATGACAAGAAAAGAAGGAGGGTTAGAGGTGAAAATAAAAGAAAAAAAAAAAAGAGAAAAAATAGATGGATTGATGGATTGGAATACCTGAGATGGAAGACAGAAGCACTTAAAATTAAACCTCACAATAATTATGAGTTGTAGCACCTTTTGGAACAATGACCAGCATGCTGCACAGTCGTTACACTGTTCTGTGTTGCCTGGAAACTGAAGTGAAATGGCCTCATTCATTTACAGCTTGCCCCAGCTCCCCTCCCTCTACCCCCCGGTTCATCAGACTAGAATATGCACTGAGAAGGCCACAACTTAGAAGGCAAACATTGGCAAACCCATTAACTGTGTATTTGTTCTGAAGTGTGATTAGTGCTACTACATTTCAGTACAACAACATAATACTGCAGAGAAAATGAGAGGAATTTTCAGTAATATAGGGCTATTTCGGTTCTGTTAATCAGCAGTGTGTTGTCAATGAAAAATAGAGCTAACTCCATCATTCCAAATGGCAATTTTTAATATCCTGTCTAAATAACTGATACATTTCATGGCTGGCAAACTTTGGTATATTATGCCGTTTGCTAAACCAGGAAGTATTGTGTGTCAAACTGTTACATATTTACAATATTTATGATTTAAAATATTTAGTAGAAAGACTGGAAGTAATAGTAATAATGAGAGATAAGAGGATCCTATAGAGTTTAATGAAAATTAGATATTTTTTTGTAAAATATCCTAAAAGAAAAAGAAAGGGAAAAAAATGCATTGGTAAAACAAAGGAAAAAAAGCTTGTGTTATTGATCAGGTTATTTGTCAAAGAAAAGCTCTTTCTGTTTAAACAGCTGTAGAATAGAAGCTAATGTTGTTTGATAATGCACAGTTTCCAAGTAAAGTTTTGGGTTTTTTAGTCAAAGCTTCTTTGGGATATTTTGTCTGGACAAAAAGATATTTTTCCTGCACATGATACTTTTCAGCCCAGTGAAGTCAGTAGAATATACTGTTGGTGTAAGGCATGCCTCTTAAAATAGTAAAAGCTTAATTTTATCATTTTTTGTACTTGATTAAACTTAATTCCCAGCGTTAAAAGTGAGTATTAGCATTTTTGTAGTTGTGCAAATCCTATAATACATTACTTCTTGGCATAAAGTGTATTGAGTAGCACCTATAAACCTGGTAACACAGCCATTTCATCAGCTTGTGACAGGCTTTGTGGTATCATACAGGTAGATAATGGACTTCATATAGCCCACTTTATAATTTATTTTGGAAAGAGCTCTATGTTTATTTGTGTAATGTTTCATACATAAGCTGATAAATGATTGAGAAGTAAGAGGAAGTTCCAGGCTTGCTTCAAGTAGAGACCAGTGTCCACTCTTAAAAAAAACAGAATTAAAAAAAAAAAAAGATAAAAAATAAAAAGTTTCCAGGTACAGATATTATTCATTCAAGATTTTGAAACTAACTCAATTACAAAATTGTAAAACTATTACTTACATCTATCTTTAAGATCAGCATTATTACTAAAATGTCAGGTGGTAGCAAAAATGATGCTGGATTTTTAAAAGAGATGTTTATGGAGAGAGAAGGGGACAGTCTGGAGAACTGTAAGCAAGCATGTCTGATTTCTGCACTGGATGAACTACAGAAACTTCTAGAAAGAAACTAAAAGTTTTAGAACATATAATAAAATAGAAGAAAAACTGATTAGAGTTTTTTGTTGTGCTTTTTGGGGTTTATGGTTTGGGGTTTCGTTTGCTGTTTTGTCTCTGTGTGGCTTTCTTTATGATGTTTTGTTCTTTTTTTAAGGAGTCAGCAGACTCCTTAAGATGATTCAGTTCTTTTCATATATATGGAATTAAAAATAATGTTTATAATGTACTTTGTTAACAGTTCCTAAAGAGACAAAGCAGTCATGCAATACTGATTCACTGGGAAGCAACATGTTGAAGAAAATTCATTCTCAATAAATAAATATGTATACATAAGGGAAAACCCTAAATTTAGCTATGCATAGGTAACAATGGATCCCATATAACAACCCTGAGGACAGGGTTCTAGCAATCATTTGGGCTAGTTCTTTGAAAATATCATCTTGGTGCTAAGGAGGGTTCAAAAATTTACTCAGATTGTTAAGAAACAGATTAGAAAAGAAATAGTAAGGACAGCAAGGAGTGATGGGATAGACTAGGATGCTACAGTTTGGAAAAGAATTTGCATTTACAAGAGAGAAAATGTATACAGGTGTGAATTGCAGAGGATATATGAATAAGGAAAATTCACTTGCTATTTCTCATATAAGAAGAAGATCACTTAGTGAAGTGATCAGGCAGCAGGTTTCAAACAAAGTATTTTTTCACTGAACACAGTAAAGTCGCTTATGTGGATGCCAAAGTATACATGAATTCAAAATATGATTAAGCAAAATCTTAGGATAAAAGTCTATTGAGATCTATTCAACACAATGATGATGTGAATTCAACCATTAATTCAGCTTGCTGTGTTTTGACAGGAAATATTTCAAGAAAGACCATTCTACAACTGAAGTATTATTTTCACTTTTTCTGTGAGCATCTTAGTGGCCTCTGTCAGAGAGTGAAAAATCCAGCTAGGTGAACTTTTGATCCAAACCAACAAGGTTGTATCTTTATGTATGTGTGGCTGGGGAGTTGTTTGTATGTCTGAATCCAACATGTGCAACCTGAAACAGAAAATAAATCCTTTCAGAACTGTTAGTAGGAATTCAAGGCTGTCATCTTTGACAGAAAGTATTCACCAGTGCTGAAATGTGGAAATTGACTGTTTCAGAGGCAAGAAACCCTTCCCTTCCTTGTAATCCGTTTTAGTAATTAGAAATAGTCCCTATTGAATACTTCACCTGGATTGGCTAAGTCATTTAGATATATATATGGAATATTAGTTATCACCTTGCTAGGCAGTGTTCCATCAGCCTCAAATTCTGTTGAATTAATACCATTGCTTGTCTCAAGAGAACAATAGTTAATTCTTCTTTCAAGGATTTTGAATTTGCTTTCAATGGACAACATATGCCTTAGAATCTTTTTTACTGACTAAACTGAAATGGAGGAAAAGAAAGGGTGTGCGTACTAACTTAGACCATAACAAAACTTTAACAAAAACATCAAACAACTTTATAAGGTTTGCTTTCATTTTTTTTCCTCTTTGGTAATTTGATTTATTTGATTTATTGCTTCTAGTTGGATTGACGTACAGTGGGAATGTGCATGTGTAAGTTTCTTTGTGTTTAAGCCCAAAAACTTAATAAAGATACAGGGTGGGGAAACTGTACAAGACTCCTAAGATGCTTGTAGAAGCTTCATAATATCTTGTTACTTAGTTGGTAAAACTAGCCTTTTTTTTTTTTTTTTTATATTGCACAAAATAAATGATAATGTCATGCTGTCCCTTGTGCCTAGGTTGAATTATTTTTTTTCCTTGCCATTAAATAATTGCAGAGTGGAAAATTTTCAAGAAATATTATAATTCTGTCACTGATTTTCAGGATGTGGGAGTATTGCCTTTGTTCAATGTCTGCTCATTATTCAGTAGTAGATTAAGAATGTTCAAGAAAGAATTACGTAGGGTGTGGATCACTGCTGTCTTTTTTTCTTCTTAAAAATGGTTTTCTTGTGAATAATGTAAAGTACACTGTTGTTTTCCACAATACTTTAGCTCAGCATGTGTGTGACATGCATCAGAAATATGTAAAGCAGAGGAGGCTTTTTTATTCTAAAGACCAGCAAGCAGGGGAACAGTGGCATGCTGTCAGGTAAAAATACTATTCCCAGAAATTTCAGAGAGCATTTATGCTGATTGGAGACCAGTAGAGACTTCCTCTGATCACTGTTGTTTTTTGCTTTAATACTTCTTTTATTGAAAAGGTATTTGTCACATGTTTTTTCTCTTGAAATGACATTTTGGGGTAGTGTTAGAACACAAGGTTCAGTCTACTTCAGAAGGCATAAAACAAAATTAAATTATTACTTTACAAGTCTTTCATATTCTGTATAATTTTTTAAGGAAAATGAAAGAATGAAAATTAATTAACTGATTTTTCTATCTGCTTTCACATGGAAAGATTTCAGGTGCTTTTGTGCTTGCATATATATGTACACCCCTTGTTAAATTATAAAATTTTCATCAATTATGTTGTACCTTCTCTGTTCATATTTTATGTATATTTCACATTTTATTTAGCAAATTAAGGCTTTTCACCTGACTGTCTAGATAGCTATATCAGAGTATGGGCTAAATATGTCAAGTAGAAGAAGTTAAAACAGATGTTGAAATGTATCCAGCTGAGTTATGGATTCACAGAACTGCAACTTTGTATGTATATAAGAAGCATATGTTCACTACAAGTCATTTTTAATGATGAGAATACAAAATGGCAGTTGCTGTTGCTTATCCTCATTAATCCATACTGATTAGGTGAACTAGGGTATTCTGGACTGAGGCATCCTGAAAACAGGGTTATACATTTTTTATTTCTTACTTATATATTAGCAGATCAGAATGTCTGAATTAACAATTGATTAAAAATTAACAGTTGGTCAGCTCATGTTATCATGAAGTAAATTACTATGTGAATTTGTAAAAAAAAGAGCATGGAGTTTTTTTGGGAAGGTTCTGGTTGGGTTTTTTTCCCCCTTAATCAGAAATATCACAGCAGTATGTTCCTTAGTAAAAGTGTGATTTTGCCAGGCAAGCCCAAGTACCATGGTGTGCACGAAAAATCACCACCCACCCTGTGTGCAGTGCCTTGTCTGATGTGAAAACTTACTCTTATTTCGCTAAAGAAAAAAGCTGTCTTGCATTGTTTCACATCTATTGCGTGGTAAAAATGAGAATGTGAGCAAAAAACAGAGTAATGAAGTTGTAAAAACTTGTTACCCCAGGGAGGCTTGTCTGTGTTCGAAGAGGCTTTTAGTAACCACGCTAGCCGCTCTCTAAAGGACGCCTATGGTAGGCGGAGGACTCTGTGGTAGTTTAACTTTGGTTGGACAGCAGGTGCCCACAAAACTACTCTATCACTCCCTTGCTCAGCAGGACAGGAAGGGGAGAAAAATATGGATAAAAAAACCAACCCCAAAATCGTGGTTCAAGATAAAGACAGTTTAATACAGTTAAAGCAAAAGGCCATGTGGAGAAGCAAGGCAGAACCAGAACATTATTCTCCCCTTCCCATCAGTAAGCAATGTCTGGTCACTTCTCAGGTAGCAGGTGTTCAGTATACATAGTGCTTGCTCCGGAAGACAGATGTTGCAAAACTCAAATGCCTCCTGATTTTCTCCCCTTATCTCTCAGCTTAATGCTAAGGAGACATCATACGGTATGGAATGCCCTATTGGTTAGTTTGGGTCAGCTGTCCTGACTCCATTCTCTCACATGATCTTACCTACTCCTAGCCTACTGCTGAGGGGGAGAGAAATGTTGGGGAGGCAGCCTTGATGTGTGCCAGAACTGATCAGCAGGAGCCAAAACACTGTTGTGTTATCAACACGTTGCTGGCCGCCAATGCACAGCACTATGAGGGCTGCTATGGGGAGAAAATTAACTTAATCTCAGCCAGACCTAATACGGACTCTATCAGGGCATGTAGTGACAAGACAAGGGATAATGGGTTTAAACTAAAAGAGAGTAGATTTGGATTATATATGTGGAAAAAAAAAATTCTTCCCTGTGATGGTGGTGAGGCCCTGGCACAGGCCACCCAGAGAAGCTGTGGCTGCCCAGTCCCTGGAAGTGTTCAAGGCCAGGTTGGATGGGGCTTTGGGCATCCTGGGACAGTGGAAGGTGTTCCTTCCCATGCCAGGGGCTCAGAAGTAGATGTTCTTTGAGGTCCCTTCCAACATTCTGTGATTTCACTGCGCTGCCATCCAGAGAGACCTTGACAGGCTGGAGAGCTGGGCTGGGAGAAACCAGATGAGGTTCAACAAGAGCAAGTGTAAAGTCTTGCACCTGGGGAGGAACAACCGACTGTATCAGTACAGGCTGGGGGATGACCTGCTGGAAAGGAGCTCTGTGGAGAAGGACCTGGGGGTCCTGGTTGATGACAGGTTGGCTATGAGCCAGCAGTGCGCACTGGTGGCGAAGAGAGCCAATGGGATCCTGGGATGCATCAGGAAGAGTATGTCCAGCAGGTCGAAGGAAGTGATCCTCCCCCTCTACTCTGCGTTGGTCAGGCCCCACCTGGAGTACTGTGTCCAGTTCTGGGCTCCATGGTATAAAAAAGACAGGGATCTCCTGGAGAGAGTCCAGAGAAGGGCCACGAAGATGATTAAGGGCCTGGAACATCTCCCATATGAGGAAAGGCTGAGTAAGCTGGGTCTGTTCAGCCTGGAGAAAAGAAGGCTTAGGGGAGACCTAATTAGTGTTTATAAATATCTTAGACTTGGGACGCAGGGGGATTTGGCCAGCCCCTTTTCAGTGGTCTGTGGGGACAGGACTAGGGGCAATGGCTGTAAGCTGGAGCATAGGAAGTTCCGCACCAACATGCGGAAGAACTTTTTCACAGTGAGGGTGACGGAGCCCTGGGACAGGCTGCCCAGGGAGGTGGTTGAGTCTCCTTCTCTGGAGATATTCAAGTCTCGTCTGGATGCCTATCTGTGTAATATGAGATAGGGAGCCTGCTTTGGCAGGGGGGTTGGACCCGATGATCTCTTGAGGTCCCTTCCAACCCCTAAGATTCTGTGATTCTGTGATTCTGTGATTCTGTGATTCTGATTTGCTGGCCGGAGCCCCATCAAACCTAGATCTTTGAAGTATAGATTCTTGCATGCAAATACTTTGACTTATCACATCCTAGACCTTAGCCTAGGGTTCTGTGGTTGTGAAGAGAAGCTCAGAGCAAAGCTGAATTTGTTATTTGGTTTACCACTCCAGTAAAAATTAGACCACAGTATGAGGGTTCACAAAACTTATCTTGAAAAAATTTACAACAGTCAACTGAATCTGGCATTTCAAGGAGATCAGACATTTTTCTGCATATACATACATTCTCTACAAATTGCTTTGGGGATATAAAAGATAAGATTGGTGACTTTAGGGATGTTTTAAAAGAGTTAATCCATAAAGGAGGTCAGGTAGTGAATTGTTTTGGTTTTGGTGGTGGTAGTAGTAATACAACGCATTAGGGATAGTAATACAGTGTATTGCTACAAATAGCACAATGACTTAATAAAAGTAATAAAACAGAAATCATTGCCAGTTGCACTTTCATAATCAACAGAAAGAAGGAGGTAAGTAAGCTCAGCTTTTGGGTTGAGCCCAGTTATCTAAGTTATCCAGTTATCTAAGCTTGCCTGTGAGGTCCTACCTCCCCAAAGCCGGTTAGCCTATGAAGCAGTCTCACATGTCTTTTGTTGACCGCTGGCAAAAAGGGAAAGAAAATACTATATAGAGGTAATTCTAATTTTGCTGAGCAACGGTACTCCAGCACTCTGTTATAAAAAGTGAGTCATGAAACAATGCAGAATATAATTACAGCTTTTAAAGGAAGTTTAACTGCGACTTGGCTTTCTTCGTATAAAGTAATTAGTGTCTATTATTAGCAGAACAAAGACTTGAAACAAATCTATTATTGTATATATATTTTAGTCCATTATTGTGATTAAAGTAACCATTCTACTATAATATTGGATGAAAGATAACATGCTTTGCTAATTTATAATATTCATTTAAGTGCATATTGTCTTGAGTTGCACTTAAATGTAGTATCATACAGAAATGCTAAAACTGAAATAGGGCAACTTCCTTTTGGTCTAGACATTAATTTATGGAAGAATCTGAGGCAGAACATCTATATGTAGCAAAAATACCATAAGGCATGGAACCATACTATGAACTTTCTTTGTCCCACTCTCCCTTGTTCTTTTGATGTTACAGGACTCATGTTTTGAGACACTTATACATAAGCATGTTAATAAGATATGTAAGTAAAGCGCTTTTTGAAAAACTTGCAAAATTTTATCTGTGAATTCTTTTTGATTAAAATGTCCATGGTGGTTTTATATTTCATAGTTGTAAAGGTACGAGTGAGAAAATAGCACTTTTTGTATGTAACTGACAGATTGTACTTGTTTGTTCCTGAGGATGGGAATAATATCATTACAAAGAAAGAAAAGACTTGTGGAAGTGATTGATCATGTTATCTACCCTTGTCAAATTTGACACTATTTTTCATCTGTTATACAAATGCCAGAAGGGTCACAACACTATTATAGAAATGCCAAAAGGGCCACAGGACAATTATGTTCTGGAAAAAATGAATTTATTGAAGAAGAAGGTATACAAAATACACAGTTAATGTGTAGACAAGACTGCAGGACATAAATAAGGGAAAAATAATCAGTGTCTCCTAAAAACCAATCATTTAAAAACCAAATATATGGTTTATAACCCTTTCATGTGTCTGATTTTAAAATAAATGAAGAATGTTTTTTGAGTCATTTATTTAAAACTAATGTTAAAAATTTATCCCAAAAATGAGAAGGATAAGAAGTCTTGTGAAAAAAATATTTATCTAGTCTATTCTCACAAGGAAGATGAATTATTCCCTATTAAGTGGAAATTAGACTTATTCAGTCTGGTTTTATACAGAATCACAGAGTTGCAGAGACTGGATGGGATCTATACAGGTCTTGAAACAGGACCTCCTAGAGCAGGTTGTCCAGAACCACAACCAGAGGGCTTCTTAATGTGTGCAGACATGGAGACTCCACAGCCTCTCTGGGCAATGTGTGCCTGTGCTCACCCTCACAATAAAACAAGTGTTTCCCGGTGTCCAGAGTGAATGTTTTGTGTTTCAATTTGTGCCCATTGCCTCTGGTACTGTTGCTGGTTACCACTGGAAGGAGCCTGCCTCCATCTTCTTTAAAACCTGCCTCCAGATATTTGTACAAATTTATAAGATACCCCAGAGCCTTCACTTGTCTTCTCTAGGCAAAACTGTCCCAGGTCTACCAGTCTTTCCTGATACAAAGGATGGTCCAGGCTCTTGATCATGTCAACAGTCCTATACTGGATGGTGTGCAATATTTCCACACCTCTGTTGTACTGGACACAAAGGTGTGGCCTCATCAGTTCTGACCAGAGGGAAAGAATCACCTCTGACAACCTGGTGGCAACCATCCTGCTAATGCAGCCCAAAGACCATGAACCTGCCAATTTCTGTCCACCAGGACCTCCAGGGTCTTCTCTGGAAATCTGCTTTACAGCTGGATGCCCCACAGCATGTACCGCTGCCTGGGGTTGTTCTTCCCCAGATACAGGACTTTGCTCTTCTTCTTGTTGAACTGCATGAGGTTCCTGTTGGCCCATTTCTCCAGCCTGTTGAGGTTTCTTTGGATGGCAGCATGACCAGTTAGCCACTCCATCCAGTTTTGTGTCATCAACAAACTTGCTGAAGGTATACTATGCCCCATCATTCAGATCATGAAGCAATGAACAGGATTGGATCCTGTGTTGATCCCTGGAGTATACTGCTAGTTACTGGCCTCCAACTAGATTTTGCACCACTGATCATAAGTCTCTGGACTCAGCTGTTCAGCCAGTTTTCTATCCACCTCACTGTTTATTCACTCAGACCATGCCTCATCTGATTCCTTGTGAGGATCTTATGGTTGACAGTGTCAGAAGCCTTTCTGAAGTGGAAGTAGACAATATCCACTGCTCTCTGCTCATCTACCAGCCAGTCAGTTCATTGTTAGAGAGTTACAAGATTGGCTTACATGTCTTGAAAGGTTGAATTTCTGTGGCTGCTTCTGGGAAACTGGTTTTAACAATCTAATAGAAAACAGACATAACTATTGTATCTGCAGTTATGGAATAGTATTGAAATTAAGGAAATCTAAATTCTGTATTGAATCTTTGTTAGACCTCTTAGAAGGGAATCCTCTCTGGCTCATTTGACTGCATAGTGCAAAGTAATTGGAGGGATGATGATTATTTTTCATTACATGGTGGATGTCAAACATGAATAATAATAAAAGTAATAATAATAATAAATTAGTTCAGCAGGTGGGGGTTTTGCCCCGCCCCCCCAAGGCACAAAATTTGGGGATGAAAATGTCATCAGTGTCAGAGGGTGCAGTTTGAGAAGTGCCTGTGAGTTCTCTCTTCTGTTCCAAATAACATATCTTCTGTGATAGAATACAATGTAGTTTGGAATTTCTGTTGCTTTTGAAAATACAAAATGGTGGATACTGTTGCCTCTTGTTCCAGTAGAAGAATAAAATAGCAACAGAAAGCTTTGTGTTAGAATGCTTACAAATTTAAATGCTCGGCATCAGTCTGAACACACAAGATTTATGCTTAAATAGGAAAAAAACCCCAAAATTAACCAAAGCCAACTATGCCTTTAGAATCAACAACATTCAGCAACAATTCCCTTCTAATTTGCTTCAGGTAGTTGCTTAGGGGACAGTGAGAGACACAGCAGCCTGCCTGCACATGAGGTTCTAATGGTTAACAGGGGATGTGTAATACATGTGTGACAGCAAGGTCATGTTTGTGGCAGGAAACAGTTTCTCAGCTTCGATTTATTCTACAGCAAATTCAGTACATAGGCAGTCCACCTGGGGCTAGTATGAAGCACTTTTTTTTTTTTTTTTTTTTTAAATAAGGGTAAAAATAAATAAATAAATAGATAATCTCTCTAAAGCACTTGATGAAGTAATTTGAGAGGAAATAACTCCTTGGACATACAATTTTCCAGCTCAGTATTGGCATTATATAGCATATTTTCTATTTTTAATAATTCATAAGACAGCAAACAGTCTATGTTTAGAGAACTAGAATGATTCCTTTGTATAGACTAAACTCATAATTCTTATTTTGTTGCATAATGTCTGGTACATTGCACAGTTAGGTTGTCAATTTGTTGGCACACGTTTACATTCACGTCTCCTGATCTTGTAAACCTCGCTATACTTAGTAAAGATCTGTTATTCTTTTTTTAAGCTTTAATTACAACTTTTTCTGAGCTAAAATATGTCTTAAAAAAAAAAAAACAAACCCGCACCTTGCACAGGCTGGCATAGAAAATGTGCAGACTGTGAGGGGCCATGAGAGCACCTCTCCTATGAAGACAGGCTTAGAGAGGTGGCCTTGTTCAGCCTGGAGAAGCCTCTGGAGAAACATTATAGCAACCTTCCAGTACTTGAAGGGCCTACAGGAAAGATGGAGAGGGACTGTTTACAAGGTATGGAGTAATAGGACAAGGGGTAATGCATTTAAACTAAAAGAGGCCAGCCTTGGAGAGATGCAAGGAAAAAATCTTCAGTATGAAGATGGTGAAGCCTTGGAATAGGCTGCCCAAAGATGCTGTGGCAGCCCCCTCCCTAGCAGTGTTCAGGATGATGTTGGATGGGGCTTTGGGCACCCTGGGCTAGTGGAGTATGTCTCTTCCTATGGCAGGGCAGTTGGAACTAGATGGTCTTTGAGGTCCCTTCCAACCCAACCCAACCCAACCCAACCCAACCCAACCCATTCTGTGATTCATTTGGCTAAGCTAGTTTCATTTCTGACAATCTTTGTAGAGTTCTAAAGCTCCAAATTATTTTTTCTTTATTGTTAATGTTGTTTTCTAACAGTAAAAATGCAAACATCCAGAATTTTTTGAGGCATAGAAAATTTAACATCGATGTTTAAGGGGAAAAACTAGAGGAGACACAAAGAAAACCACACTTGATTGGGTAACAACCTAGAGCACAACACTTGGGCTGGTATGAAAGGATGATAATTTACTGTTTCCTATTCTGTCAGTCATGAGGAAAGTTTACTTGCAGCTTTGAATTGTTAATCATTTTAAATGCTTAGCTAACTCTATGCTATATAACATAAAGTGGAAGAAGCACTCTTAACCTCATAAACTTGCATTTAAAAGATCATTGAAAAGATTAAAACTGTCTTAGAAACACATAGCATTCTTAAGTGTACTTGCTGCTCTGTTCTCTAGAATGATTAAAATAGGAGACCTTCAGCTAGGAAATAAATTTTCTTGGCAAAGTTATGTAATTAGAACAGCCTTTACTTACTGAGACATCCTTGTAAGCTATTTCAGTTGCAATAAATTGAATTTAACAATCATCTATACCCAAGAAATAATCCTGGAACTATATAGAATTAAAAATTGCAGTTGTTTTGTGCTTAAGTTAGCAACAGTAATATGTCAGTAGTACTAAGCATGGGAGAACTGTCAAGTAGATATGTGATTTCATATTCATGTAGACTTCTGTGTAGGGCCTATTAGATTATCATTTATCGAGACTGACAAGCACCTGATTTTTTGCGGACTAGGATGGAGGACAAATTATCGTGTCTTGTTCTTTTTTCCTCTTTTTTGGTGTAAAAAATTTCTTTTATTGTCTGTGAATGTATTCAGTAATCAGTACTGAGCACTTCATGGAAGTTGAATGTAGGCTACCTTTTAGACATCAGGCAGGACAGTGAAAAATGTTGAGGTGAGACAATTGATCTCCATGAGCAAATAGATTGTCTCCAGGTTTCTGCAGTTATGTTCCCTGTGATGTGGATGGAAGTTTCCACTCCTATACGCAGCAGGCACAGCACACCTGTCATTCTGCTAAGACTTACACATGGGGCTTAATATGTTAGAATATTTGGAAGAAGTTGGTAAGATCAGTCTTTCCAGGAATTTTTAAATGCTATGCTCTTTTTTTCTGTAACAGCATGTAATATGTATGTAACCTCCATTTAATTATTCTTTAATTTGATGGAAATAATTTTCAAAAACTAATATGAAGAGATCAAAAATTCATCTAAGTTAAATAGACTGTCAATGCGATTTTTCTTTCATCGGGAATAATATAAGTTGTTCATGTGTTTAGAAAAATTAAGGCATTTGTGACAATTTTTAATATTATTCCCTCCCCCCCCCGCAATGTATAATATCTGGAGCAAGGCTATTTTGAAGGCAACTGCAACTCTTGCAGATTCCATTTTTTATCTTAAAAGATTTTGTTTGGAAGGATTTTTCAATGGGTAACAGTTTTTCAGTAGCTGAAATAGAAAATTCTAAATTACCATGCATTTTCCAAGCCTTTCTAAACCTGAATTACTGTCAGCCTTGAGAAAATATCTTCAATACCATTCAAATTCAAGTGTGTGCTATAACAATCAAGACAATTTAAAAAGAGTCTGTGTGGGCCAGGACCGTGTACTATTTTGGATGGTCCAAGATACGTCTGCTGTTCTAAGTTTGAGTCTGGGATTATATATTTACTTTGTCAAAAGTCACCTTTGATGCTTTTCTGGCCGTTGTTTTGGCTCCAAATCACAACTGCAATGAGGAGAGTCAGTAAGGCAAAGACGTTTTTTCTAAAAATATACACACATCTTTCCAGCTTTGTCATGCACATCATGCACAGACGGGCATGTTTGCTTGAACTACAAAATTCCTAGGTTGGCAAAAGTGCAGCATTTGTGTTACAGAGCCTAGATAAGGAAAAAGCAAAGTCAATTACTACTGTAACCAGGTTACTGGACACAGCATTACAATACCCAGTGCAGCAGCTTCACAGGTAATTTGTAAGTATATAATATAGCCCAGCTCGATGTATGCCCTGACACTGTTTCGCTTTGGGGATGTAGCTCATAACCAATAAAAAGTGATGTGAAACAAATGAAACATTCTTACTGTTTGCCAGTGTCAGACCTTTTGTATCAAGTCTCATTCTTATCTCTAGTTTGAACAGAAACTGAAACCTTTCCCTAGTTAACAAATGCTCAGGAGGCTTTGTTGCTTTGGAGCAATAACTGATTTCATTATAGCCTGCAGTCACATAGGTATGGAAACATTTGCATGCAGCAACACAGAATAGTTTAGAACTATTCCCTGAGCAGGAACCAACCCTATGCAGTAATGCCAGGACTTAGGTGTACAGCTTGATTTGGGAGTTTGGTGGTTGTTTTGGTTGTTGATTTGTTGGGGATTTTATTTTTTTTTTATTCTGTGCATATGCATATAGTATTCTAGAGATTGTTTTACACAATCACAGAATACAATTGTATTGTACTGACCTCTGTCTAAGCACAAGGAAGAAATTCACACCTTAGAAATTCCTACCAGTTATGAAATCTCTCTTTTTAATTCTTAACTCCCCTCTGAAAGAACTGAAAAAAAAAAAGTGAATGCCTCATAATTTAATAGTATGAAATGACTTTAAAGGGCAAGATTAATCATGTTTATCCACTCTCCATTATATGTCACATGACTAGGTATTTTAATTGTTTTAATGTGTTTAGGAATATGTTACTTTTTTTCTTCTTACAGCTGTTATTATTTTGTTACTTACTTTTGTAGTCAATACCTTGTGCTTTTAAAATATATATTTGTGCTGTAACTGATTTTTAAAATTTGAATGTTGGGTAGATAGAAATACTGCAACTTTTAGAGCTTAGAAGTGGTGATTTTCCAGAGTTAAGAAGGGCAAATGCAAAAAAAGCTGATATGAGAATCCTTTCAAAGTATCTGTGACTATATTTGGCCCATGGTGGGTAAATTTTAAACTCAGGAATATGTTTTGATCGGAACCATTTGAACCTTTTGTGATTCTCTGACCCCTTTTGGGATGCTAAAATGTACATATGTGTTTGTATAGGTACTTAAAAGGGTTTTTTTGTTTGTTTGTTTGTTTCTGTTTGTTTTGTAGGTAAGTACCATTTATGAAGAAGTACATAGTTTGGTGAGTGTTTGCATTGTGCCATTCTATGAAGTCATATGTCCAGTGAGTACACACAAAATCTTTTAATGTCATGAATTTTTTAACTTATCATGAATCGCTGTTATCTGTAATGAAATCTTTCTGTTGTGTTCTCTGGATTTTGGATGAGATCTGTAGGAATCCATTTAAAAGTGTACTCTTGTCCTCTTTTCTGTGCTTTATATCAGTGTAAACCTGGGCAATAATTATGGAACTAAATGGAACTTTTGAGTGTGTACAGCTGATTTACTTGCAGTGTTTTCAACCAATTGTAATATACATTGCTCTCACTTTACTGCAAATCTGAAGTCAGATAAGTACCTTAAATGCTGTCATTTAAAAAAAAAATGTAAAAAAACCTGCAGACCTGCATCAAGATTTATAGCAAAAAATCAATACATTTACAATGAGGTTATGTGGTTTTTCCTCCAGAGACCTTGAAGCTTGTATAGAAAGATTTTTAAGGAATGCACCTATCACAGAACACTATCTATTTACCCAGTGTAAATATATGTTTATGTGGTGTTTAGTGGAAAAATAGGACATTCAGGATTGGCTGAAAATTGCAGAAACCAATATTCTGACTTTTAGTGATGCATTGTAACAAATTATAACAAGGGCTTGTTTACAAAGAAAATAGAGTGATACTGTGTGATGTTCAAAAGTACTGATGTCTAATTTGCAAGATTAAATTATACATTTGAATTAACAGAAGCTATAAATAATTGCAATATTCCTGGATGGTTGGAAATTGTTAAATAGATGTATTTTTGTCATTTATATGAGTATTTGTCATCTAAAGCATAAATCTAATTATATCTTTAAATACATTTTGACCTAAATTCTACACAGAAATTTTGTATAATGATTAAATTTCTGTGGTCTTTATTAACTGCAATACCTGCAGACCTGAGGGAAAGCTGAAATACTTACCATACCACTAAGCAAGACCTTTTACATTTCAGTAATTATGATGAATAATTTTATATGTAGATACATGGGCTGCTTAAACATTCATACAAAGCAATAGTGTATTTAAGATGTTACATTTCTGCCTCATACTCAGAAATAGAAAATTCAGAAAATTTGCTGGGGACAAGACTGAAAAATCACAATTTTCATCTCTTTTTACAACTGATACATGTCTGACCATGCACATCCTCCCTTAGGAGGCAGCAACACATTCAGAGACCCACAGACATGCATTAACTGTACAGTTATGTTTGTATATGTTGAAAAACTGAGGTTGGCACTACTGTTCTTCTGTAGACCAAGCTGATATTTTGTTCATTTGTTTGGAAGTTGCAGTGGGTTTTTTTTTGGGGGGGGGGGGGGGGAGGGAAGGGGTTGTTGTTCCTTTTCCTGTTTTGTTTTATTACGCTCCCTGCATTCACTCTGGGCAAGATTCCTGGACTACTTCTGCAGAGTGGGTTCCATGTTAGAAATTCATACACACAGACATAAAATGAATTGCTAAATAGTACAAATGTTGCTTTATGCAGTGTTGACAAGTTAGTATAGTAAAAGCTGCAAAAGACACACAATATAGAAAGGCATTTGTACGCTGAGGTATTAAGTTCAATATTAAGGACAATCTTGCAGAAATATGAGTACAAATTCTATATCCCAGAAATTAATTCACAGTCTAGGACACTGGGAGAGAAATAATAAACTCCAGGGAAAAAAAAAAAAAAAATCCCAAAAAACCAAACAACCACAACTTTTTGCGAAAGATTACAGACTACTGTTGTCTGAGCTCAGGTATTTTAATATCTAAATACAGTGTTTATATACAAGCTTTCATATTATTCTTTATGTCGTGAGCAGTTTATTACAGAAGCCTGAACTTTCTTGGTGTAGCATCCATATTGGAGTAGGGAGAGTACATAAATAGTAAGTGTATTTTTTTCTGTTTTTCACAAAAAACCTCTGCCAAATGCATGCTACAGTTTATTATTTCTTGAGCATGCCAGCATTTAAGATCTTAAGATAAAATATGAGGGACATTTAATGTGTGAAATTAAAAAGCCGTGCATTTAAAATGCAGCTGGATAAAGATCCAAGAAATCCAGAATATTAATTCTTGTTTGTTTTATAATTTCTGATATTTTTAGCAGAAGAAACAGTTAATCTTGACGTTTCAGTAGCATACAGCTGCCACAAGTATAGAGGTGAACAAATAATATTCAGTCCTGAGTAGGCAAGATAGAGCTGTGATTTTCTGTCTTGTCACTAGATGTCATTATTCTTCACAAGAATATAGCTGGTAGACATTTCAATAGATGCACAAGATTTCAGTGAGTATTTGAAACATAATTAGGTGACAGAAGTTGTACAGAAGAGAGAGGTCTTTTCTTTAAAGAAAATGAGACGTTTTATTGGTTGTGATTTACTGCCTTTTTGTGTTAAATTCTGCACCCAGACAACTGGAATGAAGGCTGCCTGCTCACCTTGCTCTAGCTACTCCACACTGAGTAGGTAAATCTCTGTGGAGAAAGGGGAATTTCTGCCATTGCAGAGACCAGCTAAGGTTGAGTGGGACAAGGGAGAGGCTGTGAGACAAAAAGTCAGGGACCCCACAGCATCAGGAGTGTGAGAGACAAATTCTGAATCAAGGAAGAAGTGGGATGTGTGGCCACACCAGAGCAATAGGAGAAAAAAAGGTGATTTCATAGAAACATGACTGGGGATGATCATTGCCAGAAGCTCAAGGAATTTGTTGTTGGTCTGATGATGAATGCTAAGGGATGAACCCACCCTGTAGGGTGGGTCAGCAATATTGATGAGAAGTCACATTTACTGATTAAAGGTCATCCTGTGCCTATCTCACATTGCAAGCAGAACTCTCTCAAAACCATGCTTGAGTTGGTCTCATCATCAAGCTATGCTACGTGACTCCATTCTCATGAGGATGTGCAAAGGGTACTGACTTCAAGTATTCCCAAGACACTTGTTACAGTTAAGCTTTCCTGTTTTCTAATTGACAGTCTTAGTCTTTTTGTCTTGAAATGTATAGTTAAAAGTTATAAATAGTTTCCAGGTTAATGTTGCACGTTGTCTTGCTGCTTGGTGTGTGGCAAATTCATTAGGAAATAAGTTGGTTCTGAAAGACAAATATTGTTTGCTGACCATTACTATAAAAAGGGAACTATTTGTTTTTTCAAAGCCATCATTCATGTAAACAATCTGGTATATATTCTATTGTTTCCTGAAAAAGGACAATTCAATCATATATAAAAAAAGCTAGCTTTTGCCATGTTTAAAGCTCTATTTTCCCTTTCTTATATGAGATCCAGTATATTCATTCCTATTCCTTCACTAGTTAAACTTCATGAAGCTCTTCTGAAAATCAGATAGTTAATGCATATGTACGTAAAGGTACACAAGGGCCAAGTGATATGCTAAGATCTCATATATAAAATTGCTAATAAAGATTTATATGCTATAACACTAGTTTAATCTTCTAAATTTTGTGGGTAAAAATCTGTGTCTTTTAAAATTATTTCATAGTAGGTAGATGCAATTGGGATCTCAGAAAATGATCTCAATATGAACATTAATTAAAAGTAATGCAAGTGCTTACAATGCAAAATTTGTTACTTTCCATTTTCTTTCTATAAGGCATCCTTTCTGAATAGACTTCAAGAAAAAATGTGTGCAACAGGATGCCATGCTGTTTACATTAAATTAGTTGTATAGCAGCAATTGTAGCATTTTGCAGCCATGTTGTCCAGTCCTTTGGAGAAATCCATCTGTACAGAATGTACTGCATGTTTAAAAATCTTAGTATTTTGTGTGTGTTACTGTGTTTTATATCTATTTACAAAATATAACTTGCACTTATAAAAGGTTTTTTGTCTTGAACGTATATATTTTCTCTCTCTTTAAATGCCTGCACTGTTGCATTACATGATATAGAAATATATTTTTATTTTTGAAGTTTCAGTTCTTGCTATTGGATGCAATGTAGGCTATGAAATTTGAGGGGTTTGTAACTTGAAGAGAAAAGGAGTGTCAATTCTATCTTGGTAAAAAAAATAGAACAGGTAGAATTTCCCTTCCAAAACTGAAGTGAATTTTCATAGTAAAGCAGATTCACACTGTTGCAAATGAAAGGTTCAGGTCATAATTTATCCTTAATCTCTCGCAAAATTAATCAGTGCAATTATTTTACATAATGAGTTGAAAGAAAAACGGTGGGGTAGGAAATGTGAATTCTTAATGCTGGACTGTGTGGCCCAGGTCACAACTTTGACCTGACAAACAGCCTTCAGTTAATTCTGGTCCAGAGGACTCAAGTAGTGCCCAAGAGTAATGTTTTTGTCGCTATAATCAGTTATTCAGTGGACCAGAGAGACTGATACGAGATGCAGAGTTTCTTATGTCTGTTACTTGCCTTCTATTAATTGTTTTCTTTACTGAACCCATGAGTGCTTGAAACACTCCTTGGAATTAGCAAAGCTTTTTATAGTTGTGGGATGCAGGCCACCATCACTATTATGCTCTGGTGGTTGCCATCAGGATCTTTCAAACCTATCAATAAGAACAAAGTGGATTTGGAATATAGCCACAGCTTTCATTTTCTTTTCTTAAATTGCTGCCTTGGTTTTCGAAACTGGTTTTGGTTTTTTTAGTGTCCTTGATGAAATCTTCACTTACTGATGTCTTGAGCTGAATTTCATTCCGGCATGCATCATACCTCCTTATAGTTCCTGCTATAAATAGGAAATCTGGAGCTCTGCAGACTGACGAATGAAGTCAAAACTACCACTTTGTTGTCATATTAATGAGGAACATACCAGCATAGTTCTTATTATTTTCAGGCTGGCCTTGGAGGTTTGTCTTGTATCTGACATAGCTTAGCTAATTATAAGCTATAGTGCTTTAAGCTATGAAAGCCTGTGGCACTGAATGAACAAAAAGGGATTTAGATTTTTGGATATTATAAGCATGAAAATGCATTATCAGTAGGAACCTTTTTAATTCAGTGTTATTCTTTCCTCTTAGAATCAGTGGTTAGAAACAATGCATCTTTCAAAACAATTGGATTTGAATAAATGAAAAAGTGATGTTTATTCTTAATAACTATATTCATTAAACTTTAAATTAGGCAGTGAATCTATATTTTTGTAGGACAGACATTTAGTTACCTTTCAAGAAGAAAATTGAGAACACAATTGAGGCCAGAGTGTTGGCTGCTCCCTAAGCCTGCACGTACCTTGAAAGACAATTCCAAAACCTCATGTATTTTTGTTAGCAAATCCTTCCAACAACAGTGCTGTGATCTTGAGTGCCCTATTTGCATAATAACAATCAAACATGCAAATGTTTGGAGACAGTGAAAGGATCCTCTGTGTTTTGGAAGTGGATGGGGTAGACAGAGATGTTCCTGACTTTCACACGTCTCTGCATATATCATTCTCAGTAATCCAATACTGGATTCAATCAGTCAGCTCACTCAAGCAAGTTACCCAGCAGTGATGTACACTTCACTGGTGAGATGTACTAATATAAAAAAATATCTTGGATTTATTAGTTTGGGGACAATGCTGAAGCAGGTGATACTGGGAGCTAGCCCTGCAGAAATAAGGTAGCAGCAGACATTATCAGGTAGATGAGATGCAGTGAAGGAGCTTCTGGAGGAGCTATGATGAACCCAGCCCGTCTCTTTCAAGAACACTAGCATGTTTACAAAGCAAGATGGTGAAAAATTTGTGGAGGCACAATAGTGACATAGATTCAGGCATTGGGTGGAGGTCTTCAGGTGAATGTCACGGTACCAAGGGTTGGGGTGGGGAGGGAGGGCAAGAAGAAATGCTTGGTTTAGGGGAAGTGGGTAATAGAAGGAGGTGAGAGAGGCAACTTAAAATTATGCCAAAAAGCAAGACAACACTTTACATTATTATGACAACATTTATGTTGTTTCCAGGTGCCAACAGATGGTGTGCATCTATTGCTACTCAAATGAAAAAAAAATTCAAATCCTCATGTGATATAGGGAGCATGGAGTGAGACATCAAAGAAAGATCTGAAGTTTCCTACTGAAAAAGCTCAAGCAGATGTTTCCATTTTGATCTCAGAAAGAAAGAAAATACTAGCAGGAAACAGTGAATTTACAATGTTAACAGAGTGGCAATTCACTGAAGTAGGAGTGAGATAGGAATTCTGTCAATCCTGTGATTTCAAAGCACCTTCTTAGTTTCTTCTGAATGCCTTCTTGTGATGCGTACACTGAATAACTTGCCATACTGCCTATTTGAGAGACCCAGTACACAGATGTTGTTAGCAAAATATTTAATCAAATTTTCTACTAGATTTTGAGGCAAAATAACTTAAGTTTATGTTTTCATTTTAATTCTATGTGATATTAAATACTTTGGAAACAAAGCCTGAAGCTAAGCTGAAGGATTTTTCTGCAGGAGAAAATAACTAATTTTATTTATTTTATTCTCTCAAGACACCTCCTTTATGTTATTTAATTCCTTAGGAGCTTACTGGAAAGGCTAAGAATTAAGGAAGTTTAAGAAAAAATAGAAAAGAAAAAAGATTATGAAAGTGTATGGACACTTAGTAAACTGTAACCATTATTGTAGATTCCTACATGGTGAGGGCCATGTAGGTGGGGGCCATATACTCACTTCTTTTAGAAAAGACTGTTTAATTGGGTGTTAATTTTGGAGCTTGCTACTCTAGGTTATGATTATCAGGAAGGTATCATAATTTTATCTTGGAAGAAATAATGATAGTGCGTGCATTCATGAAGAGTATACAAATGAAAAGGTTTTGTAAAAGTCCCTTTACAGTCTTTTTGTAGTAAAATAATTAGTTTCTTTGTTTCTCTAGGTGGAACTTCCTAAATATAAATACTTCTCTCAAAGTGCTACAGTAATAGCATCAATTATTTCATAAGCATTGCTGTTAATTTCTTTGCATATAATACTGTGTATGTGATGTCAAAGAGGATGGTTGTCAGAAGTTTGACAAAATGTGATTCCCTAACACACACACTTACTGTAATTCTTGTTATTTTAAGGGAATGTAGATACTGAAATGTATTTTTACAGTTTTTCTCTACAGTTTTAGTCATACATCAGCCAGCAGAGGAGGACTGTTCTTTCTCTCTTCAGAATTCTTCCTAAAGTAACAGTCATTACATCAGTGGAGATTTAAAAAAAAAATAATCTTTTTATGAAATATTTTGTTGTACATGGAGAACTACTGATGGATTTAGTTTTTATTGGACTGTTTTGCCTCCAGGATGCTGAAGTATTACAAGTATTGTGCATGTCTAGTATAATGTCCAATGCTCTCAGCTGTGAGGAGAGAATAACAAGCCTGTCTGGAAAAGGGAAATGAGAAATATATATGCATCTCTATGGGCATCTAAGGAGGAGGGAAAAGAAAATTATTTGTGTTTTCACCGGGCAAATGTGGAGTCTTAGATGTCCAGATCTGGCTGAATAATGAGAATTGTCTTTTGGAGGGAAAATAGATTTTAATGTTGCCTTTGTATTGTGGAACAAATCTGAACTTTGAAAACATGAAGTCAGGTGACAATGAAGAGCTAGTCCTTTGTGCTTCCTGATATGCAAGTGCTTAAAAAGGTACTTGATTGTGCTCTGGGAAGCCCAGGTACAATTTCTTACTCTGCATGTGCCAGCATTGAGGCTTTCATGTGGGTTTCTCAAAACACAGCAGACTCTTTTAATAGTGGACAACTAAGCACTGGGTTCCCTGGAATGGCACCATGTCTCTGTAGGCTGACCCAACACTTCCCTGCAGTTTAACCCATCACAATCGGCAGGGCCAATTGTCATTTTCTAGGGAAAGAGGATAAAGCAAAATTACTTTATTTTATTTTATGCTCTTTATTGCTTGACGTGTTGTGGGTATTTTTTCTTGCCCTCTTCCTTCTGCTCTCATCACCCTAGGCTGGATTAGCATTTCAAGGATATAGAATTTACACAATTAGAACACTGTAGGTATTAAAATGAGGAAAAATCTGCAATTGGTGTCCTGCTGTTTCTTCCCACTGTCCAATTGAAAGTGCTGTGAATTTTCTAATTAATAGAAGAATGTGTGTAAAATCTACTTTGCGATAGCTTTCTTTTTTGTTGGCTTTATTTGTTTTACTTGTGATTTAGCCATGGTGCTATACAAAGAGTTAGAAACAAAATACATGTTTATAAGTTTCTAATACCTTCCAATATTTGCAATAAAACCCTGAGATTTTTTAAAATTCAGCAGTGTGACATCTTTCTGAATAGAGAAATTCCTCTTTCTGATTCATTCTGCTCAATTTTAGCTTAATTATACTGCTTAAAATACCATTTTCCTTCCGCTGATTGTATTTCCCAGAAAGGTTTGGCAGCCTACCAAAACAGCCAAGCACACAAACTTTCTAAAACTCAAGGTTTACCCCATCAACAATACAACAGCGGTAGACTTTACTGGGCACTAGATGTTACTGGGCACATCTGGAATCTGATGGGGCAGTTGTCATAACACATGTAGCCCTGGCAACCCAAGTTTTAGCAAGACAGTTTTCTCTAGGGATATTTAACCTTCCTAAGCAGTGCTCACACCTACCTCCCAGCTCCAGAGCATGGTCCCAGGAGAGACTACAGCTGTTTCCCACAGAAGTCCATCACCTCTGTATGGTACAGGGTCCACACACTACATACGGACATACTCCCAGTTGCTTCTCACATGTAAGATCTGAGACGTAAGCAAAGAACCATTGGAACTCTCTGTCAGCTCCCCCAGGGATCCTGGCTCCAGTGCATTGCAGCATTCCTGCTTCAGACTAAAGAAATTGCTTATCAGTTTCACACAATCTGTGAGTTAGGACCACCCAGCTCCCCTTGAGTTGCTGCCCTGCTTATCTTGGGGAAGAGAAGTCCAGTGTGCCACACCACTCTGCAGGGTTTGTGGAACCTAAATCATCCATTTTCAACATACCTTGGAAATGTTTTATCTCAGCTTGTGGAAATCTGTTGCAGTATAGTGTCTCCCTCTGTTCTGTGCCAGGGTGGGGGTTGAAAGAGAGAGAGGGAGAGAAGGTGCAGTGTTTTTTCTGAATCTGAAAGCCTGGCATCAAAGGGTTTAATCGGATAACTGCTTCAATAAGACACAAAAACAAGAGGAATATAGAAAGCAAGTAAATCTTCCATCCCTTAAGATTCTGGGTACCTGGTGTGGAGCCAGAACAGACTTCCCCACAGCACACTGCATAGAGCAGAACAGATCCTGCCCATGGAGAGAACCTCACCCTCTCATTCCTTTGAGATGCTGTACAATTTCCACACAAGAAAACAACTCTGTCCCCAAAGGATGTTCTCATGAGAACTCCTTGCTCTTCTGTTAGATAAAGGCAATGCTGCAGTGGTGTAATCATAGTACTGAAGTGAGGAGCTGCCCGCAGGCTCCTCTCTTGCCACTGAGCTGGCCGAGGCTGTCCTGAGGCCACGGGATCTTGGCAGCACAGCACTGTCCAGTACCTGCTCAGGGTAACTGTTGAGTGGGATCACTGCATGCTAAACTCGGCACAGTCTTTGGTCGGTGTCAATACCTTCTATTCCTTGATCCACATGCAGTTTAGTTTTCCCAAAGATACCTGGTAAGTTGTAGGTGATATGAATTATATATGGGTTTCTCAAGCTGTAAATATGAGGCCCAGTAGAGCAGGCATGACCTGTTAAAGACCCCAGATTCCTTCAATACAATGCCCTCTGCAAGGCCCCCAAGTGCACAGTAATCACGTCTGGGTGCATTGCGTAAGTTTAAAAACATTTCTACCACTTCACTATTCCAGGAAAGCCTTTGACACTAACAAAACCAATGCAACATAAAACTATTAATTATTAAAGTGGAAGAACTGGAAAATTAAACATGTCAACTTTATACCTGGGGTCTCATTCTTGCCCCGTATGCATGTGTTGTGATGCAGTTTGTAATTATTTCAACGTATTTTGTTTTTCTTTGAAACCTCTTTTGCTGGCATACAGGGTAGCACAGTTGAGGTTCACTGAAGAACAGCACCAGCTAAAACAGTTCTATAGCAAAAAGCAGCAGGAGGATAAAGACTGAAAAACATTAGAGAGACCATTTAATCTACACTGAACTGAAAATTATGTAACATGCTCAGAGCAAATTCATCGTGAGTTTATTTTTGCAAGTTATCTTTGTAAGCTAGTACTTTAAAAGACTATGCTGAAAATTCTTCTGGTTTATATTTCATTTTCTTGATATTTTAAATTGTCCCAATTTTGAATAGTCCACTACGTAAGGGGGGACTATTGCCTTAGCAGTACAATTTTATCTCCCTTTTTTTCTCATTAATTTTAGTCTAATTTTTTCTCTACTTACATTCTTAAGCATTTTGGGTATAATATTTCATTATTTTTAACACAGGAAAGAAAACATGCTCCTTTCTTTGCAAAACCAGTATTAAATTTATTTATTGGTATTATCAATGAAGACTTTACAGAAAATAATATATTTTGACTGTTACTTCTATTATGATAGCAAATAAAAGAATAATAACTGCCCACAGGCATAAGAAACATAATGTCCCTAAAACAAAAGGTTTAAAATACATTAATTTAAATACTATAATATTATTTTCTCTGTCACCTATGAAAAAAGACATTTTGAAATGTTGATGGGAAATATGAAGCAGTGTCATCAAAATGAGTAAAATGTGGTGAAACCTGTAGTTAAAAATATATTTTTAGCCTTCAGCAACTGAAGTATTTATTAAATACATTTAGTACTAGTGTTTCTAAATCTAAAGTTAGTATTGTTGAGACCCAAAGTATGTTTTAAATAGTTTTAAGAAATCAGCTTCTTCATGCAATAAAGTATTAAGCAAATCCCTGTTCCCTCTCCTTTGTTCAGTCTTAAAAGATGTCAGAGACAAAGATTTACTCATAGATTATTTTTACAATACACTTGCTAGGTACAGTTTTGGATTGAAAAATGGTGTCTTGGGGCCATTTGGTTCACAAAACAGTATTACTAGTGTAGCCAGATATTTCAAGTACATTTGTCCCCTCCCAAGTTTAGATCCAAACTGGACTGATTTAGGAAACAATGCTCAAAGAAATATATTTTTTAAACTAATTCCACTTTATATATCTGATGAAACTAATAGGCTTTTTCAAGCTGCAGCAATGTGATATTAACTTCCTGGTAGACTGATACAATGCCAAGAAAAACTGAAGTTGCAAGAAACACTTTATAGAAGATTATAATAGTATTTCAATGTCCCAGGAAATAAAAAAGAAATTAACAACTCCACCCCCACCCTCCCCCCCCAACCTGAAAACAGTAGTTTCATTACTATTTGATCCCCTGCTGAATTGGAAAAAGTTGAAGAAACAACTTTATTAGAAACATTTTTTTCCCACTTTTGTTCTTTTTTGCCTCTTCAGGTTATTTTTCGTTTCGAAGCTGTTGCAATTCCAGCTAAGCAGCAACAAAAGATGAAGAGCTTAGGAGGGCAAAACGTAAATATTTAAACCAGTTATATTTATTTAGAAAGAGTCTGTTCACAGTTTCTTGGAATCAGATGTGGAGTTATATTTCTATTGCCAAATTATATAATTGATATTTGATTATTATAATCTAATGACTGTGCAATAAATTTCAATTCAGCAGGAACTGAACTTTAGATTTTCTTGTAAGTATGAAACTAGTAGTTGCAACAGAGATAATAATTAATTAAAATCTGTATCTTGACTATGAAATGAATTCTCCTGAAAAAAAGTCTGGGTAAAATAGTTATCCAGAGAATATAATTTTGTAGTGGGTCATCGAGCATTGTAATGAGTATTACATTTTCCAAAAAGGAGGGTTTTGTATTACTTCCTAAAATGTTGGCAAATTCAAAATTAAATAGCTTGAACGATTATTATTTTTGAAAAATTAGTGCCAAAATCAGTTGTATCACAACTGCTTGAAGGAAGAATTCCCACACACATTCAGCTGAAAAAGACCTTGTTGGGTCCATAAGCTATCACGTATTATGTGTTATCTCGTTGAATTGACCCCCTCTGGTAAAGAAATACTTATGAAAGTAGTAACCGTTATTGGTGCTGATTAGTTTATTACTACCCTTCAGAAGCATTATGTTAAGGAAGAAGTTAATAAGTGACCAGAAGTTATATTGTCTCTAAAAAATCTGGAAGGTACTCAACAGTTCTGGAATAGACACATGCATTATACATAATATACGTGATATATAACTACAAAATAAAAATGTGTTAAAATGTACATTTAAACATAAAATATATTTTTACAAAATGGAGAGATGTATTATTGAGTTTGCACCTCACTGTTCATCTTAATTAAATCTGCTAGTTTATTTAAGTAGTATGAATAAGCAAATAAATACTAAAACTGTTTATTTTAGTAGAATAATCTTGTATTCTGCTTTTTAGATCCCCTGTGAAATCAGTGCTGAATATTATTGTTGGTAGTTTCTTCCCAGAATAATATGGCCAGCTGTGGCTGAACGCTGAGAACATTCCTTAAATTACAGACATATTGCTTATATAATAATGCTGCAGTTTGTAACTCCAAGAATAAAAAAATGTCTTGGTTCTGGATAGGTATAAAGAGTTCATGTTAAAAAGTCAGTGACATCCCTCCAAATTATAAATTTATAAGAAGGAAACTTTTCAGACTCATTAAATTATTGAATGAAAGATTTAAATTTTAACAAGTAGCATTATACATATCTGTATTTGAAGATAACGCCAGGTGATTTTTACTATGCTTTCAGTATCCGTCATGATGTGATCTAATCTCATGAAGTCTAATCTAGACTGCTAGATTAGGCTTCAAACAGTTTTCAGTTTCTTTTATAACTTTCTCATTTGTGTCTAGTTGTCATTTCTGTGAATTAGACTTTTGTTTGTGAAGAGAATAGTAGATTAATGGGTTTCTCCCATTCTATTTCATTGATATAATTTCATGGGTAGAGAATGCATAGTTGCTAAAATAATGTGAGTTGAGGAGCTTTTTTGCAGGGGGTTGTTCTAGGTTGCTTTTGGTTGTTTGGTTGTTTTTTTCCAAATAGTGTATATGTACTTTCAAAGCTTCGCAGAAGGTTAAAATGTAATCCTAATTCCTGGTCAAGCACATAAAAGCAGTATACTGAAAAGTTAACCTGACATAGATTGTTATTCTTCCTTCTTCGCAGCCTAAGGGGGTTGGGGGGTGGGAGGTGGGGGGAAAGTTTCTCTTCTTCAGATTGTTTCTGTCAGCAATGACATAGAAAAGCTGATTAGTTTTCCTGCTTTGCCATCTACTACTTTTCCTAACCATTTTAACAAAAAAATGAGAGGGGTTGCAAGGGACCTCTGGAGATCATCTAGTCTAACCAAAAAAAGACCCCAAACCCACCAAAATCTTCCAATGTGGAAGTCTGAAACGATAGAAAGAAGTCACTTGCTGTTGTTTGCATTATTTGCATGCCAGTTAAAATCCACACCCACCACTATTATTTTTTAAAATACCAATAGCATAGTAATTGTTTTCCTTAAATAACCACTCTAATAACATGAAATGCTCTAAAGTGTTGGGGTTTGTATTGCAGTTGCAGTTTCCAGTGAAATGTAGCTTTCAGAAACCTTGAATAAAAGGTATCATTATGAAATTTAAAATAGGTGAAATTTAATATTTTAACGCTATAAAATAGTATGAAAAGTTAAGAAACATATTATATGTCTACTGAACTATGTAATTACTTAAAACATAAGTAGGTACTGTGTTCCTTGATTAGTAAGAAGTGTGAACTTTAAAGGAGATGTAAAAAGCTTAAAAATGGAAATGCAAACCAGCATTTAAATCAATTATTGAAATAATTATTTCCACTTGCTAATTTAAATCATAATAAACTTGGGAGATTTAAATAATTTATTTAAATCTGTCCCACAAAATTAGACGAGCTAGCCTGCTGTGTCTGTTTGAAGAACCTTTATTGTAGGTTATCAAAACCTTCTACCCAATTTCCTGAGTGTGTTTTGGATCCAGAGCTTAGTCCATTTCAGAGCTTTCTGCTCATTTCCTCTATTTTGTGAAGACTTAAAAAGTTGTCCATCTACCTAGCAAAATCCAGCAGTTCCTGGGTGTGGTGCTTAACCATAAATTAAATTATGCAGAGTCACTCAAGTTGCTTGGGACTCGAAACCAAATGGCATATGTTGTCTTTGCACAGTACTTGGCTCCGAATTCCCTCTGGGCCCTATATGATGCTGCTGTGGCAGCAGGGTATTGTTTTCGGCATTTTTTAAATGTTTGTTCACTTGAAAGTGTTTCAAAAAACAAATAATCACATGGGCTGCAATGCAGCCCACTGCACTCTTGAGATATCTCCTGAGGTCATTTAGTGATGTTGGGGGATCGAAAACTCTAAGGTAGAGCTGCAGGGTTGTGTAGGTCAATGGATACCAAACTTGATGCAGTTTGGTCTGTGTCACCTTACGGGAGTCTTCCTTCTGAATTATGTACTTCAGGACCCTCTCCTGGTTTTGTCTTGGACAGAGATAGTTGGACTGGTCTGAAGAAAAGCCAGGGAGAGAACATGGCTCCAGCACCTGGCAGCTTCTGGGCTGGCTTTTTGGGGTTTTTTAATAGTGTGGACACAGCCTATGCTCAGGCTGGCAGTGGCTGGGATGGTAACACTGTTCAGTATTCCTCTTATATGTATTTTGGGGCTGCACAAACTGTGGAGCTGGACAACTTCATGATTTAAATCTTTTCATCTGAAGTTATCTGGTTCTTTCCTGGACTTTAGTGGCATTTTCAGAAATTAAATTTCAGAAACAGAACTGGTTACAGTTGCTGAAAAGTAATGGAGGTCCTTACATAACCAAGGACAATTGAAAACCATTCAGCCTCTTCGCTATAGATTAGATAAATGCTCAATAGTAAAAGTACTTAGATGTGTATTTCGGTCATAGTAATTAAAAAAAACATGCTGAAAGATTGTTTTGATCAATATGTCTCACATGTTTCAGCCTGGACTATTTGGGAATAAGTGTATTTTCCACTTCCATGTGTATGTTTACTTATATTGTTCTTATTAGATAGCATAGTAAATACTGGAAAAAACCCATCATAGATATGATGAGTTGGTAATTTCTATGCATCACAGTCAACCTGATGTGCTCACTTTTAGAGTGTATTTTAAAGCTTGAAACAGCTATTATTTATGTAAAACATGTAATTATTTTTAAATACAAAGGGTATAATTCTGTAATTTGCTTTAAAATAATAATAATTTAAGGGCTTTTGATTTGAAAGTATTTTGAGATACACCCAGTTCATGAAAGCAAGAAACTAGTAACCATTCATGTTCCCAAACTGTTTATTTGTTTTTAATTTGCAGTAGTTTGTAGTAATAGCCATAATTAGAAATGCTGCATTACTAACATTTTTTCTGAAGTAAAATTGAGGAAATACTTTGAAAATATTAGGCGTTTGGTCTCAGTGAGGTCACAAGTGTTTAGATATATGTCTGAGGATGAATGAAAAAATACATTTAGATCCTATTCATTAGGAAGTATAGAAATATATATAATAAAAGAAATCTTCTTCGTCTTACCAGACTAAAAAGTCACATATGCACTTTAGCATTAATATGTGCTTAAGACCACAACAACTGAATAAGCCCTGTCTTTGACTTAGCAATGTTTTGTAGCCACATTTCATTTCATTAAATATGGAGAGTTATTCCAGGTATTTTGATGTTATCTACTTGTTTAGGGCTAAGTGAGAAGTATATGGAGCATAATTACTGCAAATAATTACATGACGAATCTTTCATATACGTGTCTTTCATACGTGTATACTTTGTTTATTGACTATGTAACAATCTTTCCTGGCAATGTCTTCAGTTACAAATATGTTATTTTTTATTGCAACTTTGGTTTAAAACAAGTACTGTTGATATTCAATTTTTCTTCAACTGTAGCAGGTTGGACTGGCCTATCTTAGTGGGCCACATGATTTACTGCGTAATGTCCGATTTCTTTTCAGCTTGATTGTGGTGGAATGAAAATTAGAAATTTGTTTGAAGGATAAAGTGTATAATGATTGGTAGAGGGAATGCATATACTTACCTCAGATAGTAAGAATAATAAAGTTATGTGAGGAACATGAAGTTGGCAACCTTGTGTCCTAGACAACTATTTTATGTCTTCAGGTGAGAACTATCCTGAGTTAGAAATATTATTTCATTGCTAAGTTTAAGTTAGTATTACTGATATATGTACATGCACATTCCTGCCTATTTATTTTTTTACATTAAATCTGGGGGCTTTTTTAATGTCTTCAAATATCAGTATTCATGAATGCACAGTTACTGCATTATAAAAGGAAGAATGTGCTAAAAGTAATTTTGAGTTTAAGATGGATTGTGAAAAAATGTATAACAGGAATTTCTTTCTCAATACTGTAAAACCCGGAAAATGGGTGATGAAAACAGTATTAGAGATGAGTCACTGCTACTGGCCTTGTTTGCTTGGGAAGTGAGAACTAAATCAGTATTTAGTACAGTCAAATGTAAGACCAAAACCAGCGTGTGTGTCAGCTGATGTGAGAATTCATTGAATGAAAGAATTGGTTGATCAGAGCAGAAATACAAATGTACATTTCCCAGAGCAATGATGAAATGAGGGCAGCAAATGTTAGTCACTAGCAACACAAAATTAGGATTAGATGTAGGGATATGTTTTTGTTCAGGATACTGGTATGACCACAACCAGACAATTGTTCAGATCTCAATACCATTACTTGAAAAATGTACAATACTACACATGGAATAAAAAACAATGTCTTGGAAGTCTGCACAATATTTCCATGGGACATATAGAACAAGTCAGTAACTTATCCAAGGAATAAATAGGAAGAAATTTATATTTAAAATAAATAAAGTATTTCTATTTGAATATTTTTAAAGGTAAACCCTTGTAACAGAGATGCATCTTGCTCTTCAGAGATTTGGTTGTTGTGGTTGGTCAGGATTGAAATTACTACACAAACAGACCAGCATGCACTCCAAATAGTCACTCCAAAGCTTTGAGGAGACACTGTAGAGCAAAATCACACCTTGTCCATGAAAGATATTATATTATATTATATTATATTATATTATATTATATTATATTATATTATATTATATTATATTATATTATATTATATTATATTATATCATATCATATCATATCATATCATATATCATATCATATCATATCATATCATATCATATATCATATTGTATCATATTACATAATCATATTATATCATATTACATCATATATTATATATATTGGATGTTAAGTGTGGAAAGACTAAAAGAAACTACACAGAGCTAAAATACTTAATGTGTATATGCTTTCTGATCTCTCAGGGAAAACTGTGACAATATTCTATCACTGCATAAAGTTAGCAGAATATAAATGTGATATTTTGAAACTACTTATATATGAAAATTGTCTATAATTTGAGGGTTTTAAATCTCTTAAAAAACAAACCAAATCAGGCCCACAAGTCCAAAAGAAAAATAAGCAATCCATAGGTTTAAACCACATAACCACATTTCATTGGGTTAGATGAAGATATTCCTGAATTAGACTTTATTGTTATTTGCTTTTTCAAAAAAACCTGCTGCCTACAGTGAACTCCCCAAGCTTTTAAGTATGTTAACCATGCTATTACATATATATATATATGTATATATATATATTTATATACCCTACAGAGAGTTCTAGGAGACGGTCTGAGGAAAACTTAAAATTAGTAACAAAAATTTAAAATTGCTTTTGCATTTCAAACCTTTTGATTTATTTTTAAAAATTCATGGGTGAGGTTTTTTTTTTTGTTTTTTAATCAAATCTAGACTCCTTTTCCCATGAAAAGTTGGACCAGATGATCTTTTGAGGTCCCTTTCAACCTGGGTTACTCTATGCTTCTGTAATTCTGAAAGGTGTATTCTTTTAGTTCACCAGTACCTGAAAGACAATTATTAATTCAGATGTATGGGATTGCAGAAATGCTGGCAGTCTGACCTTCAGCTCAGTGCAAATGTTGATCAGTGAAGCATTGCTTGTCTTTGTACATTAAAAACCAACCAACCAAACAAAGCGCACACACACACACACGAAATAAACCATAGTCAAACAACAAAACCCCCCAGTAAATCCCAAAGAAACATAACCAGCTGATCTTCCCAAGAATGTATGTATTTTTCTTACTTAAGAAAGGCAGCCAATGTATATTCTTCATTTTTTCCAAACATGCCACAAGCTTCAGTGCATGCTTTGTTCAACTCATACAGAGCCTTTTCTGTATCATGGATAAGGACTTCTACTTTTGGTAATCCAGGTCTTTTTAATTTCTTATAAATATTAGCTGCTTCAGATTACTGCTTTTCTGGACTAATGTTGTCGTTATTTAACAACTTTCTTTTCAGTTTTTGTGAGCTGATTATCAGACACTCCAGGCATAGTATTGAACATGATCACGCTGTATTATCTTTAGTAATTTCTGCATCTGTATTTGCCTACAGATTGCCTAGAGACCCCAAAAGTTATGCAAATTTTAATGAAAGTGTACAGTTTGGCTATATGTTTTGAAAGAAGCAACAAATGTTTAATCTAGTCCTCCAGGTCTTCCCTTGAAATTTCTATAGGATTGTTATTAATTTGAAAAATACTTATCATATGAACAAAAGTAAAAATTAAAAAAAAGTTCTGTTTTTCAGAATAGCACCTTTGGAGTGTTTATCAATAAAATATAGAGATATAGTAGTAGTTATAGTAGTAGATATAGTAGTGGGGAAGGGGTGCTTTTATATAAGAAGCAAATATTTTTTTTCCACAAAATCTGTAATTACATTTTTTACATTAATACACAATTTAAATTTACTTGTAGCATTTTTTATAAAAAGTTTAAAAATTACAGAATCCTATGGAAAAAGTATCTTTCCTAGTAAAACCAATGTAAATTTAGAGTCTCCATCACCTGGCTGAGCTGTATGTTCACCTAAACTGCATAAGGGCATATCCTGAAGCTTTGTTTAAGAACACACCTCATTTTCTATGATATTTTATTACATATTTAGACTTTTAAAAAATCCTATGTTTTGAGATACTTTATAATGAGTATTTCCTTGATGATTGTTTTTCAGATGTGGTTGGATACCATCTGGTTTCAGTACTGCCACCATTCATAGCTCTGTACCTTATACAAAAATTGGAAATTTTATGTTAGTATGCCCAAATGCAGCATTTGACTAAACACTGTTTGTGATAACATCAATTTCCTTTGCCTTTGGGATGCATAAAATTAGAATAAATCTCAGGCCTCACATTCTGATCTGAGGGCACCAAACCCTAGAGGTATTGTGCCTGTACTTTTGATGAGACTGTTAATGGCAATTAAGATTAATTCCACCAGTCATGTGAATCTGTGATTATTGTCTACAGCCAGACATTTCACCACTCGTCAAAGTTTTCTGCCATTATACTACACTTCACTTACCTTGCAACCTGTAACAATTAGGTTTCTCTAATACAAGAAAGTCCTAGACACACATTGTTTAAGAAATACCTATACTTTTGTGCTTTAAAGACGAATCTTGAATGCAGCTACGGAAAAAGGTTTGAAAACAAGCCCATGGATTGCGGTGCAACTCCCAAGATCTCTTTTTCAGAAAACAATGCTGCCTTTTCATTTATATAAAAAAGCAAGGCATGTTTAAGTGCTTCATCTGGGCCAGTATAAAAGTATTCAATAAATAATGTCTAAAAGATCCTAATATGTATAAAGAGGATAAAGAAGCCTGCTCCCATAAAACTTTCCTTTCCAAATTTAAATAAATTTTATCAAATGAGTCATCAACCTTAAATTAATTTGAGGTGTGTAGTATTAATAGCATGAGTAATATAAAACACCACCTGTAATAGGTACTCCAGTGTATCTTCAAGATCCCAGTTAATGACTACTTTTCAAAAACAAAGAATTAGTATTCTGTTCAGGCTTCCACTCTGTTAAGAAATACATTGATAATTTAAACCTCTTTTCTGTAATTATTTCCATACTTTTTTCACCTGAAAATATATTTTGTAAAAACCTTCATTAGTGGATCTTAATGGAGTGTAATATTTCTTTTTGTGAAGACAACATTGTGTATTGTTGAGACATTCAAAGAAAAAAGTAGACTGAACAAAACCCACAATAATTCAGAAGATATTTATGAGCCTATGAAACATCCCAGAATGGAATGTATAAGTACAGTTCACCCAGTGGAAACATTATGGCATGATGCTTCAATGCACTTCAATTTCTGCCTGTAAACTTTTAATAAATTTATGTAAAATTATCTGAAACATGCTTTGATTGGGACAAATGAGCTGCACACTACTGGCTGCAATTTAAAATTTGAAACATTCCAAATTCATTATAGAAAACCTACATGCCAAGATTTTGTGTTACTTGATTTAACATGAAGAATTCCCTTTGGATTTGCTGATGTTGATGGAAAAATAGTTTTGCATGTAATACTTCTATGTATATCTATTACAGTGTACCTCCTCTCAGTTTAGAGCTTTTCTTCAACTAATGAACATAACTTTACTTCTTGCCAGCTCTGAAACATGGGAATTTTATGCTGTATGTTTATGCTACAAATGCACGAATAGCTATTGTGAATAGTTACTGCAAGTAATTATTGCTACAATAATTACTCCAAAGTATGTTAGAAAATTTCTTGTTAATTTTATCTTGTGTATATATACACAGACATTTTCGTGGTTTCTTTTTCAAATTCTGTTACATATGAGAAATAAAACTAGTTTTAGTTACCAGCTTTCTAAAGGATGAGCAAAAAGAGGTACCTACTACTCAAATAATAGAACTGAGGGTTCCATATCTGTTTCTGAATATAATTTTGTAAGCAAGAGGCTGAGTGGAGCAGGTGATCTTGGAGTTAGATCACCATTTCCTTCCATACATATATCATGGTATCTGCCCAAATGGGACATTACTCACATTTGTGATCTGTGACATCTAACTCCTTCATTAAGTAGCAACTGGTAGTTTTATGTTTGGTACGATTTCTGCAGTCTCTAGTACTCTCCAAGTTTAAAAGAAAAAGCTAGTTTGCGTTTCAGTGCTACAAGCATAGTGTGTAATAGTCAAAACTATGAGCAGATGTACAGAATACTGGAAAAAATGCTGGATTTATTCATACCATGGTTTGTTTTTTTCTTCTTCAATTTATTGATGATGTCTCATGAGTAAAAGGAAATGGAAATATTGAAGCTACATAGAATGGAAAAAGCAAAGTACAGAAAGAAACATATGATAGCAATGAAAAGGTCAGAAACTGACTAATTTTTGAAGTGTTGAACTTGTGAATTTCTATTCATTCAGTGGACCTGCTGTATGTCCAGCACTTGGAAGAAAAAATTCAGACATTCACATCTTATCTTAGGCAATTCTGTTACTGTTTTAGTGGATTTGAAAAATACTGGTTTACTCGTGATTTTTCTCCTAAGAAAATCAGAGCTTATATTACTTTTTTTTTTTAAAAGGGAGAGCATTGCATCATATTATTTGACGTGGTCAAACAGTAACTAAAAAATAACTCTGAAGATGTCAGTTAATTAAAGTTCTGCCTTTTAGGGTTTACACACTGATTTAAATGACAACTGTTTTCCCAATCTTTTTGCAACCCGATATCATTTGAGAAAATTCTAAATTTTCTGGTTCTTCTTACATGTAGTAAACTTGTGCTTCTTATACAGAGATCCATAAAACAATATGGAATGTTTTTTGGTTGACCTGTGTCAAATGCAAGATTAAATATTTTGTTACTGAGGTTCTTTCCTCAACAGCGTATTTTCTAGACAGTATGAGTTTTCTGGATGAAGTGGCAGTAAATAATAATAATAAATAGTAGAAAATGGTCCAGCAACAATTTTCTATTTAGTCCAGTACTGGAACAAGTTTAAAGTTAATACCTGAAAAAATACCATTATATGAGTCACTGTGAGAAGATATAAGGTAGTCAGGTGCTGGCATCAGGCTTTATTAGTAATGATATATTCCATTTTAATAAAAGGTTTATTTAGTTGGCAACCTAAGAGCGTTTTGTGAAGAAGTCATTCAGTAGCTTTTCAGTTTTAGCTTAGTATATTAATAGGAGGCTGTAAGTCACATTTATTGTAGTTCTGCCTTATACTTAAGGTGCTAAAGATCATTTCCACAATGAGTTATCTACCTAATCCACACAAGAAATACCTTAGGCACAGAGCAGCATTTCATTATTTTAAAATGCAAACCATGAGAGTGGTGAGAAATTACATGTCTAGCTCTAATAGCATTCTGTAGGAAGTAGTGAGATGGTACTGTCCCCAGTTATCTACTTCAACTGAGAGAGAATATTTGAGAATGTAAGCATACCAAGGCTGCTATTCTTCTTTAAGGATATAATTTACTAAAAAAAATCAGTGTGTGGCCTATGATAATTAATAAACATCTGTTCTGTTTCTTCACACACACAGGCTTTGAAACTACAGGGTGAAAAAATCAGTCTTCTCAGAAGACTTAAGGAAACACATGTTGTACAGATCACTTTATATGGAAAAATTTTGGGGATTTTTATACAGATTGATACTTTTATTTCATTTAGTTATCAAAAATTACCAGCAGAATTTTTGAAGGAGGGTTGATCAGCGAAACAGACTTTGAAAGCATGCTAGTTTATCCCATGTGCAACTTAGTTGGAGAATTTCATATGAAGGCAGACACAAGAGCTTTTAAGACTTGTTTTTAGAGGAGGTATGGCTACTTACCAAACTGTCAGGAAATAATAGTATTCCAGTAGCTTCAGTTAAAAGAAGAAATCCAAAAAAATCTGAAAAAACTGACATTTAGAGAAAAATAACTTTCAATTGTACCCTTTTTCTTGATTAATCTTTCTAATAAGCTCTCCTAGATTTTGTCCACATTACACTTGATCATTATTTATTGAAGGACTGTAAGTAGTCTGTTTTGATACACACATTTTTGGATAAATCACAAGATAAGTGCTGTCACAGTGGCCCAGGCATAGCATGACAAATAAACGATTTTCACTTCAAACAGTGTTACCTTGGATTTCTGTAATGCTGAAAAGTTTCCATGCTTCTCATGGGTTATGTTGGCAAAACACAGTAAGACTAAATTATGTCATGACAGCTTCCCCAATTTCTCAAGTGTTTGTAGCTAGTGATCAGAGGGCTTGCCTTTGTAGCAGTTATACAATCCCATTTTCAATAATCAAATAACAGGAAAATGATCTGAACTGTTTGTTCTTAATGTCACAGAAGTGACTTATTTTTGCAGGAATATTTTAATAGTGCTGGGAAGTAAACAAGTTCTCACTTTCCCTGACTAGATCTAATATTTAGCGCGTAAGTACACAATATAGCGCACCACCTTGCTATCAACCTCCAAGAATTATAGGGAAGTAGGCATAGATCTAAGTGATCCTGAAAAGACATCAAGTATGTATCTAACTTGAAGTGTATGAGTCCTATTGTGTCTCACAATCTCATCTTGCCTGAATAATTTGCAAAATGGAAGGCATTCTATTTCAATAGCTCGACGGGAGACCAGTCTGTAGTAGAGCTCTATAAAGCAGGTGAAGTTGTTGCCTGTCTCAGAGATACCCAATTTAGGAGTATTTTCTTCAAAAACATTGGGACTATATAAGATAAATGGCATGAGTTTATGTTTTGTGTCCTTCATAAAAGCTGATTCTCCAGTTACTAAGCATTATACTTTTCACCGTCTGACATACGTTGCAGGGGAAGACTTGCATTATTTGCATTACATATGTTTGAGGAAATAATCAGTGAGGCTTTGCAGGACTTCTCAGTTTGTTCACAATCACACTGGTAGTGGTTAACACCATGGACAACATTGGGGTTACTCAGCTTTTTCAGTGATGTAAGTGCATTAGGATTTGGACTTTAGTCTTTAAAAAAAGCTGCTCTGAACTCATGCAAATTTGTACTTCAATATGCAAAACAGAGAGGTTTGCTACTTAGATTGTCACATGTTTGCTCTTTATTGTACTCTTCTAAATAATAAATTAAAAAGAAACCAAGAATGGCTTTGTATACAGGGAATATTGGCCCATATTCACTTAATAAATCTCATTAAGTACTTTATAATCAGCTTATTATTTTGCTTCTGTTAAGAACATTTTAGTCCGCTTTTCTATGTAATGAATAATAATTTCCCACTGTTTTCGACTTAATTTAGGACTGTAAACTATTTGCGATAAAGATCTTGTGTCTTTTATGTTTCTTAGTTACCCTAAGCGTCGGTGGTTCTGCGTTGCTACAAAATACTGTGTAATCACAGAGTACTTGTCCATACACGTTCCAATTTCATATGTACAAACAACAAATTTTTCACCCAGAAATATATTTTAAAGCAACATCTCTGTACTGTTCCTGGGACAGTGGAAGTCTCCTAATGTTATAAAAGGCCTAGCTTTTCCTTTCCATCTGCAGCTGGGAGGCAGAACTGCTATTTGAATTAGCTTTCATTTGGGCACTCTGCAATTTAAATTATGTGATTTCCTTAAATTCTGAGAAAACTGAGAAGTTTAGGGGTTGATTCTTAACCACGTTTTAATTAAGAAAGATATACTAGTTGCATTGTCATTTAATGAGGATTTTTAGTTCTTGCACTCTAGGTCAAGTTAAAATATAGGGATTTTTGTTGTAATACAAGCTGTCACTTAATGCTAGAAATTGCTAGACAGGGATATATGGTTACATACTCACATTTTGGCCACATCTGGGAAAAAAAAACAAAACAACCAAGGAAGAAAAACGTATTTGTGTACAAAAGTTAATTCCCATGATAATTTGTGTTCTGCCAAATCATTTTATTCAGAAGAACATGTGTGTAAAGGTAGGAGGGCAGAATTGTGCAGTTTATGTATGTGCATCATGCATGCTTTCTGCAGGCCCCTGGGGGCTGGTGGACTGGTTCTAAAGGCATCTGTGAAAGGCAATTAGAAAATAGCTTCAATATCAGTAGACACAAAATAGCTCTGTTGGATCTGCATGGGGGGAGGGGAATTAAAAGTCCTATAAATTGGAAAAAAATAGCACTGGAAATTAAAAGGAAGTTGTTGCATAGATGCAAAAGAACTGTTTTGGGTGACTGTTATCCCAGTAGAAGAACAATGGTAGACACGACCATTCTTAGAGTGCTTAGATTTGGATAGAAGCATCACAACTTTACTGAAAAATGTAATACCAGGAATTATGGTATTATGAGAAACTTATAGTTCATATTTTTCTGTTGAAAAAAAAAAATCTGTACGGTGAAGATTGGATATTCTGACAAGATAAATCTGATCAATTTCTTTATCAAATTATGACACAATAACAGAAGAAAAAAAGGTATAGAAAGTGTAAAAGCAATGAAAATAATGAGTAGTATAGAACTGGGCTGTAGGGTTGGTTTGGGAATTGCAGGAAATGGATGGATATCTTTCTTTGTCTTAGTTTTAATTAGGAAAATTATTTTAAGCATTTGGATAGGCATGACATAATAGAAACAAAGGTATGTAAATTTAAATTGCTACAATTGTTATAGAGCATCGGGCATTAATGCTCTTAAACTATGATCTTTATTCAAAAACTTTGAAAGAAGTGGTACAGGGAATCTCAGACTTGTAGAAGGGATTGTTAATAAGATTAGAAAATCAGGAATAAAATAAAAGTAAGTACGTAGTTGTATTTAAAGAGACAGGAAGTGACCTAGGCAGGTACCACTTCATTTTTCTTTATTAAAAGCCAATTAATAAATAAAACCAACTCACAAAAAAACCCAAACAAACAAACAAAACACCCCACAAAAAAACCAACAGTCATATCCAAACCCTCCAATGCTTTAAAAAGCAGAATTGCTAGGCATCAAGACAATGAGAGAATAAGATCTACTTATGTAGATTATCTTTTATATAATGTCATTTGGGAAATTACTATTTTACATGGAAAATATGTGTATTGGCAAACGCATTTTAGGGTGTATTTTTATTCATAGTTTTCTTAAAAACAGTAGGCTGTAGGACTGTACTAGTGACACTTACATATGACTCAGTGTTAGGAAACTATCACTAGACATAAAAAATAGATAACAGCATCTTGGAGTAGCTCAGTAGGAGCAAATACATTGCCTAGTCCTGAATTTTTTTTTAAGCTGTCAAAGAAAATAGAAAGTCTTTTGATGCCAATGAGGATAGGCTGGCCACACCGGAAAGATGAGTTCAGTGACTCAACGCTACTTATATTACTTTCATAATTGCTCCCCCATTTTATAACATAATCTCAATATTGAAATTATTTGATTTTGAAGGCCTTGAAGGTTTTGACATAATACATTTATTGATGACTAAGTTACAGTCAGAAATTCTTCACTCAGAAATAAAATTAAAACCAACAAAACCAAGGCAAATCATGGGAAATAAAAAAAGGTTTTCATTCATTAGTGTACATTAGCTCTCAGATATCTAACTTCATATTATGAATTCAGAAAGAAATTATACTAATGTAATTCAGGGGTTTTTTCTCAGAAAAGCTCTAACAAAGGTTCTAATTTGAATGAAAGCTGGAGGATCTAGATTGTTTAATATGAAAACATGTTATTGCAAAATTCATTAAAGTGTCTAGAGATGTTTCAGGTCTCATCACATAGAAAATAGTCTAAACTTCCTGTTATTTCAATTTCTTAAAAGCAAAAGGATTGCAATATGTCTGTTTCCATCCCGAAAGTAACAAAATATGTTCCATAAATTGTCAGTTCCAGACAAAGCAGAAATCTGCTTATTAATTATTCTGATAGCATCATCTTCAACTCAAAGCTTTGTGAAGTTTTTATGAGATCATTAAAAAGATAGATTAAATGTTCAAAACCATATTATAAACCATAAACTGAAATTTAGATGACTGAACTGTATATTTGAGGAAATAAGAAAAGTGGACTGGATGGAAAAATAAGGTAAATTATGAGAAAAGACATTTCAGGAAAAAAAGGCTCAAAGCATTGTCCCTTATTTTTCATGTGTCCCATTCTACCACTTCCCCTTCCCCATCTTGATGTCATCTATACTAGAAAGAGTCAAAAAAAAGCTATGTCTAAGTTAGATTCCATAAGAATTATCAATGAAGAGTCACAGAATCACAGAATCATGGAATTGTAGGGGTTGGAAGGGACCTCGAGAGATCATCGGGTCCAACCCCCTGCCAAAGCAGCTCCCCAGCTCATATTGCACAGATAGGCATCCAGACGGGTCTTGAATATCTCCAGAGATGGAGACTCCACCACCTCCCTGGGCAGCCTGTCCCAGGGCTCTGTCACCCTCACTGGGAAAAAGTTCTTCCGCATGTTGGTGCGGAACTTCCTGTGCTCCAACTTGCAGCCACTGCCCCTTGTCCTGTCTCCACAGACCACTGAAAAAGGGCTGGCTAATTCCCCCTGCATTCCATGCTTAAGATATTTATAGACATTAATTAGATCCCCCGTTAGTCTTCTCTTCTCGAGACTGAACAGCCCCAGCTTATTCAGCCTCTCCTAATAGGGGAGATGTTCCAGGCCCTTAATCATCTTCATAGCCCTTCTTTGGACTCTCTCCAGGAGATCCCTGTCCTTTTTATACCAGGAAGCCCAGAACTGAACACAGTACTCCAGGTGGGGCCTGACCAGGGCAGAGTAGAAGGGGAGGCCACACTCCTACTGATACACCCCAGGATCCCATTGGCTCTCTTAGCCACCAGGGCACACTGCTGGCTCATAGCCAACCTGTCATCTACCAGGACCCTCAGGTCCTTCTCCACAGAGCTCTTCTCCAGCAGGTCATCCCCCAGCCTGTACTGATACAAGCGGTTGTTCCTTCCCAGGTGCAAGACTCTACACTTGCTTTTGTTGAATCTCATCTGGTTTCTCCCTGCCCAGCTCTCCAGCCTGTCCAGGTCTCTCTGGATGGCAGCGCAGTGTTCCTGCGTGTCAGCCACTCCTCCCAGCTTTGTATCATTGGTGTACTTGCTGAGGGTGGATGCTATTCCCTCATCAAGGTTGTCAATGAAGATATTAAACAGGACTGGACCCAACACCGAGCCCTGGGGAAGTCACAGGTCTCCAGTCAGACTCTGCTCTACTGATCACCACATTTTCCCCATTTCCTTTTGTAAATCATTTCTGCATTGTTAATTCAGGTAGGTATCACTCTTTTTACAAAATACAGAATACATATAACGCTTGTCATTATAGAAAGAAGCCATCTTTACCAGGCTAATATGTAAATTAGAAGCAAATGAAATGTAGTCATTGTCAAATATAGGGGAGAAAAAAATGGTGCTTTTTTTTATGCCAGGCAAAAGCTCTCACATCTTACAAGCTACCTTTTCTCCCCAGTCCCACAGAAAAGGTAATGCTGATACAGAATATACATGAGTTTCCCGTGTACATAATAAAGGCATACTTTGTGATGTAAAAAGAAAAAACCCTTAAAAAACCCAACAGTTATTTCTAGTGAATACTTATGTCCTTTCATGTTGATATTCTTCAGTTTCTGAAAAGGTTTAATTTTTTTCATGTAAGATCCTCAACTGCTTTTGAATAGTCATGTCAACATCATCTTGTAAAGGGAAGAGTGGAAGTCTTTGTGAAAGTCATCAATGCTTGCAATGCTTTTTTTCAATTAAGTATAGACTCCTAGCACACAATGTTCTCCATCTTGTAGGCTCACATGCCATCTTCACGACATTCTCAGTGCACCCAAGTTTTGGAAAAACAAGAACTGAAATAGAAACACGTTTTATCAGATACATTTGTAAGCAAAATAAATAAACCCTACTTTATCATTGTATATTAAAGGCAAAGTACAAAAATAGAGTAATCTTAAATCATACGCTTTGTATTACTTTAAGCATCTTTCTCCAGAATGAATACAATACTGTACCACACTACAGTAAATAATATTTAATGGAATGGAATAAATTTAATTTCTCTGGTTTTGTAAGGTATGAACAAGTAAAATTTCATTGCACCTTGGCATTTAAGATCCAAGTAGTCTGAATGCTATTCTATTTGAAATAAAGTATGACTAAAAGTGATGCACAATAATCCCCATATTGTAGTATAGATCATGACTGTTCACTGGAAGTGTACTTAATATGGTTTCAGTTTATTACAACTCTACAAATAAAATACTGTCATTGTTTTCTTAATGTTTCAGCTTTACAGTTGTGAAAAGGCAGGTGGTTTTCTTAAACAACTTGTGCCAAACTGGTGGTTATTTTTGAATTTCAGTCATACCTAGTATTTTCAGTGAAATAAAATTTGAGAATTTGTGGTTACCAGAAGTCTCTTCCTGTTTTAGAGCAGGTATGCATCCAACTGCTGGCATGGTGCCAGACACAGATTCCATAGCAATGACTTGAATAATGTGACTCCTTACAGATAGTTCAAGCTCTGCTTTTGGCCATAAGTAAAAGAGCAGGGCATGGGAAGCAAAATTATATGATAGATATGATCTTAAAATAATCTCTATTTTAATATGTTAAATATCTATTCTGCCTGCAAACTAGACTGCTTGCTTTTCCTCTTCCTGCTCTTCCTGAGAAAAAGGAGATTTGTGGGCAGGTTGGGGGGCAGGGAAAGTGCTCGGATGGGAAAAGAGGTAACAGTGATCTGCAGTTCCTATTTACATTTCTTTTGCATACATGTAAAATTTCTGTTAATCTTTGTAGAATGAACTTTTTAGGCATCTGACCTCTATCTGATGCAATAGAGAAGAGATGACTCTGTGAGAATAACCACTGCGGCCTAGTCTAGGGAGATGGGTTGCTACTTGGGACAGTATCACCGACTGGTAGTTAACAAGGACAGCAGGACTGTTTCTCTGCAAATTAAACAAAAAGGCAGCTTAATTTCTGGCATTCCTTTCCACACCACTCCCATCTATTCCATTTTAAATCTATGCAATTTTAAGGATCTTTTCACATCAGTTATAAGAAAGAAATAGTACAGCAAAAATATAGCAAGAACTGACACCAGGTGAGGCAAGAAATGCTAATTATTTTTGATGCAACTGAATGAGATTACCTGAAACAATCTACTGCTCTAATTGAATGGAAAAAAGAGATGGAACAATCTAAGAAGTGAATAGGAGACAAATAAAATATTAATTTTTCAAAGTTCGTGACCTGAAGATTCTTCAGACTCCAAAAAGGTCTGGGGCTTGGATGGGAAATGTTTACTCAAATTACATTTAGAGTGGAGCACATAATTTTCAGGACAAAAATATATTTGATAACTAAGCTCTTTTTCTTCTTAAGGCATAGCCACAAGCTCTTAGCAACATTACCTAATTCGTGGTTGTTGTTCAAAAATGAACTATATATTTTTTGAAGTATTTTCTTTTAGCATTAATTTAAATGAGATAATTATGCCTCTAACCTCACAAACCCTGAGGGCAAGTTACACCAAGTGGATTCTATCCACACTGTATTTAGACCTTCTCTAGTTACAGAGAAATGATTTTCCCTGTCATTTTTCAGATCAATGTGTCCGAAATCCTGTGAGTTTTTTTTCAGAGCCCACTGGTATGGTGCTTCTATAGCATGACACCAAAATGCATGTTGCTGGCCTTATCATTCGGCATGAAGATGTCTGAGGGTAGAAGGCCTGTAGGGATGCAAGACTGTTACGTGGACGGCTTGCAACAAAGTGCTTCTAAAATTTCACTGGCTTTTCTCTCTGAAGGAATAATTTCCTTACTCCAGAAGGGGGGCCCTGTAGCAAGCTACTTTCAGTGCAGGGTGGATGGTGTAGGAAGCACACTGGGCAAAAAGCTAAGTTACTTGGCCTGACATACACACGTATGACACTTCTGTGAGTAAAGCAGTCTGAAATATGTTAAGGAGCTTACTTGGCTTATCTGCTCACTCTGTTGAGGATTCTGATGACACAAATTTGTGCCTTTACTTTCTATGCTATTATTATTAAAAACAACTTCTGTGGACCTAAAAAGTTGTGGGGCTAGGGATCTATCACTGGGATGATTTTCTTTAACTGTATGTAGCGAGATGCATTTCTTGCCACTTTGTTAATCATGCTGATCTTTCAACTGATATGGTTTTCATGGAGGATTTATAAATAATAAATGGATACTAACACTCAAAATACAGTGAATCCCAAGTATTGGGGAATTGTCACATCCACAATTTATATTTCCATAATATCACAGAGGAATCAATATAGACATTTAAATGACATTTTTTATTCAGTTCTTTCCTTCTGTTTTCAGTAATCTCTTCACTAGTTTAAAAAAAATACATACAAAACTGTCATGTTTTGCCTCTTCTGTTTTATCAAAAAAAAATTTATTTTGACCTCACTCCTGAAGGTTAAAATTGCCTGTCTGCACAGTATTTATGTTATCAACATGTTTCTTGCATTAGCCTGTATCACATACATCAGACTTGATCTCAATGAACCCTCCTTGTCCACTGACAGCGTATTTCGGGCTCCACAATCATTTGTTTCTTGGAGAGCATTTTGAGGTTTTTTTATACAATTACCAAGTTTGATAAGGGTTGTTGGGTTTTTTTTTTTTATATTTACCCGTAATCTACAGCTCAAAGTCATCAGCTCATCTTGCCTATTCTCTCAAAAAAGCCACCATCAGTTATTATCACTGCCTAGCAGTGACACTAATGAAATTCTGCATACTCTTATTAAAAGCTAGCTTTTCAGCATTTTTCTTTAAGCATTAGCTCTATCTTTCTAGATACATGGTTTTACCGGCACATTATTGTATTGTCATCAAAAAATTTGATTCAGTGGTGCTTTTTTGCACCTTTTCATAAAAAAGCCAAAAGATCTAGTAACTTAGACTGATTGCTTTGGAAAAACTTGTACTCATTCTTAGCATACAGATGGTAGTTCCATATGCCCCTGGTGCAGTTTGTTTCTTATAACCTGTATGGTTTGTATCATACATTTTCACCAGACTGTTGATTTTTCTATTACAAATCTGCCACTGGTAAACCAGCAGTTCATCCCTTGCTAAGGGCTGTCATCATATAGTAGGGTCGGTAGCGACTGGACAAGAAGTAATGGCTTTAAATTAAAAGGGGATAGCTTCAGATTAGACATAAGGAAGACTTTTTTTTTTTTTTTTTTTTTACAATGAGGGTGATGAGGCATTGCAACAGGTTGCTCAGAGAGGCTGTAGATGCCCCATCCCTGGAAACATCCAAGGTCAGGTTGGACGGGGTTCTGAGCAACCCTATCTACTTGAAGATGTCCCTGCTCATTGCAGAGGGTTGGACTAAATGACTTTTAACAACCCCTTCCAACCCAAATCATTCTATGAGTCTGTGATCAGGACCAGAAATGTCACAAGGTAAACTCCTCCTCTGGTATCTGCTAGTGCATTTGTGGCTATGTGAAAAGGCAAATAACATATCCTAGAGGACTTCCGAGTGACAGACACAGAACATAGTCAATTCTTAAGTGGGTTTTCTGGTATCACTTCTAATTGAGAAGCTGAATACTGTGGGAGGAAGGCTGTAGAAATTCAGAAATAGAGATGCAAATAATCCTCTCTTTTATTCTCCTATACCTCAAAGAACAAAATTGAAAGAAATTCACCATTTTCACTGTTAATAGGCTGATTAACTGGTTTATAGGACATACTCTTAACCTCTCCCTGTTTAGATGATGCATTGGGCACTCATAAACGCAGGATTTCTCCGACCAGTAAGAGAGAGAAAGAATGTAGACCCTCACTCTGTGGTCCAGTGTGGCACAGGAATCTGGGATCCCTTCATGACAGGGAAGACCCATTATTACTTGCAGACTGCCATTTGTGTCTCTCCCTCCAGCTTCTTTATGCCTAGTGTAGATCCTGCACAACTGGGGAAGACGTATCCAACAGCCTCATTTTAATGGTTAGAGCGCTGTCCTGTTAGCAAAACCAAGGTGTCAAAGTAAAATCTACTTTGAATAGCTTTTATTTTTTTTTTCTTGAACTGAACTTGTACTTGAACTACTTTTTCAAATAACTTGGTGAACCTGAATTGGAGCTGACATACTAAAATGCTTATTTGGTCAAAGAAATGATGCTACAGTGTTAATGTCACCCAATGTTTTTAGCCATTGCATTTGTTTTCAAGGAGAACCAATTAACAAACTATTATGGGCTGGAATAATTTCAAGAATCAGACTAATCTGGAAATGTAACAAAAGTTCTCTACTGGTTAAAGTCTCTGACTTTAATTTTTCCCTGCTCTGGGAAGCCCATATATTGTGTACTCCACTTTGTTGGTGAGTTCTTTAACTGTTTTGTAATGTTATGCAGTAACTTTATATACACCCACTCTCCTTTTGCAGCTCTGCTTCTGAATGAAATTAGTTGAGTCAGTGGGTGCTGTGCTCTGTGCTGAATGCAATACTAGAGAAAACTAGAAAAATTGGCATATAGATGCAGAACAGACTCATTCACGGGTTTCAAATGTGTTAGGTGCCAGGTCAGTGCTGAGAAGCTCTTTCTCAAGATAATACAAGGCATTAAGTAAGTGTAGTGTTGAAAATGTCAGTGCCCATGGATGATCGGGCAAATATGCAGTTAGGTAAGTGCAATATGAAATAATAATGATGGCGCAGATTTGTGTAGCATTTGGTGTAGTTAATATTTCATTCTAAGTGGATCTAGCCTACAGAAGGCAACAGACAACTGGATTAGTTAGATGTAATGTTTTTCCATATTCAGATTAATCACACAATCTTGCAGTTTTTACAGTTTTGTTTGCGTTCTTTTAAAATGTCTCTGGTATAAATTCCTGAAGGAATTGGGTACGGGTGGGAGGTTTGTGTGTGTGTATGCACACACACTTATGTGTGCATAAAGCATCATCATATCATAACAGTTATAACAGTTTACCAGGTCCTTTTAAAATTTATACTGAATATTTATTGAACATGATTACATACATTGTTTCATAACTGAGAAGGGAGAAAAGGCTAATTTTCATTCTTGCTATGTGTAACTCTCAGTGCCTGCTTTCTAAATGGTCACACGTAAATGGAAAAAGAAAATCCAACCGCCTGCAGAGTAGCAGGGCATAAATGATGCTAGAGCCCCTTTAAATTTTGGAATCTGTTGTATTTTGATGCTCCAGGTCTTCAGACTACAGTAACACATAAATATGTGCAGCAGTGCAGGCTCCCTTTTTATTACTGAATTGAAATAAAGACTATTTCATTGTCAACGCATTGTCCAATCCCAGTAGTTTAAAATTTTATTCTTCCTCCAGAATGGCCTGAACTGTACTAGGGCTAATTTGGGGTATTGTAGAATAGAGCTGTGGCAGCAACAGCACTGACTGAGCTTAAGGAAATAGGATCTATAAAAATGTGCAGCGCAATATCTTATCGTGTTACTCCCAAGTCCACCCACACCCTAATCAAATACACAGCCTTATCACATGTTTTAATGTCATTGAAGTTGCAGCTGGCTTCCATACTGCAGGATTTCCTGTCTGAAAGGGCAAGGGGTCGTTTGAAGTTTAAAAAGTCTTAATGCAGCGTAAACCGTTTAGAAAGAACGGCAAGCAAACAATATATGACCTGGGCAGGCTGAGGTATAAAAGCTCATCCAGAAATCCTTCACATCTCGGTAGAGATCAGCACAGTGAACTCTGTTTCCTACGTGCCCTTTCCTAGAGATTTGTTTTTTGCACTTCCCTGCAAATTTTCCCCCGCCTTCAGCCAGCCGAGAGAAAGAGGTCGTTTTCAGGAAGGCTCTCCGGCTTTGATCTTCCCCAGTGCCCCCGTCCTTCCCCCTCCGCCCGCCGGTGGGAGAGGCAGGGCAGGATGTGCTGTGTCAGGAGAACCCACCTAGAGGGCCCCCTTGACGCCAGCACAGCCTCTGCCAGGCAGAGCCCTCACCGCAGCCGAGCCCAGTCTGCTGCAGAGTAAGTGCCACCGGGTCCGCAAGTGTCCGGGGCTGCTGCCGGGCGAGGATAACGCGGAGCCCGAGGGGTAGGTTGGAAATACTTGTCAGGCAAAAGGATGCAAGAGCCTGTTGCCTGCATTGCTTCAAAATATACGCCGTCTCTTTAGCTTGGGCTTGAGAATCTTCCCGAGGATATTTGCCAGAGCGTCAGGAGTGATAACTACTATCTGGGAGCTGAATTGGGGGAAAAAAAAAAAAGGACAGCAGAGAAAGAATGCTTAGGTAACCCGGGACTTAAAGCTTTGCTTTCGTTTTGCAACGTACAAATTGATGCACGTGGCTTTATATACAGTGTAACATCGGAATAGAAGTAGGTTCTGCAGTGAAAGAGTCGATAGCTTAGTCATTTTACTTAAAGGGAGCAGGCAGCCTTTTTATGGGGTTAGACAGCAAAAATGAATTTGATCATGTTGGGATCATATTTCATGATGGTATCTAACTGTAGTCCTGTCCTGTGGAGTGGAAGAAGCATACTTCCTGCCTTATTTCTTAGTTGAAGAAATAAACCCACGGTATCGAATTCGGAAAGAAGTTTGGGTTTGTTGTATATGGCTATTAAACGTAATCCTGTTCCCTGGGCTTGTGAGAGAGAAAAACTGTATTGAAGTGATCACTGATGAATATGTGTCTAAGAAAGAAGAAAAAGCAATATTCATTTCAGAACATGGCAAAGCAGTCTGAAGTTACACATCTCCCCCTAACCACTGATTTGGCATGGATGACAAGAAACTATGTTTTGACTAACCTTTTCCAACTGTCCAAAATGCTGCATAAGAAGATGCTTTAATTCACAGTCAAAGCACTTGGATTTTTATCAAGGCAAACTGTTGGCATTGTCATACCAGTTTCTGTATACTGATTAGTTTAATGTTTTTTTTAAGTAGCAAGTGATGCATAAATGGATGGACATGTACCTAGAAAACCCTGTGAGAAGTCTTTCTTTGGATCCTGGGAATTTTTATTTTTGTGGATTACAGTAATTCTTGCAATAATCCCTGCTGTTAACTGCTTGTGCAGTTGTTCTGGAATGCATCTATGAATACCATAACAGATAAATCTGTCTGACAAGGAAAACACTAATGTTGGAAGATCTGTGAACATGATGCATGTGAATAATTTCCCCTTTAGGAGGCATTCATGGATATGGTGAGTAATCAATACACATTACAGATTGTTAAACTCAAAATGCTTGTTTGCAAAATACTATGGCAACTACCAGATGCTATGTTTTTCCCTAGATTAATGTCAAATGAGGACTAACCAGGCTATGAGTAAAAATGAAAATCTTACAGAGATAGTAGTGATGAAGTAATATGAGTTTGGCAAACCTTTGCATTTACAACATAGGAGAGACATAAAAATTGTATTGTTACAGTCATCTTTTCTTACACAATAAAAGCCCTTTGAGAAGGGAGATGCATTTTCTTCCTGTATCAAAGGAACACTTCTTCCCATTTCTCTCTTAGCCTGACGTGAAGGAAATAATGAAGACGTATTTTCTCCCTGTGATATTGTGTTGTTTGTCGTGGGATTTATTTATTTATATATATATTCAAGTGACCTGAAAACAGGAAAAAGTGGTAATTCATATGATAATTAAGTAATCTTTAATAAATGCATTTGTGTAGTAGGTTCTCAAATGTGGCTATTTGGAAGGTAATGATTATAGCATTAAAATTCCTTCATCATCATTAAAACCCATGTTTTGTCTTTGAGACATCTACAGGTTTTGCTCAGTGAAAAGAAAGATCTTTCTCTGTAACTTTCTTTGCCATACAGTGCAGTTAACTGCCTCATAAATTCTACCAGTGGTTGTTGCATCATGTCTTGCTCCTGAGGTTGGAATGGACGTCTTGGTCAGTGCCTAGTGAGTGTTACCAGCTAAGGCAAAAATACTGCCCCGGGAAACTTTTGCTCTTATGCTGGGTCTTTGAAAATGTTAGAAGCAGACATACATATTACAGAAGCTCATTTTAAAACAATCAATCAATCAATCAATCAGTCAATAAATAAGCATTCAGTTTGAGGGGCTGGCTTCGGGGTGCAGGTTTGGCAGGTTTGCCCACAATGCTCATTAGCTCCTGCGTGTAACTGGCTTGCCGGAAAACCTACGAACGGATTTTCCCTGGGAAGCGCGTTCGCGAAGTTCCCGCGGCCCGGCGCTCCGCCTGGCTTTTCCAAGTTCTATTTCGGAAGGCTGGTACCGAGCAGAGACCCCGGAGCCTGGCAGCACCCGCGCTGGCGTCAGCCGAGTGTCATTTGTCGGAGGCGCCGGCTGCTCTGAGCGGAGCCAATGGCAGGAGAGGAGAGCCGCCCGTCAGAGCGGAGGGGGGTGGGGAGGGGGGGGGGAGGGGGGGGGGAGGGGGGAGGGCGGGGAGGAGAAGGGGGGGCAAGGGGGTGAGGCGCTGTCTGTTCCTGTGCTCTTCGCACTTAAATTTTAACAATTAGTAGTCATTCTCTCCTTGGACTGTTTCTTGGTGCCTTTGTTGATTTCATTTGTAAATTGCATTTTATTGCGCCTTTCCATAGGGCCATTTTTGTCCAGGTAAAATCCTGACAGAGACCACTTCAAACCTAAAAAACAAAAGGAATAGTGTGATCTTGAATCTGTTTTGTCTTTCTGTTTTGGCAGCCTGTTTAGCAAAGTGTGTCAGAAGGGGTGGTGCATCACACACCTGACAAGAAGATCATTCCCATGGTCTTCTAAGAAGTTGGCCTACTTTTGTTTTTAATAACTTAGAGAAATTATTTTAGGCTTGTTTTAACCCCTGGGCTTCATCTTCTAAGTAAGTGCCTTTCAAACATGAACTTTGAAGTCTGCCGAAAGGAGTTCAGAAGGAACTGTTTGGTTTTTGTCTTCTCTAAAGCACAGTTACCTGGTTTCTCTGTCACTCCTTGCCAGCCCTTTGCTGGCTCCCACAGTACATGAACCCATTGTGTAGGAAAGGCTGGCAGCAGTTTTTGCTGGGAAGATACAAAGATAATGATACATTCTACATTTACTATTTTAACTGAATACAAACTATGTCATGCCTGCTATTGTGCTTACCGAGTCATAGACCTGAATTTAGAATGGAAATGTTTTTGGCACGATGTTGCTCATCTCAGCTCCCAGAGGTTTGGCAAATTTGCTTATTCATGCTACAGTAGGTCTGTAAGGAGCATTTATGGGTGACAGGTTTTTAAGTTGCTAGTCCTAGCTTTTCTTTTCATTCTGAACCTTCACGAATCTATGCATTGCCTACAGGTATATGAACCTCTCCTGCTGTGAATAGGAATTGGCACAAAGAAAAGTTTTCCATATGTGTATTATCTCCCCTAGTGCTACTTTCAGATGCCCGTTAAAGGAGAATAATGAAGACAAAGGAAAGGCTATCTTTCATGGGACCAAATTAGTTTTGTGTTTGTTTAATAAAAACTTTAGTTGATCATCTTTAATAATGTTTCCTCTTTTCCCAGTGCTGATGGAACACATCGAAGGTATTTTGTGGCCAGCATCATATACAGCCTAATATGTGCAACCTTTATATTCATACAGAACCAAATATGCCAGAAGTAGGGCTAATATTTTTTTCTGTACCTTAGAGATGTTTCTTTTTTAAGGTATTTTCTGTACCTTAGAGACATGCACTATGCCATCGTGTGCTAGTTCCTGACTGTCTCACATGGAATGTGGGGAGGAAGATTCGGGGTGGGATAAAAAAATGAACACTTCTGAAATGTAATTTATTGCTTAAAATGTTGTGGAACCAGTCAAGGGAGTGGATGTGTTTTTCATGCTTAGTCCTCTATATGGGTTTAGGGAAAGAATAGCCAAAAAGCGACAGTCCTGCGAGTAGGGTTTGAATGTGGACTCATAAGCTTTCAGACGTGTAGTGAGAATTACAGTACCTGAACTCTCATGGTGATGTTAATGTGTAGGAACTCAATACTAGCAAAAAGAAGCTATAAAATGTGTATGTTCCAGGCAGCACAGATGGGAGTACAACATACCAGACAGATAAGGGTAAATATAATCTGGATGTACTCTGAAGGACACATAAAACAGAGACTGGAGTAGGCAAAACAGTGGTATTTTGTGTGAAAGTATTTCAAACAGTTTGTATTGTAGAGAAGTGAATATGTGTGATTAAAGAGATGCAGTGGTTGGGGCAAGTGATACCATGTGTGAGAATAAAGTTAGTACTAGCAATAGTGAGAAATATTTGTGATGGTAGCAGGAGAAGAAGTAGGATTTTGTAACTACTTACCACACTGCACTATATACAACATAAATTATGTATTAACAATATGCAGCTTACTGCCATTCACATCGAAAACAATTTTAGAAACATTTACTGCTGAATTATATAACCTAGCTTTCCTTTCCATTACATTTTATCTGCCTTTTTGATGCCAAAACAAATAAAGATAAACATGGTATTCAATTTTGGATTGCCTAATTTCATAAACAAATATTGCATGTGCCTTTTAGCTTACCATAGGAAAAACAGAAGTGAAAATCTGTCTTTAAACTCATAAAAACTTTAAATTAATCCAGAGATGAATACATTATCTTTTCTGATTTAGATATGTAACCTATGACTGTCAATCCTTTTCTGTCAAATTTTAGCCGGCTGAGATTGAATGAAATTTAATTTGGTCACTAAACCAGCGAATAAATAATAATTAAAAAATCCTTTCTTGGTTCCATTCTAATCCCACTCTATTTACTTGATTTGATCTTTATTGTTCTATGTACTTCATCTAACCAAAATGATGCAGATGCATGGTTATACATGTTATACTTCGCTTCAAATTAATTTGATGACTATCTAGCTTTTTGAAAAGCACCTTAGTAAATCCCTGAATGAATTTAATTGTTAATAAGCGTCTGTCTTCTGGATTTGCCAGAATTCTAAAATAATGATACTAAATTGTTTACTTGTATATTTTGTAGAACCTCACATGGTTTTATCCAGCCAAAAATGGTTTGGATTTCCATTGTTATGAAGGTTCTCCCATTTTGTGAGAATAGAACAAGATGTAACTGTGAAGGAAACTGATGGGAAATTAAGATCTTTATGCTAATGCCCAAAATAAACTTTTCATTGTGTTCTTAGGGCATGATGAGTCACTGAACTGAGATATGGAGAACTGAGTCTGACCAGTGCTATGATATTCACATGGCACAATTCCTCTTCTATCCCAAACCAGGATGAAATGTTTCATGCCCATTTTTACTAATTTGCTTGTTCTAGAAAATTTTGTGCATTTTATAGTGTGGGAAGGAAAAAGGTTTCTTTCTGAACTGCCTTTCAGCACCATATTTAACTAGTTTTTAGGTATTTTATACCAAAGTCATTAACATGAAATAGAGGGATGTCTCAATTCTTCCTTTGGAAATCTGGATTTGAATCTGAATTTGAGGAAAAAAAGCTAATCATGCTTCCTTAAACTAAGCAGAAATCTTTTTAAGACCAAATTCTTTTTTTTTGATCGGTAGATTTTCACAGTACTTCTGAGTATGAAAGGTCACATTATTCCATGTTTTCTTCTGCTCAGCAACAGGTGGTACTTTCCATCCGGCCTTGTTCAAGTTTATTGCTCAAGATAGGCTGAGTGTAGTAAGATGTGGTAAGATACTGAATGGCAGAGTGAGTTTCATTTTAAGGAGTCTGTTGCCTTTTCCTTTATATTTCTAACACCTTGTTTGCCTGCCAGCACCTAACCAGCGTTCAGTATGCTGATTATAAGTGAAGAGATTAAAATGCTTCTACTATTTACAAATAGGGCAAGGGTTTATTTGTTTAAAATTCATATTAGCAGTGCTGTGACTGTCTGTAATGTTTCCATGTGAAAGCCAAAAGTTATCCACATACACTAGTAGTCAGCTAAGCTTCATAACATCCCTGATGGGAAGGTTAGAGATGTATATATAAATGTAAATTTATGTGTAAAATACGTCCCTCAGGACTGAAATGCTCTATAGTTCCATAGTTATGGCAATTGTCATGCATTGCCATGCAGGCAAGATAATTTATTCACATGAACTAATGTAAATTGTTTTGCTCACTTTGGTTGTCCTAGGCAGATGGGTACTGTTGGGACTTTAATCTATTGTCCCAGAATAATGACATAATTTAACCTGCATTTTCAGGGAAAGTGATCCTTCCCCCGAACTCAGCACTGCTGAGGCCACACCTCGAGGTGTTCAGTTTTGGGCCCCTCACTACAAGAAGGACATTGAGATGCTTGAGTGTGTCCAGAGAAGGGCTACAAAGCTGGTGAACAGCCTGGAACACAAGTCTTATGAGGAGCAGCTGAGGGAACTGGGATTGTTTAGTCTGGAGAAAAGGACATTTGAGGGTAAACCTCATCACTCTCTACAACTACATAAAAGGTGGTTGTAGTGAAGTGGGTGTTGGTCTCTTCTCCTGGCAACTAGTGATAGGACAAGGGGAAACGGCCTGAAGTTGCATCAGTGGAAATTTTGGTTGGATATTAGGAAAAAATTCTTTACTGAAAAGGTTGTCAGATAGTGGAATAGACTGCCTAGGGTGGAGCAGGCTGCCTAGGAAGGTGGTTGAGTCACCAACCCTGGAGGTGTTTAAGAGTAGATGTGCTTGGTGACATGGTCTAATGTTCGACCTAGTAGGGCTGTATAGATGCTTGAATTCAATGGTCTTGAAGGTCTTTTCCAACCAAAGCCATTCTGTTATTCTATGACTCAGATCACTAATATACTCATCTGTGTGTTACTGCAACTAATTAAAACTGAACTTATGTAACTTTGAAATGACTCTTGCCAAGGCCTGTCTTTTGCTTTTCTGTCCTGAGATTATGATCTGTAAGTGGAGTTATTTCACACCTCTGTGTTTTGGATGGACTGCCTGCTTTGTTAATTCACATTGAAAACTGTCTGAAATGGTGCATCTTTTAACCAATCATTTTCAGGATTAGTTAGTCATGTGATCAGAGTCAAATGGCAGCATTTAGAATATTCTAGTAAATTAGCATGTTTACTTCAAATCCATGCATTTGTCATTCAGAGATAACCAAAGAACTGCCCAGGTCTATACATGAAGATTTACTACTTTCTTTGGTATTTTCAACATGGTATTTGTGGGCAGGGAGAAGAGAAGCATAGAGAAAGGGAAGATCCACTAAAAATCTTAAAAGCTGACAATTACAAAACTGAAGAAAGTTGGTCAACAAATATAATTTACCACTTACATGTTTTGATATCATTAAAATAGAAATAGTTTGGTTTCACTTGTACATTATGCTAAAAGGCAATTTTTATGCTAATATTAATTCAGTATTTTCTACTGAAACCATAACTGAACACATAATACTTATATTTTTTTTATGAGTGGATTAACTGTTTGATAATAGTAGAATGATTTAAGGTAAATTTTCTTTTAACCATTTAAAACACCAAGAATATTTCCAGAAAAAGCTATTGGTCAGTAACTGTTAATAGATAGAATAATTTTCTCTCTGTGACTCACTCTATGGAATTAACAAACCGGAGCACACAAAATTGAAGGTTTCAAAGAAGCAGATATAACCAAGCACAGCATCTGAAAGGAATTAACATTCTTGCTTAGGAAACCTGTAACTATTTTTAAATGTCTGATCTATTAATATTATATCGCATGTAAAAATATTAACAGAAAAGAGAGTTGTTTATTTCCCTACTTTTAAAACCGGATGAATTGATATTCCTAGATTACATAGCAATTTATTACTGTTTTAAAGATGAGTAAGCAAAAATGGTATGAAAATTAGTATTTTGTCATAGTTAGGCAATAACCCTCTGTCAAGAATTGACTAAAACAGTTACCTGGATGTAAAAGATCCACTGGATCCACTGGAAAGTTGTAGGGAAACAGAGTATACCTGACTCTCAGATTCAGTTACCTCTTTCTTTTAATTTCAGATAGTTTAGTTAATCTCTCATTTTTTTTTTTAATTCTACAAAATTACTATATTCAGTAATTTTAAAGAAAAACAAGCAGAAGGTTTAATTTTTTTTAAAGTAACATGTTTTCCTATTTTCTATCATCTGAAGCAATTGGTTTAGATTGTATTATTTCATATTGGCTCATTTTAATGGGGTTACTTTGCTATGACAGATGTCAGCTTCTTCCCTTCAGGAAAACAGAGAATTCTTAGTGAGATGAAAAGATATTACTTTAACTCTTTCCATCTGCAATGAAATTCATCTCCTGATTTCGTGAATTTCGGGTAGCTCTTATCAAACTCTTATTTTCAGCCATAAACAAAAGGCCTTTGACATTTCATCTGAAGTGCAGACACATTTTTAATATTGTTGGTAGCTAAGGATTAAATCAGTTACCTATGTTTATCGTTTGGATGTCACTCTTAACAGAAAGGTTGTGTGTCCTTCAGAAGTTGTTGGTTATTTATTGACATTCTAAGGTTAGTTTAATGCCTCGTTGAACAGTCACATGATAGGTAGAACATTTTAAGAAAAAAGGCATTTCGTGTGGTGTCATAACATTTTTTATTCCATTCCTTTCATGGGTCTTATTCCATGGTATTGCTGGATTTATTTTTCTTTACAAATTTACTGGAACAGATTGTAAATAAGGAGTTCTTAAACCATCAGGTTTTTAAGAGTGATTTGTTTTCTGATGTCAGTATACCCTGTGTTATTCACCAGAGTTTAACTTCCTTTGAACCAGGAAAAACAGCTCATATGTAACCACATTGCAGATTCAGAACTGGACAAGACCTTCAAGATGAAATATTCTTTCTGGTTACAGTAGAAGCATCAAGCACAGAGGCTCATATACCCCAGTGATACATGTGTCTGGATGCTAGGGAAGAAATGTTTCAACAGTTTGTTTTGTTTGTCTTTGTATCCAACTGTATTGTCTGTAGGCAGGTCATGCCTCTGGGGAAGGGAGTAGATTTTAGTCGTCAAATTAATAATTACAGTGTTATTTATTATACAAATAAATACTTGAGCTATATTGAAAATAGCAGGTTAACTGTTTATGGTATTCCAGAAGGAAAGTTTGGTTCGATGAATCTGGACTTCAGTTGTTAATTGTGAAATTGAGCAAATGTTGACCAATTAAAAATCATCTCAACATATCAAAGTCTAAGATTTTTATGCATCTTAGAGCATTTGTGAAATTTTGTTTTCATGGTCTGTGAATTTAAGAATGTAATTTTTCATGATGGATAATTCTTTAATTGGAGAAGCATCATAATTGAAAAAGGAATGAGTCACGTCATCCATACCTACTCAGAACTTCAGAGAGAAACAACTATCCTGTCACATTCAGTACCAAATTACATTCAGAAACGTATGGAAATCAGTGCTCAGCTAAGATAAAGTGTACATAGCAAGAACAAAACAAAGCAATTTTACTAGGTTGTATTTAGTATATTGTGAAATAACAAATACCATAACATTCTATCCTGCGACAGAAGAATTATTTGCTGAAAATACTACTGGTGCAAGAACTTAACATATTTAGCTTTGCATTTGATTGCATCCATTCACCAGCTTATTTATATTTAAGTATCTAAATAATAATTTAGAATTCCAATTTGGATATGTCACATTCTTAAACAGAGAGGTATTTTATGTAATGCTTTTCATTTTTCAATTCATGGAGGATCCAAAAGTTCCGAGAAACCTTCTTGAAAGCTGTTACTCAGATGTTTACTGGCTATTATAAAATATAATTCCATGCAACAGATCTCAGGACTTAAATGCCCTAACAACCATGGCCTGTAACTGCTATTGAGCTTTCGTACTTCACCCGTCCATGATTTTTTGTTTTGTAAATAGTGGGTCTGAACCTTTACAGACCCACTTTAATCTTTAATTTCAAATTAGCTGCAGTATTTAATTTTGGATATTATAGTTGGGTCTTCTATATGTCCTATTAAATGACACTTTTTTTTTTATATCTTGCATCCCATCTTTGTAGTGTCTCACCTTCTGCCAGCCTGCAAATAAAACAAAGAGGCTGTGATAATAGGCAACAAAAGTGATGATAGGGCAGCTAGTCTTCAAACAGGTCATAAACAAAATAGATGTGTTGAAATAAAAATAATAATACTTTTCCCCATCTTGTACTTGGAGTATTGAGATATTGAGAAATTTACACCTGGGAGAAAAGTGGGAGAATTCCATGAATGTAAGAGTACTTTCATACAGAAAATCATGTTTTCATGTACAGGTCAAGAGATACACAGCTTTACATCCATTTGGGTTTTTTGTACTTTCAACTCTTCTACATTACTTGCTGGTTCTTTCTGATGCTGTGAGAGAGTAGTTTTCTTGACTGTACTTGAAATGGAGATTTGATGATGGTTACCAATCAGCAAGTACTTTTTTTTTTCCTCTGTCACTGTCACTTTGGGATTTTGATCTTAAGTGTCCTTGGAGTGCTCTTCAGGGTAAAAGTACAGTGTAACTGTGCAGTTCCACCTGAGAATTTCCAAGCCCTTTGAATAACTGACGTAAAAAATTATGCATCTGGAATAGCTGCACCAGACTGACCTATCGCATGAAAGTACAATAAGCCTAGGAATTGCCCAGAGAATGAGAGTAGTTTAAGATTGCTGGTTTAGTTTGTTGCTTTTTGGGGTTTTTTTCCCCTTTCTAATCCAGCAGTAGTTGGAATATCCAGCCCACAAAATCTCCCTTTCCACCATCAGGCAGGTTTTAGTCAGTGGATTAGTTTGGGACACTTATTTATTAGGATGTTACAGCTGCATAAAAAGACACTGAAGGTGCTATGTTGGTCATCTGTATAATAAAAATTTTCAAGTTTTAAATTCTGTAATGCTTAAGTTATTGCAGCATATGTTGGTGAGCCTTAAGCTATACAGTATCTTTAGCAAGAGTGGAATCTCTATGTGCTGTGTAATCCTCACAGCCTAATCACATTTCTTTCCATAGGATTGCATTTTGCAAGTAGATGTGTCTTGTGGTGAGGTAACTGCTATTGGGAATACCACAGTCACAAAAAGGTATGCATGCTGAGCTGCAGCTGAGCTAATATATGGCTGTTTATGGCAACCAAGCAGGAATCAGAGATTAAGTCATAATAAGGTAGGGATTATACCAGCTAGAGGCTCACTTGCTTGTTCTGTGAAGTAGAAGAAGGATTTGAGAGATGATGATTTAGAGCATTGCTTATCTGCTGCAAAGTTAATACAAATAAAATTTTTGAGAGTTTTTTACACAATCAAGATTTTTGAATCATTAGTTCATGCAGTGCCACAATAAGATCAGTTACTCAGGCCATTGTTTATATTCATTCATTATACAATATATTATAAACAAAAATTGAAAGGCAGAATATATCTGCTTCTTGAAACAGAACACATGACAATGTATCAGGATCCATCTTTAGAACCTGTATTGAGAAAATATCTGATCAGATATGTAGTGACATCTGTATTAAAAACCAAAACAAACCAAACCAAACAAACAAAACAAACAAAAAGCAACCCTCCAAAAAAACCAAACAAAACCAAAAAAACAACCCAAACCAAAGAAAACAAACATATGTAGTAATAACTGCAAGATTTTTAATTTTTACTCTTTGCAGCCTTTTCTGCAATGTTTAATTTCTTCCATCTCCCTACCTCTCAAAAAAAAAAAAAAACCCAAAACAGTCCATCTCCTAATGTGATACTTTTGATAAAGAATTTGGTACTTGAAAAATATGAAATATATAAGCATGCTTGAGACTGAGAATTTAAGGTTCACTGTTTCACTCAAGTGCTGTTTGCTTTCCATATATTCAGAGGTATTTTACTTAATCAAGGCAAGGATGCAGAATACTGGGCAGGAAAAAGTATTCATCTGAATATATAGCTATTTATATGAGGTTAATATTTTCCTGTTTTCTTTAAAAAATGAGGTCTACATGAACATACTTGTCTGGGAGGTGGTTAAGCTTCATGTTCTTCATGAAGCAACTATTGCAATTCAGGTATCCCGTGAATATGAAGCCAGTGAAGTCTGTTACATACATATGGGTGTAGAAACTGTAGAGTCAAAACATAAGCCATACAGACATACTCAGGACAGAAACACGGGCAGTGTGCAGTTTATAGTAATGATGGACGTGTATATATGATAGTCAGAGGTTTTCATATTCTGAATATTTTCAAAAGCCCCTCATTTAGATCTTAAGTGCTTAATCTGCCTCTGAACGCTTGAAGACTTCATTTACAAAGTGACAGGCTCATACAGTTGAGTTATTCTTTCCTGTTTTCAATAGCATAGGTAAAAGCAAGGATTTGGAAAGCACTGGAAAATTTTTCAAACCTCATCAGAACAACTATGATATCATATTTTCCTTATTGAAAGAAATTGCTATACTCATTATTTTATCTGTCAGTTACAGAAAACTGTGAGTAAGACAATTAGAAGCTTATCCAAATTTCTGTGAAACCTACTTTTCTTTCCTAGCTGTTCACCAGTGCTTGAAGTGTACTAAAAATGCAGAGTATTGGAGAGACAGCAGTTCTAGCTTTCAGCAATATAGGTGGAGGACATCAGTGCAGTTGAAATGAGATATGTCATAGTAACAGTGACCACCAGGCTTTAAGAGGTATCCTACTTCTGGTATTAAAAGAAATTTGGTGTTCTGTACTCTTGTCCATGATAATTTTGCATTCATGTCTATTAGAGGAGAGTTCCAAGTCTTTTGCAGGATCCTACATGAAAAAAAAATCGAATTATAGAATGGTTTGCATTGGAAAGAACCTTTAAAGGTCATCTAATCTGAACATTCCCACTCATGAGCAGGGATACCTTACAATAGATCAAATTGCTCAGAACCCTGTCCAACCTGGCTTTGAATGTTTCCAGGGATGGGGTACCTACAGTCTCTCTGGGCAACCTGTTCCAGTGTTTCTCCACCCTCAGCATAAAATATTTCTTCCTTATATCTAGTCTGAATCTACCATCTTTTAGTTTAAAACTATTACCCTTTATCCTATTGCTACAAGTCCTGTTAAAAAGTCTGTTCCCATCTTTCTTATAACCCCCCTTTAGGTACTGAAAGGCCACAATAAGGTCTCCTCAGAACTTTCTCCAGGCTAAATAACCTAAACTCTCTCAGCCTTTCCTCACAGAAGAGGTACTTCAGCCCTCTGATCAGTTTTGTGGCCCTCCTCTGGACTGGTTCCAACAGGTCCATATCCTTCTTATGTTGTGAACACCAGAGCTTAACAGAGTGGTCCAGGTGGGGTGTCACCAGTATATAGTAGAGGGAATCACCTCCCATGTTCTGCTGACCACCCTTCTTTTGATGCAGCCCTGGAAATGATTTGCTTTCTGGGCTCATGCATACCTTGCTGGGACATTTTGAGCTTCTTATCTGTAGTTGTGCTTGGGGTTGCCCCAACTCATGCAGAACCTTGCCCTTGGCCTTGTTGAACCTCATGAGGTTCACATGGGCCTACTTCTTGAGCTTGACCAGGTCCTTCTGAATGCCATCCTGTACCTCAGGCATGTCAACCTCATGATACAGCTTTGTGTTCTCTGCAAACTTGCTGAGGATGTACTTGATCCCACTGTCTATATTATCAATGAAGATATTAAACAGCACTGATTCCAATATGGACCCCTGAGGGATACCACTCATCAACTGATTTCCATCTGGACATTGAGCCATAGATCACTACCCTCTGGATGTGACCATCCAGACAATTCCTTATCTAACAAACAGTCCGTACCTCAATTCCATATATCTCAAATTTAGGAGATGGATATTCTGGGGTACCATGTAAAAGACCTTACAGAAGTCCAGATACATGATACTGTAGCTCTTCCTTTGTCCATAGAATCATAGATTTGTCTGGGTTGGAAGGGACCCCAAGGATCATACACTTCCAATCCCCGTGTCACAGGCAGGTCCACCAACCTTCAGGCCTGGATCTACAAGATTGCCCAGGGCCCCATCCTGCCTGATTTTGAACACCTCCAGGGATGGGGCATCCATCACCTTTCTGGGCAGCCTGTTCCAGCACCTCACCACTCTCTCTGTAAAGAACTTCCCCAGTATATCTAATCTAAACCTTCCCATCTTTAGCTTTAATCCATTCCCCCTTCCCTGTGATTGTCTAACCTTTTAAAAGTTGATTCTCCTCCTGTTTGTATGCTCCCTTCAGGTATGAATGGCTGCAATGGGGTCCCCCCACAGCCTTCTCTTTTCTAGGTTGAACAAGCCTAGCTCCCTCAGCCTCTCTCCATAGGGGAGGCGCTCCAGTCCTCTAATCATCTTCATGACCCTTCTCTGAACCCTCTCCAACAGTTCCACATCTTTCTTTTATTGGGGCCCCCAGCTCTGGACACAGTACTCCATATGAGGCCCCTCAAGAGCAGTGTAGAGAGGGCCAACCACCTCACTATCCCTGCTGGCCACCCTCTTCTGAAGCCCAGGATACTATTGGCCTTCTGAGCTGTCCACTGACATCACTCCATTACAGAAGGCCACTAGGTTGGTCAGGTAGGACTTGCCCATGGTAAAACCACACTGGCTGTTTCAAAACACTTCTCTGTTTTCCATGTGCCTTAACATAACTTCTAGGACAACCCATTTCATGATCTTCCCAGGTACAGACGTGTGAATGTCAAGTTAGTAGTTCCCAGTGTCTGCCTTTCAATCTACTTTAATAATGAGTGCAATTTTCCCCTTTTTCTTATCACTGGGGAACTCAGCTGGGTGCCATGGCTTCTAGGAAGCTAGAATCAATGATTTTTTGAGAAACTGTTATGAACCTATTCAATCAGAATAAAGTCGTCTGATTTTGGGTTTTTTTTTTTTTTTGGTTTTTAACATTAGAAGTTGGGACATGGGAATTAAACAAATCATGTAGGGAATATAATGTATTCAGCAATATATTTTGTTAGTTTAGTGCACCGAGTTTCTCAGCTGTTGAAGATGAGAATTCCATGTGTATCTTGAAATCAAATAACAAATGTCAGAGAATTGTTGGAATTCTAGGTATGTACTTGCAGTGATGGGAGATGGTTGGTTGAAGAGTCTAAGAGGATTGTTACAAATCCCAAATTTTAGAAAAGTTACTCTTGATCAACATGTGCTTTGGATGGTAAGAGCAATGTCATGCTTCTGGACCCTTCATTGTTGCAGTGTTTTAAGGGCAAGCTAAAGCAACATCTGCTAGACAGATTTAGCTATTGCATTTTCTAATATTCTTTGTCAGAGCTGTGCTGGCGAAATAGAACAAATCAATGGGGTTTAATTGGCCACTCGGACCTTCAGGCTGGAAATTAGAGTACTTCTAAACTCTATCAGACAATGGAGGCTCTGAAACAGCCTTCCAATACCATACTGGAGAAAAGCATGTAAGTAATTGACTGTTGCATGTTAAAAATAGCTGTGAAAAGGGTTGTATGATGTGGAGACTGTGACAGCAGGGCAACTAGGCTGTGTCACTGAGAATGTCCCTTGTATTTCTAGATTTCTTTCTGGTGAATTAATTTAACTACATTTTATATTTATTTATTTATCTATCTTATCACTCTAGGAGTTTAAATCATCTTTGGAGTTATTTCTGAAAAATAACTTTTTTTTTTTTCCCCCTGTAGGGTGTGCTGTATTATATCCTTAGTCGTCAATGACTAAGTAATACAACCTCTCATTTCTGAGGACTGAACTTAGGGAGTAACAGGGATTTGGTAGAATCGTAGTGATACAACTGCAGTATTTCAAATAGTTTCTGTGTTTTAGCTGTAATACAAAAAATATGTACAATGTGTACATATCTTTGATACTCAGTTCAGTTCTCTTTCTGTCCTTTTAAAATAATGTATTCATTATTTAACAGGCTGAAAATAAATTATTAGTGATCAGCTATTTTTCTGAAGTTCCTCAAACAAGGAAAGAGAGATTGATGTAAACATAACAAAATAGATTATTCATCTAAAAACCGATTCAGGAAAAGGGTTCAAAAAGTAATTTAAAATTTGGAAAATGGGATTGATACCAGTGGAAAACTCCTCTACCAAGTTATCTAACCTCATTTTAGTAAACACGACATTCTTTGGAAATGTGATTTCATTCAACACCAGTATCAATTTTTGCTTAAATGGCATGGATAATTTCAACGTGTAAAGAAGTGGTACATAGAAGGAATTAGTTCTGTGCTGGAGCAGTCTGCCAAGCTCAAAGAAGAGTTTATGGCACTTTATGGATATGATGGCATCCTCATCTACAAAAAATATCACCAAGGATGCTGAGAATTTTATTTAGGATGTCTTTCATTCTATAGTCCTCTAGAACTCCATAAATGTTATGCCACATCTTACGTGTCTTTACTTCTGTCCTTTTCTCTGAGCTGTTGTATTTTATATAGAATGGTCCCACAGTAGTTGTGCTCTATCAAGGTGAATAGGGCAATCTGCAAACAGCAGAAGCAATTAAATATAGATCCTATTGTCTCATGGCAGAGCTGTTTAATAAATTATGATGCCCCTAGCAGCAGCTTCTTATCTCAATAGGTTTTTCCTCACAGTGAGAAAAACAGATTAAAAATAATTTATGAATAATACAAATTGATTTTTATTTTTGTTTAATTAGATAGCTGAATCAAAACCCCAGTTACTTCAATAGTGTTATTTGCCAACTTATTTTCCATTTTCCTTGTTAGATTACATTATGATCTTTTAATACACAGGAGTAATATCATTTGGATCAAAACCTTGCACACAATCAAGAAAAACTGCTTTCTACAATTGAATATAACTTTGATGATAGCTTTCAATTTCACTATGCTATGAAATTCAAGTAATTTGAAATATCTCTATAAAAAAAGTCAATATCATAATCTATTAAATATAAAGTATACAATATCCTTAATACCTATGCATCACAGATCTAATAATTATATTATTTCTGCTAAAGATTTTCTGTATTGTACTGTACGTCCAAACAAAATACATACTTTTCTGAAATTTTTCATTTCTAATGTTTTCTAATAAACTAAGTAACAGAAAAACAGTAGACTTTTTTTTTTTTTTGCTAGCACACTAAACAGATGTGATCAACTTGGATATCTTTCATTGACAAACTAATTTTGTCTTGCATTATTCATGCCTTATTTGGGTGAAATTTCATATCACTTTAGTTGCTTTGTGCATATTCTGTCAGGAGAGTATTATAGTGTCTGAAATACAGTGACAAGCATACTAGGTTTCTTCTATCTTATTCAATTATATAAATAATTTCCGTTTTGATTTAGTTTGTCTATTCAGAAATATCTTAGAATGTTTTTGCTTTTCCTCACTGCAGACAAGGGATAGATTGATGTTAAAAAGATGTTTTTTCAACAACTTCTAGATAACTTTCCAACCATATATTTTTTGTCATATTTAAGTATGCTTTTACTTTTTAATTTCTTCAGTCATGTTTGATACATTTGTTGCTCATTTGTGTTTTATTTAACTTTTCACAGTTATTTTCAATACTTTTATGGTTATAGTGTAGGTTTTTTGTATTTCCTATGAAATGCTTGTATCTCCTTCATAAGACAAAATTGTTTTTCCTGCTAAATTTTTTTTTATTTTGTTCTTGCTGCTAATACATACAAGATTGAAATCATGATGACTATTCCTGGAAGCTAATAAAAAGGTTTCCATCTTTAATTTTTTATGGGTAGTGGATTCTTGAGAAAATATTAAACTAGCAACTCTATTACTTTCTTTTCTTGTTTCTTTCTTTGTTATTTGTTTCCTTTGGTTGGTTTGTTGGTTTTGGTTTTTTTCCTAGACAAGATATAATAGCTTTAGCAGAAGTTTAGGAATACTTATTTCAGGATTTTTCTCTCACATACCCTACTTCTGCTTTAGATTGTGACTATAAATATCAGAAATTTTCTATTGAATTGTGTTCTCACTGGTGAGGAGAAGCAGGCTTTTAGTATCCAGTAGGGCACTTCAGCTCTACATGTGATTAATAGGTCAGTTCTGAGTTCTCTTAGTACTATTTCAGTGCCTCATAATCCAGCTCTGCTGCAGCTAATTTCATTGAGACGTCAGCAGCATTATTCTCGCTAACATTACTCGTATCACTCTTAGAGCCATGTGACTGCTCTTCTCCTCTTTCTCTAGTCCTAATGATATCTTTAACTTTGCAACACATCAGACACCTGTTTCAATATTAGACTTCATTTCTACCGTGTCATGAATTTGCCCCTTGACCTTGACATTTGCATCTTATTAAAGAGAGAATCAGATTTTCTGAACTAACTTTCTGATAAACAAGGGCCTGTGTTCTCATCACAGGCAGAAACAAACAAAAAGTCCAGCCAAAGTAATTTAACATCATTGATCACATTAAGTGCAGAATAATTTTATGGATCTGCAAACAAGATAAAAGGGTACATTGCTACAAGGAATAATTAAAATCTTCCATTGCAAATGGTCTTTTGCTTTCTGGTAGACATGCATCTGTTTTGATTGTTAAATAGAATACTAATTTGAAAGGATTGAAAGATAGTGGGTACAGTGGAAAGCCAAAAACTCAAGATGGTTTTAGGGGAAAGCTTGAATGGGTTATGAAAGGAATTAGGTGGGATGATGTTGTTCTAGAAGTTCTATGATTTTGTAAGTTCTGTTCCTGATAGATTCTGACAATTAGCAAATGTGGGTTATTGGAAAATTGTGGCAGTGTTAAGAAATCACTTTGCAGAACCACCAGAGAATTAGTTGCTGTCTCCCATAGACTTCTGTCGAGAAAAGTAATTTCCAAAAGGTATATGACAAATTGCTATAATTGTAGGAGGAAAGCACACTTCCTACTTGTTCTTTATTTCTTCTATCAGAAGTGGATTTTGACAACTTGAATAGCTCTTTCACTTCTAGTGGCAGCAACGAAAACCTGTCAGAGTTCTCAAATGGCCTACTTCAGTGTCTTTCAAAATTGTGAGGTAATCAGTGATCTTCTGAATCAGTTCACTGAGATTTTTTGAATGAGTTTTGTTTTTTAATTATAAAATTATTAGCATCATGTACTGTTAGTGTTTCGCTTTGCCTTCCCCCTTTCTTTTCTGTAACAATTGCATACACAGTTCACATCAATTTTCAAGGTGTTATCAGTTATTTTTATTTGATACAAATACTTGTTGCTACTGAAAGGTCCAGTCATCCCTTTTCCTCAGCATTAGAGATGCATGGTCATGCCTTTCCAAACATGCCAGTCTGAACACAGAGCAACATACTAAAACAGATTGGGGAAAATTTGAGACAATGCCCTTGATACTCTTGTGCTTGCCTATAGTCTATACTTTGTGTTCATTACTATCCATTTAAGAAAACATCTTGTGGAATTATTAGCCTCTTCTTCCCCAGAAGTGTGGGGTGGGGTTCTTTCACTTATTCCTTTCAATGCAATTCATTTCTTTCTTATCTGAAACATGATCTAATGAAATCAACATGTCCAAATTAAAAAATCTTGGCTTGGAAGTGGGAATTTAAAATAGTCCAGGTTCCTCACCTTCTTATATCCCACAAAATGCAAGCTCACTTTTGTTTAATAAAAAATTTAGAGTTGTTCTGTTTTGGTTTGTTTTGTTTTTCAATACACTACAATAAATCATCAGTTACTGGCACAAGAAATCGATTTTTGGAACCAGTGAAATAATCAATTCCTAATTTTAGAAAATATGGACAGAGGTCAGAGAGTGAAGTTTGTTAAATATCTGTCAAAGTCAAGCCATTTATTAATGTATATGTGCCCAGCTCCAGGTTGCAGACTTGCAAATGATGTCTGGATAGCTTTTCTATTTAATGTAATATTCCAGAATTGTAATATTTTAGCTATCCCCCAAAACTAGTAATCTATCTGATTGCTTGCAAACCTTTAACTGTCAAAACAAATTAATGAGGATAAACATTTTGCCCTTTAGGAACGAGAAAAAAAAGATTTTGTGATGCACAGCTTATTTCATTGTGTTAAACTCTACACTGAGTACATCGAACTGCTATGTTCTCAGGGATTGTCTGAAGTCTTTAGCCGCCATGCTGCAGCAAGAAAAAAACCCCAAACACAACACAGCCTTGCATTCAGCTCAGTCAGCTCTGTGTGGTGGAAGACCTGAGGCTCACTCACACATCACCAGAACCACAGTGTGCTTCTTACCAGTGGTAATGTCCACAATAGAAGGATGGTCATTGTTGGAGATCAAACCCTTGTCTGTTTAATAGCATTCTGAATAGTTTTTAAACTGTGTTTTTATAGATTTTTAATGTCCTATTAATGTTATTAATGTTCTCATACACTTTGACAAAACTATATATCCAGTGTCATGGTGTCTTAAATGCTTTGAGATCTATTTTTAAAATTTTATGCCAATCAAAGATTTGAATTTTTGCTAAATCTCATATAAGGTGATGACTTAAAAAGTTGTCATTTTACATTTAAACGGGATTTCTTTTTAAATGCAGATTTTTTTTAAGATGGGAGACAGTAGATACAAATTCTCAGAACCTTCCAGGATAACTTTTAATTTAGGACATGTTTCAGGTAATAACCAAAAGTGTCTTATGGATCAGAAATAGTTTGAGGTAGTAATCAAATACGAGTCTGTGGGTTATAAAGCATGATGCTGATAATGGTAACTGGTTAATGGCGCATGTAGCTAGCATTTTGTTGAGAGATTGGGACATTTTGCTTAATTTTGATGGGTAAATGGGTAAATGGATAAAAGAAAAATTACATGCAGATAGGCCTGGATTGGAATATCTCATGCTTCTATAGAACTTATGGGAAGCTGGAAATGTTCTGGCAGTGTAAGTTAGGAAGACCTGTCTGTAATTATTTTTTTTTTCTGAGAATGTGGTTTAGATTTTTTCTTTAAAAGTACATGGCAGCAAGGCCACTGTATCCAGTTCAACCAGAAGAGGTAATATATGATATTGCTAAAACTAGGAAAGGAGTAATGCAATTTTGATTTTTAATGTAATTTACTGTGTGATTCATTATTCTTGCACTATATTCTTTAAGAAAATAAATTGTTTGTCATCTTTGTTCAGACATGGGTTTCTGGCATTTTCAGTAAAGCATAAAAATTTCTAGTGAAAAAAGTGCTATACCTCATCTGTCATTGTGTGGGCTTCACACCTGTCATTCTATATAGGTGTGTAATGGAAACAGAGTCTTTGCGCAACCAAATCTTGATTGCTATCATTAAGAGATGAGACTCATGTCTCTTCAAGCTCCTTCTTTCCACTGTGAAGTGCTATCCTGCATCACGTATTTCTTCAACAGACACAAGCTAAGGTTATTAGCAATAAAAATACATTCTTGTAAAATTTCAAGGGGATTAAGTTGGCCTAAAAATCTCAAAGGTAGCAATTTATTTCCAACGTGCTAAAAGGTGCATTTCTATCTACCATGGTTTTCTTTCACTGCTTGTGAGAGAAATATGTGACTCGAAACATAAGATCTATATAAAGTGTGATTGTTGGAAGGATTAAAAAAATAACATGACAAAGAACTTTGCCCTTTACTATGCTCCATTAAACGCTCTGTTTGTCAGACACCAGAACATTTAAGCTGTGCCTGCTTTTAATTTTTACATCTTTATCTTTATTACATTAGTTGAGAAGAAATGCTTTAAAAAAAAAATTGCCAACATTTTCAAAAAATGTAACGTAAAAATGGAAACAACATATATACAAGTTTTGTGGGTTTTTGTTTGGGTTTTTTTTTTTAAACCCAAACAACCCTTGTGGTGTTGTAACAAGTTAAGACTGTAACAAAGTTTCCTCTCTCATACACAATCTTTGGAGGGAATAGTGAAATGTCTGCAATGTCAGCCTAGTAACAGTTGTGGTGCTTTTTTGGTGGCAGAGAGTATAACCACTACATGTGATACGACATTAGGAGATATGAAGCACTGAGCCTCATAGGGTGCCTTGCGGGAAGGAGTGTGTGTCAGAGGTTAATGAATAAAGATTTTTCAAATACTGAAAGACACATCTTTGTTCAATTCTGCCGCCTTTGTGGCATCCTGCTTTGTATGTTTGACACCAGTTCTTGATTCTGTTGCACAAGTCACATTAGATCTAGATTCGGGAAGGACCTGACAAGGGTATAGGCCAGCGCAGTGTCTTCTGTGACAGTTCACATGGGAAGATTATAGGTAGACCTGAAGTTTGAATATCCCCCAGATCTCCCCTGAGGACACAGTGATTTTCTGTGACTGTCTGTCAGTATTGGAATTAAGAAGATACAAGACAGCTTCTTACCTAAATGTGAAACATGTATTTTAATTCTTCTTAAACCTGCAGGAATTTCACCTTTTTTTTTGCAGTCTAAAAATTATAGAGTGCATACTTTTCTCTATAGGAATTATACATTGCCTTTCTGGGGAAAAAATGCTTATGTGCAACATTAATTTCCTAAAAATAAACTGGAAAACAGTTTTGAATTGTCTTAAGAAATAGGGAATTTGGATCTGCAGTTTTAAGATTCTTACTGTCATTTTGTTTTATAATGATTGTTTGATGGGCACTATTCTGGAGAGAAATCAGGAACTGTGCTATTTAAATAAATTTTAATATTCACATTAATAACTTTTTTTATTTCCTATTTGTTTCTCTTTTCCTTATTTTTTCCTTTTATTTATGTATTCTCAGGGATACTTGACTTTAATAGTAAATAGCTGATTTAATGTTATGTTTTCTGTGAGAATATCAAAGTGCATTTTGGTAAGGTAATTCCTTTTTGTTTACCAAATTTATGCAGAGATAAATGGAAGCACCAAAAGCACTTCCTCTCTACTGTTTGTTTTCTGAGATATGTCCTACCTGTTATTTATTTTAAAATGAGTTGAGTGTTAAGATTATAATTGAGATTAAGATTTTTGTTTTCATGGTAACCCTTGTTAAAATTCATAGTAAAAAATTCATCCCTGTTCAATCTAAAGACAGAAAGACCTGTACACCAAGGGCAAAATGGCAGTGGGTCTTGGAGCTTCAAAACTTTTTTCTAATTCTTTAGGTCATGCTAGCTCTCATCTTTTCCTAAGAAAATTGTTTCAGCTCAAGCTTGCCGTGTAGAGGCATGCATGTAGTGGTTGAAAGTAAGGGTACCTCTAGGCTGTCATTCTATCTGTAAGCAGATGTCTGCAGGAGGAAGCATGATATGATACTTCCTACAAGTACTCTCCCAGTCTCCAATTATTTTCAGCTCAAATATTTCCTGAGTTTTTGTCCAGTCTTCTCTAGAAGCTATGTAAGCTTTTCCTTCTACAGTATCTGTTGGCGGGGAATCTCCCAAGTACCAACAGCCTGCTGTGTGGGGAACAACATCCATTTTTGCTTGGAATATGGATCTCACCAGTTTACATTATGTTTAATCATATTTTGGTCTCAACTGCTTACTCACTGAAATTTGGATTTGTGAAATTTATTGAGGGAATACAGACTGTTGTTGTTAGTTAAGACTTCAGTGTTAACTAACAACTGTTGTTAGCTACAGACTTAGTATTTCTCACTGAAGAAGAGCTTGCTTATGATCTTGGTTTTTAATAAACTGAATGTATCATTTGTAAAAAAGAAATCATCTTTAACGCTGATAGTAGTTTGCTCTTATCCTGTAGCCTTGATGTACCTACCCTCTTTTGGGTAAGATCATTGAGAAAGTCTGAGAAAAACAATTCTTGACAATTTCTGGATGTCATACAATTATGTTTCTTTTATTTATCCATGTTCAGATGAAGGTAGAATCATAGAACCTCATACTAAATACAGATATTAGTGTTATGATTTTTTTTTCTTATTAGTGGGTTTGATTTATTTTTTTTCTGTTACCACTTTAGATTTTTTTCTGTCTTACACTATAAGTAAAACATTTATGGTTGGGTTTATTTCCCTTCAGACCCACATATGGGTGGTAATAGAGATATAAAGTCAAAAAACCTTTTACATCCACTTTTGAAAGCAGTGTTAGGATAAGCAACTGTTTGTCCTTACTCCGTGTGCCTCCATATAGTGGGATGTAATGTTATTAATCCAATTCAGAGTTAAAATCCTTACATATCTCAGTAAATTTGTTTAAATACTTCCCCTGCTGTACCAGGCCAACTTGTCTTTTAAATCTCATGTGTTTAAAAAGTGTAACGAAGGGGGATGTGGAAATAACAAGTTACATTCTCATGAGCTTGTTATGTACATGCAAATTGAGTAGTCGCAAAGAGGCTTTCTAATAGAATCCCCATTTCCTCCCACTAAAGATTACAGAATGTACTAAGGCATAATTTTGCATGCAGCTGGTTGAATAAATTTAGCACCATATAAAATTCACTTTAGCAGCAAAAAGCGAAACTGTTGTTTATGAGCTTATGGGAAAACAAATGTAATCTTGTTAAAAACAGGAAGGTTTGAAGGATCCAAAAGTTAGGAAATGTTACAGTTCCAGTGATTTGTACCGTATGGTGACTTGAAAATTGGCAATCCTATGCATTTGAGTTATTTGTTCCATATGCACAAAGGCATACTGTAGATTCCACAGAACACCTTATTCCTGCATTGCCTTGGCAGTTGCCCAATATTTCTTGTTCAGGAGACAGCCTAGCACTTCTTCCTCAAAATAAATATTTTTTAAAATGCACCAAACTCACAATGGCCTATTTCTTCATATTTCCTTAGTTCTTCACATGGCAGAATCTGGGTGCTTTACAAAGATTAAAGGATGTACTGTAACAGCATTGGCAAAATATTGTTAGATCTATTCTACAGATGGGGATCTTAGGTATGAAGAAACATCTACTAATGTGCAGTAATTTGAAGTATCCAGAGACTAGTTATCTGGCATTTCTAGTACTTTAATAGCAAAAAATATAATCCAAATGCCATTCAAATAAATTTATTTTGCAATTAGGAATACTCTGCATTCCTACTAATCTATCTTCCAAATTCAGAGCTAAGTACACCCAAAGTTGAGGGTGGTATCTACGGAGATCTGTGAAGAGTGTGAATAAGTTTAGTTACCCCATTATCACATGGGAGCTCAGAATCTCATTCTACAAAACTACTATGTCAATAATGAACTACCTTGGGATATATACCCAGCATAAAAAATTTCTCACTGGATAGCAAATTTTAGGCAAAGATATAACTAGCTGGAAAATAACATCTTAGAAGAAATACCAAGAAATGTTAACTATTAACTGTGATGATTGCTTTATCAAAAGAACTTCCTGTGAAGTGTAATTGTACGTTAGTAATTGATTTTGTCCATCACATATATGGATAACTTGCATAAGAAAGATGCACGTTGTGCATTTTTAAAACACAATTAAATAATGAGCATCATTATTTAATATACTTCAATAATTTTGTAGAATTTAATATATATTCCTTAAATACACCTTTGCCTCTTAAGAAAATTGTTTTGCTTTTCCAAGAATTTATTTTCCTGGACTGTTACCTGATAAACTGTAACTTGTTTCAGCATTGCCTAATGACGCAGGATCCATCTGGCATTATATCAGGATGTGCAGCTGGCTATTAATTACTGAAAACTTCTCAACAACTCAGACGAAAGCATCCGCCAAAGATCTGATTCAGCAGATTCCTTTTTCTTCTTTCTTCTATAGTACCAACCAAAAAAAAAAAAAGAGTAAATAATTCATACTTAGTACGTTAGTCATGGATACTAAAATTGACAACAACATGAATGCTGATTGCACTAATGGTTGCTATTCTTCTCCTGTATTGATTTTTAGCCTTGCAACAATATAGTGGTTTCTCTTTTGACTTTTCCTTCAAACTTTATGGGAGGAAGTAGCCTTTTTTTTCTGAAGTGTTTACATACCGTGTAATAACCCATACAGTTTTGCATGTAATCTTGCATTTTGTATTTTCATACGTGCCCGATAGAAGTGATGCTCCCACAGCTGCGTGTTGTCAGTTGTGTCACTGTGTGCAGCATGAGTGTGCCTCTCCCATCAGCACACACGCGTCTACAGTACTGATACACATCTGTGCATGATCACAGTCACACATATCAGCACAGACAGAAGCACTTGTCATTCCTGCAAATGCAAACAGCACCACTGACCACATGCTGTTGCCCTCTGGATGATCAGGGTGAAGGTCTTTAGTCCCTCCAGGAGTCAGACTCAGATGCCCCAGTAGCTGATGCCTGGTTTCCTGATTTGTGCAAATGTACACACACATTTGGACACACACATTTTGGATCCCCTAATAACTAGGTATAGAGACCCAGTCCATCCATGTCCTGCTGTCAAGACACACAGACGCACATGCAAATGGGCCTCTTGATCAACCTCCAACCCTGGCTCCTTCGGGTTGCCACCTCCTCCAAGTACCTCACTCACGGCATATGAATCCCAGGCCATTCAGCCTGCTCCCTGGCTAGTCTGGCTTGATGCTTCTTAGCCACTACACATGAACTTGGTCCAGGTGCTGGCACCAGAGACTCCATTACCAGTGGTCTGTCCCTGGCTGCTGATGCACACACATGCAGAACAGACAGCCTCTTGTGCAAGAGAGGCCTTTGCAAGAGGGCAGGACAGACTGTGGGCATCTGGAACAGGGCACAGCCAGACAAAGGAACCAACCAGCTCCTCTTAGCTACTTACCCCCCTCCTTTCTCAATCTTGTTCCTCCAACCCATCTTGATCTGTCCCTTTCCACACTTTTGCTTCCTCCACTGTACAACCCATGATAAGACCCAAGGTGCTTCTCCCTGGTATCTCATAATGTGTCCCATGTCCCTCTGGCAGCACCCTGCCACCCAGTCTGTAAGGTGCTGTGGTGAGCTTTTTCCACTGACTCACCATAGTGGGTGTCATCTCCTGTCCATGGGGCTGAGGGTCCCCAGGGAGGGGCCAGGCTGGGGCTCTCTCTTTCTGACTGGACTAGTGAGGTTGCTCATCATGCCTCTTCTTTTTTTTGTGGGTGTGTGGGTGTGAGCAGGAGTGGAGGGGTGGGTGGCTGGAGTAAGGAGGAGGGTCTATGTGAGTGATGGAGATTTCTTAATTGTTTTGCGTATGCTAAATCAGAAGTATGTAAACCCAGTGTCATTTACAAAAAAATGCAATCATAATCTGAAAAAATAAAATAATTTTATGGAAAAACACAGCAATAGGTACCTGAAGAATACCTTCATAACTGCAATGGGAGATTACTACTGAGGAAATAACACTACAAGCTAGGAAATGAGAAGTGGAAAATATTTCTTTGGGCTGAGATTTTACTGAATGGGTTTAGTAATAGTTTTATTGAAATGTTTTGGATGTTTTACAAGCTGTTGTAGCTTTATTATTGTTGACCTCATAAAAAAGGGGTAAATGTCTTTCCAGCTTTGACAGGACCCCTGAACTGGCATTGACAGAGAGGTTGTCATAGCAGATAGGTTCACAGTCCCACTACAGACTTGTGCATTTTGTAATATATTTTTGTGCACTTCTACAGGTCAGACATCCAAGGAATGCTAGCGGCTAAATGTAGTCTGACTTTACCAATCATTTAGTTGTTGAAATGAGCTGTCCTGAATAAATAACTGAGCCTGGGAATTTGAAAAATGAGGGCACTGTGGCTGGAGATGAAGTCTTGGCAGAAGTATTTCTGAAGGGGTTAGCATCACAGGCAAGTAATAGGTTCACATAGCTGTATTTTTTCAGACCTCAAAGAGGGGAAAGTACTAGTCTATAAGCTCTCCTTTAGAAGACTTTGTGATTTGCCATGTCCTGATATTCTCATTTTTAGAGGAAAAATGTACACTGTGAACAGTCTTTTGATGATTTGAACTAAGTACTATTTCTTCATGTATTTATTTAACCACAATAAAATGTTTATAATTCTCTTTATCAGTGCAGAATTTTATGTTGCAAAAATTGCACAAGATTGAGTCTTCCATTTCCTAGGGAAGTTGGGAAGAGAGGCATTGATAGGCCACCTTATTCTGAACTTCACTGAGAGGGCAAAAAGGCTGTATGCTTATTTTGTAGAAGACTGTGTAAACTACTTTGTTTTCTGTACTTCCCCCGCGCCCCCACCCACTCCTGTTTTGATAGTGGTGAAAACTTGAACAGTAAAGGATGTGAGAAAAGAGGCACTTCTCTAATTACACCTGTAGTTTATAGCAATACTTTCATTTTGTGTAGACTACAGGCAGAGGGATAACCTCATCCAATTTAATTCATGGTATTTCAGCCTTGAGGGCTCAAAAATTTTGAAAAAATTCCAAAGTTGTCTGTAAAACTAATAAATTGAAAAGGAAAAATAAAAAGAACCCATTGTATTTGCTGATTGATTGGTTCTTGAGGCTTCTCAGTAGTGCAGAAGAGATTTGTCATTCCAGGACAAAGACTAATAATCTTCCAGCTGGTGAGTTGAGCTGAGAGCCTTAGAAAGATGAACTTGCTTCCCTGGCTACTGACACCAAGGAATTTGTAGTAGCAAAGTCGCTGTTTAAAAGGGTCATCCTCCACAGCAGTAGACACCACTCAGCCTACGCAGAGCCATCCACCAGCACACTGCTGTCGTATGAGCGGATGCAGCCTCACTAGCTCTGTTTGAGTCTGTGTGAGAAGAGAGCGGAGAGCTGCAGTTCAAGAAGACTCTGAGTCCCTGTCAGCTGGTCCTTTTCCTACTACGCAGCCATGGGGGCTCCCTCCCCACCCTGAATCTCCACTCTTACCTGTGGTGGCCTGCTGCAACAGGCAGCTGCAGGCCTGAAGCTGGTTTGGTGCTGCATTGCATTTTTATGTTTCCCCTAGAAAAGCTGCGAATGGACTGTAAAAATAAAAGTTGAGGTTCTGGCGCAATTATTTTTCTTAGGTGAAGTTTAGAAAGAAATCAAAGGTCTCATCAAACTGTGTAGTGATATAATGAACGATGAAATTCCTACAGAACTCTGTAGGAATGCTGCGGCCTTGTAGAAAAACGTGCTGATTAATATTTAACTTCATGTTGCATGAAGCTTGAAAATAACAATAAATATGCATATTTGCACATCTGCATCTTTTTGTCAGAATACTGGAACTATTGTTGACAAGATATTTTCTGTTAAAAGCTTTGTATATCTGTCATTCTTAAATTTTATTCTTAAAATTCAAGGGCGAATTTTGAAAAGAAAATTGCACACTGAAACTCAGAGCAAGGAAAGGGTTAGGTATCCAACAGGTAAATGAAACAGTTGCAGAGTAATTTCAGGTAGGAGACAAGAGCTGGGTGAATAGAAATGGAAAGACAGAATGGAAATACACAAATCTCTATTAAGGTAATTACTTTAACTGTGTCTGCAGAAGTTCAATATATCCATATAAGTTTCTGGACAAAATGGCTTTTTTTTTTTTTAATAAAAATTCATGAACAGCATTAAAGGTCATAAACCGTGTAAATTATAGAGAGTGCATTGCATCAATTTTGAAAGGCTGTCTCTAAGACAAGAAAAAGATGGAAATACAAATGCACACTTTGTGAAATAGCTCTGGTAACAAGGAAAGTATGCTCACGAAATAAACCCTAGAGTTCAGGTATCTCAAGAGAAGCAAGAAGTCACTTGAGATTACAACAACAGTGAATGATAAAATTGAGGTTAAGAAAAAAGGTATTCAAAATAAGTCAAACGGGAGCCTGCTTTCATTCATTAAATAAGAAAATCCCTGACAGCAATCTCTTTGATTTTTAAAATAATCTGAGTAGATGACTCATTTTGCATGGAAGTCACCTTTACACTGGAATACAGACTAACTGACGTGGATGTAGTTACCTAATCACCCAAGAATGTGAGGTTTTGAAATGACAGCTGCAACCAGCCATGTAGGAAAAAGCATCTACAGTGCTGTCGCCTGAAAAGGCCCCATTTAGGTTCTTATACAGCTTGTGTAGAAATATTTTTCCTTACTTGGGAACAGCTGACATTTCAAGGCAGCTCTGGAAAAAAAATTAAGTGACATTAATGGAAGGTTCAGTTCTGCTGTTGTCTGCTTTCTGCTTTCTGCTTTGAACCGAAGCTTGAAGATGCTTTCAGTTAAAACGTTGGTAGAAAAGCACAAGATTAATGAAATTTTACTGCAAAATGTCTCAGCAATTTAAAATTATGATTTCATAATAATGACTAATATCTTCAATTGTCCTTCAGAGACCTCAGGTAAATCCTGACCCTGCTAATGCTAGTGGCAGCTTTCTCACTGATATTCTAAAGGTGAGGATTTTAAGAAAGGTTTGAGAGAAAATCTTTAGGGATATGAAGATTTGTTTAAAATATTCTGTACAGTTAACCCCTTTGTAATATTGTGAATTTTTTTTTATCAGTGATTTTCTACATAAAGTATGTATAACATGGACATTACAATATTTCCATAAAGAAATGCCATATTTTGTGAGAAGTCTGTTTATTAGAACTAGATACTCCTGCTCTTTTGTCTGTCTGAAGAACAATATGCAGACTGCAGGGCAAAATGTCCCTATCTTGTAATTTTTGTGCCTTTTGTAGTTTCAAGGTTCCCGTCATAATCCTGCATCCTAAGTACCAAATGTAGTGGTTGTGAGGCGTAATGCTCTGCTTTGTACTGCAGGCAGGAACATTCCCTGCAGTAAATAATGCCAAGGAAAACCACATGCAAAATGTATGCTTGGGTTCTCTAGTACTTTTGTAGTCCTAGAATGAGTAAGTTGATGCCAGGGAGGTGTCCTCATATTCTTTTCTTATGTCTCACGGGTTTCTCTATTTTTAAATGAGTTTATATTTTGGAAAAGTATTCGGAATGGAACTATTCTTTTTCTGTATTTGTATTTTACTAGTCTCATTATGAGTTTAAAATACCTTGTTGTAATTTTCTTCAAATTGTGCTATCTTATGAAAAATAATTAATTTTATATAAATATAGCATATTAATCTAATTTGTCTATATATAGTCTGAGTCTACCGCAAACATGACAAATTATGTTATTTAACCTAGATTTGAAACAGTATATTTTGGAGGTGGGGAAAAAGGAAAGAAAACCTATTTACTTCTAGCATTGAGATTTAGGAAGTTATGTTAGCACATTCCGAGTTAAGCACAGTGATTCACCTGCTTCTTACGATACTTTCTAGCCCTATTACTTTTTATGCAATGCCATCATCTTTTAGCTTCACCAGATTGATCTTTTCTTGAACTAGTTGCAAAGGTCAGATGAATATTTTACATCACTCTCCAGTTCTCTATTTTTACATTAAACGAGGAAAGGAAAATATTATTTCTCATATATTTGCATTATATATATAGTTGAATCTGGCACATTTTTATATTCTTGACTGTAAACTACTCTTTATTTTCCAGCTTGAATTTTGGAGTGAACTCCACATAATACCAGTAAATAGCTGGGAGAATTGACATACTTAAAATTACCCCTTTGGTAAATTTAAGCCAAATCTAAAAATATTGCCTGGTCAGTTATTAAACAGGGCTAAAACACTGGAGTCAATTTACTCATCACAAAAATATGAAATAAAAGAGAAAATGAGAGTAGTAAAAGAAGTCTTTTCATACACAGACTGTTAACACACCTAAAAATGTTTTGGCCTTAAGATCTGTGACCTTTTTCTCAGAGTAATTTATTCTGGCCAGAGTATTGTGCAGAATAGTTCACGTGCCTAAGGTCCATTGATTTTGATATAGAAAGCTACCTATCTAAACTGGAGGGGAGAATCAAAATCTCCAGTGTCTTACTTGGCAGTCAGTATTTTAATTTTCCATGAGAACAGTCTGAAGAGAGTCCAAAAAAAGGTATTAGTTTTCAGAAGCAGTCAAATGGAAATGAAAAATTAATTTACCTATCTGCTTCTCTTTTTTTTCCCCTCCTTCTATCTCATGACTGCTGAATGTAAATGAAGCCAGTTTATACTCCATAAGTTAGCTCATCTGCTCTATTGATAAATGTTGCACAGATTCTTAGATCTAAGTCTCTATGCTACTCTATGTGCAACGCCATACAGAAAATCTAACCTTACTTGACTATGATATGTTGTGCTTACTCCCTACCGTGCTGACCAATACTTTTTCATTATTTTAATGTGTTTCCTAGCTGTATTAATTCATCAGGGTCTGCCTGTGTCTGTCTCTAAAGTGTAGGGTCTTTGAGATAGCAAATGGGTTTGTTGTTGCCATTCTGTTCAGCAGCTATCTGATTAGACTTAGGGTCCCTGAAGTACACAGTAGTACAGAAAACTAACAGTGCAGATAACTGTGGGAGGCCCTTGGGGATGCTGTCCAAAAGTTGACCGTTGTCATTCTTAAATCTGAAAAAAACAATGTCTTTCCCCTTCGATAACATACAATTATCTACATCATTTGCTCAATTTGTCATCCAATTTACAGATGTTAACCTACAGATTTTAATATAACCAACTATTAGTAATAAATTAACTTTTATATTGCCTGCTATCAAATAATTTTGAACATTTAAATGGAATGGGAATTATTATTTCTACCTGAACGACAGAGATGAAGCTATATGAAGAGGTCATAATAGAACAGTTTGATGCAGAATCATGTATAGTCAAACAACTTTGTTAAGATTTTTAAGTAACCTAACTGACCTGTTGTGTATATTATCTACTGAACAGGATAATCTATTCCAGTTTTTGGCCATCATTATCTCTAAAATGGTATCTAGGCCAAATTCCCCTGGCTGCAAATTAAGCAAGCTTCTTGTCTAAGCTGCGAGGGGGTGGAGAATAATGGGGTATTTTTTACAGTATTAGAGAAGCGACCAAAATCTGTTGTAATTTCTTTCCTGATTTTCTCTTGTTGAAATTGGACATGGCCTTTCTTTGTGGACATTGGCAACATCTTTGCTTATTGGAACACTTTTCATTAATGCCAAAAAAAGGTTGTGCTAAGTGGATCTTGCGGAACACAGGTTTTGCATAGATTTTTCCAGTGTAAAGTGCTGCGACAGAAGGATACTGTGGTAGAGTTTTAGAGTCCTGATGTTGATTCATGGGCTCAAGATGTTCAGGGGCTACTGTTCTTAAAATATTGTGCCCCAAATTGGTATGTTGTTTAATCTGGAGGCCTTCCCAGTTCAAAGAAAAAAAATGCTGCCCATTTCTTGCAGATAATAATTTCTGCTAGTATGTCCAACAGTGTCTGCTGTTGGGTGAAACTTGAATTGTGATCCAATGAATCATTACATTTGTTTCTTCTTTGGTGTTAGAAGTTCTGGTTATTCTCCAGAAGTATTTTACTCAGTGCTTTTTTCTTATATTCTGTTGTTCTCAGTGTTCAGGTTATCAAGATCACTGGCGCGCTAATCCATCTTTCTTAAATGTTTTCATCCATTTTCTATTTATAAAATCAACCTTTTACCACTTCATGCTTTACTTCAAGTCACTAGAGAGAAAAAAGCCAGTAAACAGTCTAAAGGATTTCATGCAATATGTGCCTTTACAACTCGATAAAAGGTGTTGACTGTTTTTACTTTTGTCCACGATATCTACTTCTGCCAAATATTAACTGAATCAAGCCCAGGTATCCCTGTGTCATTTCTGTGTATGTCGCATAAACCAGTATCTAAATTTTTGCTGAAGTCAAGACACATGAAGCCTATAGTTTCCAAATTCATCCTACAACTGACCAGTTACTTAAAGTCACAATGATCTGACAGATTTTAAGCTATTTTGGCTGGTTATTATCAGCTTACCCTCCAGATTCTTAAACACAGAATAGCGATTTGCTTTCAGTATTGAAGTTAAGCTGGGTCCTTCTGAGTTTTCCATACTGGCGTGCACACTCTCCAGTGACCTGTGCTCTTACCATTACTCTACAGTTTGTTAAAAAAAAAAAATCACTTATGATTTAAACATTATTTCAGCCAGTCTCACGAATACACTGGGGTAAATTTAATTTAGCCCTGTTGATTGTCTACTAAATATATCCAGTATCATTATTTGGCCACTTCTTTCTTTTAATAGGTTGATAACTAATAGTATGACAATGCTGTTATTGTATTTATATTGAGAGTGAAAACAGAATATAGAATATAGTATCATTATTTTGACAAGTATCAAACTATGAATTGAAGTTTTTAAACAGGCTTTGGCATAGTTACTGCAACTGGCAAAGTTGCTAAAAAGCTTTTACAATAGCTGAATTATGCTTCTTTAAATTGAATTTGTATTTTTGGTGCTTGTATTTTGGGTCATCATATCTTAAAAGTACTCAATAATTTCTATCTGAATAACTTTCAGTTCCAGTAACAGGGTGATTTCATCAGATATTTTATGTAATATGTGTACCTGACATGCTGCAAGTGTTATGAGCAAATTTTAGCCTACATAGCATGTCTGATAGCATATTTCCAAAACTAGGCTCTTCTGTTCTTGATACTGTTCCCTAGGGAAACAAGGAGATAGGTTCAGTAATTATTAGTTTTGTATGCCTGTGTGAATACACACTTTGGCATGGAGATAACCATGTGAGCAGTGTATTGTTTATTTTCCTCAATGCTAACTCAGTAGGTCTTTGCATACTCCTTTTGTGAGAAAGAGAAGCCAGAAAAGCATTACTTTATTTAGCTAGAAAATGTGCTTATATTTTTAAAACTTTGAAGACTTTTTAATTATTCAGATAGGATAGGCCACTGTTATTGAAGCAGAACTCTAAATATACTGCTAATCTCTTAAACTTCTTTTAATACTAATACATGAAAATCAAATGTATTTATTAATAAATCAGATCTTTAACACAGACACTGAGTAATCTTAAAGTATAGTGAAAACTTAGCTTACATTTCGTGATGTAGATTTACTCTGAACTGTGATGAACCTAATCTATTTCTCAACATTAATTAATAAAGATCCAACTGTCAGGTTGAATAGAATTTATGTTTTACTTTGTGCAGTTCCTCTCTGATGTAGCTTCAGGTCTGCATCAAAGATGAATAACCTTGTATATTTAAAATACCATAGAGAAATAATAAAACAATGTGGACCAACTTTAGCCTTCATCTCAAAGTCATGCAACTTTGAAAGACAGTAGCAGTAGTGTATCTCAAGAATTTTTTTGACTATGCTGCTTAGTGCCAGTTTCCCACTGGAAACCTGACATCCCTCCAGCATCCTGCAGCATGTGGATCCTCACCCTCCTCAGGAATCCTCTCTTGCCCAGCGTAGCAGGGTCCAGCATATGGTAGCATCTGGCAGGCTCACATATACAGTAGTGGTGATCTGGAAAGGACAATTGGCTTCACAATATGTGAGGTTACCTTTCTAATGTATTTAATCACCTTTATTAGAAATACTTCTTGTATTCTGGGGTAACTGGATGAAAATGTATTTTAGATTTCTTCGTTCAAACAGAATAAGTCTTCTCAAATAGATAAATATATGTCTGGCAAAGCAAGAAAAAAAAATATTGTCATTCTTGAGCACAGTAAATCTTAGAAGATTAAGACAAACTGTCAGAAGAAAATCTAGGGAAACCCAGAACCTGCTCATATTGACCAGGTTCGTAGCATCATATTCTAAAGTGATGTTCAAACATAACTTAGATGTTCTTACTGCTTTATATTGTATCATTTACCAAAGTGTAAGTTATATGTTGAAGCCATTGCATTCATTAGGTGTTTAGAGCAAAGGTAAGACAAGCACTCTGGGTGCAACAAAATAAAAAAATTTAAAAAATGGTTGCCTAACCTAATTATTATCATTCTACACTCTGTTATGGCAGAGCTGAAAGGGCCCAAAAAATATAAAGTTATTTCATTTCCCACCCTCAACTTTGACTTAGAGAAATTTGCCAGTCCATTTTATTTCCTTTTGATGTATTACCTAGTAAATTTAAATGTTTTTCATCTTAATTCACACTTATTTCTATTTAAGGTCCTAAAAACTCTGGTACATTTCAACTAAATAGGATACTGCTGATGAAAAATAGCCCAAAACTTGAAAGCAAAGATAATTAGGTCAAGAAGTTATCTCAGGTGCAGTCTTAAGCCTATTTAGCCTACAAACCTTTCTTGAGCAGCTGAGGATATATGTTGCATTAGTTGCCTTTTTACCTTTACCTTTGATGTTCTAAAAAGGTGTAAACGCAATCTTTCATGTGGTAATTTCTCTCTCTTGCATGTGCTTAGGCTCTTGCATACAGGTATCAGAGGCTTTTTTTTACGTTGTTTTTTCTTTATCCTGCTTTTCCAGGATTTTTTCATCCCTATGCAAGGGATGGAACAGAATTCACCCAGACATCTGATACCTTTACCTCCATGGCTCTGCAATTGCTAAGCATGTTTCTTTACCAGCTTTTAATTTCAGAATAGCCTGATCTTCAGTACAGGAAGAAATCATTTGAGTTTTAATGTTTCTTCAAATTTGCTCATTCCTGTCCATATTCTAATATGAAAAACTTGAAATGAAGTGGTTTTTAGCAGGTGTAATTACATTTCATTATTTAAATAACTAAAAATATTAGAACAATTTAGCTAATGCACTTTCCACTACTGATTCCCTTGCTTAGCTGGCCAGTTGTCTTTTTCCCCTTTACATTTGTAGGGGTTTTGAAACTGCAGCTGTCTCCCGTATTTGTACACACTATGAAGTAACTCACTGTAGCCTGTAGGAGTTACTGGAATACAAATCTTATTTAGAAAATTAATTCAGGTGATTCATCATGTTGGCCTTTTCATCCTTTATATATGTTTTCTACTATATGTAGGAGATCCATTGTTTTTGTATGTAGGAGATCCATTGTTTTTGTATGTAGGAGATCCATTGTTTTTGTTGGGTTTTTTTTTACTGTTCAAAGCCAAATTTACTTGTCCATTCCTAAAAGAGATTTTTTTCCCTTCATGCTGTGAAAGAAGACAGGAGAATATAAAGAAAATCCAGTCTCCAATCAATCACACTTCTGTGCAGAAGTTAAGCAGGGAACTGTCCCCTTTACTCCCACTCACAAAGTGCTGTGCTAGTCAGCTGAAGCAAAGGCAGTATCTACTTTTTGCTCATTTTATTAACAGCTTCTTAATATGCTTTCTCCAGGAGGAAAGACATGTGTTTTGCAAATTAGGCCCATAGTTCATGTCACGTCTCTTTTTGGCTCTGTAGATTCTATTTTAAAAGTGGTAGCTTATCTCTCTGTGGCAGGACCGCTTTCTGCCGTTCAATAAAACTATAATTTCACAAAGTGTATAAAATCGGTGTACATATGACCTAGTGTGATACCTGCTCTCCTGGCTGAGTCACTGGAGGTCTAGGTAGAAGAAACTTCCAGCAATAAAACTAAAGCTGTAGACCCTCAACTACAAAGTCCTAATTTTATAGCTGGGATTTGTGTGGAAATCCTGTACAATCTCTAATGTTTGAAAGACCATCATCACTGTTGTTATGAGTCTGCTCACTACCTCTAGTTACTAGTTAAATATAATGTTCAGAGTTATTAGAGAACTGTGGAGGATACAATCTGCCTTTTCATTACCTTGTCCCAGAGAGACAACAAAAAGGGCCACTGTATACATTCAACTGCAAGAATATTATAAAATAAATTCAGGAAACAGTATTTCATAGTTTTAATTAGCTTGTGATTCACTGCACTGGGAGATTTTTATAGAGTCAAATGCAGTGGTGGCTTTCAAATGATGCCAGATATTTTTAGAAACCAGTGCTAACATTTTACTGCTGAGCATACCAGGAGAGGCATAGATAGATAAGCTTCCAAATGCCAGCTGATTTGCTGCAGAGTCTATGAAGGACTTCACTCACCCACATACAGAAAGCAGTTTGCAAAGTGGTCTTTTCTGAAAAGGCTGGCCCCATAGGAAAAAGGATTAGTGGCCATGGTACAAGTTTCACTGCTACTGAGGCTAGGAAATGCCACTTTCAGGATGTGAAAATTCAGTAAGCAGATTCTGTATGGCATTGTGCTCTTACATGTGTGTTCCCAAACTGTCCTATTCATAGTTGTTGCTGTTCATAGAGACAGCTTAAGATGTTCACCAACTTTGTGCATTTCACTTATATCCTTAAAACGTGTAAATGACTTTTTTGCTAGTTAAAGTGGGAAACAACTGTTAACTTTATTTTGCTTTGGTTCATCAAACGAAAGGTCCTAAAGCCTATTCTTACTATTTTTTTCAGAATTTCTTCATGTCCCTGTTGCGGATATTTTTCTCTCTCTAGGTGAATTATGTGCAATAGAAATTTTTTTTTTAAGAAAAATAAAACAACACAAATACAGATTCTCACTAGTGAGTACTCACTAATTTCAAAAAGTGCATTGATAACATTTGGAGCATATTACTTTTTTTTTTATTTTTTAATTTGGTTACCTTGGCTTTGGGTATTTATGTCTACAGGGGATTTTGCATTTCAGGTTTTTCTTAGGACGCTATAATGCACACAGCTTCTTAACAGCCCTGTATTGCATTTACCTCCACAAGCAGGGATGATTGTGTTGTAATGAGGTGGAGAGTCATGACAATGTTCGGAAGTCAAATTTCTACTCTCACTTATGATTTGCATAAAATATTTGCTTTCACCAGAGAGATTCCAGGAAATTGATCTCATTTTTCATTTATATATCTAATTGTTCAAATGACTAGACATTTAGGAGGCCTCTAGAAGGCCACAATGTGAAGATACCAAAAAATTCTAGTGTAGCTTACTGAGATATAAATGCTGGGTTATGTATGTTGGGAAAGTGAAGATACTTTTGCTGTAAGAAAGAATTTGCTGATACATTCAAAGCATGTCTGAAATGCTTCTTTTAGAAGGTCTGTCAAACTACTTTTCATGTTTGTCATTGACTTTCCTTTCTCCTCTTCCCCACTTTAGGCCACCGTTGCAAGTAGAAACTCTCTGATAGTCTTTATGCTATGTTGTTGTAAATTCTAATCCATAAAATAATATTCTGTATTTAGTATCATATTTTGAGTTTCTATCAATGATTTCTTTTCTGCTTGTCTCTCAAAGGTATATAGAAAATATTTTTTGACTTTTGTTTCGTGTTTTCTCTCATCAAATCCCCTTTGTCCCTTAATGTCTTTCTCCCAGTACACTTATTCCTTACTTCGGCACTATGATATATCATACCGGTGGTCTTAGAGCTCCCCCTGCTGTGAGATACATCTATGGTTTGTTCTGCTGAGTTAGTTACAAGAAGTAATACAGCCTTATCATAAAGCTTTTCCTTTGAAATGTTACACTTAGTGGACAGATGTGCAGCCTAAGATAGATCAAGAAATTTGGTCCTGTCCACCTAGAAAATAACTGGTAGGAAAGATTGTTTAAGGGATGTAGATGGAACTTTTGCACTTACAGTCAGTGCAAATTTGAAGTGAAAAATGAAGTTTTCAAGAAGTTTTATTAAATTGAATTCGTTAAGATTTCTATTTCTTTACTTTTTAAAATAACATATTGAAATTATGTTAAAAAATAAAATACTGCACAGGTTCTCCTTGGCTGACTGCAGGCCTGAGCCATTTCATAAATGTATGGAGTCCTATGTAAGCTTTCATGATTCCTACAGTGGTCTGTACTTATGGAAAATTAGTGGAAAGAAAGCTTCCTTTTGAGACATAATTTTTTGAGACATTCATCTACCTTTGGCACCTAACGTAAAGATCTATTAACAGACATGATTTGTGAGGGGGAATCAAAAATTGTATGTAAGACAATTTAAATTATTGTCTGCTTTAAAATCATGCTGATTTATATTCTGAGTATTTGATGCCTTCTCTTTCCATGATATATTTTCTGTAAATATTGGTGTTTCAGTTGATGCTATGCACACCTACATAATGCATTTGTAAGAGGCAATCAAGAAGCAAAGAAATGTAATTTCCTCCTCCTCTTTCAGCAGTTTTAGCTAATAACATTTCTTGAACATATTCCAGAAAAAATGTTGATGGCAAAATCAATTCTTTGTTAGGTGGGTGGACATTTTCCAGTATTGTTATAATAATAGATACTTCTAAATGCCCTGATGATCTTTCTTCCCTTCAGGGCTTTCCAGAATTGCTAGACTTACTGTTTTGTAAAAACATCTTTGCCACCTTTTCAACCCACCAGACTGAGACATCTGGAAATGCACCAAAAAAAAAACAACCCAATGAAACAAAAAAACCCACACCCCACTTAGCTGAAATGTTTGTCTCTACAAGGGAAAAAAAAGTAAAAAAAAAGTGTTGTATTTGTTTCGTTTATATCCTTGGTAATAGGCTAAGAGTTTAAAGGCTGAGACTGTTATCCTCACTGTGTTTCAGAAAGAAGTTTTGCTGCCCTAAGTTCTGCAGAGTTTATTAAGTTCAACTGATGTAGCAGAAAACTTACAGGAATCTGTTCTGATAAAAGAGTAAAGAGGATCAAACTTTGAAATAAGACACACTCAATTGAATTTGCAAAATAATTTGTCCTTTACCAAGTTTCGTCTGAGAATTCACTGTTTTCCTGTATTTTCAGGACTTTGTAATGTCAGGAACAGGGAGACACCAGTGCTTTGAAATGAAGGAATGTCTTGACATAAGTGGAAGGTGCAGGCTACCTACATTGCTAAAATGCATTAGCACAGGTACAGCCTATGCAAAAATAACTTACTTAACAGATGCCCTGGAAATGCTTAGGAATCTTCAGTACAAGGCTTATATACAGATCTTGCTCATACGTCATCAATTTTGAATATGGACATTTTAGCAATCCACTTCATACAGTATGAGATGACATCTGTCAGCCTACCAAACTTAAGAAAGCAAAAACATTTATTTCATATTTTTGTTCTTTAGTTGCAGAAGCAGGCAGAACAGAAATGCATACATGAAAAAGTAAAAAGTTAAAATATTATAAAAAAGTAATCCATACTGATAAATTGAGGGAGTTCAATCCCTTTTACACAGCCCATAAAGAAGTGCAAGGTAATCCAATGACAGCACAGACATACTGGTAAATAAATAACAGTTTAATAGGGGAAGATCAGTTTATCTAGGAGAGAAATATGTTTTTAAAAAATTGAATGGCTGGAAGGTGACATTAGGAAATTAACAGTACAATACTTATATTTTAAATAGTATAGGTAGTTCCTAAGTGAAGTTAACAAGGTTTGCTATGGCTTTTTCATTAGTACATTTTAGAGATACATTATGTTTCAAACAGGAATTAATTTAGCACAGTTTAATGATCTGCATTAGATAAAAAAGTTGGTTTAGGTGATCACAGTAGTCCCTTCAAGCTTCATGGTTTCTAATGCAATTTCTGTTAATGTACAGATAGTATATCTTTCCATATATTGTGATATATATGTCTGCTGCAAGGTGACTGTGAGATCTCAAAAAAAAATAGGTGGTGCTCTGATTAACTTTCTGTGTGAGGAATGGAAACTCTTGGCAAGGCACTAAACTTATGGGGAAATCTCAGCATGCCATATATTAAATATATATGAAATCATTTAAATGCTTCTTTTTTTTTGCGTGTTGATAGTCCCCAATGCATCAGTAGACTTCAGAGATTCTACTTTGGAAAACAGCAGAACAAAAGAACTGTAATAGTAGCACACTTCTGTTGATATATCTAAGAAAAAAAGTCTGGAAAGATTTGATGACCTGAAACCATTCATAAAGTGTCTACTACACTGGTAAGATATTACTTGTTCCAGTAACTATATATATATATTTTTTTTTTTCACTAAGGAAATGGCTCCTTTGTGTACCACTTCCTAAAAAACAAAAAAGGAAGAAAATTCTAAATAACCTTGAATCATCTCCAGGGCCCTTTGAGTCATAGTCTTAGAGCCCCATCTGCAGGTGCTTCCATGCTGTACCAATCCAATAGCTTGTGTTATAAAATACTTCTCAGTGTTAATGGACACTAATGGTCTGAGCATAGAGTACAGAAGACCAACAGATGTTCCTTGTTGCAGGAAGAGTTGGAGCACTCAAAATTTTTGACGTACTGCATAAGAAATGAAGAAGTGTCTTAAATTATAAGAACAAACTCTATTGTCCTAAAAGACTAAGTTGCCTATTGACGTATTTTCAGTGGGAGTTTTGTTCAACTAGAAACAGATAATTTGGCTCATTATCACAGTCCACATTATAGTCAGATTTATTCTTACCCTTCTCAGCTTCTCAGCACCACCTCCTGTTAAGACTGGAATACGTTAAAAAAACCAAATAAATTCTTGGTTACTTGGATATGATTGTAATATTTCCTGCTATGACATTTCGTGGTGTATGGAGAAAAGCTGTTAACATGGTTAACTTTAAGGAGAAAAAATAAATTTTCCTTTCATTAAAGGGAAAAAAATAAAATTACTACTTCAGCGTGGGTATTTGTTCATGAGCAGGTTATTGTCATCAGGTTATTGTGAAAAATATCGCCATGCTCCAGCAAAATGCCTCTTGCAGGAGCATAAATTAATTGTTTTGGAGTGCTAGGAAAATGTTACTTCTATTCATAACCGTCAAAACTTGATAGAAATGTGGAAATGTTTAATACAAATCCTCTGGTAATATAGTTGGTTTTTACAATTTGGATGACTGTTAATTAAACTCAGTTATGTTGATCTTGCATATCATTTTAAACAAGCCAAAATATGAGCACAATAATGGTTCTTAAAACACTAATGTGCACTTATTTTTTATATGAAAATATTACTTATTGAAATATCAGTTTCTACAGTGTTAGTTTAGAGTTTTAAGAATGGGTTTGAGCTGGATAGTGGCTTGCATGTCTCTGGCTATGAACTGATGTGGGTAAAAAGAGAAATTGAAATGCCTTTTTAATGATGGGTTTTAAAAGATGGAAGGACATACAAAACTTGAGATAAGTGCAATTAAGTTACCTAGGGCATTTTAGAATCAAATCTGATAAACCCAAAATATAATCAACAAACAATATTCAATTTCTATAATCATATTTCAAAAATTAGGCAGGGAGTGTCCAAAGTGATTCATTAACGGGTTTATTTTTCTGTCAAAATAAACATACCCACTCATGTGAAAAAAGACTTGTTTTGTAAAGTACTGTTGCATACCAATGGAGTGTGTTACTTGAAAAGATCACAGAAGTCAAGAGATCTAGTAACGAAATTGTGGTTTCAGCTGTATTAGCTTCTGCCTGACAAGTTAATTTTATTCTAAACTTCTAGCAGAAAATCCAGAATAATGCTCCCAAGTTTGCAATTACCTGCATAAATAATACGTGTCAAAAATTGGACTTCATTATAAAGACTTCTGAGTTGATGAGATTGAACAGATTATTCCACTCTTTATGAAATACAGGACCCTCCTTTTATTAATTCCTACTCAAGACATTCTGCTGTGTATAAAGACTGCTGTCCACTTTAGTTAGCTGACCTGAGATGTCATATAAGAAAAAAGAAAGCCAGCTTCCATGTGCTGCCACTCCACCACCTTTCTACCACACTTCACAATCCAAAATGCAATTCACAGATTCACAGAATACTGGAGGTTGGTAGGGACTTCTGGAAATTTAGTCCAACCCCCCTGCTGAAACAGGATCACCTAGAGCAGGTTACACAGGATTCTGTCCAGGTGGGTCTTGAATATCTCCAGAGAGACTCCACAACCTCTTTAGGCAGCCTGTGCCAGAGCTCTGCCACCCTCAGAGCAGAGTTCTTCCTCATGTTCAGACAGAACTTCCTGCGCTCCAGTTTGTGCCCATTGACCCTTTTCCTGTCTCTCGGCACCATTGAGAAGACCCTGGCCTCATCCTCTTGACACATCCCCTTTAGATATTTATAAGTGTTGATGAGATTCCCCTCTCAGTCTTCTCTTATTCAGGCTTACCAGACCCAGCTATCTCAGACCTCCTTTAATCATCCCCGTAGCCCTCCACTGGACTCTCTCCAGTAGTTCCCTGTCTTTCTTGAACTGGGGGTGGGGGGCAGAATTAGACAGGGTATTCTAGATGCAGCTTCACTAGGGCAGAGTAGAGGGCTTCTGGCCACACTCTTAACACATCCCTGGATACCATCAATGCCTTCTTGGCCGTGAGGTCACATTGATGGCTCATGGTTAGCCTGTTGTCCCACAGGATTTCCAGGTCTTTTTCCACAGAACTGGTTCACAACAAGTCAGCCCTGGGGTTATTCCTCCCTAGGTGCAGGACTCTACACTTCCCTTTGTAGGCATGTTTTCCAGCCATCCACCAGGCACAGCCATGTGTTTAAGGTCTGTGCTTGGTGCAGAAAAAGGCAAAAATGGGAAGAAAATTCATTTCTTGTTCTAGTGCACTGCTAAGACTATAATAAGGCATTTGTGATCTCCAGGGACTTCTCAAATATATCTTTTTTTAAAATATCAGCCTCATTTTGAAAGAGCCTCTTAAGAAGCACTTGTATTTAAATTGTGAGTTGGTGAGACTAGTATGAATTTTTTTGCAGAAAAGCATGTGGTCATTGATGAGTTCATTCTATAATATGTTTGTGCACTACCCCATTCAAATTTGAGGATAAAAAGAAGTACTTATTTTAATTTAAACTGTTGAAATTGCATTTTGTAGAGCTGGCTCCAGGAAGAGGTTTCAATTTCACGCACTTCCTGATAGTCAAAATTCATTTCAATACTAATTACAATAAAAATAAGCATTCTAGCAGTTTTTGTGACTAGCTGGGTACCTTGAAAGGACACTTTTGGATCAAAATGATAGGTTTGTCCTCTTTATTATTTCAATAAATAAAAGGTACCTAGAATGGTTATAACATCATTCTGGACCTCTTTTTGAAAATGCAGCTCAAACTTTTACCTGAATGTGAAATGTGTTGCATTCAAAACAATGTGTTTTTACTCAAACAAATCATCTTGAAAACAGCTCTGTAGCTTACTGTTGGCTTCTGCATGTTTCCTGCAAATATAGTGACAAACCTAACTGTTACGTGGTGCAGGGTGGTAGGATCTTTTCCAATAAAATTTAAGTAAGGTCACACAACTAGAGTTGTGTATAGTTTTGCAATATTAAATGCTTTGCTTGCAATTGCAAGTTTGAGAATGGTCTTAAAGAAGCCTGCAAATATAATCTCACCTTTTTCAGTGCTGCAGGGTCACAACCAAAGACACAGACTGGAATTCTGTACAGTGAGATCTTTCAATAATGTCAAATATGTAACTAGCTGCTAGCTATTGTGAATGTTCCACTGATAACTGAGAATATAATTGCTGGCAAGAGTAATACTTTTTAGAATTTTCAATTAAATACCTGACTATAATATCAGGAAATCACAGAGTGGTTTGTGTGGGAAGGGACCTCAAAGCCCATCTAGTTCTGACGCCCCACCATGGGCAGGGACACCCTCCACTAGCCCAGGTTGCCCAAAGCTCCATCCAACCTGGACTTGAACACTGGTGGGGGTGGGGGGGTGGGGGGAGGGGAGCCACAGCTTCTCTGAGCAACTCTGGACACGCCATGCAGCAAACAGTAAACATTCTCTCTCCAGATTCCTTGCAAGTCCCCTTCAGGTATTGGAAGGCTGAATATGCAGCATGAAATAAGTTACATTTGCTTGTCAGTTTTCCACAAAATTATAATAGTAAGTGCACAGTTGTTTGGGGTTGGGTTTGGGTTTTTTGGTGGTGGTGGTTGGTTGTTTTTTTTACACGGATTTTTTTGTTGGTGGTGGTTTGGTTTGGTTTATATGTTTGTTTGTTTTAAAAAGAAAATGGAAAGCATTTGCAGCAGAGTTCTGTGGAAGCTTCACTTTTCCTCATAGTAAAAAACTGCTGTCTTCTGTCTCTTCCTTCTCTCTGATCAGTGGTGGGAGCAGCAGACTGCTGTCCTGGGTCGTATGTTCAGCCATTATGACATGCTGATAGTGAGGTTTCACAAATGGGAAGCGCTGTGGAGGAGAGCTGGGACAGGGCCTGAGGGTGCCCAGGGAGCGGGTGAGCTCCCTGCTTCCTACACCTTGGCAGCACCTCAGGCTCCTATTTCTTAATAGCTTTGAAAGGCTTGCAAACATAATGTCTACTGCCTGGTTGTAATTCCTGCTCTGTCTGCTGAAGCCAGAATTTGTTGCAGCTACTGTTGCATCAGGAAGTTAACCTATGATTTCTCCAGAGGCTTAGTAGTGATAGCCATTTCTGAGTCCATCTCTGTGGTTGGTTTTTATTCTGTGGCATTATGTTAATGACTAAATGGAATGTGACTCCTCTTGTATTTTTCTTTTTTTTTTTTTTTTTTTTTACAATATTTGGGAATTGGTTTTGTTTCCTGAGAAAATTCTGTGAGGTAGTGGTATGCAGATGTACTCCTCTAGCTCCAGGAAATGGATGAGAATCATCTCCAGATCAGGGTTCTTTACCACTCATTTAGGTGTTCAAAAAACTATAAACACACTTTTGGGAAACCAGGGTTGTATAGGAAACCCTGCATGATAAGAATGCAGTTTCCTGTGATCCACCTTAACTGTTTAGATTGGGGTTTCTTTTTTGTTGTTGTTGTTGCAACTAATTGGCTACCAGATCTTGTCTCTATTTTTAAGGAAAATCTTTGTCCCTGTGGTTACATCTAATGAGTTGTTCCACAGGGCTCCAGGAAGTTATGATAATAACATTTTTTTCTTCAGAGCAAACAAGATGCATGTAGCTGAGCAGGACTCACAGTCTGCATACTGCAGCTCTTACGAGTGTAATGCTGATCCTCTATTATATATTATTGGTCTTGATTTCCTGTATCAATGGAAAAATACAGTTTTAATGAAAAGACACACTTTACAGTTTGCAATCTTGCTAACAAGTCTTCCAAATTGTGACATTACTGGAATATTTTGCTACTTTATTCAGGTATTTGAAGGTCTTATTTTTTTATGTATGTCATATTAAGCCTTTTTCTATTTGTCCTTGATGCAAAGGAAGCTGAGACACTGGAATAAGGTGAGAGGGAGGGAAGAGAAAAGAATACAAGAGAAGAATGTTGTTTCCATGGCAACAGGCACTGTGCTGCTCAGGACACGGGTGGCATCTGTCTTAAAGACCGTTAAACAAAATGTATGCAGCAAAATATGAAACAAAGCTTAGCATTTCTACGGCAAGAGAAGACTTCCCTCAATCAGTCCCAAATAACTCCAAACACTTTGAAAGAAACCTTCAATCTCTGTTGGTTAAGAATTTGTATATAGATTAATAGGAAATAGACATTTATTACTTAAAAAGAAATCCAGGAAACGATACCAGAAATTAGTGAATTCTAGTAATCACTGTTGCTGATATAACAAAGTCATTTTGTCTCCTTTTCACTGGAACCATGCTTTTAGGAAAAATTATCTTCAGTTAGTTGTCTGGATACAGTATTTTTGCAATGAGACTTGAATTGTGCATACATGTTCTCAGTTATGTCTAGAATAGCAGCAGTTATGTCAGAAAGATACACAGCAAAGGTGGTAGATGGAGATAGTGTCTGTGCATTGAAATAATAGCCCATGAAAAGAAAATAAACCATGGCCTTGTGGGCTTTATATATGGTACATGAGTGTACCGTACTGTTTGTAGTAAGTTTTATGCAAGCCATTGTCATTTTTGGTTGTGTCTTTCTGGGGTTTCATTTGCATCCTACTTAGATCAGAATTATCCCCCTTTTTCGAGACGTACAAATAAATACTGGAATTATGTATATGAATTAAGTGAAGTAAATTTATAGTATCTGTTGCAAAGCAGAAAAGTAACTTATTAAGAATTTCACTTATCTGTTAAGAATCAACTGACAAATTCTTTTCTCATTTCTAGTGTTTAGCAATATATCAGGTGAGGTGAGTATAAAATAGCAACAAACCGGAACAATGGCAATTCAGACTTGGCTGCCATTTACTCGAAGGGTGCATTAATGTTTAGTCAAAGTTAATGGCACTGGAAAAAGAGAACCGAGGAATCCCCGTCATTCTTCTGGAATCATGCTGTCCTTTTATGTTTAAAAATTACTGAAGCAAGAAATAAGTTACAGTTACTCCCAGTTGGGTCATTTTTTTTTTCCCCGCTCAAAGAAAACTTTTGTCAGCATTTTAGGTGAGTTTGCTCCAAACCATAAGCAGCATGAAATGTCAGTGTTCACAGAAAAAAGTGGCATCTTTCGAAGGGTAGAGAAAGATCAACAAGATTAGTTTAGTATTTCTTAAAGGTTGGGGAATTATGTAATAAAAATAATATTTTATGTGATAATGCTAGAAATAAGGTCATGTTTGGTATCTATGGTTTTGTTTTGCATACTAATCTGTTTTAAGATGAGATCAGGAAGCAATTCTTCCCTCCATTGAAATGAAAATTTGCCGCCTTGAAGGAAGTACTTTTTTACCTCTTTCTGAAGTATCCTGTGCTAATGAGCACCCTTTGTTACATCATCATGATGTCATTTAGAAATTCATATGGCGTTATAACATTGAATTGCAAGTATGCTCCAAATACTGTGTTCTTATCCAAAAAGTATCTTTTGCTTATATAAATCAGTATTTATGTCTGTAAACAAAAATTTTCTGTATATACTTATGTATTTAGTTGATTTATATTTGTAGATAGATACTTAGGCACTTTAAAATTCTCTAGCTATATACTTTTAAGTATACATCTAAACCTTTGCGTATAAGCTTACATAATAATGTATATATACTGCAAAGAGTAGAAAATACTTAATGAACAAAAATTTGGTTTATTTGTTTTTCATAAAATTGTTTTATGCTGAAACTTCCAGTGGACTCTAAATCTTTTATGCTTCTCAATGAAAATCAGCTTTAAACAACTTTAGAATTTTACATTATATATTATTCTGTTAATGTTAGAACCTAGTCCCATAGATCATTAAACATGCATAGCTCTAATCATCTATGTTAGTCTCTTGTTTGCTTGTGAGGGTAAAATAAATACTGTGTTTGTCACACTGATAAAATGGCTACCAAAATTAGGAGACTCTGATTTGGATTGCCTCAGGCAAATAAGAAAAAAAAATGCTTATGAAAAAAGGGTCTATTCGCTAAGTGTTTAACGGGCCTACATTTGTTCTTCATTTATTTGTAAAATCTTCACCTTCTAGAATTTTAAAGAAAAAAAGATGATTTAGGTCTTTTCAAGGACAGACATTTGAAGCAATGAGCTTTCATTGCTTTCAAATGTCTGTCTTTCATGGCTTTCAAGCTTTTCTTTGGAGTGGCAAGGTTTTCTAGCCACTGACATGCTTGGAGATGACACTGCCCTAGAGAGATGCAGATTAGATATAAGGAAGAAAATTTTTTATGATGGGGGTGGTGAAACACTCAAACAGGTTGCCCAGAGACGTTCTAGATGCCTCATCCATGGAAACATCTAAAGTCAGGTTAGACGGAGCTCTGAGAAAACAGATCTAGTTGACAGGGGCGTTTGTACTAGACAACCTTTAAAGGTCCCTTCCTGCACAAACTACTCTATGATTCTATGATGCTCTTATACAGGTGCATATCCAGATATATGTGTTCCAGTCTAAACATGTAGGTTGAGTTGCAGGATCATGGCTCTTCCAAGCACTACAATTTTCAAGCTAAAATTTAATATGGTTTTGCTTCTTTACACTTGCTCTGTTGGATGCAGGTAAAAGGTGATGGAACTTGGTAGGCATACAACTGAAAAAGGCCCCAGCAGCACTTTCAGTGGGCTTCTGGAAATTTATTTTTAAGCACTGAGGGAGAAATAGATTTATTTGCTATTTATAGTAAGTAATCCATAGAAATTTAATGGCAACACCAACAAGAGTGAAAAAATACTACAAATTTGACTGCCTCTTTTTTCCAACAACTTTCTTAAAAGGGTCACAATATTGAACAGGGAGGTTGAATTAGGTGATCTCCAGAGTTCCCTTTAAACCCAATAAGTCTGAGTTCAGTGTACCTGTACTAGAAGAAGCAACACAGTACATAAAGTAGTAAAGAAAACTTCTGTTAAAAATAAATGTTTCCTACTTCCTGATCTTTTTCCTTGAGAAAATTTAGATCAGATAAAATGAGCGATCATCTATTACATTTTTTACACGCATTATAGATTGTAATTGATATATATGTTCTTTGACACTGAATTTGCAGACACTGATGAGGTCTCCCCTCAGCCTCCTTTTCTTCAGGCTGAAAAGTCCCAGTTCCCTCAGCTGCTCCTCAAACAATTTGTGCTCTAGACTCTTCACCAGCTTTGTTGCTGTTCTTTGGACACACTCCAGCACCTCAATGTCTTGCTTGTAGTGAGGGGCCCAGAACTGCACACAATATTTGAGGTGCAGCCTCACCAGTGCTGACTACAGGGGAAAGATCACTTCCTTGGTCCTGCTGGTTACCTTAATTTCGACACAAACCAGGATGCTGTTGGCTGCCTGGGCTAGCTGGGCACACTGCTGGCTCATACTCAGCCAGTTGTTGACTCACACCCGCAGGTCTTTTCCACCAGGCACCTTTCCATCCACTCTTCCCCAGCCTTGTGCTGTTGTATGGAGTTGTTGTGACCCAAATGCAACTTTGACATTATAAAGGTAATTTCTGCTAATTAGTTTCTTCCTGACTGTTATTTTGAACTACGTGAACACTATATTTTATATGATTCCCTCCATGATCAAATAGAGAAGAAAATGTTTTTCTTTTTATTTTTAAAGTATGGAGTCCAATTGTAGCCTAAGGAAGTTTCACTCATCATGATACTGTAATGCAGCGTGATATTCTGTTACCACCAGGGAAGATGCATTATTACATTCCTGTGTTATCTTGTCAGATTTCTGCATTACATTAAAAATATCTTATGTATACCTGTAAAGAGGCACAATAATACTTATTAGTAACCTTACACTAATCATATTGCTAACAGGCATTTTCTTGTCCAAAGACATTTTTTGCTTCTTACTTTACCCCAATATAAGGAAATTATCTAGTATTTCATATTGCTTTAAAGAGTTTGTATATTGAAGAAGCAAGAAGAAAGTAGACTGAAAATTAGTTTACGTAGACCAGATAATGTCTGGAGTTTAATTTGTACATTTTACTACTCAGAAACTGGTTTAGATTTTTATAGCACACTCTGCATCTTGTTGATGCAGAACAATACATGTTTCTCTTCAAATTCAGCATATCTAGATATAAATATACATCCGTTTACACATAATATGTGCTGTAGATAAATGCAATATTCACCAATGATTATTTCAACCTACAGAATGGAAATCTTAATAGAACTATTATATATCTAAGCAATGTGTTTACAAGACATTATTATGGAAAAATCTAATATTCTTAGAAAATATGCTGTTAAATTATTTATAACTGTATGTTACTAGTAATTAAGAGTACTCTGGTATACCCAAAATGATAGTGATGAATGTCACTGTTGAATTAATTAGGAATAGATACAACTGTAAATGTTTTCATGTCAATCAGTTTTCCTATATTATTGATTTATACTCTGAGTAGCATTACATCATGTAAAGTTGATTCTGTGCAAAAGGTAATGCAACATACCAGAACATATTGTTATTTTGATATTGTGAATAAATTTGATGCATTAGTAAGTCTTGAAAGAAGTAACAATTTAAAGTCTGTACTTCAGAAGTAAAAATTTGTACCAAATTAAAACAAACAAAAAAGTCTGTGGTAAGCCTCTAGAATTGAGGATCTTTTCTGCTTATATTTTTTTTGCATAGTTACCCACAAAATAATTACAGAAAGTGGTGCTGTAAAGGTATTAAGAATTATTTATTTTGCTTCATTTATATGCACAATGATCCTAAAGAATGCTTATCAGTCCTTAAGTGTATGAGGCTCCATAATACAGTACCCTTCAAAGTGCAGATATTTCTGGAATGGCTACAGCTTGAAACCAGGTTGAGCATGAAGAAGAATGGACTGGCCACAGATGGGAACATTGATTACAGAACTATCATCTTAGCCATGTACCATGACCTACACTTTTGGAGTGCCAGTACATGTAGCTTATTAAAGCAGTGAGCTGGTTTTACTCCTGTTGTAAAGAATTTGTTGTTATCAGTTGTTAAGGTTGGTCTGTTGTGCTAGGTATCATGATTCATAGATGACTTGGTTCAACTAGAAATTATAGGAAGAAGTTCTTCTGTGCGTGTCTGTCATTTCTTGCTGAGTGTTTTCAACGTTGCATGCAGCTGCTTGCCCCTTCTTAGGAATGTTCCTGAGAAGTGGTGTCTCATCCATTACAAGCAACATAGCAGCATTTTCTCATATAAAACTTGCTTATCTTTGCAGTGTAAATATTATTGAGTAAAAGGATACAGACATTATCGGTAAATAAGTAGTAATAAGAAAAGATGGTGTCTGTGGAAGGGGGTGATATCTAATGTTACGTGATGAGCCATACGTTGCTGTGTGTGTTCTTTGCCTGTAACAGACGTAAAGCAATTTGTTTTACCTTGATCATCTTTCTCTGATGTCATTAACCATTTTTCATAACTTCTGTGAGTAATATAGAATTTTCATTGTCATAGCAACTTTTGAAATCCTTTATATGTAACTTAGGACATGCTGTTTTGCTTTGAAATGCAATCCTGTTTAACTGCAAAGTATATCAGAAATGACATATTAGTCTTGCATTGTTGCCAGAATAGTCAGTGAGTTATGCACAAAGTATTACACAATCTTAAAAACCACACAATTTGATCAGCCTATCAGCTACTTGTATTGTTTTCCAAATGTATGCTTTTGAAATGTTCAAAGTCTATTGGAACTATAACTACCAAACTCTTTATTTAAACATTAGGAAGGTTACGAGGACAGGAACTGTGGTGCTAAAGAGCACGGAGCAGCAATAGGTAGAAGGCAATTCAACACTAAAGTTTCTCAAGATCATTTAAATAAGATCTTTAAAACATACTTTCTACTCCAGACATCTTGGTTCCAGATTATGATTTAGAAGCCTTCATAAATTCCAAGTGGGAGCATAGTAAAGAGTGCTCATATTTGAGGTTCAGAGAGATAGGTATGGACATGATGTGTTCAGGAGTTGAAAACTCATCGCTGATTTATCTTACTTGGTATTCATGGGAAACAGGCTTTCTGGGAGGCCCCAATCTCCCTGGCATCAGAGCTGTTGCAGCAAGCAGGATAAGTAGCAGTTATAGTTACTGTAATAGATATATCTATAATATAGATAGTTGCAGCCAGGACTGAAACTCTCAGTCACTTCACCTGATAATGCAAGATCCCTGCAGGACCTGTTGCTTTCTGCCCTGTCTGTCCAGGTGGCTGTTACCAACGGCATTGTTCTGACAAGAGGGCTATCAACTGTGCTGCTCCTCTTGCTTCTGTTGATGGGAAATCTAAGCCCTCACCTTTCTTGGTGATGCAGCTGCAAGATCTTTGCTGGTTTTATTTCTCAGGACGGTGTAGGAATTCATATTTGCTATATTTAGCAAATAGTTCCAGGCATGTCTCTCTCCTCATGCCTTTACTATCATCCCCTCACAGTGTTTGTATTCTCCAGAGCTTGGTCATCAGAGTGTAAGATGGCCACTGCAGTCCAAAATCCAGTAACTTAGTGCCATTCACTTCCAACAGCACTGAAGTGAGTCTGTGCTGAAGCGGCTCAGCAGCACTTTTGTATTCCATTTTACAAGCTCCACCCTGGAAACAGAAACCTTTCCTGGGAGGACAGGGATACCTTGTTGAGCAAACTGGGAGTGTAGAGGAAATAGGCTGCTGAACAAAAGCAAAAGTCACAACCATTTCCTAAGCCATTTTCTAATGTCTGAGTTCTGAATGTTTAAGTAGCATACCTAGATGGACAAATATCAGGGCAGTGAATTTATACAAAAATAAGGAAAGAAAAGTTTATGGAAGAAGGAAAGTGTAGACTAGTAGAAGAGAAGGAGGAAAATAGGCTTGGGAGGTAGAAATGTTATAGTGGACAGCAGTCCACTATAAAAACACGTGACATTATGCTATAAATGTCTCTCATGTTGTAAGTTCCTGTAGCTGTTGGTGCTGTACTATCCCAAACTGGGAGCAGAAGCATGGGTGCTGTACTGTCCCAAACTGGGAGCAGAAGCATGCACAGATACTTTCTCTGCTTACTGTGTACCATCAGCATTTGTGAATCAATACTTTCAGAGTGGGCATCTTTGATCTCTTTCCCTAAGAAGAACAAACAAAAGAAAAGGAAGATCTAATGCTCTCTGTGTGATGGCAATGCCAGATAGCAATCAGTTTTCAAATATTCATTATGCAAGTGTTTTTATTCTGCAGTCTAGTGAGAAGCAAATTACGCTTCTTCATCTGGTATCGACTGTTTCTACAAAAAGGCTGAGAGGATTTGAGTGTGTTTCAGGAGGAAGCTAAAATTGCCTCAAATTTCTCCTTGTCCTTATAATTCTTCCCCCAGCTGTGGTTTTAATTAGTTCTGCAACAGCACCACTGAGTCTATCCATTAATATAAAGATTCAAACATTATAAATGTACACTGATCTTGCACATAAAGAAAATATGTTTATAAAGGTGGAACTTATTTTTAACATTGTGCATAATTTTGGACTTCATTAAGATATACATTTTAGTCTTTAAAATATCAGAGAGGCTCATTTAAACTGTCAGAGAACCTTATCCTTTCCATCATCCCTCTGTGGACTAGAAGACATAGAAACACAGCCCTGTCTAATGCTTCCATGATATCTGTCCCTCTCATACAGCATTAGAAAGCCTGGCTGACTGACATAATAGATAGTGGTAGACAGATAATATGAAATAACACATTAATATTTTATAATGCTAATTCAATGTAGCAAGAAATGTTGAAATTATTAATATTTAATATTATACCCTGGGTTTTTTTCTGTGTGTCTTTTCCATAACCTTTCTTTCACCAGACTATATAAGGAAAGAACATAGTCCAGCCCATTATATATGTGTACAAGCTACTGACCTGATTTTCAGATGGGATAGGTTAGTTTTCTCAAGAAGGTGGGAGGGGACACAGCCAGAACAGCTGACCCAAACTAGCCAATGGGGTATTCCATACCATGTGATGTCATGCTCAGTATATTGTAGGGGGAGGAGGAGGAGCTTGCCTAGGGAAGAGTCATCACTGTTATTCTTTTATTAGTGATGGTGGTGGTATTTCCTGTCTCATTATAACTGTCCTTATCCCAACCCATGAGTTTTACCTTTTTCTTCTGATTCCCCTCCCCATCCCATAGGGAGAAGGGCAGAAGGGGAGTGAGAAGACAACTATGTGATGCTTAGCTGCTGGCTGTGACTAACCACAACTGCCAGGATAAGAATGGTTTACAGATATTTCAAAATTGTTGTAGGAGTTAAAAAGTTAAAGCAAATGCATTGAATTAGAAAAGATCATCAGCAAATAACAATTTACAGGTCTAAGGAGTACAACTAATAACTGTTAACACTGCCTGCTGCTTAGGAAGTTGCAAAAACTCCCTTTCCCGAGTTGCAAAAACATGGCACATAATGAAACAGGAAATGTTTAACAATACTTATGTATTTATAACTTGCATTTGTAAATTAATTTCTTTGGTTACAACTGTTAACAGAGCACAAAAAATGATGGTAATAAGAAAGATGTTAGTTTTGAGCACAGAAAGCAAAATTCAGTCCTGTTGTGGGGAGGAAACAGTGGTACTGACAGCTGATGAATGCATGGTGGCACATCCAGGAAAGGGAAAGAATGCTCTGGCCTTCCCACTTCTCTTTTCTTTCTATATGACTGTATTAACATTTGTTGCAACTACAATAGTTATAATCACTGGATCAGAATTTAGTTTTGAAGTGTTCACTGGAAGCTCTCTCAGTCCAATCCTCTGCTTTCAGCAGAGTTAACAATGTTTGATAAGTTTTCCCAGGGCTGTAATGAGTGGAGCCTTGAGTACCTACCACGAGTGGATATTCCACAAATTTTTTGTGGAAGCTGGTTTCTATTCTTAACCATAATTATGACTATTTCCTTCTGTCCATACGAAATATTACTTTGTGCAAACTGTGACTGTTGGTTTGGGTTTTTTTTTTCTGTGAATCACTTGAGCAGAGTCTGTCTCTACCTCCCTATATTCTTTCTATATGTAGTTGAATATAATAACTACATCTCTCTCCCCATATCCACGCTATGCAGATCCTGTTCCCTCAACATTTCTCACCATGTGTCTCAGAAGGACAGTCGTCTATTCAACTTTCACCAGTTTCTGGTGTCAATGGAAAAGTCCTGTGTCTGCTCCATTAACACTCTCAAGAGCTTGAGATACATGCCTATCTTGAAAACAACCCAATAAACCCCACTGAGAAAGAGAATCCATTAACCTGGGCTCGACTCTGTTCAATACAATTACAACATAACTTTCCAGCTTATTCATGGTCCTGGGGCAGCTTTCAGGAGCTGTGATGCTGCACGACACCCAGAAGCATATGCATGAATTGTTGCTGTTGTGATGGGAGAGTTGGAGGTCTATGAGCAACCCTACAAACAAGCAAACCTATATCTTTTTGCCAGATGCTGGTATCCTTTGAAGGTCTGGCTATTTGAAAATCACAAATATATAGGCTCTTTAGCTAAATGGGGAAGGAGGACATAATTAAAGCTAAACCAGTTAGTCTAAACCCCTTTCTTGTTATATGACGTATGGAAGCCTCTTCATTTTCTAAGAACTGTTCTGCAGCTCTTTTATCACTGAAGCAAGTATGAGGGGAGAGATGGATGATGCTATTTTGGGGTAGTGTACAGGGATCTGTTATGATCCTCTGGGTCTGAAGAAGCATCTAAAGTCATTTACATGCTGCTTGGCAAAGATAGCTGTACTCTACAGCAGCAAAACATGCACTCCTATGCCGTTTCAATGTGTTAAAACAGAATAAAACTTTAAAATGAGGATTTTTTTTCTAGCTGCTGAATTTTCTTTTTCCCTAATATGAAAATATTCCTCATGGCATTTGTCACAGGTATTTTCTTATAATCTTCTTATTTCTGCTATCCCCTAAGGGCCACAGAATGCCTATCATGAAAGCAAAAGAGGTGTCTTAGAAACTTATTTTGAAAAAGAGTAAAAATGTAGCTCAACCTACAGATGTAAAACATGAAAGTCTCAGTAGTCGGCTTCTCCTGGTTATAAATATTACTAGCCTTCACATGCCAAGGTCTAGTAGTAATGTTAATTTCTTCAGTCAGTTAAGATCCTCTTCGGCCTGTTTCTTCTGAATACTGTACCTACCTCCAGAAATTATTTCCACGCTTTTTTCCTGAAGATTTTCATCCAGTATAGAAGTCAGTTTTGTAACTGCTTTAATTTAATTCAAATAAAAGGCTCTTTATCATAGTTTTCTGACAGTATTACATTATTAATTTCCATTTCTAAATCATTAGGCAAAAATAATAACGGGGGGAAAAGGCATTTTTAGTACATTTGCAGCATTTTTAGGTGTAGATTCCAGATAATGAAAAAGAAATTAAGTAACTCTAGTTGCTATCATGCAGATATATCGGACCTCTAATGAACAAATATAGGGATTTAACAGTGGCATATCATTCATTCATTGACAGTAAGGCTATGATAAAAAAAAAAAAAAACAATTGATGTACATAAGGAATTGTTTTCTTGTCCTCTCATCTTTTCATCGATCTCATGTTTGGGGGATTGATTTAGAGTGGTGAATGCCAGAGTTCTTGGCAGTTGTCTGACAGTCCTGGATTCCGAACGGTTTGTTTCACGCTTACAAAGATTTTTCCCTTGAGGAGAACTGAATTTTGGAAACAAAGTTTAGATCCTAACACAGGAGTCTGATCAGTTCAAAGACAGTCAAACAATATTTCCAGTCTGGTATTCTCCAGTTTTGCACCTGTGATTCATTAGCATCTGAATTGGTGTGTGCTTGGAGTATCATCGTGTCCATTGACAATTCCAAGAGGACTAGATAGCAAAGCCTGGCAAGTCCAGATGTTAGGCTAGTCAACACCACCAAGGGGGGGGATTTTGTTTTTTGCTCAGGAAAATGTAAGCAAAAGCAAGCCAGAAAAATGATGAATAGGTAAGAGAAGTTTTTTACAGCAGCAATGACTTCTGATGTGTGTCAGACCCATTTGTATAGCCTTGTGTTCCATACAGGGCTCTTCAGCGTGGCTTCTGGACTGAGCATTCATATTTTCATGGTGTTTCTGCTGAATGTATAATAGGAAAGAAATTCAGTAATACTGAAAAAATAGAGCTTTATTCTTTGGTTTTATGGCTTTTTCCAGTTTGCGGGGTGGGAGGGGGCAGAGTGGTGGGGGGTGGTGGTGTTGGCCAAGAACATCCCTGTGTGTGTAACTAATGTGACAGTAGATATATTTTTAAACTGCTGAGGATTGTATATTTTAAAACACCAGTTCTTTACTGTTTATTGTTAGCATGATTTGGATAAATTATTAGCCGTAAATGCTGATCTGACCACTAGAATATGTCCTGTGGTCTAGCCACATTTTAAATTCAGGGCATTCTTTTTTCCTCTCACATTGTTCTTCCTATAATTCAAGTGATTTTTAAAATGGGTTTTTGTTGACAACAGAAACATGACCTGTGACATTATTTGTCACAGATTTTTTTTATTGAAAAAAAAAAGCAAAAGAAATCAGAGGTCATAAAATGCCTGCAATAGTTAATTTTTTAAGATTTGATCCATAGATCTATGGCTGCAAAACCTCATTTACTATGAAGATCTGAGAATTCACATTTTACTTCGATGTTTTTTATATTAGTAAATATATTCATATTCAACAATATTGAACTAAAAAAATAATTTTAAACTCAAGGGCACAAAAATATATTTTGGCAGCTGATTCTGTAGTTGATGATTGAAATAAAAAGTTATATGAGATTTTCCACAGAAAAAGGAATTTTGTGTTGTACAGAAACTGTCAAATAGAAGTGCTCTATCAAATATTCAGCATTCTAAGGGACTTGTTAATAAGCAGTGCCTGTAAGAAAAAAGGATTTGTAATAAAATTTGGAAATAATTTTGAATATAAAAGAAATATAGCGTTTTTCTGTATATATTCATGTGCTAAATTCACATTCAGGGTGCAGCGACATTAAAAAAAGATAAACAGCAGTGAGACCTCCATAAAAACAATCCTAGTGTTTCTGTAAACACTTTTTTGTGCTAATGATGTAAGTAAAAATTATAAGGTTCCATGTTCTAATAATTCCTTTTTTAATGTTCTGTTTTCTAGGTAAGTACTCTCTGTATTATTCTTCATTAAACCGACAGAAAACCTAAAATTCCTCACTTCCTTCTCAAAGTGCAACAAAAAAGAGGTAAAAATCACAAAAGAAATGAAAGGATGTCTGGTAAGAATTCACTTCGGTTTATATTCTCATCTGCTTTGTTTTTGGAGGAATGTGACCATTACAGAATTAGCTTGTGTAGAATTGGTGAGAGAAACTGATTACAGCAACTGTCCATGAAATGCTCCCAGGTGAACTTGAGGCGGGACTCCTTCCTTTTGACAGTACAGGTTCACATTATTGATGGAAAGGGTTTTAATTTCCCAGTAGGTTGAAATAGAGTTCTGATGGCAGAAATCTCAGTGATCAAAAGTTGGTTCCTTGAAAGGGAAAAAAAACAGGAAATAAAAAGTGTAAAGGTTGGAAAAATGTAAATGTTCATATTGATGAAGCAATCTCAGGTAAAACAGCTGATCTTCCAAACGTCTCCAAAATGTGGCTGTTCTGTGCTGAATAGAAGCTATTTATGACGACATTAGCAATAGCTTCCATTGTAGTTATAGTTGCAGAAATGCAGAATGCACCCTTAGCCACCTAGGACTGATTGCTTTTAGTTAGCAGGCCAAGGAGAAGCAAAAGAGGAAGAGAGGAGGATTAGACTGCAAAAATGTAATTACAATGAAAACTATATTAGGAAAGTGATATTAAGAAAATCTTGTTCACAGAGAGGGTTGTTAAAACATTGGAAGGGGTTGCCCAGGGAAGTGTGGAGTCTCTATCCCTGGAAGTATTTAAAAGATGGTTGGATATGGTGGATATGGACATGGTTTTAGCAGTGGATGGCAGGTTAGGGTGATGGTTGGCCTTGATGAACTAAAGCATTCCTTCCAACCAAGACACTTCTATGATTCTATGATATCTCTTCTATGACAGAAGTGAAGAAACAGGAATCTCACACTCTGGTGCTTTTCAGGACCTAACCAAAGATGCTGGAAGTTGTGATGTCACATGGTGAAGTCCTCTGGACTCTCCTAATGTGAGCTCAGTGATGCTATGGGGGATTCCAGGAATCCTGGATGTGATATTGAAGGCTGCCATACAGGCAAAGACAAATCTCATCCGTGTACCTGGCCTTTGTAGTACCTGTGTCAAACTGTGGATTTCTAAGGATTGGTACTGGTTTAGGAATTCATATGTGTTTCATTGCAAAACTCAAGATCTTGGGCAGAGTAGGCATTCACATTTTTCTAGCATATGACTGAGAATGATTATTAGCATTAATCTTGCATGAACTTTAATTTGCTTAATTATACTCTTTCTACATTAAATTTCTCTATACTGATGCCACACATATACAGAAACACAGGCACTCACCCATGTTCCTGAAACAACAAAAACTTAAATCAACTATTTTTGAGCTAGACATAGTTTGGAAAATGGAAATGAAACTAGCCCCAGAGCAAAGATTTCACCTAAAAAAAGATTCAAAGGATAAAAAGGACAACACTAGACAGTATTTACTGAAGTTGTAGGAATAATGCATAGGGAACTCTCACCTAAAAATAAAAAGAACAGGGACAACATTTTTGGTATTTCCTTCATTTGAAACAATGGCTTATTCAACTTTTCAGTTACTAAAGATATTCGGACACAGAGGAATACTCCCTTAGTTGGTTACAGTTTTTTGAAAATAGGATCATCGCATGTATTTTAATGCAAACTTCTTTTTGTCTATAATAGAGTTAAATTGTTCAATCCAGCCATTAAAGTGTTCTTACAAATTAAAAATACCCAAGTTTAAATGAACAACAATAAAACCAAATCAAAAGTCATATGTGCTTTTTTTTTTCCTATTTAATGTGGGGGTTTTGTGACACTCGATGTAATCGTTTTCTTTCTTCATGAATCCATGCAGTTACACTAAATTGAGGGCTTTCAAACCTGTATTTTTTCCCTTAGAATATCAGGGAGAATAATACTGGTTAATATGATAATAAAGACAAAATTTTAAAGTTTTTAATAGTACATACCATAGGCATATAAGAGGTAACAAGGTTCGGGCGGATTTGGTACAGAGTACATTACTAATTTCACCTGTAGAGGGCAATATTGGGGTTTTAGAGTAGGAAATTTACTGAACTGTAATAGGGAAACGAGAAAGATCATTAAGACTTAATGAGAACTATTTTAGAAGTTCATATAAGTTACCCACTCTTGCTATATTTTGCTGCTTATGATACTAAAATAATATATCCAGTTCTGAGTTACCACTGACTGGAAACTCTCTTGATCGGTGACTTTAAAAAAACATATTTTTGCTCTGTAATTCAGGGGACGGGGAGGGTGGTGTGTGTGTGTGTGTGTAATTAATAATACAGTCCTGTAAATATTTTGATAAGTGAAGAATATATATTTCCCTTCAAAGTAATGCATTGCATATGAAGGAAGATTAATGTGTGTTCAAATGTATGTATTCAAACCCCAGTGATTATGTCCTGACAACTTTAAACATCTTTCTTCTTATTTAAAATCCCTTTTGGAGGAGAAAGGTGAGTATCATTATATCATAATCTGGCATTGGGTCTGGCAAACTGTGCTTTTTATACAAGCACATTTCGTGGTGTTGAATGCTTTCTCGCACAACATGAAGTTCAGTCTGACTTCCGTGAACCCTTAGACAAAGAGCTTGTTGAGGACTGGCTACTGCGGTCCCTGTAGTAACATTCTTAGAGCACAAATAATAAAACTGTTCAGAAAGAGGTCCCTAAGAGAAAAGGAATTGGGGCTTGGAAGGTGAAATGAGTTTCTTTTGTACCATGCAAAATAAAGAAACTTATTTCAGGTAAGGTTTTCTGTTTATTTGTGCATGGACTATTCAGCTGTGTAAATTGTATTCTTTAGGTAATAACTCATGTAAGCACATAATATCTTACAGTATCTCATCCATGCACAAGTAACACTGCTGAGAAATGGTACAGTTGCAACTGTGTGGTACAGGCACAGACCAAACTGAACTAAAATGCAACCTTGTTTTGGAGTTGTTGAGGGGCTTTTTAGCGTACTCTTTTTTGGGTTTAAATATTGACCTGGAATAGTTCCCTCCACTTCTATTAATTTTTTTCTAATGTGTTTTGCCAAACCTATTTAATATACAGGTCTTCTTTACGTTATAGGAAGACTGGACTCAGATCATGTAGTCAGCAGCATACCCTTACTGATTTAAAAGCTTGAATATTAGAATATTTTTATGAATCTTTTGTTGCCTAGCATATGGTAGGCTATTATTGAGTTTTGTATACATTTTTCTTGTAATTTCTGTACCTGCTGCATTACAATTACAGCACAGAATTAAGCATTGAAAATGTGTTCTTAGAAAGAGCAAATAGCGTATCTTCTAACAGGCTTTGACAAGAACTAAAGCTGTGTACCCATAGGGACAAGAGTGTACTGAAAAAAATGTGCTAGTGAAAGAGAAACAGTACTGGATACTGTGTGCTGCACCTGATGCCAGCAGAAATGGAATTGTCTCATTGCAGCTGAGATAGCTCGAGATCTTTGTTCATATCTCAGTTTGGGGCAAATACTCTCATGTTTAATGTAACATCAGATAATTATAAGGTAACATATTGCATACTTTCCATATTTGGAATGTATGTAAAAAGCCTAATAACATTATTTAGTTCAGAGATACTCAACTGAACACAAGTAGAATTAAGTCTGGACTACAGGATTAGCTGGCAATGATACACTAACTCTCTTCCAGATAGAAAATACAAGGGATCTAGAGGTAAATTATGGGAGCTTTCTTTTTCTATTAATTTTGATGTTTTGACTGATCTGAAGGTAGTTATACCTTCCTAGTTTTTTTTCTAAATCAATCCAGTAAGTAAATAATAAGAATTCGGGTTTTTCTTTCCCTACGATGCAAATGAGATTGTGGAAGTTCGTATCTTAATGTTCTCTGTAGCATATGTCCATGTTGGATGACATTCACAATAATGTTTTAGTACCACCTTGTTGAGTCCAGAAAAGCAGTCGCTTTCCTGCCTCATCCCCAGGTTGGTTTTACCCACTTCCAGTTTGGACCTGGAACTAACATGCTCAGTGCACACCCTGGCACCAAAAGTCTGCAAGAAACTTTCAGCATCGTTGGGTAACCATGGGCTTCCTTCCTCTCTCTCTTGCGCTCTCTCTTCTGCCTCTGATGCCTTCCTGCCCTGTTTCCTCAGCGTGATTCTGTTCCCCATCTTCTTCCCTGTTCCAGCCATCCTTTTGGCATTTGATCTGTCTGGCCTCGCCGATCTTGTGAACTACAAGACAAGCAAAGGACAAGAATCCCATTATTACTACAGTTTTATTATTGGTTTTGGGTGGGTTTTTTTAGGGAGAAAGAAATACAAAGGTAGTTTGTGAAATCTGCTTGTTATTGGACATCTTATTTCACTTCAGTGCAGTTAATATTTTGGATGGACAACCTTATGAATTTTTGTATTAGGCCACAAAATGGCAGAGTGACAACTGTGATATCTATTGGATTTTTTTATTTATTTTATTTCTGCTCTAGAGATGTATTCTAGAATCCTTTATATATTTTTAAGCTTAAATATGATCAAAACAGTACTTACTTTTTCAGTGAAGGCTTCCAGAAAGCAAAAACATGTCCCATGTCTTCAAATATTTTATTATTTTTAAATGGGAAAAATCAGATTCTGAGTTGTATCATGATACTACCCTACAAAATTTAACTCTTGCTAATTCTCATTCATAGCCTTTTTTACCTTGGCAGTTTGGCACTGAAATGAAACTGACTTGTTGGATGTAAGTCATGGTGTCTCTGATGATTTCTAGTTGCTATGATAATCTGCCTATATTCTGAAGCTATATTTAGATGAGGCCACATCTTCTGTACTCAGGTTTTTTAGTTAGGTCTCTATACTTGATATGGAAAGGTTCTGTGATGTACAGTAACTCCATGTAGGATAGAAATTTGATCTGTGTCCATCTAGCTCCAAGGTCTGATTTCCAAGTGTCATAGACAAATACTTCATCCAAATGCAAAGTCACTACGACTGAATCTATTATGTGCTTTGTCCAAAGGAAGAACTGCCTCAGACTTACGATCACCTCCCTGTGACTCATGCACAGTCACATCTTGGTCTTTTTTAAACTGTTCTGCTTACACCACTCCTTTCAGAAGGGTATTTTTTTTTTTCTAATGGCTACTTCCTGTACTGGAAGACTACAAAGGCTTTGGGTACAACAATGGCTGAATCTCCCCAAAGGACTCATCACAGCAACACCACCTTAAATCAGTTACTAAAGTGGCTTCAAAATTACAATGAAATCAAGATATTGATTCACTGGTAACATTTTCAAAATTGTACTTAGAGCGTTGCTTTGTTATTTTAAAAGAACAATACTATGAAGAATCTTATCTGTGATTTCTGAGTGATTAATTTGTCAGAGGTCAGAAAAAATGTCTGTCTATCTGAGTAGATAAAAAGACTAAGTTCCACGCAACCTTTTTGAATGGTGTCCTTCTATGATAACAGAAGGATATCTTTGAGTCACTCCCATAGAACATGAAGGCTTCTTTATACACATTCAAGCAAGGTCACCAACTTGGAGATAGAGCAGTTCTCAAAATTAAACAAGTAACAAGATGAAGGGCAAGGTCCTGCACATGCATCAGCATAACTTGAAGATAGAGCAGTTCTCAAAACCTTCAAACAAGCAACAAGGCCATGGTCCTGCACATGAGTCAGCACAATCCCAACAGCAGCTACAGGCTGGGTGATGAATGGATTCATAGTAGCCCTGAGGTGAAAGACTTGGTGGACAAAAAGCTCAATGTGAGCTGGCAATGTGTGCTTTCAGCCTGGAAAGCCCAGTCCATCCTGGGCTGCATCAAAAGAAACTTGGCCAGCACATCTGCTCTGCTTTAGTGAGACCCCATCTGGAGTACTGTGTCCAGCTCTGGGGTCCCCAATATAAGGCAGACATGGAGCTGTTGGAGTGAGTCCAGATGAGTGCCACAGAGATGACAAGGGTGGAGCACATCTCCTGTGAAGACGGGCTGAGAGAGTTGGGCTTGTTCAGTCTGGAGAAGAGAAGGTTCTGCAGACACATTATAGGAGTATTCCAGTATCTGAGGGGCTGCATAGGGAAGATGGAGTGCTGTTCATAAGGGAGTGTAGTGATAGCACAAGAGGTAGTGTGTTTAAATTAAAAGTGAGGCTGGTGAGGCCCTGGCACAGGCTGCCCAGAGAAGCTGTGACGACCCCCTCCCTGGCAGTGCTCAAGGCCACGCTGGAAGAGGCTCTGGGCAACATGGTATAGTAGAGAGTACCCCTGCCCATGGCAGAGGTTTGGAAATAGATGGGCTTTGAGGCCTTTTCCAGCCCAAACCAGTCTGTGATTCTCTGATTCTAATATGTGCTCGTCAAATTTGAAAGGCATGTGAAGTAATTTTTGCAAATATTTAGTGAGTGTGTTATTTTCCCTAACTCTTGTTCCACAGCTTAGCCTGGGAAGCAGTGACTCATTTCATACAATGAATCTATCTCGTAGAGAAATTGTTTCCTATGAGATGGTGGTGTGCTCTTTTTTATCTTGATCAAAATTTAAACTTATCCTTATTAGACATAGAACAGAAACAGGTATATCCATTACATAGGAAGACAAGATGACTATAACTGCTAATTATTTTCAACAGTTTGAAAATTGAAAGGAAACCCTACCCAACACTTCCTGCAAGAGAAATAAACCCATTCTTTTCTTTCAAAAGAAAATCATAATAGTATACCTGTCACAATGCCACGTGCAGTACTACAGAAGCTGTGCCCCTCTGTGTGAAAGCAGATTCTTTAGTGATGTCAGATGCAAATCAGCATGCAATTTTCTCTGCGGCATCTGAAGTTCATTTCCAGCAGAGATCATGAATTGGGATGGTGATAGCAAGGAAAAGAATTCAATGCTCTGATTTAGTTTGACGCAATGTGGCTTGCGCAGCACAAAGAAAAGTGTTACAGATGTCACGATGGTAATGTTAAAGTGCAGCAAGTGTAAGATCTCTGTGGAGAGAAGGGATTATATTTCTTGCACTATAATTTCTGCACTATTTTCATAAACATGAAACTATTTTCATAAGAGCATTATCTGCTGCAACATACTTAAACCTCAGTAGAAACAAAATGCCTTAAGAAAAAATTGCTTTGCAAACTGTGACATTCCAACTTTGGAAATAATTAATTTATCCTTGTCAGCTTTTACAAAGGACCTGAGCCTGACTGTGCTTTATTTTATGTTAAAATTTCTTTGCAGAGGGACCCTATCTTTCAAAAAAAGACCCAAACAGCACATTTCCAAAGTCTATACAGCACTGTAAGTGCTTCCCGGGAAAACAAATGGTTACTTTATTTGTCCACTATAGTATAACATCTGAGGCCTTGGCAAATGGACTATGTATTGTGATTTAACCCAGCTGGCAGCTAAAACAACCACATAGTCATTTGCTCACACATCTCTCTCCTTGTCTCAGGGATGGTAAAGAGAATTGAACATGAAAAAAATAAAACTCATGGGTTTAGATAAAGACAGTTTAGGACATAAAAAACAAAACAAAACAAAACAAACAACAACCCCCCCCAATGAAACAACAAAAATGATACTAATAACAATGATAGTAACAATGCTAACAGTAATGATAGTAGGAATTATTATAATAATAATGATAATAAACCTCATTTAAAAACCCTGATGATCAGCACCATTTCTCATCTCATTGAAGTTGATGCTTAGCAAGTTTCCAAGCTGCCTTATCTCCTGACTAACCCTTCAGTTCTGTATGGATCATGGCATCATATGGTGTGGAATACCTGGAATATCCCTTTGGTCAGTCTGGGTCAGCTGTCCAGGCTGTGTCCCCTCCCAGCTTCTTGGATGCCCCTCACCTTTTCATTGCCAAGGCAGAAGGAGAAGCTGAAAAGTCCTTGACTGTTTGGCAACAACTAAAACATCAGTGTGTTATCAATGTTTTTCTCATTCTAAACCCAAACCACAGTACAATACCAGCTGCTAGGAAGAAAATTGATTCTATCTCTGCCAAAACCAGGACAATAGTTAACTATGTAGTTACTTGAACAGATAAAATGGTAGCAGACACTGGAAGATTAATGGCATAAATAAATATTAATTATTTTGGGTGCTGAATTTAAATTTCAATGTCCTGATTTTTATATATATAGATAGATATATATATTTTACATAGTTTTATATATATATATTATATATATAATAGTACCTGATTTCTCAGATTTTTTCATCAACATCACTTACAAATGAAAATATTTAACAATTCTACAAATAGGGATCAACCTGGTATTTTTAGATATTATGTTATGGCATGTGGCACAGGCCACTCTTAATGGAAAGGTATTGGTGTTTTTAGGAAACAATTTGTTTCATTCTAGAAGTCTGAATACTTAGCATAGCAAAACACTACTTACTTTTGTTCTTGCTCTTTCAGTTAACAAGTGAGCACCCTAGCCAACACAAAAAAGGCATAGGGTTGTATGACCAAGAGCAAAAGGGAAGATGGCATGTAGCCTACCTGTATGTATGTATACATACCCTCACCTTTATCCATGCTCAACTCTGGCAAGTTGCTGGAACTTCACTTCTGTCAATGTAAAACTTGTGACTCCTATTCCTTCAGGAAATGATATCACTCTACATCTAATCAGTCAGAGTGAGCTGGAGACATGTCTTTCTCTTAGTGTAATGAATGATTTGTGTGGAGCATGACAGCCATATGGACAATATTTGGGGGGATTTTCTTTTGTATTGTTTTTAAAGGGAAGCTTTAGGACACCTTACTTATGTTGAGAAGAGAGGATGAATACTACTAGATTAATACTATACATTTTCAAATGTCATAGAATGTGGAGGTCAATTTACTCAGATGCAACATTTCTACTTTTTCCAGTGGTTTTATTGGAATCAGAAAGTCTTGAAAACAGGAGTGTTAAAGAAGACAAAATAGTTATTTTACTTTGATGTGTTTGTGGAGATATTAATTAAATAACTGATAAAAGTTGAAAAGTAACCATATAATATAATTTCATAACCTGTCAATTTCTAATGGAAAATATAATTCTTTAAAATTAGTTGTCAGTGAAAGTCTGTAATGGGGTACATAGTCTTCCACCTGTACATGGTAAATTTTAATCTAGCCCTGATGAATACCGTTCAAACAAAGGAAACACCTTTGGTTTTGGCAAAAAAAGAAAGAAATCCATGGAAGGTTGTATCACATTAAAATAACATAGGTATATACTTAAGAAATGGATTCAGAAATTAATTTATTATGAACCTGTACAGACCATGCAAATTAAATCCAAAATGTCCAAAATGGTAGTCAGAATGTTACAGTAGCAAGGCATATTAACAGCACCTAACATTTCTAAAATGTCTGTATTTTGCTTATTCAATAAATAACATTGATATTGCAACCATGCTATTCTAAATATAGTGTAGTAGCTGATGTTCAAGGAAGATGTTCATTTTTGAGAAATTATTAAACAGATTTGTACTGCTGTGTAACTACAGCAGTATGTCAATGTTTTTTAATGAGTAACATCACATACAGCGATCTATGGGTGGTGAGAGGATTTAATAAGAACTCCTGAATTTTTTTTTATTCCATTTTTCAGATACTTTATGTAAATAAATATTTTTTTCTTTCAAATCACTATGATTTTTTTGTAATGTAATTATTGAAATTCAATCTATATAACCTTTCTGGGTTTCTTTTTAGTATGCATGCCAAAAAAAAAATGGTAGGTTTGTTGTCCAGAGTTGCAGATGGAGTGCTGAGCTGAATGGACTCAGTGTCGCTGTTCTAACGGGTTTGTGATGTGTAAGGGAGAGAATAGAAGGTCTTAATGAAAGGTCCTCTGGGACACTTAATGAAACAAAAGGAAGAAAAATCTCTAAGAGTCAACTAAAGAAAAAGCTCTTCAGGGACAGCAATGTGAATTCCTATGTTTCAATAGCAGAAGTGTGTATTGGCAGAGCTAAAAGAATATATGGCAAACACACATTTATCTTTTTAAGGCAACTTTAAGGATGAAATGTGACAAAATATTATGAAGTCAAGCCAAGCATATGCTGTTAGCGAATATATGCCTCGCCTCTTAGAATCTGAGCTGTTTTGCAGCAAGTGTTTTTAATATGTACTAAATAAAACCATTTTTGTAACTTATGTAGCATATGTACTCATGACAGTGCAAACTGTGCAGTGGCATAAGAGCTTGTTCTTATTCACAACTTCATCATATGACCCTTATGTTAGGGATTTCTGTTTGTGTGGGTTTTGGCTGACACTTCTTGAGGCACATGGCATACTTTCTCAGATCACTATCAGTAAGAGTACATTCAGCTCTGGATGAAAATATATGAGCAATTTTTTTGGACAATTCCCACAAAAGTCTTCTTTTTAAGCAAGTAAGCAGTATGGTTTTGAAAAGACTCATTCTCTAAAAGATAGGAAGGAATTTCACATTTTCATCAGTCTAGAAAAGAAGAATTGAAATAACAATTTCTGTATTTTTTTCACTCATCTGCTTAGAGGTAAATAGTTGTCAGCATTCAGCAGTCAGGGAATGTTCAACAGCAAGATGTAGAAGAGCTAGTTGAAGAAATAAATATGTATAAAGGGAAAATATTAAAAACAATTAAAGGGGTGAGGGAGGGGATTTATCCAATCTATGAATATAAAAAGATTCTTAACTTTTTCTGTATTCTGGACAGACCATACCTTCACAAGAAAAAAAAAATCATGTTGCCAAACAATAGTCATGTTATCTGTCTATTTTGGGATATTGATAAGAAAATAATCTTTCTTAAAAAAAAACAAGTCTTGATTAGTAGATGAACGGACAGTTCGTTTCATATGCTTGGGCTGTGAATGTGAGGAAAATCTGCCTTTTTCTTTACAGGTTCTGTAGACGAATGAAGCCTAAATTATCAGGCTAATTAGTCTAGTTAATGCCACAGACACAAAGTTTCCTTTTTGCCAAAAGTTGTGAGATACCTATATGAAACTATGTGCAACTCAAAATATCAAAATCTCTTCACAAAGGGAATCTCAGAAGTATTCATTTTATACCAACTTAAATATGTCATCTCAAGAATTGCAAGATATGTATTTCACTTACATTTTAACGTTATTTTTGTGCATTATAAATATTCTAAACTAAACCACATCTTAGTGAAAAACTCAGATTTCTTTTAAAATATCAAAATCAAGCATTTTGTTTTTTCTGCCAAAATTCAATGACTTTCAGTCCAATCTCAAAATGCTGTTGATGTATCCTGATGCTGTACTGTTCCACTGAAACTTTTATAGATGATAGTGGTTTGGATATGGTCTAATTACCATCACACATTATTTCTGAAACATTGTGTCAAAAGAAGTTCATTTTTTCTGGCTGCATTCTTTACATAGGCATTAAAGCTGAAGATGTGTTTACTGTATAGTTTTCAAAGATTCATACTTCACTGAAGAAAAAAGAGGTCTCAGGTAAAAATCTGGTTCCACTGACCATAACTGATATCGGTGAGACTTCAAAATTAGAATAGCTCCTCATTTAAAATCTGCCCGAAAAGGACAGAAATAGTCAACGTGTTCTTCAGACTTTTAAGAAGTGCTTTGCAGTTGGTACAATGCCTCGTCTGTTGTGTGACCACAGCCCATGAGATGGGAAAACAAAGTTTACCACAGATATCTCAGTAAGCTAGCATTGTGTCTAAAGAGGGGAATTTTGCTGAGAGGGAGACTGGAGCCTCCCAGCTCTTCCAGCCCATCACTGCTGAGAGCTGACCGGTGAATGCATTGGTTGTGGCACAGGCAGCAGCAGTACAACACAGAATTTACCAGCACACCACGAGTCCAGAAGTGCTGCTGTGCACTCTTTAACTCCTTCCTCAGAGAAGAGTGTTCAGTGCATCAATTACATAAATTTTTGTAGGCAGAACAATTGTCTGTATGTACCTATTATGAAATTGAAAGAACCTATCTATTCCACCTTGTTAACAAGGAAGAATCTGTTCCATAAATAGAAAATCTGCTTTACAGCTTGCGTTAGTTGCACTTCAGCCCCCCTTAAAAAAAAAATCCCCAAACCCCCTAACCAACAAACCACAATCAAGGAAAAACCCTCTTTATTTTTTTCATTTAATCTGATTATTCTTAAATGATTGTTAAATTCCCCACTTTTCTCGACTGTTTTGCCTTTCTTTTTCTTTCTTAACTAAATTAAAAAGCTAAAAGGTAGAAGATTGAGGTTTGCATGCTTTTCAGTTTTTGTTCTCTGTAATTGCTCTGTTTAAAGGTTGGAGATTTGCTACTTGAGGCTTAGATTAGGCTAATTTATTTCTTTTAGATTTCTGTTGTACAAAGTTGAATTAATTTCTAATGGATTTTTAACTGCTGATATCTTATACTCTAAATAGAATTTGATACAACCTTATACTGCTGATGTCACTTTTAAAAGACTAAGGCAGATTTTCAGGTGTTTTCATTTCAGTTATTTTCATTTTTTCAAGAGTATGCATTCCTCCTTCCTTGGGGTGGCTGTTAATGCGGTATAAAATTTACCAACCTTGAACTCAATCTTACAATAGTGAGAAATAATACTTCTGTTACACAGGTGAAAAGGTTTCAGGGGACAAATAGAAACAAGAACAACCTTAAAAAGGCTTAACTGTTACATTGGGGGGTTGTATTAGGTTCAAGGAAAGGATACAGGGTAGATGACTCTCTACCTTTTGCTGGGCTTTTTTGTCTCTTAACAAAGCTCTACGATAGCTTTGACACCTGTCAAAGGTACAGGACGAAGTGTTTCCATTTCCAGCAAGGCACTAGGGGTGGCAGAACACAGAACACCTGCTTTGTGATTGCATCCTGGAACACCAGCCTGCTTCAAAGTCAGTCACTTGCTATTTTAGATGTGAAAAATAGTTAAATTCATCATCTGATAAGTCTTTTCAAAGAAAGAACTATTTTTTTTTTCATCTGTTCAGACATATAAAGCACACAGAGCAAAAAGTAAACAGACATATATGCCCAGACTTTAGCATCTGAGCTTTTTTTGATGCATCATGCAAGAATGGCTCCTTCCAGTTCACTTTACCAGGAGGAGGTAGGCTGCTTCCCCTTCTGTTAAATACCCCTGCATCTTGTCTGCTTTTGCTGAGACATTGTGGGCAAGTTCTTGTCACTCGCTTCTTTTTCCTCCGGTGCTCTGCAGCCTGGGAAAGGTAAATGAGCCACCCTCGCTCGAGCCAGACAGAGGGTATTCCCTTTGCAGGAACACTGCCTTGTCATCTGGCTTTGTAAGGAGCCTTATCTTTCGTTTTGTCTGGTTTCCTGTTGGGGTTCCTTCTTTGCAGCCTCCTTTGATTTGCTTCCAGCAATTCAAGAGAATTAGACAGACAGATTTAGGTGTGCATATTTCTGTATTACGTACACAATATCTTCCCGCTTTTCCTATTCTCCTCCATGATAGAGCTTTTTTTGTACTGAATATAAATCTTTGCATTCCTCAAATTCTCAGGCTAGCATGCAAAATCCTCTTCACAATTTGACTGTGTGTCAAAGTAACACTCACTTTGGTAGTACCACTGCTTTTCTGCTTTTAGTGGTTGGCATCTCTAAAAGCATTGCACGAAAGCTACAGGTAGCGGAGGCTAAGTAAACATACTTTACTAAATTAAGGCAATCCCCTGGGTAATTTGGAGTAGTTGAATGTATTAAAAACCCCAGAATGTCTTCTATAAAACAAAGGAAACCCATTTCATATATTCCTGTTGATTAAAGTCAGAGTAAATTCTTATGTGAGATTAAGCACATGTTTTATTACTTTGCATTAGTGGAGAATGCACTGCTGCGATAAGAAACATGCCACAGAATATAAAACTGTATGAAATCTATCATAAATTACATGCTCATAATTTTGTCTGTGCACACATTCAATCCTGAAATAATTTGTATATAAAATCTAATCAGTCTGAGTTCATACTATGAACCTGAAGTGATTTGTACTTTGTAAAAGTAGCAGTGGACAGATTGTCCTCTTCCCACATTGGTCTTTTGACATATGCAAAAGCATCTCCTGGTCCACCTGCTGCTTCAAAGTAAATTCAGTCTGTGGTTTTTTTAGACATTGGTCTTAACTGATTAAGCTGTGCTTACAGTCTGCCTCCACCAAAAAAAGATTAGAGAAAAGATTAGTGCACAGGGGTAGGGGAAACTGTTCCTGAGAGGCTTTCTGCTTTTATCTGCTTAGTCAGTAATTGGTTGGAGTATGACTGGGTGGAAATAAGCAGCCAACTTCCTGCATCCACGAGGGTGGCAGCCACAGCGGAGACAAGGAGTGTTTGCTTTTCAGGCACGGGAGTGTTGGGCTCATTTGGAGCAGCATACATCAATGAAATTGATTGTGTAGCATTTAGTTCCCCATTTTCCCAGGTATTCATCTTTTTGGCTGTTAGTGTTGTTCTGCTTCCATTGGGATAAAATGAGTTTACCATCGGGCTGTGAGCATTTGACTCTGGAGAAAGCGGCTAGATTCTGGTGTGCTTACATTCATGGATTACCTTATGCTATTAACAAGCCAATTTATATTAACCAGCAAAGGAGACGGTATGAGGCTTTATTATTCTTCAACAAAGTGTGTGCATCGTCTAAAGCTTGCTGCCTTTAAACCTTCTGAGCTTGTGTGTAGAGAAAGGGGGAGAAGGGGCATGCGATATAAAAAACCCCAACTGTGCTTGTGTGCAGTGTTGAATTCTGGAAGAGGAGTGCAGTAAACAAAAAGAGAAGACAGTACCAATTAACTAATAAATGTAGCAGCATGAAATTATATATGTTTTACACAAAAGCATGAACAAGTTATTCAGCATATTTACTGAATACATGTGGTAGTACTGCCTGTATGTGCAGTTACAAATAATTAGACACGTTTCCAGGGAAGAATTGTTATTTAATATTCTTTTTATACAAGTAAACTAGGGGCATTGTTTCTAAATTTCAAACAAAAAAAATCTATACTAGGTGCTTGGGTTGAACACAAATTATAGATTAATCCTATTAGTTAGATGTTATACATTTCATGGAATATTTTCTATATATTTTTATCTGGAATATGTTTGTTTCATATTTTAGCAAAATAACTGAAATGGCCTTTTGTATACTGTGTATCAAACTGTACCATAAAGAGAAGCATCCTTTATAGATGGAATTGAAAGACTTACTGAAACTTCAGGTATAGAAATAGCAATCTCCCTTGATTTTGCCTTAGTGGAAAAAACAGATGTAAAGGGCTGTGTGGGACCAGAGAACTGCTGATATCTGGTTAGTGATTCAGCAGAAGTTCTTTTGAGTACAAGGTAAAAAAAGTGAGATTCTGAAAAAAACAAAACAAAACAAATCCATCTCTAAAGCTTTTCTAAGGCATAATGCTAATCTGAGACTAAAGAATAAAATCAATTTTGTGGTTGCAGGTATTATTTAGGAGCTTTGGAGAGCATAGAACACATAATTAAATATTTTAAAGGATTAAGTGTAATGGGAACATTCATACAGTAGAAATGGAAAAAAAATATTGGAACTTTTGAGACTGAACCTGAAATAGACTATGGAATATTTAAGTTGACTGATCACTAAGAAAACTCTTACTTCCTAATATACCATGTTGGTCTGGAGTATGGATTTGTAGCAAGACTTTTCATGGCTAGTAGAAGAAAGTACAGATTTAGCTCTCTATAAGGAGTATGGATAGTAGGAATTTTAGGGGAATTTGCCACTGGGTAGCACATGTTTATTTTTGCTTTTGGTAGGTGTATAAGTGTTTCTCTCAAAGACACACTGTGTTACTTAATGTGCAGGAAGTCTCTCAGCTGACTTGTTTTCCGTCATCAATGTGAAAAGGTATCAAAGATTGGGGAAGTAATTGCATCTTTCATAACCACAAACTCAAAGGATGTGCCAGGCAGATATATATATGTAGGTCATGGGGTTTGGACCATGACATTTTTGATGAATGCATAATATGCATTTTGATAAATGTTTCTTGTCCTAGAGAAACAGTAATTCGTATGTATGCATGTAAACATTCAACACACACACACACACACACATATACATTTTGAAAGGTTGTATTGCTTGTCTGCATGGGTGTTACCAAAAGAGAGACAAATGTTTTTGTATTATAATAGTGCTAGTTGAATATCTCCCAGTGTATCTTTAAAGTGCAAACATTTTACAGAATTGCATGACACCTAATTGTTTGGAGAATTTCAACCTGTTAATTCTATTTTTGTCTTTAGGAAGAATTGTGTGAAATTTGTACTTCAAAGTAGATTTTTGGGTTTAGATTTTTTTGTATCACGAAAATTCTAAAGGCTAATAGAAAAAACCTGAAAAAATAAACATTTGAGGTTTTTAATACCAAATACAATTTAAATAACCTGAAATGCAAGCCTGCTTGTATTTAAAATTTTAAAATTTTAAGTCACTTCAAATTTCCATTCTGCATTAGGGTTCTGTTTTGGAATAGGATGGAATTTCAGAATTCCAGTACTACTGGTCAAAGTCAAACTATTTCTCATACAGACCTGCATCGGAGTAGACGTATCATCTTTTGTCGAATTGCCAAGCCAGTCATCATTTTATTTATCATCATTTTATAATGTCAAGCATGGAAATGTTTTGAGAGCAATGACACAGTGGTGGGACTTGGACTAATTTATGTATTTATATTAGTTGCATCTTCCATAATAACAGAATCAAACAGCTAGTGAGCACCAATATATGGTGAACCATGCCCCAAAGCACATCATGTTCCAAGAAGGAGCTGATTTGATTGGAAACTGTTGATGGAGAAAAAAGGTAGTTATCTATTTGAGTTAAGAAGAAAGTCCTGCTTTTCTTCAGGGGCGGGGTGGGGGGTGGGGATGCGGAATGCAGAGCTAAATGATATCCGACATGTAGTGGAAAAGTGGGGTTTTTAAAATGTATGGTATGTACTGTTTATCTAGTGCTTAGGTGAACTGGTAGCCCTGGAAGTGACACGGTAATGAGCACTAGCCTAGTCTTTTCTTGATGTAAAACTTGCTTATTAAAACCCATCACTCATGTTTCTTCACCTAAGAAAGATCCTCAACTGACTTACAAAACTGTTTCTTGTGGTAAAATTTCCATTCCTTTTCCTACTTCAACCTCCACTGTCACGGACAGTGTTTAACTGGTTTGGGAGCTTGCTATTTATCTCCTGACCATTCAGCACAGTGAAGATGCCTAACCACATTACACTTACAGCACTGGAACAATCCTCACTTCCACTACCTTGCAATTCCTGTCCCTTTTGTCTTTCCCTAATATGTGATCTTTTTGTGAGCAGAGAACATGAAATAATTTGCTTATTGTTTCTATGAAACACACATTCTTTCCCAGTGTGAGTACTGGCTGAACTCAACTGTACTGGCCCACCCCTCTTACATCTCTGAGGTATAAACTACTGTGCAGAGGCCAATAAAATGCTTAGCCTTTATGTCCTTTATTTGCTTCTTGGTTTTGAGCAGGACCAGCAAAGATTTAGAATCATACTTTATTAAGGACATTTATTTTATAGACAACTTCCAATAGTAGAATTATTTTTATCTTTTTTAACATTAAGACATCCATTTTATTCTGTCTGGCTTTTCTCCTCTTAGGCATGAACAAAATATTACTACATAGCTGCTACATAACTTGTTTCATTTTAAAATGTTCTTATATTAGTGTCCTTTAACACTGAAAACCACGGATGATTGACTGCTGCATAGAGCTCACTGAGACTCAAATTACTGTTTTTCTGCTTTAGAAACATTAGTGCATCTTAACTGAGCTTTACAATAACTGTGACTAAAAGAACATTAACAGCATAGTCTATTTTACTAGTTGGCATGCTTTTTAGTGCATGACTTTCAATTCTAATACTCCGAGAAAAATTGTAAGGTGAGAATCTTAGGTTTATTGTTAAGTTTTTAAACTTGTTGGCCAGGAAAAATATGCCAGAAAATACTATGCAAATATGTCCAGAACAAAAGCAAGAAGCCAAAAAAATTTTTTTTTCAGTTAAATTGTTGGCAGTTCAGTTAAATTTTAATCATTGCATCTAGTTCTTTACTTCTTTCCTTCATCAAATTCACTTTGTAATTGGGATAAATTCTTCCAAGGAAAGTGTAGCTAGAGGGCTCTGGTAAGGTATATCTATCATTTATAACAAAATAAAAGAAATAGATATCTTTCATATATGTTCATGTTTCACTATATATTTCTAATAAAACATATTTTGAATATTGTATGCAAAGTTAAAGAAATGTAGTTTTTAATGGATTTTTGTAATTAAAGGAACCACAGTAATACAATGTAATAATTTTCTTTTAAAAGTTACCTCAGTTTATATTTTTGAGAGAAACTTCAGAAATATTCTGAAATATAATGAAGAGATTAAGATCTCTAGATCCTAGTAGAATGGTAAAAGAAATTGTTGTGGGTGTCAGCACTACTAGGCAAGTATAGACGCTAAAATGAGGACTCAAATGATGAAAATACTGTCAGAGTTTATTAGCTTCATTTCATTTAGTTTGTTGTTACACAAGATAAGTTTTTAGTAACTTTTTAATTACTTCAGTTTTGATGAGTTTCCCCACAAGCCAGGATTGCTGGACAAATACTATTCTTATTTATCTATATTATGGCATCTTGGTATATGTGTTAACTGTTTAAAAAGAAAAAAAAAAAAAAAAAGGCAGCAGATGGTTTTGAACAAGAATTTAGAAAGCAGTCTGAGCAATATAAACAGAAATAGCCCAGAGAAGAAATGATAGCACTGTATGTTTTCAAGAACTATAATGACTTGTAGAGTAGTTTAGAAAAAAAAGTTTGTTTTTTGTGGTAACAAATACAGGACATTACTACTAAAGTATACATGGCTTGTTCTAGTAAGAACAGAGTAAATAAATCTGTTGTTAGATATTATGTAGTCAACAGCAATGGCTGAGAAAAAAAAATAGGATCAACTAAGTCATTTTTCTTTCAAAGAGTTTGGCATGCAAGTAGAGGCCAATTTCAGACTTTCTCTTCACTGACAGCAATGTGCTGAAACCAAATATTGATAACCTCCTAAAAGACTTGTCATAAGCAACATTGAATTTCAGGGAAACACAAAGATGAATGATGCTAGATCTATGCACTACAGGATATCCCAGCAATGTTGAAATTTGAAGTCTGTCATTTCCACCAGTGAGAATGTAAAATGCTGTTTTATTTGAGGCAATTCTCTCATAAATGAAAAGCAGCTCCTACAACTAATGTACAGTTTCATACTGTTTACAGCTTCTTAATGTCTTTAAAGGAAAATACCTAACAAATTAGCTAATAAATTAATTAGTGTCTCTGGATCAAGAATAGCAGTGAGGGCAAACAAGGCTCCATTTTTTCCCCTTGAAATTTCAGGAAAAAGCTGGCTAAAGATGTTGTACCTCAGTCATCTTGATGGCTGAGACACAGGGTTGAATTACCAGCTTCCAGCTGATTTTTGGTAAGAATTTTAGCCTTTTGCAGCATGAAATAAAAATGCCTTAGTTTCAGCTTCCACTAGTGAGATTTGAGAGTTTGCACAGATGTGCAGTCACAAAATAAAACCAGGTAACTCAAGCTCTCAGTACTCTTAACCAGCTCCTCTGTTCTTAATATTGAAGCAGATGTTTGATCTATTTGTGAAGCAATTCCTGAACCATCCATGGCAGGTTTTGGCCCTGTGCTATTTCTAACTCTTAGTTAATTTAATATATTGCCTTTTTTTCTGTCAGAAATCATAGCTAAAACATTTTGCCCAGGGCTTGTGGTAGCCTAAAAACATGCACAATAATTCTTGTGGCTTTGCAGAAGAATGAAAACTCTTTAAGCTTAGTCACATAGTTGAGTTTTAGTTTTCATATGGAGAAGGATAGTTAATGATTTATCACACAGTAAATTTATATGCAACTAGCAGACAATTAATTGCAAAAGAACCCTGACAAACTGTGGATTAAGACAAATTATGACTAAGCACTGTTGTGCTGATCTTTAGCTGGATAACTGGATTAGTATTAGAGAAACACAGAGGATTTTGTGTAACTGTGGGAAAGCTTATGACAGTCCCACGAGAGCCTTGCAAGCAAACTAGTTAAATGTGCAAGCAAACTAGTTAAATGTGGTTTACATTAAAGTAGCTTGAACTGAGAATACAGATGGTTTAAATGTATTTTTATAAAATAGCAAGCATTTAATGTCAAGTGAGCTTGTGTAAAGGTCTTGATTTAAGTGATGAAATAGGAAGTACTTGCAAAATGCATGGATGACAACCTGAGGAGGGCTCCAAAAGCTTAGCAGGTTAGCTGAGATCAAATCTAGATGAAATTCAGTGCAGATAGGCACAAAGTGCTTCAAAAGGAGAAATGGAGTCTGTAAATATCAGCAGATCATCAGGCAGCTGTTAGGAGTGGACTTGTAGGTTATGGTGAATGACAAATGAAATGGTGGTGATGTTGCTTCTCAAGTGTACCAACAGAAACAGACTGGAGAAGGATCTCACTCTGACTATCAATAAAAGAGCAGATTTAAATAAGCACAGATGAATATGATGTAAGACATATAGCAAACAGAATTGAACTTTAGGTCTCTCAACTACTAAGTTCCATTCAGGAACAAAACACTGGCACTTTAATAAATAGTTCTCTGAAAACATTATCTTAGCACTCTATGGCATCCAAAGAAGAAAATTGTGTTAGGAATTATGAGTTAAGGAACAGAAAGGAAAACTTCATGCCATTATCTATAGATGTGTTATGGTTACATTTTGAACGTTAACTGCTCTGATTTAGCTGAAGTACAAAAACGGAGTACTATAGAGAAAGATAGCAAATATGATCAAAAGTATGAAAAGGTGAGGAATGGAACAAAGATTAGGGCATTTCATCCCAGAAAAAAAAAAAAAAAGGCAACTGGCAAGTATGAGAAATATTATGAATAATCGGGCTGGGTAATGTCTGCTTAGCATCATCTTCAGACCAATGACAAAGCAACAGTCAGGAGTGGGGAGCATTTCTGTAACAGACCAAGAGAGGCATCTCTCCATGAAATGCACAGTTAATCTATGGAAATCCTCATCAAAGGATGTTTTAAAGTTTGTAAGGTCCATGGGTCGAAAAAGGCATTGGACATATAAATGGAATAAATTCCCAAACTTTATCTCAGGAACTCTTCAGTCATTAAAACGTTTATTTAAAAGATGCATATATATGTGTGTGTGTGTGTGTATAAATATGTAATCATAGAAATATATATATATACATGTGTAAGCAGGAACACCTTGCTCAGAGCTTCATCAATCCTGATCTTAAATGTCTCCAGGGGTGGGGTATCCAGCTGCTCTCTGAGCAACCTGTTTCGGTGTACCCTCATAGTGAAGAACCTCTTCCTAATGTCTAATCTAAACCTACTCTGCTCTATTTTAAAACTATTATTCCTCGTCCTATTGCTACATGCCCATACAAAGACTCACTCCTCCCCAGCTTTCCTGTAGGACCCTTTAGGTAGTGGAAGGCAGGTATAATATCTCCCTGGAGTTATCTCTTCTCCAGACTGAACAATCACAATTGTTTCAGCACACAGAGTTCCAGCACTGATCATTTTTGTGGGCGCCCTCTGGAGCCGGTCTAAGAGGTCCACATCCTTGTGCTGAGGGCTCCAGAGCTGGACATAGTACTCCACTTGGTATACTGAGTGACAGCACCCATCGCTCAATATGAAGCTCTGACGGGATAGCTTTTGTGCTAGGCATGTGATTTCTGGAAGTGATCTATAAACCTTATTTTGAAAGAAAAATATGAAGAATCAAAATGCATTCTGTTTTTTATACATTTGGCAAAGCCAGTGAGTATCTTTTTCTGTAGCTGGCACTTGCTTTTCGATTTTTGTTTGTATTAACTATCAGCATACTTGAGTCACATAGTTGGACATTATTATATAGTTAAAAAATTCCTTATGCTCCTATGAACAAATGGAAGTATTTTTAAATTATCTAATATTAACATATAGTTCAAATAGATGGATTAATGTGCTAAACAATTTTCAGAGCTTCCTGTACTTTAGACAATTATAATGATATCAAATGAATACCCTTTCTAACGTGTCACTGAATTTCACCTCGGTCTTGTCCAAGTCAGCTACTAACGTTCCTGTTGGTTTACTGGTCCTTTAAGGGAATTAAGTTACTTAATATAAATGCAAAATTTTGAAAGAAATTCCAAAGCAAGATAATTTATACATCTTTCTACTATTTAAATGACACTGAAGAAGTTTTCCCAGTATATAATAAACATTTCAGACCAGAGATTTGGCCAAAGTTAATGAGAGCTTTCAAGAACAGGTTAAGAGCTGAGAAGTAGATTTGAGTTTGACCCTTTATCTCCCCTTATAAAAAAAAAAAATCACTGAGATCTTCTACTTGATACAGTAATCAGTTGTATAGCTGTACCTTCGGTCACACAGGAAAGGTCATTGTATGTTATGTTCCTGCTTTTTTTGCCTTCTGCTTTTATTAATCCTAGTCTGTTTCATAACTCATTTGGCAAATATCCATCATAACATTGTTCTCAAATTATGCATTTATAATAATAATGAAATCACTGGTAAGAAGTAAAAATGTTAAGAAGCTCTCCACTGAGATCTTTAATTAACTGGAGTCCTGATAAATTACAACATGTATGGTTTCTGTAAACATGTAGAACAATCATATATTTTCTTTATTCTCACATTACTTTTCAATAAAAGCTATTAGAAAAGCTTGTTTGATGTCAGTTAACAAATGTCATCTAAAAAGTAAATAGTTAGAACCAGCCACAAAACAACAGATGTTGGTGTATAGATAAGCACAACAACTGCATCATAATTATAATTTTTTTATTTATTAATGGAAATGTATATTTATATAGTTTTATAACTGAGACAAATCAACAAAAGCCAGGAAATTTGAAGCAGATGCTCACATTTTGGGGCTTTTTCATGACTTGATAAGGGTGAATATCACCCATGAACATTGCAGGAGTTGCACGCGTGTGAACGGAAGATTGGACAATGCACCCTTTTTTTTTTTTTTTTTTGCATATGTTCCTCTGAGCTTGCAACTACCTGAATCCAGAGCCATATGTGCTTTGTGTCTTAAGTAGAAATATTAAGACAATGTGAAGATTCTTTCAGTTATTACTTGCACTTTTATACTTTAGGAAAAAGATTAGTTTTGCTGAAATGCCTACATGGGAAGGTTTCATGTTACAAACTTTTAGCTACCAAGGAATAGTAGTACTCAGCCACAAATCCAGCTTCAGGAGCTGCTATTTTACTTTAGTCTCTCTATTTTTGGAGAATATTATTGATGTGCCTCTCATGGCATACAACTTCTTTCAGTCTTACTTGCTCATTCTGTCATGGCTTGCGTTGTTTCAGAGAGTGATATAAATTTACTTTCCTCGGTGTATTGTTTTGGACTATTTTTTTTACTCTTCTGAACTTTGTGTCTGTATTTCTTGCTTGCCACCTTCTTTGCAATCTGCAGTATACTGCTTTGACCATCTAAAATAGCCCTTAAATGGAAATGTTTTCTTTGCAGCTCCTTACAACCAAGATACTGCTAAGATATGTAAAAAAATAATAAAAAATCCCAAACAACAATGTAGTGGCTTTTTTAAAAGGTTTTTTTTTTTTTTTTCAAGTGGATTTTCATGTTTTCAAATTCTAAGAAGTCATACATTTTCTTTAATTACAGTCCTTCATTTATGATAAATAACAGAGAGCCAGGTGTACTAAGAATTTAAAAACAGGTAATAAACTGGCCAATAAGCTTATTATTTGGAAAAGGAGAAATGTAATCCTCCTACCATTGCAAAAGTTGCGTAAAAAACATGTTTATAGGAAAAGAAGTAGCAACATAGGTTGAGTTTTCTAACTAAGTAGTATAAGAAAGATATAGAATACATATTTATTAAAAAAACCCAACAAAATTACTGGTTAAAAATGAAAAAAAATATAATTCATAATTCTTAACTAGCATTTTATACTTTTTATGTAGCTCTCACATAATTTTCTTTGAAAATAAATGTATTTTTAAATTCAGAAGCTTGAAGAAAAGAGAGACAGAGCTAGCAGAAGAAAATAAGTTAATATATCTACATACTAGTAATTAAGCAGCTGAGTTGAGATTAAACTCCATAGTCATTCAAAAGCCAGACTGTTTGTTAATAGCCATACAAGTTTCTTTTGTGAGTATTGACAAAAGAAAGGCATATCCAGAGTTTTGTCCACAATTAACCTTTAAGGCAGGTGGAATGAATCACCATTTCAAGGTACCTGTCTTTGTCCATTACTTTATGTAGATTTAAAATATATATTGTAGTAAACCCCTACGTTTAAAATGACTGAAACTAAGCTAAGTAAATTCTGTTCCTAATGAAACAGTAGATTTATTTTCATCCTTTGCCATAGGAACAAATAAAGCTATTTAGACCAGTTGCTCAAGTTACCAGAAATAATGTAGACCAATGAAAGAGAAGCAAGAGTTATTTTTCATATTATGATTAAAACAATTCCAAATTGTTAAGGTAAGAGAAAAATAATAACATAAAAGCAGTTGTAGCAGATTAGACCAGTACCATCAAAACCAGTATCTTCCCTCCATGTGGTTGTTCCTGTCCCTTTACCTAAAAGGGGAAAGACTCAAGATCCTGGAATTATCCTTGAAGATACAAGTTTCATCTTTAAGAATTAATAAACTTTAATTGTTACGGGCTACAAAATAGCATATTCATAATCTAAGTTGCTGTTTTAAATGCACATGTGAAATACAGTTTGTTGTCAATGCATATGAAAGTTTTTGAAGAGTTAAACAGCTTTTTATTGGCACATAACACTGTAGAAAAACTGGTTCTCTAGTTGGTTATTAGTGTGAAGTTGACTTGACCTTTTTCATTCAGTCTTTTAAATTAAAAATAGTCTAAAATTAGCATAAATATGTTACTTTTAAAATTAATTCACTTATTCATAACTTCTAAATATTAAAAATTTAAATACAGACTGAACCTGCTTGATAAATACCCTTTGGGAATAAAAATCTGAATTAAGACTATGTGCATTCCAAAAGAAGCAAAGCACATCCATGATTTTTGAGGGTGTGATATAACAGAAATGACTAACATAACAAATTGGATTAACCTCATTATCTTCAGTAAAGAGAAATGCAGAGTGCTGGGCCAGAATAACTGAGGCAGGGAGTGAGTGGCTGAGCAGTAGTTCTATTGAGGAAGATCTGGAGATTTTTATGGACAACTGTTTGAATATGAGCTAATAGCACACTCATTATGAACAAAGCAAGCTGCATACTGAGCTACATTAGGAAGAATGTGGCCAGCAGATCATTGGAAGTCATTATCTCACTCAGAACCTGTGAGTTACTGAAATAGACCCTGTAGTTTGGGGTTCGAATTAAAGAGGGATTTGGAGAAGAATTTGGAGATATAATGGAGGACTACTAAGGTGAAGTGAAGAGACATTGAAGCCTCTTTGCTCATGTAAAGAGAAGACCAAGAGATATAGCAGTCTACAGCTACCAGCAATCTTATAACAACAAGGATAGTTGCAAGTGACATAGCAAGCTCCTCCTTACAGGGGACAATGATCTAAAATGAGGCAATGGTCACAAATTGTGGTTTTGGGACACATGGGTGTCTAGTTTCGACATAATTTTTCTTTTTTTCTACTGGGAAGGTAGTACTTTAATAAGTCTCCCAGAGATACTGTCAGATCTTTACCCCTGGAGGTTTATCAGACTCATCTAGACAAAGTCATGGCTGAACTCTGCTATTTAGTGATCGTCCATTTTCCAGTGGGAAGTTGGAAGACATAACTTCTGGACACTCTTTTCAACCAAACTGTGATTCTGTGGTTTATTGCTGTGATATTCAAGGACTTTCCAGCAGAAGTTATTTTCTTCACAATAAGAACTGATTAATGAGGGACTAATATGGCTCTCTCTTTGTAAATGGGTACTGAACATAGCAAAAGTAAGGTAAAGTTTCACTCTTAATTTTATGTACTTAGATGGATGCCCCAAATTCCTCACATGTTCAGAAAAAAAAATTCATTTAACTTCAATCTGTGTTTCTAAACTCAGCACTTCAGTAAAACAAGCTTAGATAGTCAGAATATGAGGAAAACATTTTTGTCATCCATTACTTTCTTTAGTTCTGCATTGTTTCCTTAATAAAAAGATGATCCTTTCTTTTTCTTTAATTCCCATCTTGTTTACTATATACAGTCTGATTTGGGCCAAAAGGATGGCTATGAAACAAACCTCTCTACCCACATTATATATCGGTGCTACTTCTCCTCTCTGCGGCTCCATCTTAGTGGATGAGGTAGACTTCAGTGGATAATAACTGCATGTGGCCCTTTCATTAAAGACTGAAGCACAATTCACAAGTTCAAGGAGGACAAACATAATTTGCATAGTCATCCTTTAGCCTAATGTTTCCTGAACTATATGTATATAAAATATTGATAGTTGCATACCAATTGTACGTATTGATTCCAATTCTTGGTGTGTTCTTTTTACACAAGCAGGAATACAGTCCTCTTTGGATATTATCTGTTTGAAATAAAACCAGGTGAATATTCTTTGAAGAATTGTAAGCTCACAAAAAATATTTAACAAATGTTAACTGGCACACTAACTAGAGAAATAGTCAGGATTGGATTCATCAGATAGCTAGTAGAAAGCCTCAGTAACTGATAGAACTGATAGAAGACTTTCAAACATAAGGAAGAATTTGTCTAATCCAATTCTCTTGCAAATTTTTGAACACAGGTTTATTGAGACAATGCCATGACCTGTGAGGTATTGTAGACATGGAATAAGGGATTTACCATCTTGTCCAATAAATCCATTCTGGTCCAGAAAATATTTCCCTTCCTGATTTTTCAGATGGAAAGCTGGAATATTTGTTACTTGCACATTCCTCACCTGTAATCCCTGTTTTATTCCAGATTTTCTTTGACTGTTAGAAGACGGAGGGATGGTATTAGTTACCTTTAATGCTGAAATGAGAGAGCTGGACTTCTTCAGGGCCCACAGAACTCACTTTTAGAAGTGTCATTTGCTGAAAATTTACAGTCAAAAGAGAAAGAGAAAAGGTACAGGGGGATCTAGCAATCTAGTTCCTTAAGGAAATTGCAGATATCTCTTTTCATGTTCAGAGTTAGCAGGGGGCAACTCCTACTGAACTAGGTCACTTTTGCTTTCCCCCTCTGATTTCATATGTTTTCTTTGTAAATGGTGGGACAAAGTCAGGCTTCATGGCTCCTGTGAGTTTTTCGATGTCCCCCTGAAAAACTCCTTCTGTGTGGTTTTGTTGTGAGACAGAGGGGAACTCTAGCTGTCCTTTTTTGTGTGTCTTGGGAAGGCAGGGACGTAGGGTGGTATCTCTGAAAATTCAGAAAATAATTTTCCAATACAGTCACCAGCACAGTGCAGACATCCCACTTTCTTCACTCTCTCATATGCAAGGCAGTTTTGCAAAGAACATGGTAATTGCATAATGCTAAGAGGCTAATAGAGATTTTTTGGTCTGCCTGTATATATAAGTATTGTGTAGTTGTTCTTCATAAGCAAAATGTGTTCTATTAGAAAGTAAACTAGATAATGCCAAGGATCTGAAGTAAAGCCATGGAAGACTCAGTGAATTAAAAGGGCAGATATGATACTTTAAATGTAAGTGGTTGTAATGTGCTTTTCCCACCCCCACTCCCAGAAGCAAATTGCTTGGTATTGCTAACACTTCTGAGATACTGTATTCATCTTGACTCTTAAGTATTCATCTAACAATAGTCTTGGAAAATAAAGTAATTCTTTTTCTTATCCCGATTTGATGATTTTTAATTAAATGTTTTGCAGTGTGGGTCTTCAGGAACATTTAATTAAATTGTTCAGTGTAAATTATTCATCAGTGGAGGCAATTATGCTAAAAAGTAATGTGTATTTTTGGATCTAAATAAGAAGGCTTTGAAAACAGAGACTGTAATATCATTGTTAGAAGGCTTATTATCAGTCCTACAAAAATCAAACTAAAGCACACACAAAAGTGCAGGTAGGCTTCGAATTTCAAATGCCAGGGCACTGTTATTACTCTCCTAAGGACTGCTTTTGAAAATACTTTCAGTAAATATAACAAATTAACTTTTAAATAATATGATCTATTTCTGTATACAGTACTAGAAGCATTATCTACTTCCAAACTCATTGTGGCCCTCAAATCAAGATGAACCTCCCTGTACAGAACATGATGTTTTATAAAGGATGCTTTAAGTGGAACTAGTAATATTTTGCAGTGCTACAGCTCAATAGGTGGTGTTTAATTTCTTTTTTATGTTTGAAGTTAATTGAAAAGTGTTATTCTAAACAATGGCTATACCAATATTGCTGTGCAATAATTTTGACACCAGCCTTAAGGGTAGATCTTGTTTTTTTAAATGTTTATCTGCATTGAATGTTGTTTTTTTTCTCCCCCTCCTGGCCTCCCCAAACTAGATGAAGTTCAGCATTTATGGCTGGGAGGAAAACTCAGCAGAGTTTGTCGGATTAATTTAATTCAGTAGTGTCTTTGTCAAGTGACTAGGTTGTGATAAACTGCAGTAAGCCAGACATTCTTTCACCTGTTGTTCTGGTTGTTTGTTCAAATTGTCTGTTTGAAGTCAGAGGAACAGGATAATCCATGACACCTCCAAAATAATGCAAGTTTATTAGGTTTGAGATTTTTCCCCAAATCAGTCAGTGAATGCAATGCATTGAAAGACACAGAAAATCTATCTAAATTTTGGAAAGGCAGCTCTAATGATAGCAAAAGACAGGTATTTTATGCAAATCATACTTCATTTATGTCTATTACAACAATGATACTTAAAGCAAATCCATAAGAATAATCTGTGGATTAATATATTTATAATATCCTGGCTTCTAACAAGGAGAAAATTTAACAAAAGACAAGTGCATTTATTTGAACTCTCCAAAGCCTTTTGCTGTAAAGTAGATGATATTATTAAATGATAGAAGATGACCTATAGAGAATAAAAATCTGATCAGAAAGGGTAAAATTCCTTGAAACTTTCTTAACAGCATAACAAACATGAAATCAGTGCACCCTACAGCTGCACTTTCTGATTTCAGACATGATTGACTGATGACTCAGCTTCATCTGTTACAGTTAACTGTCAATTTACAGAAATATCATTGAAGTAATTTCCAAAATATCTTTATTCACTCAAATTAATATTGTGTATTCTCCAGAATTGTGAAGATGGTAAAAAATTATTTAGTGTACTAGCAACTAATGCTGTGAATTGTCATAGTACTCAACATCTTATTCAAATGCAAACCTTGCCCTACAATATATAATCACAGCTTAACTTCCACATAACTAAAAATATCAAGGAACAGAAGTGGTGACTTAAACCTTAGATAGGACAAAAAGAACTGTTATGAAACCAAGTTCCAACATCACTGCTTGGAACTTCCAGTTCTGTATTTTCCTTTTACTTGTGTTTTCAAAAGTGCTAGTAGCCCTGTCCAAAATTATATTTTTAGTTTCAGTAGAGTTTCTGTATGAAGCTCAGATCTTCTTTTTTTGCTAGTTAATGCAGCTGTAAAAGGCTAGAAAAAAATCCCAATATAATAGAGCCAATGTAACATAAAATATTCCAGGTAAACCTGGGAGAAGAGCTCATATTTTCACCTCTGTGTTTCTTATGAGTGAAAAGTCATTTTTGGCTGAAAATGTATGAAATACAAAACATGTCATCTATCTCCGACCAAAATATGCACATGGTAACAAAGCAGTTTCTTTCATGAATTGGAAAGGAAAAAGGGCGAGAAATTTTAGACTAGAAATCACTTCCTCAGAAATATTTTTCTGGATTTCTGAAGGTGGAACTTCAATCTTATCTCCTTTTTCATCTCTGTGCTTCCTTTAACATCTCTTACTCCTTTCTTATCCCCTCCTACCTGTTTATACAGCTTTTGTGGTAGAATTCCCACTTATTTTCTGAGAGGTCTGTGATATTCTGTGTGAAGTCCTTTTCTTGTCCTTTCCCATTGACTTTAATTAAAAAATCTGCATGCTCAAAATCTCACCTGAATGTACCTGTCTCCAATTCTGATGTGCTGCTTTTCTCTAAGGCCTTGACTTCTCGGGACAGAGCACTGCTATATAACTTCTGAAAACATGGGATTAATTTATCTGCTTCAATAAACAATCGTGCTATACTTTACATAATTTCACCCATGAAACTAAGAAATAAATATGTTTACCATATGGTAAGGCTGTGCTGTACCAGTATGTAAAAGATAAAATAATGCAAGACAGTATGATCCTTTTTTACAATGTGAAATATCATATGAAAAAGGCAGTAGGATAATAGCTTTTTTACAGTGGTCACCCAGTGTATCAACCATATCTGTCTGTTAGGGAAGATTCACTAATCATCTGTTTCCCATGTGTTCTCATTCATGCTTTCTCCTATTTTCTTTCTGAAAAGAAGGAAAAAATCTGGTCAGATGCTTCTCCTACATCATTTTTTTGGGGTAGAAATGTTGTTCATATGAGTCTGTTTGTATGCTCACATGAAAGCAAATCTTCATCATGAAGTTGTAGTTATTGTTCATATTGTCACTATTAAAGAACTATGCTGAAAATTTGTTCGATATACAGAAAGCAACATGATGATATTTTCTGTAGTTTCTATGAGGACATGAAAGGAAGAGACATCTTCATTAAATCCATTCCAGGAACTCTTTTTAAAACTCATTTTTGCTTACTCTTCAGTTTCCACTCTTTTTTTTAGTAACAGACTGCCTGAAAGGTTATTGCTTTCCATCAGCTACCATTTCTACAGACTATCTTTTTATTTTAAAGAATTTTGTAGAGAGCAGGTTTGGGGGGTTTTGTGTGTTTTTCTTTGTTTTCATGATAAATGAAATTGTCAATCACTTACTTTAGTGTGTATACAGAGACTTGATCCTGGCTGGTAAAATAATGGAATGCTCCAGTGGAGCTGGAGGGTGGCAGCATGCCCCTTACTGATGGGATAAGGATACAGCATGCACAGGGACATCAAACAGCGAGCAACAAACAGCTGCCCTTGTGCAAGACACCACCAAACTGTGTGCCGTGAGGTCACTTAGTAATGTACATTTTTGCTTTTAATGCACTCATGATTTGATTCTTTCTTAATGGGCACAAGCTGTTAGTAGTGGACTAATTCCAAAGCTGCTGACTTAATTTCTAAATTATGACTCATGCTGAGGATATATGTCAGCGGTTGGCACGACTGTTGTGTATTGGAGATGGTCCGAATAGCCTTCAAAATCTAGAGTATTGAAGAGTATGCAAATTTCAGATGGTTCCTGTTAAAAAAAAAAAAAAAAAAAAAGATATATTTCAACCCCCAAAACTACAATTGTTCATTTGGGAAGACAGGCATAAATCAACTTTGTTGCTGAAATTACCTTTACTTTGAATTGGTGTATTTTTATTGCTTCTAACTTAAAATCACATATTATTGGGTTAAGAATTCAAGTTGTACACAGCTCATGTTTTTAAAGCTTTTTAGGCATTTTTTCTCCCTTTAAAAATTTTTTAGCTCTGTTTCCTGAGTGTCGTGGTTTCACCCCGGCTGAGAGCCGAGATCCACGCAGCTGCCTGCTCCTTAAAGGAAAAGAGCAGGGAAAAGGGAAGGGGGGGGGGGGATGTGAGAAGTAAGGGAAGGGAAAAGGAAGAGGAAGGGGCAAATAACCCCAAAATCAAGAAATTAAGAGGCCCGTGGGTTGGGATAAGGATAGTTTACTAAGATAACAGGAAGATACAATGTAACAATGCTAACAGGACTTCAGAGCAAAAATATATGAAGCTGTTGATACACAATGCAGTTTCTCACCAAACCACACAACTCAGGCCGTGCCACCCAGAGCCGTCCCAGAACCCGACCGTCCCCCAAGAACCACGCGTCCCGGAGCCACCCTCGGCCTTCCTCCCGTCAGCCCCCGATATCCTGGGCAGGACGTAGCTGGCGTGGAATACTCTCTTTGGTCAGTTGGGTCACCTGTCCTGGCTTCGCCCCTCCTTTCTCATGAAGAGCTGAGACAGTCCTTGACTGTCTGACAGCAATTAAAAACATCAGGGTGTTATCAGCACTACTCCCATTTTACTCTCAAACACAGCATTCATCTGCTGTTACAAATGAAATTAACTCTATCCTGACCAAAACCAGGACACTGAGGGATTTAAGTGCTTAAGGATCCAACAATGTGACTTGCTTCAGGGTAGGACTGTCATCTATATAAGAGGCGATCTATGTATGAGTGACTGGTGTCAGATCTACTGCAGTCAACAGACAGCTAGTCAATATTGTCAATGTAGCTTAAAGACCAGTCGAGTTCACCATCGCCTGGTGATGGCTAGCTAAACAAACCATTTCAAAGGAAGAATAAAGGAACATCTTATCGTCATCTAATCTGCAATATCAGTCTCTCTGCTTTTAGTGTACAGTTCATAAAAAAGCTTTCTTTAAATTTAGCAAATTAAGTATTTGCTACTTATCTGAGTATTTCAACTATATCTTCAACTCTTTGTGCATCTTGAATCACCTGAATGATAGGCAACTTACTATATATTTCATGTGACGTTTCTCGTGCGAGATACAGAGAAGTTGCTCCATTTAGAAAGCTGTCTCAACATTGCTCTTCATTTTTCTCACTGACACTATGCCAGTATCATTGAACCACTATATCTTCGAACTATCTTACAACATTATTTTTCTTTGCTAAGAGATCAATTAACCTAACAAACAATTCCCATTGTCCCTCTTCTGATCATAATCTGAACTATTTCTCTCGGTCAGAGGAATGACCTAGTTAAGGCTGCATTACTGCTTCAGCCGGAATTGTTCTCTGAGAGAAGCAGATTTTATTAATTTGAACACCAGAGGGCATGAAAGCGTGTTTCCAGAGACGCAGAAACCCTGTGCTAGTTGAGGCACTTCTCAAATCCCAGAGCTTTCGTGATCTCAGAACCTACGGGAAGTCGGCTTGTTTTCCAGCATCAGAGTGGAAAGGCAGCTCTGGAAATACTGAAGTCCACCCTATCTGCTCAAGCAGGATCAGGTGGTCCAAGACCATGTCGCTTGATGATTTTATGGCTTTATTTATAGTTTTGATGTGCCCTGAACATGAACTATTACACTATAGTAGAGTGTCATTTTTATTTCAGTCGAGAAATCTTCAGTAAATTTATTCTAGTGAATTTTCTTTGGTAACCCACAACAAGTGGTCTAGTATTACTTTTGGATCTGATTTGAAGGACTGGCACTTCATCACATCCTCTTCCACCTCTTGTGCACCTGTCAGTCACTGAAGCTGAAGAAATTAATTACAAATATAATTATTTTACTTGCAAAGACTTAAGGACAAAATGAATTTTTATACTGAAAAAATAATTAAATATCTTATTTTTTCCTACCTGAAGTATAATTTCTTGTTTAAATACGCAGTTTATATAATTGCAAATTTTGCTTACATTAGAGTGATATGTTAAGCAATATTTAAGTCCTAGTTCAGGTACTGATTTCCTTTTTGATTTAGGATAAATTGGCTAAGTTCACTACTTCAGTTTTCTTTTTTGTTCAATGATAAATAAGTTTTATTTCCAGATGGATAATTTGCTTTTTAATAAGCAGGTGGAAAGAAAAATAAAACTAGGTAATAGTTAAGTAGTTTCACAAACTAGGTTTTCTTCAAATTTGTGTAGGTTCATACAATTTATCCAGGAAAACCTTGGTACTTCCTGGGAAGCTTGCATTTTAAATTAATGTTTATGTGTTTTAGACAAGACGGTTGATCCACACTGTCTTCTTGCAGGCAGTTCTACTGGGTTTTTCCTGTGCTTTTTTCTGCCATGATGTCTACCATTCTACTCATTGTCATGGGTTATATTTTTCATGGAGGTTAAAACAAAACCACAGTTTGATACTTCTCTAGCAAATGGGTCCTGGACAGCTCTAATACATTTCCTCTAATTGTTCCCTTCTTTTGAGTTAGGACATGTATGTCGCCATTTAAGACTTTACCTATCGTTATCTTCTGTTATCTTTGAAAGACAGATTTACTTGCCTGTCTGAGCATCAGGAGCTTTGATACATGATTTTTAACAGTCACACAGACACTCAAGGCTAATTTACAAAGACTTTAATACTCAGATTTCCCCAGTCTTGCTGGTAATGTTAATTCTGTCTTCTTATGCTCAGGCATTAAAGTAGAATCTGTATTTCCATCTTTACAAAAGCTTGCTTAATGCTACACATGATGTAAATGGGATTTCTTATACAGGTTACCAGTAAATTCAGTAAATTAAAATCTAGACAGTAAACTTTCCTTCTTTCTTTAAGATTTCAGCACTGTCCAAAGCTGTCCATTTTTTTCCCTTGTCCTAAGGCAAAACTTCTCAAATTAGGTCTGATCTAAGTGGCTCTGCTACAACTTCTGTTGCAGTGAGCTAGCAGTAGAATGGGTTCCTGCCAAGTAATTCTTGGAATCCCACTAAAAACATAGGATTGGAAGTGTTCATGGCAAGGAATTACTCTAATTCATGATTCTCTGATAGGTCTTTGAGGAAGAAGGGAAATGTTTAATGTTCCTAGGAACAACTGAAAACTTTCCAGGGTAATTTGCTGAATATATATTTTCCTTATTTGTGAAACCCCCTTTCAATGAGTCAAAGGTGCCTGGTAATAGTTTGCACAAGCTCTTCAATTTCATTTGTACTAAAATTAGGTTCATCAGTAATTCCTGAGACACCATTTGTCCTTGAGGTATATCGGCATCCTTTGAAAGATTAGATAATTAAGAGAATTTTGATTTAAGCGATGATTTAAAAATTAATGACCACAACATGTATTGGGATAGCGGTTTTTTATTGTTTTGTTTTGTTGTGGGGTTTGTATGGTGTGGGGTTTTTTTTGGGGGGGGGGGGTGTTTTGTTTTGTTTTTCTTTAAATACAGGTCATACAATTTATTGGAAAATTACTAGGAATAAGAACAATTCTTTACCACATGTTATTTAACATATTTAAAAAATAGTACTTTGAATTTTGGTTTTTACAGAAATTTACAGTTTGTAATTCTTTAAGCTGCAGATCAGTGTGCAGTGCTTGTGTAATGGCCATAGATGAACATACAGTTCTGTACCAAAGATGGTATCTGCCCTACACAGGGCAAAGTAAAAGGTTTTTGTACAAACTCCATAGAAAACTTGAGTAGACCTCTTTCAATAAATTTATCATTCCTTCCTGGTGTAGCAGCTTCCTTTCCATCACAATTAAACCAACTTTTTTCCTGAGCTTGGGTCTCTCCTGGCTTTTGCTTTGATACTCCGTTCTTGATGCTGCATGTCACCTATGGTAGTAGTTACTGTATGCATGTTTAAAGAGCTTTATGTTTAGGCTGGTAATTGTTGTTAACAAATATCTTCTTGTTCTCTGGTTCTAATACCCAAATCTCTCAGAGTAGAATTTCACATTTTTTTAATCCTAAATATGCTTAATTGTCCATGTGATTTGCTTCCAGCTCAGACACATTTGTTTTGCTGTCTGAGCAAGGGTTAGCTTCTTCATCACCTCCTTTCGTAGCAATGATTGGAGCACCAAACTTTCTCTCACTTTAAATAAATCACCCCTATTTAACTATAATTTCCACACAGCAGATATGAAAGACCACAAATAGTTCATGGCTGATGAGACAAAAACCTTTATACATACATCTCAAATCCAGTTATACTATAGTCCATAAAACTAGTACTAGCAAAAATAAAAAATACGTACGGTTTCAGAAAGATGAAAGCTCAGGTATTTTGTGATATTTTCAGAACTCTTTATATTTTCCATTTAAATATCCAGTGTGTGAGTGGGTGTGTCCTTACACACTCTATTTTCTTACAGAAATATTCCCATTTAGCCACCTATAATGCAGGCAGACTTTTTTACAGAAAAAAAGGGCTAAGAAATAAGCATTAAAGCCAACAAAGGATGATAAGTAATAACAAGAAAGAATTTGCACTGGAAAGGGATAATAGTCTTTAAGCTTAACAAACTATAGTCAGCAAATGCATTTTTCTTGATATTTTATCCTCAATGAAATAATTTGTGATTTCTTTTCACTGAACGTATTAATAAGGCCAAGCTGGTATCATAAATAATATATTCAGACTTTCTGTCCTGTTAAAATGGATCAGAGTGATGGAAAAAAAAGAAAGACTGAAGAAAACGTACTTGCCTTTTTAGGGGTTGAAAGATTAGACTTTTAAATTTATTACTTGAAATCAGAATGGGAGGGAAGTTCTGCTGGGGTAATACTTTTTTCAGGTAGAAAAGCAATACTTCAAAGTCAGGATGCTTCTTTCAGGATAAAATATCTTCATTGTGGAAGCATAGCATTCTGAACAGAAATGATATAAAAATTGCAAGCTAGACAAAATTTTACAAGAATACTTAAATTTACCTAACAACTACATGAAGTACAGAAAATAATTGTATTTAATTCTAGGTCTTATGTATTATCATTCTGCAATAAACTTTTATTGAGTTAGATATGTATGGTCTCTACAGAGACTATTACACTACTGGGGAAAATTAAAATACAAGCTTATTCTAATATTCAAATGTTTTATTCTTAATTCTTGGGTTGGTGTTTTGGGTTTTTTTTTAGTTGTCTTTCATTCCTGTCTCAATAAGGGCAAGAGAGAGAAAAAAAGCTGGGAAAAAGTCTCTTATGTAGTAAAATCAGCATAATTATTAAGCTGTTCAGAATTCAGATTATGCAAACAACCTCTCTGAAACAGTGAGTAAATATTTTATTTTAGCTGCATAATATTCAGTACATTTTGTTCAGACATGTCCAATTACACCATCAGGCAGTGTATGAAAACAGAAGGAATAACTCTGCTGGAGAAGAGCTCTGTGGAGAAGGACCTGAGGGTCCTGCTTGATGACAGATTGTCCATGAGCCAGCAGTGTGCCCTGGTGGCTGAGAGAGCCAATAGGATCCTGGGATGCATCAGGAGGAGCGTGGCCAGCAAGTCAAAGGAGGTGATCCTCCCCTTCTACTCTGCCCTGGTCAGGCCCCACCTGGGGTATTGTGTCCAGTTCTGGGCTCCCAGGTATAAAAAAGACAGGGATCTCCTGGAGAGAGTCCAAAGAAGGGCTACAAAGATGATTAAGGGCCTGGAGCATCAACCCTATGAGGAAAGGCTGAGTGAACTGGGACTGTTCAAGCTAGAGAAAAGACTAAGGGGGGACCTTATTAATGTTTGTAAATATCTTAAGTATGGGATGCAGGGGGGAATGTCCAGCCCCTTTTCAGTGGTCTGTGGAGACAGGACAAGGGGCAATGGCTGCAATTTGGAGCACAGGAAGTTCTGCACCAACATGCAGAAGAACTTTTTCACAGTGAGGGTGACAGAGCCCTGGCACAGGCTGCCCAGGGAGGTGGTGGAGTCTCCATCTCTGGAGATATTCAAGACCTATCTGGACACCTATCTGTGCAATATGAGCTAGGGAGCTGCTTTGGCAGGGGGGTTGGACCTGATGATCTCTCAAGGTCCCTTCCAACCCCTATGATTCTATGATTCTATGAGTTGTAAAATACTATATACTGATGTAAACTGTTCTGTCCACCACAGAGACTTCATTTTGAACTCTTTCAGAGTTTCCAGCTGTTGATAAAATAGCATTTATTAAACCCAAAGTTTATATATTGTTATTGTTGCATTAGTAACATCCCTATATCAAAGTACAACCTGCATATAATAGAGCTCAGTGCAGGGTAGAGGCTTTGGGAAGGCTGCTCCAGCAAGGAACATGACTGCAGAAACCATGAAGGGACCATGTGGGATAGCCCTGTTGTGTTCCAGACCTCTACAAAGTAATAAATTTTTTTCTGTTTCCTACATCTACTGTGACTTCATGTGTCAAAACAGGAAGCAGGGTTCCAGTCTGCTTTCCCGCCTTGGCTGAGATGCAGTCCCTCTGCCCCCAGTGTGATGTGCTACCAGTGTAACATCCCTCCTGCCGCCTGCTCAGGGTGGCACATGTTAAAAGAAGATGATGAAGCTGACTTAGGAGTTTGTCACAGGTTGCACCTGACTGATGACATGAAGGAACGGGGGAGGAACTATCTAAAGAAACTGTTAGGCATCATAGTGTCCAGGTCCAGGCTGTACTTCTGTCATTTGCTCTGTTGAACAGCATGATCTGTCACACCTGAGTGGGATCCCATCATGCATCCCGAAGTGTGGAGCTTGATTAGAGTAAGGTGAAGGTGTCAGCAAAACACCATTTGCCATCACTGGCAAGCCTCCTGGTCACGGTCTCCTTAAAGCTGCAATTGTTTGAGCTTTTGGGGACAAATCTAGGGATAAAACTTGGCCCTTTTGAGTTCTAAAAGGTGTCGGGACACAGCTGGGGAAGGAATTGAGCCTGTAAAGATATTTATGCTTAGCACCAGACCATCTTCCTGCCAAGATTAAGTCACTTACGTGACTTCAACTGAGGAAAGAAAGGGTCTAAAATCATGTTGCTTTGCATTTTCATTATTAATCTGTCACATTTTTAATAATGAAAAATATAAATTTACTATTTATTTATATGAACCTTTTCTTTATAAAGTATCAACAGTAGTTTATATATCTGGGAGAACAGCAATAATATTTACTTAATTATTCACTCTTTGTAGACCCTGTAAACATGATGCCATGGATAATGACATACTATAGTGGTGCCACTCTCAGGCTAGGAGTATGAAGATGATACCCCAATTTCCGACAAAAATGTAGAGGAAAAGTTGCAGTAACAAACCTCCATACAATGTCAAAGATATTGCAGCAGGAATGTTATTAAAATATGCATTGCTAGAAGAGGTCTGGATTATCACTGAGTGCAATGATTGCTTTTACCTCTTTTATGTAATAGTAGATATTTGTTTGCTCACACTATTGAGCTATTGTTTGCACAGAACACTGCCTACTAATAACAACATAATGTTAAATCATTTTATCTTGACTGCTTCTAGAAAAGGTTTTCTTGTTGTCTGAAGGAAAAGAAATAAGGCAGGAAGAGCCTAGTGACATCTCTCTAAAAGTGAAGGTATATTACTGTTTTCTCCTTCATTTCCTTGAATTTCCATAAACACTGTGATTTGTTTTGATACAGTGATCTACTGAATGCCACTCAATAGTGACAATAAGTGTTTTTGATATTAAGGTACAAATTTAGTCTTCAGTAATCTTATAAGAAGCTTATTTATATGACCTTACTGTGGTTGGCTGCATTAGCAGGTTTAGTGCAATAGTGAAGGAAGGGCACTAAGAAGGAGGAAAGGGAGCTCATCATAAGTGTGTTTGGTTCCATTTCCTGTATAAAAAAAGAAGAAAAAAATGTTGTTGTTCTAGTAGTGTGTTGTAAAAATAATTTTAAGAAACAGAATGTGAAAAGGAAAGATACATATTAAGTTATTTAGGGTGCAATTGTAAAAATGCAGCCTATTCTGGATTTACCATATGACAAATATTGATTTTGGCAACGCTCACATCCAGTGTTGTCATTCAGGTATGTTTAAAAGGATCTATTTTAATGATACCATGATTGTGAAGAAGAGTATAGCTTATGATACCCAGAGAGCGCCTTACTAACTACTGCTAGAATGGTCACAGTTCTATTCCTGTGGCATTTAGATGCCTTATTATGATAATTCAATTACATAATATATTCTATAAAGTCCTTAAAAATAAAACTTGGAAACACTGATTTCACCTATGAAATTTCGCCACACCGTGGCGAAATATATTTTTAGTTCGCCTTGTAGTGCATTTGTCAGTGTAACAGAAAAATGGGTCCTCCAAAGAGCAAAATATACTTACTTATAGCATACTTTCAATTTTTCTGAAGACTTTTTCATAGTATCCTTTACCATGAAAACAGTCCCTATCATCAGATAATATGATGGGTAGACATAATTTATCCCTTGGAATTTATTCTTCTGATTCCCTGACCTTTGTCAGTAGAGCCCCAAGTAATCCTAAACCCTTGCTCTGAGTCAATACTCAATTTCTCCTCAATCACTTTTCTCATGAATAAAAATATCTGAGTTAGCTTTGTAATAAAGATTACCCAAACTAGAGAATACTCTGCTTGCCAGTGCTGGGAGATCATAGCCACATTCAGAGCTGGTAGAGAAAATACCTTTGACCTCCCTGGCATGACCTCAGCTGGTGTCAGAACTGAATTGCAGGTTGTTGTTTGCCTTCAGCACTAAGTTGAAAACAATGCATGCATGAGTTGGGGCTTGAATAACAATAAAAACCAAAACAAATCAAAAAATACCAGCAGAAAAGCAAACAACAAAAAGACACCAAACCGAAATGACCCCAGGCAGCAGGAAACTGAGTTTAGTTCTCAAAGTCACTGCTGGTAATTTAGTATGGGGAACGATGTCTTTGAGAAAAGCTGCCAAGATGCCTGAAAAGTATCCACCAGTCTGAGACCTACTTTTTTAGAGTGGCTGATCTCTCGTAGATGATTAAAGCCCTTTCAGAAAAGCTACTTAATGTTATAAATTGGTTGTCTCTGAAAACTGTGAGGAAGGAAGATGCAATTCAAGAGAGTTAAGAATTAAACAAAGAGGCAATTGAGGGGTTTGCAGTCATGTTTGCAGTAGCAGTTTTACTTCCTTGTTGCCAGCTCCTTATACTGGGGGACAGAGCGGATTTTGATTTGGAGTCGTTTTCCAGGGGTTTGGGTTTTTTTTCCAGCATACTCCTTAGCTGCCTAATGCCAGTCAAAACAGATTGTTCAGATGTAATCCATATTAAAAATCCTTTCAATGGACTGTTCAGATTTTGAAGGCCATTATCTGGGCAGCAACGAATAATCAGAGAGCATTGTCTATTTCTGGTCTGCCTTAGTTCTATGGTTCTGTGCTCTTCAGTGGCTGCTATAACTATCCAAGGGTTTACCATAAGAGTCCTCATTTGAATAATGAGATAAGAGCCCTGAATATAGGAAACGTTCGTGCAAAGGGCAAGTCTCATGCAGCAGGAAATCCCAGTTATCCCTTCTAGCCTGTGCTCTCAGCCAGCCCCATCTCTGCCAAAGCATACCATAGGAAAAGGACATTCCCTTACACAGTTACAAGTGCTTCATGATTAGTGCAGGGCACCTCCAGCACAACTGTCCTGCTTCCCCTCAGGGATATATTTTTTAGACGATTTTAGAATTCACTTCGCTAATGGCCTTTCTTTGGGATCCTTTTGGAGCTTATATCCCTCGTCCATCTCCAAGAAATAAGATGAGATTTCGCTTCTTGAAGTCCTACAGGTATCTCTTGTAATGGCTTACGGTGTAATTGACACTGATAACAGTTATATCTGTGACTCTCTTTTATTCTTCTATAGGATTATAGTATATAAAATTTTGGATTTTTTTTTATTTATTGTGACTCTTCATGTGCTCATAAAGGCTTTTCTGGACGTGTTTTTAAGGAAAATTTGCAAGTATTTCCATGTGTTTGAAATATATAATGAGTATGTGACCATGGGAATTTATGAAACTGCACTTTTCAATAAAATGATTGTTGGGAAACATTTTTGTACACTCACAAAATGCAGATTAACATTTATAGCAGTGTTAAAATACTAAAAAATATTAATTGTAAATGATATCAGTACTTAGAATAAGTGAGTTTATTTAGTTATAAATACTAAAAAGCCATGTCTGTTAAATTTCTTTGTGTTCAACATATTAAAAATAAGTATAACCTATGAGGAATACATATAGATTCTATTTTTTCCTTAGTTGCTATTTTAAAATAACAAGAATAAAGTATGCCTTCCATCATTTATCGTACTGCTTTTTGCAGTTGTATCAATACTTGTTTTTCAACTACCTTGCTTTTACATGTAAGAGTTGCAATACAAATTTTCAAGTATAAAAATATGAAGATATCCCTATATGTACATAATGCATTGAAGGACTTACTATATATCACCTTAATGATAACTTTTTAATAATAAGTGATGCAAGAGTTGCATTTATTTGTATGCAGGCACAATATCAAATGCCCAAGATGCTAGATGCTTTATGTAGGACTATCAATAACAAACACTATGTGAATACTGTAAACAACAACAAAAAAGCAGCTAGGTGAAGCATGACTTCACTGTTTTCTGTTGCAAGGACTATGTTGCCCAGTTTTATGAAACCAGTTTTATGAAAAAAAAAGTAATAAAAACAAATAAATGGATTTGAATAAAGAATAAAAAGATGGTATATATAATAGTTTCTAAAAGTTCAAAACTAGATCATATAATTTGAGATTCTCATAAAGCAATCTTATTATCATGGACCTTTTGCTTAAAGAAAGCAACACATGTCTTTTTACAAACTTACATCAACATTTCAGAAGCAAAGAGAAATGTATTCCAAGTAGCGTGCTAATATAAAATATGATTATTTTGATGATTAACTTATGTAAATAATTGTCTAATTTTTCAATCTAACAAAATGAAAAGTCTTAGAAGTTGTTAATAGAAATAAAAAGTGTTGAACTTTTTTTGTCTTACTGTCATAGTTGTATTATTGAATGTGAGATATTTTTGTTGCTACTATTTAAGTTTTGACTAAGAAAAGAATTAAAAATCCTTAATATACATATTGCCATTTCACTGCCATGGCTCCATTCACACTGTAGGTTATATTTAGAAATCTACTACAAAATTTTACAGTACCCATTCCCTATGTAATATAATAACCTTGTTTATGTCAACTGACAGTTCTGCTCACGTCACTCAACTATCTGATGTCAAGGGTCTTTGGTTTCTAAAACTAAATACCTGATAGTACCATCTAGGCTTTCCATGATGAACATTGTTTAACAAACCATGCTGTTCTACTTCACAATCTTAATTTAAATTGTGAAGCTTGTTAAATTTTGTTAAATTTTCTCCTCCTAAATTTTGGGCAGAACCCACAGTGTTTCTTCTACAGAATACTCATAATCTATTGATTAAATTAACTATTACATTTCAAGTTACATATTTTCATTTTCATTTTTTGTAGACTCTGTGATAGACTGATGCATCCTTATAGCCAAATAATCTCTTGGGGTTTTTATTGATCAGCAAGTTCTGGGATTTCTATCTTTCAGAAGGTGATGGAGGAACCAGGTTAATGCTAGTTTTCCCAGAGCAGGAAAAACTATGCCTTGAAACAAGGTAATTTTTCTTGGAAGAGACGAGATGTGAGGCAGTCACTATGAGCTCCTCCTCCTTTGCCCTTCCCATCAAATCAACCACAGCTCAAAGCCACAGTAAATTGTACTGAGCAAAACCAGGAATGCAGACCGAAAAATTGGTAGAGATTCACTTATGATACACAAGATGTACAAGTGTTCACAGCATTAGAGACAGAGCCAAGGCCAAGAGTGGCACAGACAAGGAAACTCAGGAGACTGCCAAATCATTTCACAATTCCAGTATAATTTCACAGGCTGGAGAAGGAGGACGGTTGTTTAGTTGTGTAAGGAGGAGTGCACATCCTGCATTCTGGCAGATGAACATTCTTCTAGTCCGACAGAAACAAAGTATTGATAAATCTTCACTATACATCAGAACTCACAGAGAAGCTTTTTCTTTTCTTTTCTTTTCTTTTCTTTTCTTTTCTTTTCTTTTCTTTTCTTTTCTTTTCTTTTCTTTTCTTTTCTTTTCTTTTCTTTTCTTTTCTTTTCTTTTCTTTTCTTTTCTTTTCTTTTCTTTTCTTTTCTTTTCTTTTCTTTTCTTTTCTTTTCTTTTCTCTCTTTTCTCTCTTCTCTTCTCTTCTCTTCTCTTCTCTTCTCTTCTCTTCTCTTCTCTTCTCTTCTCTTCTCTTCTCTTCTCTTCTCTTCTCTTCTCTTCTCTTCTCTTCTCTTCTCTTCTCTTCTCTTCTCTTCTCTTCCCCTTCCCCTTCCCCTTCCCCTTCCCCTTCCCCTTCCCCTTCCCCTTCCCCTTCCCCTTCCCCTTCCCCTTCCCCTTCCCCTTCCCCTTCCCCTTCCCCTTCTCTTCCCCTTCCCCTTCCCCTTCCCCTTCCCCTTCCCCTTCCCCCTCCCCTTCCCCTTCCCCTTCCCCTTCCCCTTCCCCTTCCCCTTCCCCTTCCCCTTCCCCTTCCCCTTCCCCTTCCCCTTCCCCTTCCCCTTCCCCTTCCCCTTCCCCTTCCCCTTCCCTTCCCTTCCCTTCCCTTCCCTTCCCTTCCCTTCCCTTCCCTTCCCTTCCCTTCCCTTCCCTATTATAAAAATGGTGTCCTAATAGTAGCACAGTTATGCTTTAAACCCTCTCAATACCTCTGAAGAATGGATAGACACTGAAGTCTTCTTCATGATCTCTAAATCCTCTCACACATGGATGACAAAGAACTAAAGCACCTATCAAAATTTTCTGCACATAACCGAGATCTATGAATAAGAACATGTTATATGACACTCAAATCAGCTAGAAGCTAAACGTTGACATCTTCCACTGACTTAATGTCAGGTCCTCAGGACCATTTAAGAGATTATTTAGAGGCAGCAAGATCTGTCCTGGTTGTCAGTCTGGTCATTAAGTCTTTTAAGTGAAGATTTCATTCATCTTTTATTAAGTGAAAGATTTGTGAATAACTTAGAGTAAAAAAACTACTGAGATTTGTTCATGCAAACAATTTTCTAGACACTGTAGGGCTCAAAGTAAAATTGGTGTTATGGAGAAATGACACTGGCAATAGTATGCATTAAACTGAGTAGTCAAGGAATAAGTTCATTAAATTATTGCAGTGTGAGAATGACATCTTCAATTGGTTAGATATGAAGATACAGTTCATGAGACAGTAATCATGAAAAGAAAGAAAGGTTCTTTGTTGTTTTATGTGAGCTTCTTTTGTTCCTTCCTCTGCTTACTTTCTTTTTTTCTTCTGTGGCAGCCATCTGGCATGTTTCCCTGGACTAGAAAAATGGTCATGTGGCTGAAGCTACTGCCAACACCACTTCTGCAGCCAGCTGCTCCTGGCGTTGGTACATAAGGAGGCAGATTCCCTCCTACCAGATAATTGTACTCCATGCCACTAAAGTCTCAGAAGCTGGGCTGGAAAGAGGAATCTCTCTCAAACAACAGTTTTCAGAAATCCCTTCTCTCAGGGGGTTTCTTAATGAGGTCAAACCTTTCTCAGTGAGCAGATTGTAGTTTTAATTTTTTATATTATAAGCTATGTAATGAAATGGGAGTAGAAACCAGATTAAAGTTTATTTCATTTATTAGGAATTAGAATCCTAGTACACTGGAATTATTTTGGTTCTTTCTGACTAGTCTTTCAACATTGTCTCAGAAATATAATATCTGAATGCATAAGAATAATCAAAAGCTCTTAATGTGGACTTTTGTAGTGAACATGATGAATCACATAACAATGTCACCATTAACATGATGTTTTAACTCTCACTCAGAATTGCTTTAGATAAATCTCCAGGCCAAAATATTGTCATACCCAATTCAGTCATTTGGTTATGTTTGAAATCTTGGGAGAAGTGGCAAAACAGCAAGGCAACATTGCTAGTCAGTTAAGTAGCAGTAGGAAAGCAGGTGCAAGTGAATTGTACTTGTCTATTGGTTCAGACTTACCTATTTGACAAAAGTTCCTAGGGAGTCACTGATAATGATTAAATATTAAGAGTCACTACATTTCCTAAAATCTCAGAAAATCAAATCCCAGTCCATAGCTCCCCCACAGTGGGAAAAAAAGTGGAACACAAGTAACATGTTCAAAAGTTTCAGCTTTTGCTTAAATTTCTCAAATGTAGTTGGTCCTCACAGAAATCGGTTGAGTGACTCTGTAAGAGTGGGACAGGTTGAGTCTGTCAATGTTTCTTATTGCTCTTTGGACTAGCATTACTTGAATGCTTATTCTGTGGGATTTTGTTGTTTTTACTACTGCCTTGGAAGTGATTAACTACTGTGAAATAGACAGAAAACTTAAGTATGTCTATAGGTAATTTTTCAACAAGTTTTTTCCAGTTTATGCTTGAGTAAGCTCTAATGATCTAGACTGATGCCAAGCCAGAATAACCGTCAGGAAAAGTTCTTTTATACACACTGAAATAAATTATGATGCCTAGTGTTGCTATGGTTTATAATAAATAAATGGATGGGCTCTGCTGTTTGTGACTGAAACAATCCCTGTGCAAAACTGGCCCTCCAGATTAGGCTGGGAGCAAAGATTACACCAACCATAAACACCAGGAAATACCCAGTTTGGTTTACAAATTTTAAATGTCTGTGGATATTTATGTTAATGCCAGGACTATCTGACTTGCAATTCCCTGATGTATAACAAATTCTAGGAGCACTATAAATAGATCTATCATTCAATCTGATACCGAATACATCAGGAACAAGCTGACGCTAGTTCAGCATGTACCATGTCAAAAGGTTGCAATTAATTTCTAGATATTGCATTAAACCAGAAGTGTTATGGGAGTAACCTAAAAATGTTTATTTTATGCCACTGTAGACTATGTTTGTGTCCATTTTGTATCTGAGGAGATTTTTTTTTTGCTTTGCAATAAGCAAAGGAAATTGAAAAACTTGAATTTATTACTGGAACCAGAAAATATAACTCATTTCTGAGCCCTAGAAACCACTAAGATCTACAGGTCATTTCATGCTTCAGCTGTCTCTATAGAAGCTATATGTGAGTGTAAACTGAGAACTTATGCAAAATGCTAAAAGGTATTTTAAGACTCTAACACGTCTTTCTTCATGATGCGAAAGGAAAAATAGACACCAGTCTGGTGCTGTAGTGTTGTAGAGATGATGTTGTATTTCATCACAGGGGTGGTCCATGCCAGTTGATCCAGCTCCTGGTCTGTTACAGTGGCCAGCAACAAACGTTTGAGAGAAAACAGTAAGAAACATGGTGGTTACATTCTTCTCTAGGGATAATCTCCTCAACAACTTCAATAATGACCTATATTTGACTGGTCCAGAATTCTCATTATTGTGTGTATTTTTTACTAGAAGTCATCTGTGTATTTTAATTATTCACACTAAATTTTGCCCATTTGTTAATAAAACTTGCTGAATTTTTGTCTTCAGCATTATCTTTTGACAGTCACTTCCACAGTTGAACTCTGCAATGTGCAGGAATTTCTATTGTATTTTGCCTTGGGATGTTTTAAGTAGTATTGCAACCTGATATTGCTAAATCATTAATTGCTGATTTCTGCATACACGACTCTGCCTTATCACCTTTCTAAGTAATCTGTATTTTCACTACCTCTTTTCACATGGAAAATATTGTGTCCATATCATTCATGTTGCAGATCTCTTAACTCCTGCTCCTATTGCAATGTTCCCTCTAATGCCAGTGACTAGAAGGAAACCCAGACCTTCTGATGAGGACTCATAGCCTAGATAAATTATATTAACCTTATTCTCATTAAAATACCATTTTAATAACATTAAATTATTACAGTCTATCTTATTTCATATGCAATTTAACAGATTTACCAATTCACTAATTTGGAGTCGTGAGCACTGTTCCATGTATGCCAGTTCTCTTTCCTTTGAGAGAAGTTTACATGGACAAAGCACTGAGTGAAGCAACAGGGATCATTTCAAGGGGTAGAATTTCAATCTCACTGGAAATTTTGCATTTCAAAAAGAAAAAAAATCCCTCATTGTGAATACTCAGTTTTACAGTTTTCTATGGGAAGAACATATTTTCTTTTAAGATAATTAAATACGGAATGTGATTTAGACTTTTTTTCTTATAGCCTCTGTTCTTCAGGATTCCTGACTTGTTAGGAGATTCAAAACTCCTTCAGGCAAGCTGCCAGAATCCGGGCAACTGCAGAAATAAGAGGTCTCAGCAGTAGGAAATGACAGATTCTTCCCATCAAAATACTCATACAGCTGGTCGCTATATACATGTGTATTATATATACAGTATGCACACAGACATGCATATGTGTTTGTATATATATATATATCCCACATCAAAGTGAGCAAACTGTCAGAAGTTTACCAGGAAGAAGCTGAATACACAGTACTTGCTTTATTGTTTGTCCACATGAACTTGGCTTTCCTTTGTTTATTTTACCTTTGCAACATTTCCAGTTAGTACTCACCTCTTTAGTGGCTTAGCTTGCACAGGCTTTGGTACAAATAAATTTCTGTTGAAGTTGTAAAAGCAAAATGACACAGCAGAACAAACAATAGCAAAGCCTAAGAATATCTATCATCTCCCCCAAGTAGGATCAGATAAACTCCTATTAACACTAGCTGATGATAGTGAAGAAACCTAAAATGGAAGAAAGCAAAACTACTTAAACAGGATATAATTGCTTCCAGATGGAGAATGGGAGACCTCATATTTTCTTGGTTATAACAGATGTAGGTGACAGGAAAAGCTAAATATAGAAAAGAAAAATACAAAAGAACTCCAGCTAGAGCTACCTATGTATTAACTGTCCGGGAGTTATATACACGTGTATACTCTCTGGATTACTCAATTCAACTTAATCTGCAGCTGATGTGGAGCAAGCCACACCAGGTATTTCAATGTCCTCACGAAGTTTCTGCTGTAGGCACATTTTCCTACCCCAAGCTTTTTCCAAACACAGTTACACACATGCAGCCCTTGTTACAAGCTGCTAGCGAAGGACAAGCACCAAACAAAAGCACTTGAGCAGGTTGACTTTCTTTCCACTTGTTTTGTCAGGTATTATATTTGTCCCACGTCAGTTCTGCTGTAAGAAGCCTCTCCTCCACAGAGAGTTCATGTTACAGGGGAACATTTGCCAGTTTCTCAAATGATGAATTCCCTTCTTCTGTATATGGCCAATTTGGGTGTGGAGAACACCAGGAGAATGTATGGAGAGCCAAGCTTTCATCCCTTTCAAAGTGGAATGTGTCTAGAGTACAGTACATCAGGGTTGGTTGTTTAGTGGTTAATTTTGTGAGAGTTTGGTTTTTTTTCAAATTAGAAAAAATCTAGTATCTTCTATTTGATTTAAAGTTCTCTTTTCCTTCTGATATACTGAAATGTGAAAATACCTGGCTCTCATAATTGCCAATTAAAATATTGCAGATGGAGCCAGATCTACTGCTTGAAGAACTCTAGGTGTAAGGCAGAAGCATCAGCTAGTGCTATACAAATGATGCAGGATTTTTAACCTTCATTCATATGACCCTAGTAGGTGTAGATATTTTCTTCTGTTTATTTCGTTTGCCTACGTGTGTGAAATGTGTTTCAACTTCTAGGTAACCATAGAGTTAGATATTTTTTCCTTGCTTTTAGCTCTTCTTACTCATATCAAAGAAAAAGAAAATGGAAAAGAATGCGGTCATGCAAACATTAACTGGGAAAAGCAGAAAAGTCAGCTGTTTTAAGCAACAAAGTTCATCTGTTTTGTATCATGTTTTGAAAGCCAAGCTAAATATTTCAACATCATTTGCATTCCATTGAGCCATGGACCAAACAGTTAGAAAACTGATAATTTGAAAAATGGGGCATGTCTGTAAAACACAGTAAAATCCACTGATCTAGGCTTTTACTGGTGGCAGAGGAGAAAATTTTCTTCTAACCCTTGCGTAAGGAAAATCCTCCCATGAATATGCTGTGAGATATGTAGAAGTGATGGGTTTCTGGGTGAATGGTGAAGTCCAGAGGGTTGTGATATATGGAGTCCTGTATCTAGTGGTGTGCCACAGGGGGCAGTGTTGGTTCCAGTCTTATTTAACAGGACGACAGAGTCTATCCTGAAGATATCAAGCTGGGATGGGTGGCTGACACGCCTGAAGGCTGCTCTGCTGTTCAGCAAGACCTGGACAGGCTGGAGAGTTGGACAAAGGGTAACCTTAAAAAATTTAACAAGGATAAGTGTAGAGTCCTACATCTAGGGAATAACAACCCCAGGCACCAGTACAGGTTAGGGGTTGATCATCTGCCGGGAAGCAGCTCTGTGGAGAAGGACCTTGGAGTTCTGGTGTATGACAAGCTCTCCATGAGGCAGCAGTGTGCCCTCATAGCCTGGAAGGCTATAATATCCTGGGGTGCATCAAGAAGAGCATGGCCAGCAGGTCAAGGGAAGTTATCCTGCCCTTCTACTCTTGCATCTAGTTCTGACTTCCCCAGTTCAAGACAGGGGGCTACTGGAGAGATTCCAGTGAAGGGCTAGTGGGATGATTAGAGGAGTTTAACATCTTCCATATGAGGAAAGGCTGAGAGCTGGGTCTGTTCAGCCTAGAGAAGAGACAACTGAGAAGGGATTTCATCAACGCTTATAAATACCTGAAAGGTGGGTGTCTAGAGGAAAGGTGAAGACTCTTCTCAGTGATGCCCAGTGACAGGATGAGGGGTAATGGGCAGATGGAACACAGGAAGTTCAGTCTCCATATGAGAAAAAACTTCTTTACTGTTTCAAGCACTGGAAGAGGCTGCCCAGAGAGATTGTGGAGTTTCCTTCTCTGGGGATATTCAAGATCCATCTGGTTACAATCCTGTGCAACCTGGTCTAGGTGATCCTTCTCTCACAGGGTGGTTGGATTAGATGATGTCCAGAGGTCCCTTCCAACACTTACAAATCTGTGAATCTGTGAATCTGAACAGAAGCATCACTGGGACCTGAAAATCAGGAAGACGTGTACATTATATTACCATGTGTAGTCATCCTGTCAACCTTTCTGAAACAAAATACTTATTTTTGCAGATATTTTTCTATATCAGATAGAAAGAAAAAAACCCAAATAAACCAACAGATATTCATGTAATTTCATAACATTAATTCCAGTGTTCAGACAGTTTCCTAAATGAGGGCATGATGCAGTTAAGTTGCAAACTGCATTTGTTCCATGTTTCCTTTTGGCCACAGTCTCTGCTTAAGCTCTCTCCCATGTGGTGCAGTACAGTGTATATTGGAACATGACATATTTTGAATCTTATCCAAATTTGGCATAAAAATACATGTAGTTCTGTTTTCTGATAAACTGCTCAGGATCATAGAAAACAAAACAAATTCTAGCCAGAGTGGTTTTGCAGTGCAAATATGAGAAGATTTTAATGCCAAAATAATACTTATTTTATATAGATAGAACATTAATGATATAACAGAGATGGTATATTTATGGGCAATAGCAAAATGTATTGCAATCTCATTAAAAATCTATTTGAAGATACAGCCATAATTTCATCCTCATATATAGAGATACAGATACCTCTGTGATCCACCAAGAGCTTCTGCTTTGCTGTCACACTTCCTCCTGCTTGGCTACCCCTGCAAGGATATCAAAATAAAACATTTAGTTATGCTGTGCATACTTCTCAGTCTGGATTCCTAAATACACTAAATATGAGCCTGTAAATCCATATAAAATGGACTGGATTTAGTGAGGGCCATGTGAGGGCCCTGTGTTTTTCATTGGTTGTGTTTGCATAGTGAATAAAAATGCTCATGAGTCCTTCCAGATACTGAACTGGGACTAGTTGTCAGGATAAGGCTAGCATCCAAAAGGCTTAATTCTCCTGCTCACTGGAGCAGAATATAAGGGGACAAAATACTCTTCTGGAGAGGTCCTAGGTCCAGGGCTCAGGTGATCCATGGTGGCCTCCAAACCAAGAAGGATTTAGTCCATTTCTGCTCCACTAAAATAAACTGATCACAATTTTCTAATGGACTGTATTACATTCTGCTTCATTATATTGCACTGCGGTCATCTCCAACAGTTTTTAATTAGGCCTCAGGAAATCACAATAGTTTGTTGAGTTTTGGGTTGGTTTTTTTTGTTCTCAAGTAGTTAAAACTAAAAGGGTTTTCCAAACCCTGTAAAGCCAGGAACTTTCATAAGATGCATCTTGAGATTTTAATCTAATAGCTGGAATCTAAGGAAAATACCTTTGTCTGTGAGACTGGAAATAACGTCAGAGGTTGGCAGGGAAGGATAATGTGACTTCAGTCACACCCTGAAAAATTTATTTAGCTAAAATTCTACTTTTCACAACACAGACGGTGTAAGTATGACCCAGACTACTCCTCATGATCCCCTCCCTACTTATTCTTCTTGAGTTCAAAGTAGAAAGTTGTTATGTATTAGTACAAGAGAATTCACCCAGGCTGCTATTAGCATGCAAAACTCTTCTTCTTCCCTGATATTCTTTCAAGAGGTAGATTTCCCAGTGGTACAATGTGACTCTTTTAAGATGGAAAGGAGCACACAATCCTGGAAAAGCTGTGCTCTCTCCACTGAGAGAGACATTTGCTAAATTTGCACGCTCTTCACCCTTTCAAAGGAGCAGTTGGTCTTTGACCAAGAAGATATTTCATAATTTGGACCATTGATTTTGTCATCTTGATTGTAGTTTATAATAGCTAATACAATTTTAAATGAAGGGGGATAAAAAGCAGTCAGAGAATGTCAGTGAAAATTATTTATTACAGTGCAGAACTGTCTGATGGAACAGGGGGTTTTTTAACTTTGATAAAGAGAAATAAATGGGTGTTATTAACAATTTCTTGTAAATATTATTTCATGTGATACTTCTAAACAGTTTAGATAACATTTCTTTTTGGTACACATTTTTTTTTTTTAATCCTGGAACATTTAATTCACCATTAAATGTCATACACTCTGTTACTATAAAAGGATAAGAGTAAAAGTGCTTCCAAGTACACACTGTTTCAGTAAGACATGAGCTTGTTCATGCCAGCTCTTCGGGTTTACTGACAAAGTCACTACCCTCAAAATAGCCACTTTAGGAGCTATAATAATAACGTAAAGCAATAGAAAGCAGTTTATGTAAAGCATTCTCAGGCATCTGCATTTGAAGTCCTACAGCTCTTACCTTACCTTTGGCTTCGTTTTTATGTTTATACTGGATAGGTTAGGAAAGTGAAGTATGAGTACATTGTTGGAAAGATATTATGGTTTGACATACTTAAATAGATTTTTTTCTTCAATAAAATTTACACCTGTAGTTCAGGAACATTTTTGTATTCAGTCTTTACATATAACTTAAATGATTGTTTTTCATTATAGTTGTATTTGATTCCTATTCCTTAACTGAATCACTGCAGAATTACTGCCATGTCTTTGGAATCTGTTTCAGGCTAACAAATTGCCTGCTTTAGTTACCTTCTTTCTGTTTGTTGTGTCACTAAGTGTATGTAATAGCACTATGATTTGATTTACCATTAATAGAGTAACACTTAGTTCATAGCACATTTATGGAAAAATATTTTATTTTCGTACTTGGCAGGATGGGGTTTGGGAGGGGGATAATAACAATCTTGTGATTTGCTTAGGCTTTCTTACTATTTCTTTAAGTTAAAATTCATAATAATCTGTTATTATTTTTCATATGTAAATGTTAGGTTGCATGGTAACATCTTAACACCTGCAAATTAAGAGCCGCAGGAGCTGCAAACCAAGGTATGGGTAATAGCAGAAAATTCAGGAGTCACAGAATTAACTTTTACACTTTTAATACCCAGCTTTGATTTGGCTATACGGCAGAAAAATATGGGGCAAAGAGTGGAAAGGAGAGAAAAAAAGAGCTGTTATGAGGAGAAAAGCATGAGGATGAAAGAGCTGCGGAACTACAGTGGCGTACAACCTCTGCCTAAGCAATCATTAGCAAGAGCTGCGTCACACTGCAGCTCCATTCTTTTGTTTCTCCCTCTTGCAGGGCTGAAACTGTTTCCCAGCTTCCTAGAGCCTTACAGTCTGTAATGCTGCCTGTAGTGAAACAGGATTTGCAGCTCCTTAGGAGCAGGAGTTCCTGGAGGAGACAGCCTACTCCCACAGATACCTTCACGGATACACACCTCACTGGTTCAAGAGATCAAGATATACATTCCCCTTCCCTGACTATAAATTAACCTCTTAAATTTATTTACATAATAAACAACCAATAATACGCATAATGGCCAGGCATAGGTCAGAATCATCCCAAGCTGCCAGAAACAAGAAGCACCTTGACTAGAGTAATTTAATTAAGCAGCTTCATTACAGTTTTCAGCGCAAAACTTTTATTGAAAAACCGTACCTGTTTTGTGGATGAACGTGGCATGCCAGTGGTTCAGAAAGTTCCTCTTCAGGCCTCAGACTATATTAATAAATTTTTCGCATTGTTATTTCTCAGCTCTTTCTCTATCACAGCCACTGTAACTGCAGAAGTATTTAGGTCAGTGTCAAAACTAATGATTTTGATTGTGGTTGTCATTGACAGATTTTCAGTATATATAAACAATATGGTAATACCTCTGATAATTAATTTTAATTAAAAGTTATGGCAAAAATTTAAAGGCTTTCCGAAGAAGACCTTTCCATTTAAGTAATGCTACTGGAAACTTCATTTGCAAACATAGCTGCATTACTGCCCAGGTCACCAAAGTGGCCTACAAGTGCTGACATTTCCTGGAATGTCAACTCACAGAACCAGAACAGCATTCCTGCTCCACACGCGCCCTTAGGTCTGTACACTTAAAGTAGCAGTCACTCTATAACAGCACTATTTGAGCTCCTCCCTCTTTGAACCTCTGCAAAGTGATCTAGTGAAAGCTGTAAAATTTAGGCTATGTAATAAAAACCCCTCAAAACCTTGCACTTAATCTTCAGTCATCCTGAGATGACATGCAAAGTTAGTTTTTGTTGTGAGGAAGTGAAGAGTTTTTGTTGTTACTGCTTTCTATTTTTCATTTAAATAGAAAACTTGTACTTAATTTTTCCTCTCCAAAGAGGAAAAATTCTGGAGGCCTAGTTAAGCTATACAATGCAGGACACCGTTTGATGTAGAATATTCTTGATCCTACTATGTAGAAACCAAGTATACTGTAACAAAACCATACATTTTTCTTGTCATTTGGTATAGTTCATGAACAATATTCTGTAGTGCATGACTGTTAATGTCCAGTGGGTTACACTGGCAAAAGTACAGGGAAAGTTATTCAGGAATTGGCTCTTTGACATCTGTTTCATTTGGTTCAACTTGGACACTTGCATGTTTTGTGAGAACATAGAATTGAATTATGAAATGGTGCTCAGGAAAAAAAAAAAACCTGACAAAGTTCAACTTCTTATTAATTATGCAGAAAACTTACAGGGAAAAATGCTTTCCAAGATGCACATTACCTGAACTGATCCTGTCTTGCTGAGATGATTCTCAGGTACGTGACATACCCCAGTAAATAATTCAGATTGATTAAACCCAAGGAACATACCTGGATTGCAGAAGATTTTGAGAATCATTTAGCATGAAATTCAAATGGATAACATGGGGATATGGATATCTTCATATTTCTAATTCTCATACGTTAGGAGAGAAAAGTGACAGCAGAGCACACATGAACAAAGATACGGCCCTGAGATGTGAAGAGGGCTTCCAGTTGTTCATCCAACTAGAAACCTCATTAATTAATCTGCAAATGTTTTCTCATTCTTCATTATTTATTCTATTTTTAATTGGTGACAGTTACAATATTTTAAAATTAAAACAGAGGACCATATCTGTCAGGTGAAGTTTCTGTCTTCCTGCACACTGAATTTGAGCAAGTATCATAATAAATTATTAGCAGTGCTTTTTTCACTAGCAGTGTAAATAACCACTCATTTTCTGGTGAGGGGGTGTGGAGAGGAGTTGGTGGTGTCTGCGCTTTATTTTTTCCTCTAACATCGTAATTATGTTTGCTGAAGTTATAATGCAGAATGAGGCAGGAAAGAAATATTAGCAATCATCAATTTATAAATCAATGGAACAGAGTAAAAATCAGTGTGTGAATCTAAAATCGGTCATTTAATCTAAATATATAGAGCAGTTAAGTATCACTTTGTGTAGTTAATAGACATGTCTGCTGTGGTGGGAACCTCATGCTTTGGCAATAATGACCCATCAGCTGAGTCTGAAAAAGATACCAGACTATTTTCAGATATGAATAAGAAAGTAAACAATAGAACTGACTTCAGAAAGTCTAAATTCAAGAAAAAGAAATATAATTAAAGCATAAGTATTATTACAGTATGTTCTGTAAGATCTTATTTTAAAATACTTTTGTTGTTATTGCTGCTACTGTTGTTGTAGTATTTGTTTTTGTGTCATGTTTTCCACTTTAGGGAAAGTAGGTTACTTTTTGAGTGTTATACCTACCAAGGGAAGAGCAACATCATCTGTTGCTCTAGTGTAGCTGCTCCAGTCTATCAAGATGGCTTATGTTAAAAGAGCTGAAGTGTGATAACTTTGAATATAGTGTTCTCATGGATATTCACATTTAGACCAAAAGCTTCATGTGTACACCACATATTAGAATTATTGTAGTTCTATCTGTTCTGTGTAGTTGTGGATAAATCCATGCAGGATAGAAAAGTTCTGGATAAATCCATGCAAGATAGAAAGACTGAAGTTATTAATTTTGCTTTGTATAGCACATATTGCAGGAGATAAAAGATCAAATAAGTTTCTTATTCAAACTACAATTAGATCAAAACTAGGGTATGTAAAGGGTGAAAGGATGACTGTATTGTAGGAGAGGCCTTAAGGTTGTTTAGAGAAGTGATTTAACTATTCTGATGTTCAATGGCTTTTTTTGCATTAAGATTTCAATTGCTGATAAGAATTGAAGAGAGCTTTGTGTCAGGGAAATAACTCATGTTTTTCTAAAACTCCAATGCATTTTTTTTTATTATTCTCTGCTCTAATGCTCCATTAACCCCCTCTCCATTTTAACGTTTCTCAAAAATCCATGGGTCCTATATCTGGTCCTCATCAGTGTAATATATTTTATCCCAAGTCCTGGATGTTATTGTAGAAACCTCATGAGTCACAGTACGTGGATTCTGTAGTCTAGAAATATCGTTCTGAAGAGATGGAGGAAGGTCACAAACAGCAGCAGCAATGTTATACCTCATGCCTTAGTGTGACACCCAGCAATATCTTCAAAAGGCAGGGCGGGGAAATAAAAGTTGACATTTACCAGACACTAAACTTAATAGAATCCACAAAGACATTGGGGTTTTTAAATCTTATTTTTCCCCATCTTTCCACTGGGCACTTTCTTCTTTTCTATAGATGCTGTTTCTCTCTTTTTGTTCTCTCTTGATCCTTGTTTTTCCCTTTCTATCAACCTTTCTTTTTCACAGGAACAGTTTGTGGGTTTTTTGTTTCCACAGAATCACAGAATGTTAGGGTTTGGAAGGGACATTGAAAGATTATCTACTCCACCCTCCTCTGCCAGAGTGGGATCACTTAGAATAGGTCACACAGGAATGTGTCCAGGTGGGTTTTGAATGTCTCCAGAGAAGAAGACTCCACAACCTGTGTGGGCAATCTGTTCCACTGCAGTGTCACCCTCACAATGAATGAGTTTTTCCTTATGTTCCCATGGAACTTCCTCTGCTCCATCTTTCACCGATTGTCCCTTGTCCTGTCATTGGACATCACTGAGAAAAGCCTGGCTCCATCCTCCTGACACTCATCCTTTATATATTTATAGACATTAATGAGGTCACCCCTCTGTCTCCCCTAAGCTACAGAGACCCATCTCCCCAGCCTCTGTTCATAAGAAAGATATTCCACTCCTTTTTTTTTCCTCTGGGTCTCATCAATAAGCAGAGTAAGATTAGGCTAAAACCATACTTCGTTCCTTCATATTAGTCTTTTGTTTACCACTTCTTAGATCTAGACAAAAGGACTTCATACACAAACTCAGTTCCCTTTTTCTAGTACTGTCAACTCACTGTTTCATTATCAGTAATTAAATTCTTGAAATTTCGATCATCTAGATCCTAGAAGATAGTCTCAGATCTTACCCTGTTTTATTTCAAAAAACATTTTCCTCTGACATCCTTGTTCTTTTTGAAGTTAAGACCAGACAATAGTTTCATACAAATATCTGCTGGCCTACATTTTGGAAGTACATGGTCAACCCTAACAAGATTGTGAAAGAATAGAGCTGAAGGTACTCTTCAGGTTCCTGAGAGCACGGCCTCCTCCCTGAGACCTCTGAACTAGCAGTGGTGTGCAGTCTGGCACATGCCTGTGTCAGACAAGGCAGCCACAAATGTTACTGCTTCATTTACTGGGGCTGTGCATGCAGGAGGTCCTGTATTAAAAAATAAAATAAATCATATCTTCAGACATTCATCCTTTATGAACTGCAAAGCTGAGTCCTGCAATTGTAATTTTAGTTGCTGTGGCTTTTGAAGAGCATTTATAATTCACAGAATCACAGAATCACAAGGTTGGAAAAGACCTTTAAGATCATCAGGTCCAACTGTTCCCATCCTATGCTAAACCATATCCCTAAGTACCTCATCTACCCTTTTTTTCAACACATCCTGGGAAGGTGACTCAACCTCCTCCCTGGGCAGCCTGTTCCAGGCCCTGACAACTCTTTTCAGTAAAAAATTTTTTCCTAACATCTAATCTGAACCTGCCCTGGCACAGCTTTGTTCCATTTCCTCTTGTCCTATCTCCTGTTACTTGGCTGAAGAGCCCACCTCTCTACAACCTCTCTTCAGGTAGTTGTAGGTGGTGATAAAGTCTCCCCTCAGCCTCCTCTTCTCCAGGCTAAACATCCTTTCTAGGTTATTCTCTTTTTCTAGATAGTTGAAAATTTATTAAAGATTAGAAAGATTTCTGAGTCTTTGTTTTCCTTAGTTGCCTTTCTGAGAAAGAAAATTGGCAGAATCAGTGGTTGTTATAATCTCACTCTTTGTCAGTGTTTTCAGAAATAAGATTTCTTCCCAGAGCTTTCTCTGAAATGACGGCTTTTTGAACCATGTGGCCAAGGTCAAAAAGCCAGTACCCAGCAGAAGGCTTGAGTAGGGAAAGTGTTATGCTAGAAGGGAAAACAGTGCAGATGGAAACCATGTGTTAGAAGAACTTCCAATACATTGAAGGACTTCCTTGGACGAGAAAGACTGGGATAACTAAACTTCAAATATTAATGAAATTATTAAATTCATTAACACTGATAAATGTACATTAAATGTACATTTTTCAACTGCTTTCAGCACAATATGGATTAGATTGAGAACTTTTTAGGCAAGAAGTCGTAGTAGTTCATCCTTGTCTTTGCAATAGCATCCTAAGTGAGAAATATTTTATATGCCAAGACCTTTTTTTTGGTTCTAAAAGGCAAAAGTGAGTCATTTCTTGTCCAGAATAACACAACATGATAGAGACAAATAAAAAGGCAAAAACATCTCAGCCAGTTTTTCTCTGTTTAAATGTCACCTTATCTGGGTGTTGATCAGCTGGACATGACTTTGCAGGACTGAGTTTATTTACATATATAGAAGTTGCTTAAACAGCAAAAATCAGCACTTTATAACTTCATATTCCAAAGACAGAAATGTGCCTCTTGCTGTGATTTGTAAAGCTGCCAGTGAATTTTGAATGCTAGCCCAAGTTAGATAGTAATTATGAAATATATGCCTATGAGCATGGAACATTTTAAAAGGTATTATTACAGCCAACATGAAATGTCAGAAGTAGTCTTTAACAATATTTGCGAGATCAAATGTAACATAGTTTTCTGAATCGTTAAGAATGTGTACTTGTAGATCCAAAATTTTCTGAAATTTTCTATAAATGAATCAATTTTTTTGATGTAAATTTCACATATTCTTAGAGAAGTTTGTTTTTGGTAGTATTTTCATAGGTAATTTAAGGTGAGAAATCGTCTTCGCAAAGCAGTGTGTTTTCTTTTTTAACCTTCCCTTGGATATGTAACAGAAACCAAATAAACCACCTTTCAAAGTTACATGTAAAATGCTGACAGTGGAATGGAAAGGCTGACTCTGTTTTTTTCTAAGTTTCATGCAAACACATTGAAATACAGCCCAGATCCTCTCTAAAGCAACCAACAGTGAGAACATTCTGGTGTACATGCTACTTAAATTCAGTACTTTAAAATAATAACTGATGCATTTTAGATTTCACAGTAGACTTCTATAAAATCATTAATTATACTTTTCCAGTATAGCATACTATAAATCTCTATTGGCACAAGAACATTATTTATAAAAAACAAAACTGCCAAACACAATTTAATAATATTTGTACTCTGATCTTCACTGCATATGCAACCACGTTCAAGACAGACTTAAAATAATTTTAAATTAATTCAGTCCTTGCGTAACTGTTTCTTACTGTCTCAAATGTTCTCAAGATTCCGGCTTTTGCAAAACAAGTTGTGGCATAGACACACTCTTCCAGGGAGGTCGTGATTCTTTGTGAGAAATATGATGCAATAGTAAAAAACACAACTTGAATAACTTTGTTTTGGAGAAGAGATAGTCACCATAAGGTGTAAATGGTGGGACTCTTGATCTACTGAAGTAGCAAAACCTCCATGACCACAGCAAGCCTAGGATTTTACTCCAGTTTGTACAAAACAGAAGTCAAAAATGTTCTCATTGTCAGATGTAGTCATTCTCTGGCCTTTCTAGGAAGAACATGCTTTGAGGAGTAATTTAAAACAGAAGGTTGAGGAGATATGAAATTTGATGGTGTCTTTTCCCCTGCACACAGGGTCTGTCTAAAAAGCACAAAATGTTTTAGGAAGAAGCAAAAAATCAGTAAATGAAGCAGTCTCTGTTACCATACTAATGTCAACTTTTTGACCAACTAATAGATACAGTGGAGATTAAAATGTCTTAGAGGAAAAAAGAATTGAATTTATTTAGAAAATATAACTTTGTACAAGAAAGGGCCATATATCAATAGAATTACACTGTTGAAATAGTGAGCCAGAAAGATGTAGCAGTCTTTTTGCCTAGGAAGTGGTATTACCAGTCAAATCTGGTGGGAAATGGGTAGTAAAGATCTGATCATGTTTTAGGACTCTGGATAGAATAATTCTTAGAAATATTATCCAAGTAGAAGCAATACTCAGTTAGCAAGGGTGGCTTGGCCACAAGGGGGACTAAAAGAAAGCTGAAGAAGGACTTTTTAGAAGAGCATGTAGAGACAGGATGATGGGGAAGGTTTTAAATTGGAAGGGAATAGATTTAGATTGGATGTTAGGAAAAAATTGTTCACTACAAAAGTGGTGAAGCACTGGAACATGTTTCCCAGGGAGGTGGTGGATGCATCCTCCCTGAAGGTGTTCAAGGCCAGGTTGGATGGGGCCTTGAACAGCCTGGTCGAGTGAGAGGTGTCCCTGCCCATTGCAATGGGGTTGGAACATGATGATATTTAAGATCCTTCCAAATATTTTATGATTCTACGAAAATGAAAGATCAAGGCTGAAATTATTTTAGAATATCATGAATAAGTCAGAGTGCTATCCATGTGATGGAAAACCTATGAGATAATTATTGTTTAAAGCTCAATTTTAACACTTTCCTTGTACGGTAATATCAGAAAATATTATTAGAAGCATGGCTACTTAAAATGACGTAAGAATTTAATACAGACTGGTAAATGATGGTTCTGTAACATAAATCTGGTGTTTAAAACTAAGAATGGATTTAGGTTAGTGTAGAAGAAAGATATCAGTAACACAGGGCTACAGAATTAGCTTCAAAGACGATGTGGGGTAAATCTGGGAGATGAAAAAAAGATTTCAATTGAACAGCAAAGTTGAAATATGAGAAAAAGGATGCTGAGTATGAAAGAATTTTTAGAGTCAGGGAGTAGTTTCTGGCTTCAAAATCTGTCAGAGCTCAAGGAGAATGAAAATAAGATTTGGCCAGGAGGAGGTCATTTGAAGTATTGACTGATAAAAGAGCAAATTAAATACTGAAAATCTATGAGGTTTAGACCAACCCAATCATAGCTATTTAGAGGACAAAACTCATTACTGATATAACGATTTTTACCTTTTGTTCTTTATTACATACAACATTTATTTTACAGCAAGTAACAGTCAGGACCATGTAGCTCTTCTTATGAAGAATGTGTAAATCTAACTTTCAAAAAAATTACAATGAAAAAGGTTATGCGATTTGAAAAAGCATATTCCTCTGAAGGAAAATTTATTTACAGGAAAAGTTACTTTCAAGGAGTTGTCTGATTTATAGAAGAGTGAGTAGAAAAGTTTCATATATCTGCAAAGAAGTGACAATTTAATATTTAGTTTTTATTCTGTTTGAGGAAGTAAAACTTCAAAAAGATATCTAGTTAAGAGGTACCTGGTTATCTATATTTTTAGAGGTATTCTTTTGTAAGAAAAGGAACAAGTGAAACCCAAGCCTTTTAATGAGTTTGAGCTGCTCCTCATCATAACTGAAAATTATCTGTAATAGTATACCAGTAATGGACATGTTCATCACCAAAGAGAAATTAACAGGTAGGACTTCACATTGCAGTTATACATTGATGAAATTGTGGGGTATTTTTTAAATGTGGTGTTGTGAGGTTGATGAAAATAATTTCTTAAAAAAACCCCAAACAAACAACAACCCCCACCCCCCCAAAAAAAATCCCAAAACCAAAAACCCCTAAGGAAAGAGAAAGACTTGGGACCTTTCTTCTTTTTTTAATTGAAGAGTCTTTCTTTTGCATTTAACACAGCAGAAAATGTCTAGAAGGAAGTTGGATGGATTGTATTTAATGGTTAAAAATAGGGGTAGCTTTGCTAATCAACTCCTGAAGGAGAACATCAAGAAAAGAGAAAAGACTGATTTGCTCTATTAGAAGGCTGTCATTACAGTATATGAAAGGAAAATATTAGCTGAATATCAAGTAAAACTTTGCTAGTTTCAGAATTGTTGTCCTATTTACAAATACATCTCTATCAAAATCTATACAATATGCTGAGTTATACTTATTTTCAGGAATGCAATGACACACAAAGCATCTGTTTTATTCAGAGAAAGTCAAAGAGGAAATACATTGTCCATGTGCAGTGTGGCACTGCGTTGGCAATCCTGCTGAAGTGCTTGTATCCAATTTAGGCAGTTTATATGTCCGTAACAACATGAAGTTTCTGGCTATTGTCATCTCTGGTCATAACAGTCAGTGAGATTTATTCTGCAACATGTTTTTCTTATGCCTGCTGTCTAATAGGGGAAAATTCAAACAGATAAAAATTAAATAAATAGTTCTAATTACCCCTATGGGGAGAAATTTACAATCCATGAACATAAGAGCATGCTGTATCTCCCTTCCAGATGTCTGGGCATTCGGGAGAACTCAGTCTTAAACTTTAAGTGGTACTCATAGCTGGTCAAAGAATCATAGGATCACAGAACAGTAGGGGTTCAGAGGGACCTCTGCAGAACATCTAGTCTAACTCCCAGCTAGAGCAGGATCACCTACAGCAGGTGGCACAGGATCACATCCCAGCGGGTCTTGAATATCCACAGAGAAGGTGGCTTCTCAAATTCAGGTTGTCCCACAGCTCTGTCACTCTCAGGGAGAATTTTTTCCTCATGTTCAGAAAGAATTCCTGTGTTCCAGTTTGTGCCTGTTCCTCTTCATCCTGTCACTGGGCACCACTGAGAAGAGTCTGGACCCAGCCTCTGCACATCCATTCTTTAGATATTTATAGGCTTTAACCAGATCCCCTCAGTCTTCTCCAGGCTAAACAGCCCCAGCTCTCCCAGCCTTTCCTCATACGAGAAATACCCCAGTCTCCTTGTAGCTCTCCACTGGACTCTCTCCAGTAGTTCCCCATTTTTCTTGAACTGGGGACCCCAGAACTAGGTACAGGTACTACATATAAGTACTACATATATTTATTCCTTTTTATATCTTTATTTTTTCCGCCAGTCTGGGGAGGACAGAGTAAGAGCTCAGAGATGTAGCTTTTTTTGAACCATGATTGTAACTGTTATGGACTGGGGAGATATCTTTCCGACATTTTTCATCTCGGACGCAATCCAAACATGACAAGATGCAAGGCCAGAAATGAAAATATTTTAAAATATACATTTCTATAAAAGAGAAACTTTTAATCCCATCTACTTTCAGTCCAACTTCTACAAGTATGACATTGAAGAGGAAAGAAAAATAATGTTGTAGAAGCTTACAGTTTTTAAGCTAGTACATCAAGTACATCTTGAATCATCCAAAATCTAGGTTCTAATGTAAAATAGGCCGGCAGCCATAGCCCACAGAAAAATAGATAGACAGCTGTGGAGGACAGTTCTCTCTGTCTTAAAATAGACACCTGAATCACAGATATAGACTACCCCAGCAAGTACATATCAGAGTTGTCTACAGCGGGAGCCTAGCTGACCAGTTTAAATCAGAAACCAAACCTCCTGACAGCTCAAGGCTACTGAGAAAACTCCTTTCTTACTGTGCCTTGTTTAGCTCTCAGTAAATAATTCATGGCAAGTAACGTACTCTCAATTTGACCTTCATTTGTGCTCAGAGAATGCTCTCCAGTAAGCTGTCACATTTTTAAACACATAGCTTTTTTCTTTTAATTAGTTTTGAGTTTGACAATCTTGTGTTAAAAATCAAGCAAATGTCATACTTCTGAGTGTTCATATAAAATGCTTGGATTTTTTTCTTTCTTCTCCTTGACCAGCTAGATTAAATCTTTCAAGTTTCTCATACCTCAAAAACAAACGTAGTAGACAAAAAAGGATAGAGACTTTTATAGAAATTCAAGTTTCATTTTCGAAAAACAAATGCCCTAGAGATGTTGTTCCTCTTCAAGAAAACTTTGGTAGCATAATGAATAACTTAGATTTAATTTTACTTCCTCACATTTTTCTGAAGGACTTAAAAGTATGTATGATGTCATTCTACCAAACAAGAGTCTTATCCACATATGACTCATTTAGGTCATGGTCATACCTGTGGATGCCAAGTTTCTAGTGAAGCACACAGGGAAATCCACTCTCGTCTTTTGTAGAGAACTGTACTGTTAGACTTGATATAAATGCCCCAAATCAGATTTGCTTTCAGGAAGACTTGATAGTAAAAGGTGATTGCTTCACTGCTTCCACAAAGGCAAAAGCGTTACTAAAACATATTCATTTTAGAATCTGTATGGTTGGTGAATACAACTTTGCTGCTAATGGTAGATTTTTTTCTACATAAAATAAAGTAGGGAAAAAAAGTGGTTTAATATATAAAATTAACTAACATACTTAAAATGTAAATGATTGTTTAAATTTTCATGTATATATAAGTTTTGTCTTCTTGGAAAGGTGATGTATTTTGTAATCTTGAAATATATACAGTCTTCTTGAAATGGTGGTATTACTAAGTGCCTCCCAGAAGTCTCCCCTTAATCTCCCACTTACGCATTTGAGTGATGTTCAGCAGAAATATCCTATTCTTCTGAACAGGATTATGATGATATCCCAGAATATACACTGTTCTCAAAGTAGTAAACTGGACACTTGACAATAACTTTGTGCAGGGCAAAGCCTAATTATAAAATCTTTGTAAAAAGATATAGTTTTCTCTTGTATTTCCTAGAAGGCACTGCTTCATTAACAAAAGAGAAAAAATGTTAGTCTTCACCTTATTTCAGCAAAAATTATGTGCCACCAGTGCTTATTTTTTAACAATTTAGCTAAGAAATTGTAGTTCAGATTTGTGCAGAGCACATAGTTGTTTATGAGCTTTGAACCCTTGAAAGGCAAAAGGCCTGATGGAAAGAAACATCAATAGATTTTGCCCTTTAGCAATGTAATTACTACTGTAATTATTGCAGTATGTTTATTTAGATCAGACAAAATCTGTTTATATCTGTTGTTATAACACAAACCATATTTTCTTATTTCACATAAAATTTATATATAATCTTAGTGGGCTTTTTATGTCTTTTTTTTTTTTCTTTTTTAATGACAGCCTGACACTCTACACAGCCTGAGCTCAGTTCATGTCCAAAATCTTCCAGTGGGCCAGCGTTTCATTTTAGGCTATTTGCTGTTATCCAGTATTAGTCCAACATTAGCAGGTATTTTTTGTTCCAGTCTTAGTGCTAGACATAATCTCATAGACCACAGCCATAGCACAAGCTCACACTGTTGTCCTACAATATGTTTGTCAGGAAAAAATACTCTCCTACTTGTAATTTTGGGGGTTTTGGGGGTTTTTTATGGTTTGGGTTTTTTTGTCTTTTTGAATCTATATCAATGAAGCTTTACACAGTTACTAGATCTATTGTGACAAAGCTTTATTTCTGAGTCTACATGGACAAGCAGTGATCAGTTGGTGCTATGTTTGCTAATTATACAATTAGAGAATTGCATAACTGACTGAATCACATGAAAATTTGGACAGAATAAAGGCAGAGTGTCATGTTTTTAGCTTAGGTTATATCAAAAATATGGCTTCTGCTCTGTGAAGGAGCAAGGCACTGTGATGCGTCTCTGAGAGACGTGCCTGTTTTGATGCTCAGGCAGGAGTCCCTAGCAGTTTTGAAGGGATACCAAGACTAAATAGGCATCATAGCAGAACAGGGTATCCTCACATAAGACTTGCTTTGCCATCCTACCTATGAGGAGTTTTGCATGCTTCAGTCTGAATAAAACCTTTGTAGAGCACATAGTATCTTTATTTACACTATAATCACTGAGCAAATAAACCATATTTATTCATGAGCCAGGTAACCTGATCCAGGTAGCTAAATGTAAATGAATATAGAAACATAACTTCAGTGTTGTATTTCTTCTGGGCCCTTTGTTTTGCATTTGTCCGTACTTAAGAATTCTAAGCTGCAAATATTATTAAATATTTTTCAGTGATTTTACTTAGGCAGTTACATATGCCTTCTCGCTCTTTGATAAAATTAGCTCCAGTCAAAAGAGAATATGCTGTTACCTAGAAAGGAATGCCAGAGTTGAATTCCATGGCATTCTGTCAAAATCCCTACAAAAGAATATTTTTTAAATCATTTGCTATGGTAAACAGTGGCAAAATCTTCTGGCAGGTGAAAAATTTCCTTCTCTAATTCTCTGACGTCATGCTTGTAATTGAAAGATGTCTCTTCCAAACCTACACCTGTATTACTAGTTCTTAAACCCAACCATGCAGGTAACGTAAGAACATCTTGTTAATCTTTTCTGCCCTTCAGTCTTGCTCTGCAGTGCAGGACGTAAGAGGATAAACTAGCAGAGTGGATGAACTAGAATGAACTGTGCAGCAAAACTAAGACGCATAGCTTGTGAGAAAAACGTTTCCTTTTGTGGAGCATGTGTTCCTAGAGATGAGAAAGATGAGTTTGGATCTCAGTGCATATTCTTTGTATATTGAAAACTATATTTCATATAAACATCTAAGTTGGCAAGCACACATGAAGAAAGATACAAAGTGTATGCAAGACCAGAGGCAGCAATAGCTCAGCAATGCCAGGGGTAGTCCCGAGTGAATGAGTCTAGCTCTAGTTTTTTAGAGCTACTTTAATAATCTTATTTGAAATAAATTTATGATGAAGCTAAGATTGCACCTCAAGAAGCAGTAGCTTGTTGTATACCTTTCATTTGCTAATGTGGATTCCAGACAACATACTTAAGAGCCCAGTCATTCTTTACGTGTTAAGGCTTGATGTTGGCTTCCAGGATTCTGTTTCTCTTGATACATTGCCAGTGTCCCTACATGTCCTAAAGCAATGCATATTTGCTAGAAATTCCTGAATTTTTCACCCTGTAAAACACAAAAGTGGTATCAGCTGTTGCAGGCTTAATTTACAATGTTAAACTCAGTCTTATCAGACTGCAGACTACTTTTTGCTTAGTCTTAAAAAGGAAGATTGTGAACCTGTTTTTTTCATCTTGTGTACGTCAACAGCAGTAATGATGTGGCACCTATTGCATGTTTTCAACCGATGTCCAACTGCTGTTCAGGCAGCATGATGTGCATTATCCCTGCTTCACAATTGAGGAAGACAAAACACAGAATGTTTAACCAAATTTCCCACACTCTCAAATAAAAGGTGTTCCTAAGCATGGAACAGAACAGTCAGTCCTGCACCTTGTTGCCTAAACCGTGCTTTTTCCAATCCATTTTAATTTTCAGTTTTGTGCAATGTAATGCTGGTTTAATTCAATTAGTTACTAATTTGAAGATGAGTAACTGAGATGCAAGCATCCTCAACACGGATTGAATCTGCACACGTTTTATCACTGGTTTTTTAATTGCTTCTATTTTTTTTTCTTAGGTTGACTATACAGCCAAAACCACAGTTGACAGATACATGCACATAAAAAATATTGTTGCTTTTCTTACTATTACTTTCTGCTTTTATTATTGGTATATGTTGAAATACTGAATGACTCCGTCTTTTGGTATTTTTGTTAATTTAAAATCTTTTCTTGCCCATTTTCATTATGCAATCAACACCTGCCTTAACTGTGATGGCACACCAAGAGCTTAGTTCAACAACCTTTATTCCCTTCACCCTGAAAATATATTCGAAGAAGGAAAAGATATATGAAGTTTTTTGAGTTACAGAATTACATGGACAAATCAGATGCTACAATTGCCTGTTGCACTTATCTCAAATAAATGCTTATATTATGCACCATGGATATTATACATGCATCTATTAAGCCATACACATCTTATAAACATGCAGTATCTAATAATGAATATACATACATATATCTTCTTTTTAGTATTTTAAATACATATATGTATATGATTTGTATCTTGGCATTTTTGTTTTAATAATACAAAATTACGTAGCTCTGACATGTAAAATATTATTCTGGAAAAAAGAATGCTTCCAGTTAACATATACATTTCCATCTTCCCATATGTAAGTCTTGATGCTATAATGAAGTTGGATTTAATACTGGAAATTCGTATAAGAAGATTCACTTACTTCCCATGTTGGTGGCTTCCTACTGGCTATTTTACCAATTAACTAATTGACATCACCATATTCCATTGCTACCAGAGTGGAATGGCCATTTCTTCTTTATTGTCTTATTTTCTCTTAATTGAAATTGAGAATTTATATTACTTGATCCTATACCAAGACCTGGGGCCTACAATAAATGCTGTGTCATCTTCTATGAGCACAATGCACTGGTATGCTCTTAACTTTATTTAAATCTTTGATAAAACTTCCACTGATGTTAAAAAATGGTAGTACAACATGCTTTATGTACAAATGAGAAGCTATCACTATCTGCCAAAGTTGGTGTAATAATTTCACTGGAAACTTCTCTAGAAAAGGTTTGTCTTTCTCATATTGACTATCAAATCCCTTGGTTCCATGCAAAAATCTTTTCCCACAACAGGAGATGAGAAATCACAATTGATTTTTGCTTTACATGTGGCTTGCAAGATACCAAACCAGATGAAAAATTAAGGAGGTTTTTTGATTGCTTAGTATTGTTCTTTTTTATGTCTCATTATCTCAAACTCACTTTTTTTTTTTCTTCCCCCACCAAAGTCAGTTTTTTAATTTTACATTAAACTAACATTCCTTGGAGAACTATGAGCTCACCCTCCTACTCAATGCATTCCTTTCTGCAGGAAGCTTCTAAGGTTACTACCTGAGGACAGGATCTAATTTGACCACTTGGATTACAGTTTCAACACCAGTCTGTATTTCCTAATAGCACCTGTTCTGAGGAGCCCATGTAGACTGAAAAAGAAAGCATGTTAGCAATGGGTGTTAATATTTACCTATGTTGACGATTTGCATCTCCGCAGACTTTTTTTCCTGAATCTTCATTGGTAAACACTACCTCAAGTATATAGCTGCAGTGTATTTATACTTTAAAGTTACATTTAGTATATAGATATACTACAGCATATTTATAGTTATATCTCTATTAACTACAAGTAAGAGGCAACATTCTGACTGATACGCTTTTGAGAACAAACCAGCCTGAGATGTCTACAGTGTATCACAGCAGCAGTAGTACTTGAATATTCCATTCCAGTATAGTATTGTGAAATCAATTAGTCAAAAAGCTTTATTTTTTTTCTTGTTCCTTCATCAATATGGGAATCATTTTGATATTTATCAAAAACAAATAATCAGGCACACTTAAAAAAAAATATAGCCAGCTTCTGTAGTAGTCCAGCAGATGTTATTTCATATGAATTTTTTTTTATTCATGACCCATTCCATCTGTTTAAGGTATAAAAAAGTTTCACAACATGGTGCCTGATTTATGTCTGCTTCTACAGACGTATGACCTGCTCAGTGACAGACTGAACTGTTACTAAAGGTCACATGACTGTATGACCCTTTGAGCTAAATTTACCACAGATGCCTTTTTGTCTCTTCGAGGTTAACTTTTATGATTCCAGGGGACTCTTACAAAAGAGCAACCTTAATAGCTAGGTGATATTTGAAAAGTGGGTGCCAGAAAACGTGAAGAAGAGAATGTTTAACAAGAAACCTTATTAACATTCCTTCTGCTTTATATGCAGATGACTGGCACAAGCCTCCAGGGCAGGTAGGATCTTTCCTGCTGATACACAATGTAGTTGGTAATGCATTTTATTGTACTGTTATAAAATAAAGTGCAAAGGTTTAGAGAGCTTTACACACTTTAAGCACATATGTATTTGATGAATTTTTTGGTATTTTAATGAACAGCCTGTTTGTCATGTTTTCCTTCTATTGCCAAGTCTCTCTAAATTTTATAAATACAATTTTAGTGCTTGCTTTCATTATTAACCTAGCTGAACTACCATCAAAAGCAATATACTGTAACACTTGTAAAGACTGTACAAAAGAATGGCTATTATGCATGTAACCACTTGTTGAGCAATAACTTTGTTCTTTCAGTTAAAAAAATAACACAATTCAGAGCAAATTCAAAATGTACAATATAAATAGTATATTCACTATCCAGTGATTTTTTTTCCTCTTCTAATGCTGAAATTGACAAATATGCTTACACTAATATTTCCTAAAAGGAACAAACTCTCAAAGGGTTGTGGTTTTTTTAGGGTTGGGGGTTTTTTTCGGTTTTTTGTTTTTTTTTTTTTTGCTAGAAAATATAAATGCAACTTTGCTTGTAATGTATAAGCTATTAATGTATTTATTGTAACAGGAAAAATCTTTTTCTGCAGTAGAGTCATGTTAAAGTTCTTTAACTGAGGTATTTTGTCCTTCAGTGATTAATAACAATAGCTGTCTGTATGTGTGTTTGACTTTAACAGTCAACAAGGAATTTTATTTTTCCTTAACTTCCCCACAGTGTTTTGAATGTCTTTCAGAAAGGGAATACTTTCTGGTTTGTAAAGTTAGACAGTAGTATTTATTCACAGTATCTAGACAAAGGCTAGGAGAAAAAGAAAGGGAAGAATTACATTTCTAGGTAAGACTTCTAGTTAACTGGGAATTAAAAATCTTTGTTCCTTTCTTCACTCCACAAAGACAAATTTATATAGCATGTCTCAAAGTGGAAATTCCCTGCAAACTCTCTAATGTTACTGTAACTTACATTCATCTTTTCCTTTCATTTATTATCCATCAGTATTGTTCCTTTTTTTTTTTCTTTTATGTGATTGACCTTTAAACCTGTTGTTATCAAACTGCAAGAAAGAGATAGAGACTCTTTTAAGCTGCCTTCGCTCCCATGTGACCTGCAGGGAGAATAGATTCAAAATAGACTAGTTCCTCCCAGGGCAATACAAGACAGAAGAGAAAAGCACTGTCATTTCCGAACAGCACAGTGGTAGAGTAAATTCAGCATGAAAAAGGAAGGAGTTGCAGCGTGTTAGAATTCTTCCTCCACAGCTTGGATTATTACAGGAGACAGTCTTCAAGGGTTTTAAAAAGCAGAGGATTAAAAAAAATGCTTTGAAATGGAGTACTTTGAGAATGAGCTTTGTGAGGACAACTGATGTTTGACTGCTAGAAATACTGAAGGAATTTTTCGAAATGAGCATTGTTATGAAGCCAAGATCCCGATCTACCAGCTCCTTAAGGACTGCCGACGCAATGTGGTAACGTGCTTAGTTTGTTTCTTTCAAGCTCCCCTTCCTATTGTGACACACAAACATGTCCCAAGAAAGTCACAGGGTTTAATTTTTGACTTAATATATTTTGCATGGTTATTGAAGATGTTCAGCTGCTGTTTCACAATCAATAGTAAGAAACAAAATTATTTAGCTTTTTATTCTACAGTAATGTGTGTGGCATTTTAAAAATGAGAACTCAATGCATACGTTTTTTTAACCCATTAAATGCATTTTTCAGTAGTCAGGTTCAGTCCTTGCACTTACAGGTACTTCCTAAAATTCTTCAATAGATATATTTCAATAATAAAGTTAGAATATAAAGCTTGTGGTTTTGGAGGTTGGAGGGTAAAAATGAAGCCGTAGTTTGCATGAGCTATTTCAGGATACTTACATGTAGTTTTGCTGCACAAACTGGCTGGCAGAGATAAGTGTCCTGGGAGGAGACAGACTTTATAGTAGCATGTGTAAGGCTGTGCTGTGTTATGCTTTGTGCGTAATAGTGCTGTTATGCTGTAAAAGTGATCTGTGTGTATGATCTTCTTGCAAATTTTTTTCAGTTAGCAGTCAGCAAGTTTCTGTCTTTTGATTATTTTTTCTTGTGAGAACTTTATGCTTTATATAGCTTAATAGGCACCAACGGGACAGGTTTCTATTAGGTATGCTACATAAACTTCCTCTTTCTTAATGTCTCCCACATCTTTTTCCTCTCTCTGTTTTTAATAAAACCACCGTTCCTTTAATAAACACAATGCAGGCTAATTGTTCAGGGCTATATTTAACAGGCATAAAATTATGTATTTTGAAATATAGCCTTTGTTAAGAAATAAATGGCTGATCTGTTACTGTGGGATAGACTAGTAACTAAACATATTTCTTTGTGAGGAAATGTATCAAGTTAACTAAACATTAAACCATTAAAAACTTTGTGTTTCAAATAGTCTCAGTTCTGAGATAAAGCCATGTCAATGTTACCATTAAAGCAGTCAGTATTTTTATTTCAGTTATCCTTTTCTAAAACCCTTTTATAGTGAAAGAAAATTAAGTAACTACATACTCAAGCTAAAGAGTAGTCCCAGTTCTCAGAAACTGCTTAGGAAGATTTTTCCTGAAATATTTGCACTAAGTTGTGGCTCTAGGTCTTTATTAAAACATAATAAAGCAAAACTGTGTTGGTTAAATATGTATTTATTGTGTTACACTGTGTGGGGTGTCACCAAGGTAGTGAGCTAAAACATACATACCTTAATCATTACGTACAACTGTGTAAATAAGTATCTTTCTGATTAATTCTTCTGCCCTTCACTGATTTCTTTTTCGACTGCTTCCATTGATTCTTGCAGGAGAGAAACAAATCCTTTTAAGCAAAATATTCCTTGTAGGCGATATGTGCAGGCTGATCTGACCACCAGTATTATGTCTAAAGTACTTTCCCACCTCCCTTTTGCTGCTGACGCCTTCAGCTATACTGTTGAAGTGGTAGGTGAGAATACCTGTTTTGCTAATCGTGACTCAAGAGTCCTCTGCTGCCCTCCTGTTTGGAAACACTACCTGAGCTTGGAGGTGGTTCTCAGGTTGATCCTTGGAGGCTGACTAGACAAGGTACATGCTGTTCTCTGGAAGCATGGAGCAAAGCCAGGCAGGCCATGCCTCAGCCAGAGATCGGAGGAGTGCAGAGGGAGGAGAGAAGGGAAAGGAGCCGCTGGCCGCTTTGCAGGAGCTCAGCTCTTGGAGGCCTCCAGGGAGGCCACAGCTCAGCCTATCCCACCCTAGCCACACTGCACAACCCAGCAGCCTTCGTGGTGGGCCTGAGCAGGGCAGATTTCCAAATCACCCGCGTGCCTTTGGTTGATCTTCTTAATCACCAGACTCAGCAGTGTGTGGGTTTGTCCCCAGAGGTCAGCGCCGCTCCCTGCGGTTCCGTGGGGCAGAATAACAACACTGCAGGCTCACCACAGTATTAAATATCACCAAAATGCTTAAGGACAAGTAACGTGATGCAGTCAGGAGCACCGATGGGTGTTCAGGACAGGAGTCAGGGAGAGCTATGGCATGTAGTTCTCCTTTCTTTATCTGTTAACATAGCAATCCTGCTGTGTGTTGGAGGAGCAGGGGTAAGTAGGGGGTAAAGAGTAATGGGAGCCTGTGAGAAGAAAAAACACAGGACTGTTTGTGGGTCCTGGGAGCGCATGTACTGAGTGGTAGGGTTGTGCTGTAGTATGGATATTCCTCTTGCGAAAGTTTGAGAGAAATAGTCCCAGGATGTCCCTGCCCCACAGTTTCCCATGTGAAGTGTCCCGACATGAGGAGACTGCTGAGAGGATGGTCGAAAAAGACAAGGCAGAGAAACCACTGCTCTTGGTTCCCCAAAATGACACTCATCCTCTGTCCAAAAGGTGTAATTAATTCAGGATATGTGATGAAATCATGATATCCTTTTAGGTATCAATATTATGAAACATCAGAAGGGTATCACCTGCTGGTAGCATGCAGAGGTGCACCAGCTGGCTTTGAGGACGTGAAGGTGCTGATGCTTCTCCTTGCAAAATCAGTACTGCCTGGTCCTTAGCATGACATTAGGGTCTGTAGGCAAACCTTCTCTTTCTGGTGCAGGCTGGAGAATTTCTCCTGATGTTATAGTGAATGAAGCAAAACCAGAGAGTATTATGCAACATAAGCAGGTGATTTAGTTAAGCTACCTTAATGATCCTCAATTCTGTCAGTCATTCCTACTCCTTCCTAACTTCATATTGTGATTCTGAAGTGTGGTTGTGAATCAGAACATTGCTGGGGAATAGTCTGGAATAGATAAATGGTGGTACAGACCTGTCAGTGAAGTTATTTGCCTTATTATGCCTGAGAAGAAATAATTCAGTAGTAAGAAAACGCACTGTAAGACCTTAGCTGACACAGGACCACATGCATTTAAATGAGAATATGACTCCACTTTTCTGACTATTTGCCACTGAACAGCAGAGTTGCAGTGTTCCACAGAAGATGTCATATTTCTAGTTGTTGTTTTTTTTTCTTTTGTAATGAGCGCAAACTTTGAACTTATTAAAAAATACTATTTTGAAAGAAATGAATTGAAATTTTGGAAGTTTGAGAGGAACTGATGGAAAGTCAGCAACCAGCTAGGGTTGTTGGACAACATCATTCTGTCAGGAAAATGCAGCTGGGCAGATTTTAGAACTTCTATATTTTTTAATAATACAGATAATTAGCTGAAAAAGCTTGTGTGTCTCAGGAGTATCATCAGCTTTTTGCCACTACCCTTTCTGCATGGTGTGTCTAGAGTTGATAGTTATCTGTTTACTTTGTGGATTGGTCTTCCTCTATCTTTATTTATTTTTTTGTAATATATGCCAATTCAGGCTTTCCTGTTTTTTGAAACTTAGGGTGGGCTGATCTGCAAAGTGCACATCCTAGCCCTGTGCCCCTGAGAGCAGAGGCCTTCGATGATTCAGTCTGTGGTATTCTGTAGAACAATGCATCTGTTCTTATTTAACTCCAGAAGTAGGTGATATTGCTTGCCTGCAATATCATGAAGTTGGGTAGATTAGAAATTGCTGAAGGATGTTGTCAAGTATGAATTTCTCAGTCTATAACATGTTTATAGATAAGTGGGAAAAACCGGATCTTTGAATGAGCTGTTCTTGACTGTAGCCTTAATATGTAGGTATGCTAATTAAAAGTAATATTGAATGGAGACAAGAAAACTCTTGTGGTGTGACATCAGTGGATAGTGTTATTTTGGGAGCAGAAGAGCTAGGACAGAGGAATGGGATGAAATCCAGCTGTGCTGACCTAAAGTAGCTGCACTGGCATCCTGATTTGAAGGTACCACAATGTAGCAGTCTGACATGAGCGTGACGCAGTCTTTTGGTACCCAGATCTTGCAGAAGGAAGCTGTGGCTACATCACACTGCCTAGAGGCTGGTCATCCCAAAACAGTTCAGTTCCTTGGTTAATCTCTTGGTGCTAGCAAGCCTGTTGCCCGTACAAAGATAATGAATATATAATGCATGCTATTGAATGAGTCACATACCTCTAGGTTATTGGCATCAGGCCCTTATTTGAAGTAACCACTAACTTTCAGAGTGGGAATCCCAGTGCCAAGGAGATCAAAAGCAAAACCAGAATATTCCTTGAAGGAGTCTACAGGAAAGAGAGCAGTACATAAATGTAGCTGTGAATCATAGAATGTATTGGGTTGGAAGGGACCTTTAAAGGTCATCCAGTCCAACCCCCCTGCAGTAAGCAGGGGCATCTTCACTATATCAGGTTGCTCAGAGCCCCATCAAGCCTGACCTTGAATATCTGCAGGGATGGGGCTTCCCCTATCTCTCTGGACAACCTGTTCCAGTGGCCTACCACCTTGAGATTGAAGAACTTTTTCCTAATACCCAATGTAAATCTCCCCTTTTCTAGTTTAAAACCATTATTTCTTATCCTCTTGCTACATGCCCTTGTAAACAGTTCTTCCCCAGGTTTCTTATATGCATCTTTCAGATATTGGAAGGCCACTAGAAGGTTACCCTGAGCCTTCCCTTCACCAGGCTGAACAAGCCCAACTCTCTCAGCCTGCCTTTGTAGGGGAGGTGTTCTAGCCCTTTGATATTTTCGGTGGCCCTCTTCTGGATGCGCTCCAACAGATCCATGTCCTTCTTATGTTGATGACTTCAAAGCTGGACACTATTCCAGGTGAGGTCTCACCAGAGCAGAGTAGAAGGAAAGAATCATGTCTCTTGATCTGCTGGCCACACTTCTTTTGATGCAGCCCGGGTTGTGATTGGCATTCTAGGGTGCAGAAGCACATTGATGACTCATGTCTAGCTTCTTATCCACAAGTACTCCCCAACTCTTTTCCTCAGGGCTGCTTTCCAGCTTTCATCTCCTAACCTGTACTGATGATGAGGATTGTCCCAACCCAGGTGCAGGATCCTGCACTTGGCTTTGTTAAACCTCATGAAGTTCACCTAGGCCCACTTCTCCAGCCTGCCCACATCCCTCTGGCTGGCATTCTGTCCATCTGGCACATTACGTCACCACCTATCTTGGTGTCATCAGTGAACTTGCTGAGGGTGCAGTCAATCCCACTGACAATATCATGAATAAAGATACTGAACAGCACCCATGCCAACACAGACCTTTGAGGAACACACTGCCTTCCATCTGGACATCAAGCCATTGACCATGCTCTGGATGCGACCATCCAGCCAATTCTTTATCCATTGAACAGTCCACCTATCAAATCTGTATCTCTCCAACTTAGAGAGAAGGATGTTGTGGGGAACAAGGCCTTGGAGAAATCCAGATAGATGACATCTGTAGCTTTTCCCTTGTCTACGGATGCAGTTACTCCACTGAATAACATCAGCAGCATGCATACCAATTGGCTGTTAAAGCATTAAGGCTTTTTACTACTGTACTAGATTCATCTTTTTTTTCCACTCCAGCATTATGATTGATTGTGGGAGGCAAGTGCCTTTTATCATTGTTGGCAATATTACCTGTCCCCAGTTGTCACAGCTTATGAAACTACTCTTGAACTAAAGAGAGGTGGGACCTTATGTAATTTTCAGTTACACTTTTGGTAGCTGAAGAGGTTGAACACAGTCCAGTGGGAAAGTTCAGTGGAAGCTGCACAGTATCAAAACTCATAGGGATCACAGAATCACAGTATCACAGAATCATAGGGGTTGGAAGGGACCTCAAGAGATCATCGGATCCAACTCCCCTGCCAAAGCAGGTTCCCTAGGACAGGTCGCACAGGTCAGCGTCCAGACAGGTCTTGAATATCTCCAGAGAGGAAGACCCCACAAACCCCCCTGGGCAGCCTGTCCCAGGGCTCTGTCACCCTCACTGTGAAAAAGTTCTTCCACATATTGGTTTGGAACTTCCTATACTCTAACTTGCAGACATTGCCCCTTGTTCTGTCCCCACAGACCACTGAAAAGAGGCTGGCCATTTCCCCCTGTGTCCCACACTTGAGATATTTATAAACATTAATAATATGGAGGAAGTATTACTGGCTGCGCTGTCCAACAGTGTCCACTGCCAGCATGGCACCTGGCTCGCCCGCAGTACCAATGGCAAAGCTCAGCTTAAGGCAGTAAATACCATGCACCTTTGTGAGTCTTTCTCTGCCCATGTGCCCGTTGACACTTACCCACACGTCAGGCTAAGGCCTTTTATATTGATTTTGTCAAATTTCATGTTTTCTCTCCCCATGGTTTTCAACAATTTCTGACAGTCTTTCAAGACGGAGAATACATTGTTTTTAAAAAGTGGAGCTATCACAGAATCACAAGTTTGTAAGAGACTTTTGAATATCATCAAGTCCAACCATTCCCATCCTATGCTAAACCATATCCCTAAGTACCTCATCAACCCTTTTTTTGAACACATCCAGGGAAGGTGACTCCACCACCTCCCTGGGCAGCCTGTTCCAGGCCCTGACATCTCTTTCAGTAAAAATCTTTTTTCTAATATCTAATCTAAACCTGCCCTGGCACAGCTTCATGCCATTTCCCCTTGTTCTATCTCCTGTCACCTGGCTGAAGAGACCATCACTCACCTCTCTACAACCTCCCTTCAGATAGTTGTAGGTGGTGATAAGGTCTCCCCTCAGCCTCCTCTCCTCCAAGCTAAACAGACCCAGCTCCCTCAGCCACACCTCATAGGATTTGCCCTCCAGCCCCTTCCCCAGCCTGGTTGCCCTTCTCTGGACATGCTCCAGGACCTAAATGTACTTCTTGGAGTGAGGGGCCCAGAACTGAACACAGCACAACACAGTATGTGACAGCATGCTCTGTCTCACACCAGACTACTGCCTTGCTTAGGCATTAAGCTCAGAACATAGACTAGGTGGATTCCTCTGCTGACCAGCAGCCTCACAAGCACCAACGTGACTGGACACCCACTCTGTCCTCATGGAGGATTTGCTCAGGTAACACATTATGTCACTTAAGATGTATCACTTGCTGATGTGCATTCCTATGACAGGCTTGGTTCAGGACCACAGCAGGAAGGTGAAGTTCTCCAGATTTCATCCCCCCAAAACCCAAGGAATTTTCACTGGTACTGGATGCTGAAGTACTAAATGCCATACACCAAATTGGAGGACTTCTGAATGTTGAGCAATGCCTGCAAGCTAGAGATGATTTTTCCTGCCTGAATTCTAATTTTGGTGGAACTCATAGGATATTTCATTTAGCATAATATCTTTCATACAGTTGGCAGTACAGGCCTCAAATCATAGAAATTTGAGGCAGTATATGTGCTTTTATTCTTTCTGCCAGTGTCAGTGCTAATGAGGAAGCCTGCATAGTCAGTACTGGACTATTTTTCAGAGTGTGATATCTTAAACAACATTATTTTTGCATAACATGAACAAATGTTGTTTTCTCTACTGAATAAAGGGTGCAGTTTGAGGTGGTCAAGTATTCTGTTTTCTAACTAGGTAAGGCATCTCCTGCTGGGCCAGAGCAGTGGTCTATTATTCTGTCTTCACCTGCAGCATCAAGTGAACATGAAAGCCTGTCCAGTTTCTGCAGTCCACATTCTTCATATTGCTCATCATCTACTAGTGTTGTATCAGGGATATTAGAGAGTTCATAGTTGCCTGTTCCCTTTGGATCCCATCAGAGAACCTATAGCCCATTGGTTTGTGCAATGTTTTTTTTTTTATATTTTCTGATACTGTCTTTCTCCACAGCCTTCTGACAACTTTTCTGAATACATAGGAAGGCACTTTCTTTACTGTGCTTTAAAGTGATGTCTTATGGGCTCCAGCGAGTTTTCCTTAGTTCTGTCATTGGTGCATTTGGTGAAAGATTCTTTACCTAACAACTTCACAATTTTTTTAAAGCTCAGTCATAATCTCCTCAACCTTTTTCTGTAGAAACAGAAAAGCTGTAGCCACCTTAGAATTTCCTAAAAAGACTGCTGCCCCATCCCTTGATCATTTTAACTGATGTTCTTTATATTTCCTCAAATGCCACCGTGTCCTTGAAATATAGAGACCAGACAGCACACATTACTCGAGACATGAACACAGCAAAGATTTTATACAATGGTAAAAATATGCCTGATTTTATTCTCAGGACCTTTGTTTGTGATGCCCGGTATGCTGTTAGCTTTTTTAGCCTGTGATTTTAGAGAATTTTTACTGTTTTTTCTTGCCAATGCATGGAATGGTTTCATCCTTCTATTTTTTTAGAGCAGAAGTATTAGACTTGCCAGCGTAACATCCAATTACTTTAACATGAATGTGACAAAAAACTGCTGTTTTGAAATAATATTTCTTTTAACAAACAAAAATATTGCACAGCATACCAAACAGAACAAGTGGCAAAGTTTGGCTCCAGCAAAGAAAGGGCACTTCCTCAGAGACACTGTCTTTCAAGCTACATCCAGGAACAATATATATAATATTGTTTTCTCACCACATGCAAGTACACAACATAGTTCTCTGCCGCTCACTTGTCTGTACAAATAATCCACTCTCACTTTTCCAGAACATATGTTCTTGTCTTTACAGAACAGTTCATTCTCAAATTTTCTCCCTGTGCACCTCTGTAGATTATAGAGATTGAGAGGACACCTCATTGTGGTCTATGGCTTCCTGACAAGAGGGAGTGAAGGGGCAGATGCTGATCTGTCTTTGGTGACCAGGGATAGAATCCAAGGACATAGTATGAAGCTGTGACAGGGGTGGTGTAGGTTGGATATTAGGAAGAGGTTCTTTGCTGAGAGGATGGTCAGGCACTGGCACAGGCTTCCCAGGGAAGTGATCACAGCACCCAGCTTGACCAAATTCAAGAAGCATATATGATTATTAGGTGATGGACAAAGCTCTATTCAAATGTAACTGGAGCATGGAGGCAGCTGAGATGGGGCATTTCAGTGCCTACGCCTAGCATAACATAAGAAAGAGGGCAGCCACTTCATGGGCAGCTCACCTGACTACTCAGCCTGAATGACCAAAAGCCCTTTGCAGGTGGTTGAATTGAGGCTAGGAGGTAGCCCAAATACAGATCAATATTGAGATGCCTTGATAGTAGTCGTCTCCTTTTTATTCCCTTCTATCATACCGTGGCTGAAGTAGTTGCATGTATTTTTTTTCCCATGTGAGGAACACCTTTCTTCCAATACCATTTCTTGAAAAGCACCATTACAGTGTAAGGCATATCAGATAGGATTCAGCACACCTAAAGATAGATGCCGGCCATACCTGAACTAGTAACCTTACACTATCACTGGAGAGAAGTACTTACTTTCAGGGTATGACTTGGATCACTTATTTTACATATATGCCTCAGGAGATGTGCTCTTCATGACATTGATTTTATCAACAAGAGCTCCACTGAATATAAGTAACACATCTAAATGGACTCTAACTTGTGTATGGTACCTGCAGTGTGCAAACTAGTTCTTTCTAGTGCAACAAACTTAGCTTATTCTGATTAGTAATTGTACCATTTTTTTGTAATTTAAGGAGACTATTCATATAGAACAAGTCCAGCCCAGTACAGAATACAATGTTTTGGAATACTGCAACATGAATTTTCCACACCAATGTGTGGAAGAACTTTTTCACAGTGATGGTGACAGAGCACTGGAAGAGGCTGCCCAGGGGGGTGTGGAGTCTCCTTCTCTGGAGATATTCAAGACCTGTCTGGATGCCTATCTGTGTGACCTGTCCTAGGGAGCTGCTCTGGCAGGGGTTTGGACACGATGATCTCTCGAGGTCCCTTCCAACCCCTATGATTCTGTGATTCTGTGAATCTGTGAATAAACCAAGACTGAGGATAATATTGAAAGAACCTTGTGCTCAAGGTGTGGAAAATTCACTTAACATGAAGTCACTAAGATATGATGTCATTATTCTAATGGCACAAATGACTCAACCTCGTAACTGTGACTCCCATCAGATTTCAGCTATGGTCGTTCTTAATTCAGACTAATATGCACCATGACATGTGTCTCAAGTCCCACTAGAAAACACATAAGTGGATTTCTGCACTCCTTTATTTATTGACATTGGCAATACTACGAAGACATGTGCATGCATGACTTAAATGAGTACATGACATGAGTATATTATGATATAATATGATCTTTTTAATATATTTTCTTTCATCAAAAATGATGAAATATTTAAGTACATGCTATGTATAAAAAGAACAGTACACAACTTTATAAGCTAAACGGCAGAAAATTATTTTGTTCATCTGACCTGTTTCAAGGATTCGAGAAGCACAGAGATGAATTCATGCCTGTTTGCAGGTTTTATAACAGTACCTGATGGTGCTATTTAACACTAATATGCTCAAAACCTCAAGTATTAAGTCAAAAATACTTTTTTCTATATTTAAGAAAGACTTTTCACCTTCTAGGGAAGTGTTACATTTTAAAAAGGAAGAAGACTGCTTCTAAAGTATGAAGAATCAACATTTTTTGTGTAAGATTACAAAATATATCCAACACAGATGAACTGAAAAAATACAGTAGCCTCAGTAGTTTCATGATGCTTTATTTCAATTTAATAATTAAAAATTGCTATTCCGTTAAACTATTTTAATAAAAATTGTCAGACTAGAAAAAATAGTTCTATTTTGATGGAAAAAACTTTTGATAATTCTGAAACTTACTCTTAGCTTTTGCCTGCTGCTAGTAGTATTTTTTTGGTCAAAATATATTGTCTAGTTGTCAGCATTTTTAAGAAATTCCCATGTGTAATTATGTAAGACCCTACAAACAACTCTGTAACACGTACCTGTAATATGTTTCAAAGAAAGAAAGGCAAAGATGCTAGGTACATATAGTGCAAGACAATACATGGTAAAGACCTTCATGTTGGTGCCAGCTGTGCTGCCCTGGGAGCTGGTGGGATAAGGCTGTATCAAGCCTGCTGCCACTGTGACATGGCTATGCTGCTCTCTAAACCCCAGTGCCTAACTCCACGTGGTGTCATACTACATTTCATAGCTGCTGCCAGCACCTACCCACGCAAACATCGGGGCACGTTCCAGCAAACATTTTGAGAGAATTCTTTCCAAGAGGTATATATAGAGAAAAAACAGCCAATCACTACAAAAGCTTCTTGGTTGCTCCTACCCTTAGGTATCCCCTGCATGAAATCTGCTACATAACATCATCTCCCTTCTTAGAGCTTTATATTCATAATCATCTTTATTGTCTCAGAAATTTCCATGTTTAGTGATTTGAAGCTTGTGAGCAGTGCTGTCATTTGACACGTGATGTTTCCTTGACTTAGCCAACATCTGTTTTCCTCTTGTCATACCTTTATATATATTTGCTTTCCTATCTGGTGTCTAATTCCGTAGCTATTTTACTTTTACTTCCCTCCTTTTCTCTTCAGTGCTTTTTCTACCCTTCTTATTTGCATTTAACCCTTTTTCAACTGAGTTTGAAATAGCCTTCCTCATTTAAAAGTCAGCATTTGCCTTTACAATACTGCAACAAAACCATTATTTTCATAATGTTAACTTCATATCATGAAAAAAAACATTTGTTTTCATTTTTCAGCTTCCAAACTTCTAGATATAAAATGGGTATTTATATGCTTAAAACTGAGCAATTGCATAATTGCACTACTGCAGCTTTCATCCTTCATTGTTCAAACTCTCCTACACTGTTTGACACCCTTATTGCTGTATCACATATCCAGTTATGTTGTAAACAGCTTAATCCTTTTTGTATATTTGCACTTGAGATGTGATTCCTGTAAGTTTGGACAAGAGTACTTTTGTGGACATGCCTATTTATTTATATATAGCATACTGTATGTGTTACATAACATGTTATAACAGTATATATGCTATATACTATAATATGCAGTTCCTTCTTTTGTAGCTCTGTATTTTTCAAGTGTGTCCAGTGTGCTAAAAGTTTGATTTATCCCTCACAAGTTATATTTCTTCATATTTAATGTAAGGAGCCACAGCGTGATAAAGCCTGTACTCCCATGGTGTGTATGACCAAATGAAATGCATCACACTTCCATAAGTGATCCCCTTTGTGTTAACAATTTCTAGATTTCCTGCTGTCATCTCATGCCATCCTAAGGTGTGTCTGAATTACATTACGTGTGTAAATGCTATTTTCTTTTTCCCCGTCCTAACTGTTGCTGCAGTCAAGGTTTTTTTTTAGTTTTTCATTCACAGAAGTGTATCTGGTTCTATTATTTTCCATTTGGCACAGCTCCAGTAATTTTTATGTTGTATATGAATATGAAATTTTCATCTCTCACATTTAGAAGTAAGTTTTTAATGATAGAAAAGCTTTTAAACTTAAATTCAAAGTTTGAAAAATTAAAAGGAGAGAAAAAGCTCTGTTATTTTTTTTAAAAATCTGACCAATTTAAAGAGAATGCTATCACCTATGCTTCTGCAGTTGATAGAACAAAACTGTGTAGGTCTAGAAGGCTGTTCAGAAAATCGTAAGTGAGTTCCCAACACAGGCAGGTGCTCCCAGCTTCTCTCTGAGCTCTGTCCCCAGGGAATGCTGGGGACTCTGGCCCTCACATTCAGACATCTGTGCAAATCTGTGCTGAAAACCTCCCTGCATGATCTATAAACAAATATTTTTTAAAGTTTTGCCAAGTGATGTCTGCAACTTTTAAGAAAACAAAAACCATTTTTGTTTTGTACATTTACTCCTTATTCTTGATTCATGTGTATATTTACTTTTTGTGCTTTGCATAAAGGTGGTATGATAATGCCTTTATCTGCTGGGTTTGTAACATACATAGGAAAAAGGAAATACAGAGGAAGGATGTCTGATAGACTGAAATGACATTTCACAAATGCTAAGATAGATTTTGTCCAATTCCTGTGTGCAGTTTTTTTACAATTTTTAGTCTCTTAACAATATTAATAATAGTCTGTATAAAAAAATTGTTGGCAGGTATAGCCCCATTTTTTAGACAGAAATAAGGAGAGGTGAAAGCCTAAAAGTTAGCGGACCTGGACTTGCAGTAAGAATGTAAGAACAGTATTTTAGCTAGCTCTCACAGACTCAATAACAGTAAAATGGAACACATTTACTAATGACAAATGACAATTTGCAAGAAATGAAAATGTAAATTCATGAAAGAACAACAGTAACATGAGTACATCTGCTGGTAGGTGTTCTGGTTAAACTCATCTGCAGACATTTTTCAGTGGTAGAGGCCATATTAGTCCCTTGTTGCTGTTCTTGCATACTTTTTTGGCTACTGAAAAGAAACACACAGAGAGTTACCCTAAGAAGGTCAGTAATGGAAAAGTGAAAAAAAAGGAAACCAAAAAACAAAAACCCACCAGGCATGCTGGAAATGGAACGAAGGCCCCAAAGGGATCCCTTGCTGATGCTGGAGAACCAAGTCCCCTTTTCCACCCACTTCCATTGTAACACAAGTTTTCTTCTAAGCATGTTCAGTGATGTGAAAGCAATTAAAAATGCACAAAGGATTGTTCCACTTCAGCATGCTTCTGTAAAGTATGGCTTGAAAGCAGTCTGTAGCAGGGCAGCTAGGCTGAAACAGACATTTAGGGAGATGTAACTACGGCTTCTAGTTTTCTTCATGTCTCCTTATGTTTTATATTAATTTAGCCTTAAACCAGTACTGATTTCTCAATTTGAAATATCCTTAAATTCTATAATAATTTCCTACTATTCTTATTATCTCTTGTCAATCCTTCAACTAGCTGGATGTTTCAAATAGACTCTGCTCAGGCCATTCCTGGCATCTTGTGTACTTGGGAACAAACCATCTTTCATTTAAATGGAAGAAACTCTATACCGTAAATTAAGCAAATGCTTATTTACAGCAGCAGACAATTGGGTTTGGATAGCTTTTCTTTGCTTGCTCATGTTCTGGCTTATGTTCCTTTATTCTCTAAATATCTTTGTAGTTATTTACCCTTTAATACCCATTTTTTCAGAGAGTCTGCAAAAGTTGGACCAGGCCTGATTGTGTTCTTTTTTACAAAATAGGGCTGAAATGAGGAATTTGGTGTCTGTCAGGAACTTTTGTGATTTGTTTCTCATCAGACTGGAAAACAATTCTATTTCTGTGACTTCCTTTCTGCCTTTATTCTGCAGTGTAAACCTCTTGTATCAATCAGATAAAGAGACAGTAGATGTGTGCTTTTTCTATGACAAGGAAAAAAAAAACCCATTCTGTTAAAGTCACTCTGGTTGCTCATTGGTTTACATCTTGCATGGTGAGCATTTTAGTTGCTTTGTCCACAAAGTATTCAGTAATGTAGATCCACTTTTAGATCACCTTTTGTAATTTTCCATTCTTTTCATATGCTTTAGCATTTCTAAAGATTTAGCATGCTTTTAAATTTGGAATTTATTTGAAATAAATATATATTTATATATATATTTATATATATATATGCATACTAAGTATATTCCTTAAATTTTCTTCAGCAGGTCATGATACACCAAAACCCGCAGTATATCCATCCCAAAAAACTGCTCATTGTTCAGTGCCCATATTAATAGCTATTCGACTAGGTCTGAAAGATGGTCTGTTCCCAAAGAGCTGACTAGGTTGTTACCTTCTGCCCCGCTTTATCGTGCTTAAGTCATGATTTAATACTTCTATCTTCCTTAAGTGTCTGGCAGTTCAAAAGTACCAAGAAGCTTCAGCAGACAAAGGAGTCAGTGATTTAGAACCTAAGGATGGTAAAGCTGTTTACCAGGCTATCACAGGAAATCCCTGTGATATCAGTCTTTCATTTGTACCCACGTATAGAGGAAATCTGACAAGAATCAAGGAGTAGTAGACACAGAGGAAAAATGTATTACATTGAAGTGGAAATATACACAGCATAAGGGATCTTTTAAAAGATAAAGTATTTTTGGAAGGCACGGTAAGAGAACAACACATGGATGCAAGCCAATGCAACCCCTGATAATGATCAGTGGTAGACACTACAACTGCATAATTAATTACTTTTGAAAAGTTCATCTTATTCTGTGTCACTTCTCAAGTGAACTGTTCAGATGCCCTTCTTTTAATGAGCCTGAAAACGGTGCTGACTGGCTCAGTGATATTGAAGCTGTGCCCTTTCCAGCCTAGTCTGCAGAAGTTTATTTTGTGATTTATCTTCTTGGAAACTCCGGGAAAGCCAATGCCCGGTTTGGTCTTTATTTTAATGTCTCTCTTGTCCTTTGACAGTCACCTCAGTGCCATCTGCTCTGAATTCCGTACCACTAAGAAAAGACCCATGCCTGTCTAGGTTTCAGTATAACCAAGATGACCGTATAGGTTCGATGCCATGTAGGCTCCAAGACATTTGAGACTCAGACCATATTAGTGCAGACGCTGTTTTTATGCTTGGTAACACTATGATTAGTGACATGTGTTTTCCATTCTTTAAGGGCCAGAGGTTTGAGCTGGAAAAGCGTTGGGAAGTATTCCTTGAACCCCTGGTACTAGTGGTGATGGCAGCCTTCAGAACATCTTAGCATTTGTGGCAAATCAAATGTTCCTCTTAAAAGGATTCTATCTCTTGTAACTCTGTTCCTCCTGGTACCAGCCAGTTTATAACCAATGTGCTTGCTGTCATGCACAGACACAGATATCCCTCCCAAATGAATATGACTTTCAGCTCTAGAGGTCCACATTTCCATGAAGTCCTTACTCATATTTATCAACAGTGCCATCATTTGTCTTTGATTTAGAAATAGTGATTACATTTGCATTTTTGGCAAGCAAGACCTTCACAGCTGTGAAGCAATGTATTTTTCTTCTTGGAATTTCCATTCTTGGAAAAGGCTGGAAATGAATAACTAGGAAATGACATTTTGTAAAGCCATCACTGCTTTTAATCTAGACCAAACAGCTTTTACACCTCAGGAATGCATTCCCCTCTGTGTCAGTAAGATGACCTTATGACTTTGTTACTGATACTGTGCATTTGCAACTTTCTCACAATTATTTATTACAGCAGTAAAATATAACTTTCAATTTATGCTTCAGTATTATTACGTGGGTTTAGATGGGTAAGAAGCACATATTTTTCATTTTCTAGTAGCTCTTCAGAACTTCTTTTTTTTATTACCTAAATCTGATCGATTGCCTAACCAGTAGCTATTTTATCATTTGCTGGTACTAGAAATAGAAGTCCAGTATATTTCCTTGTAATTAAAAGCAAAACACTGTAACTATTTTATCATTAAGACCGATCAATAGTTCTCTCTTTCTTCTCCAATTTTGTTCATTCCACCTTTGCCTCATGCTCTTCCTTTCCAAGCATATGAATATTCTCTATCCTGTTTTTCATAATGACCCTGGTGAACAACCAGGCCTTCTCAACTTCTTTGACGTTGCTGTACTATCTCTGTGTACTTCAGGAGTTTCAGTTACTTCTGGTTTCAGTTACTTCTTAATTCTTTTACTGTTAAGCTAGCCTCAGACTTTGTATTCACTGACAGTCCATGTCCTGATACATTGCTTTGCAGTGTCAGCTCTTGTGCGATGTTCTTTATTGCAACTTCTTAGAAAATAAATAAAATCACACTTTCCATAAAAGATTGAACAGAAAGACAACCCCAAACATTACTGTGTAACATAATAGTTCATGAAGATTAAAAATATACAGATATTCCCATTGTTGTTTATTTCACATTCTCAGGTATTAGTGAATTGTATGAACTTTAATATTTGAAGAATAAGCAGAGATTTCCCCTACTTTCTTCTCTTATTCAGATACTCCTTGAGGATTTTGTTTTATTTTAAACACATGCTTCATGTCTCAAGTATTCTTGTAGAAGTCTCTGAAAATGTAAAAGCCTATGAATATTCTCTAAATTTATGTTTACTGTTCATAAACTGCACTCTTATGTTGACAAAAGTTTCTTGGCAAAAACTGTATTAGTATCTCATGCTATGCTTTTTAATAGCATTCCTTTCTCATGGCTGGGCGGGTTCTCCTCTGTTGGCAAAGACCCACGATGGGAGGGGGTACCAAAAGAATAGTGCAGGAAAGTATGTACTGTCCAGGTTTCCTTAAGGCACAAGTACCTCATTCCTGGGAGGAGATGCTTGCCCATGTTCTGTCCTGGCAGGGCTGTACAGCAGGGTATACCAAGTACTTTAGACCTCAGAAGTGTTTTATCTGCTGCAATAATTTGACCTTTAAAAATATAGATATTTAAATTCTATAGTTCTTTTGTGGTTTATTCTAAAAAAAAATATAATCTTCTCATTCTGTCTGAAAGGCATAATTATTTTCTGTGTCTTTTAGAAGTACAGCATGGAGTGGATAGAAAATAAAACCCACACTTAGAATAAAAAAGAAATTTATTTTTTCTTTACTAAACTTTTTTTAATAAAATTTCTTACAATAAGTTTTTGGTGAAAATCTCTGTCTTTTTTGGTTTCTTTTCTTATGGTTTTTGTTAGGGTTTTTTTTCATTAGTCATTCCAATTATTCAGAAATACCAGGTCAAATGTTTTCTTCCACTTCATTTTTAATGTTGAGAAGGTCTTGAAAAGTAAATGACCCAAGTGAATAAGCAAGTTGGCTTTTTTTCCTTCTATCCTTCCTGTTTCTTCACATTTTCTATGAGAGAAAATAAAACCCAAACAAACAAAAACAACAGGAAAATGTCTAAATTTCTTTTATTCCCACCTAAATCACCTTTGATATACTTTTTAAAAGCTGTGGTTTTGGTAGTGCTACTGCTCTTACTTCTACTCCCAGTAATACTAATTTTAGCTCTTACAAATCTCATTTTTTTTTTATGACCAGAGCCCTTAGGAACTAACAAAGTACCCATTTTGCAGGTAGGGAAATGGAAGCACAGAAGGGGATAAAATGATTCACTCAGGATGACTCATCCAGTGAAAGAACCGGTTCTTGCATCCTCTAATCCTACTTCATTCCTGCAAAAGAAAAGAATGAAACAAAGGATTTCCTGCTAGCTTATATAGTAAAATAGCAGCATATAGTAAAATAGCAGCTGCCTGTGGGCCCCCACCTCTGGGAAGTTTTCTCCTTGAGAGATAGACTTTTACCCTCAGTTCTGCCCCAGGATGATAGGCTAGACAGGGTGATAGATTATGCATCTACAAGGGTACATCACCACATGCCCACGTGTGTAATCAGCCTGGGAGAGCTTCAGACATGTAGCTTGAGTTTTGCTGAAAAGAACTGCTTTAAAAGCACTTTTAATTTGGCAAAATTATTGTTTCTCCTGGGAACACTTCACAGGATGAAATAGCCAGATATTAGAGGAAAACAGTTGGAGACAAAGCTTGTTCCAAAAGCAACAATGTTACAGTGACATTTTTTTTCAGCTGTAGGGACTGGTGCTAGATGCTGGCATTTCTCCTTCTCGGTCTCTTGGGTTGCACATTTTGTAATGTTTCCAGAGTGATATAATCATCTCCTTGGCGCCAGCAATTATGGCATGTCCTGTCCCAGTTTTAGTAATGACATTGGTATCAAGAAAATAGACTTTTGGAATCAAGTTGCTAAAGAGCTCTTTTGCAGAATGTAAAATAAATCACACACAAATTTTCCTGAAAACAGGAAATTCTTAAATTCAAAAGATGCCTTTATGTGTTTGATTTATTTTCCCTCTTTGTAAACATATGGCATTTTCATTGAATACTCTATAGTTCATTTTTTACAATTTGACCAAATTTTGACATGCTTTTGGTGGTTTAAACATGTAATCCTTTGGTGCCAGAGGGCTTGCAGAAGGGATGAGGAAAGGCAGCATGTTTTGCCTGTTGGACAATGGCAGCAGAGGAGTGGTTCCAGCAGGGAGAATGGTTGATGGACAGGCATAGGCACTCCATCTGTTCCCCTCCCAGATTCTTAATAGAAACTAGTGCACAAAGTTCATTCTCTGGAACTGGCTTGGCCTCACAGGTAACTGATGAGGAAAGCCTGAGCCACCTTTGACTGTAATGATAGTTCTGTGAAGACCTATTTCTGTATGGGACAGGCTATGTTGTAAATTTTAGTAAAATGCTTTGACACTGCTTTGTGAGAAGAATGTTTGATTTTTATCTTGCAATATACAGTGATTTTTAACAGCTTTGACTTGTTAGATCACTCACATTTTTATATAAATGTATTTTTTCCCTGTTTCAACTCACTGCATCAAATCTGCTCCCAAGTTTATTTAATACCAGAAAAAATGTCTGGTATAAGTAAAGAGTGTAAATTGGTATTTCTGTTACCACATTCCTCTACAGAGAAAGACTCATTTCTTTGGTGGGACGTGCTTAGCTTAGCTCTGTGTGTGGCATTTGAAGACTGCAGCAGATAGTGTTTTGATTTTTCATGTTTGTATTTAGTTTGTGAACAGTTCTTGAGAAATTAGAGACTTCTGCTCACTTAGGTATCTTACCAAATGAGAGTTGTGTAATATATATTGTAATTCCAAACCTCAAAATATGGTTTTTTACTTTGTTAACAGTTAAAGCACTGTATTAACAGCTTTACAGCTTTTTCTTTCACACTTCAACAGGCATGTGAGCAATAGGGATCTTACTATGACTAACAGAAACTTCATAGACCATACTGGACTGAAAGAGACATTAGTGTGAACATGCTTGTTTTATGATGGCAGTTAATTGTAATGAGACTTGTGAATGAGATGTTCCGATGATCCTGAAGTCTTCAGAAGATGGTGTTAATCAAGCATGCATTGTAACCAAAATGGAACGTGCACTTGTTCATCTGTATACTAACCATTAAAAGGTAGATCTGCGACACTGTATTTCAAGTCTGAAATCTCTGATGTTCTACAAGAAATGGTTGGTTTTCAGCTTACGGTAGGCTGAAAAAATGGGAGAAAAACCAAAAGCAAATGCAAGAGTATAGAGAGGCCAGGCCATTTCTCCAACCTGTGCACACAGGCAAAACCTCATATCCACTTTACTATGATTCGAAAGTCATACAAAGTAGAAGGAAATGCCAACATTACTATTGACTAAGGAACCTTGATTTAGTCCTTTCCATAAATAATTTGATAACAACTTTACCAGTGTGATTCCATACTGCTCTCACTTCACTGAGTGCACAGAATGAATGCAACCCAATTAATGAGATACTCAGTATTCTATTATTTTCTGCTGTGCACTATTATAAGACCATGCACTTTATTGACAAACTGCTATTCAGACCTATTGGAAAAGCAGTTATAGTGCTTTCTTTGGCTTTTCTGTGGTGCTCATCTCTATGATAACTTACTACTTCTTAGAGATAATTAATTTTCATGTTACCCACATGATATGAGGAAGTATTCTCATTGTTACTTAACATATGGAGAATTATATCACAGAGATTAAAGTGAAAGGATTCCTTTAATACAAAAAAAAAAATAATAAGGTCTCGTGAAAGAGTGAAAGAATTCTGAAGGGCTGGGGAGATATCACTTCTACTTGCTTGTTTTTACGCTCTTTCATTGGCATTCAATTTTGGCCTTTACTATATATGGAATAGTAGATATGGTGGACCTTTGATGCATCCAGTAGCTGCTTAGATGTTCTCAATTAATCTGTACTTTAAAGCGCTGATGGCCACATGGTTCAAGGAACAGAATGAATACGTCAAGAATGACAGACACATAATTAATGAGATATGATAAACTTGTTGCAAGTGACTAATTCAGTATTGGTTGCTCTGCAGCTTTGGTAAATATTATTTCTAGTTCCTGATGATAAAAGTGCTTTTACATTTCTGTAGTCCTTGTCTGATTTGGTACCCACCTCCAGTGAATAAGACATGTGTCCCACTGACAGGGGCTTGTTCCTCAGGGACCTCTTAAACCCTGAGCAAAGCAGGAGATTTAAAAAATATATGTATATAGTACCATTACTTTTTTTTTAATAACGCAGAGATGATTGACTTAAGACTGGCCTAAGGCAACAACTTTTTGAAATTTATGTTGATCTTTACAGAATGAAAAAAAAAAAACCAGCATTTTTCACACACTTGGCTAAATTCTACTTTGTTTTCCAAAAAAAAAGAAATTGGAAGGAAAATTTCAGCACCACTGGACAAAATTTAGTAATGGTAGAAAAGCAAACAATCATATAGTGTGGGGCATCAGGCATCCAGAGTAATATCGTTAAGCATTCTAATAATATAATAGAGTGTTTCAATAACACAATAAGAATTAAAAAAAGCTCCAAATGATAAATTACTCTAGCTTATAATTTATTTTGGACTAATGATAAGAATTATCTTTTTTTGATGTACCAGGCACCCTATGAGTGTGCTCAGGGTCTACAATCAGAATAAAACGAAATATAGTGTAAGTAAGCACCTCAAGTATTCCAGTTTCATCACCCTCCCAAGGCAAGGTCTTGACCTTTTTGTTTCCCTTTAAAGGTTGCTGCTTGCATATGGTAAAACTGTAGCAAGGATTTCAAGAACCCAGATAATGAAAAGGACCTTGATAGATTTCGTAGAAGTCTCAGGAAATGCAAGGACCTAAACATTTAGCATATTTGCTAATCTAAATAAAAAATGCAATACAAAATAATAAAACAAAACAAAACTTTTAAAAAAACCTACCAAAGACTCAATCTTTAAAGAACTGAAATGCATGGAACTGAACTGGAAAGGATTTCAATTAAATAGTGTCAAAAAAGCAAAGTACAAAAAATTTACAGCTCTCAAGCTCTTAGTACCTTGAGCTTTTAAGCTTTAAACAATACATGCCATAATTTACATGATAATTGCTGCTAACACATACCAACACAAATTCTTGTGGAAGTAGGATTCATATGGGAGTTATTGCCAGCAATTGCTTATTGAAATGAGAGGAATTTTATAACGATGTTAGAAAAATTTCCTTGTCAAATATAACCATGTCTCCTTTTCATGGAGCTTTCATTGGCATAGGGAATCTACACTAACTCTGAAAGACCCTCCCTTTGCCTAAAGAGACAAATTCAATTTCTTATCCAGCCAGCCTCCTGTCCACTCTCCTCTGAAGCTCACCTTGATTTCTTGTGGATATCAGCACATCATACTTACAAAAAAAACAATCTTATCCTTTATGTGTAAGGTTCTTACAGTTTGGTGTATATCTCTTCTCCTCTTTGGACTTTTCTGTCCACAGTCCTTACCCATTTTTTGGAAGACACACTTCCTGAAGACAGATTGGCCTAAGCTCAATTGCACAAAAGACTTAACACTTATGAGCTGGGTGATGCTGAGGCATGCCACCTCCTCTAGTCACGACAATCGCATCTCCTGGCTCTTTGGATGTCCTTTTGTGTTGCATTTTCTGAGATGGGAGAGTAGCCAGGAGTAACCACAACTGCTTTTTCCTGTCAGCTTCTGTCTGGGGGGGGACGGGGGGGACACACTCTTTCCTGAAGATCTCTGCCACTAAGCACTGGGTACATTTAACCATATCTTCTGTGACCAAGCCAAGTGTTTATCGTCATTGTGGCTATATGTGATGATTCTTCAGAAGGATGTGTTTGCCGGGAAGCTTCCCAGTGCATACTAGTGTTTGCCTGGGGAATATTTATACATATTTCCTGGGTTCTATGTACTCTCGTCAGTACTACAGGGTATCGATTTAAACATTACAGGTCTGAGGAACTACCTCATTTCCTACATACTTGTTTTATCACACCATTAATTCAGAAAGAATATATAAATAATTAGGCCACTTCTGATCATAGAAACATAGAATCATAGGGGTTGGAAGGGACCTTGAGAGACCATCAGGTTCAAACCCCCTGCCAAAGCAGCTCCCTAGCTCATATTGCACAGATAGGTGTCCAGACGGGTCTTTAATATCTCCAGAGATGGAGACTTCACCACCTCCCTGGGCAGCCTGTCCCAGGGCTCTGTCACCCTCACTGTGAAAAAGTTCTTCTGCATGTTGGTGCGGAACTTCCTGTGCTCCAACTTGCAGCCATTGCCCCTTGTCCTGTCCCCACAGACCACTGAAAAGGGGCTGGCTGATTCCCCCTGCATCCCATACTTAAGATATTTACAAACATTAATAAGGTCCCCCCTTAGTCTTCTTTTTTCTAGGCTGAACAGTCCCAGTTCACTCAGCCTTTCCTCATAGGGTTGATGCTCCAGGCACTTAATCATCTTTGTAGACCTCCTCTGGACTCTCTCCAGGAGATTCCTGTCTTTTTTCTACCAGAGAGCCCAGAACTGGACACAATCCTCCAGGTGGGGCCTGACCAGGGCAGAGTAGAGGGCATCTGACTGAATTCACAGAAAGAAGAGACTGAATTCTTCAGTGTATTGGATTTTCTTTCTCTGGCAGCACTCTGCTTCTCATACATGATATTTCACTCATATTTATATTTTAGTTTTCCCTAAAAGGTGTTCTGCGAGTACGTTAGGGAAGCTGCATTTTAATTAAGATCAGTCAGTATGCTTGATGAATGGTTTGAGCTTTTTTAATAAATTGCTAGATCAACATTTTGCAATGCTGTGAGGTTTAATTCCAACATATTTAAAATAAGATAAAATTAATAGTGATGTATATTACAGCAAATACATGCTGTATAGTCACTTTCAGTGCAAGTTGGTTTCATATCCCAGTGTCTACATATTGCTCAGAAAGTAGTTGCTGCAGAAAAAGAAGTGGGGATAATTGGATCAAAACTCATCCAGAAAGAAAAACGGTGTTATTCTGTAATTTTTTGAAGTAATTAATTAAAGTGATTTTTTTTCAAAGGTTTTGAAGGTACGTTAGTGTTTAGAGCCCAGGGAAAAGGTACGGTGCAGACAGTAAGTGCAGGCATTATGGAATGATTTAAGTGAATGGTGACAGATTGACTGTAATTAAATAATGACAATAATAAAGTGGAGAGCCATCAGTCCTGCTGAGAGTGCACTCCTAGAAATGTAGTGGCGCTGACAGGCGCCCGCAGCACTGGGAGCCGGTGGGTGGCTGGGGCCAGCTGTCTGACGAGCAGCTCCGGAGCACCCCCGGATTGGCTGTGTGCTCTTTCTCATGTCTGTGTTAAGAGGTTCTATTTTTCAGCCTTCTTTATCTCAGGTTACCCAACAGGTTCATGTTCTTCAACTATTTATGCATAATTGCTCATTCAGACCTCAACCTGCCACAGATTTCATCAGAAGTCTTGGGAAAAAAACAGATCCTGTCTTGGGGACCTTGTTTATTATCTAAAAAGGGCTATACCAGTCCCAGTAAAATTACTAAATCAGAAGAACCATAGCAATTGACTTAAACCTAGTAGATGCTTAAACAGATTTGATTCTCACATTTCTTGGAAATTACTTTGCGTTTTCTTTCTCTTGCATTTTATGTTTGCTTTTTTATTATACTGCAATAAGACAACTATTTCAGCTTCAAAGAAACATCAAAACATCAAATCCAGGTAACAGGATCTGGAGTCTGGCACTTTTATCTGAACATCACATTAGTAGGAAGATGTTAAGTTGCAAGAGTCAAGTTCAAAGAACAGCAATTGCCAGGTGAAGGATGATCCTCTCTTCAAGGAAAGAATAGAAGGAATCACAAAAAGAATACCAGTATGGCTGAGCACCACAAACAAATTGATTTAATAGGTGCAGCTTGTCTACCCAATGCATAGATCAGTGAGGTATAATTAAGAATAATGAGGTGACGATATTAAAAGTACAACTTGAATTGCATACAAAGAGACTGTTCAAAGCAAAACACCCAAAGATATGGAGGAGTCATCACAGGAAACTGCATGCTCAGAAACTTCATAACAAAATGCAGAAAGGTTTATTTGGAGAGATTAGCTTCAATTCCTAAGACACGTGCTAGAAAATCGTGACACGGGAGTTCAAATAGATGGAATTCCTTTTCTAACATGTTTGAGTAATTACTACAAAACTTTTTGTTTCAATGCATTTTTTGTCCCACACATGTTCGTCTGTCATCTGGGCTTTTAATATTAGTATTAAGCCTTGTTATACTCCAAATGTTTCCAAAAACAGTTATGCTAAGAGCAAAAGCCAAGTTCTTCTGCTAAAAGCAAATTTCATGAAATGTCACATTTTCTTCTTTTGTTAGTAGTTTTGATACTTGAAAATCTATCCACACCACTTCTAAAAATGGAGTTAATCATAGGGCTTGCTTGCTGAATCACTTAACTGGAAACCCAAAGCCACAAGTAGATACTTGGCTTGAATTCTCCAGTGGTATAAGAAAATTCAGATTTAGATCATATGTTCCTTTTAATATCATTTGCTTACAATTTGCTGCACATATTTTTAAGCTATGGAAGGCATAAGTTTTTGTTAACTTTGCTATAGAGAATATAAAAATATCAGGTCACATATAAATGATTTTTTCTTCAAATGTGCAGTTGATATGCTATTCCTTCTAAAATGTCAGTATAAATATTTCTCTTTTTTCCCTCTCATTTTCCTGAGGTATTCAGTTCTATGAGGGATGGGGGATGAGACAGTAAGGAAAATATAAGGAGAAAAACAGATGTAGTCTCTCCTGCATCACTGTTTAGACACTGTCAGAAAGGAACCATTTTGAAAGGTCTCAAGCAGAGAAGTAATGCATGAAATAAATTTTAGGCCTGCTATTCAGTTATATAAATCCACTGATTTCTCTTTACAGGGTGGTTTGGTTTTTTGGTTGTTTTTTTTTTCCTGATGCTGTTAACCTATTTAACACCTGGGAGCCTATGGCAGATCGATTACTGACACTTATTTCTTCCTGATTAAAAAAATTCTATAGTTCAGTCTTTATAGAACTCTGGAGATAACTATGTCTGGCAAAAAAGGGGACACACAAGTGATCTGTTGACACAATTTAATGCATAGTTCATTAATAAGCAATAGAAAATTCCAAGAGAAATCATAACCAAGATGCTTGTCTAGTTTAGTTAATGAATGTAAAGCGTGTCTAAACCCAGTATTTCACAAAGAAATTATGAAGATTATTTGGTGTATTAGCAAATGTTTGGACAGATTTGAAGCTGAATTCAGTGATTTAATATATTTAGTATATAAGGTAAAATAGAATTGAACTACCATGAAAGTTCAGTTCTTATTAGCAGATAATTCCTGTTCCAGAGGAAGAGGGTTTTGTTGCTTTCTTAATTTATTTTTTGCACTGCCTTCTCTGACTGAGAGCTGAGAAGTTAATATAACAGAGCCGGTGTCCACCTCACACAAAATGCTTTCTAATGGCAGTCAGGAGTCTCTACATTTTCTGAAGAACTGGGTTACAATGCGTGTGATTACCACAGAAACTGAAATGATCTGTCCTAATAAAATAACCTATAACTAATTCAGAAAAAATCCATCACATCTAAGGCCAACAATTTAAACTGTCTTGTTTTGATTTGAGACACACACATCTCCAGGACACACAAGGTATAAAAGCACACTGAAGTCTGCCTGTCACATCCCAGCTGACAGGGGAGGAGCCTTTTATACCAAATAACCCTCGACACAGCATTTTCACAGTGAGGGTGATGGAGCACTGGAACAGACTACCTGGGGAGGTTGTGGTGTACCTTCTATGCAGACATTCAATTCCTGTGTGACCTAATATAGGTGATCCTGCTCTGGCAAGGGAGGTTGAACTAGATGATCTTTAGAGGTCTCTTTCAACCCTGATGACATTCTGTGATTCTGTGACAGACACTATGTGGCCTTTCTCTACAAACCTCTGTGTTCACAGTGGGTCCCACCAGCTGAGGTGGCTGAATGCTTTTTGCACCCTTATGACCCCAAGTAACAAATTTGGATTCATTATCTGAAGGGACCATCTGATCCTCCCCTTTCCCCAGTATCTAAAGGCTGCCTTCTCCAGTGGTGGGCTCCTACCCCAGGCCAAAAAACCTTCTCCTTGGAGACATATATAAGGTTTTATATCTTGCTTTTACATTAAATAAGACCCTGCCCAAAGGCAGTTGCTACAGAGCAGCCCCTTTCTGATAACTTTATTGAGTTACAGCTGCTATACCAATGCACCCATTCAGTATGACACTGGGATATGCTTCCAGGTGAAAATACAGGATGAGAATTCTGGGAAGTAAGGACATTGAGATGCATGGACAGATGGCTGGAGAGATTGCTTGATGCTAGGACAATGGATGTACTTGCTAGAACTTGTTTGTCCCTCTGTAATGTTCAAAGATGTCCTTAAAAGATAAGGTGTCACTAATTTGGTTACTACCTCCCTCCCTCCCCATATTTTCCAAGAGGATAGGCCAAAGGTGGAGAGAGATTTAAAAGGGAATTTTTATTCTTATAAAGTCTAATAAATTCTTCATTTTGTGGTAGAACTTATTTCCTTCCCTCTTCTACTATCACTTACTTCTCTAAAGCAAAACAAGACCAAAACAAAACTACCAAAACAAAAAGCTATAGAACCAAATTGCTAAACTCTCAGTAATAAGGAAGACCAACATTAAGATTTTCTATGGAGCCTTAATTACAAGCTCTTGTGCATATTCATTATGATGCCATTACTCCTTATGTGACTAAAAGCTGTATTTTGTACACAGATCTTCCCCATTTTTCTTTTAGCAGCCTTGCAGACAGTAGGAGAGTGTTATTTAAGGACTCAAAAGGAAGTCCATAGAGGGTTTCTTTCACTGTGTAAAGAAGCTGCACAGTCATTAACTATGAAGCAATGCTGCTGAGATCCAGAACCTCTCTTGTCCTTGCCACAGAACCCTGCTACTGCCTGAAGTAAATCATTAGTAATCGTCCTGTAGGCTGCTTGTAGGCTACTTCTTCTCCTATTAGGAGCACAGTGAATATCAACTGTGACTGTTTAGAAGTCACTCAAGAGAGTTCACCATCTGGATGATACGCGATGGGCAAGACATGCAAACACGAGAAAAACCAAAAAAGGAAAAAAAAGTTGAACTTTAATCTCATGTCGTGTTTGTCATCACTGAACACTGAATAAGGCAGGCGCAAAGGATAAACAATACCCACTAATGTCCTAAAACATCTTGTCAAAATGCAGACACAAATCTTGCTGAATTAGCACTGGCTTTTCAATGCTTTGACATCTCTGCAGTTGCAGCAAAGCTCTCTGAACACAGAAAATTCTGTGATGTGTGCTGTGCCAAGTGCTCCAGTCACTAAAAGCAGTTCCAGTCTGTGTGCATTGTGCAAAGTGTCTGAAGCTGGCTGCAGAACAATGGTGGAAAATTCTGTCTTTAAATGGCCCCTTTACTGCCTATGAAATGGTAGCAAAACAGTTCCTGTGCCTTCGGTAACAACTTCCACTATTCTTCCTTCCAAAAGACCACCCTCCATCAAAAATGCAAGGAGGCTGAGGAATCCACTAGGGAGTGAATAACTTTTATTTGGTCACTGAACATGCAATTTTTAATTCAAAACATATTCTTGCTGTGGTTTAAAACTTGACAGGAGTGGAAAGAGAAATATGAAGCAACCACAGCTGACTTTCCACAATTTCCATCCAGGCAAAATAAGGAGTATATCCTATTTTGTAACTTATAACTTTCAAATTTTTTCAGTCTATGCAACAAGAAAAAACAAACAACTTGTGTGGAAGTCTTCAATTCCCTATTCTGATTCTCTCTTCATTTGATGAAGTGTGATCAGTGGTGCCATTTCTTGCTAATAAGGCTTGTGATTCAGTGAGAGATTTTCAGTATAATAACACATTTTTCATTTAGATTTCTACAAGCTTTTGTATCTGAAAGCATTATCAATTGTCTAGGTATGCAAGAGCTAAACAAGACACTTAGCTGCTCTAGCATTTTAGAAAGTTTTTAATATAAACATTTGTTTCTGACAAAACAGTGCTATGTTCACATTCCCCTTTTGACTGTAGAACTGAACATTGTTTTTCTCGATGCATATTTACATAAAAGGCATTTTTGTTGAGCGGTATGAGCCAGATCCTAGCTGATCGATTAGGATTCCTTTCATTACTTTTGATACCCATCTAGTGGACACAGCGCGGTATTGCAAGATAAAATTCCTGTCACAACAGCCGTGTTCAAGTCTTGCACACAATTGTAGTTATATGGTGGTGCAAACCACAGGGCATGTCCCAGACAACTAAACTTTTTGAATTTTAAAAAAGCGCTATTTTATAACTTGGCAGTGAAGTCATTCATAGAGGCCTGCATGGAAGACGTTTCTGACTGGGAGAATGAAGACTGGTAATAAAATACTCATATCTTGTTCACAAAATGTGGGCCAAGAAAATAAAACAAATCTGAAAACAAACCCTTACATTCCTTTCTTCCAATAATACGCCTTTTAATCAGTTGAATATTTAAGTCCACTGTTACAGAAATCAATTTAACGGTCACTCATTGTCAAAAATTTTCCTTCTGTGAGACAAACTTATATTTAACTTCACTTATTTCTATCTCACTTTTAACTTTTGCTTTAGAGCTTTCAGACAAACATGCACATTGGAAATGACAAAATGACACTGCCATTGCAAAAGTTGGTCTTACTGAGCTATCTTACCTGAAATTGCATGAAAGATCTTTCCCCCTTCCCTCAACAGAAAAACAAAACCTACAGACCGTGTATTATTTAGGAGTCTATGTGTTCTTGCAGCTGTTTAAAGAAAGTAAAAATATTTTATGTAGGCAATGAAATAGAAGCATTGCAAAATTTGGATACTATTAGCTCACAGATGTTCCAAACTCTTCATTGACATTCTGAGTAATTTGTGCTTCTGGAACACTCAGGAACACCAACTCAAGAGATATTAATTGCAACAGCAGTCATGCTGGTAGTAAAGGCAATTTGGTTATTTAACTTATGTCACTATAAGCTGCAGAAGATGTTTTACTGTAGTATTCATCCTATCTTGCCTTTTTCAATATTTTTTTCAATATTTTTTGTGAGCAGATCTCACAGTGATCACAAAGGTGTAATGAATAGGGAAAATTAAGTACAAAGAAGAATGTTGCATTGTCCAAAACCACTCAACAGGCTAGTGGCAGAACTCTCATTTGATGTGTTGCAAATTAAGCTTTGTTAGCTTGAGATTGATAATGTCATGTCATAGTAGCCCATTTGAGGACACAGAAACTATTTACAGGCATAATCAAAAGAAATAAAATTTGGAAAGAAGTGAATGTGTTAGAATTTAGACTGTGAATTGTTGGGAAAACTACAGTGTAGGGAGGATTAAATTGCTAAACTCTCAAAGTTTAACACTATTATCTGAATAGCTTTTTGAAAAAAAAATGGTTTTGTACATTCAAACTGTGACAGGTTGATACAAAATAAAGACAGCAGCAGAAAGCTAATAAAATGCTGACATGTTGAATATTTTCCCTTCCACTGTCATTAGATGTAACTGAAAATGGGTGTATGTCCTGCACATGAACACCATTTTTAAAATTAGGACTTTACATAGGTTCATTACAAATACATACTATGACGCTAACACTCATCCATGTTTAAGAAATCATGTAAAATTCTGTTCATCCATCATTTCTAAATGCTTCATCAATATAATTAAAGTTCCCATTAGTGTGTCAACTGAGCCCAAATAGTTTTAAACTGCAGTGTCATGCCCACCTTTCCTACCGTGCTGTAAGACTAGGATTGATCTTTGGTTTTAGAGATACAACCAACTAGGGAAACAAATGTTAATATTCGACTTCTGGCTGGATAGAATCACAGAAACATGGACTGGTTTGGGTTGGAAGGGACCTCAAAGCCCATCTAGTTTCAAACCCACTGCCATGTACAGGGACACCCTCCACTAGCCCAGGTTGCTCTAAGCCCCATCCAACCTGGTCTTGAACACTGCTAGAGAGGGGGCAGCCACAGCTTCTGTGGGCAACCTGTGCCAGTGTCTTGTCACTCTCAAAATGAAAAATTTCTTCCTTGTATCTAGTCTGAATCTACTCTCTTGTAGTTTATAGCCATTATCCCATGCCCTATCATTACAGACCCTACTAAAAAGTCTGTCTTTATGTTTCTCATAAGCCCACTTTAAATATTGAAAGACCACAACAAGATCTCCCTGGAGCCATCTCTTCTCCCTGCTAAGCAAGGCTTTAATATTTAGTCTAAATCTACCCTTCGGTTTAAGGCCACTACCCCTTGTCCTATCACTAGTTGTCCTTGCAAAAAGTCCCCTCCCTAGCTTTCACAATGTGCTCCATCCAATTTTATGGAGACATAATCTTGCTAATCCACACTTTTGTAACCTCTAAGATTGCACACCACAGCACATTACGTCTAAAAATGGGGTCACATTCTCCAAAAAAGATTCCATATGGTACCAAACACAGCTGTTGGGCTGCTAAGCAACATGGGTTGCCATGAGCACGTCCTTCCAGCACCGCCCATGCTTGCGCTAGTTGATAATTGATTGTAGATTCTCATTCAAGGTTTTTGCACTGATTTTCAAAGCACTTTGCCCTGCTTTCAAAACATCTTCTCTTTCCTTCTCCTTCTTTTCTCTCCCCTCATCCTTCAGCTTCTCATGAAGGCAATGTTCCCTTGATAAGCCTGTTTATCAGTTTCAATAATACATACAATAACTAGAAGCACTGGATCTAAAGTGTGCAGTTCAAAGACATGAATGGCCATAGAATTCAAGCTGCTTGAATTTGGCAGTGTGCAAAGAACTCATTCTATCTGATTGCAAAGTAGCAACTCTAATGCAACCAAATGTGCTCAAATACACACGTGCCCTTTAATCCTACCTCAGCACTTTGTTATTGGGGTAGGACAAAAGGTGTTGTTGGTATATTTTGGTAGTAATAAAGTATTAGTAACATTATAGTACAATAGTAGAGGTCTCAACTGCCTTAACAGTGGGAGACAGGATAATGATAGCCCAGATAGGGCCTGAGGAAGAAAACAATAAAACTTCATTTTTCCTCAGGTATAGAGGTCGTGGATAAAGGGAAGGATGAGACTTCCTGTATTCCTACTACTGTGGTTTGTTTGGGCTTTTTTTCTCTATCAAATTTCTTTCTTTTCCTTCAGAATTGTTCTTTTTGGTAATCAGTAATTTTAAATTGTATTTCTTGTGTGTCTTGGATTTTCACTAGCAGTAGACTTCACAAGGTCTTTATTTCCCCATAATTATCAAGAAGCAACTACCTGGTGATAAATTTGTCAGAAGAGTGTTTGTTACCCTCAAAATTCTTGTGTCAATGGCATAAATCTTCTTCTCCTTTCTTTTTGCAGTTTCGATGTAGACAATGGTACATCATCGGGACGAAGTCCCTTGGATCCCATGACAAGCCCTGGATCAGGGCTAATCCTTCAGGCGAATTTTGTTCACAGTCAACGTAGGGAGTCTTTCCTTTACCGATCAGACAGTGACTATGACCTTTCTCCAAAGTCTATGTCCAGGAACTCCTCCATTGCCAGTGATATGTAAGTACATTATAAAATACTTCTGGCCTATGTTTTGTCCTTTATCTTAACATTTTTCCAGCCCCATGAAACTCCTTTTAAATATCCAAGTCAGTAATCACTTATGCTACAGAAGTAACAGAGAACACAACACACAACAAAGGACTAAGGTTTTCATATAATAAGTGAAATTTCACATGATTTTTAACTTGCAGTCATTATACTTGAACAGTCCTATTTTCAGGTTACGTATCAATTTCAGAATTGTTGATTATAACATCTAATTATAGATCTCTTTCTGTATGTGTCAAGATGAGAAAAATTCATGCCTTTAAAGAGGGTTTGGGTGAGGTCCATGGTTTGGTTAAGCTCTGCAGATTAAAGTACTTAAGTAAGTTTTGTGTCCCCAGCTTTGATTGAGACAAAATGTTTATGAGAAAAGATCAATCCATCTTCCCTTGTCATAAGGAAAAATGCATTTAATTTGTAAATATTGACCCCCTTGCAGTAAATCTTCCTCTGAGAGATAATCTTCCTTTTAGGTTGACACAAGTCAAGTTTTTCATGTAGCACCTGTGTGAGGATACAATTTGATTTGGAAAGACTTTTACATACAGGGAGACCATCCAGATCGCTGTGTTGCTTAGATGAGTCATTTAAATTAAGAATTCAATTAGTAGAGTTCCTTGAGCTCATAATCCATTTCTGCATTTCCTAGAATTCTGGGTAATATTTCAGGACATGGCAGTAAATTACACAAACAATTGAATTACTGAAACACTTGGCACCTGTTTTCCTTTGGATATTTGTATCTGTTCTTCCTTTCAAAATGTTCATAAAATATGTCTGCATATAAAATTTATTGGACCCCACATCTGGAGAGATTTTCATAGTCTCCTGTCACAGAGGATCTATATCAAGAAGGTAAATATTCTTGCCACTTTTTAGAATGGCAGCACATTAGGAAACATAAATGGCAATTTGTTTTGACCATGGAATATTAATGATATATCAGTAAACCTAATTATAATAAGATTAATTATATCACAGAAATTAAGTAAAAAAAAAAAACCAAACCCCAAGAAATAAAATAGAGGAAATCTTAAAAAGATGACATTCCAAACAAAAAAAAAAAAAAAAAAATAGAAAAAATACCACAAAGGTATTTGTGGTACACAAAAGTATATGTGTCCTGATTTCAGCTGAGAGATAATGATTTTCCTTCACAATAGCTGGTATGGGGGTCTGTTTTGGATTTTTGCTGTGAAGAGTCTTGATAATATAGAGATGTTTTCATTAAATAGAGATGGTTTGTGTACTGCTGAGCAGTGCTTACACAGAGCCAAGGCCTCTTACGCATCTCACCCCACCCCACCAGCAGTGGGCTGGGGGTGTACAAGGAGTTGGGAGGGGACACAGCTGGGACAGCTGATCCCGTCTGACTAAGGGGTTATTTCATACCACATGACATCAAGCTCAGTATATAAGGGATGGGGGCAAGTGGAACAGGGGACAGCGGCGTTTGGAGTGAGGGTATTTGCCTTCCCAAGTCACTGTTACGCGTGACAGAAACCTGCATTCCTGGAGATGGCTGAAGACATGCCTGCTGACGGGAATGGGTGAATGAATTACTTGTCCTGCTTTGCTTCTGTGCTCAGCTTTTGCTTAGCTATTGAGCTGTCTATATCTCAACTTATGAGTATTCTCACTTTCTGTCTTCTGATTCTCTCTTCCATCTTGCTAGGGTGAGCAAGTGGCTGCATGGGGCTTAACTGCTGGCTGGGGTTAAAAACTGTGACAAGATGGGTTGAAGGTAAAATTAGATGTGCTTATGGAAAGGAAATGCACTGAAGGTTGATTAAAATAGAGGAATCACACTAGTTCAGGACATTCCTAAATGAGGCAAAGGCTGTAAGAGTTTTCAAGGGAAGTATCAGACAAATTTTAGACAACTCTCAATTTATCCTATTTCCTTTTTGCATCTATCTATATGCTGAACTTTAAGTATTGCATGTTTCTTAAAGCACAGGCAAAATGCATTAGAAAATATACACATCGCTCAGGTAAGTGCAGATGAATTAATCATACATAACTGTTTAACCTGGAATCCACTGATTTCTTCAGTATTTGAGTTACCAATATCAATTTTTCATTTTGTAAAGCCAAATAGAATGTCAAAAAGTATGCGTGGAAGGAAGGTAACATAAAGACTTCTGGCATTTCCATTACTCTAAAACGATGTGCTTACAACAATATATTCCACTTGAGTGCTAGATGACATAACAAAACCAAAACATCGATATTTTAGTCAAAGATGGGGTGTCGTGATCAAAAACAACCAGAGGATGGCAGTGCTGGAGCACTGAATTCATCATTCTGTCGTTCTGTATTTGCGCTGCTGCATCAGCTCTGAGCTCCAGCCCCGTAAGGGCTTGCTTCTTTGCAAACCTAAGATGAAAAGATGGGCTCTGACACAAACAGTTTAAAGTCGAAGCATAAGATGATAGCCAAGAGACTAATACAGTCAGATACTATGCCCAGGAGAAGGTACAACTTGAGTCGCTATGTCCAAAGTGGTAAGCCTCACAGAGCAGCCAAAGGGAGTTTCATTCAGTGAGTTGAGATGAAAAGAAACAGAAACAAGGGCAGAGAAGAGGGAGGCAGAAAGTTGGGTTGGTTTGGGGGTTTTTTGGTTGTTTTTTTTTTTTTTTTTTTGAAAAAGAGAGACTAAGGTATGTTTTAAATTGAGGAGCCAGATTCACTAAGGGAATGAATAAAAGGCAGGATGAGTGCAAGGCAGCTCACATGGGAGAAAGTTACTGGGACAAATGTGAGTGTGTGAGTGTAGTTACAGCACTGAAAGAGGTGGGAAAAACAGCTTGTGTTAAGAAAGGGGGGGAAAAGGAGTGGGAATCAGTAACATATTTTTGCAATTACCTCCTAGAAGAAATAGTATGGTCTTAGAGAGGAAAAAAGAACATGGAGATGGTATAAGGAGATGAGAAAAAGCCATTCAGGTCTGTTACCTGAAGACGATGGTGGTTTAGACAGGAAGATGTAAGGTCCAAGGCAGAAGAGCGCAGATGTGCTGTGAAGCCTGGCTATGGGATTTCCAGCAGAGAAAGAAATGAATGAGCAAGCCAATGAGGATCAGTGAAGCAGTATGAGGAATTGCGGGGCAAGATCTGCAAAAAGACAGGCAGTAAAACAATTTTAAAGAGAAGGACAATAAAGAATAGAAAGTCGGGGGTGGGGGGTGAGGGGAAGGGGCGGGGGGAGGGGGGGGTGGTGTGGGGAAGTCCCAAACATCACTGTTGCAACACTGGGAAAAAAGGGAAGTCAGATGAAAGATGAAAGACGTCATCAGCATTGTACTGGAAGAGTTGTCAGGTTTACATTTTAAGGCAAAAGTGAAGCAGGGAGGTTTGAACGCGAGTATTTTGCAGAGGAGGCCTGATTACTGTCTCTGTTCGAACTGCTGTTGCTGCTCAGAACTTGCAAATGCAGAGGTGGCAGTGGTAACACTTTTTATGTCTTCTTGCTAAGGGATCACTGCTCTGATTAACCGAGCATGAGATCAGGTTTTTAGATAAATCTCTCTTTAACAAAACCCAGCTCTCTAAATAGAGACTCTAGATTTAAAAAATGCATTCTTCAGTGAAATCATTAGTGCTGTCATGAAGATTAGAAAGAAGCTAATTAGCAGTCCACTAGCTAGGGCAGAGTCCATGCTTTAACTGCCACACTTAAGGGGGGAGAAAAGCACATGTACTCCCCCTGCCCCAGGGATCCTGAAGAAGCAGAACAGACTGCAGCAGACCAGACCAGAGGACCAAGGCACTCTCCCTACCAAAGTCTGTCTGAGCTCCAATATGTCTCCTGAATGTATGTAAGAGAAAAAGCTATGTAACAATAGGCACTCTTTAAGTCTGACATTTCTTCCTTTCCATAAGGTCACAGAACACAGCTTGGAAGCAATCTCCTGGTCTTTCCAGCACTTGGGCAACTGAAGCTCATTCGCTAAAAACATAGCTGGTGTGGGAAGTTCTGTGAGCTTTAGTTTTTTTAGTTTTATGGGCTCAGCTCTGTTTCTGCAATCAGATGAAATATTAATATAAGCTCTAATTAGTATGATTTCTCAAAATTTGCTAATTTCTATTAAACCTTGCTTCCATCCTTTAACCACAGTGATACAGCCAGTGAAAGCTGCATGGTTATTGGCCTGGTGATCTGCTAAATAGCCAGAAATTAATCAGTACACCCATTCCCCAAACTTGCCAGCCTATTGCTGTCATTGAATCACAGAATGGTTAGGATTGGAAGGGACCTTAAAGATTATGAAGTTCCAATCCCCTGTCATGGGCGGGGACACCTCTCACTAGACCAGGCTGCAGAAGGCCCCATCCAGCCCGGCCCTGAGTACTTCCAGGGAGGCGGCATCCACCGCCTCCCTGGGAAACATGCTCCAGGGCCTCACCACCCTCGTAGTGAACAACTTTTCTGTAATATCCAATCTAAATCTACCCCCTTTCAATTTAAAGCCATTCCCCCTCATCCTATCACTACATTCCCTTTTAAAAAGTCGTCCCTTCCCCACCCCACCCCACCCCCCGCCCCCCGCCAGCTTCCCTACAGAAAACCCTAACCCCTGTTAGAAAACCCTGTTAGGAAACCCTAACCCCTTCAGGTACTGGAAGGCTGCTATAAGGTTTCCCCAGGTGGGTAGTTCCTTGGTTTGTCCTTTTTATGCATTTTAAAAATGGGCACAAGTTTGCCCTTCTTCCAGTCACCAAGGACTTCCCCTGACCATCATGACTTTTCATATATGATAGAGAGTGGCTTGGCAACCACATCAGCCAGTTCCCTGAGGACTCTGGGATGCATCATTAGGTCCCATATATTCAGATTCTTCAGGTGGTCACAAGCCTCATCTTCCCCACTCAGAGGGAGGGGCTTTACCCCATTGTGCCCCATCTTGCTGCCCACTGACCCAGAAGGGGTGAGGAGAGCTGTTTCTAGTGAAGACTGAGGCAAAGAAGTTGTTCAGTACCTCAGCTTTCTCCTTGTCAGTTAATACAGGGTCACCCTTTTTGTTCACCAGGGCAGGTAAGCTTTCTTTTACCTTCCTCTTGTGGCTGACATATGCTGCCAATACCTTCTGTAGATATTAACATCCCTCAGCTGCTGTCCTTTGTACAACGAAGGTTGAAAGGATGCAATTTACACCAGGATTTCCCCCCTACAACTACAGTATTATCCTGCCTTCTCCTAGATGTGCAGCATTGTTGACTGTACTCGAACAGATATCTAAACTTTGTCTTCATATTTACAAAAAACAAAACAAAACAAAAGAGCTCTCTGAATGATAAATATCAAATGGAAATTACTTTGCAACAAAAAGAGCCTCTGCAGTCTACTAAATATAGATACTGACATACAGAGATTTGGGTTGTTTTGTCAGGATGAATTATCCCCTTCCTCAATATCTGTAGAAATAGTTGTGGGATTTTAAATTTGTGTGGGTATTTTTTTTCCCCCAAGATAATCTGTAATTTTGCAAACAATAATAAAAAAGTCATTCTGGCAACAAAAAATACATTAAAAAAAAGGGAAATTCCAAGGTAGGGAGTTCCCTTATTTGTCAGTGACTGACAGGTTTGGTCCTGACCTGAACCTGCGATTGGGCTGAAATACCCCTTTAACTGGCACGTGGAACAACTGAAAGAGAAGAGAATTTTTGAGGTAAACACACATGTTTCCCAGTTCATGACAGTCTGTTAAGGTTTTAAAAAAAATAGCATTTTATTAAATCTGGATCAGATTAATAAAGGGAATGCACTTTAAAATAATGGAAGACAAAAAGGGCAAACCTGGATGGTTGATAAGGTTCACCCGAGCCTTTAATAAGCCAATAAAAATCATGAAATGAGGATATATTTTCTCATCCAGAAAAGGAAGCCAAATTACTAGTGATACAGCTTATTCTCCTGTTTCTGAGCCAGGAAGGCCTGGATTTATTAATGAAATGCTGTGAGTAGTCCTCTGAAATTTAGGAGGAAAAAAACCTTTTCTCTGAAAGGTTCTGGCCAAGACTGTAGGATAGCAGAAAAGACTCACAGTTAGTGAGCAGAGTAATTACACCTCAGTTTAACAAATTAGAAATACTGTCTTTCCAGATAAACTGCTGTTGAACTTCCTTATGATTTATTGGATTATTTTCTCAGAATCTGTGATACTACTACGTGGAAAAGCTCAGAAGAGCCAGTTAAACTTCCAGTACAGCTTACTTTAAAAAAAGTCTTTTAGAATCCATTTTCAATGTGCATTTCAGCTTAGAAACAATTTTAAATGAAAAAAAAAAGTACTAAATTGCTTAAGACATGGCTTCAGAAAAGAATAGGCCAATACCTTATTCCTTCCAATACCAATACCTTCACTAAGTTTTGCATTTTTGTCCTTAAGATCTTTTAAATAGAAATAAAATCTCCAGGTTGCACCTTAAGTTAAATAATTAAAAAGTCACCTACACACATTTTTTGGTGTTATAAACAAAAACATTTTGAAAAAAGGACTTTCCAATTGCTTGGGATACTTTACACATGGAATCCAAAGCAAGGAAGTCAGTAATACCTAGGTTGCTTAAATTTAACTAACGAGTTCATGCTAACTTTATTTGTTGTTCAGGAAATCAGTTATATCATAACCAAAAAGAATATTTTGCATGGTGAAGACTTCTTTTGATATGATTTTTAATTCAGGAGAGTCTAAGGTGTTCTAATATGACTTTATGTGGTTGTTGAATTAGGATATTTTGGGGGTTTTTTAGGAAATGCAAATTGATTTTATCTTATATTCAGATAATACAGAATCCTTACTGTGTTTATGTCCAAATGCTAAATTCTAATCATTTTCCAAATATAACTCTCAGTTGTTAAATGCATAACTTCCCCTTCAAGAACTTGTAATGTGTCAAGTTTGGGGTTTTTTTCCCTCTTGTGGAAATAACACTGTTTGAAACAAAACGGTACCACACTGCTCCTATGCTAAAAAAAGCAGGCAGAATTCTTAAACCCCTTCAGACAAAGATGACATTATTAAAAACATGGTTCCAAACCCAAATGTTAGCTGGGATTTCAGCTAAATCACAACACTGTTCATCTCTGGGCTTGCTACAGGAATCTTGCTACAGTAGAAGGGTGTCCGTATGTGTTTTGTATGTGAGCACATGTGCCCTCAATACCGAAGGATGGGAGCGGTGTGGAGAACAGAAACAATGACTCAAATGCTTTTGGGGAAGCCTCTTAGACCATTCTTTACAGTTCAATGATCACCTACGTGCATAGGCTGAATTTATTTCACAACCCAGAACATTAGTTTTCGTTTCGCCCCTCAGGGCACCAACATCACTTTGTAAATAACACTGCATTAGTACAGACCGTTCCCTGATAACAGACAATCTGAAATTCTGATGGTTTTGCCTTGGTTTTCTTGCAGTCTTCTTACATACATTCATTTAGGGGGCTCCTACTTTGGTTTGTAAACCTTGAGGGGGACACAATCTTCCTGTAGCTGGCTGAGAGTGAAGTTGCTCTGCCTGGGAAGTTACAGTCAGCAGAGGTTATTCGCAGCAGCTCTGCTCTCCTTTCTTTTAGAGCGGGAATCTTACAGCCTACATTAGTAGGATATGCACGTGACAAGTCATATATTCTTATTCTTCAGAAGAAACACAATCATATCAATTCCCGGCACTTAAGCATATGGGGCAGGGAAAAGCAAGCATCCAAATGCCTGCTGCTTAAAAGCAGCTCAAGGTAATACATTTTATTTTCATTTGCAACACGCTAAGAGTTTATGTGTGTCAGCTAATGCAATCAAAACTGATTAATAGTAACTCATTATGCTGCACTAACTTGATTGCTTCTAGTCATGTGTGCACACCCACTCATTAATTTTCTCTAACATGCAGAAAACAAACCTATCCGTTAGTCACTGATGCTTGTTTGTTTTACGGCTTGCTTAGGGCTAAATGATGATTTCTGTTGTATGAACAGTCCAAGAGCAGCACTGCTGAATTGGTCAGGACTCTTCAGATTGAGTTTAGCTCTTTCTTGGTTTGAGATTCTACATCCTCTGGCTTAGTCCAGCCCCTCCTTCAACACACAAACTAAATCCCAACACTGTAGCAGTGTCGTGGTTTCACCCCAGCTGAGAGCCAAGATCCATGCAGCTGCCTGCTCCTTAAAGGAAAAGAGCAGGGAAAAGGGAAGGGGGGGGGGGGGTGGAAGAGGGAAGGGAAGGGAAAAGGAAGGGGCTAATAACCCCAAAACCAAGAAATTAAGAGGCCCGTGGGTTGGGATAAGGATAGTTTACTAAGATAACAGAAAGATACAATGTAACAATGCTAACAGGACATCAAAGCAAAAATACATGAAGCTGTTGATACACAATGCAGTTTCTCACCAAACCCACAACTCAGGCCGTGCCACCCAGAGCCGTCCCAGAACCCGACCGTCTCCCAAGAACCACGTGTCCCAGAGCCGCCCTCGGCCTTCCTCCTGTCAGCCCCCCAATATCCTGGGCAGGACGTAACTGGCGTGGAATACTCTCTTTGGTCAGTTCGGTCACCTGTCCTGGCTTCGCCCCTCCTTTCTCATGAAGAGCTGAGAAAGTCCTTGACTGTCTGACAGCAACTAAAAACATCAGGGTGTTATCAGCACTACTCCCATTTTAACTCCCAAACACCGCATCCCATCCGCTGCTACAAATGAAATTAACTCCATCCTGACCAAAACCAGGACAAGCAGCTTCTTTACTCTTGCCTCAGTGATGTCCTGGCAGACTTCTGATTTTAGAAGGAAAGCCACCTAAACCAGTCAAACACTCTGGCAAGTCCATGGTCTGTTTCTCATAAGAAGTGAATAATTCTGTCGGACTTAATGCAGGCCAGTTGCTCAGAGCTGTCCACCATTCTTCTGTCATCTAAATGGCCTGCTGTTTATGGTAGCATTAAAGCGTTGAGGCATCGTGGCTGTCCGGAGTGATATGATGCAGGTGCGTTCTTAAGTTGTCCTGTGTTTTCATATCTTGCCCATCATGCTGGCACCTTTCTGTGATGGATCAGTACCTACATGATTTTCTCAGGCAGATTACGCAAGTCAGATATGCAAATGCAGCCTCTTTGGGAAAAGTTTAGGCTTCCAAAGGAAGGAAGTATGTAGGTCTGACACAAGAGGCCTTGATCTTCCTTGAACTCTTCTAAAGGTGCTTTGATACTCTCATGGGAGGATGGAAGGAAACATGGTAGTGCTCCTATATCATATTATAAGGAATAGGAAAAAACAGCAATACTTCCCATTTTTTGGGTTAGTCAACTGATTTTGGTTCCACCCCATACAGCATTCCTGAACAAAGCTTCTTGATTTGATAGACCTTGGTTCAGATCACTGTCACTGAGATGTAGTTAGCTGCCCTCGCTACCCAACAAAGTGTATTGTTTCTAGTCTGCTTAAAAGCACAAGTGCTGTGATACGATGCTGGTGATGTACAGTAAGGTACACAGGTCACCAGATAATACTTTCTGATACTGCCTGGATTAAATCTCAAAATATTGATTTAAGAACACCTGGGTGGGCACTGTTCCTTTCTAGACTTTTGGTCTGTAATGGTTACGATCATCCTGTCTTTCCAAATCTTGAGAGAGCTCCTCACCTGGGTGCTAATGCAGTTCAGTTGTAAGATTGTAATTTGGGTAGCCTAGCACTGATGATTTCAACTGAGAAGACTCCAAGTATTCAAAGGCTTGTTTCAAACCCAGTAAAGTGTGTCTTTTGAGGAAATGAGATGCTAATAAGGTAGCATGAAAAGTACTTTCTTGTACAAAATACTTATTATACCTGGAAAGCTCCAGATACATTAGTATATGGTACCTTACATGTGTATAGTAGCTATGTGTAATAATCCACACTTGTTTTGAGCTGCCTTTTGGATCTCTGATAGTAAGTATTGTGGCCAACATCATCAACATGCCATAGTGGAGTAACTTGATTTGTTCTCCACATGAAGTTAATCAGGGTGTTTGTTAACACACTTTCAGTATTTTCTAGCTAGATTTCTGCTGGAGAATTTTTTCCCTTTGGTATATCTTCCCAAATCTAACTTGCTTAGCTAGATAGTCCAAGGAGAACTACTATATCCAGCCCTTTTTTTGGCTGGGATAATGACATTTGAGGGACTGTGGCTTTTCTGACCCAATCTTCTTCCATCTGGTTAAGCCTACTTGAAATTAAGTGGGTTGAACTCTCAATATTGCAGCAGTACTTTTGACTAATTAGGGCAAGCTCCATTGCTGCATTAGAAAGAAGTATCAGGAGGACATAACTCTATGGTGCTATAGAAAAATATAGTGGACAAAAGCACTCAGGAAACATCTGACGAGTCTGCTCCATTCTAGGTCTAATTTCTGTCTACTGAGGGATAGAACAAGTGGTTTAAAGTAGCTTTTAGCAAAAATCCTTTAGGGTACATGTTCCCAGAAATAAAAAGAAATGCTCTGGGGAAAACAGACCCCTTCTCTGTAGCTTGTGACCATCAAAAATTTCAACTGCTTGCTTTCTCAACTCTAAATCCCAACCTGTCCACAGTGTCAGAGTCTCCACCCCTTGCCTTAGATGCATCCCTCTTTCAATGAGATAGAAATCCCTGAGAACCCACTAACCTTCAGGAAACAGCTGTAAGCCAGTTTTTGTCACATCCCATAATGTGGGCACAACACTGAGAAGTGGGTCTTCTCTCCATTCAGCCTTAGTTTTTGGAGCCAGGCTATCTCATAATAGGACTAGAAAACCATTTTCAAAGTCTTTAGAAATCAAGATTACATGATTTATGCACTCTTCCTGCAGAATAAACTAACTTGGAGCACCGTGATTTCTGACTGCAAAATCAGTATTGCGAACCAGCCAATCTGGGTTCTCAAAATGCAGATGATAACAAAGTGCAAGCTGCATGGAGCAGCCAGCCGCCCCTCCTGCTTGCTATCCTTGGAGCACAGCTTCTCTTGCCTAGTATCATTACAAGATGTTTCCATTACTGTATCAGAGTGCAATCTAGAATCAGATTTCATTGCTGCTAAAATCTGAATCTGAGCAACACACATATTTTCAGCATACCTAATTCATATGTTTCTTGTGTGTTGATTCGGCTTCACCTATAAAATCTTACTGGGGCAGAAAAAAATTAAATGTTAGTAATTAGTGTAAATGATCACCTTACTATCTGATCTCCATTTGTGGTTTTGCATGTGGTATATTTGTGTTCCAGTATATGTGCAAGCAAAACACTAATGTCACATCTAAATTGTAGTTTGAGCATGTTACTAGACAGTAAATCTGAATCAGGCTGGGATATAGAAATGAGCGGATGTCATGTTTAATCCATATTTAGATGTTTACCCTAAAGGAGGCTGCAGTAGATTTTCTGGTTCAAATAGAAGACTACTTTCATGTTCAGCTTCTATCCCATTTTATGTGTTCTTGTGTAGACAGTATGGATTTTCCCTTGTTTTTATGTTTCCATATTAAAAATAAAATTAAAAAAAAAAAAACACAAATACAACTCCACAAAAAAGGAGCCAATTCTTCTGACAATGTGACAAAAGCCTTAGTTCTTGCTGTGGAGCACAGCCATCGTCCCCTGGGGCTTTTCAAAGTCTGTTGGCAGCTTTATACTTTCAAACAGGGCATGTCCCAAGTTTGTAGCCAGAGAATCCAACACAGACCATGCCAGTTGGATTCAAAGCCTGACCAGTATCCCCAGCCAGTACTTGCTCTGGGGAGATAAGTGAGTTTTTCATTCAAATAGAAGAGCGTGGCAAACCAGTGTGGTCATGCTTTAAACTGATACAAACCACCAAGATTCTTTCCACTAGTCTTATAATTTATGCTATAAAAAATGCTATCAAAATTAACCAGGAATTTTGACTGTATCTTGTCCATGAAAAGCCACGTGTCAAATTTGTGTAAATGTTTTGAACATTTTCCCCACTCTATTTACACAGAGCTCTTAATTTATCCCATGTGTATCTCCTATCTGCATACATGTCCTCAAGAGTGCTCAACTGGTATTTTTCACATGTGTCTAGAAAGTCTTAAATTGAGTTTGCTATTGCCCTTACAAAGACAGGCTTTACTCAACACCTTCCCTGCAAAGCTCCACACTGTCAAGTGCAGACATTTTTAAAGGGCTCAAGGTCTGGGACCCACTTCTCCTGAATGGATATCTTGATTTTTTTCTGACCACATTTAAAAAACACCCTTGTTTTTAACTGTATCGTAGCAGGTCTGCAGACTGTCTCTCTAGCTACTCCTCTTATTAGATGATCATATGAAATTATCCCAACTTAATTACGAAATAAAGGTTATGCAGTCACCCTGTCTATCCTTATGTTAATCTTTCTGCCTGCTTCTCTGTCTGTCCATGCATGCATCTCCAAGTTCCTTTTTAGTGGAGGCAAAGTTAATTGCCATCCTGTAATTGGGAGAGAAGAGTCAAATTAATGCCAGTCTTGAGGAAAGGAAGCAGAATTTTTATTCTTTTTATTTGGCAACAGTCAGTTGTACATGTTCATCTAACTTACGATTTATCATACCACTTCTATTTCATCTTCAGGGTGAAGACCATCATAGGTTATATAGGGTGAGTTCACATATGTCCCTTAGGAAAGGTTAGGAAGCAAAACCCAGAAGATTTGGAGGCCAGGCTACACCAGTTCAATGTGGTAAATAACACTGGTAATGCACTGGATAATTTTTGGTCTGCTAATGGAAACTTGGCCTGTGTTTTACATACAAGTGATTCGTCTCTCGTGGGCTGTTGTGTGCTTTAGCAGTCTTTTCTTGTAGTGGCAGGTTGGATAATTTTAAATTTTGAGGCTATGTGAAAATTATTCTGCTTTCAAATCTCTTTCCTTTGAAAAATGAAGATGTGAACAAGTATGTCAGGCATTCTAGTTAGCAGAGTCTAACGCTGATGTGAACAATTTCTTTTAACCTTAAAGGTTAACAACCCTGTCTATATTTAGGAGCTTATGATACATTGCACAGGGTTTACACTCCCTCTTGCTGCTTTTGTATATAGATGTGTGGCACTATCCTGCCCAGAATCCAGACAGGATCATCTATCAGCTTCCATATCACCTGAAAAGAAAACAGCAGAACAGTCATAAATTGTAGGGTTTACTACACCGTGATACACTGTAGATCAATGGCACTTTGAATCATACATTCTTGCTCTTCTATACAAAAAATAACACACCCACTTTAGATGTGTGTTCTTGCTTTTTTGAACACTCTCACATTTTCCAGATTTCCTGACCCAATGTTGATTAAAGATCACTTGCCACACTGTGCAGTGGCTTTTCTGTTCAAGTGGGTCTGGTGAGAGCAAAACTGCTCTGCAGAAGCTGTGGGTACCTGTACTTTCAGTATCATGCTCTCACCAAAATAACGGTAATTTCTGTAATTGTTGCTCTTGACACAAGGGGCATTTGAAAAGCTAAAATTAAATCCTGGGTTGATTTCAGTATATTAAATTAATATTTAATGCTGTCCTCTCTAAAAGATAACAAGCTACAGTGTTATTATTGGTGTTCTCCAATGAAAGTCACTCCAGCAAGAGTTCAAGTAGAATAAAGTTTTAAGATTAGGGGAGTGCAGTCATGCTATTTTGCAGAAAAGAAAAAAAATAACCAAAACTCCAGGGCAGAAAGCCCAGAAACATGTACTTGTGTCCAGACATTCCTCATCATTCAAGGGGTGGCAAACAAGGGTATTGAATGAGAGGAAGAGCAAGAAAGAACCACCTCCAATAAGGAAGTACACAAGAGATGGTGAGAAAAAGGACCATCCTATTTTGATAGTCCTGTCAATCGGAAGTTTGACAGTTCATAACCATGTTGCAGAAGTTACCTGGGGTGACTGTTTCGTGCATTTGTGGCATATGTTGTGCATTCACAGTGTTTGCCACTGACAGACACTTGTAAGCCTAGAAAGAAAGGAAGAGGTACTAAACCCAGCTGGTCATTAACTTCCTGTTATTGCCCTGGGCTGCATCCTGGTGTCTATAATAAGTGATAGGATTTGCCTTCATTGGACAATGAAAGCATCTGAGTTCCTTCCATGGTGCCATCTTTCTTCTGGTTTGGTGTGAGGTTTGGGCTTACACACCCTCCAGCCAGTCTGGGACTGTGATTTCACAGGAAGCAACACCTTACTCCAACTGCGAAGACCTTGTCTGAAGTGCAGGCTTCTTCCACAAAGTCTGTAAAAATCTATTTCTCTATTTCAAGTAGCAGGAGTAAAAGAGATTATAGCAAAACTAGCTACACAGATATTAAGCATTGTGATAATTTTGAATGTTGAGGAGTTCTATTTCATCCTTACAGGCTCTTGGTTGTTGTCATGGTTTTGATGAAACCAGGACATTTGTACATACTGCTTTATTATTAGGTTATTGCAACACCTGCAAAAGCATTAATTACCCTATTACAGAGAAAATATATATTGTAAGAATGTTGTTGTAGCAACTCAAACACAAATTACAATTCTCCATTTATCAGAAAGCATTTTTCTGATTAGATTTTCATGGACTTGAAATCCACTGTGAAATCCATTGTTAAGTACTCCTATTTTATACTTAAATATTATCAAATTACCCTCAAAGCAATGGCAATTTCTGCTAAAAGCTGCAACTTGCAACTCATTGCAATAAATTCATTGCGGGAAAATACAGGAGGATTGAAAATGGAGTAATGTTGGATTTGAGTCTTTGGAAACTTTCTTTTCACTTTGTTTGCTGCCATATGCTAGATATGATAACTGGAAAGTCCAAGTTCCTCCTGCCACTGTGGTCCCCTGAAGAAGTTTGACTCCATATCCTCAGTGCTACAGATGCTATTCTCAAACTCAACAGCCTTTCACCGTTTACAAGACTAAGCTTATTGGAATTTTTTTCATGTGGCAGCTTTTGGTGCCAAAGCAAAGGAACTTCCTTCCCTTCTCCCCTACAGTGTGTCATCCCAGCACACTGTCCATACATCACCCTCTGGTGAGGGTGTGGTTGCCACAGCAGTGGCTTGTGCTCAGACACACCCCCTATGTGTGCTGCAGAATTGTGACTCAGTTTGAAAGTTTTACTAGGGTTTTTTTCATCTGTGACACGCTGCCCAGCCATCTGTGGTTACTTGCCTAACCAGTGCTCACAAACCTGCTGGTAACCTTCAAAGGTGTCGCTTCTTGTAGTGTCACCTCGATCACTTGGGAGGAAATCTCTGTAGATTGGTCAGTCAGCCACAGTGCAGAAAACCAGCTGGTTCATCAGCCATCCTATAAACAAGCCAGGCAGTTGGGCAGTAACCAAATTCATACTTACTTTTAAAAGGATATTTAAAGCAACGGTAGTAACTGCTCATAGGTTGAAAGAGTTAGGGTTGTTCAGCCTGGAGAAGAGAAGATTCCAGGGGGGACCTTATAGTGGCTTGCCAGTACCTGAAAGGTGCCTGTAAAGCTGGGGAAGAACTGTTCACAGGGGCATGTAGCAATAGGACAAGGGGTAATGGTTTTAAACTAGAAAAGGGGAGATTTAGGTTGAATATTAGGAAAAAATTCTTCAGTATGAGGGTGGTGGATCACTGGAACAGGTTGCCCAGAGGGGTAGTGGAGGCCCCATCCCTGCAGACATTCAAGGTCAGGCTTGATGGGGCTCTAAGCAACCTGATCTAGTGAAGATGTCTCTGCTTACTGCAGGGGGGCTGTGCTAGGTAACCTTTAAACATCCCTTCCAACCTAACACATTCTATGATTCAATGATTCTGTGAAGAATAAAACGGGAGTTACCTACAGTGCATTCATTGCAAAGCCTGCTTTTCTTTCTGCTAAAGCAGTGAGATTAAGTTTTCAGTAATAACTAACTTAAAACTCTGCTCATTTTTTCAGACATGGAGATGACTTGATTGTGACACCGTTTGCTCAGGTAGGCACAATTTTGCCATATTTTTCTCATTATCTTGCAATTAAAGGCCAAACGGCCAACCAGGTGGTTTTGGTTGTTACTGGGATTATTGTTATTAAGGGATGTTTCCTTGAATCTGAAAAAATCTGCCTAAACACAAAGTCATAAACCTCCCACTCTGTTATCTATTCCTCTCTTTTTTAATGCTTTTTGATTATCTGGAAAGTTGAAGTGCAGCAACACACTAAACACCTTTGACTGATCTCTTTTCAAACACTGCAGTGGACAGTTGTGATGAAGATAAGTCTATTATGTTCTCCTGCATTTTACAATTACAATTTCTTCTTTTGAACATCTTTTATACTTTCAATAAAAGGCAATTTTTAGATGCATGATAAGTTTTATCCAGAATACTTACATTCTTTTACAAAACCACCTCTATTTGATTTTCCCTTTCAGAGCCTGTTTTATAAAATATCAGCTCAAATTCTAGGTAATTTAGATCAATATGCCACAATTTTTAGCAATAGAGCCGTCTCATCATGAAAAGCTAACATTGATATTCCTTGAACTCTTTGATGCTAGGTTTTACCCTGTAATAGACAGGAATGAAAGTTAATTTGGTTTAACAAAGGGAGGGGGAATAAATCTGGAACTCATGTATGATTCAAGGTGAATGGAAAAAGAAAGGTTGATACACATGACAGTCTCCAATAAGAATAAGGTGTCCAACGTCCATTTGAATATGCAGGTTGCTTTGGTCTAATGATCAGCTATTAATTTATTTTTATTTCATAGGTACTGAAAGCAGATACAGTGTTTATAAGACACTGGCTGATGAAATCCTTAATGTGAAGAATACATTCATCTTTTACTTGCAGAGAAAAGACTGAGCCACTTCAGGTTTTAATTCCTCAGCAAACATAAAACCCCTAACTCTCGAGCACAGAAAAAATACAGATCGTACGGCGATCAAGCACTCAGTAATATTTGCATAGTGGTGGGCACAGCAGAGGCTCCCTCCACAGCTCTGCAGGGACCTGAGTATGGGTTCAGCAAGGCTCATTAGCCTCCACTTGTAACTGGCCCTGAGCAACCTTGCAGCTCTGCACTCTTCTTCCCCCAGCACCCCAGGTGTTAAATGTCCTGTTATTTCAGATCTAACACGTACTTCAGCTAGCTTCTTGTTTTCATGCGGCATCATGGCTAGCCTGCTAACCTTTCTGAAACTCAGCCCTGCGCAGCAGGTACAGAGTCATTCATTGCAGTCCAGCAGAGACAGAGCTAATAAGCACGACTGTACCTGAGATCACTCGCTGAAGAGTCACTTAGCTACCTTTGTGCGTGCTCCCTGTTCTCAGTGCACCTGAATATACAACCAATTTGAGTTCAACAGGGCTTACAGAGTAGGGACTTGCAGCCAGGAAAACCAACTACATTTTTTCATGGCCCATGACAGCTCTGAGAGCCACACATCCATGTTTTTCTGATAGCACTGGCCTTTACAAGCTGTCTCAGCATCCTCACACATATAGATTGAACCCAGGAAGATTGACCAAAGAGAACTGAAAATGGACTCCAGTCACTCAAATGTCTGTCTTACCTTAATCAGCCAATTTTTTTTCCTTTTATGTTTTCCTCCTCATTCAACCTTCAACTCATCCTTTCCTTTTACAGTATTTTTCATACTTCAGCAGTTTGTATTTTATTATTATATTTTCATTTAAGTGTGTTTTATTCATTTTTTAACTTTTATACTTCAGGATCTTTTTTCACCTTCTGTTCATTTCATGTCTGATTTCCACTTGTGTCTATCCAACACCTGAATACAACTTTTGTTAGTGTCACTATACTCTGGGCATGAAATTTGAGATACATAATTATTTTTATTCCACATTGAATGTAAAATATGTGACTTTGCCTCCTGATCTTTGGAAAAGGTAATTGAACTTAATATTGTCTCATTAGGCAACAATTGTATTTTTGTTTTTATTATCTTAACTCATTTGGGAATTACCTACACTAGCTTGAACACTGCCAATCATTTTTATCTCCTGAATACATTCAGTCTACTATACTAAATAATTTTCTCTTCAGCTTCCTACACCCTTCCTACCTCGTGTATAATTTTAAGTAGCTGGGAACCTTGACCCAGACCTCTGGAACCCAAATACCCATTCCCACCTTTTATGTTTCCAGGACAGTTTACCAAGAAACCAGACTAGTCTGGGCTGAGAAACAATGGGCAACTTTTGCCAAGACATCCTGGTGATTAGTTCCAGGGCCTACTCCCATTCCCAGTCCAGTTCCAAACAGCTTCTGGTTCCTCTCTGACATCAGATGAACTGCCTCTCCCTAGTCACAGAGGTGCATCTTTCCACCCTGGCATGGTACAAAACTTGTTGCATTTCTCCAACCACCTTCAGAAGAGAGAGCCTACGCCACACCACTGCTGCTTGTAGCTGCTCTCTGGCATGACATCAGGCTCAGAAAAGAAGTAGTTAATTTGTGTCATCTTCCCCAATGTGTAAAGCTTGTAAGGTCTTGCAAACACTTCCCACCTGCTCAGGTGATACCTTCCTCTTACTTTGGCCTCCTGCAGTAAGTCCCCAAATCAGCAGTGCCACTTAAAGGAGCCATTTTTATTTTTCTTGGCAGTCTAGACAATCTCATTCTCTTTGTCCTTTGAGGTTTGTGTGGGATGAATTGCAAATGGAAAATTCTGTAATCATTTCTTGTGCATGAAGTATTAGGCTTGAATAGGCTATTATCTTCCAGACACGAATGCTTTTATGGTCATTTTAGAGAGCTAAGTAGTATTCTATGGAAAACTTTCCTCTTCTTCAAGTAAGTCTGTCTTTAAACAAATAATGAGTTGTTTATGAGGGGGAAAAAAAGAGAAATAAACTATTGTCCTTGTATTACAGACATGTTAATAATGGTCAAAGGCTTCAGACAAACCAACCCTGGAAACCTTTTGCATTAGTTTTTCAATGTTCTTTCCTTTTTTCTTTCAGCATAGATGTATCAGTTTTACCTGTGCAGAAATTTAGACTGAAACCATTTTGTCTGTTCCAGGTGCTGGCCAGCCTGCGCACTGTACGGAATAACTTTGCTGCGTTAACCAATTTACAAGATCGAGCACCTAGCAAGTGAGCATCAATTTCTGGCCACTGAATTTTTTTTCAGTGTTAATTTTTAATTGCAAACCAAGAATACAAACTAGACCTTAGACTTTTCAGTCTGTGTCACTAAACCTGCATAAAACACGTGGATGAGTAATGGGTTTATTAATTCCCTTGAAGATGCTATATTTGATAGCTGAGACAACAGCCCCCTTGCCTACTAATTGCTCTTGCATTGCTGTCCTTGCATAAACTCAGAGTGGTTTTGTGCAATTTATATGATTTTCAATAAATTAGTCATATGTCAAAGATCATCCAAAGATGATCGTTCCGGCACGGTCTGAGTCTTGCAAATGAAAAAAAGTGAGCGGACAGTTACACTCATTGTGAGCTACTTGCATGATCTGAACCTAGAACTCTGCCTAACTCATCCAAGATAATGACATCCCACTTATCCACAGTAGTTCACGACTGTAAATGAGACATTATAAATACTGTCTTTCTCCAGTCGTGTTGCGGCGTCACATTTAACATTAACATTAGTTACAATGGCAAATTTTGTAGAGGAGTCATTTCCCGCACCCGAAATGTGCGTCTCCAGAACACAGAGGTAATTAGCATTCCACAGACAGCTGCCTACCGTTGCCTGTGCACTGCCACAGAAAGTATTCCGAGCCCCCTGACTGGAATGTGCGGACCTTGTGTGGTCCCTGCTTGCATCCCTGTGCAGCTGTGCCAGTCCAGCCACTTCTAGCTTTCTTCAGTGGACAACACAGTCCACTGAGCTGTTTGCCCTAAAGATTATTGGGAAAGGTATTTGCAAAATCATGTGTGATGTGGGTATGCAAAATAATGGAATGCAAAATTGAAATTGAAAAAATATTTATTTCAGGTGGGAGAACATGGGAAGCTCTAGGTATGATTAGGCAGGCTTTTAATGAACTTTTAGATTCACGAAATATTCCCCTCTTGAAGTTCCCAGTTTACAGCAAGGTTTCAGCATCAGTTGTATATTGCTTTCTTAACTAGAAAGAAATATCTGTTGCAAATTAACTTTTTATTTGGCGATGCCAGGATATTGCAGTCCCAAATAATTTTCCAAGGAAATGTATTTTCTATTATGCTGTTCAAGATTTCACTCATCTGTGAGTTTTTCAGGCTTACACCTTTTTTATCTTCTTTTGAACAGACGGTCACCAATGTGTAACCAACCATCTATTAACAAAGCAACTATAACAGGTAAGATGAATTAATATGATTAAAATTCCTCTGTGAAACCACCATGGGTTTCTAAATTTGATATTTCTTTATTAAAAAGTCTCACTGAAAACTGCATTTTATAATAACAACATTATATTCTTTCATATCTTTACATATGTTTTGTTAAAGAGGATTTGAGTCATGTGGTGACTCAAATTGGTGATTTTTGGTTTTGTATCATGTTAGCTTCCTGATTTCTGTCTTATTATGCCAGTTTTAAGTTCTTTCCTATTTTCTTCTTATATACCAGAGTACGAGTGTTTCATGATTACCATCATTAGTAGCTTTTTGCAATGAAATGTAGCAGAAGAACTGGTATAAGGAATGCATTGATCTTTCATTCAGGATGTGGAGTTCTTTAGCTATACTGAGGTAAAGCCTTCCCATTGCAAGCCCTTGGGCAATGAGAAGAAATTTTCTAAACTGGCTTTCCTGGTAGAGGACAGTAAATTTTATTTCTATATAATCTGTAGTGTGTGAAATAAAATAATTCCTTTATAAAGGACACCGTTCTTTCTAAAGAAACATTAACTTGCAAACAGGACTGGCATTGCAAGTTACATGAATGCTTCTGAAAATTACACCCTGTGGCACTTTTGGCTATTATTATGGCATCTTGGTCTTGGGCCTCTTTATGGGAACACACTTTATTTCACCTCATATTTTCTACATCATGTTAATCCACGTGTTCATACTCTCTAATTTTCTGGGTAGTTATATTCTCTATGGTGTGTTGGCATTTGCTTTGCTCCCTGGTGAAAGTATACAGGTACTTAGTAAACAGGCACTTTATCATTTAAACCAAAACATTAACATTTCTAGGATTTTAAAACAGCTCTTTTTAACTGTAGAATAGATTTGTAACTTACGGAGGAAACAGTACTTCAGCTCATTGGAGAAGTGTGGCTTTGTCATGATCAATAGTTTCTGTCTTTAAGCTTTGGAATGTGTTGACATTGTCTTTTTCACCTAGCATGAATTCTTATTTACCCTTAAAAGACCCAATCTTAGTAGTTCCACACAATTTTATTCTCCTAGGAACTCATCCTGTAATCTCAGTGTTTGTGTATGTGGAGCAGAGAGTTAAATCTTTACATCAATTTTATAAAAAGAAAAGTCTCCTTAGTAAAGAATGTTCTGCAATCATACTTAAATTCATGGTAATTAAATAAATAAGTTTGGGAGACAGATAAATGCTTAGATAAATTAAAAGTATAGTCCTTTGCTAATGTATTCCTTTAAGAAGTAATTTTGGGCATTGGCTTCCATGAGACACTGCAGTTACTGATAGATGTTACATCTATTTTTAATTGTGGGATTGGTCTTATACAATGCAGTCACCCAAAAGTCTGTTCCCTTAACTGGATATAGAGCTAGTGGAAAACAGGACTCCTTCTTTGCTTCTAAGGGACTAACTTTAGAAAGCCTAGAACACAATAAAATCCCTGGCACTAAACGAAAATGTGATATCCAGAAGAGAAGATTTGCATGCATGTGAACACACAGCAAGCCTACCTTATGTGCTCTTCCACAGTTGTTTGCCTGAGGTCAGCTTCTCTCCTCCAGCAGAAGAAGCTGCTCAGACCGCAGGACCAAAGACATACTCTGCTGGAAAATGCTGTTGCTCTTTTTAAATTCTCCCCGATCTGAAGATTTCCATTCAATTAATCCTCAGAGTGCACTCTACATGTCAAAAGCAATAAATCCTCTGAAGTCTTAATGTTTGGAAGGAAGGTAGTGCAGTCAGTGCTGCAACTAATCTAGAAAATGCTTCTGTGCCAAGAAATTTGAAGGAAGCAAGAGAAGGCAAAGAATAGTAAGGATAATTTAATCTAATTTAGTTTAATCTGATTACTTAGAGATGGTGCTGGAATTGTTGTGCCCAAATTGTGCATTGAACTGGGTGAACTGGGGTCTGTGTGCATTGAATATAAGTGGCTAAAAGACTTTAACGATACAGGAAAGATATTAAGAACCTATAAAGCATGGAAATGGTTACAATTCATTTTGACTGATGAATGGAGATTGAGGCTGGATACTCCATTGCCCAACCGAGTTTGCCCATTCTTAGTTATAGACTGGTTTTGATATTTCCATAGCAACAAATTCCATGGCATAAGCACAGAAGTATGCATAGGTGCTTTCTTGGGGCATATAAAATCCTAGTAAAACATGTTGCACTATAGCACTATGCCAAGAAGGAAAATACATTATAAAAGCTTTTCTTGCTCTCCATAGAATGATTGAAAGTTGTTTCAGATGCTACTAGGGTATTTGAATTCTGCTGGGGAACATTCGAAATATAGCTTGGGCAGATCCTTCTTGCTGAGAAATCCTCCTGATGATGCTGTTCTCAGAGTTCATGTTACAGAATACCCAAACAGGCAGAGCCCCATCACATCATTCAGACGGCTCAGCTTGCAATTTCAGTGAGAACTGATCATAAGCGTAACAAAAGGGGTGACTGGAAGGCTAACTATCACTAAAACTACATCACTGCTAAACCAGAAACAGGCATCTAAGATAAAGAGCTTATATTGCTACGCTTCCTGGAAGACTTGTGGGGAAGACTCCACTGAGAAAAGGGGAAATCACAGAAAGCAAAAGTGTATCAAAAGGAAACCACTGCAGAAAATACAGGGAAAACAAAAAGGAAAAGAGGATTTGGTAAAACCAAGTGACTAAAATAGTAAGAGCAAAATTTTCCCATTTACTATTTTAAGAATTCACCCCAAGGCATAAATGTGGGAGAAAATGTATTAGCAGAAAAGTAAGAAACTGTGGAAATGAGAAGTGAAGCAGCATGGGAATCAAACATTCGAATTCTTAGAAACAAGAGTAACCATGGAGGCCTTAAAATTTGCAGTCATTTTTCAATGCAAATCCGTGGAAGTTGATGGTGAAAATATGGTCCATTCTATTCCATATACCAACGTTAATCTCTTTTGAAAGAAGCTAACAAATACCAACATACTTGATCTTCACAATCAGCCAAGTATGCAATAGCACACTGAGTGTTCCTTTGGCAGACAGATGAGAGGTGGGAGCTTCCCATGTAACACTAGACTTCCTAGATGGCACTTTTCTTCCTTGCTTTAGATATCTAGGATACCTACCTCTCAAGGCTCTTTAGAGACCCCACACAAACCTGCATGTTAGATGTCTTCCTTAAACACAGATGAATTGCAACCTAAAAGAGACCAGCGTGGTCTCCCTTTTTGCTGTACAGCACTTCCATGCATGGTGGTGTGTGCTTCAACCAGAAGAGGGGTTCCTATCACTATGAGTCACATTTTCCAGGCAGTGATACAGTGTTTCAAGTTGATACTAATTCTCCTTACACAACCAGTGAATTATAAAAACCTGTTTCATTTTCCAAAAAACACACACACACATAAAGAAACTTGATGTGACTCAAGGATTCATCTTGCAAGTTTTAATTTTTAACTGATAAAAAAGTGAGTAAGCATTAAATAGCTTTGATTACTACAGCTCTATTATCTGCACTTGTAAATCTGAATAATTTGAATTAGAAAGCAACCATATAGAGTCTTTCTTGATATACATCAGATTTTAAAAAACTTCACAATTTATGAAGCTTTTATGTGCAAAGATTCTGTGTGTACAAGGAAGTAAGCATGCCCAAGTTTCTGAGCCCTCAAATGCTACTATCACAACTACTGATTAACTGGCAAGTCTCATTTAACCTGAAGTCACGAGTACAGGTACATATATTAGATTGACATAGTACCTAATTCATAATAACATTAAGGTAGATTTAAGTATAGATTACATAAATAGCGTTTTACATTACAAATGCAGTGCCAAATGACTTGTAAGTGGACTTGCGTACATAATTAAAAAATAATTTAATATTTTAAAAAATCATAATTGCAAAATTACACTTTTTAGAAGTTATTTACACTTTGCAATTTTGCATCAGAAACTAACCCAAATCTTATTTCATCAGATAGGAGAAAGTATATGGAATATGTAATTCAATAACAAACTATATTTCATTTATTAAAATGTAAGCAGCATGTGTCTTAGTGTCAGGAAAACCCTTTCAGGTTTTGTCATACAAATACAAAATAAGTGATAGAAAAATAAACTATTTGTAAAGATTATGAGGTTATAAATCTAACTGAATTAATTTGCTAGTCCATACTTTCATTGCTTCTGGTTGGATTTGAGTTACATTCTTTACATGCATGACTCTGAACCAGAAATCCAGCAGAAATCAAAATCCTGATAATTAAATGGAATTTCTTACATGTTTTTCATGTTTCAGGTCTTAAATTGATTGGCTTCAGGCTTCCCAATTAAGAATTTCAGTATGATACACTTAAAATATCTCTAAGCTAAACATCTATATTCATACAGACCAAACGCCTTCTAAATGCAAACATCTGGACATAACAAGAAAAGTTACACATGAAAATCAGTGTATCATAGTTAATGGCATTGGGAATTATGCATATCTACATGTAAGTGTATCTCTCATACCAGTTCTGTAACTGAAAGATTTTATTGAATAACAGGATGGGATTAAAATAGAATAAACCCTGTTCAGTAAGGAATAACATTCTTGATATACTTTAAACTCTTCAAAAGTCCAGAAGGTGAAGTGTTACATACCCTGCTGATTATTGCTGGGCCTAACTGGGATGTACAGTGTATCCCTGCATGGAGATGCTAGAGCACAGCAGGGGATACAGTATATGTACAGTACATACAGAAACTATGACTGGACAAACAAACAAAAAACAAACAAAAAAAACCCCAACAAAAATGCATGCCTTACAGAGGTTAATTCATGCAATGCTGGGGTAACTGCCAATAGCTTTGGAGCGGGTATATGAATTTAGGGGATCCTAATGTCTATAAAAACAGATGCTTAAAAACAGATAAACTTTCAGGCTTTTATGACAAGAAATCTCATAATACAACATCAGTGTCACATTTTAAATTACTAAAAAACTTACCTTTCATACCCAGACTTAGGCAGATATATAAAATATGCTCTGTTCAAGTTGAAATTGAAGCAAGCCTATCACTCCTCCACATTTAGCCAGCAGGACTGTGGTTATATTGAGAATGTCCCAATCTTACTTAATTTGCCAATGCACATGTTTTTATCTTATTACAGAGAAGTATTCCTATGGTAAGCTGCAGTGCCAGAATTTTGGCAAAGGCAAGGTAAAATGTTCTGAAATCCTCATTCAAGATAATTGAGCAAAAGGTCCTGAAGTATTGGAGAGACCTGGCACCCTGATTTTACAGGGGGATATTTTTAATAAAACAGCCTTTGTCTTTTGTGCAGCATGTTGAATGATATATCAATGTTCTCTTCTTTGTACTTTCACTGACACTCAGGTTCCCTGTAGATATTCTGAATTAATTTAACTGACATCAGGCAGTTATTTTAATTTCAGGGTAAATACCACAGGCACTTATATTTTCAAGTGTGAATGTGATCTGTAGCGTTTCCACATCTTTCAGGCTGTGGTAAATGCCATTTATTATTTGAGAAATCAGCATATGTGCATCAGTACACTCACATCAGGTTAAGAGAACACATCACCAGGACTTGAATTCAAGCATTACAACTGCTTTACATGCACAAAGTCACTGGCATACACATCCTGGCCCACCTCAATTTACTTACTAGAGGAATATGTTCAACACCATAACGTTCAAAAGTGCCAAGTGCAAGGCCCTGCACATGGGCCAGGGCAATTCCAAGCACAACTACAGGCTGTGTGGAGAATGGATTGCGAGCAGCTCTGAGGAGAACAACTTGAGGGGTAGTGGTGTATGAAAAACTGTACATGAGCCATCAATATGTATTGGCAGCCCAGAAAGAGAACCATATCAAATGAAGTGTGGCCAGCAGGTCAAGGAATGCAATTCTGCTCCTCTACTCTGTTTTCATGTGACCCCCACTTGGAGTACTGCATGGGGGTATGGTCTGGACTTCTCAGCATAGAAAAGACATGGAGATGTTGGAGCAAATCCAGAGGAGGGCCACAGAAGTGATCAGAGGAATGGAACATATCCTGTGAAGACAGACTGAGAGAGTCGGAATTGTTCATCCTGGAGAAGTCTCCAGGGAGACCTTATTGTGGCCTTTCAGTAAGTAAAGGGAGGTTTATAGAAAGATGGGGACAGATTTTTTAGTAGGGCCTGTAGCAATAGGATGTGGGGTAATGGTTTTAAACTGCAAGAAAGTAGATTTGGACTAGATATAAGGAAGAAATTCTTCACTGTGAGGGTGGTGAGGCCCTGGAAGTGGTTGCCTAGAGAGGCTGTGGCTGCCCCCTCCCTGGCAGTGTTCAAGGACAGGTTGGATGGGGCTTTGGGCAACCTGGGCTAGTAGAGGGTGTGCCTGCCTGTGGCAGGGCATTGGGACTAGATGGGCTTCAAGGTCCGTTCCAACCCAAACCAGTCTGTGATTCTGTGAATTCAGATAGTAGAAAAAAAGGAACGTATATGTTGTGCAATGCAGAGCAAATATAGAATTAGCTTCCAATGAAAACCCTCCAGCTAATGCATAAGTCCGTTGTTTTAGGTAGTTTCAGCTATCCTGCTTGAAAAATGATCTCACAATTTTCCAATAAATGTTCTGAATAAAGGTTTGACAATCAATTATCAGGTTCAATGGAGTTGAACCAGACCTCCATAACTACTGTACAAAGTACTTCAAAGAGGCCTGTATATTGTTTTTTTAAATGATCAATAATATTTTGCATAAATCAAACAGATTTCGAAAACAGCGATATTTACATGAGCTACTCTTTTCAGTTAATCATTAAAGGGCTTATCTAGGTCATGATGGCTAAAAAGAGAGTTATCTCATCTACATCCTTCTTATCCACAATAAAACCAAAGTCATATTGCTTTGTGAGATACAGGGCAGAAATTACATTCAGACTGAAATTCATTCATATGTCTCCTGCCCATAGTAAACAACATATGCAGCAAACAGGCAGAAAATTGGAGAGACAGGAGTCTGATCCCCACTTTGCCTTCCATGGTCACTTTGTCACCTTTGGAGTGAACTAGCAGCCTCTTTCCTTGTGCATGTATAGTTTATGTGCATTGGATTTTATAAATTCAGGCCATATTTGCTTATATTCTATGAAAACTAGCTCTCTCTGTCAAAGTTTGTGCAGCACTGGCAGGTGCTATAATGAAAGAATATCTGCTTTTAAAAAAGACTTTCTCTTATTTGTGCTCCCAGTTCAGTCCCCTTCTTTAGTGAAAAGGCTGTTACTGACAGGATACACCTATGAATGCTTACTGAGTGCTTTCTCCACCTGGATTTGTAGACTTTTAATTAATGTTGCAAAACTTTTCTAACTGAAGAGATTCCAAATGAAATCTTTATCTAGTGTTCCTTTAAGTTCGGTCATTTTGTTAAAGAGTGATTAATTCTCTTGAGGGAGAATAGCAGAAAAAGGATTGATGTGGTTTTGGAGAACACAGGATGTTCATGTGTCATCTCACATTCAAGGAAGTGAATAAAACCAGGGTACAAAATTGAATACTTTCCATACTTGGTTATTGCACAACACCATGGAAAAATATGAAAAATTCATACAGAGAAAGTATGACAATCTTAAGAGTTTTCAGGATTACCTAGAATTTTTGAACAATATTTGCCCTAATTATAGTAATTGCAAAATGGTGGTTTACATTGTGTCATTTTAAAATGCTAATTAACACATATTATGAATTCTGCCCATTATTTCACACACTTTTGAGGGGGGAGGGGGGGTGGGGAGGTCTTTTTGTTTGCACTTCAACAGGGAAACAGGGAAACAGGGAAACAGGGATACCTGATAGTCAAATGTGTAAGTTTTCACAAAACTGTAGGTTACTTAGAGAAGTACAATCACTGTTTACACCACTCCAGGCATGTAATTGAAACTATACATCCAAATCAACAGTTAGCAAATAAAGGCAGTTGTTTTGTAAGTGTAACTGCAACACTTGACCCTTGTGATTAACTTTAGTTTCTTAATAGTCTGTTTCAGTGGAAATGTGCGGTTAGATTATCAAAGGACATAGAGACCAGAAGGCAGCGTAGGGCTGACCTCTGCTTGTAAGCTTCATGTAGCACTTGAGATAACTTTTCCTTAGGACTGTAGTGTAGCATACCCTGATTCCAAAACAGGCTCAAACATTTTGGAACTGCAATAGTGACCTGTTTAGAAAGGAAAACATGAGAGACATTATCCACTTTCATATCGATAACCTGACATGCAGTCCAACATAGATCTTTGCTTCTTACCTTTAAATTGGGTTTCATATTTTGCCACATCAGTAGATGTTCCTATACCACCATTTCACCCAAATTGTCCATTTTATTGGAAGGACAGTCAGGATGACAAGCTTTGTGTGCTTCCCCTTCTCTTTTCAGCCTAGCTGTGTCACTTACGGTCACTGGTGGTTGAGAACTGTATGTGACCCCAGACTGCATTTACTGTATCCATAACAACAGCAGAACAACTGAAGAGTGAAAGGTGGTTTGGTTTGTAGGACTGAAGTGAGAAGAATCAGAAAGAAAAACAGGACTCTTTTCTATGTCATTCTTCTCATTCCTGTTACGAACACAGCCCGTTGGCTGATGAATACAGAAAATAAAACTGCAAATGTGGCTTCTGGTATGACATTGGATGCAGTCTGAGTGCACCTTCATTTCACACTTCATCCAGTCTGTGACATGTCTAAATAGTGATACATTAGTTTCTGTCCAAATGAAAAGATATATCTGAAAGTAGATCTCTTTTCCATTAACAGGTTACCAAGAAATCGATCTACTAAAGCCTGTTCACTTTTCTGAGTATCCATTTAAAAATTAAGGGCTGCATTGAGATCACCCATTAAAGTGCCTAAGTTCTGCTTTTATTTTTATTTATTTTAAGTTCAGGCTCCTGAATATGGAGCCTGAACAAAGCAGTGAATCAGAGCAACCAGCAGCCAGGGTCAGACAACCCTGGAGACAAGCAAGAATAACAGCTCTTCTGTGGACTAGGAAGTTCTGCAACTCCCTCCACATAGTCTTCTGTCCATGCTCAGACAAAATTAATAAATTACCCCAGAAGTACTGCTGACAGGTTAGGACCTACTCCTGCCCATCTCTAAGAGTGACTTCATCACCAGACAACAGGGCAGCCTCCCTTTTGCTTATTCTCTCTCTGACCTCATGCATTTTGCATGACATTCTGCAAAGTGACTCATCTTCAGCTGGAAGGAGTAATTCCAGGCCTGTCAGTAGGAAAATCAACTTCTGCCTGTTGCATTTCCTCAGGAATGGAGATTGAAAAAATCAAGAATCAGAAATGCCTAAAACTCAGGCTTCTGCTGTCATGTCAGGAATTCTAACAACTTCATGCAGAAAGACCTTTTTTCCTATGTTGGGTTAGGAAACTCAACTCAGAACATGGTGGGAACTGGGAACTATGGAAGTAATTTGTTCAGAATAGAAGAAAATTGTGGGCAGGTCTTAGATATTCAGACATGCCCGTGTTTCATGCTTCCAATTGGTGAGCTTTGTATATCACATCCCTCTGAGCAGCCATAGACTTTCTTTCCAGTGAGGGGAAGGAGGGAGGAAGGGAGGAAGAGAAGTGTCTCTGGCAGAGTGCTCTGTGGAGGTCCTAACTCCCCAGGTGCCTAGGCAACGCCTTGAGAATCGCCCAACATATTCCCTAATATAATCCAAGCAATAGTACTCCAGCAGGTTTGCACAGCTATATGGCTCTTGCTTTCTGATAGGGAATGGAGAAGTTTGGGATTTTTATCATAGTCCTTAATCAGCTCACAGTTGAGAAGATTCAGCCCCATCTTGTGTAGGGGTAGTCTTTTTTGTATGAGGAATGTCTTCATTTTATTCACATTATGATGATATTCTGCATTAATGAAGCAGCTGTGGCCACATGCATGAAGTTTTAGTTGTCACTAAACATTCAAAATTACTCTGAAATGTTTACATTAAAATGCTAGTAGCAAATATGCAACTTAATTCATTATTCTTTCCCCATGCAGTATTTTAAATTAATTTCTGCAACTGATAATTTACCTTTGCAAGTGTAAATTAGGTTTGAATTTGAACTGATTCTAAAATAGATTGAAATTATGGCAAACAATAAATTAAGGTAGTCTCTTTTAAATCACAGGATAATTTGATAAAAATAAGTTTATTTCCTTAATGATAATGAACGAGGAATGACTGCATCTGAGTGAGTTAATTTTGCCACTATATCCTTTATTACTACGCTAAAGAAATGGGAAGTAACTCAGGAATATATGACAGAAGTGAGTACTGGATTAAGAAGCATGTAAAAATTCCCCTTGTATTAAGTAAACCATAATCTAGTGGCTTTCTTTCTTACTGGACATATGTAGGAACCATTGGCTAATCTTTAATTGAAGGAGTGCAAAGATGACTAGAATAAAAAGCCCATGAAGAAGCTGGTGCCAAGAAAGTGATAAATTTTTAAGATGGTTTGACATACTCTGTGTACCTGAGCTAAGTAAATGTTATCAGTGGGATGCAGAAAGGTCTGACAGATAATGTTGAGGTGGCTAGTTGGAAAGAAATCAGTACTTTGTGGGGGAAGTTTTTAATACTAGTGTGGTAATCATTATTGATGGGGTTGTTTTTACTGTTACTGGGTTTGAGTCTCACTTCTTAAAGTGAAAAAAAGCAAAATTAGAATTACAGGAAGGTTTGTTTCTTTTTAATTCGAGTTGGGCAAACAGAAGCAGCAGTGATAGCAAATGACCCACCCTTAACTGCTTTTCCTAAACGAAAAAAACCAAAAAGGGATCCTTATGATGTATTTCAGCTGCAGAAATACTTTTTTTTTTTTCTTAATATAAAAAACTTTTCGGCATATCCAGTAAAATGACTCTTTGAAACTTGTCATTCCCCATTCAGTCTTCAACTCTGGAAATCTGTCAGACAAAGGAGGCTGGCAGAGAAGGGCTGGTTGTAAAGCAGTTGATGTCTTTGCAGTTCAAGACACTATTTTCAGAGAAAGAGCAAGCAGCTGACATACATACTACGCATATGCCTTTCACACAGGAAAGAAACAGTCAGGTGGTGAAACCACTTGGTTCTCACATGCTTCTGCTACTTGGAAATGTATATAAGCCTGTTACTTATCAGCCATAGATTTTCACTGTATGATATTGTGAAACCAAAATGTGATTTCCTTGCTTTTGCTAATTCACACGATGAAGTCTGCAAGCCTTTGTTTTGCTGAGTAAAACCTGAAGCTGGAGCACCAATGTGCCTGTTAGAACACTTTTATTGGGTCTAGTGCAGTTCTTCCCTCCTTACAAATTTACACTCCATTGACTTCTACGTCTCACCATCTTCTCTGTTTGTCTTATTAGTTCTTTAGGAGGTGGTAGTATGATACAAGGTGATAAGCTGTATTGGGAAAAGACACTAGAAAGAAAAAGGATCTTTGTAGCCTCAGTACACATTCTGAAGCAGAAAGGCACAATTCTGTTCCCCAAATGCTACTGCTTAAACATATCCATTGAAACATAAGAGGTGATGCTCAAAGGATGCTTCAACAAATAATACGTGTTTGTTGTAAGAACTGGTGTGTTGAAATACATGCCAGTTCTACCTGGAAAACTCTTTTCTCCAAAGATGGTATTAGGCTTGTTTAGAAAATACAAACTTGAGGCACATATTTAGGTCCCACAGATTTAAATGGGACATAGACTATTGTCCAACATCTATTTTTGAGTGAAACAGTTTATCTAATTCCTGAAATCACTCATTCCTTTCCTCTCAGTATTCCCTGCAATACACTATAGTCTGTCCAGACACATGGTGAAATAAACAAGGAACCCAATAGACTGAAAAATAACCTGAATTTTCTTGTTTGATTTTTTTTTCTCCAGTCTTTAAGTTTTCCAGTTGATTCACTACAGAGCTATTCAGATACCTGTTTAAAAACAAATGACTGGGCTATTTCAATGACAGATTTAATCAGTGAATGGTGGGATAGTGTGGTCATTTGAAATTACCTTAAGCAGTACTACCGCAGAAGAGTAGTGCTGGATTTATACAGGATTCTGAAAACACCGATGTGTTAAGCGTTGCCTTAGATCATTAGCTGCCATTGAAACCCTTAGCAGGCATCCAGCATTCCACATTCCAGAGCTGGAAAGTTTCCACAAAAACAAACATGCTATTTGACTGGCAGAAAGATGGCCCAGATCACAGGCACGTATTTCCTTGTGATGCGGAAGTAATTTAATCCCATTAATGAAATTACACAGATTAAGAGATGTGACAATAGCTACATTTGTAAAGCAAATTAAGGAACTCTGTAGCAGTATATAAACCCATAAACCTGCCTTTCATCATGCTGTCATCATTAATCCTCACAAAGCAGTAATCTGAATTGCTGAAAATGAAGCTATAGATTAAAATATGGCAGTAGGGTTCATACAGCAAAACTAAGTTTATTGGAATATCTGTTAAACAGATAAATTGAGCTTGGGATGTAGAGTCCTTAAAAATACTCAGAAATCAAAAATGACACAAAATGTCACATAGATGCACATTTCCCTCATCTACCTGAGTAACCTTTAAAATGCAACAGCTTTGAGCTTTCATGCCTCCAAAATATCTTTTTACTTTCTTTTAACATCTTTGTCCCTAGTGGGTTTCTTTTTGAAACAACAGTGGTTTATTTTAAAGATTTAGCTGCCCTTTTCTCATATATGTGAAAAAGTCTTACACATCAAAACGCAGGAGATCACTACCCAGATATGACATTCAGACATGAAACTCAGTTGCACAGCACAGCAAGTTCATGTCTCTGAGAAAAGCTGAAAACAAAACAATTCTCCATCAACTCTAATACAGATGGTAGCTTAGAAGACATAGAATTCTCAGGCAGAAAAGGTCCAAAGTAAGATTAATTCTATAGGCGACACTATAAAATATAAACAAAGTGTGTTAAAAACTGAATGAGCAAATATGTTGTTGCCCAAAATGCTTAACTGGCAGAGCAGTTTCCTTTTTGAAAATGACTGCGTGTTGTTCATGCATGTTGACCCACTGCTTGTTAAAAATTAATTCATTGAAGATTAACAGTGTTAATTACCTGGATTTCAAAATGTATTAAGTACAATCAGTTATTAATATGCTCAGAAACAGTAACTAGAGATTACCATTCAGGTTATTTTTCACTTTGGACATAATGTTTTAAAACTGTTTTGGAAAGCTTTCAGTCTTCTCATTAGGAAAAAGGTGCAAGATGCAGGATGACCTTTCCAAGAAGACAAAACAGTCAAGGGACCTAAAAGACATTTTCACGTGTTGCAACGTTTAAACTAAGATTTTTGGGTCCATGTGCATGCCCAAGTTTTGCCACAGAGGAAGCTCTGGCAAATCAGTCAAAACAGCAGGAGTTGGGCACCTGAGCAGGACCTGAAACTGGGCTTGCCACGATGACATGACAGAGATTGTTCACAGCCAGCAGCTCTAATGCCTCTGCCTGCAACACTGGCTGCCTTCAGAAGCTGGCTGTACGGACAGGGCATTGCACTGAGTCTCACATCTGGAGTGAGTTCTAAGCCTTCTCGCACGACCACACACGTGCTTGTGGCTTCCTCTCTCACGCTGCCTACCTCACTGTGAGGACAATCTGTGGTCTTGACAATCCGGTGGTCAGCCATCTAAAAATCCAATTGCAGAGAGAGACAGAGGGAGTAACTCTATATGGTGTGATCAAACTGGTCCGCAACAGCGTGAGTAAGGCAAGAAACCTGAAAATGTCTTCAAGCAGTCTGCTGGCTGTATTAGATTTGCTGTCATTTTAAAAATTTGTTCAGCAAGTTGCAGAGGGTGGAAGTCTTCTGTTAAAGCAGAGTATCTTGCCAAAAATTGAAAACTTCCTCTTCCTTAATTTCAAATTACTTTTTCATTTGTTTTATTTTCTTGAAACAAAGAAAATCTTTTTTGTTTACTCTTCTTGTGTTTTTTTTTCTGCTACAGCTCTTACAACCTGATTTACAGTCAGTCATGTATTACCCTATTTAAATGTCTTCATGTTTTTCTTTAAATTTCAATTCTGCAACGTGTGATCATATTTTTATGATCTATCGTTATTTTCCCTCACATCCCCTTTACAGAACAACAGCAGCAGCAGAAAAAAACCTTAAATTTATATATAGCTCCACTGCAGAGGCTTAGAAAGAATGGAATAGTTCTTGACCTACACAGAGAAACTTGACAAAATAAATTGTGTTTAAGCATTTATAAAAGCAGGAGTGGACCCAAGCAAGCCTTACACCTTTGCTTACAAGACTGGATTCAGTTCTGTTTTAATGCTTTTAAAATCTATTAAATAACAACAGTTCTCAAATCAACATTTATCACCACAAGCTTTTTATTTCTTTAAGAGCTGTTGTTTATCAAGGACTATTTCCATCCATTTGGTAATAAGTTAAGTTAAAAGATTATCCTCTTTTTTTGCCTTGTATACAGTTTATGCCAATGCCATAGTTTCAGCACTCTTAAATAGAAAATTATTAATTTTAAATGCTTTATGGGAAAAACAATTACTTTCTTAACCCTAACTGAAATATTCACCATGACAAAGTCCAGTATTACAGTAGTTCAGCCTATTACCACTTTATTGCCCGATTTACTGATTATCTCATCATCTGGTAATGCTTAGACAAGGTTATTTGGAAACTAGCATTAATATTTCAGTACAGGAAAAGAGCTTCCCCTACACATTCTTTCGTAGCCTTGCAAATGAGGACGACTGAATATGTAGATATACCTAAGCTCACTAGATTTAGTTAAGAGGGTACCAACATGAATGAAGTAGGAAAGAAAGCGTGCCTTTCATCCACCTGAGCAAGAGCACTGTTTTAGTAAAGGCCCAGGCAAAAGCCCACCATCTCACAGATTCATGGCTATCAGATTAAGGCTGGTTTAGCTGTATCTGCTCCTACTATGAACACATCCATGGCTGCAGCAGCAACACAGCTTTAAACAAAACATACTGTACGTGTAAAGTCTAAACTAGTCACTTCTCTGGTATGCAGGATTGCCTTTAGCAGTTCTCAAACTTAACTCCATCTTGTGTTTGTGGAGGGTGGACTGTTACAGTCAGGTTCATTAACATAGGCTGTAGTCTCTGTAATTGGCATAGTAAACTGAAGCATGAACTGTTTCATAGAAAAGACAGCTAGCTCCCCGATCTGTTGCTTAACATGTGAAGTAGGTTATGAGAGGAAAATGATTCAGGAAGTAGAGTTCTTAAATTTGTTCTCTCCATACAGTATGTTATGTTACAGCTGAGACTGGAAATAGGCATTGTTCTTTAAGAGTCTATGTGTAGGCTCAGCCTACAGTTTTCTTCTATAAAGGCTTTCTCCAATAAGAGAATACCATTAATGATAATTGGCTGTCTCATCATATTTTAGAACTGTAATTTCCACTCCCTGCCATTACAGAATCTCCGGTAAGGCAAAAAGATGGCTTCAGTGTTACTAATACTTGACAAATGTGTAGCTGAGAAGAAATGTCAGGATCTCTTATGAAGTGGAATTGTTAGCAGACTGTAGTCCATCACAAGTGTACATGGGAATGGAATTTCTAGGCTACTCCTCAGGCAAACAGTATGTATCAGCAGTTGCAATTGTGCATGTGCCTGCTAGTTGGATTTATCAAAAATACCCAGATAAAAATTATACTTGAAGAAATATATATCTTCTGGCTCCTAATCCTGGGGAAAAAATTAAAAATCTGCCTTATAACTTTAAAGTAACTTGACTTTTACTTTTTAATATATTTATATCCCATCCTGATACAGTGTATGTAGTAGTTTTGTATACGTACAGGTATCCGCCAGGTCAATAATATTCTAATATCTTCATATTATACTCTGAAAAGCATTAAATATCTATTTTTTTAAATACACAAATAAGAAGGGTCAATTTGACAACCTTTTCAGATAGTCTCAGGATGCCTTTATAAATGTCACAATCATTGGGATCTTATTTACTTGTCAAGTGCAGAGACTCAACACTTTGCATGGTTTAGAAATTATTTTCTGGCAGTCTTTGCTGTTATATTTGTGATCTTAACTGGAATCTACATCACAGAAAAATAGAACTGCCATCCCGTTTAAAAGAGTTACACAATCAGAACTGTTTTTATAAGCTTATATTCAGACATCTCACAACAACTTTTCAACGTCATTCAAAATCTATAAACAAAGTGCAAATTATTATTTTCCTGGTGCCAGAGACTCTGAGTTCATCATAGGTTATATTGATGGACTTTTGGCATAAAACACCCTATTCAAAGCTGCCACTTCTACTTGATGCTAAAATACTGCATTCAATCTAAACAGAATTCAAGCAAAATTGTTTTGTAAGACTCTGTTCCTGGCCAGTATGCATGAAGCATAACCATTCTTTAAAAGTGTATTAAATGATCTGGGTTCCATTTCACTCACATCTCCTTTGCTGTTCTTGGCTTGATTGTCCAGTCTGGGATTGAAACAACATCCTCAGCAGGCAGGATGTGATTAAGCCTCTTCAGGCCTGGCCTAAATTTGACTTAGTTTCTCAGCTTTGCTTTCACGGGATTTCCACCTCACTACACAGGTGGTGTGAATGATAGGAGTCCTGTCTGTCAAAACACACCATTTGGTGTTGCAGCAGTTGTTTGAACTGACAAATCTGATGGCTGCTCTGTATTTGTACCTTTATTGCTGTATCTGCAAGTGACAACAGCAATACGCCAATTTTAAAAAGGAATTTAGTCTTGCCTTTAGGGATTTGTCTGTGAACAGATAAAGCCTGATTAGGGCATGCAGCAAAACATTTTTGACACAGCTTTTTCAGTCGCTTTCCAGCAAAGGCCAACTGAGGTTTAACCCTACTGATGCGGAAAGACATGTCTGTAACACATCTGACCTTCTGAAGAAGAATCACCCAATTTGAATAATGATGATAAGGGACAGAACTGTGTTTCTATTTTGTCCCTTGCGCTTTCTTCCATTCTTTCAAAAGACAGCTGCCACCATGACCAGGAATAGCACATGATTATCAGATTAAGAAAATGATGCTAGATTTCCTCTCATTTCTCTTATAGATCAACCTGTTTGAGTCCTATTGGCTTCTGTGGAAATTACTCACTTCCTGTAATTCAGCAAAGGGCATCTGAAATGAGTGATGTGCTTACTGAGCAGGAAAGGAACAAGCGTAGTCTCCATATCACTTTTCTATTCCCTTATCTGTGCACACCCATCCATTTGAAGAAAAGCTTTTCAAAACAAAAGTAACAACAGTGTTTGAGAAGTACAGGTATTGCGATGAAACAGTGCAAAAATCTCATGAGCAGCAGCTGCATCTGCAGCTCTCCAGTCTGCCATGCTTTGCCCCTGCAAACCCGTCAGATTGCCACTCGATGGCCAAATTGAAACATAGAGGCAACAGCCATAATTATCTGGAAAAGTAATGGAGTTTTAAGTGTTTCTTCTAGAGCTACCTGGAATTTCTTAGGTAGGTAAAGCAGCGCCGTTAATGCTTCTCAATCTTCCTTATGGATCCCTTCCAACTCAGAACATTCCATGGTTCTATGATTCTGTGTCGTGCACAGTAACAGTGTGTGAGTGTGCAAACACTGTATTAGTATGTATCTGACTGTAAAAATAACCAAACAACAATCCAGGCTATGTAGAAAAAGTGGGGTTTAAATGATGCTGATGCATTTAATTCAAAAGGGACATTTGCTTTAGAGAGAAGGACATAAACTAGGGTAACTTTGTAAAATTAGTTTTGTTGGATTTTGTATATATATGGTATGTGCATGTATAGAATACATCAGGCGCGCGTGTGTGTATACATATGTACAGACCACACATAAAGGCATGGACATATTAGCAGGGGTGCAGACAGGAGAGGCAAGCCTATGAGAACATACATTTTGGGCCACTGCAATAACAGCTGATGAGAATAATTAGAAATTGCCTGAGTCAGTTTTGAGGTGCAAGCCAGACTGACACACTACATCTTGTGAGTATTTAAATATACAGATGCTGCAGATTTCAGTGTAAATCCAGTTAGACTTGACATCACCATAACAGCCTGACAAACTAATCGCCAACCCCTCTGCCACAGTTTTCCTACCAGCTCAGACTTGGAATGAACTGAATCTCATAAAATCTCAGGACGTCTTTGTCCAAACACAGCATCTGTAGTTTGATGTCACATCCCATCTGTGTATCAGCATCCTCTGTATCTGTGCTATTGTTTCAGGCCCTACTAAAAAAACCTGTCCCAATCTTACTTATAGGCCCCCTTTAAGTATTTAAAGGCCACAATAGGGTCTCCCCAGAGCGTTCTCCAGGCTGAACACTTCAAACTCTCTCAGCCTGTCCTCACAGGAGAGTAGCTCCCTTATCATCTTCGTGGTGGTCCTCTAGACTCGCTCCAATAGTTCCACGTCTTTCTTGTACTGGAGACCCCAGAGCTGGACACCGTACTCCAGGTGGGGTTTCATGAAAGCAGAACAGATGGGAGAATCACCTCCCTCAACCTGCTGGGCATGCTGGTTTTCACGCAGCCCAGGACACTAGATTTCTGGGTTGCAAGCCCAGCTCATGTTGAGCTTATCATCCCCCAGCAACCCCAAGTTTTTCTCCGTGGGGCTGCTCTCAATCTATTTATCCCCCAGACTGTAGTTATGCTTGGGATTGCCCTGACCCATGTGCAGGACCTTGCACTTAGTCTTGCTGAACTTCATGAGATTCACACATGGTTCCCTCTGCATGGCATCCCTTCCCTCCATCGTCTTGACTGCACCACACAGCTTGGTGTCACTTGGTGCCATCAGAAACCTTGCTGAGGGTGCAATTCATCCCACTGTCCATGTCACTGTCAAAGATTATTAAACAGTACTGGTCCAAATACCAACCTCTGCAGAATTTCACTCACCACTGGCCTTCTCTAGGACACTGAGACACTGACTCACAATGTAAGTGTGATGATCCAGCCAATCTCTCATCCACCAATTGGTCTATGCATCAAATCCCTGTCTCCAATTTAGAGACAAGTATGTCATGGGGTACAGTGTCAAATGCTTTGCACAAATCAAGGTAGTGTGATATCAGTCACTATCTCTCCTGATCCACCAACACTGTAACCCCATCATAGAAGGCTACTAAATTTGTCAGGCACTGTTTGCCCTCAGTGAAGCCATGTTGGTTGTCACCAATCACCTTCAAACTGTCCATGTGCCTGAGCAGTTTCCAGGAGGATCCTGACAGGCACAAAGATGAGATTGACCACCCTGTAGCTTCCTGGATCTTTCTTTTTTGCCCTTTTTAAAAGTGGGTGTTATGTTTTCCCTTTTCTGGTCAGTGGGAACTTCACCACACTTCCATGACTTCTCAGCTATGATGGAAAGTGGCTTAGCCACTTCATTTGCCAGTTCCCTCAGCACCCGCAGATGTCATCTCATCAGGTCCCATGCATGTGTGCACTTTCAGGTTCCTTGGATGTTCTTGAACCTAACCTTCTACAGTGGGCTGTTGTTCATTCTCCCAGTCCGAGCATTTGTCTTGAGTGACCTTGGCAGTGTGGCTAGAGCCCTTATTGGTGAAGACCGAGGCAAAAAATTCCTTGAGGACCTCAGCCTTCTCTGTATCAATTGTTACCAGGTTTCCTGATTCCTCCTAGAGGGGGCCCAGACTTTTTCCTCATCTCCCTTTTATCACTGATGTACCTGTACAAGTTTTTCTTGTTGTCCTTGACATCCTGGCCAGATTTAATTTCATTAGGGCTTTAGCTTTCTTGACCTGATCCCTGACTGTTCGGACAGTTCCTCTGGTTTTGGTGCCAATAGCATGGAAAAGCGAGGCTCGGAGTGACACAAAACAGGAATGAAAGGGAAAGCATATGTCCCTCCGAGGTTAATGTTTTAGATTAGATACTCCCGCTGGAGGCAGCGTTCTTAAAACCTCCCGTGTCTTTAGGAAAACAACTTTTCCCCAGCTCCCAGCTGAGCTCCCGATGGTGCCAGGCCACGGGAGGCGCCACCGCCTTCCAGAAGGTTCCTCACCCCCAGTGCCTCAGCTCCCTTGCTCCACGGGCACAAGCTCCGCCTGTCAGGAGCTGGGAACGAGAACCAGCAGCAGAGAAGGTCCTCTGCGGTGCTAAGGTCCCGCCGGCTCGCCTCGGCCCGGCAGCGGTGGCAGACTGAGCGCGAAAGAAAGCGCCATGTCCTGACTGGCAGCGCTCCTCCCCGGCCCGGCCCCGCCGGGAGAAGGCGAGGCTGGGACGTTACGTCCGGCGCTGGCGCCGGCCGGCTTCCAAGAGGAGACCCCGCAAGTCAGGAGAAATCCCTTCAGCGGCCCGGGAGCCGGGCGGCTGCCCCGTCTGCTGCCGGCTCCGCTCCACAGCTTGGCGGGGGCCGAGGACGGCCGCGCGAGCGGTCTCTGAGGGCTGCGCTGCTGTCGCAGGCGGCGCGATAAGAATGCCATTGACGTCAGCGAGGCGGCAGCGGCTGCCGGGGGGCGGGGGGAGAACCACCGGCCCGCGCCCGCCCGCAGGGTCGCTGCCCGCCGGCAGCGGGGGGAGGGCGGCCTCGACCCGTTGGGCGCAGCAGCTGCGGACGGGGCAGAAGTGCGGACGGGCCGCGGGCCTGTTGTGGGGGAAACTACATCTGACCGGAGGCTCGCTGGGTAGGGCGATAGGCCCCTGCGGAGCGGAGTGGAGCGCGTTGCCCGGGAGCTGCGCGGCAGAGCGGAAGAAAAAGTTCGGTCCTCCACTAGTGGTGTTCTTCACTTGAGATGATTACACATGGGAGCCTAAGCCAGGCCCAGTGCAAAAAAATAAAGGTGTAAAGAAAAGGGACAGCCATTCGTGGTGGTGCTGCTCTGCGGGACGGTTTCCCCCGTGCTGCGGTGGGGAGGCAAACGCTAGGCACTTTGTGCAGGGGAACGGCAGCTGGGGTGCGAGATGTATAATCAAGGCCAGCGCCTCTTGGCACAGACCAGGGCAAGGCAAGGCCAAGGTGGAGGCCTTCCGAAACACCAGCGCAGGTGCTGAAAGGTGCTGCCATAAGCAGGCCAGACAGCAGCTTTTCCTTCTGAAGTTAAAGATGGGGAGCAAATTGTCTTACGCTGTATTGCCAGTGCGGGCCGATGTATTCTGCAACCCAGTGCTACAGCATTTGAAACCTATGTGGTGGTGTTGATGGACCATTTGTCCTAGATACTTTGATCTTGTAAGAGGGAGAGTGATTTTAGGCGGTCTTGTAAGCTTGTGGTTCTGGTCGGGGAGAAAACAAAGTCTATTAATTGGAGTTACCTGGTTGCCAGGGTAGAAATGGGTGCACTTCCACACACGGTAGAAATAATTTTGTATTTACTCCATCTGAATCTTCTCTAACTCATCGGTATCCCCATAAAGTCATCAGAGTCATCAATTATTTCTGCATAAAGTGTAAAATCAAAATCAGATGTGCTTTTCTATCTGCAACTAA